>NC_054488.1:13148705-15794955 GCF_017639515.1 Carcharodon carcharias
CCTCTTGTTTGCATCATCACCTGCCACTAGCCCAGTCTGGCAGATGTGACCTTCAGAACCTGGCCAGCTTCTTGGTGATGGACATTGAAGTCCCCCACGCAGAGCACATTCTGTGTCCTTGTCACCCTCAGTGCTTCTTCCAAGTGGTGTTCAACATGGGGGAGCACTGATTCATCAGCTGAGGAAGGGCAGTACGTGGTAATCAGCAGGAGGTTTCCTTGCCCATGTTTAACCTGATGCCATGAGAACTCCCTCCCGACTGTATACCACTGTGTCACCATCTATGCTGGATCTGTACTGATGTTGGTACGGGACATACCCAGGAATGGTGATGGTGGTGTCTGAGACTTTGGCTGTAAGGTATGATTTTGTGAGTATGACTAAATCAGGCTATCAGGCTGTTGCTTGACTAGTCTGTGAGACAGCTCTCCCAATTTTGGCACAAGCCCCCAGATGTTAATAAGGAGGACTTTGTGGAGTCCATTTTTTCTGTCACTTCCGGTGCCTAGGTTGATGCGGGTTAGTAAATTGGGTTTTGCTTTTCTGTAGCTGTTTGGCATCAGATTGTTGTAGGTCTGGAGTCACTTGTAGGCCAGGCTAGGTAAGGACAGCAGATTTCCTTCCCTAAAGGGCATTAATGAACAAGGTGGATTTTTTTTTAAGTCAATCAATGATAGTTTCTTGCCACAGTTAAGGAGATTAACTTTTAATTCCAGATTTTATTTAATTGATGAAATTAATTAATTGAACTGAAATTGCACCAGCTGCCATGGTGGGATATGAACCTATGTCCCCAGGACTTGAGCCTGGGCCTCTGGATTACTAGCCCAGTGACATCATCACCATGCCACAGCCCCTCCCATCTGCAAGATTCGCAGATTCCTTTGACAGCACCTTTCAATCCCACGACCTTCGCCACCCAGAAGGACAAGGGCAGCAGAAGCATGGGAACCCCACCACTTGCAAGTTCCTGTTCAAGTCTCACACTATCCAGACTTGGAAATATATCACTGTTCCTTCACTGTCGCTGGATCAAAACTTGGAACTCCCTGTGGGTGTAGCACACCACACGGGCTGCAGTAATTCAAGAAGGCAACTCACTACACCACTTCTCAAGAACAACTAGGGGCGGGCAATAAATCATGGCCTTGCCAGCGATGCCCACATCCCATACACGAATAAAATAAAAATTGAATGTGGAAAAGCAGACTGATGTATACTGTGGGTTGGGAGGGGGGCACACACAACCCAAATCTGCATCCCAACTGAAATCACACACTTGGCTCATGCTGGCCATTGAAATTATTATCTCTGGTCTGTGCAGCTTTGTGTCAAATCTGGCCTTTGCCAACGAAACAATTGGCAAAATTAAATTTCATTATTTATACCTCTTTAAATTATGGCAATATTGCTGTACTAACCACTGAAAATCATTTCTAGAATGTCTATTTTAAACTCTTTCAAATAGCCTTGTTATGTTTCTTACTTTAGAATAATTGGGAGATTACAGCCTCACCTGCAATTATTTCATCAGGGGAAGCAGAGTGAGATGCAGTTTCCTATTTTTGTGTCTCCCACTCCTTGGATGCGTAAAAGATTCCTTACAAGAGTTCATTCCAGAACTTGTGAGACCTTTGCACTATTTGGTACTGCAGTGGGCTAATGGCCTATTTGATGTGTCCTTCAGTAATTATAAGCACCTAATTTGGAACTGGTTCTTAACTGTGTTTTAAACATTCACAAATGTGGGAGAGCAACACGCTGGACAGAATGATACGTTCTCAGCTCAAAATCTGCCACAGGAAGAGCTACTAGTTGTACACATTGGCTGGGTTTATCTGTGCCCGCCGGCGTCGGCCACGTTTGTTGGCGTGAGCGGACAATATGGCTAGAAGGCCAAAAATTGGTTTCACCACAACATGAAACCAGTTTGCGATCATCCGCTCTGTCCGCTGATGACGGGCTGCTTTCTCCACCATTAGACGTTGGGAACCTCATTGTAATACATCAGCATATCATTATAAGGCCGCCTGCCGGACTCATCCCCCCGCTCCCTGCTGGATCGTCCACACACGTTGGCAGTAAAACACGCCAATGTGTTTCACAACAGCATCTGTAAGGTGTGCACTTGCTGGGCTGTACTTTGCTTGAGACTTCAAGGTTTGTTTGCCTACCTTGCTTTGGTCAGCACTCGCAGTCATCAGCGCCAGGCTTCACAGATTTAGGGGATCTCATGGGCAGGTCTCTACCTACCAGATCAGCCATATGTGGGTCGCTTTTCAGTGGCTGCAGGGCAAGGTCTTGCTTGGGGAAGGAGAAGAAGTGGCCTCAGGCAAGGGAAGAGGCTGCAGGATGAGAGCTGTACAGGGGAAGGAGGGTGTCCCAGGGAGTGTGTGGGGCACATGTTGATCTGTGCAAGTGGCCTCAAGTTGGTGAGGGCTGAGGAGGCAGATTCCAGAGGCGACGAGGCCAGATGGACATGTGAGGGTTTGTGTGAGAATGGGTGGTGATGTCCCTTGAGCTGGCAGTGAGTGAGATGCCAGTGAATGTGTGAGGGGCATGAGATTAGAGTGGTGAAATGGTTGCCATACCTGACTGCATGGATGAGATCATTCATCCTCTATCTGTATTGGATGGCCAACCTCTTCTGCGTAGCATTGGCATTGACCACTGCTGCCACCACCTAACAAGCCGGATTAGTAATGTAGCTGCCCCTCCTGCGGCCAGAGCGGGGTTAGAGGACATCGCAATGGCCCTCCATGGTGTCCAAAAGGCGCTCATGGCTTGCAGGCTTCTTGCCTTTCGGGGCCATGTTTTCTTCGCTGCAGTCCTGGCCTGGCGGCACTGAGCACGGCTGTACTTTAACTGTGGTGCCCGGCGTGATGAAGCGACGAGGTGATGGTGTGGCAGGCGAATCGGAGCACGGCCACCATTGGAACGGTGTGTATCCCAGGAATGCATAGTTAATGCAGCAGGTTTCGGACGATATGGCATGAAAAGCTGCCATTCCAGCCAGCGGGTAAAACCTGCCACACTCACTGCAAATCTGAGGCGATCTTGCCCATTGAAATGAATAGCATGTAGCAGAGGCCCAAAATGGGCATAGCGAGGCTCAGAGACACCAGATTGCTCCCTTCCTCACCACAGACAGGAGAGGGGGATCTGCACATAGATCCCAGTCGACAGTCAGTAAGGGGATGTGTTCGAATTGGAAAATGTGGAACCTTGGGAAGCAAAGTAAATAATAATAAATTAGGAAAAGGAAATAAGCCATTATCAAGGTTGTCATGTTTAGAAGGCAGTTCAGTTAATGATTCCATATGATGATGGTTCAGTTGCCTGAAGTCAACTGTGAGTCCTGCAGTCTGTTTACTAAACCAGTGTGACCCCAGACACGTGCAGGGAAACAGAAACATTCATTCACAAATGTTTACTGTGTCTTCATTTTGCTTCCTGAAGTGCCAAAAGATCCATTCAGACCAAGTGTCGACAGGTCATGAGGGCAAGGTGAATATTTTTTCAAACAGAAGGATGCCTCAGACATCTGAAACACAAGAATTTCTTCACACCTTAGCTCATTTTCATTCAAACAATGGTGTAAAATGCCAATGCACGTGTTACAGCTGGACAGGGAAATGACAGGAACATTGCAGTGGGATACGTGATATTGCATTGCTCATACATTTCTGAAATGTAGTGGAGCGGCCTGCCCTTCAGTGGTAACGTTTTGAGTTTAAAGTCAATGTGCAAACAAATTGGTCTGCTTGCATTCATTGGGGTAAATATTTATTGCAGAAGCTTTTTTTTTATTAAACAAGGACTTTTCCTGCAAGGAGCAAGGACATGACAACAATAAATTTCAATCCTGAAAATATCTATCTGGTAACTCTAAATTTAGGTGTCTACAGTAGCACTTTGCATTATTTGAACAAGCTGTCTCATTCGGACATGATCCTCTGGGGCTGTCGTGAGATGGACTCTTCACCCAGCAGCCTGTCCTCTTCGCCCAGCAGCCTGTCCTCCTCGCCCAGCAGCCTGTCCTCCTCGCCCAGCAGCCTGTCCTCCTCGCCCAGCAGCCTGTCCTCCTCGCCCAGCAGCCTGTCCTCCTCGCCCAGCAGCCTGTCCTCTTCATCCAGCAGCCTGTCCTCTTCGCCCAGCAGCCTGTCCTCTTCATCCAGCAGCCTGTCCTCTTCGCCCAGCAGCCTGTCCTCTTCGCCCAGCAGCCTGTCCTCTTCGCCCAGCAGCCTGTCCTCTTCATCCAGCAGCCTGTCCTCTTCGCCCAGCAGCCTGTCCTCTTCGCCCAGCAGCCTGTCCTCTTCGTCCAGCAGCCTGTCCTCTTCGCCCAGCAGCCTGTCCTCTTCGCCCAGCAGCCTGTCCTCTTCGTCCAGCAGCCTGCCCTCTTCGCCCAGCAGCCTGTCCTCTTCGTCCAGCAACCTGTCCTCTTCATCCAGCAGCCTGTCCTCCTCGCCCAGCAACCTGTCCTCTTCGCCCAGCAGCCTGTCCTCCTCGCCCAGCAGCCTGTCCTCCTCGCCCAGCAGCCTGTCCTCCTCGCCCAGCAGCCTGTCCTCTTTGCCCAGCAGCCTGTCCTCTTCGTCCAGCAGCCTGTCCTCCTCGCCCAGCAGCCTGTCCTCCTCGCCCAGCAGCCTGTCCTCCTCGCCCAGCAGCCTGTCCTCTTTGCCCAGCAGCCTGTCCTCTTCGCCCAGCAGCCTGTCCTCTTTGCCCAGCAGCCTGTCCTCTTCGCCCAGCAGCCTGTCCTCCTCGCCCAGCAGCCTGTCCTCCTCGCCCAGCAGCCTGTCCTCTTCGCCCAGCAGCCTGTCCTCTTTGCCCAGCAGCCTGTCCTCTTCGCCCAGCAACCTGTCCTCTTCGTCCAGCAGCCTGTCCTCTTCGCCCAGCAGCCTGTCCTCTTCGCCCAGCAGCCTGTCCTCTTTGCCCAGCAGCCTGTCCTCTTCGCCCAGCAACCTGTCCTCTTCGTCCAGCAGCCTGTCCTCTTCGCCCAGCAGCCTGTCCTCTTCGCCCAGCAGCCTGTCCTCCTCGCCCAGCAGCCTGTCCTCTTCGCCCAGCAGCCTGTCCTCTTCACCCAGCAGCCTGTCCTCTTCGTCCAGCAGCCTGTCCTCTTCGTCCAGCAGCCTGTCCTCCTCGCCCAGCAGCCTGTCCTCTTCGTCCAGCAGCCTGTCCGCTTCGTCCAGCAGCCTGTCCTCTTCGTCCAGCAGCCTGTCCTCTTCGTCCAGCAGCCTGTCCTCTTCGCCCAGCAGCCTGTCCTCTTCGCCCAGCAGCCTGTCCTCCTCGCCCAGCAGCCTGTCCTCTTCGCCCAGCAGCCTGTCCTCTTCACCCAGCAGCCTGTCCTCTTCGTCCAGCAGCCTGTCCTCTTCGTCCAGCAGCCTGTCCTCCTCGCCCAGCAGCCTGTCCTCTTCGTCCAGCAGCCTGTCCGCTTCGTCCAGCAGCCTGTCCTCTTCGTCCAGCAGCCTGTCCTCTTCGTCCAGCAGCCTGTCCTCTTCGCCCAGCAGCTTGTTCCTGTTCAAGTCAAAAAAATGTGCCTTAAGATCACCATATTGTAAAATCCCACCTTGGATTTGTTTTGCCATTTGTTTGACTGAAACAAAGGGCATTTGGAGCTGGCGTTGGGCCAAGCCAATGGCAGTGTTTCCTCACAGATGGCAACCTCCAAAACAGCAAAATGGTAGAAATAAATTCTGCAAAATATTTTGAAAGAAGGACAATAAGATTAACATGGTAAAAACAGAATGGACTATCATATGAAATTAAAATCCATTAGGAGAGAGAATAAAGTAGGGAAAAAGCCAATAGATAAATAACAAATAAATTATTTATGCTTCTCAATTATGAATCAATCATTTTGCAAATTATTAAGGATCAATGAAAAGAAACTGAAAATCAGCTCAGAGGAACTTGACATCTAGTCACGTGTTTTTTTTTTCTTCCATGTTTGAAATTTGCCTTTATACTTTGTGGTTTTCCCATGCCCCGCGCTATTTCTCAACTAACAGCCCGACATGGACTTTGGTAATTGTACATCTCAAATTTGAGAGAAATGTAGGTGCAAAATATAATCTATTTGTCATGTCAATGTTCATTTCAAAGTGTCTGTGACCAATTCTGTAATGAAGCCTGTTAAGAGGTGAGAACGGTTCATGAAATGTGATGCCTGTCTCTCAGTAAAAATGGTTCTGAACCTGATGAACCTTCCTAATGTTAGCACTTGTCAAACCAAAAATTATGAAAATAAAGTTAAAGGTGGGGGCATGGGGGTGGGATGCCTGGATCCCCCTTGGGCCGGTAGAAATAAGCTGAAGTTAGACATGGGGCAGTGATGCACCCAAAGTGGCACCTCTGCTTACCTGTCCCATGCTAATTAGATGCTATTCCATGAACTCCACAAACTCTGCCAGGGCCAATTTTGGAGCGCATGATTAAACACAATCCTGGCATAACCAGCCAAGGAATCTTGGGATGCAGGCTTGTAGCAATATAGGAGCATTAGTATCTCTTTGCACCGCGTTGGTAAGTATATTTGTAAAAACGTCCTCTCAACTTTGCAGGCTATTAGGGGTTAACAAAAAGAAACTGAAAGTCAGCTCAGAGGAAGCTGACTCGTTCTTTGCCTAACCACATTTCTTTTCTTTCTTCCTTTTCCACCCATGTTTGAAATTTGTTTGCCTACCTTTTTGCCTGCACTATTTCTCAGCCAGTAGGGAATTCTTTAAAACACCTAAGCCATTCCTCGAATTTGTGCAGGACAAATCATGGCCGCCCCTCAGCTCAGCTTTCTTTCCTTTCTTGTGAAGAATCAAGCCCCTGCTCACTGCTCTCCGACAAAACGTCCAAGACTAGAACTTCACAATGAAGAAAGGAATCAACAGAATATCCCACCCAAGCACTTTTACATTCTCTCTTTGCTTTGACTCTCAAGGGTCAATATTAAACAATGGAGCTTTGATGCCCAGAGATATTTTTGAATTAATATTAATAGAGGTAGGACAATTTGAGGCGTCTGGGACCTTTCAAAATGCTGTTTCTAACAGACCAATGTCTGGTGCAGAGGTTTTATTCAAGAGCTCCACCAGAATTCATCAGGACACATTTCTTTCTGTTCCCTGTTGAACTGCTTGTTGAGTTGCTTATCATTCCGCATTGTGGAAACAATTTCAGTTACATACTGCTGCGTGGACCACTTTTGCTCAGCTGCTGTCTCCAAAACGATTGAATTACTGAAGAGGTTTTACTAAAAGCTCCAAGCACTGCGCTTAGCTGTCCTGCAGTAAACCAAAATACCTATAAGATTATTCAAGTAGATTGAATATATGCCTAGTCTAAAACGGTTCAGGGTGATCTGGCATCGAGCAACAGACGTTACAGAAGCAGAGTCCGAATGTTATATTAGAAAGTAGTTTCTTTGGAAAGGGGCATATCAAATGTTGGGATTGAGCAGGAGATTGTGATTATTCTAAATGGCAAGGTGAAATAGAAAGATGAGGGCAGACTCAGTGGGAAAGGTGGCCTATTCCGAAGATGTAGTGTCCTATCATTGTATGAAATTTGAAATTATGCCAAGCAATCTGCAGTTTTTTTAGGTTGACAAGCATAGCATTAAACAAACCTACAAAGGATAAGTGTTAACATCAAGAAAGTTCAGCAAGTTCAGAACCCCTTTGACTGCAGGACAGGCATCACATTTCATGAACCGTTCTCACCTCTTAACAGAATTAACCTCATTACAGAATTGCTGACAGACACCTTGTAATGAACTCTGACATGGGAGTTAGGTTATATTTAACACCTACATTTGTTACAAACTTGACATGTACAATTATGGGTTAAAAGTACTGGGTAATGAGAATAGGAGATGAAGGGAAGGGTAGCAGTGTTAATAAAATTGCACCATCATCACAGTAAGGAGGGATTGAAATGAGTGTAATCAGCAGATTAAGTTACTATGAGAAGAGTTAAGCATAGTAAAATATAGAAAATACCACTTAGAATATATTACAGACTTTCCGACTATAGTGGCTTAATGGAAGAATGTACGTATATTCAGATGAGGAAGGCCTTTAAAAAGGATAAAAAGATTTTAACCTCTATATAGATTGGGGGAGAAATACGAACACCAAGAAGAAAGGACATGGATTTATTGAACATGTTCAAGGTAGCTTGTTAAAGCAGCATGTCCCCAAGCTAACAAAGGAGCTGTTGATAGCCAATTAGTCATAAATAACAAACCAGAAAAAGGTAACAATCTGATAGTAAGAGGTTTAAGGATCGTATTTTGATTGAATTTGCTACCTGGCCTGAAGAGAACAATAGTGAGAGACAAATCAAGGTCTCGGTTCTGAACGAGGGCACTTTTAAAGAACGAGGAAGGATGTGACTAAAATAAGGTGAAGGTCATAGTTGGTTGCGAAATATATAGCCCAGCTGTGGAGTTGATTCAAACTGGATTGCAAAATAAGTTTGTATCCCTAAATGACAACGGAGGTGGTGGTGGTGGAGGGGGGGTGGGGGTGCTCTTGCTGCCATGAAATAACAGCAATTCATGAGAATGATTCAGACCAATAAAGAGGCAATAGTAGTGGCAAGAATGAGAAGAGAAGATTACAGAATGAAACAAAAACAGACCCAGAAAATAATAAGAAAGGCAAAAGGAAGCATGCTGTGAAGGAAAGGCTTGCGGGCGGAGTTAAGGATAGCAAAAATAATTATAATTACAGCAAGAAAAGGAAAGGGGCAAAGAAGATATTTGCTGCATTGAAACAGATTTAGATATGACTGAAAGAAAGACAGACCTTCTATTTATATAGTGTTTCACAGCCTCAGAACATCCCAACATACTTCACAGTCAATGAATTACTATTGACTTAGTAGTTATTATTACGTAGGCAAACATGACATGCAGTTTGTATACAGCAAGATCTTCCAACAGCAAAGAGATAAATGATTAATTAATTTGTTCTGTGAACCATTTGGCCAGGAAGTTGAGAGAGTTCCCTGCATTTTTCTTAAAAAGAGCTGTGGAATCTTTCACATCTATCTGTTTGAGCAAATGAGCTCTCAGCACAACATTGAAGCTCTTGACCTCGAGCGGAACTCAAAACTTTTGACTTGGAACCAAGCATGCTCAAACTGAAGCAAACAACACTTGGCCAAATGAAGGAAAATTACATGGTGGAAACTCTAAATGAATATTTTATTTTGGCCTTTAAAGTGCAGAAGGAAGATACACTATGAAGGGTAAGTGGAAGAATAATAATTGGTGAAGTGTAATCTTCTTAGAGATCAATGAAAAAATAAAAATAACGACGGATAAATTGATGGAATTGAAGTCGAACAAATTCCAGGCCGGGATGGTACCACCCAAGTGAAATAGGTAAGGAAGTCGGTTATAATCCTTCAATGCTCATTAGGTTTTAGAATAACGAATAGTGTCAGAAGGTAGGAAATAGTACACTTTTATTCAGAAAAAGAGGAAGGGACAAACCATGTAACTGCACTTCTATGGCCTGAATTTTCTGGTCGGCATGTGGGGGCAGGTCCTGCTCACCGACACGTAAAATGACACACGGTGATGTCACCGCGCATCATTCTGATCTTCAGTTCGGTGGGTGCGCACCAAAGTCGGCTGTGCACCCGCTGAACTGTCAAAGGCTTATTAAGGCTATTTAAATAGTAATTGAAATTATTAACTGAGCTGCCAGTCCAGCCTTAAGGTTGGCGGGCAGGTGAAGAGCCCAGGCAACCTTTGCATTTTTCATGGAACCTCATCCAGAGGGGGGATGAGGTTTCGTGAAGGGTTTATAATTGTAATAAAAATGTTTATTAAAATTCATTGACATGTCCCAGCTCATGTGACACTGTCACATGAGGCGACATGTCTGAATAATTTTTTTTTCTGTTATTTCAATTTTTCATACCCAAAGTAATCTCCCTGAGGCAGCTCCGTTGAGGGGGGGGGGGGGCGGGGGGGGGTGATTCCCTGAGCCGGGGGTGAGCACAAGTGCTCAGATCTCCCTGAGGCAAAGTGCTGCCTCAGGGAGATCAGCGTTACTTTTAAAGATGGAAACAAATTTCAGGACACGTCCCCTCATGTGAAACTGTCACGTGAGACGGGACAGGTCCATGACTTTTATTTAAAAAATTTCCGTGAGATTTTAAATCCTACAAGAAACCTCATCCCGCCCGTGGTTGAGGTTTCGTGCATTATCTGAAGGCCGCCTGGCCTCTTCGCCTGCCCACCCAGTTTAAGGTTGGACAGGCAGGCCCATTAAGTCCATTAATTAGTTTCTTGGCGGGCGCATGACCGAATTAAAATCTAAACGACGCAGGGTGACACTGGGACGCACGCCTGACATCACCCTGTGTCAGTTTACGTGTCGGCACGTGGGACCCACCCCCGCTCGCCGACTGGAAAATGCTACCCGCAAGCTTGGCCTGATGTTAACATTACACTTGCCTTTTTTGAAAACTATGGGCTAAATTTTACCGCCCCCCCGCCCTCCCAACCCATCCCCCAACAGGAGGTGGGGAGGGAGGTGATGGG
The DNA here is from genome assembly GCF_017639515.1 of Carcharodon carcharias. Classification (NCBI taxonomy): domain Eukaryota; kingdom Metazoa; phylum Chordata; class Chondrichthyes; order Lamniformes; family Lamnidae; genus Carcharodon; species Carcharodon carcharias. The sequence continues at coordinate 13,159,255 of NC_054488.1, forward strand.
AGCCAGTAAAATCACTAGGAGCTGTGTCAGATCGGTTCCCCCATCCATGGCGGAACAGGAATCAGGCAGGCTGCTGGCCCAAGGAAGCAGGCAGCCAATTCACATATGTCAAGGCCCCAAAAGGGACCATTTTCCAGTGGCATTGGCATTTTACAAATGACAGATCAACACTCCCTCCCCCTCCTTTCACCACGAGAAGAAGCCGCCAGTTAATGGTGGTGGTCTCTCAAGCAGCAACCAGGGAGTCGGGGTGGGGGGGGGAAGAATGTTTGTTTTTTTTTTAAAAGCAAAGAGAAGGTTGCAGAAAGGGAAGGTAGCACCCACGGCCCAGGAGAGCATCACCCACAGTCCCAGCAATATCTTCGGAGGGGTTTCCCTTGCAGCACTCGGCCCGGTGTTTATTTTAAAGATTTTTCTTACCCTGCCTGCTGAAGGCAGCAGGTCTCCAGCCTGTCTCAGCAGTGGCCACCGCTCCTGGTAGCGCTGCTGAGCTGCCGACTCTCTGATTGGGCCGGCTGCTTATAGGGGCCGGTTGCTGTCCTGAATAGAATGGCAGCTCTGGCAACAGTCCCGTAATTGGCTGCTGCCTGTAAAATTCAACGGGAAGTCCCACCTGCCACCCGTGTCTGCTCGCGACACACCCTTCCTCCCGATGTCGGGCCATCCATGTGATTGGTAAAGCGCTGCCCTTTAAATCCACTATAATAAATTGTCAATTCCTACATCCACGTGCATCACTAATGGATGTCATAGGAGTTTCAGTCATAGGCAGCCTTTACAGAAACAAACTATATTCAGATGGGAATGGAAAAAAAGTGATCCCGAAAATGGAGAGGATTGAACTGATTTGCAACATAAATACTGTAACCTTCTTGAAAGCAAAGCTTTTGTGCATATTAATGACAATAGCCAGACACACAAGTCTAACACAAGAGGTGCTTGCAGGTAACCATAGCCATATAGGGCCTGATTTTAACTTTCCGCGGTGAGTTTTGAATGGGTTAAAATCGGACCCACAATGTCTTTTGCATCCGTAAAGTGTAGCATGATTTTCATTTAGATAGAAATGTGTAACAAGGATGGTGCAGCTTTAAATATCTGAGATGGCCTCACTTTCCACAGTAACTATTCAATCTTAAGGTAGAGATTTTTGAATTTACAAAGCTTCTGCTGGTGAGAACTATACAAACAGCAAACTACTTGGTTAACATTGACAGGGAATAGCAGCTGCTAAAACTGACAGAGTATAGTATGACATTAACCATGCTAGACCTTAATCACGTGTTATAGGGTAACAGCATGTAATTCCATGGTTAAATCTTAAAAGAATGCTATTCTCTATAGAGTCATCACCTGAAAGTGGATCAGACTACCCAATAACCATTTCACTTCTCTTAAAGGGATAATGTCAGAATACAAAAACAGTGGCCAAATTGTGGCGGCTAGACATAGCTCTATTTGATCTTTTATCTATGTATAACATCTAGGATTAACATTATCATGAATTGTACATTTACGTGCACCTTTCCGGTGAAGCAATGTCAGCTTGACTCAGCCTAGTGGCAATGACATCTCTTCAGTCAGAAGTTTGTGGTTTTCCCTTCAACCATGGTACATAATTGAGGTTGACACTCCGTGTGGTACTGAGGCAACACTGTGTTGCTGAAAAGAGAGGCATGTTGCCAAAGCTTTGCTTCTTGCACTCATCAGGACAAACACAAGAATGCCTGAGGGTGCTGACTGGTTGGCAAGTGGACTCTGATTAGCCAAGGCATTGCCATGGAGAAAGCAACAGGAAACTATCGGCTCTCCAGGTTCACAGGTAATTCAAAAAAGGTGTACATCTTGAACATATTTATTTTGTTTGCAGAGTATGTGTCCCTGTGTATGAATGTATATCACTTCTAACAAGTCTAAATGAGCCATGTTACCTGGGTGCTTGGGGAGCCTATAATTCTCCGTTGCTTACTCCATGACAATGCCTCAGCCAATCACAGTCCATTAGCACCCTTTTCTCCTGTAGTATAAATTGTTGTGATTGTTTCAAAGTTGGCATTCTTGTATTTGTCCTGATGAGTGCAAGATGAAAGGCTTCAGCAACATGTCTCCCTTTCCAGCAATAGTCAAGTTCTGCGCCACCAAGCAACTGCTTGCAACACTGTATTTTAAACAAAGACCCTGTCTGCCAGTTCTGAGAGTTTGAGTGGACGCTAAGCATTAGAAGTCTCCTGGCACATTTCTACAAAGAACTAGGAGTTCCCATACTGATCTGACCATCGTTCCTCCCTCAGTCAACACCACTCAAATAGATAACTTGTCATTTATCTCGGTGCTGTTTCTGCAATCTTGCTGTGTGCAAAATGGCTCCTGAAAAACAGCAGTCACTAAAGGTCAAATAATAATGTAATTCGTCTGTTTGATGTACTCCAAGGTTTGGATAAAAACTGAACGTTTCATTTCCAGTGCGGAAAGTAAAACAAACTGGATCTTGTCAGAAAAATAATAAACTCGGAGTGTGCACTGGGACAGATCTTTGGTTTGTGTGATAATGTAGAACAACAGTGATAGTGAGTCAGTAACCCATTTTATATCTCATGATACTCATTGCCATTTACTTCATTGTCGGATGTTTTGACTAAGTCAAGATCGAGCCCAATTTGTGAACGTTTACCCCAAGCAAATTCAAAATCTATGTAAATTGATTCCAAGTCCCAATTTGCTCCTGACTTAACAATGATTTAAGGACACTTACCAGTGGTGCACACTGCTTCTATTATGTAGTGATATTAGATGCGGAATTTACACTGTGGCTATTCTGTCACAGGGCGGGAGCAAGTATAGGGAAAGTGCACCATTTCTGGCCATTAAAATCAATGGGTGGAAAATCATAGGTTGGAGCTGTGACATTTCCTGCTATCCACTTCCTGTGTGCACCAGGAGTGCAAAAGTGGAACATCTCCCCACTTCTTCACTAAAACTTATGTACAAAAAATACTCAGATCTGAATATCATGAGATATAAAATGGGTTACTGACTCACTATCACTGTCGTTCTACATTATCACACAAACCAAAGATCCCAGATATTATTGGACTATGATATTTTGTAAAATACCATTCTCATTTAACATGGTGAGATTTTTTGTTGATGTGGCAATGTATGATTGCAATGTAATGTTTAATGGTAATAATATATGGATGGTTGTAATGTAACATTATTGTAAGGTTGTATTCAGTACCATTGTAGCCTTGTAATATATTAACATTCTATGACTTCATGTACTAGTGTTGAATGGCAGGATAGCAATACTGTTTATTTGCAATGTAATAGTGTTGGATATTTGGAATATAGTGACACTGTATGCATGTAGTATATTAATGTTGCATAATTGTAACACTGTATGGTTGTGACATGGAATTTCCTCCCTAAACCTGTCTCTGCACTTTCTTCCCCTCCTAAGATGTTCCTTAAAATCTTTGCCAACCTGTCCTAATATCAGCTTATGTGGCTTGGTGTCAAATCTTGTATGACAACACTCCTGTGACTTGAGACATTTTACTACGTTACAGTTGCTACATAAATGCAACTTATTGACTCTACCAGTGAGTCAATGCAGGATGAGTTTAGTGCGGGTAGGACTGATAAGCAAATTGACAATGGCTTCTGCATAGATGTCAGTGTCCATGCCTGAAACAGGCATTAAACCCTTTTTTGGGTGGAGAAAGGGGCCCAACGCTGTTCTACAAATTTGTCAATGCTTGCCTTCAGCCATTGACTATTGTATTCTCAGGTGCTTGGCAGCCAAACTGGTCCTTAAGCCGAGGCTAAGTTGTAACTTTTTTGCTTAACCTGCATTAAAGGTGCTATAAAAATACAAGTTGTTGTTGTGGAGCTGGGAGGGGTATTCCTGCTCCCCTCAACTGTACAATAAATCTGCAGACAGCTGCCTTTCACCCACCTATTAATTACCACCCCCACTTCCAGTCCCAGACTCTGCTTATCACCTTGACCACCAATCTTCCTGGTCCCTGGGATCGGCGAGCTGGCACCTGCAGCAGACCAGTAATAAACAGATGAGGGCAGAGCCCGCAGCCCTGCTACCCACCTCATGCCCCTGATTTGGGAGCGATGCAATTTCCAGGCCAATGTCCTGCCAAATTTATCTTTGTATTGCAGTCTTAATTTTCACTTTAAATGATCACAATTGACATTCATTTGACTGTACATGGGTATGATATACACAAACCAGGTGCAGCTCCATAAAATATTTAATCAAAAATTGAAAGATAACCATCAGCAACTAAAAAACAGCAGAGATAACTTTGCTGCAGTCAAAACTTTGTAATTCAGTTCTGGTATCATCGCAGCTGACAGGTGAATGGATAAGGATCATATCAGCAAAGGACTGTTACATAAAAAGAAACCATTCTGTAAGGAGGAGGTGCCTTTGTGGGTTCTGAATCCTATACACTAGATGTGCTGTTAGCATCATTGCAGAAGGCTACAGTTCATGCTGTTTGGCAAACAGCAGGAACTTTCTTAGATACAGTTCTTTGCTTGAGTATTAAAATGTGAGTAAATGCTGGATGGGGAATGTCTAAATACAATTACTGCAGGTCAAGATACCTCCTCACAGATCTTGTTGGTTAATTACACAGCAGACTTCTGTAAAGTGTATTATGGCTGTTTGCCTGTGAAAGCTACCTGATTTCAATGATTGGGCCAGGATGTGACATCGAGTTGACCTCGGCCTCACCCTCCAGCTCATAAGTTAAGAAGAGTCCATTCTTCAAGAGCATTGTTTGGAGCGGAGTGATCCTTAGAGAACTGCTGTTCCCATTAAGAGTAGCTTAGCATTGTGATGAATCAGAGCATTTTTCACAGCAATTCCCTCCAGAATTTGACAGTAAATTGGATTTTACTGGGTTTTATAACTATTTTCTCATTTTAACGATTAAATATCTGGAAGAAGCAGATTTCCATTTTTCAATTATAGCACGATGCCTAAACTGCCTGAAAGTGCATCTGTAGAATACGGCAGGATGAATTTTAGCCGGTGAGTTGTGAAGGAAATCTAATTCAGCAAGAATTTTAATGCAAGTTGCTCATTTCAAGATTTTAATTAAACATGACAGAAGGCACTTGAGGACAAATAAAGGATGCAATTATAATGCTGCCCTAATGTGCATTATGTATCCATGGGTGGATTTTGTTTTAGTGGAATGATAATGTGATTGTAATTATAATTTAGTGTTGATTATATATGATTATTACATTAAGAAGAGATATAATGTCAGCTTCTGTCAGTGAAACTATTTATGACATCATGGAATTGAACTTGGGGCGGAATTTTCCACACCCGCCCACTGCTGGTATCTTCTGGTCCCGCCGCAAGTCAATGGACTTCTGGCTGGCGCACCGCGTTGCCTGTGGCGGGTCCCACCTGCGACAGGGCCAGAAGATCCCAGCCTTGGTATCCTGTGAGACAGAGCAAGAATATATTTGTGTAATTATGGGGCATTTTTTCAAACTGGAATTAGAGCTATTAATCTTCCTGTTAATCAATTTGGATTTGTTTTGTTTATTATTCCAGCGCTGAAGAGTCCAGCTGCATTCCATGAGCAGAGGAAGAGCCTGGAAAGAGCCAAGGTATGGACTCCAAGATGTGGATGGCAAACTCAGTCATAATTTTGGGTGGTATTAATTCAAACAGTGATTCAGAAAATTGAATGACACAAGATTGCATAGGATACAGGGCATGGAAGCAGGCCAAATATGAAAGCAAAAAACTGCAGATGCTGGAAATCCAAAACAAAAACAGAAAAAGAAATACCTGGAAAAACTCAGCAGGTTTGGCAGCATCGGCGGAGAAGAGCAAAGTTGACGTTTCGAGTCCTCATGACCCTTCAACAGAACTAAGTAAAAATAGGAAAGGGGTGAAAAACTTATTTTTACTTAGTTCTGTTGAAGGGTCATGAGGACTCGAAACGTCAGCTGTGCTCTTCTCCGCCGATGTTGCCAGACCTATGGAAGCAAGCCATTTGGCTCAACAAGTCCCTGCCAGTGTTCATGCTCCACTTGAGCCTCCCCCCATCTTTCATGATCTAAATCAATCATAGTAACCCTCTATTCCCTTCTCCCTCTCACGCTTACCTGGCTTCCCCTTATATGCATCTATACTATTCACTTCAACCACTCCCTGTGATAGCAAGTTCCACATTCTCAACACTCCTTGGGTAAAGAAATTTCTTCTGAATTCCCTGCAGGATCTCTTGATGAGTTGCAGGGGCAGAAAGAGAAGTCAAGCTAAGCCTAAGTAAAAGCAAAACACTGCAGATGCTGGAATCTGAAATAAAAGCAGAAAATGCTGGAAAAACTCAGCAGGTCTGGCAGCGCCTGTGACGAGAGAAACAGAGTTAACGCTTCGAGTCCATCGAAGAAGAGTCACGTTGGACTCGAAACGTTAACTCTGGCCAGAATTTTCCAGCCGCTCAGCGGGAACTTCCAGTCCTGCCGACGTGAATTGAGATTTCAATTGCTCGTCGGCCCTGCCACAGGGGCGGTGTTCTGGAAAATTCTGGCCTCAGTTTCTCTCTCCACAGATGCTGCCAGACCTGCTGAGTTTTTCCAGCATTTTCTGTTTTTATTTCAAACTTTTTTTATACAGTTTAAAAAAAACACTTTGCGAAACACTTATATTGTCAAATTAAAATGAACTCCTAATCCTGATATTACAATCCCGAAATTGTATTATTCCAATTGAGGGTTATATATAGAACTTCACATGAGGTTACACACAATTTCATATTAGAAATGTTTTAAAGATTATAACCTCATCATTTAATGACGTGGATCAATGACTGTTAATTGTCCCCGTCCGGCATGATTTCAAATCAATTCTCATAATGCAATCAATGGGTAGAGGACAAAGAGGGAATTCTGAGATGTGCGAACTGAAGTCCAACTTTGCTGATCAAAAATGTATAGCATGCTTTATGAAATAACATATTTTGTTTTTGTTCATCGCATTTTAAGAGATTACAGCCAGAGCACTACTGGCAAATATACTACAGGAACCTGCATAAAATAGCCACTGAATTACATAAATTAGTCAATAAAATAGTCCAATAGTCCATAACTATAATGGCAAGTTTCAAAGCTATTTATTTAAATAGAATCAATCTTATCATATAACCAATAAATTACATGAAGGAGACTAATATACAAAGAAAGCTTTGCCCTGAGTCAGAATAAAGGGGACAGTGATTGATCTGTGTTCTGATAGAGTCTGCTGTCCAGTGACTGAAGGGCATGAGCATCAACTGCTGTTGTGAACAAAGAATCGGACAGCTGACAGCCCAACATTTAGCCCACGGATGCAGAGCTATGTAGCACAGATCACAGAAATATGCTGTTAAAGACAAGTCAGTCGCAGAGCAAGATAAACCAGCATTTGGAGCTTATTGTTAAAAAAATGGATGAATTTTACTGTTCAAGGTCAAAAAGATAAAAGCTCTTTAATCTATATGCTGTGTAGATACTTCAAACTGTCATATTTCATTGTGATATCCCTCAATTTAGTCTTAACTTATGCTGCTATATGTACTTGCCTGTCTACCAAAGTCTACTTTTTATCAGCCAGAAAATTGTAATCTTGTAATCTGGATAGCGTGTGTTCTCTTACATGTTTCTGTCAATGGAGCTATGCAAGCTAATTTTTCCCAGTATGCTAGTATGCTTTCAACGATTGCCTGTTTATTAACATCTGCAAATCCATTTGCAAAGCATTTTGATTTGAAATGACCTTTCAATGCTCTTGTATTTTTGGGCTACTTTCAATTGGCGGAGCTACAGTGTCTCAAGAGCCTTGTAATATTTATGGTAAATGGTTGCGCGTGACGGGAATTAGTGGCCAGGATTTTGCCCTTTGTCAGATGGGGACGGGCGGGAGTGACCGGGAAGCCGAGCACCGCAGCGATTGGGGCCCGTCCGCAATTTCACATTGGCAGGCCAATTAAGGTCTGCCCAACATGAAACATGCGCTGCAGCGCTTAGCGCTGCCTGTGTGGTGCGAAGGAGGGCGAGCGGGGAACCGTGTCTGCACACAGGAAAAGCTCCCTGAGGCACAGAGCTGCCTCCGGGAGCTGAAGGGTTTATGAATTAAAAATAAAGAATTTTTAAATTGTTAAAAAAAAAAGTGTCCCCTCATGTGATTCTGTTCTGTCACACGAGCAGGGGCATGTTACTAATGAAATGTTTAAATTTTTATTTAATTTTTAATAACTGTTGGAAATCTCATCCCGCCCGTGGATGAGGTTTCCTAAAAATATCCAAAGGCCTCCTGGCCTTTTCGCCTGCCCGCCAACTGTAAGGTTGGACAGGCAGTGAAAAATTTAATTCCGCTGGGACTTTAATGGCCTTAATAGGCCTGTTAATCGTTCACGGGCATGTGCCAAGTCCCACGTGCGGCTGCCAACTGAAATATCGCACGAGTGCGCGATGACATAGGGACGCTCACCCGAGATCACCGTGCATCATTTTACGCTCATTCAGGTCGGTGTGCGCCCGTCTGACAAGCTAAAAACCCTGGCCATTATTTTGAAAAACTGTCCACCTTTTCATCCTTTAAGTATTGTCATACATTCCCCTTGGTAGCTGCACATTCCCATAAGGCACATTGGAATGTTTCTTTTTTTGAAAAAAGGCATTGTGGTGATGGTGACTTTCTCTTCCTGTTTCTGGTAATGGAGTATTTTTATCTTAGCTTCTCTTCCAGACATTTGAAAACTCATCTTACAGTGCTCAAGTTGGCATTAGTGATTTCATCAATTTGCTTTCACCTGAAGGCTTTCCCCTGTCCCAACCCACTCTTCTCAATTCTTTCATTGTTTCTGGACACTATGATTGTCATTCTTTGCAGCAGGAATGGTCTTTGCATTGATATTTGTGCTGACTAATTCCTTGGGTTGCGCAGTGTTCAGAAGGGTGGGCACATGTCCTGATTGCAAATACAGGTTGTGGCCTTGTGGCAGGGATTATACCAGATTTATGACTGGTCGTACCAAATTCACCAAGTTTACTTTGGGATTTCTGCCAGCTGAGTAAGGCCCACTGTCTGGAGTCATGGCACTGACATGACAGCACTTAAATACACCTAAACAGCTTACTGCAGGATACCAGGAGATACGAGTCAGCACCAGAACACAATTTGAATGGAAAGAGAATAATTAATCAGTTGATTGTGATCCTTAATTAGCTCACATTTCAGATTGATTCATCATAACTGAGGACAGTAATACAACAGTACAAGCATTAATAGATTTTTTATGGTCAGTTGAATATGAAGTGGATTTGCATTTTGTTCCTTTTTTTAACATCCAAATATAAAATATGAGATATGGGGGAAAATGTATATCAAAAGCTGACATCTCTTCAAGCCATATAGTCACTGGTAAAAGCAATTAAGATAAGAGTTAAGGGAGCTAGATAACTTTCAGAGGACTCATTTTTGAGCTTTAAATGTGTGAAACTGTTTAGGATTACATGAAGAGCTTAGAACTGCAAAGATAGATAAGCAACTAACAGATACGCAGTGCTGTAAATTAAGATATAATTGGGAAATCAAAATTGATTAAGAGAAAAATTATTTAAATTGTCATCCAGAAAAGTGAGTCAGGACGTAGGGGAAAGGGCTGGGAGTAGTTTTGAAATTTGACATTTTCAAAAATGATGCGTTCAAATATGCTTTAACATAGACACTTCAGTATCGACTAGGTGCAATTGCTGAATTGACTCTTGCTGTTCTAACCTGGCATATTGTTTTTACCCAACTGTAAGGTAAATTTTCTCATTCCTTGCTTGTAGCTTGAACTAAAAAGGATACATAGGAAGGAGAAGGTGTAAAAATGATTTACAATGATGCCAGAACTAACAGGCTATAACTATCAGGATAGACTGAGCAGGTTGGGGCTCTTTTCTCGATTGTAAGGAGAGTATTGATCCATTGACAGAACCTCAATTAACTCCCTTCAAATTGATTCAGATAAAGTGAATAACTGAAGATTGTAACTGGGTAGCAGAAACTTTACTTGATTATGTGTTTAGTTGAATATGAATTTCCATTTTGTTCAGTCTTTTTAACATCCAAAAATAAAAGATGAAATACAGGGGGAGATGGGGAACAGGGAATGGAGAAACTTGTCTACAAATGCACCTGGTCCTGTCACTGAACAACCCTACCCTAATATATAGAGCGGTATGACTAGACGTGTCTCATGTGCCTAGAAGTATCATATATTTTATAAATACAATGTGTTCGTTATTCTGTACCTGTGAAAACTTGTACAAGATTTAAAAAAAAAACACACACACAGATATACCCTAACTATTTTCCATTCCACAAAGATAAATCCATCTTTTCAATCTAGAGGTCCCAGCAAATGGTCCTTATTCAGTCAACAGCATGGAGCCACAATGCTATTACCACATATCCTTCTGAGTCTGATTTTCCACCTACTGGTGCCTTATATCATTTATATATATATATATATATATCACATTTTCATTGTAGAACAAACAAACCCTTCTTTCTTTCACTGAAAAATGCACAAACAAGGGAATTTTACGCCTCTGCATACCTCTTTCACTCGCTCACTCTGTCAGTTTCTGTTTTGGCAGTGGACATTGATCCTTTGATTGCAAAACACACCAAAATGGTTTACTTATGCACAAAAATGCAATAAATAATTGCTTGTCCATCCCTGCTTCTGGTGCTATGATTCAGTTACATTCTTTCTTGGATATTTTTCTTGTATGCAGTGAAGATACCAATTTCTTACTCTGATTGTACGGCAGTTATGATACATATGGGAGTATAAGGGCCGCGTCCAAGAACTGAGGGGGGTGGCTCAGCCCCAGTGTCACATAATAACACTGCAGCCTCCCTGACTGCAGTGCAGGCCGGTGGTTGAGAATTCCTCGGATTGCAATACTGTCATCAAACTCACACCATGGCCAGGATTTTACAGTTGGCGAGCGGGGGCGGGCCCACCAACACCGGCATATAAAATAACGCGCGATGATGTCGGGCGTGCGTCCCGACATCATCGTGCTGTCTCGCGATATTTCGTTCGACGGTAACGCGCCAGAGTCGGCTGCCCGCCCGCCAATAATTGATAGGCCCATTAAGGCCATTAACCAGGTAATTGACCTGAATTTCACTCCGCCCGTCCAACCTTATGGTCGGCGGGGCAGGCGAAAAGGCCAAGCAGCCTTTACGTTTTTTAGGAAACCTCATCCACGAGCGGGATGAGGTTTCCTAAAGCTTTTACGGATCAAATAAAAACTTTTTCTGGAAAATAAAAACATGTCCCGTCTCATGTGACGTTAAATTTTTATTGCATTAATTTATTTTCTTTTAAAAAGCGCTTCAATCTCCCTGAGGCAGCTCCGTGCCTCAGGGAGATGGCGCTGAACTTGACTGTCCCTCCTCCTCTTCCTTAGCTGCACAGGTAGCGCTACCGCTCGCGTATGACGCTGGGCGGGCCTTAGTTGGCCACCCCGTGTAAAATGGCGGTGCAGAGCCGATCAGCTCCCCGAGCGCTCCTGCCAAGCCCACCGACGCGGGAAAAATTCAGGCCCGTGCCCTCAGCGTGAGACTGCCCTGAGTGTCCTTACGACCCGAAACTTGCATTGGTTTTCTCTGCTACGCATGAGTTAGCATAAACCCCTTAACCATAAACCCCTAGAATATGTGGGAAGCCAGCTAAAAGTTCCTCATCACCTCCAAAGACAAGTAGGAGCACACAACCTAAGGAATCCATATATACTCTACTGGTTAACCAGCTTTTTTTTTTGAATGATGCACAAAACAGCTCCAAGGATGAACTACAAAGCCTAACCTTAAAAAAAAATTATATGGACAGGTCTGCCTTTAAACCAGAATCCTTTCTCCCATCAAATTCTTGGCAATATATTTTGTGATATCAAATTGCACGGAACAATTTGTCACAGAACCTCTATTATTCACCAGGTCATCTGTAGCAAAATAGAGAACTAAGATCCCATAAAAGTCTATGAGCTGCAAGGCTGTCTTTACCTTTGATGATCAAACAATTTCCATTCCAGAGTCAGTCAGTCAAACTATTGTAGACAAAGTAAATAACTTGAACTTAGACTTGTAAGCCACCAGAAAGCCTATTTCGACTGCAAATGAAAAACACAAATTTAACCTGTGTGGTTGAAATAAGATTAACAGATAAAATATTCTTGCCTTTTGAAGAACCTGTAGTTTGATTCATATCTGGATCTGGGGCCCCAATATTGGGGTTAGCAACACTATGGAGAATTTGATAGTATATATAAAACATAGTTGACGGGGGGGGGGGGGCGGGGGGGCGGGGGGGGAAGGAATTTGTTTGCATAGCTCTTGCTTCTAACAGCACCACAAAGGCTTACATCGATTTCCCAGCAGCAAGCAATGCTGCGGACTGCTATCTATGCAGCTTGCCCACAGGGTATTGGCATAAGTGTGCATAACGTGAATGCCTGTACAGTGGTTACGTCAAAGGATTCTTTACCCCCAGTTTATTTTACGAAAATATGCATCTCCCTGGGTGAAAGCTCTTTTTTTGTCACACTGTAATCACTGTAAATGCCGAAATTAGCTAATATCAACCCACCCATTGTGTTCAAAATTGCTGAAATTTTAATAGAATTTAGAACCTCCAAAAAGTTAGATTTCAGTGGTTAGCACTGCTTGTGCTGTCTACAGCGCACTATATATTGTGAAGCAAATTCAGTTATAAATGAATGTTAAAGGTGTATACCACAGAATTTTAATGGCCAGGACTTTGCATGAAGAATAATGCTGAGGCTCTGTGTTCAGCGCTATTACGGAGTAAATTGGACAGCAACTTCCGGAGTCTGCAAATGTGCAGCTAAACACAGAAATTAGGAAGTTGCTGTCCGAGTTCCCAAGCTCCTCCACAGGCTGTGCAGTAACAGTATCTCATTGACAGTCTCAGCATTAAAATCTATGCAAAGATGTGAAGTACTTACCCACTAGTTACCCACTAAATACAGCAGAAAAAGTTAGGGCTCTTGCATCCAGGTGTAAGTAAATTTTTAATGGCATACTAACTCAAAACAACCTCACATCATGCACTGAACATTTTAATTTACAAATATAGAGCCGCATTCCTTCAGAATTTAATTAATGTTGGAGATTTAATTTTTTGTGTGTTTTCTTTTTGTCACTTTTATCTCTGTCTCTACTAATCCCATCTTTCTTCCCCTCTTTTTATTTTGCTTTCTTTACATGATTGTACAATGAATTATGTCTAGTTTATACTCTTGGGTTAGACTCTGTGGGATGAGGTCATGGAATTTTAGCACATCAAAACGCATGAGTCAATGTTGGGTCAGAATGTTAAAATTTTTAAAAAGTTGAATCCCTACTCCACTACTGCGTTTTACAGGGACAAGGGGCAGGGAATTAACCTGCTTCCAGGAGGAATGTGTTGGGCAATTTAAATATTTTAATGAGTCTGGGCAGTCTCTAATTTAACCTTCCTTGCAGGTTTCACAGCAGGTGGTGAGGGTTCCCAGGCCTGGAGAAATTAAGTATCATCACAGCATTGGTTCTGGGTCAGGAGTACCCCCCATCAGCTAACCCCAACCCCAATAAAGGCTCCTGAAGTGAAGGATCAGATCCCCTACTGGAATTGGAACTCCTGGATGGTGGTCTGGACCTACTTGCTTTTACTGCCTGCTCTGGAATGCTCCCGACTTGACTGGAAGCCATACCTGTCAATCAGACCAACTGCTGGGTGGGGAACTTAGCAGGGACAGAAGATGGAAACTATAGAGTTAAAAGTCCAGAGCATGAAGGGAAACCCAGACATCTGAAACTCCACTTCCTTCACCTACGTAATCTGCCTCTGTTACTCCCCAGGCTGGCGTGTCACAGTGAGAATCCTTCAGCCTGATTGGTTGAAGAGCTTTGCTATAGCTTATCCTGCTCACAGATGCCACAAATCTGGTTGTCATTGCAGGAAAATAAAATCTCTAAATGCAGAAAGTTGCTTCTCAAAAGTCCCTGACAAGTCTTTGGGCAGCTGTAAACATAATAAATGATGAGCAGTGTTCGTTTGCCACTGGCCAGAAAAAACAATGCCATTATGGCTTTTTTGAAGCAAGCCATTGCAGAGACTTGCATAAGGAGCTGTGGTGAGTGTGAGTGGAGTGGTAAGGTAAGGAATAATACTAGGATTAGGAACTCGGCGGAAGTATTATATAACTCAAGAAACTAGGATTGTCTCCCACACTGAGATTGCACCCTTTATCCATTCCGATTTAGCTCAGTTTACTCTGCAAAAAACAATTTAAATAGTTAAATGTGAATCACAGCTTGATGTTGGAGGGAAGTTTCATTTACTTTTAGAAATTTCAGAATAGCATTGAATTTCAAAGCCATTTCTGGCAGGGTTTTCTTTTACTTACTCTTTCATTGGATGTGGGCATCACTGATAAGGCCAGCATTTGTTACCCATCCCTAATTGCCCTTAAAACTGAGTGGCTTACTAGGCCATTTCCAAGGGCAGTCAAGATTGTAATAGGTCTGGAATCACATGTAGGCCAGACCAGGTAAGGACAGCAGATTTCCTTCCCTAAATGGCATTAGTGAACCAGATGGCTTTTTACAACAATCCTCTGTGCCATCATGTCCCCTTTGTCACACCTAGGTATGAAAGAATCATTTTTTTTCCATAAAATGGGGAAATTGAGCAGTATTAAATCTAAATCCGTTATTTAGGCCTTGCTGGTTATTGAGATAGCTTGGGTTTCCCAGCAATGTTTGTTGAAATAGAATCAAGGTGTGCAATATATTTTAACCAAAAATTGCACTGTGTGACAGGGCCCAAAGTATTATAATGGATTTAATTGTCTTACAAATTGCGAGAAACCTTCACTTAAGGAGTTTGGTTACACTTAAGTGGAGGTTATTAAATAAAGAAAATTAAACACCTCAAAGCATTTTGTGGATGATTTTTGAGAGTTGCCAAAGGGTGGTGAAAATAATTAAGGTTTATTTCCAGCATCAGTCTTACCCCCGCTATACCTAATCTTCTTAGAACATACTCATCAAAATGTGAAATGGACTTCCAAATATCGTTCTGAAGCAAAAATCTTGAAGTCATTTAAGAAACAGCTGAACGCTGTGATGGCGATCTGTATTTTTTTTTTGCCTGAGCTGATTAGGCTTGCAGTTCTCCCCGCTTGAGTTGAATAGAGTCAAATGCCACCATTCTATGGGTAAGACACGTTTGGTGGAGCTGGTGGTGAGGTCAAAAGATGCAGGTCGAAAATTAGGAAGAGAGTGGCAACTGCAAATGCTAAGTAGCTGAAATAAAAGCAGAAAATGTTGGAAGTAGACAGCAGAATCATCAATTTGTAAAAGACACTAGCGTCCCTTTGCTACCTCATCCGCTTGCCAAAATCTTTACATGTAAACTTAGATGTGAGTTCCAAATTCATATTGGACTCGAAACATTAGCTCGATTTCTCTCTCCACAGATGGTGCCAGACCTGCTGAGTGCTTCCAGCATTTTCTGTTTTTATTTCAGATTTATGCAGTGTTTTGCTTTTATCACAGTCACAGAAATTAAAAATTGTACTGTACTAAAAATGATGGAATGTTCAGGACTTGGTCAGTGTGGAAATATGGTATAGAAGGCGGGGAAACCTATCACAAAAATTATATCGAAGTAGTTTTAATGATATCCAGGGGAAACTGTAGTCATGACATGTATAATTATGGTCTGATTGTGTGATTTGATACAATGACAAACCAGAAGATTTCATGCTATGAGACATGAATAATCTTGATAGAATTATAAATATGTTGCACTAATTAGTATTAGAACCTTTGGAAAAACAGGTACATGAACCCCCATAAATCCCATTCACATCATTGTAATACATAACGTGTTAAATGTGTAAGTAGCAGCTGTTCTTTGGATGGGCTAAGTATTTTAATTTCCTGCCTTAATTATTCATTAGAATAGTGGTTTGAAATTAATTTTAGAAAATGTAACAATATACTGAGGAAAATGGATCTATTATATCTGTGTATCGATGTATATTTATAATTTATGTATGATATATATTCGTATTTTTAAAGATTCTTGTTTTTGTAATAATAGGCTAAATATTCTGGTTGGCGGTTGGGGGGGTGGGGGTGGGGGGCGTGCAGAGCAGGCAGGTGTGGACCCAATCGCCGCCCGCAATCGGGTCCATGCCGCCATTTTACATGGGCAGGCCAACCAAGGCCCGCCCAGCGTAGTGCGCGACTCCCGAGGATAGCAGGAGTGGGCAGGCGGCACGGGAGTGCACTGTCTGCCGGGTCCAACGGCGACCCGGCAGCCTGTTTATATGAAGCGCTGGCAGCCTTGGCAAGGCTGCTCACAATGGCAAGTGGAAGGGCTCACCGTATAGCCTCTGGCTCGCTGTGCCTGGCTCCTAATGGAAGTGGATGAAGCTCGGTGCATGCCTGCATAAAGCATCTGTAACCTGCTTGACACAAGTGTGGACAGCTGATTCGGAGACACCACAAAGATCACCCACCAACCTCTGGAAGGAGCCGGAGGCATAGAGGTTGAGGGCAGCTGTGACCTTCAGAGCCACTGGCATAGGGTGCCCACCCACACAGTTAGTGGAGATCTCAGGGCCAATCATCTGACAGATATAGTCGACTGTCTCCCTTGAGAAATGGAGCCTCCTTCAGCACTGCACCTGAGACATATTGAGGCAGTTGCTTCGCCACCTGTATACCCAGGCAGCAGGATAGTGGCGTCTTCTGCAGCCCATTCTGCCTTGAACTACCTCTTGGCCCTGCACACCTTCTGCCTATCCTCCCAAAGGTGACTCCCCTGGAGGGTGAATGTGCACTCCTGGCCTCCTCCCCCTTCTAGCCCTCCCTTCCTCCTCAGAGGAGCTGCCTCCAGTGGACAATTCTGCTTCCAACCCAAGCTAAGGGAAGGTTTCCTGAAACCTGCAGGCCCAGAAAAGATTACTCACCGCAGAGTGCTGACCTGAAGGTTAAGAGTCCAGAAAAAAGCAGCTGGTATGCGTTTTGAAGTACTGCAGATCACACAGGGATGCTTCAAAAACTTTCAAAAATAAATACTTGACAGTGCACATTCGCGAGCTCAGTGAGCCCTCTTATCCCACCCGTGAATGAGGTTAATACAAATGTGTCCTACCCGCCTGGCCGTTGCACCTGTGCGCTGACCCAAAGATTGCACGGGCGCCGAAAAATCCGAGTCGATTGGTGAGACAAGGGCCTTAAGTGGCCCGTTAATTAATGGCGGGTGCGCGTCAGACATCATCGCGCGCCTGCCCAGCGAAATATCGCAATGGCGCATGGTAACGTCGAGACGCTCACCCAACATCACCAGGTCATTTTGCGCGCGGATGTGTGGGGCCCACCCCTGCATGCCAACAGGAAAATTCTGTCCAATATTTTAGGGCCTCTCGGACTCCCAGTACTTGGCAACACCATCTGCTACTTAAGTCATATAGGCAGTCTACCATATTGGCTTTGGTTAACTGGAACTCAAATTTTATCTTATTCATAGAATCATACACTCAACCTACTGTGCCTGTGTCAGTTGCTTGAAATAACTGTCCAATTAGTCCCACTCTGTTGTTCCCTCCCCATACCCTTGCTGTTCCTTCCCCACCTCGTGTTCTAACCAGCAAACCTCCCTGCTGCTAAATTACCCTTTCAGCCTTGAGTCTGGGCATAAATACAGAATAAAAATCAGCTACACAACTGAGAGGAGAAAAAATCCAGGGAGACATCTTCAGATTTTTAGCAGCCTATTCAGGGTGGCTGGTGTAGTTGAAGCTTCGCCGTTACAATCTCATTCATATTGTGGTGCCCAGGAAATGGACGAGAAAGCAGGGGCGTTCTCACCTTTAAGGTAACATGTCTGTCTCTGCTGGCTTGCAAAATAGACCGGGGATCAGCACCCGGGGCCTCTGCCAATGCTGCACCTTTACTGACTGCTTGAATGGATACCGAAAGTAGTGCAGAGCAACATGCTGATGTCTGCTTTAGCCCCTCTGGTGACACCCATTACCAGGAACTTGCTGTATTTGGAGGGACAGATGGATATTGTTCCCACTTTTCAACAGTACATTATTCACAGGTAGACCATGCATTGACGTAAACTGCAACAGGGCAAATTATTGTATAATTTGTATCTGGTGCACTGACACAAACCTCTCTTCTTTGCCCAAGCAACAAAAATAGGTTGCTTTTTCCATGATGAAAGGCTGTGTCATTTCAATTGACCAAGTTTTTTTAAAGTTCAATTTGCAACTCCCCAAGCTGCAAGATTTCATGTTTGCCAAACAGCTCTCCAGCAAGTAACTGCTAATATTTGAATGTAAGCCCAAGGAGTCTGTATTTCATTAAATCAAATGCTTGTTCATAGATATCCTGTCAGGTGATAAGAGTATGATGTGATATTATATATATATATATATATATAAATGATTATACACTTCAAAAGAACACATGTAGCATTATATATAGTCGGCAATTCAGCTGTTTGTAATGCTAAATCGCAAGCTTCTTAACAGTCTTGCATTTTGTTCGTACAGATGGACACTTTTGACTATTCACCAAAAGATGCTCTTAAAATTCGTGAAAGGATTGGACTGTTCTGCACCCCATTATGCTTTGTAAAATTAGTCGCCTCAGAGACAAAGTTCACCATTAGTTCTTGCCAAAGAATATATTATTAATGTTTTAATGGGCCTGCAGTTACTAAATTTGACAATTGATTACTTTCTTTGTCTTACAGACGGAAGACTACTTAAAACACAAGATCAGAAGTAGACCTGAGAAAACAGATCTGGTTAATATGCATATCCTACAAGGTAAGTACCAATTTTTTCTAACATCATGGGCAGGATTTTTAGGTTGGCGTGCGGGGCACGATCGGCAGGCCTGGGAACGGACAGCTGCCTGCGATTGGCCCCTGAGCGCAATGTCACATGATGAACAGCCAACCAGTGTGGCTCATGCACCGAGAAGATCAGTGCTACCAAGGTGGGGGTGGGCACAGACATGGGGGCGGGGGGGTGCGTGGGTGGAGTAGCGCAGAATGAAAGCACCCTGAAGGCAAAGAGTTCCCTCAGGGAGCTGAAGAATTTAAAAGCAATAAATAAAGATTTTAAAATCCGTCATAAAAATGTCCACGCATCAGAATCATATACATGATGATAATCCTGCCCATGTATTTTTATTTCATTTAATAATAGAAACCTCATCATGCCTTTTGGATGAGGTTTTACCAACAATGCAAAGTCTGCCTGGCAGATTCACCCGTCCGCCAACTGTAATGTTGAATGGACCACAAAACATTGGTGACAACTGGAACCTTAATGGGCTTAACTGGCCTCTTAATTGTCGGCGGGCATGTTCTGACTCTGGTGTGCGCCCGCCGGCCAAAGTATCGCACTAGCGCGGGACGCCATTGGGACGCCCACCTCATGTCATCACTCGCTATTTTACGCTCGAGCGAGCCGGGCACGCGCCCACAAGCCAAGCTAAAAATTCTGCCCCATGGGTCTTGTAATAATCTCCATATTAATGTAACTCGAGTATTTTAAATGCCAAATAGCTTACCTCCTATGATATCGTCCACAGGCAGTCCTGGGCTCGGGCGCACCTTTGCTGACTTAGTCCTTTTAAAACCACGGGCTGGGATTTTCAAAGCTGGGTTGGGAACCCGGCGCCTCCGATAAACCCTGGGGCCCGACCCTGCACCTCAGCCATATCACTCGCACTTAAATGTAACGCGCCAATTGGGCAGGAGGCGAGCTCAGCAGGACAGGTCAGCCTGCTGCCAGTGGCAAATACGGGTGGCAGGCATTAAGGGACCTACTGCTGCCTTGCCCACGAGAGCAGTCAGCTCCTCAGAGAGCCAGCAGCATGAGACAGAGCGTGAGCGGGCATAACTGAGGTGGTAGGTACAATCTGCACACGATGTCTGAGGGCCCGATTAATTTTAAATATCAAACTAAACCTTTCCTTTCGCCCCACAGCGAAGCCGACAGGTGTGCACAAACGTGCGCCAAGCTGGTCTGGTCTGCCAAAATCTCCATTGAAGATTACAGTCCTGACCTTCTCAGCCTGTTAACAGGGCCCTAAAGGAGCTTAATAGGCCATTAGTTGGAGGCGAGCAGATTCCCCCCCTTTCCCTCTTCCCTGCCCTCACTTTTAAAATTGTAGACTCTCCCAGAGGTGTCAGGAGGCCTTAAGTTGTACCTGCACCAGGATCCTGATCCCACCAGCAATTGTAAATTCGGCCCCGTTTCTCATATGCTGCTTGTGAAATTCCAGATAATCCTAGGTTCTTGTAATTTGCCAAAATCAGTAAATTGCCAGTAAACTTAAGTCAGAAGAACCCATGATGAGATGCCTTGTTTCCTTTGCCTTTTTAATACTATTTACATCTATTGCTATGCATGGTGCCTGCATTGTGATAGACATGCCCGAGAGGCAATGCTTGTGTATGTAGAAATTTCTTTTGTAAAGTGCACAATGTTTCTGGAACAATATTTTGCTAAATTTCAGGAAAAACTTAAATTAACATGGCAACTAAAAGTTTACCATCTAATTTGTGATTTGCTTGAGTCCCCTAAGAGAAATGTTAACCGAATCTCCTAGGAATCCAAGAAATTACAATTAGCCAAAGAGTAAGGTGCCACTTCCCTTACCATCTGAGCAGGACTCCAGTGGGATTGACTGAGCAATGACATGAAGTCGGGCTGTCAACTCTGGTTGGATGGATGAATTCCAGGAGGTTGACCTGCCAGCTCCAACTGCCTTTTCCAGGCAAACAAACCTTTTGTCCCCCTCTCCAATATTTTTATGACTAGTAAACAAAGGTGTTCAAAGAAAGTGGGGGGCAGCGGTGGAGGTGTGGTGTGGGGCAAAATGCCCTGATGATTTTTCTCCAGGGCACGTCAGTGTCTGGGATACTGGCCTTTAATTTCTGGAGATTTGGCAACAGTCCAGGAGGGTTTTCAACCCTCGTACTGAACTGTCAGTAGACTGCAAAAGAGTGGGTGGGGAAGGAACATCAAGAAGCAGATAGGTTAGAGCAACTGCAGTAAAGGCAATTTGTTTTTTTATATAACAAAAACAAAAATACCTGGAAAAACTCAGCAGGTCTAACAGCATCTGTGGAGAGGGATAGAGTTGACGTTTCGAGTCTATGTGATCCTTCATCAGAACTAAGACATATAGAAATGAGATGGAATACAAGCTGGTAGAAGGAGGTGGAGCAGGAGAGCTCGATAGGGGGCCAGTGATAGGTGGAGGCCAAGAAGAGACTGCCAAAGATGTCATAGACAAAAGGACAAAGGGGTGTTGACGGTGATGATATTATCTAAAGGATGTGCTAATGGGGACATTAAGGGAAGCAAGCTAGTGGCAGATGGCCCTAGTGCAGGCGGGGTGGGGGGAAAGGATCGAAATGGGCTAAAAGATGGAAATGAAACAATAGATCGAAATAAATTTAAAATAGGAGGAAAAAGAAAAAAATATAGTTGTAAAAAAAAATTATGAATTATTGAAAAAAGGGGGATCGGAAAGGGGGTGGGGATGGAGGTGAGAGTTCATGATCTGAAATTGTTGAACTCAATATTAAGTCCGGAAGACTGTAAAGTGCCTAATCGGAAGATGAGGTGCTGTTCCTCCAGTTTGCGTTGAGCTTCACTGGAACATTGCAGCAGGCCAAGGACGGACATGTGGGCATGAGAGCAGGGTGGTGTGTTGAAATGGCAAGCGATAGGGAGGTCTGGGTCATGCTTGCGGACAGACCAAAGGTGTTCTGCAAAGTGGTCACCCAGTCTGCGTTTGGTCTCTCCAATGTAGAGGAGACCGCATTGGGAGCAGCAAATCAAGTAGGCTAAATTGAGGGAATTGCAAGTGAAGTGCTGCTTCACTTGAAAGGAGTTTTTATTTAACTGGGCTTAACCAAGCGACTTAAACCACAGGTGATATATTCAGATGCAAGGTTTGCTTTAGAATAAAAGCAAAATGCTGGGGATGCTGGAAATCTGAAATAAAAACAGAATATGCTGGAAAATCTCAGCAGGTCTGGTAGCATCCGTGGAGAGAGAAACAGAGTTAATGTTTCAAGTCCGTTTGACTCTTCTTCAGAGCTTTAGAATGATTACTTGCATGAAAATTTCCTAAAGCCAGCAGAACTTGTTTTTTTTTCTGAAGCTAGTTACTAAGTTTGATTTTTTTGCTCCAAAAGATACAGCTGCAGAGGGCACACTTCAAGCAACTCAAATGAAGCTCAAGAGGGCGAGGTTGGCTGATGACCTCAATGAGAAGATAGCCCAGAGACCTGGACCTTTGGAACTCGTGAAGAAGAATATAATTCCAGTAGATTCAGCCGTGAAAGAGGCAATCAATGGTATTTACAAAGTTCTCCTCTGTTCCTCATTTGGGACTTTTGCAGTTACTAACCGTTGTTTTTAATGCATTGGCACCTTCTAAATTTAGAATAATTCATGCAAAACAGATTTGTTCACTGCTGTCTGTAGAAATACACTAAGAATTCATGGGGCAGAATTTTCCGCTCACCGGCCGGGCGCTTGGCCGACCCGAACGAGCGTAAAATGACGCGCGATGACGTCGGGCGAGGTCCCCGATGGCTACTTCGGTTGGCGGGTGCATGCAGGAGTTGGCAGTGTGCCCGCCGACAATTAACAGGCCTATTAAGGCCATTAACAATCTAACTAAATTAAATTTTTCGCTGCCCGTCTAACTTTACGGTTGGCGGGCAGGCGAGAAGGCCAAGCGGCCTTTGCATGTTTTGCGAAACCTCATCCAAGGGCAGGATGAGGTTTCAATCCGTCGTTTAAAAAAGTGTCATCCTAGTTTCTAACATGGCCCTGGTCATGTGACAGAGTCACATGTGGTGACACGTTTTTTAACACCTTAAAATGTTTCATTTTTAATTTTTTATATCATCATCTCCCTGGGGCAGCTCGATGCCTCAGGGAGCTTTACCTGCACGCACTTGTGCGCATGCGCTAAGTTCCCAGCTCACCCTCCCCCCCACCCCCATACAGGCAGCGCTGAGCGCGGCAGCATACATTTCACACTGGGCGGGCCTTAATTGGCCCACCCAGCGTGAAATCGTGGCCGGGCCCCCGACCGCGGTCAGCTTCCTGACCGCTTCCGCCGAGCCCGCCCAATGAGGGCAAAATCCTGGCCATAATTTTATTTCCAAACTCTGAAATTTTGACCTCTTTTTCACAAGCACAGTCAGCAAGTTAGCAATGAAGAGGGAAGTTGAGAGGAAGTTGTTGTCTACACTAATGCTGTGCTTCATCCACTTGCTGGGAGTTACATAACAGTTCATCAGCATCACTGCCTCCACATTCCAGTTCTAATAGGCACCTGATATTTCCTTAAAGATTCGTGTACTTGTTTTTTGGAGAATGCGGTGGACAAGGTTTTCTTTTAAAAACACCTGACGTTCTCAACTAAAGCGATTTTCATTTTCCCATCAGCACTGTGGTAGCACAATTTATATCATTGGCCGGCATTTTCTGGCCCCATTGTGGGTGGGACCTGCCGCGCCCCAGCCAGAAGCCCGTTGACTTGCGGCAGGACCAAAAGATTGCGGCGGTGGGCGGGTGCAGAAAATCCCACTGATTATCTTTGGCCTTTGTCATTCTTGTAAACATTCACATAAGTAAATTTCCCGGAACTCCTGCAATTTGCAACTTGTAATGTTGCATGAAAGACACCATTTAATCATTTTGCTCATTCCTGATATGAAATTCATCACACGATGGAAACATCACTTAACCCACATGTGTTTTACTGTCATTAATCTCATTTATTCAGGAACTTTATGCCAGTTGAATCACATTGACAGTGTATTGTGTGTGTAATTTGGCAAAAATTATTTTTTTCCACTGCTTTATAATAAATTTGGCAATCAGCTCCAACATTTTGCCTATGCATGGAATCTTGGAGCAAGATATTTTTACTATCTGCGCTTCTAAAAAAAAATATAATTTGTGACCAAAATATCTTCTGTGGTTTCATATTTCATGTCAACTAAGATCTGGAAAATACCAAAATATGCAAGTCGCAGAACATGTTAGAGGACTTATCATTGCTGTCTGATGACTTAGTTTGTTACTGAGCCACAAATTCAAGATGGTTCTGAATTTAGTCTCCAGTGTGAAACGAGCCAGTCGATGTCAGCCAAGGGAGCAAGCAGGGCACTGGTATCAGTGCCCCAGGAGAGGAAAGCGGCAAAATCAGAGTTGCTGGTAATGTTTGATATCTTGTACCTTATGCTCTATATGTGCGGGTGTTCAGTGAGGACAGGATTGTTGGCATGGTTCCCACAATTAAATAGCCTTAACAGCACTTACATGCAAAGATTAATGACCACTTTGAGTGAGCATTTGTGGAATCAGGCCACAGCAAGAGTCCGCACCCTCAGGAGAGCATATTCAGAAGAGGAGTAGGGAACCCACAGCTTGAGGAGGCCAGGGAAGGGTTAATACTCTCATGAGAGGAGGGAAGAAGAAGGTAAAATAATAAAAATAAGGCTCCCCTTACTTGCAGGAATCACAAGTCCAGCAAAACCTTAAAATTTACCTTAAGACAGTTTTGCAGAGAAAATGCATGTTGCAGTCCACTCATTGTTTAATTTATCCCATTTATGCCGGAGAACTTTTGTAACTTCATGAATTATGGGCTCCTGTCACCAAGGCATGAGGCTAATTTTTGAGCCATAAGACTGATCGATAGCTTGTGATGTCCGAGTTCTGAGCAAAAAACTGAAAAGAAGGTGATTTAAGAAGTGACCTTAGGACAAGTGTAAAATAGTAAATGGAAAAGGTAAATCCAATAAATAATTTCAAACAAAGTTGCAAGAGTGGGACAAGGGACATGGGTTCAATCTGTTCAGAGACAAATGTGGAATTAATGTCAGGAAGTTCATGCTTAAAGAGTAGTTAGAGATTAGACTGGATATTAATTTGGATACCAGGAGTGAGTGGGGTGGCCAGGGAGGTGGGGAGGGGACTGCTTAGAGGTCAGGAAACCTGGAAGGATGGTTTACCCGCAGGTCCTGCCTAATTCAGTGGCAGGACCTGATTAGTATTTGTTTTTTAACACCCGTTTTCTGACTGCAGCCAGTCAGACTGAGAGATCGGCTGTTGGGCGGGTAGACCTTCAACATCAGACAACAGCGCGGGAGCAATGAATCAGAAAGGTTGGAAAGGGGTGGGAGATCAGAGGCAAGAGGCATTATCGGAGGTCAGAGTAGAGGGGTTATGAGAGATCTGATGGAGGAGATGAGAAGAGTCTGAGAAAGATTGGAAGGTCTGAGTGATCACAGTTGGTTAAGAAGGTAAACTGGATCCATCATGGGAAATGACGCTTACCGTCTGTATCCAGCAGTCCTTCCCTCCCTTTCAGTCACTGGGTTTCCTGAGGCTCGGGGAGACTCAGTCAGCCAGTGTTAAATGCAAAATAGTGCTTAAATATGAGGTAGTCAGCATCATTATAATATTTAAATTACCAACTCTTCTCCAGAAACCAGAAGTCGGCAGGCTAAAAGTGGAGAGGGGTGGAGATGTAAATTTTTAACATTTGAACATCCCGCCCAACTCAAACCCTCCTGTTTTGGTGGGGGGGGGGGTGCGGAAATCCCCCCTGTGGAAGCCGCTGTGTGATTTGACGCTGCTGCGGAGCGCTCTTATTCTTTGTGAAGGACCACATGTTGTGCTCTCCCTTATTCTTATTTTAGCAAGTTTGCATTCTCAAGTTGCAACTCATGTTCTGTTTCTTCCAAATGCCGGGACCTTTGAGGCTTAAGCTGGGGATGTTATTGTCTTAGGTGGTGTTCTAAACTTATCCCAGATATATTCTGGGGCAGAATTCAAAGCACGAGCAGCAGCATAAACTGTTTACACTTGTGCAGTGTCAAATTATTTGCCTGGGGATTTTCCCTAATGTCAGGGAAAGATCTGTATAGACAGAATTGTATTGCTACAATATGTAGCTGATTCAAGCTATCAGCCACCTGCTGCCAGTGCAAAACCCCGCACCCACTGGGGTTATTTGATTTTGCCATCAGCAATTTGAGTTGAAGAGACCTCTTCAGGTGGATTACTATGCCAGCAAAGGGACTGGCGCTGCCTAGTCTGTATTACAGCAAGCGAGACTTGGCCAGGTCTGCGGTATATATCCAGCTTTCATTTTCAATTATGCGGCATCTAATCATCGCATAGAGGAGGGAATTTTCAGTGATCCTTCCACACAGCACGTAGTTTGTCAAAAGACCTCAAGTGCATGGCCTGCAATTGTCATCCATTGAGCTCAAAGGACAGAAGATTTCTGTCAACACATCCCCCGGGACACAGCACATATGATGCCCCACCAGCACCTTGGAAAATTCCACCCTGAATCTCTTGTTTCATCTGTTTTGGTCTTTGGTGTTGCTGATGTAGTGTTAACTTGTGGTTTCCCTGTTGTGCGTTTTTACGTGGAATTTTTCCCTGGTTACAGTTCATGTTTGATTGTGATGGATGGAGGATTTTTCTTGCAGCTTTCCGTAGGCAAGTATGTCAGCGTTCTGCTTTGATACATTGCAAGCATTTTATCTCATTGCCAATTGCTTTAGAAACATTATTTGTATCTTTTACTCTATCTGGTGCATTTTCAATTAAAAACTATGTAGATCAAATCAAGTTTAGGTGCTGTGCCCACAGGGCTCCTTCTTGATGTTTCAGTTCTTTGAAAGTTAAGAAGTGCAGATCTTATTGGTTCGTGTTGTGTAGGCTGTTATCTGCATTGTGCCATTGGGTTGTGTTGTGGTTCATTTATTAAGCAAAAGTAGTTTTTTTATTCTCTTCAGTGTCATGTGGAATTCTCAAATGCATATTGTTGCTTTTCTAGCAGTCATCACAAGGGTGATATTTGAAGACTGCATAATAAATACATATTTTGTATTTTTGTCTTCCGTAAAACATTGTTTAACAAGAGATCTATTACAATCGGTTTTGGAATGTGGCTTACAATGAATGTACCATTCCACGTGCATTGCAATAGGCCTGCGATGGAGAAGGGGGAAATGTCACCCTTTGGAGGACATGCAAGGGGAGATTCTGTGATGCACCGCTCGCAGCAAGGAAAGTGTGCTTGCAAGGACTGAGGGTTGGAGATAAGGCTGTGATAGTCACCCCAATCATCAGATCTGTCCTCACTGTGAGTGCAACTCCCTAGTTGGGGATCAGAATCAGCCTTGACATTACAGCACCTCTGGAAATTGCACTTTTCCCTTGACCATTATAAGTCTATTCTTGACCCACTTGCATTATTATACCCATGGAATGGTGCAGTCTTTTTAAACTACATCTGTGATGCACTAAGGCTGATATTTAGATTGGGGTCATAAAAATGTTATTATAGACGACATGAATTTGAACATGTATTCATTATGCAGTCTTCAGAGGTGACCATTATGATTACTTCATTGAGGAAATCAAGTATCAGTGACACATTTCATTGAAGAAAATAAAAAATGACTAGTTGTAGTCTTTTGAGAAATACCATTGATGATCAGCTTTGTTTTGAGTGATTTCTTCAAGCTTTTATTTCTTTAAGTGATGGGGAGTGACAGTGGGAGATGAAAAATACCTCTTGTAATACCTTTTCAAAATATTAGTTACACTGTTGGTCTGTGTGTCACAGTACATGGAGTAATGAAACTATTTGTATTCCAGTGCCTGTGTGCAGTACAGTTGAAGTGTGATTAGAATGAATCACAAGGAGACTGAATTGATTGGCATGGTCCTTGAACCAAAATATAAAAGGCTAACAATTTGGACAGTTTGAACCACAACAAATGCCCATATTATTACCAAGTTTATAAGAAATTATGTTTGAATTGAACTGTAATTTGAGGTAGCAGATAGTTGTGAAGCTGGCTGTCTGCTGACATCTACTGCATAGCTGAAGGATGAATCAGAAGCTGTTTATACCCAAGTCCTTGTCAGCACCTTCAGCATAGAGCCTGGGGCGGGAGGGGGGATAAAGCCCAGCACAGAGGCTGAATCCATTATGTTTAGAGATTACAACAGACTTACAGGCTCCTGAAACGAAGTACATTCATTCACTGGCACAGATAGGCATAGAGTATGGTACCCATCACCTTCACACCATATAGATGATTGTTTCTGGATAAAACATTGATGGACAATTGAGACTATTTCAATCCTATTTAGTTCAGCAGATAATATTTGATTTAATTTTAACTGATTTCATTTGCTTTGGTTCCTGTTTTACTGAGCCCCAGAACAATAGATGATTTGTTAATGTGTTTGTAATATTTTAAAGATGGGATATTAGGGCCTGAGTTATGAAATGTTAAATAATCATTGTCAGTGCCATACGTTGACTGATATAAAGACTTTTTCAAGTCCAACTTTCTTCTCAAAATTAAACATCTTGAAACTTCCCTTGTGACTCAGTAAGTTAATTTCTTGGCGTAGTATTGACTCATGCAGATACATGAAGCTTTCAAGTATGATCGCCCATGTGCTATAAGTTAGCAGACTATAGGGTTTGTGTGATTGCACTGGTTGGCAAAGCAGGATTGAGACAGAACCAGATCAGCCATGATCACATTGAATGGTAGAGCAGGCTCAAAGCGTTGAATGGCCTATTCTTGCTTCTATAAGTCTTATGTATCCAAAAGGAAACATCAGTAAAGAGTGCCATTCATGATCACTGAGGCAGTGATCCCTGCTAAAAAGTGTGTTTAAACTTACAATTGAGAGAGGCACCAGAGAGCTGCTCATGTCCATGGTTCATACTTCATTCAAAAACACAAAATTTTAGTCAACATGAAATTGGAGGAGGGGACAAAGAAGGGAATTCCCTCCATGCAAGTGCCTCAGTTCTGACACAGTTGGCCCAGGATTTTTAGAACACTTGATCTCATTATGAAAATGAGTGTTAATGGGTAAAAGTGGGTCAAAGTATCAGACTAGGGAAACTAGAAGGTTGATATTGAAGATGGCAATACTTGTGGATAAAGAAAGTTCCTCCTGAAAACATTTGCTTATTTAAAACATTGAAGTAGCTGCTGAAATATTACTGGATGAGCCTGGGGGTGGGCCTCAGTTTTCTTACAGATAACAGCTTTGACCTTTTGCTTCTTAAAGTATGCCTGCATGCCTCTCGATGTCACTGTCTGTAATGAGAGCTCTGTTTTATATTATCAGTCCATAAATACTGCTGTCTGATATTTTCTGTAGCATGTAATGCAGCAGTGTGTATAAATCATGTGAAAGGACATCTTCAAATGAGAGTGACAGTGACAAACCTAATGCATACATGTCTTCACATTTAAATGGCCAAGCCATGTGGAGCATCTGCTGTGCTGTTTGCTTTTTGTCATTGGAGTGCAGTGATTTGCAGAGTTACAGGCACAGGGCATACCCTTCTGCATTGGGATAACATACTTCAGTTATTTAAAGACTAATGGATTCAGCTTGTTTGGGTTTTTGGTGTGGGCTTCAGATGAGCACAATTCCCTGAAAAGACCAAATCTTGCATTGTTCCTCAGTGCTTCATGCCAGGGAATGAGCTGACTGGCTGTATTTGCAGCAATCTGAACTTTAGAAATAGTTCTTTTTAACATGAAATTTGTGCTCATACAGTCAAGGGATGTTAATGATGGGGAATGGGGTACTCCCCATTTCGGACCTCCATTGTCATTATGAAGGACTCCTAAGTCAGCTGCTTCTCCTGTGCATAGATGTGCCTCAATTACACCTCAGAAGTGTGCCCCTGCTGCACTTGTATGGGAGATTTCCATTTCTCACGCTGTCCATCCAGGAGGCACTGATTAAGTTTTTTTTTCCCTTTATTCTTTCATAGGATTGTTCATTTAGTGCTGATTGAGAACCAAATTAGAGTGAAGTTTGGTCCCTTGCTGCTCGTAAGTGGACTGCGACTGCCTAAACCCACTCAATGTAGGATTCTCCCAGCCACCACAAAAGGTTTCCACCTCTGCTTGGATGCTTCATCACACGATTTCAGCCTCCAACCTCCCAACTCGGTCAAACTTCCTTTTCCCATTACAATACTTGGATAACTTCAAAACAATCAAGTATTGAAACACTCCTTTGTTTAGAAAATAAACTTTTATAATGCCCCCCATTTACTTTTTGTCCCTGGGTTGTATGCAGTGTTATTCAGGTCAACCTGAAATTCCTGGAGAATCCTGGAGGGTTGAGAACCCTACCACTAGACTGTGGGCAGATTTGAATTAAGATCCTATCAGCAAAACACCATGGTGTAACACAATGCACCATCCAAGCCCTGTTGCAAGTTATTTTTTTAATTCTTCGCTCTAAGGAAGATTTTAAAATTGGATACAGCTGAATAAGTTTGGGGTAGAGTTCTTGCAGTTGTCCTTCCAAAGCTCACAAAGTGTTTGCGTCACACTTCACTGAAATAACAAGCTCCCTTTTTATTTCACTCAATAACTGTTTTTGCTCGTTGTAAGTGGTTGCTGGAGCAACTGTGTCAGAGTTTGCTACTTTCTGAAGATCTCTGGCCAGTACAAGGTGACACAATGAGACAGTTAGCTGTTATAACATTTTGATCATAGTCTACAGCCAGACAGTTAGACATCAGCTGGATGGATAGGTGGCAGAAGTTAAACATTCTCTCCTACCTCCCCTGAAATGCTGTTGCTTTCCCTTTGCTCTATCTCACTTAAGTGTGTGACTGAATGATAAGTGCCAGGAGTGCTGTTTGGCAGATCACATGGCAGGTTACAGTATCTATTCCATTACCTAGTGTTCTGCCCCATCAACAGCTACAGTTGACTTTGTCAAGATAGCCCTATTTCTCAACACTTCAGTTATCAGGAGACCCCGGAGGTCAAGAGCTATTGTCAGTGTGATCCTATAATCCTGGAAAACTTCCTAGCAATTTGTGCACTTTGATAATAATAGAGAATAGCTAAAGGAAACCTTCTAATGACTTCATTCTATGATTCAGTCTTTGCCACAGGAACATTGTGTTCTTTCCGTCAAATCTACATAGACATGACCATCCACTGCTGTCTGGGCGAGTGAATGACAACAAGCAGGGCATGTAATAACACTCAGTATGAGTCATTTCATGAGTTCACTTTTGTATATATCTATCTAAAAAAAAAATTATGCCCATTACAGCAGTTTGCATTCCTTAGTCTCTACAGAGATCCAAGATATTTTAGAAAGCTTAAAACGTCCTCTGTTATGAAAACATATATTCTGTTACCTTATGAATTTGGCAATTCTTTATTTTATAATGGATTTAATTTCTTAAAACAAAAAGTTATCTTGTCCACAAAGTACAGTGAAATCTACCTCCAATAAATGTCACTTACAGAATATCACCTTGTGGTTCACAGACCATTCTTTTTATAGACCAGATTAAGCAAACTTGGTTCATTGAATAAGTGTCAAAGAATTTTTAAATGAATATTCCCATTAATAAATTGCTGACTGTCTGAGATGTGCAAAATCTGTCCTAAGTGGAGAAAAGAGTGAGGAATCACTTTAAATCAGATGGAAGAATACAAGTTGTGCCACATTCCTGACCTAGAAACAAAAATACATGTAAAAATAATACAACATTTGCTGGTTTCAGATTTGCAGGTATATACATAATTTACAATTGCAAGTTTCTGTTTTGATTTGAACTTTATTTTTGTGCATTGAGGCGTTGTTCTGGTTTCAAATCTGTTGTGAATTATTATCAAATGGCAATTTTGTTAGTGCATCCCTTTGTATTTGTGTTTTCAAAAAAAAAAACCCTCCCAGTATTAGCATGAGACTGTCCAACACAGTCCCACAGGGCACCTGGAATACTTGTTAGACCATTGGAACGGTATACGACACGTCGGGCTCAAAGTGCTGTGCTTTGACATCAGGCAATGTATCCAGACTTGCTCATTCTGTAGGATGAAGAAGCTGATACCATTCATAAATGGTCATATTAATCCAAGCAGGTGAATGAAGGGTGCATGAGGAATTGGCTTCTGACTCGTATGAAAATATATCTCAAGTATGCTTTTGCTCATTACTTGCTGACTTCTCTAAATAACTCACTGAGCGCCTTTAGTGAAATAAATTGCCCGTGTTCATTTTCCAAAGAATGCTACACAGCTGTAAGGTGTTGCAGTCAAGAGATGGAAAGCAGCTTTGAGATCCCAAATATAGGTTAATGCCAACCCAGAAGTCTGTTGAAATGTATACATACATCTGCTAATGGCTGTGTTTAAAAAGATAACTTTCCAGTTACGATGTTTACTGGCTGTTTAATTTTCCAGTAATCAACCATGAATTATTCCTCAATAAAATGACAGAAACGATACTGCATTGGGTATAATTGTCGTCACATATTAGGGACATTGAACGGCTCAATTAATTGCCTGTTTCAAAATCGTCCACGCAATGCATATACCAGGAATATCTGCCAGGATCAGAATAAACCCCCACACTGTATCAGGAAATGAGAAGTTCATTGATATGTTAAACCATACATGAAGGAGTGTTTTGAGGCAATAATTTATTGAAATGGTTCTAATAAGATTATGAACTGTGAGGTTTCTTGCACTGTTTCTCGATGTCCATTATTTGTTGTGTAATAATTGGAAACCATATATTACGAGGAAACTTGCCTAGCAATTCAGTTGTCGCAACAATTTAGAATTGGCCTTTCAGTTTTGAGATTGTTTTAACCTTCAACGTCAATGCAATTTCAAAGGAACATTTAAGTGTATATTTCAGTATATCTCAAATTTATAAAAGCAAAATACTGTGGATGCTGGAGATCTGAAAAAATAACAGAAAATGCTGGAAAAGCTCAGCAGGTCTGGCAGCATCTGTGGAGAGAGAAACAGAGTTAACGTTTCGAGTCCATTCAAGTTATTTTTGGTTCCCTCTCCACAGACCTGCTGAGTTTTTTCCAGCGCTTTGTTTTTACCTCAAATATATTAGCCTCAGAAGCCATTGCTTGGAACTTTAGAAATCTAAAGAAAGTGCGTGCATTAGAAGCAAAACTATGCCTGCTTATTCCTGACCTTTGAGCGTACCAGTTGCTTACATTGTGGTTTTCCCTTTGTCAACAGTTAGCCAAGTTAATTTCCCTAAAGCCCCCAACACATTTTCCTTTGAGGAAGACAGCAGCAATGATGCACTGTCTCCAGAGCAACCCAGAAGTCAGGAATCCCAGGGATCAGAGAGTTCGCCATCTGAGCCAAAGTTCACAGAGTCGTCGTCACCTCTTGCAACCACTACAATACAGGTAGGTCACTACTGCTTTCCTGAAGAGGTGATCTAAGCAAATCCAGCTGCTTACTATTGGGTAGCTTTTGTACTATGGGCAGCTTAATAAGCTAGTTTTAATGCCCGTTTGACGCTAATGCAGAAGGGTTTTTGTTTTTCCATGTTGCAAACTGGAGTGTAACTTGAGTATGAAATCTCTCAGACTGAGTTTGAGTGAGTAATGTATTGTAACCTTAAGCACGTGGAGCAAAGTTTCAAAGTTCCCAAGTTTCTAACCGACTAAAAAGCCTGAGAGCTTTTTAAAATTTGCTTTTTTGTTTTGTTGGTATCATTAAAGAATCAATTGTCCCATTGGCTATCTAATAACATCAAGGTTATTCAACACCTGGATGCTCATGAGAAGAACCTTGCACTTGTACGTAAGCATGCACACATAGTCTCCATAATCAGGAGGTGATGCAGACCTAGCTTTATAACTGGACTCTTTTTGAGCTGTATTGATGCAATCAAGTCATGGTTTGAGGCCAGTATTCTGCCATGTAACTGCATCTTACAATGTACAAATCTGTACCCATGGACAAAGAGGAGAAATTGGAGAGGCCATCTAAGTTGTCTTGATGCTGAAAATTGTATTCTTTTGCTTATGCTTCATCCATTTGACTTAACATTATTTAAACACACAGATGGATATGCTGCCCTCCAGATAACAGGGTTTCATGTCTGTGGAGGGACACTTCTTAATTAATCAGTAATGCAGAGTTGTTGAGGTAAATAGCAATGGGAAAATGAGTCAGTATTTCTTAGATTATATTAAATAAAGAGGCATCACACAACATCAATGTTCTTTGCTGGCTAAGAAACACATTACCTCAAAAGAATAGACACCATTTTCAACTGTAGATTTGTTTTTAGTTTCTCAGTTGAATAACTGTAAAGAAAGTTCATTCCTATTTCATATTGAGGCTAAAGGATCCATTTGAATAGCTGTTTTTTTAAACCTGAAGGTGCACATATTCCTTGAAAGGGAAATTTTGTTGGTGGCAAAGCCCACAGCAGGTGCCTTGTGAGATTTTTCCCTGTACTGCTCTCCATGTTGAGTTCCCAGTCCTAACTCGACCACTGGGAGAGGAGCTGCGCGTAATGGTGACACTTCCAAGGAGAGGGGGTAAATTTAATTGGCAGGCTAACCATGTGTATGCATAATGTCATTCCTGATAGCCGCCACTAGCAGAAGCTTGGTACCATGTAATCTGCCCTCCCAACTTGGCTGTAGATTGTTGCAGTTTGTAGAAATTCTTTTTTTTAACAAGATGTGCAGCGTCTCTCATAGATTTATTGGATTTTTTTTAGAATCCTGGGCAAGTAATTTCAGAATAACAACATCAAATGTGGAAAAATAAATGAGTCTTCAGTGACATCCATCACTGTAAATTCTATTTGTTCTGTCACTTTTTAAAACTCTTTAATTCTTGGTTTCGCATTTGAACAGTAATTCATAAAATTCAGGAAATTTACAGCAAAATATTAAAAGTTGGTGAAACAGAAGCATCCACAGAGTACATAGGCAAGCCGGGAGTGGGTGTAAGATAGTAAAGGAGGCACACATAGTTGCGACATGGTGTGTGAAGACATGGCCATGGGTGTTGGGTGACGATTCTCGTCCAACTGCTTATTGGTAAGCCAGCAAGAAGCCTATGCCATTCAAATGAATCAATGATCTCCTCTTACTCGCCCATTTCCTTAGTGAGATTATTTTCTATTCTTTTCAAAATTCAGGTTGCTTTTTCAAACAGGTACTGTGATTGGCGCTGATTGTAATGAAAGTAAACTTGCAACCTAGCAGCTGAGAATTCAGATTGCATTGTGACAAGTTGTGGAATTGGTATTCAGTGCCGCTAATAATGTTTGGCTAGAAGAAAAAAATCCATGAAAATTGCTGGGAAAAGCCCATTTGCTCACCGGAAGAGAATGAGCCAGGCTGGCCTGATCTGGCCAAAAAGTGACCCTAGTTTACACAACACAATCAAGTCGTAATGCCCTCTGAAGTGGCTGTTTAGTTGTCAAGGTAACAAGCAATATATAACCTTGTTAATGTCACAGATGCCAGTTTTTTATTGTTGAATCGCAATGTCTGTCCAGAAATAAACACTTGGTATCAGATGCTTGTCAAGTCATTGTAACTGCAGTGTTTGCAGAATTTTCATTAAGCTATAGCAAAAGGCAGCACAGGGTCTCATTGTTTTATAGAACTTTATTGCAAAGTGTTTTGTGTTCATGTTTCTGTGCAGAGGTAAAGCAAGTAAGATGCCAAATCAGTAGAGTACAAGACATGCTCAAAATTCTGAGCAGACCACGCTATTAGCACCTTGTTCGGTTCTGATTAGTTAAGCATCCATCCATCTCGTGAGATGATGGACCGTGCCCAGGGTGTATATCATTTCTGGATTAAACATTGTCTGTTGTGGCTGTAGTGGCCGATTGTGAGTGGCAGCCCCTCCCACAGCTGGCACAGGTGAACAGCGTTGGCCTGAGGTTGACTGATGTTTTATCCTTCCAGCGGGCTCCCTTTTCCGCCATCTGGTCATTTCTTTTGCCTCCTGCTTTTTCCACGCCCTTCCTGACCCCTAGTCAGCAGCAAGGACTTCCCATGGATCGACTGCAATCCCAGTCAACTTGAAATCCTGCTTTTAGACATTCTTTTATTGCAGGCGTGGATGACTTGTTGGTTTCGTGCCCATAGCAAGCTCACCATAGAGCATGTCTTTGGGGATGCAGCCGCCATTCATTCAGCTCACATGACCCAACAGAGTCGCCCATGAGTCAAGAGGGCAAACATGCCAAGGATCCCTGCACATGGGTGTACTTCCATACTCAGCCCTCTGTCTTGCCAGGAGATGCCCAACATTTGCCTGAAGCAATGGAGGTAAAAGCTGTTCAGCTGCACTTTTGTGGCTTGCATAAATTGTCCCTGTCTCGCTACTGTACAGGAGGGTTTGGGAACACAAGCCTGCTACGCCCGGAGCTTTGTTTTCTCGGTTAGCTTGTTGTTGGTCCACACTCGACATCTCAACTTTAACATGACAGCTGCAGCATTGTCCATTCTGGCGCTGATTTTGGTATCAAGGGACAGGTTGCTGGTAATTGTTGATCCAAGGTATGCGAAGCTGTCGATGACCCCCAGAGCATGGTTGTTAATGTTGATGGAAGTTGGAGTCTCTACATCCTAGCCCATTACTTTGGTCTTCCTTAATTGCCAGTCCAAACACCTTGCAGGCCCGGAAGAACCAATCTACAAGCGGTTGCAAGTGAACTTCAGAAAGGGATGCCAGCACGTTGTCATCAGCAAACGGCAACTCACGGACTACCACAATATGCAGCTTGGCCTTGGTGTGCAGTCTTGCCAAGTTGAACAGCTTGCTGTCAGCTCTGGTATGCGGATAGACACCTTCATTTCAGTGGCTGAAAGCGTACAATAGCAGCGTGGAGAAAAATATACCAAAGGGAGTTGGCTCCGGGACACAGCCCTGCTTTACCCCACTGCTGCTCTTGAAAGCTTCTGATGATGCTCCATTGTAACCGATGAAACTGTGCATGCTCACACAGAAAGAAGAAATGATGCCCAGAGGTCCAGGCGGGCAGCCTCTTTGCCACAGCAGTTTGAAGAGCCTGTCTCTGCTGACCAGATTGAAGACCTTGGTGAGGTCTATAAAGGCAATATCGAGTAGTCTGCGCTGATCACTGCACTTCCGTAACTGCCGAAGTGAGAAAATCATGTCAATTGTCGATCTGCCAGCTCTGAATTTGCATTAAGACTCGGTAGATGCATGGTACCAGTGTCTGAAATCTGGTCAGAGCAATGCAAGCAAAGACCTTCCCCATAATACTTAATAGGGAGATGCATCTGTAATTGTTACAGTTACTGTGATCCCTTTTGTTTTTTTTTAACAAGGTGATTATTTTTGCATCATGCATGTCTTGCCAGTACTATTTGTATCTCATTTGGTTCTGATTAGCAGAGGGAAAAAGAGAAGTGTTCAAACAATGTAGGTGGTTTGGAGAAGCAGCACAACATTGATTCTAGGTGGCAGTGATCTGAGGAAAGTTTAGAGAAATTTGGATTTGAATGGAGCAAGCTGAAAAATAATCTTAAAGAGACATAGAGAATACTATACATATACAGTATGAGGAGGGTAAATATGTTACTTCAAACAAAAACGACAATAGGCCAATTTTATGCTGTTCTGCCATTAGCCTTGCAAAGATGGCATCTCATTATCAACTCCCCATGTGTCTCAAGAAATGGCTATTAAAATGATTGTTTTTATTCTTTATGATGTATGGGTGTCTCTGGCTAGGCCAACATTTATTGCTCATTCCTAATTACTCTTGAGATGAATTACCCTTGAAGAAGATTCACTGTAGTAAGTTAAGGCTGATCATTAACACTTGGAGGATACTTTTAATGACTGGATAGATGTCTCGGCAATGTCATTCAACATCTCTGAACCAGAAAGGGAATAACTATGAAGTCTCATTCCTTCAGGTCACACATTGTTCCTAGGGTTTCTTAAAAGTTAAAATTAAATTTCCTTTCCTTATTTTTCCTTTCCATCTCTTTTTCACTCTCTTGTAATACAATCTTTACTAATAAAAGACAAATTTGGGACTGAAGTAGGGAAGCTGTCCTTCACACATGGAATGGAATTCACACCAAAGGAAGTGAAAAACCTTAGCATTATTTAAGAAATGATTAGATATTGGAATTGAAGGAATGTAGGGTATTTCTGCAAGAAAGGTGACCGTACATATTTATATTTATCTTCTGATCTTGCAGAAAATCTTTGAGAAGCCTGCCAAAACTCACTCTTCGGATTGTTCTTTTAATTGACAGGGCCAAGGAGCTTAATACAGGACAGGTCCAGCTGAATTGTGTAGGAAAGGATACACGTGAATCAGAAGGG
The DNA here is from genome assembly GCF_017639515.1 of Carcharodon carcharias. NCBI lineage: Eukaryota > Metazoa > Chordata > Chondrichthyes > Lamniformes > Lamnidae > Carcharodon > Carcharodon carcharias. The sequence continues at coordinate 13,197,639 of NC_054488.1, forward strand.
GACAAAACCTGAAATTCCAGAGAAGATCTCCTGGCATCTCAGAGAGCTGTGGGGGGGAAATGGTTACCATAGTGGAAAACAGATTTTCATTTTCAACAGATGTCATTTTCCTGGACATTCCACCAGTCTCCTGCAGCGTTACAGCAGCAGATTGGTGGAGATGCCCTCAGTGTTTAGGTTGGGTTTTAAAACCTACAGAGTTTAGACAGAAAGGAAAGACAGGAACTAATGGAAAATAAAAATGAATGAATATTGTATAACTTGAAACTTTGCTGATAAAATGAGTTACTGGAAGGGTTTACTATATCTCTGTAAAATATTTAGATGTAGGCCCAGAATTTGCTGGGGTGAGGCATCTGACCCCAGCCCCGTTGGTTAGATTTCTCCCCCTCATCCAAAAACTCTCCCCTTTTCCAGTGCACGTTGCTGGAAGTATGTTTTCACAGGGAATCTGGGATCTTGGTGAACAGCAGGACCTGCCATCTATCTCTTTTAACTAATTTAATGATTGAGAAATAAACAAAGGAATATCAGAGAAGAAAATAGGATGAAGTAACATCAAAATAGATACAAAAAGAGAAATACAGAGAGCGAAATAAAGGCATATTACAAGAGAGTCAAAGGAGATGGTAAGCAAAAGTAAGAAAAATAAATTTAATTTTAAATTTTAGGTACCTCTAGAAACAATTTATGACCTGAAGGAATGAGACTTCACAGTTTCAATTGCTCTCATTGTGGGCTGGTGAGTTTGAATGGCACAGCAGGAATATAAACCAGTCATTTAAGACGGCCCTTACAACATTAAGTACTAGCTCTAACTTTCTGCTATGAATTTAATTCATTCGAACAGTGTAAATGCATTGATTTCTGGAAGCATATGGGGAGATTGGCGAGATGTGCTTTTTGTGACCTAATGGTGGACAACAACAGTTGTCCAGCAACTTGTACTGATTCACAGTTCTTGGGGAGTCACATCCTTGCCTCACATTGCCAAGGATTTTTTACACACTGCGCTGTGAACTTGCATTATTTTACCAACAAATTCTGAGTCTTTGGGTTGAATTTTAGCCCCTCCTCCTCTTCGAGGGCATATTTCCCGCTGTTGTGTTGGGGGGGGGGGGCGCTGTGGTGGGGTAGGTAAAAGAGGGTGGACATGCATCCCACCACCTTCCTGCCCACCCCAACTTCACCTCCATAATTTTGGTTGGGTAAGGGGGGTGGGGGACAGGCGTCAAAATCAACAGCCCGCCAGTCATATTTAAATTAACAATTAAGGGCCTGTTGACAGCCAGTTGACCCTGAAAGTACGCTGCCCACATCATAACATGTTTGGCATGGGCAGCAGGGTGGGACCAGGAAGCCTGTTTGTTTTTTAATTAATTAAATGTTTAAAGGGTGAGAAGGAAGAGTGGAGCCGCTCCTTGGGGCTGCCCTTTGGCGATCGTGGGACAACCCCCACCTCAGGTCGAACCCAACCACCTCGCCCGCCCCTTTCCTTTCTACCCACTCCCTGCCTTAAATCCACCCACTGCCCCTCTCCCTAACCTACCCAAACCCTTCCAGCCCAAAACCCCGGATGGGCCTGCTGCGGGTCCCATGAGCCTTGAGCTTCTTTCCCAGCTGCAGTCCCGGCAGTGGCCACTGATGGCTGCCTGGCGCTGCCGGTACTGATGGAGCTGCCGGCCAATTGGATTGACTGGCAATTCCAGAGGGTGGGTCTTCCCACTCGACCCTTATTAGTCCGTGTCACAGCACTTTATGGCTGCGGGGTGAGTCAACATGGAGCATGTCGGCTCCATGCTAATGTTGTTTCTGGTGGGGGGGGGGTGCTTGCTGTCCCCCCTCAAACCACCACCCCCCCAACTGTATTAATGAGCCCATTATTGTTAATGCACATGTACAATCATCAACTACCATTAAAATGGTTTGTTGTAAGGAAATGCTTTACATTGTCTGAATGATCTTGTGAGGTTTATTGTTGTTCGCGCTCCAAGATGATGTGTTAAAAATTGTATTGTTCACTAGTTCAGTTTTCAAGAGCTTTTCAAACTTCCAAAATCTTTGTTATCATTGAAGTAATTTTTTTGACAAGATCACAACATTATCTGTTTCTTCTTACATGACCTTAGAAAGCATTAGAGTAAAGTATTATTATGTCAGCAAATCTCTGTATAGTAATAGAGTCATAGAGGTCTACAGCACAGAAAAAGGCCCTTCAGCCCATCGAGTCTGTGCCAGTCAAACAAGTACCTAACTATTCTAATCCCATTTTCCAGCACTAGGCCCATAGCCTTGTATACCATGGCATCGCAAATGCACATCCAAATACTTCTTAAATGTTATGAGGATTTCTGCCTCTGCCACCCTTTCAGGCAGTGAGCTCCAGATTCCCACCACCCTCTGAGTGAAAAAATTCTTTCTCACATCCCCTCTAAACTTCCTGCCCCTTACCTTAAATCTATGCCCCTTGGTTATTGATCCCTCCACCAAGGGGAAAAGTTCCTTCCTGTCTACTCTATCTATGCCTCTCAATCTTATACGCCTCAATCGTGTTCCCTCTCAATCTCCTCTGCTCCAGGAAAATAACCCCAGTTTATCCAATATCTCCTCATAACTAAAACTCTCCAGCCCAGGCAACATCCTGATAAATCTCCTCTGTACTCTCTCTAGTGCAATCACATCCTTCCTATAATGTGGATTCCAGAACTGCACACAATACTCTAGCTGTGGCCTAACCAGCATTTTATACAGTTCCAGCAGAACCTCCCTGCTTTTATATTCTATGCCTCGGCTAATAAAGGCAAGTATCCCATATGCCTTCTTAACCACCTTATCTATCTGTCCCGCTACCTTAAGAGACCAGTGGACACGCACACCAAGATCCCTCTGATCCTTGGTACTTTCCAGTGTCCTACCATTCATTGTGTATTCCCGTGCCTTGTTTGTCCAGCCCAAGTGCATCACCTCACAGTTATCCGGATTAAATTCCATTTGCCACTGGTCAGTCCATCTGACCAGCTCGTCCATATCCTCCTGTAATCTAAGGCTATCCTCCTCACTATTTACCAGCCCACCAATTTTCAAGTCATTCACAAACTTACTGATCAACTTTCCTACATTCAAGTCTAAATCGTTTATATATACATCACAAACAGCAAGGGACCCAACACCGATCCCTGTGGAACCCCATTGGACACAGTGTCCATGCATTAAGACTACATAATGGCCCTTGATCAATTAGTGCAAAATGTAGTTTTGTTAATTATTCCAAAGGAGAGGAATATAAAAAATATATTGTGACAGATTAGCAGAATTTATGCTATGTGTCAAAGAGGCAGGAATTTGAACATTTGCATCCAAGCTAGGATATTGATATCCATCAGCTGGTGGGCACTAGATTTGTAAGCATATGGAGTACAGAAATATAACTTCCTCAGCTGATATACGTGTACACAAAATATATTTGTTTGTACATTGCCCAGAAACCTAGGTAATTTGGCATTTCACAAGACTTGTGTAAAACATCTGTTCAGTAGATTTTGACTACTACCAATTCTGTCTATGATGTTGTCTTGACATTTTTTATATTTGGTAAACTAATATTATGCTGCAGGTGGGAGCAATGATCATTACTGTGTTGTTTGTTGAATGAACTTAAAGTGATAGTTTCTTGGCTCCAGCTTTGGCTCCTCATACCAATATCTGGTGCACTTGGCAGTGGGCAAGATGATTTTCCAGGCACAATTGTCAGTGTGCCAACAATTGCAGCTTGTGGCATGAGACTGATAAACTATTATTGGTTTCACGTGTCTGAACATTTAAGTGAAGCCATCTGATCTGATGGATAGCTCTATATAGCTGAAAAGTCCAATTACATGTGCTTAATCTTAGTTTGGCAAATGGAAGCCCATTTTCAAAGTATTTGCAAGGTCAAAAGACCAATTGCTGCTCACAGTTTTGTTGCAAAAGTTTTCAACTAGAAGTGTCTGTCGGACGGTCATAATGTCGTTGTCAGGAATCTATAGCATTCCCCAGTACCATGGTCACTGTTCTTTGACAAGTCGTCCAGTGATCCATTTCTATGTCACAATTTTCCAGCCTTTTGCTACTTGAATCTCTCAAGAGATTTTGCTTTATCAATCCTTCTGATAGCATCAGTGTATCTTAAGAATGCTGCAGAGGAAACTTGTTTGCTTTAAGTTTGTGCGCAGGGATTACTTCTTCCAAAGTCCTGATCCATTGGCAAGGTTTGGAAGGAGGTTTTTGAAAGGATTGCTTTTTAAAACCTTCAAAAGTCAACCAGCATTGTGCCCACAGCTCCTCTCCTTCTGAGGCCCTTCCTGTGGAGAAGACTGGTGCTAACAGCATTCCCAACCCTCTGCACAGTGAGTTGTGCAATAAGATGTGTGGAAGGATGAGTGTCAGAAAACAGTGAACTGCTTAAAAAAGAAATAGACAGTAAATGAGAATAAAGCAGGAATAGAAGACTGAATTGGATGAAAAATAACAAACAATTTCATGCCTCTGTTAGGAGCCTGTTGACAAAAACATATCTGCAACGTTAGATGCATTGCTGATGAAGCACTGTTCAGGCTTTGTAAAAATCTTCCAAATGGTATTTAATAAGGCTGTGCTGGACAACTGAGGTTCTTTTTTTAAATAAAAGCAACTCTACAAAGGCGGGTCGTTTGTCCACATGAATTTTTCATGTAAAGGTGCACCTATGGGCGGAATCATCCAGTCCCGATGGCATCGGGTGTCTTGGAGGGCGGGGGAGACCATGCAGCAGGGCGGCCAAAAATCGGCTTCACACCGTCGCGAAACCAGTTTGTGATCGTCCGCTCCACCTGTCAATGGCGGTCCCTGTCTGCCGCCACTGCACGTCGGGAGCCTAATTTCAATACTTCAGCATTTCATTTTAAGTCCTGAATCATCCCCCCACGTCAACTTTATCGCCCACATCGGCGTGACTTCAGGAAGACGTGCTCCTGGCGACCTGAACTTCAAGGGCAACCTGGAGGGGAGTGTACACAAACTTACTCAGCACTCGCGAGTACCACCCATAGGACATCCAGGAAGAGGCCACGCAATCGTGGGGGGCACAGGCAAGTCGCTTTTTCCCAGCTGGTTTCAGTGCGGTGCCAGGCAAAGGCTCCAGTGTGGATCAGGCCAGCGTGGGGTGGGGTGTGCAGGCGGGCAGTAGGTAAGGCAGCACAGGCTGGAGGAAGTACTCAAGCACGTGCTGGGTGGTGGGGAGGAGGGTGGGATGAGGGAAGAGGCCACACACTTGGAAAAGCTTGTCAAAAGTGAGTCTTCTTCCACAGCTGAAACCCTTCAGGTGCAGCTCCATTGACATACTTGGAGTGGGGCCTCTGGAGCTTTACTGCTCACTCAAGCAACACAAAAGCATGAAAGTGCCACCAAATGCTCCAGAACTTTCTATCCATTGGGCGCAGACTGCAAATTAATGCACGGTTTAGGGTGCAGCAGAGCAATTTGCCAACTGGGTAAGTTGTAGAATCTCCTTGTGAAAGGTGGCCAAGGCACAGTCACTGGGAGAGGTGCTCACAGCCCCTCACAATGCCTTCAATAAGATGTGGACCAGTATCCTTCATGGTTCAAGCTAACAGCGCAGGTTTGCAGTGTGGGTTAGGAGAATGCCTGAGCTGAGAGCACAGCAGGCAGTCCAATGGCCGTAGCTGCCGTCAGTTGGTCAAGTGGAGTGGGGCAGAGGTGAGGGGGTTTTGGACAGCCAATGAACGCATTACACACTGGGCATTACACACTGGGCATCCAAGTGGTGGCCAGCACTTTCCTGCATGCATGAAGGAGCCTTCAGGCTTAACCAAAAGAAGTTCTTGGGACACATATGCCAAACCTTGCGTCTCTCTCTTTGATCCTACAGAAGGAGAATATCAGGATCATGGAGCTTGGTGATTTAGCGGTAATGCCTCAAGGCTTACAGGGAGCAGAGAAGAGGAAGAAGAGAGCAGCGGAGGCACCTGGATTGGCAAAGGGAGGAGCACCTCCCTCATGATGAAGGCATGGCAGGGCCTGCTGCACACGCAGCTGAAGATCCACAGAGAGCCGTCACTCGTAGGCATTTTACTGGACTCAGGATCTATAGACGGCACTTAATCAATCCTGAAGATGACCAAAAACGAGTGTTGCTGAAGACTGTGTATGCCTTAGGAACTGGTCAGTCAGAATGCCACCTGCTGCAGGATTTGGCCACACGGGGAGAAGGAGGGCATCCACTGCCAGTGGCCTGAAAGTGACTGCGACACTCAATTTTTATGCCAGTGGCTCCTTCCAGGCCTCCACAGGTGACCTGTGCGGGATCTCACAAGAGGGGATTTGGATCAGCCGGACATCCCTGGAGTCACCTAGCCCCGGGCGTAAAGCTGTTGGTTCTCCTCCCTTTGGGTGCCCGACAACCCCTGGCTGACTCGTTGAGGAGAAGCGGAAGCTGGAGTGAGATCGAGCTGTGTTCATCCCTCTCGCATACACACTGTTGGAGGCCAACTATAGCATCAGTGAAGGAGTTCAGCTCACGCAGCAGTGCAGAACTGATATCCTAGACCAAGGTCTCCAAGGCAGCCACCATCTTACCAGCACTGGCATGCCGGCACTATCACCTCAGCCTGAAGGCAGATGGACTCCTCCATCGTGCCTCGCAATCAAAGCTCAGTGGACATCCCAACTCCAGCAACTAAGTTACGGCTGAGTCCGGAGGCTCGGTTTCTGGCCTCCGGCAGTCCTCCGAGTGTCAGACACCTGGGAAGTCCTTGCCTCCACCTGCTGTGGATCAGACAGTGCAATGTGCTCACCAGATTGTGATCCTACTCTGGAACTAAGTCCCGCTGAGGTGTGTGTGCTTTCTGCGCTATTGGAAGGTGGGGTGAGCGCAGTGATAGGTCTTCAATTACGGTGTCATCAGGATCGTCTTCCAAGGTGTCTTCGGGGCTTGAGTCGAGGACCTGGCTCGTGGACCCCCTCGGCTGCTTCCCAGATGTGCCTGCGAAAACAAGGAGAGATAATTAGTGCATGGCAGGGGACTACGGAACAGGGGAACTGACTCACAGCGTGGTTGTGTAATGGATGTTGCACTGCTGGATTCTCACTTGGTTGAGCCTCGCTGATCTCACTGTCACCACAGGAACGTCCACGTGATCACCGGCCAGCTAGATGACTCTATTTTCAAAGTCTGTGAGGACCTTGATGTCAGGCATTCCTCCATCAATCTGCGACCTCTGCCTTTTGTTGTGTGCCAGCTTGTCCTGCATGAAGGACAGATGGAGAGAGTGTAAGCAGGATGCCTGCCAGGCCATTTGACAAGGATGCCTGGCATGTGTGGGTAGTGAGCGGTGCCATGGAAGGGATGAGGATACAATCCACAGAGCAGAATAAGGTGTGTGTAAAAGAGTCAATGGTGATGTCCCTTGAACCGGCAGTGAGTGAGATCCATGTGGATGTGTGATGGGTTGTGAGTGCGTGAGTTGAGAGTGATGAGAAGAGTGAGTTACCCTGGTGGAACAGAGGAGATCATTCATCCTCTGTCAGCGCTGTCCTCTTATGCAGGGCGTTGATGCTAACCACCGATGACACCACCTCTCATGCTGGATTGGTGACCTTGCTTGCTGATCTTCATCCAGAGCAGGGGGTGCAGGGGTAGGGTACTTCACAGCCGGCCTCCACTGCACCCAGTAGGCACTCAAGAAAGGCATCACTAAATTTGGGACAGCATGTTTCCTCTCTTTGGCCCCATGACTTTCCAGCAGCTCCTGATCCTTCAGAGAGTGCTAGCTCTGTTCAGGAGCGCCCTTTAAATATGGCGCCCATATTATTGAGGGCCTGAGGTGACGGCAGGGCAGGCGAATCAGAGGCTTCCCCGCCAGCGATCTGGAGTGTTTCCCGTGAATGCATTATTAATGAGGTGGGACAGGAATGGGACAATATGGCACGAAAACTCACCATTGCGGCTGGTGGGTAAAATCACTTTTTTTCACGCCTGCTACCACACTTAGTGCAAATCTGGGATGATTCTGCCATATGTCTCTGCTTTTATAAATGTTGGGTATGTGCATGCTTGTTTGTACACCCTGGCTTCAAGTGTACACCTGGCCCTTATGCCTACAACATGCAAATTGTTATAATTATGTGGTGTAGAAGTTCATTAAGTTTTGGGACTGTGTTTATAATTTAAGGTAAAATGAAGGGGGTTATGTGACTTCTAAGTCTACCTGACAGCAAGCCTGGGTGGTTAGATTGTTAGAGGCTAAAGGGGGCTCATATTGTTTTACTGGGAAGTAGATGCAAGTTGTTTACACTTGGAGAAAATGGCCGCAGCCTGTGTGCAAACAATGGATAGAGTGAAATCTCTCAAGTCCCAGAAAAATGTGGAGAATGCCAGGTTGTAAATAGTTGTGCTTTAATAGTTGTGTTCATTTCGTTCCAAGATGAAAGAGAGTTGGGCTCTCAAAGATAGTTAATCAGCATTTCTACCTGGATACAAGACCCATGTGATTTGCATTGCCATGGAGATGTGGAAGAGTTTCTAAGATATCCCTGAAAACTATCAAACACAGTTAGTCTGCCAGGATCTGGGGGAGAGAGAGAGAGAGAGCAACTAGAAGCCAAAGGTTTATGTGGTTCAACGCACAGGAATGTGGGTGGGAGTTCACACTAGGATTGGAAAGACCAAATTTGTGAGGAGTTAAAATGAGGCTGGAAAATTTCTCAAGCTTTAACTAGAGCGAGAAGTCTCCAGGAAAACTCATGCTGTGGAAGACAGTTTTGGAGTTAAGTTTCCAGGTTGGGAAAGAAAAGCTTGGAAGCAAACCCTCGGGAGCTAAGACTCGATTTGGACTGATTCTGGGAGAATAGAGTGTCTGCTTGAAGGACGGTGAAGTCTGCCTGATAGTACATTTATTCGGTTCTGTTAAAAGTTCTGTAGTTTAAAGTACAAATTGCCTACTAAAATAGTGTTTAGGCAATTGTGCTTTTAGCTTGTTTGTTACAGGAAACATCTTAAGACGTGAAATCCTGTTGTGACATCGTTCAGCTTTTAATTGGAAGTTCGAATTTCTTTTTGAAAACTTTCAGTCTCTATGGAGATCATAACAAATTCTTAATTTAAATCCAAAATATGCAAAGTCCCTTTTTTGTGTTATTTTGCATCTCTTTAATAACTATTACAGATTTAATTGTACAGTTGGGAGCATCGTCTTAATTGATCAGAGGTCAGTTGCCAGCTCAGTCAAAAGAACTGGAATCTTGACAACCTAAAAAGGGCACTTGAAGCTACCTTACCTTTCTAATTGCTTTGTAAGCTGTAAAGTGCTTTGGGACACCCTGCTGTCATATAAGATGCTATATCATTGCAGATTTGGCTCCTCAGTTCTCAGTTCCAAACTTTGAGATTTGAGCTGTGCTGTCCTCACTAGACAGCCTGTCTGAATATGTGCAACAGCAGGAATGTGTTATCTTGTTGGCAAAGAGAAAAAAAAAATTAACAGACAGCCTGGTTGACTTCTTACAAAGCATGTATTTTAACAGCAGATTTGGTGCACAAGTATGCTAACTATTGAGGGATTTGTGGTATTTACCATAATGATTCAGGAAATACCAATAAACAAGAAGAGGCTTACAGAGATGGTTAAATGCAAATTCATTTTTTTAACATTCCATTGTTAAATAGCAAATATTAATTCAGCCTTCAAAGTGTTTGAGTTGGTTGTACTAAATAAAAATACTGACAGTTTCAAGCCTGTTTTGTTTTCTTTATTCTTTCATGGGATGTGGGTGTCACTGACAAGGCCTGCATTTGTTGCCCATCCTTAATTGCCCTTGAACTGAATTGCTTGCCAGGCCATTTCAGAGGGCAGGCAAGAGTAAACCACATTGCTGTGGGTCTGGAGTCACATGTAGGCCAGGCTGAGTAAAGATGGCAGATTTCCTTCCCTAAAGGACATTAGTGAACCATTTAGAATAATCGATGATAGTTTCATAGTCACCATTACTGAGACTAGCTTTCAAATCAGAGTCATTAATTAAATTTAAACTCCTCCAGCTGTCATTTGAACCCATGTCCACCTAGCATTAGTCTGGACCTCTGGATTACTAGTCCAGTGACATTACCACTATGCCACTGTATCTGCTCTGTAGATAGAGATGTATCAAGCTGTTACCAAAATATCCAACAAACCCAAACATCTGCTAACTTGATTCATCAGAGCACATTTGTCTAAAAAGGTGTGTCATCAATAACTTTTGAGCTTGTGTGCTCACCTCTTGCTAATGTTGAAGGATTATAGGAACAACCAGGAGAGTGGAGTCAAATATGAAGATGGAGGAATAATACCAAAGGACACAGCCTACTAACTTTTTCCATTGTTTTTACAGTATCTGCCTCACCTCTCCCAGCAGTGTGACCTAAGCAGGCCTACATCTAATAACCAGATCAGCCAGCCTGGAAGCCAAAACCAGCTGAATGGGCAGATTACCGCACCAATACCAGTGCCAGCTATAGTTAAAGTAAGCTTGAATTGCTTTCTAATGAGACATCATCGGACCTCAATGGAGGGAGCTATTAAACATGTTCTATTGAGAGACACTTCAACGGGAAATTGAAAGCAAAATGTTGTTGCCATAGATTAATTGAAGGAAATGTTGGAAAAGGCTTTTTTTTCAGTAGAGTGTCAAATATAACATTTAAAATTTTTAGCAACAGGATAATTAAGAAGACGTTTTTCCTTCTCTTCGGATGAAAGTTAAAGGTTTTAACAGTTTTCGCCATCTGTTTCTGTTATCACAAGATCTGCTGTGCTTTACAGTGCTGCAAGTTGTTGACCCTGCCATTTCAGTCTTTTGGTTTCCTGAGCATTTCTGAAAGGTCAAAGTTTTGATCCACCTAAAGTCAGACCCAAGTTTTGTGCAACTTATTTCAATTATACTGTCAGTGGCCTGGCTTCCGCGTTGATGTGAAGCCAGTATGGTCAGTATGATGTGCTACTGGAAACCATATCCGTGCCTTTGTTACCTCCAGAACTGACTATTCTCCAGGTTGACATTCCATCTTCCATCCACAATAAACTTGAGCTCATCTAAACCTCTACTGCCCATATCCTAACTCGCACCAAGTGCCATTCACCATCACCGCTGTGCTCCTTCACTTACATTGGCTTCAAACCTGGCAACAACTTGATTTTAAAGTCTTCATTCTTGTTTTTAAATCTGTCCATGACCTCCAACCCTACAACCCTCAAAGCTCTCTGTGCTCCCCCAATTTTGGCCTCTTGAGCACCTCCAGTTTTAATTCACCGATGTGGCTTCAGCTGCATGAACCCTAATCTCTAGAATTCCCTCACAAAATTTGTCCACCACTTATTCTCTCTGTCAGTCTTTCCTATGCTAAGATGCTCCTTAAAGCCTCCCTCTTTTGTCTGTCCTAATATCTCCTTATGCCTTGTCAAATTTTGCTTCATAACATTCCTGTGATCACTTAGGGAACATACGAACAAGGAGCAGGAGCAGGCCATTTGGCCCCTCTATCTGCTCTGCTATTTAATAAGATCATGGCTGATCTGATAGTAACCTCAAATTAGTAACCTCAAATCTGCATCCCACCTACCCCTGATAACCTATCACCCCTTTGCTCACCAAGAATCTATCCACCTCTGCCTTAAAAATATTCAAAGACTCTGCCATGAACCTCAAAGCAGCTATATAAATGCAACTTGTTGCCATTGGTTGGGGTGATTGGCATAGAGTACTGTGAAGTCCTGATCAAATGTAATCCCTATTGGATTTATTCCAGTGCAAAACCTTGCAGTGTAGATAGCATCTGAATAGCATGTAAGGCTGTCAAATTACACAATTTTATCCTGCATCACTTATTTTTTTCCAAAAATCTTTACGAGAGAAGTTTTTCCCATGATTAATAAACACCTAAAAACATTTTGGGACTTTGAAGAATTCAGTACTTAACAATCCAGGACATAAATACAGAACAATTTGAGACAAACTGTTTAGTAAATTGGCAAGAAGAGATTGCAAAAGGGGTACAGGGCATAAGAGTTTTTGCACTGTATACAGGACAATGTGTAAAAAGGTCCAAGAAAATGAGCACTTCTGGATCTAGTGGTGGGAAATGTGAACAGATAAGGAGGGGGGGAACAGCTATATAGGATTACATAGGATACAGAGGATTACATAGGATATACGACACAGAAACAGGCCATTGGGCCCAACCAACCATGCCAGTGTTTATGCTCCACTTGAGTCTTCTCCCATCTTTCCTCATCTGAATCTACCATTGTAACCTTGACCCTCAAATGCTTGTCTAACTTGTCTAACCTTAAATACATCTATACTATTCACTTTACTGGGGGAGACGTGGCATCGTGGACTAGTAATCCAGAGGCCAGGTTAATACTCTGGGGACAAAGGTTCAAATCCCACCATGGCAACTGGTGGAATTTAAATTCAATTAATAAAAATCTGGAAAGTAAAAGCTAAGTCTAATGGTGACCATAAAACCGTTGTTGACTGTCATAAAAAACCCACCTGGTTCACTAATGTCCTTTAGGGAAGGAAATCTGCCACCCTTACCCAGTCTGGCTTCAGACCCACAGCAATGTGGTTGACTCTTGACCGCCCTCTGAAATGCAAGCCATTCAGTTTGAGAGCAATTAGGGATGGGCAATTTGCCAGCACCACCCATATCCCATGAAAGAATAAAGGAACCACTCCCTGTGGCTGAGAGCTCACATTCTCATCAGTCTTTGTGGCAAGAAATTTCTTCTGAATCCCCCATTGGATTTCTTGGTGACTATCTTATATTGATGGTCCCTATCAAAACGTTTCATAATTTTGAAGACCTCTATCTAGGCAACAGCAATCACCGCATGATGTATTTAAAATATATCGTGCTTCAAACATTTTAAAAATAACACATTGTGACTCTAACTTCTGAATGATACAACAGAAACAGAACAGATCTGCTATTGATTCAGATAAAGATTGAGGAGGACATATGTAAGACAAAGTAATGAATACTTGATTTTTAAAGGAGGGCGTTGGTGATCATGGCCTGTGATAATGCTTGGCAAATTACTGCAGTGCTTTGCCATTGCTGAGAATGGAACTAGGGAATGTAAACTGGTAACTATTACTGACAAAGAAATAGGAACAGCAATGGGAAACATTTAAAATAATGATCGATGCAGATCAGGAGAAATATATCCCACTAAAAGCAAGAACAAACTAGCCAGTAATGACATAGTATGCATGGATGGATGAGGAAATAAGAGCGAAATGAAAATGAAGGAAAAAGCACAAAGCTCATATACAACAAAGGAGCAGACGACCAAAGGGAATATGAAAAGATTAGGAAAGAGGTCAAAAAGCAAATAAGAGAACAAAGAAAAACTACACCTTTCAATTCTCAGACACTACAAAAAGAAATAATGAAGTATTTTACAGACAGTTAAACAATGAAAGAACATTTGCAATAAGGATAGGTCCACTAAAGGCTGTACATGAACTCACAGATAGTGACAGCAAAATGCCAGAAGAATTAAATAATTATTTTACCTCGGTGTTTACTAGGGAGGTTAACATGGTGGATTTGACATCAGAAGAAGAGATTTAAAAAAAGACATAGGTAAGGTAGATATTTAATTGATAAACTAAACAAAATTAGAAAGGTTAAAACTCCTAGTCTAGTTGGATTGCATCCACGCATATTGAAATAAGTTAGGAAAGCGATAGCAGAGGCACATTACAATTATAGATTTACGTAATGCTGGAAGTACTGGCAGATGTGATTCCTATTCTTAAAAAGGAAGATAGAACAAGTCCAGGAAAATGTAGAGCTATTAGCTTTCACATTCATCGTCGAAATGATCATGGAATCCTTACTCAAATGTGTAATGGAAAAACATCTAGAAACTGAAAACGTAACAAAGCATAGTCAACACAGATTTCAGAAGGCAAAGTCATGCTTTGACTAACCTTATAGAATTCTTTGAAGAAGCAACAGAAAGGTTAGATAAGGGTAATGCTGAAGATGTAACATGTTCAGATTTCCAAAAGGCCTTCAATAAATACTGCTTGGTAGACTCACAACTAAGGTTTGAACACGAGTCGGGTGTCAAATAGCAAAAAACATAGCTACTGGCTACAAAACAGGAAACAGAGAGTTGGGGTTAAGGGTAGTTATTCAGACTGGCCAAAGGTCAGAAGTTCCACAAGGTTCAGTGCTGGTACCACTCTGTTTTTCCTCATTTACATAAACAATTTGGACTCATGAATTGGACATACAATTTCAAAATTTGCAGATGGCAACTAATTGGTTGAACAATACAGAAAAGGCAACAAGGAAACACAGCCATTAATAAATTTATAATTGACAAATGAACGTCAATATGGATAAGCGTGAGGTGGTACATTTTGTGAGGAAGAGTAAGGAGGCTACATTCTCCTTGGAAAGTAGTTGTTCAAACAGGGTAGAGGAGCAGAGGGACCTGTAAAGTTATGTGAAACTTATTTAGAACCTGGGTTAGACCACATTTGGAATACTGCAAACAGTTCTGGCCTCCGTGTTATAAAACATCTCGGGAGTGATTGGAGAAGGCGTAAAATAAAATTTACTAGCATGAGTTTTTTAAAATGAGAGGTTATAACTATTATGAAAGATTGGCACTCATCTGTTACTTCATTCCATTCAATCCCTTCACAATGGTTGTTGAGGATGGTTATAACTACCACTTAACTGCATTGTCGAGAACAATTTATCAGAACTAGAAGTTTAATTTTTTGTTTGCAATTAACCTAAATCGCTTTGATTTGGGTGGAAAAAATCACAAATTACATTAGTGCATGGTCCATATTGGCAAAGAGAAGCTGTTTTTAAAGCACAAATGATTTTTGCAATGCTAGGTCCAAAAGAAAATAGTTTATCTCCGGAAAAGGGAAAATTAAAGGTGACCCGATAGAGCTTGTTAGGGTAATGAGCATGTTTGATCGGGTAGGCATCGAGGAGATGTTTCCACTTGTGTTGGAGACCAGAACTAAGGGCCATAAATAAAAAAATAGCTACTAATAAGTACAAAAGGGAACTAAGACAAAACTTGACTAGCCAGTGAGTGGTTAGAATGTGGAATTCGCTGCCACTGCGAGTAGTTGAGGTAACTATTGTAGATGTTTTTAAGCAGAAGCTAGATTAACACAAGAGGACACAAGGAATAGAAGGATGTGTTAATGTGGTTGGATGGAGATCAGTGGAAGGAGCTTTGTGTGGAGCAGAAACACTGGCATTGACTTGTTGGGCCAAATGACCAGTTTCTGTGCTGTAAGTGCCATGTAATTATATAAAGGACTGTGCATATAAAAAGATGTACAATACCATGCAAAATGCAACTGCATTATTGAACTGATATATGAGACATCAAGTGCCTTTCAGTTGGATGTAAAATTTTAGCACTGTTTAATTGTAAAGTATTTACCATGAGACGATAGAAAGGTGTGATATGTTGTTTTCTAAACAATAATGCTGCTGTACTATTATCTTCCTCCTGACAGCACTTTCATGTATCATATCTGACTATTATTGGCTGCTCTGCATGTATTCAATGTGTTGTAAAATGATTGAGGATGCTGGGCTTTGAATGTTGCCTCTGATGCCATTCTTTGATTCTTTGAGGATTCTTTTGCATGCTGGGGTTGGAATGCTGAAGAACAGGTTCAAATTTATTAATAATAAACAGATTTTTTTATTTTTTTTATTCTTTAGAACCTCCTGCAGGGTTGGCACTCATCTGTTACTTCATTCCATTCAATCCCTTCATAGTGGTTTTTAAGGATGGTTATAACTACCATATTACTGCATTGTCAAGAACGATTTATCAGAACTGAGAGTTTAATTTTTTTGTTTTCAATTGACCCAAATCGCTTTCATTTCAAAAATTATCACAAATTACATCTGTGCATAGTCCACACTGGCAAAGAGAAGCAGTTTTAAAAGTAAAAATTACATTTGCAATGCGAGGTCCAAAAGAAAATAGGATTTGTTTTAAAAAAAAATCACATCAGCCTGGAATCTGTGTGGAAGATATTAAGAAACTTACAGGAAGGGTTAGGACACAGACGGGATGAAAAGTGCAGTAGAGAAGATGTGGTAAATGAGACCTTCATGATACCAGGCTTTCAACTTACAAGGCTATAGATTGAGAGATGGATGAGACTTACTCTGTTTCCCTTTGGCATGAATTTGGACCTTGAAGCCCAGCTTTCACAGTACAAGTTTAGCTTCAGTGTGAACAGAACATCATTGCTAAGCTTGTAGTGGGGATGCATTGTTAGGTTTGCCAGTGGGATTCTATAGACCCATTTCTTGAGACATTCCATTCAGCCCAAACCACCTGTTTACAGTCTAAAATGTATTACCGTCACACCTACAGGTATTCATTCTACTATCACAGGCCTCGACCTGTTATCAGCTTAAGATAGTAAACCACAGTGATGGTTGCATCAAATGTCAAACCAGATTTCCAGATTTAAACCTTACTGTAGTTGAAATGATATTCTTTTGCAATAGTCTGCAAATATATCAACAAGGAGAATCAGTCGCAATTGTTGGTGTTTGAATATGCCTATTGGATGGTCCAGTGGTTAAAATGAGTTTAAATATTCCCTCTTATCTGTTTATTAAAATTAGACAAAGCCATCTGCAGATGGAAAAAACCAGCGCCACAAGAAGCCAAAGGACACAAAACCAAAGGTGAAGAAACTGAAATATCACCAGTACATTCCACCAGATCAAAAGCCAGAGAAGTCTCCACCTCCAATGGATTCAGCCTATGCCAGGCTACTCCAACAGCAACAGCTCTTC
The DNA here is from genome assembly GCF_017639515.1 of Carcharodon carcharias. NCBI lineage: Eukaryota > Metazoa > Chordata > Chondrichthyes > Lamniformes > Lamnidae > Carcharodon > Carcharodon carcharias. The sequence continues at coordinate 13,214,533 of NC_054488.1, forward strand.
CTCCAACTGCAGATATTAAGCCAGCAGCAGCATCATCAGCAACATCATTACAACTATCAGAACATTCTCCCCACATCTCTAAAGTGAGTAGGCCAAAGCCTTGGCTATTTGTACCAAAAATCAGTTCATGTTCTTTGGGCTCTTATCTTCTCTATTTCAATCACTATCCAGTAGCTTCTGCAGAATAAGGAATATTTGTGGATGTTAGTTGAGGATGAGACCAGACTGTGCTGTGATGCTTCCATGTCCAATATTCTGCTGGTAGTTAATTAAGGGAAAGGTAAAGAGATAGTCTATGGTCTCACTGTGACTTGTACAGTAGCTAAGTGGTATGTTACTGAACTACTAAGAGAGACAGAAGCTCATATCCCAGTAAGGGAATTTAAATTCAGCTCATTGAATAAACCTGGAATTAAAAAGCCAGTGTAATTAATGGTGACCATGAAACTACTGGATTTTTATTTTAATTTTAAAATCCACCTGGTTCAATAATGTCCTTTAGGGAAGGAAATCTGCCATCCTTACCTGCTGTGCCCTAAATGTGACTATAGGTGCACAGCAATGGTTGACTCTTAATTGCCGTCTGAGTTGTATTTACAAAGGTTGCTCACCCGCTCCTTCTCAAGAGTAATTCAGGATCACAACAAATGCTCATGTTGCCAGTAAAATAGATATCCTGGGAAGGAATTAAAAAGCAATCTTGACCACTGTTGCTGGAATGATTCAGTTTCTTTGCAGTTTCCATTGGTAGATTCTTACATAATATGATCTGAAACTCACACCGTTATGCATGTCATATGCAGTAAGCAGCATATTGCAGCATTCTAAGCCCTAACAGCACTTACAATTACTCTTTTACTGTAATACTTTGGACCAGAGCTACCTGTCTTACATTCTTCTCCATTGCAAAACCGGGAATGATTGTGACATGAAACAATATAACTGAGATTAAAACCAATGGTCACATTCATATACATGACATATAGCACACAGAACAGAAAGAATACAACAGATAATTAGCAAAACACAAAATGTTAAATATTGCAAAGCTTTACAAATAATGAGATAGGTTCTCAACATGCTGTCCAGATGTAAAGCTGCTTTCTGATTATCTTTTATAACAAGCACTCGATTTTCAGTGCCATCTGCAATGATAATTTCATGCAACAAGTTGATGGTCTACCACAGTGTGTCTAAACTGTTCCAGAACCTTTCAAATAAGTCTTTTATAAACATACCATGGTTGCATCTTCATTCCATTGGGTCCCATCTCGCCACCATATTATGGAACAAATAGTTGAAGCGAGGGAAATTTGGCTGCCCTTGTGCTGTACAGCCTTGTAATACTCAGATCAAAGTACCCCTCCCACAGATGAGAACTGTATATATGTTGTTCATCAACCTTACCCTTCAGGTAGGTAGAATAATACCTGCAGTCTTATATGGGTCTGATTTCACAGAATTCACAACATTTTTACCATGCAGAGGAGGCCCTTCAGCCCATCGTGTCTGCACCAGCTCTCTGGGCATTTTAACTTAGTGCCAATCTCCTGTCTTTTCCTTGCAACCCTGCACATTACCTTTATTTAAATAATCATCCGATGCCCTCAATCAAACCTGCTTCCACCACACTTCCAGGCGGTGCATTCCAAGCCCTAACTACTCGCTGTGTGAAAAAGATTTTTCTCATCTCTCATTTGACTTTCACACCTGACTTGAATATCAAATAGTCTGGCTGCCCTCAAACTAATAGGTTGGTACTATGTTGTCTTTTATTCTTTCATGGGATCTGAGCTTCGCTGTCTCCCTTGAAGGTAGGGAGCCACCTTCTTGAACCGCAGAGGTTCATCTGGTGTGAGTACATGAAGTGCAGCTGTTAAGAAGGGAGTTCCGGGATTTTGACCGAGCAACAATGAAGAAATGGCGATATAGTTCCAAGTCAGGATGGCATGTGGCTTGAAAGTGAAGTTGCCTGGTGTTCCCAAGCATCCGTTGCTCTTGTCCTTCTAGGTGGTAGAGTTTGCGGGTTTGGAAGTTGCTGTCGAAGGAAGTTTGGCAAGTTGCTGCAATGCATCTTGTAGACAGTACATCCTGCTATAAATGTGTGTCTTTAGTGAAAGGAGTGGATGTTTTCGCTGGTGGATGGGGTGCTGATCAAGCAAGCTGCTTTGTGCCGGATGGTGTCAAGACTGCAAGTATGCATGTGTTTCACAATGCACATTTCACAAACCTAAGTCAATTGCTGATATAATTAACTTGTAAGTTTTGCACTGAGCACAAATCGGCCACCTCTTCATAAAACTCTTGGCTATTTCTAGACGGATTTGTGTATTGTTTTACTTCTCTCACTTAAAGACAAGACAATTCTTTTCCGAAATTCGCTACCGTGTTCCATTTTAAATTCAGAACAACTGATCCAACGTATCATATGAAAAAGATGTGGAAGTGTTATTGTTTGGTCGGAGCAGCTTGCCATGTTTACCACAAACGAAGCTTCTATATTTGCCCCAGTCCTGAATACAGTTGTAAACTGAATAATCCATTTCATTTGCTCAATACCGTTGGGACAAATCAGGAGATAAATTCCATCTGAGACATAATCCAAAAAGAAATTGAAGCTGACCAAGTATAGTGCATTCTCAGGAGGTGTGGCAGCATTTGTAAAGCGTTCTGATGAAAGGTCATTGACCTGATATGTTAACTCAGTTTTTCTCTCTCCACTGCTGCTGCCTGACCTGCTGAGGTTTTCTAGAATTTTCTGTTCTTATATTACAGATTTTGCTCCCTCCACCACTGATAAATAATTATATCAGAATGTACTGTCTAGAAGATACACTGCATCAACTTGCCAATCCTCCAGGATTGGCCTGGGGTCCCCAGGAATTGAAGGTCAATCTCCAGGACACTGCTGTGTGCAACCAACCCTGGAGAAAAATTATCGGGACAGTAAAAAGGAGCAATTTTTAAAAATATATTCTTTGAACATTTCTCTTTACCAGATATAAAAATTTTGAAAATGGGCGGGGAGATGCCATGGGGTGGGGGGAGGTGGGAAGGCTATTTGGCTGATAATCAAGCATCATTCAATTGGGTAATGAATCTTTTTGCTTTTTGAAGGCAGTACATCACAAGGATGGATATGTTGGCTAACTAATGGCTGGAGCATGGGGGCAAGTCATGTGACCAAACCTCCAGGAGTAAATTCACTCATAGTTAGCAACCCCATAGGTTGATGGTTCAAATGTGACCCCCAGTTAGCAAAAATATCTTTTTTTGTGTAATTCATTCATGAGATGCAGACGTTGCTTGCCCAACCTTAAATGCCCTTCAGAAGATGGTGATGAGCTGCCTTCTTGAATGCAATTGGGTGGCTTCACTCGGCTATTTCACAAGGCAGTTAAGAATCAACCACATTTCTGTGTATCTGGAGTTACATGTAGGCCAAACTTGGTAAGGACGGTAGATTTCCTTGCCTAAAGGATGTTTGTGAACCAGATTGTCTTTTAAGGGTGATCCAGTAGCTGCATGGCCACCATTGCTGACATTAACTTTTATTGCAAATTTATTTACTGAACTGAATTTAAATTCCATAGCTGCTGTGGTGAGATTTGAATTCATGCCTCTGGATCATTAGTCTAGGCCTCTGGATTACTAGTCGTGTAACAAAACCACTGTTCCATGAAGCAAGCTACATTGTTTGAATTAAAAAGCATTGCCAAACGTATTCATGTAGATGCAATGAATGCATTGAATCCTTTTTTACAGGCAGCCTGGTGAGCAGCTTTCCAGAAACACTTGCACTTCAACCACTACCGTCCCAAGCAGCAACCTGTCTCCAGTGAAGTCCTCAATATCAGGTCCAACCACTGGCTCTCCTTTGAAACTGGGACCTCTTCCATCCAATCTAGATGACTTAAAAGTATGTTCTACCTCATTTACGATGTTCACTTAAAAGATATTTGTCATGAAAAATGTGCATGTTTTCAAATATATTGACTTAGTAGTTCATTTTCTTCTGACTGCAAAAGGTTGTTAAGGCAATGCCAAGTCACTCAGCTTCTTGTTGATGATCATAGCTGCCTCCAAACTTTGCAGGGAGGCGCCCCCTGTGGAGGGGTGAGGGGAGTGGAAGTCATAGCAAACAACATAAACAGCTAAAAAAATGGCCGTTTGTGCCATTTTGCTAGGGTTTGCAGCAATTCCCCACCACAGTTGCATCAGGAGACTGGAAGAACCTAGCAGAATTTCGGGGCCAGCGAATTAAGAGCGTTTTTGTGGAAGGATAAGTGTAAGGGGCTCAGTTATTAAGCTCCAACAGTTTTTCTACTCACAGGACCACGGTGAAGAATTTAAGAATCCAAATGCATTAATTACAGCGCTTGCTTTTCTTTCTCTGCCTGGAGATTCCCCATATATTTTTTTTCTCTTATTCAGTGAGAGATCCCACAGTAATTCTGCGGTTATATTGTTTGATAAGGACCAATGTACTAGGCATTACATTGCATATTATACTGCTGCTAAGGTGCAGCTTTGTCCCTTTGTCCGTTAAGTGCTTCAATGCTATCTGTTTCAAACACTACATTTGGCAGAAGCTACCACATTCACACCGCCTGTATAAAAAAATGCCTCCTAGCTTTTTTATTTGTTCAATAGTGCCTATCCTATGTTTATACCACTTTGTTTTCCCTGCTTCCTCAAAGTGTTCCTCTGAATGGTGAGCACAACTAAAAGTCAAACTGCTTCCTCTAATTAACTGTGAAATATATATATATTATATATAAATGAAGTACTTGATGCACATATACAAGGACATCTGTATATGAACAGGTGGAGTACAGGAGTACTCCCTTACCTGATTTTTAACAAGCTTTATTCTGGCAGGCTCCCACAAAGGAATGATATGAGCTGAAGTGCTGTTGTACCAAAGAATTTGAACTGCATTGAGAATGACTTCTATCTCACTGCTTCACATGTTGTTGCATGTATTATCTCAGATATCAACTATAGAACCAACTTTGTGTTGCACCAACTATATAGTTGGTTAACTGCCAGGTCCATCAGTATTTGTGTTTATCACTGAAGACTGAACAAAGTGGGAACAGGAATAGCATAACCTAGTGACACCACTTGATTAATATGAGCTATTTCAGTTATGTTTTTGTCTATACCTAACTGACAATCTTGGCATTTGCTGCAACATTGCTAAAGTTACTCTTGGCCACAGTGGAACAGTAAGCTGTCTTGATGAGTGTTCTTCATGGGCAGAGTGTAAAGTTTTTGTTGGCATTTTACACAGAAAAGCACAAATACTTAGGCAACCATTTCCATCCGATAGTGATTGTAAATTGTTTACAGCACTGAACTGAAAATAAATCACTACAAAACTGATGGACAGAACAATTAATGCAACCTTTGGCATCCTATTAAATATTCCTTTAATGTGCAGCACGCAACTTAGAACTAAACTGATTGGGCTGAACTGCATATTTCCTGAGAGCTCCCTCTGCAGGCTCCACATCTCAATGCACATTCGTGCCATGGATTGCAACCTAATCTAAACTGCACAGTACAGAAAAAAATACTCTGTAAATAAACTGACATGGCCACTTTATCACACAGGTATTAATCCTGGCTTCCTGATCCGTTGGCTTATTTATACTCCGGGCATTGCATTTAGTCCCGGAGCTATCAGGGAACCGTGCAAGCACATCTCTCCAAAGATATGTGGATAAAAGAACATTAACAAAATTCAGAGGTTGGAAAAGTCCCAAAGTTATGATGCTCCCAAAATACAAATTATTGCAGAATGACATCTCTAACACAGCCTTGGGCCCAGCAAAACAATGTGTTCCCCCCACACATTGAAAGTCTAATTGAAAGGAATTGCAGTTTATTACATTGACAGAGTTGAACAGTGAAACAAACAAACAAACAGAATTTCAACATAACTGCAAGTGAATTTTCAGCTTTATAATAATTCCATTTATGGTGGAGCTTCCCTATGACTGGGGCCTCTACCTATACAAAGTACAATTGTTTAACGTCAGTACAATGACAACATACAAATGTTGCTCATTATGTATCTAATATTGAAAAATCCAGAGCACCCCTTTGAACCATCACATGTTGTTGAATTGTGTTTAGTGTATCATCATTCATGAGCATAAGAACATAAGAAATAGGAGCAGGAGTGGGCCATTTATCCCTTCAAGCCCACTCCGCCATTCAATGAGATCATGGCTGATCATCTACTTCAACACCATTTTCTTGCAGTATCCTCGCATTGCTTGATGTTTTTAAAATGTAGAAATCTATCAATCTCAGCCCTGAACATACTCAATGACTGAGCCTCCACAGCCCTCTGGGACAGAGAATTCCAAAGATTCACCACCTCCTGAGTGAAGAAATTCCTCCTCACCTCAGTCCTATATGGCCTGTCCCTTATTCTGAGACTGTGTGCCCTGGTTCTAGACCCTCCAGCCATATAATCATATATTTTGATCTGTAAAAAGTGATAAATATATATTTTACTTATGACCCCAAATTCAATGATAACGGACAACTGCAGAGCAAAACCTGAGTGTCCCACCAAGGATGCCCTTTAGAAAGGAAAAAAGTGAGTTTTATTGAATAAAATATGAATACAACATGCAGTTTTTTTTTGCATATAGCTTCTTGTCCAAATCCGGGAGCCATCTAACTCTTTCGAGTCATTAAAGGGAGGCTCTATCTGACCATTCAAATGAGCATTGAAGTTTCCATAACATTTTCAAAAATGTTGAGCAATTTCACTGCAAAAAAATAATTGCTTGGTTATTTGTCTTATTCCTCTTTTGCAGGACGCTTATCTGAACAAATTTGCTGTCATCTGTCATCTTTTCCTACATAAGTGTTTGCACTTCCAAAGTGATTTATGCGTAACACTTTGAGAAGTTTCCTAAAGATGGGTTAAGCCACTATATAAATGAATACTTTTCTTTCGCAAACTACTGTGGCTACATTTCAAAAGTACTTCATTGGTTGTAAAGAGCCTTTAATGCCCTGAGGTTATGAAAAGCTTTATATAAATATGATGTTTCCTTCCTTTCTTTTCTACACAAGACAAACAAAATCAGATATTTTCTAAGTCAACAGAGTAGCTGAATATGTTCTTTGTTACTCACACTGTCTAAAACTAAGTCTGTGTTTCGGGTTTTGTTTTTTCCATCACACAGGTATCGGAGCTGAGGCAGCAGCTGAGGATACGGGGCCTTCCAGTGTCTGGTACAAAAACAGCCCTCATGAAGAGGCTGAAACCTTTCCAAGACTCAAAGAGCAACAGCCTGCCAACCAGCAGCACCAGCACAAGCTTGTCCAGTTCTGTCAGTGAGATGACGACCGTGATGTTCCCAATGACTCCCGTGAGCACACACTCAAGCTTTCAGACTCAGACCACCTCCACTGTGCTACCGAATGGATTTTATCAGTTTGGCAGCACCAGCTCAACCCCTCCCATTTCTCCAGCGTCATCTGACCTCTCTGTAACCGGATCCGACTTGAGCGGGTTGCCTGACACCTTTAGTGACGTGCCTGTGCCTTCACCGCAGCTTGGTCTGCAGCCTTCGCCGGTTCAGCTCAGTGCCGAAGACAGTCTGATGAGTAGCATGAATGGAGGCAGCATACAGGTGGAGCTGGAAGGCTTTGACACCCAGAAGGACAAAATGCTCATGGAAAAGCAGAAAGTTATCGACGAGCTGACCTGGAAGCTTCATCTGGAGCAAAAGCAGGTGGAAGAATTGAAGATACAGCTTCAAAAACAGAAAAGGAACAATCAGCACAACCCACAGGCTTCCTCACAGCCGCTCTTCAGTGTGTCTGTAAAGCAGGAAAACCTGATGTCCAGTTGTCCATTTGCTGCACAACAGATGAACGATAAAAGTGCAACACCAATGATCTCTCCCGCATCCAGCAGCAGTTCCACGGAAAGCCTAAACACATCCGGTACAACACAGAAATCCGGCATTGTGAGCAGTCAGACCTGTGTGGAAACTGCGGAACACAATGCAGTGAGGTCACCACCATTCCTGAGTCCACAGTGCTCGCCTCAGCATTCTCCATTGGGAGGCCTAACCAACAGCCCTCAGCATGTCAGCCTTCCCCCATCTCCAAACAATCATTTCCTTCTGCCAGTGTCACCCGCCCCCCAAAATGGAGACGGGCGTAGTGTTTCGCCCCATCAGCTTCAGTCCATTCCGGCTTGCAACAGTCAACTCAAGATACAGGTAACAGTCAAAGCTGCTGGGAATCCCAGAGAATTTTCTAGTTTTGAAATATTAGTGCAGTTCCTGTCACATAATGTTCAAGATGGTGGTAGGCAAGCACCTGTACTGGCCAAACACCATTAACCATTTTGCATCATCATAACCATCAATTACAATGGCGTGGTTTAAAACACATTAAGTGTGCCAGTTATTTCAGGTAGTCTCAGCCACTCAATAGGAAATGCACACCTCATTCAACTGCCAGGATGCCAAAATCCCCTAAAGTGGGTGTGTTTGATCGGCTAGTGCAGAGGAAACTTTACTCTGCATCTAACTCACTATTCCAGACTTACCCTGGGAGTACTTGCTGGGACAATGTAGAGGGAAACATGTGTAAGGAAGGATATTCTTGCATTGGAGGCAATACAGCAAATACTCATTGGATTGATTCCGGGATGAGAGGGTTGTCCTAAGCTGAAATGTTGAGTAAATTGGGCCTTTACTCTCTGAAGTTTAGAATGCTGGAGGTGATTCCATTGAAACGTACAAGATCCTGAAGGGTCTTGGCATGGTAGACATTGAGAGATTGTTTGCCCCTGGCTGGGGAATCTAAAACACGAGGGCACAACCTCAGGTTAAGAGGTCACTAATTTCAGACTGAGATTGAGGAGAGATTTCTTCACTGTTGTGAATCTTTGAAACTCCCTACCTCAGAGGGGTGTGAAGCTCCATTGTTGACTATATTGAAGGCTGGGATGGCTAGACTTTGAATCAAGCGAAGTGGGGAGTCAACAGGAAAGGGGATAGAAGATCAGTCATGTTGCATGGATTGGGAGAGCAAGCTCAAAGGGCTATATGGTCCATTCCTGCTCCTATTTTTACATTCTTATGAACTTTGTTCCATCTCTAAGTAGCATAGGGTTATAACTTGCATTAATCAACATTGCCTGTAGTGACAAACGTGTGACTTTGTGGCGCCATAAATGAGACTTTGAAGTTTGAGAAGCACTATTCCTTTCACCATCCAGCTCATATAATAGGCAAACTGCATGAACAGCAAGGTGTCTGTAATAAGGTGTTGAGGTTGTAATATCAATGTGATAATTGTTCTTGCATCTTTCATCATTTGAATGAAAAGTAACATATGTTAGAATGCTAATGCTTGTACAGTATACAAGCTTTTACATAAAGCACATGTATTGATACCAATAAATTATTGAAAAGGAGGAGAATACCAGAGGAACAGCCAATACAACTGAAGGAACTGGTTTTAAATTTCTACCTTTTAGTAATAAATATTACAAATGTTAATATTTAATGAGCATAAATATTTAAATGTGTTAATTTGGAAGATCTGTGGGGTTAAAGTATGATTTTTGAATAACTTTAAATATCCTCACTATCCTTTTTGCTATAGGCCACAAATGGGCAGGAGCCTCAGCACCAAAATGGGAGCCCGCAATTCCAGCAGCAGCTCCAACAACATATAATACGACAGCAGATACTCAGAAAGGTATTCATCATTAACGATTTAATTACCCAAGAAACTACTCCAGGACATGTTTCAAATCAACCCGAGAATTAACTTGATGCATCATTAATGAGCAATGCCGGCTGGGATAAATTGAACATAATGGTGGGGGAGGGGTATCTCTATTATGGCATTGGAAAGGGGGAAAGACTGACCTTCCACTCCTTCATCCACCCTCAATTTTTAACAGTACAATATGAAGACAGGTGCATTTGCTATGTCAACAGTTAACAATATAACTTCCATGGCCATGGAAGTTTAAAAGGCCCAGTGTCATTGTGATTACTGATGAGAAGCTACAGTGAATTACTCAGAATTTTCCTTGTCAGCTTTAATTAGTAAATTTTTCATTCTACATTGGATGATGTGCTGGCTTTAGTCTTATTCCAGTTCTGGCTAGGCCATGCATAGACTGTCTGTGGACACCATAAGAAAAAGTCTTATTCTGGGTTTAGGCTATGCTTCCCATCCAAGTGAGCACCAACCACTTGTAAATGTGCGGCTGGGGAGGTTGAACATTATCTCTAGACCACAAAGAACTGTCCCGTCACCTTCATCACTCCCACCTCCTCTTCCCCCACCTCCACCTTTCAACTACACCCAACCCATTATAACCCTTCCTACCTTCACCTCTCTCTTGAAGCACTTTAAACCTTCAATCCAGATTTATTCTCACTACTTTAGGATTTCTTTAAAGTTAAAGTGGCAGTATAAAACTTGTCCTCAAAGCCACACAGACCTCCGTAATTATGAAGAAGCTGGTTTTCTCCTGTTTTGTAAGGGAGAATTCAAGAAGACCAGCTCTTAAATTCTTCCTTTTTCCAATTCTTGACTTGCTGGGAATATTACTCTTAGAAATGTAAGCAATTTGAAAGTTCAGGGTATTGATTTCCTCTGACTCTGGGGCAATAACTGATAGATGATCAGTGTAATAAATACACAAACCAGCTTGGTGAAATGGATATCTGCTGTGAGATGGATGGATGGGGAGATCCCATCCCCTCCCCCACCCCACCCTCAACCCCCTCCCTCCCGAACACTGAGTGCAGTTGCTATCAGATTATGTGATGTGGCCTCAGTAACTTGTAAGCTGGTTTAAAAACATAAGTATAAGTAACCAATAAAATTTGTAAATAATTGTGTGTTCCTGTTGGGTCTTTTTATTTAGATGAATGTTCCTAACTCTGCCAATCAAGTTGGTCAAAAGTTTGTCATCAATACTACTCCTTTCTGTAGTTCAAACTCAACCCTGAGCAAGATCAAACAACCTCCTTCTTACGAAGATGCAATGAAACAGGTGAGAAATAATTGAATATTATCATTAGGCAGCATGAGTATTTACTTCTAATAAGCTGAACTTGTTTTACTTAAATAAAGTACAAAGGACAATTCATGTGTCAATGAACCACTCCTGCACACTCAGTAAACGGCTTGATGCATCTGTCAAATCATTTATGACTCTGTAGAAGGCATTGGACAGTTGTAGTTTTACATTTCATGTTTTTCCTGAACTGAGTGATTTATTTTTTTAAGGATTTTCCAGCTAATTTGAGTAGATGTTTATTAGCAGTAGTTTCAATGTCACCATCACAAACTTTTTGGGGGGAACTGCATTTTGAAAACTCTATTGATTTTTATATTGACAGTTATTTCTATCAATTAGAGGTATGTCAAATGAAAATTGTTACATTCGAAATAATAACTTGGCACACATAAACTTGCGAATTAGGAGTAGGAGTAGGCCATTCGGCCCCTCAAGCCTGCTCCGCCATCAATAAGATCATGGCTGATCTAATTGTGGCCTCTGCTTTCTGCCTACCCCCAATAACCTTTGACTCCGTTGTTAGTCAAGAATCTATCTTCCTCTGCCTTCATTGATCAATATGAAAATATTGTTCCATCTACTTTTAGATAATTGTGTTATTCTAATGTTACTTTTTAAGTTTTATATATTATACTGACTTTAGAAAAGTCAGAGATTATTGATTTTTAACAGTTTGTATTAGCACAAGCATCATTTTAAATTGATTTATCCGTTCTATATTCTGGTCAATACGGGACTATGAGCTAATTATTTTTAAGCAATCCTTTTGTTTGAGACTTAGTTTATGTAGTTTAATCTTGTATACCTGCAGCAAATGTCTAGAAACCAGATGGATGACCTACTGGACGTGCTCATTGAGAGTGGAGGTGAGACTTGTTACCTTGACAATTGATCTTCTAAAATTATTCAGTCATCGAGCATGAACTGCCTTTTCGTTATTGTAAAATTCGGCTAATATCTGTTTCCAGAATTCACTCTTTCTCATTAAAAAGCTAATGGTCTCTGTTATGATCCAAACTGAGGTTACCCCTGGACAAGCCTGACCCCAGAATGGAAACCGGCTTGATAGATCCTAACTTTTATTTTTTGTTTGTTTAGATACGTGGAGAGTAGCTACTGAACAGAGGCACAGGGGTCAGCTGATGAACTTTTAACAAAAGAATAAAACATTTATTCAACAAAAGAATAAAACATTTATTCAACAAGAAAAGATGAACTATATTACAATACTCTTTTACGCACAGCTATACCTTTACAGACGTATACAGATTTGTAAGGATAACACAAGTCACAAAAGTTATCTTATACTCTAATGTACACAGTAAGTACAGAGTCCATGTAAATCTATGGCACCCTGTGATCAGACACACCACACTCTGAAATCAAGTAGCAAATGCCACCTCAACCAGACGTTATGGGTCTCCCCTCAACAACCCCCCCCCACCCCCCCACCCCGCCCCCCAAGACACTTGTCACACCGCGAACCAACCAATCTCACTGAACTCCGTCTTTCACATGAACGTTTCCAGTCCCCGCTCTCCAAGAACTCGCCTTGGAATCTTTTCCCAAACCAACGCTTTCTCTCAACAACCCTCAACAAGGGTTCACCTCCAGTGTTTGAAACTCTCCTCCTGATGTTCCTCTTCCCAGGGTTACCACACGCATTCAAGCTGTCTTCCATGCACTCTGTCTCATCAACTCAGCCGTCGACAGTACACCACTTCTTCACATGCCCATAGCAAAGAGTTACAGACCTTCAGTCGTTTCTTTGAGCCTTCTTGCCCCTTGCAAACTGTTCTCACTTTAAATCTGCTTTCTGCAGCTTTTGGTCCTTTTAGATTTGAACCATGGAGCCTTTCTCTCTGCCCCTTACTCTTACCTTCACTTAACAGGACCTTTTCCCTGATCCCTGCCCTTCCTTTGACTAGAAGGTCTTCTTTGGACTTTCCCCTCTTCCACTATGCTGGATTTTTGGAGTTTTCTTTAGCTCGGGAAGGCCTACCTATCCCCTTTGCTCCAGTCTCTCCTGGCAGAAACTTTCAGAACCAACTGCACTCAAACAGTTTCCAAAACAACCTGCTGTTTCTCCTCTGTGTGTGTGTCTGTGGGAGGGACCTGCCTCTTTGGGCCCCTGTTGCTGGGCGACAGTCCAATCCTTCTACCTTTGTATGTTTACCTTCTCTTTAGGGTCATTAGAAATGCAAGCACCTTTTGAAAGTGAAACTAAAACTCCATTTGACCTTTCTTAAGATACAAATACAGGAATACAAATCAAATTTAAACTTCAAAGCTAAAACTCATCCCTAACACCCACAAATATCAATATAATTTACTTAAACTATCTCTATTTCCTAACATTTCTGATTGGATAATGGGTAACTGGTGCGATAAATCTTTCTTCCTTCATCTTAATTTAAGACAAAGATTAGCATAACTTGGAATGTTTGCTTGCTTTTGTTGTGGATTACACCAAAGGTGGCATTTTCAACATGGCAGATTTGCAAACAGTCCTCATCCTGGATGGACATTGTACACCTGAACATCATTGTGATTTAAATGTAATCAAATATCATCTGACACCGGAGAGAACACGTTGATTTTTCCGCACAGTGCACCTTGTATTGTATCTTTGCTGCGGCTAGAATAAACTGTAGTTTAGGAGAAAGCTACCCTACATTTACAGACATTCTCAAGCATATCACCTACCATTAAAGGTGCCTACAGAGATATCTGATCAGGCTGAAAGATTAATAGGCTAGCAGTCCAGCTACTGTAAAGTATCTTGTACTTATTGAGCATTTTCTGTATGCACATTATAATATTGTCAAAGTACCTATTTATCGATATCTACATAAAAGTTCTGGCATCTAGCATGTATTCATCTCACTTTTGATGCCACATTTCAAAGTCTGGAAAAAGAGGAAGATATCATTTTCTGTTGGTTTTACTAACTACATGAGGGAATTGAATATATACCTGGGGAAGCAAAATTGTCTAAGCTATGGGTAAAGAGCAGAGAAATAGAACAAACTGATAGTTCATTCAAAGTGCCTGCATAGGCATGAATGACTGAATGGCCTCCATTTTTGCTTACAATATTTAATAATTGAAAATCCTCACCTCCCGCCAGGTCAACCACTGGAGTTTTATGAACTGCTGTCAATCTACAGAATCTTCCATCAACAATTAACTTATAATTAAACTTTGGGAAGTGCCTATTCTGCACAAAAAGTATCAGACAATGTCTTTAAAAGCGCGGGCCAAGTTAAACTCTGGTCCCTTGTCATTAAAAATTCCAATCATGCTCCAGACCAATTGAAGACCTTGAGTGGGCAATTAATACCCACTTAAGGGTCTCATCCTGCTGCTGCTGGTATTCGACTAGTGGCAGGTGAGCCAGTCACCACACAGGAAGCCCGAAAAGCAAACCCTGTCAAGTTTGCTTCTGGGCTCCCGAGGGGAGCAGCATTGGCCAGGGAGGCGTGTGCCTCGTTGAAAAGCACTCAGCACCTGATTGAGTGACATGGAATAGGGGAGGTGGGGGGGGGCGGGAGGCCTGCTGAGAACTATCCCCAGTCTTTTCTTCTAAACACCCCCGCCCCCCCCCCATCGTGAGGCACCCTCTCTAGAACCCACATCCCATCCTCACATACATGTGGCCTGGTTCCTTCACTGATCCTGGGCCTCTGGTGGGTGCAGTGCCAGCAGCTCTCAGGATCTCAAGATTTCTTCTCCTGGAGCCCTTGATCCCAGGGAAGGCCCTGAAATGGTCACTTAAGTGCCTGACTGACACTTAATATAGCGGGCCTTCCCCAATGGAGGCAACATGAGGCTCTTGCCAGCTCTTCAGCCAGCAGGCAAGACCCCTGTTGCTTGGATTAAAGTGTGCCCTATGTATGAATGATGCCATGAGAGCTGACCTAATTGTAGAAATTGTACTTGTCTATTTAAGAAGTATCTAGTATCTTAACAGTGTAAATGGTAATCATCAAAATTGTTACAGACCATCTCTTATACAGGTTGGTTTCCAAAATCAACCATGTTTGTAGTTTCACTCCTCTCAAAATCATTCTTCTAAAAGACAATTTTTTTTAATATTTCTGTCTGAAAAAAGAGACTTTTTTGTCAAAACTTTTTGTCTTGCACTCATCAGGACAAATTGCAAGAAAATACCAATGTCAGAGCTAGCAACATATTTATACTGTATGAGAAGGAAGTGCTGATTGGTTGGGAATTGGACCCTGGTAGAAATGTTGCCATAGAGAATGTACCAGTGGATGGTAAGTGACAGTTAACTGCCAAGCTTTGTTTGAAATTTAAACCAGACAACTTGACTCCGATGCACCACCCACTGGTGCATTCTCCATGGCAATGCCTCTACCAATCACAGTCGACTTGCCAACCAATCAGCACTCTCTTCTCTTACAATATAAATATGTTGTTTCCCCCTGACATTGGTATTCTCTTGCGAATTGTCCTGGTGAGTGCAAGATGAAAAGCTTTGACAAAAAATCTCTTTTTTTCAGCAATACTCAAGTTCTGTACTACCAAACGACATTTTTTTTGGCTTTCCTTATTGTTCTTGTTTCATATTTTCTATAAGCGCTAAGCAATAAGCATATTTCCTGGTATATTTTCTTATTAGAACTGTTCTCTTTGCAGAAATGCCACCAAATGCCAAAAATGATCATCATTGTACTCAGAAATCATTGCCTCAGATCACAGTTTCATCAGGAGCTTCCACTGTGACAGTGCCTCGGACTTCAACAAGTCCTTTTAACCACATGTCTCCTCCCCAGCTTTCGTTTGACCATTGCACAAGCAACAGTGACAGTCAACTTGAGGCCCTGCTGAATTCTCGCAGCTCCTTGAGTAGAGGCAGCGATCTTGCATTGCTTAAAATTGGCAGTGAAGATTCCCAGCTAGACAACGTGACTGAGGGCTTTACCGGCAACTCGAGGGAGGATATGCTGAACACTCGAGACATTCTGGAGAACCCTCTGTCCCCGATGGACACCCAGATGTCACCATCACCCACACATGGCCACGTTATGAACTTAGGTCTAACAGAAACTCCCTTGGAGAACATGGACTGGTTGGATCTCACACCACCCAGCTCAGCAACAGGTTTTGGATCTGCTGGCTCCTCCACCCCAAGCATCTTCTCTGCAGACTTCCTGGACGTTACAGACCTGAACTTAAATGCAACAATGAACTTGCAATGGTAATATGCTCGGTGGACTACAAACTATCAGTACATTTGACGCCAGTTGAATTGGGGTGTTAAATAAAAAGCAAGCATACTGCTAAGGTATACCAGCCAAAGAAGTCATGTTGGCAAAGGTAAAGTCAATGGAAGAATCCAATTGATCAACCATAAGATGATTACTCTGTGGTTGTTGCATGTAGTAATATCCTGGTTGCTGAAAGAGTTAAAAGCTTTATAAGGTTGTGCATTTACTGCGTTTTACTGGAAGCAAAGTGAACATGAAGTCCGTTGCCAAAGAGTCGAAGTCTAAATCTTACTGAATTGACAGGTAGAGTCCAAAGGATAGATATAATATTGGCCAACTCTTGTACTGACCTTGTGCACACAACCTGCGTTATATCTTTTGTATATAGCTTACATTTGCTTATATCTTTTGCAAGATTTTTTTTATAATTTTTATCAAAAGAAAGAATTCTTTACCAGACAAGCAATATTTGCTATCCTGAACAATGGAAAGTATTACAATACTGGCGTCTTTCCTGAATCACAATTGCAAGGTCACACTACTTTGTGCTAGTATTTGATTCTTTGTATTGTGAATATATCTTATTGTTCACTTTGCACAGTTAAAAGTAGAGGCATTTGTCACTGTTTGCCTGTTTTTTTTTAGATGTCTTCTAGGTGTTAAAATGTTAGAAGCCATTCCATGCAGATGTTTGGTAGTATTTTTAAAAATTAGTAAGTTTATGAAATTATGAAGTGTACTGCTTTGCATTTCAGATGCTTTTTAATAGACTTGGCAGTGTTTGAGGGTGTTGGAGGGAGGGCATCTTGTTTTGCTTGGTATTTAATGAAGCAACATTTCCACCATCCATCACCCCCAAAAAAAGATACCACTTTGCAAAATGCAGTAAATTATGCAATTACATGAAGAAAAGAAAACAAAGAGATGACTTCATTGCTTGTGCTGAAGTTGAGACTCCCTACAAACATAGGAAGATGTTAAACCTGAGTTCAAATGCACAGTAGTAAGCCAGCATCAGGCTTGGCATTATATTCAGTTCTTTTGCAGCTAACTTAGGTACTGACCAATGTGACTTTATTTTTAATATTTTCAGCACATAACCCATAGACCCACATTTGAAAGGAAATAAGTAAATGAAATATTGATTTAAAAGGGAACAAAAGTGAATTGAAAATAGGTGACATCAGTTTCATCCCTTGTCTTAGTGTAAAGAAAATAGTTTATTTTTGGTAACTTTTATTCAAAGCAAGGAAGTGCTCAGAAAAAGTATTTTCATACCATTTTGTATCTTATCGTGTCCCTTTCTGCAATGATATTTAAATGAAAAGTACTTCACTTTACTCCTTTGGCACTGCTTGCTTTTCTGAAATCTCTGGCCAATTCAGTATTCTGGCATGTGAGGGAGATCTTTGTCAAAGGATTTGCTTGCTACCCTATATAGTAATAGTATGGCTGGTTTTAAATGAATATTGTCATGTTTCCCTCTACTTATTCACTATTTCCAAAAATACAAAAAAAATCTGCAAAGTACTGTGCAACTAATTGATATTTAATACTTGAAATATTTTGTCCTGTCATTCCTTATTATATCTAGCTAGCCTCCTTGCTAACTACTTGCACAGACTCCACCAAACAACCAATAAAATTCAGAGATCGTTTGTAAGTAACTGATGACAGGAATCAAAATGATTGAAGGAGATGAACAATCATCTTAAAAGTAAACCAACCCAACAACTGCACTTCACAGTCCAAGTTTCTTATTTCTGCTCCCTGTGAATCAATAATTATATTATATTTCCTTAAATGCCTTTGAGTTAAATAATCCCTGTGACGTATAAGTGATTGTTCTGATCTATCTTGAGTAGATCCCATTCCAGTGCTAGTACACCTCCTTGAGTGAGCAGTGACTCTATGATATGACAGTGGTTGCTTGCAAACTGGATGAGGTACATGGGCTTGACAACCCTTGCATACTGGCATAGCTGATCACAACAGTACATGTTTGACACTTAAACTTCTAATTCTGTACTGATGGTTTGAGCAACATACCTGCCAGTTTATTTGTGCTTGGCAATCATTCTTACCCTGCATGATGGAAGAGATTTTCCATTGATTTTGTAATCTGCGAATGGCAAAATTATGAATCAGATACTGATTTTTTTCGAGCAAATTGAAATTAATGATGATCAACATTGAAATATAGTACCATACCGGAGTAAGCTTTGGTTTCATTTAATCCTGAGAATCTCAAGCTCACTTTTCTCCAGCCTGCTTCTCATATGGTGATGTTCTGAAGATGCAGATACTTAAATCCAAAATGTCACAATGTTAGGAGGGGGGAAAAGAAACTTGTTTTCTATTTTTGAAGCAAGATTATGGCACTTTTCTTCAGCTATCAACAGGACGCAGTTCATCCCTTGATACATGACAGGCTAAGAACCTAACAAGCTGAAAGAATCGAAAACAAAGAGAGTTCTTGCCTTGAGCAGCAGTACTGGAGACATCATGATCTCCTCCTCCTGCAAAACCCACCATCTACAAGGCACAAGTCAGGAGTGTGATGGAATACTCTCCACTTGCCTGGATGAGTGCAGCTCCAACAACACTCAAGAAGCTTGACACCAACGAGGACAAAGCAGCCCACTTGATTGACATCACATCCACAAACATTTAGTCCCTCCACCACCAACACACAGTAGCAGCTGTGTGTACCATCTACAAGGTGCACTGCCGGAACTCACCAAGCCTCCTTAAACAACACCTTCCAAACCCACGACCACTACCATCTAGAACGACAAGGGCAGCAGACACATGGGAACACCACCACCTGGAAGTTCCCCTCCAAGCCACTCACTGTCCTGATTTGGAAATATATCGCCGTTCCTTCACTGTCACTGGGTCAAAATCCTGGAACTCCCTCCCTAACAGCACTGTGGATGTACCTACACTACATGGACTGCAGCAATTCAAGCAGGCAGCTCACCACCACCTTCTCAAGGGCATTTAGGGATAGGCAATAAATGCTAGCCTTGCCAGTGATGCCACATCCCATAAATGAATTTTTTAAAAAAGAAATACAACAATCAAGTCAGTCACCTCAAGCAACATGATGGATCAATTTATACATTTAAAATTTTGATGCTTTTCAAGGTTTGCAAATATATTGATTTTTGAAAACTATTTTAAAGCAGTAGCCCTTCTGTTATTGATCATTACAGTTAACTCCTGAAATATCAAAATCATTCAGCAAGTGGAGCCAAAGTAGGTAAATGTCAAATTTACTCCTACAAGTTCAGAACCCAACGAAAATTGCAAATTATGGCCCAGATTTTGTGATCCATGACTGAGTGAGGATGTTCGCTGCAGAATTCGAAGAAAGTTGCCTGTGTCATGGCTTTCCCTTTCCAGCCAACAGTTCAAATCTGCCATCAAGTCAAGGGGATGTCTTGGCATGCAACAGCAGTGGTATTATCAAACAAGTAGATAGCCAGTAACATTGAAGTATTCACACACATCCAGCGAGGATGGTTAAACGCGCCTAATATTTTCAGATAGCAGAATAAATGATTGTAATTGGATTAAGATAGAAACTAAAACCCAGGTAAAGAAACTTATTTTAAAAAATTTTAAATGTGCATTTTTTTTATAATGGAAAAAAATTGACATTCCACAAAATATAAGATTAGCTTCTCAGGACCATTGAGGGCTGTTTAGCAGTAAAGTAGTCATTCGGTAGTACAGAACTTGAGTATTGCTGAAAAAAGAGACAGACCGAAGCTTTTCATCTTGCACTCATAAGGACACTTCGCACAAATGCCAATATAAGGGGAAATGAACAATTTATACTGCATGTGAAGAGAGTGCTGATTGGTTGGCAAGTGGCATTACCATGGAGAATGCACCAGTGATGGTGACTGACAGTTAACTGCCAAGCATTGTTGGTAATTTAAACCAGGCAGCTTGACACTGATTGGTCAAAGCATTGCCCTGAGGAATCAGTCAGCAAATGGCTGTCATTTAATTTGTTTAGCTGAAACAGGCGCAATGCGTGTTTCTGTCTGCAAAGAACAGTGTATTAAGATGTAGTTTCCAGTACACGCAAATGTGCCACATTGTGAGCCTGACTGACGGTCTTAAATTGGTTGTCAGCATAATTCTTAGCACTCTGAGGATTATTTAGCAAATGTTGTCCAGTCACGGAATCCCATCTAATGTTGGACATTGTGTTTTGAGTTTTGCAAGCAATGGCTGGTTGGGTATGT
Source organism: Carcharodon carcharias (assembly GCF_017639515.1). Taxonomy (NCBI): domain Eukaryota; kingdom Metazoa; phylum Chordata; class Chondrichthyes; order Lamniformes; family Lamnidae; genus Carcharodon; species Carcharodon carcharias. Next base: position 13,235,124 of record NC_054488.1, read on the forward strand.
TCTGCTCCCTGCCCATTGCGAACAGCTGACTGATTCCTCAAGGCAATGCCTTGACCAATCAGGGTCAAGCTGCCTGGTATAAATTTCAAACAATGCTTGGCAGTCAATTGTCAGTCACCATGACTGGGTGCATTCTCCATGGCAATGCCACTTGCCAACTAATCAGCACTCTCTTCATATGCAGTATAACATGTTGCTTTCCCCTTATATTGATATTCGTGCAAAGTGTCCTGATGAGTACAAGATGAAAAGCTTTGACATCTCTTTTTTTTAGCCGTAATTGTGAAATTACACCATTAAAAACCCTGTTACACCTCATTCAACAGGATGTAACCTTTTCAAGGGTTTTTTTACAGTGAGACCAACAATGTATGATTGGAAGTTCTTGTTAATTCAGTGGATTTCCATTGACTGTAGTCTGCGGGTGTCTCAACAGTGCACCCTCTAGAAAAGCATAAAATCACTGACAACAACTTCTGGATCGCCACATTGCTCTGCGTATGTGCAGACTCCAGAAGTTGCTGTCAGTTCCAGTGGAGTAATGATGGCAAAAGCTGGCAGCTCCAGCATTATTACTATTGCAAAATCCGGGCCTTTGTATTTTGACCATAAGACATAGGAGCAGAAATTAGGCCATTCGGCCCATCGAGTCTGCTCCGCCATTCGATCATGGCTGATAAGTTTCTCAACCCCATTCTCCCGCCTTCTCCCCGTAACCTTTGATCCCCTTACCAATCAAGAACCTATCCATCTCAGTCTTAAATACACTCAATGACCTGGCCTCCACAGCCTTCTGTGGCAATGAATTCCATAGATTCACCACTCTCTGGCTAAAGAAGTTTCTCCTCATCCCAGTTCTAAAAGGTCTTCCCTTTACTCTGCGGCTGTGCCCTCGGGTCCTAGTCTCTCCTACTAATGGAAACATCTTCCCCACTCTATCCAGGCCTTTCAGTATTCTGTAAGTTTCAATCAGATCCCCGCCTTATCCTTCTAAACTCCATCGAGTATAGACCCAGAGTCCTCAAACGTTTCTCTTTTGTTAAACCTTTCATTCCTGGGATCATTCTTGTGAACCTCCTCCGGACCCTCTCCAGGGCCAGCACATCCTTCCTGAGATACGGGGCCCAAAATTGCTCACAATATTCTAAATGTGGTCTGATCAGAGCCTTATTTAAGGAAACTGTTTAGAAATGGTTGAAACAAGAGTGACTTGAGATACCTCTAAGAATATTAAAATTATCATATTGACAGCAAAATACAGGAAATACGATTGATTCTTTATAGTTACATGTTTGTAACAGCTACAATATTTTGGGACAGGTAGATGTCTCACATGCACATGCCCATCACCATAATTAAGAGACTTCAAACCAAACTACTGAGAAGTCCACATAATTAATTTCCATTGCTGATGCGGAGTGCACAGTCCAACCCTGTAAGGACACATCCCTAGTTATTGAAGCTCAAAGAACCTAGATGGGGATTGAGGTAAGCCAAATCTGTATAAAGGTACTGCTCGAGTTAAAACAAAAACAAATTTGAAACCACGAAAAGCACTATTAAGCTTCCTATAGTGAATCCAATCAGAATCAGACTAACCAAGTATTCGATTGCAGAGTCAATTTGAGCTGAAGAAGAAGGTGGCCCTGGCTACTAACAGGCCTACACTTTTTACCCACATCAGTGAGTCAGACTCAGGAGAGGTGGTGGCATAGCCATCATGTCACTGGAAAGTAATCCAGTAACCCAGGCTAATGCTCTAGGGGCATGGGTTCAATTCCCGCTATGGTAGGACCAGGGTGTCCTGGAGGGAATGGCCCCTACAGAATGCTGACAAGGAGGGTGAGGGGAAGATGTGCTTGGTGGTGGCCACGCTAGAGTTGGCAGAAATGGAGAAGCAGAGCTTCACTTGCACCTCCTTCAATTTGGTCTACTGCATTTGCTATTGCAATGCGGTCTCCTCTACGTTGGAGACTAAATGCAGACTGGGTGATCTCTTTGCAGAACACCTTCGGTCTGTCCGCAAGTATGGCCCCGACCCAACTGTCACTTGCCATTTCAACACACCACACTGCTCTCATGCCCACATGTCCATCCTTGGCCTGCTGCAATGTTCCAGTGAAGCCCAACGCAAACTGGAGGAACAGCACCTCATCTTCCGACTAGGCACTTTACAGCCTTCTGGACTTAACATTGAGTTCAACAACTTCAGACCATGAACTCTCTCCTCTATCTTTGTCCCTTTTTCCATCCTTTCTCCCCAGCCACTGCCCCTTCCCTCCACCCCACCACCAAAAGGGCTATCTGTTACATGTTTCATGTTGTTCTTTCACAGAGTGCTGATCCTTGTTCTGACTATTAACACATTCTGCTTTCTTACCTTTATGCCACCATCACCATCAACACCTCCTTTAGCCCTTGCCACTACCATTAACACTCCCTTTGTCTTTTTGTCCATGACATCTTTGTCAATCCCTCCTTAGCCACCACCTATTGCTGGCCTCCTACCCAGCTTCACCCGCTCCAACCCTTTACACTCTACAAATTTCATCACATTTCTACTTCTCTTTAGCTCTGAAGAAAGGTCATACAGACTCAAAACATCAACTCTGTTTCTCTCTCCACAGATGCTGTCAGACCTGCTGAGTTTTTCCAGCATCTTCTGCTTATATTATTATTTTAAAAAAAGACTGGCTGGTAAAGTAGCTACAGCACTTTGGTCTACTATAGGCCTGCCTGACTCAGGTATGACGTTACCAAGACTGCCACTTACCACTCCCTCCTCAGTACACTGCCTCCCTCCAGCCCTTCCCCCACTCTCCCTTTTGCAAAAGGCCTGTCATCTTTTGGAAGCATGGTGGCTCAAGGAAACCTAAACAGGCTTGATGCCTAGTTTTTTGTTACAACTGGGATCCATTTATCCAACCCCACTCCATAAAAAGCACAAAGATACAATCATTTTCCAATGGGACTGAACTTCATTTTCCGACTGTACATGACTAAGTTATGGCTCTTGAATTGGAAATGAGTTCTCCACCCACCCAAAAGTCATTTTCTCCTTCTCTTTTGGTACTCACACCAGTGGCAGATGCCATTCCAGTGAGAGACAATCTATATTCAGAACAATGATGCTACAAACCAGGTATAGGAAGTACTTTAGGCAGCACCAATTATCTTTCTCTGGTATTTTTTCCTTCTTAATTAAAAGATGGCCTGGCCTAATTAGGAGTTCTCCGCACAGTCTGTGTACACATCTCATTAGTGTTACTTAATCAAAAATTGACAATTGTAGTGTGGCAATATGGCTTGTGTAAAACTGCAGCTTTCAAGCTACTCTTGAGTGCATCAGGGTGAAGAGGCACGATCAGGATTTCAATTTTCATATCCATTTTTAAAAATTTTACCTGTGAAACTCTTCACCAGCGGTTTACACAATTACTTCAAGAGCAAAATTTTATGCCAGTGGGATTTTACAGTCCCGCTGAAGCCAATGAACTTTAGAGCAGCTTGCCACATTTTATGGGCGTGCCCCCTGCTGCGACAGAGCCATAAAATTCCACCCCAAATCTGAAGTCCTAACATGTTAAAAGAAGACAAAATCTGCCCTCATAAGACCTGACCAATATCTTTTGTATAAATCCAAATTGTTCATAAACTGAGCGTATTCTTAAATTTTAAATAGACGAATTTGCTTAAAGTCTATTCATAAATCACACCTTCACATGAGTTTTTATATGCAAACCTAGAATTGGGTAAGGGGAACAGAAATCTGGCTTGCATCATCAGCATAACTGGTGCTTCAGTGGACACCAGTTGGCACAAAAAAATCACAAGAACAACTTGTAGAGTGTTGCCAGTGGCGCACTGGATTTTGCAGTGCATCAGATAAACCTTACAGTTGGTTATAATAAACACTGAAAAATGAAATTGAAAAATGCACAGAATTGCAATTTTTTTTTACTACTTTTGCTGCTTACCTTTTGTCTCTTTGACCTATGGTTTTCCTTGTGCAACTCCTCGCCTTGTATCACTAATGGTCACTCTGTCTGTTTTAAATGACTTGTGCTTGCCTCTGGTTTCCCTTCCTGCCTCTGAGAAAATGTCTTGCCTCTGAGAAAGTGTCTTGCCTTTGCAGGCCACCTCTCATATGTGACCAGGAACTTAAGAAGGCAGGGAGTTACAGGGCTTGCTGAGGTATTCTAGCACTATAATGTAGTACACCAAAGAGCTTTGCACATGAGCCACTCCAAGCAAAGTATGCAGTATGTTAATTTACAACATGTTTTGAACAAAAAGACTAATTCTCAACCTGTCATATTTATTTAAGAGCGTGTAAGTGGTGCTGTTTGGCTTTCGAGTCGAGCATCACGCAAAACTTTTTCACAAGAAGTGAGACCTCATGGGGGTTTTTCAGATATTCAGTGACTAATCTGTTTCATAATCTTGCAAACAGCATCTGCCTTCAATAAATATGATCAGGTTATCAAATTCTCACTGCTAAAAAGCCACTTAGAGCACAGTGTTTCAGGCTGACCATCACAAGAAATGTAGGGAGCAAACAGCCCATTTATACAAGATGACTGCCATATCAAACTGCCTCAAAAGAGTCATTGGTACTTTGACCAATCCTGTGGGCTTAATTCTTTCTGTATTCATATATGCCTTATTTTTGCACTTTGTAAATACTATGTATTTTCTTATGGTGTATCATGTAACACAACAGAAATTTTGCTTTGTGTATATAACGGCAATAGTTTAGAAGCCAAAGTATTAAAAAAAAACTACATAAACATTAAAAAAAAGTTTTGGAACTGGGTGTTCTTAATAAATCGATTATCATGACCCAACTAGTGTTTGTTTTTACTTATATTGTCTTCTGAGATCCCACTTCAACCGAGACCAACCAATTGTGCCATCCCGACAACCAAGTAGTTGGTCATGTGTCTCTGCTCTTATTTCATTAAAATAAATAGCATGAAAAACAGGCCCGGATGTGAATTTGTTCCAAACAACCTCATAATCATCAAAATATGGCTAACTCAGGTGTGTAGTAGAGTAATACATGTCTTTGAGGTTCAGAACTGTAATAAAACTATTACTAGGCCGGTTTTTATTTTTGGGAAGTCTAAACCACAATCCTTTTATCTTTGCGGTGATTTCTATATTAATTGGAATCACATAGAAGATGTGGGAATTATTTTTTTGCCCAAAACACAGCATTCTGGTATATTTTCCTTTTTGTTGGTCATCCCAAGTGTCTGCTTAACTCAGTTAGTCCCCCTCTCATCTTTGGGCAGAAGACTGTGAGTTGAGACCTACACAAGAGTTTGAGCTTGTAATGCGTACACGATACTGGAAAAGCGATTCCACTGGTCGAGGTGGAAGTTAATATATCAATTGCAAATAACAGCAGGAAATTCTCCTTCTGTTCCACCCCACCATCCCTCCTCAAAAAATATTTCCAAATTAACCATTAAATAGACATACGCTTCATTGCTTTCTCTGGGAAACCGCTAATGCAGACTATATCCCTATATGTTGTGCACTTTTAAGTTATTACATGAAGCAGTTGGAGACATTTCAAATTAAATACAGGTGTTTACATTATTACATTATTAACGTAGCAGGAATCCCTGATTTTCCAAAATGGCAGCTGTATTTGCTATTAGACTAGTAACCAAAGCAGAAATAGAGTACCTTTGATGCATTGCTGAAAAAAGAGAAATGTTGTGGAAGCTTTTTGTCTTGCACTCATCAGGATAGATTCCCAAGAATACCAAATCTCAAAGGAAACAACAATTTATGCTACATAAAGAAAGGATAATTACTTGTTGGCAAATGGACTCTCATGCAGGATAAATTGTTGTTTGCTTTGAGATTTGGCATACTCACGAATACGTCCTGATTAGTGCAAAATAAATTTTAATTTCCTAAAATTCCTGAGATTCTGGCAAGGTCACATCAGATTGGAAAATAGCGAATGTGACTCCTCTGCTCAAGAAATGAGGGAGACAGAAAGCAGGAAACTATAGGCCAGTTAGCTTAAGGTCAACTGCTGGCGCCATCGACACTCTCTGTCTCTGTCAGTTCCTCCAGCGAATGTGAAGTGCCATCTCCTCTGTGTCCCGGGACACTGGCCAATGTTTCAATGCCAACCGAGGTGCTAGTACCTGCGTTGGTGCCTCGTAGAAATGGTGTGATGCAGGTGACACTTGAGAGCCCTCAGGTGTGAGAGGGGCATCTGCAGTTCCTCCTGCCGGCCATGCTCCGATGATGCTGAAATGAACAACAAGGAACGTGGATCAGTTAGCATGCACATGGTGACACACTCATCCCTTTCCCCCCGGCTCATTATGTGCTCAACCTTCCAGAACCAATGGACATCACTTTAGGAAACACACGGTTTATACTCCCATAGCAAGGAAGCGCAATTAGGTGCAGCGTCGAGGGCAGCAGATGGTTCTTGGCCACGACACCTTGAGGCTCCCCTTCCACAATCTCATCACGATGATAGGACATGTGTTGGAGTTCTGAGTATGTGCCTAGCTGCATCTCCTGCAGGTTGTGCCCAGGCTAGTCATGTGCGACCAAGAGCAACACGTGGTGCGGAGAAGAATCCATCTCCTCATGAACCACTGAGGCTGATGTAAGCATGGGCACTATCTGCTTGTCCACCCAGCATAGGAAAAATGCCCAACATGATTCAATGCAGTCATGACAGTAAGACTTGGGTGTGGGTCTCAAAGGCTAAGGCTATCTGTTGGGTTAAATGCCCAATGCCAACATGGTACTCGCCTTTCCAGAGCACAACAAATCATTGAAGCGCTTACGGCACTGGATCCAGGTGTGCCACACCATGTCGCGGGAGCTCACCGCCTCTGCCACCTCCTCCCAGGCAGGTTTGGTCATGTGTGGGAGGGGCCTCGTCCTCCCATCCTGGGGGACCAATACCTCCCGCTGTGCTGCCACTTCCTCGAGGAGGGCAGCAAGGCAGTCATCTGAAAAGCGAGGGGCATTGGCCCCCCACTGGCCTACCCTGCAGCCTGGCCTGCTCCTCTGCCCTTCCCTCCGGCCTGCCCTGCTCAGCTGACCCCCTGCGGTGTGACCTCAAAGTGGCCATTGTCACCAGCCTACAGGGGGCTGCCAAGCCTTCATTGGACCCAGCGGTCTGTGCACGCCCTCCACTGCCCACACACTCCCGCTATCCATGGGAGTCGGCAAATACACTGGGCTGGCCCACCCGCCCACATAAAATGGTAGCACGGTCCCGATCACGGGCACCGATCGGGTCTGCACCTACACCTGCTCTACCCCCACCGCCCAATGGAAAATTCTGCCCATGGCTTGTGAAAAGGAAATCATATTTAACTAATTTATTAGAACTCTTTGAGGAAGTAACAAGCAACGTGGATAACGGGGAACCTGTGGATGTGTTGTACTTAGATTTCCAGAGGGCATTTGACAAGGTGCTACGTCAAAGGTTACTAAAATAAAAGTTCATGGTGAAGGGGTAAACAATTTAGCATGGATAGAGGATTGGTTAGCTAACGGGAAACAGAGAGTAGGCATAAATTGATCATTTTTGGGTTAGCAAAATGTACGAGTGGGGTGCCACAGGGATCAGTGCTAGGGCCTCAACTATTTACAATTTGTAATAATGACTCGGATGAAGGGACTGAATGTATGGTTTCTAAATTTGATGATGACACAAAGATAGGTAGGAAAGTAAGAAAGAGGACATAAGGAATCTACAAAGGGACATAAGTAGGTTGAGTTGGCATAAATTTGGCAGATGAAGTATAATGTGGAAAAATGTGAGCTTGTCCACTTTGGCAGGAGGAGTGGGAAAGCAGCACATTATTTAAATGGAGAGAGACTGCAGAACTCTGAGGTACAGAGAGATTTGGGTGTCCTGGTACATGAATCACAAGAAGTTAATATGCAAATGATTAGGAAAGCAAATGGAATGTTGTTGTTTATTTCAAGGGGAATGGAATATAAAAGTAGGGATGTTTTGCTGCATTTGTACAGGATATTGGTGAGAGCACACCTGGAGCACGGTGTGCAGTTTTGGCCTCCTTATAAAGGATATAAATGCATTGGGAGCAGTTCAGAGAAAGATCACTCAGCTGACACTTGGGATGGGGGGTTTGGTGTTTATCTTATGAGGAGCAGTTGGGCAGGCTGGGCCTGTATCCATTGGAGTTTATTAGAATGAGAGATGATCTGACTCAAACATATATAACACACAGGGTGGATGCTGAAAGGATGTTTCAACTTGTGGGAGAGACTAGAACTAGGGGGCACAGTTTCAGAATAAGGGGTCTCCAATTTAAGACAGAGATGAGAAGAATTTTTTTCTTTCAGAGGGCTGTGAGTCTTTGGAACACTCTTTCTCGGAGAGCAGTGGAGGCAGGGTCATCGAATATTTTTAAAGCAGAGATAGGTAGATTCTTGACTAACAAGTGAGTCAAAGGTTATTGGGGATCGGCTGAATGTGGAGTTGAGGCCACAATCAGGTCAGCCATGATCTTATGGTGGAGCAGGCTCGAGGGGCCAAATGGCCTGCTCCTAATTCATATGCTCTTGTGAAAAGCTTCAACAGCGTGTCTCTTATTTTCAGCATTACTCAAGTTCTGTACTACCAAACGATTGTTTGATGCATTCAGAGAAGCAGCAACCAAAATACATTTTAGTTTAAGTGATGTTGGCAACTCTCAGGTAAGGTACTTGAATCAAAGCACAGGCATGTCCTGGCATATGCCTGCTTCTAACGCACCATGTAGGGAACACCACTGCATTAACGCTGGCGGGAATTTAAAAATTGCTTGGGACGGTGGGAAATGACATGCAAGAAGAATGAGGAAGTCAAGCAAGTTGGGGAACTATAGGTCAAGAGTATATGAGCATCATAAATAGGAGCATGAATATGCCATTTGGCCCCTTAAGCCTGCTCCCCTATTCAATAAGATTACAGCTAATCTTCTACATCAATTCCAGTCTCCCACTCCATCCCTACATCTCTTGATTCCCTTAGTGTCAAAAAGATCTCTCTATCTCAGTTTGGAATCTACTCATTCTGACTGAGCATGCACCGCCCTTTGGGGTAGGGAATACAAAAGTATTATAAATTAGGTATTGGTTCTTGTGATGAAATGTATATAGCCAGTCCCAAAAGCTATAGGATACCAATGTCATGAGGAGTGACACCGATTGTGGCAGTCAGTCAGGCTTCCACTGACTCATCAGAGGTGTCTCCAATTAAATAACTAAGTGGGAAATTTTTAAAACCCAATTTTTCAGATTAAAAGCAGATCTGCAGTGAAGAGCAACATTACCCTGTGATAATTGTGGACTTGGCTTTGTGAACCTAATGACCAAAGTCTGCAGGAGTGCTAAACTATTTTTGAATTGGTGGTGAGAGCACAAAGGAGTGTCCTCAGACAAGTGGCACTGGATTGCACACCCCAAGAGAGAATGTGCAACTTTCCATCACTGAACTGGAGCATTAGCTAAAATAATACAAATTAAATACCATTAGTGTTATAAATGAAAATACCCTTATCAAACACCTTAGCAGTAATTTTGGAAAAATACCTGTAAGAAGCAAATTGACCATCAGGAGAGTTATAGAGTAAAAGGAATGTGTTAGAAAAAATATGGAATTATGGGTTGTAAGTTGTAAGAAATACCAACTTGGCATTGTGAAACCTGGGCAAGAAGTGGTCAAAAATCAATCACCTAAGAGATGCTGAATAAGGATGCCAGGAACTTAGAACTAACTGCAAGAGGGCAGAGGTGTAAGGGCAAGGGAAGAACTGAAGGGCAAAAATAGTGTTATTGATTGAAGAATGGTAAGTGGCTTGTGACTTCCATGTCCAACTAAACAAGAAGGCAACAACCTCCAGCCTTCATTGCATCAAAAGTACATAATTTTAAGTGAATAGACACTTTCCAAGTACACACCGTTTGGAATATAAGCAATATTTAATTCTAACAGTACTTTATGGATGAAAATATTTGCTTTTTGTTACATTAACAGAGGGTATATTATGAAGATGCATGTGATATGATTTGTATCCTGATACACTACAAGTTAAACATGAATCTTTAAGTCTGCATTAAGTATTCTGTTCTCACCACATTGGAGAATTAAACTGGTGGATTAATTTGTGTACTTGGTGATTTGATTCCATTGCAGCTGAAGACAGTGTGAATAGGAAATATTTTATAGTTCAACTTTTAAGATATTAGCACTTTAAACATTGCCATCAAACAAATTTTCAAAGTTTCAACAGGGGACTGATCTAAGTGCCCAGCCACAGACAGTGGAACTGCCGAGGACTTGAGGCCAATGATTAAAGTTAATGGTGAAATAATCTGCCAAATTCTTATACGTCTACATTAGAACATAAGAAATAGGAGAAAGAGAAGGCCATACACTCCCTGGAACTTACTGCACTGTTCAATAGGACAATGGTTGGACTTCCACATCAGGTCCACTTTCCCACCCTATGTCCATAATCCTTGACTCTCTGAGTACTTAGGAAATCTATCCATCTCAGCAACTGAAAATCCATAACCCTCTGGAGTAGAGAATTCCTAACCTTTCATAACCGCTGAGTGAAGAAATTTCTCCTCCTCTCAGTCCTAAGTGACCAATTCCTTACCCAGGCACTATGATTCCCTTGTTCTAGACTCTGCAGCCAGGGAAGATTCCTTCATGACTACTTGTTTGAGCCTTGAGACATTGAGACACTTCTGGACATTCATCCCCTGGGGGTGTTTAAGAGGATAGATCTTGATGTTTATCTTTGATAAGCGGTGGTCACTCCAGCAGTCAGCACTCACTACACACACATCCTGCTGGCCCCTCTGTCTGGTGATGACACAGTGGATAAAATGCCATTGCATAGAACATGAGGGGGCGGGGGGGGTGCGGGGTGCATCTACCATACATTGTTGTACTTAGGGAGGCAGAAAACTGTATTGGTGATTAAGGGGTCAGGCTCAGCATACACCTTCAGCAAGAGGAGACCACTGCTGTTACAACAGCCAACCCCATTTTACCCCCAATGACTCCTCTCGCATACCTGGTGATCTGTGCCAACTCTTGCGTTGAAGTCACCAAAATTATTCGCTTGTTTGATTTGACACAAGAGCAATGAAGGAGTGGAGGTCATCATAGAATTCACCTTGGCTTCATCAAGGTTGGTCCTGGAAAGGGACATATGCACTGATGAGAGTTGCCTGTCTGTTGCCATGCATGCAGAGTTCAAGAACCATCAAACAATCATTAACACCCTTGGGAAGGCAAGTCACCTTATTGACGAGATGATTCATGACAGCAAAGCCTACACCAGCATTGCACCATTCTTCTTTTCCACAATCACTCAAAAAGAATGTGTAACCTACACTGATTTCCTTGAATGACCCTCATCAGGTATATGAGTCTCACTGAGGGTGGAGATCAGGGCGCAGTATCTAGCCAGCTCTCTACTGATGAGCATATTCTTCTCTCAGGCCTGTTGGCTGTGACATTGTCTGTCAGGGTGCACATGTTCAATGCGCCAATGGTGCCCAGTAGCACCTTTGTTTTCTTTTTAGCGATTGACTTACACCCACATTGATGAGATCCTGCCAGTTGTGCCTGCTGGTCAGGGAGGTGAGCAATGTGCTCCAAAAAAGGGTTGCTCAATCACTGAGGGGGTGCCAAATTCTGCTTCCTTCCATTGAAAAACGACCCCATGGCCTGAGCTGCCTGTATGCAGGTTCATGACTACAGCTCCCAGTGAATCCACTGCTATATCACTCGCCCATTGTTACAGGGCTTGTGACAGACGGATGATGGATGACAGCTAATAGAAAGATAATGAGCATAGCTTGCATGTGAATTAACTTTTAATGAGGGAGAATTGTGTATCATCAGCCTCACTGTCTCTCTCTTGGTCCAATGACAAGATGAGTCGAGACAGCTGGAGATAGATCTGGATGCCATGGGTGACTGGGATATCTTCAGAATTACATCAAAAGCAATTAAATGGCAGTGCAAGAAAAATAAGTTTGAAAATACTGCTGACATCAGGGAAAGAATTGCTCCAGCCATTTTATATACAAAAGCCTTGTAAGTGGATTCAGCAAGAACTTGTCACAATGTAGAACGACATAATAAAGAAGAGTTATTCTCCCTCCCAATTCATACTGGGCACTATGGGTTTTTCGGCTGTTACAAATTTCAATAGCAGTTTGGCCCAAGATAAAGAGCTTATTGTAACTTAAAGTACAATTATCATTTAAATGTGTGACCTACATTGCTATTAATTTATTTAATTTTTCATTAAATTATAAATTATAGAAGGATAAAAGAAAATAATATGAAATAATTAAAGATTTGGATTGGTTTTCTGATTGACCCCTGAACAGAAAAACTGGAAATCTGATTCAACTAATCAAGTTATTGGCAAATGATCAGACACTACAGCTGCACAGAAAATCTTAGCAGGCAACTTGCATTGATACCTATCTCCAAAGCAAAGTGAGCCTCCTTTCTGTGATGAATGATAGGGGGGTGAAATGCTAACCCCTGTGCAGCACATAAGTAAACCAGAGGAATCAGAATTTCAGTATATGAATAAAAACAGAGCTTGAATTTGTTGGTGTTCCCACTATGCATTATTTGGCTAGGTGACCTATTTTCTCTTCAAAGTAATTTCTTCCAATGTCCCATCATGAAGTTTTAGTGGAGGGAATAGAACAATGAAATCCCGCCAACTCTGCTGCCAATTTTTCTTTTAGGACACTGAGAAGAAATGTTACCCGGATGACTCACTCAGTAATTTTCCTTTAACTCCGATGATACCTTGGTCACAGCACTGACCAAAAATCAATCAAGAAATGGAAGATATTGCACCTCATGATTGCACAACCTGTCAGAGTGAAACATCATGCTGAGGCAATGGGCCACCAGAATGCCCCTATTAATAGTCTTGTTTTCAATTCCTTATTTGTGTAATCCATTATAATGCATTGTGCATGAATGTGTTTGTGTGCAGTGTGTGTGTGCGTGCAACAACATACTTTTTTCCTTTGAAAGTGCACCTTGTAATGAAAAGCAACAAACAGCAGAATATAACACTGAAACCATCTGCATTTGTTTATGAGTGAGTGTGGGTATGACGATACATCCTTGGTTCAAATATACTGTTCCGTACTTTAAAGGTGAAAGGTCATTAACATGAAATGTTATCAGATTCACAAAACTATTCTCAAGACATTATGAAAAAATAATATCTGAATAACTTGCCAGCAAGATTCTGGATGCCCAGTTTTGTTCATAAACAGGATCAGGTTTTTGTTCTCTATCTGGAATTTATGAAATGATGGATAACACTCTTGTGATGTTACTTTGGAAGATATATCATGATGATGGTGTATGAGACAGCCTTTCAGTAAAGCTGAGTTATTCAAAAATCCCAGAGGGAAACTTTAAACAACTGTCATAACCTATATTTTAAGTGGTATGTTTGAGATGTAAATCTAAATTCAGGAATCAGACCACCAGTTCTCGAGAGATTTTATATTAAATTAAATGAAACATTTTATTAAGTTACAACACATTGAACACACATACATGGCTACAAATTACTATTATCATAACTTTTAACAAATTTCCAAACTAATCTCCACTAAGGCAACAGCAACCTATTGACTTAACCAGACACCAGGCAAAGCAGTTTCACCTTATGAATTCAAAATGAGGTTCTTTAGACTCTAGTTCCTGTGGGGACAGTTGTTGGCTTACAGCTGCTTTGACCTTACATTGCCTCTGCTCTGCTCACAAGAACTGCTGAGGTTATACCTAGCTCAGTTCATTGAATATAAATCCTCATTGTGTCACCAGCCTCTTTGAACTCCACCTTTTCTAACAATAAAACCCCTTTCATAGCACCAATTTTATTAGTAATATAAACATATTGCTTGGTCTCTGCTAGCTATGTGCCAGATTTCACCTGCCTTCTTGAATGCTCCATTCAAAAAATGTTAATGCGCTCTGGCGTCTCAAAACTTGTACACATCAAAGCACCCAGACTAGCTGGCTTTAATCCAATCAAGACACACCCACAGACTAAATCTCTATTTTAAAAGAAAAATATTTTCCAATAATATTGTTTATATTAACAGCTTCATGACAGGTGCTTAAGCTGATTATTATGACTTTGGGTTCCTTTTGCCAGAAAGAAGCATGCAAGTTCCATTTTGCATTAATGTTTTGGAGGCTTCAAATAAAACTCAATGCATATTGTACTGGTAGTTTAAATATTATTGATGTATGAATTAATTAATCATTAGTATTAAACTGTTTTCTCTTGAAAATTTTCTCTATACATTAAGAGAAAGGGATGCTGTTACAAAGGAAAAGGTCTTGCAATGAGATGCTACACTCTCATTTCAACTTTGGAATCTAGGTTTCAATCCAACCCAGTTTTCTTTTGCCAGTGGCATATGAAGCTCAGGTGTAAAGGAGTGAGTATTAAACCTGTGGCACTGTTAAACTACTTACACCAGTGTCGGCTCATAGCAATGTAAAGCTAGCAGATCTGAGTTATCCTGCTCTAGGTCTAGGCAAAAAGGAAACTTGCCCAGAGATACTTGTAAGGAGCTAATTCGGCAACATTGAACTACAGCTTACGTATAATAATCTCAGTCAATAGCCATGTGGATAGTCAGCTTTATGCTAAGGTTAAAAGTTTAAAAATAAGTTTAAGTATTTTGAAGGCCGACTTTTTGCTGATTGCAGTTATATAGGTACAGCATCTCAAAACCAGCAACCTCAAGGGTCTGTGCTGAATTTTGGATTTTTCCAGTTTTCAGGTCGGGCCGTTCAGGCTGGATCGGGTCATGAGTCGCTTGGCCCACTCGGAGCGTGGGCAAAGACCGGTGTGCAAAGCCAATTTGCCACCACAACAATGCAGCCAGCTAACAAGCCAATATATCATTTTACTCATCTAATAATAATAAAAATTCATCCATAGCAGCTTAAAAAATGTCTATCTTCAGACATTACCAGTTTTCGGGTAGTCAGATTTGAGACTGTATGACACAGCATTTAGTAAAGGCTGAGTTGTTTAAATCCCAGTGGGAAACTTGAACAACTGTCATAGTCTATATTTTCAATTGGTATGTTTGAGATGCAGCTCTGAATTCAGGAATAAGACCACCGAGCCTCAAGAGTTATTTTTAATATAAAACTAACTTAACAACTAATTTAACTTAAATTAATTTATTAATTTAACAAGAAATTAAACACATATACATGTCTACAAATTACTAATAATAATAGCTTTTAAACAAATCCCCAAATTAATCAGTCCCAAGTAAATCTTCACCAAGGCAACAATAATCCATAGACTTTAAACAAACACCAGGCAAAGCACATTTGACCTTACAAATTCAAAATAAGTTTCTTTTCAATTTGATTCCTTTTCAGACAGTTGTAGACTTATAGTCTGGTTAGATCTTAAACGCCTCTGACCTATACACACAACTCCTTTCAGTTTATACCTAGATTTCCCTTTGAATGTAAATTATCCATTGTATTATTAGGGGCAGGAATTTCCCCTCGGCGATTTGGGGGTGGGGCCCACTCACCGAGGGGAAAATGATGCGGGATGACGTTGGGAGGAACCCCCGACATCATCCCGGTCCCTTTAAATTTTTAGGAGGGCGGGCGGACAGCGAAATCAGCTGTCTGCCCGCCGACCTGTCAATGGCCAATTGAGGCCATTGACAGGCTCATTAAGATAATTAAAGACCTGCCCGTCCAAGCTTAAGGCTGGCGGGCAGACCAGGAGCCCCAGCGGGCTCCAGATTACTCATGAAACTTCATCCACTGACGGGATGAGGTTTCATGTCCGTTTTTAAAAAAATTAATAAATTTTATGTGTTTATTATTAACATGTCCCATCACCTGTCACGAATCTCCCTGAGACAGGACTTTGCCTCATGGGGCAGTGTGCTCTTTCATATGCATGCGCAAAAGAACGCACTTTGACAGATGGGGAATCCCTCCCCCCCGCCCCACCCCCAACACAGGAAGCGCATGGTGCTTCCTGTCAGGGATGCCGCTGGGCGGGCCTTAATTGGCCCACCCACTCAAAATGGCAGCGGGCCCTGTTTCGGTGGCGAGAGTTGGCTGTCCGCCCGCCGCCAAGCCAGAGGGGCCCGCACGCCATCCGAGGGCAAAATTCTGCCCGAGGTCTTTTAATTTTACCTCTCCTAACAACAATCCTTTTCTTCCACCAATTTTATTAGTAATATAAACACATTGCTTGGCAACTCCCAGCTAAGTGCAAGGTTTTACCCATTCTTTTGAATGGTTTATTCAACAAATGCAAATTGCACATTACCTTTTAACTTACGTTTATCTAATTAGCATCTCAAACTACTATACATCAAAGCAGCTAGACTAGCTGGCTTTAATCCAACTAAGACACACATAGACACAGACCCTACTACAAGTCCAATTTAAAAATGATTTCCAATAACATTATACACATTAATATCTCTTCATGACAGAAACACCGTACCTGTATTGAAGCCAGTGTGTTGTTGAAGTAACGTGGGATTCTCTCACTAACTTCATTCCCATGTTATATTGTGCAGTTTCTGTTGATGCAAAGCTAAAAGTTGTTTGCATGAGTACTGGCCATTTAAATTTAGGCCCACGTCTTTAAAGAATGGCCAATAAATTAAAGGTTTCATTTTCTTTTAGCTGCTCACAATTTACTCACGTGCTTTCAAAATTGATGCCTTGGAAAATTGGACCTTATGCTATTTTAATAGCTTGTTTTAAAATGCTTTTTCCGACAAAGGATCTTTTTGTTTGAGCACTGTGTGTGCGTGTGGTCCCAGATACAAGTAAATTTAGCACTTGGTGCAACAACTAGTGGAAACTCATTAAAGCCACTTAATGAATACTTAGCAGAAAGTTGCATGTTAATGCCATTCAATGAAATGGATTTTTCTGATTGATAAGATAAGAAAATGTGTAGTGTATTATCACTGGTACTAACACACACAGATAAAATTCTGCTCTGTGAGCATCTTTCCAATGGGTTCTGCGTGGTCTTTCTCTTTTTGTTCCTCTGTTCTCGTTTCCGGTTTTTCAAAATAAATCTTTACTATCCCAGCTTTGATCTCTCTATTCCCAGCATTGCTCCATTATCTTGCAGCTTTGATCTCAGCATCTTTCAGCTCTGTTCCCTATTTCCAGGCTCTATGCCACAAACTGCCTGAACATTCCTATTTTTTGATTTATGTTTTCTGATAAAGTGGTTAAAACTGAATTTATATTCCAAAATCGAATATTTTTGGTCTTAAAAAGGGAACCATACTGTGGGATGGACAAAAGTTGATACAAATGACTCCTCCTGATTTAATGAAGCAGCAGTCTGGAGTCCTATCATGTTGGGCCCTCTCAGGCAATTGCTACATTCATATCATGTTGATTCTTTAATAATACTGGGTGGATCTCCCATGGTTTTGCTCATGGTGAGTCACAGGATAACATGGAAAGGGGTTGAATTCCTAGCTATTGTCAGCACATTAGAGGTGTATAAATGAAGCAA
This sequence comes from Carcharodon carcharias, assembly GCF_017639515.1. Taxonomy (NCBI): domain Eukaryota; kingdom Metazoa; phylum Chordata; class Chondrichthyes; order Lamniformes; family Lamnidae; genus Carcharodon; species Carcharodon carcharias. Next base: position 13,252,751 of record NC_054488.1, read on the forward strand.
GAAAATTGAGTGATAGCAATTCTCACCATTGAAATGCTTCTCCAAGTTCCTCACAATCGGCCCACTCAGCCTCATTTGCATACGTCAGAGGGAGGGAAAGTGATGCCCTGGAATCCTGGCTTTAATTTCCAATCGCATCCTGAGTAACTAGCTGTGAGTTAGTTATGAAGTGCAGTAACTGCTAGAAGCAACTGATGAAGGCAGAAGTGCAGAGTCCCTGAGAAACAAGGGGCTGGAAATTTAGAATTTAGAATTAGGCAGCTGGAAAAAAACACTTCTTTGTTTTCCTTTCAACCTGCACACATCTAGCTTTCCTTTTAACTGCACTTGATAGTACCACACTGCAGGTGGATTTATCCGGCACCGTTCTTGCACTGTTACCCTGGGCATTGTCATTTAGGAACTTTGGGTACACTTCCGAAGGGGAGCCACTGAAGGCATCACAGAATCACAGAATCACACAGTGCAGAAGAGGCCCTTTGGCCCATCGAGTCTGCACCAACACATGAGGAACACTGGAAGGGAGGAAGAGTGAAGGGGTCCTGCAGTCATGAAGGGACCCTTACACGGGAGGCTGACACAGAGGATTCAAAGGAAGCTGGGGCCATGGGAGTGAGGAGGAGGAAAGGAAAAGGAGGCAGAGGTGAGCAGCTAGCCAAGGACAGGTGCACCCTGCTGGCCAGCCGGCATGGTGAAGCTGAAGTGGCAGTAGGCTTCAGAGAGCACTATGCACAGGGTTGCCAAGGAGAAGAGCTCACCCTGAAGGGAGGATGTGTAGGCAGCACTCAAATTGCCTCCAGATGTTAAAGTGCCAGAGTCTTAGGTGGCTGCGTCCAGGGAGGCAAACAGATGCTTGAAGGGGATATAAGCTCAAATTGTGTGAGTGGCTACCCGATACCTATGGCTCCGAAGGTCACTGTGGCTTTGGATTTCCAAGCCTCAGGATCATTTCCAGGATCAACAGGATACCTCTGTGGTATTTTCCAGTCAACATCCCAGCCTTACATCAGGCTTATCAAAGATGCAATGTTCAGGAGAGTGGAGAACTCCATCAGGTTCAGCACACCTGAGGACAGCCAGGCCAAGAGAGCCAGATTCTTTTGAGCCATTGCTGGATTCCTCAAAGCACAAGGGGTACTTGATTGTACACGTGTAGCCATCAAAGCACTTATGGGCGTATCAGGGGCGTTTGTCAAGTTAGTTGCGAGTTTTCACTCTCTCAATGACCACTGCCTGCAGATCCTGCAGGTGTGTGCATGGTACCTCACCACTTATATCCTCAGGCATGCCTAGTGCCATAGCTCCATGTACCACCAGTGTAACTGGATGGTAGCGTAATTGGAGGTGAGGGTTATCTATTAAACAAGTGAGTCATGATGCTGGTCAGGAATCCACGTTCTGAGGCTGAGGACAGATGCAAAGTGAGCCATACATTCACCAGGGCGACTGTTGAGAAGACTATTTCATCTGTTGAAAGTGAGATTCCAGTGTCTGGACCAAACTATTGGACCCTGCAACATGCACTAGTTCGTGTCTACCTGACTTGCGTGTTTCACAACTTGGTGCTGCAGAGGGGGGGAAGAACTGACAGGTGAGAACAGCGTAGGCCAGCAAGCCTCTTCAGATGAAGAATCCAATGACAACTAAAAAGAAGGGCATCAAGTTCAAGACCAGCATGACGCACCAGATGAGGGCCAGCAGAGTATAGGTGCCAGGGAGATGAGGGAGTCCTTGATAATGAGGCATTTCACAAACTGATGTGAGGCCTATCTCCATGAGCAATAAGAACCAGCATCTTACGAACATCAACCCTGAATGAAAACACACCGCCAGCATCCCAAATACCTTCATTACAAAGTTTCTCAGTGAGGGAACTGCTGAAGCCCAATGAGATTGACCATGGGCTTGTGCCCTTATCACTATCATGTAGCCGGGTGATCCTTCACAAAAAAGACACAATATAATAGGTGACAATCATTGAGACTCAGAACATCATAAAACTCAGGAAAGCAAATGGAAAAAGTACCTGTGATGACTCACATGTATTATGACTTCTTCATTCTTTTATGCATGCTAAGCTCTGGTCCTCCTCCATCACTGCCAGCTGCGCTGGAGGCAGGCTGATGTTGATACCTTGTTGGCCTGGATGACCTTGGCAGGCATCCTCTGGTCACCCAAGACTATGAGGACCCTGGCATGGTGAGTGACTTCTGCCTGGTGACAGGAGTGTCCTCTTTCGCCATGGCACCCTGAGGTACTGGCAGAGGGGTGGAGAAGATGTTGCTATCATCAGAAGAATAGCCCCCAGAAGCAGACAGCTATTGTTCATCCACCATCATGAGGTCCAATTGTGCCTCCCTTTTTCCCTAAGAGGGATATTGATGCTCTTTGCTTGACCTCAATGGCAATGAGGTGGTTTGCAAGTCTGCATGTCTACCCAGCACCCATGAATACTCGGCTGATTCTGGCTCTCCATAAGAGTCGCCAACCACTCAATAGAGGAAGCCACGCACAAAAATGAGAAGGAGATTGCCGTGCTCATGGCCTGGCTAGACTTCTTCCCTGCTCTTGCCAAGGCATGCATACCCGCTGGAATCTCCGTCAGATTGTCACGCATCTCCCCGCTGGACATCCAACATCCATTGTCTGATAGATGATTCCAGAGACTCTTCATCGGCCTGGGGTTTGGTATCTTCCTGGTCTCCCACTCTCCCAAGAGTCAGAGTCAGTTGGACTATCACTGCCTCCAAAAAATGGTCCAGTGCTTGTGTGTTGCTATGACTTTGACCGTCATGTTGTCATGAAGAGATATTAATGTCTATAATGTTATTGGAAATTATTTTTTAAGATAGAGTTCTAATGGGGTCTGTGTCTATGTGCATATCTTTGTGTAGCTAGCCTGGGTACTTTGATGCATTGTAGCTTTGAGATGGTAATTAGCTATACATAAGGAGGGTAGAAGGTAAAGTGTAAATTTGCATTTTGTTAAAAGAAACCATTCAAGAATGTGGATGAAATCTTACACCTAGCTAGAAGACGCCAAGCAATGTGTTTATTTTTTAGGCTTACTAATAAAATTGGTGGGATAGAAGGATATTATTGTTAGAAAAGGTAAAGTTAAAAGCCTAGTGATACAATTGAAAATTTATTTTCAAAGAGAAAGATATGTATAAAAGAAAAAGAGATTGTGTGTAAGGGAGAGGCATTTTAAGATCCAATAAATGTGAGAAGCCTCCAGCCTGTAAGCCTCAAGCTGCTGTCTGGAAGGATCCAGAGCCGAAAGAAACTCATTTTGAATGCGATTGTCCAAGATGTGCTTTCTAGGTGTCTGTTTAAATCTATGAGATTTATTGTTGTCTTAAAGGGGGTGTAACTGAGAATCAGATTCATTAGGGGATTTTTGTAGCTATTATAGTAGTAATTTTGCAGACACATGTATGTGTTTACAATCGTTCTTGTATTAACAAATGTTTAATTTAGTTTTATAAAAACCTCTTGAGATTTGGTGGTCTTATTACTACTGAATTCAATGCCTTCATCTCAAAACATACAAGTTGCAAAAAGGAGTTATAACGGTTGTTTCAAGTTTCTCCCTAGGATTTGAACAACTCAGCCTTTAACATCGGCTGGGGGCCAATAATAACTGGGGGCTCTTTGCGGGATATATTTGTAATTCCTTGATTTTTATTGAATTGGTGAATCTTAAGGCTATGAATATGAGAAGCACTTTGAATTCAGGAGTGGGTGTGAGGTATTTTTGAGTGGTGAGACTACAAAAATGGTTGTACCCATGGCTAAATCTTTTTTGGAAGTAGAAGATGTAACTCTGATTGAGTTACAAAAAGTATCCAAGAGTAAGTTAACAGAGTTGGCAGATAAATTACAATTGGGGTTACCTGCAGGGGCTAGGAAATCATACATAATTGAAGTGATAGCACAGCATTTGAAGTTGGAAGGAATACCTGAGAGACGGTTCTCCAAGGGATGTTTCATTGGAATGGGCTCAAATTCAGTTGCAAATGAAAACAAATTGAATTAGAAGAAAAAGAAAGTGGAAGGGCATTCCAAAGGGAACAGGCAGAAAGGCAGGAGAGAGAAAGAAAACAGGAAAGGGAGTTAGAAATTGTGAAGATAGAGAAGAAGGAAAGAGAAAAAGAGAGAGAGAGAATTCCAACTGAAAATGCTGGCAGTTAAAAAAGAGAAGCCAGGAGGACTTATCTCCAGAGTAGAACCCAGTGGGGAGGTATTTAAATTTGTACAAGTTCTTCCAAGTTTGAGGAAAGAGATATTGAAGCATTCTCTATTTAATTTGAGAAGATAGCTAAACAGGAGAACTGGGCATTATTGTTACAATCCCGGTTGGTGGGGAGGTGCATGAGGTATATGCTGAAGAAGTATTGGCGAATTATGATATGGTGAAAAAGGCTATTTTGAGTGCATATGCATTGGTTCCTGTAGCATGCAGGCACAAATTTAGGAAAATGAGAAAACAGCCTGGGAAAACTTATACTGAGTTTGAAAGAGTAAAACAAAATAATTTTGACCAGTGGATACACTCATTAAAAATAGAGGCAACCTTTCAAGTTCTTAGAGAAGTAATTATTTTGGAAGAATTTAAAGATTCAATTCCTTCAATAGTGAGAACTCATGCGGAGGAACAGAGGGTTGAATCTCTAAGGCAAGCAGCAGAGAGAGTTGATGATTATGAGTTAGTGCATAGAGTTAAACCTTCTTGTCACCCTTTTAAATGGGAAAAGGGTAAAAGTGGGAAGGTGAAAGGAATGTGGGCAGTCGGGGAAGAGAAGGAGTAGCTGGAAATTCCCAGGAAGCTTTTTCTCAGAATGAAAAAGGTGCTGAGGGTAGGAGCGACATTTAAAAGTTGGGGTGTTTGTATTGTAATACTCTGGGGCACACAAAGTCAGTGTGTTGGAAATTGCAGGGGAAATCCGTTGGAGTTATTGGGGTGCAGAAAAGCTCTGGAAGTAAAAGTACTGTGGGTTCTGAGGTTTAGGCACTGGTGAAACCAAGGGAAAGATTTTCTCTGTCTGTGAGCGCTGGGGGGTGATTCCCTGGGGGGAGTGCACTCTTTCTGGCATGAGTGCGAAAGAGCACACAAATCTCCCTGAGGCTAAGTGCTGCCTTCAGGGAGATCTCCCCGGAATTAAAACTTTTAAGACAAATGTTTAAAAAATTTCCCTGACGTCCCTTCATGTGACACTGTCACATGAGTTGGGACATGTCCATCACTTTAACTCAAACCTTTATTAAATATTTTAAAATCCTCATGAAACCTCATCCTGCCCGTGGATGAGGTTTCTTGCTTTTCCTAACACCCGCCAGGGCTCCCGGCCTGTTCGCCAACCTTAAGGTTGGACGGGCAGCCCTGTCAATGACCTAAATTGGTTTATTAATGGCCTCAATAGGCCGTTGACAGGTTTGCGGGCGCACAGCTGACTCGGCTGCGCCCCCACTGACCTGAAAATGGAAATGACGTGGGGTGACATCGTGATGATGCCTGATGTCATCCTGTGTCATTTTACGTGTTGGTGAGCGGGCCCCACCCCCACTCACCGACCGGAAGCTCCTCCCCCAGTGGTTTCTGTACAAGTAAAACAGGGAGTATCAGTAATAGGTAAAGAAGTGGGAATGTGTTCACAGTTTATCCAAGAGAATTCTGGGGATCAAGTTGCTGAAATGTTTAAAGATTTTGTGTGTGAAGAGGAAGTCTTTCCATGTGTATAGGGTGGAGTAGGTAAATAGGTTAAAATTATAAGAGACTCAGGGGCTTTCTCCTTAATGTTTGACAATCCTTAATGTTGTGGGATAGTGATATTTGTTGTTCAGAGGGAGTATTGCAAGAACAGGTGATAATAAGTGGGGTTCGTGGACTTGCTAAACCTATTCCATTGCGGAAGGTAAATTTAAAGAGTAAGTGGAAAACTGGCAAAGTGACTGTTGGGGTGGTGGAAAAATTGCCCATTGCAGGGGTTCAATTTATTCTGGGTAATGATATAGCTGGATTGCAAATGTGAGAGATGCCTATGGTAGTTGAGCAGCCTGTAGAAGTGTTTTCAATGGAGGTGTTACAAAGTGAGCATCCTGGATTGTTTCCAGATTATGTGATAATGAGTTCACAGGCACACAGGTTGCAGAAAGAAAAGCAAAAAGGACAGGCAGTTCAGAGGCAGGAAGAAGGTATTGAAATCCAATTAACAGGCATTATGTTTGATAACATTGCTCAGAAAGACACAGGAGAGGACCTTCACTGAAGTGTTTAACTCAAGGCAGTTAACTGAGTTGCAGCAAAAGGATTTGCAATTGAAACAGTTATATCAGGCAGCTTACTCAGAAACAAAGGAAAAATGTATTCCAGAATGTTATTACCTTAAGGGTGATATTTTATTGAGAAAATGGAGGCCGGATCATGTCTCAGTAAATGAAAGCTGGAAGGACGTGCATCAGATTGTTATCCCATTAAGGTATAGAAATTAGATTCTGAGGATTGCTCATGAAATTCCGGTGTCGGGGTTGGGGGGTGGGGGTGGTGGTGGTGGCATTTGGAATTAGAAAGACATAGGCAAAAGTACGGAAACATTTTTATTGACCAGGATTGCATAGGAATGCAGTTAAATTGTGTAGAACATATTACACATGTCAGGTGTGGAAAACCACAAGCAGTGATTAAGTCAGTACCTTTAATCCCAATACCAGCATTTAAAGAACCTTTTTCCAGGGTCATGATTGATTGTGTAGGACCTCTCCCTAAGACTAAAAGTGAAAATCAGTACTTATTGACAATAATGGATGTGTCTACCAGGTTTTGTGAAGCGATACCTTTAGGAAATATTACAACTAAGAAGATTATGGAAGAGTTAACTAAATGTTTTACAAGATATGGTTTACCTAAGGAAATGTAATCAGATCAGTGTTCAAATTTTATGTCACAACTGGTTAGGGAAGTAATGAACAGTTTGGGGCTAAAACAGTTTAAGTCAACAGCTTATCATCTGAGTCACAAGGACTTTAGAAAGATGGCATCAAACTTTAAAAACTATGTTGAGAGTGTACTTTCAGGATTGTCCACAGGATTGGGATAGGGGAGTTCCATTCTTGTTATTTGCTATTAAGGATGCTCCTAATGCATCGACTGGTTTAGTCCTTTGAATTAGTTTATGGACATGAGGTAAGGGGACCACTGAAATTGATTTATGAGAAATTGGTTGGTAAAAATCCAGAAATCACTCTCCTGGACTACATATCAAATTTCAGAGAAAGATTAGACAGAGCATGTGAGTTGGCTAGGGACAATTAAAGATATCACAGCAAGTGATAAAAGTGAAAGCAGACAGGAAGGCTACAGCTCAGAATTTTATTGCTGGAGGGAACATACTAGTTCTGTTGCCAGTACTGAGTGACTCATTAAAGGTGGGGTTTTGTGGGCCTTACAGGATTGAAAATAAATTGAGCGAAGTAAATTATTTAATAAATATTCCAGATAGAACCAGAGGGTGTGCTATGTAAATATGCTTTAAGAGTACATTGTCAGGGAAGAGGACCAAAAGGAGATGTTGGTGGTGGGAGATAATGAGAAAGAGGTAGAAATGCAGGACTCTGGAATTGATTTTCCTCTGATCAAATTGGATAATGAGCGGATACTTGCAAATTTAAATGTAATAGTGAATTACCTTCCAGGCTAGTGTCAAAGTGATTTGGAAAAGCTATTGCAGTCACACAAAGCTATTTGTGGGAATAAGTTGGGGAAGACAGGTTTAGCAATACGTGATGTTGTTGTAGAAGTTTCACTTTCGATCAGGCAATATCCTTATAGATTAAATCCAGCAAAGTTATCACAAGTACAGAAAGAAATTGATTTCATGCTTTACAACAGCTAGTGCTGTTGGGAGGAGTTTAAACTAATTCAGCAGTGGGAGGGGACACAGAATGTTAGCAGAGTAGGGACACATCATAACACAGTAAAACAATCACACAGAGGGAGCACAGCTGCATTAAGATTCAAGGGAGTAAGGCAAAGCTGGATGGCTTCTACTTTAATGCCAGGAGTATTACAGGTAAAACAGATGAGTTAAGGGTGAGGATTGACACGTGGAGTTGTGATATAGTAGCCATCACAGAGATGTGGTTGAGGGAGGGGCAGGATTGGCAGCTCAACATTCCAGGATATAGAATCTTCAGGTGATTCAGCGGAGGGGGTAAAAGAGGAGGAGGCATTGCATTATTAGTTAAGGAATCAGTTACTGCAGTAAGGAGAGGTGATATCTTGGAGAGGGCATCGAATGAAGCTTTGTGGGTAAAGCTTAGGAGTAAACAAGGGGCAGCCACATTGTTAGGTGTTTATTATAGAACCCCAGATAGTTAGCAGGAAATTGAGGAGCAAATATGTGCACAATTTGTGGAGGTATGTAAAAACAATAATAGGGTAATTATATTAGGTGATTTCAACTTTCCCAACATTAATTGGGATATACATAGAGTCTAAGGGCTTGGATGGAATGGATTTCTTGAAATGTGTACAGGAGAACATTTTAGGTCAATATGTAGAGGGTCCAACAAAGGACGGCGCAGTTCTGGACCTAATTCTGGGGAATGAAGCCGGACAGGTGGCTGAGGTGGTGGTTGGGGAGCATTTTAGTTAAGAGGCCATTTTAAGCTGTTATGGACGAAGAAATCGACAAGTTGCAAAAAAATGTTTTGGATTGGGGGAGAGCGGATTTTAGTAAAATAAGGCTGGAACTGGCCAAGGTAGACTGGGAACAGCTACTTGTGGGGAAATATACACAAGAGCAGTGTGGGGGCATTCAAAAAGGAAATGGGGAGGGTACAGGCTCAATATGTTCCCTCTAGGGTGATAGGAAGGAGTAACAAGCCCAGAGAACCATGGATGACCAGAGATATTCAGGATACGATGAGAAGGAAAAGAGAGGCTTTTAGGAGGTACAAGGGGAGCAAATCAGTGGAGGCATTAGTGGAGTGCAGAAAGTGCAGGGTGGAGCTTAAGAAAGCAATTAGGAGAGCAAAGAGGGGATATGAGAAAGCTCTGGCTGGTAAAAGTAGGGGAAATCCCAAGATATTCTATAAATATATCAACGGGAAGAGGATAACCAGGGAAAGAGTAGGGCCCATTAGGGACCAAGGGGGAAATCTATGGGTGGAGCCAGAGGACATCGCCAAAGTGTTGAACAAATACTTCACATCCGTCTTCACCCAAGAGAATGAGCATTAAGGTATGGAACTCAGGGAGAGAGACTGCGAGGTTCTTAAGCAAATTGATACAGGGAGTGACAAGATATTGGTGGTGTTGGCAGGCTTAAAAGTGGACAAATCTCCAGGTCTGGATGATTTGTGTCCTGAGGGAGCCAAGGGAGGAGGTCGCAGGGGCTCTGACCCAAATTTTTAATTCCTCTCTGGCCACGGGAAAGGTGCCAGAGGACTGGAGAACAGCTAATGTGGTTCTGCTATTTAAGAAGGGTTGTAGAGATAAGCCAGGGAATTACAGACCAGTGAGTCTCACGTCAGTTGTAGGGAAACTATTGGAGAAAATTCTGAAGGAGAGAATCTATCTCCACTTGGAGAAGCAGGTTTGATCAGGGGTAGTCAGCATGGCTTTGTCAGAGGGAGGTCATGCCTAACAAATTTGAATTTTTTGAGGAGGTGACCAGGTGTGTAGATGAAGTTAGCGCAGTTGATGTAGTTTATAGGGATTTCAGCAAAGCTTTTGACAAGGTCCCACATGGGAAACTTATAAAGAAGGCAAATGCACATGGGATACAGGGTAATTTGATAAGGTGGATTCAAAATTGGCTTAGTTGTAGGAGACAGAGAGTGTTGACAGAAGGCTGATTTAGTGACTGGAAGCCATTGTCCAGTGGTGTACCACAGAGATCTGTGCTGGGTCCCCTTTTATTCCTCATTTATATAAACGACAAAGATGACTATGTGGGGGGTAGGATTAGTAAGTTTGCGGATAACACAAAGATTGGCTGGGTGGTTAACAGTGAGGTTAAGTGTCTTGGGTTACAGGAAGCTATAGATGGGATGGTCAAATGGGCAGATAAGTGGCAGATGGAATTTAACCCTGAAAAATGTGAGGTGATACATTTTGGTAGGAATAATTTGACAAGGAAGTATTCAATGAATGGCATGACACTAGGAAGTTCTGAGGAACAAAGGCACCTTGGCATGTATGTCCATAGATCTCTGAAGGCGGGGAGGCATGTTAGTGGGGTGGTGAAAAGGGCATATGGAACACTTGCCTTTATCAATCAAGGTATAGATTACAAAAGTAGGAGGTCATTGTTGGTGTTGCATAGAACCTTAGTGAGGCCACAGCTGGAGTACCATGTGCAGTGCTGGCTGCCACATAATAGGAAGGATGTGATTGCACTGGAGGGGTTGCAGAGAAGATTCTCCAGGAGGTTGCCTGGGATGAAACATTTAAGTTATGAAGAGAGGTTGGATAGACTTGTGTTGTTTTCTTTGGAGCACAGAAGACTGAGGGGTGACCTGATCAAGGTGTACAAGATTATGAGGGGCATGAACAGGGTGGAGAGGGAGCAGCTGTTCCCCTTAGTTGAAGGGTCAGCCACGAAGGGACATAAGTTCAAGGTGAGGGGCAGGAAGTTTAGGGGGGATGTGAGGAAAAACTTTTTTACCCAGAGGGTGGCGATGGTCTAAAATATGCTGCCTGGGAGGGTGGTGGAGGTGGGTTGCCTCACATCCTTTAAAAAGTACCTGGATGAGCACTTGGCATGTCATAACATTCAAGGCTATGGGCCAAGCGCTGGTAAATGGGATTAGGTAGGTAGGTCAGGTGTTTCTCACGTGTGGGTGCAGACTTGGTGGGCTGAAGGGTCTCTTCTGCACTGTGTGATTCTGTGATTCTGTGAAAATTATATCATTGAGTCTAGTTGCAGTAACTGGAGTTCACCTATTGTACTGGTCTCAAAACCGGATGCAACACTAAGACTGTGTGTGGACTATCGAAAAGTGAATACAGTGACAAAAGCGGATTCATATCCTATACCACAGTTGGAGGATGTATTGAGAAAGTGGGACAATCAAAATTTATCACCAAGATTGACTTACTAAAAGGACATTTGTTCTCTACGATAATGGTGCATGCCAAGGAGATATCGGATTTTGTGACACCAAATGGACTGTATCAGTTTAAAGCCATGCCATTTGGTATGAAGAATGCACCTGCGGCATTTCAAAGACTGACAAACAATGTAATTGCAGGTCCAAGCAATTGTGCTGTTTGTATTGATGACTTAATAGTTTTCAGTCAGACATGGGAGGAGCATTTGCAACATCTGGAAGAATATTTACTCGATTACAAGAAGCTAATTTGATGATGAACTTGGCTGAAAGTGAATTTACAAAAGCACAAGTTATGTATCTAGGCCATGCCATTGGACATGGTAAGCTGGCTCCGAGAGATGCGAAAGTCAAGGCTATCGTGGATTTCTCAGTGCCTTCAACAAAATGAGAAGTTTTGAGATTTCTGGACATGTGTGGGTTTTGCCAGAAATTTGTACCAAATTTTAACCGAGTGGTTGCTCCACTGAGTGAACTATTAAAAAAGAACAAGTAGTTTCAATGAAAACGGAAATGTTGGAAGGCATTTGATAGTTTGAAAACTGTATTAGCTATGACACCAGTTTTGGCAATTACACCAAGCAATTTAAGTTGCTGTTGATGCAAGCGATATAGGCTTTGATGCTGGACTGTTACAAGAAGATGACACTGGAATTGAAAAACCTATTGGGTATTTTTCACGGAATTTGAATGCACGACACAGAAGATATTCAATGATTGAAAAGGAAATGTTGGGTTTGGTGTTAGCGTTGCAGCATTTTGAAATCTATGTGACAAACAATTCGTCAGAAACAATTGTTTATGCAGACCACAAACCTTTAAGGTTTCTGGATAAGTTTCAAGACAGAAGTGCAAGGCTATTCAGGTGGAGTTTATTACTGAAACCATTTAATTTATAGATTACACATGTTGCTGGTAGAGAAAATCTTCTTGCAGATGTGTTATTACGACTTTGAAGCTTAAAGGGAAAATTGGACATTTTAAAACCTGGACACTGAACTGAAATGACTTCAATGCATGCATTTGGTAATGTAGTAATGCAATAAGTATAGGAGATAGTGTAAGATAGGTTATTAAAAACGAAGCCGTCCTTTAAAATTATGACGGTTTATTTTTCTATAAGGAGGGGGATGCCGTGAAGAGATATTAATGTCTATAATGGGAGTGTAATCAAGAGTCAGATTAATTAGGGAAGTTTTGTCATTATTATAGTAGTAATTTTGTAGATGTATGTATGTATTTACAATCTTTCTTGTGTTAATAAATGTTTAATTTAGTTTTTAAAAATCCTCTTGAGACTCAGCAGTCTTGTTACTACTGAATTCAAAATCTGCATCTCGAAACATTCAAATTGCAAAAAGGGGGTTATGACAGTTGCTTCAAGCTTCCTTCTGGAATTTGAACAACTCAACCTTTACCATGGCTCGGCTTTGGCATAATACACATGCATACTATTAGGACCAGGTGAGAAAGGATGAACTGGTTCCCCTTTTTTCAACCTCCTCTTTGGTTGGTTACAACAAAGATTTAATTTCTTTTTCACGAGGATATGCCTTTTCCAAATCAGAATGTATTTAACTATTTAAGCTGTGAGCAATAAGGAGCAAATCAAACAAGGTTTTCTTAAATCAAAGAAAGATCAAATTTATTAATCGCGACCTAAGGGAAAAAAAACGTGATGTCAAATATTGCAGTCATTATAACACACACAAACACACACACACACATACACACACAAACACATATACACACACACATATACACACACACACATATATACACACACACACACACACACACATATACACACACACACACACACAGATGCATATCAGAAATAAGGGAGTTAGAGTCCAATTTAAAAAAAGGTTAAAGAATATACAGTGAAGTGTCCCTTGCTTGTCCTTAAGGCTTAGATTATAAACTTGGCATCCAATTTAGGTAAACTAGTTTCTTGGATGCAGTGCGGTGTAGAAGATGTTGCAATTTTATTAGGAGATCTCAGTTCATTGGTAGGTTTATGGTAGGGTTGGCTTCTTGAACTGAGGGACACTTTAACTTCAAAAGAGAGAGAGAGCAGCTCTCAGCTTGTTTCCTCTGCTGAAGACTTTCTAGACACTGCCTATGTCATTTGCTATCTCTCTCCAGTGGCTGGTAGTCTTGCCTTGAAATGCTTCACCCACTGTGTATTTCCAAGAGGTTTTGGATATGTCTTTCTCTTGCAGCTATTGTTTCAGTATCCAGTATTTTGCATTTTTAATGTCTCTTCCTTGGATGGATACAATTTTTGATAGGTACCTGGATTATAGAAAATGTCTGTTTCTTCACACTCCCGCGAGAGTGATTTGTTTGATTCTCACCTCCACCTTGGAATGTGACCTTGCATTTTTAAGCAGCTTGCTCTGTCAAATTACTTGCTCAGTCCAAATTACAAAATTTCCAGTTAGTTGAAAGTTGAAAAATCATATTTTCAAACATAAAGGGGCACAGCATCTTAACAATACCCACCAAGGTGCCAATGTCTGAGCCGGTGGATGGTGCAGAGCAAGGATGAGGCAGTGCACCATCTGGGGCTCCCTCCTCTTCCTTAGTGGTCAATGCCTGTTCCTCAAGGATGGTGGCAGTTGGGGCCAATGACTAACGTTGAAAAAATCACAAGGATGTGTGCCATTCAACACTGCAGATGAAGACTGAGCCAAGATCGCTGCATCGTGGAGAGAGACCTTTCACAAATAATACATGTCACAGTGATGTGTAGATTGCCACATACACACACTCATCCTTTCCCCAGCCTTACTGCTTCACCCACCGACCCATTCCGAGAGAGAAGGTATATATACAATGTAAGTATATCCTTGCTAAAGTAAAGACACCAGAACTGTATGTTTCACTAGGTTGATTCCTGGGAAGAAGGGATTGACTTATGAGGATAGTTTGAGCAGGTTGGACACATATTCATTGGAGTTTAGAAGAATGAAAGGTGATCACATTGAGAGACATAAGATTCTGAGCTGGCTTGACACTGGATGCTGAAAGAATGTTTCCCTTTGTGGGGGAATCTAGAACTAAGGAATACATCAAAAGAAGGAGTTTCCCATTTAAAATAGAAATGAGGAGGAATTTCTTCTCTCAGAGGGTCAGTAATCTTTGAAATTCTCTACCACAGAGAGAAGTGGAGGCTGGGTCATTCAATATATTCAAGGCTGATGAGACAGGTTTTTGATCTGCAAGGTAGTCAAGGGAGAAGCAGGAAATGGAATTAAGTCCACTACCAGATCAACTGTGATCTCATTGAATTGCGGAGCAGGCTGAAGGGCCAAATGGCCTCTTGAGTGTCACCCGGCTCGAGAAGCCAAACCTCTTTCTGCTCCTATTTCTTAAGTTCTTATAATCTTATGAAGTAGGCAATTAAAATCCTGCAAAATTCAAGCAACTAAGTGAGAAACAAAGTAAGATGCCAGCAATGCAATGTTTTCAGAATTGTAGAGAAACAAGCTATTCTTCCAATTTGCTTCCATATTCCCACCAATACTGTAACTCATTCACAGATAATGGCATGGCTCAAATGCATTGCCAAAGTATCCAATCTTCATTTTTGAGCACTGGGATTGTGCCATATTATCCTGAACCATTGTCCGATGTCCAAATTTTCCCGGAAGTGCACAATCATTTTTCTCCTTCCATCACAGAAGTTTTAAGAGCAACTACTGTTGCACTCTGTCGATATCCCAATTGAAAATCACTAACTCATCATAGGCCAGAGATTGTAGGACATTGCTGATTTGTATATCTCCCATCTGCAATTCAAGGAGGAGTGAAACAAGATAGTAATTCCACGTGACCAATGGTAAATAGCAATGCACATATCTTTATACATTGAAAGACTATTTGGAGATTAATGTCAATTCCCTGAAAGGAATCCAGAATCTCTTTTCCCTAACCTCTATGGGTTGAATTTTACGCCGGCCAGATTTTAAGGCCCCGCCGAGGTCAATGGACATTTGCACGGCTCGCCACATTTTACAGCCTCTCCCCCACCGCGATGGGGCCATAAAACTACGCCCTATGTTGCAATTGTTAAAAAAAACATTGTAAGCATGGGTGCTTCAGTGCTGCAGCACAGTAATACCTCATGATCCCAGAGTCCAAGAGGTCACAGATACAGAGCAAGTGATTTGTTCATTTTTTTAAAGCTATGGCGATGGATCAGTAAAGAAGGGGTTATTTTGGTTTCTAATGTAGTAATCTGCTGTGTGTAGTTATTTACAGTCTTAATGAATTACAAACTGCTCTGTTCTTTTAACTTGTAGGTTGTGTCTTCTACTTTGAGCAGAAATAGTATATGCAATGATTGTTTCTAAGCCTTTCCACAATCTAGTTTGGAATCTCCAAGTAGCCATCCTGCATTCTGAGAACAGTGTGAGATACATCTGGATGCCTAATAATCCTAGGAGCAACATGCACTTGAAGCCAAGTGAAATGCATGCAATCCTGCATGCACCTTATTTACACAAATATGCACAACAGACTGCAGCCTTCAAAAGTATCCTAAAATACCATGCACATCATCTTTAGAAGCCTTTTAGTTTTCTCATACTTAAATAAGTATGTGTACTGACAATGGAGTATAGCCCATGCATTTTCTGCAGCATTGAGGTCTCTAGATCTCTATTTCTATTTCATGTTAATCTCAGAACTCTGCTAAGATAGTGACAGCTATTCTACCAGCATAAATGGGACAGTGAACGACCCAGTGCCATTTCAGGACCACACTACTTATGCCATGTTCAGTGAGTTTATATTCAGTCCAACCATTACCAGCCAAATAGCTTTAACACTGACAGATTAGACAATCTTTCCTGGATCTTTAATATTGATTATTTCAAGTTATTTGCCTTATCTAAAGGTCCAGGGATAATTTATCAATACAGATGCTGTTTCACAATTGCTTGTAACTGTTTTACATAGATTTTGTTTGTCGCTTTAAATGTATTAGCATATCTGGGTTATCATTAATACCACAATTTTTTTTGTCTACACTTCAATCATTTTAATACAATTTCAGACTTAATTCATTCAAAACTATTTGGTTATGGATAGGTAAATGGGTATTTTTGATTATTTATTTTGGTAAGAAAATATGCTGCAGCATATGCTCACAGAATGTGGTAATGCAGTTTGTTAATTCTTTAGTTCAAGATATAGTGACGATAAAGCAATCCTGAGTAAAGCATATCATTGTAGTGCATGTATACAATGCAAAATATTAATGTCAGTTAGTAAAATACCCAAAAGTGCAATAACCTTTGGAATGCTCGAGACATCAGTTTATCTTCAGCTGATACGGAGACCAAAAAGATCTGGAACTGTGCTTTTATGTTATTTTGAACTGATGCAAATCAGATCAGGGGGAAGTTCTCACAGTTTGTAACTGTCACCCGAACCCCAGTGTTAGATTGGAGACTTGATAATCATTGCCTAATGATTGCTATCACTTGTAGTATATGATGTTCAAACATTGGGTACTTAGTTTTGTGGCAGCTGCAGCCCTCATTATAGAGGCCAATTTTCATGGGATGCATGGTGATACAAGATGACAATCACACAAGCCAAATAATGAATATAAAGTTGTTGCCCTAGTTAACCCACCGACATTGTGCAGTCAATTTACAATTCCCAGTAGATATTATTTTCTGACCATCGCTTGAAAGTATTGGACTAAATGTCAACTCTTTTTATTCAAAATCATCAGTTCAAAAGTACAATTGCAAACCTTGTGGGCCTCTGGGTAAGCTGAAGATGAATCGGTGTCTGAAACATGCTGCAAGGCGCTGTATCTTGGGCACATTATAAAATTATGGTATTATTTTGCAGCGCTGCATATGCATATCACAATGGTATGTTTTATACAGGATTACTGGATCTTTGTCATATTTTGGAATGAGAACATTACTAAAGAACATTGTTTATATTATCATAACACAACGAGACATAGCCCGTGCCTTGCATAGAGAATAAGACTATAATCTGTTTTCCTTCATAGGGTTAGCAGCCCTGCTTATTAATCAAAAAGAAGTCAAAACCATAATTTTCATCTGACCTGTACCTCAGATATGCAACTGTTTAAACCAATAAAGCGAATCATCCATAAAACCAAACATTTGCACAGGGCTGTGGAAAGAATGTTTTATATCATTAAGATAAATGTTACGTGTGAATGACTCACTGTAATATATATAATCTCAAAGTAAATCTCAGGAGGTACAACTGGATTGGTAGTATGCAATACTGGACTTGGTGTCATGAGGAAGACGAAAGGCTTGACATTGAGACTATTTTGCCTTGACTGCTGGTTTCCAAATTCTAATGTTGGTTCAAGACAGTGGATTATGTTTTATAGTGGTCAACCAAAGTCTCCAATTGAGTCAATTATTGAAGGAGTAAATTTTGGTCAGGTTCCATATTCTGTATAGTTATGTGACATATTCCAGTCAAGTACTTTTTTAAAATCTGCCACTATTTGTATTACAAAACAAATAAGTAGAGCAGACTGATACATGAAAAATTTTCTCCAATATTGTTGCATGCTTCAATACATACTACAAGTTCTCTCAGCCTTACATTATTTGTCACAGATCTACAAAGTGCTCATTGTTTGACTATTACTTGTAGGATCCTCCATGTGTTCACACTCTAAATCAGAGGACACCATAGCCAGAAGAGAATGGCATCCTGGCCTTAGACCTTCTATGGAATGACGTTTGGAAAATTAAAGGAAGTTTTATTTATTGAGATTATTAAGTAGTTAGGCCTGTCCATTGTAAAGGAGCTTATCAGGGTGGTAATTCGGATCAATGATGTGCATGTAGGGGCATCTAATTGCGTTCATGCTATATTTTTCTGTACGCTGTTTGTATGCTTATTTTAAATGGGTCTTAAGATCTGCATAAAATAGTACATATAGCAAAGTCATACAAGCATGTTAAGTATTCATATGCAACCACTGATCAGGATTTCTACCCATGGAACAGCAAACCTATAATCTGTCAAATTTGGATTCTTCACAGAGAAATAATATAACATCTCCTGAATGGATTCTGCATGTTGTCCTGACCTTTCAAAGGTGACTATAGTTTTCTCTATGTTCCCTTTTATTTAATTAGGTTTCTAGTTGATCTCAATATTGCAATAATGGGTATTTGATCTATTCATTGCCACCTTCCCTAGCTAATAAGTAGCCTGTTAAAAAAAGGTTTGCATTCATTAGGTTTTTATGAAAACTCCAAGTTTCAGGTTAGCAAATTTGCTGCCATTTTGACTACAGTTATGGTCATAGCCACATATACACTGCAATCTCAATCTATTGGATAGAGGAAGGATGGTTTCTGTCTGTATGGAGCATTTTTGTTTTTGTCAGATAAGGCATTGGCTTATTTCTAGTTGGCTGAAATATATACCCAAATTTAAGATTTGTTTTTGCTAGCTGTTTATCTGCAAGTTGAATAGAATTTACCTTACCATCTGGTCACTATTCACACCTCAGGACAAAACATGTATCATGTGAGAGTTGCAATTCAATGATCAATTTTATGTTAAGAGTTACCGCTGGCAAGCACCTTTTTGTTTTACCAATTTGGGAGAATAGTAAGGGCCGTGATTAAAGGGGTAGCGTTAAATCAATTTGTCTTCTGGTATATAGCCTGATCCTCTGCCTGGTCTACTAAAGATGAGATCATCATATGGTGGCACATAATAATATTTCATAAGTCAGACTCCGGTGGCAAGAGCCTTTGTTCATCCTTGTGTCTCATTACATTGACTTAGAGGTTGAGCAGATAAAGACACCATCTGGTTCATAGGATATTTTTACTGGGGTGGTCATTGATACTGAACCCAAGTTGTACATCAGATATGTGCAAATATGTAACAGTCTTGAGTTTCTTTGCATTTAAACTAGATGAGCCATACTTCTCTGCATTCTAACACTTTATACAGTATTTGAGTGCCAGCTAAGGATAGGACAAGAAAAACAGAAGAACTCTGTGAAGGGCAATATATAATTACCAAAGGAATTGCCATTTCCATCAAACCATACTGATAAGTGAAGCCTCACGCTCTTGTTTGTTTAATCTCCATCACCATTCCTTTATACCAGGAGTCTCCTTTCAGTCCAAGATCTCAGGATACTCAGGAAGCCTCATTAAAAGTGAAATACTGCAGATACTGAAAATCTGAAATAAAAACTGAAAGTGCTGGAAAAACTCAGCAGGTATGGCAGCATCGGTGGAGAGGGTTACCTTAACAGGGTTAACATTTTGAGCTGAATATGACTCTTCTTGAGTTAAAATATTGAAGAAGAAGCATATTCAACTTGAAATGTTAACTTTGTTTTATTCAGAAGGCTTTGTTTGGCTTTACAGTCTTAGCTATTTATCTTTTTGTAAACCTTTCCCTCAGCATCCTGCTGCTTCCTCTACCACAGAGCACAACTGGTCTGAGATTTTTTGACACTCATACATTCCCAGCACATATTTTGGGAAAGGACCAGGTTTTCTTGAGGATTCTGTGCACGGATAAAAGACGAACAAGCTTTCCACATGGTGGGAAAGAATAAGTCCTAAATTTTATGGGCTGGATGACAGCAATTTTTAGCTGCTATTCGGCCACTTAACACTTAAATTGAGTCCTAGATGCACATCCACACTTTCAACTGGAAGTGTGCAGGATGCCGTCTTGGTAAAGAGATGTGTGTGTTTGTGTACCTAATGATTGCTGGCAGCACGCAGAGCTGGCAGATGATTACTTGACATCAGTGCTTCAATTTTTCCAACAGCACACTGCTGCCAAAGTCCTGTCTTAACCTCATAAAGCTGAACAAGACCTTAAAGAGAATGAAGAACCCCGCCCCCAATGTACACTGATGCTATTTATAGAGATCCTGAACTACTTGCAGGCAAGTTGCTGAATCATTTTATTTGGCTGCCAGTTCAATTGTCAATTTTTGGGCACTTCATGCACTCGCCTAAGTTTTAATAACCTTCAAATGGCATTCAGCCAAAAGGCATTCAATAAGGTGCCATGATAAAGATTAACAGACAAAATAAGGGCTCATGATGTTGGGGGTAATATATTAGCATGGATAGAGGTTTGGTTAATACATAGAAAACAGGGAGTGGGTAGAAACAGTGCTTTTTGAAGTTGGCAGGCAGTGAATAAGTGAGTACTGCAAGGATCAGTGTTGGAGTCCCAGCTATTCACAATCTATATTAATGACTTAGATGAAGAGACAGGAAATAATGTATCTAAGTTTGCTGATGATACCAAACTAGGTGGAAAGGTAAGCTGCGAGGAGGATACAGAGATGCTGCAAAGAGATAGAGACAGTTTATGTGAGTGGGCAACAGGATGGCAGAAAAAGTGTAATATAGGGAAGTGTGAAGTTATTCAGTTTAGTCGTAAGAATAAAAAAGTTGAATATTTTTTAAAAGGTGGGAAACTTGTATGTGTTGATGTTCAAAGAGACTTGGATGTGCTTGTACAAGGAACACAGAAAGTTGACAGGTGCAGAAAACAATTAGGAAGGCAAATGGCATGTTGATCTTTATTGCAAGGGGGTTGGAGTACAGGAATAAAGAAGTCCTGTTGCCCACTCACCTAACAACACCATCCTCCTCCTCCTCCTCCTCCTCTTCCTCCTCCTCCTTCTCCCCCCTCCACCTGCAGCAGCTGGAGTTGTAAAAATGCTAAAGCAGAGAAAGGACCGCATTGCCTGTGGCTATGAAGGTGACTTAACTTTTATGGAATTGGCTATTTCCAGGTAGTTGCTAGAGGTATAAAAAAATCTCTCAAATTGCAGTGCTATACTGCATAAGGTATGTCACTGAGTTTTGTTATACAAAGAGACAGTTTAGTCTCAATCCCTCCTGCCAGAGATAAACAAACTTGAGGATTTTCATAGGTTGCAAGCTTCCCTTGGTTGGCTGCATGCACTTTCCCTTTCCATCAAGGGATTTCACTCCCTCAATGTACAGCTGGTGTGCAACCCAGAGGCATCTTATCATGCAACTGAATTCTCAATATCCTGTAGTTGTTAAGATTCTTTCATTCTGTGACTGTCCTCTACATCATCTCCATCCGACCCACTACAGTAAGTTAAACGTTGGCTGCCAGTGTGTATCCTACACACTGTGCGTACATTCTGGGATCACACCTTGCTCCAGCCTGCAGGAATCAGGTCTCAGTAAGATTGTTAACATTTGGGAGCGCTTAATTAGTATAAGTTTACCTGCAGGAACAGAAATTAAATTGCTGGCTCTGGAAAGCCTAGCTTTAAGCAGAATTACAATGCCAGAGGATGCCATTGCTCTACTGGACAGCTCTACTTCCTGTCCCTACAGGAGGTATGGGGAAGTTAAAAAACTGCAGGCTGGGCTGGGAAGGAAAAGTCCATCCACTAACTGCTTCCAACAGCTTAAAGAGGCCAGTTTTTTTTAAAAAAAAGTATATTTTTACTGTTTAATTGTACTTTTGAAGCAGGAATTCCTTCTTCATGCCCAAATCATTGCTTTTTGGACGGAGATTAGAGTTACCCCAGAAAAAGATGAAACAACTCAACAGTGCCACCATTGCAGTTAAGCCATAACCTATGATCAACTAAGGCAGTGGTTACTTAAGGTACTGCAACTCAGCGAGCCAAAAAGCCTGAATAGCTGTCAAAAGTTCAGGTGGCATTAAAAGTCCAGCAAAAAGCTTCAAGATGATCACAAGTTTTATCTGAGTTTGCTTTGTTCTGACAATAAGGAAAGCTGTGATTTATGGACCTCAATATACCCAAACCAGATAAACAACCTATTAACATTAAAATTGCTGTAGGAAATGAAGGCTTCAATAGGCTGAATGCATCAGGTCTGTCCAGTGACCCATCTTAAAAATCCAGAAAAAATATGGTCAACATCCGAAGAACAATTACGCGTGAAGCTCAACTTCAGAATACACTGCCTGGAATTCATGTCTTTTAGGCAGCGATCAACAGAGACCATTGATCCATTCGTAAGCAGGTGCAGAGACAAAGCGCACGGTTGCTAGTTCACGACAGCAGAACGACCGACAGAATAATTGAGCTCATGATAGCATCTACCCCAACATAAGTGTTTCCAGAAATACCTTTTGGACCAACCCAAAGGCTGCAGTGTGGAAGAACTACTTCAAAGTGGGCACAAGTATGAAGCCACATTACTGGGTACACAGAGTTTACAGGCTATGTGTAATTCATCCACCATTAGCATGGTAGCCAATTCAGACAAGTCTAGTAAGCAATGCTGGCGGTGCATCCTCATACATGCACCCAGAAAATGGCCAGCTTTGAATGATGTAAGCAAGGCATGTGGCATCAAAAGACAGTGGAAGCGCCAACCCAGAAAACAAAGGTTGGTTCAACATCGTGAGAAGCCACAACCAAAAGCCAGACAGGTACAGCGTTCCAAACAACCAAGGGCAGGATTTTTCGACAGCGGGAGTTTACATTCCCGTTGTCGTCAATGGGGTTTACGGCCCTGTTCCCGCCAAAACAGGGCTGTAAAATTCTGCCCCAAGAGCGTGTACCAAACAGCGTAAGACAAGACACATGAAATGGAGGAGGCGATGGCATAGTGGTATTGTTGTTGGACTATTAATCAGAGACCCAGGGTAATGCTCTGGGGACCTGGGTTTGAATCCCGCCATGGCGGATGGTGGAATTTGAATTCAGTAAAAACCTGGAATTAAAAGTCTAATGATGACCATGAAGCCATTGTTGTGAAAACCCATCTGGTTCACTAATGCCCTTTAGGGGAAGGAAATCTGCCGTCCTTACCTGGTTCAGGCCTACATGTGACTCCAGACCCACACCAATTTGGTTGACTCTTAAATGCCCTCTGAGCTAGGGATGGGTAATAAAATGCTGACCCCAGCCAGCAACACCCACATCCCATGAACAAATAAAAAAAATGACTAGCCAAGCTACATGCTCAAATGATTAGGAATGGCCAGACCACCAACACACAAAGTGAGCTGCCATCAAAGAATGTATAGGCACAATGGTATGAAAAAGCCTATGCCGCCATTCAGATTATATGCCCACATATTGTAAGCAAAGCTGGATACTGGTGCAGGTGTAAACATCCTTCCACTTGTACACTGAAATGCATGTACCCACAGAAGTGGCAAGTGATGATTCAACCAACCACTGCCAAACTCACTGCGTGTCATGGAAGAAGCACAGAAAAAGGCCCTTCAGCCCATCAAGTCTGCACCAGTCAAACAAGTACCTAACTATTCTAATCCCATTTTCCAGCATTAGGCCCATAGCCTTGTATGCCATGGCATCGCAAGTGCACATCCAAATACTTCTTAAATGTTATGAGGGTTTCTGCCTCTACCACCCTTTCAGGCAGTGAGTTCCAGATTCCCACCACCCTCTGGGTGAAAATATTTTCCCTCACCTCCCCTCTAAACCTCCTGCCCCTTACCTTAAATCTATGCCCCCTGGTTGTTGATCCCTCCACCAAAGGGAAAAATTCCTTCCTGTCTACCCTATCTATGCCCCTCATAATTTTATATACCTCAATCATGTCTCCCCCCCCCCTCAAATTCCTCTGCTCCATGGAAAATAACCCCAGTCTATCCAATCTCTCCTCATAACTAAAACTCTCCAGCCCAGGCAAAATCCTGGTAAATATCCTCTGCCTCAGAGATTCCATCCCTGGGATCCGTTACACTCAGTGTCTCTACAGCAACTCACCTTGGCTATCCCAGTTAGCTTATGTGTGGACACCACGGGTCCAGTGATCACAGCTCTACTGCGTGCAGGGATCTGCACTTGGTCACCATCCATGGTATCATCAAGACAATGGCGAAGACCACAGTCCCCCAAGGACCATTGGAAAGCCCATGTTTATAATGGGGGAAAATGCAGACATACAAATTAAGAGCAGCAGTAGGTCACCGCCACTCGAGCCTGCTCCGCCATTCAAGAAGATCATGGCTGACCCGACAATAACCTCAACTCCGCATTCCCACCTACCTCTCGATAACCTTTCACCCCCTTGCTTATCAAGAATCTATCTAGCTCTACCTTAAAAATATTCAAAGGGCAGAATCATCCAAGATTTGCACTAAGTGTGGAAGTGGGCGGGTAAAAGGATGTTTTATCCGTCAGCCGCAATGGCAGCTTTTTGCACCATATCATCCCATTCCCAGTATAATGATGCATTCCTGGGATGCACACCATGTCGATAAAGGAGCGGCCCTTCATTTGCCCGCCCCCCTGTCACCTCAGGCCTTCAGTGATCTGGGTGCCATATTTAAAGGGCACCCCTGCACAGAGCTAGCTTTCTCTAATGCATTAGAAGCTGCTAGAAACTCTTAGCTGCCAAAGGGAGGAAACATGCTGCCCCCAAGTTTAGTGACACCTCCTTTCAGCATCTATTGGATTCAGTGGAGGCTTGCTATGAGGTTCTCTGCCCCCAGTCTGGACGAAGACCAGCAAGCAAGGTGACAAATCCAGCATGGGTTGTGGTGTCAACAGTGGTTAGCACCAATGCCCTGCAAAATAGGACAGCCACCCAGTGTTGAAAAAGGATGAACGATCTTCTCTGCTTCTCCAGGGTAACTCACTCTTCTCATCACTCTCAACTCACACACTCACAAGCCCATCACATATGCACAGGGATCTTACCCACTGCCAGTTCAAGGGACATCATCATTCACTCTCTCACACATGCATTCATCTGCCCTGCAGATCGTATCCTCATCCCGTCCATAGCACCACTCATCACCTACACATGCCAGGCATCCTTATCATCTAGCCTGGCAGGCATCCTGCTTACACTCTCTCTTTCTACATTCATGCTGGACAAGCTGGCACACAACAAAAGGGAAAGCTCACAGACTGGTGAGGAATGCCTGACATCATAGTCCTAAAAGACTTTGAAAATAGAGTCATCCAGCTGGCCAGCGATGATTGGGATCGTTCCTGTGCTGATGTTGAGGTCAATGTTGCTCAACCAAGTGAGGAACCAGCAGTGCGATATCCAACACGTAACCATGTTGCGAGTCAGTTCTCCTGTTCTGCAGTCCCCTGCCATACAATAATTATCTCCCCTTGCTTTCGCAGGCACATCTGGGAAGCAGCTGATGGGGTCCACGACCCAGGTTCTCAACTCAAGACCCGAAGACACCTCGGAAGAAGAATCTGATGACACCCTCATTGAAGTCCTGTCACAGCGCTCACCCACACCCTCCAGCAGCACACAGACACAGGCCTCGGTAGGTCCTAGTTTTAGAGTAGCCTCGAAGTCACAACCTGGTGAGCACGTTACACTGTCAGATCCACAGCAGGTCATGGCAAGGCCTTCCCAGCTTTCTGGCACTCAGAGGACTGCTGGAGGCCAGAAATCTGCTGAGTTCGAGTCAGATGATGAGCCTCTGGACTCAGTCATACCTCAGTTGCTGGAGCTGCAAAGCCAAGGTCGGGAACATTGGGAAGGGATGTCCGCCACACTCCTCAGATTGCAAGGCACAATGGGGGAGTCTGTCCACCTTCAGTCTGAGGTGATAACGCAGACATGCCAACGTACCGAGGTCAACACTGGTAGGATGGCGGCTGCCATGGAGACCTTGGTCTAGGACATCAGTCCTGCACTGCTGCACGGGCTGAACTCCATCGCTAACACCACAGTTGGCCTCCAACAGTGTGTACACAAGAGGGGTGCAAGGCAACTCGATCTCACTCCAGCTTCCCCTTCTCCTCAAGGAGTCAGCCAGGAGCCCTCAGGCACCCATAGGGAGGAGGATCAGCAGATGCACTCCCCAGGGTGACTCCTGGGTTCTCTGGCCCAACTGAATTCCCTCTTCCTGTGGCCCCAGCAGCTCCAGCTCTACAGGCCAAGGAGGGTGCCACTGCCACACAGCAGGACCCTGAAAGCAGACCAGGGCCCTCCAGGTCTTGGCCCTTCAGAGGATGCCTGGCAAGGTCATTACAGACAGGGTATAATGGTCAGCAGGCTGCCTCCATCTCCGTTGTGGATGTCAGGGGAACACGAAGATGTAGCAGCAGGGTTAGGAAAGTAAGGAAAATGTAGTTTAACTGCATGGGCACAGGCGTTAATCACTTGTACATAATGTTGACTATTGTAAATAAACTCCAAACAATGTCATCCTGCCTATATCTCCTTGTTGAATAGTGTTTGCGTCCGTCTGAAGTGAAGGTTTGGTTCCTGCACAAGATAAAGACAGATGTTTCAGTCCAGGGCCTCCTCCTTGTGCTATGTGCAACCTTCCCAGCACACTGATGGTACACCTTCACAGTCACAAGACACATCAGTCAAGCCTGCACTTCAATGGGGCTTATCATTGCTGCCAGAATGTCCTGGACAGGGGGGACAGAGTTCCTTCATCCTCTCTGTGCGCTCTCAACACCTTTGAGGTGTGGCTGTCCCCCCGCTCGCCCCCCCCACCCCCCCCACTCCACCTCATCAGCATCTGTGTCCGGTGACAGTGTGGTCCTGAAAGCTTCAGCTTATGAAGGACGCCATGGGATCAGGAGAAGTTAAAATTTCCCCGCTGCATCTCCATGATGTGACCCTGTTTGCAAACCACAAGTGATCTTCCATCAGCCAGACAGGAGTCAAACATTCACTTAAGCTATATGAGGGTCTATGGAGTGTCCACACTGCACAGCATCATCATCTTCATGGAGTGTAGGGGCTTTGGGCATCCGCTGAGTCTCAATGACAGGAGCCTTATCGCAGAGAGTATGTGGGCTGCCATCATCCAGACTGGAGTCAAAAGTTCAGAGGTGCAATATGAGGATCTATGGACACTCCTCACTGCATGTCGTCATTATTCTCCCTGAGTCTAACGGCTATGAGGGACTCCCAAGCATGGCTGCCTCGTCTGGACGACACAATGGCCTCCTTACCCTCATTCTTGCCTTCAAGGAACTCATCACCCTGACCCCATCAACAGCCTCCTCATTGGAGGAGATGTGTAGCTTCTCCATCTCCTCCTCAGGCAGCTCCTTCCCCCATTACAGCGCCAGGTTGTGAAGGGTGCAGCAGGCAACGACAATGTGTGACACCCTCTGTGGACTGCATCACAAGACTCCATCAGACCGGTCCAGGTACCAGATTCTTATTTTCCACATCCCAAAGGTTTACTCCACCAAGGTGCGAGTTGCAGCATGAGCCTTGTTGTACTTTCTCTCTGCTGCAGTCTGAGGCCACTGCACAGGCATCATCAGACACGTCCTCTGCGGGTAGTCCTTTTCCCAAAGGAGCCAATCCTGTCACCTCTCAGGCCCCTGGAAGACGTCTGGTATCTGAGGCCTACTGAAAATGTAGGAGTCATGGAGACTCACTGGAAATCGTTCACAGACCTGTAGAATGTGTTTGTGGTGGTTGTACACCAGCTGAACATTCAGCGAGTGGAAGCCCTTGCAGTTGAAGTTTTTGACTGCTTGTTGCCACAGAGATCTAAGCACCATGTGAGTGCAGTCAACGGCATCCTGCACCGGTGGGAAACCTAAGATCTGCGCAAATCCCAATGCTCTTGCTTCCTGGCATTCCTGATCCTGGGCAAAATGCACAAAGTTGTCTGCCTTCGCGAATATGGCGTCCATGACCTCCTGGATGTCCTTGTGTGTGGAGGCTTGTGAGATCCCACAGAGGTCTCCTGTGGAGCTCTGGAAAGAGCCACTGGCATAAAAATTGAGTGCCCAGTCACTTTCACGGCCACTGGCAGTGAATGTCCTCCATGTCCACGTGGTGCCAAATCCTGCAGTTGGTGGCATATGTGACCAACCAGTTCCCTGGACACGAGCAGCCTTCAGTGACACTGGTTCTTGGTCATCTGCAGGAATGACAAGCATCATTTGTGGCCCTTGGGTATAGCTATAGGATGAAAGAGAGAAACGTGTGGATAAGCCTTGGTCTCCTAGGAACCTTTCCAGTTTACGTGTGCAGCTCCAGGTCTGACTCAAGGCTCCTTAACACACCCCAGAGAGCGCTGGCCACCACTTGGATGGCCAGAGATTAGTATGCTGCATGGCTGCCCAAAACCCCACCCACCTATGCCCCACTCCACCTGACTGATTGGCAGCAGCTTTGCCCACTGGCCTGCATGCTGTGCTCTCAGCTCAGGTGCATGCATTCTCCTAACCCGCTCTGCAAGGCTGCACTGTTAACTTCAAGCATGAGGTAGACTGGTCCAAAACTTAATAAAGATATTGCAATGGGCTGTGTGCGCCTCCACCAGTGACAGCGCCATGGCCACCTTTCACAAGGAGATTGTACAACTTGCCCAGTCATCCAATTGTTCAGTAGTCCCCTTAAACACTCATTAACTTGTAGTCTGTGCCCGAGGGGTGCAAATTTCAGGAGTATTTGGTGGCACTTACATGCCTCTTGTGTTGTTTGAGTGGGCAGAGAAGCTAGAGGCCTGACTCCACGCATGTCAAGGTATCTACGCCTGAACTGTTTCAGCTGCATGAGAATGCTCACTTTCTACAAGGTTTCCCTAATGCACAACTGCTCCCTTCCCACCCCAAACTCTGCTTGTACTTGTGCATTGCCAACAAACCATGCTGCCTTGCCCCCCCGCAACTCGCACCAACTGCAGTGCAGCCCTTGCCCCGGCACTGCACTGTCAGCCAGCCAGGAAAAAGCAACTTGCCTGTGCCCTCGACTGAATGTGCAACGCCTCTTCCTTGAAGTCGAAGGGGCAGCCCTTGCGAGTGCTGTGCAATGTTAATGTGCACTCACCTCCGAGCTCCCCTCAAAGTTCAGTGCACCAGATGCACACCTTTTAAATGCTTTTGTGAAACACAATGGTGCGCAATCATGCTAACGTGCCCGGATGATCCAGCATAGGAGGTGATTCTGGCAAGCAGGGCTTATAATGAGAAGCTAATGTATTGATATTAGGTTCCCGACATGCAGCAAGGGGAAAGGCGGCCTGCCATTGAAGGGCGGAGTGGGTAATCACAAACTAGTTTCATGATGGCATAGGACCAATTTTTGGCTTTCTCACCATATTGTCCGCGCACACCCACCATGACGCCCAACACCAATGGGGCGGAAAATTCCAGCTTCCAGAGGAAGAGAATTCTAAAGTCTCATGACCCTCTGAGAGATAAAAATTCTCCTCATCTCTGTCTTAAATGGGTGATCCCTTATCTTTAAACAGTGAACCCTAGTTCTAAAATCTCCAGCAACAGGAAACATCCTCTCCACATTTACCCTGTTAAGGTGACTCAGTGATCTTGTATGTTTCAATCAAGTCATCTCTTACTCTTCTAAACTCCAGCGGATACAAGCCTAACCTGTCCAACCTTTCCTCATAAGACAACACACCCATTCCAAGTAATAGTCTAGTAAACCTTCTCTGAACTACTTCTAATGCATTTACATCCTTCCTTAAATAAACAGGCCAGTACTGTACATATTCCTCCAGATGTGGTCTTACCTATGTCCTGTATAACTGAAACATAACCTCCCTACTTTTGTTTTTAATTCCCCTCACAATAAATGCTAACACCCAGAACGCTCTGCATCTCAGAGCTCTGCAATCTCTTACCATTTAGATAATATGCTTCTCTTTTTTTCTTCCTGCCAAATGGACAATTTCATATTTTTCCACATTAGAGTCCAATTGCCAGATCTTTCCCCACTCATTTAACCTATCTCTATCTTTTTGTAGCCTCCTTATGTCCTCTTCACATCTTACTTTCCTACCTATCTTGTGTCATCAGCAAATTTAGTAACCACACCTTTGACTCCTTCATCCAAATCATTTATATAAATCATAAAAAGTTGAGGTCCCATCACTGATCCCTTTGGCACACCACACCTTGCCAACAAGAAAATGATCCATTTATGCTTACC
Organism: Carcharodon carcharias; assembly: GCF_017639515.1. Classification (NCBI taxonomy): domain Eukaryota; kingdom Metazoa; phylum Chordata; class Chondrichthyes; order Lamniformes; family Lamnidae; genus Carcharodon; species Carcharodon carcharias. Next base: position 13,282,786 of record NC_054488.1, read on the forward strand.
TTCTGTTTCCTATTAGCTGGCCAATCTTCTATACATGCTAATATGTTATGCCCTACACCATGAACTTTTATTTTTTGCAATAACCTTTGATGTGGCACCTTATCAAATGCCTTCTGGAAATCTAAGGGCAGTACATCCATCCATTTCCCTTTATCCATAGCATATGTTACTTCTTCAAAGAACTCCAATAAATTGGTTGAACATTACTTCCCTTTCACAAAACCATGTTGACTGTGCCTGATTGCCTTGCTTTTTTATAAGTGCCCTGATATAACATCTTTAATAATAGCTTCTAACATTTTCCCTATGACAGATGTTACGCTAACTGGCCTGTAGTTTCCTGCCTTCTGTCTTCCTCCCTTTTTGAATAAAGGAGTTACAAACACTATTTCCAATCTATTGGGACCTTCCACGAATCTAGGGAATTTTGGAAAATTAAAACCAATGCATCAACTATCTTATTAGCTACTCTTCTTAAGGCCCTAGGATGAAGTCCATCAGGACCCAGGATCTTGATAACTCGCAGCTCCAACAATTTGCTCAGTACCGCTTCCCTGGCGATTGTAATTTTCATTCATTTCCTTGCAATTCCCTGATTTACAATAAATTCTGGGATGTTACTTGTATCATCTATAGTGAAGACCAATGCAAAATACCTGTTCAATTCATCTGCCATGTCCTTATTTTCCATTATTAATTCCCCAGACTCACTTTATTAACGTTTATCTTTTTAAATAGCTATCAAAACTCACACTATCTATTTTTATATTTCTAGCTAGCTTTCTCTCATACTCTATTTTATCCCTCCTTATTAATCACCTAACTCAGCAATGCAATACTCAACCAACAGACTGAACAGCGCAATTTGAATTGAATATGTCTACCCATTCCAAACGTACAAACCTCTGTGGAATGTGCTCCGGAACCAATGTGGAATTACTATTTGGCAGTCACGTTGGAACAATCCTCCCCAGTCATCACTCACTGATACTCCCAGTAGTACAACGTGCATTAATCGAAAAACAAGGGAAGATGAAAGTTGTCTATGCAGGTGATGACTTACCCAACCAGAACATTGGACAAAACACTCGAGTGCAACACCCAATTGATGGCACATGGAATCCAGCAGAAATTGTCAGCATAAGCCCAGAAGCAAGACCATGTCAAGTAGAAACACCAAATGGCATGACAGTGCGATGAAACAGATGCCAAATCAGAACAATACCACAACCAGACACACTGAATAATCCAGTTGTGAATGGTCTGAGACACAACACAAACAAAGCACCCTTAACCACCTTTCTGAAAATGTACAGCAACCTCCAGCAAAGATCACCATAACTCAGTCTGGATGGGTAAACAAACCAAGACTTGTAAATTTATTGCTTTGTGTAGGTACATATTCGGATTGGTGTTCTCATGCATCTGCTGCCCCAGTTATTCTAGGTATAGAGGTCACGGGTTTGGGAGGTCCTGTTGGAGGAGCCTTGGTGAGTTGCTGCTGTGCATCTAGTAGATGACACACTTCAGCCACGGTACGTTGGTGGTGGAGAGATATAATGTTGAATGTGGTGGAAGGGATGCCAATCAAGCAAGATGCTTTGCCCTGGATGATGTTGAGTTTCTTGAGTATTGTTGGAGATGCAATCATCCAGGCAAGTGAAGAGTATTCCATCACACTCCTGACTTGTGCCTTGTAGCTGGCAGACAGGCTTTGGCAAGTTAGGATGTCAGTTACCATAGATCGCAGTGTATAAGTCGGCCCAGTGTATAAGATGACCTCATGTTTACCGGCACTAACAATCATGCTTTTGCATTTCTCGGCATATAACTCAACCTCCCTTTTCAGCTATGAAATTCTATTGTCATATTTGTGGTTGGCCTCAATTTTGCCACCCTTGAAATGCATGTTTTGCTTACCTTGTACTTTAAGTCGGTGCAAGGGATCAAGTAGGGCTTATGGGCTGTATAGTGAAGAAGAGGTGTAGAAGTTTAAGACATGCCCACACAGAGCAGACCATGCAATGCATGGCGGACGATGACCAGAAATGGGTCCTCCAGCAAAACAAATAACTTGCCCCACTGAGACAGCACAAAGAAAAAAAAAATCTAAAATAAATTTGTTTCTCTTCCATATTCTCTTGTTTAAACTGTTTTTATTTTAAATGGACAAATGGCTGGACTGATAAAATGGCTACCGCTGACCATGTAATGGTATTTCTGGAAGTTTCTGAGCAGTTTAAAAATGGACAAAGGCTAACACATCAAACCCCTGGTATGTAACACTCCTTACACTGTATAAACATTCCAGCCAAGCCGACACAAAGGATTGTAGATGTGACATCTACACCAACTAGCTATGGACAAACGCAGAGCTATTTGTGATTCCTCATCTCCAACGTTGTGTTAATAGTTCTACAGTTCACGGCTTAAATCAGAATGGGTTTTAACAAGGGGCCTCGTTAACTGATTAACGAGACCTGGAACCACCCTGTCACATGACTGAGTCTTGAGCTGTTTGAAATGCTTTAATTTTAGAGCTTTTGTGTTTTATCTTTGGTCGGTGTTTAACCTCAGAAGAGAACCAGGACTCCAGGCTCGCAGCCTGCCTCTGTCTACCATTTACCACCTAACAGGTAGCAACAAAGATCTCTGCCCAAGTTTTAAGTTGCCCGGCCCTCATCTACACTGTGTTCTACTGCAACATCTGAATTTCTGTATCTGTGCCTATAAGACTAATTAATCACTATGTGCCTTCTCCCTTCATGGAAGTCATCGCTTCTAGAAAAATAGATCAGCCTGTAACTGTTTCAGCCTGCTAATCTCTGAAGGAATATACCATTGGACTTTTTGATCCTGGACTCTGGACTCAAATGAAACCATAATCCTTATTTTATCTGTCGTCTTGTCCTGTTCCTTTGTCTTTCCCTTATCCCTCTTTTATTGTATGAATGCAAAAGTGGGGGATGTGACAGACCCGCTTCCCGCATTTTGAGTGTGTGCTTAATGTGATAACTCTCTGATTTTATTCCATCTCGGGTTATTAGTAGAGGTTTGGATCACCCCAAAACTGAAGGGTTGGGGAAAATATACCACTACCTATAAAGGGGGAAATCAAAAATCAAAAAAATACCTTTCTGTTTACAGATGGGCAGTGAATGGAGAAATCAGGGCTGTTCTAAATTAAACCCCCTTCCTGTCAATAACAAAGTATGCAGCTGATTTCAAGCTAAAAGTTGTGACATTTGCTGACTTGTCAAATAACTGTGCTGCAGTGAGGGAATTCTGTGTTTGTGAAAAACTGGTGCAAGAATGAAAGAAATAATCCTCCCTGAAGAAGATGACCAAGGCCAAATGCCCCATCAGAACAGGGACCAGGCACTATCCTTATCTTGAGAAGCATCAATTGGAACAGATCCTCAAAAATCATCACAGTGATAACATTGTCATGAGAAATGCAATGCAGAGAAACGCACTTAAGTGCCCCAAATCAAATCCAGCTAAGATTTCAGGCCAACAGCAAGTTGGTGTAGGGAGGTGGTGGTGTAGTGGGATTGTCACTGGAATGGTAACCTAGAGGTCCAGGGTAATGCTCTGGGGACTGGGGCTTGAATGCCACTACGGCAGGTGGTGGAATTTGAATTCAATTTTAAAAAATCTGGAAGTCTAAAAGTATAATGATCACAATGAAACCATTGTTGATCATTGTAAAAACCCATGGGTTCACTAATGTCCTTTAGGGAAGGAAATCTGCCATCCTTGTCTGGCCTGGCCTACATGTGACTCCAGAGTTGACTCTTAAAATGCCCTCGGAACAAAGGCAATTAGAGATGGGCAATAAATGCTGGCCTGGCCAGTGACACCCACATCCTATGAACTAATAAAAAAAAGCTACCTTACGGAAAGAAACAGCCTAGTGTTGCGACAGAAGACCATGATTGCTCAGAGACTACCAAGAGACCTTGATGCCAAATTTACCCATTTCCAGACATCATCATCAGACAGTGGCACAAACATGAGTACCCATTAGGTCACATCAGCAACATGGATGAAATACCCATGTTTTTTCTATATGCCCAGCAGCCAAAAGATGGAGGGGAAAGGTTCAAAAACAGTTCTTGTGAAAATGTCAGGCTGTGAGAAGACAAGATACATGGTAGTGCCATCCTGCATCGCCATGAAAACAAAATTAATTTTCAAATGGAAAGCCAAGCCGAACATCAAGATCCCCTGTAAGAGTTTTAAGCATGTCCATGACAACATTTGGATAGATGGGGATGGTGTAAAGTATGAATTGATAATGTGCGGCCTATGTAAAGGATTCACATTCACGTTCACATTCCTTATCACCGATGAGATGAAGAGATGCCTGTTGCGAAATAACCCACATTGCAGTTATACGATGGGGTCGAACATACATAGTTCAATCTTTTGACATGTGCCTCAATAAGCCATTCAAGGATCATACTCGTGCCCAACAGAATGCTGTAGGTGGATGGCTGACAGAGAATAAAGCTTTCACAAGGAGTGGAAATATGTGTGCTGCCCCGTTTGATGTTTTGTGTGCTTGTGTTTTCAAATCATGGAATAGAGTTTGTGCACCAAGTGTCATCAGATTGTTCAAAAAAATTAGGAATTCAATGGATGGAGAGGAAGATAATTTCTTGTGGAGGGATGATTCTGAAAACAAAAGCATCACATCTGATCCAGAGTGGGACCCTTACAATGATGCCATAGCCAAAGTGACTGAGAAGTAATTCACTTAACTCTTTGTGTCAGGTGCCAAAGACAATTTGACAGTTTTAAAATACTTTGATTGTGGTTAAAGGTATCTTTGTACAATTAATTCATTTGATAAACTGTGCCACATTAATTTAATATGAATCACCGGTTTTATATTTTTTCATATTTCAAAATGGTGACTATTGTACATATTACTTTAAGGGTAACATGCAAGGTGCAAGTGGGTTGAGTAGGGGGTGATGGTGGTGAAATGGTAATACTATTGGATGAGTAATTCAGAGACCCGGGCTAATATTCTGGGGACTTGGATTCAAAACCCACCATGGCAGCTGGTGGAATTTAAATTCAATTGATAAACCTGGAATATAAAAGCTAGTCTCAGTATTGGTGACCATGGCCAGAATTTTGACCTTGATGGGTGAGCGGACCCCATTGTCTCGGCGGCGGGCAGGCAGCCAAACTCCTCTGTCGAAACGGGGCCGGACGCCATTTTACGTGGGCGGGAATTTAAGGCCCACCCAGCGGCCTGCCCGACAGGAAGTGCTATGCGCTTCCTGTGCTGGGGTTGGAGGAATTCCCCATCTGTCAAAGTGCGCTCATTCACGCATGCGCATAAAAGAGTGCACTGCTCCCTGAGACTAAGTGCTGTCTCAGGGAGAGCGCTGAATGTTTAAAAAAACTTTAAAAATAGAGAAAGAAAAACATTATTAACATGTCCCCCTCACACGAGATGGGACATGTTAATAAATTTGAATGAAACTTTAATAAACTTTTTAAAAACAGATGAAACCTCATCCCGCCAGGGGATGAGGTTTCATGTTTTTTCAGAAGCCCGCTGGGGCTCCTGGCCCGCCCGCCAGCCTTAAGGTTGGACAGGCAGGTCTTTCAATGAGCTTAATGATCCTGTCAGTGGCCTCAATTGGCCATTGACAGGTCGCGGGTGAACAGCTGATTTCGCTGTCCACCCACCTTCCTAAAAATTTAAATGGACCAGGATGACATCGGGGGTTCTTCCCGACATCATCCCGCGTAATTTTCCCGTCAGCGAACGGGCCCCGCCCCCAAATCGCCGACGGGAAAATTCTGGCCCATGAGTCTATTATCAATTGTTGTAAAATCCCATCTGGTTCACTGATGTCCTTTAGGGAAGGAAAACTACCATCCCTACCTGGTCTGGTTTACATGTGACTCCAGACCCACAGTAATATGGTTGACTCTGAAATGGCTTAGGAAGCCACTAAATGGCATTTAGGGGTGGGCAACAAATGCTGGCCTTGCCAGTGATGTCCACATCCCATGAAAGGATAAAGAAAAATTCAGCCCTATATATCTATTGTGTACTATTGCATGGAAACACTTGAAATATCATTTGTCTGTCCTGTTATTTGACTTGTCCTATTCAGTGGACTTCAGGGATTCACACATATCTACATGCTACGTGTCTCAGGGTGTGTCAGGTCTTTTTGCTTTTGTTGCTCACAATGTGTTTTGGTTTTATGTATTGTTTTGGGCTATTTTCCAAAATAAAGAATATTCTATTGCTTATTACAGTTCATCCTCATTGCAGACATCTCAAATTTGCTCCTACTTTAACAACTGGCTGGTCAGGACTCAGTTTCAGAAACATCAGCCTCGGGGTAAGAGACACAAAACCTTAACCTCAAGGCCACGGTTTTATCCACATACTTTCTAAGGACACTTCCTTATTTTGTTTTAAAGACACTTGTAGTGCCAAGTAGGCTAGACTTTTATCATAAAAAGATGGAATCTCTGTTGAATAGCATTTTATGTTTCCTGCTGTGTGATTTGTTTTCTCTTCTATTTTCTGTCATATGCTAGGGATTATGAATCTCATGGACCAAGCTACAGTAATACTCTGTGGAAACTTGTTATCCTTGACTTTGTGATTCCAAGCACCAAGCTTCGACAACTTCCAACTGTGTTCAGCTTGAGAGCAGTAGAAACGAGAAACTAATCTGATTAAGCAAAGGTGATTAGTCCAGAGCAAGTCAATGTGTAACCTTACAGCAATGGCTGGGTTTTCAGGGTCACTTGTTCTCAGGTAAACTTACACCGAGAGTTGATCATTCAAACTGTCCACTTTCAAATAGAGTGAGATTCAACTGTGTCAGACGGTCTAACAGTAGATGTGGACAAAATGGTAGCAGAATTCAAAAGGTCCATGAGAAAGGACTCCTGCTCAGATCAGTTCAGTTTGGCTGAGTTCTAGTTTCCTTTGGTTCCAAACTATTAGGAAAATATCCCAATTGCATTTCTGTTACAACATGAGTTCTGTCAATTATTATCTCTTACCATACCTCACAGGCATTTTTACAGACTGATTTATACAATATTTTTTGCCAAATGCTTGTCCAAGTCAAAGTGGCTTAAATTAATAACTTCAAGTAACGATTACAAGAAAACAGATCTAGTAATAATAGACAGGTACTAATGTTTTACTGTTTATGAGTTATAATAAAAACATGACTTTATTTCCATATACAAATGGTATAAGTGGCTGTATGCCAACAATATCAATGGCTTAACAATTTTTAAATATTTACATTTACCTTTGGAAAGTAAAAATGTGTTTCTCAGTTCCAAAAAAAAAAGCCTTTGTCCTACTTGACCCCATAGCACTCCCCCACTAGCAATGAGCAATTTTGGAATGCCTTGTTATCTCCTTTATTGCTACAGAGTATGGAATATATACTTTCAGATATAGAAAATACTCTTTACATGACCCTAATCTCATAAGTCAGTTCTAGTTATGAAGGCTGGGTCATAAGTTGAATGAGTTGTTTCCCACTGCCTCAGAAGATGGATGCCAATACCACACTCATTCTTGTGTCTGACTTCCAACTCTACTTTTAAATTTTTTTTTAGAGAGAAGTGGTGGGGAAGGGAACAAGTTACACTTAGATAAAGTGCAAATTGTGATTTTCTTTTAAGCTTTTGTAAATAGTGGCTGGCATACACCAAGCCTGGCTGAGGTACTTCAGTATTTAGCCTCTCTGATTTAACACAAAATAACTAGTCAGCAGGATTGTTTTTAATAGAAAAATGAACATTGGCAAAAACTAGTTTCATTAACTGATGAAAATCAGGATATTGGGTGGGTATGACAAGCTGATGTAATGAAAAAGTGATTTATTATTGCATGAATGGATACAAAAGAGAAATAGAAGAATTAAATGAAGGTGGCAGGAATAAACAGAGTAAAAGAAGTGAGCAATATTCTATTTTTATAAGGTCATAGAGTCATTCTAGAGTCATTATGGCACAGGAAGGGGCCATTCAGTCTATCGTGTGCATGCCAGCCAACAACAGCTGGATTCATCAGGCATCCTTCAATGTAGAAAAATATCCTGTAAAACTTTATAGAAATGGAATCAAAAAGTGGGTGCTAGACCAAGGAAGGAGATTTTAGAGAAGGGGTTTCAAAGCTTAACGCCTAGGTGGGTGGTTAATAGCTTGAACTAGTAGAGGATGGGGCACAAGGATGTCAAAAGCATCAATTCAGAGGAGATCAGGGAAGAGTTGTTGGGTTAGAAAAGGTTACAGAGATAGGGCTGGATGAGGCCAAGGAGGAACTTGAAACAAGAGTGAGAATTTAAAAATTGAGGCATTGGGCCACTGGGACCACAGGGGTAAGGGGTGAGAGGGACTTGATGGGGAAAGGATACAGACGATGCAGTTTTCTTTGAGCTGAAGTTTGAAGAGGCTGGAGGATGGCAGGCTGGATATGGAGAACAGTCCATGGGTTTCAGAGGCAAATTGATTGAAGTGAAAAAAGTATAAGCTTTAAGTTCACGTTAGATTTAAGAAATGAATGTAGAGGTGGTAGGCAGATTCAAAGGTGATTATACTCAGATCTATTCCTATGGGTCAAAAAGGGATTGAATGCATATTTTTTAAAATGAAGGGAATTGTTGATGTTTTGGACTTTGCCAGATAATTAGCAGAAAACGGAGAATGTGATTGTAAGCTGAAGAAAAAGGTGAAAAGAAGCTATCTTAAAGAATAACTTAGAAAAATCAGCTTAACATTAATTAGTATTCTTCTGTAGTAGACCCTGGCTCTACCTGAAATGTACAGAACAGAATAAGATCAATCGAGGGAAAAAGGCGCAGAAGATTAAATGAGTACTTCAAAAAAGTGTAAACTGGATATCTGAGCGTATTTTGTCGTGTTTGAATCATTTATTGTTCTCATGGAATTAAATATTAACATTGAGCCAAAACTTCCTGTCCTGACTGTTGGAGGATGGACATACAACCAAAGATGCACAACAGGAGCCTGTGGAAGTCCTGATGTGTGGACCTATGTGTGAATTGCTTGAGGAGTTTCAGCTTCTGATGGGCAATTCCTCTGCTCCCTGGCACCTTCCACAAACGTCTTCGATTCTGAGTTAGAGTCGGAGACTTCAGGCAATTCTGTGATACTTACCTGGAATAATTACCCAGGAAACGTTAGGCAAATTAAATCCTCGTCTAACATCTGGGTAACCACACAACTGACCACCTCCGACTAATCCCCCCCCAACAACCCAACTACCCCCCTGACACCCTGACTACCCCTGACCACCTGACTACCCCCTGACCCCACCCAACTACCCCCTTCCCGACTACCTACCTGACTTCCCGACTGACCCGATCACATCCCGGTCCAACTACCCTTCCTGACTACCTGACACCCCCTTCCCAATTCGAATGGTTTTCTTTTGTTTCAGCTGCCCATGGGATGTGGGTGTCACTGGCAAGGCCAGCATTTATTGCCCATCCCTAAATGCCCTCAAGAAGGTGGTGGTGAGCCGCCTTGTTGAATCGCTGCAGTCCATGCAGTGTAGGTACACCCACAGTGCTGGTAGGGACGGAGTTCCAAGATTTTTGTATGTTGTGTTATTTTAGAAATTAAATATATTTCTTAATTGTGTCTAAACGTATCCTGTTATGTGACATCTTTTCATTAAGGAAGATCTCAGCTCTGATTCCTTGTTCTGATATTGTGTTAGTAGATCCCAGTCAGAAGGTAGTTATGCGGAAGGTCTCAGAATCTCTGATTTAGGTTGGGAGGAAGAAAAAAAATCACCCCAGCGTTCCTATTCCTTTGACAACAACAACCGCAGCTCAGAATATGCGTGCTTGAGCAAGGAGAGGTTAGGCTTGCTCATGGTGAGGGGATAATTGATCGTAGGCAGAATGTCTATTGACACCAGTGTGTAACCAATGAGTTGGAGGTAGGGTGGCACTTACAGCAGGACTTAGAGCAAACAGTCTATTTACACCAAATAGCATAGCAAAAAACAAAAAAATCTTTAGACGAGGGTACGACGAATAGGGGCTACCCCGCACCTGCCCCCACCCGGACCCTGGGTTTTGGGGGCCCCTGCACTTCAACATCACAGTGTCAGATGCAAAGCGGGGGGGTAGGGGGCAGGCTCAACACCATCCATTATCCTCGGAGACGGCAATGCTGACCTCAGCAGAGCAGATTTTATTCTAACTCTCATTCACTGCAGAGGGGCAAGATGAACTATTCCGAACTAGTTAACGTCTTTAAAGCGGACATATAGCTCATAGTGTCCAACCTGCGGGGGGATATCGCTCACTTGTGGTTTATTTTCGGCCCCGGGCAATTTAAACCTTCCGCTTCTTATTTTAGTTTTCTTCCAGTACGCATTTGCAACTAACATTTGCTTAACGTTGGAAGATGGACAGTCATTTTTTTTTTAAAAAGTCAAATTATTTTCTTGCATTGTGCTTGTAATTTTTTTTTAAAAAGTTGAACGTAGTGAATGCCCTCACCTCGACACTTAGGCCAGAATTTTCCAGCCCCCCGACTCCCCACCGCTACCACCACACCCGGGCTGGTGAGCCATTGAAATCTCCATTCACATCGGCAGGACCGGAAGATCCTGCTGGTGTGAGGGGTTGGAAAATTCCGACCTTAAAGTTTTCCCCAGTTGGGATTGGGGTATGTCAGTAAAAATGTTATAACGGAATCCCATCGAGATCATGGATTTCTCCTTAACAAAAGGAGAGCCAACAATTACCTTCAGCTTTGGAAGCAAGGTGCTGTTTTACGTACGACATGGTTATCACAGTCAAAAGTGCAGTACGTGCTTGTGACCGAGTGCTCGGTAGCTGGGAAGCTGCTGGTGCTCCTTTTCACACACACGCTCAGGGGCCCAACCATCAGAGGAAACTTGTCTAAAAATGTTACAGGGAGCCCACACAGTGTGATTTGTCCTGGGCCTCTAGAGGCAGCCCTGCACACAGCAAACAGAGTCTATTTTAAAAGAGCTTTGACAAGAATTAAGTTCATAAGATCAATTCCAGTCACTTGCAGCAGTATAGCCTCCCGACATGATTGATGAGGGAGATTGTCCAATCATCTTCTACTGGCCCGGATTATTGGTGTCACTGTATGCAGCCAATGGTGGGAGGTTGGGGTGGAAGCAGGTGTTAATATTTATTACCCAGACAAATGCTTGAGAATGGCTCTGGGCAACATGCCAAAGTGTTTTCAATGTCTGTAGAAACAGAGGTCAGGATGGCCTCCTGCCTTCAAGAGAGGAAGTGTAAATCTGAGGAAAAAAATAAGCAGTAAAGGTTTAAAGCAAGTTTTTTTTGCAATGATACAGAAGATTTATTCTTCTTTGGGATATTATAAGCATCCAAGTTGAGTATATTGCAGACACAAAAGTGACATTACTTGCTATGCTGCCAAACGATTTCACACCCAGTGATTCAAGTTGCTGTTTGAGTCACCTCAATGCACAGCTACTATACTGACAGAACTGAGTTTCCTGATGATGATTAGCAGCTCCCATTTCATTTATCAACTGAGGAGATGAGAATTATTTTTAACATTCCTGGATATTTTGGTCAATTCAACGTTAAGATGATCAATAACTACATAAGTAAGTAATTAGCCATATTCTACTCTATTAGTAAGAGACAATTGATTATATAGCTTCAGGGACACACTCCACATCAAACCTGGGGCAAGCAAGGACGCAGATCCCAAGCTAGAACAGGAATTGAACCTGTTGGCATTATTCTGAACCATAAAGTTGACATCTAAACTAACCAACCCTCCATAGTCAACAGTATTATGGCTAAAATAAGACAAAACTCAAGCTGCTTTCACTGCATTGCATTCAACTAGAGCTGGAAATAAGAAGACTGTCAAATTCACTGCGCAAAGTTGCAGTGAGAGTTTAATGGAAACAACCTGGAAGGTTGGTAGAAGGTTGATAAGTTCAATGAAGTCTGCTAAGAAGCGAATTTTTCACACTGTACTCTCCGGTAGAGGATGGTTGTTTATCCACTCTGGCTACAAGATTTAAAAGGCAACACCTGCAAAGATGTGGAAAATCTAATCCTATAACAGAGCACACACACTGTAAACATCCTATAGAGAAACCAAGTTTCCTTGTGGTTACTAAAGTATCTGTTCTGTGTGATTGGTGCATGTGTTAACAAATGCAAAATTTGAGCTCCTAAATGCAAATTCTAAATGCCAGAGGTGAAAGGTCACTAGAGGCCTGTTGTAGTGTGGCCTTGTCGCCTATTTGTAATAGAGTTGATCTGCAGACAACTTTCTAAGTGGAAACATTATGTTTATTTATAATACAGCCAACAGCAACTACATGTGTGCTTTTGACTCCACCTCTGTCTTTACACTGACTGTGGAGGTAGCCCGTGCTGCTAACACATTAGTTTACACAAATCATCTGATCTTACATCACAGGACTATTCTTAAAGGTACAGCCCAACATTTAACAAAACCATAAATACTGCATTCTTCCCCTTGTAACTTTGCTGTACATATTGTATTTACAAGTATATTTATCTCATGACATTATAATATTTACATAGATCATGAAATTTACAAGTTCAGTCTTTCAGGTGGTTTCCTGATTCATGTGGAATGTCACAGCTCCACAATTTCAAATTCTTTTTCAGGAACCACATTCTCTGGAACTGCACTAACATCAGGTACCACGATGGGCACTTGCAGTTTGGTGTCTTCCTCTCTGATAGAGACATCAGACATATCAGTCCTCAGTTGGGCGTCTTCAACAAGAAACGCTGGTTCAGGTGGAACTTTATCTCGTTGTGGTATCTTTCTTTTTCTTAAATGGTCCACATGCTTATGGGTGATCCAGCCTTCTACTTCCATGTGGTATGATAATGGTCCGGTCACTGAACTTACTTTACCCATTAACTACTTCGACCCTCCACTGAAATTCTTCACATATGCTGCTTCTCCAACAGTAAATTGTCTGTCACAACTATGCAAGTCATGCGCAGCTTTTTGGTTTCCTTTACTCTTTTCCACCTTGCCCTCCAAATTTGGAAATATTAGGCTCATTCTTGTCCTAAGACAGCGTCTCATCAACAATTCTGAAGGTGTTGCTCCTGTCGTCGTGTGGGGGGTCATTCTGTAGTGAAAAAGAAAGCATGAAAGCTTGGTCTCCAGTGAATCACCTGTTAACTTCTTCGTGCCCACCTTAAAAGTTTGAACTGCCCTTTCCACCAGTCCATTTGATGACAGATGGTATGGTGCAGTCTTCACATGGGTGATACCGTTGAGGCTGATAAATCATTGGAACTCAGCACTCATGAATGCAGTGTTGTTATCGGATAGGACCACATCTGGTAGTCCATGGATGACGTAGTTTCTCTATTATAGCAGCCGACGGTTGATGACTTCACCTCATAAACATGTAACCACTTGGAATGGGCATCTATAATTAATAGGAACATGGTTCCAAGGAAAGGTCCGATGTAATTGATGTGTAACCACACCCAGGGTCTACCAGGCCACTCCCATGGGTGCAATGGAGCTGCCACTGGCAACTTTTGCAGCTGCTGACATTGAACACAGTGCTTTACCACATTTTCAATATCACCATCTATCCCCGGCCACCATAGGTAGTTGCACTATTGTCTTAATTCGGGAGATCCCTGGATGGGTACTGTTTTAGTTTGACTATAAGTGGCTCCCTTCCCTTTGAAGGAACTATTACCATGCACACCACAATAGAATGTCATCTTGACTGCTCATCTCGTGCCTTTGGCTGAAGAATGGTTTCATTTCATTGGAGACTGGTTCCTGGAACCAATCATGTAACACTTAGTCTTGCACTTGAGATAGGACTGGCCCCAGTCTTGGATCTGTCTGACACATAATGGCGAGGAATCTAGAAAATTTAACAGTAAAACAAGTTCCTGTGGAACTGGGACGTGTTCTTTATTCTCTTGTAAAGGCAGGCGACTCATGGCTTTGGCATTTGCGATGTGAATGCCAGGCAATGTACAAAGGTGTATCCATAAGCCACCAAAATTAGGGCCTAACTTTGTATTCGTGCTGAGGCTATGGGTGATATAGCCTTTTCCTCATTAACAAACCCAACAGTGGTTTGTGATCAGATACAATCGTGAAATGCTGGCTATGCACATATTGATGAAATTTTTTTACACCAAAAATGATCGACAGACCTTCTTTGCAATCTGACAATATCCTTTTTCAGTTGTGGTAAGCATCCTGGATACATAGCCTATTGGCTGCTTTGTGCCTTCATCCATTCTATGAGATAGTACCACTTCCACTCCATAGGGACACGCATCGCATGTTAGCACCAAGTCTTTCATCTGGTCATAAGGCACTAACAGATTGGATGAGTGTAACAGCCATTTCACATTCATGAAAACTACTTTTTGAAATCTTACCGGCCAACCAAGATTGATTTCCCTTAACCAATCTCACCCTAGAAGGCTTGGTCCTCTGCCTTTCAATACCATCACTGGTAGCTGTGCCAATTGGTTTCTATAATGGACAGTCGCTTTGCTGATAGTGTTTACTTGGATTTCTTTCCTGTGTGTATTTTCAGCATGGCAGAAATTTAATTGATGTTCACCATTATTTAAATATCTGAAAGTGTGCTCTCCAATTACAATAGTGGAGGCTCCCGTGTCTTCTTTCATTTTTACTGCTTTACCATTCCCTTGTACTATAACAAATGTTGGCTCTGTCTTCCCAACTTTCATGTTAATGAAATATATGAATATATGTTAGAATTTGTTGTTTCAGGCTCTTCTACACTGTAGATTTCATTAGGCTTATTACTGTTTAAATCTCTCTTGGCACTGTCTCATTATATGTCCATTTCTGTGACAGAAATAACATTCTACTTTTTTAAACTGCCAATCACTAAAAGACTGATTGTTTCCACATTGATTAAAGTCGTTCTTCGATTTAGCTGCTAAATTATTTCTTCTTATTCCTCGGTGAGCTGTTTCCCGCTTCACGGCAGAGTTTCACTTTCTCATGCCACTTTTGGCTGACTGTTCCCGCCCGATATGGAGTACAGTGCCATTTTGAGCCACTTGTATTGCTTGTGAATCTCTTACAGAGCTTTCCATGGCCATCGCTATCTCTAACGCCTTCTTAAAATCCAGATTCTCTTCAGCCAACAATCTTTTCTGAATCCTCATGACCCTTTGACAGAACTTGAGTGAATCCAAGAAAGGGGTGAAATATAAGTTGGTTTAAGGTGTGTGTGTTGGGGGGGGGGGGGGGCGGGGAGGTGGGGATGGAGCAGGGAGGTTTGGGTTGGGGGAGAGAGAGAAGTGGAGGGGGTTGGTGTGGTTGTAGGGACAAACAACCACACAACCTACACACACTACAACCACACCAACCCCCTCCACTTCTCTCTCTCTCCCCCCACCCAAACCCCCCCACCCCCCCACCCACACACACCTTAAACCAGCTTATATTTCACCCCTTTCTTGGATTCTGTCCAAGCTCTGTCGAAGGGTCATGAGGACTCGAAACGTCAACTCTTTACTTCTCCGCCGATGCTGCCAGACCTGCTGAGTTTTTCCAGGTAATTCTGTTTTTGTTTTGGATTTCCAGCATCCGCAGTTTTTTGTTTTTAATCTTTTCTGAATAGTGTCTTCTTTCACACCACACACAAAACGATCTTTGAGCATGTCATTCAGAGTCTCACCAAACTCGCAGTGTTAGTTGCTTCACATTCACCACGTAGCTAGCAATTGTCTCACCTGAGGCTCTATGTCGCAAATTGAGCCGGAACCTCTGCATCGTGACTGAGGGCTTGGGTTGAAAATGTCCCTTCACAAGGTCCACCAATTCTCCTAAATTCTTTGAATCTGGGGTACTGGGTGTGTCAAATTTCGAATCAAATTGTAGGTTTTGCTTCCATAAGGACGCAAGAGGATCACTCGCCTCTTCTCTTCCTCTGTAATTTTGTTCTTTTGAAAGAAGAACTGAAACCGATCATCCGTGACTGGCTCAAAGGGATTGATTCTACCAAATTGTGGCATTTTGGATGAGCATATCGTCTGCTTTTTTAAACGGACATCGATACTCACAATCGCTGGCCCTGGGCAAGGTACAGTACCAATTCCGATTTATCTTGATTTATCCTGATTAATCCTTGTCGCCAGCTTGTTGTAATGTGGTCTTGTCATGTATTTGTAATAGAGTTGATCTGCAGACAATTTTCTAAGTGGAAACATTAGGTTTATTTACAATACAGCCAGTAGCAACTACATGTGTGCTTTCAACGCCATCTTTATCTCTACGCTGACTGTGGGGGTAGCCCATGCTACTAACACATTGGCTTACAGATCATCTGATCTTACTATTCTTAGAGGTACAGTCTGACATTTAACAAAACCATAATTATTACAAGGGCTCAACCCTGTTTGGGGATCTTGCTGATATCAGAAACTGTACACCTTTGGTTTTTGACTTGGATTTCTCATTGTAGCAGTGCTCAAAATGAACTCTTTTGAACTCATTAGATATTCAACAATATCTGTAAGCTTAGGTTCTCCCTGAGACAAAATAGCTGTGGCACCAGTTTTATTTTATTTCTTTTTCTTCCGTTGATGCTTTGAAAATGGAAAATTGATTGTGTTGTGTTGTGTCAAACGTCATGCTACTTCCAGACGGCAATTTGAGTCTCCTGCAATGGGGACAATATAAAAAGATCTCTAACTTACATCTAGTCCATGCTATTTGTGATTTAGGTGCACTGTATTTGACATGGGCTGCAAAGAGGAAATTATTATTTTCTTTACCGATATAGTCCTTCAACTTGATTATTGCAATATGGACTCTTTCCCAACATTTACTGCTTGCGTTCATAGCAAAGTACAGTTTCCATCGGCAGGCTTGCGATCTGAAAATTGTGGAACAGAATGCCACACAGTTATCAGAACCTTTATTTCAGTGCAATGTTTTGCTTTGGAGGTTATGTGGGCTATATCTACTCCTGTCTTCTCCCAAACATGGAAAACACTATGGGCTGGATTTTCAGTTCAGGCGGCCACTGTAGAGAGAGAAACAGAATTAATGATTCAGGTCCATGACCTTCCAGATGCGGGGGATGGGGTGGCTGGGAAGGGGGGGTGGGGGGGTGGGTCGGGTTAGAGAGACCAGGGGGAAGGGCAAATGAGGGGGTACCATCTTGGGTAGTGCCCCCGACGGGCACAAGGGCCTCCTCCAAGGGATGTACTCCCCCTTCCTGCCCTCCAGCAGCCCATGCAGTGACAGCTGCCAGGCTGTCCATCATGCCCCTGGCCCCCTGCACAGACCGAAACTTGTGGCAGAGGCAGAATGGCAATAGGCCGAAGGGTGGCGGGCTGCCTGACCTCTTACCCGCCCACCGAAAAATGTGGGACAGGTCGGGGGTGGGCGGGAAAGTGGTGGGCTAGAAAGATGCTTTATTTTAAAATATGCTGACGGGGATCGTAAAATTCACCTCTATGTTTCTCTCTGCACTGATGCTGCCTTGACCTGCTGTGAAACACCAGTACTTCCTGTTTTCATTTCAGGTTTCCAACATGTATTTTGCCTTTGCAGGGGGCTGGATTTTCTCTGTGGGCTTCTCAGCCCCGGCCTCGGGCTCAAATGGGGGTCAGAGGTATAATTAAGGACACCGGGTGAGTTCTCGAATTTGGTGGGCCAAAGAGACCTTCCTGCTAGAGGCTAACAGCAGGATGCAAAGGCAGGTAGTGAGGGAGGGGGCACTTCCAAATGTAGGCCACCTCTCACTAACTTCCTTAAAGTGTACATTAAAAATGGGTTTTGCAGTCAGGCCATCGCTATTTGGGGTGAGGGGGAGAGGGGTGGGGCGTGGGCAGGAGGGGTGGGGGAACCCTTCTACAGGGCGACCTGTGGTTACTGCTGCATCCAGGCGAGGAGATAGGGTCCCTGGGCCTGCCTGGAATGCTGGTCCCCAGCCTGCTGCTGGGAGGCTGCCTCTAGACTGTTAAACCTGCTCTAGCCCCCTTAGGGAACGTGGGCCCTGACTAGAAAATGCCAGTTGGCCTTCTTCAATTGGCCTTAAGTGGCTCCTAACAAGACAAAGAGTACCTGCCACATGCAGACAGGTAGCTCAGCCAGTTCCCATCCTGCCTTCGTCGAAATGGCTCTGGGGCAGGGTAGAGCCAGGGAACAGGCCAGTGAAGTTATTTTAGCACCCGCCTGCCTTCATTCCTGGCCTGGTGGGGCTTAAAAATTAGGCCTTATGTTAACAGATCTTACCACTGGGGTCAAAACTTGCAGCTGAATTTATTTATGATCCACTTACTTTTACATTGTGATTATATTTCTCAAGTCAGATATGTTAGTCTAAATGTTCTCACAATTCAGTGGCTGAGTGAAGGACTGCAAGCCTATTAGGCGACCCGCAGCCTTTGCTGATGCATGCAGCCTGCATGTAAAAGGCCTTCATCTTTCAACCAACCACGGCAACAAACAGGGGAGTGTCAGAGGTCCCCCTTATAGCCATGTGCTCATCTGGTCATTCCACATCTGAAGCAACTGAACTTTGCCCACAATATCACGGAAGGCCAAACCCAGCTGCCTGGACTTTGGATCTCTAACGAAATAGGCTTTGGCCATGTTTTCAATTTGTTTTTTGCCATATAGCTTGTCATCTTTCAGACGAGATGATAAATTAAAGACCCATCAGCCTTCTTAGGTGATATAAATGATTCCAATGCACTATTTCAAAGAAGAACAGGGGAGCTCTCTTCAGTGTCCAAGCCAACATTTATCCCATAACCAACAACAATAAAACTAGTCAATTCCTGTTACTATGCACAAGTTGTCTGTTGCCTTCTCTACACTGCACTTCAAGCGTACTTTAATGGCTATAAGACACTTTGGAATGTCCTGAAATCATTTTAGCGAACTATGTTAATATTCTTTCTTTTATTCCTTTCCTTCATTCCTTCTATCTTGCCTCTCAGTTAGGTTTCTCAGAGGAAGAGTCCAAGCAGCATTCCAAGATTTGAGATAGGGTCGTGGTGAATTAAGCACATCATTAAACAGCAGATGTGGCATGTCTTGCACCTTAAGGATTCTGCAAGGCGACATGTCATCTGATGTTAGGAGGGGTGATGTTGGACAGGGTGTCCACCAAGGTCAGCCTAGTGTCATGGTGTTTCTTATTAAATGGAATGGTTTCATTCAGCTGAGTATCTACTCATCCTGTGAGAATGGCTGAGCCGCTCTGGTGAGAACTTGCTGCAGAATTACACAGTATTGGCCCAGGCCTTCCCATCAGCAGTGACCACAAAGTTTTCCACACACCAAGGATAGTGCCTATTTTCAGCCGGGCCTTCTGATTTCAGCTGAAGCTGAAATGGAGCTGCACAGCCTCTCCAAGAGCAAATCCAGTGAGTGTAGGAGAAGACAAAGGCAAAAAGGACACGTCCCTTTTTTACAACACCAGCTCTGTATTCAGGTACGTTTTTAAAGGCCTCAAGTCTTTCAGTAAGTGAGTGGGTTAATGAGTGAGTGAGTGTGAATGAGTGAGTGAGTGAGTGAGTGAGTGAGTAAGCGAGGGAGTGAGTGAGTGTGTCGTCAAGTTGGGCAGGGTTGTTGGGTTGGGGGACGTTGGACATGTCAGGGTAAAAACAAAAAACTGCGGATGCTGGAAATCCAAAACAAAAACAGGATTACCTGGAAAAACTCAGCAGGTCTTAATTAGCACATTCTTTTAAATAATATCACCACCTTCAACACCACTTTGTCCTTTTGTCTGTGACATCTTTTGATTATCTGCTCCTATCACTGCTTGCTTGTCCCTACAACCACACCCCCCTACCACTTCGCTCCCCCCACTCCCCCCCCACCTTAAACCAGCTTATATTTCACCCCTCTCCTATTTGTACTCAGTTCTGTTGAAGGGTCATGAGGACTCGAAACGTCAGCTTTGTTCTTCTCCACCGATGCTGCCAGACCTGCTGAGTTTTTCCAGGTAATTCTGTTTTTATGTCAGGGTAGTTGTCAGTTTGGGTCAAGGGGTGGTCGGGTCGGGGTGTAGTCATGTCAGATCAGAGGATGGTCAGGGAGGTGGTCGGGTCCGGGTGAAATCCAGGTGGGGGTAGATGTGTTAGGTCAAGGGGGATGGTCGGGTAAGGGGCATCATCGGATTGGGGGATGGTCGAGTTGGAGGATGGTCACATTGGGGGAGTAGTCGGGTCGGGTTGTGGGGGATGGTCGCATCAAAGGGAGGGGGCGGGCTGGTCAGTCTGGTGAGGTGGCTGGGTCGGGGGGATAGTCAGGCAGGAATGGTCCAGTCAAGGCAAGTGGTCGGGTCAGAGCAGGTGGTGAGAGAGAGAATCTGGTTGAGGCGGGGTATTGATGGGGGATTGGTTGGGGTTCTCAGTTCAGTTATGCTGGCTAATCATTGACTTAGACCAGGTATTAACCAGTTTAACATTTTCTGGGTGAGTACCTAGGCCTAAGTCTCACCCTGAGATCAGTTTTGGAGACTTTTGCAGAGGCCCCAGGGCAGTGTAAATTTAAGTGTCCCAGGCAATTTCAGCGTACGTGTGTGTGTGTGTGTGTGTGTGTGTACGTGTGTGTGTGTGTGTGTGTCCTCCTGGACTTCTGATGAGACGTGATGCACAATACAGACTAAAGTACAGATTTTGCTGCTCTGGACATCAGAAGATTTAGGCTAATATTTCTAGAAGCTGCAAGAGTTTTTTGTCTTTTTATTCTGTCACAGGATGTGGGAGTCGCTGGCTAGGCCAGCATTTTGTTATGGACAGGATGGGGTTCAATTTAAACGGCCCTGATTTCTCCCCTCACTATACATCCAGAAACAGAAAGGTGTTTTGATTTGGTTTTCCCCCTTTGTAAGCAGTGGCATATTTCCCAAACCCTCCGTTTTGGTGTGATCCAATTTCTATTAATAACCCCACAGCAAACTCGAGATAGGGTAAACTCAGAGGGGTTGTTTATTCGCACACACTCAGATGCAAGAGGAGAGGTGCAACATAGTCTCCATTTTCACACATGCAATAAAGGAAGGGAGGGGATAAAGATAGAAAGATTTATAGGGCAAAGACCACGGAATAAAGAATTATTGTTTCATGTGAGTCCAGAGTCCAGAACAAAAGTCTATCACAGAGGTCGGCAGGTTGAAGACAGATGCTAGATAATTCACTTTACCAGTAGAGATGACTTCCACAGTGAGATAGGAATGCAGAGATGAATTAGTCTTATGGGCACTGGTACAGAAATTCAGAAGTTCCAGTAGAAGCAGTGTAGATGGGAGGCCCAGGTATTCAGACCTGGACAGAGCTCTTCTTATGAGCTGCTGCTTGTTAATTGGAAACGGTAGACTGATTGGCTGTGCGGCAAGACAGTGTTACAGGTTCCTCCAGCTAGGGAGTCAAGTCACATGACTCTCACCTGTCCACTTCGGCCTTGACATTGGTTGTAGATTCCTTTGTCTGGGTTCTTGAGATTGTTAGTGTCCCAGCCATTAAGAATTTCAAAGGAGGTTGCAGGGTCCTTTGTCCTAGCAGACTAGTCATCTACATTGGCTATATCTGACTTAGGAAATGCCTTTGTATAATCCTCTTTGAATTTGATCTCTGCAGAAACAGGGATCATTAGCATTTCTTTAGTGATAACAAGGTGTCAACTTCTTGGATATTGCCAGAAAGTTCCTTTTATTTAGGGTTACAGGCAGACATAACTTCAGCCTTTTCAAAGTATTTGTCTAGTTTTTCAAATTTTTGGAAGTAGCCATGTTGATATAAATATTTCATAAAAATATAGTGAGGTCTTAGCTCCATGACAACTCATCACTCATCCCTAATTGCCCTGGAGAATTTGGGGGTGAGCTGCCTTTTTGAACCGTTGCAGTCCATCTGGTGTAGGTACACCCACAGTGCTGTTAAGGAGAGAGTTCCTGGAATTTGACCCAGCAACAGTGAAGGAACGGTGGTATAGTTCCTAGTCAGGATGGCGTGTGGCTTGGAGGGGACCTTCCAGGCGATGGTGTTCCCATGTATCTGCTGCCCTTGTCCTTTGAGGTGGTGGAGGTTGTGGGTTTGGAAGGTGCTGTCGAAGGAACCTTGGTGAGTTGCTCCAGTTCATCTTGTAGATTTTGTAGACCGCTGCTCCTGTGTGTTGATGGTGAGGGAGTGTTGATCTCTTATGCCCTGAGCCCTCCGCCTGGTCCAGGCCAAAGTGGGTTGCCCGCATTGCCATCTGGATACCCAGTCAACGTGGGAACAGGGCCTTAATGGGCTCCTTAGTTAACAGTAGTCAGCCTAAATTGGCTACCTGCCACTTGCAAGCAGGCAGCCATTCCAACTCTGAACCAGCCATTTTCAAAACAACTGTGGACCAAGGTCGTGGCAGGGAGCTGGCATGGAAGTTGGCAGTGCCAAATTGTAGGCCTGCCTCCTCCAATCTGGACCCCAATCTATTTTAAAAATTCACCCCAGTGTACAGTCACAGCTGAATAATCGACCAAGAGACACTCCTTCAATTTGCAGGTGATTAATGAGCCATTGGGCAAGGATATCAGAGGGACTGTCAGTGAAATTGAACTCCAGCAATGAGTCAGCACATTGAAGAGAAAGGGGTTGGTAAAGGAGCTGGTAAGATGGGTTGTGGGGGAAATGCAGATATTTATGCTGGTGCAACACTGCACTCAACATAGATCATTGGGTAAAGTCTGCATCTAGTCCAAGCTTTAACAATGAAGCAATGAAATTTTCATTAATGTGTTCAAGGATTAGGAATGACAGCAGGATATGAGGTAAAGGTACAATCCAGTTCCGAGGTTGAATTTTACAGCCTGCCCCTGGGAACAGGCTGGCAGGCAGACAGGCAGTAAAATCAGGTGTCATGTCAGTGGCACCATGCCTGCCACCTGCCCGCTGAGGGTGATATTTTACCAGGGCAGCGGTAGGTGCAGACAGCCTGCCTACCCTTGGCCCAATTAATGGGCACTTAGGGGCCTCCTCGTGCCGCTACCACACGGGGGGGCAAAGTGTCACCCTGAGAAAATCATGCAGGGCGACCCCAGCCAAGCGGAGTTGGGCTCACCCCAACTTTTCAGCCGGGGTGAAGTGGGGGAGGGGTGGTGTTGGGGACCTTGCCCCCCAGTGTAAAATCCCAGTCAAGAAGTGAAATTGGTCTTTACCAATTATGTGAAACGGGTGCTAGCAAATCGACAACCCATTTTACAGCACACTCTGATTTGTTTTCTACTGAAGCCAAAGAAGCAAAGTAGAACATGTGAAGACCAATTCAACTTCTGAAAACTTAGAATGATGGCAAATTAACAATAATGTGAGCCTAAGCAGCTTATTCCATTAAGGAAGTGTATTTGATGTGCAGTAGAATCTTTTACTGAAGCCTGGGAGGCCACATTCAGTTTGTAGGGAACTTTTAGACTTTTCCAGATGATGTGTTGCCAGTCTTAGGCCACTTAACAGTGTCATGGACACAAAAATATGGTTCTAAACTTTCTCCTGCATTACAACTGTAATTACATTTCAAAGCACTTCATTCACTCTGAAGCGCTTAGGCAAGTTCTTTCTCTAAATAATTCAGTTTAAATGGGGTGTATTGCACTGCTGCCTCACAGCTCCAGGGACCTGGGTTCAATCCTGACCTCATGCATCTGTTTGTGTGGAATTTGCACATTCTCCTTGTGCCTGCATGGGTTTACACCAGGTGCTCTGGTTTCTTCCCACTGTCCAAAAAGATGTGCGGTTAGGTGGATTGACTATGGTAAATTGTCCCCCAGTTTGTGAATGTGAGTATGTGCCCTGTGATGGACTGGCATCCTGTCCTGGGTATACCCTGCCTAGAATAGTCTTTGACTCTGAGTTGGATGAAGCAGTTCTGGAAAAGTGAGTGAGTTGTATATATGTCCTTCTTGGGCAGTTATTGCAATGCCTTTTCCAACTGATTGTTGTTTTTTAGCAATCTCAATGGCCAAAAGTGATTAAGTGACTGTGCTGTTTGTGTGGTTTTAGGCTGCAGCTATCCACTGTCCGATTGGTAGATTCTGAACCAATACCTGCAAAGGCAGGTCAGGTGGAAAAAGGTATCTTTTTGGCAATGTGTCTCCTGCCAATCTAATATGGCCACGCATGATGGCCACTGATATCCACTAATCTGCGCATGTGCAGAAATTCAATGATGTTACAACTGGAGCCTGCAGCCTGGAACTCAGAGTGGCAGAAGGGGAGGGAAGGACTTGCAGACAGGAAACTGGAGTGTTAGACGAGGCCAAATAACACTCACAGCAACCTACAATCAACTTACATCACTGGGATAGTGAGACAGAGTTTAGAAACACTCACCAACATGACTGCGGCAAAATATCCCACGAGGGAAAGACTTTAGTTTCCCGTCTGCAAATCCTTCCCTTTTAACCCCCTGTAAAAGGAGTTTCCAAAATCTATCAGTCAGTCCAGGATAGACATTAAAAACATACTCTCCTCCCGCCGCCAATGATGAGCACGCATGCGCCCTGCTGCACATTGCCCCCGATAAAAATGGCAGCCGTTAACCCAGGCCTGTCATCAGCGTAGAACTGTACATGCACAGCGATGGCAGCAAGCGCAAGCCTTTTTATTAAAAACAAACAGAAAATGCTGGAGCCCCTCAGTGGGTCAGTTGACATCTGTGGAAAGAACGGACATATAGTATGAGATGATTAATATACTTTTTAATTAAAAATAAATATTGCCAAAGCAATATACAAGGTAAATCCACTCATAAGTAAATTAGAAAGATACAGTTAAAGGTGGGGTACCCATAAAAGAAACACACAAGTTCCCCATTTGTGTTGGCACTGCTACAGCACCCTCTAGTGGCCATGTTGAGTAAAGTACAATTTGAACAACCAAATCGAGGGAGGTAAATATTGCCCTGACTCATTCCAAAAATTTCTACCACCTTACCGAATTAATGATCTTCAAACTTATTTGGTGAAAGTCTTTCTTATGGAGTCCTGTTGTTTGTGATTTGTTTTGTGAGGGATGGGAGAAAATGATTCTGATGTCAGCAGTTAATGCAGAATGTTCGTCCTACCCAATGCCAAATTTATGGTGAAATTATACTGGCTAATTTCTAGTCTAAGAGAGATTACCTTATAAATCAAATCAATTGCCAGTGATCTCACTACAGGCGAGATGAGAAGAATTGTTATGACACAGCAAATTGTTATGATCTGGATTGTACTGCCTAAAATGGTGATGGAAGAAGAGCCAACAATGACTTTCTAAAGGGAATTGGATACATACTAATAAAGGGGAAATCTTGGGGAGGCTTTGGAAAAGGAACAGATGAGTGGGACCAATTGGGTAGGTGTTTCAAAGAGTTGGCACTGGTATGACGGGCCAAATGGCCTTCTCTGTGCTGTGCGATTATATGATTCTATAATAATAGAACTTCAGGGACTTGATTCAGCTGAAAACTTGCTGAAGTGGTACATTCACAGCAAATATTCTGGAATTATGAGGTGCTGCAGAGTGTTGGATGCTCACAGAACTGTGCTGCAGCAAGTAATCAGTGGCTTGAAAACAGGATGGTAGGGAAAACTGTGAACCAAAAAGATTTATGTTGGAAATGTCAGACATAAGTCCTACGCCATGGAAAAAGAACTTAGTTTCTGTTTTGGCACAGTAATTTCACAGTACATACATGACACACATAAGATTAAACCCTTGGAGATTGTCTTGATCAGAATAGAATGTAATTTATCTGGTTTATACAATAAATTTTTAAAGGATGTCTGAAAGTGTTGCTGGTTGCAGAAGAATTAGAGAATAAACTGGCGAAGGCTGAATCAAACAAACAGGAGACCACAATATTATAGGTTCCTGAACAAAATAAATTTCCTTAAGCCCCACGACTCTACACAACCTGGAAGGTCCGGTAAATTTTAATATCTGAATATTAGTTTCATCCAGTATTTGATAGGCAGTTACATTGATGGAAACTCACAAGAAAGCCAAGACAAGTACCAGTCAGTTAAAAGCCAAACAAAATATCTAAAGGGAACCACTAGGGGGTATCAGGGGCATGGGTTACATTTCCCTATTCCAAATCCTGAATTTTTCTAATTCCTCGGACTCTTTAGAAGTGGTTGGATATCTGTGGCTTGTAATACTGATTTATCAGTGGTTGTCTGACAATGCGGATCTCTGTTCAGCCAGCAAGAACTGTGTCTATTATGGGGTAAAATAAACATGACAATCATATTACAAGCCTAAACAAAAACAGAAACAGAAATACCTGGAAAAACTCAGCAGGCCTGGCAGCATCGGCGGAGAAGAGCACAGTTGACGTTTCAAAACATCAGCTGTGCTCTCCTCCACCGATGCTGCCAGACCTGCTGAGTTTTTCCAGGTATTTCTGTTTCTGTTTTTGTTTTGGATTTCCAGCATCCACAGTTTTTTGCTTATATCACAAGCCTAATTTGATGTTATAAAATAAAACATCATCTCTCACATTCACCTTCACCACCCCCAATCCCCCAACTCTCTTTCTCAGTATATCTGCTTTTCTGACACAAAGAGTTCCATCTAGCAGCCTGACCAGGCACAGATAAAATCCTGTTATATCTCATTTAGCAGGCAACCCCTGGACTCCACCCTTGATTATATGCTTGCAAACCATACATTTTTATATCTATGAATGACTTGCTCACCTAACTTTAATGAAACCTTTGAAGCCAATGAGCTTTAGTTTTCCAGACTTTGGGCAGGCAGCAGTCCTGGTTTGTGTTGGCCAAATTACTTTTCTTTTAAAGCAACTTAGCCACTTTGGAATGTGCACAGCTAATGGCTAGTCTGACACATATCCAGGGAATCTTGACCACATTTGAGGCATATCATGATTTCATGCAGAAACAGCTACTATCTTGAGTGCACACTATGTATTGTTCCATATTTCTGTGTCTGTCACTTTCTGTGTCTCTCTTTTGTGAGTGTGTGTTTCTCTCTTTGTTTCTCTCTTTTGCTAGTGTCTCTCTCTCGCTCTTTCTCTGTATTGGTATTGATATCTCTCTCACTTTCTCTCTCTCTCTCTTTCTCTCTTATGCATGCATTCTCATGTAATAAATGAGCAGCATCAGATAAAGGTTTGTTAACGCAAAATGCCCAAAAAGAGTGTGATTTTTATTCTGCATAATTTGTGTGATCCTGTAATTTACTGGATCAAATGTTTCTTGCAATTGTGGAAGCAAACATTCAAAAGCCAATAAAGTTGAAAATGCTAGCACTTCCTATTTCACGGATTAATTCCTTCTCCTTCGTATTTGTGCTCTTTGCACACAGGGATTACTCTAATATAAACCCATCCTTTTCGATTCACAACCAATGGAGTTGCTCCCTCTAGTGTTATACAGGTGCTCTTCAGAGCTCCATTGATGCCAACTGTCCCCATCCAGCTCTTCGTTCTTCTCCTTCACACTGAATCATTCCAGTATTGTGTTTGGCAATGAGATGTCAGGCATCTTGGACGTTTGGAAAAATCACTACACCTTCTTTCTTTGCATGAGAAAAGAGTTTGGTATGTTTCCTGTTCTCTGCCTGATTTCTACATTGGTTAGTCTATCTCACCACTTAATCAGCAATGTGTGTGTTGGCATTGATGATGAAAGCCATTTAATCTATCATCTTGTCAGATTTCATCACTGTGATTCATGTAACAGTGAGGGACACTGTGTCCTCCATTTGAAACTGTTTAATACAGACAGAAACCTCAAGAATTGAAAGAGACGAAGCTGGTTGTTAGTTTGAAAATGATATTTTAGAAATGACAGACGCTTCTACAGTTCAAAAGATTGGGTTGTTCAGTTTATTATGGAGTTGTTATGTAGCATAATGTGCATTTGTGTGTGGTATTTGTGGTAAAATTATTCAAATTTTTTAGGAGAAAGTTATCCAGTGGGATCTAATAGAAGATTTGAAACAATACCAAACAATTAAGTCTAAAAAGTACACTTCAGAAATCGACTCAGTCATCCAGGAGCAGCCATAAAAATAAGCAACTCATCAAACCATTTTCACACTGCTGGAAATGTGGCATTTTGTGAGACCAGAGAATACCTGGAGCAAATATACCAGGTCCCTGATTTGCCCAAAATCATATAATTTCAGTTGTAGTTCTTTGCCCCAGAGCATTGACTGACCTTCACAGAAGTATAGTTTCTATATTTGAAGTGAACGTTTTCCCCTGCTTATGTGAAGATTCCTCTATGTTCCGTGTGTAATGAAATCACAAACCTGTTTATGGATAATGGGTTTATAATTTTGGTACAGAAATTGCCCAGGGGAAATCTGTTCCCTAAATATTTGTGGTTCACACATCAGTGTTGTGGATAATAATTGTGTTAAAAGGTTTCTTTTTTACTTTTGCAATGTTCCCAGTGGCAGTTCATTCATAACTGCACAGATCCAGACAGTGCATTCCTCCATGATTCTCATCAGACTTTAAGAGTGGGTGATCACAAATGGTTCATTTTGATGATCCTTCATTTGCAGCAATCTATTTGTAACAGGCCCTGTGAGGACTGCCTTTAGCAGCTATCATCACTTGCTCCTTCTCATCTATGCAATGCAATTCACTCAATGCTACCATCTCAACCTAGTTCTCCTAGTTCCCCTGGGGTGTGACTAACTGTGTTGGTGCTTGGTAGAGGTGGTAACTATAGTGCAGGGTGCTATGAGGTGCTGGTTTGTTCAGGAGCAGCAGATTGTTCTTCCATTTCTAAGAAAGCAGAAGAGAATTTGATGATGTCTCAAAAATTATCTTGAATCACTGCTGTCACTGAATGAGAATTCTGCAATGGAGTGTATGCCTGTAACAGTCACATGAGCATTATTTTATGTCGTACTTGGAGCTCAAGACAAGACCCAGCATCAGTCACCATGAAGCACTCACAAGGAAAAATCTCAATGCTTGCCTCTTTCAACTGAGACATTAGACATCATCTTCAACTTCCTCATTTAGGCACTAGTATGGCAGAGCAGATCACTAGAACTGGATTTAGAATTCTTGAGGTCTTGGACACCAAGAATTTTCTGGGGGCCCTGAGCACACCACCCGACCCCATGCACAACCACTCCTCCCGTGCTCTGGATTCATCAATATCCAAATTGGAGGAATAGTTTTGAAGAAATAGGTTTGTGGAACGTTTATACACTGATTGAATTAGATGAAGAGAATAATGTGGAGATCAGGGTTTACTGTCCAAAGCCCTGGCTAATGGCTAACTTTTAAGTGACATTGTCAGAAAGGCCATTTTCTTCACATTTTGATGAATACCTTATATATGGAGGCGGAGCTTGTTATTTATTCATAGAGGTGAAATATTTTGAATGAATGCATGGGAACACCACCTACCTGTTATACTTCCCAGTAATTGTATGCTTTGAAGCAAGACTGGCGTACAATACCAGAGGCAGCTGGTGGTGGAAACTCTCAAAAACGTTGCTTCCTTCGGAAGTCAGAGTTATGCAGCTTGATGGGAGGGAACCACTCCCAGGTTTTCTGACTCCAAAGAAAGAGTGTTGTCACTGAGCCAAGGCTGAGGTGGCCAGGGCCTGCAGGATTTGGAAGAACATCAGGAAGAGATGCTAAACATCACTAGCCTACAATACAGACTAGCATGACAAGAATCTGACTCAAGTGTATATGCAAAGAGAATGTTCTTCTTTGTTAATAGTTTAACCCTTTGTTATGCAAGAAGCTAAGCAACAAGAGATTATCTTGCTGCAGTCCTGCCATAATCAAACAAGATCGAGGAGTCCAAATCTGATGAGAGATCACCGACCTGAAACATTCATTTTGTTTCTCTATCCACTGGTGATGCCTGAGTGTTTCTAACATTTTCTGGTTTTATTTCAGGTTTCCAACATTTACAGTCTTTTGTTTTTCTATAAGATCAAGGAGTATTTTTGTTTCAATGGGGAAATTCAGAATATATGCTGTTGTTACAATTAGGAGGTTTAACATGGCAACATGTGTGCAGCATATAATTCTAAAACAGTTTTCACAAATTGAAAGAGAAAGAAAGACAAACTTGTGTTTATATAACAAGTTACACTACCACTGAACATCTCAATGTGCTTTCCAGCCAATGAGGTACTTTTGAAGTGTAGTCACTGCTGGAATGTAGAAAACATGGCAGCCAATTCATGCACAGCAAGCTCCCACAATCTGGTTATGACCAGATAATCTGTTTCTGTGATGTTGATTGAGGGGTAAATATTGGCCAGGGCACTGGGGATAATTCCTCTGCTCTTCTTTGAACTAGTGCCATATGGTCTTTTCCATCTGCCCCAGCAGGTAGATGGGGCCTTAGTTTAAGCATCTCACTCAAAAAACAGCACCATACTCTCATAGTCTTGCATTGGAGTATTAGCCTTGATTTTTGTGCCCAAGTCCTGGAGTAGAACTTGAACCCAGGATCTTGGGACTCAGGCTCTGTGCTACTATTTGAGTCACAGTTTGACTGCTAGCTTCTAATTTTCTATTTATGAAGATTAAATGACATTACATCTAGCGGGGTGTACAATTTCCCAATACTTGTTACAGGATAAGGGGCCCGGAAACAGGAGAAGCACCAGGACCCATTATTTCTCTCCCTGACTCTGGCTACTGGGAGCGTTTAAATGAAAAATCTCCCTTACGTCTTCCTAACTTGTAGCATGCAGTATGCTCCTGAAAATGTTCAGCTATGTGCTATTTTCACTGTGCATTTTCAATATCTATTTTTTTTGCACGATGGCCTTTAATCAGTGAGAACAACACATAGACAAGGTGGCTCAATGCAATTTAAGCCAATGAAATAGATTTTCAATCCTTGATGTAAAACTGGTTTCACATTTTGGCCATCAGTTATAGATACCACCTGATTTTCATTTCTGCTCAAATCAATGGGATGAAAATTGGGTGGTTAATTTAAGGAATGGAAAATCTGGAGGAAGGATTTAACATACAGACCTGTGGGCCACGTCCCACACCCACATATGAGTGCCCCCGCCAGGAATCCCTGGTAAAACTCACCATAGCGTGAAAAGGTATACACAAAAGGAATACACACCATATTCCAGCTTTCTCAATAGTGATGATTTGAGTATTGCTGGAAAAGAGACATACTGTTGAAGCTTTTCATCTTGCACTCATCAGGACAAATATGCAAGAATACCAATAGCAAAGGAATTCTTGTGTATCTGTCCTGATAAGTGCAAGATGAAAAACTTTGACAGCATGTATCTTTTGCTAGCAATACTCAAGTTTTGTACTACCTATTGATGATTTGCTTTGTTACTGATGTACAGAACTGCATGGACTAGAAACAGGCATTCTAACTGGTCTATGCTGACATCTATGCTTCACATGAGTCGCCTCCTTCCCCTCTTCATCTAATCCAATCAGTGTATAAACATTCCACAAACCTATTTCTTCAAACCTATTCCTCTAATAGAGAAACAAAATGAATGTTTCAGGTCGATGACCTCTCATCAGATTTGGACTCCTCGATCTTGTTTGATTATGGCAGGACTGCAGCAAGATAATCTCTTGCTGCTTAGCTTCTTGCATAACAAAGGGTTAAACTATTAACGAAGAAGAACATTTTCTTTGCATATGTACTTGAGTCAGATTCTTGTCATGCTAGTCTGTATTGTAGGCTTTTCACATTGTGTTTAATGATGTTTAGCATCTCTTCCTGATGTTCTTCCAAATCCTGCAGGCCCTGGCCACCTCAGCCTTGGCTCAGTGACAACACTCTTTCTTTGGAGTCAGAAAACCTGGGAGTGGTTCCCTCCCATCAAGCTGCATAACTCTGACTTCCGAAGGAAGCAACGTTTTTGAGAGTTTCCACCACCAGCTGCCTCTGGTATTGTACGCCAGTCTTGCTTCAAAGCATACAATTACTGGGAAGTATAACAGGTAGGTGGTGTTCCCATGCATTCATTCAAAATATTTCACCTCTATGAATAAATAACAAGCTCCGCCTCCATATATAAGGCATTCATCAAACTGTGAAGAAAATGGCCTTTCTGACAATGTCACTTGAAAGTAATCCATTAGCCAGGGCTTTGGACAGTAGCCCTGATCTCCCCAGTGCCATCCTCCAAATAAACAAGGTACGGATCATTGCTTTAAAATATAAGAACTGATTTACACCTATAAAGTACCATTAACTTGCATTATTTTGTATTGCTACTCTCTGCCCATCTGAAAACTGATCAAATAGAAGCTCTTGCAGTTCATGGGCGCAATGGTATTGTGTCTAGACACCCAGATGACCAAATGGACCAGATGGACTTTGGGGGATCTTGCCATACAAACAATTCATTGTGTTCTCTCATTCTGTTGAACTGTATACTATAAGTATTTGTCTAATGAACAAAGCAACAAAGAGCAAATTGATGGATCTGTGGACTGTAGATCTGCTGATATTATAAACATCTTCTGCGGGAGCCAGGAAGGACTTGGGGAGATAGAAGTTTACAATTGATTAGAACCTGTGGGAATGCCATCCTATGGTGGAGGTTTCCTTTTGGTCAGCTTTCAGCAGATAGTACAACCTCACTGGAAATCCTGAACCTTTAAATGCATTATCTATGGAGATTATCAGCTAGCTGTACTTGAGTCTCAAATAGGGCTTCATTTGTACTGATGGTAGTAATGATTGGTAGGTGATCTCTGCTATGGGTGGAAATGATGGCCTAGTGGTAATGTCACTGGACTAGTTATCTATTGGCCCAGGCTAATCCTTTGGAGGCACATCTTTAAGTCCCACTACAGCAGCTGGTGGAATTTAAATTCAGTTAACAAAATCTGGAATCAAAAGCTAATCTCAGAAATGGTAACCATGAAATGATTGTTGTAAAAACCCACCTGGTTCACTAGTATCCATTAGGGGATGTTTCCTTCCTTTAGGGATGTTTCCTTCCTTTAGGGAGGGAAATCTGACATCCTTAGCTGGTCTGGCCTACATGTTTCTCGAGACCCATAGCAATGTGGTTGACTCTGAAATGGCCAAGCAAGGCACTCAATTGTTACATCAACCGCACCACCTTCTCAAGGGCAATTAGGGACGGGCAATAAATGCTGGCTTAGCCAGCAACGCCCATATAATGTTGTTATATCAAGAAGATGAAAATAAATCAAAACTGTGTGTATCAAAACTTTTTTTTTTGCTTTTTTAAAATGGACTTCTGCTGAACCACAAAAATGGCAGATTAAATAACTCACAAGATTAGCCATCTGCTCTGGACGCTACCAACAGAAACTACAAAAGCAAAAGAGTTCCACTCTCATCCTTGTAGAATCTCACACCCCATTGTAAAGCCACATTATCTTCATGGAACGAGACAACTAACAGACGAACTGACTTCCCTCAGCCAGGACAATAAGAGTCGGAGACATCAAAACTCATTATACCTGAAGAAGTGTTAGCAGCCACCATTTTTGTTCCTAAGGGAAACAATGGATTTTGGCCAGAAGCACAGAAACTACTTGCGAGGCTGCAATTAACTCATTAATGGGTCATGTCATGTGACCCCATGCTTCTAGCCTTTTGGATTATTTTAATATTACATTTCTAGCCCCACAGCTCAGACTGCTGCTTTAACACCAACCAGAAAGAACTTCAGCAGCTCCTAGCTGACCAAGCAGACAGCCACCATCTCTCAACTCCTAAAAAACTATTTGATTTTAAAAGTCCCTGATCATCACTGCCAAGTGGTCCAGGCACAGAGAGCCCTTCATACTGCATCATCATTCATTTCAAGGATTTTTGTGTTGCTGTCTCCAACCAGGAGCTCATCTGGACTGAACCCCACCACAAAGGAAATACCATCTGGACTTTGACTTCTCAAAATTTAGAAATCATGTGAATTAATATTCATTTCAATGGTCCTTTTAATGTTTTTGCCCATAGTTGTAAATCTTCCTCTTTTTTATCTCCCTTTAGTGTGTGTGTGTGTTTGTGTGTGTGTGTGTGTATGAGGTTGCAAATACTCCCCACCCCCCAGGTTTGAATGTGACTAAACTAACCTTATAAGTTAGTAATATTGCGAGTTTGCTGAAAGTTATTTTTAAATTGGATCACACAAACCAAGGGTTTGGGAAAACATGCCACGGCCTACTTTAGAAATAATTCAAAACAACCTCTGCTTATGGACAGATGTGGAGAAGATAAAGAAATGCAGTTTCTTTCTCTTCTGCCTGTAACACTGTGAATGAATGAAAAAGTCTCTTCCATCTACAAAAAATCAAGAGATGGGGGAACACTTACATTCCACAATTTACCTCTAAGAATGGCTTCCTGGTAGTTCAGATCAATGCCCATTAAATATGGGCAGTCTAAGCCTACTGTGTAACCCCCAACATTTGGAACAGGAGATTACACAAGAACATGTTGTCACCTAGTTTGCATGAAACAGTCTTTTGAAATGAAATTTTCATACCGTTTGCAAGAGTTCACCTCACTGGCAAGTTAACTGAATACAGAGGTTTTTGCAGTTTGCAGATCCATAAGGGAGACAGCTAAAAACTAGCCTCCCCATATTACTGAATTACATCAGTGGGAAAAACAGAAAATTAGGCTTAAAATTTTGGGGTTTTGCAGAATGCTAGGATTCCTAGCAGTACAAGTTAGCAAAATGTTGTACTGCAGTAATTCAAATTATAGGAGTTTACTGTACCAATTAAGAGAAGCCATTGGGAGATGCAGACCATGGGGAACCTAAGGCTAAATGGTAGCATTATCTGAACAATGACCAGTAGGTGGAGTTGGTAAGGCAGTCCACTACTGTGCACTGGGGCAGTTAAGATTCAAAGTTAGAACTGATAAGATCAATGTGAACCTGTTCATTTGAAGAATGTGACTTTAGCTTTCTCTTGGAAAAGATGAACACTATGTGCTTGAAGAAATTCTTGTCAGGATTAGGTAAGTTTCTACCAATGCAGATTTATGTGTGAATTAATTATAATCATGTAAAAGGTTCTTGACATTTTTTGAACTCAGACTAGATTTGTATGAATTTTTAAGAGGATATTTTTTAGAGCCACATAGTTGAACTGCATGCTGGCTATTAATGTCACTATTAGCTCTGATACCTTGGGTGTTGCCAAATCCATTGTTTCAACATCAATTTAGCATATAAGAACTAGTTTAGAATACAGGTCATAGTAATTATTTCTTAATGACCACTCAGTCATGATGACTTAAGTTAGTAATGCTAATCCTAGCTTTTTAACATTCCTGGGACTGACCAAATGCATGCAGTACTAATCGCCTTCTAGGAATAAAGCTCTAAACTGTCAAAATAAACAATTCATTAAAAGCAAAATACTGTGGATGCTGGAAATCTGAAATAAAAAAAACAGCTTTCCAGCACTGTCTGTTTTTATTATCAACAATTTATTTGACTGTGCAAGTTACGTGTCACATTAAACATCATGTTCTAAGAACATCTAGACCGTCTTTGTTGAAAAAGTGGGATGTGAAATATTTGTTAGCACACTGTGATCACAGAACTGAAAGAATCATAAAGAGAGTGCAAAAGTTGGGAATTTGATGCAAGTAGGACTTGTTAGTCAAGTGATACTGTCGTAGTGTCCAACTGGCATTTCGTTCAAGTTTTAGTTTAACTTTTTGAATTCAATTTAGAAATTTACAAACTATAAAATGAATTGCAAGTTAGTCAGCGGGTAACTAAACAGTCTGACAGTGGCAATTAAATTTCAGTCAACTGTAATTGATTGCCTGAATGGGAGCTAGTTACTGTAAATCACACATTTGACTTATCAGCCATCTCACAACCCATCAAACCAGAGTACAGCCAAGCCACCCTTGATCCCAAAGGACTGCCTAAGAGAAGAGAGAGCTAATTACTGAGAGCAAGAAACTGAGTCAGCTTGGATGTAGCTCAAAAAAGTGTACAAAAGTAGACAGAATCTGCTGACATACAGAGTGTCAGCACAGAGTGATCAAGAAAAGAGCATGCTGTAAACAGAGTGCAAAAGCTGGGAATTTAATGCAAACCGGGGAAGAGACACAGCTTTTTTTTTTGCTTCCTATACCTGCAGTGGTACCATGGGAAGCTAAAGAGGTTAGAAACAATGGCCTAGATCTTCCAGCCAGTGAGAATTCTGGGTGCATTAGTGCTGCCCACAAAGCTTTTACCAACCCGACACTGCTGCCCATTTCTTCCAATCCCAGCTGAAGGAGAAATGGACAGTGCGTTCGTCTTCTGAGTCAGTTCAGCAAGTGCAGTCGAGTCAGGGAAGGAGGGAACATATCTCTTTAGGCAACACTAGCAGCTGTATTCAGGAAAGATCTTAAAGGTCCACGTTTTTTAATGAGTATGGTTTTTTTTTTACTATTCATTCATGGGACACAGGTGTCACTAGAGCCAGGCCAACATATATTACCCATCCCCCTAGTTCAGAGGACATTTAAGAGTCAACCACATTGCTGTGGGTCAGGAGTCACATGTACGCCAGACCAGGTCTGACAGATTTCCTTCCCTAAAGGACATTACTGAAGAATTGACAATGGTTTAGTGGTCATCGTCAGATTTTTAATTCTAAGATTTTTATTGGATTTAAATTCCACCATCTGCCATGGCAGGATTCAAACCCAGGTCCCCAGAGCATTACCCTGGGTCTCTGGATTACTAGTCTAGCAACAATACCACTATGCCATCACCTTCCCATTAGTGAAAGGATGAGTGGGTGAATGGGTTATTGAGTGAATGAGGTAGGTTGCTGAGTAAGGTGGGTGAGTGGGTAGTATCATGAAACCCATTGATCTGTGGAGATTGTAATATTCAAAGGTACAGGATGTTCCAAATCTAGTTACATTGGTTCCTGCCTAGTCTCAAGGGTGGGACCCTCTGGGAGTATTTCAATAGGTTCCTAGAACAGTTCAAGGGGCAGTGAACAACTCTTCTTCAGGGAGTCAGTTGAGGTAATCTGCTGGCCAAGAAGTGCCACAGATACAGGAACAGGATTTAAAGAAGGGAGCAAAGAAGTAGCCTCTGAATTAAAGAAAGAGCTGCAGTTAGCAGACTGGTTCCCTATTGTGGGTCGTTGAGGCAAAGGCACCCCTTTGCAGCATTGGTGCTCTGCATGGCATGGCCATAGATCTGAAAGTGTGCTTGTGAGCTAGTGTTGAGTCACTCAAAAATCCAGGGAGAAGGAATCGCAGCAGGCGAGATTGAAACCCTGCGATGTGGGTCATTGTTAAAGCTGTCCGAGTGGGAGAGACATTTGGAGAGAATTCCAAAGAGGATCTTCAAAGGTGAAGATTGGAAGCCCTCATGAGAAAGACAAAGTTTCTGTGAGATTGGTTGACTCTTGAGAATTCCTTGGACTCTGTCTTGGTTACATCTGCCATTTACTCTGTACTGTGGTGTGTTCAACCACAGATTGTCTGTTAATTCACATGTACCTCATAGTTACCATGAGTGTTAGTGTATAAGAAACATATTGTAAATTGTTTTATCTTTCTGAACTTGTATAGTAAATTTTATTTTTGTTTGTTCAAAACCCGTGGAATCTTGTGGCATTATCCTAAAAATAGGTGTCTTGAAACTCACCCCTTTTCTACTTTAAACAAAATGTTACTGGTCCCTAACTGTACCACCCACCACGTCTCGGGGTCTGGCCAAGGATCGTAACAGTAGTTGGGTCGGGCAGGGTGGTCAGGTGGTGAGGGGGTAGTTGGGTCAGATTGGAGGAATCAACAGATGGTTGGAGGGTGTAATCGGGTATTCAGGTCATAGGGGAGTCAGGTGGTCGGGTCAGGGGTTAGACGGATGGTCTATGGAGGTAGGCGGGTGATCAGGGGGATAGTTGCATGGTCGGGGGTTGGTCGGGTGGTCAGGAGGCATTCAGGTTGGGTGGGGCAGGGGCAGTCAGGTTGGGGAGAGTAGTCGGGACCAGGGAGTGGTCAGATAGTCAGGGTGGGATAGTCGCATGGTCAGTGGCTTGTCAGATGATTGGGAGATAAACCCATGTGGCTGGAATGTGATTGGAGGGGAGGGTCAGTTTTGGAGTTATCCAGCTGTTAGACCAGATATTAAATTCTCCAACATTTTCTGAGTAAGTATCCAGGTAACTCCCACATATATGGCCCAAACCTTTGCCCTAAACGTTGGGTCAGAGATATTTGAAGATGGTCCTGGGCACCAGGGAATCAGCCTATCAGAAGTTTAAACTTGCTGGGCAATTCCCACATATGTCCGTACATCAGGGCTTCCACAGGGTCCACACGCGCATTTCCCGACGTACGGCCCATCTCCAACAATCCAGAGACCGGAAGATTTGGACCAACATAAAACTAATGGAAAAAGCATGAAAAATGCAAACAAAAGCACAGATCCTAACAAATGGGAAAGATCCAGAGAACAGCAAAGGATGTTAAAGCCGTTGGTAATACAAAGATGGAGGAAGAAAAGAAACATACAAGGAATATCAAAATCAACATGAAAATATTTACAATTCAAAGAAGGTTTCAGAAGGTCAAGTGCTTTTTGGGCTCCTTAAAAACTGATACTGTTGATATTGTTAGTGAAACTAAAGAAACGGCAGACATGCTGAATAATGACATTACATCAGTACTTACAGTAAAAATCAGCATGCCAGACATCCCGAGGAAACTAATATTGAATCAGAGACAGGAACTCACCAAAATTGACATGAGCAGAATAATAGTAATGAAGAAAATGTCACCAAAGAGTGACAAATCCCCAGGGCCAGATGGTTTCCATCCCTGAGTTTTAAAGGAAGTAGGTACAGATGTAGATGCCATAATGATAATCTTTCCAGGCTCTCTTGATTCAGGAACTATTCTGTTTTGATTCAAAAATTGTGTCTGACATTCTGCTATATAAGAGAGGTGAGCAAGGAAAACCAGGGTTATATAGACCAGTCAGCCTAACATCTGTTGCCAGGAAATTGCTAGAGTCTATAATTAAGGACAGGATAACTGAACAACTTGAAAATTTTCAGCTGATCAAAGAGAACCAGCATGGATTTGTAAAGGGTAGGTCATGCCTGACGAACCTGTTTGCAATTTTCTGAAGAGACGATTAAAGTAGCAGACAGGAGAATAATGATGGATGTTATTTATATGGGCCTCCCAGAAGGTACTTGCTAAAGTCCCTCATAAGAGACTTGTAGCTAATGTTGAAGCCCATGGGATTGAAGGAAAATGATTTTTGACCTGGTTAGGAGGTTGGCTGAGCAGCAGAAAACAGAGAGTAGGGACAATAGGCAGATACTCTAATTGGCATGATGCGACTAATGGTGCCTCACAGGAATATGTGCTGGGGCCTCAACTATTCACCTCATTTATTAACCACTTAGATGATGAAAACCACATATCCAAATTTGCCAATGGCACAAAGATAGATGGCATCGTAGATGGAAGCCTAAAATGACAAATAGGGTTTGATAGATTAAGTGAAGAGGCAAAATTGTGGCAAATGGATTTCAATCTAAATAAATGTGAGGCTTCCTCTCTGGACCTAAAAAGGCTCGAACAGAATGCTTTCTAAATAGTTAAAAGCTGGAAACAATGGAAGTTGAAAGAGAATGAGGTCCAGGTGCATAGACCATTTCATGAGCAGATACAGGAAGTAATCTGAAGAAGAGTCATACGGACTTGAAATGTTAACTCTGTTTCTCTCTCCACAGATGCTGCCAGACCTGCTGAGATTTTCCAGCATTCTCTGTTTTTAATTACAGTAAGTAATCAAACAGGCTAAAGGAATGCTGGCCATTGTATTGAAAGGACTAGAATACTGAAGTATTTTGGATTCAGTATAGGGGAGGTGGTGGCATAGTGCTGGACTGGTAATCCTGAGACCCAGGGTAATGCTCTGGGGACCTGAATTTGAATCCCAGCAGAGTAGATGGTGGAATTTGAATTCAATAAAAATCAGGAATTAAAAATTAAATGATGACCATGAAACGATAAAAACCCATCTGGTTCAGTAATGCCCTTTAGGGAAGGAAATCTGCCATCCTTACCTGGTCTGGCCTACATGTGACTCCAGACCCACAGCAATAGTGACCTTGGAGTGAGTGCTGTGCATGTTTACTGCAATGATACCTGCACTCCAAGGGTTAAATTATGAGGGGGAATTACACAAACTAGGGTTGTATCTTGAAAGTTTGAAGGTTAAGGGATAACTTGATCGAAGATTTCAAGATATTAACGGGAGCAGATATGGTAAACAGGCAGAAACTATTTCCACTAGTTGGCAAGTCTAGATCTAAGGGGCATGGTCTGAAAATTAGGGCCAGACCTCTAAGGTTAATTGGCAATGGTGGAAAAGGAAACAGGTATGAGTCCATGAAAAGATCCAGTTGACATTAGGCCACTGATAACAAAGTCAAAAAGTACTGGGATGCATCTCAAGAGTTCAGTTGATTATAAGTTAAAACAGTGAATTCAATCATTTACAGATATTGGTGAGACAACATTGCATGCAGTTGAACACTTTGCCTTCAGACAAATACTGATGCATTCAAAAGAATCCAGAGAAGAGTCACAAGGTCATTCCCAGATTCAAAGGATTTAAGTTGCGAGGGTTGATTAAAAGAAAGTAAACTTGCTGGAGAAAAGTGCAACCCTTTACATGCTGAAAGCAATGAAAATGAGGATGCAACCAACTAATTCAACTTCATTTCTGATCAAAGTGTGAGAAGGCTAGTACAAAAGTGATAGTAAGCATGAGGTGAGGCAAGAGATTAGAATAATTTTTCTGACCCACAAAATAATAGATAATTTGAATCAATTTAGTAACATTAATTGTTATAACAGGGTAATACCCCACTGTGTGTGTTTCTGTGACAAATTTATAAGCCCATTTGTCGGGAACAAGTTTATAATTTTGTCATGCATGGCTCACTAATGAAACTTTTCTCAAGTTAATTAATTTCTTTGAAAAAGCACTGGGTGTATATCTGGTTTAAAAATGGGACTGAAAGTTACAGGAATAACAATGAATATAACTGTTCAGATAATTCACATAACTCAATGGTCAAAACAGGATTTAATGCCAAAGTGTTATTTTCCACCTGGCACTAAGTTGGCATAAAAGTTGCTGACACATTGGGAAAAACAGGGCCCCTTTTCAGCAACTCTGATGAGATGATTCATTTCTGTGGACTTCTTCAATGATGAGATCTGCTATGTCCTCCTTCATCATTTGTCCTGCAGCTTTTTAACACCCCCAACAAAAGCAGAAAATGACAATCTGCTTATTCATATGAGACCCATCCCTAATAAAGCTTAAATTGATGTTTTTAGTTAACGTACGGTCTGCTGGGTTTAATTTGACAAGGAGAATTGCATTTCTTCCATCTAGCTGGAACCTTTCCAGAATCTTCTGTAGGCACAGCTGGTATTTAAGTATGCCATTTGCATCAGTAGTAAGTCACTGGCATGTTCACACAGATTGGCTTTATGCAACTATTTGAACTGGTTTGTTTTCACATAAGTGTTTAGCAATCTTGTGCTACTCACAAATATCATAAACCACATAGACAAAATGGTTGAAATAACTGAAAAAAAATGCTTTTTTGATAAATATTATTTTCTCTGTTTATTTTCGAACTCTGTAAATGTATACTGAACTTTACATGTATGTCAAAAAGAGCATCTGTTTGGCAAGGAGTCCCTTCTCAATACTCTTTTTGCTTTTGAAAGTTAATTTTTGTCTTTTGCCTCTTAATTCTTTTGACAAGTTTTCTCTATCCCCATAGCTTTATGATTTGTTTACACATTCTCCAACAGACTAGAATATTCTAGTGGAAAAAAAAAATTTTTTCCTTGATGGATATGAACTTATAAAAAGGTTCCAGGTGGGGAATATTAATCCAAGTACTTTTCTGTTTGCCAAGCAATGAACCTTGCATCAGATAATCATGGAGCAGAATTTTAATGCAAACCAGGGGCTTTCACTCTCTCGTCAGCATTGCCAAGAATAGGCTGCCAAATGACTGTCACCTCAAACAAGTGGGATGAGATTTATTCTTTACCTGGCAACAGTAATTAAAAAGTCAGTCAGGAAGTTCTATTGGCAGCATATTGGGTAGGTACCTGTTGTAATAATCACCCATATGTAGGAGGAAGATTCTAGATGGATTTCTTGGATGTTGCTGAGTTAACCGATCTGATTTGAGTTAGACATAAGGATGCTACATGAGGCTACCGCACCACTGGGGTAGGGATAGGAAAATCAAGCACTGTTTCATTTCCTGGTCACTATATCCTGTGATCCCTTCTGGAAAGTATAAATGCATATGGCCTACACAAGATCAAACTCAGCTATGATGTTCCTCACAGAATATCCTAATCACATCACTGTCAAGAA
Organism: Carcharodon carcharias; assembly: GCF_017639515.1. Classification (NCBI taxonomy): domain Eukaryota; kingdom Metazoa; phylum Chordata; class Chondrichthyes; order Lamniformes; family Lamnidae; genus Carcharodon; species Carcharodon carcharias. Next base: position 13,325,268 of record NC_054488.1, read on the forward strand.
CACACATGGAAGGTAGCCACTTGAGTGAGGTGTCAAAGGTTATTTTGGCATCTGTGGTACTCTACCCCAGCATGAGTCAGTGCCTTGAGATGAGAGAAGGGAGAATCAGGGGCTGAAATTACTTGTTGAAAATAAGTTGTGTCAGTAGTAGAGAGGTGAGATGTATAGGAAGGTGGGCAGTTAATGGCTTAGACACTGGTTTGTGTCAACCTGCTGGCATGAATTGGATGCAGGGAACAATACCTGGGCTGGAACAATTAGACCTGTATCCGATGCCAGGCCTCAATTTAAATGAGACCAGTGAGCTGCCAGGAAACTCACCGGTGAATCGACATTGGGTTTTGGGCTGCTGCAACATCATTATGTCTGATGGGCAGGGGGGAAAGTGAAAATGTTCAGAATGAAGGGAAAAGATTGGGAGAGGAAGGAGAGTGAATAGGAAAGGAATTTGAAGATTGGGAAAAAGAGGTCACTTGGAAGGAAGGGCAGTGATCTGGAGGGGGAAGCAATTGGATGACAGCCACACGGGAGTCAGCAACAGTCTTTGATACTGTGGCGGAACACTTCTACATTTGCAGGCTCCATATTCGGGTAGGCACCTTTTTAGGCTGCATTCTCCAAATTCCTTTATGATAAGGCTGCAAGTAAACCACATTTACCTTAACACAACTGACCCAGCTCCTGCTGTGTTTAGAGTCACAAAATTTATAGAGGGGGGACCTTAATCAGGCATTTGATTCTTATTTGCATCTGCATGTTGTAATATGCCTTTAAGGAATAACAGCATGACATCACTTGAAGGGAAGTATGTTGTGTGATCCAGTCTCAGTTTCACTTTGGCTTGTGAGCAGAACACAGCACACACAGCTCTGCTGCTGGTATTGCAAGGCTTCCTACATTTGTATAGCTGATCTAATGTGCTTAGTCTAAATAAATGAACCCACAACATGTTTATACAATCCTGAATCAGGTGTTGACAATCCTGAACCAGGATGTTGACAGTGGGGGATTCAGTGATGGTAATGCCATTGAACATCAAGTTCATTCAGGGAGTCCGAGTGATTGGTGCCTTTATATCATTGTGAAAACATGACACTGCAAAGGACCTAACACCTGATTCAGGAGCAAGCACTGAATACCTCTTTTCCTATCTTTATTGATGAATTACTAATGTGAAATGTACATGTACACACTGTCCACAATGCTTTGGCATTATTTTTCCAGGTGTAAAACATGTGCAGTGTCAACAACTTTCTCAGGCAATAGAAATGGTTATTCTAAAATAAAGGTGGTGTGTTATAGATTTTTTTTATTCGTTCAAGGGATGTGGCCATCACTGGCTTGGCCAGCATTTATTGCACATCCCTAATTTTCTTTGAGAAGGTGGCGGTGAGCCAGTTTCTTAAGCTGCTGCAGTCCATGTGGTGTAGGTACACCCACAGTGCTGTTAGGGAGGGAGTTCCAGGGTTTTGACCCAGTGACAGTGAAGGAACGGTAAAATATTTCCAAGTCAGGATGGTGAGTACTTGGAGGGGAGCTTCCAGGTGGTGGTTTTCCCATGTGTCTGCTGCCCGTGTCCTTCTAGATGGAATCAGTCGTGGGTTTGCATGTTGTTGTCTAAGGAGCCTTGGTGAGTTCCTGCAGTGCATCTTGTAGATGGTACACACTGGTGTCACTGTGTGTCGGTGGTGGAGGGAATGGATGTTTGTGGATGGGGTGCCAATTGTGGGCTGCTTTGTCTTGCATGGTGGCAAGCTTTTTGAGTATTGTTGGAGCCTCATTCATCCAGGCAAGTGGGGAGTATTCCATCACACTCCTGACTTGCACCTTGTAGATGGTGGAAAAGCTTTGGGGAGTCAGGAGGCAAGTTACTCATCACAGGATTCCTAGCCTCTAACCTGCCCTTGTAGCCACAGTATTTATATGGCTAGTCCAGTTCAGTTTCTGGTCAATGGTAACCCTCAGGATGTTGACAGTGGGGGATTCAGTGATGGTAATGCCATTGAACATCAATTTCGTTCAGGGAGTCTGATTTGCTGTGGCAACCTAAACTTTTACTTCCTTGTTGTAGTCTGGAGCTATGAATAGTGATAGTAGAGGCTTCAGCCTTCTTTCCATCACACAGCACACCAAAAATATCTTCCACTTTTACTGCCTGCCATTGGCATGTGTTGGAAGGATTTGCAGGTTGATAATCAAATTATTTGGTCATGTTATGAATGCATATTCCATGGCTGTAACGTCCTGGGGTGGAACTCGAATTACCGGAGCTTCTGACCTAGAAGAAAGGATGTTATCCACTGCGCCACATGACCTCCACTAAATCAAAGTACAGATTCATAAATTAGAATCACTAGCAATTGTTTTGACACAAAAATACAACACTTAAGCCGGAAACCTTATAATGCTCACGTTGGTGGGAAGGATATTTGGGAGTAATGAGAAAAATAAATAAATCCAATGATGTGCTGGGCTCTTTCATCAATGAGGATGGGGATATTTGTGGAAGCTCCTCCTCCTGTGAGTTGTTTAATTGTGCACCATCTGGATGTGGCAGGACTATAGAGCTTAGATCTGATCCATTGATTATGGGATCGATCACTTAGCTCTATCTATCACTTGCTGACTAGGCTGTTTGGAATATAAATAGTCCTGTGTTATAGCTTCACCAGGTTGACACCTCATTTTTAGGTATGCCTGGTGCTGCTCCTGGTATGCCCTCCTGAACTCTTCATTGAACCAGGGTTGATCCTTGGCTTGATGGTAATGGTAGAGTAGGGGATATGCCAGGCCATGAGGTTACAGGTTGTGTTTGAGTCCAATTCTGCTGCTGCTGATGGCCCACAGCGCCTCGTGAATGCCCAGTCTTGAGTTACTAGATCTATTCAAAATCTATCCTGTTTAGCATGATAATAGTGCCACACAACAAGATTGAGGGTGTCCTCAATGTGAAGGCAGGACTTTGTCTCCACAAGTACTGTGCAGTGGCCACTCCTACCGATACTGTCATGTACAGATGCACTTACGACAGGCAGGTTTGTGAGAATGGGGTCAAGTATGTTTTTGCCTCACCACCTGCCGCAGACCCAGTCTAGCAGCTTTGACCAGCTCAGTCAGTAGTGGTGCTGCCAAGCCACTCTTGGCTTATGGACATTGAAGTCCCCACCCAGAGTACATTCTGTGCCTTTGCCACCCTCAGTGCTTCCTCCAAGTAGTGCTCAACCTGGAGGAGCAATGATTCATCAGCTGAGGAAGGGTGGTAAGTGGTAATCAGCAAGAGGTTTCTGTGCCCATATTTAACCTGATGCCATGAGACTTCATGGGGGGGTGAGGACTCCCAGGGCAACTCCTTTCCAACTGTATACCACTGTGCTGCCACCTTTGCTGGGTCTCTCCTTCTGAATAGGGCATGCCCAGGGATGGTGATGGTGGTGCCTGGGACATTATCTGTAAGGTATGACTCAGTGAGGATGAATAGTCTGTGAGACAGCTCCCCAATTTTGGCACTAGCCCTCAGGTGTCAGTAAGGAGGACTTTGCAGGGTCGACAGGGCTGAGGTTGCGCTTGTCATTTCCAGTGCCGAGGTCGATATCGGGTGTTCATCCAGTTTTGTTTCATTTTGTAGCAGTTTGGTACAACTGAGTGGCTTGCTAGGCGGCCATTTCAGAGGTCTGGAGTCACATGTAGGCCAGACCAGATGGCAGATTAAAGGACATTAGTGAAGCAGTTTTTGTTTTAATTGATAATTTTATTTTTACATTGAGTTCAATAACCAGGATTACGAATTCAGTCCAGAGCATTACCCTGGGTCTCATACTTACTAGTGCAATGATAATACCACTATGCCTTTGCCTACCCTGACACTTAAGGAGTTGTTATGGAAGCCTGTCCCTGTTGGAAATCTGTCTCTGGAATGAATCAGTTCCAACACTAATGGATACTGAACTGACAAACTGTGTTTACTATCTGGTGAAGTGTTGATAAGAATTCTCGATAAACAGCTGCTCATGAGCATTACTAATAATGGCAACATATCAGGCTCCAACAGTAAAACCACACAGGAGACAGAGCTCGATGAATTAAAGGGATGATGTGAATATGTACTCACTCAAAGTGCAGAAAGATGAACTTGCAGATGTAGATTTGAATAAGCTGGATGCATAAAAATGTTGCTTTTAACAGTTTTAAGGCAAATGATTCCTTACCCTAGGCATATTGCAGTGACTAGAGGAAAATCAGGAGAATTGCATGCACAAAAGGGATCCTGCCCAATTTTGGGTCCATGTATTTAGACGTGTGAATAGAAAGAAATTTGCCTGATTTACTTCCTTTTTCAGGTTTTATATTAAGTGTCATAACAACAGGGAATTGCTAGAGGCAACTTTAACAATAACAAGGGACATGCCATTGTTCAGTGAAAACACTAAACTGAGGTCCTATATGCCTGTTCCTTTGGTTAAAGATCCTGTAACACCATTTGAAGAACAGCAGGAAAGTTTTCCACTTCCTGTTCAATGTTATTCCTTCAACCAACAGCACCAAATTCATTCATATTTAATCTCATTGCTGTTTGTAGGACGTTACTGTCCAAAAATGGTTGCTCACCAAGGCTCCTTCGTCAACACCTTCCAAATTTGTGAACTCTACCACCCAGAAGGTCAACAGCAACAGATGCACAGGAACATCACCATCTGCAAGTTCCCCTCTAAGCCACAAACCATCCTGACTGCCATCTTGATTTGGAAATACATCGCCATTCCTTCACTGTCATTAGGTCAAAATCCTGGAACTCACTCCCTAACAGCACTGTGGATGTACCTACACCACGTGTACAGCAGTGGTTCAAAGAAGATGGTTCACCACCACCTTCTCAAGGGCAATTATGGTTGGGCTATAAATGCTGGCCTGGCCAGTGATGCCCACACCCCATGAAAGATTTTTTTTAGATTAACTACAGAACAATAATTACTCTACACAAAGCAGCAATTCAGTGTTTTGATGATTTGATAAGGTACTAGAAAGTGCAAGATTTTATTCTTCGTTTCTTCTGGGCTCTTTACTTCCCATTGTTTCTGCCAAAACTAGAATGATGGTTTCTGTGCTCAAGAATTGCTTTAAAATTAACTTATTACTTTTAAAAACTTTTTTATTCTTTCCAATTTTGTCCCACCATTCCTCTCCTCCAAAGGACAGTGTTCAGATTGAGAGGAGTTCCATGGGTGCGGACTGCCCTCCAGGACCTCATCGAGTTAGTTGGCTATCCTGCATGTATGAACCTTGGTCGTGGATGTAGCAATAGGAGGCGATATCTCAGTTAAGTCTGATCAAGTCCTTACCTGATGTCCATGCCTATGGTTAGGCAAAAGGAGCATTGGCGTGACTGCCAATTAATATTTTTCCAATGGAACTCCAGCTGAGTTTCCCCTCTCCAACATATGGCACGCTGAAATCAAATGTAGCATTGATACTTTTACTCTGACTGCAAGTAGCTAACTCGTTTCTGGGGATTTGTCTGGGAACTTCCTGCTCTGCATGGCTCATTTACAGGCTGCTTTTGCCAACTAAGCCATCAGGGAAGGTCAAATACGTTGTTTCATAAAAAATCGATTTTGCCAGTGTAATTTGTACGACGTTCCTCAGAGTTGACTGTTGTAGCATAATTGTGCATTTATTGCTGTAATTGTAAAAAGGTGTCAGAATGTAGGTTCATGAGAATATCTGTGAATATGCAAGACAGAAGAAGCAATATTTTCTGCAATGTTGTATTTTTATTTGGGTAGAATTTGGTGGTAGAACTCCAATATTAGTGACTCTATCACAAAGAAAAGTATTTACTTTGAAATCTTTTGCATGTACAGTAATCCAAATGTCTAATTCTATTGATTCTGTAACTGCAATCAAATACAATAAGACAAAAATAAGAATAAAATGCTTTATGAATTCAACAATTAGCGTTATTGTTTCTATTTTCACTTCTGTTGCTGGTAATATATTTGTGACAGATCTTACATGAAATAAAAGATGTGCATTTTGAAAGCTAAAATGTCCTTTGCTAATGCAGTTGTTCATAAATGGTAGGTCTCTGCAATACAACTCTGTATATAATATCCATAAGCAATCCAGTGAAAAGTTAATAACAAATAGAATTGGGTGCAAAAAAAATAGGTGAAAGTTCACCCTTAAAGAAAAATGATTCAAAGTCCCTCCCACTTGCTTGCGTTCTGAATAGTCCATTCAGATTGTTTTGCAGCTGCAAGTCACTTCAGAGCTGTGAAATACAACAGCTGGTGAAAAGCAGTGAACACTTTCAAGAAGCAACTTGATTTTGGGAGAGATAAGATATCAACTTTCAAAGTGTGGTTATCGCAATGTGAATTCAATGTGAATTAATGTATCCCCATTTCCAGCAATTTGCCTGAGTAGATTAAACTTTTATTGCCAAGTGCAGTGTCAGGCTAGGGTATATTTCTACGTAGGCAATATGAAATGTCAGTCAGTTTTTCACGTAATGTGCAGAGGGTCCTTCTGAATTGTCTTATTTTCCACAATAAAGTTACATGCTTCTGAAATTTAACTGTTAAGTACAGCAAATTATTTTGTGTTGCCTCTGGAGGCTCTGGTTTGATCAAGAGGTCGTCAGAGAGTTGTGCAAACTGCCTAGAGCACCTAAAATGTAATGCCTGTGCCAGTGAAGATCACTAAAGCCGTCAACTTCTACAGCACTGGAGGGTTTCAGTGCCACTGAGGACAGAAACTGCATAAACCCCTTGCAATGCATAGGTGTATCTACCAGATCACTGAGCTATGCCAGGCAAATCAATGCACTGTGTTCTCCATGGAGCAGTGAGCCCTTGTTTTCCACTGACTTGCTGGCTTGCTCGTGACATAGGCTGTGTTTGATGGGACCCACATGGGGCTGATAGCTTCTGTGGAGAGGGATGCCCCTTACGTAAATTGAAAATAATTCAAAATTATGCAAATGAATGTCAAGGGACCTGGGTTCAAATCCCGCCATGGCAGATGGTGGAATTTGAATTCAATAAAAATCTGGAATTAAAAGTCTAATGATGACCATGAAACCATTGTCAATTGTTGTAAAAACCCATGTGGTTCACAAATGCTCTTTAGGGAAGGAAATCTGCCACCCTTACCTGGGTCTGGCCTACATGGACTCCAGACCTGTGGTTGACTTTTAACTGCCCTCTGAACAAGCAATTAGGGATGGGCAACAGAAATGTTGGCCTAGCCAGTGACGCCCAAATCCAATATAAAAAACTTTCCCTCTTGCCTGGCCACTTTTGCTTATGTGTCTGATGGTTGCCAAATTGCATGCTGGCACTGGCAAAGAGCTGATGCACAGTATTTCCTTCTTTGTTTGTGCTACATCTTCAGTGACCCTGCCTATGGCGGCTGATGAAATTCAAAGAAATTGCAGCATTCGCAGGAGAACTTACGAAGAGCATCAAAGGCCATACTTGGCTGCAGAGCAAGCAGCCCTGGTGCTGCCACCTGCTCCATAAGGGTCTGACTACTTTCAACGCCACATCCAAGTTGCCAACTGTTCCACAACTGCCACCATTGTCCTGAAGCAGAGGCGACAATCTGACGTGCTCTGGAAGCAATTTACTTTGGAAAGCAGAGCCACTGTGATTTGGTTTCACTGCATATGCAACTGCTGGAAAAAGTTCTCACCTCCTCCAACAATGAAGGACCTTCCCTTCCTCTTCCTTTTCCTATTCTCCAATGTTCAGTAATTCCACCTTGGTGTTCTACTCATGTTGTCCACCTGTATTCCAAGTAAATCTAGCTGGGCTGTTGCATGGGAAATGTAATGAGTGCTCCCAACCTCACCACTCCTTTCCATTCCATGCCCCCAGAAACTCCCTCTCTGCCATACCTACGAGCTGGCCAGTGACAGTAAGGGCTGTCTGCTCATTCTAGCCCGCAGCTATTCACTGCCCCTTGGCAGGAACCGGGCATGTGGCATTTAAACGAAGCCCTTGAGTTAAAACACCCTGTGCCTGAAACTTTGGGTAACATTTCACACTTACTTTGACCCCCATCCCCTGTTCGGGTTTCAAATCGACACCCACTAGTTTTTAGGTGAGCATGATGATTGGTATGGTTTTCATTAATGGGACATTTGAGTCAATCAAAATCAGTATTTTCCTTGTTAAAACTTTTTAATTTCTTAGAAAAAAAAGGGCAAATAAAAAGGTTTCCATGAACAATGAGCAACCACAACAAAACCTATTCACCTATCAGTGAATTTTCTTACAATTCCTTTCCATAGTGATATTAATTGTTTCCCTGCCTCTGAAAATGACATTCGTATCAATAATTACATCAACAATTTGCACCTCCAAGGAAAATACCTAAATTTACCTGTCCTATCTTCTTACAAATATCCCTGGTTTTGTGTACCATCCCCAACCCACAGACATTAGCACCAGGCGGCTACTCTGACACTTCTTCAAATCTGTCTTGAACTCTGGGAACCAAACAAATGTGTTACAGTCCACAGCAAATCCCTCCATTGGAATGTATCCCCGCTGACTGGCTGTTAAATGTACCATTCCCTCTCAGGCAGCTCTCCTCAAGCCCCTAGTGTGGAGCTGCATCCTGTTGCGGGACAATGCCTCCCCGTTTGTCCACTCCTCATGGCCTTATTTGACCTGTTTCCCCTTACACACTCCCAGGCACCACCTGTGATCTGAATAGGGAAACTGCTGTGGCAAATCCCTACCACCCACTCCCCAAACCCCCAGGTAAAAACCGGTGAGCAGCTGTCGGGGAGGGTGAGGAGGACAAAATGTAGGTGTAAAACTTTCCTTTGTAGAGGACCAGGAGTGGCAGGAGGGAGCACTTAAATGAGGCCTGGCCCCCTGCTGACATTGTTTCACTGTTGGGTGAGATAGTAACTCGCCAGAGCAGCTTCCCGAAATTCACCTCAAGCTAATGAGAAGAATGTCTGCAGTCATGTTGAGAGAGAGAGACAAATTGTGTGGAAGACAAATAGAGGGCTGAAAGTTTGCAATGGAAAATTTGCAGGAAAAGAGATGCTAGCCCTGATCTTCATGGGGAGACAGAAAGGCTATAGGTGAGGCAAAAAGTGACCTTGGAGCCTGGCAAAGTTGGGAAGGCAGAGTTCCTGCCAAACTTAATGGCAGCATCTCATTAACATTTTTATAGCTCTGTTTCCCACCTGGGGTAGCCACCCAAATTGACAGTCTGGGCCAGCGGGCAGGGGGAGAGCACCAGTACCAGGAGGCTGTAGTCAGACATCTCTATGAGAGACCCTGGCATTGGGAAAGGAGGCAAGTGCCCATGATCAGGGGTAGGGGAGAGAGGGCCAGCATTTGAGAAGAAGGCGGAGGAATGCAGGCTCAGGGAAGGTGCGAGGAGTCACGATCAGTACTGAGAGTTTCCTGCCCCTGAGAAAACCAGGCCACAACAGTCAATTTTAAAACAAATGGCTCACAATTTGAATTTAAATAGGCCTCACTCGTGTGACAAATAGTGTGACACTTGGACTCCCAGAGTCCTTTGCTGTACACAAGGCTGCATGGATTATACACGGTGAGTTGGGATCACATTCCTTGTACTTAACTCTTTAATCCTCATTTCCAACCTTCTCCCCCCTGTTGGTGAGGGTTAATATTGAGGCCACCATATTTTTGACAATGAACAGCACTGCATGGGATCAACTGTTTTTTTTCCAAATATTTATCGTCTAATCCCACACAGACATCTTATCTGTCTCATTCATGCTCTCCAGCTCTTTATCCTTCTCCCCATCAATTATACAATAATCGCTATGTTTTTTAACTCATCTAATCTGTTCCTTATCCATACAAAAGCCTTTCTCTCATATCCAGAATAGCTTTCTTGCCACAGAGAATGGATCTAATCTAAAATAAAGTAAAATACGGGTCATATAAGTGCCAGGCAATGGCCATCTCCAACAAGACAGAATCTAAACATCTCCCCCTTTAATGTACAATGGCGTTACCATCGCTGAACCCCCCACTATCAACATCCTGTGGGTTACCATTGAATAGAAACTTAACTGGACAAGCCATATAAACACTGTGGCTACAAGTGCAGGGAGGGAGTGAGAATTCTGCAATGAATAATATACCTCCCAACTCGCCAAAGCCTGCCCACCAAATATAAGGCACAAGTCAGGAGTGTGAGAATACCTGTTAATTGCCTGGATGGAGGCAGCTCCAATGACACTCAAGAAATTCAACATCAACTGAGAAAAAGCAGCCCACATGGCAGCTCATCCAAAACCTTAAACATTTACTTCCTCCATCATCAAGCAGCAGCATGTAGCATCTACAAGATGCAATGCAGCAACTCACCAAGGCTCCTTCAACAGCAACTCTCTAACCCCCGGACTCTACCACCTGGAAGAACAAGGGCAGCAGATGCAGAGGGATATCACCACCTGCAAGTTTTCCACCATCCTGACTTGGAACTATATCGCTCTTCCTTCACTGTCGTTGGATCAAAATCCTGGAACTCCCTCCCTAACAGCACCGTGGGTGTACCTACACCACAGGGACTGCAGCGGTTCAAGAGGGCAGCGCACCACCACCTTCTCAAGGGAAATTAGGAATGGGCAATAAATGCTGGTCTTGCCAGTGACGCCCACATATCAAATTTGATTTTTTTTTTAAAGCTAGCTACATTAGTCTGATATTGGGCCTGAACTCCCTAGAAGTGGCGATCAGTGTTGGATTGCCACTCCATACCCAATTACTCACATTAGCTTTTTGTCCCAGCCTTTCTTGCCCGATCTTTTGACTCAGGCCAGGCAAGATGCAGGCAGTGCAGTGCATCCCCAGCAGCCCAGCGTTGAGAGTCAAAGTGAAGGAGTCCACGCCCCCTTTTTTACGGCACTAGTTGTCATAAACTAGATGAGTTTAAAGGTCCATTGAAATGTAAAGGTTCTTGACAGGCCAGGGAGAAGATAAGTGTCTAAGATAAATGGATAGGATATGGGGGGGGGAGGGGGGGATGATGGACTGGATCGGAGGTTGGGAGAGTTGTAAGTTGGGGAGGGAGTCTGAGGGGATCGAAGGTTGGGGGAAGTCGGAGGTCAGAAGGGGGTTGGGTCGGGCCAGGCTTGCGGGGTGGAGAGTGTGGTCAGGCCTTAGGAAGGGGGAAGTGGTGGGGGGTGCTGTCTGGCCTCGGGTCGGGTTGGGTTGGGTCTGGTTGGGCCTGGGTGGGAGGTGAGGGGGAGGGTGTTGGGCCTAGAGGTGGAGGCTGTGAGGCAACAGGGATGGGCGGGAGGAGGGTGTCGGGCCTCAGGGATGATAGGCTTGTGGGGAAGGGTCAGGCTTGGGGGGTGGGGCCTGGTTGACGGGGGTGTTCGGGCCTCGGGAGGTGTCAGGCCTTGTGGAATTGATTGGGCCTCGGGACATGGGGGATGTCTGGCCTGGGGTTGTGTCAGGCTGGAGGTACGGTAAGGGTGATTGGCAGTGCAGGTGTCAGGCCTCAGGAGGGGTGGCCGGTCCTGTAGAGGGAGGGTCAGGCCTCGAGCCTCGAGGCGGGGGTTGGGGGGGGGGGGGGTGGTGGAGGCCTTGGGAGGGGTATGGCAATGGCTCTGGGAGGTAGGTCAGGCCTCAGGGGGGTTCGGGAAGGGCATCAAGGGGGTGGGGGGTGGTTTGGCTTTGGTGAGGGGTGTTGTAGGACCTCAGGAATTGGTGGGAATGGTGTTGGGCCACAGGTGAGGGTGCTGGGTCTCAGTTGAGGAGGGTGCTGGGCCTTGGCCGGGGAAAGCGGGGGGGGGTGGGGTTGAGCTTGCGGGGTAAGGTGGGGGATGTCAGGCCTCGGCACGGTGGGGCTTTGGGAAGGGTCAGGGAGGGCCTCGGGGAGGGACGGATGGTGGGGGAGGGGGTTCTGTGCAAGTGTGGGGAATCCTGTGGAGGTGGGAGTGGTAATGGGAGACTCCTTAGTTTTTGGGGGGAGGGGGTGGGGAGGAACCCCTTGGAGGGCCGGTTTGGGTCTGTACAATGGTTACCCAGAATTTAGAGGCGGTTTTAATTCTTGTAACTTTTCCTGGGTAACTATTGATGTAAGCCAGTCAGAACCATCTGAAGTTTGCGATTTAAATTGCATTTTTTCCAATGCAGGTTCCAATGCAGGGCAATAGCCCAGGGGAAGTTTGCACTTCTGGGCAATCGCTGTGCAAACCTTACCTGGGAACTTCCAGGTAAGAGGATTCTTCCACGCATCTTTGCATTCCCCCCACCCCACCCTGTCCAACAAATCTGGCTCTGTGGAGCTCGGAAGTTAAGGCCCAACGCCTACTATTCTTAAATGCGTGGATTCATCACACCAAGATATGCTGATGTATTAAATTATTTTTTTGTGATTTCAGTGCATTTATCAAAGCAATCCAATAGAACTGTGAGTATGTAGAAATCGTGTTCACAATGAATAAAATATTTATATAAATCCTGCACCAATTTTATTTGGCTGGATATAAATTCACATAAATATTGTAACCAATGAATCAGCCAAGCCATTACATGTTATAGAACCATGGAATCTTGCAGTATATTAGCAGGCCATTCATCCCATTCTGCCTATGCTGGCTATTTGAAAGAACGATCCAATTAGTCCCACTTCCCCTAGCCTTTCCCCATAGACTAGCAAATCCTTCCTTTTCAAATATATGTTTGAAAGTTATCACAGAATCTGCTTCCACCATCCACTAAGGCAGTTCATTCCAGATCATAACAACTCTTAAGTATTTTTTTCCCTCATCTCCCTCTTGGCTCTTTGATTAATTGTCTTAAATCTGTGCCTATTGGTTGTCAATTCTCCTGCTAGTTGGAACAGGTTTTTTCCTTTATATGCTACCAAAACCCTTCATAATTTTGAACACCTCTCTTAAGTCACTAATAAATAAACACTGCACAAACACTGAAATTTTCTCCTCTTTAGCATGAAATGATTCAATTTTTCTTTAAAAAAAAGTAAGGTATGTTGAACTGCTCAGGCCTTCTTTGCTGACAAAAGCTTGTTTTGAATAACCTCTTGACTGATTTCTCTGCTAAGTGCAATAAAAGGCTATAAGGAACACATTCACGTGAAATGCTGCTTAACATGTAACGTTTCACTATATTGTATCAGATGTTGGACAGTAACTTTGGGTACTGGATTGCAGTGGAAAGGGTTAATCAGGGCTGCTGCAGGTTTTGCTGATGTGATAAATTACGGTGCACTTTTCAGTGTTCATGGCCAGGGTTTTACAGTCGGTGTGCGGGGCCGGGCCCAACACACCGGCATGTAAGATGATGTGCGATGACTTCGGGCTTGTATCCCGACATCACCGCGCACCATCGCGATATTTCGGAAGGTGGGCGCGCTATGAGGATGGAGGCGCACCCACCATTAATTAACAGGCCAGTTAAAGTCCTTGAGGCACCAAACGAAATCGATTTTGTGCAGCCCGTGTGATTTTTCAGGGCATTGCATGGGAGCAATGGGCAGGCGGGTAGGCCACATTTTCAAAAGCCTCATCCACGGGTCAGTTAAGAGGGGTGTGTGGGCTCGTTAATGCGAGTTGTTAGTACTTTAGATTATTACTTACTGCTACTTGCTTGTGTGAACAGGACAACTTCATTTCGCTTCAGACCTGCTTTGACAGAAATAACAGGCTTCAGTTCCGGTCTCCAGAGGAGCCATAACACTTGGGGCCTTCCAGATATCAGACAGCCTGGGAATGGGGATTGTGGTCTCTGCTGGAGGCACCTCCTCTGAGGAGGAAGGGAGGGCCAGAAGGGGGAGGAGGCCAGGTGTCCCTATTCAGCCTCCAGTGGAGTGACCTGTGGGAGGAGAGGCGCAGGCACAAGGGGCGCAGGGCCAACAGGAAGGGGCCGTTGAAGACGCCACTATCCTGCTGCCAGGGTTTACAGGTGGTGATGCAGCTACCTCAATATGTCTGAGGTGCAATGCCGAAGGAGGCTCTACCTCTCAAGGGAGACTGTGACCTCCATCTGTCAGATGAGTGGCCCTGAGATTAGCTCCGACTATGTGGGTGGACACCCCATGCCAGTGGCGCTGAATGTCATGGTGGCCCTCAACTTCTATGCCTCCGGCTCTTTTCAGATGTCGGTGGGTGATCTTTATGGAGTCTCCCAATCAGCTGTCCACAGTTGTGTCAAGCTGGTGACAGAAGCTCTTTTCAGGCATGCATTGACTTTCATTCACTACCACATGGACAAGGCCAGACATGCTAAGTGAGCCAGAGGCTTCGCGGCCATTGCTGGCTTCCCCCGCATCAGGGTGCAATAGACTGTACACATGTGGCCATCAAGGCGCCAGCGGGTGAGTTGGGAGCCTTCGTCAACAGGAAGGGATTACACTCCATGAACGTGCAGATAGTGTGTGACCATAGGATGCAGATTCTGCAAGTCTGTGCAAGGTACCCAGGCAGCTCCCATGATGCTTACATCCTAAAACACTTCTAGGTGCTGAGGCTCTTCAGTGCTCCAGCCCTGCTGGATGCTTGGCTGCTGGGCGACGAGGGCTATCCCCTCAAAAGGTGACTCATGATGCCGCCATCCAAGAACAGAGGTCGAGTAGCGGTACAATAGGAGCCACGTCTCCACAAGGGTGGGGGTAGAGAGAACCATCGGTCTTCTCAAGATGTGCTACAATGCCTGGACTGTTCATGGGGCACGCTCCAGTACCCCTAGATTGTGTGTCATCGATAATGGTTGCATGCTGCGCTCTCCACAATCTGGCGCTGGAAAGGGGAGACGCAGTGGAGGAAGATGATGTTGACACAGATGCTCTGGCAGCAGACGATGAGTCCAGTAATGGGTCCGAGGGTGAGCACGCTCAGGAGAACACTGAGGGGATAGACACTGACCTGGGCAACCTCCAAGGAGGCAGGGACACCTGGAAGGCTTTGATCCAACGCTCCTTTAGCTAGCCTACCAAAGATAAACCACAACCACATGCCAGGGCTGCAGGCTCCATACTCGTTCCCTCTCAGGAACATTTGCTTGGTGAACAACATGCACTATGTGCCATTTCAATAAAGCTCAATGACAAACAAGTCACTCATAACATCATGGGTTCCCCTTCACCTGCAGAACTAATGAAGCACCCAGAGGCTTGTTGAAAACAAGCTTGTGGAGCCTGGCATACATAAATCAAATTAAATGTAAAGGTGTTCAACATCACATCAACTTAATAAAAACTCAAAAGTAGGACAAAAAAATAGCACAGTGATAAGCCTGTGTTGTATCTAAGGTGATTAACATTTATGTTTTCGGGTGCTACGTCTAGGTGCTCCCCCCTCACTGGCACCGGCATTGGAGACAGCCTGCTCACTCTGCTGTCCTGTTCGCCTTGATGACCTTGACAGGTGTCCTCTGGCCTCTGGAGCCTGTGCTGACCCTGCCTGGGAGGGAATGGCCAGTGGTACAGCTGGCATCTCCCCAGTTGCCACAGCCTCATCAGATGCCATCGTCACTGGCAGAGGGGCGGAGGAGCTGCTGCTGTCATCCAGAGCACCCTGAGAGGAGCCCACAGAGGCAACAAGTAGCTCGTGCACCAACATCAGGTCACTTTGGACCTCCCTGCTCACCATTGATGGATGGGCACTTAGCTGGGATACTGGGTGCCCAATCCATCTCCCACACTGGCAGTGACCACCTGAGGTCATTGCCTGTGTGAAGGCATGCAGGTCCAAGCACATCCCCAGGAATCCCTGATTGAGCTCCTGGAGGAACCTCTCCATGAGAGTCGCCACTATCTCCATGGAGGAGGCAGTGCGCTCAGCCATGAGGGTCATTGCATTGCTCATGCTCCGCATAGACTCCTCCACAACGGAGTCCATGGCACACAGACCCTCATGTGCCTCCGCCAGATCCTCCTGCACACCCTGCTGGACTTCCAGCATCTGCTGCCTCAGGGATGACTCCAGAGGCACATCATTGGCCACTAGCTGAGCATGTTCCTGATCCGCTCTGTCTGCCAGTGCCCTGGGCACTCTCTGCCTCTGCCTGTACCTCAAGCAAGTGTGAAGTGCCCTCACTGCTGTGCCCGGGGACACTAGCCAACGATCTAACTCCCACCGAGGTGCTGGTATCTGTGTTGGTGCCTGCCTGGCTGAGAGGGTGTGACGCTGGTGTGTTTAGGTCCTCTGTGTCCTCTGGGGTGAGTAGAGGTCCTTCAGGCTCCTGACCCCGAGGGTGTTCTGGTGACCCTGAAAGAAAGAACAAGGACATGTCATTAGTTGAAGTCGTTACACTGTTGCTGTGCATGCCTGGCATCTGGACCAGGGTGTCCTTGTCTTTCCACTATCAATGGGGATTCCATGTTGAAGGCTCAAATCAATATACAGACAACAGTGGAGTGGTTGCGATGACAGGCATTCTGACCTCAATGCATTGCACTCTTACCTCACTGTGTCACCCCAACCTCACCGCGGCTAGTTGATTGAGGTGCATGGCATCTCTCCAGCTCCAGTGACTTCTGCTCATATCTGATCAAGATTAGAAGGTGGGGCAGTCCTCCAGTCCGCAGCCTCTCTGCGTTACTGTGGGCTGTCTTCTCCTGAAAGGAGAGAGGAGCATTGATTATTCCACCCTGTATCTGCTTTGCCATTGTAGTCTGGCCAACCCCACCTGAGGAAACGTTGCAGGTCTCAGCAAATCCGTGACCCTGGAGCTGCAAAACTCTCATTCCAAGCAGCCAGGGCTCACCCCCTTGCCCCTCATTGACATTTGCCACTCACACTCTAAGAACTCTAAGGTCTGGCGGGGGAGTGGGGGGGGGTCTGTGTGTGGAGTGAGGTCAGGGTGGTGGGGCGCTCCTAACTGCTGTGCCAAATGACCCAATCCAACACGGTACTCGCCCCTCCCAATCGCAGGAGGTCATTAGAGCGCTTATGGCACTGCACCCATGTGCGCCTCACCACGTCATGGGAGCTGACCCCGAATGCTACCTCCTCCCAGGCATTTTTGGTGAGGTGGGGAGACCTTCTCCTCCCGTCCCTTGGGACAAGGATATCCCGGCGATGCTGCCACCTCCTCCAGGAGGGCAGCGGGACACTCATCAGAATACCTCGAGGCCAACTGCCCCGACGACCTGCCCTCCTGCCTGCCTCGTTCTGCAACGACCCTTCTGCATCATTACGGTGCTGCAACGTCAAGGACAGCCTTTGCACGGCTGCCTGCGCTGTTTTTGAATAGGCCGCTGGGCTGCTATTGGACCCGGCGGACATTGATCTCGCCCTGCTGCATGCCGATGCCAGAGACACGCATTACGCTGGGAGGGCTTTAATTGGCCCCCGTGTGAAATGGCGGTGCACTCCCGATCGCGGGCGGCGGTCACTTTCCTGAGCGTCCCCGCCCACTCCCACCAAACCCACCTGACACAGGAAAAATTCTGCCCTATGATTCAGAAATGGAATTCTGAAGTATAACTGAACCCTCTTTACTGATTCTGTGCTTCTTATGAGTGTAGGTCTGAGGCAGTTCCCTCAAGATGAATAGCAATGAATACTCTTTGGAAATATACTTAGGGTGCATATGAAGATTAAACTTCATCAAAAGTAAAGGTACCTCCCCTTTTCACTCCATTTCCATTAATTAGCGACATATATTTTTCACCAATGTAAATGGAGTCTCACTATATCTGAGTTTAATGTAAACAGTTCCATTATATTAGCTTTTATGATTTTCTGCTGTCCCGCTTCCTTGAACTTCTGTAAAGGCAAATGTGAAACAATATACTTCTAAGAAATATTAGCTTGAGATCTATTTGGTTGTTTTGGACTGAACTCACATTGAGTAATGAATTTTATCTGAGCCTCATTCTAGGTCAAATGGTTAAGGTGGTGGGCTGGACATGGAATTGATCAGGACATAATCATGATTCTGTGGTGGGTCTAGACCACCCCAAATGCCTCTTTCGTCAGTTAACATACTGAGGAAACTAACATAATTCAATCAGAAATACAGATTCCAAATGAATAAATGATTCACTCTTTCTTCAGCTCGCTGAAAACAATTCCTAGTAGTATTATTACATTTTCCAATGTTCTTGGTAAAAAATCTCCCACTAATTCCCATGCCACAGTCCCGAATCAGCTCTTGTCAAAGTCACAACTGACATTCTGTGTGACTGTGGGAAAGATGAACTTTTTCTCTTCATCCTTCTTGGCCTATCTGCAGCTTTGGACATGGTTGACTACATCATCCTTTCCCAACACTTCTCCAACAGCATTCAGTTGAATGGGACTGCACTCGCTTGGTTCCGTTCTTATCTATTCAGTCCTGGCCAGAAAAATGGCTGCTCTCCCTTCTCCTGCACTGTTTCAATGAGATCATCTCATATTCTTATAAAACCCAGAGACTAAGGCCCATTCTACAAAATCTCTCCTCCTAGGACAGCCCTCTCATCCCAGGAATCAATGTAGTGAATCTCCACTGCACTTGTTTTGGGCAAGTAAATTATTCCTTGGGTAAAGAAAGCAAAACTTGTTGCATGGTGCTCCAGGTGTAGTTTTGCCAAAGCCCCATATGATAGCAACCAGGCTTCCTTACTCTTAGACGCCAACCCCCTTGCAATATAGGTTAAACTGCTGTTTGCCTCCCTAATTGTTTGTAGCACCTGTGTATTAACCCTCTGTTATTTGTGTGTGAGGCACCCGAACTCCTCTTAAAACAACATTCACTAACCTCTCACCTTTTAAAAAATATTTTGCTTTCCAATTCTTCCTACCAAAGTGGATACTAAAACTAAATGTCTTTAACTGCACCCAGAGGCCACAGGGCAGCTGGTGTGGGAAGCGGAAAATGTTGCATTGCTGGGACTGAGGTTCATTGTTAAGGAAGAGTAGGTGGAACATTTCTATGACTGTATGATTACGCTACATCCAACTATTTTGATGCAGTGGGTACCCAAAATATAAAGTACTCCATTCCCCATAATAGCAATATCTTTCACCTTAATGAACACAGAAGAGAAAAGAAAGCATCTTCACTGTTGTTGTATAAATCACAACAATAAAAAGCTGCCCTCAACTGCAGTCGATGCCATGCTGATGAAAATTGCACATAGATCTTCAGGCTCCCTGCGCAAGCAAGAGTTTGGCAAATTGTGATGCCAAAGAGCCATTAAGCACTTGGTGCTATGTGAAAAAAAAATGAAAATGGGAACAAAAAACAATTGTATATAACCCACATTTTCCAGAAAAACACAGGCTATCATGCTCAGTAACTGTAATAGAGTAAATCAATCTTGTGAGGTGACTGTTAAAGTAATAATATTTAGATATGGTGAAAGTAAGAATTGAGATGCCACAACAGGGCTGATAAGATGCCAAATGATTAATAATAAAGTCCAGTGGCACAATTTAGGCTATTTGTATCTTGGCAAAAATGTGTAGCTAGACTGTCGTGCCTCACTTCATGTAGCAAGTCATTGAAATGTTGATGTTGGTGAGTTAACAACAGCAATTAAGCTGGGTGAATCCAATTAACTTGAGGCCGCACTCCTGAATCAAAACAAAGAATGCTGGAAGTACACATCTGAAACTTAAGCAGAAAATTCTGGAAACTGTCATCAGGTAAGACAGCATCTGTGAAGGCAGAAGGGTGGGCTTAATGCTTCAGGTCATTGAACTTTGGTCAGAAGATGTTAAAGATGAACAGCTTACAAGAAGCACAGGAGACGATTAAGTAGCAGAATTATGGGGAGGGTAGGAGATAATTAAACGACAGAATTGATCATGGTGTAAGAAAAAGGAGGCAATCATGAGACAGTTTGGAGAAATAATTTCTCTCAGGGTCCACTCCCATTATGGCACTCATCCCTCACTCCTCATACTTGTCTTCCTTTCTCCAGCATAGTCCTGTGCAAGTACAGGAAATGTAACACTGACCCTTTCAGCTCCCATACCAACTGCCAAGCACCCAAACACTCCTTCCAGGTAAATCAACAATTAATTGTGCTTCCAACCTAGTTTACTGTATTCAACGTTCACCATGCGATACCTTGTACACCAGGGACAAATAGTCATCAGCCTGAAATAATAATCTGACCTCTCCACAGGTGTTGCTTGACTTGTTGAATGCTTCAACACTTTCTGTTCTAATTTTGGGTATTATTGATGGTAGATTGATGAAAATGTTTTTGAAAACTTTGTTGCATTTTTGATTTTGTCATCCTTAATACATACTGAATAAGTACATTTGCAGAAATTTCATAACTACAATTATTATTTTATATTTAATTAGTATTTTAAAATCTGAAGATGAAGGACATTAAATAATATGCAGATTTCACAATTCCGTCTGTGATGTTTGTAATATCATATTGACCAGTAGGGGGTGATCACAACACACTGACTGCAATTCAACATCTTACTGTAATCAGTATCCAGGAGTTTCAATTCATTAAAAAAACCTTAAGTACAAAACCTAATGGTTCCAATTGGAACAGATGTACAAGAGAAACTGCAATGAATAGGAAAAGCAGCTTACTTGCCTGCAAGCCTACCCACATCCTTCAGACCCTCACATTCACAAAGGTCAAGTCATGTTACTTATTATGAGCTCTGCTCTCCAGCAAACAAAATTCTCACTCCCAGCCCCAATTCTACTTCTCACTATTGATTTTGCATTTCCACTTACTTTATCTGACCTGAAACTGAACTGAGTTCAGAGGAGAGAATTGCTTTAATTTGATTTGTGCTTAAATTCCTATGGTCCCCTGGATTTACATGTTTGAAAAAGAGTTTGATGCATTGATTGATCCACCAATGACAGTATTTTGATTAAAAAAAGGTGCACCAACTTCAGGCTCATGACCTAAATACACCAGCACTGATTGGGCTAAGGAAACTGGAGAACAAGTAAATACATTCTGAATCATGCTGGACCAATTGTACTCACTGCGTCTCTAAACCTGGCCACCTGACTCTCTGCTTGTCCCCACTCAAATCTCAGCAGCCTATCTGAGTCCAATATTCTGTGTGTTCGTCAGTCTCCACTTTTTAAAAATTCATTGTCAGGCTAAAGCATCACCAGCAAAGGCGACACTTATTGTCCATCCCTGGTTGTCCTTAAAAGCAGCTTCTTAAACTGCCGCTGTCCATGTGGTGAATATATTCCTACAATGCCATTAGATTTAAAGTTTGAGAATTGTGACTCAGGGATTATAAAGCAATGGTGATATATGCTCAAGTTAAAATGTCTTGACCGGTAACTTGAAGCTGACAGTGTTTTCAAGCACCCAATTTCCTTGTCCTCCTAGATGGTGGAGATCATGGGCTTTGGGAGGTGCTGTCGAAGTAGACTTGATGGGCTGTTGAGGTGTATCCTGTAGAGACACTTGCAACCGAGGTATGTAGGTGGTGGAGGGAGTGAATGTTTAAGGTGGTGGGTGGGATGCCAATCAAGCAGACTGCTCTATCCTGGATGGTGTCGAGCTTTTGAGTGTTATTGCAGCTGCACTCATCCAGACAAGTGGCAAGTATTCCATTGTTCTCCTGAGTCACTCCAATATAGATGATGGAGAGGAGGCAGGGAGTAAGAAGATGAGTTACCTGCTACAAAATACCCAGACACTGGTAACCAAAGCTTTGATTTGGCCAGTCCAGTTGAGTTCAGGGGAAGTTATCAACTGATAAGGCAGGGAGTAGAACTAGGTGGAATGCTTTTTCAGAGAGTCAGAGAGCCAATACAGACTCAATGTGCCGAATGGCCTCCTTCTGCATTGTAAAGATACTGTGATACTGTGATACAATGACTGGCTGCTATTACAGTCAACATACACTCTGATCACTAATTTTATGGTGCTCTTGCATACTGTACCTGCTGGCAGTTAACTTTGTGGATAAGAATGAGGCTATGATTTTGGATATGGGTTGTACACACACACACACACACACACACACACACACAGTCTGTCCTGGTTCTGTTTCCCTTATGTTTGAAGCAACTTAGGCTGATGTGTGCCAAGACCTTTCTAAAATGTTGGGTATGTACGTGGCTTGCCAGAAGCAACAAGTTGAGGCCAACCTGCACTATAGGCAACAGCTGTGCACAAGAGCTTAGGCAGCTTAAATGTATTATTAAGATGCTTGAAGAGGAGGAACAATAATAAAATGGTTGAACTTTTAATAAATTACACGCAAAAAAACAGACTCCTTCTTGCTGGCCCAAAGCACAAATGAGTTTGTTTTTTTCCCTGTTTACAGTCATTTATTTAAATGTAACTGCTGTTAAATATAAATCATTTAATTAACTTCTTCAAACATAAAAGTTATTTAGTATTGTAGACAGTTCCTCTTCTGTTGGTTTCATCGCCTGCAACTTCTTTTCCTCTTCCACCAACAAAACCATTCACCTCTGTGTGACCTTTCTCAGCTGCGGAGCTGGGTGGTCCAAACTGGAGGTTTCTTCACAACTGCCACCTTGCAATCAGCTGATATGAGAAGTTAGATGGATGAAGTGTTCCTCCCCAAGAACGAGACCTCAGATTGGAATCATGTTATTAAGAAATAGAAATAGCAAAAGCTGAAAGTGCGCAACAAACCAGTCAGCTTGTGTGAAATAATTCAACATGAAAAGGTGCAATAAAGATATTATCTACAAAAGCAAAATAGGCTAACGTTTGGGAACAGTTCCTGTTTCTTTCCAATGCTGATTGTGCTGCAGTACAACTCCAGCATTTTCTTTCTAGTTTTTTTTTACCATAGTTTCATAGAATGACTTTTTAAAAAATTTATTCTTTCATGGGATGTGGGCATTGCTGGCAAGGCCAGCATTTGTTGTCCATCCCTAATTGCACCTCAACTGAATGGCTTGCTAGGCCATTTCAGAGAACAGTTAAGCGTCAACCACATTGCTGTGGGTCTGGAGTCACATGTGGGCTAGAATGAGGTAAGGACAGCAGATTTCCTTCCCTAAAAGGCAGATGGGTTTTTACAACAATGAATGATAGTTTCATTATCACACTACTGAGATTTATCTCAATCTCAGATTTTGCTGTTAATTGAATTTAAATTCATCCAACTACTGGGATAAGGAGGATTAGCCTGGACTCTGGATTACTAGTTCAGTGACATTACTAGTTCTGGATTACTAGTTCAGTGACATTACCACTACACCACTATCTCCCCCTAAAACATTACAATACAGGAATAGGCCATTCAGTCTGTCGTGTCTGTGCTGGCTGTCTACTAAGGCAATTCACCTCGTCCCACTCCCCCGTCTTTTCCCTGTAGCCCTGAAATGTTTTTTTCTCTTCAGATAAGTATCCTATTCCCATTTGAAGACCTTGATTGAACCTGCCTCTACCAAACTCTCAGGCATTGCATTCCAGATCCTAACCAGTAGTTCTGTAAAAAACCTTTTCCTCATGTCGCCATTCCCTCTTTTGCCAGTTACCTCAAATTAGAGTCCCCTGGTTCCCATCATTTCCACCAATGGGAATAGTTTCTCCCTAACCACCCTGTCCAGGCCCCTCATGATTTTTGAACAGCTCAATCAAATCACCTCTCAACCTTCCATTCTCTAGGGAGAACAATCCAGTTTCACCTATTTATCCACGTAACTGAAGTTCCTTATCCCTGAAACCAATATCATGAATTTTTTCTGCACACTCTCTAATGCCTTCACATCCTTCCTAAAGTATAGTGCTCAGAACTGGATGCAATACTCCAGCTGAGGCCTAATTAATTTTTTTAAATACAGTTTTACATAACTTTTTGCTTTTGTACTCCATGCCCCTATTTAGAAAACCCAGGACCCTGAATGCCTTATTAATGTTATGACCACAGCCAGTGTTAATTGCTGTGCAAACAAAATCCCAGAGAGAAACTTGGCTTGCAGGCCACAACCTTTTTTTTGCATTCTGAAACCGAGATGAAGACGTATCAATCTCATCAGTAAGAAGTCCAGTAACACTTTTAGGATTTTAAAAATTAAAAGTAAAAGTTTTATTAACAAAAGATAAAAGAAAACTTAAGCACACAAGATTACAGTTCCACAATTAAGGCTGCTCTTACAAAACATTCCCCCAAAACCCTCTACTTGGTCAAATCCACAAGTAAACACCTTCCAGGCAACACTCCTTACAGATGTTTAGGTTTGAAATCCAGTAATATTACACAATGCAACTGCTGTAGCTTCGACAAAGGAGTACCACATGACCTTTACCCTCTTCCATTCTGCGGTGGGATCCACTTCAGAACAAGACTGCTTGCTGCAGCCCAAGACTTCTCTGGTTTGACTGGATGGGAGTTTTAAACTGCATCCTCCCCCTGTCCAGAGCTCCAGCTATCTCAACAGCTCAAACAGCTCCAGGTACCTCCAGCCATCTCTGGTTTAACAGCTATACAGCCATCTCCAGCTCCGCAGCTATCACCAGCTATCCACAGTAACTCTAATACACTCTTTTTCCCTTTCATTCCCTTTCTATTGTTCTCACACCCCTTTGAAACTCAAACCCTTCCAAATATAAAATCTTTCATGTTTCCATCTTGTCTTTGCTTTTGGGTCAATAAAATATCATATCCCCACTACCTGTTTACCTATGAACTTATGCATGGTGCAAACATTTTTTTTCCCACCTCTGAGCCCCCTATGATATTCAAACAACCTCTCAACTTATCTAAAAATGCAAACATTAGATCTAACCTATTTACTTGCACCTCAACTTAGCACCTCTATCCTTTTTGTATTTGCAAACCCCCAGACAACCTGACTCCTATCAAACTCTTGTCCAGCTTAATTAAATCCCACACACACAAACACACAGCCTTCTTTACAGAATAGCACAATCCATTCTCACATTAACTGCTTTCTCAACTGCCATGCAACATTCAGTGATTTGTGTACAAAAAGCCTGCAGGTCCCTCTGCTCCTGCAACCCCTATCGAATTGTACTCTGTTTTTGTTATTGCCTCACCTTATCCTTCCTGCCAAAATAAATTACTTCACACTTCTCTGCATTAAATTTCATTGACTTGTCCACCCATTCCACCAATCTGTCTACATCCTCTTGAAGTTTATCATTATCCTCCTATAGTTCACAATACTTCCACATTTTGTGCCATCTGCAAATTTTGAAATTGTGCCCTATTCATCCAAGTCTAGGCCATTGATATATATCAAGAAAAACGTTTTTCCCCATTGACTTAGATCTATCCCAGGACCTTTCATTGACCTGAAATGTTAAATCTGTTCCTCTCTGCACAGATGCTGAGTGACCTGTCAAGTATTTCCAACAATTTTTTATTTTGTTTTTATTTCAGGTTTCCAGCATCTACAGCATTTTGCTTTTGTAGATGAACTCACAGGAAATGAGTAATCAAGATCTGGTATCATTGCCAAATAGTATGTAGGCTGAAGGACAAAACCCAAGGTCAAGTCTATCAACCTTCCAGCGATTGCTAACAATTCAATTCACTGTTGACAGCTCTCACAGTCAATAATTCAATTTCCCCAGGATACTGTGGTTTCTTGTCGAGTACATTTCTTATATTTTTCCGCTACAATTTTTATTTTTGATACTTGAAGGTCATATCAGAAATAATTGTAAATATTGTGGTGGTAACCAACTAATAGCATCTCCATCAGACTTTTTTTCCTGCAGTTAAAAAATATTGCCATAATTGGATAGGTGGAGAGGCGTTTATTCAGACAGAAGAAACCCTATCTCACATTGATGGAAGAAGCTGAGCAGGAATGAGTCACCTTTCATGAGAAGGCCTGGAAAATCAAAAGGATGAGTCACACTGGGTTGCTCTTCTACAGTGTGTGTTATTAATGAGCATTGGTAGAAAGTTGCTTTCCTGTTTTTTTTTAGTTTTTAGTTGGAACAATATGTTGACTGAGAGAAAAAACTAAAAAGGGAAGAGTAGTTAACTAATGGGAAATGGACTAAAAGAAAAATTAAAATCTCTAAAAATAATGTTGCAATTTTCACTGTTTTGCTTTTGTGGAATGTAATCTAACAAAACCTTTCAATGAATATGTCATCTTGCTTTCTGTCCTTAAAGAGTTAACATAGCATTGGCTGTTATAAGTAAATTATTAAACATTATGCCATAATATTGAGCAAGTCGAAAATGTTGACGAAACTACCGGTTGTAAGAGCAGCACAACATTGTGTGTACTGGTGTAGTACAAACTCATCTCACTTCCGCATTCATTTCAAGAAGGACACTTGTGTTGCAACATGCCATCTGATGCCCAACACCGAGGAAAGTAGATGTTGGATGTCTTCTGATTGACAACAAAGCTGGCCAATCAGTAACTCCTCTTTTTTGTGAGTTTAAACAACATCCAGATATGGGAGTCAGGAGAGAGACAGTTGCAGTTAGTACAAAAGAACACATTATGACAGAAGGTAAAATAAATAAAGGTGGATAGCTTTCTCATTACTTGAATCAGTCAGGATAATCCTTTGAACTAAAACTTCACCGATCTACTGAAATTAAATTTGGTTGGGCAACATTATTTTGGTGAACACAGAATTTAGCACAAACTGTAGATGGATTTTTTTTCCGTATTGCTTTGAAGCTGTTTGAGGTTCTTTTTTTTTCAAATTTTGAAGTTAAAAAATTAAATGCAGGTGATCAACATGGAAGAAATAAATACTTCATTTCTTGAGTAAAAATGAGTGGGGTGAAAATTTTGTGTGTGGGAAAAAAATCTGCAAAAGCTTTTCTATACTTTTAGACTTTTACTAGTTTATTATTTAAATTAAGATTAATAGGAAAATATGGTTTGATTTATTCAGGGTGAACACTTTGTTATTATTGGAGCCAATCAGAAGAACACATAATGGGACCATATGACATTCCTCAGTACACTTTTTAAATGCAGGGTTTAACCTATTTATTTTAAATGGGTTATAACCTGCATTAAGATATCAGACAGACCATGTCATATGAGTATTGCTGAAAAAATGCTGTTGAAGCTTTTTGTCTTGCAGTCATCAGGCCAATTCGCAAGAATACCTAATTGTAAAGGGAACAACAATTTATACTGCATGAGAAGAGAGTGCTGATTGGTTGGTAAGTGGACTCTGATTGATAGAGGCGTTGCCATGAAGAATGCACCAGTTAACAGATAACTGACAGTTAACTGCCAAGTTTTGTTTAAATTCGAACTACGCAGGTTGATTGGCTAAGGCATTGCCCTGGGGATTTCAGCAGTACTCAAGTTCTGCATTACCAAATGACTACATGCCATATGAGCATTTATCCACTATCATTACAAGATTAATTTCTGTGCTAATACATTTTTATAAATCCCCTAATAATTGATAGGGAATTTAAATACAGTAGTTTTGAACTGGATTGTTATTTATCATTCCTCCCTAGTCTACTGTAGGGCTAGAGACATGTGTCAAGGTGGTTGGCCCATCCCTGAAGTATGTTAGTGAACCAATTGGGTTTTTAAGATACCACAGCAATCTTCAACACTATTTTTCTGGTGTTGCCCCAAGGATTACTGGATGAATTAAGTTATTAGAACTTGCCATGTAGGATTTCTACCGTTAACTTCTGGGTTGCTGGTCCAGTACTGTAATCTTTAGGCTGCCATTCTGATTCATTGAGTTGCTATTGGAGAGTCCTTCAACATAGCATAGTTGGTGATACAGCTAAGACAAAGAGACCTGATAGGAAAAAGAGAGCCCATACTGGAAACTTCACCTGGAATAACCATGGCATCTAATCAGGGCACAGCAACCATAGTGATGTAAACAGAATAATTATTGCATTGGTAACTTACCTTTGATGGTTTCTTGAGAGAATTCAGATGAAGAACTATAAAGCCCGCCAGATACAATCCCCCTATACAGGTGCAAAGACTACAGATCCAAATCTTATGAGAGTGCCAAAAATTCTGAGATTTCAGAAAATTGGTTAGCTCAGTTGGTTAGATGGCTCAAGCATGATGCATAATGGTGTGGGTTTAATCCCTGTACTGGCTGTGGTGGTTCATGGAGGCCTGCCTCCTTGCCTTATCCCACCCTTAGGGAGTGGTGCCCCTGAAGCTATATGCAACCAATAGACTGTCTCTCTCTCTAATAGAGAGAGATACCTAGGGTCCTTTGTGAATTATCACTACTTACCTATTCAGGTTGGGAAGTCTCAAAATTTGATTTAAAAAATGACTTTGGAATAATTTAAAATCCACTATTTGCTGATGAAAGCCAGCAGAACTAAAAATGAAGAATCTTTAAGCATAGTCTTGTCCAAAAACATAATTGTGGGTCTTATCTGTTTACTTTGGTGGAACAAATCATATTTCAACTTGATGCTAATTATTCAGATTTGGCACACACTAGATAACAAGTAAAATCATGCCAGTTTTTCATTTTCAAAAAATCTAGCTGGAAAGCAGCTGACAAATTGTTTAACGAGTCTTGCTACAAAAAGAAAATTTATTTTTTATTCATTCATGGGATGTGGGCTTCGCTGGCTGGGCCAGCATTTATTGCTCATCCCTATTTGCCCTTGAGAAGGTGGTGGTGAGCTGCCATCTTGAAGCACTGCAGTCCATGTAGTGTGGGTACACCCACAGTGCAGTTAGGAAGGGGGGCTCCAGGATTTTGACCCAGCGACAATGAAGGAATGGAGATATATTTCCAAGTCAGGATGATGAGTTACTCAGAGGTGAACCTCCAGGTGGTCATGTTCCCATCTATCTGCGGCCCTTGTCCTTTGAGATAGTAGTGGTCGTGGGTTTGGAAGGTGCTGCCTAAGGAACCTTGGTGAATTCCTGCAGTGCACCTTGTAGATGGCACACACTGTTGCTGCTGTGCGTCGGTGGTGGAGCGAGTGAATGTTTGTGGATGTGGTGCCAATCAAGCAGGCTGCTTTGTCCCGGATGGTGTCCAGCTTCTTCAGTGTTGTGGGAGCTGCACTAATACAGGCAAGTGAAGAGTATTCCATCACACTCCTGACTTGTGCCTTGTAGATATTGGACAGGCTTCGGGGAGTCAGGAGGTGAGTTACTCATCACACAATCCCTAGCCTCTGACCTGCTCTTATAGTCACAGTATTTATATGGCTGGTCCAGTTCCGTTTCTGGTCAATGGTAACCCCCAGAATGTTGATAGTGGGGGGAATTCATTGATTATAATGCCATTGAGCATCAAGGGGCAACAGTTGGATCAGTGTATCAAAAATAATTAATGTCGTAATTTTTTTTAGATGCATTTGAACTATGCAAATATTTTATCATTTATTATTGTAGACATGATTAAAAGCCAGTGGTGTATATACAGAAGCCATCACTTTTTATATCATCTCTCTGGTAATAAATTACAAGTTGTAATACATTCTGAAATATTTTATTTAAATTGATGGCCTTCCACATGTATGTGTTGAGACATCTGCCATATAAATGTAGTATAGTAGTGTATCACAGATTTGGGTGTTTGCATGTGATTCTCCTGGATAGTGAGCTCTCCATTTTAGAATAAAAACAGAATTACCTGGAAAAACTCAGCAGGTCTGGCAACATCGGCGGAGAAGAAAAGAGTTGACGTTTCGAGTCCTCGTGACCCTTCGACAGAACTTGAGTTCGAGTCCAGGAAAGAGCTCTTTCCTGGACTCGAACTCAAGTTCTGTCGAAGGGTCACGAGGACTCGAAACGTCAACTCTTTTCTTCTCCGCCGATGCTGCCAGACCTGCTGAGTTTTTCCAGGTAATTCTGTTTTTGTTTTGGATTTCCAGCATCCACAGTTTTTTTGTTTTTATCTCTCCATTTTAGATATGATTCTGTTAGGAAAACTAAGGGAAGACAAATTGTTGTACCACACAGAGACAAAGGCGATTTCAGGGTCAGTTATTCAAACAGTCCTTATGTACCTTCCAACAGCCTATTTGATAAATACATTGGTAGAAATTATGGGATTAGATTTCCCTCCCAGCCTGTCAGTCCCTGTAAATGTTTGGAGCTGCAAGCAAGTGGACAATATTAACACACCTTTTTTTCCTTCATCTTGAGAAATGGCTCGGCTCTGATTCTATTCTGGATTGCGTGTTAAGATTGGAGTTTACCATTTGGTGACCTGTAGATAGAAAACAAGTTTTTATGCCTCCAGGTCACAGCATGTTGATTCGATTCAATGTTGCACCTAACAAGATCAATTTTACAAAGCCCTCAAAAAGTGTACGACGAAGATAATTGTGTTATTCAACAGGGTGTTTGGAGCATTTATGATCCTATTGTCATTCTCTGGGTCAGCCTAAGCCATGAAACTTCCCCCATTTGTTTAAACATTTTGATAAAAGCAAAAAACAACGGATGCTGGAAATCCAAAACAAAAACACCTGGAAAAACTCAGCAGGTCTGACAGCATCTGCGGAGAGGAATACAGTTAATGTTTCGAGTCCGAATGACTCTTCATTGTTTTATCTCTACCTTTTAGCCTATTTCGATCCCTTCCCCCCACCCCACCCCCTTGCACATCCTGCTTTCTACCCTTAATGTCACCATTAGCACATTTCTTAGCTAATGTCACCACTGTCAACACCTCCTTGTCCTTTTGCCTATGACATCTTTTGGCAATCTCCACCTATCACTGGCCCTCTAACCAGCTCTACCTGTCCCACTCCCCCTTAAACCAGCTTATATTTCACCTCTTTTCTATTTTTCCTTAGTTCTGATGAAGAGTCATTCGGACTCGAAACATTAACTGTGTTCCTCTATGCAGATGCTGTCAGACTTGCTGAGTTTTTCCAGGTATTTTTATTTTTGTTTCAATACTTTTCTTCCCCACTTAAGTTTTTCCAGTCAAGTGGATTAATGGGCAACCACTTCCTACTCTCTTGCCAATGGCACTTTGTAACTAAATGTAAAGCTGTGTGACCACCTTCAGAGATGACTAGTCATCTTGGTTTCCCTGCTAATGGGAAGATGTCATGACTCCACTTAATGTATTGGCTTCAAATAAGATTGAAAACTGATCATGAGCTCACTCTTTACAGTACTTCAACACTTCATGCCTTTCAGGTCATCTTTGAGGTCCCCATCTGTAATTTGTCTGCAAAAGACCATGGGCATCTCTCTCTGTTAGAGAGACAAGTGGTTAGAGCTTGAGGGCCTTCACTCCACATCAAGCATGGCTGACCAGGAATCTCTGCCATTCTAACTGCCTGCCACGTGCATTTTGGAAGGATTAGGAGCTTCGTCCACATCATAAACACTCCTATGGCCAGCAAGGTGTAGGGCAGGAACTTCTGGCTCAGAGGCAGTAGAACTACCTACTGAGCCTCAAGATCACCTACTAGCGCAGCACTCAAAATTAAGTTAGAGTAAAAGATAAAAGCTAAAAATAAATACTGCAGTTGCTGGAAATTTGAAATAAAAGCAGAAAATGCTGGAAAAACTCAGGAGGTCTGACAGCATCTGTGGAGAGAGAAGCAGGGTTGATGTTTTGAGTCCATATGACTTCTTCAGAGCTAAAGAGAGGTAGAAATGCAATAAAATTTATAGTGCTTAAGGGGGTGGAGCAAGTGAAGCTGGATAGGTCAGCAATAGGTGGGGGCTGAGGAAAGATTGACAAGGATGTCATAGACACAAGTAAAGAGATCAGTTTTCAGCATTTCAACCAACCCATCAGATTATTGGCATCATGAGATTGAAATGTTCTTACTTAATGATGGAAATTGAATAACTAACATTTTGTATTGCTGAAAAAAGACATGCTGTCAAAGCTTTTCATCTTGCACTCATCAGGACTGATTCGCAAAAATATCAAATCAACAATTTATAATGCATGAGGAGGATGCAGATTGGTTGTCAAGTGGATTCTGATTGGTTGCCATGGAGAATGCACCAGAGAACAGTTAACTGCCAAACTTTTTTTTCAGCAATACTCAAGTTCTGTACGACCTAACAGCACTGTGGGTGTACCTACACCACATGGGCTGCAGTGGTTCAAGAAGGCGACTCACCAACGCCTTTTCAAGAACAATTATGGATGGGCAATAAAAGTTGATCTAGCCATTGATGTCTACATCCTGTGAAAGAATAAAGAGAACATACCCAGCAACTATATTTAACATTTTGCACATCCTCAAACACAGAAGAGGAAAAATAAATTCAGACTTTGAGTGTGCATTTATAACTTTGGAAATTGCATACAGGCCCACCCAAAAAAAAATGCAGGATGTCCAATTCAGAAAGGTCGTGTTCAGGAATTTATACTGAATAAATCAGGCTGCAATTTCAGCAAAGTTGCCCACTTCTCCCTTGCAGCAAAGCCCTGGATGTGGCCGCTGCCTGCGTCACAATCTCGACAAGGGCGAGGGGCGGGGCCCGATGCCCGGCGTCCCTCCTAACTGGTGCGCGGGGCGGCCGCGTTGGCGCCTGGGGTGGTGGGGGGGTGGGGGTGTGGCGGGGGGAAGTGTAGTTCTCCGACCGGCCGAGGCGCGCCTGCCTTCCAGGGAGGGAGGGCGGGACTACAGATCCCAGAGGGCGGCACGGCCGGGGTGGCGAGGCAGCCGGTCGCGCGCTTGCGCAGTGCGGGGGGTGTGTGTGTGTGTGTGTGTGTGTGTGTCTGCGCGCGCCGCCGCCCCCTCCCCCCTCCCTCCCAACAACACCTCCTTTCCCATCTTGTTCCTTCACTCACAGATGTGACGCCAGGAGAGACGCATTCTTGATGGGATTTTCCCGAATTTTTCTGTGATTACATCTTTGCCGGGGCCGCACACAGATTCTTTTTTTTTTAAAAATTATTAATATAAAAAAATCTCTCTCTCTCTCACACACACAGAGAGGGACTCTCTCGCCGTTGGAAAGGGGGCGGGCGGGGGGTGGGGGGGGTCAGCAGGGTTTCCATGGCTTCTTTGTCAGGGCTGCAGTGGCGGCGCCTCCAGGCACTCGGGCAGTTCCTAGTTTAAAATTATCTTTTTCTTTATTTTAAATATATATTTTTGTTTGCAAAACCAGAGAGAGAGAGAGAGAAAAGAAATAATAATTCGGTTCGGAAACTAACGTGTGGACTTATCCTGTGGAAACCATTTCTCTCTCTCTCTCTCTCTTTCTCGCCGTCTTTGGGAGTTAAATAAGATAAATTTGTTATTTTTTTTTCCGGAGGGGTTTAATTTAAAAAAAAAAATTATCTAACCGAGTCATTTTTTAAAAAAAAAATATTTATATATAAAAAAAATTGTACGTGTCTTTACTCCTGTTATGGAAGACAGGAGGCGGATTTTAACCGGTTTTTGTTGACGGCGCCGGTGGGGTTTGGCTGCTGTTAAAGGCTTCAGAGATTTGGGTGCAAGTGTGTTTGCGGGAGGGAGAGGGGGAGGGGGGAGGGTTGTTTTTATTTTATTTTATAAATAATCTATGTATATAATATAAAAAAAAGGAAGCAAGTGACCGTGAGAGAGAGAGTTGCTGCATTGCAGCTTCTCCCCACCTCCACCAACCCCCCCCCACCTTCCTCCTCTTTCCCCCACACCACCACCCCCGCCCCCCCCCCCCCCCCCCCCCCCCCGGAATATTATCTGTACAATGGCGACTCCCAGCTACAGCAACAACTCCAGCAGCTCAGCTCAGCAGCAACAGAGTCAACAGCAAAACACAACTACCTGCATGCAGGGTAAGCCACCTCACCGCACTCTTGTGCAGTATCATCTTGTAATGGTGTGTGATTTAAGATTTCCTCCTGCCGGCCTTCTCGTTTTTAGGAGTGTTAGTACTGTTGCACAGACAGCAGCTTCCAGGGCCAGGCCACCTCTCTTCATTGTGCCTAGAGATATGCAAGGTGTGCGTTAGACAGCTCTAATTTCACTACTCTTCAACATGAACTGTTATTAATATTGGGGGAGGGAGAAGCTTTTATAATTCCTTCAGTATTCGCAAAATTACAAAGTACTAGTGTGTGGTTTTTTTTTAAAACAGTTTTTGGCTCCTTTTCTGTATTTGCCTTTTACTGTAAGCAATAAATAATTACATTTAAGTATTGCCTTCTTGCACACCTGAAACATTCCAAAGTGCTTAACATAGTGAATTACTTTGGAGCGTTAGTATGAATGTTATGGCATAATGTAGTAGTGTTGGAATACAAATGCTTATACACTGCCCTATTTCCCCTCTCTGGTTACAGTGCAATATATTATAATTCCATTAACAGTGCAGTATTTTAAGCTGTTATGTCTTTTCACTCTGGCAATCATGTTTTTTATAGTTATTTTTTTTGGCTTACTGTGGTAAGAGTAATGGTGCCTGCCTGAAATTAGGGCTTTAGTTAAACAGGGTTACGTTTAGTTATTACTGAGCAGATATTGCTACCTGTTCTAGCTTATTTTTCAGGTCCACATTCCACTTTCTCTAAAATGGTGCAGTACTTGGACTATAGGTTTTTCTATGTAAATTTAATAAACCTAATTGTGTAAGCATACAGAATAGGTATTGCAGGTTAATGAAGAATTTGGAACATAACATTAAAGGCCAAATCTATTTTGGAAGGTGACAAAGTTTGTATTTGACATATAGCTGGAATGTAGTTGGTGATATAACGCAAATAATTGTAGTTGACTACATAAATTTTTTGCACCTTTTTGGTTTGTAGGATGTTACAGCAAGTACTTAAGATTTCATGTCTGTTTTCAGTGATTATACAGCACAGAGGACATATCTAAATTTGATAGTTGGTGGCCAGCTGCATAATTGTAGATAAGACTATGGTATTTTTCCTGGTATTCTGTCAAAAGTAAAAGATGTTACTTAAGTAATGCCGTATTTATTCATTTGTCATCTTTATTCTCTCAGCCATATCATGCTGTCTCTTATTAGGATCAGCATGATGAAAACAATGCAGTAATAAAACTTATTGAACTTGTAACTTACAAAAAGACATTAGTTATTGCCAACAAAGGAGCAATGTTTAATCTTATGCTGTTTATATTCTTGAATGGTTGAGCTTTGCTGTTATAATTTACAATATCATAAGTAGCTTGGTTAACTTATTGTTTTGGAATCTGCTCCCAGCCAGTCATCCATTCTATTGGTTTACCTTTGCTACATTTCCTTTTCTTCCCTTGCCTATTGTGAGGTGTCTCTATGCCCCACACCATGGTTTGAATATATGGTTAGCCTACTTCTTCAACCTCCATGAACCTTGCTGAAAATAATAATTAGAGATAATTGAGCAACTCTGGTTAACCCCCTTTAAAAAAAAGGTAATAGTAGTACCTACTTCTGTGTGCAGTCCCTAACAGTAACATTTGGGACAAACAAATTGGTGAGTATTGTGGCCATGTGTCCATGTTCTATCACACACTGGTGAGTGATGGTATGTCAGTATGGTGTGTGACTGTATTGCCATGCAAGCATTTCTATTCTGAAAATGTTAATTGACAAAATGTATTGCACCTAACATTATAGCGTAGAAATGTTGCTGTACATAATTTGCACAAAAATTGCAACTGATTTAACAAAAAAATGACAATTTGTCTCTGCATTAATTTTGACTATCGCAAGTTGGATTACGGAAGATCTTTAGTGCAGAGCGAGGAATTCCATACATTGACTGTAATCACTATTGTTTTGGAATTAATTTATGATTGATGTCCAGTGTGCCCTTGGGCATGTGCAATCAATGTAATAGAAGAAGATTTTTTGCAAACTCTTCCAGCAGAAATTGGTTACAGTGCCCCACCTGCACAGTACATTAGGGTGTGTGGTATATTCAACATTTTGTTGTTAGTTGGCTTTTGTGTAGTTATCAGTACAGGTGTTTGGCACTTTCATTTACTTGTGTTAATGTCAGAGCTCTTAATTTTAAGACAAATTATAACTAAAGTGAATTTGAATTCAGTTCCTTTTAAAGAAAATAAAATTCAGAATAAAAAGCTGATAATCAGTAAAGTGACCAGGAAGCTGAAGAATGTTGTAAAAACCTAACTGGTTGAATAATGTCCTTTAGAAAAGAAAACCTGTTCTTACCCGGCCTGGCCTACATGAGTTCAGTCCCATGCCAATGTGGTTGAGTCTTGACTACCCACTGAAGTCAACTTGCAAGCCACTTAGTTATATCAAACAACAGTAAAAAGAAGTTTAGCCTAGTTAGCCTTGTTCTCACCAATCTACCTGTTGCAGTTACATCTATTCATGGCAGCACTGATATTGTGTGTGTGGAAGCCAAGTCCCATCATCACCATAAGACAACCCTCTGTCATATGTTGCTTGCTACCACTATGCTAAATAGGTTTTATTTAGCTGTCAGCCTTGGCACAGTGTGTAGCACTCTTACCTCTGAGTTGGAAGGTTGTGGGTTTATGTCCCACTTCAGAGATGTTAGCACATTCATTCAGCACTGATGCTTCTGTGCGGTACAGAAGGAGTGCTACCCTGTCAGAGGTGCCATGTTTTGGATGAGTTAATCTGAGGCCTGGTCTGCCCCTTCAGGTGGATGTCAAAAAGATCCCAAAAAGTACTTTGGAATTGTCAAACGTTTTTTTTTTAATTCATTCACGGGATGTGGGCTTCGCCGGCTGGGCCAGCATTTATTGCCCATCCCTAGTTGCCCTTGAGAAGGTGGTGGTGAACTGCTGTCTGGAACCGCTGCAGTCCATGTGGTGTCAGTACACCCACAGTGCTGTTAGAAAGGGAGTTCCAGGATTTTGACCCAGCTACAGTGAAGGAATGGCGATATATTTCCAAGTCAGGATGGTGAGTGACTTGGAGGGGAGCTTCCAGGTGGTGGTGTTCCCATCTATCTGCTGCCCTCGTCCTTCTGGATGGTAGTGGTCGTGGGTTTGTCAGGTGCTAAGGAACCTTGATGAATTTCTGCAGTGCATCTTGTAGATGGTACACACTGTTACTGTGCGTCAGAGGTGGAGGGCGTGAATGTTTGTGGATGTGGTGCCAATCAGGCGGGTTGCTTTGTCCTGCATGGTGTCAAGCTTCTTGAGTGTTGTTGGAGCCTCACTCATCCAGCCAAGTGGACAGTATTCCATCACATCCTGACTTGCACCTTGCAGATGGTGGACAGGCTTTGGGGAGTCAGGAGGTGAGTTACTTGTCGCAGGATTCCTAGCCTCTGACCTGGTCTTGTAGCCACAGTGTTTATATGGCTAGCTCAGTTCAGTTTCCAGTCAATGGTAACTCCCCCAGGATGATGATAGCGGGGGATTCAGTGATAGTAATGCCATTGTACATCATGGGGCGATGGTTAGATTCCCTCTTGTTGGAGATGGTCATTGCCTGCCACTTGTGTGGCATGGATGTTACTTGTCACTTGTCAGCCCAAGCCTGGATACTGGCCAGGTCTTGCTGCATTTGGACATGGACTGCGTCAGCATCTGAAGAGTTGCGAATAGTGCTGAACATTGTGCAGTCATCAGTGAACATCCCCACTTTTGAACTTATGTTGGAAGGAAGGTAATTGATGAAGCAGCTGAAGATGTCTGGGCCAACGACACTACCCTGAGGAACCCCTGGAGTGATGTTCTGGTGCTCAGGTGACTGACCTCCAACAGCTACAACCATCTTCCTTTATGCTAAGTATGACTCCAACCAGTGGAGAGTTTCCCCCCGATTCCCATTGACTTCAGTTTCGCTAGGGCTTCTTGAGCCACACTCAGTCAAATGCAGCCTTGATGTCAAGGGCAGTCACTCTCACCTCGGTGCAGGTTCTTTCTTTCTAGCAGGCCTAGCAGTTCAGAATTGGGCAGCCACAAGATGCTGAGTGGACATCAGCAGAATTGTAATCCAATGCTATTTATTATCTCATTCTCCAGCAGGCTCCTCACTCCTCAATTACCACCAAGCCAGATGACCAAGATGACCCCTATCAACATCCTTGGGATTCAATCAGGAATGTAGGGGAGCATGCCAGGTGCAACACCAGGTGTACCTGAAAATGAGGTGCCAGCCTGATGAGGTGACAACACAGGCCTATATGCATGCTAAGTAGTATACTAAAGGTGAGCAACCCTGCAACCGATAGATCAGATCAAAGATCTGCAGTACAGCCATGTTCTGATGTGAATGATGGTGGAGAATTAAGCAACTAACAGGAGCAGAAGGCTTCATGAACAACCCATCCTCATTCATGGCAAAAGACAAGGCTGACGCATTTGCACTCATCTTGGCTAGAAGTGCCATGTGGTGGGCCAACATTGCCCTCTGAGATACCCTCACATATACCAGTGTTCATCCGGTTCAGTTCACTGCACATGCTATCAGGAAATGGTTGCGTTTCCTGACAACATCTGGCTATAGTGCTGAAGATATGGGTTTCAGAAATAGCCATGCCTCTAGCCAAGCTGTTCCAAGACAGCTGTGACATCTGACATTTACCTGGCAATGTGGAAAATTGCCAAGGTATGTCCTTTCCACAAAAACCAGGACAAATCCAATCCAACCAGTTGCTCTACTGTCAGGCATCAGTCAAGTGGAGGAAGGGATTGTCAACAGTGGTATCAATTGCTGCTTATTCACTGATAACCTGCTCACTGATGCCCATTTTGGTTTGCAATTTTGTTTCGAACGTGGACAAGAGAGCTGAATTCAATTGACTGCAGCATCAAGAAGTTCCAGTGAAACAAATCAATGGGAATTGTGGGTGGGGAGAGCTCTGCAGTGTTTGAAGTTGTACTTGACACAAAGGAAGGTAGCTGTGGTGTTGGAAGACAGTAATTTCAGCCTATGGACATTGCTGTAGGTGCTCCTCAGGGCAACAGTCTTGGCCCAACTATCTTCAGCTGCTTCACCAATAACCTTCCCTTTATCATGATGTCAGAATTGGGGCTATTTTCTGATGATTACACAATGTTCAGCTCCATTTGGAATTCCTAAGATAATGAAGCAGCCCACGCCTGTACCTAGCAAAACCTGGACAGCACCTAAGCTTGGGCTGATAAGTG
The DNA here is from genome assembly GCF_017639515.1 of Carcharodon carcharias. Classification (NCBI taxonomy): domain Eukaryota; kingdom Metazoa; phylum Chordata; class Chondrichthyes; order Lamniformes; family Lamnidae; genus Carcharodon; species Carcharodon carcharias. Next base: position 13,364,158 of record NC_054488.1, read on the forward strand.
GCAAATAAAATTTGCTGCTCAAGTACCAGACAATGACTGTCTTCTACAAGAGAGTCCAACTACCTCCCCATGACCATCAAACCCTGCACCATCACCTTCCTGGAGGTCATTACTGATCAAAAATTCAACTGACCCGCCTTGCACAATGTTGTGGATACAAGAACATCAGAGCCTGGGTGTTCTGAAATGAATGGCTCAGCTTTTGACTCACCAAAGCCTCTCCACCTACAAGTCAGGAGTGTGGTGTAATACTTCCCACTGGCCTGGATGAGTGCATTTGCAACAACACTCAAGAAACTCAACACCATCTAAGACAAATCAGCTTGCTGCCTATCCACCTTTAAACATCCACACCCTCCACCATTGGCACATGTTGGCTGCAGTTTATATGATTTACAGGATATACTGCAACATCTTGTCAAGACTTTTCAATAGCATCTCAAACACATTGCCTTTCTGATAGTTGAAGTCAATGTGAATGGGAGCATCAACATCGCCTAGTCACATATGTTGTCATAGGTCAATGTTTCTTCATTGTTAGGTCAAAATCCTTTATCCCTCTACAGAACGGATTGTGGGAGTACCTTCACCATTCATTCTGCAGCAGTTCAAGAAGACTCCCCGTCACCTTTTCAAAGACAACCAGAGCTGTGAGATAAATGTTGGTCTTGCCAGTGAACCCCATATCTAAAGAATGAATTTTAAAAATGTTAAGTAGAGCTGAAATTTAGTTATTACAGTAAGAACATTTGCCTCAGAACTGTGGAAGCGACTTATATTTCTGTACAATCGCTGCTGAGTTGCAAGAACTGGCTGCACTGTGATTTAGGAAAGTGAGTTTGTATTTGTTTTTTTAGATATCCTGTAGAGTGGCAGAGGTAGGTCTGTAGAAGCAATATAGAATTTGTATGTCTGTAGTTATGAAGTATTGATACATAAACTTTATTGTGAACAAGTTGTGCAGCAACTGGGAAAAAAACAATTGTATTCTTTTTTGACTTCCCTGGTAGTGTTAGTCTGTAATAGAGATGAGTAATTTTCAATGTGTGATTATGGCACAGTGTCCATTGTACAATGTGATCAAATACATTAAACAAGGTGTTTATAAAGTACATATGCAGCTTTAAACTTGAGTAACTCTGGATGTGCACATGATAGCAAACTGAAGTCTGCATATGAAAGCACAATTCATAAGGTTTTCACACAATACGTTGGAAGTTTCTAGGTTTGCAACATAATTACCCTCTTTTGTGATGCAGTGTAGAATTTGATTTTCCAACGATTCATTTTTTCTTCTGTTGCCATTTCAACCAATTAATAACATGAAATAGGAGCAGGAGTAGATCATGCAGGTCCTCCAGCCTGCTCGGCCATTCAGTACAATCATGGCTAATCTCTGCCTCACGCCCCATATCCCGTGATTTCCTGAAAGATCAAAAATATATTCCAGTTTTGAATATATTCAATGATAGGATCACCACAACCCTCTTCATAACCCTCTGAGTGAAGAATTTCTCCTAATCTCAATCCTACATGATAAACCCTTTATCCTGAGGCTGTGGCATCATATTCCCCAGCCAGGGGAAATGAACCCTCTGTATCTACCCTTGCAAGCCCCTTCAAAATCTTGTACATTTCAATGAGGCCATCTCTCACTCTTCCAAATTCCAGAGAGTATAGGCCCAATTTACCCAGTGTCTCATCATAGGGCAACCTGCTCATCCCAGGAATCAATCTAATGAACCTTTGCTTTACCGCCTTCAAGGTAACTATATTCTTCCTTAGATATGGAGATCAAAACTGCACACACTACTCCTGTTTCAGCATTAGTATTAAAGCACCTTGTGAATTATGCTTTTTTAAAAATTCTTTCATGGGATGTGAAGATCAGATTTGTTGCCCATCTCTGAATGCCCTTGAGAAGGCGATGGTGAGCCATTGCCTTAAACTGCTGCAGTCCATTTGGTGTAGGTGCACCCTCTGTATTTTTAGGAAGGGAGTTTGACATTTTTACAGTGAAGGAAAGGCAATACATTTTCCAATGCCGTTTATAATTTGCTTCTATCATGCACATCTAAAGTTATTAAAATATAAATTTGCTCAATGACTTTATAAATTCCCTGTATGTAGATTATTAAAGTATTAAAGGACTTGTATGCATCAATATTGTACTTGTCTTTAGCCTTTCTTGTATATTCTAACACTTCAGCATGCAATTTACATATAATGGTGAAAGAGCATTTGATAAAGTGCATCTTTATTCTATCCTTTCTTGTGTCAACTTCCTTCATTCAATGGACATGAGTTTTTTTTTACAATGAGGTGTGATTGTGTAGTGATTATGTGACTGGACTCGTAATCAAGAGACCTGGACGGTTAACCCAGAGAACATTAATACAAATCCCATCATTGCATTTTGATCATTTGAGTTCCTTGTGTTTTAAAGCTGACGTCAGTGAAATTGAATATGAAGCAGTTGGGATAGTTGTAAAACCACAACTGGCTTCCTAATATCCTTCAGGGAAGGAAGCCTGTCTTATCTGTTTTGGCTTTAACGTGATTTCCATTTCACACCAATACATTTGCGCCTCAAGTGGCCTGTATCCAACCACTAGAAGGGAGCCCACCAACATATTTTCTGGGAAATTGGGATGGCCAATACACACTGGCATTGTAAGCAGCGCCCATGCCTTGAAAATCAATTAAAATGCCCCTGTTCTTTGTTATTCAGCAAGTATTATGCAAAACCTGTCTCCCCATTTGCAATCCAGTCATATTTAATACAATCCTATTACAGCAAAAAGAGAGATGTAGCTTTGATAATCCTTTACTCGCTCACTTTATGCCTCAGTAAAATTTATTGATAAGACATGAATTCATAAAACTAGATATATACAAATAAACGGCTTCCCTAACTTTGCTTGCACAAACAGTACATCTTATCTGTTTCGCCAATGATTGCCCTGTATTCTGGGTACACCCTCCTCCTTTCCTTCCTTTCTCTCAGCAGTTCAACATGCTTCTTCATTGCCACATTTGCCTTCAAAATGTTTGGAACACCAATGTAAATAAACAAAATGTGCTTACAATGAGCTTGACTCTGTAAAGGAGTAGAATTCCCTGGAGCCTCTGCACAGCTGGGGTTCCAGTGCATACATGAAGAAATGTCTCCTGCCTTAATTTAATCAACAGCCTTGATAGGTACATTAATATCAGTGCTTTTCTGAGTCACTTTTCAACTTGAGTTGGGGAATCGTTTGAAGTAGAGAAGAGGGAGGATTTTTTCGGGGGAGATGGAGATAGAGTTGGTACTCAATTTGAGAGGGGCAGAGAGAAAGGCCTTGTTTGTGTTAGAAAGAGTAGGAGGAAGATGACCCTAGTTTGGATGAGGGGTAGAGAGTGAGAGCAACCCTGTTGTTGGAGGGGTGTTTCAGGCTCTCTTGAGTGGGAGAGTGGGCTGTTCTTAGGAAGGGATTGCATTATAAAATTATAATCTCTACATATTGTGAGCAATTTTACACGAAAATTAGCCCTCCTGATGAGCCATTTTAATTCATTGGAGTGAGGGATAAAGCTGTAATCCAATCTTAGGTTTCTATTCCACTCAGGCCTGAATTTATGCTGCATGATGGCATACTAATGCTTAATGCATTTGTTGAAAATTTCCCTTTCCACTGCCTTAGTAGAAGTGTTTACCCTTTTGTTTAAAGGCTTGCTATGCCTTGTTCTGATACAAAGCAAAGGAATTTCAGATAAATGTGCTAGGATTTCATAGGCCAGCATAATCCACACTCTAAATTTTGCAGACTTTATAACTGGTAAGAGCACCAAGATTGAATTACAGTTTTGTAATTCCCAGCTATTGTATATGTAAATTTAGCTCATATGCATGACCCAGTTAATAAGATTATTTTTAATTCCAAAGTGTCTTGTTTAGCACAATAAATTGTGACAGCAGTCATTTGGTTAAATCCAGTAAGCTGTTAGGTCGCACTCCCACTTTCTCCAAATCTGAATTATAAGTATTCTATTATACTAGTTGAATTATTCTGTCAATATTAGCAGTATTTTATTAACTATATTACTTCATTACTATTTGCAAGGTACCTTACCACTCACTATCAAATAGCTATTTAATTTGGAATGCCATGAGACAAATCTGCTCTCAAGGCTGTTTCTTAACACTTTCTTGTACCTCTCACCATTTGTGTTCCGCACTCCATTACCTCCACTTCCTTTTCTTCCACCCCAGGAAAAAAACCTTTCAAGTTATAGTTAATTTCAAACACCCAAATGTCGAGCCTCCAAACTTACATTCGCTGCAATACTTTTGCACCGGTCAAGTGTCTCCTCACCTTCACCTTTCTCTTTGCCCCAGTAGAGCCTTTACACTCCTCCATCTTGTTAATTCTTCTTGGTATGGCACCCATCTTTGCTCACTTAAGTTCTAGAGTTGCAGACTTGAGTACATCTGGCAAACAGCAGGTTTAGCCATCTATTTACAGATCTGGTTAGCCTACATCACACACTATAAGACTTCCTTTGCCAAAACTATCCAGCATTCCAGAATCAACCTGAAGAATGAAGATAGTTACTGTTATTTTGTTCTTTAATAGCAACCTTTTTCCTTAAAACCACCTTCCCTGTTCTGTTCCATCTTCACCTCCAACTACAGATGCGAGGAGCTCAAGGAATTCTGTATCACTTAAGATTGAACCTGTCTATTAAGCTGCCTCTGCTGCTTTCTCCTTTACTACCTAAGCCAAACCATCTTCTATGCTCATTCCTTGTCTTACTCTCACCCCAACCTCTAGTTTCTCCCCTCATGAACACTAATCTCATTCATGTGACACGGCCCCCTGCTCCCTTCAGCCCCACGCATTCCATTTTTTCCTGAGCCCCATGCTAGCTGACATTGTAAATGGTTACCTCTCCACGGTACTGTCAGTCTCTCTTCCAAAACTTCTGTTTTCAACTCTCCAACCTCTGACCTCTCAAGCCCTTGAGCTCGCCGCTTCCTAAATCCCTGCTTGTTTTTCCCCACAACCCCATGTTTGAATTGCCCTATTGAATTTCTGATACAGCACTTAAATTGATGTAATCAAAATCAAGCATGGCATTTACTGACTGACAATGATGCAAAATCCCCCTTGAAGATAATCACTGTTTTTACCCACACCACCAGACTCCAGTGTTGTGATGCTTTCCTGCTTCATGTTCCTTCACTTCAGTGATCTTCAGTATATCCATAATTGCTGCCCATATTGTATCTCATACTAAGTTCCACTCACCTTTTACCTTTGTCCTTGCTAACCCAAATTGGCTTCCCATCTTTCAGTGCCTTCAGTTTAAAATTCCCATCTTTGTGTTATAATAAATGCTTTTATGTTCTCCTCTCTTCCTAACTCTGTGAGCCCCATGCAACCCACAGAACTCTGATCTCTCGATTCTGGCCTCATGCATTCACCTGTCCTTTGTCCTGGCATTGTTGGTTGTACCTTCAGCCACCTTGGCCAAAGCTCCTTTCATAAATCTTTTCACCTCCCTGTCATTCTGAAGACCCTCCTTAAATCCCACTTCTTTAGCCAAGCTTTTGCCCACTCATATCCACTTCATTGGTTCACTGTGCATTTTTGTCTGATTTGTACATCTGCAAAGCATCTTGCAATATTAAAGGTACCACATTAATGCAAATTGTTCAAGCAGTTGCTTGAAAGGGAAAATCCTAATTTTTCATGTTAAAACCTGAATGAAGATTAATTGCAAAGATGAATTTGAAACCACATTGGCACCATTCTTAATGTTTTTCTTCTATTGTCTTAGTGAGACCACAGCTGGAGTATTGTGTGCAGTTTTGGTCTCTTTACCGAAGAAAGGATATATTTGCCATAAAGGGAGTGCAGCAAAGGTTCATCAGACTGATTCCTGGGATGGTAGGATTGTTGTATGAGGAGAGATTGGGCCAAGTAAGCCTGTACTCACTGGAGTTTGAAGAATGAAAGGGAATCTCATTGAATCGTGTAAGATTCTGATAGGGATGGATAGACTGGATACAGGGATGATGCTTCCTCTGGCTGAGGGGTCTGGAACAAGGGGTCACAGTCTCGTGATATGGGGTAGGCCATTTAGGACTGAAATGGGGAGAAACTACTACTTCACTGAGGGTGGTGAACCTGTGGAATTCTCTACCACAGAGGGCTCTGGAGGCCAAGTCACTGAATATATTTAAGAAGGAAATAGATTCCTAGACTCTAAATGTGTTAAGGGGTATGGGGAGATAGTGGGATTATGACGTTGAGATAGAGGATCAGCCACAATCATATTGATTGGTGGAGCAGTTCGAAGGGCCTAATGACCTACTTCTGCTTCTATTTTCTATGTTTCTGTTCTGAATAGTTCTGTTTGTCATTCTATACTCCTCTCTCCCACCCATTTATTCGAATATAAGGAATTAAATTTTAACATAGTTGTGATACTGAATTTATTTTTCTGTATTAATGCTTTGAAAAAATAAATGTGATTCTATCTTCTATAATGTAAAAAGGATTTCTCCTGGAGCCACCTGATGACTTGATTTATAAAGATGAATTGCTGAGCCACGCTGATCATCAAGCCCCATGTTTGATGTTCAGTTCGCTGATCTTGGCTGATGCAGTTTGAATGTTGGAACTGATAGCTGCCTTTGTGTTTGGGAGAGGAATAATTGGTGCTATAAAGGGATCTTTTGCAGGAAGTCTACTGTGTATTTAAGCAAATTTAGAGGCTGGAAATTAAATTTTACCTTCCACATGCCAATAGTATATCAATGCAGGAAAATAATAATGAAAGCTCGAAAACATTGTCATACCTTTGGGAAATAGTGTGTGTACAGGTTTCATCTAGGAACTCAAATAAATTGTACATCCTGCTGAGGCATACAATAGTATATAGAGTTACATTGGGTAGTTACAGAATTATCCAAGGATATTTTAAGATTTTAAAGTCTTCACCTTCTTCTGAAATGTTGCCTACTCACGTAGTACAAAATAGAGTTTTACTTCTCATTCCACAAGCAAGAATTCACAGGGTGTGTTCAGGATAGTTTCCTAGAACAATGTGTTGTGGATCCAACCATGGATCAGGCTACTATGGATCTGGTAATGTGTAATGAGGTAGGTTTAATAAATGATCTCAGAAAAAGACCCCCTAGAAAAGAGTGACCATAACATGGTGGAATTTAGCATTCAGTTTGAGAGTGGGAAACTTAGTTCAGAAACACCTATGCTAAACTTTAAGGGTGGTTACAAAGAACTGAGGGCAGAGTTGGCTGGAGTGGACTGGGAAAGGATTTAGCAGAAAAGACGGTTGATGAACAATGGCAGACATTTGAGAAAATAGTTCATGACTCACAACAACTGGCTCCCAGTGAGCAGGAAGGATTGTAGGAAGGGGATAAACCAACCATGGTTAACCAAGGAAGTTAAGGATAGTATTAACGTGAAAGAAAAAGTATACAATATGGCAAAGATTAGTGGTAAGCCAGAGGATTGGGAAAGTTTTAAAAACCAACAGAAGATGACCAAAAAAATGAGGGAGAAAATAAATGTTGAAGGTAAACTGGCAAGTAATATAAAAATGGACGGTAAGAGCTGCTTTAAATATATAAAAACAAAGAGAAATCATTATAGGCCCCTTAGAGAATGAGGCTGGGAAAATAATGGGGAACCAGGAAATGGCAGAGGAGTTGAATAAATACTTTGCATCAGTCTTCACGAAAGAAGACACTGATAACATACCAAAAATACTAAATAATCACAGGGCAAAAGTTAGGGGGTGGGGGGAGGGGGGTGGGGGTGAGGAAATAAATACAATAACTATCACTAGAGAAAAAGTACTAGGGAAACTAATGGGGCTAAAGGCTGATAAGTCACCTGGACCTGATGGGTTGCATCCTAGGTTACTAAAGGAAATAGCTGCAGAGATAGTGGATGCACTGGTAGTAATCTTCCAAGATTCTGGAAAAATCCCAGAGGATTGGAAAACTACCAATGTAACACCCTTATTCAAAAAGGGAGGGAGACAACAAACCGGTAACTATAGGTCAGTTAGGTTCTGTCATTGGGAAAATGTTGGAATCTATTATAAAAGATGTAATAGAGTATTTAGAAATGCATAATCTAATCAAGCAGAGTCAGCATGGCTTCATGAAGGGGAAATCATACCTGACAAATCTTCTTTTCAGGAGGTAACAAGCTGGATAGGTAAAGGGGAACCAGTATATATAACATATTTGGATTTCTAAAAGGCATTCGATAAGGTACCACACAAGACTACTTAATAAGATAAGAGCCCATGGTGTTGGGGGTAGAATATTAGCATGGATAGAAGACTGGCTAACTAATAGAAGACAGAGTTGGGATATGGGGGAGCATTTTCACAATGGCAGCCTGTAACTAGTGGAGTCACAGCAATCAGTGCTGGGCCCACAGTTATTTACGATATATATTAATGACTTGGATGAGGGAAATCAATAGACTATTGCAAAGTTTATGGATGGCACAAAAAAATAGGTGGGAAGGCAAGTGGTGAGGATGACACAGAGTCTGCAGAGAGATATAGACAGGTTAAGTGAATGGGCAAAAATATGACAATATAATGTGGGAAAGTGTGAGGTTATGCACTTTAACAGGAAGAATGGAGGAAATGACCATTATTAAAATGGAGAAAAACTGAAGAAAGCTGCAGCATGTAGGGATTTGGGAGTCCTCGTGCATGAACCCCAAAAAGTTAGCATACAAGTTCAGCAGGTAATAGTAAGGCAAGTGGAATGTTGGCCTTTATTTCAAAGGGAATGGAGTATAAAAATAGGGAATAAAAGCAAAAAAATGTGGATGCTGGAAATCCAAAACAAAAACAAAAATAAAAATACCTGGAAAAGCTCAGCAGGTCTGACAGCATCTGCGGAGAGGAATACAGTTAACGTTTCGAGTCTGTATGACTCTTCAATAGAACTAAGGAAAAATAGAAGAGAAGTGAAATATAAGCTGGTTTAAGGGGGGGTGGGACAAGTAGAGCTGGATAGAGGGCCATTGATAGGTGGGGATTGCCAAAAGATGTCATAGACAAAAGGACAAAGAGGTGTTGACTGTGTTGATATTAACTAAGAAATGTGTGATTAGGTGACATTAAGGGTAGAAAGCAGGACAAGCAAGGTACAGGTAGCCCTAGTAGGGGTGAGATGGGGGAAGGGATCGAAATAGGCTAAAAGGTAGAGATAAAACAATGGATGGAAATACGTTTAAAAATAATGGAAATAGGTGGGAAAAGAAAAATCTATATAAATTATTGGGGAAAAAAAGGGGATTGGAAAAGGGGTGGGGATGGAGGAGAGAGTTCATGATCTAAAGTTGTTGAACTCAATATTCAGTCCGGAAGGCTATAAAGTGCCTAGTCGGAAGATGAGATAGGGAAATCTTGCTAAATCTATACAAGGCACTAGTTAGACCACACCTAGAATACTCTGAACAGTTTTGGTCCCCTTATCGAAGGCAAGATATACTGGCATTGGAGGCAGTCCAGAGAAGGTTTCCACTAGGTTGCTCCCGGGTATGGAGGGATTTTCTTATGAAAAGAGGTTGAATCAGTTGGACCTGTACCCATTTGGAGTTTAGAAAAATGAGAGGTGACCTTATTGAAACAAGAAAGATTCTTAGAGGGCTTGACAGGGTAGATGCTGAGAGGTTATTTCCCCTTGTGGGAGAGTCTAAGACCAGAAGGCATAATCTCAGAGTAAAGAGATGCCCATTTAAAACAGATGAAGAGGAATTTCTTCTGAGGGTAGTGACTCTGTGGAATTTTTACCACAGAGGGCTGTAGAGGCTAAGTCGTTAAGTATATTCAAGGCTGAGATAGACATTTTTAATCAGTAAGAGAATCAAGGGTTATAGGGAAAAGGCAGGAAAGTGAAGTTGAGGATTATCAGACTAGCCATGATCTCATTGAATGGCGAAGCAGGCTCGATGGGCCACATGGCCCATTTCTTCTATGTTTTAAGGTCTTAGTTTTTTAACTTATCATTTGGAAAACAGCTGAATTTTTCCCCTTCATTTTAATTTTCTATTGTCTCCCATGAAGTTTTTGACCTTGAACTTCATCTATCTTGTGGAGATCAGTGCTGTTTGTTTCCATGATGGCATGGCGAAGATTTCTGTGTGTGCGTTATTGAAAGGGGATCCATATATTTTCTGTTTGTGGTATAACAGAACAGCAGTGTTGATTCACCACTTACTTCCCTTCTAATTTCCTCCAGTCTGCTAATTCTACAGACTTTTACTGTGGAAAGGAACCATGGATATTGGCAGCCCGACAGTACCTCATCATAGCCATTTTTCAGATGCGACAGACTTTTTCCCCAAAAGTTTTGTCTATTGTAAAATTTGTACAAGTACATAACAGTTCAAATTTGATGAAGCGCAATAGAGATCAGTTTCTTTTGATACAGTAGAAGAGGTGCCTCGCTACACTTGCTATTATGGGTTATATTTATGATATACATTTTCATTTCATATCAGACATTCTCTGGTGCACATAGCCCAAGGGGCTTTACACTGGTTCCAGCCCCTTGGTGTATCATGGTGGGAGGGCCTTAGACAGTGCCTTTCTGTTTTGAATCACTGTAGCGGCTGCCCCAGGCTTTAGTGCATCCCTCAGCACATATTGCTGGACCTTGGAATGTGCCAGTCTGAAATACTTGGTCACCGGTAGCTCTTTGTACTGGACCACCACATGTTTGGGCAGATCAAAGAACATCATTCACTGAGTTGATCCTCCAGCAGCAGTTGATGCTTATCTTTGTGTGTGTCTTTCAAAACAACCCAGTGAGCAGCGAGTCCTGCATAATGGAGCTGCTTGGGATGAACCTTGACAAAAAGCTCTGCAGATCTTTCCAGACCTGCTTTGCAAAGGCACATTCCAGAAGGAGGTGGGCAACATCTCTTCACCGCTGCAACCACCTCAAAGGCAGCATGTGGAGGTGGTGAGATCCTGGATGTGCAGGAAGGATCGGACTGGGAGGGCCTTTCTCACCACAAGCCAAGCTATGTCTTAGTGCTTATTTGAAAGTTCTGGAGATGAGGCATTTTGCCAAATGACTTTGACAGTCTGCTCAGGAAACCATTTGACGGGATCCACCATCTCTTTTTCCCGCAAGGCTTCGAAGACATTGCATGCAGACTGCTGCCTGATGGACTTGTGGTCAAAACTTTTCTGCACAAACTTTTCCATTAGGAAAAGTCCAACTGAATGGAGCAGTCCATGGCAGCATGGCCAGTCCTGAGCTTCGCAATACCAGGGATTGATGGAACCTCTGCATTTAGTGACATTTAGTGTTTGCGTACCGGGGATTGCACAGGTTGATACAGCCATGCATAAAGATGACCAAGATGAGGGTGACTTTGGGTGCGCTTCCCCTCCTCCCCACCTTTTCTAGAAGCTCATACATCATGTCCTTGGGGACATGGTCAATCTAATCTCCAGAAAAAGCAGAAGATGGCTTGGGTGACCACCACAGCGCAGGGGCATGGGCCAGAAGAGCAACAGCGAGAGCACCTTGCATTTGATGACCAGGTCCTTACCTGCAATAGAGAGGGAGTATCACTTCCACATGCCCAGTTTCACAATGGCTGTATGCTCCTTCCAGTTTTTGGCACATACACCCAGCCCCTTGGAACGACATTCCCATCACCTTCAGGCCATCTGACCTGATGGTGAAGAGGACAAAGGATCGATCAGCCCAATTTCTGAAGGATATGGCCTCGTTCTTGCTGTGTTTTACTTTGGCTCCCAAGGCAAGTTTCAAAATGCCAACAGACTGTTTTGCTGTTGCAGAATAGATATACCTGATTATCCTGTTGCATGCCTTCCATGGAAGTGCATTTCCTCATCATGTCAACCTCTGCTGATTTCTTCCTCCTTGCTCTACTTCAGTGACCAGGGGCACAGAAGTTAATTGTCAGTAGGCTACTGCTATCCCTGGTTGATACTCGCAAAATTACAGTGGATGGTGAATTGAGCCTTCAAACCAACCAGCATACATATTTTAAGGGCATAATTCCCCCGAGCTTTGTTTTTCCTGATTTGAAAATGGAGTGTACCAGATAGTATGATATTGTTGGTTCACTAAGTTGCACCAACTGGTAGTTGCAATGTAAATGTAGCATATGTACTGTCAGTTTGTATCAAGCTGTAAAGTGAAATGGCAGTTCTGTGATTTTTCTTAACCTCTATTTTTCACTATTTATTTTGATTTCATGCTATTCAGCTTCATTCCAAAGTAAGCAAGAAACATTCAGTATGTTCTTGATTCAATTATCAAGTTCCCTGTTGTTATTATGAAAGTAAAATACTGCAGATGCTGGAACTCTGATAAAACAAATTGCTGAAAATACTCAACAGGTCTGGCAGCACCTGCGGAGGGAGAAACAGCTAACATTTCAATCTGTGATCTTTCATCAAAAGTTAGAAATGTAATGAGTTTTGAGCAAGTAAAAGCAGGCAGGGTGGGAAGATGAACAAAGGGGTGATAGGGTGGAAGGCAGGAGAAATTGAATGACAAATGGTGCAGGGCCGAAGGGATTGGTAATGGGACAAGTAAAGAAACAATAGATTTGTCTAGAGGATATATGAATGGCAGGAACCTGAATAGCTGCTGTTCAGAAGCAAAGTAAAGGAAGTAAGAGAGAAATGAGCAATTAAACCAAATCAACAAAGAAACACAAAATGAAACAAAAACAGCAGAGATTACAAACTAAAATTGTTGAACTCGATGTTGAGTCCAGAAGGCTGTAAATTGTCCAGTCAACAAATGCAGTGCTGTTCCTTTATGCTTTCATTGAGTTTGATTGGAATGCTGCAGCAGACCAAGGGCAGAAAGGTGAGGGTGAGAGCAAGGTGGAGGATTAAAACAACAGATGACTGGAAACTTGTGCTCGTGCACATTCTTGGAGACTGAATGGAGGTGTTTGGGAAGTAGTCACCTAGTTTGCGTTTGGCCTCCCCAATATAGAGAAGCCTCATTATGAGCAATGAAGGCAGTATACTAAATTGACAAAAGTAAATCATTGTTTCACTTGGAAGGAGCATTTGTGACCTTGGTTGGGGTGAAGGGAAGAGATAGAAGGGCAAATATTGCATCTCCTGCGTTTGCATGGAAAACTGCCATAGGGAAAGGAGGAGGTGTTGAGGATGATTGAGGAGTGGTCCAGAGTGTCACTAGGGCAAGGGTCCCCCTGGAATGCTGGTTGGGAAGGGGAAGATGTGGTGGAATTGGCAGAGGACGATCCGTTGACTACAGAAGCTGGTGAGGTGGGCAAGGAGAATGCCAGTTGTGGTTCTGGGAGAGAAGAGAAGGGGTGAGAGCTGAAACAGAATGGACAAAGCCGAGGGGTGAACCCTCAGTTGAGGTAAAAGGAAGGCATGTCACAATGGTTAGTATAGAAGGTTGTTTCATCTGCACAGATAAGACTGAGACAGAGAAATTGGGAGAATGAATAGAGTCCTTATAGGAAGTGGGATTTGAGGAAGCGTAGTCAAGGTAGCTGTGGAAGGCAATGCTGGCTGTATCGAATTTTATTTTCACTTCTCTTTAAAATGATTCAGCTCCACACAGGACCCTGGACTTTTTAAGTAGAGGCATAATGTGAAAAAGCAAGAGGGTTATGCTGAGCCTTTATAAAACATTGGTTCGGTCTCAACTGGACTGTTGTGTCCAACTCAGGGCACCACACTTTAGGAGGGATGCGAAGGTTTTAGTGAGCTTGCAGAAAAGATTTACAAGAATGATTCCAGTGGTGAGGGGTTTCAAGTACATGCTTAGATTTAGAGATGTTTGTGCTTAAAGAGAAGGTTCAGAGCAGATTTGATAGAGGTGTTCAAAATCATGAGGGGTCTGGAGAGAGTAGATAGGGAGAAACTTCCCATTGGCAGTAGGGTCAAGAACCACAGGACACCGATTTAAGGTGATTGGCAAAATAAACAAAGGTGCAATAAGGGAAAACCTTCATGCAATGAGTGGTTAGGACCTGGAATGCACTGCCTGAGTGTGTGGTGGAGGCGGAGTCAATTGTGGCTTTCAACAGGAAATTGGATAACCTTTAAATTGAGAACATTTGCAGGGCTCTGGGGAAGGGGTGCTACAGTGGGGCTAGCTGATTTGTTCTTGCAGAGAACCAGCACAGACACAATGGGCTGGTTGGCTGCCGCCTTTGGCACATTCTTACAATCTTAGAATAGTAACAAATGAGGTGATTTTGTCCTGTGTTTTAATCTCTGTGCTATGCTGGGTTTTCTGTAAACTAGAAGTACGTTTGCAATGAAACACTACCCCATGTACCCTAATGTACAGTACTTGTAACATGTGCCTCTCCCTCATCTGCAATCCTTGAGATTTACTCTGCTGTCTGTAGACCTTCATTTGCAGCTCCTTAGCTCAAACGATGAACAGGGCCCTGGATAAAAGTTTACTAATATTGGTTTCCCACTAAGTAAAGCCTATTGATGTGATATCATTTTTAGTTGTGCTTGAGAAGTGATAAAATTTGTATGACCTAAACCACAAGTCTTTGGCTGTTAAAGGGAAAAATTTAGCTTTATATTAGTTAAGTCCTAAATCATTGGGAAACTTACTAAGTTGTTAGCCAATTGTTTGTGTTTAGCAGCATTCATTTTCAAAATTCGTTTTGAAATTGTGTAAATTCAAATCTGAAAATATGGACAAGATTTTTTTTCGTTATGTGTATTGTGGGACCCATAGCATTTTTTTGCTATTTATTGGCACAAAACTTGGAAGTTTTATGACCTGGGAGGATGATAAAGGTAGACTTCACAAGGGCATAGGTTCCTGGAATAGGCAGACACAAAGCAAATTAACTTTATTGCAGAGAAGTGTGAACTAATATATTCTGGTAGGAAGAACGAGGAGAGGCAGTATAAAGTATGCAATTCTAAAGTAGGGGCAGGAACAAAGAAACCTAGGGTATATGTGCACAAATCATTGAAGGTGGCAGAACAGTGTGAAAAAGTGGTTAAAATGCTAATGGGATCTTTGGCTTTATAAATAGAGGGACAGAGTACTAAAGCAAGGAAATTATGATGAGCCTTTATAAACCCCTTGTTCAGTCTCAACTGGAGTATTGTGTCCAATTCTGAGCACCACACTTTAAGAAGGGTAGGCTTGGCCTAAATAGCCAAGTGGTTATGGTACTGGGCTTGTAACCCCAAGATCAAGAGTTCAAATCTCACAATGGCAAACTATGAAACAATGTAACTTCATCTGAAGAAACAGATGGAAGCGTGTTTGTACTCGAAAGAGTTACAAAGGTATTAGAGTACAGAAAAGATTTACAAGGATGATTGCAGGGATGAGGGACTTCAGTTATGTGGATAGATTGGAGAAGCTGGAGCTGTTCTCCTTGGAGAAGAGAAGGTTGAGAGGTTTGATCGTGGTGCTCAAAATTATGAGGGATCTAGGTGGAGTTGATAAAGAGAAATTGTTTATTTGGCAGAAGGGCCAAGAACCAGAGGATATTGATTTAAGATGATTGCTAAAAGGCACATGAGGAAATACTTTTTAATGCATCAAGTGGTTAGGATTTGGAATGCCCTACCTAAACGTTTGGGCAGGCAGATTTCAATCATGGCTTTCAAAATGGAATTAGATAAGCACCTGAAGGGAAAAAAAATTGCAGGGCTGGGGGCAAAGGTTGGGGAGTGGTTTGTGCTTAAATTGCCCATGCAGAGAACTGGCATGAACTTACCAGGCTGACTGGCCTTCTGAACTGTAACCTAGTTGATTCTGATATGAAAATAATTTTCTCGATTTATATCTCCCGATTTATTTTTGACCCCATTTCTCTCTACTGTCATGTCAATGAACGTGATGATTTTGGTTGTGAACCAGAAGTGCGCTTGATCAGGTCATGTTTTCCTTTCTGAGATAGAACTTTGTGCCACAGTGAGGTGCTCCATCATGTGGCTCAGCTGACATTGAAATATCCCTTCCCAGCGATGTGGTCAGGGTCGAATGACTTAAGCATTTCAGTCAAAGAAGTTTTGTTTGCAGCTTATCAGGAATTTCATTGGTCAATAGACAGGCTTATTGTTGTATTATTATTGGCATGGCCTAGTTTTCAATTTTAAACTGTCAGATATTTGTAATATAGCAACATTTTCAATACAAAAGGATTGTTCACGCTTGTGATGTTCACAAATTCTTTCTTGAATTGACCTTTTGTAACAGCAATGTTGCCTACAGTTCCACAGGGTCTTGGGCCATTTTGCTTTGTAAGTCTGTTTCATACATAAATTGAATGAATATTGTCTGTGAATGTTGAAATGTAGGTATGGATCAGTTTAACCCAATGTGAGTGGAATCATGCAGATACAGTATATTTGCAATGATTTGGTAATGCTGAGATCTTGAACTCTTGCTCTGAGCATTCTTGTGTGGGCTCACAGCAAACGGTGGACATGTTTCAGTTTCTGACTTGATGATTTAATAATTGCAGTCCTTAGACTTGAGTCTTTACAAATCTGGCTGTGGTTGGAGGACATTTCATGTAATATTTATACTTTCTTTTCCAGTTCTGAGATTTTGTTTTAAATTTTGCTGCAGTTGACTTGGAGAAATTTCATGTGGTTGTACAGCTGTCTTATAACTTGTAATCTTAAATCAATTAAGCTCATGTAAAGTTGTCAGTTTTTTGGCCCCATGGATGCGTTAAATGAATTGGGAGTGCTGGACGTAGTAGGTGAGATAAGCTATTGGTCATCATAATTGGATGTAATGCCCTCACCAGCTGAATGTGATGAAGGGGACCACAGTCTGTTTACATGCCTGAGAGATGAACAGATACGTAGAGGTGACTGTTGGCAGGCATAGCAGCAGAACAGACTTGATCCTTACATTGCCAGCAAAGCTGAGTTTTTTTCCCGAGCTGTGTGTATTTTTAAAGATTCAACTGTACAGTGGTAGCAATAAATAGGTACATTTCTAAAATCAACTTGGTGTGTGAATTCTAATTGAAGTGTCAGACTGCAAATACGTGTTTTTAAAAGACGTTTTTCTTCGCAAGCTTCTGGAGCTATATTTAATAAATCCCACCCCCCTTCAATAAATTGAAATCAGCTAAATGTTGTCTTGTTAATCAGAGCTCCTGTTATTCTGTTTGCTTGGATTATCCCAGTTGATTGAAGTGTTGCTTTTCATAAAACCAAATAAAATACAGGTTGATGTAGATTCCCTGTGCTTATCTCATGTTGTACACATATTGTAATGCCCTGTGTGTGCATGTTATTTTGCCTTCTGTGGGATGTAACTTGAAAAATGTCTTTCCTAAAGCTAAGTAATTCCACTTGTTCAAGTCAATTATTCATCTTTGGACCAACGTTGTTATAAGTAAGAAATAAGGAAATAAGATGAGAAAATTTAGAAAATGCTCAGCAAGCCTAGCAGTATCTGTGAAGAGAGAAACAAAATTAACAGTTCAGGTTAATGACCTTTTATTGGCGATTGTGTCGCCAGTTTGAGACACAAGTACTGTGCCGTTTTCCTTGCTGTAAATGACACTAGCACATGTTGAAGATTGGTAAATGGGAATTACTTTCGGTGTGTCAATTGTTTTGCATGCCAGCTAGTGCTATTTCATCCTTCCCATGAACTTGCAATCAATGACATTTATTGAGGTTTGATAACTGGAGCACCACTACTCTCATATGCCTCGCTGCTGGTACCTATCTTGGTGGCATGAACTGTAAGCAGGATACAGATGTCCCAAATTGCTGCAAGTCATAAAGTGACTTACTACAGTTGACACTTTGAGGCAATTTGACTTAATGGTTCCTTGTTCTGTCCCCATGCAAAATCTCAAGGTGGGATGGGGTGCAGTACTGTAATGATTAGGGTTAAACATAACTCTATGAAGGAAAAGACATTTCTGTGTTGTAATGTTCGTCTGTCTGAGTTCCATCTGTGAATCACATGCCATTTTGATTTTTACCTGCTATTTGTTGTGCTTGCAATGTGTTTGTTTGCTAAGCATCATTGCTTTGTTGAAATTATATGTTCAGTAACTCATTACTATTCAGCTGCATTGCTTGTTCATCCAACAACGGTTGATGATCAGAGATGCACACTGAGTGCAGTTCTGGAGGTAGAGATCATGAGCATTTTCAATAAGAGGTCATATATTCAGTTATCTGTTAACTTAGTCTTGGATTTATCTGTTGAGTGCTTAGACTTTGAGAGAATCTTAAATTGGTTACCTGCTTTGGATGCCACATGACTGGAAGTAGTCTGTTTGCCAAGGCACTACCATTATACTTTATTACAGTTTTTGGATCTCAATTAATGATACCTTTCTGTTGATTCTTAATAGTTGATGGAATTGATTGACTTGTATTTCACTCTTTTGCCTTTATGCTCATACCTGCAAACTGTTAAGTACTTTGCAGGTCCACACAGGTACCCAACATTGAGACTAATCAACCTGGGTTGATTGGCAGAAAAGGATGCAGAAGGCATGTTGAAACAAATTCTGCAACTTTTTTTCCTTAACTCAGTCAGCAATTCCAAATTTTGAGTCTTTTAGTATATTTACCATTTTTTGCTTCTGTATGAGCATTATTTAACTGGAGCACAGGAAAGAAAACATTTCATCGGCTCTCTTAAATGCTAAAGACCCAAAATGTTAATTTGTCCTTTTTCTTTGCAGAATCTAATTGACCTGCTCTGCAGTTGATGCAAAGGATTTCATTGGCTTAAGAATTCAAAGGCAGTTTAGATTCAGTGTGATGTTCTGTTACTTAAATAGTTCTGTCATAGTTGCAAAAGCAGACACGTTATCCCCCATTGCTTGGTGAGGTAACTTTGTGTGTCTCATTCAGCATCAGAAGCTTAAATTCATCTTGAAGTATTCCAGGCAGACTTGGACAACTGAGTTAGTGAAAAGCCAAGAAACCAGCCCATAAAATTAACCTAGTAAAATGCTGCATTTGGTTAAAGACCAGTTGAAGAGGAATAGGTCACTGCTATCAACATTGAGATTCACATTTTGTTTGCTTCTGTGGCCACACTGTTAAATTAATAATTGACTTGCAAAGACTTAATCCTGGTTTCAGACTTCAGTGACCTCTGACACTGCACAGGTGGCCTACACCAATTTGTTTGTTTTAGTTACTGAATTTCAGAGAAGAGTGCTCGGAGACAGAATTTAAATTGAAAGGCTAAATATGAGGACTTTTAGAACTACCAGGAGCTTCTCATTATTAAGACAAAGGAGCAGAAGTAGGCCATTTAGTCCCTTGAGCCTGCTTTGCCATTCATTACGTTTATGGCTGATCTCATGTCTCAACTCCACTTTTCCACTCTCACCCTATCCCTTGACTTTCCTTGATTCCCTGGGAGATCAAAAATTTATCTATCCCAACCTTGAATATCGGATAGAGAATTCCAAAGATTCACAACCTTCCAAGTGAAGAAATTTCTCCTCACTTCACGTACCCAATAACCTGAGAATGTGCTCCCATATCATAGATTGCCCAGCCAGGGGAAACAACCTCTGTATTTTTACTGTGTCAGGCTATTTCAGAATCTTGTATGATGAGATAGCTACTCATTACTCCAGAAAGCCTAGGCCCATTTTACTCAACATAAAACAAACCTCTCATCCCAGGAATCAGTGTAGTGAACCTTTTGTTGTACTGCTTCCAAGGCAAGTATATCCTTCCTTGGATAAGGTTATCAAAAAACAGTGCAATACTCCAGATGTGGTCTCAAAAAGCCCTATACAATTGTAGTAAGACTTCCTTGTTTTTTTACTCCAATCTGCTTGCAGTAAAGACCAATGTGCCCTTTTGCCTTGCTAATTGCTTGCACGCTAAATTTGTGCTCCTTGTGAGTAGCCTCTCTAAACATCAACATTTACAAGTTTCATGCCTTCGTACCAAAAGTGAATTAACCTTTTATGTCCCCACATTATACTCCATCTGTCAGTGTTTCTCACTCACTTAACCAATCTCTATCTCTTTTTCAGCCTATGTCCTCCTCCAAACCATATGTTCCCACATAGAATTGTTTACTTCCAGCCAACTTGGATACTTTACTCGGTCTCTTTGTTGAATTCATTAATTTAACTTGTGGATAGCTAAGATACCAGCGTTGATGCTTGTGCCACTCCACTAGTTACAACCTACCAACTTGAAAGTTACCCTTTTATCCCTACACTCTGATTCCTGTCAGTTCACCAATTCCAAGCTCTTTCTTACATATTTAAATCCTTTGCTGCTCTATCAAATCCTTTTGAAAATACAAGTCTACCACGTCTACTGGCTTGCCTTTATCTTACCTCAAAAAACTTTACATTTGTCATGCACAATTTCCCTGTTGTCTCTGATCAGGCTGTGATTTTTCCATGCACATTAAGACTTCCTTAATAAATTCCAGCAATTTCCTGACTAATGTCAAGCCAACTGGCCTGCCTCTTCCTTTCTTGATCCTTCCTTCGTTAGTTCTCTCCTGTGCCTAGTGACATATGAGGCAGATGAAGTACATGCTAATGTCTGTTTCTGTAGCTTGTTTTTCCTGGAACAAGTCACCAATCTGCCAGAGGCTATGGCTTGAGGGGTGCCACCCTGCATCAAGCATGGCTGACCAGGAGACGCTCCTGCTCTTAATATCTGCGATAAATGTATTAGAAAGATTTACAGGTTGATAATCAACCTGTTTGGCCATGTTATGAATGCATCTTCCTTGGCCATCAAGCCCTGGAGTGGGATTTGAACCTGGCTCAGAGGCAGGTATGCTACAAGACCAGCTGTATTACATTTGCTAACTTGCAATCTGGTGGGATGTTCTAAATCTCAGGAATGTTGGAAAATCATAACCAGCGCACCACTGCAGCTGCTTCTTTTAGAAATCCAGAATATAGCCCATCAGATCCTGAGGATTTGTCAGCTTTTAGTTATTAAGCTTCTGGAATAGTTTTTTCTCTGCTAATATTAATTACCTTGGGTTTTTCATTCTTAGTAACCCATTGGTTACCCTTTATTTCTGGTATGTAATTTGTTTTCTATTATGAAGACAGACATAACATATTTGTTTGTCTCTGCTGTTTCTCATAATTTCTGCTATCTCTGGTGCTAAAGCACCAAAGTTTACTTTAGCTATTCTGTTATATATACCTAGTAAAAACTCTTATATGTTTTTATATTCCTGATTAGTTTACTATCCATTCTATTTTTTTCCCTGTTTATCGACTATTTGGTCATCTTTTGCTGGCATTTAAAACTCAAAATCTTCAGATTTACTACTATTCTTTGCAACAATACAGGGTTATCATTAGCTTCCCTAGCAAGCCAGGAATAGATCTTTCTTGCTGATTATTTTTATAGTGGAATGTATTTTCATTGAACATTTTGAACAATGCTTTTAAGTGTTTCTCACTGTTTAGTTACTGCCATACCTTTTAGTCTATTTAGCAATCAATCTTAGCCAGCTATTGTACTTGCTGAGCAATATTGGTGCATCATTCCTACACTCTATTTGAAATAATAACTACTTGGAGATTGAGGAAAAAATTGCAACTCTTAAATGGTTAATGGTATAAAAAAATTCCTTTTGTAGGTAATCTAGTATTTTGAACAATCAAACTTACAGTATAAACCAATGCCCTTGGCACTTCTATAACTTGACATCCTTTTATTTAACCATCTGACCAAGTTGTACTTCCCTAATGCTGAACTAGTAGACAGTTTTGCGCAGAGTAAATGTGCATTTCATATGAGGGCATTGATTTGTTAGAAACTGCATCTTCTATTCCCAAGGGATTCATTGTAGTCTCTTTGCGTGCCTGTGATCAATGAGCTGTTCTTAAATGTGCTGTGCTGTATGCTGCCAAAATCAATAGGTCACCCTTTTTTGTTTTGTAATTTCTTATGTCACTGTTCCCTATAGTCTTAATGTAGCATTGCTTTCCTTTCGTTATATATTATATATTTTGGTATAGCAGTTACTTTCTGAATGAAATGCTTTTTCAGTTATTATCAAAAATCGGGGAAAATTATGCTTCAAGTGGTACTGAACTGTAAAATTGAGGGGTGGCCTTGCATACACAAGACTTGTTATTAGCTTATGTCTGCTTAGTTTTACTTTGTATATTCCTTCCTCTGATTGTGAGGAAGGAGGAGACTTAACAGTAAATTTAAAAATAAAAATGATCCATTGTTTGAAATCATTGATTCAAATACTGCAATGCATATGTACCACAGATTTCAACAAAGCACATTTCTAGGAAGTATAAACTCTGTGCATAGAATAAATAGGATTCAGACCCATTGCCGCTTAAGAATCTACTTCTATTTTCAAAAACTCATCAGGTTGGTGAATGGGTTAAATGCTGTCTCATGAGCAGCAGTTATTCCTGGCATCCCAACAGGAAGATAAAATGACCTTTGGTATTTTAGACATGTTACTCTGATGTCTTTCTCAGCTCATGACACCCTTTAGTCCTTTTATTTTTGACCCTGGGAGGCCTTTCTAACTATCTGGTATGATGTAACAAATTTGTGCTCTGACTGATCCTTGTGTAGAGTTGACTTTCTTGTCAGCCTATGACTTGCTGTAGTATAGTATTGAATTTATGATTCAATGACTTTGATTGTGCCCAAGGGTGTAGGTCCAAGTAATAGAATGCTTAGTGACTAATATTTTAGCTGTAAATGCTAAATTTATTATTGGGGAAACATGAGAGTAAAACACTTTTGAAAATTCAATTTGACTTACAAAGCTGCAAGTTAAAGTAGCAAGTGGTGCAACAAATAATTAGGTAAGCTAATAGAATGTTATTATTTGTTGCGAGGGGAATTGAATACAAAAGTAGGGGGGTTATTCTTCAGTTACACAAGGCATTGGTGAGACCACATCTGGAGTACTGTGTACAGGAAGGATGTAAATTGTACGTTGGAAGCAGTTCAGAAAAGATTTACTAAATTAATACCTAGAATGGGCAGGTTGTCTTATGAGGAAAGGTTGGACAGGCTAGGCTTGTATCTGCTGGATTTTAGAAGAATAAGAGGCGACTTGGTTGAAACATTTAAGATCTTGAGGGGTTTTGATGTGGAAAGGATGTTTCCTCTTGTGGGAGAATCTTGAATGAGGGGGTCACTGTTTAAAAATAAGGGGTTGACCATTTAAGGCAGATAAGGAGAATTTTTTTCTAAGGGAAGACACTTCGTCAAAAGGCGGTGGAAGCAGTGTCTTTTACTGTTGAATGGCACAGCAGGCTCAAGGGGCCAAATGGCCTACTCTTAATTTGAATGTTCGTACATTTTTCCTGTAGTCTGACTGTATTAACTTTATAATGAGGCTAGTAGTGTATTTGCATCTGTGTAAAATTTACTTTTTTTCCACATTTTTCTCTTCGGCTGAGGGCAGAGTTCCACAGGCTTCATTGCCCTCGGGCACCTTATTGACTATTCTGCTGAGCCTAAAAATGAATGATCCCTGGTTATTTGACTGTGAAGAGAATCACTGTGGAGCCTGATGCTATCCTTGCCTGAGGTGCACTTTCTGGAAGGGGCTGCTGGACAGCTATGAGCTGCAGAAACAATGGCCAATTTATTTCCCCCCTTTAGCTTAGCTGCAGAGGTGGATGATAGTGCATTGGCTTAGGTCAGCTAGCTCTGCATAAACCAGAGATCAAATTTAGAACCGAATGATGTTGCATATTGCAGTGGAGATTTTGGAAGTTATCATATGTAGCATCTTTAGTTTCATCACCAACATCCACTTTTTACTTCTGAAACCGGATTGCAGTTCTCTTGTGCCAGTTTTCAAGCTGCTCATCCTCTCCTGGAGTCTTTGCTTCCTTACTCAGGTGTAGTTATATAAGCACTAGACGCCCTTTGTATTTTGACTAAGTGGCCATGTCATGTGTGGTATGCCATTCAGCCACAAGGCCAAACTGCTAAGTCTAAAGCTGTTCTTGCCTGGCGCCTACATGCTTATAGTGACCAGAAGCAGAAACCCTCCCCCATAAAAAGCTGTGGTTAATTTTAAAGCTCCTTATCACCATCCCATCTGAGAGCAGCTGACAGCATTAGGAATCTTTGTGGTCTGTGCAACAAGTGTGTGAAATCCATCCATTTATTGCCTTGAAGGAAAACATTTAAGCCAGGTTTTGTTTTGTTGCTTCCATCAATGGACATTGCTGTTCCCCTAATTTAAATCCAGGTGTAGCACCAGTTACATCCTTTTGAAGGCTGATTGCTCAAATGGCAACCTGATTGTCTTCTTTCCTTTAACCTATTTGTAAATTAAGCATTGACATTATTGTCCATTTTAGTTTTAGAGAAAAATGAACTTTAGCAGAAGACTAGAGGAAAGTAATATGGTAGCTTGAGAATCATGAAAATTTAGGCCTATGATGCTGTCACAACTCTGGATAAACCCTTGGCACTTGTTAATGCCAAACCAGTAAAGGAGAAAATAGGAGGGGTGACCATAATATTAGTTAAAGAACTAGGTTTTGATGAGATTTTTGAAGGTTTGGAAGTTAGAACGTTGACGAGCTTATGAGAGGTATTGTCACCTGTGGAGGGGTGAAAATGGGGAGGGGGCTGGAATCCATAAAACCAAGAATCAAATGAATTAAGTGTTGTGGGGATGTGAGCACAAAGTGGCTGACAAGATCAGATGGGCAGAGACAATAGAAGCATCTAAAGACAAGGGCAATTATTTTAAATTAAAAGACTGGTGGACAAAGGACCAGTAGACAGCAAAGACTGCGTTTGGGGGAAAGTGCAGCTTGGTGAGGACAGGATGCAAACAGCTTGTGTTTTGGATACAGATCAAAGCAAAATACTGCAGATGTTGGAAATTTGAAATAAAAATAGAAAATGCTAGCAAAGCTCAACAGGTCTCACAGCATCTGTGGAGAGAGAAACAGTATTAATGTCCCGAGCCTGTATGGCTCTGAAGAAGGGTCACACAGACTTGAAAGGTTAACTCTGTTTCTCTCTCTACAGATGCTGTTGGACCTGCTGAGTTTTTCCAGCATTTTCTGTTTTTATATTAGTGTTTTAAACACAGGAGTCGACTAGTGTCAGGCAGAGGTGGGAGCACAATGGTATTAAAAGTGTGGCAGGCAATAAATAGTAGATTCGATCAGGCAAAAGAAGGATGCAAGGGCGCAGAAGATTACAGATCAGAAAGGGAAAAGGATAAAAGGTATCGATATGCCTTTGTTAGTGTGGTTGTTTTGGGGGGGGGGGGGGTGTGGTGAGATTTTCAATGTCTGAAAGATGTGTGGCCCACTTGATGATTATGCCCTGTGGATCTGACCCACCGCTTCATAAAAATTCACCATGCCTCCTGTGATTAGCAGGACAACTGTGCTGTCAACAGCTCAAGACAAAACTCTTCAGAGGCTCTGTGCCTGTGGTGTATCTCCTTTTTGTCTTGCAGCTAATGAAAACTTAATATGGCATTCAGTATATTTTTGTACTTCTGTATAAGTAGATGTTTGTTGATATGTTCACAAAATATGCAGTGCCAGTAATAACTGCGTTGTAGAAATGTGCCTCCTCAGGCTTAATAGTCCTCCTTGAGCACCTCCATTTAAGTTTGTACTAAAGGTGATTTGAGATTTTTGTTCCTCAGATTGTTAAAATCTGATGTGCTGGGTGCACTTAGGTATTTTGTCAACTGACATTAAAAATTGGACATTGAGCCTCCAGGTTTTCAGACCACTAAAAACCTCATTGGAGGCATGACTTCTCAGACTGCTGCAGTTATTTGGTATTCCCAGCTTGCACTGTTGTTTTCTGGAATTGGGCAGTTGTAGAAAGTGAATCCAGCTGAGCCTCCACTCCAGCCTATTCTCTATGAAAATGTATGGAAACAGCCAGTTTAAAAAAAACTCAACCTTTTTTGATAAGTACACAAAACACAGTTCTCCTCAGTTCTGCTTGATTTGCTATTGTATAAAACTGGTGAGTATTTTGAACAAAACGTGCCAGAATAAGATCTTCCATTCTTTTTAAGTAAACCAGAGTGTTACAGTGCAGCTCTTGCCAACAAATGGATTCTATTTATACGTAGTACACTAAAGTCTTTACTGGCAGAAACTGACACTGTAAAAATCACAAGGCCTAATTACTTTAAATTTAGTAAATAGCCTGACTGTTTTCATATTGGGTTCTGGACCAAGGCCCATCCGTTAGTGATTACATGAATAATTCTTTGTAATTTAAAAAAAAAATTCTAGTAATCTGTAAGATTTGTCTCTATCCTAACCATTAAATGAACTCTGTTATGATCCAGTTAGGCACCAGTAATGTTTTGTTTAAAGTAGACAAAGATTGAAATCTTAATAAGAGAATAAAGCCACAAGTTTCCACGGTTTTAAACAAAATAAAATTTACCATGCAAAGTCAGAAAAATAAAAGTCTTATACTCCTAATGTTCAGAATTAGCATGAGGTAAATATGAAATAGCAGGCAAGCTGTGGTTGAACGCACCACGTGGCACATTAAATGGAAAATGCAACCAAAACAGACCCCATAGATTTCTTTACAATCCACCCAGATGTTGGTGTCCACTGTGAGTTGCGCAGTCTTGTTAAAACTGTCTCCCTTGTGAGAGATTTCAACTCTAGCCTCTGAATTCCCTTGAAATCCACTCTGACTTGGACTGTCTCAACAACTGCTCACCTCCCAATGGTTCAGTGTCTTCTCCTGGGACTGCGTTCCATGGGATTCACAAAACTGCACTCCAGCATCTATATACTAGCACAATTTCAACTCTTTAGTGGACAGCTAGCTTCACTGCTGGTGCTGCCCCTGAATTTCACTGAGCTTCAATCACCTGAGCTGCACCAAGTGATCAGCGGTCCCCAAGGCTTCTTCTGAGCCTTAACCTTCTCCACAGCACGGAGCCCCCCCGAACTTCCGCCGCCTTCTCAGCTCCCCAGGACTTCTGAGCCCCAACTACATGGAGCTATCAAATGACTCCTGGGACCTCTGTGCCCCAGCTACATGGATCCAGCTAACAGCAACCCTTCTGCTGCTTGGAGCCGCCACCTCTACTCAGCACACCCAGTTACCTGGCTTGCCTTTACCTGCCGCATCGTGTCCCGTGGTCAGGTTCAGCACCACCATGTAGGTGCCCCTGTGATCCCTACAACAGTCCCTGAAGAGCCCAGAACACTGGGCTGAGCATTTGTGACCTGTCCTGCTCCAGACATCCACCAGGGCATGCCAGGACTCTTAATCCTTGGCCTCTGCCCAGAAAACACCCCGGAGAGCCAGGTCAGTTTGCATTTCTTAACTTGAACAGCATCATGTAAAATGCTGATGCCTATAGTGCTGTGAAATTGTTCCCAAAGCCATGTAAAATGTGAATCTTGTAACTAAATACTATATTTCTAATTACCCAAATTATTCACTGCTGTCCTGCAGGAGACAGGCAATGTTCTTGTGGAAGTGGAACTTTTTGAAAGTATTTTCCAACCTTTGTCCTACACTGGCTCTGGGTGGCAGTAACATGACAGTGCAAAATAATTAATGTACTTATATACAAATTATACCATTGTCAATTTCATGTCCCAAATACATGATTAATGTGCTGATCAATAAAATGTTTGATTATTTAACTTTTCACCATAAATGCAATTAAATCAAAATTATGTTGCAGTGATTCGATCAGTTGAACATTTACAAAAATAGGCACAAGATGCCTAAACCTTTCCAAAACAAATGGAGCATTCCCTTGCATTCTAGGAAAGGGAGGTGGGTACAAGAGTGCGAAGTAGCTGTGCAGCCCTCAAACTATACTAATAATTGGGAATTCTATAATCTTACCTTAAAGCATTATTTGCCTTCCAGTGTTTTGCCATTGAATTTCCTTAGCCTGTATTGGGATGTTTTTGTTTGGTATCCAGAATGGTCAAGGGGTAGGGAGACACAACTTAAGACATTTTATGCTAATGAGGAAATTCAGTGTGAGTTCTGCTGAGGTTAATATTTTATCCATAGAAAAGGCAAGAATATTCTGTGTTTAATAAGTAGTTAGCTGAAACGTTGTTCTCCATTAACAACAAAGGGAAAGGTGTTTGCATCTATATTGCTTCTTTTAAAAAAAGTGATAGATTTATGACTATTCAGCCCAAAAACTATTATTTTCTCCATCACTTTTACTGGCTCCAGCTTGAACAAACTACAATTCTATAACTGCTTCATGTTGTAGGGAATATGAGCTATGAATAGAAAAATATAATTCTAAATGTTGTATTTAGAAAGTAGTTATGTTGAAATAAATGCTTAATTTGCTATGTTTCAAAGTATAGTATCCAACTGAAGAATAATATCTATTGCAGTTTGCCTTTTAGAATAGCTGGTGGCAATATTAGACTATAGGATCACATCTTAAACATAAGAATGCAGAGTTGAGAAAAGGTCAATCAGACAATCCAGTGCCCAATTTGATAAGTTTGTCACTTTCTGACTACTACCCGAATTCATCTGCTGAAGCAGAAACTGGCTCCATTTGCTTTTGACTGCTGACACGACAGGCAGACTACAGCTACCAACTACCCATGGGTATGTTGAACTTTTTTTTAAGAAGGAGCTGTGTTTTTAAAAGAAGTACAAGGAAAGACTGATCAAAAGATGGCTGATAATGTAAAGTGATCACTTTCTGGAAAATTCCTATGTTGGTTATACTGACAGACATGTCCTTGGAGAACATGGAATTTCGCACCTGAAGAGGTGTCAAGCCCCACTCCAAACAGATGCTTGAAAAAAAGGTATTGAAAATGCAAAAGACTGGATTTTAATCTCTGGTGGTTGTGTAGACAATGGAAACTGATTCCCACATATCAGCGGTCATTCAAAAACCCATATCCTGTTGATTTATACATCAGAATATGTAAAACATTCTGAATTGAAAGAAAAGCTGCCTATTCCCCCTCCTGGGAATACACAAAAAAAAGTGGGTTAAAAAGCTGGCTACAGACCAGTGTTTGAGAATGATAAAAACAAGAAGAAACACCATGCAGCCACCTTTGTAGAAGCAGGCAGCTTTTCTCCCTCCCTACTGGAGTTCTAGTAGAAACCACACTTAAAAAGGGAATAGGACAGTTTCTTCAGCTACCCTGCAGAACTAGGTTTCCTCCTCCTGGGATAAGTCAATAAGTGCCTCCAACAGACTGCGAATCTGCCAAAGTCAGCTGTACTGAAATCACCCAATTTAACAGCAGCAACCTACTACAACGTATGTCTCATGGACAAGCCAAGGACTGACTTGTATATTTTTAAACTTTTATTTGGACTCTTAATTTCTCCTATCTGATTGGTGTATGTACGTGTGCGTTATGTCATTTTATCATTTTTCCACTAGTTTTAGTAACTAAGAAACTTGCTCTTTCTTTGACTCAAGAAAACCTGGTTAAATTGTCTCTTTAAAAAGTAAATACAGTTGGGCTGGGAAAAGGTGTCCATGGGAAAAGGATTTTTAAACTAACCTTGTTGCAACCAACCAAAGAGGTTAAATAAAGAGGGAAGCCAGCTCATTCCTCCCCACCCGGGATCATAACAAAATTGGAATTCTCGTCTGGGAATTTAACAAATTGGGGGCCTTGTCCAGGATGGATCATAACACTGTGTCTTTGGAATAAGTATTATTGCACTAGGTTGTAGCCTGTTTCACAATTCAAGAATCTGTGCATTAAATTGTGTTGCTACGTTTGGCTCTTAAATTTCTCCATGTTTCCTTATAATCAACCTTACTGATACTTTTCCCTGTTTCTCAATTGTGCTTGCAATCTCATTCTTTGACTCACTTTTGCCTTCGCTCCCTCTTGCCTTTTCCACATGCTTTGCATTTAGTACTTGCTTTTCAATTTTTAGATGTAAATTTTGTTGCACTTGGTCAAATTTTGTTTTTCAAAAAAAGTAACAAACCATAGGGAAAAAATGAGAAAATCTGATAATAGATAAAGACATAGTGGAAACCTACTGAAAATATTGGAAAATAATTCACAATGAATTATTTGCTGTTCAGCAAAATCGACCGGTTGGAAAAGATGAAATAATGAAGTACTCTAAAAAAATAATTTTGTCTGCTGTACTTGTTTCTTAAGGTTTATAACATGATAGACATTAAAAATTTACAAGAATAGGTGGAAATTGCTAAAAACCTGCAAGTTTCTTGCCTGTTTGTCATGTCACTGATTTAAGCTTGAGGCCTGTGTCTCGCTGAGAAGCCTAATGCCAGTGTTTATGGGGCTTCCCAAAATATCAATGTCAGTTCAAAGAATGCCCAATAAGGTAACAGGTAACAGCACCCAGGCTGCACAAGTGTAACTGTGTGAGCAGAATATAGAATTCCTAGTGTTTCCTTAGACTGCCTACCCGCTTGAGTCTGTTGAATACAAGCATGTTTTGAAGCAATAAGGATGAATTTTCTTTGATTTGTGGGAAGACTGGCATTTTATGTGCCAGTGTGTGCTGTATGTTTGTGTGTTCCTTTAAGGAGACATTGAATTCTTAGCAAAGATTTACCCCAGTGAGAAAGATGCATCATCTGTGGGTGAATAAGGATAGTATTAAATACACTGTACAAATCTGCTAAGATTGCCGGTAGGTCAGAGGATTGGACAGATTTTAAGAACCAACAAATTACTGAATAGATATAAAAAGAGGCAGGAAGAAGAATGAGAGAAAGCTAGCTGGTAATATAAAACAGATAGTAAGAGTTTCTACAAGTATTTGAATAGGAAGAGAGTAACTAAAGCTAGTGTTGATCCTCTGGAGAGTGAGCCTGAGGAACTGGTAATGGAAAACAAAGAAATGGCAGAGGGGTTGAACAGGTATTTGGTGTCTGTCTTCATGGTGGAAGACTTGTAAAATTTCCCGAAGTTGCTTGATAATCAAAGTGATAGGGAGGGATGAACTTAATCATAATCAGCAGGGAAGAAGTGCTAGGGAAGCTATTAGACCTAAAGGCTGACACGTCCCCAGGACAGGATGGCCTGTATCCTAGGGTCTTAAATGGACAGGCAGCACAGATAGTTGATGCATTGGTTATAATCTTCCAAAGTTCCTTAGATTTTGGAATGGTCCTAGCGGATTGGAAAATAGCTAATGTAACACTTTCATTTGAAAAAGGAGGGAGGCGGAAAGCAGGAAATTATAGGCTAGCTAGACTAGCATCTGTCAGAGGAAAAGTGCTGGAATGCATTAAGTAGATTATAGCAGGATACTTGGAAAATCACAGTGCGCCCAGACAGAGCCAACATGGCTTTATGAAAGGGAAATCGTGTTTAACCTAATTGATTGAGTTTTTTGAAAAAGTAGCTTTCAAGGTGGATAAAGGGGAACCGGGAGATTTTAAAAATTCATTTATGGAATGTGGGTGTTGCTGGCTGGGCCAGCATTTATTGCCCATCCCTAATTGTACTTGAGAAGGTAGGTGATGAGCTGTTGCCTCGAACTGTTGCCTTCCCTGTGGTGTAGGTATTTGATAAGGTGCCACATCAAAGGTTACTACACAAGATAAGACTACATGGTATAGGGGGTAACATTACCATGGATAAAAGATTAGTTGACTAACAGGAAGTAGAGAGTAGGGATAAATGGGTCTATTTTGGATTGGCAAGCTATAAAGAGTAGATTGCCACAGGGATCAGTACTGCATCCTCAACTTTTTACAATCTATATCAATGACTTGGATGAAGAGACCAAATGTATGGTAGCTAAATTTGTTGATCACACCAAGATAAATAGAAAAATAACTTGTCAAGAGGAGGTAGAGTGTCTGTAAAGATATATAGACAGGTTAAGTGAGCGGGCAAAAAATTGGTAGATGGAGTATAACGTGGATAAACGTGAACTTGTTCACTTTGACAAGAAGAATACAAAAGCAGAGGGCCAGAGGGTTGTTAGTCTGTGTAATTCTCTTCCTCAGGAGCTAGTGGAGGCTGGGTCTTTAAATTTATTCAAGGCTGATTTAGGTAGATTTTTGATAAATAAGGGAGTCAAGGGTTTTGGGGGGAAGACAGGAAAGTGGAGCTGAGACCACAACCAGATCAGCCATGATCATCTTGAATGGTGGAGCAGGCTCGAAGGACCAAATGGCCTGCTAATCTCACATTCTATGTTCCTTTGTCCTATTCCAGTGATAGAGACATTACTGGGGAATGATGATTTAAAAACAAGAGGCCTTTTATTTTGTAGCAAGTTCTTTAAAGGTATGGTTAGTTTTGTCTAAAACCCAAAAAATGAGTCAAAACTCTTGAGGTAACGACATTCAAAGGATTCATTGCCTATGTAAGTGCAGCCTTTAGATATGCAAATTGAATTATGTAACTAATATGTAAAGTATAACCTCCATTGTACTTTGGAGAGAAGAGGTGTGATGAAAGACTGTCAGTTGTTACAAGCTGGGATACAAGTAAGGGGAACGGTTCTGCGTGATACAGTCTGTACAAAGTGGACCGTAGCAGATCAAATGGTAGAGGCATGTTATTATGATCCCTGTAGAGAATATTAACTTTAAAAAAAATAAATTCAAACTTCCATTTGAGTGGTGAAAGGATGACATGACAAGATTTCATGTTTTAAGACTTCTACTATAACGAACAGACAAAAAGTGCTATTGATTAAACACCATTTTTGTAGGCAACTTAGTTTTTAAATTACAGAACAGAACTTCCCCCTTTTTACTTTTAACTCAATCGAAAAACCCACTTCATCAACATACTTTGCAATGTCCCTTAAGTAGTTATTCGCATTTTTCTGGAACCAGTTCAAGTGATTCTTTCCTGAGGGTTCACTTCCATTCCTGTCCTTTCCAGCCTGGTAACTTTTAACCCTAGAATTGTCTTTGGAGATGAAATTCACCCTTTAGCACAAGCTGGGGGAATCTTCCAGCTTTGTTTCAAATCTGCACAAATTTAGCCTTTTCAATTGGAACATGTGCTCCCACCTGCATTCCTGCAGTTAACCATACTTTCCACCTGCTGCTCTCACTCTCCTGGATCTTGGAAGACTACTTATGTTTGAGAGTTTCCAGGGACATCTTAGAAACCTTGCCCCCCTCAAAGCCCATCTTCATGACAACGTGAAACACATGAGCCTTGTATTCAGGTAGAAATGCTGATTAGCTGTCCTTGAGATCCCAACTGTATTTTATCTTGGAACTAAATGGATAGTTTAAAGCATAACTGTTTACAACCTGACATTCTAAAACCTTCCTGGGACTTTGGAGACTAACAGTCTAACCACTGTCAGCGCACATGCTGCTGCCATTTATCTCTCGTGTGAACATCTTACACTTTCTTTCCAGCAAACAACCTGGGCCTTCCCTTAACCTGTACCAGCATGTCACCCAGGCCTATTGTTAGGCAGACCTCAGAACAGCTCCCTGACCCTCTTCATTTTATCCTCAATTAAAGACAGTCCCAAAGTGTAACAATCTTACAGAACCTCATTTGTAAAAAAACATAAGAAAGGTGACTTGGCGCAGCTCATTAATCTAAAAGAAAGATATAATCCCCTATCACCTTATCTAACTGTTCCTCCACTACCTGACCTAAAATTCTGCTTGAAGTATTGACCAGTGTGAAGAACTAACTCCTAAACATCTTAACTTTGTCCTTAGCCAGTAGGTAATTTAGCTCCAGTTAGTCCCCTGAATTTACCTTCACCTTACAGTTTACTACATTGTATATCTTGTTGAGGTCCCCTTTCAGTTGCCTCCTTTCAAACCTGAAGGGCCCAGGTTTCTCA
This sequence comes from Carcharodon carcharias, assembly GCF_017639515.1. Lineage (NCBI taxonomy): Eukaryota > Metazoa > Chordata > Chondrichthyes > Lamniformes > Lamnidae > Carcharodon > Carcharodon carcharias. The sequence goes on from NC_054488.1 coordinate 13,397,977, forward strand.
TGTCTTCCCTCGTAACTTAGTCCTTCAGTGCTATGGGTCAGCCTTTGCTTTGCATGCAGATATTGAATGACTTCCCTTTGACCTGATGAAGATGTTTGGCAGTTGTGGTTGAATTTCAGTCTACCAGAGCAGTGTACAATTTTAGCATTCAATGCGTAAGAAGAAAGAGGCGCTACTTTTTCCTTCCATAAATGAAACCAATTACCTGAATTTTTGACCCATTGTACGAAGTTGTGGTTTGGCACTCAGTAAACAAAGGATTGGTTTTTTTTACCGTATGTATGTATGATGTCGATAGTAAAGTGCTTTCTCAAGTCACATGCTCTTCAAAATAATTCATCTCGTATTAATCCAACTAAGAAATTTCTGTTTATTGCGTTATATTGCCAATGAAATTTGATCTCAAATTAAGATAGCTTTGAAAATTAGGAACATAGGAACAGGAGAAGGCCATTTAGCCCATTGAGCCTGCTCTACCATTCCATATGATCCTTTTACCCACACTATCCCCATAACCATTTATGTTATTGTTAATCAGAAATCTACCAATCTCTACCTTAAACATACTCAATAACTGAGCTTCCACAGCCCCTGGGATAGAGAATTCCAAAGATTCACAGCCATCTGAGTGAAGAAACTTCTCCTCATCTTGGTCTTAAATGACTTCCTCCTTATTTTGAAATTGTGTCCCCCGGTTCTAGACTTCCCAACAAAAGGAAACACCTTAACTTCATCTAACCAGTCTATTCCTTTAATATTTTGTAGGCCTCAATGAGATCAACTTTTGATTGATGCTTCAGCCACTTGAACCTTTATCTCAGCTTTTGGTCACTCCTCCTCATCTTCGCTGTTTTGGCTCATGTGGATTTCCTTGGGTCTTTGATGTCTCTTGAGATATTTTCTATATTAAAGGTACCATATAAACCTGTTGTGGCAGGTGCTGGGCTATTATCAATTGAATCTTATCCCAACAATTTTATCATTCCATATCACTGAAGCAGAGTGTTTGTAGAGTAGATCCTTCCAGTTGAATCAGAATGTAGTCTTGTCAGGAAACTAAAAACATTCATGGAATGATCAATTTGTTAACATCCAATCTAATCGAACAGCCACTTCCAAGTGTGAAATGAGATTGGTTTACTGAAGACAGAAAAGCTGTAGTGCTTGTTTCTCCAGCATACAGTTCTTGCAAACCTTTGCTATAGTATATTCTAATAACTAATTAGTTGCAAGCAAAGCAATTACACAATTTGGATATCCTTAGACACAGTGCTTTATGAACTCCTATTTCAAAACTTTCTCAATATTCTCTTACTAGAGAATTTCATGCAGATTGCTTGAGCAAGTCAAGTTTAAAAGAGCTTTGAGATCTTATATGCCTTGAAAATCAGGAGCTTCCTTTGCATCTAGATTTACCAAAATAAACTCTACTCTCCCAAAGTAGTTCCAGTTTTGCAAAACTTCCATGAATGTTTTTAGTTTCCTGACAAGACTACATTCTGATTCAACTGGAAGGACCTACTCTACAAACACTCTGCTTCAGTGATATGGAAAGATAAAATTGTTGGGATAAGATTCAATTGATATTAGCCCAGCACCTGCCACAACAGGTTTATATGGTACCTTTAATATAGAAAATATCTCAAGAGACATCAAAGACCCAAGGAAATCCACATGAGCCAAAACAGTGAAGATGAGGAGGAGTGACCAAAAGCTGGGATAAAGGTTCAAGTGGCTGAAGCATCAATCAAGAGGTCACCTCATTGAGACCTACAAAAAACTAAAGGAACAGACAGGTTAGATGAAGTTAAGATGTTTCCCCTGGTTTGGGAGTCTAGGTGAGCGTTTGGTTGGAGGAGTCGGAACAAGATTGGCCAAAAGAGGTTAATTTTAAGGAGGGTTTCAAAGACAGGTAATGGCCTGTCTGAGATGGTTGCAGTCAGAAGAACGAGGGCTTGAGGAATGTTGTGGAGCTGGAGGATATGAAGATAAGTTGGCTGGAGCGAGTGAATAATGGGAGGCTGGCTAGGAAAGCATTGAAGCAATTGAGTCAGTAACTGAGGTAGGGATGGAGGCAGATGATGCTGAGGTGGAAATATTTGTGGATATAAGATTTTGGCGGGGGAGGTGGCAGGGAACCTTGTACATAGATTCACTTAGATTTTAAGTGACTATCCATTCAAAAATTTATCAAAAATGGAATTAATTAAAGCGACGTACGTAACTTTAGCTGTCATGCTTTTCTGGTTTACTATTTTGAGTAGGATGTGTTATGTAATTAAACCCCCATTGTTACTGTAGATCTCATAATTACTATATTGAAGCCATTAAGTTTTTTAAACAGGGAAATTACTCTGAAGGTATAATTCTCATATTATGGATTCATATTTCCTAAAGCCATGAATGTAACCCAAGGCCAGGGAGACCCAGTGGGGTTTTATGATGTTTGTCCTTTAAGAGCATGTTGCATCATCCCATTATATGAATCTCCTAACCCCTGTATTATGCAATTGTCCCTCAATGTCATCTGTTTGTGGGAGTATTTTTTGTATCAGTGAGATCTAGACTTGTTAATTATCTTGCTAATATATGCAGTAAAGAAACTTTCCATGGTTTTTCTGTATGGACTACATTAATTTAAAAAAAAAAACCCGGTTTGTCTCTTTGGAGGGTAGAATTGCCCTATCTATTACATGTTTTTATTTTGTGTTTTTTAAACAGAATTGAAACACAGAAATCTCAAACAGAAGCCCTTCCTCAGTCCAGACCAAGATCCAGAGGGGAGGAGGGTGGGAAAGTTGGTATGTGGAGGAGAACTTCATTCAAAAAATGAGGACTACTACACTTTTGGTTAGTGACCTACATTATCTTGCTGCTTATTGCACTGCCCCACCTATCCTGAGCCCATTGAATCTCAGAATAAATTGGTGCAATTTAGGTTGTGACTTGAATAGGTTGCCTTCCTCTATTAGAGCTCCTATCAGACTATGCATTATGAACTAACTTTTGACTGTTTAAATATGAGAGAATTATTGTGCGCTAAGTGTGCTCATGCTAAATGTCAGTTAGCATAAGGGCATCAAATTCCCCTATGTTAAAGATAATAGGACTGTAGACAAGGTTGTTGACTTCCCACTTACATTTTCGTGTTCTAGGTTCTTGATTTCTGGTGGTTTTGTTGGGGCCATTATCAAGGTGTTCTTGGGTTTGACTGTGGACTTGGCTGATCTTCTGGGAAGTGGAGAGGAGGGCATCCTTGGTATTTGGGGATCCTGCTCCCAACTGCCCCATAACATGTTGTTTAGATAAAAGAGTGACAGTTACAGCTCTTGATTGTGCTAGAGAGGTACTGATTTTCTGGAGTTAAATGACTGTAATTAGAAGTATATTGATGCTGAATGAAGCAAGTGCTTTTGAACAGGCTCTGGCCTTTGGTTTAATTAGTGCGCTTGAGTGGGTCTGGTCATTGTTGTACGACAGGCTAGAATATGGATATTTTTAATATGTGTATATACATGCACACCACACATGGCGGCGGGTTGGTGGGGTGGGGGGGAATAATTTAAAAGGCTAAGGGAATGTTGATCTTTATCTTGAGGGGGCTTGGAATCGAAGGGGTGGCAGATATGAAGCTTTGTTGGACCTCATTTTGAGTACTGTGTTCAGCTCTTGACATCACACTGCTAGAACGACATATTAACTCTAGAGGTGCTATAGTGCAAATTCACAAAATTAACGTGGGAGTTAAAATAGTTAAGGACAGTAGACGTTTGTATTCTCTTGAGAGAAGGGTTGATCTCATTGAGGTGTTCAAATTGATTTAAGGAACTGGCGGGTAGATAGTGGTAAACTATTTCCTCTGATGGAAGAGCCCAGAACAAAGGGGACATAACATAGAATTTAAGCTAGCCCACTCAGTTCTGATGTCAGCAATTGCTTCTTCACACAAAGGATAGTGGAAATCTGGAACTCTTCCAAAATGTTTTTGAGGTTGGATCAATTGAAAATTTCAGAGCCTGAGATTGCTAGACTAATGTTAGGCAAGAGTATTAAAGGTTATGGAAACATTGAGGATTGATGGATTTGAGATACAGATCCACCATGATCTAATTGCATGGCAGAACAGGTTCAAAGGGCTGAATGGCTAACATGTTTCTTTGCATATCTTTTTCCAAAGAGAAAGGAGACCAACACATTTTTAAACTACAGGATGTAATTGCGTTTTTTTTTCTGCACAAGGCTCTCAAAGTAAGTGAGATTTAATAGGTCTGTCTTCTCTTTTGAAAAGCAGGAAGTACCTACCTTTTGATGAAACTGGAAAAGTGTTCAAATACTAATTTTTCTTCTGTATTTGTTATTGCAGCAAATACTTAATGCTTTATCAAACAGTATACAAGCTGGCAACTTAAGAGTGCGCGCGCTCTGCAGCCTTGCGTGCACGCGCTCTGCAGCCTTGCGTGCGCGCGCTCTGCAGCCTTGCGTGCGCGCGCTCTGCAGCCTTGCGTGCGCGCGCTCTGCAGCCTTGCGTGCGCGCGCTCTGCAGCCTTGCGTGCGCGCGCTCTGCAGCCTTGCGTGCGCGCGCTCTGCAGCCTTGCGTGCGCGCGCTCTGCAGCCTTGCGTGCGCGCGCTCTGCAGCCTTGCGTGCGCGCGCTCTGCAGCCTTGCGTGCGCGCGCTCTGCAGCCACTAGCTTGAGATCAGACAACAAACTCCATTTTCATCTTGATTCCACACCATCCCCTTTCCCCAACTAGAAATTTAACCGTCCTGTTTAGGAGAGAACGCTACAGATGTTTGCAGGGACAATTAGAAATATATATGTTTTGAGCAACCGGATGAGAGGCTCACAACACTTAAATTAAGGATAGGTGGGCTGTCAGGAAGTTCAGTGAACCCTCTGAGCAACTTATAAACCCGCTTGATTCTGTATTGGATTTACACTTCGATATGATGTCAAACTCAAGCAGTGTGAGACAGTGTCCTCTAGAGTGTTTCATTTGAGCCTGCAATAAGTAGGATCCAGATGTCTGATTCATCCTACCAGCTTAGCGGTTCAAAGCTAAAATTGCTTTATGTCAATCGTAAACCGTAGTGAAAATGTACCGTTAGAAATATTTTGCTCATTATGAAGCTTGGAATGAACTTAAGGTGTTTTTTCCTTGGAATTTTTTATTGGCGGAGGAAGGTGGTGGAATACCAGTACTGGGCTTACATTTCTAAAATACCTACCTTTTTGGATTCTTTCCCCTATAATGATATTGATTGATATTGCGTGTCAAAGTGGGAAATCGGCTACTAAGCTCTTCGTATAGCTAGTTCAGAAATTTTCCTCATATGTTGTCACACTTGCTCTGTAGGAACGCAGGCTGGTATTGAGACATGTGGCATGCAGTAACTACATTATCTTGCATTCTGAGTGCCTACTTAATTTAAAAACACACTGACATTGCTACCTATGTATAATCAACTGTCATGAAGGAGAGCCAGACAGAAAGTTACATTTTTGATGCATGTTACAGCATTTCAGTGACATTTGGCCTGAGGTTTAAATTCTTACTGTTGCAGTGAGAATTGGTGATTTGAAGTATTTCTATTTTCATGGGACCTGTTATGTTTGTGATCGATGCTGTGTTAAACTTTCAGTTATTGTGCTCCCTACTGCTTGGCTATGAAGTGTTTATGGTCAGTTCAGACTGAACACATCTGGTCTGTCTGGTAAAAATTTGTCTTCAAGAAACTGTGCTATGTTTTTAAAAATGGACTTTCTCTTCTGCAAAATTGGGTGTGGTTTGTCCCATTGGATTAAAGAAAAGCATGAAATTGACCAACTCAAATGGTAGATGCTTTGATTTGTTTGTGTGGACGAGTAACATTGCAGTTTCTAAAATACCTTTAGTACTTAAACTTTCCTTTATAAAATTAATTTTTAAAGCAGGACTGCAGAAACAGATATGTATACATATTCTTTAAGGCAACTTTGCTAGCTTAATTTCACAGAATTCTACTCATTCTCTGTTTTGGTGTGTAGAAACATAGAACTGTGTGTAATGAAAATATGAAGATTAGAATGAACTTTCTCACATGAAAAGATTTAAGCAAGAAGTTTAATGTAGTTTATAGCCTGTTTGGAAAGGAATCAAATTCTACCCAATTTAACAAAATTAGTTGATTATGGACTATCAGTCCAGGATTGAAAGATTGTAATTTGTAAGATTTACTTTAATGTGACCTATTTCAAATTGGGCAAACTACTTGAAAGCAGTTTTTAAAAAGACTTTTTAAAAAGATGCTGGAGAACATGGTAAAGATGGTACTGACCTTGTGTAGTATGCATAATCAGATTTCCTCTTGATATAAGCAAAAATAACATTGCTTAATTCAGAATAAATAGTCTTAATATATAGTTTGCTTTTGGGCTTTTCTTTCACAATCATTAAATAGAATACTTCAGCTACTGTTGTTACAAATGTACAGGATGTTTGTAAATTAGCTGCTTTAAGGAGGGAGAGTCATAGGAATAAGAGTAGGTTGTTCAACCCCTCAAACTTGTTCCATAATTCAGTTACCTCATGGCTGACCTGTGTCTCAACTTAATTACCTACTTGAGTTTCATATCCTTCGTTATCCCTGCCTAACAAATGTGTCTCAATCTCAGCCTTGAAAATTTCACTTTACCTAGCGACCACAGCCTTTTGGGGGACTGAGTTCCAGATTTAATTCTCCTTTGTGGAATAAGTTCCTCCTGATTTCATCCCTCTTTCCACAGGTACTGTCCTGCTCTTCAAATCTGTCGTTTGATATTACAGAGCTTGTGCTGAAAAAATGAGACATGTCTAAGCTTTTCGTCTTGCACTCACAAGAATACCAATATAAGGGGGAACAATAGTTTATACTGTATGTGGAGGGAGTGCTGATTGGTTGGCAAATGGCATTGCCTTGGAGAATGCACCAGTAATGTTGACTGACAGTTAACTGCCAAGCATTGTTGGTAATTTAAACCAGGCAGCTTGACCCTGATTTGGTTAAAGCATTGCCCTGAGGAATGAGTTAGCGAGTGGCTGTCACTTATTTTGTTTAGCTGAAACAGGCAAAATGTGTGCACCTGTTCTTTCTGTCTGCAAAGAACAGGGAATTACACTGACAACCAGTTTAAGATTCAGTCAGGCTTGCAGTGTGGCATATTTGCGTGTACTGGAAGCTACACATATTAATACACAGGGCCCTGACTTTAAATTTCAAACAATGCTTAGTAGTTAGCTGTCGGTCACCATCACTGGTGCATTCCCCATGGCAACAGCATTTGCTAATCAATCAGCAGTCTCTTCTCATGCAGTATAAATTGTTGTTTTCCCCTTACTGGCATTCTTGCAAAGTGTCCTAATGGTGCAAGACGAAAGCTTAGACGTGCCCCTTTTCTTCAGCAATACTCTTCAAATCTGCCATGATCATCTTGTTTCCTCAAAACAATCATTCCCCTCTCTCCTTGCAAACAGCTACCCCTTGAACTTGCTGTCGCTTGTGACCTACTTCAAATTGGGCAAACTACTTGAAAGCAGTTTTTAAAAAGATGTTTTAAAAAGATACTGGAGAACCTGGTAAAGATGGTACTGCCCTTGTGTAGTATGCATAATCAGATTTCCTCTAGATATAAGCAAAAATAACATTGCTTAATTCAGAATAAATAGTCTTAATATATAGTTTGCTTTTGGGCTTTTCTTTCACAATCATTAAATAGAATACTTCAGCTACTGTTATTACAAATGTGCAGGATGTTTGTAAATTAGCTGCTTTAAGGAGGGAGAGTCATAGGAAGTCTTTGAACGTGTTGTCACTTCCCAAATCCATGCCTCTTTGCCAGAACTCAGTGTTTACATCCTTCTAGTCAGGTTTCTGTCCCTGCCACAGTATCAAAATTGTTCTTAGCAAGTCCTAAATGACGTTCTACGTGACTGGGAATGGTATACAATCCCTCCTTGTCCTTCTTGATCTGTCTGCAGACTTTGACAAGGCTAGCTGCACCATCCTCCAATGTATCTCCGCTGTTGTCTGGCTGGATGGGATTGCACTCGTCTGGTTCTATTCTTATCTATCTAATCATTGCCAGGGCATCACTTGCAGTGGCTTCTGTTCCTGCTCCTGTATCATTAACTTTGGGTAATCTATTCTTGACTCCTATTTCTCATCTATATGCTGACCCGCAGCAGCATCATTACAAGATGGTGTCAGTTTCCACATATATATGCTGGCGGCACCCACATCCCATTACCTCAATACCACCCCTCTTCCTCTCCCCCCTCCGCCCCACTGTATTTAATACCGACTCAATGGGATACAAAGGCACATATCCAAAATATCCCAATGACAAAGATAGGCGGCAACGTAAGCATGTGGATTGGAGTGTAATATTAGAGATATAGTTAAATTATGTGAATTGGTAAAACTCCGGCAAAAGGATTTCAGTGTGGCAAATATGAGGCCACCACTTGACCTAAAAAGGATGAAAAAGGTTCTTTCTGATCGTGAAAACTTAAGAATACTTGGGGGTCCAGGTACATTGGGCATTAATGTTATGAACAGGTACAGAAAATAATCAAAAAGACTAATAGAATGCTGGCCTTTATTTCTCGAGGATTTGAATACAAGGGGTAGAAATCATGCTTCTGCAATACAAATCCTCTGATTTTACCACACCTGGAGTCCTGAGTGCAGTTCTGGACATCACACCTTAGGAAGAGTGAAATACAACATAGGTTTGCCAGAACTCCAAGGGTTAAATTTGAGGCTGTATTTCCTGAAATTTAGAAGGTTGAGGCGGTGATTCGATTGAAGTTTTCAAGGAATCATGGGGAACAGATAGGGTCGATAGAGGAACTGTTCCCATTGGTTGGGTAGTATAGAACTAGAGGGTTGTCTAAAAATTAGATCCAGGCTATTGAGGCGTGAAGTCAGGAAACACTTCTACATACAAAGGGAAATAGAAATTTGGAACTTCCTCCTGGAAACGGCAATTGATGTTGATCAGTTGTAAATTTTAAATCTGAGATTGATAAATTTTTGTCATTCAAAGGTATTAAGAGCCATGGGGAAAAGGTAGGTTGGTATGTGGAGTTAGATCACAGATCAGCCACAATTTCATATGATGATGATAGAACAGGCCTTTCGAGCTAAATGGACTACTGTTCATATGTTCCTAAATTGTCACGCTTCTTGTCGTCCAAAATCCAGTATTGGATGGATAGAAATTTCCTTCAGCTAAATATTGTGAAGACCCATAACCATTGTTTTCAGCCTCTGCCAGTAACTTGAGCCAATGACTATGCCTCTTCCAGGCAACTTTCTGGGGCCAAACCAAATATTGCCACCTTAGTGTCATATTTGATCCCAAGATGAGCTTCTGATCCCATATCCATGCTATCTCTAAGACTCTATTTCCAGCTCTGTAGCACTGCCTGATTCCAGTACTACCTCAGCTCGTGCTGCTAAAGTCCTCATCCGTGCCAATGTTACCTTCAGACTTGACTATTCAAATGCATTCTGGCTAGCCTACCATTTTCTACCCTTTGTAAGATTGAGGCATTCAAATCTCTGTTGCCTGTGTCCTAATTCTCAGTAGGTCCTGTTCCCCCATTACTCCTGTGCTCACTGGTGGTCTTTGTCTCTATTTTGGAATTCTCAACTTTGTTTCAAATCTATGGCTGTGCCCACAGCTGTCTCTGTAACCTCCTCCAGCCCTACACCCCTCCAAGGTATCTGCATTTTTCCAATTCTGACCTCTTGAGCATCTGCAGTTTTCTTCATTCCACCCTGCTTTCAGCTGCCTGGCCCTTAAGCTTGGCAGTTCCATTCCTAAACCCCACTACCTCTCTTCCCTCCTTTTTAAGATGCTCTTTCAAACCTACCTTTTAAACTAAGTCTTCTCTCCTAAGATTTCCTTGTATGGCTTGGTGTAATTTTGCTTGATGTCGCTCCTGTCACGTTTTACTACATTAAAGGTGAGATATAGACAGGTTAATTGAGGGCGAAAACTTGGCAGATGGAGTATAGTGTGGGAAAATGTGAACTTGTCCACTTTGGCAGAAAGAATAGAAAAGCAGTTTACTATTTTGATGGAGAGTGATTGCAGAACTCATTGGTACAGAGAGATCTGGATGTCCTGGTACATGAATCACAAAAAGTTAGTTTGTAGATACAGTTAATGATTAGGAAGGCAAATGGAATGTAGGTGTTCATTGCAAGGGGATGGATTATAAAAGTAGGGCAGTTTTACAGCAGCTGTACAGGACATTGATGAGACCACATCTGGAATACAGTATATAGTTTTGGTCTACTTGAAATAAGATATAATTGCGTTAGAAGCAGTACAGAGAAGGTTCACTCGACTCATTCCTGGGATGAAGGGTTTCTCTTATGAAGAAAGGTCGGGCCTATACCCAATGGAGCTTAGGAGAATGAGCGGTGATCTTATTGAAGCGTAAGATCCTGAGGATACGTGATAGCAAGATACCGGAAGGATGGTTCCTCTTGTGGGGAAACTAGAACTAGGGACACAGATTAAGAATAAGAGACAAAAACACAAATAAAAATACCTGGAAGAACTCAGCAGGTATGACAGCATCTGCGGAGAGGAATACAGTTAACGTTTCGAGTCCGTATGACACTTCATAGAACAGGTGTTCTGTTGAAGAGTCATACGGACTCAAAATGTTAACTGTATTCCTCTTCGCAGTTGCTGTCAGACCTGCTGAGTTTTTCCAGGTATTTTTATTTTTGTTTTGGATTTCCAGCATCCACAGTTTTTTGCTTTTATCTTAAGAATAAGAGACCTCCCTTTTAAGACTGAGGTGAGAGAATTTTTTCCCCTGAGGGTTGTCTGTGGAATTTTCTTCTCCAGGAAGCAATAGAGGTTGGGCCATTGAATTTATTCAAGGAATAGTTAGACAGATTTTTGATAGACAAGGGCATCAAGAGTTATGGGGAGGTAGATAACAAAGTTAAGTTGAGGCCACAACTAGATCAGCCTTAATCTTATTGAATGTTGGGGCAGGCTCGAAGGGCTGAATGGCCTATTCCTGTTCCTATGCTCCTGCATAAATACAAGTTGCTGTTGTTGTATATCTTAATCACTGAGGAGCAGCAGCCCCTTCATTGTGTGATAGATACTGTGTTTTGCAATTGCTGCTAAGTGAGTTCTCCAGTTTTCAGATAGAGGGCTCAAATACACAGGTGAAATGAGACCGATAAAGTGATCTACTTTGAACATATGAATCCATAGGGCAGTTTTATAGTGAGATACCCTCCCATCCCTCTGTTTCTTTGCCTATCTCGCTTCCTTTCTTTGTCAAGCTCAGTTTTATATAAAAATGACTGCAAGAGAAAGCTCTGATCCTGTCCCTAATCTTTCTCAAAGCTTGCTGTGTCAAGATAGTTACACTCCTGATATCCGGTTGGTGAGGAAGAAACTAGAGCACTCTACTTGGAATAGATTTATTCACCGTGAATCTTTACAGTTATATATCTCCTCACTCCACTTTCCTCCTGTCAGTGAGTGTCTATTTACAGGTGCTCAAGTAACTATCCAATTAACGCCCTCTGCCTGTATGTACTTAACCTCAATTAATACAATCAACAAAGATGGTCACAGCAAAAGAACCACCCCCTGTCCCGCGATACAAGAACTCATGATATTTGGTTGGTCAACGGGTGCCCTGGCAAAGTTCAATACATGAAAGTAATTTTTTTGTTAGGATGTGAATGTATTCAACAAGTTTGTATTCTCCCAAAGCTGAAGTAAAGTGCAAAAGCATGCAATTTGATGGTTGTTTATTCTGGAATACGAGCTAGTCAACATTCTTAAAGTGGCTACCTATGTGAGTTAAACCATTATAACTAAAATGAACTTCATAGCTGCTTTGTAAGAATATAAATTGCAACAAAATCCCTTCTAGGCAATGTAGGTTAAGATGCTATAATGTGCTTCCATGACACTGTATACAACTTTGTTCCATTAAAGTTGATGAAAACACAGTAGACTAACACAGAAATCCCACAGATCATGGTGTAGAGTACCTTAAAGAAGTGAACTTGAAAGTGCAGCAGGAATGAGAAAGCATGCACTGATGTAAGGTGATGATTGAATTGCATTGCTTTTAGGTGAGTGTGTTGCATATATTGAGGACATTGGGCAGGCTTGAATGCCTATAACTATGATTTTAGCGCAATGACCTGTCTGTTTTAATTAAAAGTATATTTTAAAGATAATGTACAGTTATCAATGCTGTATAGTGTTTATTTCATTGTAAAGTGCTAAGAACAACTCTTTCGATATAACTAGATCTGTCTGCAAATTCTTCCACTTGTGTATGACATTCAAGAGAAATTATATCAGCTTGTATTTATATTTGATATCTTGTCTGCAAACTACCTCATTTTCTAGGACTAGGTGGTGTGGGTATAGATTAGATGTTGACTTGTAGAATTGAGGTTTGAATTCATTCATGTTGATATGAAAACCTCCTCTGATGCTAAGCTATGAGTTCTGCAAATTGAGTTTTTATAGACTGTCAAGCACCTTGTGCATTTCATGTCTCAATTTAGTACCAGTGGCATTAAAATCTCCAGTTACTCTAAATTAATGATCAACAAAGCAAACACTGTTTGCTTTCTCTTCTATTAAGGAGCACAACAATCAGTAATGTATAGACTAGTCCAGTGCTCTCCTGGCTGGCTTCCCTTCTTCCATCCTTAGAAAATTTAATTCATCCAAATCTCTGTTGCTAGTATCCTAACTTGTAGCTGTCCTTTTTGCCCATCACCCCTGTGCCCACTCACTTGCATTGGCTCCCAGTCCACCAGCGCATCAGTTTTAATATTCTCAACCTTGTATTCAAATCCTTTCCTGGCCTTGACCTTCCTATCTCTGCATTTTCTTCTAGCCCTACAATCCTCCAGAAACTCTGCTTCTCCAACCATGGCCTCTTGTGCATTTCCCACTTCCTTCTCATCACCATTTATGGCATGTCTTCAACCTCAGGCCTTAAGTGCTCTAAGCCGCCCCCAAAACCCCTTTGCGCTACCATCTCTTAAGACTTTGCCTGAAACCTATCTCTGATTAAGCATTTAGTCGCCTTTCCTAATGTCACCTCCATTAGCTATTTGAAAAATCTTGCCACAACCATGTAATATAATTCCAAGTTCTTTAACACTTTTAGATTTACTTTCCAACAAAGGTCCTTGCAGCATAAATTAGAGCCAGGATCACAGCCATCAATACATTATTACATTTTATTATATAGTGCTGCCCAGCGCATATAGGAGAATTTCAAAAAGCTTGGATTTGATTTGAATGCAGGCCCAAGAAGTGAAAGGCCCATTTCTAACCAACTGTTCAAATGAGTCCTTCACTTTTGTGTGCCTCAGCTGCAGTTAGTAATAAATGGTGTATCCAAATCCTGGTACTCATTGTTTGACCTAGTTAATACTGTGAATAATTTTAATATGGCAATATAATTATGGCATGATGTTGATGGTTGATTACATCTGTCTGTCCTTTTATATTTATTTTGTGAAGTTATGGATTTATGATGTCATCTAAGATTTTTTTAAAATTTTAAGTATTAATTTAAGGTCCATAACAGTTCGAGTGCTGTATTTGTGGAGTCATAATGCTTCAGTGCACGTCAAAGGATTTACTCTTACTACTAATTTTTATTGAGGGAAAAATTAGGAGTTGTACCTCATGAAAGGTTGGAATTTGCAAGTTACTGTGGGTGAAGACTACCAACTTGTAATTGAATTGTGCATAGCAGATTCTGTGATTTGATCCAGATGTTTTGTAAAATTTTCTATTTGTGTAACAATAAAAAATCTTTTTAAATACTAGTTAAAATTCAATAAAAGTTTAATTTGAAAAATATGTCCTCAAGATCTTGTCATTATGTGCCACAGTTCAGCTAGAGCTTTCAAAGAAGCCAGCATTTGTTTTTCAGTAGATTGGCCAACAGCGTTTGGCAAGAAGCCCACTGATCAGTCTTTAACAAGTACAGTGGTAGCTGTGGAAATTTATTGTTGCAATTATTTCTAAAAAAAAATTTTTTGTTTTCTCTGCTTTAGGCGTTCAGCTAAGCGTCTGTGGAAACGAGCAAAGTAAGCTCCTATTTCATGGTACTGTATTCTGAAACTTGCTTCTGACTCTGATAACTGGGTAGTGGGTACCTGTCTACTGCCATTCCAACTAACAGTCTGTGGAACTTTGGTCTAGCAAATACTATTTCTTTTCTGGGCTGCAAATATTTTAGCACTCTTCTACAGTGTGCTGACATACATAGAGATTGTCAGAACTTCAGTGCAAAGTACAAGTTTAGTCAATGTCTTCCTGACGTTGGATTTATGTGAAATTGTGTACCAGTAACCATTAGAACTTTTGTGCTTTTGTTGAATTTCTTGGCAGATGGAGATTATTAGCATTTACTTAGTTAGTTCTGAAATGTTGTATAATTTTCAGCTGAAACAAAGAATCATTTTTTTGTAACAATGGAACTATGGAATGATTCCACACAAGATCTGTTGTTGGAAGAATTCTGTGGTTTTCAAAAGCATCATGGTTTGATCATTCAACTATAGGATTATCAATCCCCAATGTAATTCATTTGTTTCACTTTGGAATCTTCACAAATAATTGATCTGAATGTAAAACACACAAGCTGCTACTTTTAATAGGGTTGTGGCTGGTCTGTACAGTCAGACTTGTAATAGGAGTTTTCCAGTCCATGGGGAAGGCAGAAATTAAAGTTGTGATTATAACGTTAAACATATAGGCCAGGAGTTTACTCCAAATTAACATCCAGAGACATGTAGCCTCAGCATAAATAATCACTTAGCTTAAAATATTGTGAAATTTAGCTATTAATGAGGACAATGATAATATACACGAATCATCATCTTCTACTTTTGACTATCAAACTGGGTCTGCCCCCACCACAGCCCCTCCCCGCCCCGCCAAAATTTTCAAATGCAAATGTTTCTGTTTTTTTTAAAGGGGTGTAGGGAGGCAGAGATGGGGTAGGGTTGGTGGTGCGGTACTATTAGCATTGCGACCAAATTTTTTCTGAATTTTTAAAAATATCCTCATTGAGTCTTGTTCTGTTTTCTGTTTGTTTTAATAGATCTTTATTATATGTAGAAGTCACATTAAAAATTTAAAATCTTCCCCAATTGATGTGATGTTGATGTTCATAAATGAAGGCTAAATGAGCTGAAACTTCAATTTATTCTTTAAGTATGAAAATGTATAGTTTGGATTTAACGCTTTGGTTGATTTTCAGTTGTTTGCCCTAATTTACACCACCTTTAAGTTCAAGCATATTCTAACATGATTGATCAGATAATTGGGCGTAACTTTTTTTGTTGTTTCATGGGATAGGGCAGGCTGGCACTTATTGCCCATTCCTAATTGCCCTTGAGAAGGTGGTGGTGAGCCACCTTCTTGAACCACTGCAGTCCATCTGGTGCAGGTACACCTACATTGCTGTTAGGAAGAGAGTTCCAGGATTTTGATCCAACAACAGTGAAGAAAAGGCGATCTTGTTCCAAGTCAGAATGGTATGTCACTTGCAGGAGAGCTTACAGGTGGTGGTGTTTCCATCCGTCTGCTGCCCTTTGTGCTTCTAGATGGTTGAGTTAGTGAATTTGGAAGGTGCTGTCAAAGGTGCCTTGGTGAGTTCTTGCAGTGCAACTTGTAGATGGTACACACTGCTGTCACTGTGCATCAGTGGTGGAGGGAGTGAATAGGTAAGCTGGTGGGCGGGGTGCCAATCAAGCATACTGCTTTGTCCTGGATGGTTTCAAGCTGCTTGAGTGTCGTAGCTGCCCTCATCCAGGAAAGTGGAGAGCATTCCATCACACTCCTGACTTGTGCTTTGTAGATGGTGGATAGGCTTTGGGGAGTCAGGAGATAAGTTTCTCACCTCACAATTCCCAGTTTCTGACTTGCTCTTGTAGCCACAGTATTTATATGGCTGCTCCAGTTCAGTTTCTGTTCATTCGTAACCCCTATGATGTTGATGTTGGGGGAATCAGCGATGGTAATACCATTTGAATATCAGGGGGAGTTGGTTAGATGCTCTCTTGTTGGTGATGGCCATTGCCTGGGCACTGGTGTGGCGTGAATGTTACTTACCACTTATCATCCCAAATCTGAATGTTGTCCAGGTCTTGCCACATATGGGCACAGACTACTTCAGTATCTGAGGAGTTGTGAATGGTGATGAATGTTTTGCAATCATCAGCGAACAACCCCACTTCTGACTTTATGATGGAGGGAAGGTCATTGATGAAGCAGCTGAAGATGATTGGGTCTAGGAAGAAACCTGAGGAACTCTCGCAGCGATGTCGGGGGACTGAAATAATTGGCCTTCAGCAATCACAACCATCTTCCTTTGTAAAACAAAAACAGAATTACCTGGAAAAACTCAGCAGGTCTGGCAGCATCGGCGGAGAAGAAAAGAGTTGACGTTTCGAGTCCTCATGACCCTTCGACAGAACTTGAGTTCGAGTCCAGGAAAGAGCTGAAATATAAGCTGGTTTAAGGTGTGTGTGTGGGGGGGCGGAGAGATAGAGAGACAGAGAGGTGGAGGGGGTTGGTGTGGTTGTAGCGACAAACAAGCAGTGATAGAAGCAGATCATCAAAAGATGTCAACAACAATAGTACAATAGAACACATAGGTGTTAAAGTTAAAGTTGGTGATATTATCTAAACGAATGTGCTAATTAAGAATGGATGGTAGGGCACTCAAGGTATAGCTCTAGTGGGTTTTTTTTTATATAATGGAAATAGGTGGGAAAAGGAAAATCTTTATAATTTATTGGAAAAAAAAAGAAGGGGGAAACAGAAAGGGGGTGGGGATGGGGGAGGGGACTCACGACCTAAAGTTGTTGAATTCAATATTCAGTCCGGAAGGCTGTAAAGTCCCTAGTCGGAAGATGAGGTGTTGTTCCTCCAGTTTGCGTTGGGCTTCACTGGAACAATGCAGCAAGCCAAGGACAGACATGTGGGCAAGAGAGCAGGGTGGAGTGTTAAAATGGCAAGCGACAGGGAGGTTTGGGTCATTCTTGCGGACAGACCGCAGGTGTTCTGCAAAGCGGTCGCCCAGTTTACGTTTGGTCTCTCCAATGTAGAGGAGACCACATTGGGAGCAACGAATGCAGTAGACTAAGTTGGGGGAAATGCAAGTGAAATGCTGCTTCACTTGAAAGGAGTGTTTGGGTCCTTGGACGGTGAGGAGAGAGGAAGTGAAGGGGCAGGTGTTGCATCTTTTGCGTGGGCAAGGGGTTGTGCCATAGGAGGGGGTTGAGGAGTAGGGGGTGATGGAGGAGTGGACCAGGGTGTCCCGGAGGGAGCGATCCCTACGGAATGCCGATAAGGGGGGTGAAGGGAAGATGTGTTTGGTAGTGGCATCATGCTGGAGTTGGCGGAAATGGCGGAGGATGATCCTTTGAATGCGGAGGCTGGTGGGGTGATAAGTGAGGACAAGGGGGACCCTATCATGTTTCTGGGAGGGAGGAGAAGGAGTGAGGGCGGATGCGCGGGAGATGGGCCGGACACGGTTGAGGGCCCTGTCAACGACCGTGGGTGGAAAACCTCGGTTAAGGAAGAAGGAGGACATGTCAGAGGAACTGTTTTTGAATGTAGCATCATCGGAACAGATGCGACGGAGGCGAAGGAACTGAGAGAATGGGATGGAGTCCTTACAGGAAGTGGGGTGTGAGGAGCTGTAGTCGAGATAGCTGTGGGTGTCGGTGGGTTTGTAATGGATATTGGTGGACAGTCTATCACCAGAGATTGAGACAGAGAGGTCAAGGAAGGGAAGGGAAGTGTCAGAGATGGACCACGTGAAAATGATGGAGGGGTGGAGATTGGAAGCAAAATTAATAAATTTTTCCAAGTCCTGACGAGAGCATGAAGCAGCACCGAAATAATCATCGATGTACCGGAGAAAGAGTTGTGGAAGGGGGCCGGAGTAGGACTGCAACAAGGAATGTTCCACATACCCCATAAAGAGACAGGCATAGCTGGGGCCCATGCGGGTACCCACAGCCACACCTTTTATTTGGAGGAAGTGAGAGGAGTTGAAGGAGAAATTGTTCAGCGTGAGAACAAGTTCAGCCAGACGGAGGAGAGTAGTGGTGGATGGGGATTGTTCGGGCCTCTGTTCGAGGAAGAAGCTAAGGGCCCTCAGACCATCCTGGTGGGGGATGGAGGTGTAGAGGGATTGGACGTCCATGGTTTTAGCCATCTTCAATATTCTCCCTCCACCTGGACCCCTCCCTCTGGATTCTTACCTTCTCTCGATCTTTTCATTGAGAACTGTCGGCGCGACATTAGTCGTCTCAATTTCTCTGCTCCTCTCACCCATTCTAACCTGTCTCTCTCTGAACTTACTGCACTCCATTCTCTCAGGTCCAACCCTGACATTGTCATCAAACCCGCTGACAAGGGTGGTGCTGTTGTTGTCTGGCGCACTGACCTCTACCACGCGGAGGCTGAGCGTCAACTCGCAGACACTTCCTCCTACCTCTCCCTGGACCATGACCCCACCACTGAACATCAAGCCATTGTTTCCAGGACTGTCACTGACCTCATCTCCTCTGGGGATCTCCCTCCCACAGCTTCCAACCTGATAGTTGCCCAACCTCGGACGGCCCGCTTCTATCTCCTACCCAAAATCCACAAACAGAACTGCCCCGGTAGATCGATCGTCTCAGCTTGCTCCTGCCCCACAGAACTCATTTCTCGTTATCTTGACTCCCTTCTCTCTCCCCTTGTCCAGTCCCTTCCCACCTACATCCGTGATTCCTCTGACACCTTACGTCACATCAACAATTTCCAGTTCCCTGGCCCCTACCGCTTCCTCTTCACCATGGACGTCCAATCCCTCTACACCTCCATCCCCCACCAGGATGGTCTGAGGGCCCTTAGCTTCTTCCTCGAACAGAGGCCCGAACAATCCCCATCCACCACTACTCTCCTCCGTCTGGCTGAACTTGTTCTCACGCTGAACAATTTCTCCTTCAACTCCTCTCACTTCCTCCAAATAAAAGGTGTGGCTGTGGGTACCCGCATGGGCCCCAGCTATGCCTGTCTCTTTATGGGGTATGTGGAACATTCCTTGTTGCAGTCCTACTCCGGCCCCCTTCCACAACTCTTTCTCCGGTACATCGATGATTATTTCGGTGCTGCTTCATGCTCTCGTCAGGACTTGGAAAAATTTATTAATTTTGCTTCCAATCTCCACCCCTCCATCATTTTCACGTGGTCCATCTCTGACACTTCCCTTCCCTTCCTTGACCTCTCTGTCTCAATCTCTGGTGATAGGCTGTCCACCAATATCCATTACAAACCCACCGACACCCACAGCTATCTCGACTACAGCTCCTCACACCCCACTTCCTGTAAGGACTCCATCCCATTCTCTCAGTTCCTTCGCCTCCGTCGCATCTGTTCCGATGATGCTACATTCAAAAACAGTTCCTCTGACATGTCCTCCTTCTTCCTTAACCGAGGTTTTCCACCCACGGTCGTTGACAGGGCCCTCAACCGTGTCCGGCCCATCTCCCGCGCATCCGCCCTCACTCCTTCTCCTCCCTCCCAGAAACATGATAGGGTCCCCCTTGTCCTCACTTATCACCCCACCAGCCTCCGCATTCAAAGGATCATCCTCCGCCATTTCCGCCAACTCCAGCATGATGCCACTACCAAACACATCTTCCCTTCACCCCCCTTATCGGCATTCCGTAGGGATCGCTCCCTCCGGGACACCCTGGTCCACTCCTCCATCACCCCCTACTCCTCAACCCCCTCCTATGGCACAACCCCTTGCCCACGCAAAAGATGCAACACCTGCCCCTTCACTTCCTCTCTCCTCACCGTCCAAGGACCCAAACACTCCTTTCAAGTGAAGCAGCATTTCACTTGCATTTCCCCCAACTTAGTCTACTGCATTCGTTGCTCCCAATGTGGTCTCCTCTACATTGGAGAGACCAAACGTAAACTGGGCGACCGCTTTGCAGAACACCTGCAGTCTGTCCGCAAGAATGACCCAAACCTCCCTGTCGCTTGCCATTTTAACACTCCACCCTGCTCTCTTGCCCACATGTCTGTCCTTGGCTTGCTGCATTGTTCCAGTGAAGCCCAACGCAAACTGGAGGAACAACACCTCATCTTCCGACTAGGGACTTTACAGCCTTCCGGACTGAATATTGAATTCAACAACTTTAGGTCGTGAGTCCCCTCCCCCATCCCCACCCCCTTTCTGTTTCCCCCTTTTTTTTTTCCCAATAAATTATAAAGATTTTCCTTTTCCCACCTATTTCCATTATATAAAAAAAAACCCACTAGAGCTATACCTTGAGTGCCCTACCATCCATTCTTAATTAGCACATTCGTTTAGATAATATCACCAACTTTAACTTTAACACCTATGTGTTCTATTGTACTATTGTTGTTGACATCTTTTGATTTGTCGCTACAACCACACCAACCCCCTCCACCTCTCTGTCTCTCTATCTCTCCGCCCCCCACACACACACCTTAAACCAGCTTATATTTCAGCTCTTTCCTGGACTCGAACTCAAGTTCTGTCGAAGGGTCATGAGGACTCGAAACGTCAACTCTTTTCTTCTCCGCCGATGCTGCCAGACCTGCTGAGTTTTTCCAGGTAATTCTGTTTTTGCTTCTATCACTGCTTGTTTGTCGCTACAACCACACCAACCCCCTCCACCTCTCTGTCTCTCTATCTCTCCGCCCCCCCACACACACACCTTAAACCAGCTTATATTTCAGCTCTTTCCTGGACTCGAACTCAAGTTCTGTCGAAGGGTCATGAGGACTCGAAACGTCAACTCTTTTCTTCTCCGCCGATGCTGCCAGACCTGCTGAGTTTTTCCAGGTAATTCTGTTTTTGTTTTGGATTTCCAGCATCCGCAGTTTTTTTGTTTTTATCTTCCTTTGTGTTAGGTATAACTTCAACCAGTGGAGAATTTTCTTCCTGATTCCCATTGACTTCATTTTTACCAGGGCTCCTTGATGCCACACTCAGTCAAATGCTGCCTTGTTGTCTAGGGCAGTCACTCTCACATCCCTTCTTGAGTTCAGCTCTTTTGTCCATGTTTGGACTGAGGCTGTAATCAGATTAGGAGCTGAGTGGCCCTGGTGGAAACCAAACTGAGTGTCAGTGAGCAGCTTCTTGCTGTATAAGTGCTGCTTGATAGCTCTGTCGATGACGCCTTCTGTCACTCTTCTTTCCCAGATAGCACTGTGTTGGTGCCAAACAATGCAATGGACGGTGTGCTCAATGTGAAGATGGCACTTTGTCTTCACAAGGACTGTGAAGTGGTCACTCCTACCTATATTGTCATGGATAGATGCACCTGAGGGAGGTAGATTTGTGAGGACAAGGTGTAAAGGATTTTTCCCTTTATGTTGGTTCCCTCACCACCTGTCATATGTCCAGTGTGGCAAATATGTCCTTCAGGACTTGTCCAGCTTAGCCAGTAGTGGTGTCATTCTTGGTAATGAACATTGAAGTTGTCTCTCTGTAACCACCACCAACCCCCCCCCCCCCCAACCCCCCGCAGAGTTCATTCTGTGCCTTACCACCCTCAGTGCTTCTTCCAAATGGTGCTCAATATAGAGATACTGGTTCATCTGCTGAGGGAGGTAAACAGTTGGTGGTTTTCTTGCCCATGTTTGGACCTGATGCCATGAGACTTATGGAATCCAGAGTCAATGTTGAGGGCTCCCAGCACAACTCCCTCCTGACCTATACCACTGTGCTTCTGATGGATCTGTCCTACTGATGGGGCCAGATATACCCAGGGATGGTGATGGCGATATCTGGGACATTTCCTGTATTCTATGGTTCTGAGAGTATGACTGTTAGGATGTTGTTGACTCATTTGTGGGGCAGCTCTCGCAACTTTGGTACAAACCCATAATAAGGAGGACTTTGCAAGATTGACAGTGCTGGGTATGCCATTGTCATTTCCAATGTCAGTTCCAAATTGGCCCACTCATTTTTATTCCTTGACACCAGCAAGTTGTGTTTAGCGTTGGATGTGTTTTGGGGTCTAATGCTGCATGCCTTTGGAGGAAGCTCCAGGCCAGAGTTTTTGTTGATTTTAAAAGTTTATATCCCGCCATCTTCCCCCAGCTTCACATCCATCACTGTACATTAGGGCAATATATCTAATGTTAGAGCTGTTGTTACAATACATCTTTTGCATGTATCATTGTAATTAGGGTGAAAGTACTGTGTAATTGAACACACAACTCCTTAAGTTGTGTCAGTTTACAGTTGCAATAGTCTACAGGTATTCTGATCTGCAGCCAGCAAACATATTTCTGTAGGTTTTTAGCTATTTTGTGTAGTTGTAAATTCAAATTTTATGCACTTTTGATAACATACATGAAATTATTTAGACCTAGTTTTCATTTAACTTTCCCAGGGGGCTATAAAACATGCGGCTGGCCCCTTTGGCCCATTATTTTTTGCAAGATGGGCTAGGTAATAATTTTCTTTTAAAATATTCATTTTATTAAGCCATATTAATTGTAACCAGCATACTATCCATTGGCTTGCAAAGTAATAGTAAACTGACAGCTGGCGTCCTGTCTTTTATCTTACTGACTGAAATTTATATTACATTGGATTTACCCTAAGCTTATATGTTTATCAGGAGATAAAAGCAAAATACTGCGGATGCTGGAAATCTGAAACAAAAATAAAAATAACTGGAAAAACTTCTGATGAAGAGTCATACAGATTCGAAACTTTAACTGTATTCCTCTCCGCAGATGCTGTCAGACCTGCTGAGTTTTTCCAGCTATTTTTATGTTTATCAGGAGAGTTATTTGAAAATTTGAAACATTGTTCATATCATGCCATAGAAGTATGTTTTTTAGAAATGTAGACTGATCTAGTCCTAGTGAGCTTTTAATGGTGACTTCTGATGTTATTTATGCAGATTAAATGGTAATAGCTGGTGAAGGTTTTCTGTTTCCAGCTCTGTTTTGTCCTTTTTCTTTCTTTCCCTAAGTAAAACTAGGTTTGAAAGGTTGTGCTCTGGTGATGATGACTCAGGGCTAACTAAGACATGCATAATGCTAGTACTGTACTGCCCAAACTTCAGACAGCAGTTCTTTGTGAATCACTTGTAAATGAGTGTGAGGAACATCCATGCAGGACACTGATTGGTGGCTTGCAATCAACAACAGTTTGTTTTTCTAAATGTATTCTTTTAACTGTATCAAATTTGGCCTGCACTGATTTTGCCATTTAGGTCAACTTGTGTCTGTATAATGTGTTGTAACTTCTAAACTGGTAGTTGCATCAGAGAAAATATTTAACCTGTAGTAACTTCTCCAGAGATGATTAACTCAATTTTTTTTGAGCTGAATGTTATGCCTGGCCAATGGATTACAGCAGTTTACAGAAAATGATTGGTTAAAGATTCAGATGACTGATTAAAACTTTACCTTCAAAGAAAATTAGTCTATCTAAAATTTATTAACTGTAATGTAGTTCACACTAACATGAGTTAGACAGGAGCTTAAGTGAGTTTTTTTCCCCCCAGAAGTTGAGTTCTCATTTCCCAACTCTGGCCATCATGTTGTCATCAGTACAGTTCCTATCTCTTTCACTGAGGCCTGTGTTTTTCCCTAAAAGTTATGATGCAGAAGAAAGACGACTGTGAACCATAAATAGCTGTCAGTGGTTGGCATTTATGTAAACAGCATTTGTGATGTCTGCATTTACAGTTTTTTTACATAAGTTTATTTAAATCCAACACAAATAAATGTTTGCAGTGCTTTAAAATTCTTGAAATTAAACAAACGTTTCTAATTTAATGGATGCACGCGGAATTGGTCAGGTATTAACTTATTTAGACTGATTTATGTTTTGATTGCAGATTCCTGCCTAATGGAAATTAATTGATCTTCACACCTAAAAGAACATAAGATCATAAGAAATTGGAGGAGTAAGCCCCTCGCGCCTGCTCCACCATTCCATCAATTCAACCCCTTTGTCCCATGGCTGATCTGATCGTGATCTCCCTTCCACTTGCCTGTCCCCAGTAGCCCTTGACTCCCTTGCAGATGAAACATCTGTCTCCCTCAATCTTGAATATATACCAATGACCCAGCCTCCACTGCTCTGTGGTAGACAATTACAAAGATTAACAACCTTTTGAGAGAAAAGATTCCTTCTCATCTCCATCTTAAATGGGTGACCCTTTTTGCTGAAACTGTTACCTAATTCTGGATTTCCCCATGAGAGGAAACATCCTCTCAGCATTTACCCTGACAAGCCCCCATCAAAACCTTAGGTTTCAATAAAACTGCCTCTCATTCTCCTAAGCCGCAATGAGTATGGGCCAACCTGCTCAACCTTATCTCATAAGACAACCCCTTCATCCCATGAATCAATCGAATGAACCTTCTCTGAGCGGCCTCCAAACCATGTGTATTCCTCCTTAAATAAGGAGACCAAACTGTACAGAGTGCTCTTGGTGCAGTCTCACCAATGACCACTGTTGTAGCGAAATTTGCCTACTTTTATATTCCATCCCCCTTGCAATAAAGGCCAACATTGGATTTGCCTTCCTAATTACTTGCCGTACTTGGATACTAACATTTTGTGATTCAAGTATGAGGACACCCAGATCCTTCTGTACTGGAGCATTCGGCAGTCTCTCTCCATTTAAATAATCTGCTCTTCAATTCTTTCTGCCAAAACTTCTCACTTTCCCACATTATATTCCATCTGGCAATTTTTTCCCCACTCATTTAACCCATCTATATCCCTTTACAGATTCTTTGTGAACTTCTACCTATCTTTGTATTGTCAACAAATTTACCTACAATACAATCAGTCCCTCCTTCCAAGTCATTAATATAGATTGTAAACTGATTCTGTGCACCCCACTAGTTAGTTTTTCAGCGTGAGAATGACCCATTAGCCAATCCTCTATCGATACTAATATATCATCCCCAATGTCATAAAAGTTGTGCAGCTTTTATGTGGCACTTTATTGAATGCCTTTTGGAAATCCAAAACCACTACATCTACCAGTGTCCCCTTATCCACCCTGCTTGTTACAACCTCAAAGTACATCAATAAATTTGTCAAACACAATGTCCCATTCGCAAAAACATGTTGACTCTGCTTGATTGTATTATGATTTTCTAAATGTCCTACTAATTTAATAGTGGTTTCCCAATGACGAATGTTAGGCTAACTGGCCGATAATTTGCAGCTTTCCGTCTTCTTGCTTTCTTGAATAGAGGCACTACATTTGCGGTTTTCCAATCAGTTGGGACCTTTTCCAGAATCTAGGAAATTTTGGAAGATTGTGACCAATACATCTATTATCCTGGCAGCCAATTCTTGTCAGACTGGTGGATGCAGGCCACTAGGTCCCATTGGTTTTCCTTGTACTTTTTCTACTATTCTTGAGATGCTTTTACTGTCTTCCACCGTGAACACAGATACTAAATACTCATTTAAAGTCTCTGCCATTTCCTTGTTTCCATTAATAATTCCCCAGTCTCATCCTCTAAGCGGTCAACATTTACTTATTTAGTCTCTTCCTTTTTATATACATGTGGAAGCTCTTATATCTGCTTCACTATTTCTTGCTGGTTTCCTCTCATTCTAATTTCTGTCTCTAATTTTTTTAATAAAATTTTTTCAGTTATCTGGCCTACCAATAACCTTGGCAGCATTGTTCACCTCTTGTTTCAATTTGTTGCGAACTTTTAACTTCTTTAGTTCACCGCGGATAGTTCACCTTCTCGTAGAGTCTTTATCAATAGAAAATCTTTTCCAAGTCATGAAATACTGTATCTCCTTGATGTCTGCCGCTGCTTATCTACCGTCTTGGCTTTTAACCTATTTTCCTAGTCCACTTTAGTTGTCTTTATTTTAAGTTTAAGGCACTAGTTACAGACTCAGCAATTTGACCACTGAATAATGCTGACTAAACTTGGGATTTGAATCATTGTGGTTAAAATAAGTCAGCTCAGTTTGCAATTTTTTTGTGCGGACTTGGATACGTACTTCAATGAGTCTGCTGTCTCCACAGGTTAATGATTACAGAACAGTCAAAAAACAGGGTGTTTGTGTCACTTCCAATTTTGTTTATGCTCATAACACAATATGGCTGTACTGGGTTGAAAGACCCAAGGGAAAGACCTAAAAAAAAATGGTTGAGTCCATCTTCAGAACATTTCAAGGGCAGTACCATCATTTGAGCCCAAGTAACTGGAGTTCATGGATTGTGTTGGCAACTTGAAGTGTCATTAACCTTGAGGTATGTTCATAGTTGTTATGGTGCTATAACTATTCAGGAATCTATGACTCAGTCCTTAATGTAATTAGTTTGACACAGAATCACATCTTTAGCTACAAACTTGTTGCCACCCATTGGGGAAACTATGTTCTGGATTAGTTATCTTAAATAGATACAATTCTTTATGTTGCTTTCAATCCCAATGTCAGGTTTAGCATTGCACCAAAGTATCTTGCATTGGTCCATGCCATTTTTCTTGGGGCACCAAGGTAGCAGTAGCTGGTGAAACATGTATGTGGAAATCATGACACTATTACAGTGCATTCTGTTGCTGGTGAGCCTTGTGTTAATCTTGTTGCCTCAGCTCAGTGGCAACTAATACAAGTACAGCTCAATTTTGATTTTACAGTGATGTACCAGTGCACGTATTCAAAAGATGGCATTCCTTGTGCTTATTGTTCTTGCTATCGGGAGATGAATTGTTCTGTAGCTGAAATTCATAGATTGAGTTGGCAAGTTGAAATGGAGATTGTCATTAGCCATCAGTAGTGTTCATATTGTTCTGGTGGTGGTCTTGTAGAGGAATCTATAAGCCACTTCTTGTTAACCCATTCCTTAATGTCATTAGTTTGGTGGAGTGTCAGTTATCCTTAGTTACAGACTTGTTGCTAACCATTAGGGAGGTCATGTTCTGGATCAGTAATATTCATTAGGTACAATTCTTTTTTCAATACCAATGTTATGTTTGTCTGAGATACATCTCTTACACTGCTCCAGCTGATGCCAGGAAAGATTTCCGTGGTGAGAAATGCATTGAGATTGAATTTTGAGGGTTCTATGTGGTTCTTGAATTGTCCAGCATAAATTCGTGATTCATGTAACATTGATTATGCTACTTTAGCTGTCAACAAAAACATAGTTTAAAAATGTAGCCACTATTTAACTTCTAGGTCAGCAAAATAAAAAAAAATGCACTATTTTCTTTCAATGATTCTGCCCAAGAAAGGATTATGTAATTGGCATAGTAGCCTTCATCTGCAATGCTAAGCATCTGGGCACTAGCTGGGTTTAGCTTAATATAATGTAACTCCATTTGAGAATTCTTGTAGTACAGTCTTAACTGTATTCAATTGCACATTTAAATGTTTAGCTTAACGTAGCAAAAGTCAGTTCATTGTTAGTCTTTGCAGCTAGTCATTTTCAATTTAAAGAATGATCAATATATCTGGGGCCTCCTCTTTAAATCTGTTGGTAATATAAAGACATACGATGTGTAATGTGTATGTATGATGAATGCATTAATATAGCTATATCAGAACAGTTTGAATTTCTTTGTAAGGTTTCTGTTTTATCTTCATGGCACATCTTTGAAAACGTTTTACTGCAAAGTTACTGTTGCATCTCTCCGATGCTTGGATTTGATCCAAGCATTTTTTAATTTGTCTTGTGTGTAATTTCAACAATTATTTCTTCAAATATCTTCCTCCTTAGAGCTCATTTTGATTCTTAACTGAAATTCTCCAATTACTTGGACAAAAGCTTAAATTCTTTTTCTTTCTTGAGTTAAAGAATTCCATATGGTAATCTTTATTAAAGATACCAATTCAATAACTACACTTGACTCAAGTCACTTTTCGTGTCCCAGACAGGTTTTTTTTTTGCACCTTAGTGCGAGTTCTCACCACTCTTTTTTTAGGTAAAGAATTTTCTTCTGAATTTCCTGTTGGAAATCTTGGTGAAAGTTTATATTGATAGCCTCGAGTTATCCACCACCACCGTCCCTTCAAGGAGAGGCATTCTCTCCGTATTCACTGCAGTAAAAATATCATAATTTTAAAAACCTCTGTTAAATCACCCCTTAGGCTTTTTTCAGGGGATAAGAGGCCCAGTTCGTCAATCATTTCCTAATATGGATATCCCATGTTAGGATGTTCAAAAATCCTTTGAAAATTAGGGTTTTCAAGAATCCTTTGAAAACAAGCTGAATAGAGTATGCAACATTTTGTATTAATTGACAACATTTAACTATATTGTACCTGGACTAATGCAATATGTCACAGATAGTTCAACTGCAAGTTCTATTCCAGTAAATCTCAATACACGGTTCTGAATCGTGGGACATAACAAGTAGCTACGAGCTTCCCCCACAGATTATTAACTGGAAAGTACAGCTATTTGTACTGTTAATCGTTATCTAATATAGGGCCCAGGAGGACATTGATCCCTGTCTCAGTTTTATATTTATCAAAATACCACTCGAAACCTCAATTAATAAGCCTTTTCATTCAATATTTGCAGTACAGCAATAATATTAATTCACCTATTATCACAATTTCTTTGTCTTTCCGGCGGTACTAAAATCTTTCCCAGTGCAGAGGGACTGTGTTGGAATTTTGATATCTGCCTAGGGTCTTTGTGTAAATTCACCAATATTGAGCAATGATGATAAAGCTGCATACTATCAATAATGAAGATACCATACATATAATATTTCTATTTATGGATCTTCAGGGTGAAGACAGGGATTTTATGGACGTTTTATTGAGGCATCTCTTATGTTCTGAAGTTTAAAGCATTGATTTATGCCTTATCTGGAATTACAAAAGGAGGGTTGTCTTATGGCTGTTTCATGAGACAGGAGGTACCAAGAAGATTATGCATTCAGGCTTTATTCCCTGCTGTACTGGTCTCTGTTGCTATCAGTCCTGGCTACCCCACACTGACAGCAGCATTGTGGAGCTGGCTGGAGAATTGCAGTGGAGCCATTGCATTCTAGGAAACTACTAGTGACTGAGACAAAGTATAAAGTATTTTATCTAAAAATATATTAATTGTAAAAGCACATTACATGACAGTTTAAAGTTGACATAAGATGCAAACCAAATCAGATTCTTCCATCACTGTGTTGTTCAGTACGTTTGCAATTACTGTTAATATTTACAATATTCATTAAATGTATAGGCTGAGGGATTTTACCCAATTTCAGCCCCTTGGTGTGCTACAGCTGAAAGGTCTTAGACGGTGGCCTCTTCCCACTTCACTTTTGCAATGGCTTCCCCAAGCTTTCATTGCATTCTCCACCACGCAACCCCACATAAAAACAAAAATATGAATTAGGAGTAGCCTCAAGCCTGCTATGCCATTTGATAGGATCAGTCTTGGACCATGCAGTGTATCAGTTTGCAACAAATTCATGGACAACTCTTTGCACCAGCAAGTTTTGGGCAGGTTAAAGAGTGCCTTTCACAGAGTTGATGGTCCTCCAGTTGCAACTGATGTTTTTCTCTGTGTGCTTCTGGGAACAGCCTGTAGAGCTCCCATCAGGGAGCTGCTCAGGATGAATCTCGATTAAAAACCACAACTCTTTCCAGACCTCCTTTGCAAAGATAGATTCCAGGGAGAGGTGGATAATGGTCTCTTTTGCACCACTGTCCCCTTGAGGGCAATGTGTGGAGGGGGTGAGAAGGATTTGATGGGGAGGGCCTTTCTCACCACCAGCCAAGCTTTACTTTGGCGCTTGTTTGAAAGTTCTGTTGATGAGGGATTCTACCAAATGACTTTTACAGTCTGCCCAGGGAACCATCCAACAGGATCCATCATCACCTTTTCCTGCAGGGCCTTAAGGATGTTACATGCGGACCACTGCTAGAGGGCCTTGTGGTCAAAGGTGTTTTTCTACTTAAAGCTTTCCACGAGCAATAGGTGGGGTGGCACTGTCCAACTGAATGGAGTGCTCTGTGGCAACATATTCAACCCTTCCTGACTCCAGATTTGACTGGAAAGTTTTCCAATTCCCACTCATTGATTGAAACTGCGCTTCTGATGTCCAGTTGCAGATTTCATGTCCAAATACCATTTTGGAGAGCACATCCATCATGTAGGCGTGTGATGTTGTGTCAAAGGCCCACTCCCAGTCCAGGGTGATGGTGTCCGTTGCCCTGTTCCCCACACAGCCTTGCGCTGCTCAAGGATACGATCACCTATCAGAGATCTTCCTGCCAGGTGCAGCGCAAGTTGGGTCAGGGTGGATCACAAACTTGAGAGCAGACTTGACTCAATTGCCAATGACCTAAGGCAGAATTTTGTAGTCCATGTTGAGCAGTGAAATGGTTTGACAATTTCTGATTTTCCCCTTCCATTTGTAGAAAAGGGTGATGATGCCTTTCCTCATGAATTTTGACATGCTGCCAGCAAGAAGCATACTCTTGTACACTTGCAGCAGTTCTGGGCTGGTCCAGTCTCAAAATGCAACTTCACTGGTAAGCTGTCGCTTCCAGGAGTTTTATTTGTCTCAAAGGACCTGAAGGCCTTTGTCAGCTCGTCCAGAGTTGGAGTTTTGTCCAGACTCCCTCTCTCCCATGTACTGTCATCTAAGACTTCGATGATGGAGGACAAAAATATCTGGGAGGCTGTGCTGCCTGTGGTCTTCGTGTTGTACAGTCCAGCATAAAATGGTTTGTAGTTCCTTAGTATGTCAGGCTGCAGTGAAGTTACAGAGCCATTGTCTTCCTTCAGGCTGCTGATCACATAGCTCTCTCTGTGTACCTTTTGGAAGAAGAAACATGAGCACTATTCTCCTACTCCATCGAGCAGGATCTGGTCCAGAAGTTGATCATGGAGGCCTCCATAGCAAAATGTGAAGCCTGCTGGCTCTTCACTTTTGGAGATCCCCCTTGACCTCCACCCTGAGAGTAGGAGCAGATTCTGCGTGTTTTTTGAATTTGAGAAATTTGGAGATAGTGAAGTTGCCACCAGATTGATGATCCATCACATAAAGTATCCAACCAGAGGTGTCATTTTGTGACTTATTCTGATTCTAGGATGGCACTTGGGCTGGCCTGAAGTAGTAGCTCCGACTTTACAGTGCAGCTGTTTCAGAAGCATGGCCGAACCTAGCAGGGATCGATGACTTGATTTCGCATAGTTCTGAGCAACTGAGGGAATTGGTGGTGTTTTACTGATAATAGAATTGTGTAAATAATAAAAGTAAAATAATAAAATACATAATAAGTCTTGTTACAACTGTACACAGCGTTGATGAGGCTACACCTGGAGTACTGTGTACAGTTTTGGTCCCTGTATTAAAGAAAAGATATACTGGCATTGGAAGCAGTTTACAAGAGATTCACTAGGCTGATTCCTGGGATGAAGGGGTTAACTTATCAAGACCAGTTAAACAGGTTAGGCCTTTATTCATTAGAGTTTAGAAGAATGAGGGGTGATCTTATTGAAACGTAGAAGACCCTGGGAGGGCTTGATGTTTCCGCCAGTGGGGGAATCTCGAACTAGGGGACAGAGTTACAGAATAAGGGGACACTCATTTAAAACTGAGATGCGAAGGAATTTTTTCTCTGAGCGTAGTGAATGTCTGGAATTCTCTACCGCAGAGAGTTGTGGAGGCTAGATCACAAAGTATTTAAAGAGGAGTTAGATTGATTTTTGAAATATCAGGGAGTTGAGGGATATGAGGAGCTGACACGAAAGACGAGTTGAGGCCTGGGGCACATCAGCCATGACCTTATTGAATTTGCAGGGCAGGCTTGAGGGCCTGAATGGCCTACACTTTTCTTATGTTCTTAAGTGAGTGCTTAAGAACAGCAGGAAGTAAGAGTATTTTGAATAAAATGTACACTGTTGGACTTGCCTTTCCCTTTAATAATGACATATCCCAAATAGCTTAGAATTGGTTAGTGTATAATTCAAGTTCACAAAATTTAGACTTCATTGGACTGAAGAAATACTGTGAAGTAATTTCATTGAAACCTGGTATTTTCAGTGTAATATTGCAGCATCAACTTTTGTTTCTAGTGAGCATTCAAATTTTGTTTCCAGCTTCGCATTCTGCAGTTTTCAGGTTAGTGTAGCCACAGATAAGTTAAAACAGAGTGGGTGTTTAGTTTCAGCTCAGCATTCAGGTAAAATTTAAAGGAAAAAATACTACTGCTGTCATTAATAGATGTCTGCGGTAAACTGGGTGTGTAGCCCCATAATGTAATGGCAGCGGTCATATTATAATTATGGGTGTGGTAGCATTGTGGTTGAGTTACTGGACTAGTAATTTAGAAGCCTAGATGAGCAATCTAGCAATGGGAGTTCAAATCCCACCATGGCAAATGGTGAATTTAGATTGTTAATTTGTTTCTAGAATACAAAGCTACTGATATCCATGTAAAAATCCACCTGGTTCTCTAGCGCCCTTGAGGGAAGGATTTCAGCCATTGTGGCCTATATGTGACTTCATACCTGCAGTAATGTGATTGACTCTGAACTTTTTAAATTCATTCATGGGATATGAGCATCACTAGCTAGACCAGCATTTATTACCCATCCATAATGGTTTTTGCAAAACTGCACTCTGAAATGGCCTAGCCAGCCACTCAGTTGTATTAAAACCACTGCAGGAAAGACTAGTATGGACTGCAGCAGTTCAGGAAGGCAGCCCACCACCAACTTCCCAAGGGCAATGAGGGACGGGTGACGTCTATACAGTTTGAATGAATTTTTAAAAAATCCAGTTTTGTCAGTACACTGTCACTCAAATTCAGATATAAATCTGTGCTGTGCTGCTAGTTCAGTGACAAACCCAGTATTTCTTGACTGATAGATTTGAAATGATGAAATACAATGTCAATGTAATGCATGATTTTCCCCAATAGCAAACTAAGCATGTTCCTTAAAGTGTCTGTTTTCTTCTTGTGGGATTTAGCGAATATGTATAAACATGTAAGGAAAATGTAACTCATTTCTACAATCGGAAAATCTTTGTTAGTTCATTTGAAGCCAGCCTCATTTTCTCATACCAAATGAAATCTTGATATGGCCAGCATTTTGTCCTCAGCAACAAATAGCCATGGTTTTTGCTCTGAGGAATTGAGCCATCCATATCAGGTCTAGATTCATTTCCTAATCTGTGCAGTTAACTAAGCTCAGCTGGGGTAATGAAATTAACACGATAATCAGCCTGCATGCCCTTGGTCAGGGAGGAGAAAATTCAGCTGGGCTGCCCATCCCTGATCACTATCTGGCGAACTCTATTGGGTGGGAGATTTGGTGTTGATGACAAGACAATTGTGTTCAGTGCTTCCTGGAAGCTCTCATCTGCTTTGAAAATCTGTTTGCTAAGTTATAATTGTCTTACTGTATAAAGTACAGTGTGATATTGTTTTGCAATCTTGCACAAAATCTGTCATGAGACATTGTTGCTGAAGTCTGTCACAGAAAAGGCAGCAGTAGAGTGAAATTCTGTCCCTAAAAAAAGGGAAGTTTAATTCCATTTACAAAAAAGCAGACCTCATTTTCCTCCAATTGGTGTACTACATCACATTATAAACAAAATACTTGAATTGATTACAGAATTGTGGAATTGAATAGATCTATTTGTTGAGCAAAGGTACAGTATCGAGGACCTAATTCTAGTGGATGGTACGATTTAACATATTTTTTCTGTTTCCTTGTTTCTCATTGTTTTTTAAACAGTTAAACGTAAAGCATTGAAGTTGAATTTTGCCAACCCAGCCATCAAGACAACAGCAAGACTTCCACTAAATCCAACAGGAGGAGTTCACTTTCAGAACCCACACATGTGAGTGGAGATTTCTAGTTTTACAATTTAAAGCATGCATTAAGATCGGTAATGTATGCACCTAACAAATACTGGAGCATTGTTGTCAAACCCTTTTTATAACCAGCAGAGAAAGTGGGTCTGTCTATGGTCTCCATTAGTATTTTTCTCTGCTCAATCTGTAGAGGTGATTCGTAGTACAACCTGAGAATCCTTGCTTCTATTGATTAGATGCCTTACTTTTCACTCAGTGCTGTGCTTGATGACCGGATGAAGATCAGCAATTAGTATTGTGGGGCTGCCATGACTGGGATTTAAGTGTTTTAGATTATTTTCTGTTGCCAGAGCACTGCTGAATAATATTCTGTAGTAGTAAATCAGTTTTCAATGTAATTGAAACTGAGAATCATGGCACAAATTATCATTTATAATTTAGAATACTCTGTAAAAAATATTGAATATTTTCAACTTCTTGTTTTGTTATATAGATGTTATATGGCCGAAGTCGATTGTTACAGATTTCTATCCGCATGTATTCTATTTTATAACACAGTAAATACTTGGATGAAAAAGTTTTAAAGAAGCATCAACAGTTTTCTTTTGGAGCATGGAGCAACAGCTGATTTTTCGACTGGTGTTCTATCAGACATCAAGTCCCATTAGTGGGAGACTAACTCACTTTATAACGATACTTTTCAGATTCTCCAAATACTAGATCATGCCATCTTGTCCCATGATAAATGCCCTCAAATCGATGAGTCATGAGCTATTTCATTATTTTTCAATTAATATCTTTGTTTTGGAAGCTTACTTTCTAGACATGGAGGTACTAAGTAAGTAATACCTTGCGTAGGTACCCATTTTTAAGAATTGAACAAAATTTCTATTGAACAGTGTATTTTTTAGCTCTAAATAGTTAAGTGCTTCACTTCCAATCAGGTCAGAATTGAAGCCCTGGTTAGTTCCATTAATTCCATGGATTTTGAGTAGCATTGAGAGTTAAGTTCTGAGGAGACAGGCAGCCCTTTCTAATAGAAGTGCAGTTCCTTCCATCATCTTAAAATCGTGTTGAGAGCATACATGGGCAGCCATGGACCCTAACCTTCTCAGGTGGTGACAGAAAGTGATAGGCAGCTCAATAAAAGAAAATTGAGAGTAAAGAAAGGGAATTGGTTTTGCATGTGTGTAGATTTGTCATGAAGCTACTGAACTTGATCATTGTATAAAATGTTCCAAAAGAAGCATATTCTAAATCAGGCCTTATTGGAAAACTGACTACTCAATAATGGCATGTATTTTCTGAGTCGTCTTAATTAACTTAATTAGCTTAATTAACACCAAAACTTTGTACGTAAAATTAACTTTTCAATGTATTGGCTTATGTCGTATTAATTGACATGCTAGTATAATAAATCTCTTGTAACAATTGTTTATTTCACAGAACTTGTAACTGTTGCACATCTTAATGTTATTTTGATTTATGGAAGTGTGCACAACCTTGCATGAAACCTGGTTATATTGAAGTAAAATTTATTCCAGGATTCAGCTGGTGAAGTTGTGGGCAGATGTTCGGTTTAATACATTGATAACCCAATTTTCATAACATGTATGTATCTTCAAACATTTTCTGAGGCCCTGAGAGAAGTCTAACTATATTGAAGAATAATTTAGACCTGGACTTGCATATGCAGGGCATAATTTCAAAGCCTGCAGATGGCATGAAAGTCAGAATACTAGTAAACAGTAGAGAGTGTAGCCGCAGACTTCAGGGGTACATGGTCAGATACATCTCAGATAAAATTTAATTCAGAGAAGTGAGGTTAGTATATTTTGGAAGCGACAATGGAGGGGAGGCAGTATTAACTAAATGGTACAAATTTACAGGGGAGACAGGAACAGAGAGTTCGAGGGGTATTTGTAGGCAAATCTTTGAATGTAGTGGGACAAATTAAGAAGGCTGTTGACAAAATAAAGGACCCTTGGCTTTATGAATAGAGGTATACAGTACAAAAGCAAGGAAGTTCTGATTAAGCTTCTTAAATCACTGGTTAAGCCTCAGCTGGAGTATTGCATCCAGCTTTGGGCACTATACTTTAGGGAGAATGTCAAGGCCATGAAAAAGGGGCAGAGGGGGTCTTCAATTACATGTAGACAAATTTGAATCTGGAAATTTTCTTAATTTGAAAGCTCAAAGAGCGCTCTTTTAGGAATTTGTGTTGATGGATCATTCGGTTTCCTTGAGTCTCTCCATAACACATTTAACTTAAGCGAGATGAGGCTTGATGGTGACCTGATATCTGGCATGCACGTATCTTAGCTTGCTGAAGGGAAGTTGAGTGTTTCTCTTTTCTCAATGTACAGTTTACATATTTATTTTAAAAATGCGAGCGAGAATTATCCATCTTGAAGTTTGAAAAAATGTTTGTGTACGTGTGGTTATATTGGTCTAGTATCTCGTAATGTAATGTGGTCCAGTCCATTGAGAATCCCAAATCAAAATTTACATTTCTGTTCAGCATTGTTTTAAGTTAGCTTTTGACAATAATTTCCATTGGGTTCAAAAACTAAATGTTACAGCACTAACAATTACCACTTTGTTTTTCGTTAGTCTGTTAGATTTTACACTGATATTTTCTGCAGGGCTAGGCC
The DNA here is from genome assembly GCF_017639515.1 of Carcharodon carcharias. NCBI lineage: Eukaryota > Metazoa > Chordata > Chondrichthyes > Lamniformes > Lamnidae > Carcharodon > Carcharodon carcharias. The sequence goes on from NC_054488.1 coordinate 13,434,531, forward strand.
TACCCAAAAACAAGGCCTGGACCTTGGATATTTGGAACTTCCAGCTCCTGTGGACAAAGACTTCATATCATTTGGAAATCAAATGGACAAGGTTTGTTTGGGATAAAAACAAAGTGCTGGAAATGTTTGGGATTACATAGAAAACATGACATTCTGGAACCAGTTATTATACTTGATGATTCATTTCAATTACATTTGTATTTTTGCCCTGGCCGGCAATACAGCCTTAATTATGTATAACCACCTGACTTGGGGAGAGTGGGGGGCACAGCATTTGGCCTGTGGTGTGTCTCAGCTATGTTGGAAGAGAAATACATACAGTTTTCAATTAATTGCTACTGGATATCAATTGAGCACTTGATTTATAAAATACAAATGAATGTTTGTGTGATAAGAGTATTGTGCACATCTCCCTTCTGACTAATGCAAATGCACATGGCTGCTTGCCTGTATTTGTTTGGTTCTGCAATTTCAGATTCTATAATACAGATCTTTTGAATATTTGTCAGTACTGTGTGCCGCCTGTATGATGCTTAATTTCTCCAAATACTTTATTGTAATAGACATAATAGAATTGTCAAACTTGGTTACAATTTTGTTGGATTTCTGTTCCAATTTCCTGTCTTAACTGAATATAACAGAGGTAATAATTATCTAAACTCCCATGTGTGAATTAGATTATGCTGTCATGCACTGGGTTGAGGGAGTGAGGTGGGGTGAAATGAGATCAGATAAGTGAGGAAAGTGCCTTGTGACATTAATCTCTTATGCTGCAATTTAAATTGAGTTTCACTTGGTTCAAGAAGTGACAGTGTGGAACTTGATTCCACTGTTTTTTTCTTATAGAATAATTGAATTTTGTAGAATAGCTAGAGGCCATTCAGTCCATTGTATTTGTGTTGGCTTGAGGGAGCTGTTGATATTTATTCACTTCTCTTAAAGTTACAAATTCTGCTTATACCACTTCTTGCTTTAACATTGTGTATAAAAAAAACTTCACTCATTTTGCGCTGATCTTGAACTTTGTTACCGATTTATGAGTGGAAATAGTGTTTCCACTTTACCTTCCGAGTCCCTCAATTTTGAAGATTTTTTTAATCTAGTCTCCTCTTATCCTTTCATTGATCTAATGAAAGGAACTCCTATTCTCTCATGTGCCCACATAACAAACACACTTGTCCCTGCTCTCATTTTAGTAAATCTGCACACTACATAGCCAAAACGGGACATGTTCTAACTGCAGCCTGACCAGTGATTAGTAAAGGTTTATTGTTATCTCTGTTTGGGATTCCTTGTATTTTTTAAAAGATTATCAGCATGTCCAGCCACTTTTAAAGAGGCAAGAATGTAGTGATATTGTCGCTGGACTAGTAATCCAGTGGTCCAGGGTAATGCTTCTGGGGACCCGGGTTCGAATCCCGTCGTGGCAGATGGTGGAATTTGAATTCAATAAAATCTGGAATGAAAAGTCTAATGATGACCATGAAACCATTGTCAATTGTTATAAAAACCCATCTAGTTCACTAATGTCCTTTAGGGAAGGAAATCTGCCTTCCCTTACATGGTTTGGCCTGCATGTGACTGCAGGTCACAACAATGTGGTTGAGTCTTAAATGCTCTCCGAAATGACTTAGCAAGCCACTCAGTTGTATCAAACCACTACAAAGTCACAAAAAAGGAATTAAACCAGACAAACTACCCGACATTGACCGAGGCACGGAATCATATCTTACAGATAATGTCCCAGACACCACCATCACCATCCCTTGGTATGTCTTGTCCCACCGGCAGAGGTGGCGGCATAGTGGTAATACAGTCAGGAGGGAGCTGCCCTGGGAGTCTTCAACATCGACTCCGGACCCCATGAAGTCTCATGACATCAGGTCAAACATGGACAAGGAAACCTCCTGCTGATTACCACATACCGCCCTCCTTTAGCTGATGAACACTACTTGAAGGAAGCACTCCAGGTGGCAAGGGTGCAAAATGTACTCTGGGTGGGGGGCTTCAATGTCCATCGCCAAGAGCGGCTCAATAACACCATTACTGACCGAGCTGGCCGAGTCCTAAAGGACATTGCTGCTAGACTGGGTCTGCGGAAGGTGGTGAGGGAACCAAAAAGAGGGAAAAACATACTTGACCTCATCCTCGCCAACCTGCCTGCCACAGATGCATCTGTCTATGGCAGTATCAGGAGGAGTGACCACCACACAGTTGTTGTGGAAATGAAATCCCACCTTCACGTTGAGGATACCCTCCGTTGTGTTGTGTAGCACTACCACTGTACTAAATGGGATAGATTTCCAACAGATCAAGCAACGCAAGACTGGGCGTCCATGAGGCACTGTGGGCCATCCGCAACAGCAGAGTTGTACTCTAACACAATCTGTAAGCTCATGGCCCGGCATATCCCCCACTCTACCATTACCATCAAGCCAGGGGATCAACCCTGGTTTAATGAAGGATGCAGGAGGGCATGCTAGGAGCAGCACAAGCCGTACCTAAAAATGAGGTGTCAACCTGGTGAAGCTATAACACAGGAATACTTGTGTGCCAAACAGCATAAGCAGCAAGTTATAGACAGAGCTAAACGATTCCACAACCAACAGATCAGATCCAATCTCTGCAGTCCTGCCACGTTCAGTCGTGAATGGTGGTGGACAATTAAGCAACTCACTGGAGGAGGAGGCTCCACAAATATCCCCTTCCTCAATGATGGAGGAGCCCTGCACATAGTGCAAAAGATAAGGCTGAAGCACTTGCTACAATCTTTAGCCAGAAGTACTGAGTGGATGTCCATCTCAGCCTCCTCTGGAGGTCCCCAGCATCACAGATGCCAGTCTTCAGACAATTCAAGTCACTCTGCATGATATCAAGAAACGGCTGAAGGCACTGGATACTGCAAAGACTATTGGCCCTGACAATATTCCGACAATAGCACTGAAGATTTGTGCTCCTGAACTAGCCAAGCTGTTCCAGTACAGCTACAACACTGGCATTTACCTGGTTGTGTGGAAAATTGCCCAGGTATGCCCTGTCCACTAAAAGCATGACAAATCCAACCTGGTTAATTATCACCTCATCAGTCTAATCTCATCAATAAAGTAATGGACGGGGCCATCATCAGTGCTATCCGGTGGCACTTGCTTAGCAATAACCTGTTCATTGATGCCCAGTTTAGGTTCTGCCAGGGCCACTCAGCTCCTGACCTCATTACAGCCATGGTTCAAACATGGACAAAAGAGCTGAATTCCCAAGGTGAGGTGAGATTGATTGACTTTGTCATCAAGGCAGTATTGGACCTAGTGTGGCATCAAGGAGCCCTAGCAAAACTGGAGTCAATGAGAATCAGGGGAAACCTCTCCACTGTTTGGAGTCATACCCAGCACAAAGGAAGATGGTTGTGGTTCTTGCAGATCAGTCATATCAGCTCCAGGACACCACTGCAGGCGTTCCTCAGGGTAATGCCATTTCCCCGACCATCTTCAGCTGTTTCATCAATGATCCTTCCTTCCGTCATAAGGTCAGAAGTGGGGATGTTCGTTGGTGATTGCATAATGTGTTTAACACCATTCGTGACTCCTCAGATACTGAAGCAGCCCATGTCCAAATGCAGCAAGACCTGGACAATATCCAGGCTTGGACTGATGAGTGGCAAGTAATATTCGTGCCACACAAATGCCAGACAATGACCATCTCCAACAAGAGAAATGCAGCCATTTCCCCTTGAAGTTCAATGGCATTACCAACACTGAATCCCCTATTATCAACATCCTGGAGGTTACCATTGACCAGAAACTGAACTGGACTAGCCATATGAATACTGTGGTAACAAGACCAGGTCAAAGGCTGGGAATCCTGTGACGAGTAACTTGCCTCCTGACTCCCCAAAGCCTTTCCACCTTCTACAAGGTGCAAGTCAGGAGTGTGATGGAATACTCCCCACTTGCCTGGATGAGTGCAGCTCCCATAACACTGTCCAGGGCAAAGCAATCCTGCTTGATTGGCATCACATCCACAAACATTCACTCCCTCCAACACCGACTCACAGTAGCAGCAGTATGTACTATCTGCAAGATACACTGCAGAAATTCACCAAGGTTCCTTCGACAGCACCTTCCAAACCCACGACCACTCGAAGGATATGGGCAGCAGATAGATGGGAACGCCACCACCTGCAAGTTCCCCTCCAAGCCTCTCATTATTCTGACTTGGAAATATATCACCGTTTCCTCACTGTCACTGGGTCAAAATCCAGGAACCCCCTTCCACGTTGGCATTATAATGTAGCTATGTGGATAATCTTGCTTTCATCAAGTTAAGCAGCATCTATGAAGAGAAACATAGGGTTAACATTTCTGGTTGAACTCATTCTGATGAAACTGTACCAAAACAGCCCTAACTAAAGTACCAAATTGCATAATATATGATTGTGCCTCAGGTAACTTACCCCTCCTAGTCTGTCTTGACCTGCCTGCAGCCTTTGACATGGTTGACTTTATCATCCTCCAATGTCTCTGCACCGGGAGAGTTGCCTGCAGTAGTTGCCTGGTTCCATTCTTATCAATCTAATTGTAGTTAGATTATTACTTGGGATGGCTTCACTTCCCCATTCCTGCGCAGTTACCCACTGCAAACTTGTGCTCATCCAAAAATCTGCTGCCTGTATCTTAACTCAGACCAAGTCCTGTTCATTCAACACCTTTGTGCTTACTGAACCGAATTGGCTCCCAGATAAGCAATGTCCCCGTTTTCAAATTCTCATCTTTATGTTTAGCCCCTTCCAGCACCTGGTCTCTCAACCTTGTAATTTCCTCCAGCCCCACAACCTTCCAAAAGATATGCGTTCATCTAATCCTGGTCTCTTGGGCACCCCTGAATTTACTTGTCACCATCAATTAGAATGTGAGAATAAACCAAGAAATATAAAAACAAGGTACTTAGAGCTTCTGCAAGTATATAAAAAGGAAAAGTAGCTAAAGTAAACATTGATTCCTTGGAGGATGAGACTGGGGAATTAATAATGGGAAACAGGGAAATGACAGAGACTTTGAACAAGTATTCTGTATCTGTCTTCATGGTAGAAGATGCAAAAAGCATCTCAAAAATAGTTGAAAATCAAGAGGCTGAAGAGAGGGAGGAACTTAAAACAATCACTGTCATTAAAGAAAAAGTTCTAGGCAAACTAATGGGACTAAAGGCTGACAAGTCTGGACCTGATGGCCTACATCCTAGAATCTTAAAAGAATTGGCTGCAAATATATACTGGATGTATTGGTTGTAATCTTCCAAAATTCCTTCGATTCTGGGAAATTGTTAGTGGATTGGAAAATCACAAATGTAGCACCTCTGTTCAAGAAAGGACGGAAACAGAAAAGAGCCAGTTAGCCAAACATCTGTCATTGGGAAAATGCTGGAACCCATTATTAAAGAAGTAATGACAGGACATTTGGAAAATCATAATACAATTACAGAGTCGACATGTTTTTGTGAAAAGGAAGTCATGTTTGACAAATGTATTAGAGCACTTTAAGGATGTAACCAGCAGGGTGGGTAAAAGAGAGCAAGTAGGTGTAGTGTATTTGGATTTCCAAAAGGTATTCAAAGAGGTGCCTCACTAAAGGTGCCACATAAGATAAGAGCTCATGGTGTTGGGGGTAATATATTAGTATGGATAGAGGATTGGCCAACTAACAGGAAACCGAGTAAGGATAAATGGGTCATTTTCAGGTTGACAAACTGTTAACTAGTGGGGTGCCACAGAGATCAGTGTTGGGGCCTTAACTGTTTACAACCTATATTAATGATCTGGATGAACGGATTGAGTGGATTGTAGCCAAATTTGCTGACGATACAGAAATAGGTAGGAAAGTGACTGCAAAGGGATAGAGGGAGGTTAAGTAAGTGGGCAAAAGTTTGGCAGATGGAGTTTATTGTGGGAACAATGTGAAGTTGTCCACTTTGGCAGGAATTGAGAGACACTGCAGAATGCTGTATTACAGAGGGATCTGACTGTCCTTGTAGATGAATCACGCAAGGTTGGCATGCAGATACAGCAAGTAATTCGGAAGACAAATGTAATGTGCCTTTATTGCAAGGGAGATGGAACATAAAAGCACGGAGGTCTTGCTGCAACTGTACAGGGTATTGTTGAGATCAAACCAAGAGTGGTGTGTACTGTTTTCATATTTAAGGAGGAATATACTTTGGAGGCAGTTCAGAAAAGATTCATTAGATTGATTCCTTGGATGAAAGAATTGCCTTAGGAGAAATTAAGGGGGTTGGGCCTATACTCGTTGGAGTTTAGAAGAATGAGACAATCGTATTGAAACAAAATATTCTGAGGGTCTTGACAGTGTAGATATTGAAAGAATGTTTTCCTTCGTGGGAGCATCCAGAACTAGGGGGTGCAGTTTGAAAATAAGAAGTTTCCCATTTAAGACAGAGATCGGAAGGAATTTCTTCGCTCAGGGTTGTTAATCTTAGGAATTCCCTACCCCAGAGAACAGTGGAGGCTGGGTCATTGGTATATATTCATGGTTGAGTAAGAAAGAATCAGAGAATGAGCCATCAACTAAAACACAGAACAAGTGAAGAGGTCACTCAGTAGAGCACATATCCCTCCATGCTGTAAACTCAACATTATTACAATTGTGTAGCTCGTCCTTGAGGCCTTTTTCCCCCCTAGTTGATGCTCTGTAACTACAAAGCTGAAAAATGAAATCTTAAGAGCTTCCATTTCACTGAGGAGGCATCAGGCCAATCCACATCCAACAACCTGCTCTGAACACTCCGCTCACAGAGCTACGACAGATTTCATCACAGCAGCTGAGGCAATCCACAACATTCTAAAACAATCAACAACATTCTAGATGAAACAATCCATAACATTCTTAAAAAAAATTCAATTTGCCCTGTGTCCCATTGTTAACAGATCCTTTTTAAAAATTTCAGAATCCGAATCTGGATCCACATCTTCACCAAAAACTGATCAGTTCATCCTTGGGGTATACCTTATCTGTGTACCAAGTTTTGTTGAAATCCATCGATTAGTTTTTGAGATATTATTTACAAGCAGACTAATAGTCCCCTTCAGTGGCCGATGTAATAACAATAGTGACTATTTTTAAATTACATTGTACATGACATGCTTTGGGATATCCTTGGGAATGTGTTGAGACCCTAAGTTTCCTTAAAATTCATGCCCCTAGCTTTAAGGTGGGCATGTAATTTTATATTTGAAAATGCTTATACTCCAATTTTGAATTCCTTGTTCTTCCCTAACATTCATTATGCTATAACCATTTTTTTGCATTTTACAGGTATTAACTGGCTTGCACTTTTTTCCCAGTTTTTTGATTGGGTGCACCTTGTATGTATAAACAAATAACCTACAGTTTGTGTTCTGTGTCTAATTTTGGTCTCCTTACTTAAGGAAGGATATACTTGCATTAGAAGCAGTTCAGAGAGGGTTCACTAGGCTAATTGCTGGGCTGAAGGGATTGCCTTATGAGGAAGGGTTGAGCTTATACTCATTGGAGTTTAGCTGAATGAGAGGTGATCTTACTGAAACATATAAGATTTTGAGGGGGCTTGACAGGGCAGTAACAGAGAAAATCTTTCCCCTCGTGAGGGAATGTAGAGCTGGGCACATTTCAAAGATAACTCATCTCCCGTTTTAAGACAGATGAGGAATTTCTTTTCTCAGAGGGTCGTTAGTCTGGAATTTTCTTCTACAGATGGCAGTGGTGGGTGGGTCAGTGAATATATCAAGGCTGAGTTATGCAGATTTTTGATTGAGAAGAGAGTTGAGGGTTATGGGGGACAGGCAGGAAAGTGCAGTTAAGGCTGCAATCAGACTAGATGATCTTATTGAATGGTTTAGGAGGCTTGATGAGTCATATGGCCCACCCCTCCTGTTTCCTATGATCTTGGGTTGTTAAAAAGGCAGGGAACTTTTCTTTGAACTCCCTGAATGTGTTTCTATCTATATCATGCACTGAAGTGCACTAGCATTTTTCAGATTAAACTTCAGAAATAGCTTTGTTATAGGAATAATCCCAAACTAAGCTACTGTATGAAAATAAAAAAATGATTACTCTGGTCTCTTTATTGCTTCTGTTGTTTCCCTCTTTTTATCTTTATTTTTTTAAAATTTCGACTACTGATTCCTTTTCTCCCTCTAACTTTACAAAATCCAAAGCTAGCTTGTTTCCTTCTGTTCATGCAACCACACCCACTATTTTGGAAGTGGGAGCAGTTGAATTCTGCCTCCCATTGGCAATTTTTCAGCCAAAGACAAAGAGTTGAAGGTTATCCAAGTCGAATTCTAGATTTGATATTCTTAATTCTTTTTATAAAAGGGCTATCACCACCCCAGTCCGACAGTATGCTTGCTCATTCCACTTAAAGTGGAAACAATCCATAAAACTTAAAATGATCAATCATCCAGCTTTGAGTTTGCTAAATTCTTTGTATTGCAATTAATAGCATCATCAGGATTTAGTTGAAATGTCATGAGAAAAAGTCAGCTGATAACACCAAGGGTGCCTTCATTGAAATCAAGTTGAGAGCCTCCATTCAATAAAACTGTTTGAGCTGAAGAGAAACCTTGTGTCGTATTGCGTGCATGTTAACAAGGGAATGAGCTGGATTGAAAGTATATGGGGTTGTCTGTTACCTTTGCTATCATTTAATGGGCCTAGAATGTTTTAGATACTGATAAGGATTCTGATGTTATACAGTTGATAGTATGTGCATCTGAGGGTTTGCATTAAGCAATATTAAATTCAAGGTTTCAGTTTTGACAGTACCTTAATGCAGTTTTATGACCTGATCAGACTATGAATAATGTAAAAGTCTTATGTTTAGGGAGCATTCCAAAATATGCGCGACATTTTACATTCATTAATACACTGAGAAAAGGGTATAGCACATGTAAAAAAGGCTAATACATTGGCATGGGGTTATAGAGCTATAGAAGAACTCAATGGTAATTGTAATTTGTACATAAATGACAAAGTAGTAAAACTTGGTATACTTTTTGGTTAAAATATTCTCTCATCTTGTAGATTATGTTAATTAAAACTTGGGAGAATTGTAAATCATATGAGGTCTTCCTTCACTGCTTTGGAGGTGCTCCGTTGGCGATGCTCTCAAGCATTCAGGAAAACAATTCTCTAGGAACATTGGGCAATCTTCAGCAAACATCCCCACTTGTGCAATCTTCAGCGAACATCCCCACTTCTAACCTTATGATGGAAGAAAGGTCATTGATGAAGCAGCTGAAGATGGTTGGGTAGATGACACTACCTGAGGAATGCCTGCAGTGATGTCCTGGAGCTGAGATGACTGACCTCCAACAACCACAGCCGTCTTCCTTTATGCTAGGCATGACTCCAACCAGTGGAGTGTTTTTCCCCTGATTCTCATGACTGCAACCCGTTGATTGTTTTTCCCCTGATTCTCATTGACTCCAGTTTTGCTAGGACTCCTTGATGCCATACTGGGTCCAATTCGATCTTGCTGTCAAGGGCAGTCACTCTCACCTCACCTCAGGAATTCAGCTCTTTTGTCCATGTTTGAACCAAGGCTGTAATGAGGTCAGAAGCTGAGTGGCCCTGGTAGAACCCAAATTGGGCGCCAGTGAGCAGATTATTACTCAGCAAGTGCTGCTTGATAGCACCGATGATGACCTCATCCTTACTTTGCTAATGATTGAGGTTAGACTGATGGGCCGGGTTGGATTTGTCCTGCTTTTTGTGTGCAATGCATACCGGAGCAATTTTCCACATAGCCAGGTAGATGCCAGTGTTGTAGCTGTACTGGAACAGCTTGGCTAGGGGTGCAGCAAACTCTGGAGCACAAGTCTTTAGTACTGTTGCTGGGATCTTGTCAGGGCCCACAGCCTTTGTAGTGTCCATTGCCTTCAGCCGTTTGTTGACATCACGTGGAGTGAATCATATTGTCTGAAGACTGACATCTGTGATGCTGGGGACTTCCGGAGGAGGACGAGACGGATCGTCCACTCGGCACTTCTGGCTGAAGATTGTAGCAAATGCTTCAACCTTATGCTTAAGGACTGCTGTGATGGTAACAATTCATGTTCTAGTAAGTAAATTCTTAGGAATATTTTTGTTCAAGATTTGGGATTTAGATTTTTTTAAAATAGCCTCTGGACTTCACACGCTACACTTGTCTTCAAACTCGGATGACAGTTCATCGATTTTCCATGCTGACTCCTCTTTACCTAAGCCAGTGTCATCTTACTGTACAACCTCTAATTCTGGACTCCTCCTTATTATCTCCTCTCTATTTCCTGTTTGCTATCAGGTTTTTATGTACCCTAATTACGTAGTATGTCTATGTCAGACTATGTAATTTGAGCTTTCCCTGAGTCCATTCACGTGCATGTTTTTGGCTGCTACTCCGAACCTGAGTCCATCACTTTGTGACCTTTTTAATTTCATTTCTCATTAACTCTCTCTTCTATAGTCATGCCTCCTTACATTTCTCTCCCCTCGGGTCCTCTGCCTTCCCAATTCCTGAACCCTTCAGTAGCCCTCGACCTTCCTGCTTTCTTGCAGCCACCCCAGGCTTGATTCCCTCTCAGATAAGCCTACAGCTTCCCCCTGTACCTCTCTTGGCATCCTCCAAAGGGGTCATCAAGTTAATCAGAGCTGGATCATTACAAGCAGCACCTCAAATTGCCCCATCCCAACCTCTCATTGACCTTCCCACCCAGTGCACCCACCAACCTTGCCAATCTCCACCCTGTCCAACTTGCTCCTCCCACTGCTGAGCCTGTGGATTCTGCCCCCTCACCACCCCTCTATCCATCTTCCTTCAGGATGTCCATTCGCTTGTGAAGAAAGCCCTTGAAGCCTCTCCTTCTGACTGTTCCATGCTTTGCCTTGCCAACGCTGTGGCAGTGACAGTGTGATGCTTATCACCAGATCACACCTTAACCTGACCCACTACTCCTCTAACACTTCCTCTTGCTCTGAGCATCTCACCTTGTTCCACCCCTCTCTCACTCATTCAAAATCATTGTTCTCTACCCACTTTGCAAGTACGATAATTTTCTTACCAAGATACCTTGACTGCTTTCTTCTCTTAGCATCTGAAACAAAGGCTTTTTCACCCTTGGTGATTTTAACTTCCATCTTTACTTGTCATGCTCTCTCTCCTCCGAGTTTGCTACCCTTTTATCTTCCCTGAATCTCTCCTTCCATGTAAAACCATCAAACTACTTACCCACTTTCCCATCATATCAACCACAGATAAAGCCATCTCAGACCGCTTCCTTGTATCACTCTACACCCACCACCCCCTTCCATATCTCACCCCTCTCCTCAAAAAAAAGATTCTGACTCCACTGTCTTTCCAAACTACCACCCCATCTTCAACCTCCCTTTCTTTCCTCTTCACATTCCCTGAGCATGTTGTCACCTTGCAGATCAGTGCCCATTTTTCCAGGAATTCTGTGTTTAAATCCCTCCAATTAGGTTTCCACCCCTACCACAGTACCAAAACAGCTCTCATCACAGTTACAAATTACATTGTCTGTAACTGTGACAAAGGTGAACTTTCCCACCTCATCTTTGTCATCCAGTCTGCAGCCTTTAACACAATTGAACTCAACATCCTCCTCCATCACCTTTGGGTAGGATTGCTATTGTGTGGTTCCATTCTTCCCTATCTAATCATTTCCAGTGTGCCAGTTGCAATGGCTTCTCTTCCTGTTCCTGTACTGTTGGCTCTGGTGACCCTCAAAGATCTATCCTTGGACCCCTCCTTTTTATCATCTACTTCTCCCCATTGGTGACATCATCAGAAAGCATAATATTAGTTTTCACATTGTCACTGAGGACACCCAGCTCTGTCTCACCACCACCTCAACCATTCCACGGTTGCTGAATTATAAAGCTATTTTATCGATATCAAGTAGTGGATGAGCAAATATTTCCTGCGATTTAATATTGGGAATACTGAAGCCATTGTTTTCAGCTCCCATTACAAACTTTTTCCCAAGCTACTGACTCTGTCCTCCATTCTGGAAAAAGTCTGAGACTAAACCAGTCTGTTTGCAACCTTGGTGCCATATTTTACTCCAAGATGAGCTTCCAACTATGCATTAACCACCATCGCTAAGATTGCATATTTCCACCTCTAACATCACTCAACTTCATGTGCTGCTGAAAATTTCATTCACGCCTTTGTGAAAATTTCATTCACGCCTTTGTTATATCTAGACTAGCCTATTCCAGTGCAATGCTGGTTGGTCTCCCACATTGTATCTCCCCCCCCCACCCCACAAAACATGAGTTCATCAAAAACTCTATTGCCTGTGTCTTAACTCACACCAAGTGCTGTTTACCCATCACCCCTGTGCTTGCTGACCTATGTTGGCTCCTGGTCAAGCAATTTCTCGATTTTAAAATTTTCATCCTTGATTTCAAACTCCTGCATGGCCTTGCCCCTCCCTATTTGGGGAATCGCCTCCAGCCCCCAACAACCCTCCGAGACATCTGTGCTCTAATTCTGGCCTCTTGCAATTCCCGGACTTAAATGGCTCCACCAATGATGGTCGTGCCTTCAGCTGCCTGGTCCCTAAGCTCTAGATCGCCCTCCCTCTCTTTCTTTCCTTCTTTAAAACAACCCTTTAAAACCACCTCTTTGACCAAGTTTTTAGATATCTGACCTAATATTGGTATCATATTTTGTTCTGTAATGCTTCTGTGAAGCATCTTAGGAGGTTTTCTTATGTTAAAGGTTCTATATAAATGTGCTATTTAAAAATACTACTACTTCTCTCTCTCCTTTTTCTGTCCACACCACCACCACCCCCACAACGTTTCATGCCCTTTAGGTAAGTTCCATGCCTTATAGATTTTTTTTTGGTGCTCGCAGTTTGGGGGCTGTTTACACTTTAAGAATCATAACCGGTGCTTCAAACATAATATGTAGTTAAGTCGTGTATTTTTATGTATGGTTTTTGATTTCTTGTGTGCTTAGTCTACAAACATATTCTAAGTAAATTAACTTAGGAATCAAGCCGATGACTATTGTAAGGAACACCTTCTAAATTAAGTTGATATAAATCCTATTACTCGTGCACCTGGGAAGAACATACGTAGACTTGAGATGAGTTTCATTTTAATAAAGTTGGGCCTTCTATATAGAGATATATTGAGTAATCCATTGGTTAACTTTGCTACAATGTTTGCATAACACTTTGGCTCTTTCCGCGACATCAAAGCAGCCATCCTTGAAAAAAATAAAGACAACTAGTTATACACTTTCAGGGCAGTGCAAGAGTACGAGGGGCCCAAGGCAAACCTGCAGCCTTGCGCATCACCCCCTACAATTAACTTTGGAAAATGAATATTGTACATTACGAATAAAAATTCTACATTTATAATAACACACTTTTTTAACATGAAAAAGCAGAATATTATGATACTGCATATTCTCATTCTACACTTTTCACAGGGTATTTACTAGAAGACATGCAGATTATAATGTGTAATATGGCTCACATGATGTATTACAGTGTGTTCCTGAAACAGTTACTAGATGATTTTGTGCACGATTTACACAATCAATAAATATTATGATAGAGTGGGTTAGTTTAAAATACGTTTTATGGTATTATTTACTGCTTCACAGTTTTTAAATTGTCATGTAGATGTACAAATTTGTAAAGCTGTCGCATAAAGAGAATACGGAAAATGTGAAATTTTGCAATGTAAACACATGGAAATCTATATGTATGTCAGTATACGTGGATGTATATCAGTAGATCTAGACCTTTCATTCCCCCTCATGAAATCTGTTTGTTTACTTATGCAGTTTCATGAAAAGTTCATTCAATTTTTTACATCCTCCCCCTCCACGCCCAAATTTTGCCACTCTCTGCGACTGCCTACTTTGCCCAGTGGTTGTACCACCCCTGGTTGCTTTGTATGTTTGAAGGAGGAGTTCACAGAATTACGGCACAAAAGGAGGCCATGCAGCCCATTGTGTCTGCACTGGCTCTCCAAATGAACATTATGACTTAGTGCCATTCTCTTGCCTTTTCCTCATACCCTTGCACATTGGCTAATTATTTGAATAAAAACAGTGCCCTCTTGAGTGTCTCGATTGGACTTGCCTCCACCACACTTCAAGGCAGTGCATTCCAGATTCAGACCACTCGCTGTGTGAAATAGTTTATTCTCACATCACATTTGCTTCTTTTGCAAATCATTTTAAATCTATGCCCTTTTGTTCTCAATCCTTCTACGAGCAGGAACAATTTCTCCCTGTCTACTCTATCCAGACCCCTCATGATCTTGAACACCTCTATTAAATCTCCTCGAGGCCTTCTCTCCAAGGAGAACAGTCCCAACCTCCCTGATCTAGCTTCATAACTGAAGCTTCTCACCCTTGAAACTATTCTTGTAAACCTCTTCTAGACTCTCTCCAGTGCATTCGCATTCTTCTTACAGTCATAGAGTTATACGGCACAGAAACAGGCCCTTCGGCCCATCGTGCCCATGCTGCCCATCAAGCACCTGTCCATTTTAAACCCATTTTCCAGCGCTTGGCCTGTAGCTCTGTATGCTTTGACATTTCATGTGCTCATCTAAATGCTACTTAACTGTTGTGAGGGTTCCTGCCTCTAGCACCCCCTCAGGCAGTGTATTCCAGGTTCCACCCACCCTCTGGGTGAAAACATTTTTCCTCAAATCCTCTCGAAACTCCCTGTCCCTTACCTTAAATTGATGCTCCTGGTTATTGACACCTCGGCTAAGGGGAAAATTTCTTCATATCTACCCTGTCTGTGCCCCTCATAATTTTGTATACCTCTATCAGATCCCCCTTCAGCCTTCTCTGCTCTGAGGAAAACAACACCAGCCTATCCAGTCTCTCTTCATAGCTGAAATACTCCAACCCAGGCAACATCATTGTGAATCTCCTCTGCACCTTCTCCAGTACGATCACATCCTTCCTATAGTGCAGCAACCAGAACTGCACACAGGACTCCAGCTGTCACCTAACTAGAGTTTTACACAGCTCCAACATAACCTCCCTGCTCTTATATTCTGTACCTCGGCTAATAAAGGCAATTATCCCATGTACCTTAACCACCTTATCTACCTGTGCTGCTGCCTTCAGGGATCTATGGACATGTACACCAAGGTCCTTCTGACTCTCTGTACTTCCTAGGGTCTTACCATTCATTGTGTATTCCCTTGCCATGTTAGTCCTCCCAAAATGCATCACCTCTCACTTCTCAGCATTAAATTCCATTTGCCACTACTTTGCCTATCTTACCAGCCCAACTATATCGCCCTGTAATCTAAGGCTTTCCTGCTCACCCTTTACAACACCACCAATTTTTGTGTCATCTGCGAACTTACTGACCATACCTCCCTATATTCACGTCTAAATCGTTAATGTACACTACAAACAGCAACGGTCTCAGTACCGATCCCTGCGGTACACCACTCATCACAGGCTTCCAGTTGCAAAAACAACTTTCAATCACCCTCTGCATCTTGCCACTAAGCCAATTTTGGATCCAAATTGCCCTGAATCCCATGGGTTCTCAACCCCTTGACCTTTCTCCCATGCAGGACCTTGTCAAAGCCTTACTGAAGTCCATGTAGATTACATCAACTGCACTACCCTCATCTACACAACTAGTCACCTCCTTGAAAAATAACATGGCGTCCAGAACTATATGCAATACTCCAGCTGAGGTTTAACTAGTGTCTTATGTAAGTTCAGCATAACCTTCTTGCACTTGTACTCTATGCCCCTATTAATAATGCCCAGGATACTGTATGCTTTATTAACTGCTGTCTCCACCTATCCTGCCATCTTCAATGATCTATGCACAGATACACCCAGGTCCCTCTGCTGCTGCACCCCCTTAAGAATTGTACCCCTTATTTTATATTGTGTCTCAATATTATTTCGGCATGAGTGTTTGTGTGGAAGGCATGCCTCTGTAGTCTGTCATATTTTGAATCTTGAATAAATTTCAGATTGCCTAAGAAATCAGCCCACCCATTGGAAACCTTTGGTAGTGAAATCCAGGAAACACACAGACCAAACAAATAAGTAAGATTTAATCCAATTGAAGCAAAACTTATTTCAAACTGAGTTCATGAACAGGAGGAAGTAAAGCTTGGTAGCATAGAAAATTGGTCCCAATTTAACTGCTCAACTACTCCAAGGTAAAAAAGGCTAAGGTTCATGATTTTCATACCATTTTGTTTGAACAAAACGAAAATCAGTAGAAAGAACTTTTAGTTTGGTCATTGTGTGCAGAAGCAACAAATTAGAAAATCCTTTTTGGACAAATGTCTGCAATAACTCATGGTCCATTCATGGTTAACACAGCCAATTCAAACAAGACAATTTATGATCTATAATTTGTCAGCACCCTTAGTCTTATAAATGTTACGTGTTGACATCATTTCTAGTAACTGAGGAGTCCAGGGAAGAAAAGCTAACTTTTTTGAAGAATGTTATATCTTACAATGAGGTAGTCTGAATCAGCAAGGTATTCCCCTGTTCTGAGGTCAGATACCAATTGTGGCTCATTGGGAACAATTCAGCTAAGTCATCCTATCTGATGCTAGTCTTTTTGAATTGAGGAGCAATCATTGATTGTATCTTCAGAGTTTCTGGGGTGTCTCAACTCTTAATGCCTATCCCCTGTTTGCCTGCCTTATAAGTGGCTAATTGAAACCACCCCATCTTTTTTACTGACAATCTTGGAGACTAGATTGCACAGCTACACATCCATTGCTCTGTTGTTTGGGCTTCTGTAACACAGATCCAAGTACTTGGGTATTTTTGATGCGCTCCACTTGAAGCCAGAGTCACCATTCCCAGTATTAGCTTGCTTCTAACAAAGGTGGACACCACATCTACTTTATTCTTCCTAAACTGTGTTGAGACATGTGAAAATCGGACCCTTTCTCAAAAAGCAGCCACGTTTCTGTGATGTCTATCAACTCACTTGCTGGGGTCAGGAATATCAGTACTGTGGATTATGATCTCTACTTTTGTTGCACAATGTCAACATCAAGTATTGTGTCCTGTCCAGCATATTAATGAAATTCCCTCTACTGTGTTTTGTGCCATAAACCTAAACAGAGAAGTACAGAACTATTTGAGCTTCAGGTTCTTGCCCTGACTACCTTTGTGAACTTTTGTAGGTAGAAAATTAAGGATAATTAAGCTGTAGATGTAGCTATTCATATTTGGATTGAGAAGGAACAGGACTCTTGCAGCAAAATAAGATAATTTTCCTTCAAGCAGTATGGGTTACATTTGAACCTGAGTCTCAAAATTTATAGGCCTTGTTCTAGCACATGTTCCGCAAAAGGCAGATTTACTTAAGCTTCTCATGTTTTCTTCCCTTTCGTCTAATTTTTGAAGTAATTTTATTCCTTGATAAAGGCACTTTACACCTAAACTGGCGCTGTCATGTGAGTTCAATAACTGGAAGAGACTTTTTGGCCCACTAAGCTTGTCTTTTTTCCATCTCTGACCCACCGACTGGCAATCTTGGAGTGAAAAATAGTTCCATCAGTTGAATTTTAGATTGATGTTTGGATCCCAAGTGCAGCTTGTTCAAATTTCAAGTAGTGAAGCTTGGCAGAACTAACACTGCACGATATTGCATTAAATTTATTCCCTAACCTCACAGCTGGCAGGCTGATGGGAGGCCGCATTGAAGTCTTGAAGGGGAAAAAGTGTAGCAAACCTTAATGGTAGCAAAAAATAATGAGCAATTGGACAGTAACATATATCAGTAGGGTTGTATAACAGGTTTTGTTGGACTGTAAGTCGACAGATGTTTGGAGTCTGGGCCTTGGAAGCGATAAAGAAGTATTCAAGCCCAAATATTAGCAATTCGTTCTAAGCATAAAAGTTCTATGAAGCCTGTTTGTATTTACTGTACTAAACTTTGTAAAATGATATGTCCTTATTTTGTTGGTCTTTGGGAATGCAATGCTGATTGTCTTTGGCACAGGATGTTAATGAGTGAAATAGCTTTTTAAAAAACAGCAACACTGTAGAGAATAATGAAATTCAATGATGCACGTATTAAAAAATAAATTGAGACACTTTATAAAATTCAGATATGCAGTATGACTGTGTTACATTGTGGCAATAAGCAATCTTTAGGCTGTGAAATTTTTGTGTGCATGATTAAATTTGGAGCTCAATTCAAACCTGGCCAAAATAGCTTTGTATGAAAAAATGTTTGTAAATTGGTACACATTCCCTTCCACGACCTAAGTGAGAGCCATCATCCTTTGAGAGAGACAGTGTAGATATTTTTCTTGCCTGTGTGAACAGGTTTACAGACATTGCATGCTGATGCAACAAACAGTAGCAGTACTGCCGGGGAAGTCAGTAATACTGGAGCTGTAGTTATTTTGGGAGGTGTGAAAGATCTGCTCTATATGTTTTAAGTTTTGACAGCTGCATGAAAACCTTTCTCACGCATGGTGAGACTTCATTAGCATTGATAAATGCCTTGGAGTTTTGGTGGTTGACACAGCACACAGTCTAACAGTTTGTGTGTCTTGGTTCTTCAGTATGTGGTTGCAGAAAGGAAGTTTTGCTTCAGTTCATGAAAGGACATTTATCTAATTGTAACGCCTGTTATAAATAGGTGTAGATTATCCTTTTTATCTGAAATACTGTATTTGATTGAAAGCCTTTGGACTAGCATGTTCTTCAATCTATAACATGGGAAAAGGCCCATCAATCCCAATTGTAGCTGGATGTCCATGGCAATTTTCCTCAATAAAAATAAATCAAATTACTGAGCTTGCAAGCCCTAATTTGTTATTTGAGGGAACTGGATCAGAAACAGAAATATTCTAGATAATTTTTATGAAGATGTAATTTTGTAATGGGTTTTGAAGGGTTGGAAATTAATAATTTTATGCATGCAAGCTTGCAGGTAGTACATGGGTTCTTTTTGCTCCTGTCATATGATTGTCATTGTCATTGCATCTACATAAAATAGCGAGTAGTGATTAATATCGAAGTAATTCTGTGCACAGTATGTTAATATTTCAGATTGAATTTAATCCTATTTTTAGAGTTTGGTTAGAAGTTGTGTTCAGGGTTGCTTTTTACAAGTCAGCAGCCTTTTGCAATCATGTTGAATTTATTGAATTGTTTAAGTGGCAGTGAAAACCCATGGTTTCAGTGTTGAGAAAATACTAGATTCTATAAACTCCTGTAAGATATTCCATTTGATTGCTTACAGAAAATTGGATTTTTAAAGCAAAAGCTTAGGAATTCTGTTTGCAATTCCATGGGGCATGCATCCATTCATCATGAATTAATTTCATTATTATGATTTGTGCTTCATCAAAAGGATTGTTTTCTTTCTGTGTAACATGCAAGATATTAGCAAAAATGGTTCTGGTATTCTGTGCTATATAGTTTGAAAGAGATGTGATTTCCAAAGTTCCAACCATTTCATACACTATTATCTATATGAATCTTGCTGAAACACTAATTGTTCACTTCAAGAAAAAAACTAATTTTATGCACGAGCACTTTCTCCCAGTACACTCCATCTTGATAATTGCCTTTTTTATACTTTAGTCAAAGTATATTACCAAGCTTTCCTAACTCTTATGTGATAATTAATACTGGAGGGGGTTGAAGTATCTATGTGTTAATATTTAATTCTGTTCCACCGTGATCAGTTTGCTTAAGCTGGCAATGTAGCACAAACTGATTCGAATGGTAAATGTTCAGAATACTGGTAGGGTATTGTAGACAATGTCAAATCTGTGAAATGTATATTTAGTTTTTTTAGTAGAGATAATTTGACTATTTGCTAGTTCTGTCTGCTTTCAGTATGCATTTAGATATGGCCTCCTGTTTGACTCAGCATGAATGATATGGCAGCTTTTATCTTTTGACACTGCTAGTGCCATTCCACTCCAAAAATACAAAACATTATGGTTCATTCCCTCATACGAGTACCCTTAATACAAAATGTTCTCAACCAGCTCTGCTGATTGTTTAATGGATAAATATGTTAACTGGCCTGATATTGAGCAATGTAGAACATCAAAAGTCGCGTCATGAATCATCTTGCCTCAGCCAAGATACCACTGAACCCTCATGTCACTCAATCAGAAGATGCAGAGCTTCCTGGTTATTATCCTTCTGTGAAGAGCTTCTCTGTTGACATTAGGTGACAGTGACTGCTAGTGAAATAGCTAACTTACTGTTAAGATGCCATTGATAGAGGTAGCTGCAGGTATCTGTCCAAGAAACCAAAGTCTAAATGACTTAGTGTCTTCCGGAGATAGGAGAAGGTGGTGTTACATATCTGTGGCACACGCCTGTTACCCTGTTTGTATTTTGCAGGTAAATCAGAAAGCATAATAACAGAAGCCAGGGTAAAGGAAGTACGCTAATCAGAAAAATGCAACTGAATATTCATATACCATTTCTCCTGTTCTAATGGTCATTTGTGAAATCCTGTTGCAGAGAAAGGCTGCGGACTCACAGCATTGAATCTTCAGGGAAATTGAAAATCTCTCCAGAACAGTTGTATGACTTCACTGCAGATGATCTAAAGGACCTTGGGGAAATAGGACGTGGAGCCTATGGTTCTGTGAACAAAATGATCCACAACCCAAGCGGACAGGTTATGGCTGTGAAAGTAAGCAATTACATTAGCTTTAAGCTAACTTCTGTGAAAATTGGCTTGACATGCATCTTAAACAGGATCTCATGTTAATTATAATAAGTCTAACAAACTTATTTGGAACACAGAGCTATTAAGTAATTTTTTTACTTTATTCCCATTTTCTTGTTTGCCTTGGTGATTAGGTATACTAGTTCTGGGCAGTCAGCATGGACTAGTTCCAAATCTTGTGGAGTATAATCAGTTACCAAGTAGCATGCATCCACTTTATCTCAGTAGTTTAACTTTCAATTTCAGAGTAGCATCCTTACTGCAGCAGTGAGATATTTTTTCATTTCCTATGTTTATTATCTTTATAGCCTTTATAGGTAAGTCTAACCATCTGTTCCAATTTATGGTTGAGAACTTGGTGTGGATCTGCCTGCACAAGAACTGGGTTGGAACTTCACAAGCTCTTCTGATTGATTAAAGCCACTAGAATAAGCACACGTCACACATTTTTCCAGGATGAGCACATTGGCGACAACTTGATTTGAACCCAGTGGTTATGGAGTGGAAAAGGCATTTCACCTAAAATTATAATTTGAGAGTTCTTAACTTGTTTCTGCACTTTGAGTTTAGTTATAACTAAAGAAACCATTACTGCTTTGACCCTTGTAATTTTTGTGTTTTAAGCAGGTGAATGCAGCTTTAGTCAGAATTGAGGATGTTCGCTGATGAATGCACAATGTTCAGCACCATTCGTGACTCCTCAGATACTGAAGCAGTCCGTGTCTAAATGCAGCAAGACCTGGACAGTATCCAGGCTTGGGCTGACAAGTGGCAAGTAACATTCACGCCACACAAGTGTCAGGCAAAGACCATCTCCAACAAGAGAGAATCCAACCATTGCCCCTTGATGTTCATTGACATTGCCATTACTGAATTCCCCCACTATCAACATCCTGAGGGTTACCTTTGACCAGAAACTTAACTGGACTAGCCATATAAATGCTGTGGCTACATGAACAGGTCAGAGGCTAAGAATCATGTGAAAGTAACTCACCTCCTGACTCCCCAAAGCCTGTCCACCATCTACAAGGCACAACCCATCCAATTGCCTGGATGAGTGCAGCTCCCACAACACTGAAGAAGCTTGACACCATCCAGGACAAAGCGGCCCGCTTGTTTGGCACCACATGCACAAACATTCACTCCCTCCACCACTGACGCACAGTAGCAGCAGTGTGTACCTTCTATGAGATGCACTTCAGGAATTCACCATGGCTCCTTCGGCAGCACCTTCCAAACCCTACCATCTAGAAGGACAAGGGCAGCAGATAGATAGAAACACTACCAAGCCCCTCACCATTCTGACTTGGAAATATATCGCCGTTCGTTCACTGTCGCAGGGTCAAAATCCTGGAACTCCCTTCCTAACAGCACTGTGGGTGTACCTACACCACACGGACAGCAGCGGTTCAAGAAGGCAGCTCACCCACCTTCTCAAGGGCAACTAGGGATGGGCAATAAACACTGACCCAGCCAGCAAAGCCTGCATCCCGAGAAGGAATAATAAAAAAAAACAAGAGCTTTAGTACTTTATAGGAAGTAGTAGATCATCTCTGATTAGTGTATTTTTGCTTTGCGCTTATACCCTCTGTTTCTACTCTGATTCACTCTAGTGAAAACTAGACAATTAATACACATGAATTAGCATTTAATGGTCTCATGTATTTCATGTTCCAATAAGGTTTTGAAACCAAGCTCAAATGGTGACTGTGAAATTGAATGTCACACTGTGGAAGCTTTGTGTTTTTTTTTTGCAAGAACCACCTTTTGTAATTCAAATGGCATCTTTTTACGAAAAGCAATGACTCATTGTTTGTACAGTATACCTAATATGCACCCTGTCTTGCATCATATACTGTAATGAATCAATTTGTCCATTTGTATCACTGGTTTCCTTTCTTTTACATTGCTCAAGTCATGTGCTTGTGCCATCAAGTTTTGGGGGCTAAATGTAAAATAGCCAGGACTTGCTTAATAAAAAAACATTTTCAGTACTTTTGTATGCTTTACTGTCAACTTGTATTGAATGTTTCAAACATTTGGAATTATTCAACCAGAGGTATAATACAGGGAAATGCCAAAATCTATAAAATAGGAAGACACAATTTACATATGCTTACATGAAATTTACAGCATAGGGAATATGACATTTGGCCCAATTGCCTATGCTTGTGTTTTTGCTCCTTACAGACATTTTCCCACCCTACTTCATCTAATATATCTACATACTCATCCATTCCTTTCTCTGCATGTTATTAGCTACCTTTCCCCTTCAGGCATTTGTGCTATTTGCCTCAACTATTCCATGTGGTAACAAATACACATTCTATCCACTGTCTGAGGAAAGAAGCTTCCCCAGGATTTTTTAATTGGATTTGTTAGTAATATCATAATTAGAGTTTTTAGCAAGTCTCTCAAGTAATGCTTTTAGCGTGCCCTTAGATGCTTCAATTTTGATTTTTAGCTGGCTGTTTTAGACTTGCCCTTTAGGAACTAGTGGCATTAGTGTGCATCTTGGACAGTGGAAAAACGTTGATTACTTGCTGTGGTGTGGTTCCACAGGTGCTGGTTGTTTTCTGTCACTAAGTGTCGCCATGCGCCTACACTTAATTGTATTGCCCTCATACTACTCAGACTTGAACTACTTTTTATGATGACCAAAGACGCAGCACAGGTCTCACTGCTACAGCTTAAACTAAACATTCTATGACTTGCTATCAGTAGCATCTGGGAAGACAACTTGTTTCTTTGCAAGACCCGGCATCGTCAGTTGATTGTCCCATCGCAGACATATGTCCAATAGCAAAAAGCAACAGATCAGTTAACTCCACAAACACCAGCTTTTGAACCTGGAGCCTGCCCAGTATGTATGACTCAACTATCGGTTGTATAAACTTGTTTTGCCGTTAAAGGAGTTCTCCATGTTGTTTAACGGCATAAGAGATTGTGTGAACTGGTTTGTTATGTGTAAGTTCAGGGTTTTTTTTAAAGGTGTTTAGGAGATATTAGTTTTGAAATGTCATCTGAATACATCAAACTATAAATGCAGCTTATTGGTTTAGTTCAAATTTACTTTTCAGTGTCTACCATTGCGACTGCAGTAAAGAGCAGACCACAAAATGATGTTTAAACCAGCAAATTATAATTTTTCATTTAAAAAAATGAGCAAAAATGTTTTTTAAGTCCAGGATGCATATTACTTTGAAATACCTCAATTAAGTGTAAATATTAATACATTTATAGTTGACATTTCCCTGTAGTCTGGTTGAATAATTACAAATGTTTGAAACATTCAATACAAGTTGACAGTAAAGTATACAAAAGTATTGAAAATGTTTTTATTCAATAAACTTAAAACTCTAGCCATAACAATGTGGTTTAAACTGCAGAAGCTAAAGTTCATAAATATTCATGCTTAGTTTGAACAAAGATAGAGCATCTGGGAGCTACTTAAAAATAGATTGCACTGTAACAAAACTCTTCTAATGTATAATATTGTCATCTTTCAGCGAATTCGATCAACGGTGGATGAGAAAGAACAGAAACAGCTTTTGATGGACCTGGATGTTGTAATGAGGAGTAGTGACTGTCCATATATTGTGCAGTTTTATGGAGCACTCTTCAGAGAGGTGAGAGAAATGAATAAGTTACTTTACCTATTTGAAGCATCAAAGTGCAGTTGCTGTTGGGGGGCCAAGCCATCACTTTTCAGTTATGTGTGGCCCAGTTGAATTGATGTTCAAGCTGAACGTTTAAGTGCAGTGACTGAAAAACTAGTACAGAATATATAGTCATGTTATACAACTTGGTTTAGAGTCAAGACTGATTGTAATTTAAAAACAATGGAAAGTTCAGTGGTAGTAACTGTCCTCCTGTTTGGTACTTCAAATATTAGCCAGCAAAAACAGAAAATGTTGCAAATCCACAGTAGGCCAGTTAGCATCTGTAAAAAGAAAAGATAGGTTCATGTTTTCAGATCTGTAAGATAAGTGAAGGTTGTAGTAGATTTGGAAAAAAGAGCCAGACAGCAGACTGCTAGGTTGAAATACCAGAGCATTTCAGCTAGAAAAAGAAGGGCATGATAATAACAGAATCATGTGCAAATAACTTCGATAGTGAGAGGCCCACACAGAAAAAGGGAGTAAAATGGAGAAAACAGGGGTGGAAAGGAGAAAGAAAACTTGTAGGTGTAGTTGGGCTGAATTGCCTTAGCTTTGATGTAACCCGGCTGAGGGGGTAATAACACATTTCCCAAAACTGAACCTCCCCAATGGACTAAGCCATCCACCACAAACCATTGTGGCTCAACACCAAATCACACCTTGGTCTGTCCCTACTCCTCTAGCATTTTCTTCCCCTCTGAGCACTTCCCCTTGTTCCACCGCTTTTGGCTCTCATTTAAAATCCTTGTTCTGTACTGGCCATCCAAGTACAATATCAATTTTCTCACTTGAGCTATCTTCATTGCTTCCCTCCCAACCATCTCTGCACCAACTGACTTCTCAGCCTAGGTGATTTCAACCTCCACCTCAATTCATCATGTTCTCCCTCCTCCCTTAATTACTCCCTTCCTAAACTCCATGATCCATACTCACAGTCAATCACTTGACATTGCCATTTCATGTGGTCATGCTACTCCCATAATATCAGTCACAGATAAAATCCATCTCTGATCACTTCCTTGGATTACTCACCAAACCTTTCTGCCTTCTTGGCCCGCTCCAGGGAAAATCTATCCCGGTTACTCAGAAACTGCACTTTCAAAATCTCAATTGTCTAATCTTTGCTCGTCTATTCAGCACACTAGTTCTGCAGCTACCAATCTACTCGATCATATCCTCATCTCCACTTTGCCTCATACCCATTAAAAGCATTGCTCTGTCATCCTGTCCATCCCCCTGCCGAGGTCCTCCCTCATCGTTGTTCCTCTGCTGAGGCTCTCCCTCGTTGCCCCACCCCTCCCCACCGAGGTCCTCATCTCCATTCCCTAAAACCCAAGGGAAACAGACTTGATCATATAAGACGAACAACTGGTTTAGCCCTTTACTCCAATAAGAGCCCATTGACTTCTTAGTCACAAGATTATGAGCATATGATCAGCTGCCTCTGCCATTTTCCTCTCTTCCCCTACACTACCAGACCAAACTTCCTCTAAGGCCTTGCCCTGACTCTGTCTCTTCCTCTAGTTTTTCTCCTACCTCATCTCATCCTCTTGTCGAGATAAGACCCAGGTCCTGCTGTTTTGACTATATTCCTGTTAAACTACTGACTACCCAACTTCTATTCCTGGCTTAAAAACAAAACACTGAAAATATTCAGCAGGTCTGGCAGCATCTTTGGAGAGAGAACTAGAGTTAACATTTCAGGTCTGTGGCCTTTCCTTCTGTTTGTTTCTCAGATTTCCAGCATCCGGAATATTTTGCTTCCTTTCCTGGCTCCCATGTTAGCTGCTATTCACGTTTCTCTCTCGGGTTCTGTCCTCAGCTCCTTCAAACCTACCGTCATCACATCACCTTAAAAAAGCCAAACCTTGATCCCTCCATCCTTGCAAACTACCATTCCATCTCCAAATTTACTTTCCCCGAATGTGTAATCACCTTCCAATTTGTGTCCATATTTTTCTGAACTCTGGATTTGAATCCCTCCAGTTAGGTTTCCACCCTGCCACAGTACTGAAACACAACTTGTCAAAGTCACAAATTGCATTTCCTGTGACTATGGCAAAGGTGAATTCTCCTTACTTGCCCTTCTCAATCTGCTTGTAGCCCTTAACTCAGTTGACACACCATCCTCCTTCAATGCCTCTCCACTGTCATCCAGTTGGACGGGACTGTACTCATCTGGTTCCATTCTCACCTAATCATAGCCAGAGAATCATCTGCGATGGCTTCTCTTCCTGCTCCTGCCCGGTTACCTCCGGTGTCCCCAAATAATCTATTTCTCACCTTCTTGCTGCCCATGGGCAGCATCACCTGAAAAGGCAGTATCAGCTTCCATATCTGTGCTGACAACATCCATTTCTTTTGACCCCTGCGCTATCTCTTACAATGTCCGACTGTTTGTCCGAAATCCAGTACTCACTGATCAGAAAATTCTTCCATTTAAATATTGGGAAGACCAGTGCTATTTTTGTTGTTCCTACCAGAAACTTGACTGCCTAGCCACCATCTCCATCCCTTTTCCTGGCAACTGCACGAGGATGAATCAAGCTTTTTGTTACCTTGGTGTCATATTTGACCGCGATAAGCTTTTGGCCACACATCTGTGTAATCACTAAGACAACCTATTTCTAACTTGGTAACATCGCCTGATTCTGCCCTTGCTGCAGCTCATTCACTGCTGAAACCCTCATCCATACCTTTGTTAACTCTAGACTTCACTATTCTAACCCACTCCTGATTAGCCTCCTACATTCTTTCCTCTATAAACTTGAAGTCTTCCAAATCTCTGCTGCATGAGACCTAACTAGCACCAAATCCTGCTCACTTATAGCCTCTGCTTGCTGACCTGCACTGGCTCCCTGTTAAACAATGCCTCGATTTTAAAATTCATCCATGCTTTTAAACACTTCCAAGACCTCATTACTTCCTAAATCTGTAATCTCTCCAACCCCTAATTCTGACCTCAGTGTCCCGATTTTAACTAATCCACCATTCTTGGCTGTGCCTTCAGTCACTAAGGCTGTAAGCCCTGGAATACCCATGCCTCCCTCCCCTCAGCATCCCCCCCCCCCCAAAAAAGTGCCTCCTTCCTTTAAGGCACTCCTTAAAACCTAGCCCTTTGGCCAAGCTTTTGGCCATTTGCCTTCATACCTCCTTATCTGATGTCTTCCATTAGAGGCTGCGACCTTATATTCAGTGCTCAGTATCATAATTTGTTTGCTCCCCTTGTGAAACATTTCGGGATGTTTTATCATGTTAAAACACTTGGATAAGTACAAGTCGTTGAACTGGAAATGTTGGCATCGCAGCGGATACATCAGTCTCAAACAGCAGGCTGATGCCAACAGCACAGACAGATTCTCTACCTTTCTGCTACCTCCCTCTAGAATAATGTTCTCACAGAGTCTGTGTGCATAATGCCATTCTGTCTTCCCACCTCTTTCCCTGGACGCAATCCCACATCAGCAGCACCAAAGTTGGTGTTCATTCAGTTGGGTTGCAAAGTGTCCAGGAGAAAGGTAAAATAATATTTCTGATGCTTTTTTTGATTTTTGAGGATCTTTGTATCAGTGATGAAAGATTTGAGGCTGAAGTGGAAATATAAATTGAAATGGTGGGCTATGTGCAGAATCACTTGGAGACAGAATGGAGAAGCTTGGCAAAATGGGCACCAAACCTTTTAGCTCCCCAGTAGTAATCCTACAGATTTTAGTTCAGGCTAGATATGTATCTTGTCTGCTCGTATAACTGGCTCAGAATAATATAGCAATCACATCAATAACTGATTTTTAGATCAGAATTTACATAAATAGTATCAGCTTTGCGTTGAAAAGGTAACTGATTCCTAGTCCTCATGACCCTTCAACAGAACTAGGTGAATCCAAGGAAGGTGTGTGTGTGTGTGTGTGTGTGTGTGTGTGTGTGTGTGTGTGTGTGTTGGGGGGGGTGGAGAGAAGTGGAGGGGGGGGTGTGGTTGTAGGGACAAGCAAGCAGTGAAAGAAGCAGATCATCAAAAGAACACATAGGTGTTGAAGTTGGTGATATTATCTAAACGAATGTGCTAATTAAGAATGGATGGTAGGGCACTCAAGGTATAGCTCTAGTGGGGGTGGGGGGAGCATAAAAGATTTAAAAATATTTAAAAATAATGGAAATAGGTGGGAAAAGAAAAATCTATATAATTTATTGGAAAAAACAAAAGGAAGGGGGAAGAAACAGAAAGGGGATGGAGGAGGGAGTTCAAGACCTAAAGTTGTTGAATTCAATATTCAGTTTGGAAGGCTGTAAAGTGCCTAGTCGGAAGATGAGGTGCTGTTCCTCCAGTTTGCGTTGGGCTTCACTGGAACAATGCATCAAGCCAAGGACAGACATGTGGGCAAGAGAGCAGGGTGGAGTGTTAAAATGGCAAGAGACAGGGAGGTTTGGGTCATTCTTGCGGACAGACCACAGGTGTTCTGCAAAGCAGTCGCCCAGTTTACGTTTGGTCTCTCCAATGTAGAGGAGACCGCATTGGGAGCAACAAATGCAGTAGACTAAGTTGGGGGAAATGCAAGTGAAATGCTGCTTCACTAGAAAGGAGTGTTTGGGCCCTTGGACGGTGAGGAGAGAGGAAGTGAAGGGGCAGGTGTTACATCTTTTGCGTGGGCATGGGGTGGTGCCATAGGTGGGGGTTGAGAAGTAGGGGGTGATGGAGGAGTGGACCAGGGTGTCCCGGAGCATCTCCGCCGATGCTGCCAGACCTGCTGAGTTTTTCCAGGTAATTCTGTTTTTGTTTTGGATTTCCAGCATCCGCAGTTTTTTGTTTTTATAACTGATTCCTAAATGTTTGAGAATTTGGCTAAAGGTGTAAGTCTACATCCATGTTATGGTCGTTTATTGTTCGCATTGACTGTTTTGCAACTGTAACTGGTATCAAAGCAACTTGTTTTAAACTGCAAAGGTTTGCCAGACTGCCTGTTTTTCATATCTGTAAAGAGCCAAGAAAGGTAGGTCACCAGCATTTGGCTGTTAGCATAGCTGTGAACCTGCATTTTAGCATTAATGAACAGCTCTCTTCTTTCACCCAGTTTGACAGCAATGTGAAATATGCAGTGAACAATGACTTGCACTGCTCTAAAAGCAGAAACAAATTAAACAATGACTGCAGTAGAACATCAGCAAGGCTGCTCTTACAGTGGCAATAGTAATAGTTTAGGTATGTTAGCCAGATATTTTTCTAATTATTAGATCCATCAGCACCAAACTTCAATTATTGGACCTTTCTAATTACATTGCTTCTAACATTTTCTGCTCCTTTAACCAACTCCAGTTCTGTCTCCAAGTGAAAGATTGATTCTCTGTAGTTATTTAGTAAAGTAGGTGGCCCAGATAGACATTATAATATCTGATTTCTTCAGTAAGAGGCTGCTACATTATTTTCAATGTTTAGCATTTATTTGGAGAGATCAATATGCTGCAGTTGTATAGTAATGGATAACCTGCCTTGTATGTCTCCAAGCAGGAATATCTTTCCTTAGTTGGTTCCTGGACCCAAAAAATAACAGCCCTGTGAGCAAAACAGAGAATTATTGTCTGAAGATTGACTAATTCTTGATTCTGTTTTAGGGTGATTGTTGGATATGCATGGAGCTCATGTCTACCTCATTTGACAAATTCTACAAATATGTATATGGTGCATTAGATGATGTTATCCCAGAGGAGATCTTAGGCAAAATCACATTAGCTGTAAGTAACTTGATGCATTTTTTAAATAGAAGTTACCTGTTGAGCAGTTTAGTATCTATAGTTAATGTTCAATTATGAAATACATGACTACAACAATTTGTAGTGAATTAATTTTACTGTTAATTGAGTGTCTGCCTAAACCTTAATTTGCTGGAAAATGGTTTCTGTCCCTGAGTTTCTCAGTGATATAAAGGGACTGAAATGTTCATAATCTCCTTAACTGTAGTTGTAAACTAAATCAAAAACATGCACAAAATCATTTCAGTTGACTTTTAATTAAAAACAGACTTGTCTGTCATTTTTGCTCAACCTGTTTGTTTTTATCCCAACCAAAAGCTAGAACAGCATTTGCTATTGCACTGGAGACAAGTAGGCAACATTTTTGTTTATGGAAATGAAAGGAGCTACAACAAATGAACAAATTAGTCAGTGGTATCTGAGTGGTTAATCCCTTGTGTTGAAGCAATGACTTTTCACCAATACCGTGTCCAGTTACTAGCTGAATTAGCTCTGATTAAGCACTCGCTGTAACTGTTGAAATTATTCTGTAAATTATCATTTTAAATATGAAAGTGTTGATCTCCTCAAGCTAAAGTCTTAGGGAAAATTTGAGATTCATTTTATCTTAGTCAAATAAAACATTTAGCTGACTAAAGTTTGAGCATCCAGTTGATCCTTTGAGATTTAATATTCAGATTTGTAGTTCAAAAAATAATTAAATATCTTTGACTTGAGAAATAGGAGTTTGATAAAATTACTTTGTTGATTATCAGATTCTTCATACTCCTTTGATGTTGGCGCTTCATCAATATTAGTGCAAATATTTTTACTACAGACTTTTCATTGATTAACTTCATTTTTGCTGAAGTTAGTTTCTAACTTTAGTTCACCCTGTAGAACTTGCTATCCTTTTTTTGTGGAGGTTTAAAGATTTTCATAAACTGTCATACCCTCAACGTGATTTTCATGTGCTGGCATGGAGGCATGAAGTAAACATTTTTGGATAAAGCTATATTTCTGCATTTTTAAAATTCTTTCCCTCTAGTTTACCAATGATGCATTTTACGGGCAAATGGCACTGCTCGCATTGCAGATCATTGTTATATATTTAATATAAGGATTTTGAAAATATATGCTATATATAAATATATATTTATTATAGATCTCGATAATATATGTATCTTGTTAGGATGACTGAGAAAGTTTCAACTATATTGAAGCATGGATACCATAAACATTAATTTGCAGAAACAATTAATTTCCCTCTTTTAGTTGGAGAGGAGATATGGTGACTTACAAGTGACCTGTTAATGCTGAAAAAGCGGCATGTTGAAACTTTTTGTCTTGAACTCATCAGCACGCTTTGCAAGAATACCAATAAAAGGGTGAAAACAACAATTTCTGCTGTATGAGAACAGGGTGCTGATTATTTGGCAGATGGACTTTTGTAGAGGCATGGCCATGAAGAGTGCACCAGTGATGGTAACTGATAGTTAACTGCCAAGCATTGCTTGAAATTTAAACCTGGCAGCTTGACCTTGATTTGTCAAAGCAATGCCCTGAGGAATGAGTCAGCAAATGGCCATCACTTATTTTGTTTAACAGAAATAGGCGCAATGTGTGTACATGTACTTTCTGCCTGCATAAACAGGGCCCTGTGTATTGATATATGTAGCTTCCAGTACACGCAGATGCACCAACTGTGAGCCTGACTAACAACCTTAAATTGGTTGTCAGCAAAATTCTTGGTACTGGTTGTCAGCAAAATTCTTTGCACACTGAGGATCGTTTAGCAAATATTGTCCAATCATGGAATCACATTTAATGTTGGACATTGTTTTGAGTTATGCAAGCATGGGCTGGTTAGGTATGGTCTGTACCTTGCCCGTTGCGATTGGCAGCTGGGACTGCTGTTTGATATGAGCCACCAGTCTTTGGGACGTACGACCTACATACCTAGCATCTCACTGATGCTGAAATTCATACACCACATTATTCATTTGTGTGACTAGCAGAGTGTTTTGTGGCTTGACAGCAGCATCCTGTTGGTGGCAAATACCACTCATGTTGCTACTGCACAGTAGCAGCGTGACACAGCTAGCTTCATCTGTTGCTCAAAACTTTGAGATACCGTGACCTTCCAGGTGCTCGAGCCAAAAAGACCTTCTGCCTATCGCACAAATGCGTAATGTGCTATATTATTTCAGTGCCATTGTGACGCAAAGCATGTCGGTCGTGCATCCCAAAGACTGGCGGATCATATCAAACAGCAAGCTCAAGCCACGGTTTGCAGCTGGCAAGGTACAGACTGTACCCCAGCCTGTGCTTGCAAAACTCAAAACAGTGTTCAACATTAGATGTGAATCCACAATTGGACAAGATATGCTAAATAACCCTGAGTGTGCTAAGAATTACGCTGACAACCAATTTAAGACTATCAGTCAGACTTGCAGCATGGCGCATTTGTGTGTTTTGGAAGCTACATATATTTATACACAGGACCCTGCTCTTTGCAGACAGAAAGAACATGTGTACGCGCAGCACCTGTTTCAGCTCAACAAAATAAGTGACAGCCATTCACTGACTGGCCAAGGCATTGCCTTGAGGAATCAATCAGGGTCAAGCTGCCTGGTTTAAATTTCAGGCAATGCTTGGCAGTTAACTGACAGTCACCATTACTGGTGCATTCTCCATGGCAACACCTCTACCAATCAGCATATACTTGCCAACCAATCAGCTTCTCATACAGTATAAATTGTTGCTTTCCCCTTTTATTGATATTCCTGTGGAGTGCCCTGACGAGTGCAGAGACGAAAAGCTTTAACATGTGTCTTTTTTCAGCAATACCCAAGCCCTATACTATCAAGCGACCAAAAACTATTAATGTTGCATTGGCTGTATTCAAATGGGTAATTTAGAGAAGTTTTGATAGTTTTTTTTTCCAGCTAGATTATATCTTGTATCTTTCACCTTTTGCTGCACCAGGTAATATTATGGTTCGTGCTAACTGGAATTATTTTCAGCCTGAATGCTCTCTAACCAGCCTGTATAAAGCCTACATGCATCTGTTCTTTTCCAGACTGTGAAAGCACTTAACTACTTAAAAGAAAACTTGAAAATAATTCACCGAGGTAAGAGTCCAAGCTGTTTAAGTAGAAGAAAAAGCTTGCATATTGAAATTTAGTTTCTTGTCAGCAAACATCAAAACCATATAAAATAAGACATTAAAAATAAATCTAGAAAATTGTTTCATTAAGTATTAATGTCTTATTTTATAATACAGTACTGGAAACACTACATCAATAGTTATTGTTCTGATATTGGAATGATATTCAATTGGTATGTTTGACAAAGTATTAGAATTGGGACCTGTTATGAGCTATCAACTTTGTAAAATAAAAATAATTTTTAAAAAGTTGATTTCCAGCTGAGGAGAACTCGGTATGGGACCAAATTTACTATTTTCTATGTGGGTGGACTGAGTGGACTGCAGCTGTGCATTCTGGCCCATATGTTGATTATGTAACAGTGACAGGCGTGTAAAACTCCCTATTACATCTGCCATTCCAATCGTTGAAGGAAGTTGAGACAGTCAAGTTAAAGATGCTTCAAAAGCTCCAAAAAGAGCTCTTTTTTAAAAAATACACTTATAAAATGATGAGTGCATCAAAAAGGAATTGGAAATTTTAAGCGTGAATATTTACTAATAGTATGTCGCCTCTGCCTTGTCCCATTGGTGTCTGTGAGCTAGTTCTCTGAAATGCTAGCATTCAAGGTTTAAATCAAAAATTTTGCTTAGTCAACAGAGAGCAAAAGTTAGATGTGAATGTATTATGAGATCAGGTAACTCAGCCTAGCCCGTTGATTGAAAATGACCAATTTATATGTCTGCATCACATCAGGTTATAAATTTTAACCACTGAGCCTTTGGAGAAGCTCAGATTTCATCATTTACTTAGTATGGACTTTGCATTGCTATTATAAGCATATAATGTAGTATTTATTGCTCTCTTCCAATGGATATTTGAATAATTGTAATACTTGTCTTCTGTGCAGAGAAGAATTTCAATCCCTTTTTTACAGAAAGTCTTGTATTCTTTGTAAAAGAGTGATCTTATTACATTGTAGTAATAACATGTTTGTTGTGATTTTTTGCAGATATCAAGCCTTCCAATATTCTTATGGACAGGAATGGCAATATTAAACTCTGTGATTTTGGTATAAGTGGACAACTAGTAGACTCTATTGCCAAAACAAGGGATGCAGGATGCCGACCATACATGGCAGTAAGGCAATAGTATTTGTTTTTCAGTTGTGTGAAACTTCAATCTGCTGACCCTCAATTGGAAGTTTGAAGAGCGCATATATTTTAATTTTTGAAACATATGGCCTGTGTTCCCAAAAACAATTCCTTGTAATTAAAGGAAGTTTAAAGTCATGCTAGGTGATGCCTTTCAAAATTTAAAAACTTTAAACCTTACTCCAATGTTTCAGCGAACTTGTAATTGTAGTCTGCGTAATTGCCGATTATATAGAGAATAAGTTAGTTATCAATACAGCTGATTTACAAGAGTATCTGTTTGCTTGTGGCAGGTTGCTAAATGTGTACGTTAGCCATTAACAGTAATAACTGCTTTTGTGGTTTGAAATAAGTATAATGCGGGTTTGTTCTAGCAAAATCACTCATTGCATGACTTAAAAGTAAAGTGCCAGTTAGAAAACAGCCGTTCTTGCCAGCAAGTTTCACTGCACTACCCTTTGCCTGGAAGTAGTTTGTTGTTACCTGTAGGTTTCAAAAGTAAAATGATCAGTTTATAAGTGAAGAGTAATTTGTTAAGATTGACAAACTGTTTTCATATGGTAGAAGTTTGTTATTTTAAAAAAAAAACTCTTTAGCTGCCACATGAAATCTTGTGCTCAAATTCTGCAATAGCCATTTCCTCTCACTGCTACAGTTTCTTTTTGTCTTGTTAGAACTTTCATGTACATTTTGCTAATCTTCACTTGAGATCTTTGGCTTCGGTGTCACAAGTTAGGTAGCATAGTAGCATTTTATGCAAGTTCTCACAATTAAAATTTTGAAGGTCAATGGTAGTGTGCTAACTGCATTTCCCTTCCTCCTTTCCTTGTCATCAAAAACCAAATTCTTGCCGTGACTTGGAACCGGCTTCAGGTTTCTTGAGCACTTCTGAAAATGTTCAGTGCTTTTAAAAACATGAATAGCCTTTAAGAAACTTAAAAACAGAATAATTTGGAAATATTCAGGTCAGGCAGCAGCTAGGGCAAAAGAAACGTTTGACGTTTCAAATCGATGCCCTTGCATCAGAACTGGAAGAAGGTGGAGATGCCATAGTTT
The DNA here is from genome assembly GCF_017639515.1 of Carcharodon carcharias. Lineage (NCBI taxonomy): Eukaryota > Metazoa > Chordata > Chondrichthyes > Lamniformes > Lamnidae > Carcharodon > Carcharodon carcharias. The sequence continues at coordinate 13,470,022 of NC_054488.1, forward strand.
TTAAGCAAGAGGTTGGCAAGGGGTGAAGGAGGAGGGTATGAAAGACCAAAATGGAAGGCAGGATTAAATGACAAAGGAATGATGGTCTAAGGCAAAAGAGGGTATTATTGGGACAGGTAAACAAAGGATAGGTGTGGAGAAACTGTAAATGGCAACAGCAGAATCATTATCAGCACCTGCTGTCTGAAAAATAGGAACAGTTGTTATGAACTGAAGTTACTGAATTCATTGTCAAGTCAGGAAGTTGGTGAACTGCCTGATTGAATTATGAGGTGCTGTTCCTCTAGCTTCTGTTAAGCTTAGTGGAACAGTATAGGAAACTAAGAACAGGGATAGGACAAAGAATGGCAAGCGACAAGAAGCCTGAAGTCACACTTGTGGATTGAATGCAGGTGTTCAGCAAAGCAGTTATCCAGACTGCGTTTGGCTTGCTCTTTTGGGGCGGTGGTGGGGGGAGGGAGGGAACAAATTCTAAGTAGCTAGTACAGTATGCTAAATTGAAGGAAATAAAAGTAAATTGTTGGATCACTTGGGGGAATATTTGGGGTCCTGGACGGTGGAAAGAAAGATGGTGAAAGTGGAGGTGTTGCCTCTCCTGTGCTTGCATGAGAGGATGCCATGGCAAAGGAGCAGATAATTGTGGGTGATAGAAAAGTGGACCAGAGCATCGCGAAGGGAACGGTCCCTTCTGAATGTTCACATGGGGAGAGAAAGATCTGCTTGGTGGCAGACATGGCAGAGGATAATCTGCTGACTGTGGAGACTGGTATGGACAAGCTTGGCCCTATTGTGGTCCTGGGGTGGGGAGGAAGTGCATGAAATAAGGCAGACACAGCTAATGCTCTGTCACCTGTAGTGGAGGGAAATCTACAGTAAAGGAAAGAGGAAGGCATACCTGAAACATTGGTATGGAAAATAGCATTGCCAGAACAGATTTGGCAAGGGTGGAGAAACTGGAGAATCAAATATAAATCCTTTGGAGGAAGTGAGGTGAGAAGAAAAGTAATCAAGGTAGCAGTTGGAGTTGAGGGTTGATAGTAGATGCTGGTTGACACCTACCCCCAGAAATGGAGATAGAGAAGTCGAGGAAAGGAAGAGTTGGAGAATGACCACATGAACGTGAGGGAGAGGTGGAAATTGGAAGCAAGGTTGAAGAAGCTTTCCAGTTCAGGGTGAGAGCAGAAATTGTCGAGGTAGTGGAAAAAGATGAGGGAGAGGACCCAAGTATGATAGAAGCAAAGAATATTCCATCTTTCAGCCATAAACAGGCTGACATAACTATGACCTCTGAGTTCCTGTAGCACAACTTTTATTTGGAGAAAGTGAGTGAAATTAAAGGCAAAGTTGTTTTTAGCAAGAACAAGTTGGAATCAGTCATCAGAGGGTGATGGTGGATAGGGAGGGATGGAGCCTCTGTTTAAGGAAGAAGTGAAGGGTATGCTGGTGGTGCATAGAGGTGTAGATGGGCTGGGTGTTTATTGTGAAAGGGGTCAATTAGAACCAGCAAATTAGAAATTTTTTAAAGTGGAGGAGGGCATCAGAAGAGTTTCAGACATAGGCCAGAAGAGACTGGACAAGGAGGTTAAAGTTAAGATGGGAATAAGTTCTGTAGGGTAAGAAAAGGCTAAATTGGGTCTACCAGGAAAGCCCTGTTTGAATCTTGGGAAGGAGGTAGAAGCAGACTGTCTAGATTTGGACATCTGAGGATGGAGGTTGTGATGGGGGTGATGCTGAAATGAGTAGTGATCAGTGACTGGAAAATGATGGTTTGATGGTGGGGTCTGATGCAGAAGGTGGTAGGAGTAGGTTTTTTCTGAGAATTGGCATTCACCTTCCACAGGCAGAGGTTTGGCGCCAAATAAAAACAGCACCACTTTTGTTAGCAAATTTAACAAATGTCAGGATTGGACCTAGGAGTCAAATGTTATAAAGTCAGAGGGAAGCAGGTTACAGTGAATGAGGAAGTAAAGGAATTGAGGGAGCCAATGGCATGCTGGCAGTTTCAGTGGAAAAGATCAGGAGGTTAAGAGGCCAGAAATAGTTGTCTAGATGAAACAAGAATTCTGAAGACAGGCCCCACTGTACAGGGTGAAGACCCCTGCCCAAAGAAGTGGGCATGAGGGCAAGGTAACAGTAAAAACACTCAGCATGTTGAGCATGAAACCTAATGCATCTTCTAATATATTTTGAGTGTAAATTGAGATTTTCACTCGGGCGAGTCTTGCTTCCACTCTCACCCTCATCAGCACTCTGACCCTTGCTTTGCCTCCAGCTTCCATCTTCTCTACGGATCTCTCCATCACATGCCTAACTTCTTGTTTCCAGCACTCGGTCCAAACTCCCCAAACCTTCGATTAAGTTTGTAGAACGTTTAACTTGACAGACCAGTAACCAATTTCAACACAATCCCATTCCTTTTTGTAAGTGCATTTTCCACTGAACTACTCTGTTCTGATTTGCTGCGTCTTGTCACATCCAGAGCTCACCAACGTAAGTGCAACTTTTCCCTAGGAAGCGAGCTGCCAATCATGAATACACAATTCTTAAATAATTTACTTGAAATATTTTGAAGATAAAATTCTGTTGCATTTTCTTTATGTAGAAATGTTAGTCTGCACAGATTGTTAGTAATTATTTTAACTAGTATAAACCTCTAATTTTATAATGGAAATTTTAATATATTTCTACATTTTTTGGATAAAATAGTTTATATTAAATGTAATTGCTCTTGTTCACTTTTACTTGTTTCTCTATTTTCACGAAAACTTTACTCTCGGTGCACACAGTAAGCCATCACAAAGTATTCTGAACTTCTCCATAATGTCCCTGCTCTCACTCAAGACATTGTGTGCAAATATGCGCAAAATTGTTGCATTGAAACCACAAATTGTCACAAACATTTTTATTTATTCATTCGTGAGATGTAGGCACCACTTGTAGCACTGCCATTCATTATCTATGGTGGTGGATAGTTTATAGTTTGACACTAAGTGGCCTGCTATGTTAATTCAGAGGCATTCGATAAGGTACCACATCAAAGGTTATTGTGTAAAATAAAAAGCTCATGGTGTAGGGAGTAACCTAATAGCATGGATAGAAGATTAGCTAGCTAACAGGAAACAGAGTAGGCAAAAATGGGTCTTTTTCTGGTTGGAAAAATGTAACGAGTGTGCGAAGCCTCGACTTTTTACAATTTAAATAAATGACTTGGATGAAGGGACCGAAGGTATGGTTGCTAAATGTGCTGATGACACAAAGATAGGTAGGAAAGTAAGATGTGAAGAGGACATGAGGCTACAAAGGGGTATAGATAGGTCAAGTGAGTAAGCAAAGATCTGGCAAAGAGAGTATAATGTGGGGAAATGCGAAATTCTCTATTTTGGCAGGAAAAATAAAAAAGCGTATTAGTTAAATGGCGAGAGATTGTATAACTCTGAGATCAAGAGATCTGGGTGTCCTAGTGCATGACTTGCAATAGACCAGTCTGCAGGTACAGCAAGTAATTAGGGAAGTTAATAGAATGTTAGCATTTATTGCGAGGAGAATTGAATACAAAAGTAGGGAGGCTATTTCAGTTATACAGGGTTGGTGAGACCACACCTGGAGTAGTGTGTTCAGTATTGGTCTCCTTATTTAAGGAAGGATGTAAATACATTGCAAGCAGGTCAGAGAAGTTTTGCTAGCCTAATGCCTGGAATGAGCGGGTTGCCTTATGAGGAATAGGCTAAGCTTGTATCTGCTGGTGACTTGATTGAAACATATAAGATCCTGAGGAGTGTTGATAGGGTGGATGTGGAGAGGATATTTCATCTTGTGAGAGAATCTAGAACTAGGGGTCACTGTTTAAAAATAAGGCGTTGCCCATTTAAGATAGAGATTAGGAGAAATTTTATTTCTGAGGGCTGTGAGTCTTTGGAACTCACTTCCTCTAAAGGTGGTGAAAGCAAAGCCTTTGAATATTTTTAAGACAGAGGTAGATAGATTCTTGATAAGCAAGGGGATGAAAGGGTAGCGGGGGTTGGCAGGAATGTGGAGCTGAGGTTACTATCAGATCAGCCACAATCATTGTGAATGGCGAAGAAGGCTCAAGGGGCAGAGTGGCCTGCTCCTTCTCCTAATTTGTATGTCCATATGTGTAAAAATCACCTATGTTGACGTGGGACTGGAGTCGCGTATAAACCAGACTAGGTAAGGGCAGCAGAATTCCTTCCTTCGAGGTCAGTTTTCATAATTATCTAACAGCATCATGATCACTTGATAACAGCTTTGTTGCCATGCCTCACATTACACTTAATTAAAAAGACTCATTCAGTATCTATATAAGAATGGTTTTCTCCTATATTGTGCATCATTTCATGCAAAACAACTCTGTGAAATCCACCAGTAATGTTTAGGAAGTATTGCATTTCTTGGCATACTTTCACTTAATCAAAAGTAAAATTAACAAAAAACTTTATCCCATGAGCCCTCCAAATTTATTCTCGAAGACAGGCTGAGCTGCTTCATTCTTAATGCTGAGACCTCTTCGCTTTATACCCGATATAAGAGATGCAGCTATCCTCAAAGCAACCTGCCATTCGTGGATACACAATTCTGTAACTAATTTGCATGGAGTATTTTGAAGATAAAATTATGTTGCATTTTCTTTATATAGAAATGTGCAGCTTTGTTCAGTGCCATCAGTCATACTGCTGCTAAGATCAGACCAGAAAACCAATACTCATTTCTCCCCTTTTGCTTTTTACCCCCCCCCCCGCCAAAAAAAAATGAAACCATGGTAGTTGAGTCCCGCTAGCATTGTGTGTTCCATAACAAAATAGTGTATTCTCTGGGTTTGTCATGAGCAATGCCATGGGACATTCACTTTTGGATGAAGTGAAACTGACATCCTGTCAGGTAGAAGTAAAAGTTCCTATGACACACTTTTGAAGAAAAGCAGGGCAGTTCTTCCTACTTTCCTGCCCAATATTTATCCCTCAAATCAAAAATACAGATTACTTGGTCATTATCACATTGCTGCTTGTGGGAGCTTGCTGAGTGCTAATTGGCTGCTGCACTTCCTACATTGCAACATTGACTGCACCTCAGTAGTACTTCATTGGCTGTGAAGCATGATGGGACACCCTGAGGGTTTGGAAGGTGCTACATGATTGCAAGTGTTCCTATTAGTTAATATTGATGCTATATTTAAACCTTGTGTAATGCATACATCCCATCATTGCCTCATAATGTTTTTTCCTTCACAATTATTTGGTTTTGTTTAGATAAAATATAGCAAAGCACAACTGAAAAGGTAATGAACATACAAACCCAAACATGAAATCAACTAGGAAGCTACTACAGATTTATGAAACTAATCAATCGCAAACGTCCAATTTGAAAGCCTTTATGTTTTTATATGAAAAGTATAGATATTCAAAATTAACATATTAAAAAAGCATGCTTTGCAATAAAATGATTGAATATGCCCATTAAATGGTGTTATTTTATCTTCAAGCCTAAATCTCTAAAACCTAGCCTTTAACAAGGTAGTTTTTCCTGGAAATGTTGAAGGGGTATACCATCACACCTTGGTACTTTGAACACGTGCAGTTTGCATTCATTTCTTGATTGCATCAGTAGGTTTCTCAGAGTTGAAATAGAAGGGTATCTCCCCTTGTCCTGAGCGCATGTGTTTTGTCACTTTGTCCTAACAGTCAACATTTGTCAGGAAAATGTCACGTTTGGGATAGACATTTTTTTCATCATGAACTCAATTTTTACCTTGGTGTAACTCCACCTGTGGTTTCTTTTTTTCATTTTTGGGATGAGAGTGCCATTGGCAAGGCTAGCATTTTTGGCCCATCAGTTAGATATAAATAGAGAAGAAATGTACACAAATAGTACGAGGGTGGTAAAAGGAGGAGTAGGGCCAATTAGGGACCAAAAAGGGGATTTACACATGGAAGCAGCGGGCATGGCTGAGGTGCTAAATGAATACTTTGTATCTGTCTTTACCGAGGCCACAGTGACAGAGGAGGAAACTCTGTCAAGAGAAGGGTTCAAAATTGATAAGGAGGAAGTGTTGGATAAACTGTCAGCACTTAAGGTTGACAAGGCACTGGGACTGGATGAGATGCATCCAAGGATATTAAAGGAAGTAAGAGTGGAAATTGCAGGGGCATTGGCCATAATCTTACAGTCTTCTCTAGACTTGGGGGAGGTGTCAGAGGACTGGAGAATTGCAAGCATTACACCCTTGTTCAGAAAAGCTTGTAAGGATAAGCCCAGTAATTATAGACCAGTCAATTTAGCTTCAGTGGTGGGGAAGCTTTGAGAAAAAATTATTTGGGATAGAACTAATAGTCACATGGAAAAATGTGGGTTGATTAGGAAGAGCCAGCATGAATTTATAAAGGGGAAATCGTGTTTAACTTTCTGGAGTTTTTTGAAGAGGCCACAGAGAGAGTTGATGAGGGTAATGCTGTTGATGTGGTGTACATGGACTTTCAAAGTACAGTGCCACACAACAGACTTGAAAAAAATTATAGCTCGAGGAATAAAAGGAACAGTAGCAACGTGGATACAAAATTGGCTGAGTAAGAGGAAATAGAGTAATAGTAACAGAGGGTAATGGTCAATGGCTATTTTTTGGGCCGGTGGAAGGTTTGTCGTAGAGTTCCCCAGGGGTTGCTATTAGGACGCATGCTTTCCCTGATAGCATGATCTTGGTGTGCAGGGGACAATTTCAAAGTTTGCAGATGATGTGAAACTTGGAAACATTGCAAACTATGAGGAGCACAGTAGAGAATTTCAAAAGGACATAGACAAGTTGGTGGAATGGGTGGTAGGTGGCAGATGAAGTCCAATGCAGAGAAGTGTGAGGTGATTCATTTTGGTGGGCAGAACATGGAGAGACAACATAAATAAGGGGTACAATTCTTAAGGGTGTACAGGAGCACAGAGACCTGGGTGTATATGTGCATAGATCACTGAAGGCGACAGGTCAGGTGGAGACAGCAGTTAATAAAGCATACAGTATCCTGGGCTTTATTAATAGCGGCATGGAGGTTATGCTGAGCTTGTATATGACACCAGTTAGACCTCAGCTGGAGTATTGTGCACAGTTCTGGGTGCCACACTCCAGGAAGAATGTGATCGTGTTGGAGAGAACGCAGAAGAAGTTTATAAGAGTGGTTCCAGGGAAAGAAACTTGCGTTATGAAGATAGATTGGAGAGGTTGGGACTGATCGCCTTGGAGAGGAGAATGCTAAGAGGTGTTCAAAATCATGAGGGGTCTGGATAGAGTAGATAGGGAGAGACTGTTCCCATTCATCAAGGGATCGAGAACAAGAGGGCACAGATTTGAAGTGATTTGTAAAAGAAGCAAACTTTTTCACACAGTGAGTGGTACGAGTCTAGAATGCTCTGCCTGGAAGTGTGGTGAAGGCAAATTCATTCGAGGCATTCAAGAGGGCAATAGATAATTATTTGAAAAGAACAATGTGCAAGGATACAGGGAAGAAGCATGAGAATGGCACTGAGTCATGCCTGTTTGGGGAGCCAATGCAGACATGATGGGCCCTAACGATTCTTTGATTAAAAATGTTTGTTTTTATCTCCATGCTGGAGTTGAAATGTATTTGTTTGAAGCGATTTAAGCCTAGTTTGAAGAGAAATTTGAATTATTACATTCCTGCTGATCGTGATCCAAATTCAGTTTAAAATCCTTTATTTACTGAGATATTAAGCCATTCACATACATAGAAAAATTAATAAAAACTTGAAAATTCATTTTGAACTTTTGATTATTTTATGGAGTAATTTTAGCTAATTTATAGAACTTTGTTTCTTTAAGACTCTAACATAGCAGGCACACTGTTCTGTAAGGCAACTGAGATTACAACGAAAGGGGTGCCAGAAGGCCCAAATAGGTCAATGGATTTTGGGAGGAAGGCCGATTTACAGGAAAGAAGTCAGGAAAGGAGCAAGGGGCAATTTTGAACCTATTTGTGGTAGAATCAAAACCTGAATTTCCACAAATGCTGATAACCTGGGACATGACCACCCCAAAGTAAGTTAAAGCAGATCATATAAAATTAAACAGCATTAAGCAAACAAAGATGTAGCTTCAACTTACATGGCACTCTGTAAACTTGAGGTTATCTAAACAGCTGCCTGTGTCTTAACTCTCAGCAAGCCCCGTTTCCCTTTTGCCCTGTGCTCGTTGACCTGCATCTTAACTTTAAAATTCTCAACCTTATTTTCAAATCCCTCTATGGCCTGGTCCTTTCCGATCTCTGTAATCTCCTCCAACCCCACAAGTCCCTGAGATATCCGCACTCTTCTAATTCAGGTCTCCAATGCATTCCTATTCATAATTGTTCCGCCATTGGTGGCTGTGTCTTAAATTGCCTAGGCCCCAAGCTCTGGTATTTTCTCTCTACATCTCTCCGATTCTCTACCTCATTTGCCTCCTTTAATGTACTTCTAAAAACTTACCTCTCTGACCAAGCATTTGGTTATCTGGCCTAACATCTCCTTATGTGGCTCATTAATGTACTTGGTTTTATAATGCTCCCTTAAAGCACCTTTGGAAGTTTCATTACGCTAAAGGTACTATATAAATATTACTTGTTTTGTTAATCACAAGACATCCTGACGTGCTCTATGGCTGTTGAAGTGGTCTTGTTTGTAATTTAGGGAAAGTTGGCCACCAGTTTGCATGCACCCACAAACATTCCCACAAACAATAACCTGTTTTCATGATATAATTTGAGAGAGAACTTTTGACCAGGAGAACTCCCATGTTCCTTTTCAAATAGTGTCCTGGGATCTTTAATATTATTGGCAGCACCCTAACTAATACTGCTGGGAATTGGATAGGCTTTGATTTTCTTATAATACCAAATACATCATCCAAAAGCTTTGCAATTTTAACAAGGTATTTTGCTGTATGAGCTGACTTCAGTGGTGAGATGAGAGTGACTGCCCTTGACATCAAGGCAGCATATGACAGAGTGAGCCAATGGGAATCTGGGAAAACTCTCCACTGGTTGGAGTCATACCTAGCACAAAAGACGATGGTTGTGGTTATTGGAGGTCAATCACTTCATGCCCAGGACATCACTGGAGGAGTTCCTCAGGGTGGTGTCTTAGACCCAACCATCTTCAGCTGCTTCAGCAATGACCTTCCTACCATCATAAGGTCAGAAGTGGGGATGTTCGCTGATGATTGTACAATGTTTAGCACAATTCGCGACTGCTCAGATATTGAAGCAGTCCATGTCCAAATGCAGCAAGACCTGGACAATATCCAGGCTTGGCTGACAAGTGGCAAGTAACATTCGCGCCACACAAGTGCCAGGCAATGACCATCTCTAACAAGAGAGAATCTAACCATCACCCCTTGATGTTCAATGGCATTATCATCACTGAATCTCCCACGATCAACAACCTGGGGGTTACCATTGTTCAGAAACTGAACTGGACTAGCCATATAAATACTGTGGCTATAAGAGCAGGTCAGAGGCGAGGAACCATGTGATGAGTAACTCACCACCTGACTCCCCAAAGCCTGCCCACCATCTACAATGCACAAGTCAGGAGTGTGATGGAATACACCCCCTTGCCTGGATGAGTGCAGCTCCCACAACACTCGAGAAGCTTGACACTGTCCAGGACAAAGCAGACCGCTTGATTGGCATCGCATCCACAAACACTCACGCCCTCCACCACCGATGCACAGTAGCAGCAGTGTGTACCGTCTACAAGATGCACTGCAGGAATTCACCAAGGCTTCTTCGACAGCACCTTCCAAACCCATGACCGCTACCACCTAGAAGGACAAGGGCAGTGGATAGATAGGAACACCATTACCTGGAAGTTCCCCTCCAAGTCACTCACCATCCTGAATTGGAAATATATCGCCATTCCTTCACTGTCACTGGGTCGAAAATCATGGAACTCCCTTCCAAACAGCACTGTGGCTGTACCTACACCACATGGACTGCAGCAGTTCAAGAAGGCAGCTTATCACTACCTTCTGGAGCAACTAGAGATGGGCAATAAGTTCTGGCCCAGCCAGCAAAGCCCACATCCCGTGAAAGAATAAGACATTTCTTTTATAAATAGCACAGCAACATTCACTTAGGCTTACGTGTGGCAACTGGTGCTCTCTTAGAATAACGGAGCGCACAACCCTTGTGGAAACTGTAATTAAGCATGGAGCTAGCTCCTAAAGGTGAAAAGGGGAGGAAGTGAAAACATCTCTACTTCCCGTCTGTTCAGAAAGAATTTGCCCTTTGTAGTCAACAATACTGAACTGATTTTGCCAAGCTGAGAGTGCAATCTTGGGCGGGAAGAGGCGAAAGCATTTGTGCATCTAACTTAATTTGTTACCTGTATATTTTACAGACATATCTTCTAGCCCAATTATTCTATTTTGAATTTATTTTCTTTCTTTGAATATCTGGTCTACTAAATCAAATCCTTATTTTAATGGTTTTAAAAAAAACTTCAGTTGAATGAGCTTCAGTTTCTCCAAAATGAATGCTTCTAAGCCTGTTATTGTGGTTAAGATCTAGCTTATTATCCTTTGTGCCTTTCTCTGCATCTTCTCTTAGAGCCCCAAGGGTATTCATGCATCTGATGACAATAGTATGTGTTCTCATGTAACATCACAGGGAATGCTGGCTGCATTTTTTTTCCATTCTTATTTCTTTGCAAGTACTGAGTCATTTTGGGGGATGATTTCACTGATGTTGGCAGGCTTATGTTGACCATGTTACATGTGTGTATATGGGCAACGTCAGTCAATTATTTGGCACAAGGGCATCACAACTGAGACCAACTGTCACTTAACAATTACTCAATTTTTCCGGCAGAGATCAGTATATAGGCAACACAAACAGAATCCGAGCCAGTTTTTCCCCCTGGAGTAACAAGGCCATTATTGCATATCTACAATTCTAGTTGTGATTCCCAGACTAATATAATTTAGGATCTAAATCTGGGATCTACCAGGTCATTGTCAATGTGTAAATGTTGGCTGTTTTACTACAAGTGGGAAGGCAATTGCAGTTGACCCTGACCCAACCCTACAAGATGTACATTTAAGTAGAGGAGCTGACTGTATATACAGCATTCTTTTTGATCTGCCTACAAGTTTTAAGAAAAAGTAGTCTGTTATCTTGAAAATACTTCATTGTTTCTCAACCTGGTAAGTGAGGCTTCTTTAGCAAATTTAAAATCCAGCTAGACGCTGAATAAAATTGTTCAAATTTGCAGTGTCACTTTTGACGCTGCATTGGTAATTAATCATTTTGTAGCTAAAATTAGTTCTTTAAAGATCTGCAATAAGCCAATATGACTTAGTATTGCACCATTCTTTCAACACAGCTAACACGACCTGTGACTCATCTGTAACTACCGTTGTCACTGGAATAAATGTATATTGGATCCCAGTTTTATTTTTTACCATTTGGGATTCTCCTTTTTTTGTCCCTGGGCTCTTAATGATGTTTTGATTGTAATGACAACATTCCACAATTTTTATTTTGCCATTTCACAAAGGATTTCGCAAACTTTAGTTATGTTGCAGGGGAGATACAATCTATAGTTAGTGCTGGCATTTTTAGTTAAATTGGAATAGTACAAAAATTTGAAGTGTCATCATTAAGCTACATTGAAATCATTGTGTCATCGCTATTGATGTGTCTATAGGATGACCAAAAGGACTAAGGTCTTTGCTATTGACAGTGATTTTTTCAAATTCTGTAATACTCCATATGACTTAACCTCCAAAAATGTAATTTTTAGGAGGCGGGTGCTCATCCAGGGATGTTGAGAGCTGATTCAAAGTGAGAAATAAATTGCAAGAATTTCTGTTGCAAATTGACTTTATGTTGCAACCGGTTTTTCCATGTAGATTGGAATGAATGTTTCTTTGTAACATTCCTGTTCTTCCATATTCCTGAAGTTATTCAAAGTATTATATCTTCTTGTAGCTTGTTTGAGTAAAACAGAACACCAAATGGTATAAAATGCATAAAGCCAAATAAGTATCTGGTTAAAGTTTAGCAAATTGTCATGTCACTTCTAATTTTTAAATGGCTCATAGAGGGATCATTTTCAGATGGTTTCAGGTGCAAAAGTTTTTAATGCCCAAATATTATAGGGGCAGTTTGATTTGTAGCTCCCTAGGGTGTGCAAAATGCTGCCATTTGAGCTGGCAGTCCCTGTATCACTTAAGAGGCTTAATTTGAGAGTTATGGCAGTCGATTTGGGAAAGCACTGATCAAGGGGAAACCTGAAACCTCTGAGTAGCCTTTTACAAGTTTACTGCACTTATACATTGCAGGACTCAGTTTGAATGTCAATAGGAAGAGAGGCCTTTCTTGTTGACTTGCCTGACGTCCTAATGGAGCACAAAAAAATTGTTTCCCAGGTGCGGTTAAGAGGCCAAGCTTTAACCTGCTTGTGCTATTGTGCTGGCAGAAACAGGAGCATTTTGACCTTCTTACTGTGGACTCAGTGTAAAAATGCCTTCAGGTGTCAAGTAGAGACCAAGGGTTGCAAAATGTAAAAACAAATTAATAACCATTATTTGCCCAAATAAAAAACAAGAATTAAAATAAAATTATAAACTGGAGCTACGTGAAAATTACTTATAATTTTCCTAGAACAGTATTTGCAGGTAAATTGTCAAATAATATGGCAGCTCCTCTTTCCATCACTGCTTGGGAACCAATGAAGGAACTTGATTGTTGCACAGTGTGGCCTAATTAGAAAATGGCCCTGTGTTGAAATGTATTGCTTTGTCACTGGTTTAGCACTGAAATTACAGGTAGGGAGTACTTTTCTGTTAACCTCCCATATGGCACCTCAAGTTTGTGTTGTTGGCTGTTTACTTTTTGTTTTGCCCGGCTTGTGTCTCCATGGCAACAATAAATCACAAGGTCTCTAGCTGTTGCATCAGAAATTTTGGTGAAGCTATTGGAAAAACAAGTTGATCGTAAATGAAACTGTGATCATAGCGAACTCACGGGGCTGCAGACATTTAATTAACAAATCACCACTATCTTGTGCTGTCACTGTGCCCCCAAACTTTGACCCTAATGCTGTAGCAGCAGTCATTTCAATTGTGAGGGAATATGGGAAAAATAACTCAAGTCTCTGTCATTTCTGCAATTTGCATTGCACATAAATTACATATTGTTTTTATAATGGTTATGTTTTGGCAACCTTACTGCTCCTATTGACAGAAATCTTGTTTATCCAGTCCCCTTTCCCCACGTAAATGATGGAAACCTTTCTAGTTAACTTTCACTCTTAAACTTGTATGCAATTCAAGTTCTGTTTCCCTCCATTTGACCCTATTGAAGTACTTGATTTAGATCTCCATTTAATCCATTTGAACAATGTCTAACTTATGTATTGTTCAAATGAATGACAACTTCCCTCCAGAAATAGCTAATATACTGTGAAGGTGGTGTTGATAATCTCAGCCTACATCCAGTTGATGATAAGCCCTTAGTATTGAATGCTTCTGATACTAAATTAGATCCCAGAAGGATATCTTTTGTAGAAAATGGAAATTTCACATTGCTCTTGTACACACAGTCTCAGGGTAAATTGCGACAAAGTAGAGGAAGCTTTTCTCTCTGCAGCTGCTTTAAAAAGGCCTTAGGAGTGCTTGATGTTGATACAGGCTGTCTAAAATGAGCAGTATTCCATTCTTCTGCGTAAGCATAAATTGACAATTGTTTTTTTAATTGCCAAATAAATGAAAACTTGAGGTTATAGTCTAACAGTTCCTTTAGAACTCAAAACAAATTTTCACGTGTACTATTAATCATTTTCAGATTGCCTTATTTCCCAAGAGCCATAAGAAGCTTTCCAGAGCTTTTCAGCAGCTGGCATTTAATCAGAATATATACATGAGGAAAATAGGCCTATATATGGAGAGGGCGAAGTGGAAAGAAAGAAAAGGAGGGGAAATTCAGTGCATTGATGCAGTGAGAAGAGACAGCAACCTCAGGTTCATTGTCTGGTGTTTGCCGAGTTGCCAAGCTTGGGCATTTTACGTACCCTGGCGGGCATGTTTATGGGGGTGGGTGGTTGACAGATAAAATAGGGCAGGTGTCCACTCACCCAGAGTTCACCCCCATAATGCGGGTTGGCAGGCACCGAAATCAGCAGTCCACCCACCATATTTAAATAGATAATAAAGGATCAATTAGTCTTGTTACCAAGCCAATTGACCCCGATACGTTTGAAACGTTTGACGTGGGCAGTTGGATGGGAGTAGGCAGCCTGATTTTTAAAATAATCTCTTTAAGGGCAGGAAGGGAAGGGGGGGTGGTGTTCTATCTTCAGGGGCTGGCCTTTGTGGATTGGGGACAGCCACCCTGGGGTAAATCCTGCCCCACTCCTTTTTTCCAACCTCCCACTGCCTTAAACCCAAAGTCCTCAACATCCTGCCTGGCCACAGCCTGCCCGCACCCTGCCTGGCCTGGTCTCTGTAAAGAACATAACATATCTTTTTAATTTCTGTTGGACTGTGGATTAAAATTACAATGGCTGGAGTTGAAAGACATGTCTATTGGAATAGGATGAGAGATATATTCAGTGTTGCAGGCCTGGAACAGACTGTGCCATGAAAGACAGGGTGGTGCCAGAAAGGAGTCCTGGACCAAGGTAGCTGCCTGTCAACAACATTTTAATTGGCACCTGACAAGGTGATCAGATTTTGTTTGAGAGCGCAGGGCAGCAGAACAGCTCCTAGCCTGAAAGGAACAAGGCATCAAACCTACCTTGTATTTGTGGAAGATTCCAATAATTCCACAATAATAGTTAACTGGCTTTTTCTTCTCATATCTCAATAACTTGCTCTCTTTGAAAACCCCTGTCAAGAGACAAAGGGGAAAATCACTGTTAAAAGGCAAGTGCTCAACCAGTGAACTAAATACTGAAGCAAAAATAAAAACAAAAAAACTGCTGGATGCTGCCAGACCTGCTGAGTTTTTCCAGGTAATTCTGTTTTTGTTTTGTAAATACTGAAGCAGTTCATCTTTCTTTCTTGCCACTGGTTAACGACAGTTTGTTCAATAAATAGTTATTTTCTTATTAAGTTTACAAACCTGGTGCTCATATTCTGTGAACTTAAATTAAACAATTAGGTAGAATTGGGACAACCTGGTGGTTTGATCAAACTTTTCACATTTGTCGTGGCTTAGGGGACATTGTAATTGATATTACAGCGTACCGTCCCCCAGTAAGTTGTGACATCTGCCCAACCCAGGCCCTCTCTGCTTCTGGGGATCCATGGGCCACCTTTCTCCTCCTCTTGCAGTCTCGGTAGTGCTCACTAAGGCGCTCTTTGCGCTGCCGGGACTGATTAAGCTACTGGCCAATCAGGTTGGCTGGCAGCTCCTGAGGCAATATTGCGTTTGGCCTCAGTGTTACTCTCCAAGGGAGGACAAACAATTGACGATCGTTCCTGCTGCTGACTTATATTCTAAATAGAAGCAACCCAATTTGTTGTGAAGACTTGAGAATCACGGCTAGCATTTAGCAATTTTTGTGGGTTTACTGCTGGTACTGCCATTTTGAATGGTAGAAAATTTTTCCATTGCTATTTTGGTGTTTTATGTAAATTCAAAATCCCTTTTCAATATCAGCGACTAGAGTGATATAATTAATCCTTTGTTTACAATACTCTGAATAACTTTTGCTGTATTTCCAGTGGACTTTAACCCTTTGTTTGCTTTTGTGACTCTTAACAAGTGTAACATCATTGTGTTCAATGTTGGTAACATAATGGGAATGTCCGGTATTGTGAACTTTACAAAATTTGTAAATGTGCTAATATTGAAACAGTTAATGCACTAGAGTTTTATATAATATAATATCCTACTTGTCACTGACCTCATGGTGAAGGCATATTCTGCACTGTAAAAAGTATTTTTAAAGTATGCAGACTGCGGCTTGGATTAGCGGCTGACGTCCTTTACTTTCCTATCTAAATTTGGTAGCCTTTCAACTGATGGTCATTCTTGTGTTTGTATTTGTGCCTAATGAATACATCACTTCACATTCATTATGCAATTTGGTCTTTCCCAGTCCAAGTGAGCTCAGGAAAAAGGCATGTGGCTTCTATCGTAATATGCTACTTCCTGTTTGATACAATAACAGTTTCAATCCTGGATTAGGCTTTGTTTTAGCAGTTTCTACCAGCGTAGAATAGAAAATTCGTTATTTACATGTGAAACTGCTAAAATCTTATCTAGTACTTTGGTGAAATTTGGATTTTTCTTGGCTAATTAATATAAATTACTAAATATATTATTTGGATCTGTACTCTTGGGTTATAAATTAAAACAAGTAATTTTATTTATTATTTCTACATCACTTTGCAACGTGTAATAAATACAATACTTTGCTAGCGTTTTTTTCACTTTTGTCAGAAGAACTGTATCTTCAGATGGAGCCAAAACCAGCTTTGAATTTACTAAGTGTAGACATGACCTAAGCTTTGGAACTAAGCACTTTAGTGTGGGCCAGCACCAACTGATGTAATGATCTAAGTTTAGGCAGTAAAAGCCCTAAACTGAGATGACATCATTGGCTCTATTCAACTTCTGAATGAGTGAGCGGAGGTATTTTTTCATCTTGAACTACTCGAGTATTGAGGTGACATCATTGGCATCCCTTTGATAAAGTAGATTTTGCTCACAGCATAGGCATTTTAGGAATTGCTGTGTACTCTGGTGATGTCAGCAGTGTGGACTATAGCCACGCTGCTTTCAGTTGCTGTGGAAAAACTGTAGCATTGACTGCCAATAGATATTCATGTGTTCACCTGAGCCTCTGAAAAGCTGTGATATATTGCTTCAGAAATAGTTTGTCAGTGGTATCTAAACGTTTACGAATGTATGAAATATTAAATGACTTGAGCTAAATCCAGAATATTGCTTTAAAGCTTTAAAACATGACAATGCTAGAATCTGAGCTCAGAAATGTAAACTCATGCAAAGTAAATTTAATTTACAACATCATGCAAAAAGGTGATAAATGTCTTGAGAAATGTTCCAGACAAGGTAATAGAGATGTAAGCTTCAGGCACATTAGTCTGATGCTAGACTGGGGCAACTGAACTCTTCGCAACTTTGTTTTTTCTTGTATTTATCTTAACTAAGCTGTCATACAGCTTACATGCAGTTTGCTGACATTACAAGGTAGATAAGGAATTGCTTAAAAGTGAGTAAACCTTGTAAAATTTCAGTAAACTGGAAGCCATTTAATCTCCATGCCAAGTAAGGAGAGTTGCTGTTATATTGAAGAAATTGATAAGCATTCTGAATGCTAAAAAGCATAACTTGATTATTCAACAGAATTGTGTCTCTTAAGATAGGTTTATGTAGTATCTTTTGGACCGCTCACCCTTAGCTGTTGAATTGTTCTATCATTAGATTTTTCATAACATCTAAAAATGTTTTCTATGCTCTCTTTACAAATAGAATTTTTGCTCTATTATAAATGCACATGGTTGAGAAAAGAAAATTATTCTCAACTTCATTACTGTTAGCAACAAATTGCATTTATATAGTACTATTCACAGGACCATGTTCTATTGAATTTTAGAAGGAATTGCAAGATGCTGTGCAGGGAATGAGAGCAAATGTAAAGGGTGGCCAGAAGAGGAAGATTTTGAGGAGGTCGTTGAAGGTGGGGAGTGGGGGGGGGAAAGCAGAACTTGGATCTAGGAAAGGAATTCAAAAGGATAGTGACCGATGATTCTCCCCCATTAGGTGTAACAAGGTGGAGGCAATCTGTAGCCTGAATGAGAAGACTGTGGTTTTGGGCAGCAGGCTTGGAGAAGATTGTGCAGTTGAGTTCCTGGAGAAGCAGATTTGAAAATAGGCATGAAAGTTTTAGTCAATTATCACTGAGAATGGAAGTCACAGAACATTGGATAACTTAATTTATGTCAGGTGGTGTTTGGGGGCTGGCAAAGAATGTTCTGGATCTAACTGAGTCTTGAGGTGGCAAAGGTGTGAATTAGGGCTTTGGTGCTGGTTGGGTGAGGTAGAAGAGTGTTGATGTGAAAGTGGTTTTGGTAATGAGCAGGAGGTCTAGTTCGAAACCAAGATCTAAGTTGAGCAAGGTGTGCATTGCAGGTGATGGTGGCATGGTGTTAATGTCACTGAATAGTAATTGAGAGGCCAGGCCCAGGCGAATGTTCTGGGGACACAGGTTCAAGTCCCACCATGGTAGGTGGTGGAATTTAAATTCATTTAGTAAATCTGGAATATAAAGCTAACCTCAGTAATAGTAACCATGACAACTGTCATCGATTGTTGTAAAAACCCAGCTGATTCACTCATGCCCTTCAGGGAAGGAAATCTACCATCCTTGCCTGTCCTGGTCAACACGTGACTCCTGACCCACAGCAATGTGGTTAACTCCCTTGCCCTTCTTCAAAATAGTGCTATGGGACCTTTTACGTCCACTTGAGAGGTCAGGGGGAGCCTCAGTTTAATGTCTGATCCAAATGACAGCACCTCCAACAGCGCAGCGTGCCCTCAGCACTGCACTGGAGTGTCAGTCTTGATTTTTTTGCTCAAATCGCTTGAGTGGGATTTGAACCCCACAGCCTTCTGAGTCAGGGAAAGCATGCTACCAGCTAAAGACTTGGATTCATATTGTGTCTTTGTGTCACAAGTGTTATGACCAAGTCCAGAGGAGTGAATAAACTCCTCTCTTTTTCACCCCTGGGGTTCGCTATAACAGAAGAGTTTGAATTTTTAAAAAGTGATGATTTTTCAATTCAGCATGTGCTTGACTGTAAAGCTATATGAAGAAATAAGCCAGCCAGGCCTCTTGAGGTAACAAGGAGCTAGTTTTATTGTTTAAACGCTCACTCAGGTAAAAATCTAAGACTTATTAAAAAAAGATTAAAACATGGCCTGAATCCCACAACATACATTCACACACACACACACACACACACACACAAGCACGTAAAACAGAACCGATTACAGGAGGTGGAGGAGGTTACAATTCTGTGAGAAACAAAAAAATATACTTTCCGTTATACCTTTGGGTTGTCTTGAAATTTCCAATGTAGGTTGGTTATATTTCTGGAGACGGTCTCTTTTAAATTGCAATTTGTCCTTTTCCAAAGTGGATGTTATGGTACTTGAAGTTCCTTTCGATTGAAATTCCCTATCTCTGTGATGTATTCCACAATGTAACAGAGAGGGCACCAAACTTGAAAATAGCAGGGAGAGAGATGACATTACAGTCCATTCTACAGACTCCTTTATGATAGCAGCTTGTGCTGTCCTTTTCTACACTTGGCAATAAAGGTGGCTACTGTCATGTGACTGGCTTTCAAACTGCACAGTCATTGTCCCTTCTCGCAGTGGGATTCTCTCTCTCCTGTTGTTAGAAACTCCATAGATCAATAGTGGCCTCCAACAGGTTAGACGATTAATTCCTTGTTTCTTGTTAGCCATTGTGATAGCCTTTTCAGCTATTGATTTGTTGAATGGTCCATTTCCCCCTTGATAATGTGGAAAGGGGCTTTTACACCTCCAAGGTGCTGCCATCGTCTGAGGGTTCCGCAGGCTTGATGACTCCATGATGGGGAATGCGGTTTCCACAAATGCAAATTATCAGCCATTTTAAAGTAGTGTCTTTTCTTGGCAAAAATCCTTTTGTAGAAGTTCAATATAAATCTGACCAGCCGATGAAATTAAAGATTAATATTCCACATGGCACATGACACATCATGCTGACACAAGGCATTTCATTCATGATTAACTGCTTTGAAATGCAATATTTGTTTTTCAGGCAAACGTGAGCCATAATGATTGAAGTGTGCTGAATCACAGTCTATTATTTTGGTGGTAACTGAGGAAAATATGTTGCCCAGGATACCAGAAGAACTCTTCCCCTGTTCACATTATGTCCTGGGATCTTTAAGAGATCACAGGAAAAACAAAGACATTTTGGCAATTCAAATCCTTTTGTGTCGTGCTGCTGTGTTAACATGTATTTCATGTTAAATAATGGAGGGGGTTTTGTAACATGAAGGTGGAATTGTTCCAGAGATAACCCAGACATATCAAGAGATAATCTAAATAATGGATATTCTATTAACGTTCATTTTTGATTTCTGTTCCTGGTATGTTTGAACTTTAGTTAATTTGCATAGTGCTTTGTAAACTGTTTGAAGGCCTGATAAATACAGTATTGTGTGCTGTTTTCATTCCTTAGCCTTTATGCGATAGCATGAAATTTAACTCGTTAGCTCAGTTATATGTTGCAGAAATGGTTTGGGTGATGAGCTAAGCTGCATCATGTACAATCCTTGGTTTATGGCATTAGCTTATCTCAGCTGGGCAGCAGTCAGGATACAACAATTTGTTTCATTTTTGGAAGAGGGAATATCGGCCAGCATCCTGCTCCAGTTTCTTTTTACTAGAAACTGCATGTGAATTTTAAGTGAGGCTCAGATTCAGCTTAAGTGTGATGCCTGCTACAGTCCAACAGCCTGGCTATACTCACTGACAGCATTCACTTTTATGATTAGCTCTTTGGGTGCAGTATGGTAGGATTGCTATCACCTTTTAATGCACAGCCTGGCAAGTTTTGATGACAGGAGAAAACTGGAAGTTAAGAAATCATGCAAAATGGCAGAAGGCTAGTGAGCTGTTCCATTATATGGTTGAAAAGGTGCCTTTCTATTGACCCTGCAAATTAGGGTTCAGTGCTGTTCAGTATTATTGGAAGAGATTTAATGGTTGTGTCAAAATCACAACTGAACAAACTTGGAGTCAATATATTTAGCTAAATCTGCATATTGATCATGTAAGAGTTTCAAATTATCTTGAAAAATGAAACATTAATGTCAACAATCTTGACATAGATTTCCAGCTTCTTTTAAGCTTAATTGTCCCCTTCAAAACAATTCCATCAGAGCTGCTCAGAATTTGAATTTTAAGGACATTAAGGGATATGTAGTAAAGTGGGTATATGGCGTTCAGTCGCAGATTAGCCATGATTTCATTTAATGGCAGAACAGGCTCGAGGGGCTCAATGACCTTGTCCTGTTGCAATTGTAATAACTGAAATTGCCCATCTAAACCTGGGCCCTGGTCCTTGGAGAGTGCCAGATGCTAAAAACATAGGACGTTGGTAAACTGGGAGAGATGTTCTTACAGTGTGTGTTATCTTGTGCACTTGTTCAGCCTCTGCATGTGTGCTTGCTCTCCCCTCTTGTGCACTCATTGTTCAATAAAGAATATCCTGTTGTTATGTAGTACCTTTAATTAACTTTGATTAGCTAACAGCTTGGACAGCTGGGCTTTTTTACTTTGAAATCAAAGAATTAAGTTGACCTTCAAAAACATACAAAATTGTAAAACACCAATCTTTCGTTACACAAAGAACACAACTAAGTTGGCAGTTTGGTGTTTGTACAAGAAATTGTACCTGTGAACTTTTTTGTATGAAATATATACTTCATGCCATTTTTCCACACTGGAAGTTTAACCATTGTGTGTGAATGTAGCTCTTTCATAATGTAGAAAATCTTTATTTAAAATTAATTCAGGAAATTAACTTTAGGAGTTTAGTTCCCACGTGAAAAAAATCTCACTTCTAGTACAACTAAAAGAGTACTCTTGTGGAATGTGCCATTAAGGTGCATTTCAAGAGGAAAAAGAGGGGTGTGGTGGGAACTAATCAGTTAAAATGTTCTTTTTTAGACAGTCAGAAGTGCCAGATAAAACAAAAGCTTCTGGATGGGAGGAGGGGAAAGGAAGCCCTAGTGCATTATCCATCAACCATGGAAACATGCGTTTATGATGGGAATGAGGTTGTTGATGGATTTCAAGGAATCTGAGTTGCAGCAAGTGTTTTCCTTTTTAAATTAAAAAATGTTCATATATTAACAACTGAAGTGCAATTGGTTGAAAAGGAAAGAAAGTTTAGTTAGAAGGAGACATTTTGTTTGAAGTATTACCTCATTTTAGCAGCAGTGTTCATGAAATTAAAATTAGTTTTGAAAAGTGTTGAACTTTAACTTCCAACTGAAACCCATCAGGCCTGGTTTGCTTGATGTGAAGCCCCTCTAATCAGTTGGTGGACTTCACCTTGAACAAATCAGAAGTCAACAGGCCCCAAAACCACTGTTATTGAATTAAAAAGTGCACGTTTTCCACACCTGAGTACAATCCAGCCGTTCCTACTGAATGTCAACAGATATAAATTAAGGACAACATCATTATTGGCTTTTGTGTTCTCCCTTGTACACGCTTAGCTTTCTAGCATTTACTGCCAAGGTGGACAGTGTCCATGTAAGTAAGCTGTTGAAGCATGAGTGTTGCCTGTGAAACCATACTTCTGAGGGGGATCAATATCTTCGAGAGGGAGAGCAAGATTTTGGCAGTCAAGAAAGCTGAGTTTACAGATTGATAGGCATGACAAGTAATTGAATAAAATTTGTATCTGAAAGTAATTCTGCATACATTCTATTTTGGGAGTGGGTGCAACTTTTTTAGTTTGTCAAAAAGCTACCTGTCCACCCAATTGACAATGCGGATTCAAAGGATTACCATTGCAGTGTGATAAATGTGACTAGATCAAACTGTGATGCGTCAATTATGTCCAAAACAGGAAACTGAACTGCTGATAAGTAAATTCTTTAATGACCCCTGCTGTTGAACAGCATCTGGACAAGTGAGCACATGGAAGATGATTAATGGGTATAAAATATGTAAAATCCCCTGTAGACTAAGGTATGAAGTAAAAATTGAGAACTATCATTTGAGTTACCTGCTGTGCTTTCAAAAAAGACTTAAATCACTTATGTTATGCAAGGTAAATTTATGTCCCCTAAATTTTCCTCTGCAATAATATGAGAAGTTATCATGCCAGATGTTCTAGAAAAGGCAACTTTTAGAATAGTTTTCAATTCAAATGGAATTTTCTCAGCCTAGCACAATATTTTCTAACAATCGAAAGGAAATGGATTCAGACATAGGTGGACTCGTGGGATTGGGCACAAAGCTTTGTAAATATAAAAGCAGCTGCTAAAGGAAGGAGAAAAGCTGCACTGTGATAGCTGCCATGAAAATGCAGTCTGAAATTGGTATGAGTCAGATCAACCATTTCGTCGAAAGATTATTTATCAAGGGCAACATCTGAGGTTAGTTGTGTTAGATTTCAAATTTGGCTGCCTTTGCAACCTTTAATTATAATGGGCTTCAGTAGGCAGACTAAATGGTGGCTTCACAGTGGCATGAGATGTTGAATGTTAGAAAGAAAGTGAACTACAGCAATCAAATTTTCTGGCACCTGACTGTAGAACTTCATTAATGAAGCAATGAGATGCAACTTAAGAGACTGCAAGAAAGGTAATTGAAGCAGAAGGGAGCAGCTTATATGAGCTTGTAAGATAATCATCTCCCTGGCATTGTGTAGGATAATACAGGATGCGGTGGGATGGGAGGGGGTAATTGTGCTGTCAAGGTACACAATTTATTTTCTCTTTCTCTCTCTCTCTCTCTCTGTCTCTGTCTCTGTCTCTCTCTCTCTCTCTCTCTCTCCTCCCCCCTCCCCCAAAAAAAACCAAATAGAAGAAATGGAAGCCTTTTAATGATTCCTAAGCCGATTAGAAATATTTTTATTGGAAGGCTTTGAAGCAGTTTCTGCACGTGTACAGTTAGGTCACTTGACCAGAGAACAGCAGTTCTCATGACAAGTGCAGCAGCCCATTTTTGTGCTAAGCCAGGTTCCTGCTACAGTAGAAAAGCAAAATACTGTGGATGCTGGAAATCTGAAAGGAAAACCAAGTGCTGGAAAGACTCAGGCGACTATTCAATGCTAATCTCTACTTGAAGGATCACAAGTAGCTGCCAGAATTGATATCCAAAAATAGAAAGAGTGTTCATTCTGGCTTTTTCCAATAGTTGATTAAAGAGACCCGTTGAGTTTCCACAAACAGCTTGCAATATTTACCAATGTATATATTTCCTTTAATATAGCTACTCTTCAGAATTCCTAGTGGAGAGCAGTTTTCCTTTTTCGCCTCTGCCAAGTAATCACGTTTAAGAACCTGCACATGCTTTGTGATCTCAACATTTATACTTGAATAAACTATCTTGTTCAACACCCTTCGGGGGGGGGAAGAATTTAACCCTTCACAGACCACATTTTGAGGAGAACCAGGAAGTTGGAGTCAGCTACCTTTGAGAAAGCTTAACAGAATGTCCTAGTTGTCAGTTGGATACCAAACAGTCCAAAGAAAAGGGCATAATGCTAAAATTGGTGTTTGGCTGGTTGGGATGTTGTCATGAAGTAATTCTTCACACACACGGTAGTGGAAAGCCAGAAAACTCTTCTCCAAAAAATTGAGGCTTAGGTCGCTTGAAAAGTTAACAATTGATATTGATAGGTTTTTGTTAGTAAGGGCATTAAGAGATATGGAATAAAGGCAGATAAGTTGAGTTAAGGTACAGATAATCACATGTAATTGATTCGGGAATCTGAATGGCCTTCTGCTGTGTCTATGTCCAAAATATCTGACTAATTTCATGTCGAGGGGACTACTTTCTGATGACCACTTACCGATTTTACTTTTATCATTGATTGTGCCTTGAAAAGGAAATTGCCAAAGCACTTCAAATTTTGAGCTAAACATCTACACAGGACAAATTTCACCATTTTCAACTTCTTTTCACCATTATCTTGCTTAGTTAGGTCCATGATGTATAATCCAAGCTCGGATTGGAAAATATCCTTAGCAAAGTATTAGTACCCCTAGCCAAGCTCTTAAAGCTAAGCTGTACTAAGGGTGCATATTGCAATGATGAGTCCATTTTTACTTGAGGCTTGCTCAGCTCAGACAACTGTTGACAGTAACCATCCAAAGTATGATCTGTAGTTGTACTTAAGTTCACAGAGGAAACTGAAGGCATTTAATTGTTTTTAAACATAATCTGGGTGTGGTGACCCATTCCAAGACTTGTTTGCATGATAAAACTACTCTGATCCACTCATAAAAAATTTGAGGCATTTTGGTTCTAATCTAGGGTGCTATTCTTTCAGATTGTATAACTCCTTTATAAGTGTGTGTTCTCATGCCTAAACCTGCAGAAGATGGCGAGTTCTGCAAAGTATGCTGTTCCCTTTACAAAGAAGTATAATAAGGGAAAGTGTTAAATTGACAAAGTACCTTTTTGTAAGTGTGAATTGGATACCAGTTTGTCACAATGAAATTTAGTTTTTAGATAATTTGGCAGCATTTTAACCTCTAAGTACTTTTGCTGAGACCAAAGTATATGTGATGGCAACTGCACAGAGGTCCAAATCCAACTGCACGCAGTATATGAAATAAGGTAAATGAGCTTGTGGCACACATTGAAATTGGCAGATATGATGTGGGCATTATGGAGACATGGCTGCAAGGGGATCAGGACTGGGAGCTAAATATCCAAGGATATACATCCTATCAAAAAGATAGACAGGTTGGCAGAGGGGGTGGGGTTGCTTTGTTAGTAAGAAATGAAATTAAATCAATAGCAAGAAATGATGTAGAGTCAGATGTTGTAGAATCTGTGGGTAGGGTTGAGGAACCGCAAAGGTAAAAAACCATAATGGGAGTTATGTACAGGCCTCCGAACAGTTGTCAGGATGTGGGGCATAAGATACACCAGGAGATAGAAAAGGCGTGTAAGAAAGGCAAGGTTACAGTGATCATGGGGATTTCAATATGCAGGTAGACTGGGAAAATCAGGTTGGTAGCGGATCCCAAGAAAAGGAATTTGTGGAATGTCTACGAGATGACTTTTTGGGGCAGCTTGTGGTGGAGCCCACTAGGGAACAGGCAATTCTAGATTTAGTGATGTGTAATGAGGCAGATTTGATAAGGGAGCTTAAGGTGAAGGAACCTTTAGGAGGAAGTGACCATAATATGATAGAATTTACCCTGCAATTTGAAAGGAAAAAGCTGGAATCGGATGTAACGGTATTACAGTTGAATAAAGGCAACTACAGAGGCATGAGGGAGGAGCTGACCAGAATTGACTGGGAGATGAGCCTAGCAGGAAAGACAGTGGAAGAGCAATGGCAGGAGTTTCTGGGATTAATTTGGGGGAGACAGCAAAAATTCATCCCTAGGAAGAAGAAGCATACTAAAGGGAGGACAAGGCAACCATGGCTGACAAGGGAAGTTAGGGACAGCATAAAAGCTAAAGAGAAAGCATACAATGCAGCGAAGAGCAGTGGGAAACCAGGGGATTGGGAAGCCTACAAAGACCAACAGGGGACAACTAAAAAAGAAATAAGGAAGGAGAAGATTAAATATGAGGGTAAACTGGCCAGTAATATAAAAGAAGATTGCAAGAGGTTTTTTTAGATATATAAAGGGTAAGAGAGAGGCAAAAGTAGACATTGGGCCACTGGAAAATGACGCTGGAGAAGTAGTAGTGGGGAACAAAGAAATGGTGGAGGAACTGAATCGGTACTTTACGTCGGTCTTCACGGTGGAAGACACGAGTAACATCCCCAAAGTTCAAGAGAGTTGGGGGGCAGAGGTGAGTATGGTGGCCATTACCAAGGAGAAGGTGCTAGGAAAATTGAAAGGTCTGAAGGTGGATAAATCACCTGGACCAGATGGATTACACCCCAGAGTTCTGAAGGAGATAGCTGAAGAGATAGTGGAGGCGTTAGTGGTGATCTTTCAGGAATCACTGGAGTCAGAGAGGGTCCCAGAGGACTGGAAAATCACTAATGTAATCCCCCGTTTAAGAAGGGAGTGAGGCAAAAGACGGGAAATTACAGGCCGATTAGCCTGACATCGGTCGTTGGTAAGATTTTAGAATCCATTATTAAGGATGAGATTTCAGAATACTTGGAAGTGCATGGTAAAATAGGGCGAAGTCAGCATGGTTTCATCAAGGGGAGTTTATGCCTGACAAATCTGTTAGAATTCTTTGAGGAGGTAACGAGTAAGTTAGACAAAGGAGAGCCAATGGATGTTATCTGCTTGGACTTCCAGAAGGCCTTTGACAAGGTGGCGCACAGGTGGCTGCTCAGTAAGATAAGAGCCCATGGTGTTAGAGGCAAAGTACTAGCATGGATAGAAGATTGGCTGTCTGGCAGGAGGCAGAGAATAGGGATAAGGGGGTCCTTCTCAGGATGGCAGCCGGTGACTAGTGGAGTTCCGCAGGGGTCAGTGTTGGGACCACAACTTTTCACTTTATACATTAATGATCTAGATGAAGGAACTGAGGGCGTCCTGGCTAAGTTTGCAAATGATACAAAGATAGTTGGAGGGACAGGTAGTATTGAGGAGGCGGGGAGGCTGCAGAAGAATTTGGACAGGTTAGGAGAATGAGCAAAGAAGTGGCAGATGGAATACAACGTGGGGAAGTGTGAGGTCATGCACTTTGGTAGGAAGAATAGAGGCATAGACTATTTTCTAAATGGGGAGAGAATTCAGAAATCTGGAGTGCAAAGGGACTTGGGAGTCCTAGTCCAGGATTCTCTTAAGGTTAACTCGCAGGTTGACGCGGTAGTTAGGAAGGCAAATGCAATGTTGGCATTTATTTCGAGAGGACTAGAATATAAAAGCAGGGATGTGCTGCTGATGCTTTATAAGGCTCTGGTCAGACCACATTTAGAATATTGTGAGCAATTTTGGACCCCGTATCTCAGGAAGGATGTGCTGGCCCTGGAGAGGGTCCAAAGGAGGTTCATGAGAATGATCCCAAGAATGAAAGGCTTAACATATAAGGAACGTTTGAGGACCCAAGGTCTATACTTGATGAAATTTAGAAGGATGAGGGGGGATCTGATTGGAATTTACAGAATACTGAAAGGCCTGGATAGAGTGGACGTGGGGAAGATGTTTCCATTAGTAGGAGAGACCAGGACCTGAGGGCACAGCCTCAGAGTAAAGGGAAGACCTTTTAGAACAAAGATGAGGAGAAACTACTTTAGTCAGAGAGTGGTGAATCTATGGAATTTATTGCCACAAAAGGCTGTGGAGGCCAGGTCATTGAGTGTATTTAAGACCAAGATAGATAGGTTCTTGATTGGTAAAGGGATCAAAGGTTACGGGGTGAAGGCGGGAGAATGGGGTTGAGAATCAGGCACGATTGAATAACGGAGCAGACTCGATGGGCCGAATGGTCTAATTTCTGCTCCTATATCTTATGGTCTAAGTATGGAAATAATTGCTGTTGTATTTCCTATTTTACAATGTAGTAATTGCACATGAAAATGGATACAAAAAACTTTAAAATATAAGTATAGTTTTGAAATAATATATTCCCATTTAATATCAACCAATTGCACAGTTTTTCTACTTATCCAGGACCAGATACAATGGCAATTTTTTTGTTTTACACACATCATTGAGATGATGATCAAACTACAGTGAGGAAGAAGCAAAATGCAGCTGTAGCACTCCAGTTTGCTGAATTTTAAAGTAACATTAATAAAAATTGATCCACTCCACTTTTATTTAGTTACTCACAACAGGGTTTAATTTTACAGGATAGCTCTTGGAAGCACTAACAGCTTGGAACTTTAGCAGGTATAATCTTCACTGACTTTAAACCTGACCACCTTTTTGACTAATGATGAAGGAATAAGGGCATCTTATCTGAAAAGAAATCGAAGGAACACATATGTGTGAAGCAGCGTGACAGTTTGCTGAATAACATGCTGTGCAAACCTAGGTCAGAATCAGATTGCTCTGTTTTCTGCATTTTTGAATATACTTAAGGTTCTAGGAAATTTGCCAGCTTGGAAGTGCTTTGGGCACTTTCCATGTGTCCCCGCTTAAATGGACAGTGGTTGCCATTGAGCATGAAGCACTTTTTAATGAAATAACTTCAGATTGGAGTTTCTGCTTAAAATTTCAAAGCATTAAGCATCACTTCAAGTGCTACTGTAACGATGCTGTTAAGTTTGTTGTTTAAGACCTTGGCTAGGATTTTCTCTTTGTGCATGCACTAGCTTGCACTTTTGCAACTATTCAAGTGAATAGGTAAGAAATTAGAGTGGTGAGTGCAGAAGCAGAAAAGCTCAACAGTTTTTTGGTCCTGTGTACAAGGATTCAGAAGACTTAAGGCACTTAACTCCAACTGATTCTGCACATTTTTAAGCACTTAGATGCTTATACAAAGGCATTTCTAAACAGTTCTGTCTATATTGGCTAATCAATAGCTGGTTAACAATACAACACAAACTATACTGCGAAACTATGAAGAAAATTGGCATACATATGCTAGTGGCTGTCCTGGAAACTGAATACCAATGTGTTTATCCCACTTTATTGAAATGTGCAGTGCTATAATTTCACAAAATAAACAAGGACATTTATTTAACCCAGCTGCTAGTATACCAATAAGCACCATTGTGTTTGTTTAGGGTGCAATGAGGTCCTGATTTACCTTAAAATTCTCTATGTAGTGTGTGTTGTAGCCCTTAATTGAGCAAGGGATAGATAGCAATTAAATTGCAAATTATGTCCAAAATTACTTGACAGATGAAGAGCAAATTAATTTACATCCTTTTAGGCACCTTATGGTGACCATTTTAATAGTGTTATTGGTGTAGTCTTAGGTTGTGGAACATGATGAGAACCATAGAAATGTTATGGCACAGAAAAGGGACCATTCAGCCCATTGTGTCTGCGCCAGCCAAAAAAGAAAAACCAGCTGCCCATTCCATTCCCACCCTCCAGCAGCCAGTCCGTAGCCTTGCAGGTGCAGGTACCTTTTAAATGAGTTGAGGGTTTCTGTCTCCACCATCAAACCAGGCAGTGAATTCCAAACACCCACCACCCTCTGGGTGAGGAAGTTTTTTCTTTTGTCCCCTCTAACCCTTCTACCAATCACATTAAATCTGTGCCCCCTGGTAATTGACCTCTCCACTAGGGGAAACAGGGCATCCCTGTCTACTCTATCTAGGCACCTCAAAATCATCTTCTCCTTAAACAGGTTACCTCTCAGCCTCACTTCCAAGGAAAACAACCCCAGTCTATCCAATCTTTCCTTACAGCTGCAATTTTCAAGCCCTGGCAGCATTCTTATAAATCTGCTCTACTGTCTCCAGAGCTATTATGTCCTTCCTGTAAGGTGATCAAAACCGTATACCAAATTTCAACTGTGGCCTAACCAGCATTTTATACAGTTCCATCATTACATCCCTGCTTTTGTATTCTTTACCTCATCCATTAAAGGAGAGCATTCCATATGCTTTCTTTGCCAACTTATCCACTTGTCCTGCCACCTTGAGGGACTTGTGGACATTTACTCCCAAGTTCCCTCATTTCCTCTACCCCTTCCAATATCCTCCCATTTATTGTGAGCTGAAGGGAGTGGGTGCAAAAAAGGTAGGAGTTGGGAAAAGAGTTTTGTGAGGTGTGGAACTGTAGGAGATTAAAATAAAGGCCCATCATTTTTGCTCAGCGATGAAGCAGCAATGCTCATGCTGATCTCTGAGAAAGCTGTGTTAAGAGATTTAGGCATCTCTGTGGAGTGAACGTTATCTCTCAGAATAAAAACAAAGTGCTGGGAAAGTTCAGCAGGTCTGGCAGCATCGGTGGAGAGAGAAACAGAGTTGATGTCCATATGACTTTTTGGAACCGATTGTCTCTCTCGACATGCAGTTGATTGTGACATTCTTTTATGGGGATTCTAAGCATCAAGCTGCAGTGATACCATCAAGCTGTCTAAGTAGCCAATTGCATTAAAGAATTATCTTTAACAAACCAGGAAATAAAGAGCACGCCTTAAAAAGTTCACAGTGAAATATCATGAACAAGCTTTTAAAAATGTTTTGACTATTTTTAAAAGCTGTTAATTATATTGGAGGTCTTGTGGTGCAGTGGTAGCGTCCGTAAATTCTGAGCTCCATGTTCAAATCCCACTTCAGGACTTGGCCATAGAATGTGTGTTCATAACGTGCAAACAAGTTGATGATCAGCCTGTAAACTCTTCCAGTACACCTGATGGCAGGCAGTAAGACTGGGAGAATTTCTTGGTCAGCCGTACTGCAGAAGGCAACAGCCAACCACTGCAATACTTTACCAAGCATAACCATGGACCAAACCAGTGGGAGTCCGTGGTCGCCAATGCCCTCTTGGGGCATGGCACCTGTAGGAGGAAGATAGTTATAGTGAGATGTGTAACAGCATTCCACGTTTTTCTGGGCCAGATAGATGTTCAGAAGTAGTGATCACTCAGGTTGCTGTCAAAAATTTACTTAAACCTCATTGAACAAGACTTAACTTTATTTGGGATTTCTAACAATGATATGGGGGAGGGGGAAAAATGCTTTTGCCAGAACAATTGATGTCAAAAATTGCCAACTCCAGGGGGTGCAGATCACAGTGCAGCCTGTGGTGGAGCAGTAAATAACAGACTGCAGCTTCAGAACTTGCGTTGTTCTGCATTTGCGCTAAATCCTGAAGTTGCGTTCAGATTCAGATGGGTAGT
This sequence comes from Carcharodon carcharias, assembly GCF_017639515.1. Lineage (NCBI taxonomy): Eukaryota > Metazoa > Chordata > Chondrichthyes > Lamniformes > Lamnidae > Carcharodon > Carcharodon carcharias. The sequence goes on from NC_054488.1 coordinate 13,501,527, forward strand.
GACGGCAAATGCTATCAAAAGCCCTGAAAATTTCAGGCCTTAGAAATTGCTGATGCTATGGGGAGAGTTAAACTTGAGGATGAGAATTTTAAACTCCATATGTTGAAAGATTGGGAGCCAATATATGTCATGGAATGCTCTGCTGATGGGAATGGAGGTGATAAAGGCATGGATCAGGGTTTATGACCTCTGGCCTGGGATAGTGATGCTGAGATTGAAGTCTGCATTATTTGTAATAGAGACTATATAAGCGCCAAAACTCAGTTTAGGTTTGAATAGGATGCCAAGTTTGCAAACAGCATTGTTCAACCTGAGACAGCGGACTTGGGTAAATGCCAGAGTTGGTGATGTGGGTGGGGAGCTGGTGGTCATCACTGAAGTTGACATTGCTTAGCTGGAAGAAACTGCGGCTCACCCAAGACTGGAGGTCAGCCAAGAGGTCTAACAGAACAAAGGTGTAGGAGGTATTGAGAGATCAAGTGGCTAGGTAGAGCTGGGTATCATCAGTGCTCATTTGAAAAGTATTAACAATTGCTTTTCTGTTTTTAAAAAGTTCAAAGTTTTTGCTTCATTCGGAGCCTGCGACTTGCCATTTGGAATGCAGTACAGATATTGTTCATTGAGAATGTATTTTCTTTCTCAGTGCAGGATTGAAGAGGATTTCAGTTGTTTTTCTAAGCTATTTAACTGGATGATTTGATATTATTTGGTTCTTCCTGGTCACTGTCCATGTCAGTTTCAGTAAGCCTGACCTCTGCATTTTGGGTCAAACTTATGTTTTCTCTTTCAAGCAAGTCAATGAACAATATGGATTTAAATATAGTTTTTTTGATCGAAAAGCTTGCAAATTGCGCAAACAATTAATTTTTGAATGTTTTGAGGTCACTTTTTAAAAAAACCAACTTGTTTCAGACAAAAATCAGCAAACACTGTGTACTTGGAAATCCAGGCCAACTGGGTGAAATGCTGAGGGGTGCCTGGTGACCCAAAAGGGGCTGAAAGTGAGCCAGGAAGGAGATCTGATGGCAAATTTGTCAGGGAGCCAATGGTAATTTGGGTCCTTTCCTCCTGTTTTGTTAGCCTCTTCAAGACTGCTCGCTCTCTCCCGCCTCTTTCTTCCTCAGACCCCAGGAACTGTTTAATTTTTTTCCACCCACCCTGCCAGAGTTGACATCCTGCTACTATTGTTCTCTCACCCCTGAACTTGCCCAGCATACCAGACCCACTCTCTGCAGTGCTCCATTATCTCTCTTGCTGCAGAACTCTTTCTGGTGGGCTTTTATACATTGGGGCTCTTTTGGAGCCTGGAACCTCGCTCCGAAACACTGGTCCTTGAAACTCAATCTCAGCGCAAGTTCCCCAATTCAGTGCTGACTTTTTAAAAAATTTGTTCATGGAATGTGGGCATCGCTGGCTAGGCAAGCATTTATTGCCCTTGTTCAGGGGACATTTTAAGAGTCAACCACATTGCTGTGGGCCTGGAATCATATGTAGGCCAGACCAGGTAAGGACGGCAGATTTCCTTCCCTAAAGGGCACTAGTGAACCAGATGGGTTTTTACAACCATCGGTAATGGTTTCATGGTCATCATCAGACTTTTAATTCCAGATTTTTATTGAACTCAAATTTCACCATCTGCTGTGGTGGGATTCGAACCCAGGTCCCCAGAGAATACTAGTCGGTGAGAGCTTCTCAACTGATCCCAGGGCTAATCCCAACTCTGATAAATCAATATCCTAGCTGACATATGATTCCAGGCCCACAGCAATGTGCTTGACTCTTAAAATGTCCCCTGAACAAGAGCAATAAATGCTTGCCTAGCCAGCAACGCCCACATCCCATGAACTTGCACTTATGGTCCTTTCAATGTGAAGCATCCAACTCCCCAAGAACAATGAACATTGTTTCATATTATTTTAGTAATTCCAATTTTGTACAATTCATTTGAATCAAAAGTGCCTATTTAGAAGGGATATAATTATAACCCTGCAGTGAGACTTGCTGTTTTGAACTTGTAGTGTTGCCTTCTAAGGTGGACATGGAAGGGAGGCAGAAACGGGAGCAAGGGAGGAGAGTGGGCAGCAGAAGAGTACAATTACAGCCACCATTTATATTTGAAGGTCACTCAGAAATGAAATAATTTTAACCATTGTGTGCTTACATTACAAATGCTCTTCTAGCAAGATTACATCAGCTGGGATCAGCATTTTAATTAAGCTGATCCTAACTGATGTAATCTCGATAGAAAAACATTTCTTCCTTTTAATCAGTATACCTGTTGGATGACTCATAATAGCTTTGATTTATAAATATTGAAATTCTAGATGTGTTCTCTTCTCCTGGCGATTTTATTTCCTTGACCCTGATTCAATAACAGTATGTGACCATGATTTAAATTATTGCCCATGGGACTCACCACTACTCCTTCAGCCCTATTCTCACTAAACTGCTTACTCACCCAACTTCTCTTCCTGGCCTCCATGCTAGTGATACTGCAAATAGTTCCCTCTCCTCAGGTCCCACTCACTTCTCCAAATCCATCATTATCACTCCTCCTTTACCACCCCCCATTTTATGACATTGGAAGCTATATAAAGGCAAGCTGATAAGCCTTGGCGTGGTATAGGCCTGCATATTCATGTAGCTTCTGCTGCTCTGTAGCTGTTGGAGTACAATAGCTTGCAGTGGCCCTTCTAAATTTGAACACTGGCAGTTCAGTTGTCTTCTAAAAGAGTCTTTTTGTTCAGCTGGTGAATGACAAATGTGAATAATGATTGCCACATTTTGAGTTTTCAAAGTAGGCCGATGAGAATTACAAGTCTTAATTTGATTTAGTTTTAACTTGCCTGGATGGGTGTAGCAGCAACAGCATTAAAGAAGTTCAGTGCCATTCTGGGCACAGGGGTCTGCCGCTGAATTCAGTATCCACGCTCAACATGCACAGCGGCTGCACTATAGTATGTACTACTTGCAGGGTGTACTGCAGCAACCCTCCAAATTTTCATCAACAATTCTGTCTCATGACCTCCATCACAGAGAATGATAAGAGTAGCAATGTCAAGAAAATATCCTTCACCTGACGGTTCCCCTCCAGTTGCATATGATCCTGACTTAGGCATGTAGTCTTTCTTTATCACTGTTGACATGACCTAGAATTTCCTATCTCACCATAGTGGGAGCATCATCACTGCAAGGACTGCAGCAGTTCTAGGAGTTGTTCCAACATTACCGCCACCTCAGGGATACGAGAGAGGTGGTAATTAGGTAATTATAGTCCAACCAGCATCACCCATATTCTGAGGATCATCTTAAAAAATGGATGTAAAGCATCTATTTGCCTGATGTGAAATACCATGATCTCCAGTTTGAGCCATCTCTAATTTCCTTAACTGAATTGGCACATATTGACACAAACCCAAGTTTAGGTGTTTCCATATGAACATACGAATTAGGCAGGAGTAGGGCATTGAGCCCCTCGAGCCTGCTCTGCCATTTGATAAGATCATGGCTGATCTGATCGCAACCTCAACTCTATTTTCTCCTCAACCTCCTATGCCCTTTTACTCACTTGTCAGTCAGGAATCTAACTCAGCCTTAAAAATATTCAGTTACCCTTCCTGCACTGCTCTCTGGGGAAGAGAATTCCATAGACTAATGACCTCCTGAGAGAAAAATTTTCTCCTCATCTCCATCTAAAATGGCAGATCCCTTATTTTTAAACTGTGTCCCCTAGTTCTAGTCTCTTCCACCAGGGCAAACATCACTTCTGCATATATGTTTCAATCAGATCACCTCTCATTCTTCTAAACTCCAATGGATATAGGCCCAACCTATCCAACCTTCCCTTATAAGACAACTCCTTCATCCCAGGGATCAGTTGAGTGAACCTTCTCTGCACTTCTTATGCAGTTATATCCTACCTTAAACAAGGAGACCAAAACTGCATTGTTTTCCAAACATGATCTCACCAACAACTGCAATAAAAACTTCCCTACTTTTATATTCCATTCCCCTTGTAATAAACAACAACATTCCATTTGCTTTCCTAATCACCTGATGTACCTGCATACTAACTTTTTGTGATTCATATACCAGGGCACTCAGATCCCTCCACTGCAGAGTTCTGAAATCTCTTTCTATTTAAATAATATGCTACTTTTCTATTCTTCCTGCCAAAGTGGACAAGTTCAAATTTTCTCTCTCAATAGTCCATCTGCTAAATGTTTGCTAACTCATTTAACCTATCTATATTGCTTTGAAAACCTCATGTCCCCTTCACAATTTACTTTCTGACCTTTGTGTCATCAACAAATTTAGCAACTGCTTCACTGCCTTCATTAAAGTCATTTTTATAGATTGTAAATAGTTGAGACCCCAGCACTAACCTCTGTGGCATTCTCCTGAAAATGACCCTGTTAACTAATGAATCATTAGTTATCTACGCCATACACTATGATTTTGTGTAGTAACCTTTGTGGGACCTTGTCAAGTTCCTTCTCTAGATCCAAGTACACCATATGTACAGGTTCCCCTTTATCCACATTGCTTGTTCCTTCCTCAAAAAAATCTAATAAATTAGTCAAACATGATTTCCCCTTGACAGAACCACGTTCACTCTGCCTGATGCACTAAGATTTTCTAAGTGCCTTGCTTTAACTTCCTTAATAATAGATACTAGCATTTTCCCAATGACAGATGTTAAGCTAACTGGCCTGTAGTTACCTGCTTTTGGTCTCCCACCTTTTTTGAATAGAGGAGTTACATTTGCTATTTTCCAATCAGGTGAGACCTTTCAAGAATCCAGGGAATTTTGGAAAATTAAAACCAATGCATGCTTCAATTGTGCAAGAGGAATGCTTACTGAAGCTTAACTAAGACCATAATATTTACACAAACCAAGCACTAGTCAGATTCCCATTTCTCCTCCAGCTTGAACATTGGTTTGCAAGGAGCTCAGTAGGATGCATTCCATCCGACGGTGACTGGTCTATCCCTCCAGATCCCTTCAGTTGGCTGATTGGTCGCATGGAATCTTGTGGGGCCTTGGACACCAGCTGGAGCATCGGCGAAAGCCCTGCATCGCCTCTTTTACAGAAGGCCCACTGCATCTTGTTCCATTCGTAAATGACATGCCAATGGCAGGCCTTCCCCTGGGATCAAGGATCCGGTTCTGGAAGTCCTTTTGGCCAATCAGAGGCCGACAGCTCTCTTAAACGGCAGTGTCACTGGGGAGGCGGTGGCTGCTGCAGGTACGCCACTCACCTGAGGCCTAGGATCGTCACTGGATCCCAGGCCAGAGATGAGTAATAGCAGGATGGGAGCTCACGTGGGACAGGGGTTGACTCCCAGCAGGCACCACCACCACCACCACCACCACCACCACCCCCACCACCACCACCCCCACCACCCCCCCCCCCCCCCCCCCCCCCCCCCCCCCCCCCCCCCCCCCCCCCGATGTCTGGCCCCTTAGGCACTGAGGGCCTTTGAGCAAGAGACTCTGCCTGGGCGTTCGTAAGCAACCCTGCATGGGTTTGCATGTCATGGTCCCTATAGTGAGCCCCCCCCCCCAAACATGGTTATTAACAACTGCAGTAAGATGAGACAGTTAAGTGGGCATTAATTGGCTCCTGGCATCAAACTCACCATAGGGAGGGCACAGGATTCTTTCTGTCATATGAACACTTTGGAGTACTGCAGATGTGATTGTAATTGGCTCAGATACAGAATTACTTAATTGGTCACAGGATTGATTCTGTTTTAATCTCCCATGTTAAATCTTGAAGCCAATTCAACCCCAGAAACACGCCACTTAACTTTTTTTATAGCTCCACATTTCTCCAAAATGATTAGTAGATTTTTAAACTGGTGTTCAACCACTAAAAAACAAATTTCTAAAATTGTACCCCTAAAGTTGATTGCTGTAAAGTTCTCTATATTTACTGTAAAATAACGTTTGGACTTGATAAATATTTCTTCGCAGTAACCTGAGTAAATGTTCATTTATTTTTAATTTTCATATATTACATGTGCAGTTCCAAAGGTGCTAAACTTAATTAGGAATTCTCTCAGCCTGGGAAACTTTACAGAGCATAACTTGAAGGGTGAAATAAACATCTTTGCGTGAAGTGGACAAATTTTGTTTTAAAATCCAAAAATATTTGTTCAAGCGAAAGGCAAGAAACATCCAAAAATATCAGTATTGAAGACTCTTCCTATAAATCCACCATTCTGAAATAAGTGCAGTTGATAAAAACATTTTTGCATGGCGGTTTACATCTTTGAATTGTTGGTCACAAAATTTGGCCAGATGCAGGAGTAATGGGGCGATGTTTAGTATTTTAAAATTAGACACGAGAGCCTCAGGGAAAAGGTTTGTTTGTACATCGAAGTCTCAGCTGTACTTAACATGCACTATTTCTATTCACCGGCTTCCAGAACTGGCATATTTAGACTGTCACTTGTTGTTCAGAGCGAGATATGAGCAAGTGTTCATGGTACGTGTGACTGCTGTAGTGATAAAAACATAGAAAATAGGAGCAGGAGTGGGTCATTCAGCCCTTCGAACCTGCTTCCCCATTCGATACGATCATGACTGATCCCCTATCTCAACGCCATACTCCCGCACTCTCCCCATACCCCTTGACACCTTTAGAGCCCAGAAATCTATCTATTCCCAATTCACTATATATTTAGTGAAACGTTCCCTTGAAGATGAAGATATCAGCACCTTTTTAGCACCTTCTAGCCTTCAGAAACACTAAAAGAATTGGCAAAATCATGTTTTTTTTAGAAAATTGCTAGAAATATGCAGGAAACCTGTTAGCATCTAGGGAGGAAAGATTCATATTTCAGCTGTAGACCATGGAATGTTTTTATTTAGCATTAAGCTGCAGCATGTTAAAATGTTTAGTTAATGTAGTTCATACATTTTGCTTCTTGATATCTTGTGGCACAGTTGAAACACAGTATGTAACAAATTGAAGACCAGCCAGTATTGGAAACTGTGGGCAAAACACAAGTATTTTAGAAAATTTGGCTGTGTTTCAAATAGCATAACAGTTATCAGAATGCCACTCTTGTGGGCAACCGAATTTAAACACCCTAAAATTAGAGGTATGGCTCTGAAGGTATAGGTTCTGATTAATTCTGCACCAGAGTTACAGTGGGTTAGCTTGCTGGGCTTCCAGATAGGTATAAATGAGACTCAGACTGTTAGGAAGCCACATCTGCTGCGTGAAAGGATCGTACAAGAAATGAGTTGGCACCAGTCCAGAGCACACACAAATAGATACAATTTGGAAGCATTTATAGATGTCTCAAGGATGGCTGGCGTGAGGACTGGAAGAATTCAATCTTATGGTGTAGGGAGTGCTTTACTGATGTTGGGGTTGGAAGATGGAATCTTTATTGTGTAACTGATGTTCCCTATGCCTGATTTATCACTGTGTCAAAAATGGAGATCTGTTCCAATACCCCCCAGTAGTACTAAATGTACTTGAATTGTGTCCTGCATACCTCCAGTTATTGTTCTGAGATTTTGATGTTACAGAACTGTAGGACTTCACTGTTCTAATATTTATGTTGGTTTAGGCTACATCTGCAATTCAGCAATGTTGTACCTTCAGTGAACTGTACAGCCAAACATCTCCGAGCTATGAGCTGAACAGATATGTTTACTTAATAAATGGTTACTGTGTGAGGGATTCTGGTAACATTTTGGCGTTGTCCGTTTAGTTTACTATGCCAACAAGATCTGGGTTCAAGTTTGTCTGCAGACTTCATGATCTTGGCCAGGCCATTGGGGGAGTGGCTAATTGGAGACATGGTGATCTTCCCTTGGTGGGAAAACCCGGAGGGGAAGTCAACCCCAGCCATTTATATACACTTTGGAGACAACTATCCAGTGTATTATCCTGAAGAGGCAATTAAATTTCTTAAATGGAGAATGGGGGAGATGTATTTTCTGATCTCTTCCAAAGCAAATAGGTTTTTTAACATTCAAGCCCTATCTGTAATTATACGAAAGTATGTGCTAGCTTTGTTCAAAATAGAATTTCTGTCTAGTTTAAAATTGAGTCATCGTTCAAATTAGTTACTCGAGCAACAGTTGGTTTTAATAAAGTATCTTTTTCTCCTCCCTTTTTTCTCCTTTTCTGTCCCACCTCCCCAAAAAAAGCCTGAAAGAATAGATCCAAGTGCTTCAAGACAAGGCTATGATGTGCGATCAGATGTTTGGAGTTTGGGAATCACATTAGTAAGTAAAGTGTCTGCTATGCTTTTAAACAATTTTAAATTGAATAAGTGCACTGGAAACAAAAATTATTGTAATATTTGGAATCTAAATTTCCATATTCACCTTTAAAAGATAAGCACCTCGAAACGTTTTATTTTGCTAAAGTTGCTATATAAATAAAAGTTTTTGAACAAGACGGAATGCTGAAAGATTGAGAATATTAGCATAAATTATTTTTCAATAACTTACATTTTTTAAAATAACCTGTATTTTTCTACTGTTTTCTAGTATGAACTAGCCACTGGACGATTCCCATATCCAAAATGGAACAGTGTATTTGATCAACTAACCCAGGTAGTAAAAGGAGATCCCCCACAGCTTTGCAACTCTGAAGAGAGAGCGTTTTCTCCCAGCTTCATCAACTTTGTTAACTTGTGGTAAGAATGATGCAAAGTGGTTTCAAATAAAATAAAGCCTCATTCAGTTTGTGCCCTTTCATTTGAGTAGCACTTTTCTTCCTTTTGCGCTTTGCTGCCACGGCCTATTTCTGTTGCTCTTAGTTTATTAGACTTGCCTCCAGGGTTGTTGTCCAAAGTTGGTGTGGTTGCTCATGATGGGTAGTTGTGTCTTCACAGCACCACCCACCCAAGAGCTCCAGAATTCTGGCCACCAATGCTGGTTCCGTGCTACTGCCAGGTTTCCCCGCCCGTTTTTCTGCTATAATGTTCACATCTAGTGGTTAACAGTATTGATTCTGATTTTGAAAGCACTAAAAATTGCCTTAAGAACTTTGAAACTAAGAAAGCAGCTTTTCCCATTCTGGAGGACTTGGTTGTGAAGTTGGCAGGGCATGAAATATTTTTTGAATTTTCCCAATTTTGATTGTACATTTCATTTCCTTCACTCTGTACTGGGCTAGCCATTTTAAACTTCCTGCCTACACTAAGATAATAAAATATTCTAATAACATGAAGTTGCTCAGCCATCAGGACTATCTTATAATCGCTGTCCTGTAGAATTAAAAATTAAAAGCTGCAGTTCAAGTAGTCCCCCCTTTGCCTTCCAAGACCCCGTTATCTCCCGGTCCCAGTGCTCTTCTGTTTTTTTTCATGTTACTAATGTACCATATTCTAACTCTGGAACATTTCTTTTAACAAGAACTCTTGATTTACTCCACATAGAAAAAGTTAGCTTTTCTATTTCTACATATTGAGAAGTGAGAAGACTGCTCTGTTAGCTTCTGCTGTGATTTTATATTGAATATAAAGTAGTGCTATTACTGGAAATGGTGTTGTCTACAGCACTGGTGGTCTGTTTGCAGATGAGAGCTTCCTGTGATGCTCTGAATTAAAACTTTTCATTTGCCCTAGCCTCTGGATATTACAGTATTTTAATTCTTCATACTCTTATAGCCTAATAAAAAGATCTGCAAGATTGCTGCATTAACCCCAAGCTGAGTTAAACAGATTTTGATCTGCAAGGGAGTTGAGAGTTATGGCTGGCTGGTTGGTGTTGGGGGGCATGTGGGGTGGTGGGTAAGATCACAGTCAGATCATCCATGATCTAATTGAATGGCAGAGCAGGCCCAAGGGGCCAAATGGCCTACTTCTATTTCTTATCTTCTTAAAATGATGCTCTTGGAATAAAATAAATTTGTTTCTGGAGGGTTTCAGATCTGGGAGATAGTTAGGTTGCAATGTACCTGTTAATTTTGTCATTAAAATGCATCAGTTTTTAAGTGAAGATCTAAACACTTTTCATTGCAGGCAGGCAGTTATGAGTTCCATGCTGCCTTGATTTTTCTGTTCCAATTTCAGTATTTGTTGCTCTTAATCCAGCCCTGTTGCTGAATAAACTCAGAAGAATAAACATTTTTTCTGCCACCTGGTGGCCACATAAAATTTGAGCTGGGGTTTGGGATTCACTTTAGCAGTAATGAAAATGTGTACGTACATGTTTCAAACTGCCCTTAAGAAATTCTGTTCCCAGTTTACAAAGAACAAATTATCTCCAAGTAACATTGAAGAGGACCAATTAATTGATTGAGCTCACACAAGGGCTCTTGGAGTACAGATTGTTAATGAAAATGCTTCAAGGACTAATATGATAAATTACTGGTCAGTGTATAAGATATATTTGTTACAATCACTATAACCTTACCCTTGATCTTGGAAAAAGACACCCACTACATTTGAGGAAAGAGTTGACAGTATGTCTAGTACTGAATGTTGTTTTTCTAAACCTGCAGATGATTCACACTCTTTGGTAAATTATTCATGCTTCAAAACCACCACTGAGCAACATTACTTAATATAGAATTCATCCATTTGGAATGTATTTTGTTTCTATACCCTTAATTATGTGGCAGTTACATAACTTGGGGCTTGAATCAGACTCAGATTTCTTATACCAGCCATACTTTGTGTGTTGGAACCCCGCTGCTTTCTACAAAAGTGAAAAGTCCCCTGAAAGGCAGCCAATTTGGTCTGCTCACCCATCCTCAGGACTGACTGAAGAGCAGCACCCAGTGTAGGTTTAGGGGCACATCCAGTACCTTTGGTAAAGGAAGATATGCAACCTGGGAAGATTTCAAGGAATAGATGCTATGTTACATTTTTAAACCTCATGTAGAATGCCCTGGACAGACATATCAATGTAGTGCAGATCCCTGGACTGGATTGAGTTAGTTTATCTAAACTGGGGCAGATGATGAGCATGATAATTGGAGTCAGCCCTCCAGGGAGGGGCCAAATAATCTAGAGACCCCTCTTCATTGCCTTGTTGGCAAGGCTGGCAATTTTTGCTGTCTATCCCAGTTGGTAGTGGGGCTGCTTCTTGAAATCCAGTCGTGTGATGAAGGTGCTCCCATAATGTCGTTAGAAAGGGAGTTCCAAGATTCTGATTAAAACAACATATGACAAAATCAAATGGCGGGGAACTTTTAGTCCTGGTGTTCCTATACACTTTGCCCTTCTAGGCAGGCCTTGGAGGCGCTACCAAAGAAGCTGTCCTTATGAAATAATCTGCCAACAGTGTCTAGGATCACTCTTGAAGAAGGGTCATCTGACATGCTACTTTAGAGCTGTTGGCATTTGTGAAAGCATACTTCAGAGTTGACACCTTCAGTAGGGAAGGGGGAATTTTGGTGGGAGAGGAAGAAGAGAAATGACTTCTGCTAACTGTCAATAACGTCTGCCATGTAACCAAACTTCCATTTGAAGCATTGGCTGAACATACCGTGCTACTTACCTCCATGTACATAACAGTTTGCATCTCTTCTAGCCTTACAAAGGACGAGTCCAAAAGGCCAAAGTATAAAGAACTTCTGGTGAGTTTAATTTGCAATTTTTGCTCAAGCCCTAAATTTACATTCTGCTTCTATTTGTAGCCAACAGGATTATATAAAATAAAGATTACTATCTTGTATTTTTAGTATGCATTTTGAATGATTTTCAGAATAGTGAGTGACCTGCCATAATGGCAGAAAAACACAAGCATCTGTCTTTGTTAGTGTGAGATAATTGTTCATTCTTCTATTGACAGACCACCACTTCGTCAAATTTCAGTTTGTCAGTGTCACACAACTTCAGTTTTGTCTGTGATTGTGCAGCTTTTAAGGTTGCTTATACCGAAACCATCTCCAATTGCACATAATTAATCTCTGTTACAGTTCAGTCCTATTCTCAACACTCTTGATTCATGTGAACAAAAAGTGTGCCTCAGAAGTAACAGTCAATCCCTTTTTTGATTTTACACATCAGACAATGTGCTCCTCTTCACTCCTAAAATGCAGCATGGACCATGCTGTCAGACTATATTAAACTAATTTATTTACATGGGAGATAACTATAAAAACTCATGGCAAGTACCTAGCATTGCATTTGACTTGCATGACAACTTGGATTCATATTGAATCTTTTAATGTTTTGAACCTTCCCCCCCCCCCCCCCCAACTGCAAGATGCTTCGCAGGTGTGTGATTTGACCATCTTTTACACTGAGCTGCATCAAGAAATGTTAGGACAGGTGACCAAAAGATTGGTCAAAGAGGTATGCAAAGTATTTAAGCTGTTTCAGAAGTAAGGAATCCAGAATCTTTGAGTTGAGAAATGTTCCCCCAAAATGGGCAATCAAAGCAAGAAACTTTCAATGAAAGGAAACCCCATACTCAAAAGTTGCTCAAGTTCTCCAACAGGCAGGTTTCCTCTTGTCATTTTTTTTGCATTAGTCAGGTGATTAGAATATCAATTACCTTTATCGCTGAGGTAAATAAGATACCAACAGCACTCTCATGGTCCTCTGTTCAACTGCTTGCTTGGATACCTGGCCACGAGAGAAAATTTCTATGTTCCTCTGTCTAGCATGGGTCTGCAGATTTGCATATTTACATTTCCAATATATTGTGAACCAGTTAAACAAACTTCATCTGAATAGTTTCTGATCAGGCAGTGACAGCTGCCTCCCCACAAAGCTAACATAATCTCCGAACTACTTTATGCATTCTTCTCTCCCATTCCCTCTCCCCTGAATCCAATGTAAAAATTGATGTCTGATCCTGTTATCTGGTCAGTCTTAAAAATAACACCAGCTTCTCTTACTTTTCACAAAAGCTGATAGACCCGCTGGGTGTTTCTGTTTGCTATATGGATAACTCCTGCACCCTCGGTGCAATATTTACTGTATCACAGAATTGTTATAGCACAGGAGGAGGTCATTCGGCCTGTCATATCTGCACCAGTTCTCTGAATGAGCAGATTGTCATTGTCTTAAAACATTGAATTTTTTAAGTAGAAAGCAAAATATTGCCATTGTTAGAAATACGAAACAATAAGTAACCGCACAGCAATTGATTGGCATATGTGGAGAGATCAAATTGTTTACCTGTTTCAGGTATGCACACGACACAAAACTGTTGATTGACCTGTATGTTTTCAGCTTTTTCTGTTCTTGTTGAACATTTTTAATGCTAAAATTGAGGAAAACTTGAGCTTAAGATGTCTTAAATGACCTGGTGGTGATTGAATTAATCATTTTTCAGAGAATTAAGGAAGTAATAGGGAAAGTCAGCGTTCAATTGATATTGTGTATATGGACTTCTTAAGATTGATAAAGTGCCATATACTAGACTTGCTAGCAGTGTTTAAGTGACATTGTGGAATTGAAATTGGCTAAAGGAGAGAAACGAAGGATAATTGTAAACATGTTTTTCAGACAGGGGTATAAGTGGTGTCCCCACAGGCATTGGTCTTAGGACCACTGCTGTTTTTGATCTGTGTCTCTGACCTGGACCTGGGTATACAGGGAATAATTCTAAAGTTTGCAAGTGGCATGAAACTCACCTGTAAAGAGTGAGGAGGGGAGACAGATCTGTGAAATGGGCGGGCAGGTGGCAGATAAAATCTAATGTAGAGCAGTGTTAAGTGATGCATTTTGGAGGGAAGAATGAGAGGCAATATAAACTAAATGGTGAAGTTTAATGGGGGTGCAGAAACAGAGAGACCTGCGGGGTGTATGTGCACAAATCTTCGGCAGGTGAAATTATGAAGGCTGTGCTTTTTCAAAGAAGCGGGCAAGCAGAATCCTTGGCTTTATAATTTTAGTATAAAAGCAAGAAGTTATTCTGAATCTTTATAAATCATTGTTGGGCCTCAACTGGAGCATTGTATCCACTTTAGAAAAATTATTAAGGCCTTTTACTGCTGTAAATTTCACACATCCGAATGAGCACAAGTTTGAGGAAAAAGTCTTAATTTAGCATTGTGACATGATTCAGAGAAACTGATATCCCTCAAATTTTAAACTGTCAGTACTGCTGGAATCTTAAGCTTACTATCTGCATTGTAAATGTGTAAAGTTTAATGTTAAATGCTGAATGGGTGACTCTTTAGAACAGCAGGAGCTTTGCAGTTAGCAGTAGAAATGTTTGTGAAACTTAAAACCAACCCACTGCTAGTGATGGAATTTTGCTAAGAGATCGAATCATGCATGAATCTTGCAATTTTGATTGCAGGAAGAAATGTGATTTCTATATCCAATACATGCTATTATTTTCATTTATTCAGAAACATCCTTTCATCTCGATGTACGAGGAGCGCAGGGTGGACGTTGCAAATTATGTTTGCAAAATCTTGGATCAAATGCCCCCAACCCCTGTTTCCCCAATGTACGTCGATTGATTCTGCTGCTGAAAAGTTGGCCTTAATATGGCTGAAAGAAATCAAGGTGTAAAGATTTGTTTTATGACACATTGCAGTGTATTTTTAACTTGCTCAAACAGACCGTGCAATAAAAATTGGTGTTCCATTTTCTTTTGTCTGCCCACGATTGTCCATTCGAAAAGCGTCCTTCTCATAGTACCCAAGTCATCATGAGAGTTTATCTGGATCAAAGATAGTTATTGCCTTTTCGGGATAGACGTATGGAGGCTGCCAGTATGGTCGTTTAAATCTGGATCTTGGTGGGATATTATGCAGCCATTGTAGGGAAAAGTTTGAAACTGGAGACGTTTCAGTGCAGTACTGGAAAGACCAAGTCTTGGACTAGCTTTTCCCTCCATTCCATTGAATATTTTTGGCAGCACCTACAAGGACTCCTAGATATCTGCTTTGTCTTCAATGAAAGGAAACTTGTACATGAACAGGAAACTTTGATCAGTACTCCGATGCAGTCTCAAACACGTTGAGGAATTTTGCTTCACAAAGTGCAATAGATTTGCTGATTTTAATTCTGTTGCTTTATAGTTAGTGTCTTTCATGGAGGAAAGAATTCATCTGTATTTTACTGTTAATAAAGCTGAAATGATTTTTAAATAAGGGCATAACTGAACACTATGTCTTTCACCAAAAAATTGTGTGGACTGAGATTTGCAATGAAAACAAAATTGATACAGGAAAGATTTGCTGCAAAGAGGTATTTCTCCTAATGCAGAACTTTTACATGACTTACATGTCATTCAATGTACAATATCTTTGTAACTATTGGGAAAATGAGTCTAGACATCTGAGAAAAGTGTTTTAATATTGTCTATTGAAAACTAAAGAAAAGAATAATGAACTATGGTGTAACTTTGAGCAGTATCTCGAAGAGCAAGGCATGCTGGGAAAAAATAAGCTTGTGTTGAAGCAACGAATGTTTTCCTGTTTGTCAATCAGTCTGTAAATGTACACATTGATGTCTTAGGATCTTAGACAAAAGCAGGCTCTATATGGATTATGCAGTAAGCACCTGGCAGTGATGTTCTTAAATGTTGCCCACCGACAGCTCATATTGTGGTTCAATGTGCTATTTTTTACCAGAAATTATTTATGCAAAAATAAATGTATACCTGTGACTGCTGTAAACCTCGAAGTCCTCCAGGTTTATCAGTGATGCGATAACACCAATTGGCCACTTGTTTGGTTTAGTTATTGGTTGTACTTGTCTACTGAGGAAAAATTGCTAAATGGTAAGAGGAACAAGTCACCGAGTTCGGATGCTAGGTCCAGAGTCTTCCGATTAATGCAACACCACTGCGGTTGCCCAGCTCCAGAGGTGCTGAATGTCTGGAAGAATTCTGTTGCTCAAGATAACTACAGGAAAGTTTTAATTTTAGCTACACATGAACCAAGACTTGTGCTACACAAAAAGGATTCTTTGTGAGATTCTATTTTTCATACCAATGCCTATTGAGAGTGTGCTTGTTTTTTTGGGGGGATGTGATAGTTTTGTAATGGACAAGTATATCCAGTAAGTATCTCCATTGTAGATCAATAAGTCACTAAAGTTATAAAATTATGCAGATTTTTTTTTTGTTCCTCTTCTGCTTTCATAACTAAAAACACAGACCCACCTCTGCCCCACCCCACCCCAGCCTTGCTTGGCAATTCATTAATGTGTTCAATTCTACTGGTGGTGAAGTTACCTTGATGAGAATGTCAAGGGGACTTTTCTTCATACTTCTTGAGTGGAATGCCTGTAAAAATTGGCAATTTATTCCTATATTAATCTTAGATTATAATCTATTAAGGGTGAGGAATATATTACATTGTATCTTTAAAAAGGTGTATAATGGTCACAAACTGTGAAAATAGAATAAGAACTGTACATTGTGAACTTTGGTTATTTTCTCTTTCCTGTACCATAGAAAATGTATAAAAAATATCAAAGCTGATGTGCAGGGATATTGCCTTACTTGTCTGTGAAAATGGAGCTCGCTGAGTAACATCACCATAGCATTGTTTTACAGAGCTCTTGGATATTTCTTATCCTGTGTACTGGTTTGACTTCTTCCTATATTTAAAACATCATAAATGGAATCTTAAGTGTTCATGTAATAGTTCTATACTCTTGCCTGCAGGTCAGTTGTAATAAAACTAGAACGTGACTGTGACCTTGTTCTTGTTTTGTAAGATCTGAAACACAATTGCAGAAATAAACTCCAAATTGAAATACTGGGAAAAAATATGCACAACTTGATATGTTCCCCCTAAAAGACCAGATTGATGTGTTTTGTCTGGAATCATTCAGTCATCAGTAACTTGAGGCTCGTGCATCTGCATTAAAGAACTTCCATATGGCTTGCATTTTAAAATTGATAACTGTGGATAATAAAGCAGTTCAATTCGATGAATATGTAACTTCTGTATAGGACCGATCCTATTTGAATCCTAGGCTTTTTGTTGTTCAATGCTGTTCATTTATTTCGACAGGATCTTACTTCACAATTGGATTAAATAGTGCTCTGCCACTAGGGTTGCCTTTTCAAATGACTGCAGTCCAGCTTTTTGGAGATTGATTTCTTTGAACAACTGTAAACCGTTGCATTTTACCATTGTGAGAAGGAAATAATCTGTGTCTGATTTTGTGCAATAGTGTAAAATGTCTTTCGCTTGGTACTATGCATGCAAGCACTGGAGACACAGCATCTTCCATTTCATCTCTCTTCCCACCGGCAGGGCACCGAACACACCTTCCAGATGAAACAGCTTACATTAGTGAGAGCAAATGGAGATTGGGTGATCTCTGTCAAACAGCTCCTTTCAGTCCACAAGTGAGATCCGAAGCTTCCAGCCCTTCACTGTTTTAATTCTCTGCACCACTCTGATCTCTCTGTTGACCTCCTGTACGAGTGATGTTCAGTGGCAGCTCAAGGAACAGCACCACATATTTTGATTTAGGCTTTCCAGCCTTCCAGACTCAATGTAGAATTCAAAAATTTCAGATCCTTAACACTACTACTTTTTGTTTAATCACTCCTGCCTTCCACCCTAATACAGACCTTTTTGTTCTTCCACCACCTACCTTTTCCCTGTCTCTCTACTTAAAGCATTAGTAATATTTTACAATTCTGATGTTTCACTTAGGGATGCAGCCTGACCTTTTGAGTGTTTCCAATGTTTTTTCTTTATATTTTATTGTCAAATGGATAATAGTTCCATTGAAATCAAGGTGGAGGTCTTGTGGCTCGGTAGATAACACCTCTGCCTCTAAGCCAGAAGGTTCAGGTTCAAGTCCTGCTCCGAGACCTGTTGGCCACAGAAAGCAGTTCAAACAGGTTGATAATAAGTCTGCTAATCATTCTCACCATCATACTATTCCCCAGAGGGAAGGTGTTTGAAGGTTCAAACAAACACACACACTGAAATCAAAATGTAAAACGGGCTGCTGCCTCACTCGATAGTGTTTCTCTCTCCACAGATGCAGCCAGGCCTGCTGAGTATTTCCTTTCCAGCATTTTCTGCTTATGTGGTGCCTCATTGTCACCCATTTTACACTATCAAACAAAACCAAGGTCTACCTCAATGTGTACCTGATGCACCTGCACTGAAATCTGTGCTTAATCTCCGCAAAGTCCACTTCCAAAACAATAGATGGGGCCTGGTACCACTCGTTGGTTCGTTCTTAAGATAGCCTGAAACAGCCATTCTTTCAACTCAGCTTGGGTCTAACTTAATATAGAATCGACTATATTAAGTAAATTGGCAAGTCGTGTCTCTGCTGATCAAACAGTGGAAGGAAATTCACTTTATATACTGAATTGTTCTTTGAACTTATTTCTGAGAATGAGCTCCATTGTAATTACTATTGAGACATTTATTCCTACAAGCATCTTTCTGCAACTTGGATTGCTGTTTTAATCTAAAGGAAACTGAAAGGAATTTAACGGATGAGTATCTGCAGAACAAGATCATGTGAGCCATATTGTGAATAAATCTACAAGTAGCACCAGGCAAAAATGTTTTCCAATAAAAATATTTGCAACAAAAAGAGGAGATCATATAGCCTTTTGAACCTGCTCCCAAATTCAATAAAATCATGGTTGAATATCTACATCAGCTTCACTTTCCCCCACTAGCCCCTTTTACCTTGCTTCCCTTAGTGTCCAAAAATCTATTGATCTTATTCTTGAGCATGATTATTGCCTGAGCATCCACAGCTCTTTGGAGTAGTAAATTCCAAAGATTCACAATCTTTTAAGTGAAGAAATTTCTGATTCTTAGTCCTAAATGACCCTTTACCCTGACAGTGACCCCTAGTTCTAGACTCTCCAGCCAGGTGAAACAGCTTCTCAGCATTTATACTGTCATACCAAAGACTTTCCAACATTTTCATGACATCTCTCATTCTTCTTAACTGCAGCACCTGTGCTGACTGCAAAATTGAGCCTATTATATTTTTGTTTTCTAGGTGCCTTTTTTCTGCTCCTTTTGTAGGATTCCATTAGTTTTCCGACTACCTATTTTAAGCTGACTGGTCCATAATTCCCTGCATCTTTTCTATCTCTTAAACAAAGGTATAGTATTGGCTATCTGCCTGTCCTCTGGCACTACACCTTTTCTTGTAAATTATTACATTTGTGTAATAGTACCTCTGCTATCTCTAGATTCTTACAAAATGCACAGTTACAGTCCATCTTGGGCAGGGGTTTTATCCTCTGAGTTTGATTAGTTTATTTAATATTTCTCTATTTGAAATGCAGTTATATCATTTCTAATCTCATCTTCCAATGCCACGTCCACCTAATATCCTCAAGTACTGAAGCAAAGCAATTATTTCATATTACTGACATTTTGCTATCACTGCTGGTGATTTATTATCCTGTCTGTCCCTCAATGGCCCTATTCCCATCCTTTTGTTTTATTAATGTGTCTGCAGTATATTTTGCTATTTTGGTTTATGCTCCTTGATAATTTAATCTCTCAGTTCCTCTGCCTTGCCAAACTTTTGACATCTGTGTACTCCCCCTCCTGTTCTCCCTTGCTGTCCATGTACTTAGTGTATGCCTCCTCCCTTGCCCTCAATTTTTCCTTTATGCCTTTATTCATCAATGGTGTGCCAGTGTTTTTTTTAATGAGGTAGATATTTCCTGGACTTTGAACAGTGTTTTAAAAGTTTCCCAATGCTGTTCTATCCATTTTATTTTCCTGAGTTCTATTCTCAGCCCCTTCAGGGGCTTTTCTACAAACTATTAGTCTGGTCTTTGTCATGTTTATGCTCTTCTTGATTATTATCTTAAAGCTTATAATATGATCACTATTTCCTGATTATCCCTAGCTTTTATATCTGGTTCATTCCCCATTATTCAATCCAGTAATGAATCTTCCCTTGCTGGGTTTTTCTCTTACTGGGTTAGAAAAGTGTCCTGTACACATTGCAGAGACTCTATTCCTTTATCCCCTTTAACCATCTATTATAGCCAATTAATTTCAGATTAGTTGTAATCCCTCAATGATTATTATGCATTTGTTACTCATTTCCCTGATTTCTCTGTATATTTCTTCCTCCATCTCTTCCTATTTTAGATGTTCTGTAGATTACCCATATCAGACCAATTGATCTGTTATTTTTTATCTCTATTCACATGGATTTTGTAGTGGTATCCGTGCCACTTTTCTCTCCTGTGGTTGTGTTATCTCTAAGTACAGCTACCCCACTTCCTCTTGTCCTCCTTTATTTTTTAAAAGTTTATTATACCCTGCAATGTCTAATTCCATGTCTTGATTTTTCTGTAGCCACGTATAATCATAGAATGGCTATAGCACAAAATGCTCTGTAAGAGCTACTCAGCCAATCCCATTCCACTGTCCTTTTCCTCTTGCTCTGCAATTTTTTTTCTGTTCAGTTAATTATCCAATTCCCTTTTGAAAGCCACAATTGAGTCTTTCTCCACTGCTCAGGCAATGCATTCCTTACCCTAACCATTCACTGTTTTTAAAAAAAAAGTTTCCCTTAAATCGCCATTGCTTCTTTTGCCTATCCCCTTAATTCGATGTCCCCTGGCTCTTGATACTTCTCCTAATAGGAACAATTCCTCCCTATGTGCTTTGTCCAGACCCCTCATTATTTTGAACACAAAACAAATCTCCTAACCTTCCCTTCTCTAAGGAAAACAGCCCAACTTCACTAATGTATGTAACCGAAGTCCCACATCATTGGAACCATACTCAAATATTTTCTGCACCCTCTCTGAAACCTTCACATCCTTCCTAAAATGCAGTGCCCAGAATTGGACATACTACACCAGTTGAGGCTGAAACAGTGTTTTAGAAAGGTTCAGCAAAACGTGTTGCTTTTGTGCTATAAGGCCCAGCATCCCATGTGCTTCATTAACAGCTTTCTCAACATGCCTTGCCACATTCAATGATTTTTGCATGTATACATCTAGGTGCACCTGCACCTTCTTTAAAATTGTGTCCTTTATATTGCCTCACATTTTGGTAGGAACAATAAGGAATCACATCACAATTCTCTACCTTAAATTTCATCTGCCACTTGTCCACCCATTCCACCAGCCTGTCAGACCTCTTGAATTCTATCACTACGCCCCTCACAGTTCATAATACTTTCAAGTTTTCTATTTTCTGCAAATTTTGAAATTGGTAATCCCTGCTGTATCTGGTTCCTCCCTTGGGTTCCTCTTTATTACAGGCTTTGCCATACGGTTTAACTCATATTTAATAGCAGTTTTTCTCTCTTTATTTTTAACCCTTTTTTTACACTCCTGTTGTATAATTGTTCCCTAGCCAGTTGTGTTCTCCCTCAATTTAGTCTGTCCTACACTCTCCTTTTTCCATTATGTTTCATTTCTTGAAGATCCCTCCCGTCATCTTATTGGTTTAAGCCTTTGCCATTCCCCTGATTCAACTGGAGTCTATCGGATTAGTACAGCTCCTTCCTGTCCCAATAGTGGTGTCAGTGTTCCATGAAAAGGAAACACTCTTTTCAGTGCCAGGCAGGTAGCAACGTGTTGATTCTGCTGATCTATCTACCACTTTGCACATGACTTGGGCAATAATCCATTGATTATTACCCCTGAGGTTCTGTTTTCTATTTTAGCTCCTGACACCTGATACTCCCTCAGCAGGATTTCCTCCCTGCTCTTTGTTTGGACTGCAACAACTGGATTTTTCTCCCATCCTTTCCAAATTCATCTCTGGCCGCCTCAAAGTATCCCTTTTCCTGGCACCAGGTCAGCAACTGTTGTTCATGGCCACAGGGAACACCCTATTTATAGAATTCCTTATCACCAACATATTTCTATTTTGTTTGCCATATGTTCCCTTGGAGTTGCCTCATGAGGAAAGGTTGAGCAGGTTCAGCCTACACTTGGGAGTTTGGAAGAATGAGAGGTGATCTTGAAACATGAGATCCCTGAGTGGGGCTTGACAGGGTAGATGCTGAGAGGATGTTTCCCCCTCTTGGGGAGTCTAAAACAAGGGGGTACTGTTTAAAATCAAGGGGTCTCCCGTTTAAGATGCAAATGAGGAATTTATTTTCTGAGGGCTGTTGGTCTTTGGAATTCTTTTCCTAGAGAGCAGTGGAGGCTGGATAATTGTCTAACTCATCCTTGAATGTATTCAGATTTTTGATCTACAAGGGAGTCAAGAGTAATGGGGCAGGGGATGGGGAGGAAAGTGGAGTTAAGGCTATGATCAGATCAGCCGTGATCTTATTGAATAATGCAGCAGCTCAAGGAGGTGGATAGCCTGCTCATATTTCTTCCAATCTCTTGGACAGCCTCCTGAGCCACTGTGCCATGGTCTGTTTTGTTCCTGTCCTCCTGCGGTGTTTATCCTTGTCTTCAGGTAGCAAGTAAATTCCACTTCAAGAGCAGGACTAGTATCGCAGGACCTCTGCAACCTCATTCCCTGCTGCCCAGCTTTCTGACAGTTGCACCCTCCCCTTGTTGAACCTGTGCTTTTCTTCAGGGTTGTGACTGTGCTCTGAATAAAACTATCCAGAAATTCCTCCCCCTTCCTTTGTTTTGGATTGTCTTCAGTTTAATGGCTCTGAGCCGGAGTGACTAAAGGCAGAGATATTTCCTGCAGATATGGAAATCTGAGACAGCCTTGTGCAGAAACTCCCATGTAACAAAGGCCTGATACATCTGGTTTTTATTATTTATTTGTTTACTGATAGCCCAAATAAAAATTAGGTGGGACTGTTTTTGTTAAATAAGTTGGGTTACTCTCCCGATCTCCTCATCTTCTGAGCTCCGCCTCCATGCTCACTGCTGACTTGACTTGGGCTTTCACAGGCTGTTCCAGCCTGTCAACTCTGAAGCCATTTTTTCAAATGACTCAGTATGTTTCCACGTTCTCCTGAAGCTCTGATGATGTGCTGCTGTTTAAATGCTTGGGTTTGCTACTGTGATGCTTCACGCCCTCTCGGCTGTTTTATGTGTCTGTCTTTCAAGCAGCTCTAGTTCGCCTTTTAAAAAATAATTGTGTTTTGCTTCAATAGTGGCTCAAGGTGGCTGTACACCTAGAAGGTCACATGTTAACCTTTCAAAAACTTTTTCCAAAACACCCTTTTTAAGTTTGTGTCTTGTTTTTGCCACCTTGTGAGCCAGACAAAATGAACCTTAATATGATGATGAAAACCGTTAATGTTCTTGGCTCCAATGGAAAAGATTAAACTTGACTCTAATCCTAACCCAGTCCCTTGTGATAAATGTAAATGCTTATCCTCAATAACCCAGTCCCGGATTTATACTGCAACTTTTCATTGCATATTCTTCTGATAATGGGTTCCACAACACTGCGCATTAACAGGAGCTTAACTCGGGTCAGATACAACTTTGATAACGCCGCCTTATTTCTGTGTTCTCTGATTCAAGTTACAAACCAAGAATTCCAGGTTTGTCTGTTTTGGTTTTGTCTACTTGCTTGTCACTTTTTTAATGGTATGATTCTACATTCTGAGGTCTATTTCCTGTACTCTAAGGAAGCATTTGAAAAATTAGTTAGTTCAGTACCAACTTCCACAGTTCAGGGCTTCATAGGCCTGCAGGTGCAAGCTGCAGAATCACAGAAAACAGCATGTGAATGTAAAATTTATAGTGGGGCTCATTGGGATTCACCCCAATACAGTATTCCTATTAAATTGGTAGATACAAACATAGAAATTAAGAGCAGGAGTAGGCCACTTGGCCCTTTGAGCCTGCTCCATCATTCAATAAGATCATGGCTGATCTTATTGTAACCTCAATCCCATGTTCCAGCCTACCCCAACGACCTTTCACCCCTTTGCTTATCAAAAATCTATCTACCTCTTAAAAATATTCAGAGGCTGTGTTTCCACCACCTTTCGAGGAAGAGAGTTCCAAAGAGTCATGACCCTCAGAAAAATATTCTCATCTCTGTCTTAAATGGGCAACCCTGTATTGTTGGACAGTAACCCCTGGTTCTAGATTCTCCCACAAGAGGAAACATACTTTCAAATTCCACCCTGTCAAAACCCCTCAGGATTTTATATGTTTCAATAAAGTCACTTCTTACTCTTCTAAACTCCAGCGGATACAAGCCTAGTCTGTTCAATCTTTCTCATAAGACAACCCACCCATTCCAGGTAGTATTCCCTAGACTGCTTCCAACGCATATACATCCTTCCTTAAATAAGGAAACCAATACTGTACGTAGTATTCCAGATATGGCCTCACCAATGCCCTGTATAACTGAAGCATAGCTTCCCTACCTTTGTAGTCACACACTCTTGTAACGAACAATAATATTCTATTGGTTTTCCTAATTATTTTATGTACCCACACACTTTTTTGCGATTCATGTGCAAGAACACCCAGATCCCTCTGCATCTCTGAGCTCTGCAATCTCTCACCATTTAGATAATATGCTATTTTATTCTTCAGCCTAAATGGACAATTTCACATTTTGGCAGATCTTTGCCCACTCACTTAACCTATCTACATCCATTTGTAACCTCCTTACATCCTCTTCACAACTTACTTTCCTACCCATCTTTGTGTCATCAGCAGATTTAGCACCTATATCCCTTCATTCAAGTCATTTAAATAAATTGTAAAAAGTTGAGGCCCCAGCACATCTTGCCAACCAGAAAATGACCCATTTACAAAATAGGAGGTCAGCGAGCTGCACTGACCACACATTACATTCATGCAATAATGTCATGGGATCTCCTACATTTAACCGGTCAAATGGCCATCAGTTCATACATCTATCTGAAAAATGGCAGCACTCTGTCACTACTGCACTGAATGTCAACTTAGGTTATTTGCCTAATTCTCTAGAGTAGTCCTGGAACGCATGATGATGTACTTCAGAGGATGTGTGTCATCACTAAACTAATGCTATTACTTTTATCCTTTTAATTTTATGCTACATTTTACATGTTTTTGGTTTCTGTGCCTGACCATCTCTTTGGTGAATCCTTATTGTTGCATACTTAAGCCTACACTTGCCCTGATACTTAAGTAAGTTTGAAAGCACAATGATAATGAATGGAAAAGCTTTTTATAAGATTAGCTATTTTGGGTAGTAGCAGAATAACACAACAGGAAACCATGTTTTAGGCTTTGACTGCCCCCAAGTTAGTTTATTGAACAGTAAGCAAGTGGATAAATTTGTGATTGGTCGACTAACCCCCTGCCTTAGAAAAATAAATATACTTACCTATATTATTAATTTCATATATCCATTTTTGTCAAAGGAGTATCTGGCAAGTTAACACTTTGAAAGTTTTTAGTTGATTTACTGAAAGCGGCATGCCTGTACGAAAGCATAAAGCTTCTCAAGTTTGAAAAGAAGCAAACCCATTAGTCAGAATTTCCCTAACTCTATTCAAAAAGTTGCTAATCATCTAAGTTACAAAGCAAATTCCACACCACATTTGAGTTGTGCAATTTGTATGGGTTCCTCCCTTGAGTAATATGCCAGTCTCTCTCGCAGAAAACATGTTGTTCCAGAACTTTCGTACCCTGATAGTCGTACCCCATCATGCGCTAGGGAAACCCTCAGAAGTCCTGCTGCACTGAATTACCCGGAAAGTTTGAACTCCTGTGGGTAATTCCCGTATCTCTGGAATGCACCGAAACTCTGAGTTAAAGTCAGAGACTCCAGATGGTTTGGACTTATTTACCTGAATAGTTACCCAGGAACAGTTAAAAGGATTTAAACCATTTCTAATCCTGTAACTATTCTACTGAACTCCACCTCTAGACCGCCCCCCCTCCCCCAGACGGCCCACCCAACCCAACTACCTTTCCCTATCAACAGACTACCCTCTGACCCCACTACCCTCCCCCTCGGCCACCTGACTACCCAACCCACCCTACCCCCTCACACCCACATGCCATCTTACCTCTTCACCCACCCACCTGCTACCCTATCCCTCCTCACCCACCCTCCTGCCTACCACATTAACCATCTCACCTACTTACCTTATACACTTACCTTCTCTCTGCAGCTTCTGAGAGAATTCTCTATTTATCGATATAGAGCAGCTAGTGTTGTAAAAAGGGAGGTGGGGTTGGCTTGGTAGTCCCCAATGATCCTTCCCTACAAAGAAGGATTCTCAGAACCTGATGAGGCCCACTTTGGAAGTCCAGGCGAGAAACGCAGAGCACCAATACAACATAAGAAAATAGGAGTGGCGTGGCAGTGATTGATTCCTTGGAAGTTTTGGCCTGTTATTTCCTTATTTTTTAAAATTTTATTTACTCATTATTGGCTGTCACTGATGAGGTCAACATTTATTGCTGGTAGCCCTTGAGAAGGTGATTGTAAGGTGCCTTTTTAATCCACGGCAGCCTGTGTGCTGTTAGGTAGGGTGTTCATGATGTTGACTCAGCGGCGATTTAAAAAAAAGGCAATATATCCTCGAGTCACGATTGCACATGACTTAGAGCAGAGTTCGGAAATGCTGGCGTTCCCCCGCACCTGCCACTCTTGTCCTTCCTTGCTGTAGAGGTCACAGGTTTGGAAGGTGCTGCTGAAATAGCCTTGGCGAGTTGCTGCAGTTCATCTTGTAGATGGTACATGGGGCAGCCACAATGGCTGGTGGATGTAGTGGATTATTGGATGAATTAGGTCAAGCTGTTTTCTTGCAGTCATCATGTCTTCAGCCAGATGGAAAATAGGTGCAAACTTTAGGTTGCTCTCGATTGGTTTTGACCAATTCACATGGGAATCTTGAGGTTCAACCAAGAATAGTGGCATTTGGGCAAGCTATTGAAGGGCACTTGGCAACCATATGGGCATATGCAGCAGAGTCAGAACGTTCAGGAAAGGGATGAAGGGGAAGAATAAAGATGGGAGAAAATATTTTAAATAAAAGCAACATAAATTTTAAGGTTTGAAGTGGTCTTTACATTTTGAAGCCAGGCAACTAGGATGCACCTGTCTCACTGTACATTAATGTATCACACCTCAGGCCATCACACTTCCATGACAAATGTTATTGACTGGCTGATATGAAAATATATAGGTTTGATATTTGTGCAACCTAATGTAGTCATAACAAAAAGTGTTGAAGAGCAAATAGCAGGAAATGATGATAACTGGAAACACTAATCATGCTGGATTAACTTATTTACTGATAAAAGGAACATTTATGATGAATAAGCATATAATTCACAAAATGTCTACTCGAGCATCACACACATTGTAGTTTGGAAAGATTTTGTAGGATTATCCTACCATGTACACCGTCTCTCCTGTGTTGTTACTTGTGACTTGGATCTATGATGTTTTGCACTATGTAACACAATATTTTATCCAAGCTACTTTATGGAAATTTAGTTTACAGAAATTAAATAACATTATTGGTTTTATTATAAAGAATTAATCTTCGATTCCAGTGATGTTTTATTCTCCACAATGTCAAGGAAATTTTAAAGGTTATTCGTTATTAAATGTTTCTTTAGGTAGGTGATGGATTTTGTCTTATAGTTATAAATGTTATACAGTATAATGTGCGCAAAAATATGTGCTTGAACAATGTACATGGAGTTGACAATATAAACAGCATTCCCTGCAGAATTGGTTACGTGTGCCAAAGCAGCTGCTCAGAAATAAGTCTTTCATCCTTGGGCACTTGACCTGTTGTCACCATCTTTCATCATCTGTACTTCCCCCTGTATTAAATTTCTTTCTGAAATGCAAGTAGTGAGCAAATCATACTAAACACATAGACACACCGACTTTAATCTGCAACTGATTTTGCTCACCCACCTCTATCATAGAACTAATGTACAAACATTCTGAATGTAGCTTGGTGCAGGTGCAGTCATTGGTAATTAGCCATAGTCAACAAAGGACCATAGGCATCTCTCTAATGGAGAGAGAGAGAGAGACAATTGGTTACATATAGCTTGAAGGGCACCACTCAACATTGAGTATAGGGCAAGGTAAGGAGCAGGCCTCCATGAACTACCAGAGCCAGTACAGATTTTCACTGGGCAGGGGAAACAAGTTCCCTAAAAAATTGCAATATTGGAGCCTAATGTGTTTTCTCTGGAAACCTGCCACTTGATAGATTCAGTGCAGAATACAGCATTGTAGACCAGTGAACCGGACTGGCTTATTCTGTTTAAATCCACAATCTAGCTTTCAAGTGATGTAACTGGATTTCTAAACCCCTACAGGATTGACTGACTGTAGCAGCATGACCAGATTTATTTGTTCTTCGGCTAGACCCTTGTATTTACATGAAAAGCTGCTGCAGCTGATATCTCAATGATGAAAAATGCCTGTACAAAAAAGCCAATACCGATGTTTTGCATGGGTTCAACTTCCCCAAAAAAGTTCCCTTTGGCATATGAGTCCTTATGGTGTTTAGTAATATTGCATCATGGTTGACCAACCATCCTTTTTGGTACAGGGCCATGAGAATGAGCTCAAAAGGAATGGAGACAGAATGAAAGGGCTCTCATTTCCTGCAGTACTTAGTTTCCAACAGGCTCAAGAAGCTCTCAGATCAACAGCAGTTTTTATCACCAAAAAGGATTCCAATCCATTGACGTTCAGCTAGGTTGTGACTACCAGAGGATTTTTATGCATGTCTGTGCACAATATCTTGGAAGCTGTCACATTGCTTTTATAATGTGCCAGCAACATCTCTCAAAGATCTCCACACTTGCTAGTCAGTGGATGTCTCCTTGAGACAAGACCTACCATTTTGAGGAAGTGGCTGATGACACCTGTGATTAGCCCAACCATTTATGCAGAGGTAAGGTACAACTAGAGCCACATCAGTACAAGAGCCAGCATTAAACAAGTTGTTGGATTGCTGAAGGTGTGATTCAGGACAGAGCTGGATGCTCTTTAGTATGAACCAGCAAAGGTATCCAGAATGGTAGTGGTCTGTTGTACAAAAATAGCACTGCAGGGAAGACTAGAGCTGCATGAAAAGGAAGGTGCTGCCTGCTCCGCATCCTCAAAGGAAGAGTACCAGGAGGAGCAGGATGAGGAAGAGCCTGATGTTGCCAGGATGCCTGCAGCCAATCACCTAGCTGACAGAGAAGCCCACGATGGACCAGTCCAGGCATGGTTCAAAACCTGATCGTGTGAAGTCATATGGCTCATCAATGCGGAACCCACTGCTGCCCAATCCCCCACCTCCCAACTCAAATTATTTCCATTGTCAATGATCCCTCAATCTCATTTACAACCTCGGCCCATCTTCTACTCTCATCATACCATTTACCTCAATGGCACTCAGAAGGCAGGACACAACGATGGAGATGATTGGGCAATGGAGACTTGAAATAAAATGTATAATTCATTAACATTTTCAAATACATTAGCACAATACCATTGTTATAAACACCCAAGTGAATCACTCGTGCAGCAAAAAAAAGCTTCCTATTCTATTTCCTATTTATTACTCCCATATAGTGCTACCCCTGTGGTTCAACAGAGCGAGAGGCAGGCTGCTCATGCCCCGGCTCTCACATGAGATGCTCACGGCGGACGTCCTCTGGGTTTTGGGGCAGTGGATGAGAAGTGGGGAGCCTTAAGAAGAATTGCCACTTCCATGTGTTCTTCCTTCATCTTTGCTCTAATGGCCAACCCGCACTTACCTGCCAGCCAGGAGCTGGAGAGCTCTTTGCTGCCCTTTGCACTGCCAAGGCAAGGCTTTCCTCCATTCTGTTTCAAGTGGCAGACTGAGTGTGTATGACATTGGTGAGGGCCGGTGCTCACTCGATTGCCTGCTGTGTTTATGCAGGTGACCACTGTTTCCATGGAGGTGGTCATGAGTGCAAATGCCTGGAATGTCATGGCACGCGTGCTAGAGACCTACTCCTCCAATCATTCTCCAAGGGTGCAGAGTGTCTCTGGAAATGTTGACAGAACCAGACATATTTCTCGTTGATGCTCCAGAGTGTCCTCTTTGTTGACAACCCCTGCAGCTGGGTATCTGAGTCCAACTGAGCAGAACTTGGAGAGTCCTGCACCTCCGGATGGGTCTCCTCACTGCTGTCCCTGTCCACAACACCTGCTCCTGCTCACTTGTGACCCTCGCCATGTGACAACCTACTACCTCCCTTGGAGTCCCCACTGACGTGTGTGTTTCTGCACTAGCGGGGGTGTGGGGGGTGTGGCGGTTGGGCGTGTGAATTGTGTGACGGTTCTTCATCAGAGTGCATGACCTCCTCAGGACTCTTCACCCTCCTCCCACTCCAGTTTCTGCATCATGCTTGAGGGACCTGTGAGAGATGAAAGACATGAATTAGAACTAACGTGAGGAAAGGATTCAAAGCCAAAATTATTCAGGTGTTCATATTTAAGGCAGAGGTGACAGCGATCAGTGAGTGATTGTTATGTGTGAAAGGGCAGTGTGATCTAATTCTGACAGGCATCTGGGAGATCCCATCTCTCCATGGCCAATGGCCAGGTGCTCCACTGTCCTGCTGATTTCTAAGGCCTCCTCCTCCTCTGCAGCACTCAGGATAGCTATCATTGTAGGGCCACCCCCAGTTCTCTGTGTCTATCGCTGTAGGGCACACCCAGTTCTCCATCTCTCCCTGGAGCAATATGCTCTCCTGCAAAGAGAGAAAGCAGAGAGTTTTGGGTGTCAGAAATTGATTGTGTGAAGAGGATGAAATGGCAGCATTTGGACAGGATGGGTATGAGATGGCAAAAGGTTGATTGTGTGTGTTTCAGAGTTGGCTTTTCAGATGGGGATGTGAGGTCAAGCCTCAAGAGTTAGGGGAATGAGTGGAGCTGCAAGGTGTGTTGTTCTGAGGAGGGCTGTTCAGGAGAACACTGGGCAAGTCAGCATGTGGTGTTGGTATCTGAAAGTGGGATGTCATTCACCATGCAGCTGCAAGGGATGATAGTAGGTCTTCACTTCTTCAGCTACTACCTGTTTGGTTTGTGAGGCTGGCCTCTTCCTCCCATTCACAGGGAATAAGCCTTTTCTTTGGACCCTTACAGCTTACAAAATGAGTCCAGGGAAGCATTAGAGAACAGGGCCAGTTTTGTGGGGTGGTGGTTGGGAAGGAGCATTGGGAGGGGCAGATTTCTCACATTGCACATCCATCTTTCTGCTCACTTTATCCTCAGTGACAGACCTGCAAATGGAGCCATTCTGGCCTGCATTGGGGTTCCTTTAAATAGCGACCCTTGAGTTGACCAGTGCAGATTGTCAGTCATCATGCCAACTCTCTTAGTTTCTCAGGAAACCTGGAATCTGGATGTTAATGCCAAAGCTGAGTTATGAAAACATGACCAAACCATGTTAACTATTGTGTTCATGACCTGTTGCAGCCTCCCCTCCTGCAAGCGGGTCCACTGGGTAAGAAAGTTTTTCACTGTGCCTGTCACACTTCTAGTGAAGTTACAGCAATGGAATAGGAATACTTCCGAGGAAGTTCCCAACAAATAGAACACGCTAGACATCTGGATACCACTTTATTGAATAATGCTTCACACCTCATTGAGGTCAATCAAACATGTTCAGAGGGAGGAGAGAATTCCTGTTATTATTATGTAATGCCCTAGACAGTGTGTGTATATGCACAAACTATCCAACAACACATTTAGAATTAACTCCTTACAGAAAACGACTTAAATGTCCCAATTTTGACCTAGTTAGAAGGTATGACAATTCTAAGATATGACAAAATAGCTATTTAAAATTGTTTTTTTTAACTATTTGCTTATTTTTGTTTATCTTTCTATTGATTAAACAAAAATTAGCAGCTTCATTGTATGATTTTGGTTCTTGCTATGTTGCCTACATGGATGCTTGCCAGAGGCTGATTGGATCCTAACTTATCAGGGCATCTGGGATCTGAAATCTCCTGCTGAAATGCTGAGATTTGAGTGAAGGGTACAGGAAATGATGCTTTGCATGCCTGACCCAATCTATGTGATGTAACTTGACCTATCTGTGATACCAGATATCTGTGTTGTGAACTATTGACTTGGAGGATTTAGAGCTCGCTGTGTATTAGAGTGGATTTGGCGACATTTTTATTTTGTTTTCTCCTTTATGCATCAAGATGTGGTTCTCCAGTGTATTGACTGCTCTGCTATAGTAGGTTGTTCCTGAGGGTATGTTGTACATTTTCTCTGCCGTAACAATGCAAGATGTCTAAACAGTGAATGTGGCTGACATTGTGGGCATAGAGACTTGGCAGCATTGGTATGAAAAAAAGGGATAAATATTGATATGAATTCAGCTTGAATCTTGCTTGTTTATATTGCTTCTATTAAAGTTTAAGGTTTTAAGGTCAATAATTTCTCAACCACAACAGACAATGTGTTTAAAGGTATGTTAAAAACTGTGGAAGTAGAATAATATTAGTGAAAGTTCACCTTTTTTAAAATGGGAAGTGTTGTGGTACAGTAATTGCTTTGAGCTGTTATGCTTAATTATCTTTTCCTCTCCTGAGTATTTCTGTTTTTATTAATTTGAATTACATCTCCACCCCCCCCCCCCCCACCCCCCACCCCGCCCCATCCCTTGCCTGCTTTCATACTTAATTGTGCTCCAGCACCCTGGCTGGTGCAGTGCTTGGATTTGAATTGACCCCATATGACATTGGCAGTGTAAATCCTGCCAGTACTTACTGGCATGAAAATATAGTCTTGTGGTGATAGCTTCATTCCTGGCTTTGCTTGAAACCACATCAAGCAAAACTTTGCATCAAGATGCATAATCCAGTCGGCATGTGATTTTTGAGGAATTCACATTTAAATGAAGTGCAGGATTTGCAGTATTCTGGGAAGTATCTTTTATGTTCCTGTCCAAGGCTTTTCTACCATCCAGAGTTAGACGTTCTGTAATGATAATGGGATCTATGTAAGGTCACTAATATAAATTCAAGGACTGATTAATGTTTCTTGAATGATTCAGTGTTTCATAGGAAAATCTCTAAAGGTCATTAAAATTGAAACAAGTCTTTGATTTAATTCTTTTACATATATTAACACTTCATCTGTAATAGAAATGTACTGCATACTTGCCTTTAAAAAAGTCATCAGAAAATTGATTGTTATTAGTGAAGTTGCATTCTTAATTACTCCTGAATATTCTCTTGCTCAGAGTCTAAGATATCTGGTGTATTGGTCAGTCAGAGGGATAAAGAATGCAAAAAAAAAACACCCAGAAAATGCTAGAAACACTCCACAGGTCAGGCAGTATCTGTGGAGAGAGAAATAGTGTTAACATTTCAGGTTGAGGCCCTATTGCCAGAACTGAAAGATTAACTCTGTTCCTCTCTCCACAGATGCTGCCTGACCTGCTGAGTATTGTAACATTTTTGCTTTTAATTTTAGAGATTTCCAGCATCTGCAGTGTTTTCCCTTTTAGATAACGAACGCACTATACTGATCCTTACTATTCCCAGCTTGGTCAAAAACAACTCGGATTGATATAGTGCTTCAACGTAGAATAACACTCCAATATGTTTCTCAGAACAACAATCAATATAATGGATGCTGAACCAAGAAAGTGATTTTTGGAGTAATCATAATCGTAAGCGGTGGGTTTTTAGGACTGTCTTAAAATGTGGAAAGGGAGGTGGAATGTTTAGGGAAGGAATTATAGAGCTTGGAATCTAGGAGGCAGAAAGCATGATTGGCAAGGGCGGGTATGGTTGGGAGAACCAGATCTGAGTGTCCTCTGAGCATTCACACTAGATAAAGGTATGAATGGTTTACCATTAGTTTTCTACTCCTTAACAAATGCCCTAGCTTGTTCTCAGTACCCTTGGCCTCGCAGCCTATATTGACTCCCAGACCCTCAATGCATGAAATTTAAAATGTTCATCCTCTTGTTTAAATCCCTTTACAACCTTACTTCTCTATACTATATTAAGGTTCCTACTGTCACAGATACCAGTCTTCAGCTAATTTAATTTATTCCATGACAGGTGAGTGCACTAGACACAATGAAAGCTTTGGGTCCAGACAGAATCCCAGCTGTAGTCCTGAAGACTTGTGGCATAGAACTAGTTGTGCCTTTAGCCAAGATGTACCAGTACAGCTACAACATGGCATCTACCTGATGCTGTGTAAAATTGCTTAAGCCTGTTGTGTCCACGATGGACAGAACAAATCCAACCCAGCCAATTACTACCCCATTAGTCTACTCCCGATCTTCAGCAAGTATCAATATCAGCGATCAAGTGCCAACTGTTTGCCAATCACCTGCTCACTGACGCTCAGTTTGGATTCCACCAGGATTACTTAGCTCCAGACCTCAATGCAGAATTGGACACAAGCTGAATTCTACAAGTGAGGTGAGTGTAACTGCTGTTGACTTGTAGGTGGCATACAGCTCTAATAAAACTGAAGTCGATGTGGATCGGGGAAATTCTCATCACTGGTCGGAGTCATACCCAATACAAAGGAAGATTGTTCTAGTTGTTGGTCAATCTTCCCCACCCTTACTTTGCTGCAGGAGTGCCTCACAGCAGCATCCTTGGCTCAACTATAGCTGCTCCATCAATGACCTGCACTTCATCATAAGGTGAGAAGTGGGGTTGTTCGGCTCCATTTGAACTAATCCATGACCACATTTAGGAAGATCTGGACAACATCAAAACCTGGGCTGTTAAGTAGTCAGTGACATTCATGCCACAAAAGTGCAAGACATCTCCCTCAAAACATTCAATGGTAAAATCCATCCATCAATTACCTGGAGGTCACAGTTGACAAGAATTGCTTGGCTACTTGAGCAGGTCAGAGACTGAGTGTATTGTGGTGAGTGGTTCACCTTTGTATCAGAAGGTTCTACACCACCTTTAAAGCACAAGTCAGGAGTGTGATGGACTTGCCTAGGTCAGTGCAGCTCCAACAATATTCAAGAAGTTGAGCATTATCCAAAGAAGCCTACTTGATCACCACATTATCTAGTACCCTAAACACCCACCCTCTCCACCACCATGGCTGCAGAGTGTACTATCTACAGAATGCACTGCAACAACTTGCTAAAGGTGCTTCAGCAGCACACCCATGCCTGAGACCTTAATCACCAGGATGGACAAGGGCAGAAGGTGCATGGGAACACAACCACCTTCAAATTCCTCTCTAAGACACAAGCCATTCTAACTTGAGTATATATTACCATTCCATGACTGACACTGGGTTAATTTACTGGAATTCTTTACCTGCAATTGCACTGTAAGAGCACTTTCACCACAAAGGCTGCAACAGTTCCAGAAGACCCACCATCACTTTCTTAGAGCAGCTAAAGATGGCCAATAAATGCTGGCTTTGGCATTGATGTCCCCACCATGAAAATTAATTAAAAGAAGAGTGACTGGAGTCAGTGACAAGGAGGGAATATATTAACATTAAGCAAAACTAACAATGGAGCAGGGAATGTTTCACTACAGAGAATGATTCTAGCCAGACATTATTACATCTTTTAAGAGGAAATTGGCTAAATATTTGAAGCAGAAGATACAGAGTTATGAGGAGAGGCACAAGGTAGAGGGATTAAAAGAAAGAACTTGCATTTAGGTGGTGATTTTTGAAACCTCAGGACATTGCTAAGTGCTTCCCAGCTAATGAAGTACTCTGAAAGTGTAGTCTTTGTTGTAATGTAGGGATACACAACTTCCAGTTAGTTCACAATAAACAGTAATGTGACACAAGACCAGTTAATCTGTTTCTGGGGTGTTGGTTGAGGGATGAATGTTTGCGAGGATAATTCTCCTGCTCTGCTTCAAATTACGCCAGAGGATCCTTTGCAACCACTTGAAAGGACAGTTGGAACCTCAATTTTTACAAGTCAACTGTATCTCCAACAATGCATTACTCCCTCAGTACTATATTAAATATATTTTCAAGTCTGTGAAGTGCAGCTTGAATCCACCAAAGTCTGAATCAAAGACAAGAGTGCGACCAGTACAGCTGAGGCTGACAGGAGTTTTGAGTTGCTCCAACAAAGAGCCTACACAAGCACAATGGGTTAATATCCTTCACTTATAATTAAAATTTCAGAAAGCTAAATAAATAATTAGATAGATAATAGCTAATATAAAAATAAATAGGCTTAGAAATTTTTTAAAATATGTGAATTGTTATGACATAGCAGCTGATAAAGGCTGAGTTATTTAAATCCCAGAGGGAAATTTTAAACAACTGTCATAACCTATATTTTCAATAGCATGTTTGGGATGCAACTCTGAATTCAGAAATGAAACCACCAAACCTCCAGACGTTTTTCATATAAATTAAATTAAACATTTATTTATTTAACAAGGAATTAAACACATACAATATCTATAAATTACTACTATAATAACTTTTAAACAAATGCCCAAATTTATCATTCGTAGGTAAATCTTCACCAAGGCAACAAAAACCCATAGACTTAAACAGACACCAGGCAAAGCACATTTTATCATATGAACTCAAAATGTGGTTCCCTTCAATTTGGTTCCTTTGCACAGTTGTAGGCTTACAGGCAGCATGCCTCTGACTTACACACACAAAACTCTTTTCTGTATATAACAAGCCTTCCCAATTCTCATTGTATCATCAGGCCCTTTGAACTCCATCTCTTCTAATAATAAAACCCCTTTCATAGTACCAATTTTATTAGTAATATAAACATATTGCTTGGTGTCTCCTAGCTAGGTGCAAGATTTCACCCCCATTCTTTGAATGGTTTATTCAACAAATGCAAATGTACCCTCTACCTTATTGTTTACATCTCAAAACTATGACACATCAAAGAACCCAGACTAGCTGACTTTAATCCAATTAAGACAAACACACTCACACCCACACACATAGACCCTCCTACAACTCCAATTTAAAATAATTTCCAATAACATTATATACATTAATATCTTCATGACAGAATACATTTTCTTACTAAGGAAGAATTCAACATTTCAGAAAATAAAATTAACTTTTCAACAGTGAGGGTGGCTAGCTATAATTAGAAATTTAGTATGCTGTTAAAAACTCAATTGCCCCTCATTCAACAAGATGCAACTTTTTCAAGGGTTCTTCCAGTGAGACTAGCAGTATAAGAGTGGAAAGACTCGTCAATTCAAATGATTTTCATTGATTGCTGTTTGGGTGGTGTGGGTGGGAGACAGGTTGCCTCAACAGAGCACCCTCTGAAGGAATATGAAAAAAGACCTGAATTTCCAAGTTATTCCGCTAATGTGCGGACTCTAGAAGTTATTCTCTATTTCAGTGGATGGTGAATGCTGACAGTTTTGCCTACGTTACCACTGCAAAATTGGTGCCATTCTGTTTGTTAGAAATTAGTAAATATAATTAGGGTTTTTAATTAGGTTGGAAACAGTGGTCATTCAAAAACAGAAGATGCTTCTGGGTCCCTATGGAAAACAGACCCTGTATCTGGGACTGGATTCATAGTTTCTGTATATACTTGCTGAGAGATCCCGACATGTTTTTCAAAATCTGAATTGTTTACTTATTTTTATTATTTCTTGGGATGTGGGCATTTGTTGACCTGAGTGGCTTGTTTGACTATTTAAGAGGGCAGCTAAGAGTCGACCACATTGCTGTGGATCTCGAATCACATGTAGGCCAGACCAGGGAAGGACAGCAGATTTTCTTCCCTAAAGGGCATGAGTGAACCAGATGGGTTTTTACAACAATTGATGATAGTTTTATGCCACCATTACTGAGACTAGCTTTATATTCCAGATTTATTAATTGATTTTAAATTCCACCGGCTGCCATGGTGGGATTGGAACCCATGTTCCCAGACCATTAATCTGGACCTCTGGATTACTAGTCCAGTGACATTACCACAATGTCACCATCTACCCCCTGAATTAAATTAATTTTAATTAAACAAATATCAGTAACAAATAGATTCCTGAAGCCTTTTATCAGATTGCTGTTACTTCAGCTGTCCATTAGGAGCAGATGGGAGGGGGCATTGAGGGGTGGATGGGGTGATGAGAGACAGAGAGAGACAAACAGAGAAAGAGAGATCTGGAATGGTTGGTTCCAGTCGCAGCTATATTTAAACAAGATAATGAGCTGTACTTGCACACTACAAGGGTAGCAGGGAAACGTGACATTCCCAATGATGAAACCATGTTGAATGGTTGGCCAGTTAGCTTCAAGGAGCAGCAATTAACAGTTTGTGTCATTAACTTTAGCAGTAATTGAGCTGTCTTAATTAAATCAATTCCCTTTTGTAGGAGTAAGATTTTAAATGGTATTTTTAATTATATATATTATAAATATATATATTATATATATATAGTAACAGTGTATGCCATCTACTGGTGACAGTTGCGGCAAAAACAATACATGTATTAGGTCTCATGCTTGAAAATTCACTGTGACCAATTTCAATGCCCTGCTCTAAACATAATAAGCTTTGTAATTTCTTTGTCAAAACAGAACATTAGTAGCTGGGCTGGAATTAAAAACAGCTTTTAGAAACTCACTGGGAGCTCTTTCTAAGTCCACTTTGTAGCTATGAGTGAGGATGACCATCTCTTGACACTGAAGTAGCTGATTGCAACATGGGTTGTAAAAGTCAGTACTTAATTAGCACATTCGTTTAGATAATATCACCAACCCAACTTCGACACCTATGTGTTCTTTTGTTCTGCTGTCTGTGACATCTTTTGATGATCTGCTTCTAAACTGCTTTTGCCTACAACCACACCACCCCCCTCCACTTCTATCCCCCCCACCCAACCCCCCCCCACCCCACCTTAAACCAGCTTATATTTCACCCCTTCCTGGGATTCAACTAGTTCTGTCGAAGGGTCATGAGAACTCGAAACGTCAACTCTTTTCTTCTCCGCCGATGCTGCCAGACCTGCTGAGTTTTTCCAGGTAATTCTGTTTTTGTTTTGGATTTCCAGCATCCACAGTTTTTTGTTTTTATCTCTGTGTAAAAGTCAGTAACTGTGCAGAGTCTTCCTGTTTTCTATTTAGACCCCTTTTGCTGCAGTGGTTTCTTTTTACAGATTATACATGCAAAAAAAAAATGCTTGGCAGCACACAAAGCCCTCCAGTCCAGTCCATTTGCTGAGTATAACTTCACTGCTGACAAACTATTCTAAAACTGGGGCATAAACAGAAGACATTTATCTATTGGGATAACCCTAGGAAGATGTCAGCCTTACACTATGGTTTTACTGAGTAAACCAACAGGTACCACTGATTAACATCTAGCTAGTTTTGTGGAACAAATAACATGAATGGGGTTGCAACAACAACAACAACTTATATTTATATAGTACCTTTACACCCCAAAGTACTTCACAGGAGCATTATAAAACAAAATATGATACTGAGCCACACAGGAAGATATTAGGTCAGATGACCAAAAGCTTGGCCACAGAGGTAGGTTTTAAGGAATGTCTTACAGTAGGAAAACAAGGTACAGGGAGAGAATTCCAGAGCTTGGAGCCTAGACAACTGAAGGCACGACCAACAATGGTGGAATTATTCAAACCGGAGATGCTGAAGAGGCCAGAATTGGAGGGGCACAGATATCTCGAAAGGCTGTGGGACTGGAGGAGATTACAGAGATGGGGAGGGGGCTAGACCATTTCACATTTAAATTTAGGGCTACGTTAAAAAAAATCTATAAAGGATACTGGAGAAATTAAAAATAATTTCCAAGATTGTTTTTAGCAAAGCCTCCTTTAAATTTCTGGCAAACAGATGTCTGAGTGAAGTGTCAGGAGTCGTCATAACCACTAGTAATAAAACTTCTGCCTGGGTCATGTCAAGACAATGTGTGCTGGGGTTTCATTCTGCAACTTAGATTAAACTGATTTCATTTGGCTCCAATACATTTTCCTTCTTTTTATTGTGATTTAAAGGCAGTATTTGCTGCCTTGGAGGTACTGAGACGAGGCTCCATGGCCATCCTTGGGAATGGTCTTTCTGAAATACTTCAACAGGCAGCT
Source organism: Carcharodon carcharias (assembly GCF_017639515.1). Classification (NCBI taxonomy): domain Eukaryota; kingdom Metazoa; phylum Chordata; class Chondrichthyes; order Lamniformes; family Lamnidae; genus Carcharodon; species Carcharodon carcharias. The sequence goes on from NC_054488.1 coordinate 13,541,383, forward strand.
TTGTCCTCAGACCTCTGAGGAAAAGAAAGTTGAAGTTATCTTCACCTCCCCGCTACCCCGGGCACGCAAAGCGTAAGGGGTGGATCCCCCACACAACACGTCACCAGCACAAAGTTACTGGGTAAGAATATGAAACGGAAGGAAAATGGAAGGAAAATCACAGCCAGGTCTCTGCAATTCGCCTCCCCCGCCGGTCTACCTCTGGTCCTGGAAAGCCTGCAACTTCTGCATGGCTTTCTTTTTTGCGCTCGCTGCTTACGTGCAGGTGAGTTTCCTGTTAACTGCTCGCGAACTCAGTGGGGTAACAAGTTTCATTCAACAACCCCCCCCCCCACCTCCCCAGTGCACATAATGTGGGACAACGTGCCCAAGTCCAACTTCGCTCCCCGATTGTATCACCCCCAAAAAAGGTGTTCCAGGTTATTGTGACTGGCATCCTCTTTTTTTAAAAAATTATTGTTTTCAATAATTAACAGCAGAGTTTGAAAAAAAAACTCAGCCAGGCTACTTTCCAGCCTCTGTGTTCACTTGGTTCATGGAGAATTAACTGCAATCCAAGCTATTTACCATCTTCCTTAATTTTGTGAAAAGGGTTATCCCAACTGCTTTAGAATGTCCAATACCAGTTTGCATCAAGACAACCTCAACAGGCCAAATGAGAGATAAAAACAAAAACAAAAAACTGTGGATGCTGGAAATCCAAAACAAAAACAGAATTACCTGGAAAAACTCAGCAGGTCTGGCAGCATCGGCGGAGAAGAAAAGAGTTGACGTTTCGAGTCCTCATGACCCTTCAACAGAACTGTTCTGTTGAAGGGTCATGAGGACTCGAAACGTCAACTCTTTTCTTCTCCGTCGATGCTGCCAGACCTGCTGAGTTTTTCCATGTAATTCTGTTTTTGTTTAGGCCAAATGAGAGTATCAGTGCAAAAGACAAGGCTGAAGCATTTGCAACAATCTTCAGCCAGAAGTCCCAAGTGGATGACCCATCTCGGCCTCCTTCGGAGATCTGCAGCAACACAGATGCCAGTCTTTAGACAATTTGATTCACTCCACATGATATCAAGAAACGGCTGAAGGCACTGGACACTGCAAAGGCTATGGGCCCTGACAATATTCTGGCAATAGTGCTGAAGACTTGTGCTACCGGAACTAGCCGTGCTCCTAGCCAAGTTGTTCCAGTACAGCTACAACACTGGCATCTGCCCAGCAATGTGGAAAATTGCCCAGGTATGTCCCATAACAAAAAGCAGGACAAATCCAATCCGGCTAATTACCGCCCCATCAGTCTACTCTTGATCATCAGTAAAGTGATGGAACGTGTCATCAACAGTGCTATCAAGCAGCACTTGCTTAGCAATAATCTGCTCACTGACGTTCAGTTTGGGTTCCGAAAGGATCACCGAGCTCTTGACCTCACTACAGCTTTGGTTCAAACATGGACAAAAGAGCTGAACTCCAGAGGTGAGGTGAGAGTGGCTGCCTTTGACATCAAGGCAGCATTTGACCTAGTGTGGCATCAAGGAGCCCTAGCAAAACTGGAGTCAATGGGAATCCGGGGGAAATCTCTCCACTGCTTGGAGTCATATCCAGAACAAAAGAAGATGGTTGTTGCTGTTGGAAGCCAATCATCTCAGTTCCAGGACATCACTGCAGGAGTCTCTCAAGGTGGTGTCCTCAGCCCAACCATCTTCAGCCGCTTCATCAATTACCTTCCTTCTATCATAAGGTCAGAAGTGGAGATGTTTGCTGATGATTGCACAATGTTCAGCACCATTTGCAACTACTCAGATACTGAAGCAGCCCCTGTTCAGATGCAGCAAGACCTGGATAATATCCAGCCTTGGGCTGACAGTGGCAAGTTAACATCCGTGCCATGTTGCCAGGCAATGACCATCTCCAACAAGAGAGAATCCAAGAGCCTCTTGACATTCAATGCTATTGCCATCATTGAATCCCTCATTATCAACATCCTAGAGTTTACCATTGACCAGAAACTGAACTGGACCAGCCATATAAATACTGTGGCTACAAGAGAAGGTCAGAGGCTAGGCATCCTGTGACAAGTAACTTACTTCCTGACTCCCCAAAGCCTGTCCACCATCCACAAGGTGCAAGTCAGGAGTGTGATTGAATACTCTCCACTTGCCTGGATGAGTGCAGCTCCAACAACACTCAAGAGATTTGACACCATCTAGGACAAAGCATCTTGATTGGACCCCAACCAGAAACATTCACTCCCTCCACCATCGACACACAGTAGCAGCAGTGTGTACCATCTACAAGATGCACTGCAAGAATTCGCTTAGACAGCACCTTCTAAACTCATGACCACTACCATCTAGAAGGACAAGGGCGGCAGGTGCATAGGAACACCACCATCTGGAAGTTCCCCTCCAAGCCACACACCATCCTGAATTGGAAATATATTGCCATTCCTTCACTGTTGCTGGGTCAAAATCCTGGAACTCCCTCCTTAACAGCACTGCGGGTATACCTAAACCACATGGACCGCAGCAGTTCAAGAAGGTGGTTCACTGCCACCTTCTGTTATGAAAGTATGATAATTTTCAGAATATTATTCTGGTTTATTGTAAAGTAGGTTTATGGGTGTGAGTGTAGTTGGTCCTGTCAATGTGATTTAATTACATTTGGAATCAGGTAGACTGCAAGCTGAAATTATCAAAAGAAGCTAGATGTATTTGAAAAGCTAAGGAGTAAACATGGATACTGGCTTAGCATGTAAGGTAAGAAGGGAATTTGCATTTTTAGATAAGTGAAGGGATTGTTTGGATTTCAAAGGGATGCTTGTCTATTTACAACTAGCCAGATAAGCAAGGCTACGGAGTATGTTTATTTTTCCCAAAGATTACTGACAATATTGGCAACATGAAGCTTTTTATATTATGGGAAAAAACATAAGGAACAATAGAATTTACATATTAAAGAGAGAGAAACATACATAAAGGAGAATGAAATATATGTGAGGTGAGGGTCATGTAAGTTCTAACAGGAATGTGTGAAAAAGCCTTGAAGAAGCTTCCAAACATTTGTACATAAGTCAGCTGTGTCCAGTAACTGAAGTTGGAGAAAACCATTTGGAACTCCACTGTCAAATGTGTACTTTGTTAACTTGCTGGTTTTGTTTTAAATCTAAAATCTATTGTGAACTGTTGCCTTAAAGGGGGTGTGTAAATGGGAGTTGGGTTAATTCGGAACTTTAGGATTTGTTAGAATATTAAGTCTTATGTATGTGTTTGAAATCTTTTATTTTGTTAATAAATATTTAATTTAATTTTTAAAATCTCTAAAGGTCTTAGTAGACTCATTACTTCTGAAATCAGTGCACACATCTTCTCATTGTAAATACAAATTGCAAATCTTTTGTGATAGCATGGCTAAATTTTCCTTGCGAATTTGGTTCACCTGGCACACATCATCTGCCACATCATAACACTTCTCAAGGGCAGTTAGAGACAGATGATAAATGCTGGCCTAGCCAGTGAAGCCCACATCCCAGGAATGAATAAAATAAATTATTATTTGAAATAAGGTCATCTTTCCCAGTCCCACAACCCTCCGAGATTTTTGCACTCCTGTAATCCTGGCCCCTTGTGCTTCCCAAATCATAATTGCTGCACCATTGGTGGATGTGCCTTCAGTTGCCTGGGCCCCAAACTCTGGAATTCCCTCTCTACACCTCTCCATCTCTCGACTCCACTTTTCTCCTTTGAGATATGTCGTCAAGCCTACTTCTTTGACCAAGCTTTTTGGTCTCCTTTATGGCCTGCTGTCATAATTTGTTTTATAATGCCTCTGTGAAGCACTTTGGGTGGTTTATTATGTTAAAGGTGCTATATATAAGTACAAGTTGCTGTTGGAGAAACACATATAAAGATAAGGGAACTACTTTGTAAGAAATGGATTTAAAGAGATGCTTGCCACCAGGAAAAATTGTTTAATCTTCAGGAAAGGGCCCTTGTTATTTTTATCATACAGGTCCATATTTTGCAGTTGTACTGATGATGAAACTGTCAATGTTCACCATCGTTACAACTGTGAAACTGACAGCAACTTCAGGTATCCACACACACACAAACACAGAAATCCAGAAGTTGCTGTCAGTGACTCCTGCTGCTCCACTGGACACACTGTTGAAGTCCCCCCAGACGGAAATCTTAGAAATTGCTTGAATTGATGTGAACTTCCACTCTTAGGCTACTTATCTCAACTTAAGAACCTTGGAAAAGTTACACAAGGTAAAATGAGGTGTAGCTGGATGTTTTAACGGTGTAATAAGTTCCTCTTCAGAGTGGAAAGCGAAATGTGTAGTAGTGTCCAAAAAGAAAATCATACCAGAATGTAAGATCACAGTGAAGGATAAAAAGGTCACACAGGTCGACAAATTTTGTTAAAAGCAAAACACTGCAGATGTTGGAAATCTGAAAGAAAAATAGAAAATGCTGGAAAAACTCAGCAGGTCTGGCAGCTTCTGTGTAGCGATAAACAGGGTTAAGCATTTTGAGTCCATACGACTCTTCTTCAGAGCAAATTTTGTTACCTAGGAAGTATGTTAGTATTGAACAGAAAGGGCAACCAAGTGATAAGACAAAGGACTGCAATGGCCAAAAATGCATTTCAAAAAAATTAAGAAAATAATGATCAACTCAAAATTAGTCATGAAAACAAAACTGAGAATCACACCAATTTTGACATCTGGAAGGGAGTGTTGGACGATCAGTGGAGTAATGCAGAGAAGAATTGAGGCTGCAGCATTGTGGTTTTTGAAGATATCTTGGACAAGTCACACTACCAATGAAGAGGTGCAAGTAAAATCTGAGACCAACAGAACTCTGCTGACCAATTTCAGGAAGAGACAGTTGGAATTTCTTGGACACATAATAAAAAATCATGATTTCGGAAGTCTGATGCTGATGGGAAAGATCAATGGTAAAAGAGACCGAGGTAGATAAAGAATGACCTTATTAAAGAGCCTTGCAAACTGATTGAATGTACCACCAACGAAGATGATCCATGCCTCTAGAGCAAGATTAATATTGAGGTCCATACTCCCTCTTGGGACATGGTACCCGTGAGAGAAAGAGAATAAGTTCCTAATTATTGTGGGCCAACCTCTCTGGCCCTGAAAAACTAACTTTATGGAATGTCAAATTTCTCTATATGATAAACATACCATAGATTTTTAAAAAATATAATGGGCTGGATTTTGTGGTGAAATAATGTGCTGCCATTGACCTTGAAGAAAGCTGTCTACAAAGAGCTAGCGATCTCTGTGGCATGGCCTGCCCCTTTCCTGCAGGCTGTTTAAATCTGGTGCTAAATCAATGAGCTCTCCAGGTGTCCAGCAACAGTGATGTCATTAAGTAGGATAAGCAACCAATCACAGTGAAGTAATCTCACATAGCAAACCAAGAATGCACTACTTTCACTTTAATATTTTAGATTGTGAAATTAATGATTATGATTGGATTAAGAAAGAAGCTGATGTACAAATAAACAATGCATATTTAAAAATGGGTTTTTTTTGTCATAATGGAGAAATTTGACATTCACCAATTGTTAAATTAACTTCTCAGGGCTGGTGAAGGTGTTCAGCAATAAGTATGAACTTAGTCCACTCTTAAAATCCCAGTTACACCTCACTTAACAAGTGTAACTTTTTCAAAGGTTCTTACAGCAAGGCTAGCAGCACCCTCTGTAGAAGCAATAATTACTGACAGAATCTCTAGATAACTGTGTTATTGTGGGCATGTGCAGAGCCTCAAAGTTACTGTCAGTTTTTTTAGCTTACACCTTCATCCCATGTGTATGCTCAGTCTTCATTTCACTCCCTATAAAATCATTTAAAAGTGAAGGATAATCAGTGTGTTTTACTTCCTGGTTTGCTGACTGTGAGAATACTTCAATGCGATTGGCTCCTTAGCTTGCCTGATGACATTGCTATAGTTGAGATCAAGTATAGCTAGCACCAGAATCAAGTTAACTTCGGGAAAGTGGAAATCCACAGCACAAAGATTGTCGGATCCAGCCCATTGTCAGCAGTGAGAGGGCTGTGCAATTTTGTAGACTGGCAGAATTTGTGAAAGTTGGTGGGTGACATGACAAGACAATAAGGTTGCACCCAACTGGTCTTGTGTGCTCCTTTCCACATCTTCTTCCATAGGAAGGGTTCTGCCCTCTGAAGGTTCAGCTCGTTTACAACCATCAGCAAGTCAATGTTCACTTTCCCATCAGATGTCATGATGCCTCCACTTTAAGGCAGTTCATCATTCCACTAATATTTAACCCAAAAAGACAAGTTTCAGGCTGATTCCAGGGCGACGAAGCTATTCCGCTGATATCTCTACGGCATCCAACAATACCAGGCACACTGGTGTAATGTTTATTCAACAATCACTGAATTCACCATTTACTTTATTACCTGTTTAATTATGTTTGCCTTTCCTCCTCCTGTCTCATTCTGTTCTTCATTTCTGAGGGAATGTGGTGACCATGAGCCTCCTGTGCATCTCTTATGTTAATCACGCTCTTATAAGTGGCTGTGCTTTCGGCTGCCTAGGCCTCAAATTCCGGAATTCCCTCCCTAAACCTCTGCACTTCTCTCTTTTCCTTTCAGGGGCTCCTTAAAGCCGAACTCATTGAACAGGCTTATGTGGCTCAGTGTCAAATTTTGTTTGGCAACACTCCTGGTGAAGCACCTTGGGATGTTTTACTCCATTAAAGCTGCTATATAAATGCAATCTCTTGCTGTATAGCAGTAAGATCTTACGCTCAAATCTGAAACCATTGTAGGTTAGCATAACATACAATAAAAGATGCAACACATCAACTGTTTAATGTTCCTATTTTTATACAAACTACAGCTAACTTTGCATGATCAGAGTAGCTATGGAATAACATTGGAAATCAAAATTATATAGCTAATGTATTCGATAATAGTAATTTTGCCATCAACATTTTGTGGTTAAGGCTCCAACAGCCCTACAACCCTCTATGTTCCTTCAATTTTATCCTTTTATACATCCCCAATTTTCATTGCCCACCATTGGTGGTTGCACTTTCAGTTGCCTAGGCTCCGAGCTCTGGAATTCTCTGATTAAGTATCTCTGGCTCCCTCTCCTCCTTTAAGACTCTCCTTAAAATCTATTTTTCTGATCGATCTTTTGTTCATCTGTCCTCATCTGATGTGGTTAAGTGATCTCAGATAGAGAAGCAGTTATCATGCTACAGTTGGTCTCAGCAATACTCAGCATGGTGGGATGGGAGAGCCAGAGAGGAGGAATGGGCAGGGGTTCTATCTCTAATCCACCATCCTCAGAACTACAGCTGCAAAGTTCTGAAACTCTCATCAATGCTTTTGTTCCCTTCAAACTCACCTACTTCAGTAGTCTCCTGACTCCTCCCCCCTCCAGCCATTTTCCAGCCTTTGTAAACTTAATTTCATCCTAAATCCTGCCTAACTTATACTGAATTCAGTTTAGCCATCAGCCCTGTGCTCACTGACCTATGTTAGCTCCCAGTCCAACAACACCTCAGCTTTAAATTTCTCATCAATTTGTTCAAATCCCTCCATGGCCTTGCCGCTCCCCAGCTCTCTGGCTCCAACAGCCCTACCACCCTCTATGTTCCTTCAATTTTATCCTTTTGTACATCCCCAATTTCCATTGCCCACCATTGGTGGTTGCACTTTCAGTTGCCTAGGCTCCGAGCTCTGGAATTCTCTGATTAAGTAGCTCTGGCTCCCTCTCCTCCTTTAAGACTCTCCTTAAAATCTATTTTTCTGATCGATCTTTTGTTCATCTGTCCTAAAATCTCCTGATGTGGTTCAGTGTCAAAGTTTGTCTGATTTTGTCTCTGAAGCCCTTTGCTACATTAAAGGTGCTTTTGGAGGCACATAGTTGAAATGTACGGATATAAGTGAGTGCAGGGCTGGATTCTATTGTAATGAACCTCATGTTAAAACAAAAACAGAATTACCTGGAAAAACTCAGCAGGTCTGGCAGCATCGGCGGAGAAGAAAAGAGTTGACGTTTCGAGTCCTCATGACCCTTTGACAGAGCTGTCACATATAATTGTACCTGTCCATATAACTTGATGACTTGTTTGGAGCTTTGGTTTAGCATGTAGAGTACAGAATATTCACAATATTTGCAACAAAGTCAGAAGTAATGCAATATGTTGACAGGGTGTGGAAGGTAATTTGGGGGGAGGGTGAGATGCTGCTATTTCTGGATAAACCAAGCTTTTTATACAGCTGTGCTTTTTGAAGAAAACGCTGGTGACACCAAAGTCATTCACATGCATTATTTGCAGTTCAAAGTCTGATGAACGGGGAACTTTTAAAATAAACACCGGCTTTTAGCTCTTCTGTAGCACCTCTGGAACGTATTATAAACAGGCTGCAATAATGTTATATGCACTTTGACTACAAGCTTAATTTATATTGCAATAAGATTTATTCTTACAGTCATAACTTTTAATACATATTCTTGTTCTTTTTATTTCAATTCACAATTTTTTTTTTTTGCTAATGCCCCTCTTCAATGCATTGAGATTGGAGTATGACCTGTCTTACCTCCTTTTGTTGAGGTCTCTTTGTTTCTGGCTCATACTGATTTTGTTACAACAGACTTGACGTCTACAGGGATTCACAGAAACAACTCACTGTACCACTATGCTGTACCTCGACTGCTACCCAGTTAATAAGATCTCAGCGTGGAATTTTCTGTCAGGGTTGATTTTATGGGAAAGTGGAGTAAGATTCGACAACACGCTTTAGTACAGCAACAATAGCTACTTATACTAAGATAAAAGCAAAATACAATGGAGGCTGGAAATCTAGAACAAAACAAAAATACCCGGAAAAACTCAGCAGGCCTGACAGCATTCGTGGAGAGGGATACAGTTGACATTTCGAGTACGTATGGCCCTTCATCAGAATTTAAGGCATATAGTATTAGTTCTGATGAAGGGTCTTACAGACTCAAAACGTCAACTGTATCCCTCTCCGCAGATGCTGTCAGGCCTGCTGAGTTTTTCCAGGTATTTTTGTTTTTGAGCTACTTACACTTACACCTTTAACATTATAAAATGTTCCAAGGTGCTGTACAGGAGCATTTTACAATAAAATGACAAACTGAGCCACAAAAGGCAATATTAAGGCAAATGGCCAGTCAAAGAGGCAAGTTTTAAGAAACATCCTAAAGGAAGAGAGAGAAACAGTGAATCAGAGCAGTTTAGGGGGATTGCAGAACTTCAGACCTAGGCAGCCGAAGCCTTCTTCACCAGTAGCGGAGCAACAAAAATTGGGAGTGCTGAGAGGGCAGAATTAGATGAATGCAGGTATCCCAGAAGGCTGTGGGGCTGGAGGAGATCACAGGTGCAGAGGGGCAAGGCCATGGAAGGATTTGAAAACGCGGATGGGAATTTTAAAGCCAAGATGCTGTTTGACTGTGGCCAGACAAATTAGTCACTGCAAAAACACGTCAGTCGAAGACCACGCATTTTCGCTCTGATGTACCATTACTGATATTAGCCTGAGCCTTTTTAAGGTTAAGTAACTGACTATTTTTTGTGATATGAAAATTGTAGCAGCAAGGAAAAAGCCAAGATTGTGTCAGCTTGTAATTATTATGGATATGCCACTTAGTCATAAATGCTTCAAGTGAGTCAGCAAAAGTTTAAAGTTAGCAAAAATGATAACCTTTTAGACATAATAATTTCCATGTTTTTCTGTGGGAATAAATATTTGTCATGTTTATTGGTACTAAAATTATGCTGGTGCAGTGAATTGAACACACAATGGGCTATGTAAATGCAACCCATGAGTAGAGGTCACAGAACCACTGAATAGTGCAGAAGTAGGCCATTTGGCCCATCATGTCTGCTCTGCCTCTTTGAATTAGCATTTCATCTAATGCCATTCTCCTGCCTTCTCCCTGTAACTCTGTACATTCTTTCATTTCAAATAATCATCCAATTCCCTTTTGAATTCCTTGACTGAACCTGCCTGTGCCAGTGCATTCCAGATCCCAACCACTTGCTGTGTGAAAAAGTTATATCTCGTATCACGTTTAATTCTTTTACCAATTACTTTAAATCTGTGCCATCTTGTTCTCAATCCTTCTGCCAATGGGAACAGTTTCTCCCGATCTACCCTGTCCAGGCCCCTCAAGATTTTGAATAGCTCCATTAAATCTCCTCTCAACCTTCTTTTCTCCAAGGAAAAGTCCCAACTTCTCCAATCTAACTTCATAACTGAAGTTTCTCATCCCTGGAACCATTCTTGTAAACCCCTTCTGCACTTTCCAATGCCTTCACATCCTTCCTAAAATGCAGCACCCAGAACTGGACACAATACTCCAGCTGAGGTATAACTAGTGTCTTACAAGCTCAGCTTAACCTCCTTGCTCTTGCATTCTATGCCCCTATTAATAAAGCCTAGGATACTGCATACTTTACTAACTACACTCTCAACCTGTCCTGCCACCTTTAATGACTTTTGCACATATACACCCATGTCCCTCTGCTCCTGCACCCCCTTTAGAATTGTCCCCTTTATTTTATATTGTCCGTCCTGCTCTTCTTCCCAAAATGAATCACCTCACAATTCTCTGCATCGAACTTCATCTGCCACCTATCTGCCCACTCCACCAACTTGTCCATGTCCTTTTGACATTTACACTGACCTCCTCACAGTTTACAATGCTTCCAAGTTTTGTATTGTTGGCAAATTTTGCAATTGTTCCCTGTACACCAAGGTCTAGATCATTAATATATATCAGGAAAAGCAAGGGTCCCAATACTGACCCCTAGAGAACTCTTCAACAAACCTGCCTCCACTGAGAAACAACCAATAACCACCATTACTCTGTTCCCTGTCACTCAGCCAATTTTGTATCCATGTTGCTACTGTCGCTTTTATTCCATGAGCTATAACTTTTCTCACCAGTCTGTTGTGCGTCACTGTATCAAATGCCTTTCAGAAGTCCATGTACACCACATCGACAGCCTTGCCCTTGTCAACCCTCTCTGATACCTCTTCAAAAAATGCCCTATTCCCTTAATTAACCTGCATTTGTCCGTGTGGCAATTAATTCTCTCCTGAATAATAGCTTCTAGAAGTTTCCCCATCGCTGAAGTTAAAGGTAATTGATAGTTTGGAATCGCATTGTTAATTTGAATTATATTTTTAATGTCAGTACTTTCTTACGAACTAAAATATGTAAACTTATGCATTTTAGCTAGCAGAATGAATTTTTTTTTCACTATTCCAGTCATATAGGTAGGATATATAGAATTGTACTGCGGGGGAACAGATGTATAGAAGTCATGAAAATTTCAGACATCAGGGTTAAGTGTTGGTGTAATTACAATTTTGTGAAGTATTTCAGGAATTTGAACTGATATGCCACCAATACTCTCAACTTGTACACTGTTGTACTTTGCATGGAGAGAACCCCCTCATTGTAAGGTAAACAGCGCACTCTACTGTCCCATATTGTGTATTGTCTAGAGTGGCTGTGTTATTTAATCATGCACCAATGGTTTAAATAATCAAACCAACTTAACAGAACATAAATCTGCTTCCAAATTTCTGCTAACTGCACATTTCCTAGATTTGCATAAAATTAGCCATTTTATGCAAATCTAGGAAGTGTGCAGTTAGCAGAAGTTTGGAAGCAGATTTATGTTCCGTTGTTAAATTTGTATGATTATTTAAATCACTGATACATAATTAAATGACAGAGACACTCATCACCACATTGAAGAACCTCCACTGCTGTGTCTGTGATTGAAAATACCTAAACATTTGCTTAATGGGTTTTGACATCACCTCATATACACAAATGCAGCTGGTCACCCTGCACCGTAATTAAAATTAAATAGTTGAAAAGTCAACAGTTATGAATCTCCATCGCAAAACAATTTATTCAAAAATGTAATCTCTCTTTTTTTTTGAATTGTCACAGATTAATGATCCAGATGCAGGAATATGGATCGTGAGTATATTTAATTACAAAGTGGACTACCTAAGAATTGCTCAGTAATATTTTGGTTATATGTTGATGTTAAGTAAAGAACAAAGAAATTTGTCACCATCTCTTTTCATCAACAGGTTGCCTATGTAATCCCTGCTGCTTTATCCTTTCTTGTTGGGCTGAATCCACCAATCACAGGTAGAAAGCACATTGTCACTCAGTCAGTATTTCCCTTAGGCTATATTTATTGTTGAATGCAAAGAATGCTTCTCACCCCTGTTTCCAAATCCATGATTGGCCTTGTCGCCTCACTAACTCTGCAACCTCTTTCAGCTCCACAACTCTCCGAAATTCCTGTGCTCCCCCATTCTGGTCTCTTGTACAAACCCGATTTTCAGTGCTCCACTATTGGCGACCATGCCTTCAGTTGCTGCGATCCCAAGATCCAGAAGTCTCTCCCTGAATCTCCACCTCTCTCCTTTGAAATTATTTCTTGAACGTTACCTCTTTGACCCAGTGTTTAGTCTGACAGTGTGGTTAAATGTCAAATTTTGTTTGATGATACTTCTGTCGAGCATCTAGGGACATTTTAATAGGTTATAGGTTAGGTTATATAACAGCAAGTTGTTGTAGAATATTTTGGTGCATCTCAGAATAATGTGAGTGTCTGGCCTCGCTAATGGTTGTAAAGCGGTCTGCGTTTAGTTAGATTGAGACATTTTTAATATAGTTCTTAATGATCACAAGTGCACAGGGCAGGAAAAAGCTGCCCATACCTTGTTGCTGAATTGACCATCTCATTCAGAAAAGCTGTAAACATGGCCGGTGTAGAAAATGGAAAGGTCATTTTTCCTTTGTAATTTTTCTGCCAAAGAACTAGTTGCGGCAACTTAGCTGACCACCATGTGCTCAGTCAGCAACATATTCTGAAAAGGACCTTGCCAGTATTATCAGGTCCCTTCTTTCTCTCAGTACATGGACTTTTGATCTGAATGATGATAGCTCAGGACAAGCAGCCTTCTGCGACAGGAAAAATGATCGATCTTCATTTCTTATAGTATTTGTGCCTGAGCAGTTGTCAGTTTTCCCACTGGTACCAGTCCTGGTTATTCAGTGCAAGTGTCCTCTTCCACCTATGATCTACGAAAACAAACCTTTGCTATCCCCCCAAAATATTGAGTCTGTAAATCTGTGATTTAAGTTTGTTATGTTACACATTGAAGGTTGGACAATCTTTTCAACTGTCGCATTTCAGAAACAACCGTAAAACAAGTTTCTATTTCCATTCCCATTCATGTGGCATTTTTCATGATTGCTTTTTGCACCATCAATAATTGTTCTTTTATATATTAATTCTGGGATGTGGGAGTCGCTGGCTAGGCCAGCATTTATTGCCCACCCCTAATTGCCCATGAGAAGGTGGTGGTGAGCGGCCTTCTTGAACCGCTGCAGTCCATGTGGTGTAGGTACACCCACAGTGCTGTTGGAAAGGGAGTTCCAGGATTTTGACCCAGCGACAGTGAAGGAACGATGATACATTTCCAAGTCAGGATGGTGTGTGGCTTGGAGGGGAACTTCCAGCTGGTGGTTTTCCCATGTGTCTGCTGCCTTGTCCTTCCAGATGGTAGTGGTCGGGGTTTGGAAGATGCTGTCTGAGGAGGCATGATGAGTTCCTGCAGTGCACCTTGTAGACCTTCTGTCACTGTGCATCAGTGGCGGAGGGAGTGAATGTTTGTGGATGAGGAGCCAATCAAGCAGGCTGCTTTGCCCTGGATGGTGTCCAGCTTCTTGAGTGTTGCTGGAGCCACACTCATCCAGGCGATTGGAGAGTGTTTCCTCGCACCCCTGATTTGTGCCTTGTAGATGTTGGTCAAGCTTTGGGGAGTAAGGAGGTGAGTTATTCATCACAGGATTCCTAGACTCTGATCTTCACTTGTAGCCACAGTATTATATAGCTAGTCCAGTTCAGTTTCTGGTCAATGTTAACTCCCAGGATGTTGATAGTGGGGGATTCAGTGATGGTTATGCCATTGAATGTCACAGGGCAATGGTTAGATTCTGTCTTGTTGGAGATGGTCATTTCCTGGCACTTGTGTGACATGAATGTTACTTGCCACTTGAGAGCCCAAGTCTGGATATTGTCCAGGTCTTGCTGCATTTGGGCATGGACTGCTTCAGTTTCTGAGGAGTTGTGAATGGTGCTGAACATTGTACAATCATCAGCGAACATCCCCACTTCTGACCTTATGATAGAAGCAAGGTCATTGCTGAAGCAGCTGAAGATGGTTGGGCCTAGGACACTACCTTGAGGAACTCCTGCAGTGATGTCCTGGAGCTGAGGTGACTGACCTCCAACAACCACAACCATCTTCAATTGCGCTGGGTATGACTCCAACCAGTGGAGAGTTTCCCCCCCTGATTCTCATTGACTCCAGTTTTGCTAGGGTACCTTGATGCCTCACTCAGTCAAATGCTGCCTTGATGTCAAGGGCAGATGCTCTCACCTCACCTCCAGAGTTCAGCTTTTATGTCAATGTTTGAACCAAGGCTGTAACGAGGTCAGGAGCTGAGTGGCCCTGGCGGAACCCAAACTGAGCGTCAGTGAGCAGGTTATTGTTAAGCAAGTGCTGCTTGATAGCACTGTTGATGACCCCTTCCATCACTTTACTGATGATCGAGAAAAGACTGATGGGGCAGTAATTGGCCAGATTGGGCTTGTCCTGCTATTTCTATACAGGACATACCTGGGCACTTTTCCACGTAGCCGGGTAGATGCCAGTGTTGTAGCTGTACGGGAAACATTTGGCTAGCGGCATGGCAAGTTCTGGAACACATGTCTTCAGTACTATTGCTGTAATATTGTCAGGGCCCATTGCCTTTGCAATACCCAGCACCAAGGAAGATGGCTGTGGTTGTTGGAGGTCAATCATCTCAGTCCCGGGACATCACACAGGAGTCCCTCGGGGTAGTGTCCTAGGCCCAACCATCTTCACCAGTGCTTCATCAATGCCCATTCCTCCATCATAAGGTCAGAAGTGGGGATATTCACTGATGATTGCACAATTATTGCAACCTTTGCAACTCATCAGATGCTGAAGCAGTCTATGTCCATGCACAGCAAGACCTGGAAAACATCAGGCTTGGGCTGATAAATGAAAAGTAATATTTGCATCTCACAAGTGTCAGGCAATGACCATCTCCAACAAAAGAGAATCTAACCATCTCCTCTTGATAATCAATGGCATCACCATCACTGAACTCCACCATTGTCATCCTGGGGGGTGGGGCATCGTTAACCTTAACTGGACCAGCCACGTAAGGACTATGGCTACAAAGCAGTTCAGGGCATGGGCATTTTGCAGTGGGTGACTCACCTCCTGACACTCCAAAGTCTTTCCACCATCTATAAGGCACAAGTCAGGAGAGTGATGGAATCCTCTGCTCTTCCATGGATGAATGCCCATTAACCTTTTTAAAAAAAGAGTTCTGCTACAACTTGCACTTCACCAGATTTGATTCAGCCGCTGAAATTCAGGGTGCACTTGAGTGCTGACGGTTGTATCTCTTATCATTGTCGTTGGGTTTCAAACAATGTGTCCAGTTTTAAATCAACAAAATGTTCATTGGCACTGATGCACTTCTTTAACCCAAAGGGGCACTGCCACAATTGATGGGCTTGGTGGAGGAAAGGTTAGCATAGTTATTAGTGTCAGCTAAGCTCAGTGTCAGCACCCTTGTCTTTGAGTCAGTAAATTGTGGGTTCAAACCCTACCCCAGAGATCTGAATGTAGAATCTAGGCTGATAGAGCTGCCATCTTTCAAATGTGAAGTTAAACCAAGGCCCCATCTTGCTCAGGTGGCACCATCTTGAAGAAGAGCACAAGTACGTCCCTGATTTCATGGGCAGCTTTTTACACTTAGCCAACGTGACTGAAACAATAATTCCTCTCATTATTGTTTGTGGGATCTTGTTGTGTTGTGTGCAAATGGTTAGCTGCATTTCCCTTCATTGCAACAGCTGTAATACTTCAAAAGTACATGATTGGCTGTGAAATGATTTTGGATGTCTTGAGAGTGTGAAAGGGGTGCTATATAAATGCAAGTTCTTTCTTCCATTCTATTAGCAGTGGTGAAAGGAATGGGATATGCTATGGTAACACTAATTTTAAGGAATTCCTGTGAAGAAGCTCATAAGAAAAGGTCCATATGATATTTCCTGTCTCAATCTTGATTTTTTTCCCTCAGTTTATCATCCCTTTTACCTTAATCCTTTGTAGACAACTTTGTCTGGAGAAGTCTCTCGGATTTGCACATGTTCATGTGTTCAATGGTCGCGATCCTGTGGGCTTGGCGGCTTCAACATGCTGCAAAGAGCAACGTTTTCCAAGAGGAGGAGGGGCGGTACGCAACTTCCACTTTAACTATGTCACTGACACAAGCAATAACATTTTACTGCATGTCATAGAGTCATAGAAGTCTACAGCACAGAAAAAGGCCCTTTGGCCCATCGAGCCTGCGCTGGTCAAACAAGTAACTAACTATTCTAATCCCATTTTCCAGCACCAGGCCCATAGCCGTGTATACCATGGCATTGCAAGTGCACATTCAAATATTTCTTAAATGTTATGAGGGTTTCTCCCTCTGCCACCCTTTGAGGCAGTGAGTTACAGATTCCCACCACCCTCTGGGTGAAAAACATCTTCCTCACATCCCCTCTAATCCTCCTGCCCCTTACCTTAAATCTATGCCCCCCTGGTTATTGATCCCTCCACCAAGGGGAAAAGTTCCTTTCTGTCTACCCTATCGATGCCCCTCATAATTTTATACACCTCAATCATGTCCCCCCTCAATCTCCTCTGCTCCAAGGAAAATAACACCAGTCTATCCAATCTCTCCTCATAACTAAAACTCTCCAGCCCAGGCAACATCCTGATAAATCTCCGCTGCATTGTCTCCAGTGCAATCACATCCTTCCTATAATGTGGATTCCAGAACTGCACGCGATACTCTAGCTGTGTCCTAACCATCAGTCATTCATTTACAAGTAAACACATTTGAGTATTACTGAAAAGAAAGATGAGTTGCCAAAGTTTTTCATCTTTCTCTCATCAGGATACGCAAAAATGCCGAACTTCAAACAAGCACAAAAATTTATACAGCAGGAGAAAAAGTGCTAGACATGACATACATTCATCCCCAGGGACCCGTTCTCTGCAAACAAAAGGAATATGTTCAAGCCTTGCACAATTTTTGAATTACCCAGGAGCTTGTGGAGTCTATAGTTCCCTGTTGCTTTTGCCATGGTAATGCCTTGGCGAATCAGAGCTGATTTGCCAACCAATCAGCACCCTTTCCTCCTGTAGTATAAATTGTGGTGATTGTTTGAAATTTGGTATTCTTGTATTTGTCCTGATGAGTGCAAGATGAAAAGCTTCAGCAACATGTCTCTCTTTTCAGTAATATTCAAGCATATTTGGTTCATTTTCCTCCATTCAACATGCTGTAGAAATACAAGTAATTGCTTCTTTGGGCACCCCTTTCATTTCATTTTATTTTTGCCCTTTTGGATCTTTCCATGTCACACTCTGTCCTTTGTCCCAGAGCTTGGGCCGAGCGAGATGCTCCCAGGCCTTTTACCCAGGTCAACCTTGGTTCAGCCACTTGGCAATTTACAGGGGAGACTGGGTAATTTTCCTGTCAATCTTCAGTTTGGCTCAATTGGTATCACTTGTACCTCTGAATCAGAAGATTGAGAGCTCAAGCCTCATGTAATCTAGGCTGACACTAGAATTAAGTGCTAGATTATCAGAGATGCAATTTTTCAGTTTAGGTATTGAACTGAAGCTCGTCTAGCTGGTCAGGTGGATGTGAAAGATCCCATGGCTGGTTGTGGGACTTTGCTGTGTGCAAATTAACAATTGGGTTTACCTATATAATGAAGTGGCTGCACTTAAGTAAGCAGTAAAGTGCTTGGCATTGTTCCAAAGTGCTGTATAATTACAAGTTTTTTCATGAATGATGGCATGAGTTACCTTCAAAAGAATTTAGTTGTCTGTATTCACTGTAGTTGTTACTATGAACTTTTTCCATTTCTTTTTACATTTCTTATAGATGTAAATTCCTTTTTATGTGGGTTGTTATGTATGTGATTTGTCTGTTCAATAATTGCTTTGCTACTTTCAAATCACAATGCTTTTTTTTTTGTGAGATTATGAAATAGGACCGTTTTGATTCTTGCTCTGTTATTCTGTTTTGTTTTGCAGGGAGTTTTTGGGGTTAGTTATTATTGTTATATGGATTCTTCTGTGTCGACATTCAGGAAAGTGAGTATAGTTCAATATTTTTCAAACACATCTTCAGGCATATGATATTTAAACAAAGAAATAACATGAATAATTCATCATCTAGGTTCCTTTATTCATTCCAACAATATTCTGTACAATACTCCTAAACCTAGAAGCTCTTTCTTTCAATGTACCTGCCCACAACCTTATGCTTTCCAAGGACTACCAGAGATAGAATATATATCACAGAATCTCACAGTGCAGAAGAGGCCCTTTGGCCCATCGGGTCTCCACTGACATGTGAGAAACACCTGACTTACCTACCTAATCCCATTTACCAGCACTTGGCCCATAGCTTTGAATTTTATGATGTGCCAAGTGCTCATCCAGGCACTTTTTAAAGGAGGTGAGGCAACCCGCCTTCAACACCCTCCCAGGCAGCACATTCCAGACCATCTCCACCCTCTGGGTAAAAAAGTCTTTTCCTCACATCCCCCCTAAACCTCCTGCTCCTCACCTTGAAATTATGTCCCCTTGTGACTGACCCTTCAACTATGGGGGACAGCTGCTCCCTATCCACCCTGTCCATGCCCCTCATAATCTTGTACACCTCGATCAGGTCGCCCCTCAGTCTTCTCTGCTCCAACAAAAATAACCCAAGTCTATCCAACCTCTCTTCATAACTTAAATGTTTCATCCCAGGCAACATCCTGGTGAATCTACTCTGCACCTCCAGTGCAATCACATCCTTCCTATAATGTGGCGACCAGAACTGCACACTGTACTCCAGCTGTGGCCTCACCAAGGTTCCATACAACTCCAACATGACCTCCCTATTTTTGTAATCTATGCCTCGATTGATAAAGGCAAGTGTCTCATGCCTTTTTTACCACCCTACTAACATGCCCCTCCGCCTTCAGAGATCTATGGATACACACGCCAAGGTCCCTTTGTTCCTCAGAACTTCCTAGTGTCATGCTGTTCATTGAATACTTCCTTGTCAAATTACTCCTTCCAAAGTGTATCACCTCACACTTTTCAGGATTAAATTCCATCTGCCGCTTATCTGCCCATTTGACCATCCCATCTATATCTTCCTGTAGCTCAAGACCCTCAACCTCACTGTTTACCACCTGACCAATCTTTGTGTCATCCGCAGGCTTACTAATCCTACCCCCCAACACAGTCATCTATGTTGTTTATATTAATAACAAATAATAGGGGACCCAGCCCAGATCCCTGTGGTACGCCACTGGACACTGGCTTCCAGTCACTAAAGTATCCTTCTGTCATCACCCTCTGTCTCCCACAACTAAGCCAATTTTGAATCCACCTTATCAAATTACCCTGTATCCCATGTGCATTTGCCTTTTTTATAAGTTTCTCATGTGGGACCTTGTCAAAGACTTTGCTGAAATCCATATAAACTACATCAACTACACTACCCTCATCTGCACACCTGGTCACCTCCTCAAAAAATTCAATCAAATTTGTTAGGCATGACCTCCCTCTGACAAAGCCATGCTGACTATCCCCTGATCAAACCTTGCCTCTCCAAGTGGAGATAGATTCTCTCCTTCAGAATTTTCTCTAATAGTTTCCCTACCAGTGATGTGAGACTCACTGGACTGTAGTTCCCTGGCTTATCTCTACAACCCTTCTTAAATAGCAGAACCATCTATTATTCTGAAAACTCACGTCCTTCAGAGCAATTGGATTCTTACATATTACCACCTTATCAATGACTCTTCATTCAGTATTACTCTTTAGCAAATGTTAATGTTTACCAAAAGCCTAGGTCACAGGACTAGTGTCATATACAACATAGAGATGGTATTGTGGTTTGTCTACAGTACTGCCATTTGTTATACAAATGATCCCAGTGGTCTTAAAGAGACAGGCTAGATGTTAAATATTACAGGTGCTTCAGATCACAGACTACCCAAACGGTATCAACTAGTCCTTTAAAATTACTACTACGTCTCCTACATTTAGAGGAGACAGTGGCATAGTGATAACGTCACTGGACTAGTAATCCAGAGGCCCAGGCTAACGGTCTGGGGTCACAGGTTCAAATCCCACCACGGCAGCTGGTGGCATTAAAATTTGATTAATAAATCTGGAATGTAAAGCTAGTCTCAGTAATGGTGACCGTGGAACTATCATTGATTGTCGTAAAAACCCATCTGGTTCACTAATGTCCTTTAGGGAAGAAAATCTTTTCTGGGTTCCATGTGACTCCCAATCCACAACCATGTGGTTGACTGTCAACTACACCCTGAAATGGCCTAGCTCGACACTCAGTTCAAGGGGCAATTAGGGATGGGCAACAAATGCCGGCCTTGCCAATGATACCCACGTCCCATGAAAGAGTAAATTTTTTTTAAATTAGAGAAATATTTGAGTTAAGTTTCACCTTTTCTATCATTTTGCGTAGACGAACAATATCCAGTATGAACAGTAGCGTTCTGTATATATTTTTAAAAAGAGATAATTGACTCTTCAGTGAGTCATATGCACCCTTAACTTTCTCCCCATTCTTTCTAGGTTCTGTCATGATGTTAACCTTGGCCATAGACATTGGATAGATGGCTAGGTTCACCGATCCCCTCTTTGGCTAGAGACATGAGCTGAACATCAACCTGAAAAGAACACCCCAGCTATTCTTCTCCCCTCATGCCCCCACTCCCTCCCCTTCAATGATATAGTTTAACCTTTGCCTTGCACAATTTGTATTAGGACTCGAGCAGAGTGGGTGGATTAAATGTGTGACTTGCCACTTCAATGTGCTGCTTTTTAGTGTTCTGATGCACATTGCCATCTTGTTGCTATTATTTTTTTCCAGTTTAAGTGCACCTAGAATCATTTGCTCAGTGATTACCAGTGCCTAACAGTTAAAATGCAATGATTCATTGTGTGGAATATTAACATGAGCTGAAGTTAGTATCGCTGTTAAAAGTAAATATGTGAGATGCTGCCAAATAGCAAATATTTTTCAAATCCTGTCACTCATAGCCCTGTGGATTTCCAAACCAGTAGCTAATCTGTCAGACAACTAGAGGACTCACTCCTATCTAGCCCAGAATACATGGCTTCAGTTCTTTGCCCTCATTGCAGGATCATATTGTGCCCTGATTCCACAGTAACATAGACCAGGTCTAAATGACTAAGCTTTGTAGGTGGGCACTGCTAGCCATTTATGCAGGATTATCAGAAAAGATAACAGAGACACGGATTAATCAGGGATAGTCAGCATGGGCCTGTTAAGAGAAGGTCGTGTTTGACGAATTTTTGATGAGGTAGCAAGGAGTGTTGATGAGGGTAATGCATTTGATGTGGTCTACATGGATTTTAGCAAAGCTTTTGAGAAGGTCCCTCATGGCAGACTGGTCAAGAAAGTAAGACCCCATGGGATCCAAGGCAAAGTGGCACGTTAGATCCAAAAATTGGCTGAGAGGCTGGAAGAGAGGGTGATGGTAGATGGATATTTCTGTGACTGGAAGTCTGTTTCCAAAGGGGTTCCGCAGGGCTCGGTGCTGGGGCCCTTGCCGTTTGTGGTGTACATAAATGATTTGGACTTAAATGGAGGGCTATAATCAAGAAGTTCACAGATGACACAAAAATTGGTAGAGTGCTAGATAGTGAGGAGGATAGTCGTAAACTGTAAGACAATATCAATGGACTGGCCAGATGGGCGGTGCGGTGGTAAATGGAATTCAACCCGGAAAAGTGTGAAGTAATGCACTTGGGGAGGGTTAACAAGGCAAGGGATTACACTATGAATGGGAGGACCCTGGAAAGTACTGAAGATCAGGGGGACCTTGTTGTGCATATCCACAGATCCCTGAAGGTAGCAGGGCAGGTAGATAAGGTGGGTAAGAAGGCATATGGGATAGTTGCCTTTATTAGCCGAGGCATAGAATACAAGAACAGGGAGGTTATGCTAGAACTGTATAAAATGCTGGCTAAGCTATAACTGGAGTACTGCATGCAGTTCTGGTCACCACATTACAGGAGGGATGTAATTACACTGGAGAGGGTGCAGAGGAGATTTACCAGATGCTGCCTGGGTTGGAGGGTCTGAGCTGTGAGGAAAGATTGGAGAGGCTGGGGTTGTTTTCCTTGGAGCAGCGAAGGTTGAGAGGGGATCTGATAGATATGTATAAAATTATGAGGGGCATAAATAGGGTGGATAAGAAAGCACTTTTTCCATAAGTAGAGGGATCAGTAACCAGGGGGAGATAGATTTATGTTGAGGTAGAAGGTTAAGAGAGGAGCTGAGGAGAGATATTTTCACCCAGAGGGTGGTGGGAGTCTGGAACTCACTGCCTGAAAGGGTGGTTGTGGCAGAAACTGTTGCAACATTTAAGAAGTATTTAGATATTCACTTGCATTGCCATAGCCTCCAGGGCTATGGGCCAAGCGCTGGAAAATGGAATTAGCGTAGTCAGATCTTTGTTGACCAGCATGGACACAATGGGCCAAATGGCCTCCTTCTGTGCTGTAAACGGCTATGAGTCAAACAACTGAAGGCTCCCTCTCTGAACAGTCCTGGACTAGGCAATTGGCTCAGTGGTGCGACTCTAAAGGCTATGAGATCTAACGTTGTCTCTGATTGTCACCCCAGTTTCAGGATACATTAGAGACATATGACACAATTTTTATGATTTTGAGTGGCAGTGATCCTGAAGTTGCCTCTTTAACATGGTTGTCAAATCATTTGGTTTCCATCTTTGGTTGGAGAGCACTCCCTCCTTTCTGTACCAGCTAGCTGCCCACCTGATTTCCTGAGTGATTTCTTGATTTGATAAAAAACACCATAAATTGCGACATATAAAGTCAACCCCATTTTTCCGGCCCCAAAAATCGATTTTTGCATTTATTCATCTAATAAGTCAACCCCTCTTTTCAGCCATGAAATACTACAGTCTCTTTAGTAGACAGCCTCAATTTTTCTCCCTGCAGATTCATGTTTTATTTACTGGGTACCTTCTAAATGGACATCATGGATCAAGCAAACGATATGGGCTGTGTTGCGAAGGTGCACAAGACTTTATAATGTGCCCACTCTATATCGGAAGCAGATGACATTTCAAAATGGTGACCACCCACACCCACGCCAGTGTTTCATTTTTTACACTCGGTATACAGATCGACCCCCACTTTTGGAGGGGTTTTTCAAGGCTTCAAATGTCAACTTATACGATGACATCTATGGTATTTTAAAGGAGAACAGTAATATAGAAGGAAATACTTTAAAAACGAAAGTCTTCCCTGTTAACTTGAACATGCAGAGGCCTTTGGGAGTGATGTTTGTTATTTTCCTGATAGCCAGTTGGTCAAGGAAGAAACAAAAGCCAGTCTTTACTTGGAATAGATTTATACACAGAGTGAAACATTTCGGGTATACATCTCCTGACTCCACTCTCCTCCTGTATACGTGCTCAAGGAACCATCCAATCCCTGTCCTCCACCTGTATGTCCTTAATCTCCTTTAATACAAATTGACAATGTTTACATGACCGCAGTTGCTCATATCTATGAGGACCTAAGGCTTTATTTGGGTCATGGTAGTGTTTCCAATACAATGAATCAGTTACAAAGCACTGCCCAAAATTAGATTGGCATCCTTTACCCTATGGATAGGATTTATTTGAAATACACATTTCAAATTATCAAAGGGCAATGTGTTGTTTTATAGTATTGTTCCTTTGTGCAATCTCAGTTGGTGATAAATTTAATAGGATATTGTTATATTTTCCAGGTACCTTGGTGGCTACAGACTTTCCATTGCGGTTCTCATTACAGTCCTGCCATTCATAACATGGCTATATTATTACATCAATAAAGAGCTGCGAGCATCTTGGCCAGATCACTGCAGGAACACTATTTAGACTGGACATGAGCCAACAATGGGACCAGGAAAAGCCTCTGAACTTGACTGAAATAGATTGTTTCAAAAGAAAAACTGAACCTCCAATTTACATTAGTTTTTAAAGCTGCTGATCCAATGTGGCTTTGTGAAAGAAAACTACTTTGAATTCAAGCGCACTTTTCTGTTTAAATAGTATATTGTACATAATTTAACCTTTAATTCATGTAAATTATTAATTTTGCATTTGAGAAACTTGAACATTGATTTTTTAAAATATTAATTCGTGGGATGTGGGCATCGTTGGCTAGGCATTTATTGCCCATCCCTAATTGCCCTTGTTCAGAGGGCATTTTAAGAGTCAACCACATATCAGTGGGTCTGGAGTCACATGTAGGCCAGACCAGTTGAGGACAGCAGATTTAATTCCCTAAAGGGGCATTAGTGAACCAAATGGTTTTTTTATGACAATCATTTCATGGTCATCATTAGACTTTTCATTCCAGATATTTATTGAATTCAAATTCCACCATCTGTTGTGTTGGGATCCAAACTCAGGTTCCCCAGAGCATTACCCTGGGTCTCTGGATTACCAGTCCAGTGATAGTACTACTACGCCCCTCTACCTCCACCTCCACCTCAATGTTATGGGCTAAACACATTTATGTTTGATGTAGTGGGCAGCAAAAAGACTAAAAAGCTGAAAGTTTCTATCTGCAGTCATAATACAATAGCTTTTAGGATCATTACATGATTATCAGGGTTAAAAAGCCCACCCCTTTATGGCAGATACCATTGCAAAAAGCAACAGGTTTGCTGTGCCTAATGGACTTGCACTCCTGGAAAACTTTTATTTTGCATATCCAGAATGGCAGATAAGTAATATATTGTTATTGTGAATTAGTTACTTTGAGTTAAGACAGCAGTTTTAAAATATAAAATGCTGTAGAAACTTTCTAACAGGGAAGCAACTCTTCACAAGCTTTGAGTTAAAATGAACTTCATTAGCATTGTTACATAACGTTGCCTCTTCATACAGCCTTGCTGGTCATTGCAGTGTTAACGAGATTCATATCAACATTTCTGGGTTTAGTTCATCAAGTTTAATTCACATTGAACATTGTTCTATTCAGTTATTTGCACACTTGGAACATTTACATTGCTACCAATGTGCTCATTTTACTGAGGTCAAGACTAGTCATAGACCTACTCAAGTATAAACTAAGCTAGAATTAATTTAAAATTTATAGTTGAACACATTTTTAATTGGCCTGAATTTTGCAGTAGTAATGACAGCGAAACTGTCAGCATTCACTGTCATTACTTATCTGAAACTGATAACAATGTCTCTAGACTGCACATGTGCGGACTAACGCATAAACACAGAATTTACCCTCAGTCATTCTATGCTTCCTCACAAGGTGTGCTATTGAAGTCCCCCCAGATTGCAATCAAGCAGGAATCACTGAACCAGTGAGAACATGCCCCCTTACCCTATTAGTCTCACTGTAAAAACCTTTGAAATCTGGTTACACCTTGTTGAATGATGTGTTACTGGGTTTCAGTGGCAAACTAAGTTCACAATTACTGTTTATAACCCATTTAGTCCCCGAAAAACTGATTTCATATTTGCAGAATGTCAAATGTCTCCATTATGATAAAGTTCACATTTTACATTTTTTAAAAAGTATTTTAGCATCTACCTTAATCCTATGTATAAGTCTCAATTTTTTTTTTTTGCTCTTTGTAGAATTTAATTAAAATTGAAGACTAATCAGTGTATTTTACTTCCTGATTTGCTGTGTATGAGAATACTTCAGTATGATTGGCTGCTTAGTAACCACTTTCGGAAGAAATTCATGCTACAGAGATTGCTAGGTTTTTGTTGACAGCTTTCTTTGAGTTACGTGGTCAGTGCTGTCACTTCGCTAAATCTAGGCTGGAAAGATTTTCTTTGCTATTGTTAACTTTAGAGGAAAGTGTACCCCAAAGAGAAAAAATATATACTTTTTTAAAAGCGCAAAATAGAGCACACAGACAAATGTAAGGAAAAAAATACTCACATAGGGAAATGAAATAATCTTCCAATCTCCCGAATGAAGAACTTGCATCAACTCAACATTTTATATCTCATAATGCTTCACCCAAAATGCTTCATAGCCGCTGAATCACTTTTTTAAAAGAAAGTTGCTGTTGCTATGTGAGTGTGGCAACAGGTTTGCCCGAGATTAGGTTCCACAAAAATGAGTTAAATGGTCTGTTTAAATACTCGTGGTGATGTTTGTTGAGAGGGGACAGTTGGTTTAGTCACTGGGAGAACTCCTCCTTCATATAGGGCAGAATTTTATGACAGAGGGATTTTACGTTCCTGCTGTCGTCAATGGGGTTTCGAATGTCTCGCCGCATTTTGCGGCTCTGTCCTTACCGAAACGGGGCCATCAAATTCTGCCCATAGTGTCTGGGGATGTTTATCACTCACCTGAACCACTGAAACTTTTGGTTGCTCAAAACTTCCATTACCCACATTAGGTGATGCTGCAGGCACTGCCAGAACTCCTATGATGGAGCAGGGTGGTCGTTTTGCCAGTTGGGATTGTACCCTCAAAATGGCAGGTGGTTTCTACAGCAACAATGTTGTCTTGAGAAGTTCAAAGTTGAAAGAATCACGTGTATAGTGAACAGACATATACATGAACTACATGGCAGTAACTGATTGTGCTTCATGCAGTTAGGTTATTATAAAGTGATTCGAGATGTTATGGCCTTGAAAGTTATGAGTAAATTACGTTTTTCGATTCCGTATTGGAAACTTGAAGGTGTACATTCCTGAGGAACAATTATGTATAAGTTTCACAGAATGAGGTTTAAGGTTATGTGAGGGCTTGGCATGGGCGAGGAATGAGCAGAACCAACCTTTAGGCCCACTCTAACAACTGATGGTACTGGTGGGTACTGTTTGCTTTCCAAATCACTTTATATTATCTTTTGCATCTAGTTCCACTTCTTGCTGGTAGTATGCACCATGCTGCATTATTGATCTAGGGAGGGATGCCAAATTAGGCAGGTCTCCTTGCAAACCCCCCCCCCCCAACTCCCATCTCATGCAGTTACATACCCATTTAATTATCTCTCAAACGAGGCATTTTACGAAGCACCCATTTTGCTTCCCCATTGGGTTTCTTTCCATTAACTTTACGCCTGTCACTTATTGTCGCACCTCCTTCTCAGTTTTGACAAATATCTGAAAGTGATTTTGAAGTTTGTTGAATATTTGTTTCTGTAGGCACTGTGCATACCTTGCTTTAGTTTGGATCTGCTGGGGAGCGTTTCCATTTCTCCATTGCGATCGCTCACTGCTCAAAGGCAAGATGGAATACCTATTAATGAATAATTGTTCACATGAAAATTTGAGCCAGTCCACTCATTGCTGTACTCTGGACATACAGTTGCTCTGAGGCTTCATGGCTCAATTGTGCCAGAATTGGAATTTCAGGGACCTAATGATCTAATACTGCCTTATTCTGACGTACAAGCCTTTCACTGCCTAAAATTGCATTGGACTGTCCCCACTACCCTTAGAGATGAGGGGAGGAACCTTTAAATTACAAACATATATTTGAATATTGTTGAAAAGAGAGACATGTTGCTGAAGCTTTTTGTCTTGCACTCATCAGGACAAATGCAGGAATGCCAAATACCAAATGATCACAACAATTTATGCTATAGGAGAAAAGGGTGCTGATTGGTTGGCAAGTTGACACAGATTGGCTGAGGTGTTGCCATGAAGAAAACAACAGGGAACCTTCGGCTCGCTAAGCTCCTGGGTAATTCTAAAGAAGCACAAATCTTGAACATATGTCTTTTGTTTGCAGAGAACGTGTCCCTGTGTATGAATATATGTCGCTTTTAGCAAGCATAAGTGAACCATGTTATGAGCTGGACTGATTATCTTAAATTGGTTGTTAGGGTAGCTATTAGTGCACTCAGGATTGTTGAGTAAGAGCTTCCCAATTGCATAATTACATCTAACAGCGGACATTTAGTTTTAGGATTTGCAAGCGCAGGCTGGTTGATTACGGTCTGTATTCTACCTATTATGAATAATCAAAGGAACATGCTGCTTGATTCAATCAGCTATATATTTTATTTCATCGACCCTTTTCCAAATGGGGACCAGTTGCTCATTAGTAGAAATTCAGTTGTCAATCCAAAATTTTGACCTATATCATTGGACACTTTCGATTTGAATTTACTGGTTATCCTTCTCAATCTATAATGGTTGTATTATCAAACAAACAATGGCCTAATATTAGTTAAAGAATAGACTTATTACTGTACTGTGGAGTGACAAGCTACATGAAAAACAGAATGAATATATGTGTTACCAGGAAGGAACAACAAGAACTATGCGTTTTGTTTGAAGTACTCGCTATAAAAATATTAATTGTTAAAATGTTCGCTGTTAAATGCTATTTTTTTTTTACTGCAAATGCCCTATTAAGAGTCACCCTCCTGTACACTGACATGCAGAAAGAGACCCAGAGTGTATCAATCTGCATGGCCATAGCCATGATTCTGGATTCACCTGAGAGTTGACTGCGAGTCATTCCCCAAGTGGAACCCACGTGACCACTTTAAACAACATTTTAAAATTTCTAGGGAAAGATGGAAAATTTTGCATTTTTACAGTTGCTTTCAGGACCTCAGGATGTTCCCAAAGCACTTAACATCTACTTTTGAAATGTGGTCACTATTTTAATGTAGGAAGCGCAGCAGACAAGTTCCCACAAACAGTAATCAGGTAATGACCAGATAATCTGTTTTTGGTTAGTGATGTTGGTTCAGGGATAAGTATTGACCAGGACATTGGAAGAGCTTTGCTGCTCTTCCAACAGGCCATTGGTTTAATTTGCATCCGAAAGGTAGCACTTCTGACAGTGCAGCACTAGTACTGATTGGTCAGATAAGACTGTGTGCTGTAGCTTCTTGAATGGGACTTGAATCAAAACCTTTTGGATTAGTGATAGGATTGAGCAAGAAACTTGGAAAATATGAGTTAAAATTTGATTATGAAGAATGCAAGGCCAGAAATCACATATTAATTCTTTCATGGCTATTCACATGAATTTGAAATAAAGACACAGAGATTCTGATGTAAAAAAAACAACATTGCACCTACCGGATCTGAAATTTTATTCTGTATCTGCTATTATACATAACAAGTCATGATCTAATTTTGATCACACCTACCACTTTTCACATTACAGTCATATGGTGCAGGATATTAACATATGTACAATGTTTTAACGTATGAATTGATTCAGATTTGTTTGTAACGTAGAATCCTGTCCTGAATCCTGCCTCTTCCCCTTAAGATCATTCTGTCATTGTATACATACATAGTCCCAAAAGCATAGCTCCCTGGTGAAGTTTCAATCACACCTTCAAAGGTAAGATGGTGAATTCCATGATCATCCAAGTGGTAGCCACCATCATGGTCATGTCCTGCTAGAAAACACACTACACTTGTGTGTGCGTGCAACACTGAGAGGATCTCATCATAGTTCCAGGCAACACCTTCTGAATTTGTAGAATTTGGATGGATTGGAACATGAGCTGCAATAAGAAAACAAAGACTTTGTCTGCTCAGATATACGAAATTGTCAGCGATCAAATCCAGGCAGCCTACCATTTGAGGATACTGGATTCGAAAGTTGTGGCTTCAGATATCACACAAGAAAGCTGATGTGGATCATAATTCTGGTTTGATTGGATAGTGATTTTCAGGAAATGTCTGCAGGCATTGGTGGGTGTGTATGGACTTTACTGCATGAAAGGTTATCCCTATGACCTATTACTTCTTCTGTTAGTGCTCTATTTTCTGCAACGGTTCAATATAAATTAAACAAATCATTTAATAGGGTTATATTTGATAAAAGCTAATGGAATGCTGGCCTTTATATCTAGAGGACTAAAAGGATAGAAGTCATGTTTCAGCTATACAAAGACCTGTTTAGGCCACACCCCACTGTGAGCAGTTCCAAGTACCGCACCTCAGGAAGGATATATTTGAAGGGAGTACAGTGTAAGTTTACAAGAACGATACTTGGACCGCAAGGATTGAATTCTGAGGAGAAATTGCACAAGCTAGGGTTGTATTCCCTGAAATTTAGGAAATTAAGGGGTACTTTGACATTTTCAAAGAGTTAAGGGAAACAGATAGGGTAGATAGACAGAACCTTTATTCTGGCTGGGGAAACCAGGACCAGAGGGCATTGTGTAATAGTTAGAGCAAAGCCTTTCAGGAGTGGAGAAAGGAAACACACTGGGTGGTAGAAGTTTGGAACACTCTTCCATGAACAGCAACTGATGCTACATCAATTTAAATTTGAAATCTGAGGTTGATAGATTTCTGTTATCCAAAAGTATTAAGGGGCAAGGGAGCTATATGGAGTTGGAGTGCACATTAGGCATGATCTCATTGAATGTCAAACACAGATGAGAGGATAATTAGCCTACTTGTATTCCAATATTCAAAGCAGAGGTCGATAGATTTCTAGATACCAATGACAGTGAGGGATAAGGGCAGAGTGCGGGAATATGGCGTTGAGGTGGAAGATCAGCAGTGATCTAGTTAAATGGAGGAGCAGGCTCGAGGGGCCAAATGGCTTACTCCTGTTCCTATGTTGCCATAATCAAAGATAAGTTATTGTTACCTTGACAAGTAGGGAAAATAGGCTCAGATACGAATGACAGTCCACAATGATTAATGTAATGCTGTAAAGAACAAAATTTGACAAAAATGTGCAATGCCTTTCGAGGCAAATCATAGTCTTTGTTCAATTAGGTGGAAATAGGTAGTGCCTGATTTTTGGCCCAGTATCTGTGATGCTCAGTTCTCTATCTACATGGCAAATGGAAGATCCATCTACAACAGGTGAACACTTTATCACTGCTTGCACATTCCACAGACACTCATCTGCAGGATGCCAAGTGCTCAGATTGTGAAGACTAACAAGTTAAACTGGAATTCACTTAAAGGCTAAAAAAGTGCAAGCTTAAGTGTTTTGGGTCCATTTCTGGGGGATTTTGGTTTGTTCATCATCCTCTGCTGACACTCAGACTCTCACAAGCATTTGTGCTAATTGTTCTTAATCTTTGGCCTTTTTGTTGTAAGCATCGATGTTACTGTCATAGGGTCAATTTTACAATCTACAGACATGGAAAAATGATGAATTGTATCAGCTAAACATTACGAGATTTCTTCCATCCTGCTCTTCTTGACCTAGGTGGATGTTCATTGTCAGCCCAAGATGTCTCAATTAAAATAACAATCAGGAATTCATATCCCAAAATAGTTAACTCTTACTGTTAGATTGTCCACTTGAACTGTAATAAACACCCAAAAGCACAATTATGGACTTATCACCAAATTTAATATAGTTGGAGAGAGCATTTTGAATAATGCAACAATTGGGGAAAAAACTACTGGCCTGTTACTGGTGGAGGTGGTGGTTAGAAAAATTCAAAGTCATGAATTAAATGCATCACCAAGAAATGTAAAAATGTATTGACTAATGTACAATTTATCTTTATAACATTGAAATGAATGCTCTAGATTCACCTATGGGTCCAGTGATGCTACCTGCAGAGTGCTGACTCTGTCCTTAGTAAATTGACCTCATCCCATAAAGTGAGGACAGCTCATTTATGTAACTTCTTGATGCCCCCACAGCACGTAACATGATTGAACAGTGTTGAGGGGGAGCATTGGGGTGATGGTGTGGAGGGAGGGTGTTGGGGGGGGGGGGGTGTGGGGGGGAGTTGGTGGGGGGAGGTGTGAAGGAGGAAAGACTTCAGGTGCCAACAGTCAGTTAATGGTTGGTGAGCGCTGGGAGCCTGCCCTGGTACAAATGGGTTGGGACATCAGATCCACTGGACGAGGGATTGTTTTTCTTGTTTGGGGTTCCTCTCCAGTTATCAAACCAAATATGTACTGTGTGGCTGTAACATTCTCAGATGCTCCAGATATGTTATGGAAATACCCTTTCATTGTTATTCTCTCTGGGACATAATGAGGCCAATGCACATTATATGTACAGAGCCTTTAGGGCTGGATGGTTTGGGTAAATAAAAGGCCCCTTCTTCACCCAACAAGCATTGCTTTATTGACCTCTGTAAGTTTTAGATTTTCCTCTTTTGAAGACCTTAGGGTATTCTGGGGGTGGGGGAGGGGCAGGGGGAGAGGGTGGGGGCAGAGGGTGATGAACAATATTCCTCAAGTTGTAACTACTTAACACCAGAAATGACTGATTTCAGAAAAACAAAAAGCCAGCAAAGGAAAATAAAAGGTTCTAGGTGTGCTATTGTATATCATCAGAACATCTTAAAATGTTAAAGAGGTTACATTAAAGGGAAAATAAGGTTAGCGAAATCATGATGATTTCAGTAGTTAAAAGTGTCACGAAACTCCGAACAAGTAAGGGAACATTTCCTCTCCTTGATGTGTGTAACAAGATTACAACCTCACTTACAAGGAACATACTTACAGTTTTATTACACTGAGCTCATCAGCACCTGCACCCCCACCTTCCCAAACCCAGTCACAACCACTGACCCCCACAACTCCTGCCCACCAAACCCCCCCAACCACACACCCCCTGCCCTGCCCCCCAAGCATTTAAGTCAAAGCTTTCATTATGATGCTATACAATCAAATACTGATCTCCCAGTGTGCTGACTTTTGGTTCTAGTCACGTCTCTAATATTGTATTATTGGTATTATCTTGTAAGCCTATATTTTGAACCAAAAATTCTGAGCTCGTATGTATTTTGCTTAGCCTTCACTTACCAGCAATTGTAACCTTTTCCTGGTTATTATCTGAGAATGTTAGTACTTTGTTCAGCCAGTCCAACTGCTCTTGACTGAAACCTCCATTGAATGCCACAAAGCGTTTATTCAGACCAGTGAGGCCTATTAATGAAATATTTTAGAGCTTTTCATTTCTCAAATTGTAATGATTTCAAACATTTGAAAGCACACCACAGATTTCTGAAATACTGTTAGGAAACTCTCAATTCAATATCTTTAGCTGTTTTTTAAATATACATTCTTCCCGAAATTTTACCCATGTGTCCACATGAAGTCATTCAGCAAGATGCTACAACGGTCATTATTGTTTCACTGAAATTCCATAGGACTTTGTCCCTGTTCGATACTTCTGAAACCAAACTTGATAAAGATCAAAGCTGCATAGCTCTGTATGCTCGTCCTCGGTGGGAGTGAGACAGAAGGGCTGAAATACAACCTGCGAATATGATACACCACATATTCTTTCTTCTCTTAACACTATCCCAACAACCATAAGAACATAAGGAATAGGAGCAGGAATAGACCATATGATCCTTTCAGCCTCTTTCAGTAAGATCCCGGCTGATCCTGGGCTTCAACACTTTCCCGCCTGCTCCACATGTCCCTTGATTCCCTGAGGGGCCAAAAACCTGTCTATCTCAGCCATAAATATGCTCAGTGTTGGAGCATCCATACCCCTCTGGGTAAAAGAATCTCAAAGATTCACAACAATTTGATTGAAGAAATTTTTGTGGACAGGATATACCTGGGCAGTTTTCCACATTGCTGGGTAGATGCCAGCATTGCAGTTGCACTGGAACAGCTTGGCTAGGGGCGCACCAAGTTCTGGAGGGCAATTCTTCAGTATTATTGCTGTAATATTCTCCGAGCCCATAGCCTTTTCACTACCCAGTGCCTTCAGCCGTTTCTTGATATCACATGGAGTGAATTGAATTGGCTTAAGGCTGGCATCTGTGATGCTGGGATCCAACGGAGGAGGCCGAGAGGGAACATCCAACTTGGTACTTCAGGCTGAAGATTATTGCTAATGCTTCAGCCTTGTCTTTTGCACTGATGTGCTGGGCTCCCCCCGGGGGAGGGGATGAGGATATTTGTGGTAAATAGTTGTTTAGCTCTAATGCATGCTGCTTTCGCTATTTGGCATGCAAGTAGTCCTGTGTTGTAGCTTCACCAGGTTAACACCTCACCTTTTTTTTAGGCATGCCCTCCTGCACTCTTCATTGAACCAGGGTTGGTGCCCCCAGCTTGATGGTAATGGTAGAGTGGGGGATATCCTGGGCCATGAGGTTACAGATTGTTGTTGTATACAATTCTGCTGCTGCTGATGGCCCACAGCACCCCATGGATGCCCAATCTTCAGTTGCTAGATCTATTTGAAATCTATCCCATTTAGCATGGTGGTAGTGCTACACAACGCGATAGAGGCTATCATCAATGTACAGATGGGACTTTGTCTCCACAGGACTGTGTGATGGTCACTCCGACCAATACTGTCATGGACAGATGCATCTGCGGCAGGCAGGTTGGTGAGGATGAGGTCAAGTAGGTTTTTCCCTTGTGTTGGTTCCCTCACCATCTGCTTCAGACCCAGTCTAGCAGCTATGTCCTTTAGGACTTGGCCAGCTGAGTCTGTAGTGGTGCTACCGAGCCATTCTTGGTGACGGACGTTGAAGTCCCCCATCTTCAGCGCTTTCTCCAAGCGGTGTTCTAAATGGAGAAGTACTGATTCATCAGCTGACGAAGGTTGGTTGGCAGGCGGGGTATGGCGGTTTAGGTGGTAATCGGCAGATTTCTTTGCCCATGTTTCACCTGATGCCATGAGCCTTCATGGAGTCCAGAGTCAATGTTGAGAACTCCCAGGGCAACTCCCCTCCGATTGTTGACCACTGTGCCGCCACCTCTGGTGGGGCCAGGACATACCCAGGGGTGGTGATGGTGGTGTCTGGGACATTGTCTGTGAGATATGATTCTGCGAGTATGACTATGCCAGACTGTTGCTTGACTAGTCTGTGAAACTGTTCTGCCAATTTTGACACAAGCCCCCAGATGTTAATAAGGAGGGCTTTCCAGGGTTGATAGTGCTGGGTTTGTCATTATCGTTTCCAGTGCCTAGGTCGATGCTGGGTGATCCATCCGATTTCGTTCCTTTTTGCTTCAACTGAGTGTCTTGCTAGGCCATTTCAGTGGGTGGTTAAGAGTCAACTACCTTGCTGTAAGTCTGAGTCACAAATAGGCCAGACCAGGTAAGCATGGCAGATTTCCTTCCCTAAAGGGCATTGGTAAACCAGATGTGTTTTTACAACAATCGAAAATGGTTTCATGGTCACTATTACCAAAACTAGCTTCTTAAATCCAGATTTATTAATTGAATTTAAATTCCACCAGCTGTGGTGGGATTCAAATCCATTAGTCTGGGCCATTGGGTTACTAGTACAGTGACATCACCACTATGCCACCACCTTTATGGATGACATGCCCAGCCTTAAGAAAAATGCATGAAAATTGTTGCTAAAAAAAATGAAATATACAATAATGCATTCTGGAATTATAAAACTAGCATTAATTAGAGGTTCAAAATTGATATTTTAATATTGGAAATCAAAAAAATAAAGGTTACCCAATACTGCTGTATATGAATGTAACCTTACATTACCTTTTGAGCTATTAAAATCTTCATTTTTGTTGAAAGTCTTCAGTTTCTCCATTGAGTAATGATGTTTCTTGCTGGAATATTTCCTTCCCAGAATGCTGAGATCGTATGAGTCAGTGATTATGAATCGAAACTTAGGAAAAGGACTAAAATGGTAGCCATAAAAAGCCTCATGATCATCAGGGTTGGACAGTGTCTTATCACCGCTCTCCAGCTTACCCAGGTGCTTGCTACTGAGAGCTGATTTATGCAGCAGTTCCCTGTCAAAGTTATAAAATTCATGGTTTCCCCAGATATGGTGCACAGGAGACGTACACTTTGTAAATTCATTTATTACCACTTGAAGTGCATCTTTTGAGGACTTTAGCTGTGAATTGCAGCCATCAATGACATCACCAAGCTGCAGAATAAACCTGGGAGTGATGGGTTCTTCATTCCATTCCATGACAGCACTGCTCAACAGATGGAGGCTGTTCCTATAGTAACGCCTCTTTGTGCGTGTGTCATTGTAACCATTATCTGCATCGGCGTATTGAATGTCTGCTATGACTCCAAAACTAAAGTTCCATTTTTTAGCCTCATCTGCTTCAGTTGCCATTCTTTCAATAGCTTAAAGTCCATATACTTTGCCACCATCTGAAACATATAAAACTTCGGTTTAAACATGGCTCAGTTCTAATGCAAGTTCATTGAATCGTTATTGTGAAGTTTTCTTTGCTCATACAGTGATACATTGGTAAAAGATCTACTAATAATTGAGTGCTTTGATACCAGAGCCACATTTTCAAATCACCTCCCTCCATCTTAAGAGCCAGGTCCAGAAGCTCCATGTGTCCAAACTCACTCGTTTCCAAGACGTTTTTCCATGTTCTATTAAAAGGCAGTCGAATAGGTGACACATAAAACATTTATGATGAAAAGTAAGATGCAGAGCATCAATGGTAATGCAGCCATAGGCCTGGACTTTTCCCACGTCGGGCGGGCTTGGCGGGAGTGGTCGTGGAACTGACCGCCAACTGTCATCGGCTCCGCACCGCCATTTTACGAGGACAGGCCAAGTAAGGCCCACCCAGCGTAATACGCGAGCAGTAGCGCTCAGTGCTACCTGTGCGGGCGCGGGTAGGAGGGAGAGTGGGTCCAACGCTCTTTCGCACATGTGTGCGTAAAAGTGCTTCAATCTCCCTGAGGCAGCTCCGTGCCTCTGGGATATTGAAGTGCCTCCGAAATAAATAAATAAATGGAATAAAAATTTAATGAAGCAGGTCCCCTCTGAAATGGGGCATGTTTTTATAGTTCAGAATTTGAATTTAAATTTCAACATCTGCCGTGGTAGGATTCAAACCCAAGTCACCAGAGCAGGTCTCTGGATTACTAGCCCAATGACAATACCACTATGAAACCAACTTCCCTTCAATATTCAAGAAGAAAATAATGTGGCATATTTCAGACAAGAAATCAATTAAAGAACATTTTAAACAGTGAGATTCTGAACAGAGTTGGTAAAATAAGCTGATATTTGAAAAGATGGAGTTCAAGTGGAAAAGATCTTATAAAGGAAAACAGGCTTTTGGATTTAATATGTTAGGGATACTGAGTACAAAATGAATTTCTACAATACTGGTTAACCTGGTACTTGCTGGAGTACAATGTACACCCATTGTACACCCAAGGTACACCCATTGTTTAGGCATACAGGAAGCATGGAAAAATCACAACAAAGAATCATTAGGATAAAAGGTTACAGATATGAAGTCAGAACTGAAAAATAGGAGCACAGAAGGGGAACAGAGATTTTTTTTTAAATGAAGGTTTTTGAGGTGGCAAGTAGAGAAAGGCATTTTTCACTGGTTAATAAAATGGTAAACAAGGGACACAGACTCAAGATTATCAATAGAAGAATAAAGGGGAATGTCTTTCACACAGAAGATTATAAGAACACGATATCCAGACAGTCCATCAGGTCAGATTTCTGTATTGTCACCAGATGTTTGTGCTTGTTCCATATTTGTTGACTTGCTGACACACTGGGCTTGAAATTCAGGCGTTTAAAATAACGGGCAGACAATCCCCAGTGCTAGTTTTACAACTGGGTAGCAAGTTGAATATCTACCCCATTATTTGTTATTATATGCCAATTTAAAACAAAACCTTCTGCAATAATAGCACTGACATTGTTTGGGTAGTTAAAACTGCCTTTTTAACGAATTTAAGAGAGGAAAATTCAAAAATGGGAGCCAGTACCAGTGACAGCAATTCAGATCTGGCTGTCTGAGGCCACTTTGAAAAAGAAAAATGCAGCTTTGTGCATATTGTTGATTGCTTTGGACCTACGTGCGTTATTTTTAAAACCCCAGTTAAATAGAAGAGGGTATCACAAAGCAATTATATCCTCTAGGGGTTCAGGTGACAGTTATAATGAATGGTTGAAGATGCCATCTGGATCACCAAATGCATAAGAGAATTGAGTGCAGACAACAGAGGGAGCAACTAGGCCTTTGGTGTTATATCAGTTGAATCTAGTTGGTTCCTGCTTCATGTCCTATGATCCAAGATGATTGAACCTGTACCCCAGGCTCACATGCAGCCTTTAAGAGAGGAACTTAGTGTTCTCTTCTCATGCAGTATAAATTGTTGTTCCATTTGTTGTTGGAAATCTTACAATCTGTCCTTCTGAGTGCAAGATGAAGAGCTTAGACAGCATGTCTCTTTTCCAGCAATAGTCAATTCAGTGTTACTTGTAGTACTTCAATTCTGTAACATTGGGGATTTGGAAAGCTCTATTTTTAGCACTGTTGCCTTACTAGATAAATCCATATTAGAATACCATGATCTAGCTCTATCTAAAGTTTGAGATATATGAATGCAGGGATTTAAACATTATAAAATCAATTTCCCACTTCAGAACCCATGGGTATAGGTTGGTGGAGAGAAGTCTGTACTGCAACTTCAGTCGTAAGCTCTCTAAAGTTTTTATTTCATTCTTTAACTTTAACGGCGTGAAGTCATGAACTGGTTGTGCCCGCATGATTTTAAGTGCCCACTGTCTTCTCTCTGCTGTTCGGCCTGGCTACCGGAAAAAGAAACTTGCCCAAACAAGCGGCCCAGCCAGGACTTGTGTCAGGGTACCCGTGTCGCCCAGGAGTTGGCTCATCTCTACCCATAGGTTTGCCTACATAAAACATTGCGCATAAAATGATGCACTTCCAAATCTGCATCCCTGCTTAAAATACTGCACTCCTGAGACCATTTCATCCTGTGAAGTGATTTGAAGAGGTTCAGCGCGATAAAGCGCTATATACATCAAGATATCAAGATGATCTAATTATACACGCGCAGCGCAGTCTTAGTTAAACCAAACCCGCGAGTTTCATTGAATACAGAGAAAAATGGACTGTGCGCCTATTGTAGCTCCTTGGGCATATAGACCGTCTCCCGCTTCTGAACTGTACCTGCCGCAGAATGCCTCTTGTTGTTTGTACGAGAAATAGCTGGCGATCCGGTAACAGTCCGCAATCTCTAAACGGATAACAGTCAGCAAATTTCCGCCAATGTCAGGGTGCAGAAAACTTACACAGTGGATCCTTCACCGCTAAGCCAGGCAGGGAACTTGATCTTTTAGACACAGTACCAAACTCAACATTTCTATTGATTCTACTGCAGAGGTTTATACGAGGGAAACCCATGTACATCATTTCCGCCAACTGGACAAATTGCAGCAGACTGCTAAGATCCTAACAGCAGCTATTTTCTTTCCAGATGAGGGCTGATAGTGGTGCGATCAACTACACACATTTTCTCTTCATCTTAATTTATATATTTTTTTGTCTTCCAGAGAGCTTGAGATTTATTTGCCCTACCTTTCATCTATGTGAGAACATATTTTGACTGTACCTGAACTATCTTCTCAAAAGACATCCCCTTGTTCGGTTACAGTCTTGCCTGCCAACCTTTGACTCCAAATTATCAGGATCAGAACTATTCTTACCGCGTTGAAGTCGGTTTACCCCCAATTAATTATCACTGTGGATTACTCCTCCTTTTCCATAGCCAACCTAAATCGTGATACAATGATCACTGTCCCCAAACCATTCCCCTATGATACTTGATCAACTTGGCCTACCTCATTCCCCAGAATCAGGTCTATCAGTGTTATTGGACTTCTTATTGGACTGCAAATATAGGCTTGTAATAGGCTTACAATGGAATGGCAATTGAGTCAGATTTAGGGGGCGGGTGGTGGGGGATGGGGGTGTCGGGCCTGGGGTTTGTCGGAGTGTGAGCAGGGATCAGGCTTGGGGTGGGGTTTCAGGCTGGGGGTTGGTGTCACGTCTGGGTCGGGTCACGCTGGCAGGTGGAAGGGTCAGGTTGGGCCGATGGGGTAATGGGTGGTGGGGGGGAGCCCCCGGTGAAGTCAGAGGGGGTAGTCGGGAATGGTAGTGGGGGGATGGGGTGGAGTCTCATGGCTGAATTGAGGGGGGGGGGGGTGGTGGTGATAGTGGGGGGTTGGGGTGTTAGCAAGAGGTGGGGGTGGGGGTTCTGTGGGCAGTCGGTGGGGTGGGGGTTGGGGGTAGCGGATTCCCATGGGGGTTTGGGGTGGGTTAGTGCCCTAGTTGCCCAGAAGCTAGAAGAGGTTTTAATTCTAACTTCCTCTGGGTAACTATTGCTGTATGACTGTTAGAATCATCTGAAGTTTGCAATTTAGATTGAATTATCAGATAGTTGCCAGGGCAGGACAATTGTCCAAAGGAAGTTTGAACTTCTCAAACAATTGCTATGCCATTATTTCGGAACTTCTGGGATTGCCGGGGGGGTGGGGTGGGGGGTCCCAATGCGTCTTTGGGGTGCCCCCCAAATATACTGCTCCAGAGCTTGGAAGTTACAGACCATACTGCTGTAGAAAATTCTCCTGAACAGACTCTTATGAATGCTTGCCTCTGCCCTTTACGCCACTACTATTCCAGTCCATATTCTGATAATTAAAGTTTCCTCATTATAACTATTCTATAATTCTGGCACCTCTCTCTCCTTGCAATCTTTTTCCTCTATATCTTTTCCACTAGTTAGTAACCAGAGACTACACTGAGAAATGTAATTGCACCTTTTTTGTTCCTTAAGCTCTAGCCAAATAGATTATATTCTTGAACCCTCTGGACATTCTTTCCCTCCAGCACTAAAATGTTTTCCTTATTCAATTCTACAACCCCTCCCCCTGCCTAACTTTCCAGAATACCTTGTATTCAGGAATATTTAATACCTAGACCTTCTTTGAACCATGTCTCCCTTAATGGCACATTCTGCATCATAGCTCCAAGCAGCTCTCTACACCTGCAACTCACCAATCTTATTTACCACATTCCAGCTTAAGGGGGTAAGTAATAAAGTCTACATTAGGGTTACTGTGCATGTACGTGAATGCACGGACTTTATTACTTTCCCCCCTTAAGCTGAACTCACATAATACCTTACTACTCTGGTGCTATCTGCCTCTCCCAGTGTTCAGCGCACCTTGGTATTCCTCTCTATTATTGCCTCCTGGTTCCCAAATCTAAATTCCTTTTTAAAGATCTAAATTTGCACTTATTGCATGCATACCAGTCTACTAAACCTCAAAAGGATGACAAATGGCTGCAAAATAGTGACCCATTTTCCCCTCACAAAAGAAGAACTGATATTTTTTTTTGTAAAAGAAAAAAGCTCTAGGTAAAGACCTGCTTGAATGTGAGCTGAATTAAGTTAAATTCATCTCCATTAAATTGGATTTCAGGATTTTCATTGGTCTTTTGGCATCTTATTATCAACCCCAGTAGCCTCATGCAAGTTTGGAGAACATATATGATGACACTGGAGTATCAAATGTGTGTGACTCGTGAATGAACACATATTATACAGTTACATTGTGATGGGAGACTTTTTTGTATAAATATTTCAGTATCATAGTTTCTAACGTAATTTACAGCTTATAATTGAGCCATGTTGCAGTATGGATGGGTAAGGTAAGCTATCAAAAGGGACATAACATTTTTGATTAGGCAAAAACAAAAGAGAATCAGGTTACGAGAAAGTGCTTTCTGACAGGTTTGGAATCCCTGCCCTGGACCGGCAATCTTCTTCCACTTTTAGAGCCAGGCTTTCTGTGTTGCTGACAGAATTTGCCCCGTTAACAATCTCAGATGAATTTATTGCACCTTTCTTTTCTGGAGAAGGTGCTTTACAAATTTGGGTTTCACGAGATACTGTCCTGGGTTCAGCGTTGCTAGTCTCCCTCGTCAATTGGATCCCACATCTCTTACAATCAGGCCTTTCTTTGCTCTACTTCCCAAGGACCTACAGGAGCTAGAACCATGTAACTTGCTATATGAACGGGATACATTAATCCTGGATGTGCCACGTGCAGTTCTCCAAATGGTGACTAGATCAACATTTAAGTGAGACAAATATAAATTGTCAATCTGTTTATTTTTAGGGATCACTAGAATCAATTTTCAGTCAGTTCAACTATACTCATTTTTTAATGTGATAGATTAATTAACACTTCTATCAATTTGAGAAAATATTCTAAAATTTCTCATCTTTTGCTTATCAAATAACAAATTCACATACATCCCACCTGTTACATTAACAGCTACGCTGTGTATTTACACACAGTGCCAAGGTCGCTGATGTGATGCACATACACTTTGGTCCCAATTGATGTAGGACAATAAATTATTGTGCGATTTCTTTTAATATAAAGTACAGCTGATGTCAAGTTTTATTTCCTAGACAGGTATGGAGCAAGAAGAGCAGTGTATAAACAGTTACCAAACTAATTGTCCCTTGGAGACCAAGGCCATCAACTCAGGTTACAGAAATCAAGGTTTACAACTGCCTTCCTATTTTTTTTAATTTTCCACTCAATAGCAGGTAAGCAGTGAAAGCTGGAATAAACATAGATTTTTCTATTTTACTATGAACTTTTTGAAAGAATCATGTGGTTAAGTGGGAGTCTGATGGTGAGACCCATCAGCACTGTTTGTGAATTATTATCTAGCTCAAATGCACTCTAATTCCCATGCTTGTTTTGAGCTTTAGTCATATTCAAAATACAAATTGAATTTACTCCTTTCTTCAAATTTACTCATTTTTTGGGTCCAATTTCCACCCCCCAAAATATTTTCTCTTATGATACTTAAAAATAATTTAATAACAGCCTTTTTATGCAAATAAAACATGGCTTTAAAAGTTCCAACTTAGCCTTCAAACAAGTAACAAATATAATGAATTTACAATATTTAACACTGTGCAACACAGAAACGACAAAGATGCCATACTGACCCAAATAATGAGCCAAGTAGAATCTTTCTCATCAATACTTGCTGAATTTGATCCACCTTGAGCAGAGAATGTGCCTGACTGCCTTACTTTCCCTATCTACTCTATTCAGACTCCTGATAATACTGAGTAA
The DNA here is from genome assembly GCF_017639515.1 of Carcharodon carcharias. Lineage (NCBI taxonomy): Eukaryota > Metazoa > Chordata > Chondrichthyes > Lamniformes > Lamnidae > Carcharodon > Carcharodon carcharias. The sequence goes on from NC_054488.1 coordinate 13,584,507, forward strand.
CTGTATCAAATCTTCTCTTCTCCAAGGAAAACAAGGCCAACTTCTCTAATTTATCTAACTGAAACAAATCTCACTTAAAGCCAGCCAGCTTTGTATTTATATTCTCTAGTTCCACTACCTAGTTTAATTGTAATAAGTATAAAAGACTTGGATTATGTTCCTTCCTAACCATAATTTCTTTAATTGGAAAATGTTGACTTCTGAGTAGCTCCATATAGTTTTCAGCCTTTTCCCTCTTCTCTGAACCCTCTAAACTGCATCAGAATTCAGTGGAGTGAAAAATATCCTCACCAAGGAAACAAGTATTCTCTAGCAGCGTCTCATTATTTGATCAACCTTATTAGTAGTCTCACGATGACAAGATATCTTGCAGTGTTTGAAAAGCATAAAGCTTTACTCCTTCCTACCTCAGCACATGGGCACCTGGCCATTGTGGGCTTATGGAAAAATGGTCTGAGCTCTGGCCAGGTTTCAAATGGGAGCTTAATTACTGACATGTTTTGATGTATACACTTAAGTGAAGCTAAAGAAATAACCAAATTGGACATTCATATTGGGGGGGGAAAGAGTGCACCTCCATCAGAAGCCCCTTTCTGACTGGGGCCGGCCTCCCATTAAAGCCTGGTGACCTGCAGACCTCCCTCCAGCCCCCCAATCTGATCCCCTGGGCCTTCTCTACCCTCCTTGCCCATGCACCTGACACATACGTTTTTCTCTGGTTTCCTTGACCAAAGCTCAGGAAGGTTCTTGGCAGTGTTCCTTCCAGCCACTGCAGCACCCTTTCCTGGAGAGCTGCCGGCCAATCGGGCTGACAATTCTCCAAGGTGGGGCTTCCTCCCAAGTGAGGGGCAGGAATCCTGACTACTGCCGATCTGCCAATCAATGCTCATTAGAGCATAAAATGGCAGTGAGGCTGAGTCGGGCCGAGCCCACGCCATCCTAAAAATTGTGGCCCATGAGTAAAATATGTTCTCAGCAGCTGCTCCATCTTTTCCTGATGGATTTAAATCTATGACCTCTGGTTATTGCCCTATTTGCCAGCAGAAGTAGCTTTTCTTTATATACTCTGTCAAAACATTTCAACATTTTGAAAATCTCTACTAGATCACTTCTTGATCCTCTGTGTTCCAAAAATAGCCCTAACTTTTTCAACCACTCCTCATAGGTGACATCCCTCATTTTTGATAACATTCTGGTAAATCTCCTTTGTACCTTTTCTAAGGCCTTTACATTGCTTCTGAAATTGTCTATAATACTGTGCCTGAGGCATAACTAGAGATTTATGAAGTCCGGGCATGATCTCTTTGCATTTATATTCTACGCTTCCATTTAGAAACCCAAGTAAACCTTATACTTTTTTTAAAAACCATCTAATCAACTAGCCATGTTACCTTCAAGAATTTGTGTATATGGGCACCAAAGTCTCTCTCTGTTCACCTACACTTATCAAAATATGTGCCATTTATAGTTTAATATCTTTCCATATTTGTGCTCCCAAAGTTCATCGCTTCACATTTCTTTGCATTAGCTCCATCTGGTATGCTTCTTCCCATTTCACCAACCTGATGTCCATTCCCTATAAACTTGGAAACAGTAATCCATCAAAACTGACCATTTTGAATCCCAAATTGACCCTGGGAACCCCAGAGCAAACCATCTTCCAATCTGAAAAACTTCTATCCATCACCATCTACTCCTCCTTCTCACTGAGCAAATTCTGTATCCATATTGCTACTTTCCTCTTCACATCTTTGTAACAAGCCTTCTATATGGCACTTAGTTAAATATTTTCAGAAAGACCACATAAACACCTACTGCACTACCTTGATCACCCTTCTCTTACCTGTATTAAGGTACAGGATCCCATAACTTCAGCAAATTTTCTATCACATGATCAAATCAAGATATTTGGGACTAACAGGGCCCACTGAGTTTATGTATATTAACAGCTAATATAAATTAGTAACAGCTGACTTGAACCTCATTACAAGGGCACTTTAAAATTAAAGGGTTCAGATGAAATAATACTATGCTTAAGCAGTTTTATAAAATCAAAACTCCAGAAATTTTGAATCATTATCAGATTTTGGGGCTGAGTATGAATCTTCAGTTACTGCTGTGGGAATTTGTCAATGAAATTCTTTTTGCATCCCTGGATTCATTCCCTTGAATTAAATTTTTCAATACCACTGCACAGCTCTGTCATTTCAGTTTTTTTTATTAAAGTTACAACAGAAAATGCAAGGCAAAATGGGGAAACTGATTGCAACATTTGGTTGGAAAATGCACAGCATCATATGATAAACGTCTATATGACATACCAGATTATAACATAGAAGTCCATACACTTATGTTTTTCTGTAGTGTAGAACTCTCTCAGGAACCCTGCCCCTTCCCTTTAAGATCATTCTGTCTTCATACACTTGAATGGTACCAAATGCATGGCTCTTTGGTGATGTTTCAATCACACCTTCAAAGATAAGATGGTGAATTCCATTATCGTCCAAGTAGTAACCACCATCGTGATCATGTCCTGCAATAAAACACACTACACTGGTGTGTGCGTGCAATACCGAGAGGATCTCATCATAGTTCCAAGCAATGCATAGTGAATCTGAAGAACATGGGTGGACAGGAAGATGACCTGCATTAAGAAAACAGTTTACAATTACATAATCTTTTCCCCACCTCCTATCAAATACATGTTTTCATGCTTTCAACTGAATTGCTCAACACTGGTCAAAATATAAAGAAACATATCCATTCTACCCTTCTTTCAGTACTGTAGTCAAACCAGGTAACACAATAACCTATAAGAAAAGATGCAGCAATATTACAAGTACCAATCTGAGACCAATACGTCAATGAAGAGCTGACAGAACACTTGTGCAGTACTCTACATTACTCTCTAAATATGAGTAACTTAAGAACTCTGCATGTCTTTGCTCCCCATGCACATCATGAAAATCCAGGTTTAATGTCTGTAAGGAACTAATGCAGGTGCCAACAGAGCATCCCTACCTCTGGGCAGAAGCTCCAGGTTCAAGTCCCACTTCAGGACTTGATGGCTGTGGAAAGTACGTGCATGATGTGGTCAAATAGGTTGATTATCAGCCTGTAAATCCTTCCAATGTGCCTGATGGCAGGTGGTAAGAGCGGGAGAGTTTCCTGGTCAGCCACACTGCAGAAGGCAACTGCAAACTACTGCAGCACTTTGCCAAGCATAAACATGGACTAATCCAATGGAAGTCTAAGAGGGTATGGTACCTGAAGGAGAAGGAAGGAACTAATAGGAGAGTGAGCTCTTTGCTGACATTAGAAAATCTTAAAATGTGGCTGAAGTTATAAAATGAAGTTCCTAAGGTATCAACTGCTAAAACTAAGAAACACCCTAATAGTGACTTCATGCTTGACTGTTACGACATATTCTTCATCAATATGAAGCTCTAGCTGCTTTGCATTGATGTAAGATTTTGAGTCTGATTACTCTATTAGATGAATGGCAGATAAAGGTAATAAACTGACTTCAATAGTAAAAAAAAAAATCAAATTGCAAATTTGCTAGAAGTACTGCACAGGAGAATTCACAAACACATTCATATGACACAGTGACTAGAGATGTTTAGTTGCCTTTGCTAGCAGCAGCCATCTTGACTTGGGATCAGATTTGACCAGTTAATCTGCTCTTTTGCGGTACTGATTGAGGAAGGAATGTTGGCCAGGAAACTGCAAACACTCTGCTACTCTTTTAGCAAACAGGAAGTGAGCATGTCATGGGATCTTCATCCAGCTGAATTCTCAAACAGCACACGTGAATTTCGGATGAGAAGTTACACTGGAAAAGGGAACTACAATGATGCAGCAGCTCTTCAAAACTACATGGATTGTCAACCTAGATTAAGAGGGGGTGTCAAACCGATAAACAATCAAGTGGAAGATAAAGTTCATCTGGCATTAAGCTGCAAAGAGATAATGCTACTCTCAGTAATTTTTAGATTTCCTTGGCAAACTCCATTTCTCTGGAAGTGAAAGACCTTTTTCTTAATTGCTGAATGGATAAGCAATTTTTGTATTTATTCAAAATTTGACTCTAAACATAGCTACACACACTGGTCAGAGGACCTGCAATTTTTTGTACTGTAGTTTTAAGTGCTTGTGTATGTGTATTTTTAGTGTCAGCTTGGTTCAGTTGCCCATACTCTTGCCCAGGTCAGAAGACTGTGGGTAGTATTGACATCTAAATAAGATTCTGGGTTCAAACCCCACCATGGACATAATTATTTAATATCAACAGGCACTTCAGTGTAGCAATGAAGAAGAGCTGCAATCAACAGTACCAAAAACAGATTATCTGATCATTCACCTGCTCTTTATGGAACCGTATTATCTTAACAAAGTAATCCATTGGTTGTAAAGTACTTTAGGGAATCCTGAGGATATGAAAATAAGTATCAGCACATTGGTCAATATAAGTGAGATCAAGGCAATGTAGGTTCAGCTTCCACTATTATAAGTCTGTAATAAGAACATGAGTATGATGTCTTCCTGGTCAATATGGTGCACAAGAATGGAATGAGGGGGGTTATTTTGATTTCCTATTCTACTTCAAATTTTCAGAACATATACTGGGTGAAATATTTGTCACAGAATGGAAACCGTGCCTATTTTGATCTACAAGTTTGTCTCTTCATTACTCAAGGTTTAAGGTCTGCTGTACTTTGACCAGGTATGCATTTCCAGCATCTATATTTTTATGTTTAAAGAAAATCCAACTAGCGATGTCAATGAGTGACACACACAGCCTATGTCAAGGTCGCTCATCATCTATATAGCTGGCAATATCTACACTGTTCTTAATATAAGTCTCAACAATGATCAAAGTATTCAAAATAGAAATTACAGTAGTCCAAGAGGGTGGGTATGTTTTTGCCCAGTCTACACAGAAATGTCTACACGGTCTGTCCACAAGAAAGACCCAAACCTCCCTGTCGCTTGCCATTTTAACACTCCACCCTGCTCTCCTGCCCACATGTCTGTCCTTGGCTTGCTGCATTGTTCCAGTGAAGCCCAACACAAACTGGAGGAACAGCACCTCACCTTCCGAATAGGCACTTTACAGCCTTCCGGACTGAATGTTAAATTCAACAACTTTAGATCTTGAACTGCCTCCTCCATCCCCACCCCCTTTCCATTTCTTCCCCCTTCCTTTTGTTTTTTCCAATAATTTATATAGATTTTTCTTTTCCCACCTATTTCCATTATTTTTAAATCTTGTATGCCCTGCTAGTCCTTCCACCCCACCCCCACTAGATCTGTACCTTGAGTGTCCTGCCATCCATTCTTAATTAGCACATTTGTTTAGATATCACCATCTTCAACACTTTTGTTCCTTTGTCTCTTTGACACCTTTTGATTATCTGCTCCTATCACTGCTTGCTTGTCCCTACAACCACACCACCCCCCCTTCTCTCTCTCTCTCTCCCCCACACCACCCCCCCCACCTTAAACCAGCTTATATTTCACCTCTCTTCTAATATTCAATCAATCAGTTCTGCTGAAGGGTCATGAGGACTCGAAACGTCAACTCTTTTCTTCTCCGCTGATGCTGCCAGACCTGCTGAGTTTTTCCAGGTAATTCTGTTTTTGTTTTGGATTTCCAGCATCCTCAGGTTTTTGTTTTTATCTACACAGAAATGTCAGGCGTGTTTGAAGTACCAGACTGAAGCCTCGCAACAAAGACTGTACAGCGAGAGATACACATCATTCAGAAAACAATTCAGCTTTTGTGTCAGAAGAACATTTTTAACGGTTCATTATATTATTGCTGTACGAGCAATGATTTTGGACACACATCAACCTGCAAGTGGTAATGTGACAGAAATAAGTTGGATGATCTAACTACTGAGCAGAGTGAAAACAAGGAATGTAACCTGCTGCAAGCAGAGGTATGCAGTATAACTTGCACCAGTCACATAAGTACTGGTCAGAGACCATATCTGTAATGTAATGACATCTTTAGGTACATGGGATAAAAGCAAAATATTGTGGATGCTGGAAATCTGAAACAAAAACAAAAATTGCTGGAAAAACTCAGCAGGTCTGACACCATCTCTGAAGAGAAAGACAGAGTTTTGAGTCTATATGACTCTTCTTCAGAACTAAAGAGAAGTAGAAATGTGGTGAAATATACACTGTTTAAGGAAGGTGGGACAGGTGAAGCTGGATAGAAGGCCAGTGATAGGGGGAGGTAAAGGAGAGATTGCAAAAGATGTCATAAACAAAAGGTCGAAGGCGTGTTGATGGTGGTGACACTGGCTAAAGGATGTGCTAATGGTGACATTAAGAGTAGAAAGCAGGATGAGCAAGTGACAGATGGCCCTAGTGGGGGTGGGGTGGGGGAAGGCGAAGTGATGGTGTGGGGGAAAAGATCGAAAGGTGGTGGGGATAAAACAATGAATGGAAATAAATTTTAAAAATAATAGCTTTTAATTCATTGACTCTCCTTTTTTTGGTATTCGCACACCAATTCTATTCCAAAAGAACAAGTGTGGTTTATTTAAATCTAGGTTACTAATCAGACCTTTGTAATTAATGGAATGCATAATACAGATTAGTTGCTGAAATGAGATCTTCTATTTTGTTAAACACACCATAACTTACCAATGACTGTGACCTTTTCCTGGTTAATATCAGAGGAAGTGAGTATTTTGTTTAACCATTCCAGCTGCTCTTGACTGAATCCTCCATTAAATGCCGTAAAGCGAAAATTCAGTCCACTGAGTCCTGTCAATTAAATACATAGAACTAAACATTTTCAACTTGCGCTGATTCACTACAACAATGCCACTAGTATTCATACGAACATACAAAATAGGAGGAGTAGGCCACTCGGCCCCTCGAGTCTGCTCCGCCATTCGATAAGATCATGGCTGATCTGATTATAACCTTAACTCCACATTCCTGCCTAACCCCGATAACCTTTCACCCCCTTGCTTATCAAAAAGCTATCTTACAACACTCAGAAAAAAATATTCTCATCTCTCTTAAATGGGTGACCAATTGCTAAATATATTTCCTTTAATTTGTCTCAATTTTTACAAGTCTTTTGCTATTTGTGTGTTTTGCACTCTCATGTAAACAAGGCTAATAATTGAATTCTGACAAAATATTTCAAGCACCATTACTGTTAGGATTACACATGCAAAATGTATAATTACATGACTATTCTCCAAACAGTTAATGTTAACACAAACTGCTTTTCATTGTTGTCAATGCTACAAATACTGGACAGGTTGATAAAAGTTGTAGTTCAATCCAGGGGTTTGAAGTAAATTCTTAGATCATTCAAACATTGCTTGTGGTTCGAATAGGATCAAAATCCTCCAACCGGGTTTCAATCCTTTCAGGTAGTAATATAAATTTTTTGAAGTTTCTATCAGATGGACATTTATGATTATTTTATTCGTGGGCATGTACAATTGTAATGACTTTGAAAATCAAAGAGTCCTACAAGAAACAGAAATTTGGCCTGCAATGCAAGTTTTCTTCAAAACTAACAGGGCTTGTCCTGCTGAAAGGATGAAATGAAGGGAAAACGAATGGCCTATATGTCCATAATCCAAATAGGATATCTATAGGGAGGCAACCACACACAGTAAGTAGAGATTGGTAAATTGACAGATATTAGGTTTTTTTAAAAAATGATGTCATTATCCTGACATTCACAAACTGATGCCCTGTTGACATTTTTTCCCCAGTTCTCATTTTAATTCATTATAATATTGAATAATTCTGTACTAACAAGTGGCTTTTGCCTGAGCACCTGCCTATGCTTTTCTTAAGTTAGAACTAAGGTAACATCTCAAATGGATTCACCATCATTTTCACTCCCATTCTATGAGACAACCTAACAATCAGACAATTTGCAGATAAGGGCACATGTGTAGCATTGAGGGGAAGTAGGGTTAAAGGGTTGAGAAAATTAGATCATAAGGTGCAAATAAAAACCAGTTCTAATCTGAAAATCATATATATTCAGCTCTAATTTTTATATTTCCCTTGTAAGTTCCTATGCCCACATTTATAATGGGAACAGTCTATATAGACTAGACACAATGTAATTTGTCTCCTGTGAATAATGCCAGCAGTGCCAACATGAGGGGAAGTTTATAATTACAACCCAACAGGTTTTACACAGCCTGTTCCATTTTAAGTATAGCCATGAGACTTTCTGAAACGGAAAAGCTTGACAGCAAGTGCACACAAGGTCAAACCGAAACTGCAGTACAAGTAGACAACAAAATAACTGTTTACCTATGGGACTATTAAGATTTTCATTTCTGTTGCTTGATTTCAGTCTCTGCATAGAATCTTGATGTTTCCTGCTGTTCTTTTTCCTTCCCAGAATGCTGAGATCATAAGTGTCAGTTAATATGAAGCGGAATTTAGGAAAAGGGCTAAAATGGTAGCCATAAAACCCCTCAGAATCATCAGGGTCCAAGTCTGTCTTTTCGTTGCTGTCCGTGTTAGCGGAAGGTTTCTCATTTCCCAGGTGCCTGGTGTTGAGAGCTGATTTAAGTAGCAGCTCCCTGTCAAAGTTATAAAACTCGTGGTTTCCCCAGATATGGTGCACTGGAGACATACACTTTGCAAATTCATTTATTACTGTTTGAAGTGCATTTTCTGAGGACTTTATCTGTGAATTGCAGCCATCAATGATATCGCCAAGCTGCAGAATAAACTTGGGGGTGGTAGGTTCTTCATTCCATTCTTTGACAGCACTGCGCAGCAGATGGAGGCTGTTTCTATAGTAACGTTCTCTTGTCCCCGAATAGTTAAAGCCATTCTCTGTATTGGCATACTGAATATCTGCAATGACTCCAAAAGTAAAAAACAGGTCGTTTCCGGCTGCCTCAGTCTCCATTCTTTTAAACATTTCACATCCACGTAGCCACCGTCTTAAAAAAAAGTAGTAAGTGAAAACAATGACCTGGGTTCAATATAAGACAGGCTACTGACAGTAGTGCAAGACCAGCGCAAACTGGTTTTATAGCAACACGGTGGCAGGACATAGTTTTATGCTAATTTTGTGTTCTTGGGGCAGACAATTGAGCAATGCTAAGCAGGTGCAAGTACTGTCCACAGGGAAGGGGAAAACACAGTGAACAATTGCTGTCTAGGCAAGAATAGCTAGCTTTCCAGACCTATTCTAAAATGTAAACCTGGTTTGGAAAATAGAACTCTCTTTTCTCCCTGCCTACATCTATCTTCCTATGTGAAGGCATTAGCTGTGATTCTTTTCTTCCCCCATGGCATTTACATCAGCAGCAAAAGATATTTCAAGAACAAATGTACAATCCTAGCCCTGCCTGCCCATTCTGCCAGATGATAAAGAACTTGCTATGTGCTGGGAGTTTCCCTGGTGCCCTTAATGGTAAACCACCCACTCCCAGCCCAACCAGAATCAACAAGAATAGATTAACTGTTCAATCATTCCTTTGCCTTCACTTATACCATTGTTACTTCTAAACTCAATGAGTCTGATCTCCTGGCCATACTTTCATCCCTCACCCTCTCTAAAATGTCAGTTCATGCAAAACATGTCAAGCTGTCTTTATCCTATTCTACATCAAGTCCCTGTTTATCAATCAATGTAATTTCTGTTGACTCAAAGTTAGCTCACTCCCCCAAGCCACAAATTTAATATTCTCATCGATGTTCTCACTCCACCATTCCTCTGTACCCTCCTTCAGCTGTAGCTTTCCTCAGATTTTGGACTGACTGTCTTCTGCCACCTGGGCCTAACACTCAAGGATTTCACCCCTGAACCCCCGTACCTCTCATTTGCCCCCCTCTCTGAGGGCCCTCTTAAAACCCATCTCTGAAAAAGCTTTTGGTTAACCCTCCTAACATCTCCTCCCTTGTCTTGTCATCTATATATCCTCTGTGAAGCACCTTAGGAGGTTTTTCTATGTTAAAGGCATCACAAAAAGTGTTGAATGGCTGTGATCTTACTGTAGCTGCTGCAAGTACTTACTTAAGCATAGTCATCCAATTCAAAGCTGCTCAATGCATGTAAAATAAAGATGTTTCTAAGAGACCAATAAAGCTCAATATAAATGCAAGACTCCCTTCCTCACTATTGGATGTTAATGTGTCATCCATGGTTCAGTGGTAGCACATACACCTGAGTAAGAAGGTTGGGGTTCAACTTCCACTCTCCAGTGACTCAAGTACACAATCCAGGCTGACACCCTGCTGCAGTGCTGAGGGAGTGTTGCACGGTTGCTGGTGCCACCTTTCCAATGAAACGTGGCCCCATCTCTTCTCTCAGGTGGGCGTAAATGAACCCACAGCACTTAAACAAGAGGTGGGGAATTCGCCCCTGTGTCCTGGCCAATATTTATTCCCCAAGCAACACCATAAAGCAGATGACATTGCTGTTTGTGAGATATTGCCGCAACTTGATCATTGCGTTTCTTGTATTGCATCAGTGACTGTACTTTAAGTTGGTTGTGAAGTGCTTTGGGGCTTTTAAGCTCATGAAAGGGGCTATATAAATACAAGATAGTTTTCTTTTTAAGTACTCCCCTATTCACCATGGAAACCCTCAGAGTAATAATATCCCAGAGTTGTAGTCAGCAACGAAGGATGGGTGCTCACCACTGATCCTGATGTAAGTCTTGCTGAGAGATCTAGTGACCTCTGGCGAGCAGTGGTAATACAACTGATTGCAGCATTTTTTACTGGACATTCAGTGTGGAGCACTCGTACTATCATCAGGCTGTCCTAGCAGCTAATCGTATTAAACAATTTTCACAGCCTCCCAACCAGGAAACTAAAACAGTAAAATGAAAATCGCTTTTAGAAATGTTTACATAGAAAAAAATGAAGATTGGGAGATACACATAAGTAGAGGCTAAAATAGTCTGAAAAAAGTTGAAAATCTATTTAAAATTAATTTTTCATGACAAGTTCTGTTGTTCAAAATCCCAGTTACATCTGACTGAACATAAGAAATAGAAACAGGAGATGACCATATGGCCCATTGAGCCTGCTCCATTACTCAGTATGATCATGGCTGATCTTGGAATTCAACTCAATTTTCCCACCCATATCCCTTAATTGCATGAGACACCAAAAATCTGTCTTTCCCAGCCTTAAATGTATTCAATAGTGGAGCATCCACAACCCTCTGGGGGGTGGGGTTAGTGGATTCTAAAGATTCACAATCCTTTAAGTGAAGAAACTTCTCCTCATCTCAGTCTTAAGGCACCCTGATCTTCAGACTGTGCCCCTGGTTTTAGGTTCCCTGAACAATGGAAACAATCTCTCAGCGTCCACCCTATCAAGCACCTTCAGAATTCTGTAGGTTTCAATTAGATCGCCTCTCGTTCTTTTAAACTCCGGAGGACATAAGCTCAATTTGCTCAGCCTTTATTTTAACAAAGAACAAAGAAAAGTACAGTACAGGAAGGGGCCCTTCGGCCCTCCAAGCCTGCACATCAACTAAAATATTTTGCACTTCTGGAGTCCGTATCCTTCTATTCCCATCCTATTCATGTATTTGTCAAGCTGCCCCTTAAACACCACTATCGTACCTGCTTCCACCACCTCCTCTGGCAGCGAATTCGAGACACTTTAAGGGGTTTCCATTAAATTATGAACGATGTGAGGAGCGAGCGCAGAAGAGATTCAGGAGAACGGTTCCTGGGATGAGAAACTTCAGTTATGAAGATGGACTGGAGAAGCTAGGACAACATTCCTTGGAGAGGAAAAAGCGGAGGGAGTTTTGATAGAGGTAATAAAAAATCATAAGGGGTCTGGACAGAGCAGATAGGGAGCAACTGTTCCCCCGTTTGGAAGGATCGAGAATGAGGGAGCCCAGGTTAAAAAATAATTAGCCAAAGCAGCTAAAATGACATGAGTGGAAACTTCCAGTCAGTGGTTGGTTAGGATCAGGAATGTATTGAGAGAATGAGGCGAAGACAGGTTCAATCGAGAGGCAATTAGCTGATTATCTGAAAAGGATGTGGAGTGTTACAGGAAGAGGGCATGAGGGAGGCACTCGGTGAATTGCTCACTCAGAGGGTCAGGACAGACATGATGGGCCGAATGGCCTCCGGCTGGAACCCATTCTGCGGTTCCCCATTTGGGAAACCCACATCCATTTTATTCATACAAAATATCCCACCCAAAAAAAAGCAAATAAGCAAGTCTGTGGGCTCCTGGGCCCTGCTCCACAGAAGGTCCAGCCACCCGGCGCCCACCCGCAGCCGCTTCACTCACCTGCCGCGCTCACATAGCAGCCGCGTCTCGCCCGCCGAATCCGCCTCACCACCGCCAGCCCCGCCTCCAGCTATAAAAGCACCGGCGGAGAAGAACCCAGTCGACGTTTCGCATCCTCATGACCCTGCGACAGAACTCAACCCCGCCTCCAGGCTTCGCGTCAGCGCCACCCGCTCGTCATTTCCGGCAGCTGGTGATTGGGGAAATTCGTCAGTGACGTTGTCACTTCTCATCCTATGAGTCTGCGGCGAGGGGAAAACTGCTTCCGGGTTAGTTCAACACCTGGTGACTGTTCCTGGGGGATAACTGGTTAATGGTTATTTCTGAGAATAACTGGTTGATGGTTATTTCTGAGAATAATTGGTTAATGGTTATCTCTGAGAATAATTAGGTTAATAATTAGGTTAATAAACAGGTTAATAGTTATTTCTGAGAATAATTGGTTGATGGTTATATCTGTTACCATTGGCCATCTCTGGCTATCTCTCTAAGCAGCTGGGTGTGATAATGTCGAAATATCACACTAAAAATCAGAAACATCAGAGATTTCACAAAGGCAGAAAGCCATTTTGCCACTGCAGCATTAGGGTGTCATGGTGGCCATCAGTTTCCCTTTGTTATCAAAGGGGGCCATGTCTTGCCTGTGTAGCCATCTGTTGTATGTTCTAAGGAAGCTGTAGAGCCCGAGTACAGCCTCAATGACTTTTCACAGTGCACGAAAGGATGAACTGTCTGATTTTATTTTTTTTTTGTTGTCCAGTCTTTCTAGCTTGCTTTTTGCTGATTTTCTCCTTTTGTATGGCTGGGGATAGAGAAATAACAATAATTTTACAACAAGGACAGAAAACGCTGGAAAAACCCAAGGGTCATACAGACTCAAAACATTAACTCTGTTTCTCTCTCCACAGATGCTGTCAGACCTGCTGAGTTTTTCCATCATTTTCTGTTTTTGTTTCAGATTTCCAGCATCCGCAGTATTTTATTTTTTACTATAATTTTACATAAAGGTCGTCAAGCCAGGACCTTTTCTACCTGTATTCTTTGCTGTTTGTTAGGTCTTTATGTGCTTAATTAGAATTTTTGAGTCTTTTTATAAGTATTATTATATGCTTCTCAGTATTTTTGATTTCTCTCTTTCCAATTTTGAAATAAGCTTTACAAAAACACACATTCCTGATCTCAACCCAGGCAGTTGTTACAATTGACCTCAATGTCATCTGGGCTTGGGGGGAACTTGTAAAAAATAAGCTGACATTTAATTGCTATGCAGTGACTCCCGTTATTAAAAAAAGGCAGTGCATATTATCGAGGACAGTGTTATGTTGAGCTGTGGTTCTCCTATACTCTGGATTCATCAGAAGAATTGCTTTGTAGTTGAAATACTAGAAGCTTGCCAGTGCCTGAATAATGTAGCCGAGGAAAATGTCAGTTCCTTTAGGATAGGGAGGAAGGAAATTTACATATTTTGTGAATGAAATTAAATAAATTTACTATTGTTTAAGTTGCCTTTTTGGTTGTGTGACCTTTTAAAATCTACATGGTTATCTTATTTCTTGTGGAAAGATGTGACATGCTCCTAACATTCTGAGGATCATAATCAGGCGTGTTCTGCAACAACAGCAGCAACAACTTATATTTATATAGTGCCTTTAACATAATAGAACATCCCAAGGCGTTTCACAGGGGCATTATTAAATAAAATATGACACTGAATCACACAAGGAGATGTTAGGTCAGATGATCAAAAACTTGGGCAAAGAGGTAAGTTTTAAGTAATGCCTTAAAGGAGGAAACCAAGATAGAGAGGCAGAGGTGTGTAGGGAAGGTATTCCAGAGCTTAGGCCTAGGCAGCTGAAAGCACAGCGACCAATGGTGGACTGATTCAAATCAGGGATGCACAAGAAGCCAGAATTAGAGGAGCACAGAAATCTGTGAGGGTTGTGGGGCTGAAGGAGATTACTGAAGTAGGGAGGGAATGAGGCCATGAATGGATTTGAAAACAAGGATGAGAATTTTAAAATCAAGATGTTGCTTGACTGGAAGCCAATGAAGGTGAGCGTACAGGAATGGTGGGCAAACAGGACTTGGTGCGAGTTAAGACTTTGGAAAGTCTATAGAGAGAGTAGAGTGTGGGAGACCAGCCAGGATTGCATTGGAATAGTCAAGCCTAGAGGTAACAAAGACATGGGTGAGGGTTTCAGCAACAGATTGCCTGACTTTGCCCGTCTCAGGTTATGTTGCTGAGGTGGAAATAGGTGGCCTTAGCAATAATTTGAATATGAGGCTGGGAGCTCATCTTGGGATATGAATGGACTAGTGAGTTTGCGAACAAGCTGGCTTAATCTCAGATTGTTGCTAGTGGGATGGATAGAGTCGGTAGTTAGCGAATGGTGCTTGGAAATGGGGACCGAAAACAATGGTTTCAGTCTTCCCGATACTTAATTGAAGGAAATTTCTGCTTATCCAGAACAAGGCTACTCGTTTTTCCTGTATCTCTTTATTTTCCTGTATGATCAGAATAGTAAAAATAAACTAAGAAAATTATGAATTTTGACTTTTAAAATCACTTTGGAATTTTCCCTGATGTCCCAGTTGGTAAAGACTTCTACTGTGTAGATCCCCAAATTTTATCCATACAGTCCAAAGGCATCCCTCCTCACTTAGGTAGAAAAGTAGGTATAATTTAAAATTGCTGGAATAACTGCAGCAGTTTTGTGAAAATTTTCTGCATTTGGATTGGATATCAGCCAATGCTCATACTGTTGAATATTTCTTATTATCGTTTGTGGCAAAATCTTTAAAAAAAAACTGATTCATTAAAAATAAATGATAATTTAACCTGATGGTTGCATTACTTTTGGGGGAAAAAAGAGATTTAGAAAATGTTTAGGCATATGGGTATGCAGTTTGTCTGGTCTCCTGAGAAATGGTGGAAATAATATTAATTATAATAAATATATCTTTTGCAATAGGGCTTGATTTTTGTAATTTGAGCATATATAGTGGCACATACATTGATTAGTTTATTCAGTAGCAAAATGAGTATATATTTTTGGGGATCCCATTTAGCCATTGGAGCAATGTTGTCACAGATACATGTTTTAAGGGATCATGGAATGGTTACAGCACAGGAGGACATTCAGCCCATTGTGCCTGTACTGGCTCTCTGCAAGAACAATTCACCGAATGCAACTCGTTTTCCTTCTTCCCCATTGCCCTGCAATTTTTTTCCTCTTCAGTTCATTATCCAATTCTCCTTTGAAAGCCACGATTGAATCTGGCTCGACCACACTCTCAGGCAGTTCATTCCAGAACCTGAACACTTGCTGCATAAGAATTTTTTTTCCTCTTGTCACCTTTGAATTCTTTTGCAAGTCACTTTAAATCTCTGCGCTCTGGGTTCTTGATCCTTCCACCAATGTGAACAAACAGCGTCTTCCTGTGTACTCTGTCCAGACACCTCACGCTTTTGAACACCTCTATCAAAATGCAGCTTTACTTTGGGGTGTTTGTGCTTAACTTCAACTACGGGTGATGACTAAAGCTGCAATGTGGACAATTAAGTAAAATAACCCAGCTAGCAAATATTTTTGAATAGGTTTTTCCAAAAAATATAGCTTATTCATGAAATGTGTGGAAGTACATTCCAAAACATATCAGATTAGACTGATGAGAACAGATCTTTTCTCCAAAACATACTTTATAAAAGTTTGTAACATTATATGCCCAAACATTTCAAATTCGACTGATAAGAACAGATTCTCTCCCCCCCCCAAATATACTTTATTTATAAAATTTGTGAAAGTATATTCCAAAACATTTCAAATTGGACATGACAGAGAGTGCAATGGGATACTTTTCTCCTTATGTTACACTTTGAAGTTTGAACATTGTTGCAGTATGTGGTCTCTGCTGTTCACTGGTGGTTTTAATGATGTAAGGGAGCCTGGCGGTGTTGCTGGTGGGAGGAGGCTCTCACTCTGTTTCCGGATCTGCTGCACGGAGGTTATACAGTGTGCACCATGGCGCTGATGGTGCAGCTGCTGTGCAAACGGACGAGCGCCGTGTCCAGAGCGTTTAATCGGAAAGTTTCCTGCGAAGCCTCTTTTTGCTGCAGGGTCAGCGCCAGGGAGCGCTGCCGCCCGAATTTACTGGCAGCGAACCCGCTGTGCCCGACGAGAGCGGTGAGTGTCAGACCCAGGAAATGCCAAACACTCAACAGATGCGTTGCCAATGAATAAAGGTTTCACAGAAACAAAAACGACCTGAGTTGTATTGCTCAGCATTGTTTGAGCCCAATGTGTAGCTTATACGTCCACAACGCAAGGCATATGAATAAGCAAAGGGCTGATCTCTGGTAACTAATGTTTGATTTGTGAATTTCAAGAATTTCCAGTCAGGCATGGGGAAGGGGCTGAATATCTGGAGTTCAGTCTGTTTAATGTCTGGCTTGTGTCAATTTGCAGGTCACGCAGAGGCTGGAGGATTAACAATCACAAATTCACAGTTTTGTCATTGCTAAATACGCTCGGGGTGGGGGGTGAGGATGAGGGCGAGAGTGGGAGGCGGTGCCTGTTGCTCCCTGTGTGAATTCACCAATTATCATTGGGGATACAAAGTGTGACGAGGGGCAGCATAATTGGAGTTGGCAGTGTCAGTGTTTGGCCTTCGTAAAATGTAAATTAGAGCACCAATGTGGTGTGGAGTGATATTTAAAGGGTGGTTTCTTCATCCACTTAAGCAACCCAAGCACTTACTGCAGTGTTTATTTAAAAATATTTCTTCAGTATTGGTCAGAAATTGGAGCTCTTTCTGTAGGCATATGTTTACAAAATTGCCCCTTGCCTGGCAAGAGTATGATTAGCAGCCCCAAAACAACATAAGAGGTGCCAACTGAACTCTTTGGGCACTACTCTTCGACTAGTGGGGCAATATTATTACAAACTGGCAAAACGATGCAAAGATGTTATTGAATAGAAAATTGAGACAACAGCAATGCAATGACAACTGTTCCGGGAGTAGAGAATTTACCTGAAGCTTCTGTAGTTTCTAATTTATCCTCCTGCACCTTAATTGGTGCAAATTCTAATGCCACAAGTATTATGAGTGATTCATGACTGCACTATAGGCCTCTGACTGCTTACAGGTAGAGTATACGGCTACAAGAAGTAAAATCTTTATTTTTTAACTTTGCATTTAAAATAAACATTGCGGTTTGTATTAAATCTTTAGTAAGAAGGGCTATTTTACTCAATGCCAGAGAGGTTAGGACTAAATATTCACTGGATCATTTTGAAGATATCTTGTATAGCTATTATAAGTGTTAGATTTTGTCAACTTAGTTTCAATGAAATAAACTTACTTTCAAATAGTATTGTTAAATGAGCTATTCAGTTTATCCAAGAACTGGATATCTATATCACGGATGGGTGTACAGCTTTGTTTACAATGGCTTTGCAATGATTTTGGAGCCAAAAGTTCACATGACTGGTCAAGTCACAGTATCTCGAAGATGTTAGAATTCCTAGTGAGGGTGTTGGTCTACAATGTGTTTTGTTTTCCTAGTCAGCCTTGGCTCACTGGCAGCACCCTCACCTCTCACTTGGAGGTTGTGGGTTCAAGCACTGCTCCAGGACTTGATCACAAAATATAGGCAGAGACTCCAGTGCTCTGCTGAGAGAGTGCTGCATTGTCAGAAAAGCCATCTTTTGGATGAGGCAATAGACTGAAGCCCAGTCTGCTTGCTCAGGGGGTTGTTTGAGATCCTGTGGCCTATTCGGAGAAGAACTGCCTCCTAGTGTTTTGGCCAATATTTATCCCTCTATGAATATCATTTTAAGCATAGCAGAGTATTTAGCTATTATCTCATAACTATTTGTGCAATTTTGCTGAGTGCAAATTGGTTAACTGTGTGAAAGAACATAATGTAAGAAATAGGAGCAGGAGTAGACCATACAGGTCCTTCGAACCTGTTCCGCCATTCAGTATGGTTGATCTACTGCCTCAATTCCATTCCCCGTGTGCCAAGATTGCCTGAAAGACCAGAAGTCTGTCTATCTCAGCCATAAATATACTTAATGATGGAGCAACTACAATCTCTGTGGTAGAGAATTCCAAAGATTCACAACCCTTTGGGTGAAGGACTTTCCGGTCACCTCAGTTCTAAATGATCGGCCCCTTATCCTGCGACTGTGTCCCCGTGTTCTAGATACTCCATTCAGGGGAAACAACTCCTCAGTGTCGACCCTGTCAAGCCCCTTCAGAATCTTGTATATTTCAATGAGATCACCTTTCATCCTTCTGACTTCCTGAGTATATTGGTCCAATTTACTCAGCCTCCCATCATAGGATAACCCTACTACCCTAGGAACAGATACAGTGAACCTTCGCTGTACCACCTCCAATGCAAGTACATCCTTCCTTAAATATGGAGACCAAAACTGCTCAAAAGTATTCCAGGCGTGGCCTCATCAAAGCCCTCTACAATTGTAGTAAGACTTTCTTGTTCTCGTACTCCAATCTCATTGCAATAATGACCAGGGTAACATTTGCTTTGTTAATTGCTTGCTGGATCTGCATGTTAACCTGTGTGTTTGCATACAAAACATCAATCACTCCACATTAAAAGTAATTCATTGTGCTTTACAATGTGCTGGGTATGTGAAAGGTGCTCATTAATTGCAAGGTTTTTTCATGTTTCTACAGTTCAGTAAAGATCTTTGTCCAATATGGAAGTCTACCAGATACTCCACACACAATCTCCACTCCTTCAGTACAATGCCTCCATCACCACCTCGAAAGAAACCAGACAGTGGCACTAATAAGGGTGGGGTAAGTGAGGCTGTGGCTAATTTTGATGAATAAAATAGGAATGTCGATTCAGCCTTCATTGTTAAATAGTTGTATAGACCATGGGACAGATTTTCCTGTTCCTGCACAGTTGGACTCCTTTGCAGGCATGTTACCTTCCCTGCCTGGCTTTCCATTATACGCCACCAGGCAATCCAATATGTCCAGGTCCAAGAAGGGTAAATTCTATCCCAACAATTTTTTGTAAGGATTGAGTATAGCTATGGCAAACATTTGAATTAATCAATTCTTATTCTGGAAACTTGAGTACAAAATGTGATGCTCCAATGGGAGCACCTTGGGAGATGGGGTGTTAAAATGAGGTCCAAACTGCTCTCCAAGATGGCTGTAAAAGATCCTATGGCATTCCTTTGAGATGAGCAGCAAAGTTATCCTCATGTCCTGGCCAATATATATCTGTCAATCATCATAATTAAAACAGATTTTCTGGTCATTATCACTTTGCTGTTTGTGGGAGCTTGATGTATGCAAATTGGCTCCTGCATTTCCTACGTTATGACAGTGACTGCACTTCAAAAGTACTTAACTGGCTGTAAAGCACTTTGGGACACCCTGAGTTGTGAAAAATGTTATATAAATGCAAACCTTTTTTAGGGCAGTTTAAAAAAAATAAATATAATTGGCTAATTTGGAGGACCAGTTTTTCTCTACCAATTGCACAGAATTTATTGAGCAAGTGTTACTGTGAAGGCGCAGCATTGTTGCATTAACATTGTTTTGCTTCACAATGTTACACACTACGGTTGAATAGTAATAGATTAAAACATTGTACGTGCCGATAGTCTGAGTAATACATTACTAAATATATTTTACTTTCTAAACTATTCTCAATATTAATGTTTTGTAAATTACATTGTTAAGGTTTGTCAATTTCATTGTTAATGTTAAGAGAAACAGGTGATGGGTATTAATTGTCTTTGAGCACATTTAAGTAGGGCCCTTGCGCAACCGGTGCTCTTACTTTTATGCCACTATCAGCACCTTCTTTAGTCTATACCACTACCATTAACACTTCCTTTGTCTTCTGTCCATGACATCTTTGTCAATCTCTCCTTAGCTCCCACCTATCCCTGACCTTCTATCTTGCTCCACCTGCTCCATCCCCTCTTAAACATTATGAACTCCATCACATTTCTACTTCTCTTTAGCGCTGAAGAAGAGTCACATGGACTCGAAACGTTAACTCTGTTTCTCTCTCCACAGATGCTGCCTGACCTGCTGAGTTTTTCCAGCACTTTTGTTTTTATTTGAGATTTCCAGCATCCGTAGTATTGTGCTTTCAATACAAATAGGGGCCTTCCGCGACCGGTGGGTGCCGCAGGGGCTGGAGTACATCGTTAGCCCCTGTAACAGCATTTTAATTTGAATAGTTAAGTTTCCTTGTAAAGGTTGATTTTTGTTACAATGTCCGACCAGGGGATATCCCTGATCATTAGTTTATTTTATTGATTATTTGTTTTATTTTTAAAGAGCATATAATAGGGAACTAATGATCCACAGATGTAAATTCAAATCCCATGGTAGCAACTGGGGAATTTAGGCAGCAGGTTAGCTCAGTTGGCTAGACAGCTAGTGTATGGATTAGGTTAATGTCAACAGCACAACGTTCGGTCTGCAATTCAGCTGAGGTAGACTCAGGGCCTGTCTGCTCTCTGTACCCATAGAAAAAAAATCACAGCGCTAAGCTGTGATTCAGTAAATAATTGCTAAGGACCTGCCTCCAGGCAGGGAACAGAAGAAGAAATATAAATAGGGGATAGCTGGGACACTGGGTTGATTGGGAGGAGAGCTGTGAGACTGAATAAGTCAATAAACTCCCTGGATAAAGAAAAGTTCTGTGTCTTGTTTTCAGCTTCACCAGCCGAATTAGATCCTATTAACACTCAGGTCCCCGGTGTTCAAAGCCACTGAAATTATTTTAAAGCTGGCCATCTGTTTACTGTTTGGTTTATACTGTTTTTTATCTGAGACATGTTTTCTCTTTCTTAGTAGCCTGTAACGTGGAAATCTTTAGCAATCACTTTTGCTGTAGGAGGAGCACTGTTGGTTGCCATGAAGTACTTTAAGAAAGAAAAAGAAGAAAGTAAGTCTTGGTTACAACATACTTTTATCACTTTGGATCTACAAAGGAAAGATCAAAATGGTGAAAAGCTAGAAACAGTGGAAGTCCAGAGAGATTGGGGTCCATGTGAATTCACCATTTAATTGTCGAAGGCTGGCACAGAAATTAATCAAAATTGCTAATGGAACACAAAATTTTATACCTGAAGGAGTAGAATAGCATGGAGCACAAGTCTACATCACTATAATGACTACGCTTCAAAAGTATTTAATCGGCTGCTTTGCGATGTCCTGTCGTTGTAAAAGTCGCTATATAAATGCAAGTCTTTCTTTGAAGAAAAACATCGGCTCTTTAATAAAAACGTAAAATGCTGTAAATGCTCAACAGATCCGGCAACATCTGTGGAAAGAGAAAGAGAGTTAACATTTCAAGTTGATGGTCTTTCATCTGTTCAGTTAGAAGGTCATGGGCTTGAAACGTTTAACCTGTTTCTCTATCCACAGATGCAAGGCTTGCTGAGCATTTCCACCACTTTCTCTTTTTTTATTTCGGATTTCTACTTTCCACAATATTTATCTTTTGCATTAATCTTCACGTTATTGTAAAGACTTACCATTGTTTGAGCTGGAGGATTAATGGAGCCCTTTCTGTTTGGATGAAGCATTCAATTTTGATTGAGTCAATTTGCATCCCAGTGAGATAAAGGAATGGATATTGTATTTACATGTTAATATACTACTTTAAAATTACCTCTGATTATTATCAACAACAACAAGAAGCATTTATATAGTCCCTTCAACATCGTAGTCCCAAACAATGTTCCCTTTAAAATTTAGTTGTTGTCTGCGGCCTGTTTTTTTCAGTGTGCAGTCCCTTTAAATTTATTTGCACAGCTGTTCCTACAGGTTGGGCTTGATTTTACGCTCCCCTGCCGATGAGTTTGAAGGCGGGGTCACGGTAAGTCCGCTGGGGGCCCTGCCCGTTGCCTACCCACCCGCCACTGTGCCGACCACAGTTTTACCTGCGGTGGGGGTAGTGTCTGATGGCTGCCTGCCAGTTGGCCAATTGAGGCACTTAACTGGGAAATTAATGCTCGCTCTCGCCGCTGCCAGCATTTAACTGGCAGAGGGGAAGGCCCAGGCCATGTGTCCAGCCCAACAGTTTTCCCTGCATGGGCTGGTGGCGGGTAGGGTTGTGGACCCCTACTTAACAGGCTCCCTGAACCCAATGGAGGGCCTCCCAGAAAGATGTTACACCCCCAGCTTCCAACCCCATCCCCCACTTCACCCAGCCACCAGCCTCTCAAACCCAAGCCACTCCACCCGCTTCACAGTGGACCCCCAAACACTTACCAAGTACCGATCTGGTGCTGAGTACCTCCTCAAGCACCGAGTGCAATACCGACAGTGCCCACCCCTCCCGGTAGCGCTGTAAGTACAGGAGAGCAGCTGGCCTCTGATTGGCCGGCAGCTCTCTAAGATGGGACCTCCTGCTCCTGAGGGGCGGAAATCCCGCCTCAATTCGCTTAATGGCCAACTGGCTGCCCCCCAACATTTTAGCCAGGGGCTTTTGGGGGAAAATCCAGCCCGTTATTTCTCATGGAACAAGGACTGCAAGCTACCTTTCAAGCTACTGCGCAGCGCGCATCTTAGCAGGAACATTGATCCCTAAGGAGCATTATCAAGCAATACTTGACACCAAGCCATTGGAGCTATTAGTTCAAATGACCAAAAGCTTGGTCAAAGAGGTAGGTTTTAAGGAGCCTCTTAAAGATGAGAGGTAGAGAGGCAGCAAGTTTTATGGAGGGAATTCCAGAGCTTAGGGGCCTCAGCAACTGAAGACACACTGCCAATGATGGAGCAATTAAAATTGGAAATGCACAAGAGACCAGAATTACAGGTGTACTGATGTCTTAGTGTGTGGTAGCACTGGTCATGATTACAGAGATAGGGAGGGTCAAGTTGGAGTGATTTGAAAATAAGGATGAAAACTTTAAAATCAAGGCTTTGCTTCACCAGGAGGCAGTGTAGACCAGGGAGCAGGGGCTGACCGGTGAATGGGACCTGGTGCGAGTTAGGCCATGGGCAGCAGAGTTTGGCTGAGTTTGGGTTTATAGAAGGTGGAAGATGTGAGGCTGATATGGACTGTGTTGAAACAGTCAAGTCCAGATGTAACAAAGGCATGAATGAGGGCTTCAGTAGTAGATGAGCTGAAGCAGGAACAGAGTTGGACAATGTTAGGGAGGTGAAAATAGGCACGTTGATGTTGCAGAAATGTGGTTGCTTGCTGATCCTGATTTCAAGTATGACACTAAGGTTGCCAACAGTCAGGTCCTGCCTCAGACAGTTGCCAGGGAGAGGGATAGAGTCGGTGGCTAGGGAACGGAGTTTGTGGTGGGTACAGAAGACAACGGCTTTGGACTTCCCAAGTTCAGTTGGAGGAAATTTCTGTTCATCGAGTACAGGATTGTCAGACAAGCATAATTTAGCAACAGTGAACGGGTTGAGAGAGGTCCTGATCAAGCAGAGCTGGTTATCTTCAGGGTGCAGTTTGAAGCTGGCATTTACAGAAAGTATCGTCGAGAGGCAGCACTTCCTTGTGGTTTCTCTACACCATACCTCTGGGACTGAGGTCGTGGGAAGCCATTTGATCTCAAGTCTGCACCGAAACCATTCCTAATTGAATGCTAAGAGGAGGGTGATATTGGGATGGGGCCTCCTTTGTCCTTGCAGGGAAATGCCTTCCAGTTTACAGAAACCCTGTCTGTGGCAATATGGGATCCTAAGCACACACAAGTTTTAAAGCATCACTTTGTTTTCTACAAGTTTAAGAGTATCACATTGCAACCACATTTCTGCAACATCAACGTGCCTATTTTCACCTCCCTAACATTGTCCAACTCTGTTCCTGCTTCAGCTCATCTACTACTGAAGCCCTCATTCATGCCTTTGTTACATCTGGACTTGAGTGCTCTTTCTAATGCTTTTTGGCAGTCATTTTCTAAGTTTTGTGTTATGCATATTTGTCAAAAGATGGTTAATTATTTTAAATTTATTCTTTCATGGGATGTGGGCATCACTAACAAGGTCAGTATTTGTTGCTCATCCCTAATTGCTCTTGAACTGAGTGGCTTGCTAAACCATTTGAGAGGATGGTTAAGAGTCAACCACATTGCCATGGGCCTGGACATGTAGGCCAGATCAGATAAGGATGGCAGATTTCTCTTCCCTAAAAGGCATGATTGAACCATATTGGTTTTCGCAACAATCAATGACACTTGACATAGTCACCATTTCTGAGACTAGCTTTCAATTCCAGATTTGTTAATTGCATTTAACTTGCACCATTGGTGAGATTTGAACCCATGTCCCAAGAGCCTGGGCCTCGGGATTACTAATCCAGTGACATTACCACTACGCCACTCTCTCTGCATCTGTGGACTGAAGATCATGTACAATGTCAGTGTTTTATTTTCTAATATGTGCATTTGCTCCCAACATACCCTGAGGGATACTGTTTTGAGATCTTTAATGAAGATATAACAGCATAGAAAACTGCTCCTGATTTTCATATAAAGCTGTGGTATATGCAAATGCTGTGCTTGCCTGAAATGGCATCAACCTTTTTATTAAAACTGTCTTTGTTTAGAGCTTGAGAAGGAGAGAACCCGAAGTATTGGAAAGGCAGCACTCGGAGGACCGTTTTCACTCATCAATCATACGGGGCAGCCCAAGACAGACAAAGATTATCTTGGCCAGTGGGTCTTGATTTACTTTGGGTTCACACATTGTCCGGACATTTGTCCTGAAGAACTGGAGAAAATGATTGCCGTTGTGGATGAAATAGGTAAAAATTTCAATAAAGATTGCAGCGTTTGGCGATTAAAATATATACCAGAGAGCAAACAAAAGATTTTGCTGTTCAAACTGCTATCATTTTAAAAATAATTACTTTGTAATGTAACAGTGGGATTATATTTAAAACATCTTTCATGTGTGAACTAACATTGAAGTGTCACTTCAGGCTAATATAGCCATAGTGTAGGTCCATAGATAGTGTAGTTCCCAGCAATTTATACAGAGTGATGTCCTAGTGCATTTCCCTCTGTCTTGAAGTGCAGGAATAAAGAATTTTTTTTCTTGAAGGCCATTTTGTCTCTCCCTCTGTCTGTCTCTGTTGGGGAGATATGAGCTGAGGGATAGGGCAACAGTGAGCAGCACGACTCCTGATGACTACACATAAGGGAGAGTTGAGCTTCAAGAGTCACCAGTACTTTCCTAGGAAAATCATTTTTTGTGTGTGTCCGTGTTCTGTTGTGTACCTCACTCTAACACTTTGAATAGTTGACCCCCAAGTAGCTATTATGGTGAAGGTTAAATGCCTATTATAAATCATGTTGTGGAGTTTAATATCATTTAAGTTTTTTTTAAAAAAAGATGGAGATTTAATAATTTAAAATGAAACTCATGAATATGCTGATTAAAGAGGTGCCAAGCCAAACTTGCATTGATTTCAGGACCCATATTGTGTGATAATACACTTCATCATATTTTCATAGCAGTTCTAGCTATCAGCATCAGGTGGCTTCAATACTTCTTGCAGCTTGTTCTCTCACATTGCAAGGTTGACAATTGTACATTCAAGCTACAAGAGTCCCTCATCTGGGTAGGAGCTATGAGGGTTTTGCAATTTTTGATTGGGAGATCAATTTCACTGCCATTTACTTGTCTCTTGTGACCAGTCAGCACCACAGTGGATGTCCAGAACCACATTTCCTTTCTTCCAAGTGCTAGGCAACATCTGTGGAGAAAGAAACAGAGATAATGTTTCAGGTCTGTGACCATTCATCAGAACTGGGAAAAGTTAGTGATGTAATCGATTTTGAGCATGGGGTGGGTGGGACAAAGGAAGGTCTATGATAGGGTGGAAGATGGAAGAGATTGACTGACAGAAGAGGGAATGGTGATGAGGCAAAAAAAAAAGAAACAAAGAAACAAAAAATGTACCTAGAACAGAAAGGAAAAAAAAAGACAAAAAGTGAAACGTGCCAAGAAAAGGAAACAAAATGGGGCAGAGATTATGATCTGAAGCTGTTGAACTCAATGTTGAATCCAGATGACTGTAAAGTGCCTAATCAAATGATGAGGCGCTGTTCCTTGAGTTTACATTAGCCTCACTGGAACAATGCAGCAGGGCAAGGACAGAGATGTCAGCGAGCGAGCAGAGTGGAGAATTAGAATGACAGGCTACCGGAAGCCCAGGGTCATGTTTATGGACTGAATGGACGTGTTCCGCAAAGCGGTCAATCAGCCTATGTTTGAACTCCCCAATGTAGAACAGACCACATTGTGAGCAGTGAATACAGTAGGCTAGATTGAAAGTAGTATACGTAAATTGCTGCTTCACCTGTAAGGAGTATTTGGAGCCTAGGACGGAGTGGGGGGCGTTTAAAAGAGATGTTACAGCTCCTTTGCTTGCTTGGAAAGGTGCCATGGGAAGGGGACAGGGTGTTGGGGGTGATTCAACATTGAGTTCATCAATTTCAGACCGTGATCTCTGCCCCACTTTGTCGGCGGCACAGCTGCTCGAAGCACATCCTTTGTTTCTTTTCTTGCCCCTTCACCATTCCCTTTGGCTATTTTAGCTCCTGTGTGGGGGGTGAGCTCCTGAGCAGGGGGAGGAAGTTCAGCGTGGTGGGAATTGTATAAACTGCAGCGTTTTAAAACAAACACAGCAGCAATCAGGCCTCAAAAACCTGTCCTTTAGGCCACGCCCAGCAATTGAAATAAATCGCAAGGATTTAAAGGGGCCTCACAGCTGTTAGCATTCAGTCCGAGCTCCACAACAGCCATTGCTGCCACAGAACTCATGGCCCCAAAATCTCATCGTGTGACCCCACTGGAGGTTGCGACCCACATTTTGGGACACCCTGATATCATCTAATCTTCTATGGTTATACAAGATAGATTTAAATGGAACAGGATCTATATTTTTGGATAAAGGTATTTTGAATATAGGAACTGGCCTAGGGGATGTTTCATTACTTAATTCTGCACGTGTAGAGGGACTGTAGAGAGCCATTGTAACTTGTCTAGTGCAGTCACCCATGTAAAATACACAATGTTGTGCAATGACTAGATCTCTCTATTTTGTTTAGAGTGACCTTACATCTCTCTTATACTTTCCTGTTACAGACAAAGTCCCCTCTTTGCCAAACCTGACACCACTTTTGATCACAATAGATCCAGACCGAGATAATGTTGAGGCCATGGCAAGATATGTCAAAGGTAGGTTGGCTAATCTTTTGAAGAAATAGAAAATTCTGCAGTTACATAGCAGATCAGTTAGCATCTACAAGGAGATAGAAAGTTAATGTTTCTGGTTTAATCCTTACTCTTTGCAGAGGCAGCTTGGTCTGTGTACCTGTACCATTTTCTGCTGTTGCTTCATGAGTTGAAGAATTTGCATTTTTCTTTTCCTTTTCATCTAATTAATGTCTTTGAAAAATGCTTTCTGGAGGCCTGCTGTGACATCCATGGGCAGAATTTTGCCCTTGTCGGGCGGGCTTGGCAGGAGTGGTCAGGAAGCCGACCACCGCCTGCGATCGGGGCCAGACTGCGATTTCACGCTTGCAGGCCAGTTAAGGCCTGCCCAGTGTGAAATGCGCCTGGCTGCGCTCAGCACTGCCTGTGCGAGCGGGGGAGGAGGATGAGCGGGAAACTTCCCACATGCGCGTGAGTGAGCACTTGAAAACCTCCCGGAGGCACACAGCTGCCTCAGGGAGATGGAGAGTTTTAAAAATTACAAATAAAGATTTTAAAAATTTAATAAAACATGTCCCCTCATGTGACTGTGTCACATGAGTAGGGACATGTTACAAATGAAATTTTAAAAGTTTTATTTTTTATTTGGAGCAGGATTTTGAGGTCGGCAAGTGGGGGCGGGGCCTGCTCGCCGATGCGTAAAATGACACGGAGTGACATCGAACGGAACTCCCAACGTCACCCCACGTCATTTCAATTTTCAGGTCGGCGGGGGCGCAGCCGAATCAGCTGTGCGCCCGCCGAACTGTCAACAGCCAACTGAGGCTGTTTAAAAAGTAATTAAACTCGTTAAAGGACCTGCCCGTCCAACCTTAAGGTTGGTGGGCAGGCCGGGAGCCCTGGCGGGCTTCAGAGAAAGCATGAAACCTCATCCACGGGCGAGATGAGGTTTCACGTAGGTTTTTAAAAGTTTAATAAAAGTTTAATTGAAAGTGATGGACATGTCCCAACTCATGACAGTGTCACACGAGGGGACGTGTCAGGGAAATTTATTTTTCTATATTTAACATTTTTGAATTTGGCGCCGATCTCCCTGAGACAGCGCTTAGCCTCAGGGAGATGTGTGCTCTTTCATGCTTAGGGACTCCCCCCCACCACCCCTGTCCTCACAGGGAGCGCATAGCGCTTCCTGGCGGACGTCACGCTGGGCAGGCCTTAATTGGCCCTCCCATGTAAAATGGTGGCGCGCCCCTAATCGGGGGTGCTGATCAGAGGCGCGCCTGCCCGCGCCCACTCCTGAACTCCCTCCCCCCCCCCCCCCCACCACCAAACGGGGGAAAATTCTGCCCTTGATGTTGGAAATCTCATCAACGGGCAAATGCAGAGGCCACTTAGCCTTTTCGCCTGCCCGCCAACCGTGAGGTTCGAAGGACAGCAAAAAATTTAGGTTAATTATCTTTTTAATGGCCTTGATAGGCCTTTTAATTGTCGGCGTGCGCTGCTGATTGCCCCGCACGCCTGCCAACTGAAATATCGCACGACTGCACGTTGACGTCGGGATGCTCACCTGATGTCAACGTGCGTCATTTTACGCTCGAGCGGGTTGGGTCCATGCCCACCCGCCGAGCTAAAGCTTCTGCTCCATGAGAAAGGAAGATGGCATTAGATTAAGGACTTAAGCAGCATTGTAGCATTAAAGTCTTCATTGCCTGTTTGGGTCTAGTGCCCAAGGCTTCAGCCACTCGATCTTTCAGTTGGCACGTGTTATTTTTACAGCTCTTACTACACATTACTCTGGGACATCCTGAGGTTGTGAAAGGCACTATACAAATGCAGTCCTTTGTTTTATTACGTAGGTCTCTTTTTTAAAAAAGAAAGTACATACTACAATGCAATACAAAGAAATCTTTGATTCTTTCTCTAGAATTTTCTCCAAAGTTAATTGGCTTAACAGGGTCACGAGAGCAAATTGAACAGGTATCAAGAGCCTACAGAGTCTATTATAGCCAAGGCCCTAAAGATGACGACAATGATTATATTGTAAGTAAATTTGTTTCCATGCCACAGTGTTTGCTTGTTTTCATTTTAAAATATTGTAGATGGTAACCATTTCAGACAGGAGGAATCCTTCCATCAATCTGGCCCACCTATCCACACCTTCTCTTTGTGTATTTCTAATTAACCCTGAATCCCATTTGTTGTCATTGACTGGTCTGGTTTCTTCCTGAAACACATTAGGATTTCTTGTTCCAGCATCTTTGAGAGTAATCTTTTCCACATACTTACTACCCTTTTAGTAACTACGGTTTCCTCCTGCATCTCTTATTGTCTTTCATTCATAAGTAGGATTCCTTGCACTTAAATGCTCTACACACAGAAAAGCTAACTTGGATCCAATTTGTCCAAACCTGTAATAATTTTTAAACATTTCTGTCATTCCCCTTCAGAATATTCTCTTTTCAGGAAAGAAAAGACCCAGGGCAGTGAATCTTTCCTCATATGTCATTCCATCATGCTCTGGGATTAACAGTGTTCTTCTCTGTAACTTCTTCACTAACTGGATATCCTTTTTGAAACAGGAAGACAAAAAAATTGCATGCAGAACTCCTGATGTGGCCTTATCAGAGGCCAGTACAGTTTTAAAATGACTTCTCTGGATTTATCTATGTATACCTCTTGCTAAACATTCCAGCATTCTTTTTTTTAAACGGTTTGGGAACGTTGTGTTGATAGTTTCGGTGACCTGTTCATTAAAACTCCAAGATCTCTACCCAGTTACAACATCTCAAATACAATCCCATTTAGCACGTAATCTAGATTATCATTTTCTCTGCCAGAAAATCATAATGTTACATTTTCCCATATTGAATTGTCTCCACCCACTCATCAAGCTTGTCAAGATCCTTTTAAGTCTGTGCACATTGATATTCATCATTTGCCACTGCTCCCCATTTAGTGTTGTCTGTAAATTTGAACACTGTGGGCACAATTCTTTCCTCTCAATCCATTATAAGAGATATAAACAGCAGCCTTACTGCTGAACCTTGTGCCATTCCACTGGTAACCGACCAGATATCTGAACATGCACTACTGTTGTCTATAAATTAACCATTTATCAATCCATTTTCATCCATTCCCATTTATCCCAGAGGTTTAGACCATATGCAGTAGCCTATCGTGTAGGACAGTGTCAGATGTCTTCCTGGAATCCAAGTAGTTAATGTCCACTGTCTCATAACATCAGTGTCTCCCTTACCTATTAGATCTGTTGTCTGCTCAAAGAAATCCAGTAAGTTAGTCAAGCATTCCCTCCTACTCACGATACTTTCCTTTAGCAGATTATCTTATGCCTTTCAAGATGATCCCTCATAATACTTTCAGACACTTTCCCCAAAGTATCTTTCCGAGTAAGGCTACAATTAGTTTTTTTCTAATATAGGATGGGATTTGGCCAGCATTTATTACCCATCTCTAATTGCCCTTGTTCAGAGGGCATTTAAGAGTCAATCACAATGCTGTGGGTCTGGAGTCACATGTAGACCCAACTAGGTAAGGATGGTGGTGAACCAGATGGGTTTTTACAATAATTGACAATGGTTTCATAGTCATCATTAGACTTCTAATTCCAGTTTTTTTTATTGAATTCAAATTCAATTTCTACCATCTGCCGTGGTGGGATTTGATCCCAGAGCATTACCCTGGGTCTCTAGATTTCTAGTCCAGCGACAATATCTGTATGCCACCACCTCCCCATTGATCCCTATTGCTTTTTTTTGAAGAGAGGAGTCATATTGTTTATTTTCCAATCTTTGGGAGTGCTGTGAGTTCTGAAACATATCTGTAAGAGAACTTACAGTCAATTCGGAATACTGGAATGAAAGCTGTCAGAACCCAAGAGTCTTATATACCTTCAGTTTCAACAATTTCCCAAATATATCCTGTTTTGAGGTTTACAAAAATTTCAGTCTACATTCACCTTTAAACTGTACCCCACTTTGACAGTTCTCCCCCATTACTTTGGTGAACAGAATTGAAAAATAACAGCTAAATACTCAAAGCAGTTTCTCTGTCTTGGGACACCATTTCTCTCTTGTCCTTTTTCAAACTTGATGGCAAATTTGATTTTTTTTTCCCGTCTCAGATGAATGTTGGCTAAAAGAGAACAAGTGCGACAACAGGAAGCAGAAAGGCCTCATGATAGCCCACAAACTCTGCATCCTTGATACTGTGAAGCAGATACTACAGGGCAACCTCTTTGCAGTTTCATTCTCACGCATCTTAAAATAGATGCAGTGGGGAATTTTTACAATGCTAATTTAAAACCAATAAATATAATGTGATCTGGACAGTAGTATAGATTATGGAAAACATATTTGTATATTTAATGCGCTTTTCCCTATTAATAGAAGAGCACCATGGCATCCATTTCTTATTCTCCTTGACTTAGGTTATGAATTGTAGGCTACTTTGTTTTTCTGAATTGCCCCTATTTAGGATTGTCACTAAGAACTTACATACAGTGAGCAAAGAGAGATTTTTGTTCCTCAGCTGGATGCAGATATGATCCTAGATCCCAGAAATTGAGTGTTTTGTAACTGATTGGGACCAATCCGTAACTAAACTTCAGCATCGGCTGTTCTTTCGGAGGCTGGGACGCTTTTGAAAATAAAACCTGTGTTGTCAAGTGTCGCCGCTGATTGTTTTGTAGTTTCCTTGTACTTTTAAGGCGCTGTTGGATTCCTTTGCTTTTAAATATGTTGCATTATCATGCACAATGGGTGTATTATATGCATCCTATCTGGAAGGCACTCAGTCAATTGATGGAACTTCATGCAAGTGCCTTAAACAATAAGCTGGGAGTTTTGCCTTGGATCTTTGTAGTCTGTAGTGTTCTGTTCCACAATAGGCAGTGCATTTAACCACATGGGGACCTTTGATTTGTTCTTACCCTTTAGATTACTATTACGATGCATCTCAATTCCAGCCTCAACAAATGCTCCATTTAATGCACCGATATTTTTGGTCTTCTAAAACTGAATTACATAATTTTGTGCAAATGAACAAGATCAGAAAGCCTTTTTGTTGATGATATTTAAAAAGCAAACCTCCTTAAACTCTTGAAGGGGAACATGAAGGCCATATACAAAATCCAAAGCCAGTTTAGTTTAAAAAAAAAATGAGGATTGCTTGAGTTGAAGTATTTTTCAGTTCTAATATAGAGATATGGTCAAGGATTCTGTTGCAAAAAACTAACTTCCTTTATGTTGCCAATTTGTTTCAGGTTGACCATACAATAATCATGTATCTTATTGGACCCAATGGAGAGTTTCTGGAGTATTATGGTCAGAACAAGAATAGTGCTGAGATTTCTAGTTCTATAGCTTCACACATGAGAAGTTTCAAACACAAGTAATATGAATACTTGATTACACATCAGAAAGAAAACTGGGGAAATCAAGCTGACCGTTTCTGGGAAATAAAGGATGCAATGTTTCAAATAAAATAATAGTTCAAAGTTCTTTTGCAAAAGGTACAAGTTTGTACATAACATATCTGCTGCTTTTGAAAAGGTAAGCACGCGTCAAAACTGAGTAAATCCATGAACAAAGTCTGAATCATAAATAAAAATTGGAAATGCAAAGGTTGGTCAGCATCTGTAAAGACAAAGGGCTTTGTTATGCTGCTTCAGGTGTGTATCCTTGATCAGAACTCTCAAAATTACAAAAATTGCCCCGTTAAAACTACGTCAATGCTTTTCACTGCATGAGCCACCTCATCTAGTTCCACTCTCCCGCTCACTGTCTGTAGCCCATGATATTCCACCTCTTCAAGCAACTGTCTCATTCAATTTTAGAGGAATTCTTAGAATCTGCTGTAACTACAGTTTGTGAGAGAGGACTCTCCAGCTCCCACTTGCTTTCCAATCTACCCTTTAATTAGTTTAAATTTGTGCCCTCCTGTTCCAGTCTAGCCAGCCAGTAAAATGAATCTATTGCTATTCACCTCATCCTAACCCTTTATAATCTTGAAGACCCCTGTCAGATTATCCCTTAACCTTTTCAACGCTAGTGACAAAAGCCTCAACTTCTCGAGTGTCTCCATTTTTTTAAATTCTTCCATGAAATGTGGGAGTCACAGGCTAGGCCTATCCCTAATTGTCCTTGGGAAGGTGGTGCTGAGCCACCTTTTTTGAACTGTTGCAGTCCATCTGCTGTAGGTACACCCACAGTGCTGTTAGGGAGGGAGTTCAAGGATTTTGACCCGTCAACAGTAAAGGAACGGTGATCTAGTTCCAAGTCAGGATGGTGTGTGGCTTGGACAGGAACATGCAAGCTGTGGTGTTCCCATGCACCTGCCACCCTTGTCCTAGATAGTAGAGGCTGAGGGTTTGGAAGGTGCTGTTGATGGAGGGCTGGTAACTAGTTGCAGTAAGTCTTGTATTTGATATCTTAGCACTTAAAGTGCATTTTTTTCAATGGGTTTCTTCAAAGTTATCAACAGTAAGCACCACACAGGCTGCGCAACTAACAGCCAGTGGCACTGTCTGCCCTTGGAGATTTAACATAGTCTACGTAGAGGCACTTCAAAGTAGTGTCATGTGAACAAATTTTCCCCCAGATGTTTAGTACAGCCCCGTCCATATACCTTTGGAATAGACGGGCAGCACATTGTTTAAATGGTAAACCAATGACAGTGAGGGACTCTTGGCCTAGCTTATTAGGTCAACCATGATATGGAGTTCAAACCCAAAGTCTTTTGGCCCAGAAGCTTGGGTGCTATCCACTGAGCTAAGGTGATGCATGATGAAAGGTTTAATATTTGCTTCTCTTTAGCCTCTTCTTCTGAAGACAGAGGGCCATGTTAGGCTGTCATTCCACGAAAACAGTCAGTCCTCTTGGGTGCGAAGGCAGGTGACAAATTCTTCATTTGTGACCCTAGATAATATTAGCAACCCTCTGAACTGGGGTAGGGGTGGTGCTGGGATGGGGGGGTAGGGTCACATGAACCCGGAAAACAGAAGAGAATTATAGTTGAACTTGATCTGCCCTTACTGGGCCATCCATGTAACTACATTTTCCAGATGGTTTTGGTGTGTGGTGCAGCTAATATTTACCTTCCCCATTGCTGGGGTACTTTTGCACACAATCATATCTAAAATCTCTTATTTTGATTCTTGTCTTATCCGACATCTTTTCAAGGTATATTTATAGGACAACTTGGTCAAACTGAATTTAAATTCCTGTATCTTTGAGATCGTGCAGCCAGACTTGATTAAAAATACCTGGAAAAACTCAACAGGTCTGACAGCATCTGCGGAGCGGAACACAGTTAACGTTTCAAATGCATATGACTCTTCATCAGAACTAAGGAAAAATAGAAAAGAGGTGAAATATAAGCTGGTTTAAGGGGGGTGGGACAAGTAGAGCTGGAGAGAGGGCCAGTGATAGGTGGAGATTGCCAAAAGATGTCATAGACAAAAGGACAAAGAGGTGTTGAAGCTGGTGATATTATCTAAGGAATGTGATAATAAAGGTACAGATAGCCCTAGTGGAGATGGGGTGGGGTGGGGGGAAGGGATCAAAATAGGCTAAAAGGCAGAGATAAAACAATGGATGGAAATACATTTAAAAATAATGGAAATAGGTGGAAAAAGAAAAATCTATATAAATTATTGGAAAAAAGGGGTATCAGAAAGGGGTGGGGATGGAGGAGAGAGTTCATGATCTAAAATTGTAGAACTCAATAATCAGTCTGGAAGGCTGTAAAGTGCCTAGTTGGAAGATGAGGTGCTGTTCCTCCAGTTTGCGTTGAGCTTCACTGGAACATTGCAGCAAGCCAAGGATGGAGATGTGGGCATGAGAGCAGGGTGGAGTGTTGAAATGGCAAGCGACAGGGAGGTCTGGGTCATGCTTGCGGACAGACCGATGGTGTTCCGCAAAGCGGTCACTCAGTCTGTGTTTGGTCTTTCCAATGTAGAGGAAACTGCATTGGGAGCAGCGAATGTAGTAGACTAAATTGAGGGAAGTGCAAGTGAAATGCTGCTTCACTTGAAAGGAGTGTTTGGGCCGTTGGACGGTGAGGAGAGGGGAAGTAAAGGGGCAGGTGTTGCACCTTCTGCGGTTGCATGGGAAGGTGCCGTGGGAGGGGGTTGAGGTGTAGGGGGTGATGGAGGAGTGGACCAGTTGTGTCCCGGAGAGAATGCTGCTGGGGGTGGGGAGGTGGGGAGGGGGGGAGGCGGTGAAGGGAAGATGTGCTTGGTGGTGGCATCATGCTGGAGTTGGCGGAAACGGTGGAGGATGATCCTTTGAATGTGGAAGCTGGTGGGGTGATAAGTGAGGACAAGGGGGACCCGATAATGGTTCTGGAAGGGAGAGGAAGGTGTGAGGGCAGATGCGCGGGAGATGGGCCGGACACAGTTGAGGGCCCTGTCAACCACCGTGGGTGGAAAACCTCGGTTAAGGAAGAAGGAAGACATGTCAGAGGAACTGTTTTTGAAAGTGGCATCAGAACAGATGCGACGGAGGCAAAGAAACTGAGAAAATGGGATGGGGTCCTTACAGGAAGTAGGGTGTGAGGAGCTGTAGTCCAGGTAGCTGTGGGAGTCGGTAGGCTTGTAATGAATATTGGTGGACAGTCTATCTCCAGAAATTGAGACAGGTCAAAGAAGGGAAGGGAAGTGTCAGAGATGGACCATGTGAAAATGATGGAGGGACGGAATTTGGAAGCAAAATTAATAAATTTTTCCAGGTCCAGACGAGAGCATGAAGCAGCACCGAAGTAATCATCGATGTACCGGTGAAAGAGTTGTGGGAGGGGACTGGAATAGGACTGGAACAAGGAATGTTCCACATATCCCATAAAGAGACCAGCATAGCTGGGACCCATGCGGGTACCCATAGCCACACCTTTTATTTGGAGGAAGTGAGAGGAGTTTAATGAGAAATTGTTCAGTGTGAGAACAAGTTCAGCCAGATGAAGGAGAGTAGTGGTGGATGGGGATTGTTCGGGCCTCTATTCGAGGAAGAAATGGAGTGCGATCAGACCATCCCAGTGGAGGATGGAGGTGTAGAGGGATTGGACGTCCATGGTGAAGAGGAGGTGGTTAGGGCCAGGGAACTGGAAATTATTGATATGATGTAGGGTGTCAGAGGAATCACAGATGTAGGTGGGAAGGGATTGGGCAAGGGAAGAGAGAATGGAGTCAAGATAGCAAGAAATGAGTTCCGTGGGGCAGGAATAGGCTGATACAATCGGTCTACTGGTACAGTCCTGTTTGTGGATTTTTGGTAGGAGGTAGAAGCGGGCCGTCCGAGATTGGGAGACTATGAGGTTGGAAGCTGTGGAAGGAAGATCTCCAGAGGAGATGAGGTCAGTAACAGTCATGGAAACAATGGCTTGATGTTCAGTGGTGGGGTCATCGTCCAGGGGGAGGTAGGAGGAAGTGTCTGCGAGTTAATGCTCAGCCTCTGCGAGGTAGAGGTCAGTGCACCAGACAACAACAGCACCACCCTTGTCAGCAGGTTTGATGACAATGTCAGGGTTGGACCTGAGAGAACGGAATGTAGCAAGTTCAGAGAGACAGGTTAGAGTGGGTGAGTGGAGCAGAGAAATTGAGATGACTGATGTCACACCGACAGTTCTCAATGAAAAGATCAAGAGAAGGTAAGAATCCAGAGGGAGGGGTCCAGGTGGAGGGAGAATATTGGAGGTGGGTAAACGGATCCATTGAACGGGGAGAGGACTCTTGCCCAAAGAAGTGAGTACAGAGACGAAGAAGAGTTCAGCACCGTGCCGAGCCCGAAATTCATTAAGATGAGGGCGTAAGGGTATGAAACTAAGCCCTTTGCTGAGCACTGAATGTTCAGCATCGGAGAGGGGAAGGTCAGGGTGTATGGTGAATACACAGCAAGGGCTGGGATTGGAAGATGGGATGGGGACAGAGGGACAGGCAGGGACGGAGGGTCCTGGATGGGCGTTGGTGTCGATGAGTTGTTGGAGCTTGCGTTCCTTTGCACCTGAAAGAAAGAGACAAAGTTTCTTGTTGAGGCATCGGATGAGACGAAGAATAAAATGAAACGGGGGGCATGGGAAGCTTAGAAATTGGGTGCGGCAGTGCTGCTGGAGGGAGAGGTCGAGTGTATTCATATGGTGGTGCATGGCACTGAGTGTGGATCTCAGAATGTGACGGGAACAGCAGTCCGAGGAATATTGTAAGTCCTGGAGATACCTGTAATCCTGGGTGGGTTTGAAACATGAGGGATGGAACTTCAGTTGAAATCCACATGGGGTAAGCCGGAGATGGAGACAGTCACTGAGGAAGGAAATATGGATGTGAAAGCGAGTTTTAATAAATACCTTGTCAAACACCAGGAGAGAAATGGAAAGCAATGAAGGTGAACAATGCAAAAGAGAGAGACGGAAATCCTGTCGGAGAGAAGAGCAATACTTCTTCAAGGTAGGCAGTCCTTGAAGAGAAGTGACAGTCAATTAAACATTAAGATAAGGGCAAAAAACTGCGGATGCTGGAAATCCAAAACAAAAACAAAAATACCTGGAAAAACTCAACAGGTCTGACAGCATCTGCGGAGAGGAACACAGTTAACATTTCAAGTCCGTATGACTCTTCAACAGAACTAAGGAAAAATAGAAAAGAGGTGAAATATGAGATGGTTTAAGGGGAGGTGGGACAGGTAGAGCTAGATAGAGGGCCAGTGATAGGTGGAGATAACCAAAAGATGTCATTGACAAAAGGACAAAGAGGTGTTGAAGCTGGAGATATTATCTAAGGAATGTGATAATAAAGGCACAGTTAGCCCTATGGGGTATGTGGAACATTCCTTGTTCCAGTCCTACTCCGGTCCCCTCCCACAACTCTTTCTCCGGTACATCAATGATTGCTTCGGTACTGCTTCATACTCTTGTCTGGACCTGGAAAAATTTATTAATTTTGCCTCCAATTTCCGTCCCTCCATCATTTGCACATGGTCCATCTCTGACACTTCCCTTCCTTGACCACTCTGTCTCAATTTCTGTTGATAGACTGTCCACCAATATCCATTACAATCCTACCGACTCCCACAGCTACCTCGACTACAGCTCCTCACACCCCGCTTCCTGTAAGGACTCCATCCCATTCTCTCAGTTCCTTCGCCTCCGCTGCATCTGTTCCGATGATGCCACTTTCAAAACCAGTTCCCCTGACATGTCTTCCTTCTTCCTTAACCGAGGTTTTCCACCCACGGTCGTTGACAGGGCCCTCAACTGTGTCCGGCCCATCTCCTGCGCATCCGCCCTCACACCTTCCTCTCCCTCCCAGAACCATGACAGGGTCCCCCTTGTCCTCGCTTATCAACCCACCAGCCTCCACATTCAAAAGATCATCCTCTGTCATTTCCACCAACTCCAGCATGATGCCACCACCAAGCACATCTTCCCTTCACCACCTCCCCCCCTCCCCACCCCCAGCAGCATTCTCTCCGGGACACAACTGGTCCACTCCTCCATCACCCCCTACACCTCAACCCCCTCCCACTGCACCTTCCCATGCAACCGCAGAAGGTGCAACACCTGCCCCTTTACTTCCCCTCTCCTCACCGTCCAAGGGACCAAACACTCTGTTCAAGTGAAGCAGCATTTCACTTGCACTTCCCTCTATTTAGTCTACTGCATTCGCTGCTCCCAATGCGGTTTCCTCTACATTGGGGAGACCAAATGCAGACTGGGCAAGCATGACCCAGACCCTCCTGTTGCTTGCCCTTTCAACACTCCACCCTGCTTTCATGCCCACATCTCCGTCCTTGGCCTGCTGCATTGTTCCAGTGAAGCTCAACACAAACTGGAGGAACGGCACCTCATCTTCCAACTAGGCACTTTATAGCCTTCCGGACTGAATATTGAGTTCAACAATTTTAGATCATGAACTCTCTCCTCCATCCCCAACCCTTTCTGATACCCCTTTTTTCCAATAATTTATATAGATTTTTCTTTTCCCACCTATTTCCATTATTTTTAAATGTATTTCCATCCATTGTTTTATCTCTGCCTTTTAGCCTATTTTGATTCCTTCCCCTCACCCCACCCCCTCTAGGGCTATCTGTATCTTTATTACCACGTTCCTTAGATAATATCACCAGCTTCAACACCTCTTTGTCCTTTTGTCTATGACATATTTTGGTTATCCCCACCTATCACTGGCCCTCTATCCAGCTCTACCTGCCCCATCACCAAACACCCCCAAACCTTAAACCAGCTTATATTTCACCTCTTTTCTATTTTTCCTTAGCTCTGATGAAGAATCATACGGACTCAAAACGTTAACTATGTTCCTCTCCGCAGATGCTGTCAGACCTGCTGAGTTTTTCCAGGTTTTTTTTTGGATTTCCTGCATCTGCAGTTTTTTGCTTTTATTTTATTGGTTGTATATATGCTTGTATATCTAATACAAAGATGCGTACACAGAG
Organism: Carcharodon carcharias; assembly: GCF_017639515.1. Classification (NCBI taxonomy): domain Eukaryota; kingdom Metazoa; phylum Chordata; class Chondrichthyes; order Lamniformes; family Lamnidae; genus Carcharodon; species Carcharodon carcharias. Next base: position 13,624,451 of record NC_054488.1, read on the forward strand.
CATCTATTTAAACAGTATTTCTGGCAACATTCAATTTGTATTGCGGATTTTCAACAGTTACAAGAATTAACCTGTGAATGTAATTTGTTAATTTAACTAAGCAGAGGTAAATATTGGAAACTTATATTGAGGAATATAAAATATTCTAATGCAAAACTAAACTACCAGGAAGGTATCTTTGGGAAATGGATCTGTCCGGCACAGTGAGCTAAGGTCTAGGATAGTTACTATTTGAGACGAAGTACGGAGGTCAGTCATACAGGCAAATTTCCAAGAAGTGATCTTAATTGTACAGAAGTCAGTAAAAGTAAATGTCATGTAAATTAAGCAGGACACTTGGCATCTCTCTGTAATCTTTAACTATTTGTTTGGTTGGGATCAATTTTCTTTTAATGCTACTAAAAGGACATGAATCGGTTTTTGGTAAAATAAGTTCACGACATTGTGCCTGTTCCTTCGAATAGTCCACGCACTTTAGCATCTTTATCTTTGATGATGATTAAAGCACGATAAAATGAAATGCTATCTAGAACGTTTTCACGATATATCGGTCACCATATTTGAATGACATGGGCAGCAGTTTACAGTAACAAAACGATCATAGCATTGACTGTCTAGCAATGAATAGTAAGGGAACTATTAAAGACATTTCATATGTAGAATCATTCTTCTGTAGTCAACCTTGTATAGATTGGTGTTTTCTCAAAGTTTTGTCTTTCCCATAGAGCTTCTCAATTTAAATGGTCAATTTGACTGAAAATGAACAATCTAATTTGAAGATTAAAAATTTGACTTTTATATGTGAACATTTAGAGAAATAAAAATTACAAATGTTCAAGGTCAGAAAAAAGACTATGCTCAGATATGTTGTGAATAACAGGGAGACCCTAAGCACTCACCGTTATTATGGAGTAGACTGGATAGTAACTTCCAGGCTCCGCACATGCACTGTTAAGTGGGAAAATAGGTAAGTTCTACCATCCATTCTTAATTAGTACATTCGTTTAGATAATATCACCAACTTTAACTTTAACACCTATGTGTTCTTTTGTACTATTGTTGTTGACATCTTTTGATGATCTGTTTCTATCACTGCTTGTTTGTCCCTACAACCACACCCCCCCCGCCACCTCTCTCTCTCTCTGCACCCCCGCCCCCCCCACACACACACACACACCTTAAACCAGCTTATATTTCAACTCTTTCTTGGACTCGAACTCAAGTTCTGTCGAAGGGTCATGAGGACTCGAAACGTCAACTCTTTTCTTCTCCGCCGATGCTGCCAGACCTGCTGAGTTTTTCCAGGTAATTCTGTTTTTGTTTTTGTTTTGGATTTCCAGCATCCGCAGTTTTTTTGTTTTTATTTAGGTAAGTTGCGATCTGAGTTTTCCTGCTACTTTGCAGGCTGTACCATAATAGCATCCCGCTGCGAGACTCAAATGAAGAATACGAAATTCTTTTACTTACCCACTAATTACTCAAGAAACGAGACAGAAAAAGATGGACGGTTGCGTTCAGGTGTAAGTGATTCTTTAAATGGCTTAATAAGTCATGATTATTGCCATGGTACTCTGGCAAAATAAATTTAATTTTAGAAGTGTGGAATCTCATTCCTTCAGAGTTTAATTATTGTTGGGAATTTAAAAATCAAATTAGTGGCCCAGATCTTCCAGACATGCAACCCAAGTTGCCGGCCCGGCCTCGCAGAAGTCCCAACGTGCTGACCTCCCTGGGAATTGCCTGGGAAGTTTGAACTTCGACAGGTAATTCCCCTGCTCCCCAGGACCCTCCACGAATGTCTCTGACTCAAGTTCAGATGGTCCCTTGGGACTTAACTGGATAGTTGCCCATTTTAGACTGAAGAACCCTAGTCAAACTCTTGGGTAACTACAGAACTGACTCCCCGCCCCCATCACTCACACAGACCCCACAACCCAACCTGACTACTCCGACTATCCTATAAACAAACCTGACTAGCCCCTGAGCTGACTACCCCTCCTGTCCTGACCACCCTGACGCACCTGCCACTCTACCCACTTACCTCACTCACCCAATCCACTTACCTCACCCACCTACCACCCTACCCATTCACTAAATCATCCACTCATCCATTCATGAACATTCACCAACGTTCTCACAGGAAGATATAGATGGTATGGTCAAAAGGGCAGATAAGTGGCAGATGGAATTTAACCCTGAAAAGTGTGAGGTGATACACTTTGGAAGGAGTAATTTGACAAGGAAGTATTCAATGAATGGCATGACACTAGGAAGTTCTGAGGAACAAAGGGACCTTGGTGTGTGTGTCCATAGATTTCTGAAGGTGGAGGGGCATGTTAGTGGGGTGGTGAAAAAGGCATATGGGACACTTGCCTTTATCAATCAAGGCATAGATTACAAAAGTAGGGAGGTCATGTTGGAGTTGTATAGAACCTTGGTGAGGCCACAGCTGGAGTACTGTGTAGAGTTCTGGTCGCCACATTATAGGAAGGATGTGATTGCACTGGAGGAGGTGCAGAGGAGATTCACCAGGATGTTGCCTGGGATGAAACATTTAAGTTATTAAGAGAGGTTGTTTAGACTTGGGTTGTTTTTGTTGGACAGAGAAGACTGAGGGGCGACCTGATCGAGGTGTACAAGATTATGAGGGGCATTGACAGGGAGCAGCTGTTCTCCTTAGTTGAAGGGTCAGTCACAAGGGGACATAATTTCAAGGTGAGGGGTAGGAGGTTTAGGGGGGTTGTGAGGAAAAACATTTTTACCCAGAGGGTGGTGATGACTGGAATGCACTGCCTGGAAGGGTTGTGGAGACGGGTTGCCTCACATCCTTTAAAAAGTACCTGAATGAGCACTTGGCACATCATAACATTCAAGGCTATGGGCCAAGTGCTGGTAAATAGGATTAGGTAGGTAGGTCAGGTGTTTCTCACTTGTCGGTGCAGACTCGATGGGCCGAAGGGCCTCTTCTACACTGTGTGATTCTGTGATATTTAAATTTACCATACAGCAGCTAGTGCTGTAAAAAGTGAGCATGTCTTGTCTTGCACCTGATGCTACAGCACTGTGATAGAGCTCTCCAATCGATCTGTGCTCAGCATTTCTGGAGACCCAGCAAAAAATGTCAAGCAGTAATCTAGGCATGGAAAAATTCGAGCAGAGTGGTAATCTGGCAATGATTGCCGCTTTGCGGAAGATCTAGTCCAATAGTTTTTTTTTACTTTCTGCCTCTTATCTCTCTCTTATCCTCATCTTTCCTTGCCTCTTTTTATTTAGCTTTCTGTACATGATTTAAATCTAATTAATACTTCCTGGTTTATATTTTTAGTTTAGTCTCTGCGTGTCTCAATGTGGGGATTCTTAAATCTGATTGATTGAAGAGCCTCAGTATTGCTTCCTCCATTCATACTGGTGTCAGATCCCCTGTCGGGAGCACCATGCTGGATCAGATGCTGAGTGACAGTGTGTTGTTGTTCACTAGTCTGCAAAATCTCTGTGGGCAGCTGTCAATATAGGGAATGGTGAGCACTGTTCCTTCACTGCTGAAAGCAAAGTCTGAGCCCATAGGTTTTTCATGTATATAAATGCAGACAAGGCCATGATACCCACCATTTTATTATTGGTTAGTGGAGACCAAGCAGACTGAAGTATCACAATCTATAACCAACACAGAAGGCTGCCATGCCCAAAGTGTAGCTCCAAGAACACAAATGCAGGGCAGAAAAAAGTTCAACAATCTGACATGAGTTATCAAATGTGAGTATATTCATCTTTGGATGGCATATCCCACCAAATGACTAGCCTCATGCACTGCTTAATTTGCTACATTTCCATCACTCACTTACAAGCAATCTCTATAAGTGCACAACCCTAGAATTCATACACACTACTGCACCTTCACTTAGCACTCTTTCAAGCCTCACATAACAGCTGACACAAATTGGCAGCTATTTCACCATGTTTGCCACAATAACCAAACATATTGTGTATCATTCGCTGACACTTTACCTTTTCTTGCAGGACAATCGCACAACAAAAACTTAAATTGTAAGCAAGTAATTTGAAGTAACCAGCTATTTAAAAGATGCAGTTGAAAATGTAAGGTGGTTTAATTAAAAGTGAACATTTAAAAATTTAAGTTCTAATCAAAATTGTAACAGAGAGCAAGACCTCTCCAACTGTCCCATGGCTGTGATAGGACCGGATTCATAAGCAAAACCTTGTAATTCTTCTAAGTTATTGTGTGATTAGATTGTTACAGAGTTAGGGGTGGGAACTGCTGAGCCCTACTCCATACTGCTGCTTTAAATTTTATATCTGTCAATGAGCAAAGCTGCTTTCAAGTTTGGACTTCATTACCATTTTATTGGTGAGCTGCGGGTGGCAAACAGGGGCCCCACTGAAGCCTGGCACTTTCCCAAGTTAGAAATCAGACAACTTCAACATACAGCCAGTCAGGGGGTAAGACTTGTATGGGGGATGGAAGCAATTGAAGTAGAATTGCAAAAATGAGCCACCAGCCAGCTAGGTTTACATGGGAACCAGAGGAGCATGCTTGCTTTTCCTGACTCTACAGAAAGCTTTTTAAAAAACACTTATCTCTGGAGAGACCGCCATCAGCATCTTTCAGGTTTGCCGATTAGGTTCCTTAATGGTTAAAGAAATTGTACTGCCATTTTATATGCTTATTCCAACCATTTCTCTTTGAAAATTGTAATTTGGGTCCTTGAACAAGTGTGAGATACTGATTTGCACATCTAAACAGCCTCCTGTCTTTTTCACGACGGAGCTCCCATTTAAAGGCTTAAATTTGATTCAGGTGGACAAATGGGTGCACAAGGTTCTCTGATAATGCGCCTGAGGCTTTGGAGGACAAAGTGGAATGGAGACATGTTCATATTTGTAGGGGGCAGGAGGCCCTCCGGACATATTCTCAGGAGGTAGTGGGAAGAAGTAGTGGCAAGTGTCAATGCTTGGAATGTTTTCCCTCAAACATGGATTCAGCGCAGGAAGACATTTAATGACCTCACACAAGTTGTCAAGGTGAGTGACTGCACCTTCAAATGCCATATCTTACCAACTGCACCAATAGGCCTCATCCATTGCTCAATTGACTACACCCAATCATTCATTTACCAATATTTAGTCATTCTTTTCAGTGATTGCTGTCAAAAGCTCTCTGCACTGTTCAATAGCTGCAGACGTTAGCAGGGTGTGCCCAATATCACAAGAAGCTAACAATACTTTAAGGCAACCTGAACCTGTTAAAGGGGAGGTGCATTGTTGCTGCAAGGACTGGTGAGTGGTCAATCTGAATTGTGATACTTGCAGCAATTTCAGCCAAAGTTTTAGGCTTTAGGGGAGGCAGAAGGTGAAAATATGGAGAGTCATGCTCTGTCGACTGGGGAACTTGGGGTCCTGCAGGCATATATTCAGGAGGCAGTAGGAAGAAATAGTGGTGAAAGTTAATGCCAAAAGTGTAGCTCCAAGAACAAAGTGCAGGGCAGGAAAAAGTTCAAAAACCTGACATGAATTGTCAAGATGAGTGAGCTTATCTGCAAATGGCAAATCCCACTAAATGCACTGTTAGCCTTCACTGCTTAATTCGCTACACTTAGATCTGTTACCTACCAGCAAATTCTATCAAATAGTACTCAGCCCTAACATTCACACACTTTACTTCACCCTCACACACGCTATTGCACCAAGACAGTCACATTGCTCAAACATATTGTGTAACATTCACTGACACTCCTTTTCCTTCAGGAGAAGGTGGTATATAAGAGGAGGTGGCAGAAAAAGACAGGAAGAGGAAAGGTGTGCCTGCACGTTTTATCACCCATGGAAGAAACAGCGCTGGCCATCATGGGAAACCATGGCCACAGATACATACCTATCTGCCTACCTAATTCCCCTTCTCTCATCCCACTTCTCCATGGTTCCTCTGTGTGAGAAGCCACAAAGGCTGTAAACACACACTCCTTACTTTCTCCTCCCCCCTTTACAACAACTCAACCCTTGGGTGGAGTTTAATTGATGTGGGTTCAGCCCACTGGTTCCCTTACTAGTGGGAAACCTGTATCACTTCTGAGGGGGAGGCCTGACCAGTGCCTGTCAGGCACATAACTGGCTAATGCCCCAAGACTTATGACCCTGGGACAGAAATTCCAGCCTCCCCCCGGAGAAATGCCAATCAATCAGAGGCTGATAGCTCCCTGAGACTGATGGCTGCCGCCAGTAATGTGTCAAGGAGAGGCCTAGGATTGCCAAGGAAACCAGTCCACTGGCGAGCGAGGGTGGGATGAAGGGACATGGCGGGGTTGGGTGGGGGGTGGTTGAGGAAGGAATCAGAGGCAAGGGCGGGGGGGTAGTTTTCAGTGGCCACCCACCTGCCTGATGCTGAGTCCCTCAAAAGAGGGACTCACCAAGAAGCCATGCCCCTGCATGTAATTCCATGAGCCACCAATAAATTCTGGCGGGCTCAGGGATAATTGATGTCAATTGGTTTAGTAATGAATCTTAATTGACAACCTGCTGTAAACAGGCAAGTTTCCCCCATTGGCAATTCTGCCTCCAACTTAATCATGAGAGGCTTTCCTGTCATTGGGGGACAGGAGTTTAGCCTCTTCTGTGACTTAGTGTGCCCAGCCGCCATGTTTTCTGCCATGACAGGTTGCATTAAATCCAGCTCCTTGTCTCTTTTTAATTTCAGACACCCAGGAACTAAGCTTCTCACTTAGAGGAGGAGGAAGGGGAAAACCGTGAAAAAGAGAAATTCTTCTTTTTGATCCCATCCTCTCCACCATCAGCTAAGAGATTGATGCTGTGAATATTTTAGAGGGACGGATAGAGGAAGGGACTGCACATGATGAGACACTGGGCACAAGTGCATGGGAGCCAGAGTGAGGTGAAAGGATAACTCAGTTGTTAGCTCACCGGAGGGGCAAGGTCACACACTGGTGAAGCAGCAGGAGACTCAGAGGAGGACTTTGATGGCACAGGTTGCAGAAGAACAAATGTTTGGTACATTTTTTTTCAGCTTTCTGGCAGGCTTTCCAATGGCAAAGTGCATGGAGGAGTTCAACTTGGCGCAGGGCCTTGCTTTGAGCTTGGGCACCTTTTCAAATGTCATACCTGTGGAACCAATGATGCACAGTATGCTGACTGATGGCTCAGCTTCCATTGCAGCATAAGCAGCTTCCAGCAAAACTTTGGGTGGTGTAGTGTAAGGTCTGACTGTCAGAGTTCTTTGAGGAAGTAACATGTGCTGTGGATAAAGGGGCACCAGTGGCTGAACTGTTCTTAGATTTCCAGAAGGCATTTGAGAAAGTGCCTCATCAAAGGTTATTGTGAAAAATAAAAGCTCATGGTGTAGGGGGTAACATATTGGCACAGATAGAAGATTGGCTGGCCACCAGGAAGCAGAGAGTTGGCAAAAATGGATCTTTTTCAAGTTGGCAAGGTGTAACAAGTGCTGCCTCACAGGGATCAATGCTGGGACCTCAACTGTTTACAATTTATATAAATGACTTAGATGAAGGGATGGATGGGATGGTTGCCAAATTTGCTAATGACACAAAGATAGGTAGGGAAGTAAGTTGTGAAGGTGACATAAGGAGGTGACAAATAGATATAAAATAGGTTAAGTGAGTGGGCAAAGATCTGGCAAATGGAGTATAATGTGAGCAAACTTGAAATTGCCCATCTTGACAGGAAGAATAAAAGAGAAGCTTATTATCTAAATGGTGAGAGATTGCAGAGAGATCAGGTGTCTTAGTGCATGAATTGCAAAAGGTTAGGATGCAGGTACAGCAGGTAATTAGGAAAACTAATAGAATGTTATCATTCATTGCAAGGGGAATTGAATTCAAAAATAGGGAGGTTATGCTTCAATTATAGAGAGCACTAGTGACCATATCTGGAGTACTGTGTACAGTATTGGTCACCTTTAAGGAAGGATGTAAGCAGTTCAGAAAAGGTTTACCAGACTAATACCTGGAATGGGTGGGTTATCTTATGAGGAAAGGTTGGACAGGTTAGGCTTGTGTCCACTGGAGTTTAGAAGAGTAAGAGGTGATTTGATTCAGAGATTTAAGTCCTGAGAGGTCTTGATAGGGTGGATGTGGAGAGGATGTTTCCTCTTGTGGGAGAATCTAGAAATAGGGATCACTGTTTGAAAATAAGGGGTCGCCCATTTAAAACGGAGATGAGGTGAAATGGTTTCTCTCAGAGGGTTGTGAGTCTTTGGAACTCTCCTCCTTAAAAGGTGGTGGAAGCAGAGTCTTTGAATATTTTTAAGGCAAAGATGGATAAATCCTTGGTAAGCAAGGGGGTGATAAGTTATCGGGGATAGGTGGGATGCAGGTTTTGAGGTTACTATCAGATCAGCCATGATCTTATTAAATGGCGGAGCAGGCTCGAGGGGCTGAATGGTCTACTCCTGCTCCCTGTTCATATGTTTGTATGACTGCTGCCATCATGGCTTATGGACACCAAGGATTCACAACAGTCCAGAAATCTGTTCTCCAGTAGATTAACAGGATTGCTGAGTGCCATCCTGTGAACCTGACAGCAGTTCCAAGGAGCACAAGCCTACTGTCCTCTCTCAGGATGACAGCATTCATGCTCCCACCCCTGAGACACAACCATTGCCTCTGCTGTTGCCTGTCATCCAGCCAGGCCAGACTACTGCAAACCACATCAACATAATGCAGTCTGAAGCTGGACCTTCTAGGCCTAGAGCTGCTCAAGGTAATCCTTCAAGGCTGTCTGGAGTTTCCTCAATCAAAGATCACCCATTCCACAGCCACTGGGGTAGCACCTTGTAGGAACATTATGAAAGAGAAAGGCATGTGGAAGAGGCATTAAGGGAATACACAGGGGTGATTATTTTCATACGCATTATGTCATGTTGAATTTATAAAATTGTATTAGATTGTGCATTTTCTGTTGCTTTCCACTTTTCTGCTGTTGGAAAGAGGAAAATGTAATGGTCAGCGATAGAGGAAATGTAAGGAGTGTTGGGACTGTTGCTGAATGGGACGATGTGGTGGAGGTTACCAGTAGGGCCCATAAATTATTTGGTCACATAAAGCCTGTGCAGAAAGGGACTGTCTATGTTGTATCTTCTTGTTTCTCCATTTCCTGTTGCACTTCCTCCTTCACTCTTTCCTCCTGTTCCCACTCCTCAGATTCTTGCCTAATAGGTGGCACTGATGGTGTGCTCTAAAATGTCCCTTGTGGCAGCCCGGTGTGTGCATGTGTGTGGGTTCAGGACCAGAATCATGAGCCATGTCATGAGTAAATAATCCTCATTGTTCAGTAACCAGCTTTTGACCTACCATGTTGGGTCAAATGCGACTGGCACAGATGACTGCTGCAGAATGAAGGAATCATGACTACTGCCAAGTTCATAGGAATTCACCTGCATGATGCACTGCCTGTGTTCACAGACAAGCTGCACATTGAGGGAGTGGAATACTTTCAGTTCAGGAAAATGGCAAAGTTCACATGAGGAGCACACAAAACAATGTACATGCAAACAGTGTACCCTGCACTACGGGGAAGCCTGCAACCTAAGCAAACCCTTATGCTCACTCAGCCAGCTTGTATTTGGCTAGAGGGAATGAGATGAAACTGTCTTTTTTAGCACAGAGAGTCTCAGTGACCATCCTTATGCAGCAGCGCACTACAAATTGCAAGCAGTAGTCTGGAAGGAGTCAGGCACATCGAAGTTAAAAGCCAGCCTCACCTTGATAGGCACAGGCCCTGCTGTCCTTGTCCTGCTTTGAGATCGCAGATGTGGCTGCAGCAGTTGGCAGATTTTAGCATGACCTCTTGAGTGAAAAAAAGATATCTTAAGTGAGGTGTTGCTAAGGTTGAGGTAAGAAAACTGCTCTCTAAAAACCCTCTGCAGAAAAGACCTCTTACATAGAGCCCTTCACCTCTTCCTCCTCCCTCTTCTAACAACATGCCCTGCTCTGTGTGACCTCTTTTGATCCTTGGTGTCAATTCCAAGGGAAGTCAGCTCAGTTAACCATGCCCCAAAGCAACTTCTTTCAGCACAAGCCTTTAAACACCAAAAAGATACTTCAGCAAGTCAGATCATTTACTGTAGACTATTGAAACTTTTGATAAATATAGGAAAGCTCCAAAAATGCATACAATTGAACCAGCAGCCAGAATAAATAATCCAGCCACTAGCCTGCATTATGTTGAAGTTGTTGTAGCATGTAGTATGATGCCTTTTAAAGCCTTGGTGGGATGTCCTTCAAGCCACTTAAAGCCATGTTCAATTGTGCGAGGGTAAGGGAAGATATAGACTGGACTGTGGCATTTGAAAATGACAGCGTTGGCATTAAATCAGCATTGTACACTGATTGATATCATAATCTGTCTTCTCTGCTGGCAGTTGTTAGCTGTGCAAGCATAAGCCCATTAACAAGATGGCATATGGCCCATTTCATGTCAGAAGCGTTTGCGTGTACCACAGACACTATTTTGGAATCTTAAGGGGCTTTGTAGTGTCCAAAAATGGGTGCTGCTAAGATCAATTTTGCCCCCTGTGTGTCTCAGTGAGAATTCTTCAATCTGATTGGTTGCTGACATGTACCACAGATGACCTGCAGTGGGGATGGTGGGGGAGGCATGTTAAACAAAAAGGATATTTGAATGCTGTAAGTTACTGCTCAAAAGCCCATGAGGCCTGATGGGCAGCTATCAGCAGAATGTATGGTGAGCATTGTCCATGGCCGCTGGCTGCAAAATCCTGGTCAATGTTGGTTCATCTCATCAAAACAGCAGGACTAAAGCATGGAGTCCCATTGGGTTTGATATCCATCTACACCCGTATATCTAATTCTTCATTAGTAGCATGTAACCTTCCAGAAAGTCCTAAGGAACCTCCATGCCCCTTGCTGCCATTTATGTATAGGGAATTGTAACTGTGCTTTCAACAACCAGACTTGTTGCCATGAGTTTTTTGGGAACCTCAGTGCTGCTCCAGCTGACTGAGTCGCCTAACAGGTGGCCCATAGTTCTTGGCGTGCTGGCAGATGTCAGTTCCTTCAATGCAGCTGCTGTCCTGAGAGGAGATGGGGAACAAGGGAGGGGTCATCTCATCCCCTTGCAATTCTCTGGCCTCAGCACATTCCAATGTCGAGAGAGAGAGGACTCACAGTGCTTACACTGAGACAGGGGGTGTGTGATACATCCTTGATGGAAAGATCACTCTCCTTGGCAATGAGGGAATATCTCAATAAAAAGTGCCACAAATAAACTGTGGTGTCAGAATTAAAAGCAACAGTTTGCTTTTTGCTCGGACCATGACTCACAGTCTTGGGATGAGGAAAGGATGTTTTCTAAACACAACTTATTGCCTTTTCAGCCACAAGGACGCTCATGAGAAACAATAGAAAATGTTTAAATGTGAAATTTGACCATATGTTTAATTCGGATGGGTAAGATTGTTAAACGTGAACCAATTGTCTTTCTATTTCACTTTATTTATTGAGAACCTCATTTGCAATCAACCTGGGTCTAGAAGGTTTTAATGAACGGGAATATTCTGTTATCTGTTGTAAATTGAACTAGTGGAGAATCGAGAAGCAGTTGATGACCTGGAATAGCCCATTAGCTTAATGTTTCAGTGATTTTAATACAGCAAGTAAATAATTGTTTTATTTATAATTACATTAACATGGACAAGGTGTGATTGGAATTCTCAATGGACATGTTACATTTATATCTAGTAGAAAATGTACAAAAAACCCAGAAGGTACAACTGGGAGACAGTAAAGCAGAGTGAATTTCTAAAATAAATTCCTTGACAAATAATTGTCATCAAGTAATATGTTCTTAACTGTATTTGTGGCTTTTATGAAGTTAACTTTATCCTGTCTACAGATCTACTGTGAGTGGACTTCAGAACTTATGTTTTGGGTGTGAAATGGTTTGCAATTCTCTGAGTGGGTGATCTGGCATTATTTAAATGCAAGTTCTTGCCAATTTTTGTAGTTTGCACCATTGGTGAACTTTGAGATGATGGGGTAGAGCCAGTGTTTAAAGGACACTTACTGACCAGTAAGTTTCCACTATCTACTTATGTGAAAACTCACATTTAGTATTCTGCCCCCTTCACATTGATAATGAGATTGGTCCACTGCATTTGTCAGGTTTAAAGGACAATTGATTAACAGCCTCTTGTTAGACCACCTTATTGACACAAACTAAGGATTGTAAATTTGAGCTGATAACTAAGAGTAAGTACATAGGTTATATTTCTCTCTTATTAACAGCATTTTCCATGCCATTTTCTAGAACACCAATAATGTCATTGATATTTATGAGATTGAGATCTCATTGGTGATAATGAAAACTGAACAGGAACCATGAACTTTAATAGTTCTCAAGAAGCCAACAACCAAGTTCAAATGCGTAACTGTTTGGAAATCTGGTGTGCAGCACACAATTTTTGAGATGGGGGCATAATTCCAAAAAAAAAATCCTAACAAGTTCATAAGTATATCTCTAGTTCCTAATGACGGAAATCTGACTTTTGTCCACAACAGTGGTTTAAACCGTTAAGTAAAACATTGCGATGCTGTTCCAGAAACACCCAAACCATTGCCATAAAAAGTGGACATTATAACTGAGAATCATTTTTAAAAATTCTGTCCTGGAATGCACTGCCTGAATAGGTAGTGGAAGTCGATTCTACAATGACTTTCAAAATGGAATTGGACAATATTTGAAAGGGAAAATTTTACAGTACTTGGTGAAAGGAAAGTTGGCTTGATTGGATAGCACTTTCAAGAAGCTGGTAGAAACATAATACACTAACTGGCCTCCTCCTGTGTGCTGCATCGTTCTATGACACTATGGCCACAAAATTTATACGACCCAAAAACAGACACAGGGACCAAGTTGTGCAATTGTTCCATGCCAGTTCTTTTCGATGCAAGCAGCACACAAACCTGGTGCTGCCAGCTTAGGACATAAAAATATAAGAAGTAGCAGCAGGAGTAGAGCATATGGCCCCTCGAGCCTGTTTCACCAGTCAGTACGATCATGGCTGATCTGCATCAACTCGACTTTCATACTCACTCTCCATGTCCCTTGATTCCCTGATGGATCAAAAATCTATTTATCCCAGTCTTGAATATTTTCAAAGATGGAGCTTCCACAACCTCTGGGGTAGAGAATTCAAAGGTTCACAACCCTCTGAGTGAATAACTTTCTCAGCTAAGTCCCAAATAATTGAAGCCTTATCTATGACTGTGCCCTTGTGTTCTAGGTTCCCCATCATGGGGAAACACTATCCCGGTATCTACTCTGTCAAGCCTTTTCAGAACCTTGTATGTTCCAATGAGATCCTCTAAATTGCAGAGAGTATAGGAACATAGGAAATAGGAGAAGGAGTAGAACATTTGGCTTCTCGAGTCTGCTCTGTCTTTCAGTTAGATCATGGCTGATCTTCCACCTCAACACCATTTTCCTGCACTATCCCTATATTATTTGATATCTTTAATATATCTAGACCTTCATGACGTAGATGTCTAGAAATCTATCGATCGCTGTCTTGAACATACTCAATGACTGAGCCTCCACAGCTCTCTGAGTGGAGAATTCCAAAGATTTACAACCTCATGAGTGAAGAAATTCCTCATCATTTCAGTCCTAAATGGCCTACCTCTTATTCTGAGGCTGTGCCCCATCGTTCCAGACACCCCCCAGCCAGGGGAAACATCCTTCCTGCATCTACATTGTTGAGCTCTGTAAGGATGTTGTATGTTTCAGTGGGCTCACCTCTCATTCTTCTAAACTGTAGAGAATACAAGCCCAGTCTCCTCACTTTCTCCTCACTGGACAATCCCATCATACCAGGAATCAGTCTGGTGAACCTTTGTTGCACCATTTGAATGATTGTAGCATGCAGACAGTGCTAAGATGCTGTTGACTGGCTGCATACCTGAGCGGGGGCCACAAAACTGTAAGAGGCTGGCATGAGTTTGAGCTAAGCTACACTACTTAAAATCAGCCTGCACCTTGTAAAGAAGAGAGGTGCATTTTGGCTGAAGCAGGTGCTGGAATGCATTATAAAAGTGAGTTTGACCTGGCAAGGATACCAGAAATGCACAACAAGGCAGAGATTTTCTGATGCTGCATTGAAGGCCTGTGTCAAGGTGCAGTAGAGGAGAGATGTCATCTGTTCACACCGGGGCAGGAAGTCCTCTAGACAAACTCTCAGAAGGCAGAGGAAGCTGATAGCCATGGCAGTCAATGGCAGGAATCTAGTCCTGAAGACCTGGATGCACTGCTGAAACAAGTTCAATGACCTCACATCAGTGGTTAAGGTCAATGAATGCAACTTCAATACAGCATCCTAGGCTTTATTAATGGGGCCACAGAGTACAAGAGCGAGGAGGTTATGTTGAATTTGTATAAGACACTAGTTGAGCCTCAGCTGGAGTATTGTATCCAGTTCTGGGCATTGAAATTTAGGAAGGATGTGAAGGCGTTGGAGAGAGTGCAGAAAAGATTCACGGGAATGGTTTCAGGGATGAGGAACTTTAGTTACAAAGATAGATTGGAAGCAGGCAAGGCTGTTTTCCTGAAGAAAAGAAGGCTGAGAGGAAATTTGATAAGGGTGTTCAAAGTCATGAGGGGTCTGGGCAGAGTAGATAGAGAGAAACCGTTCCCACTCATGAAAGGATCAAGAACGAGAGGCCACAGATTTAAAGTAACTGACAAAAGAAGCAAAAGCAACATAAGGTAAATTTTTCTTGCAGTGAGTGGTTAAGGTCTGGAATACATTGCCTGTGAGTGTGGTAGTGGCAGGTTCAATAGAAGCATTCAAAAGAGAATTAGATTGTTATCTGAAAAGGAAGAATGTGCAGGGTTGCAGGGAGAAGGCAGGGGAATGGCACTAAGGGAAGTGTTCATTTGGAGAGCCAGTACAGACATGATGGACTGAATGGACTCCTTCTGTGCGGCAACAATTCTGTGATTCGAATACATGTCCCACCAGCTGAATCACAAACTTCACAGGTTGCTTAACGCACAACACCCCCATCACTCACCTATCAATCACAACTCATAACTCAGATTCATAGCTTCACTTCACTCACACACTTAGCACTGCTGCAAGCGTCACACCCACATCTGAGTTTGCAAACACTACCAGCTATTCAGTCATGATAACTGCACCATCCAAATACATTCCAATACACTCACTGAATCATTTCTTTCTCTCTTGCAGGAGAGCATTGCATATAACAGGAGGTAGCATCACCTAACCAATAGGCCAAGGCATGGCTACATGTACTTAACCACACGGAGGAGGCAGTGGTTGTAATCATTGGAATGGCCTTGGCTAGTGGCAGGTCTGATATCATTGAAGATGATTATATACTCAACCCTAATCCTCCTTTTCACATCCCACTTCCCCCTCACCCCACAATCTCTTCTGATTTACAAGTTACAGATGGTCCAAGCATACATCTATTGCTTCCCTTCCACTCTTCATGTAGGGTACATAGAATTGATGTCTGACCTTTGTACGCATGCTGAAATGGAAGCCGCATGTGATTAAACTTACCACTTTTAATTGAGTATTATTAATTTGAACAACTATATTCTTGTGTCTTTCTTCTTTCAGATTACCAAAATGTAACCTGGCCAGGTGAGAAAGAGCTGGAAATTAGTGATGATGAAGGAACATCATCATTGGCTCTCACACCCATAGCCATCAGCTCAGATACTGAAACTGTATATACTTTAGAGGATAGCTTTAAGGCAGGATCTGGACGTGATGAACCGGGAGTAGGCTGCAGCCATGGCAAGGGATATGTACTTATCTGCTTAAAAGGACTCAGATGAAAACTTTGATGCACCACATATAGAAGAAGGTTAATTAACTGCTTGATGCATTGTGAAACCAAGCAGAAAACTTGCAGCCAATGTTAAGGGGGATGGAGGATCCCAGCACCAACTTATCACAAAGTTTTGCATTGAGCTTGGAGCCCATCCTTTCTAGCATTGAGGTGGTGGCCAATACCATGAGTACACTTGCAGTGTCTGATGGCTGACGTCTCAGCCACCATTGCAGCACAAGCAGGAGACTGGGTACTTCTTTGGAAGCTCATTCTGAAGTCAGTGTGCTGCCAATGCAGGATCAGCTTGCTGCCTTTACAGTTGTGGATACGAGTGTTCACTGGATGTCACAGGAGTTCAGCAATCTGTCTGCCAACGCATTGCTAGGATTGTTGAGATGCCACCTTGTGGGAGTGGCAGTGATTCCATGGAGCATGAACCTGCTGTCCTCTCTCAGGATGATGGCTTTCATTCTCTCAGAACTGCCATTTTGCCAGTGCCTGTCATCCAACCAGCCCAGGCTGCTGCTGCTCATGCCAGGGCAGTGCAGTTTGAAGCCAGGCCTTCTAGACTCAGAGCTCATCAAGGTTGTCCTACAATCTCCCCCCATTGAAAGTCAGCAGCCTACAGCCAGTCATAGCATAAGTTCCGGGGTCACCCTGTGCAGGGGCATGGGAACAGGCAAAGGCACATGGAAGTCAGGCACTAAAGGGAGAGTACAAAAGTGATTATTGACTTTTGAATGCGGTATGGGAATATTTGATTTTTACATTTGGTTGGAATGTTTGTTTTGTGGTGGCTTTTATTTTTGCATTGTGGCTAAAAGGACAAAATGGTCAGTGACAGAGAGAAGGTAGGGTATGGGACTGTTGGTGAATGGGGAACTCTGGGTGTGTTTACTGATATTTCATTTGGATGAATTGATCATGAAAAATCCAACTGTAAGGAGCTGTGATGATTTCCTTTTCCATTCCTCCTGCTCTTTCTACTCTTCCTGTTCGCCTTCACCTCAGCTGATCAGCATGTAGCTGGTGGTAAGGGCTGCCCCCTCATGATGGGGAGGTTGTGCAGCAAGCAGCAGACCACAATGTGTCTTGACACTAGCTCTGCTGAGTATGGCAGGTCTCCTCCAGAGTGGCAAAGGAAGCATTGCTTGAACAACCAGAGGCCTCTTTGATCGTATTTCACGTGGCAGGGCTTTCATTTTATACATGCTGCCTCATTCACATGAGATTTGTGCACTGGTTGTCATGAACCATGTGGCCAGTGGATAGTCCTGTTGCTCAGCAGCCACCCTCTGGTATGCCATGTGGCTCAAATGCAGATGCCACAATGGGCAACAGCACAATGACTGCTATCAAGATACCGGGCATTGACTTGCATCATATGCTGCGTAGGGTTGCACACATGCTGGACGTTGAGAATTGTGACATGCATGCGGTCAATGGAGAAGACTACAACCCTCGCAAAGCTGTTCTTGCTCCACCTGATTGTCTCTGGCAGGAGCGAATGAAATATATTCAGTTCTCTTAGGATACAGAGCATCAGTGCCCTTCCTTGCCCAACAACGGATGATGAACTGAGATGTTGCAGACATCGCCTGCTTCAGCCAGATGTCCAGGGCCACCTTCACAGCCACAGTCTATGCCACCTTGACCCTGTTCTGAGGCTGCTGTTTTGGTTGCAGCAGGTGGTGGATTTCAGTGAAGATCTCCTTAGAGATGTCAGATGCACTATTTCTTTCTGAGGTTCAGGCAGGGGGATTGTTCCATAAAGACCCTAGGTGAATATGTCTCCTGCTAGAGCCCTTCCCCTACATAGAAACATAGAAAATAGGAGCAAGAGTAGGCCATTTGGCCCCTTAAGCCTGCTCTACCATTCAGTATGATCATGGCTGATCCTCTATCTCAACGCCATACTTCCACTCTCTCCCCATACCTCTTGACACCTTTAGAATCTAGAAATCTATCAATTTCCTTCTTAAATTTATTCAGTGACTTGGCTTCCACAGCCTTCTGTGGTAGAGAATTACACAGGTTCACCACCCTCTGAGTGAAGAAATTTCTCCTCATCTAAGTCCTAAATGGCCTACTCCGTATCCTGAGACTATGACCCCTTGTTCTAAATCCCCCAGCCATGGGAAACATCATCCCTGCATCCAGTCTGTCCAGCCCTGTCAGAATTGTATACATTTCAATGAGATTGCCTCTGATTCTGCTAAACTCCAGCGAATACAGGCTTAGTTAACCCAATCTCTCTTCATACGACAATCCTGCCATCCCAGGAATCAGCCTGGTGAGCCTTTGCTGCATTCCTCGTATGGCAAGTATATCCTTTCTTAGGTATTGACCAAAACTGCACACAATACCACAAGTGTGGTCTCACCAAGGCCCTGGACAGCTTGCAGTCAGACATCAAGTCCTCTTGCAATGAAGGTCAGTATACCATTTGCCTTCCTAACTGCTTCCCCCTTCTCCTCCTCCCTCTTCCAGCAATTTGTCCTGTTCTGTGTCATCTCTGCTCATTTTCCCTATCATGCTGTAGGCCAAGGGGTTGCATACTACTGCACCCAGGTCTGAAAGCAAATGGTTTATGAGGAATCCTTGAAATCAGGACAAAGTCCTACAGCAATGTGCTGCACCATTCCCTGTAGATTTCAGTAACTTCAAACAACTCTGGAAATCATGAAATATTTCTACCATTGCAGCATGAACCAATAGAAATCAATCAACAATTAACCTGAAAGTAGTTGGCAGTCCCTTTAAATAACATTGCTGGGGGTTCCTGCCTGCTGCTGACCATGTCCTTACCTGTGTAAGGTTAAGGGAGGATGTTAGCTGGAGTGTTAAGCTTCAAAAATGACAGTGCTGGCATCAATTCAGTTTGGAGATTGATTGACCTCACAGTCATTCTACTATGCGTGCTGCAGATGTGCACACCCAGCACATATCCTGATGCTCTGACCAAAATGTCATCCACATGGCTCACATCAGAAGTGTGCGCATACATTGCAGATGCCATTTTGGAGGTAACATGACATCTACAACTGTGAAAAACGGGCACTGCACATACTAATTTTGTGGCCTATGATTCTATATCAATGATGAACTGCTTGTGGTAAGAAGTACCAATTACTTACACATGCATTTGACATTTTGTTATTGAAAGTGCCTTGTACCCATTATAGATTTTGGTGGATTGCCATTTGAACCCTTGCCCCTCCATCCTCGCAAACTACCACCCCATCTCTAACCTTCCTTTGTTACTAAAGCCTTTGAACATGCTGTTGCCTCCCAAACTGCATGTTTGAATCACTCTAATTAGGCTTTTATCCCTGCCACAGTGCTAAAATAACTCTTATCAATGTCACAAGTGATATCCTATGTGACTATGACAAAGCTAAACTTTCCCTTCTTGTCCTTCTTGACCATGACATCTTTCTTCAAATGTATCCATCTGCAATGGCTTCTCTTCCCACACCCACACTATTACCTCTGGTGTCCCCCATGAATCTATTCTTGACCCTCTCCTATTTTTCATCTGTCTGCTGCCCCATGGTGACATCATCTGAAAACACAGTGTCAGTTTTCATGTGTATGCTAACAACACCCAGCTCTCCCTCACCACCAAGCCTTTTGTCTCCTCTACTGTTGCTAAATTATCAGACTGCTTATCTGATAGCCAGTACTGGATGAGCAGGAATTCTTTCCAATTAACTGTTAGGAAGACTGAAGCTGTCATCTTCAGTCTCCACCACAATCTCCATTTCCTAACCACTTACTCCATCCCTCTCCCTAGCAACTGACTGAGGCTGACTGATATGTCAGTAAGACATGAAAGAAATCATAAACTATGTAAACAAAACTTTATTCTTTTTGCTTATTTAAAAGTGAACTTTGCTGAGCCAAAAGATGGCCACCACAAGTCACCTGATGTCTTGAATTGTAAGGTGACCACTAAGACATTATATGGATTGCAATAGAGACATACCCTGACATGTTGCTTGTGGAATCTCAAACCTGGGACTGTAAAGATCCATTTCAAATAGGAACTATTGAAAGGAAATGGATATCATTTGCAATTTTATAAGCTTACCCCTTTAGCAGACTCTGAATGTCTACCAAGACAACAGCCACCCAGAACAGGGCCATTAATGACTCTTTTAAAGACTAATGACTGGGACATTATAAGCCATAAAACAAGAGCCAGGTCCAGACACCAGATAAACATCCCTTCATGAAATCATTGTGGAGTAACAAGGTCACATGATTCAAGTGCCCATTTTGAAATCTCTATACAATTGAGAACTCAGTGGCAGGCCTGTCTGCTGATTTATCGCCAACCTGCTAGCATTCAACAGCAGGAAGCCAGGCTGACCAAACAGCCTGCAACAAGCTCTCCATGAAGCCTGTTTATCTGGAAGCCACTGCCTGTCAAGGAGACCAAATCTCTGCATATTGATTTCATTTCACTGTGGCATCATCGTCTTAAAGGTATTCTGTACTTCTGCCTTCAGCCAGGAACCCACCTGAATTGAGACTTGCCTGCAATGGAAGCCCCTCTGAATTTGAACTCTCTGGACTTTGGAAATAATGTGAGCTGATAGCTGTTTCTGTGGTTCTTTATCCCCCCCATTAATTTATTCATTGTTGTAAAACCCTCTTTTTTTCTATCTCCCTTACTTTATACATGTGTGTGTGTGTATGTGAAGTTGCGATCATCCCCCAGGTTTGAATGTGTGAATAAACTAAACTTCCGATTTGATCCTAAGAGAGTTTTCTGTGAGTTACTTTAAATATTGACTACATAAACCAAGGGTTTTTGGAATAAGTGCCACAGCCTATTTTAAAACAAAAAAGACCTCTGCTATGGACAGATGGTGAAAGAACAAAGTTCAGTTTTGCTCCTCCTCCCTGTATGTAACATTGAACCAAATTGTTCCTTCATGCCATATTTAACTGCAAGATGAGCCTCCGGCCACATATCCACAGCATCAGTAAGAATGCCTATTTCTATTTCTATGATATCAGCTGACTCAGTTCATCTGCTGATGAAACCCTCATCTGTTGCCTTTGTTACCTCTAGACTTGGCTATTCCAGTATACTCCAGGCTGGACTCCCACATTTTGCCCTCCATAAACCTGAGGTCATCCAAAATTCTGTTGCCCCATGTCCTTACACCAAATCCTGTTCACCTATCATCCCCGTGCTCGCTGATCTACATTGGGTCCTGGTTAAGCAATGGCTCGATTTTAAAATTCTCATCCTTGTTTTGAAATCCCTCCATGGTCTCAGTCCTTCCTATCTCTGTAACCTCCTCTCCTCACAACTGTCAGAGATATCTATGCTCATCCCATTTTGGCCTCTTGAATATCCTTAATTTTAATCACTGCACCATGAGCAGCCATGCCTTCAGTTGCCAAGACACTAAACACTGAAATTTTCTCCCTATACCTCTCTGCCTCTTTTTGCCTCTTTCCTCCTTTAAGATGCTTTTTAAAACACAGCTCTTCGACTAAGCTTTAGTTCATCTGCCCTTAATATCTCCTTCAGTAATTTGATGTCAACTATTGCTTTACAATGCTCCTTTGAAGCACCCTGGGACTTGAACTTGCTGTGGTCTCAGTATTGGGACCAACTCATGATTTTACCAAACTGATCTTTTCTCAAAAGATATTTCTCTCCTTATTGGATTTCACAAGTTTGTACCAAGTCTGCAGAAAATGAGTCAGCACAGCCAAAACTAATTTGCGGGCTGCCTTAATCTAGCCATTAGACTGGAACAGTATCTTCTTTCAGACAATCCTGGCACATTGCTGGAGCATTCTAAAAGAGTGACAAATTTATCTTCACAGGGGAAGGAAGAATGAAACAAAGATTGTGTCCCAGAGGGTGTGAATGGATTCTTCCTAATTTAGTTATTCATTCTACACTGAAAACCCAGCATATTACCCCTTTATGAGTAATTTGCAATTCTAATTTTGTTCATTCTGCATTGAACTGAGTAAATAATTTGGAATTCACATGTGAGCGGCGAAAATTGTTTTTATTTATGATGTGAGTGAAACCTATTTTTATGAGACATAAATGGATCAGCTGCCAGAAATGCAGACGTGCACAATTTTGTGGTGCTTATAAGAAACTTTTGCTAATGATATCCTCAAATATCAGCCAATGAATAGTCGCCTCTAATAATGATTTAGCGTTTCTCAAATAGGTGAATCTTGATTAATGCCCTAAACGTAATCTATCTTTGCTACTACACAGCTTTTCATATTAAATAACTCGATGGCCTAGAATTTGAAAACAGCAACAAATGAAAAGTGCTTACCATTTATTGCACATACAGCTGCTGAATACTTTTAGTGGGTTTTTGTGTGGCAACTTTCAGCAACTAGAGATCCACTTCAGTGTGGATCTGGGACCTGAGTGAATAAGGCAATTTTAAAAAATTCTTTTGCAGATTTGGGAGTTGCTGGTCAGGCCAGCATTTGTTTCCCATCCTTAATTGCCCTTAGGATAGTGGTGGTGAGCCGCCATCTTCAACCTTCAATGATGGTATTAGCACAATAGAGAGAGATGACCTAAGTTCAGGAAACCAGGATGTAGAAGCGGTTTGGGTAGAGATTAGAAATAGAGTCAAGAAGTCACTTGTGAGACTGGTGTACAGGCCCCTTAATAGTAACCATATGGTAGGACGGGGTATAAAGGAAGAAATAATGGGAGCTTGTCAGAAAGGTATGGAGATAATCATCAGGTATTTTAATCTACATATAGACTGGAAAAATCAGATGGGCAAAGGTAGCCTAGATAAGGAAGTCATAGAATGTTTTGGGATAGTTTCCTAGAACAGCATGTTCTGGTGCTAACCAGGGAGTAGGCTATACTAGACCTGACATTATGCAATGAGATAGTATTAATTAATGACCTAATAGTGAAGGCACCCCAGGCTGCATTTGAGCCACACGACATATGATTGAATTTTACATTCATTTTGAGGGAGAGAAGAGTGGGTCCAAGAGTAGCATTTTAAACTTAAATAGGAGTAATTAGGAGGGCATGAAAGCAGAGCTAGCAAAAGTGAACTGGCAAATTAGGTTAAGGGATAGGTCAATAGAGATGCAGTGGCAGACATTTAAAGGGATGTTTCAGAACACATAGAACAGATACATTCCAAAGAGAAAGAAAATTTCCAAGGGGAGGACCCACCATCCATGGTTAATTAAAAAAGTTAAAGGTAGTATCAAAATAAAGAAAAAGCATATAATTGCACAAAAGTGGGTGGCAGGTCAGAAGATTAGACAGAATATAAAAAATAGCAAAGAATGACAGAAAGATTAATAAGGAGGGAAAAATTAGAGTATGAGAGAAAGCTAGCTAGAAATATAAAGACAGATAGTAAGAGTTTCTATAGATATTTAAGAATGAAAAGAGTTAATAAAGTGAGCTTTGGACCCATAGAAAGTGAGTCTGGGGAATTAATAATGGAAAATAAGGAGATGGCAGATTAATTCAATGGTAATTTGCATTGGTCTTCACAATGGAGGAAACAAGTAACATCCAAGAAATAGCTATAAATCAGAAAATGCAAGGGAAAAGGAACTCAAGAAAATTACAATCACCAGGGAAGTGGTATTGAGCAAATTGTTGGAGTTGCAAGCTGACAGTCCCTGGGTCCTGATGGACTTCAACCTAGGGTCTTATAAGAAGTGGTTAGTAAGATAATTGATGCATTAGTTTTAGTTTTCCAAAATTTCCTAAATTCAGGGAAAGTTCCATTAGATTGGAAAATATTGAATGTAACTCATTTATTCAAAAAGAGCGGGAGACAGAAAGCATGAAACTATAGCTTAACATCTGTCATAGGGAAAAAATTAGAAGCTATTATTAAAGACATTATAGCAGGGCACTTAGAAAAATTCAAGGTAATCAGGCTGAGTCAATGTGTTTTTGTGAAAGGGAAATCATGTTTAACCAATTTTTCAGAGTTTTTTGAAGTAACATAAAGGGAAACAGACAGATGTACTGCATTTAGATTTCCAGAAGGTATTTAATAAGGTGCCACATCAAAGGTTATTGCAGAAAGTAAAAGCTCATGCTGTAGAGTGTAACATATTGGCATGGAAAGAAGATTGGTTAGCTAACAGGAAACAGAGTAGGCATAAATTGGTAATTTTCTAGTTGGTGAGATGTAATGAGTGGCATACCACAGGGAACAGTGCTGCAGCCTCAGCTTTTTACGATTTATATAAATGACTTGAGTGAAGGGACTGAAGGTCTGGTTGCGTGTGGTGTGTGGCTTGGAGGGGAACTTCCAGATGGTGGTGTTCCCATCCATCTGCTGTTCTTGTCCTTCTAGATGGCAGGGGTAGCGGGTTTGAAAGGTGCTGTTGTAGGAGGTTGGGGCATGTTGCTGCAGTGCATCTTTTGCATGGTACACACTGCTGCTACTGTGCATCAGTGGTGGAAGGAGTGAATGTTTAAGGTTGTGGATAGGGTGCCAATCAAACGGGCTGCTTTGTATTGGATAGTGACAAGCTTCTAGTCACGTTGTATTGACCTCTGCATTCTCACTAGTTGTTTGTGCCTGTTTCTGTTCCCATTCCTGCCTGCTCTACTTTAAAAGGTCATTCCAAACTCCCATCACCAACCTCCAAGTCCTTATTAATCTCACCATTGTCAGGTGTGACATAGCATTAAATGATCATTTTTCAGAGCACCTCCAATACTCTAATGTTTCAAGAATTGTCCTCATTTGCTTTTTAATAAAGGCCACAAAATGGAACTCTTTGTTAAAACATCAGTTTTTTTAAGAACTTCTAATGTTTTTCAATAAAAGCATGACATAGAGAAAGTTCAAATCTGATCTATTAATGACTAAATGCCTGGCATCAAAATTTTACTGATATCCCTTGTGCAAGGCATTAGATCCAGCCAACCATCTAAATACTGTGTAAGCATTGTTTCAAGAAATAGAGAACTTCCACTTGTATAGCACCCTTGCATCCTCAATCTGAAAATACAATGCAGTTTATTCACTGTTATAATGCAGCGAAAGGTGGTCTCAAATTGATGCACAGCATGTTTTCACACCTATCAAGAGACATTTGACCAGATGATCTGTTTTTACTGTGTGATGTAGGAATAAATGTTGGACATGACACTGGAAAAATTCTTGTTTTTCTTGCAATGGTAACTGAGATCTTTTACATGCATCTAAGTTAGCAGACAGGGACTCCACTGAAAGATGATGCTTGCAATAGTTCTGCACTGAAGTTCCCATCAAGATATTGGCCCAACCTTCCAATCAGGATTGGAACCCCTTTTTCTGACCTGGATCAGACAAAAAAATACACACTTACCTTCCTCCGATTTTTCTGGTCAATCTTCTGATCGAGGATCCTTCACAAATGGCTCAGCGCAGCCAACTTCGTAGGGAGTAACACCAAGATACCGTGCAGAAGGCACACCCCTTTCTTACGGTACTAGCTGTCATATTCCGATAAGTAAAGAGTTTAAATGTCACTAAGCTTCTTTGAAAAGTTACAAAGAGAAGGGAAGTGGGAAGGGGGTAGGGTGGGTGAGGGGGCAGGGTGGGTAAGATAAGTGGGTAAGGGGGTTATGATGTTTGTGTTTAATGTTTGTGCTTTTTTGTAAAAGGACATTTTAGTTAAAAAGTGCTATATAAAAAACCTAACAGTAGGGTGTGCAATAGAATGTATTGCCCTTGGTGTAGAATGGGGAATAAAGGAACCATCTGTTTTTTACACAGGAAGCTGTATGTGTGTATTCTTAATTGTTAAGAACTGACAAAAGACTTCAGGGGTAGGGCACGTTAAGGAAATAGGATGGGTGACGGGGCTGTGTGGATAACTGGGTAAGAAATTAGGGTGGGCAAGGGAAGGGGGTAGGGTAGGTGAGGGAAGTGGGTAAGGGTGTAGGTGGCAGGTGGACAGGGTGGCCAGTGGGTAGGGTGGTAGGTGAGTAGGGTGGTAGGGTGTCAACTGTGTAGGGCAGTAGGGTGGCAGTTGGGTGAGTGGGTAGGTGGGTCAGGAGGTGGTCAAGTCAGTTTGTGAGGGGTTGTCAGGTCGGGTCAGGGGGAGTAGCGGGCTCAGGAGATAGTCGGAGGTGCCTGTGGAGGGGTTAGTGTGACTGATTGGGGTCAGTTTTGTAGTTACCAGGGGTTAGGCTAAGATTTATCTGTCTAACATTTCCTGGGTAACCCCAGGTAAGTAAGTTGGAACTGTCTGAAGTCTCTGACTCTAACACAGAGTTGGGAAAGGTCCCGGGCACCAGGGAAATTGTCCATCGGAAGTTCAAACTTCCTGGGCAACTCCCATAGAGTTGTTGCATTGGGACTTTGGAGGGTTGCCATAGCATATCTTCCAGGGTTAGATGGTTTCCAACCATCCAGAGATAGAAGATTTGTATATTTATTTGGTAAATTCAGTGCTTTAAGTGGCAGACTATAGGTTATGCATTACCTTTGACAGCTGTTATTGTGGTATTTAACTGACTTGTCAAAGGCAGTCATTTTGTTATCATAGGAGATTCCCAGTTAGAATTACTGTTTAATGTAGGAAATTGTGCAAACAAGAGTTTGGATGGACAATATCTAAAATATAATGCAGAAGGCCATCATCATATTCTCCCTCCATTAATCCATAAACGCAAAGTGCAGTGCAGATTACTTATCATAAATGCCCAATGATGATGTGAAATTAACTTTTAATTTCTTTAGGAAATGAATACTAAATAATCTGGGCTGCAATTATCTGCTCTGCGTTTTGTCCCACATTTTGGTCCATATTCGCCCTCTTGGGCACTATTCTGTGAACGTAGGCACAATGTCATTCATGGGAGAGACAAGAGAGAGGGTGGTGTAGTGGTAATGCCAAGGCTAATGCTCTGGGGAACAAGGGTTTAAATCTCATCATGGTATCTGGAGGTATTTAAATTCAAATAATAATCAAGAGTTAAAAAGATAGTCTCAGAAATAGTGACCATGAAACCATTGTCAATTGTCATAAGAACCCGCCTGGTTCACTCATGCCCTTTAGGGAAGGAAATCTGCCATCTTTATCGGTCTGGCCTACATGTGACTCCAGACCCACAGTGATGTGGTTGACTCTTAACTGCCATCTGGTATGACAAGCCATTCAGTTCACGGGCAATTAGGGATGGGCAACAAATTCTGCCATGAAAGAATCGAAAAAAAATCTTCATTGAAGAGTTTAGAAAGGTAGTGCGGGAAGACTACACATGAGGCATCACTACTGAGTCTGATCTCATCCGGCAACATCTACACAATACATTCTTTCCCAAGTGGGGTTACTGGACGTCGATCAGATGCATGGTTGAGTTTTCCATTTTGACTGTAGCATCGTCACTGCTGAGTGTTCGAGTGAATAGCTGTAAACGGAATGAAGGTTCGTTCGCAGTTTCTCACATCATCCGTTGGAATAACAATAACTGGCTGCAGCACTTTCAAAGCATAAAGAGTCACTCATAAATTCCTTTTAGTTAAGTTCTACAGACGTACTCTATAGCGTTAGAGCCTGAACTGTACAATTTGGTCTGAAATTACTTTTGTGCAGCTTACAACTACATACGGAAGTATAATAAAACAAATGTGTATTTTGGTTTAGTTTAATAATTTTACCTGCATGAAGTAATCAATTGACTGGTCTAGCTTGCGCAACTCGCGTTATTGGAGATTGTAACTGACAAGACGTGAAGGCTGTGCTGCAAATTGGTACAATATTCGATGACCTTCTGCAGATGAAGTTCTGGTGACCTATTGATGTCTTTTATGCACAATTATAAACTTCGCATCCTCTCCCACGTTTGGGAGGCACTCGCTGCTTTGGTCTGTGACTGGAACCATAACGCTGCAAAAAAAGAGGTTTGGTCTCTCCTCTAAAATGCCATCTCCGGGTCATCTGCTGCTTATAAGATTGCAACAGATACCCAACAGTGAGGTGACAAAGGATATACGAGGCATCTGCTGTAGAGAGCACAGGCTAAATTTGACTTTAACTCTTTGGGCCAAACAAGATCCTCTACTAGCTGAAAACCCGATATCAGGATAGAAATTTAAGGGGGGAAAAAACTACTAAATGAAATTTCAGATTTTTTTTTTTTGCTCAGATTTGCTGGGCTTTTTAATTTCAAAACTGTCCCAAGTCTACTTGTTTAAGTGTTTGTGGTTATTTCTCCCCCAGAGGGGATTCCTCTAGAAGTTTGTGAACATTTTTCTTTCTCAGTCAGCCTCACTGATGTCAAAAGCAATCGTAGAATGTTGGTTGGTTCAAGTGATGTTGAGAAATGGATGTTGCAACTTTCACCCATGCTGAGCCTTAGGCGAGTCCATAAAACGCGCCACTCTTAGAACAATGGAATGATAGTTGGTTAGTAAACATTATTAAAATACATCACAGATGTAAATTCATCACATTTGACAAAAATATCAAGTGAACTCTCAGAGTTTTAAAAATCTAAGAATCGATTGGAGAAAACAGATTTTTCAGGCAATTTCCTCTCTATATGCTATTGAGCCATAGTGCCCTCAAACCGAGGATCTGTTTGCATCGGAAGGCAAGTAAACGCTACATTTGATTCTTTATGGCTTTTGCCAGATTCCTAAAAAAAATCGCAATTGAACACCGTCCTATATTTAGACATGATTGGGCGAATACCACTAATGTAACATTCACAGCCAGATTTCAGTTGCCCATATATAGATGCAGCACACGGCAGGGAAGATATAGGGCTCCTTATAAAAATCCGACAGTCCTACGAGAGACTTGATCGAGTCTGCAGTGGATTCTGGTGAGTTGCATTTACCTAGGAGCACTTCCACGGAAACTAAAGAGGGCGGTAGGTGTGGTCTGAACTGACCTTTCTGTCGTTGCTTCTATAGTCCTTAAGTTTGGAATTTCTGTTGTTCAGATATGTGTGATAGTCCATTACTGGACAGAAAGAAACGTCTGATTATTTCTGGTACATCTTTAAACAATTTTAAAAACAAGCTTAATATATTGGAATCGAAGTAAGTCCATTGCCAAAGTTGTTAATTGTCATGGAAATTTTGAAGCACTATTCGCAAATGGGTTCAACTCCAAAGTCTATAAGAGTCTTACCTGTTGTCATTCTGCTTTCTTTCACAGAGAAGCCAGCAAGCCAGCTTTGGTTGTTGGTCCACAGGGTGAGGAATTTAAGGTTCAAACGAATCCCTGAGCTTTTACTCGTTGGGCGTTCTTGCTTTCTGAGAATCCACCCCGAATTCTTCTTTTTCAGAGTAGTCACTGAGGCAGCAACCATGGCTTAGAAAACGCCGACAATTTCTTTCAGAAGTCAGCTATGTTTTAGCCAGGCAGAGCGTTAACAGAAGGCTCCATAAACATAGTCCACAAACATCGTGACCAAGAATAAATTAGAATTTTGCAGATGGACAGGATATGCTTGCTTGCTGCCTTCTTATAACAAGGCAACATATACCGTTTTATTAAATCAGATAAACTCAGGGGCTTGTACTCACCCTTGCTGGGAGTGTTGGTGTATTTTGTTAGGTTTCCTATCCATTTTATTCCCTCTCCTCCCCATGGGCACTGATTCCCACTGGACTACAGGCCAGCTAGCTTTTAAAGACCTTACCTGAATGTTCATATGTGTCAATCTTCATTAGGAATATTGGCCCACATTTTTGGGGGCGTGGGATGGGGTGGGTAAAACAGCTGACCCCATTCTTGCCTACTCTGACATCTGCACATATAGACTTAAAGCAGGAATTCAGGAAAAGGGGCATTGGCAGCAATTGTTTTGCACTTACTGTGAAAACCAGTCTAGAATGCAACCTATGGCATGTTGGCCCATGAGGGCCACTTATTTATTGACTTCACTAGCAGAGCCATGGGGATTTTAAATGTTTTTATATGAAAGCAGTTGGTCATGGACCCTGCAATTGAATTATCCCAGAAATGAAAAAGAATGGCATCATCCAAAAGGGTGATTGAATGTGTGACTTTTCCGGAATATATCTGTATCATTTTTACAAAAACTGCTTGCAGAATGTTTATTTGCTCGCTCTAAGAAATAGGAACTGGAGTAGACCATTTGGCCCCTTGAGCCTGTTTTGCCATTCAATAAGATCATGGCTGATCTTCTTGTGTTTCGATTTCCACATTCCCATCTAACCCCGATAACCTTCGATTCCCTTGTCTAACAAGAATCTATCTACCTCTGCCTTAAAAATATTCAGTGACCCCGCTTCCACCACCTTCTGAGGTAGAGAGGTCCAAATTCGCACAACCCTCTGAGAGAAGAAAATTTTCCTCATCTCTGTTCTAAAAGGGCGACTCCTAATTTTAAAACAGTGCCCCCTAGTTCTGGACTCACCCACAAGAGGAAACATCCTTTCCACGTCCAACTTGTCAAGACCATTCAGGATCCTGTATACTTCAATCTAATCACCCCCCAATCTTCTAAACTCCAGTGGAAACAAGCCCAGTCTGTCCAACCTTTCCTCATAAGACAACCCACTCATTCCAGGTATCAATCTAGTAAACCTCCTTTGAACTGCCTCCAATGCATTCACGTCCTTCCTATTTTCTGTACAGCACACAGCTCATTAAATTAATATCCAATGCAGAGATGCCTTTATTTCCCTACATAATATTATGTCAGCATTTTCACACCGACTCCCAACTTTTTGTGACTCAATGAAGCCTAGTTTATGTGTCAGCAAATGGTTTATCAGCACGTTTATCATTTTACATAGAGTAGCCAAACCAAGAATAATGGGCAAAGAGCTTCCCTTTGTAGGGATCCAATTCTGAGGCACTTTTAATGTTTGTGTAAACATAATGTAAAATTGATGCAATCTCTTTAAATAGAAGTGAGATATGCGGAAACCTCAAATTAAAAAAAACTCAGCAAGTCAGGCAGCATCAGTGGAGGGAGAAACAGAGTTAACATTTTGGGTTGATGACATTTTATCAGAACTTATCTCATTAGGTTAGACAGGTACCGTTCCAGGGGCTTTTTTGTCTGTGTCAATAGATTGGTGCATGGCCTGATGTGGTAGTGATGTTTTGCAGGTCTCTCAGGAAGTCTGAGTTGCTGTGGCAGCATATATTTTACATGGGTGTTGCAGCCTGGAGCTATGGATAGTGATGGTCGAGGCTCCAACATTCTTTCCATCACATGGCTGATCAGGAATCTCTCCGACTCTTACCACCTGCCATTGGTGTATGTAGGAAGGATTTGCAAGTTGATACTTAACATGTTTGACTGTGTAAAGAACACACCTTCTTGGCCATCAAGTCCTGGGCTGGAACTTGAACACAGAGCTTCGGGCTCAGAGGCTGGGATGCTATCCATTGCACCATAAGACCTCCATGGCTGAACATAATGTGTGTCAAATAACATACTTGCTCAACAATATAAAGTATTTCATGAGAAAGCAAACATGTTATATTGAACATTTTTAGAAAAGACCTTGTGTTTCTGTTTTGAGTCCAAACATTTTGAAGCTTTGGTTCAAGTTTCTGTCGAAACACATTTACATAATGCCAAGTGTAAAATTTCCCACGAATTGGCCCAAACTGACCAATGTTAATGGCTGAGTGATTAAAATTGGGAACATGGCCTCAGGTGTCTGAAAAGGGGATCTGACAAAAACCACAGTGTAAAATGTTTTCTTCAGAATGAGGCGGAAGATTGAAAGGTAAGAAGGGGCTCACCCCTTTCTGCAAAAAAATGCCGTGTGGTCTGATATATCTGATTGGTTTAATGTATACACATTAAGAACAGTAGTGGGTGAATTCAATCTGAGCACTGTGCAACTTTAAATAAAGAGCTGCATTCATCTAATTAATTGATTTAAATTAGCTTTTTATGAACAGTGACTGATTTTGTCTACTTGACATCTGAATTAATCTTGATCTTAACTCTTAACATACATGAAGTGTAATGAGTTTGATATTAATTTAACTGGATTTGTTGCAGTACTTTGCTGAAATGATTGCTGGTCTGCAGTAAGGCTGGAATCACATGGCTAAGGCTGCCTGCTGATGCCTTTGCATTGAAGTAAATTGGCTGCAATTTGAAGAACCTCTTGAAGATGGTCTTCAAAATGACAGAAAATCATTATCCTGACGTGGAGTCCTGGCCAGTTTTGTTGGCAAGGCCAATTTCAGGCACAGTGGTAGTTTTAGCCAGTGATAAAGATTGCAGAAATTTGTGTGTGAAAGAGTATTTTGGACATCACTGAATCACAGAATTTTTACAGCGCAGAAGGAGGCCATTTGGCCCATCGTGTCGGTACTGACTCTCCCAATGAACAATTTACTTTGTGCCACTCTCCTGCCTTCTCCTTATAACCCTGCACATTGTTCCTTTTCAAGGAACAGTCTAACTCCCTTTTGAATGCCTCAGTTGAACCTGCCTCCACCACACTCTCAGGCATTTTGGAACTTAACCATTCACTGCATGAAATAGTTTTTTCTCATGTCACTTTTGCTTCTTTTGCAAATTAACTTTAATCTGTCTCCTCTTGTTCTCAATCCTTTCATGACTGGGAACCGTTTCCCCCAACCCCATCTGTCCAGGCCCCTCATGATTTTGAATTCCTCCATCAAATCCCCTCTCAGCCTTCTTTTCTCCAAGGAAAATAATCTGAACTTCTCCAATCTATCTTCATAACTGTAGTTCCTCATCCCTGCAACCATTCTTGTGAATCTTTCCTGCAATCTCTCCAATGCTTTCACATCTTTCCTGAAGTGGGTCACCCAGAACTGGACACAATACTCCAGCTGGGCTGAACCAGTGTCTTATAAAAGTTTAACATTACCTCCTTGCTCTTGTACTCTATGTCCCTATTAATAAAGCCTAGGATACTATATACTTTTTTAACCTTGTTTTCAACCTGTCCTGCCACCTTCAATGATTTATGAACATATACACAGGTCCCTCTCTTTCTGCATCCCCTATTGAATTGTACCCTTAATTTTATATATTGTCTCTCTATGTTCTTCTTACAAAAATTAATAATTTCACATTCCTCTGCACTGAACTTCATCTGCCCCCTGTCTGCCCACTCCACCAACTTGTCCATGTCCTTTTGAAGTTCTGCACTGTCCTCCACACAGTTTACAATGCTTCCAAGTTTTGTCTCATCTGCAAATTTTGAAATTGTATCCTGCATAAACAACTTTTTTTTTATTCCTTCATGGGGTGTGGGTGTCGCTGACTAGGCCAGCATTTTTATTGCCCATCCCTAATTGCCCTTGAGGAGGTGATGCCTTCTTGAACCACTGCAGTCCCTATGGTGCAGATACACCCACACTTTGAGTGGGAGTTCCAGGATTTTGACCAGTGAATGTGAAGGATCAGTAATACAGTTCCAAGTCAGGCTGGTGTGTGGCTTGGAGGGAAACTTCCAGGTGGTGGTGTTCCCATGCATCTACTCTCCTTGTCTTCTAGGTGGTAGAGGTCATGGGTTTGGAAAGTGCTGTCAAAGGAGCCTTGTTGAGTTGCTGCATTGCATCTTGTAGATGATGCACACTGCTGCTATTGTGCACCGGTGGTGGAGAGAATGGATGTTGGAGGTGGTGGATGGTGTGTGTCAATCAAATTTGATATTCTGTGATAGTGTGCATTGGTCAAGCCGATTGAATGTGAATTGTGCTGATTTAGCTAGAGGAAGCAAGTAGAAACTCAAGTCAAACACTTTTAGTGGCTGAATTTGGATACCTCTGCAATTTCACCTGTAATTGAAATACAGTGAAATTAGTGAACTTTTCCACACAGTGAAACACAGCGACCATGAATTTTGAAGACATGAAAATCTTTGGAGCAGCTGCTCCATACCTTCGCAAATCTGAGAAGGAGCAAATTGAGGCACAGAACAGGCCTTTCGATGCCAAAACTGCTTGTTATGTGATTGACTCCAAGTCGGTGTTTGCAAAAGGGAAAATTAGGAGCCAAGATAGCACCAAGGTTGAAGTGGAAAGAGCAGATGGGAAGGTTGGTGAATCTCTGCAATTTTAATAGATAGAACTGCTTGTCCTACTTCCAAATTTAGCATCATGAATTATAAAACTATATTATAATTATTCTTGCCAAATTATCTATTTCAGACAATTTCTGTGAAACCCAATGATATCTTCCCAAGGAACCCCCCAAAATTTGACAAAATTGAGGACATGGCCATGATGACCCACCTGAATGAAGCATGTGTGCTGTATAATCTCAAAGAGCGTTATGCAGCCTGGATGATCTATGTAAGGGCATCTTCAATATTTAGATGATAGCATTACCAGGGTGACACTGATGGGGTCGGTGATGGTGTTACCAGGGTGACACTGATGGGGGTGGTGATGGTGTTATTTAGTTTTGAAAATCCAGTTTAAGTCACAAAGTGCCAACATTAATTGATTCTTGCTTTTTAAAGACATACTCCGGGTTGTTCTGCATCACTGTGAACCCCTACAAGTGGTTACCAGTGTACAACCCTGAAGTCGTGACTGGCTATAAAGGGAAGAAACGGCAGGAGGCTCCTCCCCACATCTTCTCGGTCTCTGACAATGCTTATCAGGCTATGTTAACAGGTAACTTGTTAATTTTCTATTATTTAATAAACATTGATGTATTTATTTTTGTATACCTCATTTAATAATTATAGGCGATTAGCACAACTTACAACTTGACTTCAGTTTACAATTAAGTGGAATGGAATTTCTAATGATACTCCTCTTTTTCGATGTTTCATCTTACAGATCGTGAAAGCCAGTCTATCCTGATCACGTAAGTAAATAATTTACACAAGTCTATGAATTTCTCTCACTAGTTATACATCTATGTATAGGCATATAATCTGTAATGCATTTAAATTCTCACACAATGTCACACTTCCTTCCTGTAGCACTTTCCATCACGCCTTGTTCATAATGCCCCATTGTAAAACTGTGCTTATTCAAAACCCTGCTGTCCATATCCTAATTAGCACCAAGTCCTGTTCATTCGTCCGCCCTGACTTACATTGGTTCCTGGTCTGGCAATGCCTTTCGATTTTAAATTTCTCATTCTTATTTTCAAATCCCTCAGTGGTTCTGTCTCTCCTCATCTCTCTAATCTCATACAACACCCTAAAATCTCTGCACCCCTCTGAGATTTTTTGTGCACCCCCAGGTTTCATTGTTCCACCATTGGCAGCCATGCCTTCAGCTGCCTAGCCCCTAATCTCTGGAATTCACCTCCCTAAACCTCTCTGCCCTCTTACTCCGCCTTTAAGATCATCTTTAAATCCTACCTCTTTGACTAAGTTTTTAGTCACCTGTTCAAATACTTGACTTTGTGTCAAATTTTGTTTGATAATGCTCTTTGTGAAGAGCCTTGGGATATTTTAATATGTTAAAGGCACTATAGAATGGAATTTATTGATAAAAAATAGCACATCCTCTAACTTACCTAAGGAATGGCACAGGATGCATGATCATTTTTGTACTTTTCAGTGGAGAATCTGGTGCAGGAAAGACTGTGAACACTAAACGTGTCATCCAGTACTTTGCAATAATTGCAGCTATTGGTGATGTGTGCAAGAAGAAGGATGAAATGTCAAAGGCGAAGGTATGTGAGAAGATAATGACACTTTAAAAATGTATTTCATTGCATTTGTGTCTTAATGCAGTTTATTCAGCTGCTAACTGAAAACGAAATGTACCCTTTAGGGAACCCTAGAGGATCAAATCATCCAGGCTAACCCATTGTTGGAAGCTTTTGGTAATGCTAAGACAATAAGGAATGACAACTCGTCTCGTTTTGTAAGTTCAAATGGAAATACATATCTAAAATTAAACAGCACTGAAAAGAAAAATAATGTTACTTTTGTGAAAAAAGTTGATAGCATTTACTCACCTCCATATACAATAACAAACGTATTATATCCCCTGAATTCACTTTATTTCATTTCTGAAGGGCAAGTTTATCAGAATACACTTTGGAACCACGGCAAAATTGGCTTCAGCAGACATTGAAACATGTAAGCGTTTCAAATCTGATTAACTTAAAGGTAAATAAATACATTGGTGAACTTGTGACAGAGATGTAACTGATCTGAATTCCTATCCAGACTTGTTGGAAAAATCCAGAGTGACATTCCAACAGCCATGCGAAAGAAGCTATCACATTTTCTACCAGATTACATCCAACAGAAGACCAGAACTTATTGGTAAGGATTCTGTTCACCCTTTACAATTTTTGAAACCCCTATATGTTTCTTTTGCACATTTGTATTTCTTTTCGTCGTTACGTTATGTTAAAACAACCTCTATCATCTACTTTGCTTTAGAAATGCTTCTTATCACCACCAATCCCTTTGACTATCCTTATATCAGTCAGGGTGAGGTTACAGTTCCGAGTATTGATGATAAAGAAGAATTGGCAGCTACTGATGTGAGTACAGTGTACATGAATTATTATGATAACAGCTGAGTTTGATAAACTGATTGTAATATTATCTCCTTGAATTTATAGCAAGCTATTGATATCTTGGGTTTTACCAATGACGAGAAAAACAGCATCTACAAGATAACTGGTGCAACAATGCACCATGGAAACATGAAGTTCAAGCAGAAGCAGAGGGAAGAACAAGCTGAGCCAGATGGCACAGAAGGTACATTAATTCAAAACACTTGTTATACTTTACATGAAAGAGCTCTGTTCTTAAATTAGTTAAAATAGATCACATAAATAAATATCAGCAAGGGCTGAATGCTGGCAAACATGCATGGATAACTGAATGCAACATGACAAAACACTTCAGTGGAACAGTTTACCCACTTTTATTATTTAATTTCAGCATCAAACATTTTGAGGTCAGATACCTCATGGTCAGTGGCAGAGTAAAAAACATTATAACCCCTAATAATATGCTGTACCCCAACTCAGGAGATTATTTCCTGTCATTATTGAGATGGGTGCTGTAACTTGCGAGCTCCGCAGCACTGAATTTGGTGGGGGGTACCCCAAAGATGCACTGGGGAATCCCCTTCGCAATTCCCAGGTAAGGTTTCCACAGCAATTGCCGAGGAGTACAAACTTCCCCTGGGAAATTGCCCTGCGCTGGGAACCATCCAAAAATACCATTTAAATCTTAAACTTTGGATGGTTCTGACTGGGTTACACCAATGGTTACCCAGAAAAAGTTGGAAGGATTAAAACCATTGCTAACTTCTGGATAATTATTGTGCAAACCCAGACCAACACCCCACGCGATTCCCACCCCCCTCAAACCCCTAGGGGTCTACACTTACCCCTCCTGACCCCCACCCCTCCTGACTTCCCCCTTCTGAGAACTCCCCCACACCCCTGACCCCTCAGGAGCCACCCCCCCCACCCCTCAACTACCCCATCCACAGGACCCCACCCTGCCACGGGACTCCCCTCACAGCCCTGACCCCCCCCAGGTACCCCCCCCCCCCCCCACACCACCACCACCCCCAACGACTCCCTGACAACCCACTAGCTGGCAGAACTTCCCCAGCCCCCCAAATGTCCAGGGGTCTCCCCCAACCCCCTGACTACCCACCCGACAAGATTCCCCCACCTGCATGGGACACCCCCCCAGCCCCCCTTCCCGTGGTGGGCCTGATTCTTACCCAAACCACCTTCACCAAGCCTGACAGGACCTGACCTGAGGCCCAAAACTGCCCACCTCCCAACCCCAGAGGCCCCACACCCCCACTGAGGCCCAAAACACTCCCCCCAGCCCCGCTAGGCCCAACCCGACTTGAACCGAGGCCTGAGGTTCAACACCCCCTACCGAGGCCCAAAACTCTCCCCCCAACCCCACCTGGGTTCGGCCTGACCCAACCCGAGGCCTGACCCACCCGATTTCCAACACCCACCAACCTATGACCCCCGACCCCCTGAGCTCTGACCATCCCAACCTCTGACCGCTCTGACCTTTGACCAAACCGACCTCTGATTGCCAACCTCCAATCCCTGACCTCCAACACCCCATCCTCTGACCCCCACCGACCTCTGACCCCCACCAAACTCAATCCCCACCACTTCTCAATCCTATCCACTTACCTTAGACACTTACCTTCTCCTTGGCCTGTCAAGGACCTTTGAATGCTAATGGACCTTTAAATCCCTTCACTTTGACTCTGCTGGCCTTTGACACTGGGCCCGGGGGACGCACTGCATTGCCTGGATCTCACCCGGCCTGAGTCAGAAGGTCGGGCACGATAGGATGAAAAAAGAATTGAGCAATGTAATTGGACAATCCGATGCTGATCAGGTCCAATGCTAGGTCCAATATCAGCCAATCTTCTAGGCTATTAAGATAAGACAGCTAATTAGCACCTAACCAGGGGTGTGTTTCCCCTTTGGATTCTTACCTGTTAGAAACTACAAGACTGTTCAAGGTTGTTTCATATCGAACAATTACAGACACTACAGCAGAGGTATTTGATCTATTTATACCAAAGTTTTGTCATGTAATGTCCATGCAAGAGGCATAATATAATTTGGATTTAAATCAATGAAGTGATGGCATATTGTATTTTACGATAAGCATGGAACAACCTGGAGGAGATTGACTTGCTCAACTTTTACAGTATACATCAACTGGTCTAAATCAAAGTTTAGTTATAACCTTTTTTCCTGCTGTCTATCCAACCATCTCACCTATTAACATTAAAAACTGAACTAGCATTTTGACATAGGTGGGCAGTGGCCTGAACAAGTATGCTGACTGCAGGCAGTATAGAAAGAAGCAACTGACCACATGTAGCTCTGAATCATTGTAAACAGGTACTGGGCTCAATTTATATATTAACAGAATAACATCTGGTTAGTTTGGGCTGGATTTGAATCCAAAAGTGAAAAGAGTGTCTTTGCCATTGTGTTATTGAGCTCCCCTACTGGGACATTGTTCAAGGCCCAAAGTAGTAATAAATAAACCACACAAGATCAATAGAAAAGGAAAGACCTGCATTTATAGAATGTTTTTCACAATTTATAGCCAATGAAGTATAGCAAGGTCTCACAAAAACCAATGGGAATAATGACCACATCATTTGTTTTAGTGGTGTTCCTTAAGGGATAAATATTGAAAAGCACATTGGTGAGATCTCCTTTGCTCTTCTTCAAAAAGTGCCGTTGGAAATGTTATATCTGCCGGGAGACAGTTTAATGTAACGGTGGGCAACCTGCAGTCTGTGGGCCACCTGCGGCCTATCAGAGTTCTGAGTGC
Source organism: Carcharodon carcharias (assembly GCF_017639515.1). Lineage (NCBI taxonomy): Eukaryota > Metazoa > Chordata > Chondrichthyes > Lamniformes > Lamnidae > Carcharodon > Carcharodon carcharias. Next base: position 13,663,584 of record NC_054488.1, read on the forward strand.
AAGACATTTTGGTGACAGCTGCCCACACGCAGGGTTGCTGAATTCTGCTGGTTTCCATCTGCATAGTTTTTTCCTACCCGTATTACTAAAGAGATACACATGTAAAGCAGGGGCACGTGAAGCGAGGTGTGTGCACACAACATTGACTATGAGAGCCGTGCGCTTGCTCTGCATCCAGTCAAAGCACTGCTACGGTTCAATTGGCACACCCCGCAAATCCTAGGTACGCAAGTTCAGTTAGCAAAATTACCCTGTCCTGGGAGAGCATCTCGGTAATAACACCAGTGGACCTGGGAGGTTGCGTTTTTTTATGTTACTTTTTCTGGCACTCTTGCAGATCATGGTTAGTGCATATGCTCCATTTCGATCTTGCGGCACACTCACTAGCCTAGGTTGCCCATCACTGGTATAATGCTTGATCCGAAATGGCACCTTTGACAGTGCAACTTTGTCAGTACTGCACTGAAGTGGCAATCTAGACTTGTTGTGTTTAAGGGCGGAACTTTCCATTCTGGAGAGTAAGCCCAGTATTTTCCAGCCCTGTAATGGGCGGGGCCCACTGTGGGCGAGGCAGCGCCCCGGCCAGAAGTCCATTGACTTGCTGCGGGACCGGAAGATCCCAGCGCTGGGCGGGTGCGGAAAATCCCGCCGTAAGTCCGGTGGCGGACAGGAAAGTTGGAGTGATTCCAGCTGGATGGGGCAGGTCATGCGATCATCCGCGTTTTAGCTCATTAATTATACATCAGCAAGGAGCTCAGTGAATCTCATGGCGAGGCGGGCAGGAAGTTACCCACGCCAGTGTTACCTCATGGGGTCGAAGGTCCTGGCGCTATATACAAATGGCACCCAGACAGACGTTCACTCAGTGCAGGCCATGGGAGCTCTGCACTACTCCTCCTAAATCCTTGGGGACGCAGCTCGTACTGGAGAGGCTGGAAGATGTGCGCAACCACATTCTGGGAGTCTCTGGCATTGCCTTTCACTCATCTCTAGATAAGAGTGCCAACTGAGATACGCCCATGGTCGGGCCAATGTTCGCCATTGCAGTGGTCCATATGCTCCAGCGTCTTGACCATTAGAGGCTCTGCTGCCTCTTGCTGGTCAGGCCCTTGCTCCTCCTGGTCCTGTGCCAACCAGCAACGGGCCCTCCTTCTAGTTGAGCCATTACCAAGGCAGGGTTGCCTGTATCATCGACACCTCAGTGGATTTGCGAACTAATTGAAGTGATACATTTAGCGAGCATGGCCATTACAGGTTTCCCTCCATCTCAAAGCCAATAGAACAGTGCTAAATCCTTCACCTGGCCTTCATCTAGATGTGGCATTCCCACTCCGCCCCTTCCAGGTAAAGGACGCCTGGACCAGAGATGGGTGTTCCATCACTGTTCATACATGAATGCGTATGGAGACACTGTTCTTTGACCAGGGTTTTGAGAGCCATGTGCAAGAAGCCTCACATTGACACTATTTCACTTGCCTCCGCTACCCTCAAGACTCTATAGAGAGACCATTGCTTGGCAGCATAGAACGACTAATGACTGAGCCTTGTCAGCCATGAGCATTCACCCGGGAGGATGGAGGTTTGGAGTCGGGAGTTGGTTTCCCTCCACCAGCTGTGTCCCTCGGAGGCATCCACCTCCCTCCCTCCATTCATCCCTGTCTTTGACTGCAGGGATGACAAATGGCATAGAATGAACAGCAGCTCCACACCTTGCTGGGATCTCGATGTTATGAGACTTGTAAGTCAGGAACAAACCTGCTGCCATATGGGCTTCACCATTGAGAAGAGAACACAACTGAGACATCCACTGGCTTCATAATTATTAGGGTGTCCACTTAGCTGGCCACTTGTGCTGACCTTGAACTCCAACCACTTGAAAAAAATCCTCCTCTCACCTCCAGGGATCTCACTGACTGACTAACTGCATGGTCAAGGTCAGTTTGGAAAAATGGTACACATCACTCTTCAAATTTGCTCCACAACCTCCTAATCTCCCCGTCACCCACCAACGTCCCCCATCACCCTTGACCCACCTAATATCACCATTCCTCTCCCCTCTGTCACCTTTGAACCTCCTCCATTACCCTAAACCCTATCACAATCCACCTCCACATGCCTTCCCTCTGCTCAGAACCAACACCTGGAACCGTCCCCATGCCCACCCTCACCCTGCCACCTCTCGTTATCTGAGCCACCTATCTTGTTCCCCTCTGTGACCCTTCCTGATGAGACCTTCATCTACTAAACTCTCACCCTGGACCTGCCACAGTACCACATCCCACTCCCCGCCACTCCGACCCCTCCCGACTGTGACTGTTCCCTCCTATCACCAGTATCCTGAGTTCACCCCCAGAACCACACCATCATCACCACTGACCCCTTCTCTAGGACACTCCCCCTTTCTCAGGATACTCCCTCCCCCTTCCCCAGATACTCTCCCTCCCCTTTCTCTGGACACTCTATCCTCCCCCTTCCCTGGGCACTCTCTCCCCTACCCTTCCCCAGCAATTGTCTTCCCTGTCCAGCCGTTGCTCCCACCTACCTGCACCACTAGCCACCCCCCCCGCCACCCACCCCCACCCCCGAGCATTTACTTGCTTCCCGCGTCCAGCTTCTGTGCAGCATTTGCTAATGGCACTTGAGTGAAGTTATGCCAGGTCCCCAAGAAAGGAAAAGCAACATCCAAGGACCTCAAAGTCGTGGAAGAAGTGAAGTTCGCCTGGTGCACGCCACTTATATACAGTTGTAAAACTGAATGTTCTAAATTCTCACTGGCAGGGAACATAATTTGGAAGGTGAATTAATTCCGGTGAGGCGGCCTTTTAATGAGCATGCATGAAATGCTAATTCATGCAAGTAGGGTTCCCTGCATTGTTTGTCGAGAAACTCGACCCACCTTTAAACCACATTGAAAGTCAGGAGAACAAATTTCCAATAGTTTATCCTGCCGTTAGGAAACAGATATTTTGCCTCCCGCCGAATTAACTGCCCTTGTCCTCCATGATTCTTGCTGCTGGTGGGAGTGGAAAATTCCGCCCTAATTTTCTGGAGTGGAAGATACCCATAACCTTCTAACTCAAGAGGTGAGACTGACACCAGTAGAAGTATGTCAGTAATAAATAATACATGCAAATTTAAATGTGCAAATAAAAGTCATATGTTGTATTGTCAAATGATTACAGTTAGCTTAGGGAGAAACCAAAAACATGTCATTGACAGCCAATATTTTTTTTTTTTGCAGTTGCTGACAAAGTTGCTTACCTTCTGGGCCTAAACGCAGCTGACCTGCTCAAAGCACTGTGCTTTCCAAGAGTAAAGGTCGGCAATGAGTTTGTTACCAAAGGCCAGACCGTACAACAGGTAATTCGTTGGCTGGAAGAAAGGAAATAGGCACAATTTTAGCAGCTCACAGAAATTGAAACATTAATTTTCTTTTCTTTTCCAGGTATACTTTGCAGTGGGTGCTCTGACAAAGTCAGTATATGAGAAGTTGTTCCTGTGGATGGTGCAACGAATTAATCAGCAATTGGACACAAAGCTACCCAGACAACATTTCATTGGTGTTTTGGATATTGCAGGCTTTGAAATTTTTGAGGTAAAGCTCTCAGCAGTAGTCTGACAAGGACAACATTTATTAATACAATGTGAAATCTATGTCTATCATCTTAACGTATTGTGCCATTCCTCAGTTCAACAGCCTGGAACAACTTTGTATCAACTTCACTAATGAAAAACTGCAACAGTTTTTTAACCACCACATGTTCGTCTTAGAACAAGAGGAATATACAAAGGAAGGAATTGAATGGAAATTCATTGACTTTGGTATGGACCTGGCAGCTTGCATTGAACTCATTGAAAAGGTGAGGAGAAATTTGTGGCTTATTTTCCTCACCAAGCTCGTTGACAAATGTTGATCATTCCCCTTCTATCCTTATGGTTTTGATTCACTTTTCAAGGTTTGGTTTCATGGATGCCAACAGGGCCTTCATCAAGTGGTCATTCTCATGTATACACTTTCATATAGAGTTCTAGTATGAATTCCTCACTGTATGAACTGAGATAATTAATGCTTTTTGTTTCTTTCTCTACATTCAAAGCCCATGGGCATCTTCTCAATCCTTGAGGAGGAATGTATGTTCCCCAAGGCTACAGATATGACATTCAAGAACAAATTGTATGATCAGCATCTTGGAAAATCAGTAAATTTCCAGAAGCCCAGGGTTACTAAAGGCAAAAGTGAGGGTCACTTCTCCTTGATCCATTATGCGGGCACCGTGGACTACAATATTACTTCATGGCTCGACAAGAATAAGGACCCTTTGAATGAAACTGTAATTGGACTATACCAGAAATCATCACTTAAGGTTCTTGCACACCTGTATAGTTCTCACATGTCATCTGCAGGTAACATTTATTTTACATTATACATTAAAATCATCAAATATCAATCAATCTTTTTGAATAGATTATCAACATTACAACAAATGTATATCAAATGTATGTTGACAATAAATATTGTTTTATAAAGGACATAGCAATAAGTAAATTACAGAGTGAGATACAAAGCTCAAATCCATCCGAGAGTTTGGAAGTATTTCTAAGTTTACCTAATGTTATGATCACAGTTGATGTTACCCCTGGACAAGTCTGATCCCAAAGTGAAACGCAGCATGATAGATCCTAACTTTTAATCCTCTACATTGGAGAGACCAAACGTAAACTGGGCGACCGCTTTGCAGAACACCTGCGGTCTGTCCGCAAGAATGACCCAAACCTCCCTGTCGCTTGCCATTTTAACACTCCACCCTGCTCTCTTGCCCACATGTCTGTCCTTGGCTTGCTGCATTGTTCCAGCGAAGCCCAACGCAAACTGGAGGAACAACACCTCATCTTCCGACTAGGGACTTTACAGCCTTCCGGACTGAATATTGAATTCAACAACTTTAGGTCGTGAGCTCCCTCCCCCATCCCCACCCCCTTTCTGTTTCCCCCTTCCCTTTTTTTTCCAATAAATTATAAAGATTTTCCTTTTCCCACCTATTTCCATTATATAATAAAAAAAAACCCACTAGAGCTATACCTTGAGTGCCCTACCATCCATTCTTAATTAGCACATTCGTTTAGATAATATCACCAACTTTAACTTTAACACCTATGTGTTCTATTGTACTATTGTCGTTGACATCTTTTGATGATCTGCTTCTATCACTGCTTGTTTGTCCCTACAACCACAACCACCCCCCCCACCACCTCTCTGTCTCTCTATCTCTCCGCCCCCCACACACACACCTTAAACCAGCTTATATTTCAACTCTTTCTTGGACTTGAACTCAAGTTCTGTCGAAGGGTCATGAGGACTCGAAACGTCAACTATTTTCTTCTCCGCCGATGCTGCCAGACCTGCTGAGTTTTTCCAGGTAATTCTGTTTTTGTTTTCCTAACTTTTAATTGTTTGTTTAGATACGTGGAGAGTGGCTACTGAACAAGAGTCACCGGAGTCAGCTAATGAACTTTTAACAAAAGAATAAAACATTTATTTAGCAACAAACAACAGGTTTTCCTTCAATTGCTTGTTATCAGTAATAAATGTTTCATCTTTGGTCACAGCAGTTTTCTGAAGTTGGTTAGCATCAACCTGATCAACCGCCTGCTGCAATACAGTCACTCCCACATTACTATCTCCACCAGCCAAATCATTACCCAGAATGAAATCCATCCCTTCAATAGGTGATTTAGGAATAATTCCCACTGTAACAATTCAGTTTACAAAGTGAATTTGTAAATTAATTTCACAAAGAAACTGGTTCATAAATTCCACAATATCTCTTATCAATACTTTTTCTTTCATAAAATTAACTGGAACACAAATTGTATCATCAGCCACCATCAATGATTGATCGGCTCCTGTATCTCTCAAAATTTTAATCAGTTTACTTATGTTGTTGTAAAAGTAAGGGAACACTACTCCTTTTGAAACAAAATATCCAGATCCTTTTAGCCTGATTTCCTTCACCAGCAATCAAAGAAAAATTCTCTGGGCTATCCTGAACCATATCCTCCTTTCCTGTATGTTCTGAGGGAACACATTTTACCTATACCACTGCTACAGTTTTAACAACCATTTCCTTTTCTGATGCAACCATTCCTGAGGATTCTTTAGGCATTCCTACTACTGCAACAGGGCCACAATTTAATCTCCAGCAATCTACCCTAACATACCCCACCTTGTTACAATGAAAACACTTAGGCTTCCAAATATCTGCCACCCTCAGCACTTTGCTGTCTGGTCTGAGGAGAAATTTCCTGAGAATTCCCAACTGTCCCTTCTCTTCCCTAGCTACTTGCCTTCCCTTCCCCTTCCCATCTTGTAGCTTTCTCTGGTTTATAGGGATGATGGAAAAACGGTTTAGATTTATGGACTAGTTTATAATCGTCAGCCATCTCTGCTGCTATCCAGCTGTTTTAGCCTTCTGGTCTTCAACATGGATTCTAATTACAGGAGGAAGTGAATCTTTAAATTCTTCCAGGAGAATTATTTCCCTCAGAGCTTCACACATCATCTCTACCTTTAATGCTTTTATCCAATGGTGAAAATTACTTTGCTTTACCCTCTCAAACTTAATTTGGTCTGCCCAGGCTGTTTCCTTATATTCTGAAATTTCTGCCTGTATTCTTCAGGGACTAACTCATACACCCTCAGAATAGCCTTTTTTACTGCATCATAATCCACTGATACCTCTTCTGACAGTAATGCATAAACCTCATGAGCTCTACCTACCAACCTACTCTGTAAAAGTAATGTCCAGGTTTCTTTGGGCCACTTCATTTGCCTAGCTACCATTTCAAATGAAATGAAGAGTGCCTCCTCATCCTTTTCCTCAAACTTTGGGAAAGCTTACACAAACTTAAACATCTCACTGCTTGGTTTCAGGGTGCAGGTTTTTCCATCATCGGAACTTTCCTCAGCATCTGAGATCTCTTTTTCAACTTCCAGCTTTCTAAGATGGTATTCCCTTTCTTGTTCTTCCTCTCTTTCCCTTGCCACTCTTTCTTTATCCTTCTCCCTTCCCTGAAATTCCAGTTCCAGCTTCCTTTCTTTCTCCTGACTTTCCGCTTGCTCCCTTTGAAATGCCCTTTCTTTTTCCTCTCGTTCTTTTTCCTTTTCTTTTTCTTTCACCTCCAATTCAAGCTTTTTCAGTTCCTTTTCATGTTCAAGTTGCTTCATTTGCAACTGGATCTTAGCTAACTCAATTGACTCACCCCATGGAGAATGTGATCTCTCTAGTATCCCTTCCAGTTTTAAATACTGTGCTATTATCTCAACTATGTCTGCTTTCCTCATCCCTTTGGGTAATTCTGACTCCAACTTATCTGCCAATTCCATCAGCTTACTCTTGGTTAATTTCTGTAAACCAGTCAGGGTTACATTTTCCATCATAGAAAAGTCTTAGCAACCTCCAAAGCCATTTCAAATTCCAACCTGTCTAATATGCCTCACAGCAGTTCCACTTCCACTGTCCGGAACCTCTGTATCTCAACATACTTGTTTGATAAGGATTCACAGATCCCACCAACATTCAAGGATTTCCAATCCCACTTTTTAATGACAATCTGAACCAATGCTTAATCCATGTCCAATCACCCGCTGTCCGTATTTCCAATCCTGCAAGATCCCCAACTTTGTTATGCTCCCAGCTAATGTTACTCCTGGACAAACCTGATCTCAGAGTGGAACCCAACTTGATAGATCCTAACTTTTAATTGTTTGTTTAGATACATGAGAGTGGCTACTGAACAGAGTCACATGCGTCAGCTCATGAACTTTTAACAAAAGAATAAAACATATATTTAACAAGAAAAGATGAACTATGTTACAATACTCTTTCACCCACAACTATATCTTTACAGATATATACAGATTTGTAAGGATAACATAAGTTACAAAAGCTATCTTATACTCTAATGTTCACAGTAAGTACACAGTCCATGTAAATCAATAGGCACCCTGTGGTCAGACACACCACACTCTGAAACCAAGTGACAGGTGCCACCTCAATCAAATGCTATGGATCTCTCATCAACTCCCCCGAAGCACTCGTCACACCATGAGCCAACCAGTCTCACTGAACTCTGTCTTTCATATGAGGGTTTCTAATCTCCACTCTCCAAGAACTCACCTTGGAATCTTCTGCCAAACCAATGTTTTCTCTCAGACGCCTTCTGCAAGGGTTCACCTCCAGGGTTTTGAACTCTTCTTCCAATGTTCCTCTTCCCTGGGTCACCTCACACATACAAGCTGTCTTCCACATACTTTCTCTCACTGACTTAGCTGTCAACAGTACACCACAGCTTCACATGCCCATAGCAAAGCGTTACAGGCCTTCAGTTATTTCTTTGGACCTTCTGACTTCTCAAGCCGTTATCTCTAAATTTGAAGCTTGAAATTTGAAATTTGGAGCCTTTCTCTGCTCCTCACACTTAACTTCACTTAACAGGACCTTTTCTAGGTTCCTATCCTTCCCTTCGACTAGAAGGTCTTCTTGGGACTTTCTCTTGTTCCACTCCCCTGGATTTTGGGGTCTTCTTTAGCTTGGGCCTGACTATCTGTCCCCTTTTCTAATCTCTCCTGGCAGCTGTCTTCAAAATAACTGAACTCAAACAGCTTCCAAATCAAATTGTTGTTCCTAGTTTTTTCTGTGTGTGTGTCTGTTGGAGGGACCTGCCTCTCTGGACCCCTGTTGCAAGGCATCGGTCCAGTTTCTCCGCTCTGGTTTAACTTAGCTGCAACAGTTGTAGAACTCTCATTAGAAATGCAAGCACCTTTTAAAGTGAAACTAAAACTCAATTTGACCTTTTCTTAACACACAAATACAGAAATACAAATCAAACTTAAACTTTAAAGCTAAAACTCATTCCTAACACCCACAAATACCAATATAACTTAATTAAACTTTCTCTATTTCCTAACACTAATAGATCCAGATATAAAAAACAACAAAAAAATAGCAGTACAATAGGTCAATGGTTATGGTCCTAGATGGTAACTGAGAAGTTGTGAGTTTAACTCCATTTCCCCTGCTCCCGATGCCCCTGCTACCCCCATAGGTGGCCAACTTGGTAATTTGCGGCGAGCGTCATAATGTTGTAGTAATCAACCTGGTTCACAAACATCCCTAATTAGTGGTGAGACTCTTAGTGCCACTCAATCCTGCTATGAAAAATACCACCATTGGCAAACAGACACAGTGAGGAATGCAGCAGCTCAAGAAGGTGGCCCTCCATCTACCTTCTCAGGGCAACTGGAAATGGACAATAAATGTCATTTGAAAATCAATTGCTTTATTTAACAAAACTATTCAATGTTAGAAATTCTTAAGTTCTGTATTCTTTACTATTTTAGAATAATTTATTATACCATTGCATACTATGAATTGCTAATGACAAAATATATACTTTGTAGAGGGTACAGTAAAGAAAGGTATAAAGAAGAAGGGTTCTTCCTTCCAAACAGTGTCTGCGCTCTTTAGGGTAAGTTCTTTATTTAAAGGCTTTCTTCTAACTGCACTGTTAATTCCAATCTTCCTAAATAAAACTGTACCTGTGGCATGGTAATGAAACATTGACAATAATTAGTTAATTAGTTACGTGAGGCTCAGTCAAGAAATCAATTGCTATTGGTTATTAAGTTCTTTGCTTGACACAGGAAAATCTGAACAAGCTGATGTCCACCTTGAGAAGCACTCGCCCCCACTTTGTGCGTTGCATTATTCCAAATGAAACAAAAACTCCAGGTAAATTCCAGCAATCAATTTTATTCTTCTTTCTCCCTATTTGTGAAAAAACTTGCGACAAAAATATAATTTCATTCTTACCACAACACAGGTGCAATGAACAATTCACTAGTTATGCACCAGCTAAGGTGTAATGGTGTGCTTGAGGGTATCAGAATCTGTAGAAAAGGATACCCAAGCAGAATCCTCTACGCAGATTTCAAACAAAGGTAACTAGTTGGAATTTTTAACATTTCATATGCAACACAAAATGTTATGCATTACAAAAGTGGCAGGTATAGTAAAAACAATGGCACTCTTAACTTTACCCAGCTCTGAAGGAAGTTGTTCACAATTCACCACTAACTTAATTTGCAAATGATAATATTTTTCTTGCAAAGATCTCTTGAGCAAAAAGTAAATGTGAAAATGCTACAAGTGTAAAGGCATAAATGTGGGAATATGACTATACATGTTTTAAAATAAACAGATACAGAGTACTCAATGCAAGTGCTATCCCAGAAGGTCACTTTATTGACAGCAAGAAGGCTTCAGAGAAACTCCTATCCTCCATTAATATTGATCATACCCAATATAAATTTGGACACACTAAGGTAAAGACCTAAATTACTTCAATAAAATGATGAAACTTCATAAGTAGCTTGGTAATAGGAAAAACAGAAATAACTCCTAAAGATATTTTCTGCACTTGCAGGTGTTCTTCAAAGCTGGCATCCTGGGTGCTCTTGAAGAGATGAGAGACGAAAGGCTGGCTGCGCTTATTACCCGCACTCAAGCCATATGTCGTGGTTTCTTAATGCGAGTAGAATTTCAGAGGATGATGCAAAGAAGGTACAAGAGAACTGTTCACAACCTGTAACAGCCTTGATTTAAATAAACCCCTTTTTAAGAGAAACACAAATTCCTTATTAATTGCTTTACACAGGGAGAGTATCTTCAGTATCCAGTACAACATCCGTTCATTCATGAATGTCAAACATTGGTCATGGATGAAACTGTTTTTCAAGATCAAACCTCTTCTGAGGAGTGCGCAAGCTGAAAAGGATATGCAAAACATGAAAGAGGAGTTTGGGAAGCTGAAAGAAGCATATGCCAAATCTGAAGCAAGAAAGAAAGAACTGGAAGAGAACATGGTTAGCCTTTTGCAGGAAAAGAATGACCTACAAATGCAAGTGCAAGCGGTATGTAAATGACCATTTTACAAATTAGTTAAAAACCTCTACGGTACTCAAAAATTAGTTGCACTAAAAGCACGTTTTTTTGATCACTTCAAAGGAAATTGAAAGTTTAGCAGATGCTGAGGAAAGGTGTGACCAACTGATAAAAAACAAAATTCAGATTGAGGCTAAAGTTAAAGAGATGAACGAGCGTCTAGAGGATGAAGAGGATGCGAATGCTGAACTTACAGCCAAGAAGAGGAAGCTTGAAGATGAATGCACAGAGTTGAAAAGAGACATTGATGACTTGCAGCTCACGTTAGCCAAAGTGGAAAAAGATTTGCACACCACTGAAAACAAGGTACAAATAATCATTTTGGTTGCTATGGTTAAGTATTAGCATATTTCATCAACTTTAAAATACACTGTATTTGTACTTTATGTTGAACTCGAGTTTGATATGTATCTTGTTTACACAAGTTTCTTGTTGGTGAAATGTAATATACTGCGGAGGATACCCAAATAAACAATAAATGGTAGTATTTTCAAGTGAAAAGAGAAATATGTATTCACTTGAAGGGAAGAGTGATATTTGACTCAAAACTCTAAACACCATTTTATGAGAGCCCCTTCTGTAGACCTGTGGGGCAGAATTTTACTGCCCTGTTTCACATTGATGGGGCCGTAAAATGTGGCGAGCCGTTATAAATCCCATTGACGACAGCGGGAACGTAAACTCCCACTGTTGTAAAATCCTGCCCATGATGTGTGATGCAGCTGAATTTAGTGCAACATCTAAATTGTTGTCACATATTTGATCTGTGTTCTAATCTCCCACAGCAATTGATCTTCTTCAGTTCTCTGTCCAAAGGCAGGTCTGACTCACAGCACCATGGAGGCCTATCCAAAATCCATCTGGAACAGGGATCAAACCCCAAGCTGTTGGCACCACCCTGATCCACACCAGCCCTCCAAAGAGTTTGAGTTGCTAACATACACTTTTACATGCATATTGTAGTCCTAGAGCTATGGATAGTGATGGTGGAGGCTCCAGCTTTCTTTCCATCACATGGCTGAATCTCTTATAACCTGTCACAGTTTGGAAGGATTTGCAAGTTATTACTCAACCTGTTCAGCCATGTTACGAACACGCTTTTCTTGGCCTTCAAGTCCTGGAGTGGAACTTGAACCCGGAGCTTCTGGCTCAGAGACAGTGGTGCTACCCACTGCACCGCAATTCATCCTTAATTCATTTTAATTCATTAATGCAGAACTTCTAAACAAGCAACCAAATGGAAGCAGACTGTGTAAATTTTCAACCCTATAGTATGCATTTTCTGGCTCACAAATTGTGGGATTTTGAAACCTAAGGCCCGGATTTTGTGGGAGTCGGAGAGTTAGGGACAGGCTTGGGTGGGTGGGACTCTGTAGCTCGTCCCAGAGCCACACCTGCCATGGCATCAGCTAGAATTTTAACCTTCTTGCTCCCATATTGCTGTTTGAAACTGCAAAAAAAGTTACACCCTGTGGGTAACAGGGTTTTTAACAGTGACGTGATTAATAACATTTGATCAACATCAGAACTTGGCCTGACAATTAATTTAACTTTATGAACTGTTAAGCAATGAATTGGTAGATTTTTAAAGCTAATTAAAATATGCTTCTCAGAATTTTTTTCACCTCCTACCCTCACCCCATAGGTATGTCCCAGTCTGTAATTTATTCTATTTAAAATAATGTTTTGAAATTGATTTCATTTTACTGCTTTTTCCTGTTTGGGAATCTGAAAATCATTTAATGTGATTGGCCGCTTGGACAGCCTAATAACCTCACTGCTGCTCCACACTGTGAATGTCCAGTAAAGAATGCTATCAGTTGCAGTCCCACTGTGCGGCAAGAGAGATGAAATTCTTGCCAGTGAGCTTGCTAGATTTCTGTGAGACTTACTTTATAGGCAACGGCAAGCACTTTGAATTCACCACTGTCTGCAAACTCCCATCTATTGTGTTTTCTTATATATTGTTACTGCATACAGGTTAAGAACCTCACAGAGGAAATGGCTACCCTTGATGAATCGAATGTTAAGCTGACAAAGGAGAAGAAAGCCTTGCAAGAGGTCCACCAGCAGATCTTAGATGATCTCCAAGCTGAGGAAGATAAAGTCAACAATCTGACCAAAACAAAGGCAAAACTGGAGCTGCAAGTTGACGATGTATATATCCTCAAAATAAGTATAAAATCAGTACATTCTTTGATGTGCACAGATCCCATCATATTGTCTTGGTGACCCCTTTCGATATCCATCTTCTTTCATAGCTTGAAGCGTCTCTGGAACAGGAGAAAAAACTTCGCTTGGACGTTGAGCGGATCAAGAGGAAACTGGAAGGTGATCTGAAACTTTCTCAGGATTCTCTCATGGACTTAGAAAATGACAAACAACAAATGGAAGAAAGATTTAAAAAGTGAGAGACATTTACAAAATACTTAAGCGTGCAAGGAACAGTTATAGTTCCTTATATATTAGATTTGTGAAAGCTATATACAACTTTGTACAAACGTAAAGTAGTAATCAAGTGAAAGTTAGTTTGGCAGACAATCACAAAGTGCAAATTGGATGATCAGACATCAGAATATTGTAATATATCTGATAACACAGCAGTGTAGCGTCCTTTATTCAAACCAAAATCTTGTATAATGCACCTTAACAGCAGGATTTAAATTTCTATAGCTTTTTGCAAATGTAGATTTGGATTTTCAGTTGAGTAGATGTAAATGTAATGCCTGTTTCTCCACATTGTTTATTCTTAATTTTAATGTTTCCAAACAGGAAGGAATTTGAAATCAGCCAGCTTCAAAGCAGAATCGAAGATGAACAGAACCTAAGTATGCAGTTTCAAAAAAAAATAAAAGAACTTCAGGTAAAATGAGTGTGTGAATAAATGGTGCTTTTCACTGAATTATTCTCATATAATCCTCAGAATACAAGTTAAATTGTTCATATTTCTAGGCCCGAATCGAAGACCTTGAGGAGGAGATTGAGGCTGAACGCACGGCTCGAGCGAAGGTGGAAAAGCAGAGTTCCGACTATGCCCGTGAACTGGAAGAAATCAGTGACAGACTCGAAGAAGCTGGTGGTGCGTCAGCAGTGCAGATTGAGATGAACAAGAAACGTGAACTGGAATTTCAGAAGATGCGTCACGATCTGGAAGAATCCACCCTACAGCATGAAGCCACGGCTGCTGCTCTTCGTAAGAAACAGGCTGATAGTGTCGCAGAACTTGGGGAACAAATTGACAACCTGCAACGTGTGAAACAGAAGCTTGAGAAGGAAAAGAGTGAGCTGAAGATGGAAGTTGATGACCTTGCTAGCAATGTGGAATCTGTGTCTAAGTCAAAAGTAAGTCCAAATAAACGAGCATTGATTTCTTAACTGAAAATGTGACCTGATCAATCCAAGCAGGTTCATGTATATAAAATGTTTTATTCACTATGTGACTATCACATTTTAGATATTCAAAGCTATCATTTCTGGGTTTTTTTTCTGACTCTGGCCTCTACCCAAGTCGAACTGGATATTTACAGGGACATATTAAACTACATCAGCTTTTTTGACCAATTGGTCTCAAATAGATCTCAAGATGTACCTAAATAAACCAATTCCATACAGTGGGCCGGATTATCCCTCGTGGTGCAGAAACAGAAGTCGGGACTGTTTCCAGCTCCTGAATCCACCCCCAGGGAAGAAACAGTCACTCATTGGGATTTTAATGGAGATGCCCCCTTAATTGGCATGGAGGCAGGTTCCCTGTCCAATTAAGGGCAGTGGGCAGGCTCTTGAAGCTGTCAGGCCAATCAGACCTTCCAGCTTGAAAGGAGTAACAGGCTATGTTAGCAGGTAAGTAGCAGAGAGGGTACTTCAACATAGAGGCACCCTCTTGGCAACTTTTTGAAACTTTAATTAAAAAAATGATTCTATCAGCCAGGCCTCCACTGTGAGGGGCATGTGGTTGTTCTTACACCCAAGCAGGTAGGGATGGCTTCTAGGCCTGTCTGCCTCCAGGGTGTTAACCTCCAGACACCTAACCTGGCCTACACCAGTGCAGGAAACTTTACTTTAAATTAAAAACAATTTAACAAGGCTTTTAACACGCATAATCAAATGCCCTTCGCGTTGGGGTGAGTAGCCTTGCAGGTTCTGATCCCGGCTCTGTTAAAACGGTGCCAGGAAACTGAATTCCTGACAAGTGCCCATGTTCTCAGTCCCCATCCGTCTTATTCCTGGCCCTGACATGGCCCAAAAATCCCGCCCAACGTATACCAGAGGATTGGCCTCAGAGAGGCTCGTTGGCTTGGCAGTTCAAAACCCTGCTCCAGGCCCCCTGCTCCAGGCCCATGACTAATGAGCAATGCCACAGGAGATAGTCATACTAAACAAAATTGGAGATGATCATTGAAGATAAAACCCAGCAAAGGAAGAGTTTGGAACCACTTGGATGTGACAGTGACATGTTCTTACTTCAGATAGTTTTGAATACACTTTAAAATATAATGATGCAATGTATATTTTTATATTTCCCAAATAGGTCAACCTTGAAAAAACATGTCGCACCCAGGAAGATCAGTTAAGTGAACTGAAGGCAAGGAATAATGAGCATGCACGTTGCATTAATGACATGACTGCTCAAGCATCCCGGTTACATGCAGAAAACGGTGAGTCAGCGCTGCAACGTGAACTGTGTGGATGAAAGAAAACGAGTATGATTTGGCCATTTTTCAAACCTGTCTTTGAAACAATATTAACCATGTGGAACATTTATATTACACAATGCTTACTAACAACCAATTGGAAAGTACTCTTTTGCTTCCTGAAACAAAAAGATGAAAATTTAAAAAAAAATTTTTCCTAAAGGTGAAATTTCCAGACAACTGGAAGAAAAGGAGAATATGGTATCCCAACTCACCAGGAGTAAGCAGGGATTTATGCATCAAATAGAAGAACTAAAGAGGCAACTTGAAGAAGAAACTAAGGTAATGCTGTGCATTTTAAATATGTGTCTAATTATCATTCCTCTACTGGTCTGCATGGAAAAAGAAATAGATTTCTAGGAACATGACAGAGATGGAGTATCAATCTCATAAAGTTCTTTGGCTGTGAAATTTTAAAAGAACTCTTTATATCCATTTTTTGGCACCACGGGCATTGTTTTGCCTCAAAAATGGTGTAAACTGTGTGAGCACACACTTCTGGTACCAGTCAAACCAGATGTCATTTTGGTAAGATTGTTAGCATGCATGCAGTGAGCACCCGCCGGAAGTATGCAGACCGTGACAATGAGTGTGTAATGCTGTTTTGATGCCAGTGCTACCCCTTGGAGCCCAATGCTCCAGCTAACATGATCTCTTAAACCTGCAGAGGTGAATATGCATTCAGCAGCAGAAAGGATCCCACATCATCGTCATTTAAAAGAGTCATTAATGATTTACAGGCTGGTTGGTGATTAATACCTACTGGGTCTCGCTGTTAATGTAGAAGTGTTTAGTGGTCTCCAGAATTATTTAAGTGGCTAACATCTGTAGGAAGTGATGCAGCGCATGCAGGACTTTATCCTAAACTCAAATATTCTGTACGAAGCACATGTTTCTGGACATGGAGGCAGTTGTATCCATTCTCCTTGGACTATTGCATGGTAGGGAGAATAAGCAGAGGTGACACAGAGTATGACAAATATCTGGAAGAGGGAGGAGGAGGAAGGAGGGAATGGCTCTCAGAAGGAAGCAATATCTAACTGGGAAGCAATTCTCCTACCTCAGTCTAAGTAAGAAACAATGTGCCAGATGTCTCTGTTTTACTAAGGATGTCCTAACTGAAATCTACCACTTGCTGCAATCAAAGCTGCAGCCTCAGAGTAGGGAGAAGATGACTTGTCATTGGCTGTGAAGGTGGCCATGGCCATGGCTTTATGCATCTGGCTCCTCCCAGGCAGGAGCAGGAGGTATTTGCAATGATCTGTACCATTCACGATTTCTCAGTACTGAAGCAATCCATGTCCATGCAGCAGGACCTGGACAACATTCAGGCTGGGCTTGGTAAGTGGCATGTAATATTCATGCCACACAAGTGCCAGGCAATGAGCATCTCCAACAAGAGAGAATCCAACCATCTCCCCTGCCTGCACCACTCTGGAGAAACCCTGCAGTACTTTAGCAGAGTGAATATCAAGATACATCGTGGTCTGCTGCATGCTGCACAATCTTGCCATCACTAGGGCACAGGCATTGCCACTAGTTGCACGGTAAGCAGCTGAGGAGGAGGAAGAGGGGGAAGGCAATCAACACGGCCCAATTCTGGCTGTGCTGTCCCTGAATGACTCATTCATTTCCAATACCAGTAAATATGACATCAATTCCCCTTTCACCAACAATCCCACATCCTAGCTTCTCTCTGTTACTGACTGTCATGGTATGCAATTGGACACAATGCAAAACTAACAACTGCTACAAAATAAACACTCCGAATCAAAGTTCCTCCTCCTCAGCTGCTATATGTCATACAAACAACAACTAAGCACCCTTGTGCATTCTCTTAGTGCAGATCTATCATGTGCCTTTGCCTGTCCTAGTGGTCCTATGCATTGCTACCCCAGTGGTTACTGCGTGGCTGTTGGAATGTTGCTGACTTTCACTGGGAGAGACTGATGATGGCTTTGCAGGACAACTTTGAGCTACTTTGGCTCTAGAAGGTTTAGTTTCAGACTGCACCATCTCTGCATGGGCAGCAGTAGTCTGGGCTGGCTGGCAAGCAACAGCAAGGACACTGGCAGTGGTGAGAGGATCCTGAGAGAGCACAGCAAGTTTGTGCTCCATGGTGCTACTAGCACTTCACTGGCGGTGCCTCAGTAATCCTAGTAATTGGCTGGAGGGCAGGTTACTGGAGAAGTCCCTTTGCACACAGCTAAGATAGCAGCAGTCTGAGATTGTGTGGAAGCAAGTGGACTTTGCAGGATTTCAGACTGAACATCGCTGCAGCATTCAAACATTGAGCGGCTTCTGATTGACCTGCGATAGAAGCTGAGACATCTGCCATCAAACGCTACATCCTGGCTGGGTCCATGGCATTGACCACAGGCTTTCTAGCAAGCTTCCCATTGCAACAGGCATTTCCTTTGTGCAAGACCATCAGCCTTCCTCTGTAGGCCATCATCCAGGTGCCCCACAGCAAAACCCATGTACGACCTTGCCCACCAGCAAGCTGGCATCTCTACCCTTTCCTGGCTGCAGGCCCCTCATGCTCAGATGCAGATCTCACCTCAAAGCACGCACAATGTCAATACTTTTTTTTTATTCTTTCATGGGATGTGGGCCAGCATTTATTGCCTATCCATAATTGCCCCTGAATTGAGTGGCTCTATAGGCCATTTCAGAGGGCAGTTAAAAGTCAGCCACATTATTGTGACTCTGGAGTCACATGGAGGCCAGACCAGGTGAGAATGGCAGATTTCCTTCCCTAAAGGAGATTGGTGAACCAGGTGGGTTTTTACAACAATCAATGATAGTTATCATGGTCATTACCTTTCGGTTCCAAATTTGTTAATTGAATTTAAATTCTAGCAGCTGCTGTGGTGGGATTTGAACCCACACCCCCAGAGCATTAGCCTAGGTCCCAGGATTACTAATCCAGTGACATTACCACTATGCCACCCTCTCCCACTGAGTTGGTGGCAGTGGGAGTGACAGCTTTTATTTTTCATCATTGGGCAGAATGGCAACTAAAGAGGCTCACACTCAGTGGGAGGCTGGTAGCAGGTCAGGAACCTGGAAACATTGATGCGGCTTTGCCGAGGCTCGTTAATTCAACCATGCTATTAGCATCCTCCTTCTTGGATTCCTGATCAATCAGAGGGTGGTCAGAATAACCCACCGAATCTGTCAAAGGGTTTCTAATTAAAAGGGCTGCAGCAGGGGTCAGAATGGCTGAACTGGACATTGCTTCCTAAGACTTCAGTGGTTACAGGAATGGAGAGGAGACCTGCAAAGGCTGCTCCCAACCACCAAGTCTCAGACTCTTATCTGTAGATCTTGCTGCGGGATCTGAACTACTGAAGTGAGGTGATGTTTGCCAAGGGTGGGAGGGAGAGGCCACCCTCTCAAGTCAGGCAGATGTGGGAGGAAGTGACCGAGGAAATGAGCAGCAAAGTGTGGCCCCTCGAACCTGGAGACTGTGCCCTAAGAGGTTCAAGGACTTCGAGGGGGCAGGAAATGTGAATGTCATAACACTTTCTGGCGCCTAGTCCCACATTCTGACTTTCCCAGTGTTCTTCTGCACGGTACCCTCAGAACAACACACCTTCTAGTTCCACTCATTCCTCTCTCCAGGCACCTACTCACAGTCCCAGCTGAACACCCAACACTCACATTCACTCTCCTCTTTTAGACCATCTCAAACCCCTGCCTCACTCATCCTCTACAAATGTCCTCCTCCACACAATCCATTTTTCACAGTCCCAACTCTGCTTTCTCTCCTTGCAGGAGAAGACAACACGGAACTCTACGGAGAGACAGGGAACTGGGAGGCGGAGGGGGTGGGGTCTCCAGTGACAAGCAGCCCAACGACTGCTGGCAATGTGTGTCTACCTCGTGCAATGGGAAGGAGGTCTTGGTCCAGGGGGCTGTAGGCGTCAGCAGCGACTTGTTGTGAGAGTCTGAGCCTTTTGAGGCACTGCTGCTCTGACATGTTCAGAGAGTTGATCCTCTGCTTGTAGCCTGTGTTGGGGTCTTGTCTCCTTGGAGCCGGATCTCTCTGTCCCTCTCATCTGTTCTGAGGAGCAGAATGTGGCTGAAGAGAAGGCAGCTGGTGCTGCTGCTGGTTTTCTCCTCTTGATGCTCTTGGTTCTGGTGTTGCTGCTCCTCTTTTATTCTTCATCAGAGGTCCAAGCCAGAGCTGCAGAAGCTGCTCCGTGGTTACAGTGAAGACTGCCACCAGGGAAATGCAACTCAAGGTATTGGAAGTCCAAGATGGGTGAAATGATGTCAAAGAAGATGAAAATCACCTCTCAAACAGTAAGGGTACACTCTCGGAAGAGTTGCATTGAGCAGCAGCCTCTCGCCTAGGCAGGACTGCAGCTAGATGGTTTCACTGTTTGAAGGCTTCCCAGCCAGTCAGTTTCACTGAAGAAGCTCTTCTGGTTGGCCCTGCCAAGCTCCGCACAATTTGGGAAACCGGCGCACTGGGTGCTGGGCTAAGTCCTGAGATAATTGCCCATTTCAATATTGTAATTATTTACCTGGCTGTTTAAAGCCAGAATGCTGGGCTAAGTCCTGAGATAATTGCCCATTTCAATATTGTAATTATTTACCTGACAACTCCATTTGCATTCCCTGTTCACCTGCAAAGCTGCCTGTGTTCAGTCTGGAAGTTGCCGGAGTCATACGAGGTTCCTGACCCGACATCACTTTTTGGGGATTTACCTGCCCACACCTGAATCCACCTCCCCTTGGCAGTTAAAATCCCGCCCATTGACTTCCACCTCTTAGTTTTCCACCACTGTCTGGCCAGATTTGCAGTTCCTGGGTTTCTGAAAGGAGAAATGCACAAGGGTTGGGTTGTAGTGAGGGAAGGGAGGAAAGCAGGAGGTGCAGGCTTCTGCTATCTGCAGCTGGTAAATTAGAAGAGTTTGTGGGATGAGGGGTAAGTAGAATGTAAGAAGCAGGATTAGTTATGAGGATACCAGCATCTTCAATGCTTTTAGGTCTGCCACTGGCTACAACCTCAGTCATAGCCCCCCCATCTCTTCCATGCATATGGGTAAGGACATGGAGCCATGCCCGTCCCCTGTTGGTTGGTGCCACAGCCTCCAGTTACTCACCACCTCCCCCTGCGAGAGAGAGGGAAATGCACCAGTGAATGTGGTGCAGTGCTTTTGGCTGATGTGCATATCATGGTTGAATAGCTGGATGTGTGTGAAAGCTGCAAGCTATGAGTGTGAGGCTTGCATCAGTTTGAAGTGTGTGACGATGAGTTGAAGATTTACATGTGATGTGTGGGTCATAATTGATAGACATTGTTGGTAGGTGAGCGCTGAAGGTAGTGTGCATTGAGGCGTGTGTGTGAAGCTTGTGATGAAGTTGGTGGGATTTGTCATTTGAAGGTACATTCACTGACCTTGACCATTCATGTCAGATCATTGAGCTTCTTGTGGCACTGAATCCAGGTCCTTGGGGTTAGACTTTTCCATTGACTACAACAATCTATCTGTCCCCAATAACTTCACAAACTTTGTCTGGCCCTCTAAGGATATTTGTCATTTCTCCCTCTTCACCACTTTCTGCAACAAGGCCTCCAGGGCAGTGTAGGCAAATCCTGCCAGCTCTCTGCCATGTTGTGCCATTCTTCTGCCTCTCCCATGTTGTCAATTGTCAAATAATGTCAAGTATCTGCCCCTTAAGAGGTGCATGCTGGCTTTAAATAGTGCAGGCTATCTGTAACTCGTGCCAACTTCTCTTGATTTTGCATTCCCTTCTCATGCTACAATTATTTAAATTAATCAGCAGCAAGACATTTGTGTGCCACCTGTATTGGAAGCAACAAGCTTCGGCTGTTCCTGCATCCTGATCCCTGCATCCTGATCCCTGCATCCTGATCCCTGCACCTGTTTTTGGGCCCTATCCAATTTTGCGGCTTTTGTTTAATCAAAAGATTTGTTTCTAGTTTACGAGAACAATGGTGAGCACTTGTGTAATTTAAGAAGTACAGTCAACCCTTTATATTCCAATTTGCTCATTACCAGGTCCTGCAGTCAACCCAATAGAGAATGCCAGTGGAGGCAAAATGTAACTGGTCACGTTTAACAAAGCAGATACTGTTATTGCATAAAATAACCCATCAATATGATTTTACAATCATTTTTATTATTTGTCTTTGGCTTGTAAAGCAGTTACTTCTGTTGCATTAACCATTTTCTATTTCATTCTCAATCACTTCTGATTTCTTCTTTCTGTTAACTATGGTAAGGCTAAGGGCGCCTTGGCACATGCTCTGCAATCCGCCCACCATGACTGTGATTTGCTCCGTGAGCAATATGAAGAGGAACAGGAGGCAAAGGCTGAGCTCCAACGTGGCATGTCCAAGGCCAACAGCGAAGTCGCTCAGTGGAGAACAAAATACGAAACGGATGCAATCCAGCGCACGGAGGAACTGGAGGAGGCCAAGTATGTGTATTAATATATATGTTTTCTTCATTTTTGAATCCTTTGAGTGTATATTAATTTTCTTGGATCCATTATTTTATGCCCTAGCAGGATAATAATTTGACTTTTTATTTAGGAAGAAACTAGCTCAAAGACTGCAGGATGCAGAGGAGCACGTTGAGGCAGTCAATGCCAAATGTGCTTCACTGGAAAAGACAAAACTGCGCTTGCAAGGAGAGGTGGAAGATCTCATGATCGACGTGGCGAGAGCAAATGCTGCTGCAGCGGCTCTTGATAAGAAACAGAGAGCCTTTGACAAGGTACAGGACTTTAAACATACCTTCTACAGGGTGGAATGGTAACCTAAATGGGCTTGGAGCAGCAGTGAAATAAAAACCTGTTTGCCTTTTTTATTGTAGATTCTGGCAGAATGGAAACAAAAATATGAGGAATGCCAGGCTGCGCTGGAGGGATCACAGAAAGAATCTCGGTCTCTTAGTACCGAGCTGTTCAAGATGAAGAATGCTTATGAAGAGTCTTTGGATCATCTTGAAACCCTTAAGAGGGAGAACAAAAATCTGCAACGTAAGTCTCGAATAATACAACATTGAGTCAGGAATATTTAAAGTGTGTTTGAAAGACTGTTTACTGATTCTGGTCTTTAAAATTTGTTGAACAGAGGAAATTTCCGATCTCACTGAACAAATTGGTGCATGTGGAAAGACAATTCATGAGCTGGATAAAGCAAAAAAGCAAGCTGAACAAGAAAAGTCTGAACTTCAATGTGCATTAGAGGAAGCAGAGGTAAACTTTGTATATTTTAAACAAGTAGTATAGAAATGTGGAGGTGGTCTTGTGTTACAGGAGTAGCATCCCTACCACTTGGCTGGAAGCTCTGGGTTCAAGTCCCACTTCAAGACTTGATGGCCAAAGAGGTTAATTGTAAACTTCTAAATACATATGATGGTAAGAGCAGGACTTTCCTGGTCAGTCATACTGCAGAAGACAATGGCATACCACTGCAGCATTTTTGCCAAGCATAATCATGGACCAATCCAATGGCAGCTCATGGTTGTCAATGCCCCCTTAGGGCATGATACCTGAGGGAGGAATATAGCAATTTAGCTGATGGTAAAAGACAGTTACAGTTGCAAAATGTATCTAATTACTATAAATATTAAAATCCAGTAATTAAGTTGATACTGGATCCATTTTGATCAATGTTCCTTTTATCTTAACCACCTGCCAAAGACATCACTTGAACATTCAGAGGAAAAGTTGCTTCGAATTCAGCTTGAATTGAATCAAATCAAGTCAGAAATTGACAGGAAGATTGCTGAGAAAGATGAAGAAATTGAACAACTGAAGAGAAATCACCAAAGAACCATTGAGACACTTCAGAATACCCTGGATGCTGAAATCAGAAGCAGGAATGATGCCTTGAGGCTCAAAAAGAAAATGGAAGGGGACCTCAACGAAATGGAGATTCAGTTGGGGCAAGCAAACCGCCAGGCTGCAGAAATGCAGAAAAATCTCAGGAACATTCAAGGAGTACTCAAGGTAAGTGAAATCAGTTGACGTTTCGTATTTGTGCACGTTCATTGTTGAGTTTCCAACAGCATTCAGTCATACAATTAAATATTTCATGATTTAGGAAACGCAGCTGCATCTGGATGAAGCTTTGCGAATTCAAGCGGACCTGAAGGAGCAGCTAAGCTTGGCAGAACGGAAAAACAACCTTCTACAAGCTGAACTTGGCGAGGTTACAGAAGCTCTAGAGCAGACAGACAGAGCTCGCAAAGTTGCTGAACAAGAAATCTTTGATATCAATGAACGTGTTCAGCTACTTCATTCTCAGGTAGCCTGAAACACAAGCCATTCTTAAATGCCTGTTTTTAAATGCTTTACTCAACTACTAATGTCGTTGACATCTTTGTTACATCTTTTAGAACATTAGTCTTATCAACACCAAGAGAAAGCTTGAGACTGATGTTTCCCAGCTTCAAACTGAGGTAGAAGATGCCATTCAGGAGTCAAGAAATGCTGAAGAGAAAGCCAAGAAGGCAATTACTGATGTGAGATTTCCAAATTTTGATAACTAAAATAATTTATACATTTGTGTTAATACATTAAGTGCTTAAGATGATTAAAGAAATTGATAGGGTAGATAATAAGAAATTATTTCTGCTGGTGGAGGAGCCCAGAACAATGGGGAATAACTGTAAAATTAGAATTACACTGTTCAGGAGTGAAATCAGGAAACACTTCTTCACACAAAGGCAAGAGGAATTCTGTACCTTCAAAGGTTGTTGAAACTGGGGGCAAATTGAAAATTTCAAAGCTGAGCTTAATAGACTTTTGTTAGGCAAGTGTATTAAGGGTTGTAGAGCTAGGGTGGTTAGAAGAATTTGAAATATAGGTTTAAGAAAGGTGGAACGGGAATAGCCAACTCCTGTTCCTGTTCTACTTAATAGCATTTCAACATAACTACCTATGTTTCACTTTATTTTAACGTTGAAATCAGGCTGCAATGATGGCTGAAGAGTTGAAGAAGGAACAAGATACAAGTGCTCACCTCGAGAGAATGAAGAAGAACCTAGATCAGACAGTCAAGGATCTGCAATTCCATCTGGACGAGGCTGAGCAGTTAGCACTGAAAGGTGGAAAGAAACAAATACAAAAACTAGAGACTAGGGTGAGTTGTGTAAATTTTTTTTTTAGTTGCAGATTACTTAGGATGTTTGTAGCAAACCCACATCATGAACAATTGGCAACTTCCTTCAGGTGACTTTTAAGATATTTAATGAGTCACCTTGCAGAATTACATAAATATTCCAATGATTTTTAATTTTTAATATTGGAAGTATATTTGACAGTGTCTTATAACAATAAAAACATGCAAAGTAAGTTTATAAAGAGCTTTGATGATCAATTTTTCACTCCTGTGCACTTTTAAAACAAGGCTTGAATTCAGCTGCAGCTGGCATGAATTGAATATGAAGTCACCCGCTGGATGAGGTCCACAGCATTTGAATTCAGGGCAACTGGAAATCATATTTGGCATCGTTGCTGAATCATACTGCTGATGCACATTCAAAGCCACTTCATGGCAGTGCAAGATTGGCAGCATAACTGCACTTTTGGGGGTACTTCCTCTGTGCAAAATGTTCAAGATCTTTAATATAGTGTTATTAGTTTGTAATGGCCATTTATGAATTATTTTTCTTTAATATGACAATGAGGAAAATGTACTCTTTGCCTACAGTTTATGATTTGTTTGCATAGAATTACATAGAATATAAAGGAAAGGAACAGACCCAACAAATCCATGCCAGTGTTTATGCTCCACTTGAATCTCCTCCCATCTGGTTTATTAAATGATTCCCATCTTTCTGTCAACTCAGTTCACCAAGTATTATAATTTGGAATTGTAAATAAAGGCATTATCCCCTTGGGATGGCAGCATGTTTTCTGAAAGCATGAGTCAAGAGTAAGGAGATAAAGGGCCAAATTTTGCTGTAGCAGAGCATCTAACAGTGGCTGCCATTCGTCAGATTTTCCCCTGCACCCTTCAGCTCAAATAGCTTTTGCCCACAAAATCATAAGTGTAATTTTTTTTGATTCATTCACGGATGTGACCACCACTGTCAAGGATAGTATTTGTTGCCTATTCCTGATTGTCCTTGAGAAAGTAGTGGTGAGCCATTTACTTGAACCTCTGCAGTCCATGTGGTGTAGGTTCAGCCACAGTGCTGTTAGGGAGGGAGTTCCAGGATTTAGACCCAGTGATTTGATATTTTTTTAAATCAAACTGAAAAATTAAAAACCTGAAGGAAAGTGACTCCACACTTGTATTAATTAAATTTTGATGTTGGAGAGGTTGATTGGCAACAATTAACAATTATCACATTAGTGAATAAGCTACTAATTACTGGCCTTAAATACAACAGATTTAGTTTCAGTTGCACAAATAAAGCAACTTCACAACATTCAATGAGTTTTAGTGGTGAGTCAGTGTTTTTGCAATAACGGTGTAACTTGGACAGCAACTTTTGGCAGTTGCATTTTTTTTTACACATCTGCTCCTCATATGAACTTGTACTATTTATGCATAACGGAGACAGCCATTAGCCTCCCTGATATTTTGACAGCAACTTTCAGTTTATTATTTTTGCAATAGTAAGGCTCTTTATCATATTAGTTACTGAAAAGACTCCAAAAGACCCAGTATGTTTTATAACTGAAAACAAAATACGCAGAATATCAGTCAATATACGAAAGAAAAGTTAATAGTCAGACTTTTGGAGGCTCCAGTTATCTAACTTATTTTTGTTTCAATGTAATGTGATATTATGTGTACATCAACACTTAATTGGGAGTATAACTTAGACTTGAGTGAGTAATCTGACCCACAACAGCACTAAAGTTGAATATGCAATACTTGAATTTTATACAGCACATAAGATACTCCAGGCTCATGCATAATCAGGTGCTCCACAAGACATCCTGCAAACCTTGTGAAGTTACTTTTGACCCTCTGAAATATTATTCAAGAAGTAATTGTTGACCAGTTGCTCATAAAATTAAAACACAGGTCCAAAAGTGGACCCATACACAAGTAACTAAGCACATATGCCCATAGCTAAATTGTTAATGCACCCAGGAAAGGTGCAGCAGGGAGTAAAGCTGTGAAGTAGGCAATGCACCTTACAAGTACTGGTCCGAGGCTGGTGTCTGTAGTGAGGAACCAAAATTGTGTATAAATGAATGCTTGAAACTGAGATTATTCCAAAATAATGTCACTGTGAATAATTATTTAATTATGTATATAACTAGAATGATTCAATGAGAATTGCAATTTTGAAATACTTATTGCTCTTATAGATACGCGAATTAGAGAATGAACTTGATGCTGAACAGAAGCGTGCAGCAGAGGCGATTAAAGGTTCACGGAAGTATGAAAGGAGAGTCAAAGAGATGACATTCCAGGTAAAGAATAATTACTCAGAGGTCTTAATAATTGATTTTAAGTTCTGGAATAACAAAGAGATTTTGAATTCTTTCTTTTAATTTTTCACATACAGTCTGTGGAAGACCATAAAAATGTTGTTAGACTGCAGGATTTGGTGGACAAATTGCAATTAAAAGTCAAATCGTACAAGAGAAATGTTGAAGATGCTGTAAGTAAATAACTGATACAAACTGCAGGCAACTGAAAGGGATTTTTGCTTTTTCATTTTGGCTTACGGGATTTCCATTGTTTGGTCTGTACGATTTTGTAGTTATGTCACATTAGTTTTTAGCTTATTTCTTTGGTACATTTTGAACCAAATAGAATTGCTTAATCTGATGGGTGAGAAATATCTAATACAATAGTAAAGCCATATCAATCCTATTCCTCTTGACCCTAAAATGCCACTGCTACTGCTTTCATACAAAAGACATTGGATTGGATTTTTCCTTCAGTCCTGAACAAATGGCACTAGCCATTCATTATGTTTGCATTTGCCCATAGATTTTCGATGGGATTTTTCACTGGAACTTCATGTAGAGAACCAAAATGGGAAAGCAACAGTGTAACTCCTTAACAGTCAGATTGAAGAATCGCTAAGGAGCAGGGCAGAGCCTAAACCAGGAAGTGTCAGTTAGAATATTTAATGCAATGTTAAGTCAGGTCCTAAAAAGCAAAATAAAGGGAGGGAGAGAAAGATGGAATTAAGAAAGAGATAAAAAGAGTCCGAAAGAAAAAGTAAAATGTTATTTTTTAAAAAGCCTTCAACAGTAAATAAAATTTGAAAGAATGAGACTTTACATTTGTAAAAGTTCATCTTCAGTGCCAAAGAAGTTGGCAATAATTTAGGCATGCTACACATTTTTTAAAAAAGTACTACATTGGAATAAACAAGCTCCAAATTTTTCAATTTATTGGGTATAAATCATGTCAGGACATCAACTTCATGCCATTCCGTATATTTCAATGGTGAGTCTCTCTGTGAGATACCACTTGTGTGCTGCTTCTGAACAAGCAAGGCAACTCTGTCAGCAAGGTCCGATTTCTGCAGCTAACTGCATGTGTGCTGCTGTCAGAAGTTGCAGTCTGATTTAATTTTTTTTTCAAACAGTGAGCAAAATCCAGCCTATAATTTGGTGCCAAGAGGAATCCAGTATAAGCAAAACAAATTTAAGTTGTAGCTTTGTCAGGTTGGAGTCAGAGTAAAAAAGAAACTTTATTATGTATTATTATTTGTCCAGGAGGAGCAGGCCAATGTTCACATTACTAAATTCAGAAGGACACAGCACGAGCTGGAGGAAGCTGAGGAACGTGCAGATATTGCTGAGACGCAGGTCAACAAACTGAGAGCTAAAAGCCGTGTTATTACCAGCAAGGTAAAAGAATTGGCTTTGGTACATTGTAGTCCTGAATTTTTGGCTATTAATTTTTCATCTGCTATTCACTGGCATCAGTGATATTGTTTCATTTAATTCTCTTTCACAGAAAACACTGTACACAACAGAATGAATACCAACTTGCAGCTCAGCACCGTGAAGAAGAAATGCACACAATGTGAATTTCTTAGCCTGTCTTGCTGTGGTAATTGAATCTCAAAAGTAACAAAATTCAATTGTAGCAAAAAGTAGAGAAAAATAATAAAACACACATCGTATCCTCTGATGTCAGTCTAGTGGCATTCCTGATTGTAGCCAGCACCAAATATCGACATTTACATTGTTATAAAAGTCGTGAGAAACGTCCCTAAGACAGCAATTGTATTTCAGTAATGTTGGTCCATCCCACAATAAAATTTTGAGTTTTAAGAATGGCAACGCTGAAAAACCAATGTAAAGAGTTGGGTGTCAGCTGGGTGAACATGCAAACTTCGGCTATGCTTCTCAGTCACCTTACTGCTTTTTTGGAACAAAAACAGCACAAGATTAACTACTAATGCAGTGTAATAGGCAGCTAATGCCTTTGAGAAAACTTTATCGAAATGAGGAATTGAAAGCAGTAGTATTTTCACTGAAGGGATATTCTGCCCGCCTGACAACCCACCAGATTTTACTTTCCATCAAAGTGAAAAGAAGGCAAAATGTTTCTGAGCTGTATAATGAGCAGTTGATCTGATCTCGTTGGTTTACGGCCAGGTGAGTTAAGTCAAAATGACTCCCATGCAGCCACTGCACTGCAAGGTCTGAAGGAGAAGAGGATAGGGTTGAATGATGACTAGAAGGCATAATTGATATACAGAAGGAAGAAAGTGGTAGGGAGAAGAGAACCAAGAGTTAATGGTAAAAGAATCAGAGAATCAGCCACTTCATACCTCCTCCATGCTGTGTTCACTCAACGTTATTACAATTACATTGCTTTTCCTTAAGGCTTTTCCCTATCTCATTGATGCTCTGTAACTACAAAGCTGACAAAATAGATCTTTTTATGAAAATCTTCCATCTCACTAAGGAGGCTTCGGGCTAATCCACATCCAATAACCTGCTCTGAAAACTCTGCTCACATTTTGACAGCTGTGACAAATTCCACCACAGCAGTTGATTCAACCAACAACATTCTAAAAGAAAAGGTCATTTTTTCCTATATTCTAATGTTAATGGATGGATCTGCAACTTCATAAAAAACCAATCAATTCTTCCTTGAGTAGCTGTGTGCCTTGCTTCGTTGAAATGTGTCCATTCGTTTTTCAGATATATTGTTTACAGACTAACAAAAAGACCATAAACACCAAACTGGATCATTATTAATGCAGCTTTAGAGGGAGGCCATTTGTTTGGTATTTAGTTTAGAAATGCACTGATGAATTATTCAATAACTTGTCCAAGAGCAGAATTCCTGAGGTACATAAAGGGCACCCATATATCAACCGTAGAATGATCATGTCTATACGGTGCTACAGAATCTGGTCTGACAACAAGCAATGACTCTAGTCATGTCCACATGGTTACAATGACCATTCTGAAGGTAAACAAAGATTTAAATCATATTTGCCATAAACATTTGTATAATTTTCCATTTTGTTTTGGCAAGTTATTTGAAATGTAAATTGTCAAAATGCAAGCCACTACAGGTCTAGTAATAGCTAAATAATTGCTCACCTTGAGGCTTGTGAGACCATTTTAGGTATTTCTAATATATTAGAACAAAACAATGAAACACCTTTTGAAAAAAGGTACTGTGCAAAACCAGTGACATCGATTTACCTGTTTCCAATACATCATCACATTTAATATTTAGGAATGGGTTCCTAACCCATGTAAATTGACATTAAATGGAAATAAAAGAGCATTTGGGGATAAGGGTATAATAATAGGACACTTTGTGCCAAAATGCAAATTTTCAGAATTTATTTATTTTTGCATAGCATCTAATCTGAAAAAGGGATGTTGCCTTATTTCTTAAAAGATGGTGTGCCAGATAGCATAGGTTGTAACATGGCAAAACGTTTTTCCAATTTGGGTGTTCAGTGCAATACCAAACATTCCCAGATTGTCTGCAGCATTGTCAAATGTGAACCCATGTCTACCCTGCTCAACAATGTGCCACAATCCTAAATATGGAAAGGCACCCACTACTGTACCAGTATGAAAACGTCCACTTCTCACACCAATCTCCTTAAGTGAAATTGACAACTTGGGGGTGAATTCTGGTGTTGTGCTGTGTTTTACTTTCATTAGGAACTGGGTTGAGGCTGTCAAAAATATTCTCTGAAGGTCCTTTACAAAACCAGAAAGAATCATGGTATCAGTGTGCACTCAGTAGGAAGCAGATGTGCCTGTGAAAGCAAGGAGGGATAACTAGTGCGTGGCAGTGACCTGTGAAACAGGACACATCACTCTCAGCATAGTTGGCTGATGGATGTTGCACTGCTGGTTCCTCGCTTGGTGGAGCAGCGCCAACCTCACCGTCAGCACAGGACCAGTCCAGATCCTCGCCGACCAGCTGGATGGCTCTGTTTTCAGAGTCCATGAGGAACTTGATTTCAGACATTCCGCCACCGGTCTGTGACCTCTCTTGTTGTGTGCCAGCTGGTCCTGCATGCATAGAGATGGAGAGAGTGTAAGCAGGACGCCTGCCAGGCCAGATGACAAGTTTGCCTGGCCTATGTGGGTGATGAGTGGTCCCATGGACGGGATGAGGACAATGACCATGAGTGTGAGAGAGTGAATGGTGATGTCTGAACTGGCAGTGAGTGAGGGCCCTGTGAGTGTGTGATGGGTTTGTGAGTGTGTGAGTTGAGAGTGATGAGAAGAGTGACTTACCCTGGTGGAACGGAGGAGATCATTCATCCTCTTGCGGCACTGGGTGGCTGTCCTCTTCTGAAGGGTGTTGACACTGACCACCGCTGCCACCGCCTCCCAAACTGGATTGGTCACTTTGCTGCCCACCTGTGGCCAGAGCGGGGGTACTGGGCATCCCGGCGGGTCTCCACAGCATCCAGCAGTCGCTCGAGGGATCCGTTGTTGAAGTGGGGGGGGGGGGGGGGCTGCAGACTTTTTTACCTTTGCTGGCCATGTCTCCCGGGCAGCGGTGGTGGTGGTGAGTTGGCGGTGATGAGTGCTGTGCTGGGTGCTGGTGGCTGCCTTTTAAACACGGCGGCCGGTGTGATGCAGCAGTGGGATGATGGTGGGCTGGCAGATGAGAGCCCGCCCGCCATGGAAACAGCGTGTTTCCTGGGAATTCATAAATAACGTGGCAGGCTCGCGACGAAAAGGCGTGAGAACCCGCCATCGCCTTCGGGAGCTGGAACGCCATTTTGCCCGCCTGCTACCATACTTAATGCAAATTTGGGAAAATTCCATCCTAGGTCTATATGTTTGTTCTGAGGGTAATTAAGTAGATTTAGCAATGCAAATGCTGGGGGTCACGATGGGTTCCCAGAATATGAACAATATAGAATCAACTAGATGATTTCTAATCCATTTAAACTTTGGAACTTCATAACTATTGCTTTCAGGTTAAATAATATTCAATATTAATGATCTGTAGGTAGGCAATTGAACAGCAGGGGGCATCAGAGCCCAGCTCAGTATTTTCTTTCAAAAGCTCCAGTGTGTGTGTGTGCGCACCTTCCAGCAGGGGTCATTGGATGTCTAAATACTCTCAAGGGAAGCGGCCCAGTCCAATTGAAGACAAGCACTGTTCTCCACTATTCCCCCAAGTTAGATCAGGACAGACCTAATGATTGAACCTGGAGCTTTCTGGAACAGAATTTTCTTCTCTGTACTTGAGGTTGCCATTGGACGACACTACTGCTCTGAGATGGCAAGGCACGTAGTCCAAGAAGCAACTATCGGGACATAGGCCATAATAGAAGTTGTGAATGTGCCACACTGACTGTGTGAAGATTGCATTGGGCATGTATTTTTACATGAGTGTATAGAACTCCATTTCGCCCAGAGACTATTCTTTAATGTGAGACCGTCTGGGCAAAGGCACTTACTGTCTCATAACGTTAACAAATCTTAACAAATTTTGCAGTAGTAATGACGGCGAAACTGTCAACACTCGCCGAGGTTACTCCAGTCAAACTGAAGGAAGCTTCTGGAGTTTGCACATGTACAGAATAACGGAGGAATTGAGAAGTTGCTGTCAAGTGATTCGATGATTCTCCACAGTGATTGAGGCACCCACAAGACTGCAGCAATGGAAATCAGATGAATTCATGAGGGTTTCCACTCTTATGTTATTAGTCTTGCTGTAAAACCCTTGTTGTTGAATGAAGCATAACTATTAACAGCGTACTAAATTCATAATTACAGCTAAAGCCCCTCACAGTTCTGAAAAGTTAAATTTATATTTGTTGAATGTCAAGTTTTTCCCTAGTGACAAAAAATTCACATTCTTCAAAAATTAACATTTTTTTCTTGTAAAGTTTGCTCATGTTTATTTTAGCTTCTATTTTAACCCTATCATAATCATTAATTTCACTATCTGAAATTTTAAATTAAAATTGAAGGATATTGAGTGCTTTGAACAGCCTGGTTTGTTGTGTGTGAATACTTCAATGTGGCTGGCTGTTTGCCTGCTTGCAGGCATCACTTCAACATCATGCTAAGACATTTGATTTGGTGCCAGGTTTAAGCTGCCATCAGGAATGGGGAAAACCAAACCACAGAGATTGCTAGATCTTTCTGGGCAGCTTCCTTTGAGGTCAGCAGTGACTGCCATTGTTTACCACTGATCACAAAACCTAAGTTTATACGAGACCAAGTCCAAAGGTCTAACCTTGTATAAAGAGTTGGGTTTAGGGACATTAGGAGAAACTCCAGGACTTGGGGAACCAGAGTTAAACCCATGTCCATTGCATGAGGGAAAAGGTCTGGTTGGGTGGAAGGATATAACTCCTCAATCCTACCTCCCACCACCTCCTTGGTTGCACTGATGCTCAGGATGCTCAACTGGTTTAAAGTGTGCAGTGGCATACAAAAGACAAAATAAATGGTAGCTTGTGCCCTATTTTGCATCTGGTACAAAAATAGAAGCTACGGGGACTCAAATATCTCCTGTCCAATAATCACCATAAGCACAGTAATGTTACATGTTAGAATCATATCTCTCAAGACTGAAGTTTTCTTTTACAAATTGGAAGGATTTAGCATGATCTAGCCATGTGGATACTACTGTGAATTTTTTTAAAGAAGGTCATAAGTTCACCTTGGAACTGGAAACAAGCAGTCCTCTTCCCTCATCACCTGGCCTTTATAGTCCTTGAGAAGGAGTTGTTTGTTTGAGTTGAACTGCAAAGAACTTTAATTAATTAAAAACTGGGAGACAAAAGGAGACATGGGAAAGAGAAAAAAAATAAGCTGTGAACCTGCTTGTTTTGAAGGCAGCTTTGTTGGAGACCAAGCTGAGAAAGGAAGGCTACCTTGACCGGCTCCTTGCCTAAAGTTGTGTGTCACATAGAAACATAGAAAATAGGAGCAGGATTAGGTCATTCAGCCCTTCCAGCCTGCTCCACCATTCAATATGATCATGGCTGCTCCTCCATCTCAATGCTGTACTCCTGCGCTCTCCTCATACCCCTTGATGTCTTTAGAGTCTAGAACCTATCTAGTTCCTTCTTAAGTATATTCAGTGACTCGGCCTCCACAGCCTTCTGTGGTAGAGAATTCCATAGGTTCACCACCCACTGAGTGAAGAAGTTTCTCTTCACCTCAGACCTAAATTGCCTACCCTGTATCCTAAGACTGTGACTCCCTTGTTCTAGACCCCCCCAGCCAGAGGAAATATCATCCCCGCATCCAGTCTGCCCATTCCTGTCAGAATTTTATGTGTCAATTTCTCCTCATATGATAATTGTGCCATCCTAGGAAACAGTCTGGCGAACCTTCGCTGCACTCCCTCTATGGCAAGTACATCCTTTCTTAGGTAAAGAGACCAAAACTGCACACAATTCTCCGGGTGAGATCTCACCAAGGCTCTGTACAGCTTCAGTAAGACATCATTGCTCCTGCACTCAAGTCCTCTCACAATAAAGGCCAACATACCATTTGCCTTCTTAACTGCTTACTGCACCTGCATGCTTTCTTTCAGTGACTGGTGTACAAGGACATCCAGGTCCCTTTTTACATCAATATTTCCCAATCTATCACCATTTAAATAATACTCTGCCATTCTGTTTTTCCTACCAAAGTGGATAACTTCACACTTATCCACATTATACTTCATCTGCCACGTATTTGCCCACTCACTCAACTTGTCTAAATTACCTTGAAGCCTCTACTCATCACTCACATTCCCACCAAGTTTCATGTCATCACCGAACTTGGAAATATTATATTTGGTTCCCTCATCCAAATCATTGGTATATATTGTGAATAGCTGGGGCCCAAGCACTGATCCCTGCAGTACCCCACTAGTCACTGCCTGCCACTCTGAAAAAGACCCATTAATCCCTACTCTCTGTTTCCTATCTGCTAATCAATTCTCAATCCATGCCAATATATTACTCCCAATCCCATGTGCTTTAAATTTGCACACTAATCTCTTATGTGGGACTTCATCAAAAGCTTTCTGAAAATCTAAATACACCACATCCACTGGTTTTCCCTTATTTATTCTGCTGGTTATGACCTTAAAAAACTCCAGTAGGTTTGCCAAAAATGATTTCCCTTTCATAAATTCATGTTGACTTTGTCTAATCCCTTTGATATTTTCTAAGTGTCCTGTTATCACATCCTTTATAATACTCTAGCATTTCCCTACTACTGAGGTTAGGCTAACCGGTCTGTAATTTGGTGTTTTCTCCCTCCCTCCTTTTTTAAATAGTGGGGTTACATTTGCCACCCTCCAATCTGCTGGGACTGTTCCAGAATCTACAGAATTTTGGAAGATGACAACCAATGCATCCACTATTTCCATGACCACCTCCTTTAGTATTCTGGGATGTAGATTATCAGACCCTGGGAATTTATCAGCTTTCAGTTCCATTAATTTCTCCAGCACTATTGTTTTAACAGTACTAATTTCCTTCAATTCCTCCTTCTCACTAGACCCTTGGATCCCTAGTCTTTATGGGACGTTATTTGTGTCTTCCTCTGTGAAGACAGAACTAAAGCTGTTGTTTAATTGCTCTGCCATTTCCTTGTTTTCTATTATAAATTCTCCTGTTTCAGA
The DNA here is from genome assembly GCF_017639515.1 of Carcharodon carcharias. NCBI lineage: Eukaryota > Metazoa > Chordata > Chondrichthyes > Lamniformes > Lamnidae > Carcharodon > Carcharodon carcharias. Next base: position 13,699,343 of record NC_054488.1, read on the forward strand.
CTGTAAGGGACCTACATTTGTCTTCACTAATCTTTTTCTTTCTACATCAACTATCAACCTGTAGCCTGGGAACCCTCATCTGAGTGTAACTAGTCTGTATTTGGAACTGCGAAGTTGAAACCAGCTGGTGAGAATTTCCAGGCATCCACTGGGACCAGCTAGGAGGAGCTGTATGAAAACACTGGGTCTTCACAGGTTGACAGCACTGAGACTCTGCAGACTTTATCCTTTATTTTATAACATCCATCCTCCAAAGCCCATCTCTGCAGAGAGACTCTGTCTACTTGTCCTTTGCTTGCCTGTGTGTGCCTGTGTGTGTTTGCTGGGGGAATTCTTTCGGAAGGGATAGTTTAAGCCTCCCGATTACAATTGTGTGTTAACCAGTACTTGCAACTTGTTAAAAATTAAGTTTTGTTTTAAAATAAATTAACCCTTCTGAGTTTTTGAAAGAAGCCTGGTCAGAGTCTCTTTTCCTCTGTGTACTAGAGGTGTGGGTACACAATTGGCCATTTCGGAGTGAAAATTAAACAGTTAAATTAATGGTAGGGCCTGCGGAGTTCTGGGGCTTGATAATTCGTGCATTTCTCCCACCAGTCGTAACCTATGTCTTTTGTTGCTGAGAATAAAATGTCCAACTGTGTAAATTGGAGTTTAGTTTTGCATGCATCATTTTTATTTTGCTTAACCTGAAATTTCAGTAGGGCTTGATTTGAAACGTTAATATAATTTCCATCTGTTGCATCATACAGGTCAGGATAGTTACTCTCTTTATCATTCCTGGTCTATTTATAAAACCCACACTGTCAGCTAGAGAAAGGTAATCTGATAATTTGCTGCATGCGGTAGTGAGTCAATGATTACGACATTGCCATCGTAAAACATCTATAAAAGGATAACCCATGAAAGGGTCATACTCATTTCAAAATTAGCACAGAGATTAGATTACATCAGTATTGAACTGATATCCTGAATTATACAAAACCCACCTTTTAGAGCTCGTTCCACAGGAGAAAAGGCAGTTGGCATATAATTAATTTGCATTTGGTTTAGTTGAAAAAACAAGTTGAATCATGGTCTGCATTTTGACAGTAAAACTGCAAAAATTGCTCTAAGTTTTTCTGTGTGTTATAAGGAAAACATTCTCTCTGTTACAGTGGTCCCCTCCTACAGAGTAATATAAAATAAATTAATTCAGGTATAAAAGTGCCAATATGCTTTAAAGAAAAAAGTGTTGCTTTCTTATAGACATTCCCTGGTTAGGAATGCATTGCTTAAACAAGTTAAATGAACAAATACATGTTATATTGGATTATCATTCTGTATAGTATTCGGCAATTGCATCATGGGCATCATTGAAATTTAGCACACGAATTTTAAATACTTAGAATATGATACTTGTGGAATATCAATTGCCTTTCCAAATTGGAAATGTTCAAATGAATGCAGCTCTCAGTTAATTTAAATTATCTCTGGAAAACACAGTTGCCATTTTATTTGAAAAGGGCGAACAGTATTCTGGCTGCCCAATCAGCTACAAATCCATGATCATGTTTAACTTGGTTGAAACATATTGATTACACATTAAGTGAGGGCCCAGTTGATGGGTGAAGAATGGGACATCTTCACTGTTGCCAAACGAAGAGTCAGGATGCCCATGAGCCGCATACCACCCTGTAATTCCAACCTCATGGGCTCACTGATGAGAATCTTTTATGAGCCCAAAGTACTGAGCAAGTCATTTGCTCGTTCTATGAGACAATATTAACAGAACTGAATAGAATTGCAGATTTGACCACCAGGTAATGTTTTACAGCAATAATTATGTCATCTGTCATCTCTGGTAACAAACACAATTGGAGCATCTCTTAGAAAAGCTCCTACAGGTAATGTTAAAATGTTCATGTCTACAAGTTCCAGACCCAACAAAGATTAGTTGAGATGTGCTTTAGAAGCACATTAGGGACAAAACAAGAGAGACGTACAGAAATCACACATCAATAAAATGGTCTGTTTGCACAGATCAGTATCTGCAGTCAGGACTTTGTTTCCAATAGCATCATTTGGATATATGTGCAGGATGAGCCTGGTAAGTTTCAACTTTTCATGTGCCTCAACAGAAGCAGCAATAACATATTCCTGCCATAAGCTCAGGGCAATGTTGATCTGTGACACAATGAGATAGACACCAGTGAAATCATAAGCAGGTCCTTAAGAAGTACTTCAGGAAGCTTCTACAATTATTTCTGCCAGTCGGACATCAGTTAGAAGTGGCAAATGAGAAAGGGCACAGGATACTTGCACAGAAACTACATGTGAACAGCCACAAAAACATATTACACACATACATCCTTACATCAATAAAAGCAGATGTTGATTATAACAAGATCACAGTGTGGTTTCTACACTAAATTAAGATTTAAAAACGTTTTGTATACAGTAATGAGCAAATCATCACTTTTGCTTGTACCAAAGAGAATGTGGTTGGACGACGTTAGTTAAGCCATATTTGCAAAATTCCGTATCCTGTCCTGTACTCAGATATCAAGGAAGGAAAAACATGAGCCATTTTTCTGCTGCTTCAGACACTGTGGAGCAACCTCTTGTTATGGTTCTGTTGAAGAGTCATACTGACTCGAAACTGTAGAGCTGCTCTATCCTATTGACATTAATACCAAACCCCACACTGTGTAAAGTGTAGAGCCGCTCTATTCCATTGACACTAATACCAAATACTACACTGTGTAGAGTGCAGAGCCACTTGTAATGGAGCCTTAGCATGCAAAGTACCTCTTCCATTATGAGTACATCCAAGGAAGTACCCGATTAGCCAATCAGAGCACTGAACTGAATGATCAATTAGGGCACTGAAAGAACAACCAATCAGGACAGCAACAAGATACCCCATTGCCAAACTGTTTCAAAAAAACATTCACGTCCTGGCCAGAGTCTCCACTTGATAGTCACCATTGTGGCCTCGGAACTCGCGTCCCCAAATCATTAGCCCATGACCCCAATGGGGGTTGCAACCCATGGTTTGGGAATCCCTGATATAACATCTTTAGCAAAGCACTTCTTAGGTGTATCATCAATCGAAATTTGACCCCAAGCCACGTAAGGAGTTATTAGGGCAGATAACCTAAAGCTTGTTGAAAGAAGTAGGTTTTACAGACCAGAGAGAGGCCAAAGTTTAGGGAGGAGATTCCAGAGTGCAAGGCCTTGGCATCTGAAGGCCAAATCACCGATAATGGGGCAATTAAAGTTGGGGAAGCACAGGAGTTAGAGGACTGCAGTATCAGGGAGGGTCGTGGGGCTGGAGAATATTACAGCGATAGAGAGGGATTGAAAATTAGGATGAAAATTTTGAAATTGAGGCATTGCTTACTTAGAGCCGATGTAGGTCAGCAAGGCGTGATAGGTGAATGGGATGTGTTGCGGGTTAGGATAGGGGCAGCAGAGATTTCGGTGACTTCACTGAGGGTAGAAAATGAGAGGCCAGTCATTGGAATGGTCGTCTAGAGGGGCATGTAGCCAATTAGTGCAACATTTAGGTTCTAGTGATGCTAAATTCCACATAAAAATCCATTTTAAAGCTTTTCTCCTCCACTGAATAGCATTATTTTGCAAAGTCAACACAGGTAGGACAAGCAGCAGAGAAAATATTCGATAAAAACAAAAAAACTGTGGATGCTGGAAATCCAAAACAAAAACAGAATTACCTGGAAAAACTCAGCAGGTCTGGCGGCATCGATGGAGAAGAAAAGAGTTGATGTTTCGAGTCCTCATGACCCTTCGACAGAACTTGAGTGACTCCAAGAAAGGGGTGAAATATAAGCTGGTTTAAGGTGTGTGTGTGTGGGGTGGGGGGTGGTTTGGGTGGGGGGAGAGAGAGAGAAGTGCAGGGGGTTGGTGTGGTTGTAGGGACAAACAAGCAATGATAGAAGCAGATCATCAAAAGATGTCACAAACAACAGAACAAAAGAACACATAGGTGTTAAATTTGGTGATATTATCTAAACGAATGTGCTAATTAAGAATGGATGGTAGGGCACTCAAGGTATAGCTCTAGTGGGGGTGGGGGGAGCATAAAAGATGTTAAAATATTTAAAAATAATGGAAATAGGTGGGAAAAGAAAAATCTATATAATTTATTGGAAAAAACAAAAGGAAGGGGGAAACAGAAAGGGGGTGGGGATGGAGAAGGGAGCTCAAGACCTAAAGTTGTTGAATTCAATATTCAGTCCGGAAGACTGTAAAGTGCCTAGTCGGAAGATGAGGTGTTGTTCCTCCAGTTTGCGTTGGGCTTCACTGGAACAATGCAGCAAGCCAAGGACAGACATGTGGGCAAGAGAGCAGGGTGGATTGTTAAAATGGCAAGCGACAGGGAGGTTTGGGTCATTCTTGCGGACAGACCGCAGGTGTTCTGCAAAGCGGTCGCCCAGTTTACGTTTGGTCTTTTTCCAACGTAGAGGAGACCACATTGGGAGCAACGAATGCAATAGACTAAGTTGGGGGAAATGCAAGTGAAATGCTGCTTCACTTGAAAGGAGTGTTTGGGCCCTTGGACGGTGAGGAGAGAGGAAGTGAAGGGGCAGGTGTTGCATCTTTTGCGTGGGCATGGGGTGGTGCCATAGGAGGGGGTTGAGGAGTAGGGGGTGATGGAGGAGTGGACCAGGGTGTCGCGGAGGGAACGATCCCTACGGAATGCCAATAGGGGGGGGTGAAGGGAAGATGTGTTTAGTGGTGGCATCATGCTGGAGTTGGCGGAAATGGCGGAGGATGATCCTTTGAATGCGGAGGCTGGTGGGGTGATAAGTGAGGACAAAGGGGACCCTATCATGTTTCTGGGAGGGAGGAGAAGGCGTGAGGGCGGATACGCGGGAGATGGGCCGGATATTGGACTTCGTATGGTCAATGGTTGGGAAAACGACGGACACTAACAGTCGCCCCTGGGCTCATACCTCCCCAGAATCGCTGCTGCTATACCTCTTCCGCCCTTCTCCCAGAGTTGTGACTATTTCTCTTTCCGGAATCTTTCCTATACTCACAAGCTAAATCGGTTTTGAAGGCTGATTTTGAGAATATTCCTTCTTCCAACATTTCCCCGACATCCTGCACCAGGCGGCGCTGCATCTCCTGGAATATGGCGATCAAAGGTCAAAGAATTGACTCACTCGCGTTTATAGTTAAGATTCAGGAGTAATTTTGGCCTCACAAGTTACTCGTCCAAACGTTGCTGTTTCCAAGGCAAATAGATTAGACAATTGATTAGACGATTAAATGACCTAGCCATATTTGAAAGAATAAAATCTGTTACATTGGTCAAATATATACAAAACAGAAAATGTTTGTTGGTTTATTTAATTAGGGTGTTGCATTTCACTGAAGCTTATCGGCGTGGAACCTAACAATTGATTTATTCATCAAGAACCACATGCATAAAATTGCGATGGGAACAGAGGCAAGTTTAGAAGTTAAAAGTAAAATTCCACATACGTCGAGAGAGTTCCCAACACCAACAAATGCACTGCATACGTGCTCAGTGCTAAACAGCTCACACTCTGGCACAGGGGTCAAGTTTATCGCAACCCTGGACGAAGCTAATAGGACCGAACATACTGAATAAGATTCAACGGCATTTGGAACTATCAGCACGAACTGATAGCCGGACCAGATTGCAGACCGCGTTAGAAATCGCCTACGTGCAAATATTGGAAAGCAGATATCTTGAGGAGATTGGGCCTCGGTGAAATATCTGGACGGAATCTTATAGGCTGCGAGACGAAAGATACTTGTGTTAATACCCTTTAGTATGTCAACCAACAGCAATCTAAGGAGTGACGTGGTGCCCTAGAGTTTTACAGCACGGAAGGAGGCCCTTCAGGCCATCATGTCCACGCCAGTATTCAAGCCCCTATCTACTCTAATCCCATTTTCCAGCACTTGGCGTAGCCCTGTATGCTATGGCATTTCAAGTGTTCATCTGAATTCTTCTTAAATGTTGTGAGGATTCCTGCTTCTACTACCCTTTCAGGCAGTGTGTTCCAGATACCCTCCACCCTCTGGGTGAAAACATTTTTCCTCAAATCCCCTCTAAACCTCCGGCTCCTTACCTTAAATCTATGCCCCCTGGTTATTGACTAAAGGGAAAAGTTTCTTCTTATCTCCCCTATCTATGCCCCTCATAATTTTGTATACCTCTATTGGACTTCCCCCTTAGCCTTCTCTGCTCTAAGGAAAACAACCTCAGTTTATCCAAGCTCTCTTCATAGCTGAAATGCTCCAGCCCAGGCAACGTCCTGGTGAATCTCTTCTGCACCCACTCCAGTGCAGTCACATCCTTCCTATAGTGTGGTGACCAGAACTGCACCCAGTACTCCAGATGTGGCCTAAGTAACATTTTATACAGCTTCATCATAATGTCCCTGCTCTTGTATTCAATGCCTCAACTAATAAAGGTAAGTATCCCATATGCCTTCTTAACTACCTTATTTGCCTGTCCTGCTACCTTCAAGGACCTATGGACATGTACACCAAGGTCCCTCTGATCCTTTGTACTTTCTAGGGTCCTACCATTCATCGTGTAATCCCTTGCCTTGTTAGTCCTCCCAAAATGCATCACCTCACACTTTTCAGGATTAAATCCCATTTGCCACTGTTCTGCCCATGTGACCAGCCCATCTATATCGCCCTGTAGTCTAAGGCTTTCCTCCTCGCTGTTTACCACACCACCACGACAGAAGAGTGGAATTTGGTGAAGGTCAAATGTTTCAAACTAAATGATTTTTTTTATATTTGTTCAGTTTAATGTTTGTTCCTTTTTATATGAAACACATTTGTTTTCAGAGTTCATGACTTTTGTTATTACAGATACAGACTTTGCATTGGAAATTATTACACTTTCTAAGTAAATGGAAGTGAAGCAACAACATGGTCCCCATTGAGAAACATTTGTTTTTCAAACATAAAGCCAAAGCTTATTGCGAGCTGTCGCTCAGTCCACAGAACTCCCACCTGAGTCACAAAGTTTCCCATTCAAGTCTAAACTCCAGGACTTGAGAACAAAAATCAAGGCTGATACATACAGAGGGAATGCTGCACTGTAGGAGGTGCTGTCTTTTCAGTGAGATGTTAAACTGCCCTCTCAGTTGGACGTAAACAATCCCATGGCACCAATTCTAAGAAGAGTGGGGGTTCTTTGGTGCCCTGGCCAATATTTACCCTTTAATCAAGATCACAAAAGCAGATTACCAAGTCATTATCACATTGCTGTGTGGGAGCTTGCTGTGTACAAATTGTTTGTTGTTTTCTATGTTACAACTTTGACCTCACTTCAAAAGTACTTCATTGGCTGTGAAGCACTTTGAGGCATCCAGTGGTTGTAAAACACACTACAAAAATGCAAGTCTTTGTTTTTCTTTAATTAACGAAGTGCTTAACAAGTGTGAAAATTAACAGCATCACATAATTTCACTTCAGTTTGATAATAATACTGTACTTACTAATTTTTAAAAATGAGATGGACACATATCTAGTTAGGACTGGGAGTAAAGGTTTAAAGGGATATCTGACTTTGTGGATTATCATTCAAGTTCCTGGCAATTTTGAACATTGCAAAGACATTTGTTTTTCACCCCTAGTTTTCAATGGATTAATAATGAGACACTGAAACACATCCATACTGTCTTGAGTTAGCTGATGTCAGATGAGACAGTTCTGAGGGGAGGACAATCAGATCTCAATATTCCCAGGTTGGAAAGGGAAAAGTCACCTATCCCTGAAATTCAATGACATGATTCAGTATGGGAAGTAGTTCCAGAACAGAAGCAAAACACTGCGGATGCTGGAAAACTGGAATAAGAACAAAAAAAAACCTTCAAAAACTCAGCAGGTGAAGCAGCATTTCAGTCGATGGCTTTTCATTAGAAGTGAAGAAAGACGGAAATGTAAGAGTGGAAGGGGGCGGGGGGGGGGGTGTTGCAGAAGGAACAAAGGAAAAGGTTGTGATAGGGTGGAGGGAAGCGGAGATTAAATAACAAAAGATTTCACGATGCAATAGCCAAAGAGAGTGGTAATGGGTATAGTGAGAAAACAAAGATTGTGTCCAAATAAGGCATCAATTGCTAAATAGAGACCATCTGAATGCAACGTGGAGGGATAAAGAAAGAAGCAAGATGAAGGTCGATCTAACAAAACAAAAAAAGGGAAGAATATACATAGATAAAAACAAAAAAAACTGTAGATGCTGGAAATCCAAAACAAAAACAGAATTACCTGGAAAAACTCAGCAGGTCTGGCAGCATCGGCGGAGAAGAAAAGAGTTGACGTTTCGAGTCCTCATGACTCTTCGACAGAACTTGAGTGAGTCCAAGAAAAGGGTGAAATATAAGCTGGTTTAAGGTGTGTGTGTGTGTGTGGGGGGGGGGAGGATTTGGGTGGGGAGAGAGAGAGAGAAGTGCAGGGGGTTGGTGTGGTAGTAGGGACAAACAAGCAGTAATAGAAGCAGATCATCAAAAGATGTCACAAACAACAGAACAAAACACATAGGTGTTAAAGTTGGTGATATTATCTAAACGAATGTGCTAATTAAGAATGGATGGTAGGGCACTCAAGGTATAGCTCTAGTGGGGGTGGGGGGAGCATAAAAGATTTTAAAATATTTAAAAATAATGGAAATAGGTGGGAAAAGAAAAATCTATATAATTTATTGGAAAAAACAAAAAGAAGGGGGAAACAGAAAGGGGGTGGGGATGGAGGAGGGAGCTCAAGACCTAAAGTTGTTGAATTCAATATTCAGTCCGGAAGACTGTAAAGTGCCTAGTCAGAAGATGAGGTGTTGTTCCTCCAGTTTGCGTTGGGCTTCACTGGAACAATGCAGCAAGCCAAGGACAGACATGTGGGCAAGAGAGCAGGGTGGAGTGTTAAAATGGCAAGCGACTGGGAGGTTTGGGTCATTCTTGCGGACAGACCGCAGGTGTTCTGCAAAGCGGTCGCCCAGTTTACGTTTGGTCTCTCCAATGTAGAGGAGACCACATTGGGAGCAACGAATGCAGTAGACTAAGTTGGGGGAAATGCAAATGAAATGCTGCTTCACTTGAAAGAAGTGTTTGGGCCCTTGGACGGTGAGGAGAGAGGAAGTGAAGGGGCAGGTGTTGCATCTTTTGCGTGGGCATGGGGTGGTGCCATAGGAGGGGGTTGAGGAGTAGGGGGTGATGGAGGAGTGGACCAGGGTGTCGCGGAGGGAACGATCCCTACGGAATGCCGATAGGGGGAGTAAGGTGGAGGCAAAGGTTATGATCTAAAGTTGTTGAACTCTATGTTGAGTTCAGAAGGCTGTGGAATGCTGAGCTGAAGGATAAGTTCAAGCTTGTGTTGAACTTCACCAGAACACTGCAGCAGGCTGTGGACAAGAAGGTCAGCACAGGAGCAAGGTGGAGAATTAAAATGACAAGCAAACGGAAGCTCAAGGTCATGCTTGCAGACTGAACAGAGGTGTTCCACAAAGTAACCACCCAGTCTGTGTTTGGTCTCCCCAATGTAGAGGAGACTCCATTGTGAGCAGCGAGTACAGTATACTAAATTGAAAGAAGTATGAGAAAGTTGCTGCTTCACTTGGAAGGAGAGTTTGGGGCCTTGGACAGGGAGAAGGGAGGAGGTGAGAGGGCAGGTGTTACATCTCCAACAGTTGCACAGAAAGGTGCCCGTAGGGAAGGGAGGGAGTGTTAGGGGTGAGTGAGGAGTGGACGAAGTTGTCACAGAGGGAATTGTCCCCGTGGAATGCTGAAAGGGGGGGATGGGAGGAAAACTGCCATCTGGCAAGGACAAAAGCGAAAAGCATTGCAGCAAGACACAATAATTGCATACAAGTCTAGTCCTAGCTGATTTATATAGTCTGGATAATGTGGTGGTGGTTTGTTACCATTCACTCAGGGAGTCCGAGTTGCTGTGGCAACATTCACCTTTACATGAATGTTGCAGTCTGGAGCGTTGGGTAGTGAAGGTACCCCATCCACCAGTTTAAATATTCATGCCCTTCAGCAATGAAGTTCAACAATGTGTAGAGGCTGCAACCTTCTTTCCATCACATGGCTGACCAGGAATTTCTCCCATTCTTACCACGTGTTGGAAGGATTATTTGCAAGTTGATACTCAATCTGTTTGGCACATTATGAGCACACCTTCTTGGCCACCAAATCCTGGAGTGGGACTCATACCCGGTGCTTCTGGCCCAGAGGTACCCACTGGCCACTAAGACCTCCCTAGATAATGAAGACCACGATTATCTGTTTCATCTTGTTCCGAACAGCCTTCACTTTAAGGGGGAGAAAGGGGAAGGGGACGTAAATCCAGTTCAGATTCTGGTCAATGGTAACCCCCAGGATGTTGATAGTGGGAGATTCGGCAATGGTAATGTCATTGAATGTCAAGGGGAGATGGATGGATTCTCTCCTACTGGAGATGGTCATTGCCTGGCCCTTGTGTGGTACAAATGTGACTTGTCACTTGTCAACCCCAGCCAGAATGTTGTCCCAGTTTTACTGCATATGGGCACAGACAGTGTGAGTATGTGCACTAATTGCACTAAAAGCAACTTACTTTGTTCAGAAATTAATGAACCTAAAGGCAATTTCAGTGCATCCTTAAATTCATGGGTAATAATAAGTAAAAAGCACCCATTTAATCCAGATTCTTACTGTAAGTATTTTATTAATATAATCAGCTATGACAGCTACTTTGGAGCCCTACATGTGTTAAGCTCCTTCTGAATATATTTTATGCATCGTTTGCAAAAAAATGATTTTAAATAGCTTGCAGCACATAATCACTTTAGAAACATTTTGAACAAACTATTGTCAGCAATATTCTTCTGGGTTATATTTAAAGGGAAAGGAGGTCAATTTACACTGACATCTCAAAACTGTAGACGTCTTAGGGCCATTTGTTGAAATATCTCAGCAGGCCGGCCACTTCTAATGTGTCTACCAAATGTTGCAGACATCCCATATCCATTGGTCAGCACAGTCCTTTAAAATGAGATTACAACCTGAGAAGCAACAGCTCTTATCCATGAGTGAGTTTTCACTTGTTAGTGAAAGTGTAAAAAACAACTGATATTTACATAGCACCTTTAGCCTAATAAAAAAAATCACAAAGTGCCAATAGGAGCATTATAAAACAAAATATGACGCCAAGCCACATAAGGAGATATTAAGCCAGTGGACCTAAAGTTTGGTCAAAGAGGTACGTTTCAGGGACTGCCTTAAAGGAGGGAAGCGAGGTAGAGGCAGAGAGATATTGCGAGAGAATTCCAGAGCTTGTGTTCTAGGCAACTGATTGTGCTGAATGGAAAAAGAGGCAAATGTAAATCCTGAATTACTCTCAACTACCTTTCAGCAGTTAATTTCAAACTACAGAGGAAAAATTACTCTGGTTGCGTGTGTAGAAAAATTGTTGTTCAAATTGCCTTGGTATTCTGAATGAGATCATGAATGTACACTTCTTAAACATATATGATTTCACCTGGCATGCTGAACTGAGGAAATCTACCTTACCAATTTAGTGCCCATGGAAACCAGAGCAATACTTCCCCATATAGGGATGGAATCTAGAAATATTGAATAATGCAGATGAAGGAGGGAGGGAATACATTCCAAAAATGGCTATATTTGTAGTTTATTAATGTGAATGTGTAGCAATCCACATTCACTAGGAGGGCATTTCAAGAGGAACCTGTGATTAATATTACAGGTTGGGTGGTAATATTTAAATATAACACAATCTTACTTCATTTCCTAATATTAATTGGTATTAAAACTATAACTAACACTCCCATACAAAGTGGGGCCATAAAACAAAAAAGCAAACAGAAAATAGTAGCCATGATGAAAAGCCATTGACCTGAAATGCTAACAGTTTCTTTCTGGACAGATGGTGCCAGGCTCCCTGCATGTTTCATGAATCATAACACAGAAGGCTATTCAGCTCTTCATGCTTGTACTGGCTCTTTGAATGAGCTATCCAATTAATCCCACTCCCCTGCTTGTTCCCCGTAGCTCTGTATTTTCTTTACCATTCAAGGATTTATATAATTCTCTTCCTGAAATTTGTTATTAAATCAGTTTTCCACTACCTTTCAGGCAGCGCATTTCAGATCATAACAATATTCTGCATAAAAGAAAAAGTTCTTGGCTCTACGGAGAATAACCCAGTTTCTGTAGTCTCTCCACACAATTGAAGGCTTTCATCCCTGCTACCGTTCTAGTAAAACTCCTCTGCACCCTTTCTAAGGCCCAGACATCCCTCCTAAAGCGTTGTGTCCAAAAATGCATACAATGTACCAGCTGACGCCTAACCCATGCTTTATAAAGGTTCAACACAACTTCCTTGCTTTTATAGTCCATACACCTATTCATATAAAGCCAAGAAACAGTTGTGTGGCCCTGGCGAGAGAGCACGCAGTGTCCACCAGTACGCTAGAGGCCTTCTGCGATGGGTGGGCACCATGGGGGCTGGGGTTAGTGGGGTGGTTAAAAAAAGGCATATGGGACACTTGCCTTTATCAATTGAGGCATAGATTACAAAGGTAGGGAGTTGTATAGAACCTTGGTGAGGCCACAGCTGGAGTACTGTGTGCAGTTCTGGTCACCACATTATAGGAAGGATGTGATTGCACTGGAGGGGGTGCAGAGGAGATTCACCAGGATGTTGCCTGGCCTGGAGCATTTCAGCTATGAAGAGAGCTTCAAGGTGAGGGGCAGGAGGTTTAAGGGAGATGTGAGAAAAAACTTTTTTACCCTGAGGATGGTGACGGTCTGGAATGTGCTGCCTGGGAGGGTGGTGGAGGCGGGTTGCCTCACATCCTTTAAAAATTACCTGGATGAGCAATTGGCATGTCATAACATTCAAGACTATGGGCCAAATGCTGGTAAATGGGATTAGGTAGGTAGGTCAGGTGTTTCTCACATGTCGGTGCAGACTCGATGGGCCGAAGGGCCTCTTCTGCACTGTGATTCTGTGAAAAGATATTTTGGTCTGATTTTGTAAGTTTCTTTTCCAAATTTTGATTTTTTTTTGGTTACAGTGCCCCAACAGGAACTATCGCCCACTCTTGTTAGGTTATTTTTGATTATTAGTTTTACTTTAAAAAAGAATGGCCGGGATTTTCCGGCCCTATCATGAGCGGGACCCACTGTGGGCAAGGCAGCCCCCCAACCAGGAGTCCATTGACTTGTGGTGGGACCGGAAGATCCTGACGGCAGGCAAGTGTGGAAAATCCCACCCAATATAAATGGGGGACTCTACCGTGGCTAAGTTTATGGCTGGGTGCCACTGGAGAGGAAGCATATAGTGTCCACCAGTACACTTGAGGCCTTCTGCGGCCAGTGGGTGCCACAGGGGCTGGAGTGCATCATCAGCCCTGGGAATGATACTTTGGTTTAGTTAGTTAAGTTCCCTTTAAGGTTTTTTTGTTTCAGTTACAGTGCCCCACCAGGTGTTGTCATCCCAGTCCACTAGCTTATTTTCTTTTGACTATTTGTTTTATTAAACGAGAATATAAATGGAGAACAGATAGGACAATGGGTTGTGTGGGAGGAGAACTCTGAGACTGAAGAAGTCAATAAACTCTCTAGATAAAGAAAAGCTCTGTTTCTTGGTATGAGCTTCACCAATCAGCTTGGACCTTATTAACACCCGAGACACATTGTTCCTGCATCCTCTAAAATTTTACCATTTCAGTTATAAAGGGATTCCACTCCCTCAGGTGTTTGGCTGGTGTGTGACCATAGGCAGTGCATCTGTAGGTCAATGCCCAGTATCCTGACAGCAGCCATGATATCTTACTTCTTTGGCAATTCACTGTGCCAGCTGCATTTGTGCACCATGCAAACCAATAGGAGGTGACTGGCTGACAAGTCCTATCCACATGACTGATGATTCTGAAGTCGAACCCATGCACATGTGCTACTTGCTTTTAAAGAGAGCAATGCTGCCACATAAAATGGATCGCACAGACTATAGGCATGATTTTTTAAAAAATCATTTATGGGATTTGAGCTTTGCTGGCAAGGCCAGAATATATTGCCCATCCCTGAGTGTCCTCGAGAAGGTGGTGGTGAGCTGCCCTCTTGAACCACTGCAGTCCATGTGATGTAGCTACTCTCATAGTGGAGAATTCAAGACTATTTGCCATTGCTCAGATACTGAAGCAGTGCATGCCTGCATGCAGCAAGTCCTGGACTATATTGAGGCTTCAGCTAATAAGTGTTAAGAAACATTCTCACCACACATGTGCCAGACAATGACCATCTCTAACAAGAGTGAATCCAACCATCTCCTCTTGACATTCAATGGCATTACCACTGCTAATCACCCACCATCAACATCCTGGGGGTTATTATTTACCAGAAACTTAAATGGACCAGCCATATAAATACTGTGGCTACAAGAGCAGATCGGAGGCTGGGAATTCTGTGGCAAGTAACTCACATCCTGACTCTCCAAAGCCTGTTCACCATCTATGAGGCACAATTGGGAGCATGATGAAATACTCTTGACTTGCTTGGATGAGTGCAGCTCCAGCAACAGTGAAGAAGCTTAACTCCAGCCAAGACAAACCGGCCTGCTTGATTGGCACCCCTTCCACCCCCTTAAACATTCACTTTGTCTACCACCGGCAACAGTTTGTACCATCTACAAGGTGCACTGCAACAACCCACCAAGGCTCCTTTGACAGCACCTTCCAAACTCGCAAACTTTACTACCTAGGACAACCAGGACAGCAGACAGATGGGAACACCACCGCCTGCAAGCTCCCTTCCAAGTTGCACACCATCCTAAAGTGGAACCATATCATCTTTCCTTCCTTACTGCTGGATCATAAACCTACAACCCCCTTCCTAACCACTGTGGGTGTACTTACACCAGCTGGCCCACAACAGCTCAAAAAGGCAGCTCACCACCAAGTTCTCAAGGGAATTAGGGATGAGCAACAAATGCTGGTCTGGCCAGTGATGCTCATATGTCAAGAATGAAAATTTAAGTTATGAAAATGGAGGAGGGGCAGAATGAAGGTGAGAAGGAGCAAGAGGAAGAGAGGAAAGCAACTTAGGCAGACCCTTATTTGACCAGGCCGTTGTGAAGAGATAATTTGACAGGAATGACAGTGACCACAACCCCACAATTCCCCATTCAGCGACAGTCCCACACCTGATCTTCTTTCGGTCACTGATCACGCTGTGTTTGGTCACAAGTCAAAAATAAAAGCCACCACAAAGTAAACATTCAAAACCAAGTTTATGAATCAAATAATTATATTGCATATATATGCCAACTAATCGTCCTTGTGCATTCCCTTTGTGCCTGTCTTACATGTGCTGTTTCCTGTCCTAGAGATCCAAAGCAGTGCTTCCCCAATGCTGCAACATGGATGATGAAAAGCTGCTGATTTTTACTGGAGGAGGCTGTAGATGACTTTGGAGGATGATCTGAGCAACTTTGGACCTGGAAAGCCAGACTGTGGACAGCATCATCCCAGCAGAGGGTGGCAGAGGTGTGTGCTGGCTGACTGACTGGAATGAGCAAGGGTACTGGCAGAGTGGCACTGGTTGGAGATGAATTCTGTCATCCTGAGGAGAGGTCAGCAGGTTTGTGCTCCTTGGAGCCACTGCTACTCCCCAGGGTTTACCTCAGCGATCCTAGCAATTTGTTGGAGAACAGATTGCTGGACTGCTGTGGAATCCTGCTAGCTCCATTGCACACTGTAATACAGGGGGATGACGCTAGCAGCCTGAGCTCCCACTGCAGCTGCTTATGCTGTGATGGAAACTGGATCATCAACCTTCAGACATTACATCCTTGTTGGATCCATATGTGTGGTTAAAAAAAAAATGGAACTGGCCACCAATTTCAGACAGGAAAGAACAGGTTCCAAGCTCAGTGCAAAACCCTGTTGGTGCTAGCCTTCTCTATACTTCCTGACATTGACTGCAGGAGTTCTGGCTGGCTTGTCAATGCACTAAACATTTCATTTTTAATTCCCATCAGTCTTTTGCATGTTGCTCCATGGAAGCCTCATATGAGTCCTCTGCAACGGAGCTTGTATGGTGACCTTGGCCTCCGATGAGTTGGTACCTGCACTCTCCTTGACCCCTTCCCTGGCAGCAGGCCACACCTGCTGCATGTCTCATCATCAGCAGATTCTGCTCTATGCTATCCTCTAAATTAAATTCAGCATCCATCTCTGAGCTAGTTTCTGCTACTGTGAAGTCCAGTGATCGTGTGTCTTCATCATGAATGTCTTCAGGCTGTTCCTGCATTGCACGGACATTCTTGGGTATCTAAAAAGTGCAAGGGTAAGGTTGTGGTTCAGGGAAGATGGGGATGGGGGAAGTAAGAGGTGCATGCTTACATCTTCTGTACTTGTAAATCAGAAAAGGGTGCTGGAGTAAGGGGAGGTGAATGCGGAAAGGAGGATTAGGTATGAGGATACTATCATCTTTGATGGCTTCAACAGCTCCACTGGCCTGGCCTCGACAATGGTCATCCAAATAATCACCAGTTCTGTCTTCTTCAGGGGGGTTAGAGCCTGCAGGAGCATCCATCCCTATCTGGTTAGTTCCTGCTGCTTCCATTGCGCAGCACCTTCTCCTGCAATAGCGAGGGAGCTGTGTCAGTGAGTGTCATACAATATGTTTGGGTGATGTGGCTGTCATAGTTGAATAGCTGGCAGAGTGTGCAAGCTGTGAGATTTGGGTATGAGGCTTGCAGCAGTGCTAAGTGTGTGAGGGTATCGTAAATGGAAGGTTTGATGGAGAGAGATTATTAGTAGTTAAGTGATGAGGCTGTGGTCAATTGAGCAGTGATTGAGACTAGTGTTGCAGTTAGTAGAATATGCCATTTGAAGAGGGATTCATTGAGCTTGACCACTCTTACAAGGTCACCAGACTTCTGTGGCACTGCTTCCAAGTCCTGGGGGGTTGACTCCAGACATTAACCTCCATGGCCATCTGCTCCCATTCCCTTCTGAGTGTGTTTCTGGAGGTTCTCCTGGTTCCCTATGACTACAGCACATCTCCTCTGTATCTCCTCTGCCAAGGCCTTCAGTGTCCATCCAAAAATCGTGGAGCCCGCTCTCACCCATGTTGTGCCATTCTTCCATGTTTTCCAGGTCAAGTTCAATGCACAAAGCACCTCACCTCCTGCTCCAGCCACAATGCACCTGCCCTTCAAAATAGCTTTAAGCAGTGCAGGCTAGTTTTAACTTGTGTTAGCCATTCATGAGATTGGTTCCCTTCTCAGACATTCAGCCTATTAAGTGTTTAGCACTTGCCCGACTCTGCAATCATGTAAAATAGCAAGCAGTGCGAAGTTGGTGTGCTACCTTCATTGTGGTAAATGAGCACTGACTAATCGTGCATTGTGATTCTCATGTCCAGTTCTGGGGGAGGGCTATTGAATTTAGCCCCCATCAACTGGTCATTCATCACATTTATCTCTGGGACCTTGATAAATGAAGATTAGCTAGCAGTTCACTTTTGCTTATAAAACAACAATAAGTACAATTCAAATGTAATCAATTGGCTGTGAAAAGCTCAAGACATCGAAAAGTTTATATTGGAGCGAGGTTATCCTGTACTTACTAAGCAAGCTGCAAGTCAGGAGTCATTTTATTGCTATATTACACTAATGCTAGTCCCTTACTCAGATTAAATTACTCAGGTTTTTCAAATACTGATAACACGCAACGGACTTTCAGCAGCTATGCAAAAAATAAAGATGGGCTATCATTTCAGATGTAAATCCTTCAATACACCTGAATCATAAACTTAATGTTGCAGATGCTCATGGACTTACTATAAGCATTTGTAACATTTTTGTTTTGGTTTCAGATCTCCAAATTTGCAGTTTCTCCTTCCATTCGCACTGTATGAAATTACTTCTTTTCCATATACTTTTCTGCATCCCTCAGTTCTCTCTATTTCATTTTGTTTACTTCAGCAACTTTTGTTTAATTCTAATACACATAGGGCCGTAACTTCTGAGCCCCCCAGCGCTGGACTGGGGGCGTATCCCAAAGATGCACAGGGGAACCTCCCCCCCCACCGACCCCCGGAACTTCACGGGTAAGGGTTTGAATGACAATTGCCCAGAAGTGCAAACTTCCTCTGGGCAATTGTCCTGCACAGGAAACCATCCGAAAATGCGATTTAAAATCGCAAACTTTGGATGGTTCCAATAGGGTTACACCAATAGTCACTCAGAAAACATTAGAAGAATTAAACCTCTCCTAACATCTGGGTAACTATTGTAAAGACCCAGACTGACCACTTCCCCTTCTGAGGTACAACCCCACCTGAGGCCAAATCCCCCCCACCTGCTCCCTCACAGAGGACCGCTCCCCCGATCCCTGAGGTCCAATCCCCCTCCCACTGAGGTCCGACCCCTCCAACATTTGACCACCCTGACCTCTGACCCCCTTCGACCTCTGAACCCCAACCTGGACTGCCGATCCCCTTCCACTCCCAAATCTTATCCACTTACTTTCTCCCTGGCCTGTCAAGGACCTTTAAATTTCAATGGACCTTTATACCTGGTTTACAGCAGCTAGTGCCATAAAAAAGGGGGCCTGTCCTCCTTCACTTTGACAGAGCTGGATTTTGACACTGGGCCTCGGGTACGAGCTGCCCTGCCTGGATGTCACCTGGCCTGAGTCGGAAGGTTGGGCAAGACAGGCGTGGGGGAAAATCCTGTAAATAACTGGGCATGGAGTGGCAATCCCACGCTGATTGCCACACCGATGATGTTATTGCCCTCTCTATACCAACCTTATTCTTGTAATGTTCAAAATACTTCACATATCTCAACTTCTGCACCTCTTGGATCTCACAGTCTCTTTGGAAGTGAAAGGAAAATCTCCAAAGAATAAATGGCATCAGCTCAAAATACTTTTTTTCCAACCAGCGAAGTGTCACATGTCTCAAGACCCACATGGTTACGATATAAACAAGATCAAGTCAACATTTCGTGCAATTTTACAATTTGATGAGAAATAGTTTCCATCAAACTTGTTGTTTTGTTGGAAGCCCAGAATCCAACCATTTCTCTGGATGAGGTCAAAGGCCGTAACTTCTGTGGGGCGGCAGTCAGAGTCAGATCATCATTCTGCTCCCCCTTACTTACCTTAAAATGAAGCTGCTCCTTTCTTGGCTGACCTTCCAACTCAGGCCGGGTGAGAGCAGTGTAGTGCAGCGGGTTCCTGAGGCCTTGTGTCGAGGGCAGGGGAGTCAGAGAAAAGGAAGTCACGGACCCTTTTTTTTTACAGCACTAGGTGCCATGAAGCAGTTAAGTGTAAAGGTTCAGTCACTTTGAGAAGCCAGGGAGAAGTTTGTAAGGTAAGTGGGTAGGATTGGGGTGGGGGGAAATTGGGTGGTCATTGGGGGTGTGGGGATGGCAGTGAGCGTATCGGCGGGTAGGTGGGGGCGGGGATGGTGGCGGTCGGGGTGAGTCCCATGGAGGGGTTTTGGGGAGCAGGAGGGGGAGGGGTCAGTAAAATAATTACCCAGAAGTTAGAAGTGGTTTTAATTCTTCTAACTTTTGCTGGGTAACTATTGCAGCAAGACAGTCGGAACCATTCAAAATTTCCAAGTTAAATTGCAGTAATGGATGGTTCCCAGTGCAGGGCAATTGCCTAATAGAAGTTTGAACTTCCCGGACAATTGCTATGCAATCCTTAGCTGGGAACATCCAGGGGAAGCTTGGTACTCCAGCTCATCTCTGGGGTACACCCTCCCCACCCTGAGTGCAAAGCCC
This sequence comes from Carcharodon carcharias, assembly GCF_017639515.1. Taxonomy (NCBI): domain Eukaryota; kingdom Metazoa; phylum Chordata; class Chondrichthyes; order Lamniformes; family Lamnidae; genus Carcharodon; species Carcharodon carcharias. The sequence goes on from NC_054488.1 coordinate 13,719,149, forward strand.
TGGGGAACAGAAGTTACAGGCCCATTAGTCCACCCAAGGGTGCTGTTATCATCTAAGTGGGGCACTGGAACTTAAAGGAGGAAGAAAATAGGAAGTAATTCTCTGTGCACTCTAGTGCATTCTTGCTCACAAATATTTTTTTTGGCAGCCAAGTGTGCTTTAGGGTTGGCAGCACTGCCCTTGGCATTGAATTCAGCAGACATGATCTACAACATGTCCTTGTGATCCTTGAAAAAACAAACAGCACAAGTCTTTGAATAACTCCTGCCATGTGATTAGATGTTATCGAAGATGAAGGCTGTGCCTGAGCCTTAGACTGTGCCCTTGAATACCAAGTCTAAGATCTGTCATTCGATGTTCTAGTGAGGTTTTGAGATGGTGGTTTGGGAGAACGAACGGGCTCTGGTTGAATATATTACAATTCGGCCTGACTAGAATCAACTATTATTTCACATGAGCATTCTAAATTCCAGTAATGTAGAGATTGCATGTGATGACAAACAGCAATGTGCCTACACCACTCATGATACACTCAGTGGAATTTTAAGCTCCTGGGCAGAGTGGCATCACCGCCCGTCCACCCCCCTCTTCCCTCCCACAATTAAGAACCATTTTATTTAAGCCAAGCAAGAAGACCTGCCGACATTACCGTGTTCACTATCGTATATTATGTGAATAGAAAATTCACTGATTGAATTATGAGAGGCTGGTCATAGTTTGCTGTCTGAGGTAAAACACCTTTCGGATTCATTCATTTAACTGAGGTGTATCTAGTCTTCCCACTGAAATAAGAACACATGACAGCATCTTCCAAACTCATGGGTATCGGAAGTTGGTGATATATAAAAATGTACTTCTTGGTAGTGGAGACTGCTCAAGTTGCTATTGAAATGCTTGAGTGCCTGAGAGGTGTAGGCTCAGTTCAACTGAAACAATTTCTGCCAAGTTGCCTAAAAGAGGTACCGAACTCCTCAGTTACATATGTAAGAGACCTAATACTTGTTTTTGGGTGACAAAGCCTCCTTTGCCAGTGTGACAGGACCCATAATGCAGGGTGTTGTGCCCAAAAACTGGCCCTTTTTATTCCCATTTTGGAAAATGGGCAGTCTGGACCAACATCTACTACAGGATACTGAATGTGTGTGTCAAAGGGGATGTATTGCTACATTCTTTGGGTTAACTGCAGTATAAAGTAGATATTGAGCAGTGCAAGTTAATTCTGGAATGTAAGGGTACAGGATCTGTTTACAGGACTGCGCTGGCACCAATCATAAGAAAGTATATACTGCAGGTCTGAATTTGTAACTTATCCCTGAAGTCTTGAAGTTGGTTGAATGCCGGACATATTTGTATCACATTCCTTTGTCCCCTATTTTAGCAAAGGCATTAACCCAGCATAAAATATGCAATATCTGCTTATTCCAAGGAACACAGGCAAAATGTATGGCACATTTCTTTAAAGCAACTTACTGTACAATAATTGGAGAGGAGGAAATTAAACCACTTCAAGCATTTACCTGATGACAGATTGAGCCAAAGAGTCTGTACTAAAGGTAAAGGCTGGCAGCTTTGGAGCATGAGCATGTATGAACATAGTTATACTGGAGTTTTTGTGTTGATACAATATGGTGTTGTTACTTACATGTAAAACCTTCAGCAAAACTCAACTAGGAAGTAAAATCAGAAGATATTAGAAAAACTCAGCTGGCCTGGCAGCATCTGTGGGGAGAGAATCAGTTAACATTTCGAGTCCGTATGACTCTTTTTCAGAGCTGAAGAGAGGTAGAAAAGTGGTGGGTTTTATGCTATAGGGAGTAAAATCACTGAGTTACAGTTTGGACTTCTTCCCAGCAATTACTTTTGACTAATGGCTTGATGTATTTTTTTTCCCTTATTCTTTCATGGGATGTGGGCATCACTGGCAAGGCCAGCATTTGTTGCCCACCCCTAATTGCCCTTGAACTGAGTGGCTTGCTCAGCCATTTCAGAGGGCAGTTAAGAGCCACCACATTGCTGTGAAATTGGAGTCACATGTAGGCTAGACCGGGTAAGGGTGGCAGACTGCCTTCCCTAAAGGAAGTATGGTTCTTGTAAACCAGATGGGTTTTTACAACAACCGATGATATTTTCATGGTCACCATTACTGAGAGCAGCTTTATATTCCAGACTTATTAACCGAATTTAAATTCCACTTTGAACACATATCCCAGAACATTTGCTTAGGCCTCTGGATTACTAGTTCAGTGGCATGATCACTACGCTACCATCTCTCCGTTGCTACAGCGGTTGTCAAGTGCAGCAAAATGTCTGAAAATGCTTTACATTAAGAAGGACAAAACTGTGGATAGCTAGTAGATGGGGAAGAGGAGAAAGTAGTTTAGGGTCAGAACCAAAAGCATAAGTGAAGAGAATTCATTTTGTGGAACTTTCTGAAATCGCAGAGCAAGTGGAAAGGTGGAGGAAACTGGACAGAGAGCTCCAGAGTACAAGGTAACAATGCCTAAATAAACAATCATCAATAAGGAAAATTACAGTGTTAGAGGAGCAGAGGATGCTTAAAGGGATATAAGGCAGGAGATCACCAAGGAATGTGTGGGATATATTCTGAGATAGGTCCTTCTACTTTGGACTCTGGGCTTGGGACTTGGGTCTTACACAGACTGTAGACATACTTTGGTATCTGCTTCACACCTGTTTGTTAGTATTGCATCTAAACAGGTTACAGAGTAGGCACTTTGCTCCTAGGAATGATTCCAACCTCTTTGCCTCGAGTCTGACACATGACTGACTGATGTCAGTAGTGCTTCATCTTTGTCATGCTTTAGCATATTCCATCTGTCAACCCTTTATACTACACCTACCCCCAAACAAATTTATACCACACCTACCTAACTTTTAACAAGAACATGAAACAATGGCTTTAACTATTTACATTGCGCTTCTGTAACTCCCTTTTTACAACTACAGATTCTAGCCAACTCCTGTTCTTCCCCTCCCCAAGCCACAGTCCTGGGGGTTTCAGTCTCTCACAGTATTCTCGGCTCCTAGGGAGATGCCTTGGAATCAGGAGGGCTTTCTTCTACATCTGGTAGGACATAATCTTCTGCAGAATAGGACAACACTTTATTAGCATTTGCTGTAAGCATTGCTGGGAAGCAGAGTATAGGTTGCAGGAGGGCTGAACTGTAAGGAAAACAAAGGTTTCTCAGGAAAGACTGATCTAAAAGAGAAGACTGAAGAGAATTAACCTTTGGATACTAAAACATTTGCTGGTCCTTTCTGGATTCTGGGAAGAAGCTTTAGAAGAGGAATGATATTCAACTCCAGGGAAGACTATCACAGCTGTATTCTTCATTGCTTTATCAAAGACTGAAAGTCTGGGATTTCATTGAACTTCGACAACAAAAGACAAAACAACCAACTTCCTTTAAGACTGTCAGGAAAAGGAAAGAAAGATGATTTCCCAATAATATTCCAGGAGGACTGTCTACTTTCTGGAAGTAAGAGAGCCATACTCTCTGTACAAGGTTGTTCCACTATGGGCAATGGAAAGAATGGCTGAGAATATTGGGACAAGACAGCCTCACCTTAATAATGAGATAAATTTCCTGCAGACAGACAATGAACATGAGGACAAGATTGTTGTACAGGATTCTGCAGCGTCAGAAGTGCTAAAGATTCTGCTGCAGATTCTGTGTGGACCTCCAGCTCTGGAGGGAAGAGGACTTTCAGTTGGGAGTGAAGTATGGGTGCCAGTTGACTTTCACCGTTGGAAGGTACCAGCAGCGAGATCCTCTATGGACTCTGTCATGAACTCAGGCGAGGTATCCTCTGTTGGAAGATTCTTCATGGACAACAGGCGATAGGCTAGACAATACATCGGTAGATCCAATGGAACTAAGATCTGAAGGCTGCTCAGCCACTAAAAACACAGCTGACTCCTCTAAATAGATAACAAAGACTCCATAAGGTGCATCGATCAACTGGAAAGACAAACCATCCTCTAGGTACTCAACCTCCAAGAGATCACTCAGGACTGCAAGGGATTCTTCCTCATCACTCTCTAGGAAGAGCCACTTTAGGTCCAGCAGGTCTTCTTGGGGATGGTCACCATTTGCTGCAGTGCCTTCTGTATCTGCCACCTCTGGACTTACTTCATGAAGAGCTGAGGGATTCATAACTTCAGTTTCTGCCTTAGGTCTAGTGGATGGTCTCTCCTTATTTAAGGAAGGATGTAAATGCATTAGAAGCAGTTCAGAGAAGGTTTACTAAACTAATACCAGGAATGGGTGGGTTGTCTTCTGAGGAAAGATTGGAAAAGCTAGGCTTGTATCCACTGGAGTTTAGAAGAGTAAGAGGCGACTTGATTTAACCGGTCCTGAGATCCTGAGCGGTCTCGACGGGGTGGATGTGGAGAGGATGTTTCCTCTAGTGGGAGAATCTAGAACTAGGGGTTACTGTTTAAAAACAAGGGGTCACTTATTTAAGGCAGATACGAGAATTTTTTTCTCTGAGGGCAGCAAGTCATTGGAACATTCTTCCTCAAAAGACGGTGGAAGCAGAGTCTTTGAATATTTAAAGGAAGAGGTGGATAGATTCTTTATTAACCAGGGGATGAAATGTTATCAGGGGTTGGCAGGAATGTGGGGTTGAGGTTACAATTAGATCAGCCATGATTTTTTGGCGGAACAGGCTCGAGGGGCCGAGTGGCCAACTCCTGCTCCTAATTCATGTGTTTGTGAGGTCGTGTGAAAGAAAGGAATTGAAAGCAGGATTTTCCAGCCTGTTGATTTTTGGCCACTCTTCCAATTTTCCTGTCCCACCAGTGATGATGCCCACCACTGGCAGGACTGGAAAATCCCAGCCTTAATGTTGATTGTATAAACTTCCTCAGATTCTGAAGGCTGAATTTCCACTGCTTCTAAATAAAAGGTTAAAGATTGTTGCATGAGAGACAACGAGCCTTCAAATGATGAGCACCATCTGTTTTTTCTAGGATTCCTGGAAGTATGCTATCATTGCCACTCAATAGGCATGTCCATTGTTGATTCTCGTTATGTCACATTCCTGCCAACCCCTGATAACAATCAATCTGTCGCCCCTTATAGCTGAGAGGACCTTTGATTGGAAAGACAATGCCTCCTGGACCTTGTAGCTTGATATCTGATGGATAAAGGGTCATTGGCTGAAGCCAGTCGAGGTCATCTGCTAATATGTTAACGCAGCTCCAGTATCAATTTTAAAAGTAGCCTTGAAATTGGACTATAACTGACCAGTAGTCTAGATTAAGACTATCTACTTCCCCTAGGAACACTGTAATTTCATCTTTTTCTTGAACTTCCATTTTTTGGATGGAATGTATTTCGTAAATATTATCTGGTTTTCGACTTTAATTAAAAGTGCTGGATTTACATAAACACTTCAAATGTCCAGTTTTGCCATGCTGGAAGCTTTCCTTGCCTGCTGTTGAGCAGTCTTGGCATCTGTGATGGGTTTTCACGCCATAATGTAACCATCTCAAAATGGCTGCCGGTGTGGTGTTTCCTGCCCTTTCACCTGGTTTGTTGGGCTTTGTTTTGCATAGGGCTGCTGCCCGTAAGCCTACCCAATCTATAGAGCCATCTGAAAACTTAGAGTCACCCCAAATTATAGCCTGATTAAACTCAGCTCAGCCTGCCTCTCATTCTGGACCGCTTGATCCAAAGCAAGATCATCTTTGGTCTGCAGAAAGCCAAAGAGTTTTCATCCTGGACGCCCACAACTATGTGATCATGGATTAGCTCGTCTTTTGGGAGATTTAAGGTGAGAGGAGAAAACTATAGAGGAGATGTGTGGGGCAAGTTTTTTATGAGGAGGGTAGTGAGTGTCTGGAATTTGCTGCCAGAGTGGGTGGTGGAAGCAGGTACGATAGTGGGGTTTAAGAGGCAGCTTGACAAATACATAAATAGGATGGGATTAGAGGGATACGGACCCTGGAAGTGCAAAATGTTTTAGTTTGACAGGCAATATGATCGGCGCAGGCTTGGAGGGCCGAAGGGCCTGTTCCTGTGCTGTCCTTTTCTTTGTTCTTTGTTCTTTGTTCAGCGAGAACTAGCTAGGCGATATAGGTCAGTTAGGAATAACTGAATCAATTTCCCAAGTCATTGCAAGCACTGGTTAAAATCTGCTTGTTCAATCACTAAATTTTGCTTCGGGCTAAAGTAGCTGTCACAGGCTTTAATAATGGAGTTAAAGTCTGCGATGGACTCCTGCACATGCCGCATTGGGAGGACATCATCTGCTACTGCACCTACTGCATAAAGAAAGGAACTAACTTGGAGCTTTTGCTCCTTTTTGTGAAGACCTGACGCTGCTCAGTACCGGAGAAAATGGAATTTCCATAACTCCCGCTGCTGTCCTCCCTGCAGGCTCTTGAGGTAGCCAAATGGGTGGAGCAAGGGCAGGGAGAGACACGAGGTATGTTTATTGTTACCTCTCTCCAGTGTGCCTCCTTCTTTACCAAAAGTTTTTACAAGCTGCTTTCAAAGGATTCTTCACTCTGTGGTTCCTTTGTTAACACTGATGTGTTTTTTTACATTGACGTCTCCACGCCTACCACCATGTTCTGAGATGAGTCCTTCTACCTTGGACTCTAGGCATAGAACTTGGTTCTTAGACAGACTGCAGACAAACTCTGGTATCTGCTTAACGTTTGTTTATTGTCTAAACAGGTTATAGAGCGGGCACATTACTTCTAAGCATGTTTCCAACCTCTCTTGAGAGTCTAACACATCAGTGGTACATCATCATCTACGTCATGCATTAGCATATGCCATCTGTTAACCCTTTATATGACAGGACACATCTATGGAAGAACTTAAAGGCTACAGCATAGAGACAAGGGCCAGAATTTTCCGGCTGACATGCAAGCGTGCCCACGTCAGCGTGCACCATCGTGATATTTCAGTGGGCGGGCACGCTCAGTTCGCCCACCATTAATTGAAGGGCTCGTTAAGGCCCTTAACTTGCCAATCATGTACGATTTTGAGGGGCCCGTGTGAAGTTCAGGTCGGCGCACGGGCCCAACAGGAAGGCAGGTAGGAGATTATTTAAGAAAACTTTTGCAATGTCAGGATATGTGGACTCAGAGGAGTTGTTCATGTTTTACATGAAGTTATAATTGACAAAAATGTTTAAAACATACCTGTGTGATTGTTAGCAGTTCTCATCGATGTCCAAGAGGTTTTTGTGTGAAGTGAAAGCATTCTGCAGACAGCATTCTTTTTCGGCCTTGCAGCTTTCCGGAGGCCCCATTTAGCCTGGGGCTATGCGTTCTGACATCTCCACTAGAGGCAGCTCCCCTGAGGAGGAAGGGATGGTTAGAATCAGGAGGAGGCCAGGACTGGACAATCAGCCTCCAAGGGAGGCACCTTTGGGTGTCCAGGCACAGGCACATGGGGCGCAGGGCCAAGAGGTTGTCCAAGGCAGACGAAGCCACTCTCCTGCTGCCAGGGTATACAGCTGGCGAAGCAGCTACCTCAATATGACTGAGGTGCAGCGCCGAAGGAGGCTCCAACTCTCAAGGGAGACAGTCAACTACATCTGTCAGATGATTGACCCTGAGATCTCCTCTAACTGTGTGGGAGGACACCCCATGCCAGCAGCTCTGAAGCTCACAGTTGCCCTCACACCTCCCTCTGGACTCACAACCATCAGGTCAGCACCCTGCAGTGAGGAATCTTTTTTGGGCCTGCAGGTTTCAGGAAACCTTTCCTTAGCCTGGTAATGGGAGCTGAACTCTCCACTGGAGGTACCTCCTCTGAGGAGGAAGGGGGGGCTAGAAGGAGGAGGAGGCTAGGAGTGGACATTAAGCCTCCAGGGGAGCCACCTTTGGGAGGACAGGCGCAGGCACAAGGGGTGCAGGGCCAAGGGGTAGTCTAAGGCAGAAGGGACCGCAGAAGATGCCACTATCCTGCTGCCAGGGTATACAGGCGGCGAAGCAGCTACCTCAATATGTCTGAGGTGCAGTGCCAAAGAAGGCTCCAACTCTCAAGGAAGACAGTCAACTACATGTGTCAGATGATTGGCCCTGAGATCTCCTCCAACTGTGTGGGTGGACACCCCATGCCAGTGGCTCTAAAGGTCACAGTTGCCCTCAATGTTTATGCCTCTGGCTCCTTCCAGGGGGTCAGTGGGTGATCTTTGTGGTGTCTCCCAATCAGCTGTCCACACTTGTGTCAAGCAGGTTACAGACGCTCTGTTCAGACAGGTATCCACCTTCATCCACTTCCGCTGAGACCAGGCAAGCCAGACACAGCGAGCCAGAGGCTTCACGGCCATTACTGGCTTCCCCCGCGTCTAGGGTGCTATAGACTGTACACATGTGGCCATCAAGGTGCCAGCAGGTGAACCCGGTGCCTTCGTCAACAGGAAGGGCTTCCACTCCATGAACGTGCAGATAGTGTATGATCATAGGTTGCAGATTCTACAAGTCTGTGCAAGGTACCCAGGCAGCTCCCACGATGCCTACATCCTCAGACACTCCCAGGTGCCGGGGCTCTTCAGTGCTCCGGCTCGGCTGGATGGATGGCTGCTGGGTGACAAGGGCTATCCCCTCAGAAGGTGGCTCATGACACCTCTCCGCCATCCAAGAACAGAAGCTGAGCATCGGTACAATAGGAGCCAGGGCTCCACAAGGGCTGTGGTGGAGAGAACCATTGGTCTTCTCAAGATGCGCTTCCGTTGCCTGGACCGCTCAGGGGGCGCACTCCAGTACCCCCCAGATCTCTCTGATCGTGGTAGTCTGCTGCGCCCTGCACAGTCTTGCACTGGAAAGGGGGGATGCGGTTGACGATTAAGACCTTGACACCCTGGATGAGGCTGCATATGAAGAATCCAGCAGTGCCTCAGAGGATGAGGAAGCACAGAGTGATGATGAGGGCCACAACGATGACCTGTGTTTACACCAATGAGGCAGGGACACCCGGGACAATTTAATCCAAAGAACATTTAGCTAGCTCCACACACATGGATCAGCAGGAGCAGCATTGCCTGGCGCTTCCACACTTAGGTGCTACCTCTTCCACCTGAACAGCTGCAAATAAGGCCTTAGTACAGGAACATCAACATCCACTCTAACACTCATGATAATTATGTGAAAATGAAAAATGCTCCACAATGAAAAGACGCTCAGCCATAGTAACAAAGATGGACTTTATTCTGTCCACAATTAAAGCCCACATTATTATTCAGCAATGTTACAAAAAGGGTTCCCTATTCCAACACAAAATCACCAGTGACATACCCAGGGTGTGCCTAAGGTGCCTTATGCTTACGTTTTATGGTGCTACGTCTAGGTGCCGCCCCATCACTCGGAGTGTTTTGAGAGACAGCCTGCTGACTCTGCTGTCCTACTGGCCTAGATGACCTTGGTGGGCGTCCTCTGGCCTGTGGAGCCTGTGCTGGCCCCGCCTGGGAGGGAGTGGCCATTTCCAGAACTGACACATCCCCAGTTGTCGCAGCCTCAACGGAAGAAACGTTGACTGGCAGAGGGGCAGAGGAGCTGCTGCCCTCATCCGGAGCGGCCTGAGAGGAGCTCACAGCGACGACAGGCAGCTGCTGCACCGACGTGAGGTCCCTTTCAACCTCCCTGCTCACCGCAAATGCATGGGCACTGAGTGCCGACGCCTGGTGTCCACAACATCTCCCACATTGGGAATGACCACCCGTGACCAGTACGGCGGTGAGGTTTTGCAAGTCAGGGCGTATTCCAATCATATTTTGATCCATTCGGTTAAAGACCCTCTCTATGAGAGTCGCCAATCTCTCACTTGAAGGAAGCCTGAAGCTCTGCCCTGAGGGCCAAACCTTCACGTGCACTCTGCCTGGACTCCTCTTCACAGAGAGCAACTGAACCATTCCCTCATGCAACCCTGCCAGATGCAAACCCACTTCCTGCTGCCTGTCCTGCAGCTGCTGCATTGGGGACAACTCCAGAGGCACGTCATCAGTGCCGGACTCAGCATGTGCCTCGTCCCCTGCTGCCCTCCGGCTGCTGGTGCCATCGGCACTCTCTGCCCCTACCACCTCCTCCAGCGATCGTGATGTGCCCTCTCCACTGTGAGCTGGGACACTAGCCGACGGTAAATTCCCCACCGAGTTGTGTGTGTGTCTGCGCTGGTGCCTGGCTGGCTGAAATGATGTGCTGCAAGTTGCATATGTTGGCCCTGGGTGCATTGTGGTCTGGATAGTTATGGGGCTGAGGAAACATCACAAACAGTAACGACATTTGCCGTGGATCACAGGAGATTGAGAGGTCACATTATTGGCCTTCATTCCGTATGGAGGGACATAGACCGGGTGGGCAGAAGGCAACATTTCCCATTGGAGCAGGGATGAGTAACGTGGTGGCATTTATCTAAGTTGAGTGCCATGATGTTCACAGCTGAGGTGCTAAGGACCTTTTGGACAGAGTAATGTGGGGCGCCCTGGCTGAAAGGGTGCAGGAGGTCCCAAACCCCCTAAGATGGAATAAGTCTTTGGCTGTGCAGCAGCGATCCAATGGCAGTTAGACTATGGGGATAGTGGTCACAAATGGGATAAGGTGACTTTGGAAGGTGGTGGAGACACGATTCCTCAAGGGGACGAGGGACCCTCTTGTATGACCCACACGTCAGAATATCTCAGTCTGTGAATGAGCATTGTTTCAGCATTAACGATTGCAGCAACCAACAGTAGTTTGGATGGTGGGCAGACAGAGTGGATGGGACTGTGGACCTCAAATACCTGCCCGCCGGACCCCAGCCTCACTGCCCCCTGGCCGCCCTGGCCTCCTGCCTCCTCCCCAGCTCCCTGGCCTGCTCTTCAAAAGGCGTGAGGTGCTGCAGGAGGGCGCGCCCACCTCCAGTCCTCAGGCCCTCCCGGGCATTGTGGTGAGTTTTTGCCTGCAAAACAGAGAAGAGGATTTATTGGGCTGATCGCTCATGTACTCTGCACGTGCACGCTGCACCCCAACCACAGTGGCCCATCTGAGGCCTCCAGCAGCTCCTGTCCACACGATGGTGATCAGTCCCCGGAAGATAGTACGGCTGATCGCAACCCCCTCCCCCACAGCCACCTTGGACACATTCAGCGTCCATCACTTTGAATATCACAAGGCTCTTAGCGCTGATGGCCAGGAGGCACCACTAGGTGCGGCGCCAATGCCAGCAGATGGCTCTTGGCCATGACACCTTAAGGCACCCCTGCACTATCTCATTACCATCAATAAGACATGTGTTGGAGTTTGGAGTATGTGTCCAGCTGCCTCCCCTGCAGGCTGACCCCCAGACCACTCAAATGCCACAAAGACCAACATATGCTGCGGGCAGAACCCTTCTTCTCCTCAACCGCTAAGGCTGGTACAAGCATGGTCAGTACCCGTTTGTCCACCCAGCGTTTGACAGGTGCCCTATGCAGTAACGACAGCAAGATATGGTTGGGGGGGGCGGGGGGCGGGGGGTGGTGTCCAAAGGCTAAGGCTGCCTTCTGGGTCAAATGGCCAAGACAGACATAGTACTCACCCTTCCAGAGTGCAGCAAATCATTGAATCTTTTGCGGCACTGGGTTCCTGTGCGCTGCACATCATCATGAATACTTACAGCATTACCCACCTCCTCCCACGCCTGGCTGCTGACTTGGAGGGCCCTCCTCCTCCCATCCTCTGGATACAGAAGTTGCCGACGGATGCCCACCTCTTGGAGGAGGACGGCAAGGCCTGCATCGGAAAATCGGGGGTACAGTGGCCCCTCTGCAGGCCTCTCCTGCAGCCTGCCCCCCCTCCTCCTGCTCCTCCTCCTGCTCTCTGACAGCAACCTCTCTCCCTCCCCGAGTGGCCATGGTGCACTGCCTCAAGCAGGCTGCCTGGCCACTCTTTATACAGGCAGCCGGCTCCCCCATTGGAACCGGCAGTCTGAGGCCACCCGCCCCCGCTACTATTTTCCCGTACTTCACGGGAGTCACTTACCCACTGGGTGGGCCTTAATTGGCCCACCCACAGAAAATGGCGGCGTGGCCTGTTTCTTCAGCGGCAATCGGCCGCCCACCCGCAGCTGAGTCGGTCGGGCCCACCTGACTGGCAAACGAAAAATTCCGCCCAAGGAGTGTGATAAGATGGCAGGTTTAAAGAAGACATGAGAGACACTGTTCATAAACAAACAATGCCTCAAATGGACTGAAATACGCATTTATATTTGCTGACATGAATCGCATAGCAGGTGAAGATCTAACAATTAAGCCCTATTTACAATATTTTGCTCAATGGAGAATTTGATTGTTGTCCAACACAACCCTTACCACCTTTAGCAGATGAAATAATATATATTAAAAAAAATAAAAACTTGCATTACTATAGAGCCTTTCCAGACCTCTGGATGTATCAAAATGCTTTACAGGCATTGGGGTACTTTTGAATTGTAGTCATGGTTGTAATGTAGTGCAATTTAAGCACATGGACTGCATGTAGGTTATAAAACAAGGTTTGTTTATTTCATTGGCATCAAAGTGAAAGCAACTCTCAAAAGGAAAGTGTAATCCCAAGAAGCAAACTATTTAAAGAAAATATTCATTTCCAGTGCTCCAAATCTTTGTCCTATGCGGGGTCTCAGGTCCTCAATGTAGTCACCAACCAGGCTTGTTCTGCTGCCCAGCTCCTGGCTGCAGTTCTGTTCTTTCCCACTGTCTCCCATGAGGCTTCTCAGATTCAGGGGTGCTGCCGGTCAGTTTGACTAGGTTTTCAATTCCCTTCCTAGCTCCTTAGCCAACCTTAAGCGGTTTCAAGTTGACCTAGGCTCCTGACACTGCTATTTATAAGCAATGGATTAGTCCTTTCTGCTGTTTCCCTCACCTCATAGCATCTTGCTTTGCCCCTCAGTTTGTCAAAGACATTGTTCCCTGCAGGGAGGGGCCCACAGGGGTTGCTGACCAATTCCCATGCTCAGTGCTCTCCCCAACATTGCCACTTGCTGATGGAGGACCTGCTAAACACTTCCCATGATTCAGAGCTGCTGCCCCAGCAACTAGACATATCACACGGTGACTATTTATTGAGCAATTGCGTGATCAGCAGGTTCAAATAAGCTATGATAGCTAGCATGTCAGATTCCACACAGGATTGGGGTGTAGATGCTACCATTTGCTGAGGCATGGGCGTGGCATCAACCATAATCCTCTCCAAACTGGCAAAAGTGGGCTGCCTTCCATATTCAAACTTCTGGCTTAGGGCCAGAGCATTTAAATTTCCTTTGCTAGGCCTCTATCTTCTCTGGTGAAGGATGAGGAATGGAGTTGGGCTGGATGGGCTCACCATTCCTGATGTCTGTGCTGACCCTGTTACAATTCTAGCACCTCTATGGAGTATTGATTGGATGCGCCTGGTCGTGAGGCTTACTGTGGAGATAGGACAGCAAGGATTGGATTCGTGCTTGCTGGGCAGCAACATGTTCAGCCCGAGGTCTACATCCCTGTCTGTGTCAACAGTCACCTCCCTGATGGTAGCCTCTTTCCTGGACTTAGGAGTCCAGTCTTCCTCCATGATCCAGATAACGTAACCTCACACGTCAAAGGAGTACTGTTGGGGTTTGTCATTGAGTCTCTTCAATTCCCTCTGGATGTCTTCACCCCCTCACTGATTCAGCTAGCTGATTTTTCAGCTGTGTGTTCCTGGTTAATCTGAAGGCGGGGTCCAGGAGGATGATGCGTTAGAACAACTTCACCAGCTCCAAGGATATGGAGACCATGTCCTCTCCTTTAGCTTGCTTGTGCTCATAAAACTTCTGCTGCACCTGTGAAAGGCTATTGCTGCCCCAAAAACCCATGCTAAGATCTCAAGGATCCGCCGCTGACTTCTTGGACCATCTGCACCTCTCCCCAGTATTTCCTGGCGAGCTTTCCCATACAGATGTTCCATCGTGAGCACTGCATGCTCTCTCATTGAGGCTCCTGGATGCCATGACCAGATGTGTGTCCTCAATCCAGTCCTCAGTCACCAGGTCATTGGACGTCTCTGGTCTTCCTCAGTCTGTCTGGCTTCCCACCCTTTGGCAGATAGAATATCCGTTGGGGATATACCACCTTTACCCTGCTACATTGAAGGAGGGCACACTGGAAGCCACTTTTTGGCCACTGCTTTGAGGCTCAGCTTCATCCTGTGAAACCTACGCCTCTGCTAGAGCTGCAGCTATTTGAGCCTACCTTGCTGACAGGGCCAGTTCCAGTCCTTTCATCATCTGCTCGATCACAGCCAGGCACCTTTTCCATTTCGTCTGCCATGCTCTGATGCCTGTACTGTAGAACCCTGTGACTGCACCAGGATGTAACTTATGATTTAAGCACATGAATTGCATGGAGGTTATAAAACACGGTTTGTTCATTCCATGGGCATCAAAGCAGTATCAACCCTCAAGGGAAAGTGTTACACCAAGAAGCAAACTATTTACAGAGAATATTCACTGCCGATGCTCCAAATCTCTGTCCTATTTGGGGCCTTGGCTTCTCAAAGCAGTCACTCACCAGGCTAGTTCAGACTTATTCTGCTGCCCAGCTCCTGGCTGCAGTTCTGCTCTCTCTTTCTCTCTCTCCCCCTCATGAGGCTTCCCAGATTCAGGGGTGCTGCCAGTCGGTTTGACTAGGTTTCCAATTTCCTTCCTGGCTCTTTAGCCACCCTCACGGGCTTCAAACAGACCTTGGCTCCTACCACACTGCCACTCACAAGCACTGGATTAGTCCTTGCAGCTTTCTCCATCTCCCCATGGCATCTGGCTCCACTCCTCAGTTTGTCAAATACCACTGTTCCCTGCAAGGAGGGGCCCACAGGGCTGACCAGTTCCCCTCTACTGTGCTCTTCCCCTAACTGCTGCTGGAGGCCCCGCTATAGTAGGAAATACAACAGCCAATTTGTGCAAAGCAAGTTTCCATAAACAGCAATATTATAATGATCAGGTAATCTGTTTTTATGTTCATTGAAGGATAAATATTGAGTAGGATACTGGGATAGCCCCCCTGCTTTTTTCAAAATAGTGCCATAGAGTCTTTTACATCCACCTGAGAGGGCAGGCAGGGGCCCTATTTAATGTCTCATCCAAAAGACTGCAACTCCGGCAGTACAGCACTACTTTGGTACTACGCTGGAGTAATAGCCTAGATTTCTGTGCCCTGCATAAGGTTTGAATCTACAATGCCTAACTCAGAGTTGAGACTGAAACCAACTAAGCCACAGTTGACACCAGCAACATACCGTGACGGCAGTAAAAATGAATTTGAACCTATCCACAGATGATTAAGATACCTTTTCCAGAATAGTATTGTTTTATAGATTCTAACAAGCAGCACGGCCTTTGCAAGAATAATTGGATGACTATTGCTGAAGGAAAAGAGAGATACAGTCAGAGCTTTTTATCTTGCACTCATCAGGATAGATGCAAGAATGCCAAATTTCAAAGTGAGCAACCATTTATATCGTATGAGAAAAGGGTGTTGATTGTTTGGCTAGTTGACTATGATCAGTTGAGGTATTGCATGAAGAGTGCATCAGGGAACTATTGTCTCCCATAATATAAAAAGAAAAAAACTGTGGATGCTGGAAATCCAAAACAAAAACAGAATTACCTGGAAAAACTCAGCAGGTCTGGCAGCATCGGCGGAGAAGAAAAGAGTTGACGTTTCGAGTCCTCATGACCCTTCGACAGAACTTGCGTTCGAGTCCAAGAAAGAGTTGAAATATAAGCTGGTTTAAGGTGTGTGTGTGGGGGGCGGAGAGATAGAGAGACAAAGAGGTGGAGGGGGGGTGGGGGGGTGTGGTTGTAGGGACAAACAAGCAGTGATAGAAGCAGATCATCAAAAGATGTCAACGACAATAGTACAATAGAACACATAGGTGTTAAAATTAAAGTTGGTGATATTATCTAAATGAATGTGCTAATTAAGAATGGATGGTAGGGCACTCAAGGTATAGCTCTAGTGGGTTTTTTTTTATATAATGGAAATAGGTGGGAAAAGGAAAATCTTTATAATTTATTGGAAAAAAAAATGGGAAGGGGGAAACAGAAAGGGGGTGGGGATGGGGGAGGGAGCTTACGACCTAAAGTTGTTGAATTCAATATTCAGTCCAGAAGGCTGTAAAGTCCCTAGTCGGAAGATGAGGTGTTGTTCCTCCAGTTTGCGTTAGGCTTCACTGGAACAATGCAGCAAGCCAAGGACAGACATGTGGGCAAGAGAGCAGGGTGGAATGTTGAAATGGCAAGCAACAGGGAGGTTTGGGTCATTCTTGCGGACAGACCGCAGTTGTTCTGCAAAGCGGTCGCCCAGTTTACGTTTGGTCTCCCCAGTGTAGAGGAGACCACATTGGGAGCAACGGATGCAGTAGACTAAGTTGGGGGAAATGCAAGTGAAATGCTGCTTCACTCGAAAGGAGCGTTTGGGTCCTTGGACGGTGAGGAGGGAGGAAGTGAAGGGGCAGGTATTGCATTTTTTGCGTGGGCATGGGGTGGTGCCATAGGAGGGGGTTGAGGAGTAGGGGGTGATGGAGGAGTGGACCAGGGTGTCCCGGAGGGAGCGATCCCTACGGAATGCCGATAAGGGGGGTGAAGGGAAGATGCGTTTGGTGGTGGCATCATGCTGGAGTTGGCGGAAATGGCGGAGGATGATCCTTTGAATGCGGAGGCTGGTGGGGTGATAAGTGAGGACAAGGGGGACCCTATCATGTTTCTGGGAGGGAGGAGAAGGCGTGAGGGCGGATGCGCGGGAGATGGGCCGGACACGGTTGAGGGCCCTGTCAACGACCGTGGGTGGAAAACCTCGGTTAAGGAAGAAGGAGGACATGTCAGAGGAACTGTTTTTGAATGTAGCATCATCGGAACAGATGCGACGGAGGCGAAGGAACTGAGAGAATGGGATGGAGTCCTTACAGGAAGCAGGGTGTGAGGAGCTGTAGTCGAGATAGCTGTGGGAGTCGGTGGGTTTGTAATGGATATTGGTGGACAGTCTATCACCAGAGATTGAGACAGAGAGGTCAAGGAAGGGAAGGGAAGTGTCAGAGATGGACCACGTGAAAATGATGGAGGGGTGGAGATTGGAAGCAAAATTAATAAATTTTTCCAAGTCCTGACGAGAGCATGAAGCGGCACCGAAGTAATCATCGATGTACCGGAGAAAGAGTTGTGGAAGGGGGCCGGAGTAGGACTGCAACAAGGAATGTTCCACATACCCCATAAAGAGACAGGCATAGCTGGGGCCCATGCGGGTACCCATAGCCACACATTTTATTTGGGGGAAGTGAGAGGAGTTGAAGGAGAAATTGTTCAGTGTGAGAACAAGTTCAGCCAGACGGAGGAGAGTAGTGGTGGATGGGGATTGTTCGGGCCTCTGTTCGAGGAAGAAGCTAAGGGCCCTCAGACCATCCTGGTGGGGGATGGAGGTGTAGAGGGATTGGACGTCCATGGTGAAGAGGAAGCAGTTGGGGCCAGGGAACTGGAAATTGTTGATGTGACGTAAGGTGTCAGAGGAATCACGGATGTAGGTGGGAAGGGACTGGACAAGGGGAGAGAGAAGGGAGTCAAGATAACGAGAAATGAGTTCTGTGGGGCAGGAGCAAGCTGAGACGATCGGTCTACCGGGGCAGTTCTGTTTGTGGATTTTGGGTAGGAGATAGAAGCGGGCCGTCCGAGGTTGGGCGACTATCAGGTTGGAAGCTGTGGGAGGGAGATCCCCAGAGGAGATGAGGTCACTGACAGTCCTGGAAACAATGGCTTGATGTTCAGTGGTGGGGTCATGGTCCAGGAAGAGGTAGGAGGAAGTGTCTGCGAGTTGACGCTCAGCCTCCGCGAGGTAGAGGTCAGTGCGCCAGACAACAACAGCACCACCCTTGTCAGCGGGTTTGATGACAATGTCAGGGTTGGACCTGAGAGAATGGAGTGCAGTAAGTTCAGAGAGAGACAGGTTAGAATGGGTGAGAGGAGCAGAGAAATTGGTGCTGTTGTTGTCTGGCGCACTGACCTCTACCTCGCGGAGGCTGAGCGTCAACTCGCAGACACTTCCTCCTACCTCTCCCTGGACCATGACCCCACCACTGAACATCAAGCCATTGTTTCCAGGACTGTCAGTGACCTCATCTCCTCTGGGGATCTCCCTCCCACAGCTTCCAACCTGATAGTCGCCCAACCTCGGACGGCCCGCTTCTATCTCCTACCCAAAATCCACAAACAGAACTGCCCCGGTAGACCGATCGTCTCAGCTTGCTCCTGCCCCACAGAACTCATTTCTCGTTATCTTGACTCCCTTCTCTCTCCCCTTGTCCAGTCCCTTCCCACCTACATCCGTGATTCCTCTGACACCTTACGTCACATCAACAATTTCCAGTTCCCTGGCCCCAACCGCTTCCTCCTCTTCACCATGGACGTCCAATCCCTCTACACCTCCATCCCCCAACAGGATGGTCTGAGGGCCCTTAGCTTCTTCCTCGAACAGAGGCCCGAACAATCCCCATCCACCACTACTCTCCTCCGTCTGGCTGAACTTGTTCTCACACTGAACAATTTCTCCTTCAACTCCTCTCACTTCCTCCAAATAAAATGTGTGGCTATGGGTACCCGCATGGGCCCCAGCTATGCCTGTCTCTTTATGGGGTACGTGGAACATTCCTTGTTGCAGTCCTACTCCGGCCCCCTTCCACAACTCTTTCTCCGGTACATCGATGATTACTTCGGTGCCGCTTCATGCTCTCGTCAGGACTTGGAAAAATTTATTAATTTTGCTTCCAATCTCCACCCCTCCATCATTTTCACGTGGTCCATCTCTGACACTTCCCTTCCCTTCCTTGACCTCTCTGTCTCAATCTCTGGTGATAGACTGTCCACCAATATCCATTACAAACCCACCGACTCCCACAGCTATCTCGACTGCAGCTCCTCACACCCTGCTTCCTGTAAGGACTCCATCCCATTCTCTCAGTTCCTTCGCCTCCGTCGCATCTGTTCCGATGATGCTACATTCAAAAACAGTTCCTCTGACATGTCCTCCTTCTTCCTTAACCGAGGTTTTCCACCCACGGTCGTTGACAGGGCCCTCAACCGTGTCCGGCCCATCTCCCGCGCATCCGCCCTCACGCCTTCTCCTCCCTCCCAGAAACATGATAGGGTCCCCCTTGTCCTCACTTATCACCCCACCAGCCTCCGCATTCAAAGGATCATCCTCCGCCATTTCCGCCAACTCCAGCATGATGCCACCACCAAACGCATCTTCCCTTCACCCCCCTTATCTGCATTCCGTAGGGATCGCTCCCTCCGGGACACCCTGGTCCACTCCTCCATCACCCCCTACTCCTCAACCCCCGCCTATGGCACCACCCCATGCCCACGCAAAAAATGCAATACGTGCCCCTTCACTTCCTCCCTCCTCACCGTCCAAGGACCCAAACACTCCTTTCAAGTGAAGCAGCATTTCACTTGCATTTCCCCCAACTTAGTCTACTGCATCCGTTGCTCCCAATGTGGTCTCCTCTACATTGGAGAGACCAAACGTAAACTGGGCGACCGCTTTGCAGAACAACTGCGGTCTGTCCGCAAGAATGACCCAAACCTCCCTGTCGCTTGCCATTTCAACACTCCACCCTGCTCTCTTGCCCACATGTCTGTCCTTGGCTTGCTGCATTGTTCCAGTGAAGCCCAACGCAAACTGGAGGAGCAACACCTCATCTTCCGACTAGGGACTTTACAGCCTTCTGGACTGAATATTGAATTCAACAACTTTAGGTCGTAAGCTCCCTCCCCCATCCCCACCCCCTTTCTGTTTCCCCCTTCCCCTTTTTTTTTCCAATAAATTATAAAGATTTTCCTTTTCCCACCTATTTCCATTATATAAAAAAAAACAACTAGAGCTATACCTTGAGTGCCCTACCATCCATTCTTAATTAGCATATTCGTTTAAGATAATATCACCAACTTTAATTTTAACACCTATGTGTTCTATTGTACTATTGTCGTTGACATCTTTTGATGATCTGCTTCTATCACTGCTTGTTTGTCCCTACAACCACACCCCCCCACCCCCCCTCCACCTCTTTGTCTCTCTATCTCTCCGCCCCCCACACACACACCTTAAACCAACTTATATTTCAACTCTTTCTTGGACTCGAATGCAAGTTCTGTCGAAGGGTCATGAGGACTCGAAACGTCAACTCTTTTCTTCTCCGCCAATGCTGCCAGACCTGCTGAGTTTTTCCAGGTAATTCTGTTTTTGTATTGTCTCCCACGCTTTGTTTAATTTTTAAAAAGGCACAATGCCTGGACATATTCCTCTTGCCTACAAAAGACAGGTCCTTGCATATGAATATGTGGCTTCTAGAAAGCATAAATGAGCCAAATTGCAAACCCAACTGATAATCTTAAATTGGTTGTTAGTGTACTACTTAGCATGCTCGGGATTGCTCAGCAATGCAATTTCATGATTGGAAAGCATCTGCTGAACAATCTTGAGTGTGCTAAGAATTACACTAACAACTAATTTACTATCATCAATCAGGCCTGCAATGTGGCTTACTTATGCTTATGAAAAGATGCATATATTCATATACAGGGACCTACCCTTTGAAGGCAAATAGAACAGGCAATGCACCTTTTTTGAATTAAACAAAAGTGTGGGGTACAGTAGCTCCCTGGTGCACCCTCCATGGCAACACCTTGACCAGAGTGGACTTGCCAAACAATCGGCACCCTTTTCTCATTAGTAGAAATGGTTGCTCCCTTTGAAATTTGGTATTCTTGTATCTGAAGATGGAAACCTTCAGCAACATGTCTCTATTTTTAGCAAAAACCAGATGATAAAATGCATCGCAGTTGTGATATTCATGATGACTTTGAATGGTTTTGCTAGAACTGAAGGCTGCAAGAGAATCCCACAGTGTTTCTGCAGCAATAGAATCTCTGAAGACAGTGCTGTCAATCACACATGATTAAACGCACAATGCATGGAATGCTAACAAGCTATTTATTTCTAACTAAGTCCTAAATATTTGCTATCAGAACCAGATTTATCATAATTAAGTATGCAGAGCAATCAATTTTGCCCAATTCCTGTGGACAACTCATCTGCCAGCCAATTACTCACCTGCGTGAGGGAGGGCAAGTTCCATTTTATGCCCTTGATTTCAAAACTTTACACATCTTAAGGGCAATTAGGGGTGGACAACAAATGCTGACCTTGCCAGTGACACCAACATCTCATCAAAGAATAACACAAAATTAAAGCAGCAATTTCCCTAATTCGCACACGTCAAACAGCACAACAAACTTTAGCAGGTTGTGTGGGGTCACACTGAGTTGTAATCTGATACCAAATGGCTTTCACACTAACTAGGATAAGTGCAAATATTAGAATTACATATAGTTTGCAGAAACAGGAAATTTGGCATAACTACTTATGCTGACATGAGCCTCAACCATCCTTCTTCATCAAACCCAATTGACATTTTCTTCTGTTCCTCCTCCCTCATGTACTAGTCCAGTTTCCCCTTAACTTCATCTACAGTAATTGCCTCAACTACTCTTGAGGTAGTGAGTTCACATTCTCATCACCCTCCAAGTAAATAAGTGTCCCCTAAATTCTTTATTGGATTTATTGGTGGTCTAAGTTTTGGCTTTTCTTACATTTGGAAACATCTTCTTTTTGTCTGCTCCTTCTTAATTTTAAAGACCTCCATCCAGTCATCCCTCAACCTTCTCTTTACTGGAGAAAGAAAATTCACCCTATTTTGTCTTTCTTCATTGCTTCAGTTAACACATCGACCTTAAACTTTGAGACTCAGACATTCGAAACGAGGGCTTATTTATTTAAAATTAATTCTCATGATGTGGGTGTCGCTGACAAGGTTGACATTTTTGCCCATTTCTTGGTTTCTTTCGAAGCTTTCAAACAAATCTTCTAGAGTTATTACATAGGTTAAACTCCGGGGTTCTGGACACTATAAAGCATTGCTCTAAACATCTACATTTTTAATGGCAAGAAATAACATTACAGTCAACAAATTTCTAGCTTTTACAAGAGAAGAGTCCCTCCTAGATCTTAGTGCATGGATTTAAGTATTTAAGGTCCATTTGACTCTTCTGGTTCATATTATTTGAAAGGAAATACCATTCTAAAATCAAAGGGCATCAGATTTAAACAATTGTAACAGTGCACTAAGATAAAAGCAAAAAACTGCGGATGCTGGAAATCCAAAACAAAAACAAAAATACCTGGAAAAACTCAGCAGGTCTGGCAGCATCTGTGGATAGGAGCACAGTTAACGTTTCGAGTCCAAATGACCCTTCAACAGAACTAAGTAAAAATAGAAGAGAGGTGAAATATATATCTGTTGAAGGGTCATTCGGACTCAAAATGTTAACTGTGCTCCTATCCACAGAAGCTGCCAGACTTGCTGAGTTTTTCCAGGTATTTTTGTTTTTGTTTTGTAACAGTAAACTCATCATCTCTATTCTACGGGCATTATTTAACAATATTTTATTGTGTTTAGAAATGTAACAAAAGTACAACATTCCACAACTCCAAGTTAATTAACGTTGTGCTACTAATGATGACTGGATTTAGTGTGTATTGATTTGTTGGAATATTACATTGAATTAAAACTTAAAATATTTCAGGGAGATGAGGCAAGCAGGAAAAGATTTCTTCTCTTAAACTTCACTGTTTCTTTTGTTTGCTTCTAGGATTTAATTGCTTTTTTTAGTAGGTTTTTAGGTTCCTCTAATTTAAACATCCCTTTGTCAATAAAATCTTAAAGGAAACATTAACTTAAAAACATTTTCAATTCAGAAAAGGAACTTAGAATTGCTGGTGAAACTGTAATTGCAGTAACTGGAAGTGTTACCAGTATGAGTTGAGTCAGATGCTTTATTTTAAATCCAGAGGTGTCAAAGCTTGAAGATTCCTAACAGATGGATTTTCCACACAAACTGTATACAAACATATGGAGGAACTGTCATCCTCCTGGGAGATAGCTGATTTGGGAATAGAAGGATTTTATGGTTTGTATGCAATGGTGAACATGGTCCTGGGGAGCACAATTTATGCAGGATCTAACATATGAAATTTGCACTTTTTGCTGTTTTTCCATATTACCTAACACACTCTGTTTATGTCATCATCACGTAACTGCAAATCCCACAGCCGGTCTAAAGCTACCCAGCCCTTCCAATGCACAAACAGCTGCTGTTAACTCTAGCACTGGTCAACAACTTGAGTTATTTTACAGATTGCCTGGACGATGTCCAATTTTCCAGGCTTTAAGCCAACTAGATTTCTCCATGTCAGCTTCTATTAAAATGAATTCTTGTACTCCAAGATCTTTATTTTACATTATGGTTACAAGAACACTTGCTAAAAGCACAGAACAACAAAAGGTCCTTGTGAAATCTAACTGATTACTATTCACAGGGAGAGCCATTGCCTTTTATCACCATACTCTACATTAATTTTGTCTGCTTAATTGTGTGTGATATCTTATCAGATGTATTTTTAAAAAAAATGAGGATAAACATACTATATCTGCTGTGGTAACTTTTTAACTTCCTCATAGATAAGAAAATCTGTGGTGTATTTTATCCTTGAAGCTATCATGATTTATCATTTAACCAAGGGCAGCATCCACTGTTCAGCATTCAGGGGCGGGCCCCGCACACCGACCTGTAAAATGACGCTGTGGTCATCGGGCGTGTGTCCTGGCGTCACTGCGCATCATTCCGATCTTTTGTTCTGTGGGCATGCACCAGAGTCAGCTGTGTGCCTGCGGAAATGTCACAGGCCTGTTAAGGCCATTGAAAATCTAATTAACCAATTGGTCAGGGCTGCTTGTCCAACCTTAAGGTTGGCTGGCAGGCGAAGAGCCCAGGCGGCCTTCGCATTTTTCAGGAAACCTCATCCACGGGTGGGATGGGGTTTCATGAAGGGCTTATTAAATGAATAAATATTTTTTATCTATTTCATAAACATGTCCCAGCTCATGTGACACTGTCACATGAGGGGACATGTGTAAATTATTTTTTGCCCTTTTTATTTAAAGTTCTCATCATGAACTTAATCTCCCTGAGGCAGCTCCCTGCCTCAGGAAGATTTCTGCGCTCCTTTTCACCCATGCGTGCGAAAGAGCACAGGCCCCGACTTTCCCTCCTCCCCCCCACCTGCCCAGGTGGCGCTGAATGCTACCAGGTGCAGGTCACACTGGGTGGGCCTTAATTGGCCTGCCCACCTAAAATGGCGGTGCACAGCCGATCGCGGGCCGCGATTGGCTCCGCGCCTGCCTGCGCCCACTCCCTACCGGCCCACCCAATGGGGAGAAAATTCTCCCCCAACAGTAGTTTACATTTCTAAGCACTACTCACATGTATCTCAGTGCCGTTTGTAGGGTGAAGGGATAACACTGGGTGCCAGGTGGGGATAAAAAGGAAAGTGGTATAGTTAGAGATGTCTGAAAGTCTGGTTCAAGTCAAACTTTTTGAGGAAGCTTTTGAAAGAAGAAGAAAGTAGAATAGACTGATTTAGGAAAAAGGCTCCAAAATGCAGGGGCAGAGTGACTGGAAGAGTGCCCACCAATGGTGAAGCAAGGAAAATGAGGATCAAGGAGAACCTAGCATCAGTGAAATGAAGGCTATATTTTGGGGATGTTGACTAGCTAAAACCAAGACCTTGTAGCCATCAACTTTCCAGTGAAATGCAGTATAGCCTGTTTCCGTAGTAAAGTAGTGGCTAACTCCATCATAAAAATCACTCACTTATAACCTCAATTTGTTATCATACAACGTTAAATATTTTAAAGAACACTTTTCAAGCAAAAATAATTATAAGCATGTTTTTCTTTATGTGTATTGGTGGGTATTAGAGGCCATAAAACTGTGGAGATGAGATAAAATGGAGAATTTACAAAGATTTGAATGGAGAAAAGCAGAAAGATATTGGCTGATTTCAGCCATGTCAAGATAGACTGCAGTAAAGGTAGCGTGTGGTCAAATTGGGGAACATCCAGGAAGGCACGCTGTAGGGTTATTTAGTTCTGGATTATTAAATGGGGAAATAGTTGATGTGGCAGTGGGAGAACAATCAGGAAATTGTGAACACAACACAGTTAAGCTCAATGAATGAATAGAAAAGTTGGAAGATGTGGGTGATGGATTGGAAAAATGTAAAGTTCAGTAAAATAAGAGATATTGCTAAAAAGAGAGATGTGCTGAAGCTTTTCATTTTGCACTCATCAGGACAAATGCAAGAATGCCAAATTTCAAATGTTCTCAACAATATGCACTACAGGAGAAAAAAGGGTGCTGATTGGTTGGCAAGTTGACTCTGATTAGCCAAGGTGTTGCCCATGGAGAATGCAAAAGGGAACTATATCTTCCCAAACTCCCGGGCAATTCAAAAAAGGTGCAAGGCTTGAACACATCCCATTGTTTGCAGAGAATAGGTCCCTGAGTATGAATGTATATTGCTTCTAGCAAGCATAAATGGGCCATGTCACGAGCTTGATTGATCATCCTAAATTGGTTGGTGGTGCAGCTATTAGTACACTCAGGATTGTTCAGCAAGTGCTGCCAAGCATGGAATCACAAATAACAGCCAATGTTTTGTTTTAGGTATGATACCCTGTAAGAATTTTGTTTGGTTCAATGAGATCAGCTCTCATTCTTCTAGATAATACAGGCCCAGTCTCCTTACTCTCTCCTCATATGACAATCTCACCATCCCAGGAATCAGGAGGATCAGGATTAAGGGTAGCAAGAGAAGCTGATTCCAATTTAACGGAATATTTCCCAATCAAGAGAACTTTGAAAGATTATAATTAGGGCATGTGCAATGTTCTTTCTTACTTCCTCTAAAACTCTGGGATGGAAACGATCTGTTCCTGGGGATTTGTCACTCTTTAGTGCTATTGTTTTCTTCATGACTATTATTTTGCTTACATTAATTTTGGTGAATCCCTGCCCTTGATTCAATGTTAGTTTCCTTGGGACTTTTGGCATGCTGATCCATTCCTCTACTGGCAATAGTGATGTAAAGTAATTACTAATTATGTAAAAGGAAAATATTGCAAATGCTGGAAATCTAAAATAAAAACTAAAATATCTCTTATTTTACTGAACTTTACATTTTTCCAATCCATCACCCACATCTTCCAACTTTTCTATTCATTCATTGAGCTTAACTGTGTTGTGTTCACAATTTCCTGATTGTTCTCCCACTGCCACATCAACTATTTCCCCATTTAATATTCCAGAACTAAATAAACCTACAGCGTGCCTTCCTGGATGTTCCCCAATTTGACCACACGCTACCTTTACTGCAGTCTATCTTGACATGGCTGGAAATATTCAACAGGTCAGGCAGCATATGTGGAGAGAGAATCAGATTTAACGTTTCAGATCTGTGGTGATTCATCAGAACTCCTGTTAACTCTGTTACTCTCTCGGCAGGTGCAACCTCCACACTATTTAGCAACCAACCCACAGCAAAGTGTACATGAAGCAGGGCCTTAGCAGGCAGACATTTGCTGTGTTCAACGAATGATTCTGATGTTTGGCCATCAAACCTACCTTGAAATAAAACAGAAGATACTGGAAATACTCAGCAGGTCTAGCAGCATCTGCGGAGAGAAACAGTTATGTTCTAGGCCAACGTAACAGGTTTTAAGCAAGTGCAGAGGTGGGGAGGGGGTGGGTGGGAGATGGTGGGTGAAGAGCAATAGGGAAGTTCTGCGATGGAATGAAAGGCACCAGAGAGATGATATGAAACAATCTGCAATCTGAGCTGATTCACAATCAGCCCTGGAGACATTGTCAAAATGGTAGTACTTTGCTACATGTTGCAAGGTACCTTGGAATTGACTTAGACTTGGAAAATATAATCCATCATATCGAAATTCAAGACTTTTTAGTCTGGACTTCTTGCCCTTATTTGAATGATGCTTTTCCTCCCTTAAGTTAATCCAGGCCCAGAATGCAGTTATTTCCTAAGACAGGCTAGTGACAAAAGCTGGGACACCATTGGTGCTTAGCTTCAGAAAATAATGGGCAGAATTTTGCCCTTGATGGGCGAGCGGGCCCCACCGGCTCGGCGGTGGGCGGGCAGATGACCCCCGCCACCGAAATGGGGCCCGCTGCCATTTTGAGTTGGCGGGCCAATTAAGGCCCGCCCAGCAGCCTGCCCGATGGGAAGCGCTATGCGTTATGCACTTCCTGTGTGGGTGGGGAGGGAACCCAACTATCAAAGTGCACTCTTTCACGCATGCCTGTGAAAGAGCGCACTGCTCCCTGAGCAAAGTGCTGTCTCAGGGAGTTTACCGACAGGTAAGAAAAGTCAAAAAATAGAGAAATATTAAAATTAATTACATGTCCCCCTCATGTGACAATGTCACACATGTTAATAAGAAACACATACGGCGATTTGGGGGCGGGGCCCACTCGCCGAGGGGAAAATGACGCGGGATGATGTCGGGAGGAATCCCTGATGTCATCCCAGTCCATTTAAATATTGAGGAAGGTGGGCAGACAGTGAAATCAGCTGTCCACCCGCCGACCTGTCAATGGCCAATTAAGGCCATTGACAGGCTAACTAACCTTGTTAAAGAACCTGCCCGTCCAAGCTTAAGGCTGGCGGGTAGGCCAGGAACCCCAACGGGCTCCAGATTATTCATGAAACTTCATCCACGAGCGGGATGAGGTTTCAAGTTCGTTTTTAAAAAAATCAATAAACTTTATGGGCAGTATTTTGCCCTCAGATGGTGGACGGGCCCCACCACTGAAACGGGGCCTGCTGCCATTTTAAGTGGGCGGGACAATTAAGGCCCGCCCAGCGGCCTGCCCGACAGGAAGTGTTTCCTGTGTGTGGTGGGGGTGGGGGGGGGGTGGATTCCCCAACTGTCAAAGTGTGCTCTTCCGCGCATGCACGTGAAAGAGCGCACCACCTCCTGAGGCAAAGTCCTGGCTCTGGGAGAATGGTGACAGTGGAAAAATCTTTAAAAATAGACACATTAAAAATATTAGTAACATGTCCCCCTCATGTGACAATGTCACATGAGATGGGACATGTTAATAAAGAACATATAAACTTTATTATTTTTGTACAAAATGGACATGAAACTTCATCCCGCCAGTGGATGAAGTTTCATGGGTAATCTGGAGCCCGGTGGGGTTCCTGGCCTACCCGCCAGCCTTAAGGTTGGACGGGCAGGGTCTTTAACAAGGTTAATTAGCCTGTCAATGGCCTTAATTGGTCATTGACAGGTCGGCGGACAGACAGCTGATTTCGCTGTCCGCCCACCTTCCTGAAGATTTAAATGGACCGGGATGACTTCAGGGGTTCCTCCCGATGTCATCTTGTGTCATTTTCCCCTCGGTGAGCGGGCCCCGCCCCCAAATCACCGAGGGGAAAATGTCTTCTAATATCTTATGCACAAAGTGAATGTGTGCTAACTGTAAAATAATAGAAAGTGTTTGCCTGCCTGAAGCTGTCTTGCACAAGAACCAATGATAAGTGTTGGGAAAAGTCTAAATTGTAACAAAGTTTCCAGGCATTTTCTATAAAGCCAATAAAATTCTGTAGGTGATGGTTTCCCCATTTGGCTAACTGAACAATATGTCATGTGCGTTTTTAAAAAGAAATTTAAAGATAAAAACTCATGATCAAAACTCATAGGCTTGGAGTATAATTTACCTTCAGCGATTTCAGCTCTAACTGAAGGATCAATTATGAGGTTGTAAAAGTCTGGAACAGTTTGCCAAATTCTTGTCAAAATTAAACACTGCTGTGAATTTAATGGCATACTTGCTGGATGAAAGATACATGATGTTTCCAGCAAACAGAATGCAACAGGCTGAATAGTATCCAGCAACATTTGGAGCCATGAATGTAAACTGATCTCTTGGGCCGATACAAAAATTGTCTGCAGTTAATAGCTTGCATAGCTTAAATCACCATTAAAAAACGATTAAGAATTCTCTGGCCATTCGTTTCTTAAACGAATTCTTAAAGCACATAATTCAGTCATAAGAAAGTCTTGCTTTTAGCTTATATGGCACCTTTCGCAACCTTAGAACAACCAAAAATCAATCCACAAGCCAATGTAGTACTTTAGAACTGTGGCCACTGATGTAATGCAGAAAAACAGCCAAGTTGCATCTAGCAAGGTCCCACAAATAGCAATGTAATAGTGACAAAATAATCTGTTTTGTATAATGTTGGTTGAGAGATAAGTATTAGCCAGGACATTGGGAGAACCCCTCTGCACTTCATCAACATTGTGCCACAAGACCTTTTACATCCACTTGAGAAGGCAGACTGGGCTTCAGTAGAGCGATTCAGCTAAAAGACTCCTGCTGTACTCACAGAAATATCAGCCTAGTTAAACAATATATTCCTAAATTCTCATTTGTTCATCTTAAATTCTGGGTGAAATGTTGGGGTACATATTCAGATAGTCAGACATTAAGATCATTTTAGACAGTAAGTGCATAATCTTGCTGTTCATCCATTAATGTTCTCTAGAAATTAGGCTCTAATTGTTAAAGTATAAAAGTTAATAAATTCACTCATATGGCATTTGAGAGGTATTAACTATTTCATTTAAACACCTGTGTTAAAATAGGCAATAAAAAATGCACATGAATGTTAAAGCTGTATGCTAATATTCAAAAATCAATATGACTGTTAAAAATGTGTATGCTAATATTAAAACATCAGCATCTCAACTTACTGCTGCTCAAAAATTAATATACTTAAATTAAAGCTATGCAGATGTAATGCCTCAGCAAAGGCACATGACATGTATTAATGATCATATGTTTCTCACAATAAAGGGCAGAAAATGGAAAGCAAAACAAGATGGCACAATTTTCTGAGGGTGAAATGTATTCCTGGCCAGAGAATTCTTAAACGTAAAAATGTTTCTCTTTGCCACAAAGTCTACTTTGTCAACCACAGTATGGGAGAGAGGATACAAAAAGTCACAGATCCCATAGGGCACTTAGGATTGCTTTGGGGAGAGGACTAAAAATTGAAGATAACATACAATAATCTACATGGCAACAAAGAAGAAACAGAGGGCTTCAAAACATTTAGTTAACCAAAGTGGACAACTGGCAAAATATTACAAATTGTAGGGAAAATGGGTATGGGTATAAGAAGAAAGTGACCTGTGGTGTCCTGAAGTTTCTATACTGGAGCCTCAGCTTTCATCATGTTTACTTAGATGAAGGAATGGAGTGTTATGAATTCAAGTTTGCCTGCAACACTAAGCAAGGTGACAAAGTAAAATAGTGCAGATAGGAGCAAAAAGTTGCAAAACAACGTAGCCAGATTAAATGAGTGGGCAAAACTGTGACACATGGGCCTGAGTTGGGAAAATTCCCGGCTCTGCGAACCTGACTTACGAGAAACAGCCCCAGAAGTTATGATGGAGAGGGGGGTGGGAGTGTGGTGTTGTTGTGGGGGCAGGGTGTAACCGACCGTGGAAACAGCTCGGTGGCAGCACAGGAGCTGTCGGTTGTGAAGTGCGAAGGTTAGCTGGGCGAAAGGCTGGCCTCAGTGAAATGGCACTTTATCTCAGCTGCAGAAAAACCCAATAAAACACTCCTCTGGCCCGCCCCCTTCACACCCTCTCATCCCCCACATACTCTCCATGCCCCATCCATGCCATTTCATTCCCCTCCACCCACCCTTATGGCCCTATATGGCCCTATGCCAACCCACACCAATCTATAGCCCCTCATACTCTCCATGCCAATGTATGCCCCTCGACCTACCCCTCTAGCCCTTTATCGCCATTGCTACCTTGGTGCTAACTCATGCCAACCCATGCCAACCCACAATCCTTTGCCCTTACACCCTCCCTGCCAGCTCACCCAGTATCCATCATGGTCAGACCCAAGGACCCATGTGGAGAGGAAATAAAATAAAGTTCTAAGTGTCTATTGATAAATTTGCTATTTACATAAAGACACTCTCCTTGATAAAACCCCATTCACTATATTTAAACTCCTTCAACACTTAATCCCCTATAACAACAAGTATTTGTATTCACACCCCCATTTCAAAGAAGTTATAAGCACTTGGAGCTGTCAAACTGTAAACTGACAGGCACCTCATTGTGATGAAAGGTGTGAAATCAGTCATGTAGCACAAATCTTATGATAGCCCCAGGCTTATGTCAATAAATAGAGTGAAATAGCAAGCACTAATTGTTTAAACCTGCTTTTTTCAAAAAATTAAAGACAGGAGATTTAAATCCCCTGACAGTTTCTTTGACAGTTCACTTGCAATTCTCGGTTCCACTGAATTTATCTACTTTTTACACACATTCATGTATACTTCTAACAATTCCAATGGGTGCTTGACCCCTCCCAAAGAACGCCTTACCTCTCCAAAAGGTGTCCGTGGACCTCTCCAAAATGGTACACTAACTCTCCAAGTACTCTGCTAACTCTAGACTTTCCTCTGCTAGTTCTAAAGTGCACGTCGTGTTTTGCACTGGCCAAAATTGGATTGGTTCTGACTGAAGGCAGCTCCACCTTAATACATACAGCTGCCTCCATAAACCGTAGATGTGTCAAGTGCAACCCACCCCCATTCCACACCCCCCCCCGACCCCCGACCCCCGCCACCCACCACCCTCCCCCCCCCCGCCGCATAAATGGTAAATGGTAGGGGCCTGCTTTGGGGGTGGGACTTCCAGATTGAGGCCTCTGGCATCATCTTTGCTAAGACAAAGCCTCTCCATCTGCGCAAAAATTGAGGCCATGGAGTTTAATATAGGGAAGTGTGAGGACATCCAGATTGGATCTGAGGAAGATAGATCAGGATATTTTCTGAATAGTGAGAAACTGGGAACTTTTGATGGGTAGAAAGATTTAGAAGTCCAGTACAGAAATCAGTTAAAGCTTGTGGACAGGTAAAAAGAATAAATAAAAGGGCTAGCGGAATTTTGGCCTTTATCACAAGGGAGCTGGAATACAAAAGAGCAAAGGTCAGTTACAGTTATATAACCTCCAGTTAGGTCCCGGTACTGTGCTCAGTTTTGGCCACTGCACCTCAAGAAGGGTATATAAACCTTGGAGGAGATACAGCACAGATTGAACAATGCCTTTAACTTAATAAACCATTGTAAGGCGCTTCAGAGGAGCACTACCAACCAAAAGCTGACACTGAGCCGATACTAGGGCAGATGGCCAAAAGCTTGGGCTTTTGAAGAGGGACTTAAAGAATAATACAAGGGCTAAATCATGAGAACAGGTTGCATAGATTAGACTTGCATCTGCTTACACAAAGAAGATTAAGGAGTGATCTAACTCAGGTGTTCAAGATGATTCAACAATTTAATTGGATGGATAGATAGAGAGAATTTTTTTGTCTGGTGGGAGAGGCAAGTACAATGGGGCACAGCCTTAAAATTATTGCTAAGCAGTTCCAAGGTATTATCAGAAAGCATTTTCCCCACACAAAACGTATAGTGGAAATCTAGAACTCTGTCCCTTAAAAAGAACAACTGCTGAGACTAAGTTAGTTGAAAATTTCAAAAATGGGATTGATAGGATTTGCCAGATATGGGTATTAAAAGTTTCGTAACCAACGGAGGTAGCTGGTGTTAAGAAACAGATCAACAATGATCGGATTGAATGACAAGACAGGCTTGAGAGGCTGAATGGCTTACTACTGTTTTGATAGTCAACTTGACAAGTTAAGTAGCAGCTTTAGAATTTGAACAGTCTGACCAATGTGACGTACATTAGGGCAATTTTCTGACTGCCAGAAATGTGTTGGTAGTAGAATAAAAAAACAAAAATAGCTGTATGGCCGAACTTAAAATATTTACTCAGTACAGCCAGAAGTTATGTGCCCCACACCTATTTTCAACATTATAAATGAGTTTGCAAAGCTTTAGCAAAACATTAATTTAGCTTATTAACTAAAACGGAAAATAGGCTTTTAAAACAGGCCATAATGCAGCTTCTGTGTAATGAAGGTGCTTGTGATTTTGCTGTCTATAAATCCAATTCAGAGTTAGCACTAACAGAACAATATCTTGATTGAAAGATGCAAGGCCAACCCAGTGATGACCATTGGCATTTTAAAAAAAAATCTTTAGAATTGTCTACCTAAACCAAGTTGGTGTATTTGGTGACCACTTTGGTGCCTTCGGGGATGGTGTGTTTGGCCAGTTCCCTTGGCAGCATGAGGCAGACGGCGCTCTGGGTCTCCCTGGCCGAGATGGTGTGGTGCTTGTTGTAGTGAATGAGGTGCGAAGCCTCGGAGGCGATGCACTCAGAACAGTCGACACCGAAGGAATTCATAACACTCATGGCTTTTGACGTGATCCTGGTGGAAGGGTGGACCTGGATCAGCACCCTGTACACGTAAATGGAATAGCTCTGCTTTTCTCCGCTTCTTAGACGGCTTCTTGGTGACTTTAATCAGCAACTGTTTCGATGCCTTGCGGGACACACTTCCCTTCACCGCAGCTGCCATCTCAGGCATTCCACTCAACTTGGACCAACACAAGTCACATGTGATGACCATTGGTGATGCACACACACCTTGTCCAGTGAAGGAGGCCTTGTTCCAGGAGTCTGTAGATGGCAGACATGAACTAGCATGAAAACGTGAACTTCCTGAGGCACTGATGCTTGGAGAGCTTATCCTTCGCCTGTACACGCTATGTTGGAGCAGGCAGGAGGGTGTACGGCATGTCTCATTGGAGCCAGATCTCTTTGTCCATCCCCTCTGCCCTGTTAAGCAGCATGTGAGTGAGCACAAGGCATCCAATGCTGCTGTTGGTGCTATTCCTGCTGCAGCTGGTGCTGTTAGTGTTGGTGCTACTGTTTCTCAATGGAGGTCCAAGATAGAGCTGAGTAAGCTGCTCACATGCTACGGTACAGCTGACAGCAAGGAAGTGCGGCTTGAGAAGCAGCTCAAGAGAAGCAAATAGACTTCCATGCTGGGAGTCACTTATCAAGCAATGATTGTACATTCTCCAAAGCATTCACCTAGGCAGGGCCGGAGCTCTTCAGTTTCACTGGTCAAAAGCTTCCCAGTCTGTCAGTTTCACTGGTCAAAGGCTTCCCAGTCTGTCAGTTTCACTGAAGAAGCACTCACTGCTGTGCACTCGCCTGGTTGACACTGGTGAGTTGCAGACTGCTTGGAAAATACATGCATTGGCAATTAAAGCCAGAATGTGTGGTCAAAACAGGAATTAATTACCTGCTGGGGAACAGTTAGCTCAGTTGGCTAAATGTCTAGCATGTGGTTCAATCCCTAAAATGGCTGGGGGAGAATTGGGGCCTGCCTCCTTGTCCTGTCTGGTAGTAAGACCATAGCATAAGCCATGGTTTGGTGACCCTCGAATAAGGGAGGATGCAAGCTGAAGAAGAATAAGAATTACATATCACAATTACTGTATGTATTATAAATACATAGGCCAGCATCTTTCTCCGCTTCAAATTCTAATCCAATCTTCTGTCCAATCTCCATATCTCCACCTTTTTCTTCAGTCCACCTATGCTTTAGTTCATCTAGCTCATCTTTTTCTTCTGTATGTCTTCCATTCTTATCACAGAGGAAAAAGCTGAACCCCACACCTCTTGCCATCACCCGAGGCTTATTATTGAGTCCCTGAGGCTTTCACTTTCCACGCACGTCATCGATTGATATGGTACGAAAATTTTTTATTTTTTTTAATTCATTCATGGTATATGGGTGTCATTGGCTAGGCCAGCATTTATTGCCCATCCATAGTTGTCCTTGATAAAGTGATAGTGAGCTGCCTTCTTGAACTGCTGCAGTCCATGTGGCATAGGTACAACCACAGTGCTGTTAGAAAGGGAATTCCAGGGTTTTGACCCAGTGACAGTGAAGGAACAGCGATATATTTCCAAGTCAGGATGATGGCTGGCTTGGAGGGGAACTTCCAGGTGGTGGTGTTCCCATGCGTCTGCTGTCCTTGTCCTTCTATTTGGTAGTGGTCGTGGGTTTGGAAGATGCTACCTACGGATGCTTGGTGAGTTCCTGCAGTGCATCTTGTAGATGGTAGACAATGCTGCCAGAGTGCATCAGTGGTGAAGGGAGTGAAGGTTTGTGGATGGGGTGCCAATCTAGTGAGCTGCTTTGTTCTGGGTGGTGTCAAGCTTCTTGAGTGTTGTTGGAGTTGCACTCATCCAAGCAAGTGACGTATTCCATCACACTCCTGACTTGTGCCTTGTGGATGGTGGACAGGCTTTTGGGAGTCAGGAGATGAGTTACTCATCGCAGGATTCCTAGGCTCTGACCTGCTTTTGTAGCCACAGTATTTATATGGGTGCACCAGTTCATTTCCTGTTCATAGTAACCCCCATGATGTTGATAGTGGGGGATTCAGTGATGATAATGCCTTTGAACATCAAGGGGCAATGGCCAGTTTTTCTCTTGTTGGGTCATTGCCTGGCATTTGTGTGGCACAAATGTTACTTGCCACTTGTTAACCCAAGCCTGGATATTGTCCAGGTCTTGCTGCATTTAGGCATGGACTACTTCAGTATCTGAAGAGTTGCAAATGGTGCTGGACATTGTGCAATCATCAGCGAACATCCCCGCTCCTGACATTATGATAGAATGAAAGTCATTGATGAAGCAGCTAAAGATGGTTGGGCCGCGGACACTACCCTGAGGAACTCCTGCAGTGATGTCCTGGAGCTGAGATGATTGAACTCCAACAACCACAACCATCTTCCTTTGTCACTGATGAAACTTATCGTATATTGTGGTCAACTGTAGTCAAGTTAGAACTGAATATCTTAAGACAAAATAACAGTGAGATTTGAGAGAGGAGAATTACACCAAAACTAAGTCTATTCCAAGGACAAAAATAACACAATGATCGGTAATCCACAACTTTTGAAAAAAAGGGTGGGATTTTCCGTTCCCACTAGCAGCAGGAATCGTGGCGGGCGGGGGTGGAGACAAGGGCACTTAATTTGGCATGAGTCAAATAAATCAGTTTCCTGACAATGGGAAAAAAGATTGGAATGTTCTTTTGTTTTAGAAATTTACAAAGGCCAATAACCTCTCAGTTATCAGTCAAGTAACTCTTTCGAGTACAAACACGTTTCCATCTGTTCCTATTCAGATAAAGTTACATTGTTTCATAGTTTGTCATTGTGAGATTTGAACTCTTGATCTTGGGGTTACAAGCCCAGTACCATAACCACTTGGCAAGTACCAGTGCATGTTTCTTATTTTCCAGTACATGAAAAAATAAACCATTATTTATTTTTGAAGCAAAAGTATTGACAACATTGCTTCATAAACTACACTGAAAATATTGATAGAAGGATGTAATTTTTGACGACAGCATAAAAGATCTCGTGACATTTTTCAAAGAAAAGGAGGCAGATTGTTCCCCATTGTTCGGTCCAATATTAACCCCTTAACCAACATCATTAAAATAAATCCTGGAATTCTCATATTGTAACTTTGTGGGACCTTGCTGCGTACAAGTTGGTTGAAGGTTTCCTACATTCAAACAGTGATGATCTTCAAAAAGTATTTCACCAGCTATGAAGCATTTTGGCAGGACCTGAGGTTATGAAAAAGGCTCTGTGTGAATGCAAGTTCTTTCTTTATATGTTCCCAAGATTAAAACCAACATATAACTAAAAATTTTGAACAAAAGACAACATTAAAGTTTGGGCAAAAATCTCTCTGCAGACTGCAAACAAAAGAGAGAGAGGGTGAAAAAGAAACTAAAATTGTTTTTGAGTAAAGCAACATGTGTTGCTAACTGAAACCAGGCCTGACATTGGGTGACGCTCCATGGCTGATGCCCCGGGGCAGAATTTTCTGCCTGTCGGGCGGGCGGTGTGGGAGCAGATGTAGGTGGCACGCTGCCCGCGATCGGGTCCGCGCCGCCATTTTATGCAGGCGGGCCAATTAAGGGCCCAGTGAATCACGGCTCCCGAGGACAGCGGGAGTGGGCGGGCAGAGGCGGGACTGCAGTGACCACCGGGTCCAATGGTGACCCCGGGCGGCCTGTTTTAAAAAGCTGCTGCAGCCTTTTAAAGGCTGTGGATCACCCAGTGGAAGTGCCCCCCAGAGCGCTGCTGGTGAGCAGGCCAGGCAGGAGGGTAGGGCAGGGGGTGGGGGGCACTGTGCCCCTCATTTTTCTGATGATTGCCTTGCTGCCCTCCTTGAGGAGGTGGCAACACAGCGGGAGGTCCTCATACCCCAGAATGGGAGGAGGAGGAGGCCCCCCCCACCCCCCCCGCCCCACATGATCAAGCGTGCCTGGGAGGAGGTGGCCGAGTTAGTGAACTCCCACGACATGGTGGGTGCACCCAGGTCCAGTGTCGCAAGCGCTTCATTGACCTGTTGCACTCAGGAAGGGTGGGTACCATGTTGGCATTGGTCCCAGCAGATAGGCTTTCCTCTCGGCACCTCCCGGCCCCATGTCTGAGTCTAGTGACTGCATTGAATCATTGACGTCATGTGTGGTCATGGGTGGGCCAGCAGATATTGCCCTTGCCGAGGTCACCCTGAGAGGGTGGTGAAGAGATGGGTTCTGCACCCGCAGCATGTGGTACACTGAGACCCACATGATTGTTTTGGGGTGAACCTGGAGGACCTGCACCTGGGCGCAGTGCTGGAACTCAAGGGCATGTCAAAGTCAGGGTGATGACATGCTGGGAGGGGAGCTTCAAGGTGGCATTGGCACCGATCAATCTGCTGCCCTCTGCATTCCACGTACTTGCAGCTCCTTGCTATGGAAGGTTACACCTGTGGTGCCTATTGTGATGTAGGCAGCTTGTGGCCAAGGGGGTGGGGGGTGGGGGGATGGGGACAGGTCTAGCATCTTTGTGTGGGTGTTTGGCAGCAGCAGGGTGAGGAGACACTGGAGCCCTGAAATATCCCACTCTGGTTGGGGTGGGCTGTCCGCAAAGAGAGCCCAGGTACAGGTAACACTAATCAATGCTCTTCTCTCCTTTACAGGAGAACAATGCACACAATGCTGCAGAGCGGGTGAGGACTGGTGGTGGCCTAGCACAGATAGCAATTCTCAGCCGCTTTGAGCAGGAGGCGCTAGATTTGGAGAGGCGCCATGCGCCCTGGTCCACCGGTGTCGGTGAGCCTGGGGTGCCACGGGCAGGTATGTATGCCCAGCAGTGAGGTCACCATTGTTCTCCCAACAGCCATGGCTGTGCTCAATGTTCAGTGATTGAAGTTTGCAACATGGCTTGACCATTGTTTATGAAAGGATGAATGCATAATGATCCGGGGGACAGGGATGCACATTGACATTGTCTCCACGTTAACAGATCCAATGTCCTTGTTCTTCCTTTCAGCATCAGTGGAGCAGGGCTAGGAGGAGGACCAGCAGAGGCCCCTCTCACACCTGAGGGCCCTGAAGTCTCGGGCTCACCAGCGTCACACCATATCTGCTAGGCAGGCACCAGCGCAGATACTAGCACCTCGGTGGGAATTAGATCATCGGCTAGTGTCCCAGGGCACAGCGGTGAGGGCACTTCACAGTTGCTGGAGGAGCTGGCAGACACAGAGAGTGCCCATGATGCCAACAGTTGGAGGACTGCAGGGGACCAGGCACATGCTCAGTCGGTGGTTGATGTTGTGCCTCTGGAGTCGTCCGCAGCACAGCAAATGCAGGAAATGCGGCAAGGTGTGCGGGAGCATCTGGGGGAGATACATGAGACTATGCTTGGTTTGATGTCCATGGTGGAGGAGTCTATGCGGACTATTGCCAAAGCAATGAGCCACATGGCCAAGCTCCATGCATCCTTCATGGAGAGAGTGGTGACTCTTGTGGGGAGGCTCCTCCAGGAGACCAATCAGGGCTTCTTGGGGATGCGCTCGGACCGGCAAGGCCTCACATCGGCAATGGCCTCAGCTGGTCAGTGCCAGTGTGGGAGATGGTCTGGGCACCAAGTTTCCAAGCTCGGTGCCCATCCATCAACGGTTAGCAGGGAAGTCCAAAGTGACCTCACATCAACGCAGCAGCTGCCTGTCATCTCTGTGGGCTCCTCTCAGGGTGCTCTAGATGAGGGTGGCCCCTCTGCCAGTGACCGTTGCATTCGGTGAGACTGCAACGATGGGGAGATGCCAGCTGTGGAACTGGCAGCTCCCTCCCAGACGGGGCCAGCACAGGCTTCATGAGCCAGAGGGCGGCCGCCAAGGTCATCGAGGCCAACAGGACAGCAGAGTGAGCAGGCTGGCTCAGATGCCACTCCCAGCGAGGGGGCAGCACCAAGACGTAGCACCTGAAAACGTAAACATGAGGCACCTTAGGCACACCACGGATTTATCACTGGTGCTTCTGTGTTGGCCCACAATGAGGTCTTTATGATTTTTAACACCTTTGTCATTTTGTTTTCTTAAGTTTCTTTGGTTGTAATATTAAATTCAGATAATGTCGCCATGGTTGAGGGTGTCCCTATTCTTCTGCAGGTGGATGGCTTCCAAAAATGTTATGAGTGATTTGTGGGGCATTCAGCTTTATTAACAAGGCCCTTAGTTAATGTTCCTAACCAGGCAGATTTTGCACTTAGGTTTGTCCTGGAGGCCCAAATGTGGCGTGCTAGCTGAAGGTTCATTGGATTAAAGCCTCCCAGGTGTCCCTGCCTCCCTGGAGTATGCCCGGGTCAACGTCTACCCCCTCAGCATTTCCCTGTGCATGTTCATCCTCGGACTCACTGTTGACTCATCGTGTGCAGCCACAGCCACTGTGTCAACATCTTCATCGTCCACTGCGTCTCCCAATTCCAGCGCAAGATTGTGGAGAGTGCAGCATGCAACCACTATCAGCACCACATGATCTGGGGAGTACTGGAGTGTGCCCCCTGAGCGGTCCAGGCATCGGAAGCACATTTTGAGAAGACCAATGGCTCTCTCCATCACAGCCCTTGTGGAGCTGTGGCTCCTATTGTACCGCAGCTCAGCTTCTGTTCTTGGATGGCGGAGAGGCGTCATGAGCCACCTTCTGAGGGGATAGCCCTTGTCACCCAGCAGCCATCCATCCAGCTGGGCTGGAGCACTGAAGAGCCCTGGCACCTGGGAGTGTCTGAGGATGTAGGCGTCGTGGGAGCTGCCTGGGTACCTTGCACAGACTTGTAGAATCTGCATCCTGTGATCACACACTATCTGCACGTTCATGGAGTGGAAGCCCTTCCTGTTGACGAAGGTACCGGGCTCACCTGCTGGCGCCTTGATGGCCACATGTGTACAGTCTATTGTACCCTGGGCGCAGGGGAAGCCAGCAATGGCCGCGAAGTCTCTGGCTCACTGTGTCTGGTTTGCCTGGTCCCAATGGTAGTGGATGAAGGTCAATGCACGCCTGAACAGAGCGTCTGTAACCTGCTTGACACAAGTGTGGACAGCTGATTTGGAGACACCACAAAGATCACCCACTGACTCCTGGAAGGAGCCAGAGGCGTAGACTTTGAGGGCAACTGTGACCTTTAGAACCACTGGCATGGGGTGTCCACCCACACAGTTGGAGGAGATCTCAGGGCCAATCATCTGACAGATATAATTGACTGTCTCCCTTGAGAGTTGGAGCCTCCTTCGGCACTGCACCTCAGACATATTGAGGTAACTGCTTCGCCGCCTGTATACCCTGGCAGCAGGATAGTGGCATCTTCTGCGGTCCCTTCTGCCTTAGACTACCCCTTAGCCCTACACCCCTTGTGCCTGCACCTGTCCTCCTAAAGGGGGCTCCCCTGGAGGCTGAATGTCCACTCCTAGCCTCCTCCTCCTTCTAGCCCCCCCTTCCTCCTCAGAGGAGGTGCCTCCAGTGGAGAGTTCAGCTCCCATTACCAAGCTAAATCACCATTAACAAGCGCCTCAAAGGCCTTAACTGGCCCCATTAATTAATGCGCGATGATATCCGATGCGCGCCCACCCAGCAAAATACTGCGATGGCGCGTGGTGATGACAGGGCGCTTGCCCGACATTACTGCGCATCATTTTATGCGCAGGCCTGTGGGGCCCACCCCTGCATGCCAACGGGAAAGTTCTGGCCCTGGTTTCTATGGCCACGGTGCTGCCTTGATAAAAGAAAGTGACACCAGAAAGACAAAGACTAGATATGAGAATACTTTCGGTATGTATGTTTTGCAAAATACCACTACGGGTGGAGGGCGGAATTTTATGCCGGCGTGGTTTTACGGTCCCATCGATTGGCTCGCCCCTTTTTATGGCCCCACCCCCCCACCACGATGCGGCTGTAAAATTCCGCCAGGAGATTTTCTCTGTATTCATTTGCTCTGCTTGATAGCTTTGCTGCACCTAAAACAGATCAAGGCATCCCCGAAAATAATGGAAGGCAAAAATAGACTCCATAGGTTAGCTAAACAAGAAAACCTACCACAACAGCAAAATGCCACCCACATATGTTTAGCACCGAAGTTGTACGGTTATTTTACTGTTATTGTTGCAGAAAAAAAATCTAACCTTTGGTAACCGAAGCCAACTTCTGTGTCCATTAAGTACATTTGATACTTAGGGATCATTTTTCAGTTCTGAATTTGAAACATGCTATGATAGTAGCAGATTGAATGTCAGCATGTTTCTTAATTCTGCTCCCCTTCCCCCCTCCCAGTCTTGATCGCAAACAAAATGGTGACAAGAGTTGCAAGGAAGTTCAGAACTTTGCCTCTACTCCTGCAGCTGATATTGTTAATGACTTTCGTTTATGTTGGCATTTTTATAGGGTGTAACCAAAAATCGTGAAAACAGCAAGTTAAGAAGTACATGCACGAACAAAACATAAGGTTTGCTCAAACTCTTTCGTTCAGCATTCTCATGTGAACATATGCCTATCACAGAAAAATGACTGGTAGGCCTCGTAAAAATGACTTGACATTGATGGTAACCCGTGCATATATTGTTTAGGTCAAGTTTGAATTTCCTCCACTCTCTGTGGCACTCTATGTACTTGTGTCAGCTTGCCAACTGTTCCTTTTTCTTGTATTAGTATAAATGCATACTAACAAATATCCAATTTTAGCAAAATATGTGTCACTGTTAAATCATCTTTTGAGAATTAACGTAGGCTATTAAAATTGTGGAGTATTGTTGGTGCTTCTTATTTGTCTTGGCAAAGTGCAATATTTTTCCCTCAGCTTGTTTGCAAACAAGCCACAGTGAAAAGCATCAGTTTGTCTCAGTTTATTTCAGTATTTAGTTTTTATTCCTTTGACAGTGTTCTGCTCAAAGAGCTTTGCTGCTAAATGGACTGAGTAGATCTTTGGCATAGCCATCCTATTAACTTCACATATTGGATAACTTTCAAAAATCCCAGCAATGATAAACTTAGCATTTTAAAGGCACCTCTGTAATGCTGTCTCTGTAATGCTGCCGACAAACAATCATATATCTACATGGAACCAAGCTTCTTTCAGGTGATTATGTACTGAAGTTCGCAATTTAAAAGAGCCATTATTACAAAAGAGAAAAGCAAGATCAATATTTGATCGTGTTGTTATACATTACCTATTAAAACAATGTTTCCTTAAA
Source organism: Carcharodon carcharias (assembly GCF_017639515.1). NCBI lineage: Eukaryota > Metazoa > Chordata > Chondrichthyes > Lamniformes > Lamnidae > Carcharodon > Carcharodon carcharias. The sequence continues at coordinate 13,761,689 of NC_054488.1, forward strand.
CAATTTCTTAGCACAAATTACAGTATTGTAATTCCAACTGCTTTAAAGGATGAATTTATTATTTTCCACTTGACGCAAGGCATAAGCAACTGAAAGCAAAATATTTGTGTTACTACCAACTTAAATGTATCATATTCACTGGCATGAATGTCCTTTTACCCATCAGAGAGGTCAGTACATAACTTAGTGTAACATTTAACGCAGTTTAGTTTTTAATTAAATGTTACATTTTTGAGCCCAAATAAAAATTGTCATTTTTCAATCATTTTTTTAAACCAGCCATATAAAAGGAAGGTAGACACTGACAATACGATTAGGATACAATCTTCTCATAAATGGCAATTTTGCAAGGGTTTGCAATTTACTGGTGGGTAGTACGAATATGTTAATCTGCCTTCAATATTAATCTGACTGCCAAGTACACTGTGATCGTTATAAAAGGGTCAACAATGTTATCGTTAAACATGTTAACTATTTTCTTAAATAGTTGCAAGCTATTCAATGCAAAAGGGTATTTGAATTAAATTTTGAAACAATAATAAAACTTGCAAAAATGTAGCGCTTTTAACATAACAAAAGATCCCAAGATGCTCAGATGAACACAATCAAACAAAATTTGAGCTCAGCTGCATAAGGATATATTAGGACGGCTGAACAAAAGCTCAGTCAAAGAGGTTGGTGTTAGAAAGCTTAGTAAAGGAAAATAAGAGAGGCACAGGGGTTTAGGGAGGTAATTCCAGAGTTTAGGACCTATGCAGTTGAAAGCTTAGTTGTTAGTGGTTGGATGAATTAAAATTTGAGATTACAAAAGGCCAGAAATAAAGAGTGCAGAGAAAAGGGAGGGTTGAGAGGTTGGAGGATGTTTCAGAACTAGGAACATATGAAGAAGAGGACGACATTAGCCTTTCAAGCCTGTTCTACTATTCAATGAGATCATGGCTGATCTGCGACCTAACTCTATATATTTGCCTTTCTGACCCCTCACATCCTTTAATAGCTTTGGGAAACAAAAATCTATCAATCTCAGGTTTAAAATTGATCTAGCATCAATTGCCATTTATGGAAGAGAGTTCCAAACTCCCACCACCCTGTGTGCGTGGAAGTGTTTCCTAATTTCTCTTCTGGAAGGTCTGACTCTAATTATTGATTATGTTTCTATTTGATATTTGATTATATTCTGGCTCTAATGTTTGATTATGCCCTCGAGTCCTAGACTCCTCAACCAGTGGAAATAGTTCCTCTATCTTTTTATTTATTCATTCACAGGGTATAGGCTTCACTGTCTAGGCCAACATTTATAGCCCAGCCCTAGCTGCCCTTGAGAAGGTGGTGGTGAGCTGCCTTCTTGAACCACAGCAGTCCATGTTGTGTAGGTACACCCACAGTGCTGTTAGGGAGGGAGTTCCAGGATTTGACCCAGCAACAGTGAAGGAACGGCGATATATTTCCAAGTTAGGATGGTGTGTGACTTGGAGGGGAACTTCCAGTTGGAAGTATTCTATCCTATCTGCTCCCCTTAATACATCTTGAAAACCTTGATCAAATCAGCTCTTAATCTTCTAAATTCCAGGAAGTTCAATGCTAATTTGGGCAATCTCTCCTTGTAATTTAACCAGGTATCATTCTGGTAAAGTTACATTGAAATCCCTTCCAAGGCCAATACATTCTTCCTAAGGTGTGGTGCCCAGAACTGCTCACAGTGCAGCAAGTGTGGTGTAACCAGGGCTTTATATAGCTGAAACATGACTTCCATCCCCTTGTAGTCTTTTCCCCAAATATAAAGGTCAGCATTCCATGAGTCTTTTTGATTATTTCCTGTGCCTGTCTATGGCATTTTAATGACTGATCTACATGGACCCTGAAGTCTATTTGGACCACTACTGTTTCTAGCTTTTTGTCATTTAGAAAGGACCCTGTTCTATCTTTTTTAGGCCCAAAAAGGATGATCTCACATTTGCCTATATTGAAAACTATGGGGAGGATCATCCTGTCGGCGAGTGGGGGCGGGGCCTGGTCGCCGATGCGTAAAATGATGCGAGATGACATCGGGCGGAACTCCCGACATGACCCCATGTCATTTCCATTTAAGGTCGGCGAGGGTGTAGCTGAGTCAGCTGTGTGCCTGCTGCCCTGTCAACGGCCTATTGAGGCCATTTAAAAAATAATTAACCTAATTACTGGACCTGCCCGTCCAAACTTAGGGTTGGCGGGCAGGCTGGGAGCCCTGGTGGGCTTCAGAAAAAGCATGAAATCTCATCCATGGGTGGGATGAGGTTTCATGAGGGTTTTTAAATATTTAATAAAGGTTTCAGTAAAAGTTAAGGACATGTCCCAACTCATGTGATGGTGTCATGTGAGGGGACGTGTCAGGGAAATGCTGTTCTCACTTGCTTACCATTTTAAAATTTGGAGCCGATCTCCCTGAGGCAGCACTTAGCCTCAGGGAGATCAGTACACTCTTTCATGTGCATGCGCGAAAGAGCGCACTCTCGGCTGAGGGAATCCCCCTGCCCGCACAGGGAGTGCATAGCACTTCCTGGTGGACATGACCCTTGGCGGGCCTTAATTGGCCCACCCATGTAAAATGGCAGCACGCTCCCCGATTGGAGGCGCCGATTGGAGGTGTGCCTGACCACGGCCGTTCCTGCACTTCCCCCCCCAAAGGTGGGGTGGGGGGGGGGGAGTGAATTTTCCCCTGTATGTCACAGTTTTGGCCATTCACTTAATTTATCAATATTGCTTTATACACTTATACTTCAATATATTCTGCTAATAATCCTACATACTTTTTTAACATCAATAAATTTGGAAATGAGGCTTTCTATCCCATCATTTAAGTTGTTATTAAACACAGTGAACAGCTGAGGCCGGAACACAGATCTTTAAAGGATACCATTAGTCACATTCTGTAATTAGAATACCTGCCCATTATCTCAACTCTCTGTCCTGCCATTGAGACAATTTCCGAACCAGTTCATTAATTTTCCTTCAATTCTATGAGCTTGAACTTTAGCAAATAGTCTCTTATGAGGGCCTTTTCCAAATGCCTTCTGGGATCCCATTTATATACTATAACATCTATTGTCATTCTCCTGCCCATTACTTTAGTCACTTCTACAAAACATACAATCAGATTTTTCAGGTATGACCTACCACTTACAAATTCATGCTAGCTCTCTCTGATCAGCCGAACATTTTCGTATCTTTAATTACAGGCTTTAGTAATTTCCCAGCGAAAGATGTTAGACTGACTGGCCTACTGTTCCCTGGTTTTCCTCACTCATCCTTCTTAAGTAATGGAGTGCATGTCAATTTTCTACTCTAGAGGAATAGTGCCTGAATTAAGAGAATTTTGAAAGATTATAGTTAGGGATTATGAAATGTCCTCACCTACATCCTTTAAAGCCTAGGGATGGAAACTATCTGGTCCTGGGTATTTGTCATTCCCAGATGTTAATTGTATCAATTGAGGTTAAGTACACATAGGTGGAGGGCATGAACTGAGCACATATTTAAAAAGTAATGGTGAACATTGTGTAATCATTATCCAGAGGTTGATTTTACAATACTGGACAAATTTAAAGGAAATAGTTTAGGTTTTAATCTGCCTAGTTTTGTATAAGAATAGGTTTGCTTATATTCAACTTTATACTGATGTATCTAAGGACCCTGGGATAGGAAGGACAGGTTCAGCCGTTCTTATTCCTGAATTTAATGTTAAGATTGCAAAAAGGTTGTCTGATAGTTTATCAGTATTTTCGGTTGAGTCGATGGCAATTATGTTGGCTTTAGACTGGACAGTGGAGGTAAAGCCATTGAGAGTTGTCATTTGTTCTGATTCATCATCAGCATTGGTCTCTATCCAATCTTGCTTTTCTGAATCCAGACAGGATTTTATTTTTGAAATTTTTCATTTATTGTATAACATACAACCGTTGAGTAGTGTGGTGTGTTTTTTTTTATGGATGCCAGCACATAAGATGTGGTAGAGAAGAAGGCAGCAGATTCATTGGCTAAAAATTCTATCAATCACTTGATTCCAAATATTGAGATTTCATTAGGGAAGATGTAAAATTAAATCTATTATTAAAGCTAAACTATATGTGTAATGGTAACAAATATGAACGAGAAAGTAAGACATTTATATCAGATTCAAAACAATGTGAGTTATCTAGTAAATGAACTGGGAAGTCTAGAAGGGATGAGGTGATTATGAGCAGGATTAAGATTGGGCACAGAGTTAAATAAGTCTCCATATTTAATAGGGAAACATGTTAATTGTTTGTGTCAGGCGTGTGGGGAAAGATTCCTGCAATCGGTGGAGCATGTTTAATAAAACATGTTGCACTAAGTTTGCAGCTGAAAGTGGAACTATGCAGTCGAATTTACACCAGAAGGGTATACAGTGTGATACGGTGGCTAGTATTTTAGCAGTTAAATTTGGATATTGGGATATTTATAAATTTGTGTTGTCTTTTTTTATATTTCATAGAATTAGTGCATAGTATTGGGGATTTGTTTGCATTGCACTTCTTCCTCCGATACAGGAGGTGGTAATAATACACCAAAGAGGTGTGAATTTGTCAGAAACCAAAAACAAAGAAAAATAAATTGTGTAATCATGGGTGAACATCCCCACTTCTGATCTTATGATGGCTTGAAGATCATCAATGATGCAGTTGAAGATGATTGGGCCTTGAACTCAACCCTGAGGAACTCCTGAAGTGGTGTCTTGAGACTGAGATGTTTGGCCTCCAACTATCTTCCTGTGTGCTAGGTATGACTCTTATTTTTATATTGTCCCTTACCCTTTTAGCCATCCATGGCTTTTTTCCTCTTGACAAATAAAGTTCTTATTTTTAGGGGTACAAATTTTGATTCTGTAACATATGAACTTCTTTTTGAACACCTCCTGTCATTTTACCCATTTCCAAGCTTGCCCAGTTTACCATGGACAGTTTTGTCACATTGCATTGAAGTCAGCCTTAACTAAACCTAGAATTTTAACAGTAACATGGAAGGATTTGAAAACAAAGATGAGATTTTTAAAATTGGGGCATTGACTCCCCCGCAATGTAAGTCAGGAAACATATGGTGATGAGTGATTGAGATTGCCTGTTATGGCGATGCTGACAGCAAAGTTTTGGATATGTTCAAGTTTATATAGGGTAATGGTGTGCAAATTTTAAAAACAGGAACTCACCAGAATCAATGAATAGGCATTGAATTATATAACAAATACCCATAGTTACTTTGAAGGTATTACAAAATTATACTGCATGCAAAATTTGTTAAGATCAATGACCTCCCAGACACCAGAAAACATATTAAAGCAGCTTAATGGTAGACACCATTGGGTCATTAAAATAAATAAGGGATTCGTAGCATGTGTATGGTTTGGGAGTATTAATGTATTGGAGAGTCACTTCTTTTATATTAATCCATTCAACCCACCCTTATTTCAGTTTGAAAGCTTTCATTCATTAAGTTAGGACAAATAATCCTAAATAGTAAAGCAAAGTATTGTGAATGCTGGAAATCCGAAATAACTGGAAATGCTAGAAATACTGAACAGGTTTGGAAGCATCTGTGGAGAGAGAAACTATTCCACCAGAGCTTCTGAATATTTCCACTATGTTTTCTGTTTTTAATCCTGTCGAGTTAGTCTCTCAATAGAACATTTTGGCAGTTCTGCAAAATGTTCTATTTCGCATTTGGCTTCAACTGTAATCAGACTATTTTTACTATAAATTGGAGAGAAATGTCATATGTGAGTGCTTGTTTTCATTTAGTTTCACAAGTTGTTATTATAAATGCAAATTTTAAACAATCCCAGCCACGAAACGACAGCAGGTAAAAACTGCGACATATTTACATAATTAAGCGAACAATTCAGCAAATCCATTCTGAAGAAGTCATGAAGAAGCTTGGCCTAAATAGCCAAGTGGTTATGGTACTGGGTTTGTAACCCTAAGATCAAGAGTTCAAATCTCACAATGGGAAACAATGTAACTTCATCTGGAACAGATGGAAATGTGTTTGTACTCGAAAGAGTTACACAGGTCCCACAAAAAGAGCTGAAGAAGTCATGAAAAAGCTTGGCCTAAATAGCCAAGTGGTTATGGTACTGGGTTTGTAACCCCAAGATCAAGAGTTCAAATCTCACAATGGCAAACTATGAAACAATGTAACTTCATCTGAAACAGATGGAAACAGGTTTACTCAAAAAGAGTATCAAGAGTTCAAATCTCACAATGGCAAACTATGAAACAATATAACTTCATCTGAAACAGATGGAAATGTGTTTGTACTCGAAAGAGTTACAAAAGGTAATTTACTTGTAGGAAGTTGCTACAGACATGAAATAACTGAAGAAGTCATAAGGACTTGAAATATTAACTTTTTTTCTCTCCATAGGTGCTGCTGGACCAGCTGAGTTTTTCCAGCATTTTCTATTTTTGTTTCAGATTTCCAGCATCCGCAGTATTTTGCTTTTACCACTATTTAATGTTAGTTTTAGTTTGTTGGACAATTTCAGTTTGTGTGAGACGATGGAAATGTCTGTCGGATTGTCATTTTTTTAATATGATGTAACCATGGTGAGTTGAGTATCGGAAGTTAAATCTTAAGATTCCTACATTCGAAATCGGACACCAGCCAGTTACAGCTTCTTGAACAGATATAGTAACTCATTGAATTAGCGGATATTTAACACGCTATTAATAGTATTCCGTAGAAATATGACATATGGTTTCTTTCGCTGATAATCGAAACCTATTTATTACCATACAGAGGACTAATTTGCTGTATATGCAAAGAGCGAGAAGATTTCTCGGCACTCCGATACTTGAGATCAGACTGAACAGGTTGAGGCAGCATCTGGGAAACAGTCACCACACAGCCACTAGGGAACGCCGAGTCTACAGACCCAGCTGAGGTAATGAAGTGTTCGGGCTGCATATTCGATACTATATAATCCAGTTCGGATATTCTATGATAGTCAAAGAACATTAACTAAAAAGTTATTTCAAACGTTGCCACCAGTTTTGAATTAGCCTTTTGGATGTCAGATTATGTACAAACCTGAATTAAGATAACCTTGTATTCACTATCTGATTCGGGAACCTATTTATTTGAGCTTTTAAAGGCATTTTAAGAGTTGTTTTTGTTTTGGGTGGGGGGGAGGTGGGTGGCGGTTGGGGGTGGAAGGAGGCAGTCGGGTACAGGCAGATAAATCCAGCAGCTCGCCAAAGCAGTGCATTGGTATTAAGTATTTCGTATAAAACATTTCTCAGGCTTCCTGATACACAGGATTATAAAATATTTGGCTTGAATGAGGGTTGCTACGATCAACAGTTGACAAATGACTGCTAAGAGAACTGAAAGACCAAGAGACTGAGCAGCTGAAGCGAAACAGCCAGATGCTGAAGAGGATCACATCGTGCCAAAGAGGAACAATAAAGTCGCTGTGCACTTTATTTCTAAAAGAAAACTCGACGATTGTAAGTAGAAACGATATTGAGGCCGCAAAATTGTGACGGAAAAAGGTTCCAGTGGGTCAAAGCACCTTAAAAACCAAAATCAGAGGAAGGTCTGTGATATACTTTAACTAATGTTTAAATGCCTAGTGTGCAATGCATTACTTGTGCTTGTATTTTTAGTAGCAATGTTAATTACATAATACAATTTGAATCTATCTATATATTTTAGTATTGTCTAATAATGTCTAATGTTTCCAAGGTACAAGATGCCCAGCAAAATTTGGACATGTCTGTAAATGACCATAAAATCCACACGACAGCCGAATGCAAAGCCAAACTTGTGGTCGGATGATTATGATCAATGGTAGGTTTCGCATTTACATCGAAGCTATTTAATGGTTCTGATGAGGAATTTTGGAGCTGTTTATAAAACATCCTACAATTTTAAAATGTACACTGGATGCTTTCTCATGCATCGAAGTATTTTGATTTTTATTTATCGGTGTTATAACATTCCTCTGGCTGCTATCTTAACTAAAGGGGTAACATCTTGGATTAAAATAGCAAAACGTCAGCCCCATATATTAAGCATTTATCCACTCATACCAACAAGTTCTTGCCTATTAATTTTATAAATCAAAATCAGCATTATCCCCACTACTTCTTAAAAGTTTTAAATTTACAATGATGCACCTAATTATGGGATGTGGCATCTGATGTGGAAAAGGAAGATGGAGATGTCAATCAGAGCATCTTGCAAATAAAACATTTCATTAATTATATAATGTGGAATAACAGGTCAAAATTTCTAAATAACTAGGAAGGAGACATAAAAGCACAAGTTTATTTTGGTCATCATTGTGCTGCAGATACCTATTTGATCTGCTTTAGCAAAACAGACTTTGTAGGTCTGAAGTTTTACTGCTGGTTTCCCCAACAGCAAGGGAAATATTTGTCCCTGGAAGAATGTGCTGTCTTCCATTATGTGGCATCAGAATCCTCGATAATGTGATGTGATTAGAGCACAAACTGCCCTGTTAGCTCCTTCAACACAAAGTTCAGGAGTGAAATGTGTGTTTCCAGATGCGACCATGCAGTAGTTGGAAAGGTTTTCAAAATCTTGCATTGCAATAGCTGTAATTAGACTCTGGGCAATGTGGTAAGGTTACCTCATTAAAATGGTGTGAAACAACATGTCCACATAGTCTGTGACTTCAACATTTTGCATGCTGTTTTCCCTGTATTGTCAGTCTAAATTATAGCAATTTTCTTTTAATGGAGAAAGGGAAACACTGACTTAAACAAAATTGCTGGAAAAAATTAGCAGGTCTGACAGCATCTGTGGAGAGAAAGACAGAGTTAATGTTTTGAGTCCATATGACTCTTCTTCAGAACTAAAGGGAAGTAGAAATATGGTGAAATATATACTGTTTAAGGGGGATGGGACATGTGAAGCTAAATAGAAAACCAGTGTTGGTGGAGGCAAAGGAGAGATTGCAAAAGATGTCATAAACAAAAGGTCGAAGGGGTGTTGATGGTGTTAATACTGGCTAAAGGATGTGCTAATGGTGACATTAAGAGTAGAAGGCAGGATGAGCAAGTGACAGATGGCCCTAGTGGGGGTGGGGTGGGGAGAGGGGATGGTGTGGGAGAAAAGATCGAAATGGGTGAAAATTTGGGGATAAAACAATGAATGGAAATAAATTTTAAAAATAATAATAGAAATAGGTGGGAAAATATATATATATAAAAATTTAAAAAATAAATATTTGAAAAAGGGGGATCAAAAAGGGGAGAGGATGGAGGAGAGAGTTCATGGTCTGAAGTTGTTGAACTCAATGTTAAGTCCAGAAGTCTGTAAAGTGCCTAGTTAGAAGATGAGGTGCTGTTCCTCCAGTTTACGTTGAGCTTCACTGGAAAATTGCAGCAGGCCAAGGATGGACATGTTGGCATGAGAGCAGGGTGGTGTGTTGAAATGGCAAGTGACAGGAAGGTCTGGGTCATGCTTGCGGACAGACTAAGGTGTTCCGCAAAGCAGTCACCCAGTCTGCGTTTGGTCTCTCCAATGTAGAGGAGGCCGCATTGGGAGCAGTGAATGCAGTAAACTAAATTGAGGGAAGTGCAAGTAAAATGCTGCTTCACTTGAAAGGAGTGTTTGGGCCCTTGTACAGTGAGGAGGGGGGAAGTAAAGGGACAGGTTTTGCACCTTCTGCAATTGCATGGGAAGGTGCCATGGGAAGGGGTTGTGGTATTGAGGGTGATGAAGGAGTGGATCAGGCTTGGTGGAACACTGACTTGTTAGTTTAAGTATTTAATTTTCTAATGAGTGACTTATCAAGGGCATTTTACTCTTCTTTTATGATTATTTGTTCTTAAAGCCTAAACATTTGCCGTAAAGTTCATTTTTGGAGCAGGTTTGCTAAGTAATTCTTCTTCAGCTGGACATGGTTACAAGACCATTTCTTCAGTTCTAACCCAAACAAATTTCAGTTAAATTTCAAACACAACATGCAATGAAACACACCAATTTAATAAGGCTCCTCACAGACAAAAAGGAATGCTGAGCAGTAGGGAAGGATGGGCAGAGATGCCTGAAGGCCTGGCCAAACAACTGGGTTATTAGAAATGTTTTGAGAGAAGCATCAAGGTGGAGGTTTTAATCCTGGCAGTCTAGAGCAGTGGGTTAAAATGGAAACTCTCTATCTAAAGATGAAACTAGAGGCTGATTTTGTTTGGGGAGGGAGGTGGGCTAGAGACTTTTGCTGAAAACTAGAGCTGAAAGATGTTGCAGAGATGAGAAGGGTAAGGGTGTTCAAAGATTTGTAAATAATGAGATTTTTTTTTGGTTAAACATGAAAAAAAATTGACGTTTCTAGCCGAGATGTTCTCCCTGTCAGCTGTGGAAATAGTTTCTCACCATTTGACTCTTCACTCAAATGCTGGTGTGAAGAGTCACAGAGCCAGAGGTCTATAGCACAGAAAAAGGCCCTTTGGCCCATCAAGTCTGCGCTGGTCAAACAAGTAGCTAACTATTCTAATCCCATTTTCCAGCACTAGACCCATAGCCTTTTATGTCATGGCATCGCAAGTGCACATCCAAATACTTCTTAAATATTATGAGGGATTCTGTTTCTCCCACCCTTTCAGACAGTGAGTTCCAGATTCCTGCCACCTTCTGGGTGAAAAAAATTATTCCTCACATCCCCTCTAAACCTCCTGCCCCTTACCTTAAATCTCTGCCCCCTGGTTATTGATCCCTCCACCAAGGGGAAAAGTTCTTTCTTGTCGACCCTATCTATGCCCCTCATAATTTTATACACCTCAATCATGTCCCCCCTCAATCTCCTCTGCTCCAGGGAAAATAACCCCAGTCTATCCAATCTCTCTTCATAACTAAAACTCTCCAGCCCAGGCAACATCCTGGTAAATCTCCTCTGCACGCTCTCTAGTGCAATCACATCCTTCCTATAATGCGGATTCCAGAACTGCATGCAATACTCTACTGTGGCCTAACCAATGTTTTATGCAGTTCCAGCATAATCCCCTGCTCTTATATTCTATGCCTTGGCTAATAATCCCAAATGCCTTCTTAACCAGTTCATCTACCTGTCCCGCTACCTTAAGGGACCGTTGGACATGCACACCAATGTCCCTTTGATCCTCAGTACTTCCCAAGGTCCTACTATTCATCGTGTATTCCCGTGCCATGTTTGTCCTGCCCAAGTGCATCACCTCACACTTATCCGGATTAAATTCCATTTGCCACTGATCAGCCCATCTGACCAGCCCGCCTATATCCTTCTGTAATCTAAAGCTATCCTCCTCACTATTTACCACCCCACAAAGTTTCGTGTCACCCGTGAACTTACTGATCAACCCTCCTACATTCAAGTCTAAATCATTTATATATACCACAAACAGCAAGGGACCCAGCACCGATCCCTGTGGAACCCCACTGGACACAGGCATCCAGTCACAAAAACACACTTCAACCATCACCCTCTGCTTCCTGCCACTCAGCCAATTCTGGATCCAATTTGCCAAATTGCCTTGGATCCAATGGGCTCTTACCTTCATTATCGGTGTCCCATGTGGGACCTTACCAAAAGCCTTGCTGAAGTCCAAGTAGACTTATAGAAGATAAGGCATTGCCCTCATCTAACACCTGGTCACTACTTCGAAAAATTCAATTAAATTGGTCAGACATGACCTCCCCTTAACAAAACCATGCCGACTGTCCTTGATTAATCCCTGCCTCTCCAAGTGTAGATTCATTCTGTTCCTCGGAATTGCTTCCAATAGTTTCCCCACCGCTGAGGTTAGACTGACTGGCCTGTAGTTCCCTGGTTTATCCCTTCCTCCCTTCTTGAATAACGGTACCACATTGGCTGTCCTCCAGTCCTCTGACACCTCTCCTGTGGCCAAAGAGGTTTTGAAAATTATTGCCAGTGCCCCCTGCTATCTCCTCCCTTGCCTCACTCAACAGGCAGGGATACATTTCATCCGGGCCTGGAGATTTATCTACTTTTAAGCCTACCAGACCACTTAGAACCTCTTCCCTTTCTATGCTAAATGCTTTAAGAAGTTCCTGTTTTTGCATGTTAAAGATGAACAAAACTCAAAAAGGAAGTTAGCAATTTAAAAAATAAATGCTGGAGAGACTGCCAGAGTCTGTTGAGTACCATGGTTAACATTTCAGGTCAATTACACCTCCTGTTCTAAGGAAAGGTCAGAGTTGGCATATAGTCTGCTATGACCAGGTGAGGAGGAGTGAACTGCCTCCCCTCTGTTCAGCCTCCTCTGTCAGTAACAAAGGTTTTTTGCTTTCTCCCATGGATGCCTTTTTCAAATCCAGGTATATTTTTTTACTATCTATGCAGTGAACAATAAGGAGCCAGAGGTTTTCTTGGGTCAAAGAAATAGCTAGTTTATCAGCCACTAAACTGGAGAAAAAAAAACTAAAAGATGCAACATCAGACACACACACACACACACACACCCACACACCCACATGCACACACCCACACCCACCCACACACGCACACACACCCACACACACACCCACACACACACCCACCCACACCCACACACACCCACACACCCACACGCACACACCCACACACACCCACACACGCACACACACCCACACCCACCCACCCATACACACACACCCACACACACACACACCCACCCCCTCCCACACACACACACACACACACCCACACCCCCCCACACACACACCCACACAAACCCACACACACACCCACACCCCCCCACACACACACACACACCCACACACACACACACCCACACACACACACACCCACACCCACACACACACACACACATCCCCCACCACACACACACCCACACATACATGCACACACACACACGCACACACACCCACACACACACACACACACCCACACACACGCACACACACACACCCACACACACACACACACACCCACACACACGCACACACACACACCCACACACACACACACACCCACACACACACACACACACACACACACACACACACACGTATCAGAAGTAAGGAAAGTTAGAGTCCAAATAAAAGTCAGAATATACAATTAGAAATCCTTTGCTTGTCTTTAAGGTGTAGATTGTTAGGCATTGTGGCCAATTGAAGTTACCTGGTTTCTTGGAGCGGGTCGATGTAGACGATGTTGCAATTCTTACAAGATCTCAGTTTGTTGGTAGGTCTTGGGTATGCTGATTTCTTGAATTGGGTGCTGTGTTTATTGCCAGGAAGGAGAAGAAGGAGAGATATTCCTTACTGCTCCATAAGCAACTTATGCTTGTCAAACCCATTTCTTTGCTCACTGGACATGTCAGCTGTAGTCATTGCTGTAGAACAAGTAACCACATTTTGATGTATCATCTCAGAAACTTTGACACATTTCAAGATAGTGGAAACCAACAGGAGATGGGATTCTTTCATCTTCCACAGGGGGTTTGAGTGTCTGTTGGTTGTATATCTTGGCTGACTAGCAGTTCCCCATTGTCTTGATGGATTCTTGGTCTCTGCTGGAGAGGTAAGCTCAAAGATGCAAATGACATGTCCATTTCTTTCAACAGTCCTTTGTGAAGTGGACCTTGACACCCCCAAGGTGTGAAATTCCATGAGCAACATGTCAGGGCATGTCAGCAGTACGGGGTTCATATAGTAACTATTCAGAAGTGGTCCACTTACAATGGCAGCCATCTTTGGTCTGTGTCTTTTATTGTCTTTAAAAGATCCTTTTTAAACATTTTTAGTGTGTTGCTGGTCAGCTGGTGAAGTTATAGGTAGACCTCACTCTGTTGCAATTTCCTGTCGTCATGACCCCTGCATCACACGAGGAATGAAATGAGATTCACTCTCATTTCATTCCAAGGTATATAATAAAAAATACAAAATGATGATAAAATAATAATATTCACTTCCATTCACTTTCAGTCGAATTGTAGTCATTCTGCTCTACAGTGGTCTTGATACCCAAACTATCCTAAACTGCGTTAGACTCTGAATAACCTCCTTGTACATTTTTTATTCCCCTTTCAGGTGGTTCGTTACCTTCATTAGAAAAGATTAGGCTGGCATCAGGGTTCTGAAGTTGCTTTATTTTTGGTGGTAGTCACGACGGATTTTTTGTCAGTGGCCCTGTGCCTGCCCCTTTCTGTAACGCCGGATTACATATCATCCAAGGGGTTTGGTTGGTTTACCTGACTGTTAGCTCCCAAATTGTTAGTAACAGCCAAGCTGCCCTTGGTTACTGGTAGGGGTGTTCTGTGCGTCTCCCTGGCCCCATCTTCCTGCTGTTTTCCACAAAGGCTTTCAATAGGCAAATTTTTCAGATTGCAAACAGATCAGGTTAGCATTGGTCTTAACCCTTCCTGTCCACCTCTATAACCTGAGAATTTATTTGCTGAAACTCGGGCACTTTTTACAAATCTCATTGCTCAGAGGTTAATGAGCTGCAATTTGTTTTTTGCCTCCTGTAGGGATTCTGGTTTAGTGTCTGGCTTGGGCACTAGCACAACTGGGTAGCTGCAGCTACTGCTGTAAGGCTTTATTAGTTTATTAGCTCTGAAGAGTCATATGGACTCAAATGTTAATTCTGCTTCTCTTCCATAGATACTGTCAAATCTGCTGAGCTTTTTCAGCATTTTCTGTTTTTATTTCAGATTTCCAGCACCTGCAGTATTTTTTTATTAATTGGCGCTCCAATCTCCTCCCAAACCTGGGCTAGCTTTTCTGAACATAAATGATCAGGATATTGCCTTATGGGAGGGGCCTCTCCCACATCCACATGTAGAGCTAGTGTGGTGCAGCCTGGCTTGTCTCTACAAATGTTTTTAAATGCAGTGAGCAGACCTGTGGTCTCACTGTTCTGCATTTGGGTGGGTGTATGTAATGTCCAGTTTTGCCAGAATTGGTGTGTTTGTTAGCCAGAGAGTAGGGGGATTCAATGTGGGCCTCACCCACATCTCCATCCAATTCATCCTCACTGTTACTCTCATCCTCTTTAGTTTTGGGAAAGGGTTTTCCTCTAACCTGCTCCATGTACCCTGGAACACTGCAGCTCTCAGGTGGTTGTTCAGCTTCTGCTTTACTTCCCAACTAAGTGGGACATCACCCTCAATCTTTTTTGGTCTATTTGGGGAAATGCTCTATTCCCAATTTAAATTCCCCATGAAGCTATCTGTTAAATAGATAGTTGGCTCCTTAACACCCTCCTTTGTCTTGGGAATGGGGGTTCCCCTGACCATGTACCCTGGAACACTGCTGCCCCCTAGTGGATGTTCAGCTCCTGCTGTGCTCCCTTGTGACTCTTCAACTGGCCGAGGCTGCTCCCTCACTATCTGCTTGTCTGTTTGGGAACTCCCCTTGTCCCTGTTTAAATCTGCGACAAGGCTGTCTGCTAAACAGATCACTGGCCTATTTCTCTGCCTTTTTAACCTTGACGGGCCCCTCATGGACCTCTTTGTTTCCGCTGGTTTAGCTTTGGTCCTTTTAACTTCAATTGGCTCTCCAACTCGCTGTGGCATCTCCCTAACTATCACTTCACCTACGTTTGTGCTTCCCTGGTTCCCTGTAAAATTCTGAGGAAAATGTATCTGTCAACCCAATTTTTGGGTCATTCTCTGTCAGTTTTAAATTCCACCGGTCCTTCCTTGGCCTCCTTTAACTCTATAAACTTAGCCTTGGCCTTTTTAAATTCAAGCAGCTTTTTTCTTAGCTACCCTGACCCTCACAGGTTCTATTGCCCCCTTTAGGGCCTCAGAGCATTCTCCAGCTCTCCGCACAATTCTGCTGTTTGTTTTTAGCCTCTTTACTTGCAAGTAGCTCTTCCCTAACTACTCCAAACCTCTCAGGATCCATCGCACCCTTTGGGCTTCTGAACCTCTTGCAGTTCCCTGCACTCCTACAGATTCCCGCTGGCTTTCTCCAACCTTTTCAGCCTCTTTGGACTGTCCCAGACTTTTCGGGAGTACTATTCTCCGGCCTGCCTCTACCTCCCTTTCCAGTTCCTGTAGTTCTCTTTGGAAAGTTTCCTCTTTTTCCCTTTCTCTTTTCTTTTTCTCTTGCTGTCTTCTTTGGAAAGCTTCCACGCTCTCTAATTCTTGGATTTCTAACTCTTTGTCCCTGTTCCAGCTGTATTCTCACCAATTTTATTTCTTTTCTTACTCTTGAATTGGGTTTCCCATCTAATTCTCTGACCATGTGTTTTAACATTGTACGTATTATAGTTTCAGGCAAAACTCTAATTCTAAGTGCTTAGCTATTATTTTTGGCTCTTTGAACTTTTAAACCCTCATGAGTAACTTGCTTCTGTCCTAGAAAAGCACAGGCATCAAATGCGGACATTTTTGCACTTCAGCACTATAGACCCAAGAAATTGTTTTTGAAGGATCACTATACTTTCCCCACTCTAATTCTTTCATTAATCTGTGGGAACAATTCTGGATATGAGCCCCCAATTTTGTTACCACCAGGTAAGAAAGGCTGAACTGTCTCCCCTCTATTCAGCCTTGTCAGCTGGTCACAACAAATGAATTTTAAATTTCTTTTCCCCATTGATGCCTTTTTCAAATCCAAATGTATTTTTTAACTATCCTTGCAGTGAAGAAAAAGGAGCCAGTCAATGAGGTTTTCTTGAGTCAAAGAAAGTTGGTTTAATAGACACTCAACCAGAGATAAAACTAATAAAAGATGTGACATCACACACACACAGGTATCAGAAGTAAGGAAAGTTAGAGTCCAAATAAAAAAATCCTTTGCTTGTCTTTGAGATGTAGATTATTAAATGTTGCAGTCAATTGAAGTTATCTGGCTCCTTGGAGCAGAGAGATGTAGATGATGTTGCAATTCTTACAAGATTTCAGGTTGTTGGTAGGTCTTGGATAGCTGATTCCTTGAACTGGGTGCTGCGCATATTCCCGGGGGGAGAGAGAGAGAGATTCCTTACTGCTCCATTAGCAGCTTCTCCAGATTCCTCTGCTTCTGGTGGGCAAACCCAGCTCTTAAAGTCCTGCTTGCCGTATATTCCAAAGGAATTTGATTACCATGTCTACAACAGTGACTACAGCAGACAAGTAATTACATTTTGATGTTCTATCTCAAACTTTTGATATATATCAAGACAGTAGAGACCAACAGAATATGGGGTCTTTCATCCTCCGTAGGGGGCTTGAGTGACTGTTGGCTGTACATCCCGGGTGACTAGCAATTCCCCATTGTCTTGACGGACTCTCTGTCTCTGCTGGAGAGGTAAGCTCCTAAAGGTGCAAATGACATGTCTATTCCTTTCAGCAGTCCTTTTTGAAGTTGACCTTCACAATCCCAGGTGTGAAATTCCATGAGCAGCATGTCAGGGCATGTCTGCAATGCAATCCGTATAGTAACTATCCAGAAGTGATCCACTTACAATTCCAGGCATCAGGGACTTGTGGCAGCCATCTTTGATCAGTGTCTTTTCTTGTCTTAAAGGGGTATTTTAAACATTTTAGTATGTTTCTGGTTATCTCATGGTAGACTTCACTCTGTTTCAATTACCCGTCACATGATGTAAAGTCAGTTTTCTGCACAACAAGAGTGCCACACTGACTGTGCCAGCTGCGGCTCAGCTGGTAACTCTTGTCCCTGAGTCAGAAGGTTGATGGTTCTGGTCCCACTTCAGACCTTGAGCACAAAAATCTAGGCTGACAACACCAGAGCAGTAATAACAACTGTTTTCAAATAAGACCTTGTCAGGTGGACATAAAAGATCCCATGGCACTACTAGAAGAGATGGTGAATTATCCCTTGTGGCCCAGCCAACATTTATACTTCAATCAACAACATCACAAAAACAGGTTCTCTGATTATCACATTGCTGTGGTGGGAGCTTGCTGTGCACAAATTGGTTGCCGTGTTTCCTACATCAAAACAGTGTCTACACTTCAAGAATGATTCATTGGCTGAAAAACAGTCCTGGATTTCCTGAGGTAGTGAAGGGTGTAAATGCAAGTCTTTTCTATTTCTTCAAGGGTTGTTGGGGATAGTTAGGAAAGTGGAGTTAAGGCCACATTCAGATCAACCATGACCTTATTGAATGGCGGACCTACTCTTGTTTTATTTTGTATGTTCTCTTGTCAACACGTCTGGGGTTGGACCTGAGGGAACGGAGTTCTGCAAGTTCAGAGGGAGACAGGTTACAGTGAGTGAGGGAACAGAGAAATTGAAAAGCTGGATGAAACTGTTCACGTTACAATGAAAAGAGATAGAAAGGGTAAAGACCAGTCAGGAGCAGTCCAGGTGGAACAAGAATTTGGAAGATGGTAGAAAGTTGAAGCTTGTCCTTTCTCTGTTTAACTACTGGGAAACAACCTCCCTGGCACTGAAATTTGTAAGTGTGGCAGCTCATTCAATAAGTTTTAAACTGTTTTTTTTCTTTCTGCAGCCTTCTCTCAATCCTTTCCTTCCCTTTTTTTCTCTCTACCAGACTTGACATTGAATTGATTATTATCCTGCTTCAGGCTCTGCACTGTTCAATCTACAACCTAATTGATTAGGGAGCTACTCAGTTGTTTGCTCTGATAAGATTTCAATGCATTTACAAAGGGTGGTATCTAACTCCTGGAGGAACTTGCAGTGCAGCAGTTATAGGTATTGGCTCAAATCATCTGGTCAGGTTCAATTGCTGAGCACATTGGCTCTGCCCACAAAGATTTCTAATTGGAATAGTGAAACAGAGCTCTGAAGGAGGGTCATACGGACTCAAAATGTTAACTTTGTTTCTCTCTCCACAGATACTGTCAGACTTGCTTGAGTTTTACCAGCATTTTCTGTTTTGTTTCAGATTCCAGCATCTGCTGTATTTTGCTTTTATCTTTATATTTTTCTGGGCTAGGTTTGAGTCCTGGTACCAAAAATGAAAGGTCATGGTCCAACCGATTACAATATTCAATCCTATGTAGTGCAAAATAATCGTTAAATATCATTCCACAACACCAGTGTGAGCATTATAAAGGATATCCATTTAAAATTAATTCAACTTTAGAAGGAGCAGGAGAAATTTGGGGAAAGAGAGGTAGGTAACATGGGTACTGTTATGCTCCTTTTGTCGGGTTGCTTTGCTCACAAACACGGTTGCATATCTATGTACCAAGCAATGGGTGAGTTGGCAAACAATATTCTGCAGATGCAGGGACCACTATAAGATGAAGTATATGCTGTTTATTAACACAAGTAACAGAGCACTAATACAATGTGCTCTTCCCCAACCAGATCCTACTCCAAACTACTGATTAACATTGAGATAAAAACAAAAAACTACGGATGCTGGAAATCCAAAACAAAATCAGAATTACCTGGAAAAACTCAGCAGGTCTGGCAGCATCGGCGGAGAAAAAAAGAGTCGACGTTTCGAGTCCTCATGACCCTTCGACAGAAATGATTGAATATTAGAAGAGGGGTGAAATAAATGCTGGTTTAAGGTTGGGAGATGGTGAAGAGAAGTTGGGGGGGTGGTGGTGTGGTTGTAGGGACAAGCAAGCAGTGATAGGAGCAGATAATCAAAAGATGTCACAGACAGTGGAACAAAGAATTGTTGAAGGTGGTGATATTATCTAAACAAATGTGCTAATTAAGAATGGATGGCAGGGCACTCAAGGTACAGCTCTAGTGGGGGTGGGGTGGAAAGACTAGCCCGGCATACAAGATTTAAAAATAATGGAAATAGGTGGGAAAAGAAAAATCTAGATAAATTATTGGAAAAAACAAAAGGAAGGGGGAAGAAATGGAAAGGGGGTGGGGATGGAGGAGGGAGTTCAATATATAAAGTTGTTGAATTCATTATACAATCCAGAAGGCTGTAAAGTGCCTAGTCGGAAGATGAGGTGCTGTTCCTTCAGTTTGCATTGGGCTTCACTGGAACAATGCAGCAGGCCAAGGACAGACATTTGGGCAAGAGAGCAGGGTGGAGTGTTAAAATGGCAAGCGACGGGGAGGTTTGGGTCTTTCTTGCGGACAGACCACAGGTGTTCTGCAAAGCGGTTGCCCAGTTTACGTTTGGTCTCTCCAATGTAGAGGAGACCGCATTGAGAGCAACGAATGCAGTAGACTAAATTGGGGGAAATGCAAGTGAAATGCTGCTTCACTTGAAAGGAGTGTTTGGGCCCTTGAACGGTGAGGAGAGGGGAAGTGAAGGGGCAGGTGTTGCATCTTTTGCGTGGGCATGGGGAGCTGCCACAGGTAGGGGTTGAGGAGTAGGAGGTGATGGAGGAATGGACCAGGGTGTTCCGGAGGGAAAGATCCCTATGGAATGCCGCCGGGGGGGTGAGGGGAAGATGTGTTTGGTGATGGCATCATGCTGGAGTTGGTGGAAATGGCGGAGGATGATCCTTTGAATGCGGAGGCTGGTGGGGTGATAAGTGAGGACCCTATCATGTTTCTGGGAGGGAAGAGAAGGCGTGAGGGCGGATACGCGGGAGATGGGCTGGACATGGTTGAGGACCCTGTCAACGACCGTGGGTGGAAAACCTCAGTTAAGGAAGGAGGACATGTCAGAGGAACTGTTTTTGAAGGTAACATCATCAGAACAGATGCGACAGAGGCGAAGGAACTGAGAGAATGGGATGGAGTCCTTACAGGAAGCGGGGTGTGAGGAGCTGTAGTTGAGGTAGCTGTGGGAGTCGGTAGGCTTGTAATGGATATTGGCGGACAGTCTATCACCAGAAATTGAGACAGAGAGGTCAAGGAAGGGAAGGGAAGTGTCAGAGATGGACCATGTGAAAATGATGGAGGGGTGGAGATTGGAAGCAAAATTAATAAATTTTTCCAAATCCCGACGAGAGCATGAAGCAGCACCGAAGTAATCATTGATGTACCGGAGAAAGTGTTGTGGGAGGGGGCCGGAGTAGGACTGGAACAAGGAATGTTCCACATACCCCAGAAAGAGACAGGCATAGCAGGTGTGGCTATGAGTACCCGCATGGGCCCCAGCTATGCCTGTCTCTTTCTGGGGTATGTGAAACATTCCTTGTTCCAGTCCTACACTGGCCTCCTCCTACAACACTTTCTCCGGTACATCGATGATTATTTCGGTGCTGCTTCATGCTCTCGTCGGGATTTGGAAAAATTTATTAATTTTGCTTCCAATCTCCACCCCTCCATCATTTTCACATGGTCCATCTCTGACACTTCCCTTCCCTTCCTTGACCTCTCTGTCTCAATTTCTGGCGATAGACTGTCCGCCAATATCCATTACAAGCCTACCGACTCCCACAGCTACCTCGACTACAGCTCCTCACACCCCGCTTCCTGTAAGGACTCTATCCCATTCTCTCAGTTCCTTCACCTCCGTTGCATCTGTTCTGATGATGCTACCTTCAAAAACAGTTCCTCTGACATGTCCTCCTTCTTCCTTAACCGAGGTTTTCCACCCACGGTGGTTGACAGGGCCCTCAACCATCTCTGGCCCATCTCCCGCGCATCCGCCCTCATGCCTTCTCCTCCCTCCCAGAAACATGATAGGGTACCCCTTGTCCTCACTTATCACTCCACCAGCCTCCGCATTCAAAGGATCATCCTCCGCTATTTCCACCAGCTCCAGCATGATGCCACCACCAAACACATCTTCCCCTCACCCCCCCCGGCGGCATTCCATAGGGATCGTTCCCTCCGGAACACCCTGGTCCATTCCTCCATCACCTCCTACTCCTCAACCCCTACCTATGCCACCTCCCCATGCCCACGCAAAAGATGCAACACCTGCCCCTTCACTTCCTCTCTCACTGTCCAAAGGCCCAAACACTCCTTTCAAGTGAAGCAGCATTTCACTTGCATTTCCCCCAACTTAGTCTACTGCATTCGTTGCTCTCAATGCGGTCTCCTCTACATTGGAGAGACCAAATGTAAACTGGGCGACCGCTTTGCAGAACACCTGCGGTCTGTCCGCAAGAAAGACCCAAACCTCCCCGTCGCTTGCCATTTTAACACTCCACCCTGCTCTCTTGCCCACATGTCTGTCCTTGGCTTGCTGCATTGTTCCAGTGAAGCCCAACGCAAACTGGAGGAACAGCACCTCATCTTCCGACTAGGGACTTTACAGCCTTCCGGACTGAATATTGAATTCAACAACTTTAGGTCTTGAACTCTCTCCTCCATCCCCACCCCCACCCCCACCCCCTTTTCATTTCTTCCCCCTTTCTTTTGTTTTTTCCAATAATGTATCGAGATTTTTCTTTTCCCACCTATTTCCATTATTTTTAAATCTTGTATGCCGGGCTAGTCTTTCCACCCCACCCCCATCAGAGCTTTACCTTGAGTGCCCTGCCATCCATTCTTAATTAGCACATTTGTTTAAATATTATCACCACCTTCAACAATTCTTTGTTCCACTGTCTGTGACATCATTTGATTATCTGTTCCTATCACTGCTTGCTTGTCCCTACAACCACACCCCCCCATCACTTCTCTTCCCCCCCACCTTAAACCAGCATGTATTTCACCCCTCTTCTAACATTCAGTCAGTTCTGTCGAAGGTTCATGAGGACTCGAAACGTCGACTCTTTTTTTCTCCGCCGATGCTGCCAGACCTGCTGAGTTTTTCCAGGTAATTCTGTTTTTGTTACTGATTAACATTGTAGCCTGTACTACACAGCAATTGGGTAATATAGTCACATGATCAATCTGCTTACATTTTCTTAAAGGTGTATTGCACCTCAGATTACCACAGGTTCCAAAGCAAATATTGATCAATATTATTTAAAATGAATGTTTGGTCAATACTATGGTAGTGTATATGAAGTCGAGTGAACATTATTGTTATTGAAATTAGACCTTAAAATCGTGGTTAGAAAACTGAATTTGTGTTTCGAAAGAATAAGAAGGACACAGCTATTGGAAAGAAACAAATGTTTTAACATGAAATGGTTTGTAGGTCATGAACAGTTAGGTGGAATGATTGACAGTGTTAACAGACCCTGGAAACTACAGACTAAATAAATAGCTGAAGAATTTGATGCATAAAAATGCTGATTGACAAATGAAGTACAAAATATTCGCAAATCTTAAGTAAAGCCTGAACATATGTGCGAGGTGGAAAATTATAAATGCTGTGGATTTTCCTGGTTTAGATATGTATATGTTCTAGCATTTAGAATATTTAAAATGTTTGCTTAAGTTCTGTATCTAAGATATTTGCAGAGCATAGATTTTGTGAAAATGAGTTCAATAGTCTTACTAAATATGTTATCTCCAACTGCAGATAGTGGAAAATCATTCAGGAGTGAGCTTTGTTCCATATGAAGGTTTAGTTACATTTTACAGACAGCACCCATGGAGAAATGCAATCACTTATTTTTAATTTTTAAGTACAGTTATAAAATAACAACATTTAAATGTTTTCTTTCCTTCTGTTTAGGTTTTCTCAGGCTTCACAACTTTTCCTTGCTGAGGTGAGAACATATCCTGCCTGGGCCATTCCTCTTGGTGGTCTTCTACTAAATAATAGGAAGTTCTGCCTCGCTTGATAATCTCCCTAACACCCTGTGGGAATTAATCTGGCCTCCATTTCCATGTCCCTCAATGGTATGGCAAAGCTTATGATCTCACTTATGAATAATAACAGGCATGCCCTTCACTCCCAACTAAGGTGGGTGTGTAGGTTTGGATGACAGAACTTATTTCATCAGATTCTATTTATACTCTTTTGAGCAACCAATTAAACTAAATTAATAAATCAAAAGGACAAATTAAAAGGCAGCCCCTTACTGATTCTATTTGTAAACCTATGTTCGTTATGGGTCCAAATACAAAGCAGCTGTCCTCTATCCACACACAATACATCACAAAAAGGCATCCATTCTATGCAGCAGAACTAAAGCCACTATATAAACAATTGAGTATAGACAACAGCGGCTGGATTTGTAGTAGGCAATTGATAGCAGAGTATTTAGCCAGTGCTTTCTTCACCACTGGGTTATAAAAATCTTGGATTCTTCAGTAAAGAGGAGAGTTAAGAGTGTAAGAACCTAAATGGCAACAACTTTAGCACAGACTTAATATTAAACTAAAACACGAAATACTGGGAAAAAAAACTCAGCAGGTCTCGCAGCATCTGTGGAGAGAGAAGCAGAGTTAAAGAGCTAAAGAGGAGTAGCTCTGAAGAAGTCATATGGACTTGAAGTGTTAACTCTGTTTCTCTCTCCACAGATGCTGCCAGACCTGAGTTTTTATAGCATTTTCTGTTTTTATTTCAGATTTCCAGCATTCTCAGTATTTTGTTTTTATCTCCATATTAAATTGTTGCCCTCCCTTGTGTCTTTTTACTATGCAGAATTCCCCAGCAGTAAGGTAAACAAATCATTCTTGAGCCCATTGCATGTAAATAACTTTGGAAGCATCTGACTTAAGGTTTCCCTTACATTTTATTAAGGGAAGAATTCAATTTCCCCCTTCCACCCCTGGCACTACATGGAAAATTACTGGAGAAAAATGAACTATTGTGATTCAAACATTTATACACAGACCATTCCCCAAATCATACCATTAAATACAACCATTATAATTAAAAGAACATTATTGTATTTTATCAGCTGTGGAAGATTAATGTTAATGAATACATTCAGTATATTGCAAGTTTTATGAACTAACATTTGCATTTAAGTCCAATTTTGTTCTTTGAGGGCATGTTCTTAAACCACTAATGCTAATTATTTGTACTGATCCAGTGCACTGTCTCATCCATAAGTATATAAATAAAACTTATTGCATCAGCCACTTAGTTTCTATTTTATATAATGCTGGCGTCAATGTTGTATCCTGATCACACAGGTATAAACGATAACTTTCCGAAATTATACATGACATGCCCTGTCTAAGAAGTTACTGAGGATGAAAAACAGAGAAATTCATCATTACCAACCTGGTATAATTAGAGGTAAGAAGTTTTGCTATTGTGCTTCATGCCTGGATTCCATTATTCTAACTTCCCTGTGAGTGAAAAGAATCTTGTTTGCTAAGAATGAAGCATGCAAAATTACAATGAAATGGGGGTTACCATCAACAGAAACTGAACTGGACGAGCCATATAAATACTGTGGCTACAAGAGCAGATAAGAGGCCACGAATCCTGAGGCGAGTAACCCACCTCCTGACTCCCTAAAGCCTGACTATCATTTACAAGGCACAAGTTAGGAGTGTGATAGAATACTCCCCACTTGCCTGGATGAGTGCAGCTCCCACAACACTGAAGAAGCTTGACACCATCCAGGACAAAGCAGCCCGCTTGATTGGCACCACGTCCACAAAGATTCACTCCCTGCACCACCGACGCACAGCAGCAGCAGTGTGTACCAGCTACAAGATGCATTGGAGGAATTCACCAAGACCCCTTAGACAACACCTTCCAAACCCACGACCACTACCACCTAGAAGGATAAGGGCTGCAGATAGATGGGAACACCACCATCTGCAAGTCCCCCTCCAAGTCACACCAACCTGACTTGGAAATATATTGCCGTTCCTTCACTGTCCATGGGTCAAAATCCTGGAACTCCCTCCCTAACAGCACTATCGGTGTACCTACACCACATGGACTGCAACGGTTCAAGAAAGCATCTTAACACCACCTTCTCAAGGGCAGCTAGGGATGGGCAATAAATGCTGGCCCAGCCAGCAAAGCCCACATCCCATGAATGAATAAAAAAAATGTATGAAGAAGACCATTTCTTTAGAAAGACCCTACAGTTACCCCCTCACTTAATCACAGAATCTAATTGTTTCTTAATCAATTCTAGCATTTTGCCTCCACGACATCCATATCATATGTTGATCATTCTTTGTATAAATAAGCATTTCCAAATATTAGCCCTAAAAGTTATCATAACTTGTGTGCTCCTGTGCCCCCACTCATGCACCTTAGTTAAAAGCATTATTCAAGATTTACCTATTTCAGCCTGAAAAGATGCTGATTGAGAATGGAAGGCCCAATTTTTTTCCATTTTTCCTGATGGTCTAGACCCTTGATACCAGGCATGAGTCATATGATTCTACTGTGCACTGCCTTCAGCACTTAGGTGTTTTTGTAACCAGAATTGGACACAGTACTCAAGGTGTGGCCTGACCAGAGTACTGTACAGCGTGGTCACAATTTCCTCTAACCAATCTACTATTTTGGGGGAAGCAGTGGCATAGTGATATTGTCACAGAGCTAGTATTCCAGAGACCCAGGGCAATGCTCTGGAAATCCAGGTTCAAATCCCACCATGGCAGATGGTGAAATTTGAATCAATAAAAATCTGGAATTAAAAGTCTGATGGTGAACATGAAACCATTGCTGACTGTCATAAGAACCCATCACTAATGCCCTCTAGGGAAGGAAATCTGCTGTCCTTACCTGGTCTGGCCTAAATGTGACTCCAGACCCACAGCAATGTGGTTGACTCTGAACAAGGGCAATTAGGGATGAGCAATAAATGCTGGCCAACGCCCACATCCCATGAAATAATTTTTTTTAATCCAAAAATTCCAATTTTTCCCTGCATTGGTTGGATATATTAACCTTGATTTTGCAGCCATGGTGGCAGGGAATCTGTCAGCATTAACCATCATTATTCCACTGAAACTGATAGCAACTTTTTTTTTATTTGTTGATGGGATGTGGGCATTGCTGGCTAGGCAAGCATTTATTGCCCACCCCAATTGGCATTTTAAGAGTCAACCACATTGCTGTGGGTCTGACGTCACATGTAGGCCAGATCAGTGAGGACAGCAGATTTCCTTCCCCAAAGGGCATTAGGGAACCAGATGGGTTTTTACAACAATCAACAATGGTTTCACGGTCATCATTAGACTTTTAATTCCAGATTTTTATTGAACTCAAATTCCACCATCTGGCATGGCAGGATTCAAACCTGGGTCCTCAGAGCATTACCCTGTATCGCTGGATTATCAGTCCAGTGATAATACCACTGCACCATTGCCTCCTTCTGGACTCTGCACATCTGCAGAATAACATGGAAATTTGGAAGTTGCTGTTACTGATTCTACGCTGTTCCAGAGGGTGAACTGTTGAGGTGCTGCACTGAGAGCATTCAATGGGAAATCTATTAATTGACGAGAACTTCACTACTAATCCTGTTAGTCTTACTGTAAAAACACTTGAAAAAGTTACACCTTGCTGAATAAGGTGTAACTGGGTTTTTACTGATCTACTAACTTTAAAATTACTGATTACTAATTTTGCTTTCTGAAAACTTCAATTGAAAGTGAAGATGAAATGCTTAACTTCCTGGTTTGCTCTGAGAATACCTCAGCATGATTGGCTGCTTACCTGATTGTTGACAGCATTGTTGCTATGCCTGGAGATCTCCTTGACTGGATGCCAGATTTAAATTCCCATCGGAAAAGGGGAAAAGCCACAGCATTTGCTGGATATTTGTAGAGCGTTTTCCTTTGAGGTTAGTTCAGAGTGTTGTTGCTCACCCACTAACCACAAAATGCAGTCCATTGAATCTTGAATCTCCTTTGTCTCTTTCAATGTAACTATTTTAACAACATTCACAGAAAATGTACTTCACCTAATCTTTTCTAATATGTGGTAGTTCACACTTTTTTTTATTATACTTCTCTTAAATGAAGTCCACCATGATTAATCAGCTGAAGGAGGTGGTAGGTGATAATCCGTTTCCTTGGCTATGTCTGGCCTGTTGCCATGCAACTTGGGGCTCAGAGTAAATATTGAGGACTCCCAGGGGCACCCTCTCCTAACTGCTGCCACCTCGAGTGGGCCTGCTCTGCCAGTGGAACAGAACATACCCAGGAATGGATGGATGAAAGTTGGCTGACAAGCATTTTTCTGTCCACACACATATATTGCCCAGCTCCTTCTACAATTATCTGAGGAGCCTCTAAACAGTCCTTCTAATTTGGTCTTGCCTGCAAACTTGAAAAAATTGTGGCCTGTTGGTGGCTGAACAAATCCTTCCCCCAAACTGGAGAATTCACTTCCTTACTGACTGACTGCAGGGCAGTTATACTGTCCATGTCAAATTATTTTCCTGTTGCATGCAAGTAGACCAAAAAACTGCAGTTTGTATCTCCAGATTTAGGCCATTTCAGTGCGTCTCTAGTGCTATGACGCTGCTTGGAAGAAGCTTCGCATCCAGCTGCAGTATAACTGAAATTGGCCAAGATGGAAATTTGTAACTTGAAAAACAATTCCAGAGAACCACCTGAAATCTTCAGAATTTAGATGTTGACTGATTTAAGGTAGTTTTTAGTTACTTTAAAATGTCACCAGTAGTTAGGTAGGCAGAGCATGCATGTTCTGAGTGATGATAACAGGAAACAGTGCTGCTATGTTACTGCTTTCAAAATATAGTGCGTTTGACATAGTAAAACATCCCAAAGGGCTTCACAGAAGCTTTATCAAACAAAATTTGACACTGAGCCACATAGGGAGATATTTGAATAGATGACCAAACATTTAGTCAGAGGTAGGTTTTGGGGAATCTTAAAGGAGGCAAAAGAATTGGAGGCAAAGAAGTTTAGCCAGTGAATCTGAGAGCTTTGCATTTAAGGTTAAAAGGTTTTTAAATTCATTAATATTACATTTACTCAGAATAAGACTCATGTATTGGTATTTTAAATGTGACTCTCTTTAAAAAAAGCTGCAATTTAAAACCGTTGATTCTAATGGAAACTGTGGGGATTTATCCTCCCCACCACAAACTCTGCATCCTAGCCATCCTTCTTAGTAATTCTGAGGCTGAACCACAACATGCAAACCTTGTTGTTATATTTGATGTCAAGTTGTGCTTCTAGCTAGATATCTGCTCTATTACCAAGATTACTTACTACTTCTCAGTAACATTGCCTACTCTATCCCTGCTTCAGCTTATCCGTTGCTCAAGCTCTATTCTATGCCTGTTACCTCCATATTTGATGATTCCTATGCTCTCCTGGTTGACCTGAACTTCCATCTAACAATAAACTTTGCCCTCTGTATCCTAACTCCCATCAAGTCCCATTCAGTTGTCAGCCCTGCGTTCTGATCTACATTGGGTTCCTAGTCTGCAATGTCTCAACTTTAAATTCTCATCTGTGTTTTCAAATCCCTCATGGGCTTTCCCTCCTAGTCTCTGTAACCTCTTCTGGCCGTACAACTCTTGGAGATCTGCACCTCTTCAATTCTGGCTTCTTGTACATCCTCAATTTTAATCAACCTGCCATTGGTGGTCATGCCTTCAGCTGTCTATCAAATGCTAAGAGCTTGAAATTGGCAAAGTAACTTGGCAGTTGAGAGGTCATCTGCCTTTCAGGGACACTGAAGTCAAGACTTATGAGGCTTCCTTCAACAAATGACTTTTATAAATTTATTTTGCAATAATTTGATGTTGAGAGCTAGTTCTCTACTGGCTCTTTAAATATTAATAAAGTTGACCAGCCAGTGAATGGAGTAGTGCATAGATGTTCAGCTGAATAGATATTCATAATAATAATAATAATAATAGATGTTCATAACTGAACTGCATACAATGCATAGAACCATAGAAATGTTACAGCATATGAAGAGGCCATTCAGTCCATCGTGTCTGCGTTGGCTGAAAAAAAAACTAGCTGCCCATTCTAATCCCACCTTCCAGCACCTGGCTCATAGCCTTGCAGGTTACAGCAGTTCAGGTGCAGATCAAGGTACCTTATAAATGAGTTGAGGATTTCTGCCTCCACCACCAATCCAAACAGCGAATTCCAGTCGTCTACCACCCTTGGTGAAAAAGTTTTTCCTAATATCCCCTCTAATGCTTCTACCAATCGCCTTTAATATGTGCATAGATAACAGTGTAACTCAGATATGCCATCTCCATATAGCATTGTGCATCTAAATCTAACAGCACTCAAACTCTGCACTCTCCAATTGGACAAGATAACCATTTTATACTATAGTACTAGCACTCTAACTGTAGTATTAGACTAGTAAAATAAAAATCCTGGAACTTCCTCACTACTAGCACTGCGAGTGCAGCTACACTACAAGGACTGCAGCAGTTCAAGAAGGTGACACACCATCACCTACTGAAGGGAAATTAGGGATCAGTTATAAATACTGCCCAGTTAGTGACTGCCAGTGCTTTTTTTCATGGGATGTGGACAAGATCTGTGCACTTGACTTGATGGTAGGGTATCCTGAATAGATCCCTGAAGATTTTAATTTTGAAAATTAATTATTTTTGACTCTTTATGTATAATTGTTCAGGATTGCCTGGACTATACTGTTAGCATTAACAACCCAGGTCTTAAACCTTCTGTATGGCATTCTTTTCTATGTGTTTCAGCAGGGACTGTTTAAATAAATGAGTTAATGCCTGTGGAATAATAATAGAGCAGAATTTAGCTTTCCTCAGCTAATACTAGAGTTAAAACACCATTTGGAAGCCTGAGGAATAAGTGTAATTGGAGGATCTTTATGAAAATCATGGAAGGGCAGGCTAAATTGTATATGACATTCCTACAAAGCCTGTTGCAGCAATGGTTTGGAGAAATCTGATCTTACCTTAAGTGTTGAATTTTGAAATTAACAGGAGACATTTTGTATTATTCTGCCATCCTCAATCATGGTAGCTGGGTGTTTCAAAGGTAAGGAGCTTAGTGATGGCATATGTGGTGCCAACCTATGATTACAGCTTTGGCCATCCCAAGAAAAGTTTGATTTTAATACTTAATAAAACTTTTGAAATGCTTTCCTGGGCCATGCCAAACCTATGCTCAGAATCATCGGCACATGAAAATGATTGGGGTTTCAATATTGGAACTTGAAACATTCACCTTTGGTTGCCAAAAAGTAACAGAGTGAAGTAGACATAGAGATAGTTTAAAATTAATATAGTTTAAAATGTGCATCATTTGGATTTTTAAAATATACATACATATATTTATACATATGTAGATATAGTTTTACAACACGAGCAGTTGAGAAAATAAAATCCACTGGAAATCAGAAACCGAAACTGGAAGTAACCAGGGAGACCCTGTCAACAGCCTCCAGATTTCGGTTCTGACTCCAGAAACATTGTCTGTGTGTTTATTTTTCTAGATTATATTTGTGGCATGTTCTGTGTTTACTTATGAGCACTGTGAAGTTCCCAGGATTTTGAAGATTGTTGACGGGCATCGCTCAACTTTAAAGGCCTACTAAACTTCCAAATGATCCGTTTGCAATTCAAAACGTTTCATGGACTAACTCCTTACTTTCAATCGTTAATTTATGGTTCATTGCCTCTTGGGGAATTACAGAAAGAGGACTCTAATGGTATTTAATGTATAGGGGGCTCAGGTGCTTGCAATCAGCAGAGGTTTTCAGTAACTCTGTGTGAACTAGTGTGAAATATGACTGCGCCATACACTGATTTTCTGTCATGGATCACAGAGCGCCCGGTGCTAAATCAGCTTTATATGTGTCTCTGCATTCACTGTGCATATGGTTCAGGTAGGGTTGCCAACTGTGATTAAATGTATTCCTGGAGGTTTCATCACATGACTTACCCCACACTCCAGCCATTAGTCAGCCAACATATGCATTCTTATGACGTACTGTCTTCCTACGTCAATTAGAAAGCAAAAAGACCCATTACCCAATTGGATGATGCTTCACTGTCAGTTAAGCAGCCCCTTTCCTCCATTTTCAATATTTATATATCTGATAAGATGAGCGTACAAAGAAAAAGAAAACAATATTTTTAATGTTCTGACAAGTTTTTTTTTTCCAGGGTTTCACACAGCAGTGTCCTGGAGATTGATCTTCAATTTTTGGAGACTCTAGGCTGATCCTGAAGGCTTGGCAACCTTAAGCTCAGGACTGTAATAATGCCACACAGAGTTGCTTCAGGCAAAGCCATTTATTGATTAAGGAGGCATTGACAAATTCTGGAAGGTCCAGTGGTGCCTTGCTCTTGCTGCTGGTTAGCTGGAGGCTGATTATCCCTTAAATGCTGAAAGCATAATTAAAGACAACATGAAATGGTTATGAACATTCAAAGATCTTCTGTAATAACAAATGATGATCTTTGAGTAGGTATTTCAGGAAGTTCCTCCATGCGGGATTATTCTTTTTGATTTAAGGATACATTTGGGGGCATGGTAAAAGGTAACAATTTTCACAGTGTGGCCGGTTTAGAACTCAAACATTCCTTCCTCCCCTTTCCTGATGAGAACACAAATGACTACTGCACAGGCCACTCTCATAGCCCCTTAGCTCAGTTGGTCATTTGTTGGCAATGGTATCAAATCCTGGGCAATTTTGCATTTGGTTTATCCTAAAATCTTTCAATTTTATTACCAATAATTCCATAATTTAATTAACTTTCACTATCTCCTTCCTTCACTGTCTCAAACTATATGAACATATTAATTAGGAGCAGGAGTAGGCTACTTGCACCACCCTCACCACCACCACCCCCCCCCCCCCCCCCCCCCCCCCCCCCCCCCACCCCCCCGAACCTGCTCCACCATTCAATAAGATTGTGGCTAATCTGACTGTAACCTCCACCCCACATTCCTGCCAACCCCCGGTAACCTTTCACCCCCCTTGTTAATCAAGAATCTACCTAGATCTGCCTTAAAAATATTCAAATATCCTGTTTCTACTGTTCCAAAGACTCATGACACTCAGAGAAAAACATTTCTCCTCACCTCTGTCTTAAATGAGCAGTCCCTTATTTTTAAACAGTGACCTCTAGTTCTAGATAAAAACAAAAAACTGCGGATGCTGGAAATCCAAAACAAAAACAGAATTACCTGGAAAAACTCAGCAGGTCTGGCAGCATCGGCAGAGAAGAAAAGAGTTGACGTTTCGAGTCCTCATGACTCTTCAACCTCTAGTTCTAGATTCTTCCACAAAAGGAAACATCTTCTCCACATCCACCCTGTCAAGACCTCTCAGGATCTTAAAGGTTTCAGTCAAGTCAACTATTGACCAAGCAAGAAAACAATGCATTTATTTATGGCCACCATCATGGTTTGATATGAGTGTTCAGTTTTATATGTTCATTTTGCTTTTATGAGTATTTATTTGCCTAGCAATTTTAAAAAAAAGCAGATCCAGTGTCTGATAGCCATGTACTAATTCATTAGAGATGTCCTACCATAGTGCAAAGGGAGGTCTTGTGGCGTGGTGGGTTAGTGTCCCTACCTCTGAGGCAGAAGTTCTGGGTTGAAGTCCCAGGACTTGATGGCCAAGGAAGGTGCATTAACATTACAGCCAAACAGGCTGTGTATCAACTGGTGAATCCTTCCAACACACACCAATGGCAGGCAGTAAGAACGGGAGAGATTTCTGGTCAGCCATGTGATGGAGAGAACATTGGAGCCTTGACCATCACTGTCCATACCTTGAGACCAAAACATGCACGTAAAAGTGTATATTGGCACAACAATGTGGACTCCGAGTGAACTGTAACACACACCACTATAATGGAAATATGGGTTCTGACGACTTGAATATTGGGCTGTCTCTGCCCTAACATTTGGGATTTCTCCTCTACATCACTTTCCTCCTTTAACTTGCTCCTCGGAACCTACCTCTCTGACCAAACTTTTGGTCATGTGCCCTAATATCTCCTTATATTGCTAGGTATCATATTTTGTTTCATAAGCTCCTGTTAAGCACAGTGGAATGTTTTATTATGTTAAAGATGCTATGTAAGTGATAGTAACTGTTCATATTGCTAAAAAAAAACTGCACAGTCATTTGCCTGAAACTGATCTATAATGATTTTAGAAGCTCTCTTCCTATTTACTCAATGTCATGATTGACAGAATAATTCAGTGATATCGTCTCAGGGTAATGCCACACAAGACTTTTTTTTTTAAAAAGCCAACAGAATAATTTCACTAGTTTTGTTTTCTGCTCCGATATAACTCTGCATTGATTATTAACCTACTTGCCTAATTAGTTGGCACCTTTTTGAGAAGATTGTTCAGGAAGAAAGAACAGAGGACAATACAGCCAAGGAATTTTGCTCAAGGCAGTTGGTAGACTTACAGAAAGAGCATACACAAATAGGACAGTTATATCAGACAGCTTACTCAGAAACAGAGGCCTAATGTATTCCAGAATGTTATTACCTTAAGGGTAATGTGTTAATGAGAAAATGGCAGCCGCATCATGTTTCAGCAACTGAAAGCTGGAGGGAAGTGCAACAGATTTTTATACCACTTGGATATAGAAAAGAGATCTTGAGAATAGCTCATGACATTCCAATGGGGGGACTTTTAGGAATTAGAAAGATACAGGCAAAAATACAAA
This sequence comes from Carcharodon carcharias, assembly GCF_017639515.1. Taxonomy (NCBI): domain Eukaryota; kingdom Metazoa; phylum Chordata; class Chondrichthyes; order Lamniformes; family Lamnidae; genus Carcharodon; species Carcharodon carcharias. Next base: position 13,795,971 of record NC_054488.1, read on the forward strand.
AGCATTTTTAATGGCCTGGATCAAGAGATGTAGTCAAATTCTGTAAAACATTTTTTAACTCATTCATGGGATGTGGACTTTGTAGGTGAGGCCAGCATTTCTTGCCCATCCCTAGTTGCCCTTGAGAAGGTGGTGGTGAGCTGCCTTCTTGAACCGCTGCAGTCCCTGTGGTGTAGGTACATCCACAGTGCTGTGAGGGAGGGAGTTTGAGGATTTTGATCCAGCGACAGTGAAGGAATTTGTAGCAATTGCTTCAATTTTTATATGTACAGAGGCAGCGGTTTACTAGTATCTTGTGTGGAAATGTTCACCAACGTTCTTCCACCCTAAAGGCATTTAATTTAATTATGACATTGTGAAGGTCTGAGAGGGTTCTACAGAAGCAGCTGCTAATCTGTCCCCTGCCACTAGTATTAAATTTTACACATGTAGGTTTTAATTCCAGAGCACTTGTTAATCCCGATTGGGCAGTCATAATGGATTCTGTTTCCCAACGATCCATAATATATCATGTAACTAAGTACTATCCAGCTGGTGTCAGATTGGCACCAGGAGCTTAAATTGCGCGTTTTACAACTCACAGCAGTAAAGGAGTAAGTAATATAATGATTCCAGTATAGCCACAAACTCGTATAATTTGGCCAGTCTCAATCTAATTCTAGTTCGCACAGATCCACAGCATAACACTCCCTCTATTTCTGTAGTAATTAACACTACCTTGGGTATCTCACTCAGGACCACTGCAAGACTTAGGCACGAAATTAAAATATATTAGCATGAATGAGTACAGGAATTCTAAGGCTCCAGCAGTGTGACCAGAAATTTAAAATAAAAACAGTAAATGCTGGAAACACTCAAGAGGGTCTGGCAGCATCTGTGGAGAGAGAGAGAAACAGAGTTGGGCGGAATGTTACCGCCCCTGGGCCCTAAAATGCGGCGAGCATTCAAAAGTCCATTGACTTCAGCAGACCGGAAAATGCCGCCCAATGTTGAGCCCAATCTGACGCTTCAGGAAATTTACCTTATGTGCGATTGCTGTACCAGTGCAGTCCCCTTGGTGGCGATACTGGGCGGCTCAAAGCACTTATTTTATAATGAAGTTGGCATTTACAATAGTGCTAAAGAGCTGGGGGTGGTCCAGAATGTCTGACCTCCCATTAACACAGCACATAGGACAGTTGGCTTTTTAAAAGGAAAGATTAAATATTTTACCAGCCAACGCTCTCCTGTTAAGTATTCATTTTTAACCATTTCAAACAGGGCGATCAGGAGTAAACTTAGAGCTCTCGAAACTATATTACTATCAGAGCGTTCAGAGTAAAAAGGCTTCACAACCAGACACAGACAAGAGCTACAAACAAGTGTTTTTATCCATTGGGCGAGAGATGTGTTCAACATCCCCATTTTGCCCGATCGGATTTTTAGCATCTAACATTCGTAACTAAAGCTCTGAACATAGTAAATCTCAAAAAGAGAAAATGCTGGAAAATCTCAGCTGGTCTGACCATCTGTGGAGAGAGAAAGAGTTAACGTTTCGAGTCCGTATGACCCTTCTGCAATAAATCTCGACATTTCTAACAGAATTTTACTCTTAGAATAGCTTTAAAAAGTATTTTTATAGGAACATATTCACCACGAGAGAAAAAAAAAGTCTTAACTTAGCTAATGTTTTGAATGAGTTCATGTCCTCACGCTTGCTTTAACCCACTGGCAGCTGTATACATACATTGGTGTTCTGCACATTTTCTTTTCACATTGAAAGTAACGCCAAGAAAAGCCTTTGGGGAAGCTGCTGAGCAGATGGACACTTCCACCGCGAGCGAGCCCTGGGTTACAAGGTATAACAGGCCGGCTTATAGAGCATTGTAGAGAGGTTGAAGGAACAACATTGCTGCGCTTGGTAAGAGAAGCCTGATAAACAGAAACTGGGGTGGGGCTGAGAAAATGCCAGAAAATGCCGGAAACACTCGGCAGGTCCGACGCCACCCGTGGAGAAATTAGAAACGACTTGTTATCCCCTTTTACCACTGTGGAGAAAGTCATCGTTTTAGATTTCTTCACATTTCCAGTATTTTTCTGTTTTGATTACAGATTTCCAGGATCCGCAGAACTTTTGCTTTTTTTTAAAAAATGGAATCGGGACACAGGATCATCATTCAGGTCATTACTGCTGGTGAAGGCGGAAGTCCACTTGCTTGAAACCCTTTCGAGTATAAACATGTTTCCATGTGTTCCTATTCAGATGAAGTTACATTGTTTCATAGTTTGCCATTGTGAGATTTGAACTTTCGCTCTTGGGGTTACAAACCCAGTACCATAACCACTTAGCTATTTAGGCCTGAAGATGCAGAATAATATAAAAGGTAAATATTGACAATAGTTCTGAAACAAATCCAGGCAACCGTAGATAACAAATGCTGCAGCAGGTGCTTTCCACTGCAGTAATATGTTACATCCGTCACCTCAGCAAATGCAGTATAAACAATTAATATGATTGAGGAGTATTGAGAACCACAAGACGCCCACAACTTGAACATTGCTGCCTGCAGATGGGAAAAAACAAATAACTATAAACACTCTGTGTAGGGGTCACCAAACCGAAGATGAATTTACATCCAAGCATTCACAAACTTGGCTGGAAGAGAGTGGGAAATATGCAAACCGTCACAATCTCGTCGGGTATTTCTGGGGCATATGTAGAGCAATCTGATTCATTTGAGAAAAAAAATAATTCGCAAGCCATCAGAAGATGAAAGGAATGGGGATTGCTTGTTGAAAACCTTTATATCTACTTAACCATAAGGGATTGCACCATTTAGAGTAAGTCAGGTCACTAGAGAAAAAGGGGAGATCAGCGGCAGATCAATTCTAAAAATGACAAAAGCAAAATGCTGCGGATGCTGGAAATCTGAAATAAAAACAAACTGCTGGGAAAACTCAGCAGGTCTGGCAGCCTCTGTTTCGAGTTTGTATGGCTCTTCTGCAGAGTTCTGAAGAAACATACAGGCTCGAAACGTTAACTCTGTTTCTCTCTCCACAGCGGCTGCCAGACCTGCTGAGTTTTCCCAGCAGTTTCTGTTTTTTTATTTCGATTCTAAAATGGTTTACTAGGTTGTCTCCTGGGGGGAGGGGGGAAGACAGTTGAAAACTTAATAGTTAACACCGAAAGCCACACACAGTAACCCATAAGAAATTTGCAGGAACATTATAGATGACATTTTGGATCACATTCTTTACATGGCCTACATAAATAAAACAACGGTGTTTCATTTCCAATACTTTAATCCACATCCTGTTTCAAAGGGACCAATAATAACGAAAGAAAAGCTGTAATTCACTAAGGATGGTTCACTTAAGCAACCTGTACAGCCACAGTTTAGTATATGATGCCAATGTAATGCGTGCATGCACTGGTTTAATTTTTGGTACAGACTGCACTGTTCCTAGTCACCGCTGTCTTTGTCCTGAAGCCTGTACAACTGCTTCTGCAAGGCTATTTTCTTATATCTAGTTCTGCTGCATTAGTGGCTCCCGCACTCAAACACAACCTCTTCACACGGTTACCCTGCACGATGGAGCAAGCAGGTAGCTGACTCAGCCACAGCCCAGATGCCCTGCTTGGGAGAACAAGAGCCCTGACGGTCTGCCTTCCGTTTCAATTAACGCCCCAGATTCCTTTTTCGGTTCTTTCCCCTCCGCGATCTCCATGAATGGTCTCGATGCTGAGCTCACCCGCTATTCTTTAAACGGAAGCTATCCTCCAGAAATAGTTGTGCAATCTCGGTGCTGCCAGAGGCCAAACCACACGCTGGTCGCGCCCGTTACTGTTATACCCCCCGCTTTCCTTTTGAGCAATTAAAACCATACACACATCAGAGTCAAGATGAAGTAACCTCATGCGTATTAGTTTAATTGATCCTTATTAAACAACGCCGGCTCTAAAGACAAGATCAGCGCTTAAAGTTTGTCACGCATGTTTACCCTACTGAAGCAATTTTGGTAGCACGGGGGGGGAAAAAAAATCCACTACTTTATTCATGCTAGCCGCAGAGATCGTTGTATCTCTGTCCTTGTCCTAACTAAAAGGTACTCTCCCTTCACCCCTCTCTGTGCTAAAGAGGCAAAATTCCACAGGTAAAACTGCACACTACGCCAGTCCCAAATTTCCTTTGACTCCTGTTTTCCACTCGAGGGGTATTTAGCTTTTGCCAAATATATACCTATAAGCTGCATGCGAAAGAACATCCGAGAAACGTTTTCCAATCTGCTGGGTCTGGCTGGGTGAAGGGAAAAAGTGGTTAACCTGCCAGTTTTGAATACTATTCTGATGGCTGTTCCAAGCGCATTTTGATTGAGTTTTTCCCTACAATATTCTAGTTTAAAAAAAAGCTTTATGACTCTGATCAGGCAATAACTGGAAAACTTCCATTGCCTGGGCAGCTAAATGCAACAGCAAGAATACCCGCAACTGTCAGAGAAGGAGACAGGAGGAGAGGCACAACAGCTCACCGCTTGTATCACACACTCCACCATAAGATCGTTTTCATGATCAGCAAGAGCATAATTTAATTTAATATTTTGGAATGGACGAAATGACCTTCAATGTCACAGGCATTACGTTAAGATTGCGAATAGAACACATATTCCATCCGCTGCAGGATAAAGCGTCTCATAACCCGGACTGGAGCAATTTACTTCTCTCTCATTCATTTAGTTGCAGCACATTCTGGTCCTAAGGGGACACCATTGTGCAACATTAAAATTCATTTTAACAGCAATTTGTAATTATAAACTAACAGTTTCAAATAGGGAGTCTGTAGACAAATAATAGGAAAATAACAGGGGGGTGAATATGTGTTACATAACAACACTGAACTTGAGCATAAAGATTCCAGCAATAAATTACGATTCACTGGTGACTTTAAATGGCCGGGCCTGCAAATGTCTTCGCTCGGTAAACGACAGGTGGTCCTTGAACCTCAGCTCCAGTTGCAATGCCCTCAGGAGAATTCGCTGCGCCGTTGAGACATTTCGAGCACTGACCTCAAATCATCTGAGCACTTAAGACGTTCAGTGTAAAGTGATCCCTTTTTCTTTGAAAAGTTACCCACAGGAATACTGCTGACAAGAAAATACTTTCAAAAGTCCCCAAATTAGATTATGTGTTATTTCGGTGACGCTGGCTTTATGTTCATTGGTACATGATAAACTTGAATCTCTGTACAATTCTAAAAACGTTTTCCAAATTAAACGAGTCGCGAATATGCCATGAAGTGGAGTATTACATCACTAAAAATTGGCTAAAAGTGACCGTTTTAATGTTCATTAATATGTATATCTGTATTTCGTGATAAAGTTTCTACACTATAAGCAATATTCAGAAGGAATTCATATTGCAAGCGTTGGAATCTCAGTACAAATTCACAAAATGTCCAAAAGGTTGACGCTTAATCGAAGTTACCTTTTCAAAGAAGTCTTTACCGAAAAAAACGCTCGTAAATTGAAATTCATTTGCAACATGAGAGCGCGCTTAATATTGTAAGTTAATCTCCTGTCGCCTTATATAAAGTCATGGGACGAGAAAAAGTAGGTAACTTGAACCACTTCTTACCAGTGGGTTGGGTGTAACTTAGGCTCTCCACAACTTATTTAGCCAAGGAACGTAATTGCCACTGTTCTTCCAGGAGAACTCTCTATCATTTATTCTATTCCAAAATCTTAGCAAGACCTTGCTTCTGTATCTTTTATTAAACAAGACTCGACACAAACGATGCACATGCATTCCATTGTGCTAACTTTTATTAAAGAACATACAATTCAAATAAAATCTAAACTACTTCAAGTTCACTGAGCTGGTACATAATTGTTACGATTATGCCGCCATAATGAATTGAAAATAGCATCAATGTGAGAAAAGCAATGAGAGTGAAATAAAATCTAATCACACTTTTCTTCAGTCTACTCCTAAAGTAATTGGTGCCCAGTGCGACATTCTAGTACCTTGTGTTCTAATGGCTTTCCAGAACAATAACCGTCTAACAATTGCGGATCTTTGTTAAACTTTTTAAGGGACGGTCTCCCCCAAACACTGATCAGTTCCTTCTACAACCTTGGTTATTTTAAATGATTTCATGGAGAAATGTAAGGGTGAATTTAAATATTATCACCTATATAGCTTTCTGCAGACAGGGTCGTGAAAGTAATATTTACCAACATTAATTGATGACATGACCTAACTTATTATCGTGACAAAGCATCGGGGCATAATATATTTGGTGAGTCCCTAATGGATTAATTTCACATGAGAGAAAATTGCCTGACGCTGGTTGAGCACATTCTTTGGCTCAATGTCAAAATAAATGGAGAGAAACTTCACTTTTTGTAAAAAAAAATGCTATATTTCCACTGATAACTAAAATGGATTTCTTGAGTCTGTATGGTAAGACTATTAAGGTCTAAAATTTCTTCTTCAAAGCTACTTGCTTCCAGAACTTGAGTCTTTGCTTTAAATAGAATAACAGTCTTAAGATCCTTAAAAGTCATATGTATCCCACAGCTGTTACTTCAGGTTGTTAATATTCAACTGTTCTAAAGTCTTAACATTCCTAAAACAAATCAGTTTGATCCCGATAGCTTTCCTTTCTGGTGCAGTTATACTAAACATTCACACTACTTGGAAATAGCCAGTGTGTTGCAAGAGCCACACTATAAAGTTTTCTTCACTCAATTCAAAGTCACTTCATTAAAAATATCTGCTAATTCAATTTTGTTAAGGATTGAGTTTTCACTTTATTGTGTCGTTTGTGCTGCTTAAGTCAAATTATTGGCATATTAATTTTTTCAGGAGAAAACCGACTGAATGCAGCCGTGCTGACGTTTTTCACTCTATATAAGCTAACATGGAATATATAGTCATGTGTTACATAGCATGTGGCGTTTTTCTTTCTCTATGTTTTAACTTTCTGCAATAATTCTTTTCAACGTACGTTAGTAAGTTATTCACCTGTAGTAGATGACAGCCAGATTTGATCCAGCCTTCATCCACCTTTCACCAGCTCAGATATTCAGGAAGGGCCATCAGATACTTACCAGATATAGGGACCCTTGAGTACTGAGGCTGGTTGCAGTATCCCTTCAATGATTGCTTCGGCCAAGATGAGATAACTGCACAGACCAGAATGAAACCTGGAACCATCATGCATATTTAGCTCAGTGCTGTATCAAATGGTACAATTTTCTAGCAAGCCATCGGGGGAACAGAGCTGTTTCTTTCCTCCATTGGTGCCTGTACAGTTTTTCTTTCAATTTGCTTTGTGATTTTTAAAATCTATTGCTTTAGCATACATCCTGGAGCCCATCCTACCTAATTTCTGTGTTTGTGTTTTATTCAGGCTTTCTTGGTTTTGGGCAAATGATTAACTTTGAAAGTCTGATCATTTTTATGCTCATTTTGCATGTGGATTGTGGCACCAATGTGTTTCTGACATACCCAGGGTACTACTGAATATAAGTTTCCTTGCTGGGCTTCCATTGTTGGATGTGCACAGTCAAGCTATATTACATCAAAAATCTATACAAAGTTTATTTTTACCTTTATTTCTGGTCTGAACAAAATAATCATTCAAAAACTTAATATTACAGTATAATTACATTGAAATAATTTGAACAATTCACAATTTCAAAGGTAAATTTAGCAGAGACTATTTTTTATGATGTGACTTCTCAAAGAATGGACTGTTTTATTTACACCAACTAAATTTGAGTTTGTGACCATATGTTTAATTGAAGTCTTTAAAATAATGAAGGAATGTGTCCATGTAACTAGACTATTTGAATCGATTCAGGGGAACTAGGGGACATGTCAGATGAAAAAATAAATGAAGAGGTGGTAACTAAAAGGCTGGCATACCTCAAAGTTAGGTTACCAAGGGAAGTTTATGTGGAAATTAAGGAAGCTCTTGCCACAATTTCTCAATTCTCCTTGATTGTGGTGGAGGTGCCAGAGGACTGCAATATAGCAATGTTACATCCCTGTTTAACAAAGAGGGGACTAAACCTGGCCACTATAGGTCAGACAGCCAAATAGTGGGAACTATAATCCAGGACAAAATTAAATGGTATTTGGAAAATACGCATTAATAAATGAAAGTCAGCATGATGCGTTAAAATCAAATTGTGCTTAGCTAACTTGATCAAGTTCTTTGATGAAGTATTAAGGAGGGCTGATGAGGGTAATGTGGTTGATTTTGTGTATATGGACTTTCAAAATGCATTTGGCAAAGTAACACAAAATAGATTTGTTAGCAAAATTAAAGCCCAGTGGCAAAATGAATACAAAATTGGCTTAGGGCCATCAAACAGAGAGTAGTGGTGAATTATTGTTTTCTGGTTGTTGGGAATTATACAGTAATGTTTCCCAGAGGTCAGTATTTAGGATCACTGCTCCCTTTGATATGTTTTATATACTAGAGTTGGCACACAGACAGAGCATAATTACAAAGTTTGCAGGAGATATGAAACTTGGAAATATAGTGAATGGTGAGGATGATGGTAACAGGCTTCAGCATAACAGGTTGGTGAAATGGGCAGACACATGGAAGATTAAATTTAATGCAGGGAAATGTGGAATGATACATTTCAGTAGAAATAATTAGGAAGGAAGGACAATATGAATGAAGTGGTGCAATCTTAAAGGGGATGCAGGAACAGAGAAGCCTGGTGATATATGTACACAAATCTTTGAAGGTAGCAGGGCTAGTAGGGAAGGCTATTAAAATGGGATCCTTGGCTTTGCTAATAGAAGAATACAAAAATAAGGAAGTTATGTTGAACATTCATAAAACACTGATTAGGCTTCAGCTAGAGTATTGTGTTTAATACTGGGCACCATATTTTAAGAAGCATGCAAAGGCTTTGAATGGATTTACAAGAACAGTACCAGGGAGAATGGAAAACTGAAGAAGCTGGTATTTGTCCCCTTAGAGCAGAGAAGATTATGAGGAGATTTTATAGAGGTGTTCAAAATCATGAATAGCTGAGAGAGTAAATAAAGAATAATTCCTTTCATTGGCAGATAAGTTAGTAATCATAAGACACAGAATTAAAGTGATTGGTGAAAGGATCAGAGATGACATATGGAAACTTTTTTTAATATATTGATTTGTTGTGTTCTGAAATTAAGGTGCAAACAGGTTCAGTTAGTAACATTCAAAAGAGAATTGAATAAATCCTTAAAGAGAAAGTATTTGCAAGGCTTACGGGAAGGAGCAGAGAAGTACAATTAATTGAATAGCTCCGTCAAAGAGGGGGCACAGGCACATTGGGCCAAATGTAGTGTATTGTTCTATGATTCTACAAGTTACATAAGCTAGAACTAGTTTTAAAGTCAGGAGGTTTATTCCTCAACAGAAAGCCACCAACCTGTGCAACATTGCTGTCTCATGATGTGAGTTTGGATTGGTTGCAAGCATTCTAAAGAGAGCTGCACAGATTCCTGGCTATGGCTAATATGACAGTGCACGAAAGATAGGTGTGGTACTGGGTGATGGGAATTAGGGTCACAGGTTTCCTGAATCTCAATTTGATTACACTCAGAGCTTGGAAAATAATTTTATGGATTTTTTTCACTGAAACTAGCCCAGGATTTTAAAATCCTTTTGAATTGCCACTCTCAGGGATTATATAACTGTTGGTAGGTGGGGGACCAGTAGGCATTAGCAATCATAATGGACAATTGCAGCATGTGTGTGATAGGTTCAATGAACCATCCTCAATATCATCCTATCAGTCTTGCTGCTATTTCTTCACTTTCTCACCCTAGCCTTTGTGCTGTTGCTCCTTGGGGTCAACGATTACAAATGTAGAAGCTGGTCATTTTAATGTCCATTCTTTTCACATGTAACATAATCATCTATAACTTTCCTGTTGGTGTTACCGTAATAGTACATCATGTTAGTGCTGTTCCCTCACAGTAAATGTATAAACCTGCACTTTTAGCTCAAGTATGTAGGGGATGATTTAATATGCATTGTAGAGGTGGTCTGTGTAGTTATTTGTAATTAAGCAAGGCCTGCAAGACAGTGTCAAGCTAATATGGTATCAGAACAGCTAGCTGCAGTGAACAATGAAGATATAAGGGGCTAGGGCTTCTCCAACCTTAAGATGGTGATGAGTTAAGACTGCCTGGGGAAGAGGGGGAGTAGTCTGCATATAACATGTGCATATGGAAAGATAGATAATTCTGTAAACCATATGATTCAGGGGTACAGCTAACACCCTGAGACATATGAGCGTAGTGCAACTTTTAGAGGTTCAGGGGGCTACTACCAAACCAGAGACCAAACATTAGGGGGTAAAGCGGGTCATTCTGTCCCAGGACTTTGTTTATTTTTCACTCAGTTAGAGTATTTAGAGTGCCAGCTTTAAGGGTACTACACAAAGTTCCAAAGTTAGCTTTTCCTTTGGTTATTGTACATCAAGAAATTAGGAAAATATTTTCATGTTTGCTTCATTCCTGGTTCTTTAGATTTACTACCATAAACTCCCAGATTAGGCTATCATTGGTGCAGATAAGAAATCTATATTTCAAACTTTTTATTGAGTTTTTTGCTTGTCCTGGTCAATCTTTTTATTGCTGCATTTGGCCTTGTAGCTGATAACCTTTCTAGTTTAGCCTTGAGAAAATTTGGTTTAGTTTTGTGTAGTTGAAGATTAGCTTTGGCCTTTGGCTTAGGGTTAGACTTAGAGTTAGGATTGATCATAAGGTCAGGGTGAATTTATTTTAGAGGGGATTTTAATTTGTTGAATGCAATTGTTTATTTTTACAGGGAAGGTTCTATACTAAATGGATCCATCAGGACTATGTTGTGAGATATGACAATTTTTAAAATTTGCTGTGATACCATCGTGCGGGACAGAATTTAATGCCCTCTCCCAAGGCAAGTTTGAAGGTGGCATGGCATTTACTCAGGTAGAAGGGCAATGTGGCTGCTTTGCACTCTGCCTTAATTAAATCTGGGGCAGGAAGGCTTGTGGAGGTCCTTCCCATCCCATCTCCAATTGAATCCTTTCAGTGGACAATTAATTCACTCAGGCACTCAGTGCCTGATCGAGGGACCTAGAATTGGGAAGGGGACAGGGGCCACTGAGATCTACTCCCCTGCCCTTGCTTGCTACAGGAGCAGGATCTGTTAGTGTAATGGAGGAACAGATCTGATGTAATCAATATTAGTCTCCACCCCATGTATATCTGTCCTTTGCCGACACTCCAACAAGTAAGAAAGAACCCTCATAATTTTATGCATATTCTTCTTAGGCTTTTCCATGTCTAATGAAGCATGAGGCAGACAAAGCACACATGATTTTGGCTATTATTGATACTCAATCTGTTTTGCCACAGTATGAGCACACTATCCTTGGCCATCATGTTCTGAAGTGGGACTTGAACCCAGAGCTTGTAGCTCAGAGGTAGGGATGCAACCCACCGTGCCACAAGACCACCTCCTCTAGGTAAACTGATACTTTAATTTTTGAACAAAAATTCCTCCAATATATAATTGTCTATCGATGAGCTAATACTAGCACCCAGCACCATAACCCTGGATTTGAATGTGAATCCATTGGTGTGGATTGAATCAGTCTGCATCCTTTGTACTGATAACTATCATTTTCTAATTCCGAGACTCATTTAGTAAATGTATGAAAATTGAGTTGATGTGTATCCTCCTCCTGGTAACATGCCCTAAGAGGGCATTGGTGACCATGGACTGCCATAGGATTGGTCCATGATTATGCTTGGTAAAGTATTGCAGTGGTCTGATGTTGGCTTCTACAATATAGCTGACCAGGAAACTCTCCCACTCTTACCACTTACCATCATGCATATTGGAAGGATTTACATGCTGATAACCAACCTGTTTGGCCACATTATGAATGCACCTTCCATGGCCATCGAGTCCTGAAGTGGGTCTTGAACCGGAGCTTCTGGCCCAGAGGTAGAAACGCTAACCATTGTGCCACAAGACCTCTCACTGGTGTTTATACATATGCAATAAAAGGTATTCTTAAAGATGGTATACACAACAGGAGGAATACAGTACATTGTGGAAATGGTATGGAATAAATCATACAATGGATACCACTGTGGAATTACTTACTTTATGCAATACTGTCTTTGGATTAGATTCAACATGAATCCTGTTTTCTTTAAAGCTGTGACTGGTTGGTGTGCACAGTCTGCAATGGCAAATAGAATTCAAACTGTAAGATACAGGCTGGGAGCTGACTTCACATTGTTGGTAAAAGGGACTCTCATAATTAGAGTCTTTCAAATGAGAAGCTAATCTGACACCCACTTTACCGTGTCAGATGGGCATAAGAGATCCCATGGCACTATCTTAAACGAGGTTGGCAAGTTTCATTCCAGTTCATATTAGGAATGGGCTAATTTGGCAATACTGTGCTATTCGCACAACAAAATTAAACAGAAAAATATAAGGTAATGCACACAAGGGCAAATACAAGCTCCATGAGTAACATTGAAATAGCTAAACTGAGAAAGATTGAAGGATTTTAGTAGACTTGATATTTAATGTTTCCAGATGGTTAATTTTACTTTAGATTACATTCCACAAACCGGAGAGAAGGAATATTTATTTTGTGGTATCATTGGCTCCATGTTTTATAAAGTATGAGCTGTATTGAAAGTGCTTTGATTCAATGTACCGTCATTCTGTTTATGTTGCTCAAAATGTACTATTATTCTAAAGTACTCAATGTGGTCCAGAACATAATCAAGACATAATTAATTGTTAAAATCTGATTGAATGCAACCTATGTCCTTATGACTGATGTCACCTAATTATTTTTCCTTAAGAGGAGTGGGTTGACATCTGTCAATCTGAACATTCTTAAGTGCAGTGCTTTGGCTTTGATTTATAACCTTACTTCCAAATTGGGAACAGCAATGAAAATAGGTTGATAATGGTGGAGAAAATTAAGTTCAATTATAATGAACAGAAAACTTGTGTAATCACAAGTGTAAGGTATTTCATATGGGAAGATAGAAGGTCAACACATGACTCCATGAATAGTGTTGATATAATTAAATTAAAAGAGATCTAAGGTTCCTGGCAGACACAAAATTCAATATGCCCAACCACTGCAAAACATCAAATCAATCAAGTAAACAGGTTGCTGAACTAAATATGTCCTAGTGTTAGTGGTCTGCAAGTTCTGCTTCCCCCTCCCCCAGGACCCTGATCTAGAGTTTGCCAGGGGTTTCGCCTGTGTCATTTTAGAGTGGGAAATCTAGCGTTAGATAAAATACTAAACGTTAAGCAAGGACAAATATGGAATATTATTTAAAGCTAACTGTAAGCATAGGACAAAGGGATACAAGTTCGAAGTAACAAAGTGAAATTTTAGACTGATGTCAGAACATTCTTCACAAAAAGAGTCATCAGTCACGGAATGGACTTTAGATAAGTTTATTGACATGAGTCATCTAAGAGAAATTTAGAACCTGCATGTGGCAGCGTCCAGGATGAACTAAGATAGGCGTTCCACAATCATAATTATCCTGTGATTCGCCATGAGTTTAAACATCTCCAGTTATACAAAACACGATTGCAAAACACAGTATAACAAGGGAGAAAGAAAAGTATTTAAAATGGAACTGGCCCCAAATTGTATCCAGAACAAACAAAATGCCCTGGTAACTCAACAGGTAGAAACATCACTAGTGTGGGCTGGACAAATCACAAAAGCCCAGCCCCTATCGCCATAGAAACATCAGAATATGGAAATTGCCAGATGAAAAGACCAAGGTCAATCTAAAACAAAAGCAACATTCTGTGGATGCTGGAAATTTGAAGTAAAAATAGTAAATGCTGGAAAAGCTCAGCAGGTCTGACAGAATCAATGGAGACAGAAATGGTTAATGTTTTAGTTCAATGACTTTGCATCAAAGCTAGAAGCAGTAAATATATGTCATATTTTAAGCAGGGATAGAGGAAGGGAGGCCTTGTGATGGATGGTGTCCCTGTCTCTGAGCTTGAAACTCGGGTTCAAGTCTCACCTCAGGATTTGATGGCCAAGGAAGCTGTGTTTCATAACATAGCCAAATAGGTTGACCATCAGCCTGCAAGACCTTCCAACACATGCCAGTGGCGGGCAGTAAGAGCAGGAGAGATTCCTGGTCAGCCATATAACGGAAAGAATCTCTATATCCCATAACCTGAGGCTAGAAATGCATGTAAGAGTGCATGTTGCCATAGCAACATTCACTGAGACTCCCTGAGTGAACATCACCACCACAGAGGCAGGGGAAGGGGGAAGGTGGTGAGGAGGTGGAGAGGAAAGAACAAAAGGAAAGGTCTGTGATTATGATGGAAAACAGTAGTGATTAAATGACAAAAGTCATCTAGTTCACTTACTACAATCCTGGTAGCCTCAATTCATCAATAATGGAGTTGTTGATTAACCATAGTAATCAACCTCTATAAACTAGTCCACAACAGACTGAGATAGAAGGGGCTGAATTTTGAGGCCCTGATGGTGGTAAGCATGGAGGCAGGTAGGTGTGGAACTTTCCCTTCCACTGTGGTGACCTAGTTGCTGAGGGCTATTTTTATTTGAAATTTTAAAAAAGTTGGAGAGAGGGCGCCTCCATCTTGGGCCATTTTCCTCACTTACCTTGAAAGGCCAGCTTCTGCTTCTTCAGTGCTGGAAGGCCTCCTATTGGCCCTCCAACTTCAAGAGCCCATCCACTGTCCTTACATGGGCGATGAGCCCACCCTCTAGCCACTATTCAGGGAAACTCACAGCCGAGGGACTATTCCCCACCCAACGTGGGCTTCTGACCCTCAGTTGAGCCTGATGGTGGGATCCTGAAACCTGTGAGGAAAACCTGCTCGTGGTGGATAGCTTGAGAACTATGGGGCATGGTTTCTTCTTGTTCCAGCTAGTTTCTGTGCCCAGGTTCCACCCTAATCAACCAAACCAGCACAAAACATTGGGGAATTTGAATTGCAAGTGAGTAATATACCTTTAAGACAAGTATTGTGATCTAAGGTCACATGATCTTAACACCCAATAGCAGAGTAGCACGGGCTACCTCTGTGGGAGAGTCTTGAGTTATTCACTGATGAGTGAAGACAGAGTTTTATGTTGTGAGCACACAAGTGTAGCTACAGAGTTTAGTTTGTAAATAAACAGCATGGGCAGAATTTTGCCCTTGATAGGCGGGCAAGCCCCACTGGCTTGGCGGCGGGCGGGCAGCCGATCACTGCTGCCGAAATGGGCCCTGCCGCCATTTTAAGTGGGTAGGCCAATTAAGGCCCGCCCTGCCGGGGGTTGGGGGGGGCGGGGGGGATTCCTCAACTGCCAGAGTCTCCCTGAGACTAAGTGCTGCCTCAGGGAGAGCGCTGAAAGGCTTTGAATGTTTAAAAATAGAAAAATAAAAAAATTATTAACATGTCCCCCTCATGTGACAATATCACACGAGATGGGACATGTTAATAAATATCACAGAAACTTCATTAAAGTTTTTTAAAATCAACATGAAACCTCATCCTGCCGGTGGATGAGGCTTCATGTTTTTTCAGAAGCCCACTGGGGCTCCTGGCCTGCCCATCAGCCTTAAGGTTGGACGGGCAGGGCCTTTAATTGATTTAATTATCCTGTCAATGGCCTCAATTGGCCATTGACAGGTCAGCAGGCGGACAGCTGATTTCACTATCCCCTCGCCTTCCTGAATATTTAAATGGGGCGGGATTAGGTGTTCCTCCCAAAGTCATCCCGTGTCATTTTCACGTCAGCGAGCGGGCCCCACCCCCAACTCGCCGACAGAAAAATTCTACCTCATGTGTTTGTTCTAACACTGATCTCCAGATGTTCTCTGTCTCTGTACCAACTCGGTCACCCAGAAACAAGTGTACAACTCGGATCCTTTAGACCCAACAAACGAAGGGCACTGGATCTAACACAACCTAAATTATTAATTAGGGTTTTCACTTTTTATCAAACTAGGAAAGGCAACTAAGATAAAAGCAAATCATTGTGGATGCTGGAAATCTGAAATAAAAACAGAAAATGCTGGAAAAACTCAGCAGGACTGGCAGCATCCGTGGAGAGAGAAACAGAGTTAATAATTCGAGTCCGTGTGACCCTTCGTCAGAGCTGCTCTGAGAAGCTGAGCGCTGCCGGTATGGGGGCGGGAAGAGGGCGGGCAATGACGTTTCCGTGGGCTCGGATGAGCGCTGCGAGAAAACTCCCTGAAGGCAGGCAGCTGCCTCAGAGAGCTGCAGATCTGAAAATCCAATAAAGATTTAAAAAGGTGCAAACAATGTAGCTGAAAAAAACGTTGTCCACAGACGTTTACTTTTATTTTATTTCGTAACGGAAATTTCATTCCGCCCTTAGATGAGGTTCGAAAAATGCAAAGGCCGATTCGCCCGTCCGCCAACCACAAGGTTGGACAGTCCACGAAAAATCGAGATAATTGGGCTTAGTTGCACTTCCAACTTTTGCACGTGCCCACCAAGTGAAATATCGTGCGAGTGCCCAATGACATCGGGACACTCGCCCAATGTCTTCTCGCGCGATTTTCCACCCGATCGGGTCAGGCCTGCACCCGCCCATTGGATGTAATATTCAGCCCATAGAGTCTACTAAACCCATTTAACTTGACAAACTGAAAACACTGGGAATAGCCTGTTCACTTTAATATAATCCAATTACACTTATGGCTCCAGGCTGATCTTGTGGTTTGCAGCTGATTTTGGAACCAATCATAGTATTGCATCATTATTTAACAACACCAATGACGGACATGTTCAACTGCCAATTGTTTTATCACCACAGGATGAATAGGGATCGGTTAGTTATATTCTCCTTCATTCTGTGACAATGATAATCAGGCTGGCGTTTGTGAATAAGAAATAAAATAAAATTTATTGTATAATTAATGTGGCAACATTAGTAGATGAGTATTTCTCAGCCATCCAACCAGTTTAATGTATCATATGAATGTGTTAAGTGTTCATATCTTAATATTGCAAGAATAATTTATTTCTTTTTCCCCCATGAACTTTGTAAACAATATGAAAACCATTTCAAGATAGAAGATGAAAATTTGTAAATTTCTTTGTCAGGTTTGATCCAACAAAATTTACGTTAGAATTGTAAGTTGTTAGATCCTCAATTTGAATATCCTCAGTTGACTAAATTCACAAACCTTCAACTAAAATACTTTCTGAATTATGATTGCATTGTGTGCTACAGCTTAGATAACATCATGAATTAAATTATATTGCAGCTCTTGTTTGAATGGCTGATAATATTGTCATCTACACAAGGTGCTAAGTGTTTTGTACATTGATTTTCAGCTAAAGTGGGCTGTATTGCCTAATCGAAGTTGTCGGTGTGGTTTTGCTTCAACACAATTTTCACATCATTTGAAATATTTCCAGCCTTGAAGTAAATAGGTATAATATGGAATATTTGTATGGTAGATATGTGGGGCAAAGGGTAACTGGTTGCAGGTTGAAAAGGCTTAGGCTCATGCCACTCAGAATCCCAAAGGAGGAAATAGCCTTATGATGGACATGTCTCTTTATATGAAAAAAAATCTTCATTATAAGCAGTTGGTGATGAGCGAGCTGGATATGTGGCATCACACTTGAGACATCTAGAACATCAACACTGCGAGTTACATGGTGTAGTTCCTTCCACTGTACATGAAGACAGACAACCATCATGATTTCCTGACCTAATCACCTTTAGAACAAATTTTCTAGTGTTGCTTTCTTCCTGGACGAGTGGAAAGAGGAAACCTGACATAAGCTTATTCCATTGCTATCAATGCTGAAATTACCTGCCAGTCAATTCTGGTTACTCACAGAGGAGAAGTCACTTCAGTGTTTACTAAATGTAATGATTTATTTAAATGAAAGCTTTACTCAAAGTAACACCAAGCAGCATTGAAAGATAAATGGCATACATTTATTATATATGAACAATATTATCAATTGTTCATAATCAGGGCTATTGAACATAAAATTGTGTCTGTGAGTTTTATACATGACCATCCAAAGTTTATTTCTTTGTACATATGCCGGATATTACTTGAATATAGAAGCAGTTTATAATGTTTAATACATGTAAAATGCTGACACATGTGCACAAAGATCCATACATCTCTTTTTTAATAGTAGATGCCCAGAATCATGTGAAGCAAAGCAATTTTGATGAAAATTGTTATTCATGGCTTTTGCTGGGTTAGTTTGAGCTATGACAGAAGCTCTACAATTGGCAGTGTCCCAGCATGCATGGAGGAATGAATGGAAAAATAAACCAGAACAACATATCGACACATTGCAAGCAGTGCTGCAAAGCGCACAGGAGAAGGACAAGGTTGAGGTCTTCCATGCTGCCACCCTGGCCTGACATCACTCATTGTGACGACACATGTGAATGACCACTTGGGTGCACTACTACAGGGGCATGAGCTACTTAGGTTGCCAGTACCAAGTGAGCTGTACCACATCATATCAGTAACTGGAGGAGAGTGAAGAAAAGTACAAATGTAAGCTATATAGCTACTGTTATAACACTGGATGGAGAAATTTATCCTCTTTATCTTACTCTCCTGAGCAGGAGAAGAATTCATTTTCCACCACATTGCCCTTTCTGCCTTCACTGTGACTAAGATTGTAGAAGACAAAGTTGTTGCATTTAGACAAGCAGGATGTATACAGAACAGCTGATGACTCACTACAAAAGTGAATTAGCAGCTGCCTTCTAAATGGAACCTATCACTTGAGCCGCAGTGACATTTAAATTGTTGGCATGTTTTTAAAGTGTAAGTGGCAATTGGGTTAGGACAAGGGAAAGGACTATAGATAAAGCAAGGAAACAAACTACATTTGATGTACCTTTACAAAAGAAAAACTAACGTACAGTGAATATGCTTAATAAATCAGAGCCTGGATTTATCTGGGTAATGATATTCATTTTATGGATTTTGAAAATCAATCCATGGTCATGTCTCAAAGATTATCTTCTAAAAATCAGACTGGGGCCTTTATTCCTTAGTAAGCATAATTCTAAGTTTACTTAACTTAAGAAATATATTCCAATCCTTTTGACTTGGAGATGAAAATAAAGAAAGTTGTGTTCTTGCTGTAAGCGGGTTACATTCTGACTGACAGAGGCTACAAGACTGAATATATTTGCATGTAAATTTACACCAAAGTTATATAAAAAAACAGATATATAGATAACTTCCAAAGCTTTTTCATGCTGTCCTCTCTTTGAATGTTTTTGTTTGTTTGACCCTCCCTCTTATTGACTCCTGGTTTTCTAGCTTTTGCCATATGACTGCTACATTTTGGGATTCTCTATGTACCTTTTCCTCATCTACCACACAAAAGTCACCTCCCATGTGAATTGAAGCAAGACAAAATATAGCAACAATTTACTTTTTTATTCCATGTTTCGCTTAGAAGAATGTCCCAGATCACTTCACAAAGGGATAATGAAAACATATAGACTGAGCCAATGAAATTAATTTTAACAAGGATGATAAGATGTTTGGTCAAACCGATGGATTTTAATAAAGATCTTGAAGGAGGAGATGTTACAGCCGGTTGGCAAAGATGCTTAGCGTGTGATGTCATAGTGCCATATGGTGGGATTTTCCACACCTGCTCACCGCTGCAATCTTCCGGTCCCGCCGCTAGTCAATAGAATTCTAGCTGGGGCGTTTTACAGCACAGAAAGAGGGCCTTCAGCCCATCATGTCGACACCAGTCATCAAGCCTCTATCTAGTCTAATCCCATTTTCCAGCACTTGGCCCGTAACCCTGTATGCTATGGTGTTTCAAGTGTTCATCTAAATTCTTCTTAAATGTTGTGAGGATTTCCGCCTCTACCACCCTTTCAGGCAATGAGTTCCAGATACCCTCTCACCCTTTTCACCCTGGGTGAAAAGTTTTTTCCTCAAATCCCCTCAAAACTTCTTGCCCCTTACCTTATATCTATGCTCCCTGGTTATTGACCCTCCACTAAGGGGAAAAGTTTCTTCCTATCAACACTACCTATGCCCCTCAAAATTTTGTCCACCTCAGTCAGGACCCCCTCAGCCTTCTCTGTTCTAAGGAAGACAACCCCAGCCTATTTAGTCTCTCTTCGTAGCTGAAATGCTCCAACCCAGCCAACATCGGGGGAGGCATGGCAGAGTAGTATTGTCACTGGACTGGTAATCCAGGGTAATACTCTGGGGACCTGGGCTCAAATCCCACATGGCAGATGGTGGAATTTGAATTCTATAAAATATCTGGAATTCAAAGTCTAATGATGACCATGAACTGATTATTGTAAAAGCCTATCTGGTTCACTAATGCCCTTTAGGGAAGAAAATCTGCCTTCCTTATCTGGTCTGGCCTATATGTGGCTCCCACAGCAATGTGGTTGACTCTTAAATGCCCTCTGAAATGGCCTAGCAAGCTACTCAGTTTCAAAGGCAATTGAGGATGGGCAATAAATGCTGGCCTAGCCAGTGATGCCCTCATCCCATGAATAAAGGAAAAAATCCTGATGAATCTCCTCTACATCCTCTCTAATGCAATCACATCCTTCCTATAGTGTGGCAACCAGAACTGCACACAGTACTTCAGATGTGGCCTAACTAACATTTTATACAGCTCCATCATAACCTCCCTGATTAATAATGTCAATAGCATGGGTTCAATCCCCATAATGGATGAGGTAGTTCTATGGGCCTACCTCTTCTACTAGCCCGAAGGTATCATGAAAAGAACGGTAGAGATGTGTGGAGAGCCATGATTAGCAATCCTCTTGCAACCAAGAGAAAGGAGGAGAGGGAGGCAGACGTATAGAGTGCTTAGGGAGCAGCTGAAGCATTGGCTATTATTGATGGAGTGAAGAGAGGGCTGATATATAAGAGACTAGAGTCAAAGAAATAGAGAGTTCAGGCATTGGAGGGATATTATAGCGCTGGAGGAGGTTACAGAAATAGAAAGGGGAAGGGGCAAGTCCATGGATGGATTCAAACACAAGGACAAGAATCAAATTTTGAGGCATAAGGAGATCAGGGTAAAGTTAGGTCAAGGAGATGAGGTTACGCTGAAGTTTAGGGAGGGTGGAGAATAGGAGCTGCGGCTCCTCCCTCCACTTCCCTCCACTGCACTCTGTACTCTGCAAACTCGGGCTTATTGAGCATTCCTGAATTTGGCTGTGCCTTCAGCTGTCTAGGCACTAAGCTGTGGAATTCTTTCCCTTTCTGTCTCTGCCTTTCTTCCTCTTTCCTCCTTTATGTTATTCCTTTAAACCTCCCTCTGTGACCAAGCATTTTGGTCATCTGGCTTAATATCTCCTTACATGGCTGGTCACCCAATTTTGATTCACAATGCTCCTGTGGGATAATTTATGTATAAAGGTGCTATATAAATGTAAATTGTTGCTGTTATTTGGCAATGTAAGGGTGGATGTCATTAGTGTAGATTTGTAAGCTGATCCCTTATCATAGAGTTGTAATGATGCAACAAAGGGACAGTACAGATATAAAGAAGAGAAAGGTACCAGGGATAAGTCTGTGGGTAAATCCCCCCCTCCCAGGAGTATGTTAACAAAGTGGTAATGTTACTGATTTAGTAACACAGAGGCCTGGACTAATGATCTAGAGTCAAAGTTCAAATCCCACCATGGCAGCTGTAGAATATAAATTCACTAAAAGCTAGAATCAGTAGTGGGGACCATGAAGCTGTAGGCTCCTTGTAGATAACCCATATGGTTTGACAATACTCTTTAGGGTAAAAATCCTGCTCTCCTTACCTAGCATAGAGTCATTACACTATAGAATGAAGCCATTCAGCCAATTGCGTCCATGCTGACTCTCTGTAGAACAACCCACTTGGCTCTATCCCTGTAGCTCTGCAAGTTTACTTCCCTCAAGTGCCCATCCAATTTTCTTTCAAAATTAATGATCATCTCCCCTTGCACCATCCTCACAGGCAGCAAGTTCCAGGCCATTACACCTCGCTCATAAAAATGTGTTTCATTACATCCCACTATGGCTCTTCCCAAAATCTTGAATCTGTGTCCTTTAGTCCTTGTGACCCAAGAACAACCACTGCATTTTGGCTCACTCTTAATTGCCCTCTGAAATGGCCAAGCAGGCCAGTTGTACCAACTCACTACCACAAAGAATATAAGTAAAATCAGGTGGACTTAGGCACAAGAGTCGTCAGAGCCACACTCAACCCAGTCAACTCTGCAAAGTTCTCCTCACTAACATCTGGGGACTTGTGCTAAAATTGACTCATCAATTGACCACAGACTAGTCAAGCAATGGCCTGATCTGTTCATATTCAGAGAGCCATACCTCTCAGCTACAGTCACAGATTCCTCCATCAGCACAGGGTAAATTTTACAATTGGAAATAGGGCGCACTGCCTCCCCGCCTCCCATGCTTACTAAAATCTGGCGTGATGATGTCAAGTCAGCAACCTGACATCATCACGCTAGTCTCTAATAACCTGGCAGTCGGGTGGCACAAAGATCAGCAGCCCAGCTGCCAATTTTAAAAAAACTAATTAACAAGCTAAAAAGCTAGTTACCAGCTCAGGTAAATGCTATTTTACATTGCCCATTCTACTTTTCATTGGACGCACATGAAAAACATTCAGAGTGTTTTACACCAGGTATGAGGAGGCTTTCCAAAGGCAGATAGAAAGGCTGCAAGTGGGACAATGGCTGCATTCAGCAGAAGAATCTGTTGGTGAGGATGGGAGAGTTTCCCAGTGCTTAAAGTTCCTTTAGTAATCGTTTTAGAAGATCTTGGCAGGGAAGGGGCCTACAGGCAGGGTTAAACTGAAGTTTGGAGGCTCCAGTATTGGACCCAGAGATCACTGGTCCCCCATGGACATTATCCATTAATGAGGAGGTTCCTCCTCCAGAGAGGAGGAGGAGAGGAGGAGAAGGGAAGTAGGCCAGGGACATGTATGCCCTCTGGTCCAGCAAGGTGAGGAACTTGCTGCTGTGCAAGGTCCTTTTTTTATTATTCATTTACGGGATATGGGCATCGCTGGCTATGCCAGCATTTATTGCCCATCCCTAGTTGCCCTTGAGCTTCCTTCTTGAACCGCTGCAGTCCCTGCAGAGAGACATCAACAGCAAGAAGGCAGAGGTAAGGCCAAGGCACTAACCTGCCAACAGTGTCTACAGCGTGAGGATGACCTAATGGCAGTGAGTCAGTGCCTTAGAAGTCTTGTCTCTCCAGAGAGACACCCACATCACTGTGTGACATGTTGCTGGAGAGGTTGCTTCAAACTGTGTTGGTGGCTACCCTATGCCTGTGGTGTTGAAGGTTACAGTGGCCTTGAATGTTTTTAGCTTTGGGCCCTTCCAGGCATCAGCTGGAGACCTTTGCGTGATTTTTGAAGCCAGTGGCTCATCCTGGTGTCAAGGTTTTTACAGAAGCAATATTCAGGCATGCCCATGAATTCCAATCATTCAACATAGTCAATGCCAGTCAAGCATTCAGAGCCAGAGGCTTTGCTACCATTGCTGGATTCCCAAAAGTGCAAGGAGTCATAGCTTGCACACATGTGGCAATCAAAGCACCATTGGGACAGACAGAAAAGACTTCCTTTGATCAATGTGCAGCTTGTTGGTGAACATAGGGAAAGGATTATGTAGGTGTGCACGGTATCCTGGGAGCTGTCATGATTCATGACCATTATGACCCTTTGCCTTGGATGACTTTAGCAGGCGACTGCTGGTAGCCTGAGGCCGTGAGGGCCCCAGTGTGGTGGGGATCTCCCGCACAATAGCAGGAATCTCACCTGTCACTGGGGCACTCGGGGGCATTTGTGTCAATTTCCTAAGTGTGCAGGAGAGGCTGTCCCCATCAGAAACACGCTGAGAGGCGCCCCCAAGGGCAACAGCAGCTGCTCAGTCACTGCTGTGAGGTCCATTTGGCCGTCCCTTCTTTTGTGAGAGGGACCAGGTCGTAGGTGCAATTCCAGGTGACTCATCTCCCTCTCGTCTTGGGTCTAGGCACTGGAGCTCAGAGACAAGGCAATGGAGCGCAGGTCAGAACAAATACCTAGTAGCCCATCAGTGAGCTGCTAGGTCTTGCCCACCATGACAGTTGCCAGTCTCTCAATTCAAGAAGCCACGTGTTCCAAAGAGCGGGTGATCGTAGTGCTCCTGGCCTGGCACTGTCCTTGCCAGTGACGCAACTCCTCAGGAAGCTCTGCCATATCTCCATGCATCTGCATGTCCAGCGTATGCTGTCTGATGGGTGACTCCACAGGCTTGTTTTCAGCTTGGGACTCAACATCTAGGTTGCCTCCAGTACTCCTCTGATTGCCAGAGGCCTGCACTATCTCAGTTTCTGACAGCTGGTCTTGAGACAGTGATGTGTGGTTCCCTTACAGCAGAGTTATGCATACCCACCAAAGTGTGTGTATCTTTGCTGGTGCTAGGTGCTGTGCAAGGATGCGATAACACATCTTTGGAGACTCCCTACTCCTCAGAGGTTAATAGTGGGCCCTTAGGGCTGGTGGCTGGAGCTGCAGAGGTTTCGTGGGGTAAATGAGCTAGGATAATGAAGGTCATCATCCTCATTTGAACTGACTTCAGAGATACCAATATATACTTCCAACACACACACACACACATACATACACACACACACTCGCCATTGTGAGATGATAGCCAGGGATGAACCTTCAACCCCTTCAGAATTGAGCTTCACATTCCTCCCCAAATGCTGCAAGTCTGCAAAGTTATTCCCATCAATCACACCCTCCCCCCCACCCCCCAACCCTGCCACCTTCCCCAGTTTCTACTAACCCCCCTTTAGCATTATTTCTATATAGCTATGTGCCCTTGGAATCTCATCACCCTGGAGCCATCCTCCAACCTCGCCACGGCTAATGGTGCGACTCCATTGGTTTGATGCTAACTCCAGCAACTCTTCCTCCATCAGAGTGAAAAGGTCAAGGTTAGATGCTCCTCCTCCCGCAGGCATCATGTATCCTCTTCTCCTGCAGAAGAAAAGGGTCGTTGTACTGAATCTTCTGTGGAAATATCATGCTTTCATTTGTGTGCCCAACATATCCATTGTCAACGGAAAAAACTTCTCAATAATCCTTGCGGACTAACAGGCCTTACACTTCAAAAGACTCCCAGAATCCCCAGGGGCCATGCTCAGTGTCATGTTCTGCTTCATGCTGCTTTGTGCACTAGGCAGTCCCAGACTTGACACATAGTACATGCTCATGTCCTTCCCTACATGTCCAACTGCGAAATGGTTGGACACTCACCCTTGCCGATCGTAAGACGGCATTGATCCTTTTCCAGCACTGCAACCAGGTCCTTTGAATAACCCCAGGTCTGCTGACCTCCCCTGAGACCTCCATTCAGGCTTCTTTGATCCGGTGGGGAGGTCCCCTCTTGCCATCAGCTGGCATGTGGAATCCCTTCAGCCCTCCCGCTGATCACTCACAGCCTGGGGCAAAACTCACAGGCAGTCATCATTGAAGTGTAGGGCTGTCCCTGGTCTAGGCACCTCCACCTGCCCTTCCTGGTAGATGTAAAGCTGGAGAAGGTGCTGGTTGCATTTCCACCTCTGTGGAGAGACATAAAGAGTTAAAGGATCGATTTTGAGTCTTTTTTTGTAACACTTGTTATTCAAAGGGGAAATGGGACAGTTATGCTCAGATGTTCATTCCTCCCTGGAAAGGGTCCATAATGAGATATTGCTGCCTTAATAGTCACCAAAATGGAAAAACATGCTCTTATCTCTTGCTTCTCCAATATAACAATGGCTGTCGAACATTCTTCTTCCGATGCACTTATTCTTATACATATGGATTTCTCCTGTAAGAGAAGTCATATAGGACGTGAAAAGTTAACTCTGTTTCTCTCTCCACCAATGCTGCCAGACCTGCTGACAATTTGAGCACTTTCTGTTTTTATTTCAGATCCCCAGCATCCGCAGTGTTTTACTTTTATTTTGCTTTTATTACTCTATTTTTCTATGATTAGCTGCCCACTTTTCTGGTGAGCAACAGGTATCCGGAATTTGAAAACTGAAATCTAGTTCCACAGTTGCCAGTTATTCTCCGCTCACAAACAGATTACTGTATCACGTTGTTCTTTCTGCTACATTTCCTACATTACTAAAGTGGCTACACTTCGAAAAAGCACTTCATTGGCTGTGAAGTGCTTTGGGACTTCCTGAGATCGTGAAAGGTGCTATATCAATGCAAGTTTTATCTTTACTTCATAGAAAATTAGGACTTAGGAGCAGGAATAGGCCATTCAGCCCGTCGAACCTGTTCCACCATTCAGTAAGTAAGATCATGGCTGATCTGGTTCTGTCTCAACACCACTTTATTGTCAAGCCCCCATTACCCTTAACTCCCTTATCTATCAAAAATCCGTCTAACTCTGCCCTGAATAAATACAATGAACCAGCCTCCAGTGCTCTCTGGGGAAGAGAATTCCACATACTAACAACACTCTGAGACAAAATATTTCTCCTCACCTCTATCTTAAACAGTGGACCTCATATTCTTAAACTGTGTCGCCTGGTTCTAGTCTCTCCCACAAGTGGAAACATCCTCCCGGTATCTACCTTATCAAATCCCTTCAGGATTTTTTGTGTTTCAATAAAATCACCTACATTCTTACAAACTTATTAACTTCACAAGGTGGTCATTATTATTGATTTGTTCATTTTGATTGAACCTAACCCTGATCTCACGCAAAAACCAACACATTAAATATGAACTTATCTTTCAAGACGCTGATGCACTTGATGAATATTTTCAGCATCTTCTGTCAGATTCCCGGTTTACTTTTATTTCTTGATTTATACTATTCTTTTCATGTTTGATAGTGACTTCTGCCATGAACCTTAGACCTTCCCAATCTTCACAAAGTAAAAAAACCTGAAGCTTAGAGAAATAGAAAGAAAAGAAATCAAAACACTGCCTTAAACTTACATGCATTACCATGCCTCAAATTATTGCATGTGAGATTCCCATGTTGACATTATTAAATGGTACTATATCTATGTTTTTAAAATAATATTTTGCCTACATTTAGACCTACTAAAGTTTATGGGCAATATTTTCCCCCACCAGGGAATGGGTGTGGGTGGGTCCCCGATCGGTGCCCCCACTTGGGGGTGTGCTGCCATTTTACGTGGGTGGGCCAATTAAGGCCCACCCAGCATGACATCCACTTGGAAGCACTCGGTGCTCCCTGTGCAAGCGGGGGCTGGGGGAGGGTGAGAGGGATTCACTGAGCTGGGAGCGCACTCTTTTGCACGCGCACAGATCTCCCTGAGGCAAAGTGCTGCCTCAGGGAGATTGGTTCAAATGCAAAAAGCAGCTTAAATATTAGAATTTTTTTTATTGACATGTTCCCTCATGTGGCATTTGATACAGTGCCACACGACAGACTTGTGAGCAAAGTTCTAGGTCATGGAATAAAAGGGAAAGTGGGCACTTGGATAAGAAATTGGCTGATTGACAGGAAACAGAGACTAGTGATAAGTGGTTGTTTTTCAGATTGGAGAAAGGTTTGTGGTGGAGTTCCTCTGGGATCAGTGATGGGGCCCTTGCTTTCTCTGATATATATTAATGACCTAGACTGTGATGTGCAAGGCATGAATTCAAAACCTGCAGATGATATGAAGATTGGAAATGATGAGGATAGACTTGAACTTCAAAAGGACATAGACATTTTGATGGATTGGGCAGATAAATGGCAGATGAAGTTCAATGCACAGAAATGTGCGGTGATTCATTTTGCCAGGAAATATATGGTGAGATAATATAAACTAAAAGGAGAGCCTCTAAAGAGGTGCAGGAACAGAGGAACTTCGGTGTATACTCACATAGGTCATTGAAGATGGCAGGGCATGTTCAGAGAGCAGTAAATAAAGCATATAGTATCTTAAGCTTTATTAATAGGGGCATTGAGTACAAGAGTAAGGAGGTTATGTTGAATCTGTAAGACAGTAGTTAGACCTCATCTGAAGTACTGCACCCAGTTCTGCGCACCATACTTGAGGAAGCATGTGAAGTCATTGGAGAGAGTACAGAGGAGATTCACAAGAATGATTCCTGGGATGAAGAACTGTAGCTATGAGGATAGTTTGGAGAGGTTGGAGAAAAGAAGGCTGAGAGGAGACTTGATAGAGATATTCAAGATCATGAGGGGTATGGATAGGGTAAATAGTGAGAAACTGTTCCCACTTAAGAGAACATCAAGAACTAGAGGGCATAGATTCAAAATAATTGGCAAAATTAGTAAATGTGATATGAGGAAAAAATTTTCACCCAGAGGGTGGCTGGAATCTGGAACAAACTTCCTGAGAGGGTGGTAGAGGCAGGTTTGGCTGATGTATTCAAAAGGGAATTGAATTGCTACCTGAAAAGTGAATGTGCAAAGTTACGGGGATAAGGCAGGGGAGTGGGACTAGGTGGAATGCTTTCAGGGAGCCAGTGCAGACTCAATGGGCCGAATGGCTTCCTCCTGCACTGTAAAAATACTGTGATACTGTGTGATACTCAATTCTTTTGTAATTTCTTATTGGATTTTGTACAGATTAACAGCAGCAGTGTGAAAAAATGCTCAACTATGCTTCCACAGTAGTCGGCTTCTATAAAGTTGGAAATTTTACACATCTCAAGAGGCAGCAATTTTAAAAATGAAACATTGGGAGATATTTGAGATATCACTCTGGTAGCTAGTGGAATTTGAATTCAATTAATTAATACATTCAATTGACCAGAAACTGAACTGGACTAGCCATATAAATACAATGGCTACAAGAGCAGGTCAGAAGCTAGGAATCCTGCAGCAAGTATCTCATCTCCTGACTTCACAAAGCCTGTTCACCATCTACACAGCACAAGTCAGGAATGTGATGGAATACTCTCCACTTGCCTGGATGAGTGCAGCTCCAACAACACTCAAGAAGCTTGACACCATTCAGGACAAAGCAGCCTGCTTAATTGTCATCCCTTCCACAAATGTTCACTCCCTCCACCACTGATGCACAGTGGCAGCAGTGTGTACCATCTACAAGATGAACTGTAGCAACTTACCAAGGCTCCTTGGGCAGCATCTTCCAAACACATGACCGCTACTATCTAGAAGAACAAGGACAGCAGATAGATGGGAACACCACCACCTGGAAGTTCCCCTCCAAGCCACTCACCATCCTGACTTGGAAATATATCGCCGTTCCTTCGCTGTCACTGGGTCAAAATCTTGAAACTCCCTCCCTAACAGGGTGGGTGTACCTACACCACAGGGGCAGCAGCATCTCAAGAGGGCAGTTCCTCACCACCTTTTCAAGGGCAATTAGAGATGGGCATAAATGTTGGCCTAGCCCGTGAAGCCTACATCCCATAAATTAATTTTCTAAAAATCTGGAACATAAATCTACTCTCGATATTGGTGACCAAGGGTGGAATTTTCCCAAAGTGAAACTAAGTGCTGTGATGGGCGGTTTTGGTAACACCCAACCTGCTGTCCATAATGGCGGCAATTCTACCCGCGTCCGATTCTATGCTTGGAGCCTCATTAGTTATGCAGAGCCGCATTTCACTCTGAATCACCAGGCAGGTCCGGAGCTGATTTGTCCACCCGCCGTCAGCTGGTGTGTTTGAAGGGCCGGGCGTCATATTTAAACCCCAGTCCAACACATAATCTTGATCTCTCCAGCCCACCAGAGATGTCTGTGACCCATAAGAGAAAGGCCGAGAGCATCAGGACGAAGTCTGCACCCTGCCTCACCCACCAGGCCCTCCAGGCCTTGGCCAAAGGGGTGCAGGAACAACAGCATGTGTTCTACCCCAGGGATGGCTGCAAGAAGCACAGCAGCCTCATCTCTTGGGACTGGAACACCGTAACAGAGCAGGTCAGTGCAGCTGGCATTGGTGCCCGAAGTGCCACCAAGTGCAGGAAGAGGATGAATGATCTCATCCGCTCCACCAGGGTAAGTCATCCTTCAACAGCCTCCAATCTCAAACTCTTATCATGGCATCATGCACTCAAATGGCTACTCTCTTCGGGAGTCTCACACAACCATTAGCGAGGGACATGTATCAACACCAAGATGTTTACATCATCACCATCCCATCTATCAGGCTGCTCATACTCCATCGTCTGGCCCTTCTGGGCAGGGCTCACCTCACACAGGGGGACATGCACCTCACTCAATCTCTGCTCCATCCCTTCTCATGCCTTTCATTCTCCTTCATGCAGGCCAAGCTGCTGCACAATAGGCACTGGAGAGCGCAGACTGGGGGAGGGACATACAACATCCTCGCCCTCAGTGAATTCAAGGAGGCTGCAGCTGAGCTGGCTGGGAACAACAGGGATCAGTTCTGTGGTGAAGGGGAGATTGGCCTCTCCAACCATCCTAGTATGGATCACAGCTCCATCACCTCATCGAATCCTGACATTCATAATAAGTCACGTACAGTCTTATGTAGCTCATGCTCATTAACTGAAACTCTATTTTCTATTTTCTAGGCACAAGCACTTCAAGGTCCCCAAGCCGCCATCAGTGTGAGCCCCTGGACCTCATCTGAGGAGGAAGGTCTTGAAGAATCATCACTGCACTCACACGCACCCTCCACCAGCTCAGAGACACACACATCGGTGGGGCACAGATGTAGATTAGGCTTGGGCTCACTTTCTGGGGAACACCTTTTTCACACATCCCCGCAGCAGTTGGAGGCAGGGTCATCCCAGGTCCTCGGCACCCGGAGGGCTGCTGGAGACCAGCCACCCACTCGGTCTGAGTCAGATGATGAGCCTCTGGAAGCGGCCGCCAGATCAATGCTGGAGATGCAATGACAGGCGGCGGAACATCAGACAGAGATTCAACAGTCACTCAGCAGACTGAAGTGAACGTTGGAGGAGTCAGTCCACGTTCTATCTGATGTCATGGCTCTGACATGAGAGCACCTCCAGTTCACCAAGGGAAGACTGACGACCACCATGGAAACCTTGGTCCAGCAGGTCTTGCCAGATTTGTGCTCAGTCCTGCACTCCATGGCCACATGCCCTGGTGGGCACCAGCAGGATGTAAGTGACATGGCGACAAGGCATCTTGACCTCCCTCTGGGTGCACCATCAGAGCGGGGCCCTTTGGAACCCACAGAGAGGATGAGCGTCAGCCGGATGCCTCCTCTCAGGACACTCCAAGGGCGTACAGCTGCTGACAGCCCCCTCTGCCTGTGACCCCATCCACTCAGGCCGCTGAGGGCGCTTCTGCCCCTGAGCAGGTGACCCTTATTCAGCCGGGGCTCTCCAGGCCACAGGCCACCAGAGGACACCTGCCAAGGTTATCACAGACATCAGGATGTAGCAGTCAGCAGGCTGCCTCCCCTTCTGCTGTGGATGTCAGGGCTGCAACCAGGCATAGCAATAAAGTTAGGAAAAATCGATGTCACTTTTGAATGACAATTGCGCTAGACATGTAAATAAATTGTACTTTTGTTAATACATTTGATGGTTATGTGAATATTCCTGTCAACTAAAGGTGTTGTGATTTTGCACTTTGGAATCCTCTTATTTTGAAGTTTAGCTTTCCTCCCACTCAGTGATAGTGCCCCACTGTAGGATTAACATTCCCATGATGTCAACCTCAGTTGAACTAGTCTCCACGCCCTTGTGTAATGTCAGGGAGATGTGTTTAAATCTTTATTGGAAGCGTGTGATGTAAGTGTTTCTCACCCTTCTTCCTTGAAGAGCACCATTGAGTGAAAGCAGCTCATCAGCATTAATAATCTAGCAGCATTTGTGTCTCCTCAGTGGTAGTGGCAGAAGACAAGACATAAACAGGAGGAGGAGATACCTGGGCATGTCCACATCTCAGTCACAGCAGTTTTGGCATCATTAGATGGCGGCGAAGGTTTCAAGTCTTCTCTTGCATTGACCATGTTCCTAAATGGACTCTCAATTCCCAGAGAGAGCTCACTCACAGGGACCCAGGGAACAAAAGCAAAGATCAAGGTGATTCATGAGGCAAGTGTGAATGTGGGACTCATTCTCACTGCAAGTGGGTGGACATCCCCCGAGTTGAAAGAAGGTGGCATTGAGGGCTAGGACAGATGTGGCCATATTACCTCACTTGACTATATGCTTCCTGGAACCTGTCAACGATTAAGGTATCACAGGCACGTCTCCCATGTCTTCCTTCCTCCATGGCATGATTGTGCTCATATTGGCCCTCAGCAGCTTCCTGAGGTTCCTGGGCCTTTGGATCTTCATCTTCTGATGAGCTCTCATCCTCCTCCAGGTCATCTTCTGGCAGGGGGTCATCTCTTTGCATAGCAGATTGTGAAGGACGCAACACACTGCGATGATGTGGGAAACTCTGTTGGAAGTGTATTGGAGTGAGCCACCTGAACAGTTCCAGCATCTCAAATGCATCTTCAGAAGCCCTATGGCCTGCTCTATAATGGAGCTTGTGGACCTGTGAGCAGCGTTGTACATCTCCTCGGAATGACTCTGAGGGCAATGCACCAGTGTCATCAGCCAACACTTCAGTGGGTGCCCCTTATCCCCAAGCAGCCATCCCTGCAGATGTAATGGCCCCTCGAAAATCTCAGGCACCTGGAAGTGACTCAGGATGTAGGAGTCATGGCAACTCCCAGGGTACCATGCACAAACATGCAGTATGTGCTTCTAGTGATCACACACCAGTTGCAGATTGATGGAGTGGTAGCCCTTGTGGTTTATAAACATTAGAGGCTGCTGCCATGGAGCCCTTGTAGCCACAAGAAATACACCAAACACATTATATCACTCCAGAAACCAGTGCACATGGTTCCAGCTTGTTGGCAGTTGAACTGTGTTCTCTTCCATTGGCATCTAAGGATTCTATTAATTGGAAAACATACATTTCATAACAACATGATTAAATTTACCCACTGTGTTTTAAGACTTTTTCTCAAATTACATTTTATGCCTAAAGTTCATCCTCTCTCAAAAGCCAGGTCTTAATTTGGATATTCAACTCTGACACCCATTCCCAGCAACAGCCCATGTCCAGAAACATTGATTAGCTACCAATCACAGTTGTGCATTCTGAGTGTTCGTAGAGTTTTGGGTACGAAATTTATGCTTTTGGAGAATTTCTACCCAGATGCAAGATTAAGGTGTTTCATGTTGTCATGGGCTGAGTGCCGAGGAAGCTATTTTTGAGATCAAGTTGCAGGCTTCCCTAAAAAAAAAAAATCAATGATGTTACGATCAGGTGAGGGTGGATGTTAGGCCCCACCCTTTCTTTCCCACTCCATGATTGATCGTAATAGGTTTTTTGTAATATATATGGATGAAGGTATCAATTCAGTGCCTATATTTGACCGTCTGGGTACTGATTGCAAAGAGTTCAGTCTGACAGACTTTCTTAAACATAAAGGGGTTCACTTTTATTGTGCTAAAATTCCACCCAGGTGAAGATATAAATATATTTAATAAGATAACACATGTCCTAACCTTTGCAACATACACAAAAGGTTAACTTTTGGATAAATTAAGATTCAATAATCAAAGGCAAAAAGTATAGACTTCACTGTTTATGAGTCCTTTGCTGTTGTTCGTGACTGAGGCAGTTTTTTTTCACGGTGAAGTTGGTATTTCCCCTGGAAATGGTGCTTTGGGATTTTGGAGTGTCCTCTGAAACTTCTCTGTCTGTTAACCCCAGTATGATATAAGCAAGCAGAGTTCCTTTTGATTGAAACTCTCTATCTCTGTGATGTGTTCCAAATGTAATTGAGGTATGGCTTTGAACTTGAGACAACAGGAAGAGAGATGGTATTACTTGTCCTTTTGTAGACTTCTTCAGGCTGTCAAAAGCAACCAGGGTTTTATAATAAAAGATATATCAAAAAGTTGACTCTGGTCACATGACCTCTCCCCCCATGATGATTTGAGTATGTCACAAAAGATAATTGATTAGCTCATGTCTGGATGGACCTTGGCTATTGTTTTATGGCCTTGGTGTTTAGGTTTTTTTATGTCCCAGTCATCACCTCTGAATGGACATTCTTCCCTGTGATGATTTAGGAAGTACATATTAATACCTTCTATATAACCATTGTCTTGCAGACTTTCTGTCTCTGCCTGAAAGATAGTTTTATAGAAATGTAAATGGTGAGAGCCAATTCATCTTTGAGATAATTCTTGACATCAGCAGGTGTGAAATTCCATTAGAGGTCTGCCTTGGCATGTCATAATTGTGATCCACATTTAGAAACATCCAAAATCTGAACAACTTGTAATTTCAGACCTGTCAGGTGACATGTGGTAGCCATCTTAAGTTAGCATCTTTGCTTGCTTTAAAAGCTCTTTTAAAGAAGTTCTATGACCGGCCGATGAAATTAATGATTAATATTCCACATGCATACATCATGTTCTTATGAAAATGAATATAACAGACAAATGGCAGTTTTATTTGATCAGCAGAGAGAAGAGTTTGTTCGGCTTCGTGAGCTACCACAACTGGATGTGTGAGGGCAGTGGTCTATGGTCAAAGAGATGCATTCTGTAACCATCTCAGGACTCCGGTAGATTCCTCCTGGCTTGGCCAGGTGGAAGAAGAATCATTGCAAAGGCTGTACTGCTGATGGTAGATTTAAGGAACTCGCCAAAAATTGAGGAATGCACCTGGAGTTGGTCATTTGGAATTATTACTTGACGAACAGGGATGTGGAAACCCCTTGAAAGCTGGGAACAACTGTGAACTGTTTTCTAAAAGGACTGTAATTCCAAGTGTGACGCGTGATGAATATAAAAGAGGAATGTCACTTTCTGTAGTTTAAAGTGTAAGCTGTCTACAAAAAGAAAACAGTGTTTAGTCAAGGTTTTTCAGTCATTTGTTACAGTACAAGTTTTAAAACATAAAATCATGTTGTGTCATTCTTTCAGCTCATAACTGGAAGTTTGACTCTATTTATAAAAGTTATTTGGTCTTTACAGAGCTTTTGACATTAGGATAGAGGGCATTCAGCACATGCAGGACATTGTTGCACAGCAATTACACATTGAATGAATGGTAACTCTTGAGGTTTTGGTACATCTCACCAATGAGATGTGACACCGGTGAGGTCATATGCATTTTCCTAGCACTGTGAGGAAGCCCACTATTCTGGCAAAGCCATGTACCCATCCCTCTGTTTCTCTCTCATCAGAGAGAAGGCAATCAAGCCCCCTGTCTTGGTGGACAGACCTTTTGTCACTTGTCCGATGCAGCGATGGATGGCAAACTGCAAGCCACCATAGCTGGAAGAATCCACTGATATAACTATTCAGGGCCATGATCACCTTGATGGCCACTGGTTGCAGCGTTCTCATTCTCCTCTGAGGCTGCAGCCCCAATTCCAAGAGGTAGCGCAGTTCTGTGAGCACCTCCACCGAATACTTAAGTGCAATTAAGAGAAGTGATCCCCAAAAGCCCTTGGTGGATAATGCCTCCTGCTGAGAGCCCTCCTTCCTCTCCTTCTGTGAGAAGCTTGACTTCTTTTCTGTCTCTGCTCCATCTCCCTCTGATGCTGCAGTCAAAGAGGAACTGCAGCTAACTGGGAGCAAGTGACATTCCCAACGGCCTTTCAGAAGCACCTAACTTCTTCCAGTTGTATCTGTTAACTTAACCAACTTTCACAACTCCTCCAACAATCTAGTATTGCCTTTAACTCTGCAAGATTGAATAAATAGTAAAAAGCAACTAAACTCCAAGTTGGATGGTGAAACCTTTAAATTTGTTGGTGCAGGTAGGTCAGGGGAGGGGGTTTCCCTTGTGCAACTGAATGCATATGCAACTGTGAATGTTACAAGGAC
This sequence comes from Carcharodon carcharias, assembly GCF_017639515.1. NCBI lineage: Eukaryota > Metazoa > Chordata > Chondrichthyes > Lamniformes > Lamnidae > Carcharodon > Carcharodon carcharias. The sequence goes on from NC_054488.1 coordinate 13,831,878, forward strand.
GGTGTTAACTGGAGCAGCGTGGTCCAAAATGGCAGGTTGGATGCCAAATCAGAGTTAGATATTGACTAGCATCACAGTCTGACCACTTTGCATACTTCCAGTGCACAGACGTAACAACCTTAACAATTTTTCACATCAACCAGTCCCCATCGCACAACATTCCATCACACTCCATTGCTATGGAGTTGAATTTTGCAGTCTAGTTCTGACTGCAATTGTAAACAGGGTTATATTTCCCTGACACTGAAGCAACAGGACTCAGACTTTGTGCAAACAAAAAACGTGCACAGCCAAGCTTGTGCTAATTCCTGAGGTTAGCCTACATTTGCATAGCAAGCTCCCAGTATGCATTGGAAGCTGAACCCTTTACTTAAAGGGTCAATAAGTTTCATGTTGACCAGTGAGGAAATTGCTTGTAATAAAATTTTGCTGCACAATGTGACAGATGGCAGAAAGCGCCTCATTTTTCAGATCTTGCAATATGGGGCGAAAGGCATTGCCTATTTGCGTCTCCAGGGTAGTCACCGCAGAGAGAGACAGTGTCCTCCAGGAACAATGTGGTTTGGTGAGGCATTGTTCTCACTGGCACATGAAGAACATTAGAGCAGATGATCAAAAAGGTATACTTGTCTCAGGAAGTTTAGCGAGGGGAGGCTAGCCAGTTGTCCTCTATGTAAAATAAATGGGCAGAGTAGGCATGCACTAAATATTCTTTCAACCTCTTACAGCACAATGCTGCATGCAAAGGTCTCAGAAAATATGACAACTTTTGTGTTAAGATGCATGCTCATATCACAGCAATACACTGTTTATTACCTTTGTGCTTGGATCATAAAAACCTGAATGGAAGAAATACCTCACAATTTGAATCTTAAAATGATACAGCACAGAGGGGGGCCATTCAGCCCATTGTGGCCATACTGGCTCTTTGAAAGAACAATCCAGTTAGTCCCACTCACCTGCTCTTTCCCCACATCCCATCATTTTTTTTCTTTTTCAAGTATTTATCCAATTCCCCTTTGAACTTTATTATTGAATCTGCTTCATTTCAGATTGTAACAACTCGCTACATGAAAAAATGTTTTCTAATGTTGCCTCCGTTTCTTTTGCCAATATCTTAAATCTGTGTACTCTGGTTACTGACTCTTATGCTGCTGGAAACCATTTCTCCCTATCTCCTTTATTGAAACCCAACATGATATTGAACAACTCCATCAACTCTCACCTTAACCCTCTCTGCTCTAAGGAGAATAGCCCGCTATTCTCTCCTTCCTAAAGTGTGGACCCAGAACTGTCCACAATACTCCAGCTGGAGCCAACAGGAATGTTCTTATTCACTTTGAGGAGAACATGCTGGAGGAGAAGGTTGTGTGAGTAGATCAGGGTGAAACTCATGGCCTTCTTGAAGTTAATGACTTTTACCATCTTTTTCGAATTATTCTTTCTCCACTCACTCACACGCTGGCCTAGAAATTTGGCAGTGCAATACCCACTCATAAGGTTCAAATGGACCTACTTAGGCCCCAGGATGATGCGCATAAAGTGATGTGCATTTCCAGCTGCAAGCTATAGCCCTCCTTATTGATGAAGGTGGATGCACTAGCTGCAAGAGCATGCCATGGGAATATTTAAAGGGAAGAATATTTGATTTAAATTCAGACCCTATGTATCTGGAGGGACCTGTTCTCAATTTTCGAATGGCCAAGTGCTTCACTCCCCACTTGCTGAACTTGCACAGCAAGGAACCAGGAGGAAGGGCTCCTCGTAGCCTAGTGATATTTAAAGGGACCATGCAGGTTTGGTGGTGTTTCTCATTTCAGGCATTGTCAACTTTGGGACATTTTCTGATGTGTTTCATCACTCTGGAAAGCTCACTTTGTCTAAACAGAGCAAAAACACACTTTGCTTTGAACTTCAGTGGACTGCCTCATAAAATATTTTGGTTACAGTTACAAGTGGTATCTTGGTCAAATGAGCTGGAGCTTGAGGGGGAACATCAATGAAGACAACATAAGAACAGGAGAGGCTGCTACAAGATGGAGGGCACTGCTCAGGAGGCCGCACTTAGAGTGAGTATTTATTCAGCCCATCTCTGACATTAACTTCAATCAGAAGCAATGCCTCAGACACCTTCACTTTACCAAGGAAACTATCACTGAGCTATGCTACTTGCTGCAGCCATAACTCGAACCTTGAACCAGGAAATCAACAGCACTGTGTTATGATCCCAGCTGACGTTACTCCTGGATAAGTCCGATCCCAGAGTAGAACCCAGCTTAATAGATCCTAACTTTTAATTTGTTTGTTTAGATATGTGGAGAGTAGCTACTAAACAGAGTTACAGGAGTTAGCTGATGAACGTTTAACAATAGAATAAAACATTTATTCAACAAGGAAAAATGAACTATATTACAATACTCCTTCAACCACATCCATACCATTACAGATATGTACAGATTTGTAAGAATAACATAAGTTACAAAAGCTATCTTGTACTTTAATGTTCCCAGTAGGTGCCAGTTCATGTAAATCTATGGCACCCTGTGGTCAGACACAGCACACTCTGAAACCAAGTGATAGATGCCACCTCAACCAGATGCTATGGATCTCTCAACTCCCCTTCTTCTCACTTCTCACACTTCTCACACCATGAACCAAACCGGTCTCACTGAACTCTGTCTTTCACATGAGAGTTTCCAATTGCCGTACTCGAAGAACTCACTTTGGAATCATCTCCCAAACTGACGCTTTCTCGCCCATGCCTTCCACAAGGGTTCACCTCCAGGGTTTCAAACTTTTTCTGATGTTCCTCTTCCCTGGGGCCCACATGCATTCAAGATTTCTTCCACACACTCTCTCTAACCAACTCAGCTGTCAACAGTACACCACTGTTTTACATGCCCATAGCAAAGAGTTATAGACCTTCAGTTATCTCTTTGGACCTTCTAGCCTCTTGCAAGCTGTTCTCATTTTAAATCTGCTTTCTATAGCTTTTTTCTCTTTAAATCAGAAGGATGGAGCCTTTCTTTCTGCCCCCACTCTTAACTTCACTTAACAAGACCCTTTCCAGGTTCTTGCCCTTCCTTTCACTAGAAGGCCTGCTTCAGGCCTTCACCTCTTCCACTCCCCTGGGTTTTGGTTTTTTTTTATTTAGCTCAGGACTTGCTATCTATCCCTTTTACTCCAGTCTCTCTCTGGCAGCTATTTCAACTAATTTTAGCTTGGGACTGGCTATCTGTCCCTCCTAGGTGGCTTCTGTTTGGCAGCTGTCTTCAGAAGCTTTTTCTAGATTTTCCATGTGTGTGTCCATGAGAGGGTCCTGCCTCCAGACTCTTGTTGCTAGGCAATAGCCCAATTCCTCTACTCTTGTTTGTATACCTTAGCTGCAACAGTCACAACAACCTCATTGGAAATATAAGCACCTTTAAAGTGAAACTAAAACTCAATTTGACCTTTCTTAACAGACAGATACAGAAATACAAATCAAACTGAAACTTTAAAGTTAAAGCTCATTCCAAACACTCAGAAATACCAAAATAACTTACTTAAACTATCTCTATTTCTGAACAACTGCCTAAGCATGACAATGTCATCATGGATATTAACTCCTATGTGATGGGATTCTTTCAAGCTAAAATAGGTGACATAAGTGACATCTCTTAGTTTTCAGTAAGATAAATATATCAAGAATCTTATCAAGGCCTATTACACCTGAAGGGTTCTCAGAATTCCCACATTTTTCATATCATCAACAAGGATATGACTTTTGGACTTTAAAACTGCTGAGTTAAGTGTAAAACCCTGCAGACAGGAGGCTGGGCCCATGAAAGCCTGGGGCTGCACATGCCCAGGCTTATTGAGTACAGTGTAGATTGTTTTGCCTGAAACCAGACAACGAGAGGAGACAGAATACGCATTCTTCCCTTTAATACAATCAACCCAGAGAAAGACTTCACCTCACATGGAACTGAAGCCTATCAAAATCTTGCATAAATAATCACTCACAATCAATTTAATTATGCGAACCCTTCAATACTCCACATATACAATGGCTTTCAGTTCAAAACTATTTACTAGGCAGGAAATCAATGATAAACATCATGCGAGCCCATTAAAAACGAGACATACAATCACCTAAGGAAGCCCACCAATGTCAAACAAAGAACTAACCTTGATTTGGATCCCGATAAGAAATTCAAAAGACAGTATAATTAGCCAGTCAGTTATGAAGGAGAGAGGGAGAAACCAGCTAGCAGAAGGGTTGCAGTTTTGAAAGCTGACATAGAGGGAAACCAGCTAGCAGGCAGTGAACAGTTGGGAGCGGTTGAAACAGAGTTTAAGCAAGAAGATTTGGAGGTTTTGCAAGCCCGCAGGCAACATCACGGCGAGGGGCACGAGGTGGCAGGCTCAACCGAAGACAACAAGGCTGCAACCACAGCCCTCCACGAAGATCGACCACCCACGGCCACGTCCTCCACCCAACTGAAGAACCTTCACAGATTCCACAGACCAGGACTGTGTGGGGACAGCAGGCCCCAGAGGACACAAAGAGTGTACCCCAAAGTTGCAACCGGCTTACCTGGCTGGATTTCGAACTGTCAAGGAACCCTGGTTGGTGAGCATGATCCCTGACCTCTCCTAGTTCAATTTAGCTAGGTTTTGGGGCTGGGACAAGGGTACGGAGATTAGTAGTGTGATTTTCCCTTGTTAGGCCGTGTGTTTCCCATTCTTAACTAAGTGTACTTTGTAAATCTGTATAATCTCAGTGTAATTCTAATGTTATAAGTTCATTTGTGACTTCAATAAACTCAGTTTTTCTTGCACCAAAACCAGTTGTCTGCTGCACTTTGTCACAACCCCCAAATAAGTCCAAGGTCTAGAACCCAGGGAGTGGAAGCAATTCAGACCGCTCAGAAGTCAGAGGTGAAACTGACACACACCACCACCCCCTACACACCAGAAGAAAGATATATCTCCTTTACGATGGACAGAGCAAAGCAGGAGAGAACAGTAGATTTCACCCATGTGCCAAACTTCCCCAGCTCCATGGTGCCAAAGACTGTGCATACATTGCATTACATTGTCCCTATCACCATCTAGCATCTTTATCGATGAAAAGGGAGTTCACTTTCTCAACATACACCTAGATTGTAGCCATAGACAATGCATTATGCAGGCCTGTGTCCACAATTTCATCCTGCCACTTTTATTCCAATCAGGCTGTCAGGTTACAGATTGGCTACCGGAAAACAAAGGTCATTCTCTCTGACCATGCCTCACGATCATAGTTGTCTCTTGTTGAGGTATTATCATCAGAGTTTACTGCCTTTTAGTTCACATCTGTTTTTTTCCCCTGATGTTATCTGTTGATTGTTTGTTGTTGCATTGTTGAACTGAATAAAAGTCACTTGATTGTTCAAATTTTGCCCGTGCTTCTTTCTGCTGACATCACTATGGTGATCAATCTACTGGAAAATTATTCCAGATTACCAATCCACTTCAGAGAAGGGAGTGGGTGGATGGGGCAGTGGGGGTAAAACCTGGGCAGGGTTATTGTTATCCATACAGCTGATCCATTATCTGAACCCTGATTTCCTTGGCCCCTGCCAACATGCCTTCCTCCAAGAAGCCACCACCAATGTGCACAGGAACACATCTGTCAGAACCCTCCAGTTTCACAGGTGAGTTAAAGGAGAGCCCTACCTGCAGGGCAAAATTGTGCAGTGCAGACACCAACAATCATTGCCACTTTACCGAGGGTATGCTGTAGGATTTCCTTCAACCTGTCCAAGCAGCTGAAACATGCTTTAAGCACCCTGAAAACTTACGCGCTCCATCACCTACCAGATCACTGTGTGTGCCGATTGCACCTTTTCTGCTCTGATGATGCAGCATCTTCTGGCTCCTCGAAATTTGTCTGTAGGAACTCAATCTTCTTTCCATGTTAGTGATTGGTACTGATGTGGACCATGATCTTTACCTCATCTTCCTTCTCCCTCCTTCACAGCTGAGCCACCCATGTTGCTGTGCCCTTGTCTCTGGTTGTATACTCACCAGTATTCAGAGATGAGAGCAAGATACACTTTGGGACCATCTGCACTACTTGCCTGATCCACCTTGACTGTCTGGTGGTCATCCATTCCCTCTCTGTCTGAACCCCTTAAGCTGCAGGGTGGCCACCTCCAGAAACACGCCATCAATGTAGCTCTTAGACTTGCGCATGCACCACAGTGACCCAGCTGCTGCTCAAGGTGCCTTAAGTGCACTGTCCACATGCACAGATCCTCTCACAGACTCTTAAAGGGCATTCATTAGCCTGTACATTCTCTGTGGGAGTGAAAACAATAAGGTCAGTTCAGTCTCTGGCCATGGTGTGTCAAGCCTCCCTCTGCTTCTCTTCCAAGTTGTCCATAATGATCAAGAACAGGGGAATGGCACGTGGATGCACCATTGCAAAGTTTTCACTTTCCGAACATGTAGAAAGAAGTAAAATTAATTGCCTTCAGATACTAACAGGGCTCTCGATGACAAAACTGCCAATAAAAAACCACGAGAGCTGGAGAAAGGAAACACTGAAAACAATTTCTGGACTGCTGGGATGAAGCTCCACAGCTTTATAATCCTTTTGTTGGCTTTCAAAGCTGAGAGCCAAGTAAGGACCATGAATTGCATTAATACCAGTTCACCCACCACATTATTTTTTCAGTCGAACTGCCTGAGCATGAATAATACAGTAACTCCACCATTTCTTTGAACACCATTATTAATACTGGTGGACTGAGCAAAGAGAACAAATTTTTGTTGGCTTAGTTGAGGCTATTGGTGGAGCAGCACAAATATCCCAGCAAATTATGTTGCAATGCAACTAATGGAATAACTTGGTTAATCGATATTTGCTGAAATTTTTTGTACACCTTTAAGGTATCATTACTGTGGCATAAGTTTCCTGCAAATTCAGCCCAATGGGTCTGCGAACTAAATTTTATTTCTATTCATTCATATTTATTCATGAAGGTGTCAGTGGAAAGGCAAGCAATAATTGCACATCCCTAGCTGTCTTTGAAAAGGTAATGGTGAGCTGCCTACTTGAAAAGTCACATAAAAATGCCTCTCCTTAAATCCTGAAAACTAATAGTGGCACATAAATTGACAGCTGTTCATATCTTGGCTGCCACATGGAAGGCAAGGTTGATGAAAGACTCTTCCTACAGATGATTATTTAGGAAATGGTGTTGGTTTCCAACAACATTGCACCCCCCCCCCCCCACCCCTGCCAACACTATCCCTCCCCCCCACCTCCCCACCCCCACCCCCACCCCCAAGCAAATATATGTTGAAATAACTGACATAAAGATCAGTAACAGGCTTTGAGGCAGTTTAGGGAATGTCTGGACATCTTGATATTTATTAGTTCCTCAACTTTGTACTGAAATTTCTTCTAAATTTGGCTAATTTTAGCTAGGTAAAGTGTCAAGGGATGTGAGGGAAAAACAAGTAAATAGAGGTGAAATAAACATTAGTCAAGATCTAATAGGATAGCAGAATAGGTTCAATAAACTGAATGTCCTACACCAGTTGCCATGCATGTTATTGTATTACTATTTGGTGTTCTTGCATTTGTTCTGATGAGTGCAAGTTAAAAAGCTTCAGCAACATGTTTCCCTTTTGAGCAATACCCAAGTATAACTATTTCTAACAGGCAACTTAGCATGAATCGGATCAAAGTTTGATTTAACATTTATTAAATCTGGAATAAAAACAGAAGAAGCTGAACATATTCAGCTGGTCATGCAGTATCTGTGAAGGGAAAAACAGAGTTAACATTTTATTGGAACTGGAAAATGTTAGCGATGTGACAAGTTTTAAGAGAGTGCAGAGACAAGAAAGATGGGGAGGGGAGGGAAAAAAAAGATGGAATGCGTATGATAGAATGAAAGATGGCAGCTGTGTGTTACAGTTCACTCAGGGAGTCCGAGTTGCTGTAGTAACACATGCTTTTACATGCATTTTGTAGTCTGGAGCTATGGGGATTGATGGTAGAGGCTCCAACGTTTTTTCCATCCATGGCTGACCAGGAATCTCTCCTCCTGTTACCACCTGCCTTATGTTGGAAGGATTTGCAGGTTGATACTCAACCTGTTTGGCTGCGTTATGAATGCACCTTCCTTGGCCATCAAGTCCTGGGGTGGGACTCAACCCCAGAGCTTCTGGTTCAGAGGCAATGACATCACCTACTGTGCCACAGGACCTCCAAAATGGACAGAAGAAGTGATTAAATGACAAGGCATAAGGATGATAATAGGACAAGGAAAGAAAAAAAAGATGGGTCCAGGGGAGCTGTAAATGATTATGGCAGTATTATTGCCAACAGCTGTTGTCTGAAAAAAATAGGAGCAATGGTTCTGATCTGAAATATTGAAGTCAATATTGAGTCTGGAAGGCTGTAAACATATGAACATACAAAACAGGAGCAGAAGTAGGCCATTTAACCCCTCAAGCTTGCTCCGCCATTCAATAAAATCATAGCTGATCTGTTTGTGTTTCGAGTTCTACAGTCCCATCAAACCCCGATAACCTTTGATTTCTTTGCTTAACAAGAATCTATCTACCTCTGTCTTAAAAATATTCAGTGACCCCGCTTCCACTGCTTTCTGAGGCAGAGTGTTCCAAAGTTGCACAACCATCTGGGAGAAAAAAAAGTCTCCTCATCTCTGTCCTGTAAGGGCAACCTCTAATTTTAAAACTGTCCCCTAGTTCTGGATCACCCACAAGAGGAAACATCCTTTCCACGTTCACTTTGTCAAGACCATTCAGGATCTTATATACTGCAATCAGCTCTTGTAAACTCCAATAGAAACAAGCACAGCCTGTCCAACCTATCCTCATAAGACAATCCACTCATTCAAGTATCAATCTAGTAAATCTTCTCTGAACCGCCTCCAATGCATTTACATCCTTCCTTAAATAAGAAGACAAAAACTGCACACAATATTCGAGATGCAGTCTCACCAATGCCCTGTATAATTGAAGCATAACATCCTTACTTTTATGTTCAATTCCTCTTGTAGTAAAGGATAGCATTCCATTAGCTTTCTTGATTACATGCTGTGCCTGCATACTAACTTCTTGTGACTCATGCATGAGAACACCTATATCCCTTTGCATCTCAGAATTCTGCAGTTGTTCTCCATTTAAGTAATACTCTGCTTTATTATTCTTCCTGCTAAAGTGAACAATTTCACATTTTCCCATATTATACTCCATCTGCCAGATTTTTGCCCAACACTTAACCTATCTATATGTACCTCATTATGTCTTCTTCACAACATACTTTCCTACCTATCTTTGTGTCATCTGCAAATTTAGCTACCATGCCTTCTCTCTCCTGATCTACATCATTGATATAAATTGTAAAAAGCTGAGGCCCCAGCACAGATCGCTATGAGATTTCACTAGTCACATCCTGCCAAACAGTCAAAGACCCATTTATGAATACACTGTTTTCTCCCAGCCAGCCAATCTTCTATCCAGACTAATATGTTACCCCCTATAGTTTCCCTTACAAAAAACCATGTTGACTCTTTCTGGTTACCTTGTGTGTTTCTAAGTGCCCAGCTTTAGCTCTTTAATGATCGACTCTAACACCTTCCCATGACAGACGTCAAGCTAACTGGCCTATAGTTTCCTGTTTCCTGCCCCCCTCCCTTCTTGAATAGAGGGGTTATATTTGTTACTTTCCAGTCTGATGGCACCATTCCAGAATCTAGGGAATTTTAGAAAAATAACGCCAATGCATCTGCTACTTCACTAGCTGTCTCCTTTAAAATCCTAGGATGAAGTCCATCTGGACTCAGAGACTTGTCAGCCCGCAGCTCCATCAGTTTGCTCAGTACCACTTCCCTAGCGATCGTAATTTCACCAAGCTCCTCTCTCCCCTCCATATCCTGATTTACAGCTTTTACTGGAATGCATCTTTGTATTTTGAAAAATGAAGTACTGTTCCTTGAGCTTCCAATAGAACAGTATGGGACACAAAGGGCAGAGAGGTCAGTTCGGGACTGCAGTGGAGAATTAAAATGACAAATGACCAGACCAGAAGCCCAGGAACATATCTACATACTGAATGAATGTATTCCAAAAAGCAATCACCCAATCTGCATTTGGTGTCCTCAATGTAGAGAGACTGTATCGTGAAGAGTGAACACAGTATACTAAATTGAAAGGAGTACAAGTGAATCACTGTTTCACTTGGAAGGAATATTTTAGGCCTTGGGCAGTGAGGAGGGTGTAGGGTAGCTGTTATATCTCTTGTGCTTATACAAGAAGGCGTCAAGGAAGGGGAGGGGTTATTGAAGGTGAATGTAGAGTGGAATAGTGTTGGGGAGGGAGTGGTCCCATCGGAAGTTTGAAAGTGAAGAGAAGGGGGAGATATTTTTGGTTAAAGCAAAATACTGCTGATGCTGGGAACCTGAAGTAAAAACAGAAAATGCTGGAAAAACTCAGTAGGTCTGGCAGCATCTGTGGAGAGAGAAACAGAGTTAATGTTTCCATTCTGTATGACTCTTCTTCAGAGCTTCAGATGTTTTGATGATGGCATCTTGCTGGAGGTGGCAGAAATGGTGGAGAGATGATCGCTAGAATTTAGAGTTTGGTGGGATAAAAGATGAAGACAAAGGGTTTGTAGTTCTGGGAAGGAGGGGAAGAGGTGAGAGCAGAAGTGAGGGAAATGGGACATAGATGGTCAAGGGCCCTGCTAGCCATGGTGGCATGCAATCCTCAGTTGAGAAAAAAGGAGCATCAAAAGCACTGGAATGGAGGGCTGCATCGTCATAACGGATGTGACGGAAATGGAAAAACTGGGATAACAGAATAGAGTTCTTACAGGAAGTGGGGTGGAGGGAAGTGTAATCAAGGTGACTGCGGAAATCAGTGGGCTTGTACTAGATATTGGTCGAGAGCCTTGTGAAGGTCAGAGATGAACTGTACGAAGGCAACGGAGAGGTAGAAATTGGAGGCAAAGTTGATGAAATTTTCCAGTTTGGGTGACAGCAGATTGTGGCACAGCTACAGCCATCAATGTATTACAGAAAAGAATGAGGGGGAGGACCTGAGTACTACTCGAACAAAGAATATTTCACATAACCCACAAAAAGGAAGGCATAGTTAAGATTCATACATGGTCCCATTGCAACACTTTTTATTTAGAGAAACTGTTCAATGTAGGAACAAGTTCAGCAAGGCTGAGGAGGGTGGTAGCAAAGGGGCTGGTTGAGTCTTTCAAGGAAGAAGATGTAAGATACCCTAGGAGTGTATACATATACATGTAGGACAAGGATTTGGTTTAATCTCATATAAATTAAGTTTTTTTTTGTTTCTTATTATGCATACATAGCTTGTAGGTTTTCTCTGTAACTAGAAATACTAAAATAGTTAAAAGTTGTTCACTCCCAGAGTACTCTAGGCCTTGATGTGCCAGGGTACAATTCAGCTGATTCCGTTGTTTAACTCGAAACTGTCGAATGTGTAAGATTCATGTCTCTTGACATGTTTACAGGCTCCATTGGGAAACAGTTAGCCAACGTAGTTTTGAGATAAGAATTGAACAATGGAGGTGGAATGAAAACCGGTTGACACATGTTGTTTCGAAGAAAATACATCCTTTCTATGGTATCCTATGTGCATAAGTTAGTGAAGGTGGCAGGACAGGTTGAGAGAGTGGTTAATAAAGCATACAGCATCATAGGCTTTACTAATAGGGACATAGGGTACAAAATTGAGGAACTTATGTTGAACCAGCATAAAACATTGGTTTGACCTCAACTGGCGTGTCATGTCCAGTTCTGGGCACCACACTTCAGTAAGGATTTGAAGGCATTAGACAGGACGCAGAAAAGAAAATCAGGGGAATGGTACCAGAGATGAGGAACTTCAGTTATGTAGACAGGTTGAAGAAGTTGGGACTGTTCTCCTTGGAAAAGAGAAGATTGAAAGGGAATTAAATGGAGGTTTTCAAAACAATGCAGGGTCTGTACAGAATAGATAGGGGAAACTATTCCCTTAGGTGGAAGGATGGAGAACATGAGGGCATTGATTCAAGGTAATTGGCAAAGCAGCAATGGCGACATGAGGAAAAGCAGTGGTTATGATCTGGATGTACTGCCTGAGAGTGTGGTGGAGACAGGTTCAATCAAGGCATTCAAGAGGGAATTGGATTATTATCTGAAAAGGAAGAATGTGCAGGGCTATGGGGTTAAGGTGGGGGAGTGGCACTAGGTCAGTTGCTCTTGCAGAGAGCCAGCACAGACAAGACAGGCCAAATGGCCTCCTTCTGTGCTGTAGCCATTGTATGATTCCATGATTCATTCTATGGTAACATAGATCAAACATTAACTAACAGGCAACTGAAACGTAAAACTAAAGAATAAGGTAAATTTCACATTATCCAACTAACCCAACCAATATATGCCTTACAAAATGCAATGTCACATGTCTGGCAGATATTTAGCATTAAAGGGACAGCCTCAAAGTCACTCCCTGCTCTCCAATGGAAGTTTACCATTCCCAACCATGTCAGGTTGAAACTTCCAGTGTCCTTTGACAATCGTTCCACTTTCTCTCAGTTTTCCAGATCCTGTTATCACCAGCAAGGCACACCTCAATGAATCCTCCTCTCCCTGAGGTCATGACAGTCCTAATGATCCAGAATTCCAAAGACTCCTGTATCTGAGCCCTGTAAATAATTTAGTCAGCTCTGGTTGAACTGTTTTCTCCATAGAGTTTTACTTCTGTTACAGAACAGGGAAGACCCTGTCCCTGGGAGAGTTCCAATTCTTTTCTCCCTGTCTCTCAGCAGCAGCTTTTATCTGTCCTGTGAGCTTTTGTGAGAGATGTTATAAACTGCAACTCAACATTTCAATGGATTTTTATTTGAGCTTCTCTTCCTTCTCAACTCCCATTCCCATGACAACCTTAAGACACATATGCTTTTCCAAACTAAAGTGTTTACCAGTAATTCACCTACCACCTTTTCAGAATGATCTGTTTTACTTTAGAGGGACATTTTAAAGCATAATCGTCTTGCAAAGTTAAGCGTTCATGACATTAAGCATCTCAAGCATTTTTGAGCAAGTGATAGGAAGATGCCGGATTGGAAAGGAATAACAGGGTTATATCTCTGCCTGGGAATATCACTAGTATCTTTTTTTTGCTTAATTTTATGCCTGCTGCTTAAAAATATTGTCTGTATGTGGATTTGAACTTCTAAAAATAGTTGCAAAGAATAATCTGATGTCAGGAATTGAGCTTGTTATGAAATGAAGAGTCCTCAGTCCACCTTGATGGAGTTAGAGATATACAGGAACTGAACATCCATGGTGAAAAGGAGACGTTATGAGCCAGTAAACTGGAAGCTGTCAAAATAGCAGAGGGTGTCAGAAGAGTTACAGATGTAGGGCAGTAAGAGACTGAACAAGGAGAATAAAAGTAAAGTTGATATAAGAAGAAAAAAGTTCCCATGGTGAAAACACAGGTTGAAACAATGGGAGTATCAGGATAGACTGTTTTTTATTCATTCAAGGGATGTGGGCGTCGCTGGCTGGGTCAGCATTTATTGCCCATCTCTAATTGCCCTTGAGAAGGTGGTGTTGAGCTGCCTTCTTGAACCGCCGCAGTCCATGTGGTGTTGGTACACCCACAATGCTGTTATGGAGGGAATTCCAGGATTTTGACTCAGCAACAGTGAGGGAATGGTGATACATTTCCAATTCAGGACGGTGAGTGGCTTGGAGGGGAACTTCCAGGTGGTGGTGTTCCCATCTATCTGCTATCCTTGTCCTTCTAGATGGTAGTGGTCGTGGGTTTGGAAGGTGCTGTCTAAGGAGCCTTGATGAGTTTCTAATGCATTTTGTAGATGGTATACACTGCTGCTACACTGGTGGTGGAGGGAGTGATTGTTTGTGGATGGGATATCAATCATGTGGGCTGCTTTGTTCTGGATGGTGTCAATTTTCTTGAGTGTTGTTGGAGCTGCACTCATCCAGGCAAGTGGAGAGTATTCAATCACACTCCTGACTTGTGCCTTGTAGATGGTGGACAAGCTTTGGGGAGTCAGGAGGTGAGTTACTTGCCGCAGCATTCCTAGCCTCTGACCTCCTCCTGTGGACCATGGGGAGGAAGTAGCAGGAGGCTGCACATGATTGGGGGCATTGAGGTTGGACACCTTGGAGGAAGATCTCCAGATGAGTTAGGTCAGTAACAGCCTGGGAAATGATGGCTTGATCTTCAATAATGGTCTCATGGTCCATGTGAAGCTAGGAGGTGGTGTCAGAGTTGGCCTTCGGCTTCTGCAAGGTGGAGGGTGGTTCATCAATCAATAACAACAGCTCCACTCCAGTCAGCAGGTTTAATGACAATATTAAAGTTGGATCTGAGAGAGAATGGAATGCAGCAAATTCAGAGGAAGCTGGGCTCGAGTGAGTGAACAATGTAGAAAAGTTGAAATGGCTATTATCATGCCACCAGTTCCCAATGAAAAGATGTAGAGGGTAAAAGGTAGAGGATGAGGTTCAGGTAGAACCAGACTTCTGAAATCAGGAGAAAGGATCTACTGTACAAGAACAAGACTCCTAGCCAAAGAATTGGGCATAGAGGCATTGGAAGAAGAGACCAGCATCACCCTGTCCAACTTCAATGAGGTGGAGGCATATTGGAGCGAACTGAAGCCTTTGCTGAGGGATGGTCCTTCAGGGTGAGAAATGGAAGATCAGAGGTATAGTGTTAACATGCCAAAGGCTGAGATTGGGAGGAGAGATAAGGTCAGAGGAAAGTGAAGGATTCACTGGGGTCTTGGTATCCAAGAATTATTGAAGCGATGTTGGTGCTGCCAATGTAACTTTGCTCTGCAAGCCTTGTGACTTTTTTTTACAAGCATTAATAACAAGCCAGGACCTGCTATATAAAGTGCTAAGCAACCACTGCATAGACATAGACAGCTCCTGAGGAGGGAGGATGGGGGATTTAGAATTCAAAGGTGGTCTTCAATCCTGCATCTACTGAGGTCTTTTCATCAGTGAGGTATTGAGTAGCTACTGCAACATATGAAAGTGACAGAAATGAAGATTGAAAAGTATTGAATGTAGGTCGTGCTAACCGAGTTAAATTAAGAGTGACAAACACTTGCAGCTGGCTTAAAAATCCGTAATTTTTTCTCACACAAATTAAAATTAGTGCAAATTGATGCGTCACTCTAGTAATAAAAGGGTTAAGGAAGTCATTTGCATAATCATGGCTTAAGCAATAGCCTTCAGCAAGGGGATTCCAATAACTGATACAGGGTTTGCACAAAATCTTGATCTCCAAGTTGAAGATATTATTAAGGCAAATTTCCCATCTAAAATTACAGATGGTATTATGTACAGGCAAAAATGCACGGAGATAAAGGAGGTAATAAGATACAGTAGAGGACAGTGGAGGCTAGAGGCCTGAAGTAGATGCCAATCAAGCAGCACTTTGTTGCAGGGAATAAAACATTAAAAATATTTTGATGTTGGGGTGGTAACACATGCTGGACTTACCACACCCCATGAATGAATATTTTAAAAATCGGGTTGAGACCTTTGGAATTAATGTGGACAGTTTGGGGAACTCCAAGGATGCTCGACATTCTTCTGAACCTACACCCCATATGATATGTGTTCTCAGTTCTCTGTCAGCACTTTTAAAACAGAAGCATTACAACATTGTTAACCCCAGTGCTAGCCAGGATGGAGAAACAGTACCACATGCTCACCAATGACAATCAAGGTTATTCAATGTGTGAAACCAGAAACGCCAATATACACCCTTGTTTCAAATCCTGGGTAATGAAAAGCCACCTACCTCTGGTTACATTGCAGTGATACCTCCATGAGCTCATCATCAATTAAGCATACCAAACCTGATACAAAAATTATTTGGATCTGAATCACAAGCACACGCTTATAAATAAAATATAGTTTGCAAATTGTTTGTGAAGGTAATAGTGTGAACTATGATAATTGAATGATGTGTTTTTTGTTTCATAGCTACCTTCTTAAGATACTGGTAACATTCTACAAAAAGACCCAGTTTAATACGATTTATAGCGAAATTCCAAATGAAGAATGCGACTGCATTCATTTTTTAAATCAAAATTATAGTACACTGCCAAAAAAGCGAAAGCGATAGTGTTGGCAGGCCACTGATCGATGTAGAATTACATTGTTGAAATATTTTATAGGCCATTAGGCCAATAACGCATTTCTAATTATATCAGATGATATCAAAAATTACAGCAAATGCTGAGAGCAAAATGGAGCCAGCCAATTACAAAAGATCGCCCCCCTGACCGAACCTCCCTATAAAAGTGCAGACATGTCTTGTGCTGACTGGGTTCCTTGCTCAACCTTCAGTGTAAGAATTTGCCACCAACCAGAAATACCGCGGGGCGAAGGGAGGGGCGATGATTACTTTTGTACCGTATTACAATACCTTGAAGCCTCTGGGCTTGTTATTTTATGGAGCAATGTCTTTTGATATTTCATTATCAATTCAGCTTTATTGCACGTTTTACTGCAAAAGTCATTTGAATTAAGACTTGAGTTCACTGTAAAATTCTTCGCTCCAATATCTTTTCATTTTAGATATTTGTATTCATGTTTATCTGCATGGTGACCTATATCTAAATATCTGTGTCTTGTTTTTTACAGTTACGAGCATCTTTCAGGCCATCTGCTCTTGTTACAACAGGTAAGGATCGTATGAATTTTAAGTCAAATGGAGCAATTTGATACAGGCTAAAACGTGACGGGCTCTTCTGTAACTCTTGGCAGTAATTACTGGGGCGAGTAATGAAACACAGGACTGGGTGGGACTCAAGAGGACAGAACGACTCATTTTAATTGGTGACCTTTTTATGGGAGGCAGGGAGACAACAGGTAACAGGCGAGAGGTAATTAACAGACGATACAAACAGACAAGAGGTAATTAACAGACGAGGTAATTAGCAGACAAAGGGTAATTAACAGACAACGATACAAACAGGTAACTAACACTGAGCACCCATTTTCAACAGACAACTACAAAAACGACAAACGTTTCCTGTTAGTTGGAACGATCGAAATAACAACCGAGGCTTTCAGACGGATCAGAAAAGTCTGCAAAATATAACTTTTATAATAATTTCTTCCATTTTCCTCTTAATTTCTTCTTTGCCCGCGTAGCCAACCTTCACGTGTGGAAGATGCGTCCCACATTCAGACTGCGCGTCTTGGGCCCACTACCCCAAACGCCTGCTCTAACCTGATGTGAACAAGGATCACTGAACCGGGGAGGCAGGCAACCCGGTGATGTTTCCATTTGCCGACCTGGAAAAAAAAAAGACAGATGCGGTGCTCTACTGCCACCGGTGCTGATAACATCTTTGAGACGTCTTGCTCTCCGGCAAGACAACTTAACTAGAAACGTATTGCTTACCGCGATTCAGACCTGCAACATATGGCGTTTTTAGCTCTCTGAACCTATAAGCATTTCTTCTAAATTTTAAAATCAAAATAAGTTGACTGCGGCTGAGTATATCTTCCTACCTTATTTCATTTTAGTACTTTCAAGTTATAATTCGCCAGTTGCCAGATAGGGAGGCAGATTTTCTTTCGTGAAATGCAAACTATGCCTTAGGTTTGTGCTTTACTATGCAACGGTATTATTTTAACCGTGAACACAGTTTGGTTAATGTATAGCTAGTTTATTTTTAGTTGCCATTAATGCAGAAGTTGATATAGCATTTGAGTATTGCTGAAAAAAGAGACATGCCGTGGAAGCTTTTCCTCTTGTACTCATCAGGACAGAGGCAAGAATACCGTATTTCAAAGGGAACAACAATTTATACCGCATGAGAAGAGAATGTTGATTGGTTGGCAAGGGGACTCTGATTGTTAGAGGTGTTGCAATGGAGAATGTACCAGGGAACAGTTAACTGCCAAGCTTAAAAAACGACAAAAAACAAAAAAACAAAACCTTCTATAGTATGTCTCTTTTTCAGCAACACTCAAGTTCTGTACTACCAGAAGACTAATTATAATATTTATTTATCAGGTAAAATTAAATTGTTTGGAGCCATGTAATATGAACTTATTTAAACAGAACTCCATTTCAGGTTGATTCGAATTTACAACAAGAAAACTCTTAACATGGCATCTTTAATGTAGCAAAATGCACCAAGGCACTTTACAGGAGTGTTGATACCAAGCCACAAAAGGAGACATTAAGACAGTTGATCAAAACATTTGTCAAAAGAGGTGGATTTCAGGGTTCATCTTAAAGGATGTGTGAGAGGTAGAGTGGTAGAGAGATTTAGGGAGAGAATTCCAGAGCCCATGGGCCAGAAAGCTAAAGCCGCAGCTGCCATTGGTGAAGCGATGAAAATAGGAGCTGCATAAGAAGCCAGATTTGGAGGTGTGCAGAGATCTCTAAGGTTTGTAGGGATGAAAGTTGTTATAGAGTTAGGGAGAGCCAAGACCTTATAGGGATTTGAAAGCAAACACAAGAATTTTAGAACTAAAGTGTTAGACCGTAAGATGTAGAAGCAGAAGTAGGCCATTTGGTCCATCGAGTCTGTTCTGCCATTCAATGATATCATGGCTGATCTGATAAACCAAAACTCAATTTTCCTGCCCTTTCCCCATAACCTTGATTCCCTTACTGATTAAAAATCTCTCTATCTCAGCCTTGAATACATTTAACAATTCAACCTCTATAGCCCTCTGTGCTAACAAATTCCACAGCTTAACAACCCTCTGAGAGAAGAAATTCCTCCTCATCTCTGTCTTGAATTGGCACCCCCTCCCCTTACTCTGAGATTATGTTCCCTGGTCCTAGGCTCTCCCACAAGGAGAAACAACTTCTCAATATCTACCCTGTCAAGCCCCCTGAGAATCTTAGATGCTTCAAGTTCCAGTATGTTGTCAGAATGGGACCAAATATAGGTCAGTGAGTAAAGGGGAGATCAGTAAATGGAAGTTGATGTGAATTAGGATATGGGCACAAAGTTTTGGAAGAGCTCAAGTTTATGGATTGTAAAAAATGGGAAACTTGAAGGTAGTGGCATTCCCAGTTGCTCACAGCCTTTGAACTTCTAGGTGGTTGACATTGCAGGTTTGGGAGGGAAGAAGATTTGATGTGTTGCAACTAGATGGTCACACTGCAGCCATGGTGGACCAGTGATGGAGGGAGTGAATGCTTCAGGTAGTGGATAGATTGACAATCAAATGAGCTGCTCTGCCTTGGCCACTGTCAAAGCTTTTTGAGTATTGGTGGAGTTGCATTCATCCAGACAAGTGAACGGTGTTTCATCGCACTTCTAATTTGTGCCTTGCAGATGGCAAATAGACTGGGTAGTCAGGGATTAAGTCACTTACTATAGAATTTCCACCTTTGGCCTGCTCCTGTGGCCACAGTATTTATTTGCTGGCCCAGTTAAGTTTCTGGTTAATGCTGGCTGCAGGTTGTTGATGTTGGGGAATTGGGGGATAGTATTGCTGTTGAATGTCAAGGGGAGGCAGTTTCTCTCTCCTCCTGAAGATACTCATTGCTTGGTACTTGTGTAGTGCTTGTCACTTATTAGCCCAAGCACAAATGGTGTCCAGGTCTTGTTGCATGTGGGCACTGACATGTTGCTTGTAAGTATCTGAGGAGTTGTGAATTGTACTGAACACTGTGCAATCATCAGCACACATCCCCACTTCTGGCCTTATGTTGTAAGGAAGGTCAATGATGAAGCAGCTAAAGATGGTTGGGTCAAGGACACTACCCTAAGGAACCTCTGCAGCAAAGTCCTGGGGCTGAGATGATTGGCCTCCAACAACTGCAACCATCTTCTTCCGTGCTAGGTATGACTTAAACCACTGGAGGATTGTTCTCGTGATTCCCATTGATTTTGATTTTGCTATGTCTCCTTCATGCCACACTTGGTCAAGTGCTCTCTTGCTATCTAGGGCAATCACTCTCACCTCACATCTGGAATTCAGTTCTTTTGTCCTTGTTTGAACCAGAGCTTCATGAGCTCAGGGGATGAATGGCTCTGGTATTGCTGAGCAGATTATTTCTATATAAGTGCTGCTTATTAGCACTGTCAACACCTTTCATCACTTTACTGATGATTAGAAGTAGACTGATAGGGTAGTACTCATTCAGTTTGGAGTTGTCCTTCTTTCAGTGGACAGGACACACCTGGACAATTTTCTACTCTTTTGGGTAGATGCCAGTGTTACACTGAAATAGTTCTGTTAGAGGCATAGTCTGTTCTAGACGTTGAAATCAAGTAGATTTTTCCCTCATGTTTCAGAGTCAACCACATTGCTGTGGATTCGGAATCTCATTTAGGCTAGACCTGGTAAGGTTAGTAGTTATTCTAAAGGGTGTTAGTTTGCAAAAAAATTGTTAGTTTCATGGTCACTATTATCGATACTAACTTTTTAAATTCCATGTTTATTTAATTAACTGAATTTAAATTTTCAGCTGCCATCATGGGATTTGAACTTATATCACTAGGTTTTTGGATGACTAGGCTAGGAACAGAAGCACTATACCACTCTACCCTCTATACTAAGACAGTGCAGAGCAGAATAAAGTTATGGGAGTGGAAGTAAGTGATCTTTGTGATGGTGCAAATATGTGGTTGGAAGCTCACCTTAGGGTCAAATATGACACCAAGATTGTGAACTGAGTGGTTCAGCCTCATCCTGTTGCCGAAGAGATGAATGGAGTCGGTGGATAGAGAACAGAGTTTGTTGCAGGGACCAAAGATAGCGTCTTTGTTCTTCCCAATATTTAGTCAGAAGAAATTTTTGTTCATACAGTACTGGATGTTGGACAAGCAGTCTGATAATTTAGCAACAGTGGAGGGGTTAAGAGTAGTGGTGGTGAGGTAGAGCTGGGTTTCATCAGGGTACATGTAGAACCTGAGATTGTTTTCAGATGATATCATTGAGGCAGCAGCCTGTAGATAAGAAGCAGGAAGGGGCCAAGGATGGACTGCTGAGATAATGTGTGAGTGGGAAGAGAAGCCATTTAAGTGATTCTCGGACTGTGACCAGAAAAATAAGAATGAACCAGGTGAGTGCAGCCTCATCCGCTTGTATTATGGAAGAAAGGCATTGGAGGAGGGTTGTGTGGTCAACCATGTCAATATTTGCAGTCAGGTCAAGATGGACAAGGAGAGATTGTTTACTTTTGTCACAGTTTAGAATGTCATTTTTGATTTTCTTAGGAGCCATTTCAATATTGTAGTGGGAAAGAAACCTGATTGGAATTCCCAGAAAGATTGCATGGATTTGAGAAGTGACAGCATCTTCAAGGACTTTGGAGGGGAAAGAGAGGTTGCCGATTGGGGCCGATACTGTTATTGGCTTTAAAATAGTGTGTATTTATTTAAAGTCTAAGATGTGTGTGCTTCGGTGATGTTTACAAGGTTATGGGTGCAGTCATACTGATCGAGTTTGGCATTGGTGCTAAATAGAAATTGTACCCCATTGGAATATAAATTGGATAACAAGACCTTATGTGGCAGCCAAACAAAGTGGAATCAGACACCTCACATTTTGTTATCTCAGGTGGGTTCATCAGGCTGCATTCATTCTGTAACTTCAGGTAAAGATTGGAATTGGGGGTAAAGGGAATGGGGAGCCAGACCTCTTCCCACTAGTTCCACTGTTGGACTTTGAATGCATCTTAATTTACCTTGATTAGCAACATTAACCTTGACATACCACATAGTAAAAAGAGAACATGCCCATTTGGCTTCAATTTCAGTGATCTGAAGACCAAATCAAACTTTGAACTCAGGCAGATGTTCACCATTAAATGCTGTTATTTCTTTTTTTTTAACAGTGAATCGCAAAGATGAGTTCTGACGTGGAAATGGAAGTTTTTGGAGTGGCTGCTCAATATCTCCGCAAAACGGAGAGAGAGCGGATTGAAGCACAGAATAAACAATTTGATGCAAAGACAGCCTGTTATGTCTTTGACCCAGTAGACTTATTTGTGCCAGGTTCAATCAAGAGTAAGCAAGGTGGCAAAGTCACAGTGGAAACTATAGCTAAAAAGGTCAGTGAGCATCCAATGAAAGGTCAGGGAACTCATGATAAGAATTCTACCAGTTTAATTGAATGTGTAATGATTTCCCTTGATTGTGTTTGCAATCGAATGATAAACATATTCTGAAAGAATACATTTACAATTGTCAGTCAAGGAAATATTCATGGAAGCACTTCCCATTGTCACTGTAAATAGGGACCAGAAAAAATCTTAGCCCATCTTCTAAGTGGTGATCTTTCAAGTGCTAATTTACCAATGACACATATCTATGGCTTCTGTTTTGTTAGATATTCAAAAGCTGTGTTTTTACCTTCAAGAGGGCAGTTCAAATTTTTGTCCTTGCAAAGAAGTGTCGGGTGCACATAAATTCAAAAGGAGCAGGAGTAGGCCGTTCAGCACCTTGAGCCTGCTCCACCATTCAATAAGATCATGGCTGATCTGATTGTGACCTTAACTTCACTTTCCTGCCCCCATAACCCTTGACTCCCTTATCAATCAAAAATCAGTCTAACTCAGCCTTGAATATATTAATTGACCCAGGCTCCACTGCTCACTGGGGATGAGAATACCAAACACTAGCAACTCTCGGAGAGAAGGAATTCCTCCTTATCTCTGTCTTAAACTGTGCCTATAATTCTAGATTCTCTCATGAGAGGAAACATCTTCTCTGCATTTACTCCTTTAAGCCCCCTCAGAATCTTATATGTTCCAATCAGGTCAGCTCTCATTCTTCTAAACTCCAATGAGTACATGCCCAATCTGCTCAACCTTTCATCATAAGACAAAAAACCCCAACCCAGGAATCAGCCTGATGAATTTTCCCCGAGCTTCTTTCAAGGTAAGTATATCCCTTCTTAAGTAAGAAGACCAAAATTGTACACAGTACTCCAAGCGAGGTAACGTCAATGCCCTGTACAGTTGTAGCAAGACTTCCTCATTCCCACTTTCAATAAAGGCCAACATTACATTCCACCCAAGTCCTTTTGGCTGTTCCCAGTTGAACAGTGTTTCAAAGGTGCTTGGAACAGTTCACTGTTTCACTCCTAGGATCTTTCCTATCCCATTGTCCCACCATATTTTATTTCAAGGAACTGAACATCACAAGCAAACATGGTGCTACTTCAAACAGAAAGTCTGCACTCATTGAACAACCAATGACTCAGGTATAAACAATTCTTTTGATGTAAAAATTTCAAAACCTTTTTAAAGAAAGGACAAGCATTGTGTGGCAGGACTTTGCTGATTGTGCTTGACACTCCAGAGAAATCATCCGTGGCTCGATGCTATTACTTATCTGAAGCCTTGGATGGTGCCAATATATGTTCCAATTACTTGAATCAACTTCGCTTAATCCCATTTTCGTTTTTGCAGACAGTGACTGTTAAAGAAGACCAAGTCTTCCCAATGAACCCTCCAAAATTCGATAAAATTGAAGACATGGCCATGTTGACTCACTTGAATGAAGCATCCGTCCTGTTTAACCTCAAAGAACGTTATTCAGCCTGGATGATCTATGTAAGTAAAGCTGAGTCCATAAAAAGTCTTGTATTAATGGAATCACAATAAATAATCTGTACAAGTGTATATATTTCATTTTCCAGACCTACTCTGGGTTGTTCTGTGTCACTGTGAACCCTTACAAGTGGCTGCCAGTGTACAATCCTGAAGTTGTGGTTGCTTACAGAGGCAAGAAGCGTCAAGAGGCTCCTCCACACATCTTCTCCATCTCTGACAATGCCTATCAGTTCATGTTAACTGGTAATAATGTATTCTTTTATTGAACTTTATGGTTCTTATTCTCTACAGATAATAAGTTTGCTTTTGCTATAGCAATTTGCTATTTAGAGTATTAGGTTTGTTCAATTCACGTAAGTTTTCAACAATTTTTCTTCAATTTAATGTGATTTTTATTTCACAGATCGTGAGAACCAGTCCATTCTGATTACGTAAGAATCAATACTTTTAATCACAATTATATATTATCCTAAAATGCAATATTTAACATTCATGGCTTTAACATTTGGCTTATGTAAAATTTTGCTGCTCATTCCTTCCACTCTAGTGGAGAATCTGGTGCAGGGAAGACTGTGAACACAAAACGTGTCATCCAGTATTTTGCATCTATTGCAGCCAGTAGTGATGCCAGCAAGAAAAAGGAGTCTAAGATGCAGGTAAGTGATGAATACAATCTTAATTTGTATACGTGTGGTATGTATTTACACAAAAGAACAAGAGTCGTCTATTCAGTTCAGTTCCATTTGCCCACCTTTGATCAGTATCCCTTGACAATTTTGCCTAACAAAAATATATCCACCTCAGTCTTGAAAAATTCAATTTTCTCAAATCCACAGTCTTTTGGGGAGCAAGTGCTAGATTTCCATTGCCCTTTTTGTGAGAAAGCACTTCTTGATTTCACTTTTTGAATGGTCAAGCTCTAATTTTAAGATTATGCCCTGTTGTTCTGGATTCTCCCACCAGAGGAAACAATTTCTCTGTGCATGTTCCCCTATGAAATTTCTTTCTCATTTAAGAACACAGAATAATCACTCTGTACACTTCTAAATCTGAACATTTAACATTCACTTTTTGTTGGCTGCAGCTTTTGTAATCAATAAAATGCTTGCTTTTGAATACTTGCAAATTTTTTTAGGGAACACTGGAGGATCAAATCATCCAGGCCAATCCGCTGCTTGAAGCCTTTGGTAATGCCAAGACAATGAGAAATGACAATTCATCTCGCTTCGTAAGTTTTGTGAAACTTTATTTCTATAACATTTGTAAGATATCGGAGTACAAACATTGGGCTGAATTTTGCAGTGATGGCAAAAGTCCTACTGCAGGAACCAAAAGTGGGAAACAACCCTGCTTTAGTCAGTGGTGGGACCCAGGAAGGCATGTTTCCAGTGGCAACACCCGCAGGGACAACCAACTAATTGAAGATGGTGGCCTGCCCCCAATAGCTGCCCAGCCAATCAGATGTCCAACAACTCAGCAGTGCCACTGCTAGTGGTGGCCAGGCCAGAAATTGCAGCTTCAGGGAGAGGGTGCCTCAATGGTCAGGCACCCTCAAAGAGAGGTAAATGGTCTTGGGATTGCTGGGACAGGCAGGCAGGTGGTTGAAGGGGGTGGATTGCAGTGCACAGGTGGCAGCCATTTCCATTGGGGGCCCCCCCATGGACCATTGTGTGGCCGTAAAGGAGGGCTTCTCTGGAAGCCGCCATGTTTCACCTGGCAGCATTTCCCACCTACTGGCAGGCCATGCTGACATTGGCAAAATGACCCTTAATTGTCCAGTAACGTTGGAGGCCAATCTGCCAACTTTCCCATAGCTGGCAAAACATTGGTAGGGAGGTTTTGCCAGCCTGTCAGCCCATTGCCAAGTGGTTGGTAAAATTCCATTCGTTGTCTTTGAATAATATTCCAACCAAACAGACTTTGGCATTAATTGGAAACTATTAGGAAATGAAATTCAAAAGATAGCTTTAAAACTAACAGGGACATTTTCTCTTCACACCAAGGGTAAATTCATCAGAATCCATTTTGGAGCAACAGGGAAATTGGCTTCTGCTGATATTGAGACCTGTAAGTATGATTATATTTGGATTATTTGTAATCTCTGTAATTTCATTTTTTCCAAAAGTTAAGCTACATCAATTCAAACATAAATGTACTCAACAGATCTGCTGGAAAAATCACGTGTCACCTTCCAATTGAAAGCTGAAAGAAGCTACCATATCTTCTACCAGATTATGTCCAATAAGAGGCCAGAACTAATTGGTAAATCAAAATATATTTTGTCATTCCAGCTACATTTAAATGAACAATTTGATTCTAATATACAACATAACATGTGAAGATATTTCGATTAATTGTTGATCTTTGCAATAAACATATCTGAAATTCTTGATAGTTCTCCAAAACATTTGTAACTAATTTGCAAATTTATGGGATCTTTTCACTTCAGAAATGATGCTCATTACCACCAACCCCTATGACTTTCCATTTGTTAGTCAGGGAGAGATCACTGTATCTAGCATCAACGACCAAGAAGAATTGATGGCTACCGATGTAAGTTAAAACATTCAGACAATACTTGAACCACTGATGCAAAAGTTTCTGCAGTAATGATGATGTTCTTTATTTGATCCTTTAGGAAGCCATTGATATCCTGGGCTTTACTTCCGATGACAAAGCAAATATCTACAAACTTACAGGTGCAGTAATGCACTTTGGTAACCTTAAGTTCAAGCAGAAGCAACGAGAGGAACAAGCTGAGCCTGATGGCACTGAAGGTAAAATATTGATATATTATTAAAAATCTTGTGTTCAAAATAGGATGCTCACTCCTTATTCACAACCCTCGCTTCCTGTTTTCACAATTTTCCATCAACATTTACCTTTGTAAGTTGATGTCCCAACATTTTGTCATGCCCAATACAGGCAGGTAATATTATGAACTTTCAGTCGATACTTTTAACAATTGGACACAAGCTGTTAAGATACCTGCTGCAAATCATATGACATTTGGTTTTTGGACTACAGACAATATGAAGTTTCTGGCGAATACCTAATTAAATATAGACGTAGGTGAGTCTACCTCACAGCCATTTGTGGAATTCACATATCTCTTTGATTAAGGATGGGTCAACACTAAACACTATGGAGTTTCTAGACTTCTGGTCTTCATGTTTAATGCTGGACAAAAGGGAAGATTGAAATTCAATGGCCACTATCAACTTCCTATTGCATCACGATTACCTCCCCACCCAAACTAGATTGGATGGGCCTCAGAAGTGTTAACCCAGTATCATGTGATCAAAGCTGGACTGCACCCTTATTATTCAAGACCCAGTAGATCCATCAGAGCCATCAGTCATCAGCCAGTCTGAGAACCAGACTCTGAAACTAGCTGCAAATCATCAAGCAGCAGAAGTACTTAACCTGTTCCAATTTCAGAGTTCACCTGAGAACCAACCTCCTAGATATTCAACTACAAGAAACCTCCCAACTGTTGTGAACCATTCACTTTGTACAATACTCACTTCAACTTTAAATCATCAAATCCATTCAAGAGACTAGAAATCATAATTCAGAGATTGGGTTAACTGTAATCTGAAAAAGTGCACTATCTTCATCTGTATCCAAACTTTGTGTGTGTGTGTGTGTATGCACGTGCGTGAGACTGAGTGTGTGATGTTGCGTTAATTCGGGGTAAGTGCGTGAGAATAAATGATCCTTTTTTTAAAAAAACTCACAAAAGCTTGCTGCTGAATTATTTAATTAGAGTACACATTCTAGGGATAAGAAAAGACACAACTCTTTACTTACAAAACGTAGTCAGGCAGTCAGAGAGCAAATACATTTTATCCATGAGAATTTCCAATTATTTTTACTATATCAACTGTCACAATTTATTTACACGCTCCAGCGTCTATGTAGCACTGTGGAGCAAGATTCCAAAGTCTGTTCCAATTCTATACTTGTATATAAAAATCTATTTTTAGCAATAATCTATGTGCAATGCCACTGATGTTGTAATTATGAAAAGGAAAATTATGAATGCCGTCCATGGAAATTTTATATTTTATTTTTATAGGGATTAGCAAATCACCTGTGACTCTCTGAACGCTTTATCAAATTGGCATTCTCAGGCGTGATGTCAGGAAGCACTTCTTCACAGAGTAGTGGAAATCTGGAGTGCTCTTCCTCAAAAAACTATTCAGACTAGGTTAATTGAGAATTTCAAAACTGAGATGGATAGATTTTTGTTTAAAAGAGAAAGAAAGACTTGAATTGTAGCTTACTTTTCATACCCTTAACACATCCCAAAGCACTTAACAGAAATGAAGTAGCTTTTGAAGTGTTGTAGGAAATGCAGCAGCCAATTTATGCATTGCAAGGTCCCATACACAGCACTGCGATAATAAACATATAATCTGTTCTTGTGATGTTGTTGAGAGATTAATATTTTTTTAAGTACATATGCACAAAGAGTTCTCTTGGCGGTTAGATTCATATGGATAAAGCACACTATAGCTCTGGTCTTGCCCACCATTTTTCAATATGTATCTCCCAGTCTGAGCTCCAGTGTAGAATATTTGTGGCCATAACTCTATTATCCACCAATTCTTAACAAATGTTGTTTTTTAACAGTTGCTGACAAGGCTGCTTACTTAATGGGCTTGAATTCTGCGGAATTGCTAAAATCTTTGTGCTTCCCAAGAGTAAAGGTCGGCAATGAGTACGTAACCAAAGGGCAAACCGTACAACAGGTATTACACCTAACTATATTATTTTGGCATGATATCAAATTGTACTGTTTCAGTGCTTCCATAATAATTCCTGAAATTTAGTGCTTCATCCAGCACTAAATTACAATTTTGAAGGCTTATAATCCATTTTTTTGGGTTGTTTCAAGGTGCATTATTCAGTGAGTGCACTGGCAAAAGCTGTGTATGAGAAGATGTTTTTATGGATGGTTTCACGAATCAATCAGCAATTGGAAACAAGACAACCCAGACAATACTTCATTGGTGTGCTGGATATCGCGGGCTTTGAAATCTTTGATGTAAGTCAAAAAAACAGTCATTTTCTGAATAAGCACATTTTTTTCTGTTAAGCTTGCATGTTTTCATTGCTATTTTTCATGAATTTCAGTACAACAGTTTAGAACAGCTATGCATTAACTTTACCAATGAGAAACTGCAGCAATTCTTCAACCACCACATGTTTGTTCTGGAACAAGAAGAGTACAAGAAGGAAGGAATTGAATGGGATTTCATTGACTTTGGTATGGACTTGGCTGCTTGCATTGAACTCATTGAGAAGGTAAGGAAACAAAAGTAAATCAGATGGAGCTGAAAAATAACTTTAATATTGTAAAGCTAAATTACGCAAAGGATTCTGAAAGTTTAAGAATGCTTATTATTACATTCCAGCCTATGGGTATCTTCTCAATCCTGGAAGAAGAGTGCATGTTCCCCAAGGCCTCAGACACTACTTTTAAGAATAAACTATATGACCAGCATCTTGGAAAATCGAGCAACTTCCAGAAGCCCAAGCCCACCAAAGGAAAGGCTGAAGCTCACTTCTCTTTGGTCCACTATGCTGGCACTGTAGATTATAATATCAATGGCTGGTTGGAAAAGAACAAAGACCCTCTGAATGAAACTGTTGTTGGCCTATATCAGAAATCTGCGATGAAGCTTCTGTCAACGCTCTTTGCTGCCTTTTCTGGTGATGGTATAGTTTTTTAATTTCGCAAGAGGTATTAATTCATTTTCTTGCTAAGGAGACCGCATTTCCTACAATCTGTTTTACATTTTGTTTTCTGACAGATGCTGCTGCTCCTAAGAAGGGTGGGAAGAAGAAGGGCTCATCTTTCCAAACTGTTTCTGCACTCTTTAGGGTATACCTTCAACTTTGATGTTTTCATAGTTAGCAATAGTTCATCAACATCATTAAAACAGTAGAGAACTCAAATTATATACCAGAATAGAGGGTAACCAATGGATTAATGAGAAAGTGGAGCTTAAAGCAATTAATACCAGCAGGGGAAAAATATTAGGAAAACTTAAGAGTCTAAAACCAACAAATCTCTGGGACCTGATGGCCGACACTACGACACTCTAGGATTGCAAATGAGGTATAGTAGATGCACTGGTATGATTTTCCAAAATTCTTTAGTTGCTAGAAGTGTCCCAACAGCCTGGAAGTTAGCAGGTGTAACATCACTGTTCAAGGAAGGAGGGAGAGAGAAAGAAAACAAAGACCCACAAGCCAGTTAGCCTGACATTAGTCATTGGGAAAATGCTAATATCTATTATTAAGGAAGCCTTAATAATGCACTAAGAAGATCATAGTATGTTTAGAAGAGTCAACATGGTTTTATGAAGGGAAACCCATATATTTCAAATATATTGGAGTTTTTTGAGGCATAGCAAGTAGGGTAGATAAAGGGGAACCAGTGGATGTGGTATACTTGGATTTCCAAAAGGCATTTGATAAGGTGCCAGACAAAAGATTCAGATATAAAACAATGAGTTTGGAGTAATGTATTAGCATGAACAGAGGATTGGTTAATAGACAGGAAACAGAGAATAGGAAAAATAAGGTATTTTTAACCTGGTAGACTGGAAGATCAGTGCTGAGGACTCAACTATTTACAATCTATATTAATGATTTAAATTAATAGACTGAGTTGGCTAATGGTACAAAGCTAGCTGGGAATGCAAGTCGTGAGGAGGACACAAAGAGGCTGCAAAGAGATAAAGACAACTTAAGTCTCAGTGCAGCAAGGTGGCAGATACAGTGTAATGTGGGAAAGTGTGAGACAACTCACTTGGTAGTAAGAATATTTTTTAAAAGGCGTGTAACTTTTAAGTGTTAATGTGCTTTTGTACAAGGTACTTAGAAAGTTAGCATAGAGGTACAGCGAGCAATTAGGAAGACAAATAGCATGTTGACCTTTATTGCAAGGGGTTTAAGAGTACAAAAATGAGGAAGTCTTGCACAATTGTACAGGGCTTTGGTGGAACCACAGCTGGAGTATTGTGCACAACTTTGGTCTCAATATCTATAGAAAGATAACTTTGCTTTGGAGGCAGTACAGCGAAGGTTCACCAGATTGGTTTATGGGGTGAGAGTGTTGTTTTGTGATGAGAGGCTGAGTAAACTGGGTTTATTCTCTCTGGAGTCGAGGAGAAGAATATTTGATCACATTGAACCCTATAAGAGGTTGTTTCACCCAATTGGTGAATTTAGAACACAGGGGCACAGCCTCAGCATAAGAAGGAGTCAATCGTTTTGGACTGAGATGAAGAAAAATTTCTTTACTCAGAGGGCTGTGAATCTTTGGAATTCTCTATCCCAGCGAGTTGTGGGTGCCCCATTGTTGACAATATTCAAGGCTGGGAGAGATTGATCTTCAACTTCACAGGAATCAGGCAGATCAGCCATGATAATTTGGAATAGTTGAGTAGGCTGGAGGGGCGGTATGGTCTATTCCTGCTCTTATTTCTTATATTTTTATAGCTTGAGCAATTTTAAGAAAAAAAACTTTTAAGAGTAATGAACTAATTTGACATCAAATTATTAAGAAAAGTAGTAATTTGGTCTTTCTATTTATTTGTGATAAAATTGTCTCTGATGTATTGCAGGAAAATTTGAATAAACTGATGACCAATTTAAGAAGTACACATCCACACTTTGTACGCTGTATAATCCCCAATGAAACAAAGAGCCCAGGTATGAATTTTCAGGTAATATGTTGACACTTAACAAGCTATTCTGTTTTCTAGCAGCTGTCTTGATTCAACTAATACTATGTTCGCCATTTAGGTGTAATCGACAATCACCTGGTCATCCATCAGTTGAGATGCAATGGTGTGTTGGAAGGTATCAGAATCTGCAGAAAAGGATTTCCAAGCAGAATCCTTTATGCTGACTTTAAGCAAAGGTAATCATTTACCATATACAATGAAATAGAAAGGACTTGAATTCTACCAACTTGAATTGAACCTCTACCACCTAGAATGGCAAGAATAGCAGGTGCATGGGAATGCAGCCACCTGCAAGTTCCCCTCCGCGCTACACAACATCCTGACTTGGAACTAGATCATTGTTCCTTCAATGTCGCTGGGTCAAAATCCTGGAACTCCCTCCCGAGTAGCACTGTGGGTGCACCTACACCACATGGACTGCAGCAGTTCAAGAAAGTGGTTCACCATCACCTTCTCAAGAGCAATTAGGAATGGGCATTAAATGCTGGCATGGCCAGCGATGCCCACATCTCAGGAAAGAATTTTTTAAAAAACTGACATATGGCTTTCATGGCTGTGGGATATTCCAAAGCAATATGTAACTACTGTTGACCACAGCTGATGTTATTTGCTGAGCAAGCCAAATCCCAGATGGAGACTTGCCTTACTGATTATAACCTTCTCTACTGTATTTTGAAAATGAGGGAAAGAACTACTGATCCCAGAAGCATGGAATTCCAATAACATAAGACCATAAGACATAGGAGCAGAAGTAGGCCATTCAGCCTATCGAGTCTGCTTTGCCATTCAATGAGATCATGGCTGATTTGATAATCCTCAACTCCACTTTCCTGCCATTTCCCCATAACCCTTGATTCCCTTACTGAAAAATCTGTCTATCTCAGCCTTGAATATACTTAAAGGCCCAGCCTCTACAGCCTTCGATAGTAAAGAATTCCACAGATTCACTGCCCTCTGAGAGAAGAAATTCCTCCTCTTCTCGTCTTACATGGGTGACCCCTTACTCTGAGATTATGCCCTCTGGTCCTAAACTCTCCCACTAGAGGAAACAACCTCTCAGCATCAATGCTGTCAAGCCCCCTAAGAATCTTATATGTTTTAATAAGGTCACCCCTCATTCTTTTAAACTCCAATGAGTACAGGCCCAACCTACTCAACCTCTCCCATAAGAAAATCCCTCCTTACCTGGGATCAACCTAGTGAACGTTCTATGGACTGCCTCCAATGCCAATACATCTTTCATTGGATAAGAGGACCAAAACTGTTCACAGTATTCTAGGCATGGTCTAACTAGTGCCTTGTGTAGTTTCAGCAAAACTTCCCTATTTTTATACTCCATTCCCTTTGAAATAAAGGCCAACATTCCATTGGCCTTCCCTATTACCTGCTAAACTTGTATGCTAGCTTTTTTTGATTCATGCACGAGGACCCCCAAATCTTTCTGTGCTGCAGCTTTCTGCAGTCTTTCTCCATTTAAATAATATTCAGCTCTTCTTTTCTTCTTGCCTAAGTGCATGACCTCACATTTTCCCACATTATATTCCATCTACCAAATTTTTGCCCACTCACTTAACCTGTCTAAATCCCTCTGTAGACTTTTTATATCCTCCTCAATGCTTGCCTTCTCACCTATTTTTGTGCTGTCCACAAACTTGGTGCTAGTACATTCACTTCTCTCATCCAAGTCATTAATATTATTCTAAATAATAGTGACCCCAGCACTGATCCCTGCGGCACATCAGGTTGCCACCCTGAAAAAGCCCCACATTTCCCAACTCTCTGTCTTCTATTAGTTAGCCAATCCTCTTTCCATGCTAATATTGTACTCCTAACACCATGGGCTCTTATCTTATTAAGTAGCCTTATGTGTGGTACCTTATCAAACACCTTTTGGAAATCCAAATATATTACATCTATTGGTTCCCTATCTATCCTGATTGTTATCTCCTCAAAGAATTTTAATAAACTTGTCAGGCATGATTTCCCCTTCATGAAGCCATGCTGACTTGGCTTGATTATATTATGCATTTCTAAATGCTCTGCTATTATATCCTTTATAATAGACGGTAATATTTTCCCATGATGGATGTTAAGCTAACTGGCCTATAGTTAACTGTTTTTCGTCTCCCTCCCTTTTTTAAATAAGGGTGTTACATTGGCAGTTTTCCAATCCTCTGGGACTTTTCCAGAATCTAAGGATTCTTAGAAGATAACTAACAGTCAATCCACTATTTGTATCACTACTTCTTTTAGTATCCTAGGATGCAACCCATCAGGTTCAGAAAACTTATTGGCCTTTGTCCCCATTAGTTTCCGTAGTACTTTTTCTCTAGCGATAGTTATTGTACTTATTTCCTTCCACCCCACCTCCACTTTTGCCCCTTGCAATGCTATTAGTGTCTTCTACCATGAATATTGATGCAAAGTATTTATTCAACTTCTCTGCCATTTCCTGGTTCCCCATTATTATTTCCCCAGCCTCATTCTCTAAGGAGCCTATGTTCATTTTGACCTCTCTCTTCATTTTAATATATTTAAAGAAGCTCTAAGGCTTTTAGGATTTTTAAATTTAAAGATTTATTAACAAGAAGAAGAAAAAAACTTAAACTCAAGATTAAAGTTGCACAGTTGAAACATTTTTACAAAAAATCACCCCACCCCCCCCAAGAAAACACTTGCTCAGAACGCACAAGTAAACTACTTGGCAACAGCCCCCTTATAGATTTTCAACCATATAAATCCAGTAACCCAAGGCAAAACTGCTGTCACTTTAGTAAAGGTATACTACACAACTTCTCATTCTCTTCCACTGTGCTGTGGAAATCCAAAAGAAAGGTTCAGAAGCAGACTGCTTTCTGAAAACAAAGATTTCTCTGGCTTGAAAACTTGATGGCTTCTTCAAATTCACAACTTTCACACCTTCTCCCTGCACAGATCTAATCTCAGGACATCTCCACACAGCCACAAAATTTAGCTCAACATCTTTCCTTAAATATCCAGTTCCTCTTCATCTGAGAGTTGATTATTCTAAACACCTCTTTGAACTCAACTTTTCTAAAATATAAAGATCTTTCATGTTTTCCTATTACCTTCAATTTCAGGTCAAATAAATTTAATAACCTTCCCTTGTTTACTTATGAAAACTTCCTAAGTTGTAAAAATCCCTTGTCATCTCTAAACTCCTTTTTGAAATTTAACAGCTGAAAAGTCAAGTCTCTACCTATCACCTAAAGCAAATTTTAAAACTCAAGCTATTTACTCATACATTCAACTTCACCATTGCCTCTCATTACAAATGCATACATCTAGCTCCTTTACCTTTCATCTCTCAGTTGCCACAGACAGGCTGTCTTTACTAACCTTCCTCCAGTTTAATTAATCATGGAGACACACACACACACACACACACACACACACACACACACACACACACACGCATGAATTAAGAGCAGAGGTAGGCCCCCGGTCCTTTGAGCATGCTCAGCCATTCAATAAGATTATGATTGATCTGATTGTAACCTCAACCCCACCTTCCTCCCTACCCCCAAAAATCTTTCACCCCCTTGTTGATCAAGATCTATCTAGCTCTACCTTAAAAATGTTCAAAGACTCTGCTTCCACCACTTTTTGAGAGAGTTCCAAAGACTCATGACCCTCTGGGAGAAATAATTTCTCTTCATCTCTGGCCTAAATGGGTGAGCCCTTATTTTTAAACAGTGACTCCTAGTTCTGGATTCTCCCAAAAGAGGAAGCATCCTCTCCACATCCACCCTGTCAAGACCCCTCTGGATCTTAAAGGTTTCAATCAATGCAGCTCTTACTCTTCTAAACTCCAAGAAAGGTGGTTATTTGTGATTTTTGACTTTTATCTAGCTTCTACCTCTTAATC
Source organism: Carcharodon carcharias (assembly GCF_017639515.1). Taxonomy (NCBI): domain Eukaryota; kingdom Metazoa; phylum Chordata; class Chondrichthyes; order Lamniformes; family Lamnidae; genus Carcharodon; species Carcharodon carcharias. The sequence continues at coordinate 13,867,155 of NC_054488.1, forward strand.
CCATGATGGATCAATGAAATAGAAGTTATATTAAAAATACATCCTATATTCTTTTGAAAACGCAGATACAAGCTCTTAAATGCAAGTGCCATACCTGAAGGGCAATTTATTGACAGCAAGAAGGCTTCTGAGAAACTGCTGAGCTCCATCAATGTGGATCACACCCAGTACCGATTTGGCCACACTAAGGTAAACGCTCAGTTTCCAAAGAATCATATGATAGAATTAAAGAATGGTAAACTACTGATAATTCTTAAAATTAATGTTTATTTATCCCATTAAAGGTATTTTTCAAGGCTGGTCTCCTGGGTACTCTTGAAGAAATGAGGGATGACAAATTAGCCCAAATCATCACCCGCACACAAGCCATTTGTCGTGGATTCCTAATGAGAGTAGAATTTAAGAAGATGATGGAGAGAAGGTAAATGGAAAAGTTAATAGTTTTTTTTGTAATGTAGATGAAGCAAAGGAAATAATAACAACAGTTTTGTTCACTGCCATTCTACAGGGATGCCATTTTCACTATACAATACAACATCCGCTCATTTATGAATGTCAAACACTGGCCATGGATGAAACTGTATTTCAAGATCAAACCTCTTTTGAGGAGTGCAGAAACTGAAAAGGAAATGGCAAATATGAAAGCAGAGTTTGAGAAGACCAAAGAAGCACTAGCTAAATCTGAAGCAAGAAGAAAGGAATTGGAAGAAAAAATGGTTACCCTGCTTCAGGAGAAGAATGACTTAATGCTTCAAGTTCAGGCAGTAAGTAATGCAAACAATTGAAATAAGTTCTTGCACCTTACTTTTTTCTATTTTTTGACCTTGGAGTTCTGGTATTCGTACATTTCTAGGCAAATTGGATGAAGTTTTATGAGACAAAGTCCTATCTTTTTCTCAATCTGTCTGATGTTTGGTTCATTTGCCAATGAGAAAATATTGTGAGAGCTATTAAATTGCTAGCATAGAACATGTAAATAGCACTGTTGGAATTTCTATTTTAATAGACAATAATCTAACCATAATATATTCAAAACTCTACGTCTAATATATACATTGGCTGTATTCCAGATGTCCCATGTTGTTACAAATGCAAATCAGCCTCAGAATGCTGGGTACTTCTAAACATGTACATCTAATCTCCAGCCTGAAATAACAATAACAATGGCGAAACTACAAATGAATTCTGATTGTTCTGTGCTCTGTTTACTAAAAAACAACTATATTTTGTACTCTTAAAGATTCAAAGTTTCATCCACAGGGCCAGAATTAAAAATAATGGTGAGGCTAATGGCCCTCACCCTTATTAAAATGTAGATCAGCCAGCAAGTTCAGTTGAGTGCAGGTGTGCAGTTAAACACCAAACTCTAGTGTTGTTGCCCAAGGTGCACATCTCCACCCTAAACTCCATCAATAAGGACAAGGGCAGCAACTGCATGGAAACACCACCTCCTGCAAGTTCCCATCCAAGTCACACAACATCCTGACTTGGAGAAACATCACTGCTCCTTCACTGCCGCTGGGTCAAAGTCCCTCCATCCCTAACAGCACAATGGGTATACTAACACCACAGGAGTGGGGAGGCAGAGAGTCTTGGGGAGGGAATTCCAGAGTTTAGTGCCTAGGCTGCTAAAGACACAGCCATCAATGGTGGAATGAGGAAACTTGGGAATGGTTCTGGACCGGAATTGGAGGTGAGCAGAACTTTGAGGGTTGGAGAACTGAAGACAGTACAGAGAAAGACTGGGTGAGTCCATGGAGGAATTACATTTTTTAAATTGAGGCATTGCTGGGCCAGCAGCCAGTGTGGGTCAGTGAGCACAAGTGTAGGGTTGAATATAGAGAAATGCATTGTCTTTGCTCCCCACATAAACTCTGTTCCCTAGCCGCCAAATAAATCCTTTTCCCAGGCTGAACCACATCTTTATCAACAGGACTTGACGGGGGTTTGCATAGAAATAGCAGAGTCATCGAGGAGCTCAAGATTTTCAACAGGGATGACGGGATGCTGACCAAGCTTATGTTGAACAATCAATGGGGATGATATATGATTGGCAGGTCAGCTCAGTGTCCAATAGGATGACAGGGTGAAAGATATTGCTCAACCTCAGATAGTGGTTTGGGAAAAGGATTGACTGGGAAGATTTTGCAATCTAATACTCCAGGCATGTTCGCAGTCCTCCAAGGGCTTGATTTTATGGGATGTCCCGGTCCCCACCCAGCTGAAATGTCAGGGATCAGCTGGCCCACAATCCGCCCTGCAGCAATTTGACACTGGAAGGAGGGTTAATTGCTTTAAGGTGAGACTTCCATCCCTTTCTCAGAAGGAAGTCTCGCCCCAGGATGGCCAATCAGATGCCTTGCAACTTTGTAGTCCCAGCGTTGCCAGCTGGGGGCAGTGTCACACCACACTGAGGAGCCCAGGAAGTCCAGGATCGTGGGTCTCGGCAAGGGTTAGGGGGCTTGGATCGAGAAGCAAAGGAGGAGGATTAAAAAGGGGGTGCTTCTGATGGTCCCAGGGGCATGCAAAGGAGGACCCCCTATTCCTGCCTGACACCAGCCCGCCAAGGCAAAGCTGCTGGGCTTCCTGCATGGTGTGAGCCTCCCACTGCTATGGGTAAGATACAGGTGGTCGTGGGTGAGTTGACATTAAGTTGACATTAATTGACCACTTAAAGGCCTCAATAGGTCAAAGGGTGGGTGGACCATCTGACACTTTCCCTAACCTCCAATAAAATTTCATACAGGTCAGGGGCAGGCAGGATCCACTGAATTTTTCAAGTACCCCTTCTTTCAAACCCACCGGAATGGGAGCTTAAAATCCAGCACTAAATCTCTGTTGATGATAGTCCAGTCAGTCTGGCTCCCTATGGAACCCAGAAGGGTGAATATGTGTTTGGGCTACTTGAATTTTTTTTCAACTCTGCTCCAGCTAACCCTGCAGGTCAAAGCTCTGATCGGTAGTTGGACAAGCAACCAGAAACCTGCTTTTTGTAAACTACATAGTGACTTAAACTTCAGCAATACTCCTGTACACCCTTGGAGTGGGCTGCTAAGCATTGGTTCTGTCAACCCTCATTTAAGCTTCTTGGATTCAAGTGGGATACCTTCTTACAGGAAGAGAGCATGTACTCAATTTTGGGCAAGTAGAAACTCCTTTAGTTGGTGCAGCCTTCATTAGCTAGAGAAATTCTTAAATGCCATTGATGAGTTTCAGCACAACATCAGAATACAAGCCACAAAGACATTGAAAGTTTTGTGAATAAGCTGGTTGGATAAACAAACACTCTCTTTTGTGCCCAAAAGGAAGCAGATGGCCTGGCAGATGCAGAAGAAAGATGTGACCAGCTCATCAGAAGCAAAATTAATTTAGAAGCAAAGGTCAAGGAACTCAATGAAAGATTAGAGGATGAAGAGGAATGTAATGCAGAACTGACATCCAAGAAGAAAAAACTTGAAGATGAATGCTCAGAGTTAAAGAAGGATATCGATGACCTAGAGCTCACACTAGCCAAAGTTGAAAAGGAAAAGCATGCCACAGAAAACAAGGTATTTATTTGCATCTAGAACAAAATTGCTTAATTTGTACAAATTGGTGGACACAGTTGAATATCCAACTAACTTAAAAATGGGATTTACACAAAGGTTAAGAATCTTACAGAAGAAATGGCCTCCCTTGATGAAAGCATTGTCAAATTAACAAAGGAAAAGAAAGCCCTCCAAGAGGCCCATCAACAGACCTTAGATGATCTCCAGGCTGAAGAGGACAAAGTCAACACTTTAACCAAAGCCAAAGCTAAGTTGGAACAACAAGTGGATGATGTTAGTATTAGTAAATACATAACTTTGAATATTGTGTTTATGTCTTGATCAGTATGATGATTTTCCTTGTTCATTGTAGCTTGAAGGTTCTCTAGAACAAGAGAAGAAGCTTCGCATGGACCTTGAAAGAATCAAGAGGAAGCTTGAGGGTGATTTGAAGCTGATGCAGGAATCATTAATGGATTTAGAAAATGACAAGCAGCAATTGGAAGAGAAAATGAAGAAGTAAGAAATGGTCTTGCTTTTGTATTGTGTTCATGGGATGCATGTAATAATAGATTTTAACCTTCATTATACTCTCTCCAGGAAGGATTTTGAAATAAGCCAATATCAGAGTAAGATTGAAGATGAGCAGATTCTTGGAGTCCAACTGCAGAAGAAAATCAAGGAACTTCAAGTAAGTTTAAATCAGGATATTTGGTTGCTATCAGGTAAGGCATGGTCAGAACTGTTATAATGTCCAACTATTCCAAATTCTAGGCCCGCATTGAAGAACTCGAAGAGGAAATTGAAGCTGAGCGTACAGCTCGTGCTAAGGCAGAGAAGCAAAGGTCTGACTATGCCCGGGAACTGGAGGAAATAAGTGAACGACTAGAAGAAGCTGGTGGTGCAACTGCTGTCCAGATTGAAATGAATAAGAAACGTGAAGCGGAATTTCAGAAGATGCGTCGTGATCTGGAAGAAGCTACCCTACAGCATGAAGCCACGGCTGCTGCTCTTCGTAAGAAACAGGCTGATAGTGTCGCAGAACTTGGGGAACAAATTGACAACCTGCAACGTGTAAAACAGAAACTTGAGAAGGAAAAGAGTGAGCTGAAGATGGAAATTGATGATCTTGCTAGTAATATGGAAACGGTTGCAAAATCAAAGGTATGTCACAGATTGTCTTTCTGTTACAGGGTATTGAAGACATGCTTTTGCTCTATACATACTGTTTACGTGTCAAAAATTATTGAATTGCAGAGTAATCTTGAAAAGAGCTGCCGGACCTTTGAGGACCAATTGAATGAAATAAAGACAAAATATGAAGAACAAGCACGTCTTATGAATGACGTGTCAGCACAACGGGCTCGATTACAGACAGAAAATGGTATGCCTCTAGTGAACTGTACACTTATTGATTACTTGAAATCCCATGTCAAGTTTAGGTTTTCATTCATGACCTATTTTTGACCTTTCATATCCGCTGCTATGTTATGCTACCGGTCTTATAATAGCAGTTCACTACACGATGGCTAGCAACAAGGCTGGTGGAAAGGTACTGTCTACACTTGGGACTGTCGTATTTACTTGTGTTCCACCCTCAGCCCTGTGAAATGAGGTATTAGCATAAGCATTCCAGCACTAGACCAGGGTTATTACCATTAATAATATTATTTTGTTCTAATTGCATTTTTTTTAACTTTAGGAGAACTAAGTCGCCATGTTGAGGAAAAGGATTCCCTAATTTCACAATTTACTAGAGGGAAACAAGCATTCACACAACAAATTGAAGAGCTAAAGAGGCAATTGGAAGAAGAAACTAAGGTGAAAACTGTGGTGTGACCATATCTTAGCATTTACAGGATAATGAAAGTGATTCCAAAAACAAATGATCTATTTTAGAACTGCAATCAAGTATTACAGATGCTTAAATTTATATGATGATCATTCTTTGCAATTGTTTTGACACATATAGCGATAAAGGACTGATTCTTGCATGGATTATTTCTATTTTATCTTGTAACATGCAATTTAAGCACACACATTGCATGAAGGTTATATTCATTCTACTGGCATCACAGCAGTATCAACCCTCAAAGGCAAGCATAACTCCAAGAAACAAACTAATTACAGAGAATATTCATTGCTGATGCTCCAGATCTCTGTCCTGCTTGGGGCCATGGCTGCTCAATGCTCACTGGGCTTGTTCTGCTGCCCAGCTCCTAGCTGCAGTCCTGTTCTTTCAGTCTTTCTCTCTCATTCCCCCCCTCTCTCTCTCCCCCTCTCTCTGATGAGGCTTGGCAGATACAGGGGTACCACCAATCAGTTTCACTAGGTTTCCAATTCCCTTCTTGGCTCCTTAGCCACCCTCAGAGGCTTCAAGCTGCACTAGGCTCCTGTCACACTGCCACTCACAAGCCATGGATCAGTCCTTACTGCTTTCTCCCTTACCTCATGGCATCTGGTTCCACCCCTAGGCTTGTCAAAGATTCTGCTCCCCGCAAGGAGGGGCCCACAGGGGCCAACCAGTTCCCCTGCTCGGTTCTTTCCCCTAACATTGCCACCTGTTGCTGGACACTCCACTACAACCTGAAAAAGGTACTTTTATGTTTACTTATTTAAACAATAATATTTTAACCAGTAATTTTCAAATTAAAATATTTCAGGCTAAGAGCGCCTTGGCACATGCTCTCCAATCGTCCCGCCATGACTGTGATTTGCTCCGTGAGCAATATGAAGAGGAACAGGAGGCAAAGGCTGAGCTCCAACGTGGCATGTCCAAGGCCAACAGCGAAGTCGCTCAGTGGAGAACAAAATACGAAACGGATGCGATCCAGCGCACGGAGGAACTGGAAGACGCCAAGTATGTGTATTAAGAGAATATCAGTTTATTCTTTCTTTGGGTGAAATTTTGCCTGTTTTGGTGATAGTTAAATGGGTTGTTATTGTTTTCAGGAAGAAACTTGCACAGCGACTCCAAGATGCTGAGGATCATATTGAAGCAGTGAATTCCAAATGTGCTTCACTGGAAAAGACAAAACTGCGGTTGCAAGGTGAAGTGGAAGATCTAATGATCGACGTAGAGAGGGCTAATGCTGCTGCAGCTGCTCTTGATAAGAAACAGAGAAACTTTGATAAGGTACAATCACAACAGTTGAGTTAGTTAGAGAAAGTTACATGTAGTTTTGAACAACATGCTTACTGTGCATAACTGTGTTATCCTAGATTTTGGCAGAGTGGAAGCAGAAATATGAGGAAAGCCAAACTGACTTGGAGGCAACTCAGAAGGAATCCCGTTCTCTAAGCACTGAGCTGTTCAAGATGAAAAATGTTTATGAGGAGGCTTTAGAGAATCTGGAAACTCTTAAACGAGAGAACAAGAATCTACAGCGTGAGTTTTACTAAGTGATAGAGTGCTCCTCTATTGTAAGCATATAGACTTTTCCTTTGCTCACTCATGGGAGGTGGGCTTCGCTGGTTGGGCCAGCATTTATTGCCCACTCTTAATTGCCCTTGAGAAGGTGGTGGTGAGCTGCCTTCTTGAACTGGTGCAATCCATGTGGTGTAGGTACACCCACAGTCCTGTTAAGGAGGGAGTTCCAGGATTTTGACCAATGCGACAGTGGAGGAACAGTGATATATTTCCTAGTCAGGATGGCGAGTGATTCAGAGGGGAACTTCCAGGTGGTGGTGTTCCATGCATCTGCTGCCCTTGTCCTTTCTAGATGGTAGTGGTTGTGTGTTTGGAAGATGCTGTCTGAGGGATCTTGATGAATAACTGCAATGCATCTTGTAGATGGTACACACTGCTGCCATTGTGCATCGGTGGTGGAGGGAGTAAATGTTTGTGGGGTGCCAATCAAGACTTCAGTGAAAAATTATTCCTAATTTATTTCAAAACAATATTTCTTTCTTCAAACAGAGGAGATCGCAGACCTAACTGAACAGATTGGTGTGAATGGAAAGACTATCCATGAGCTGGAAAAGGCCAAAAAAATAGCTGAGCAGGAAAAAGCTGACCTTCAAGCAGCATTAGAAGAGGCTGAGGTCTGTTTACTGGTTTTGACTTGGATTCATAGAGTTCTTGCTGAAATGGATCATCTTGTAACACGTATCTTTAATTAGAAATTTTTCTGCACCCATCAGTTCAAAGATTTTCAACCGTCCTTAACCAACAGCTTTTTAACTAATAAGATTTAAGGATTGAGAAATAAATAGAGGGAGGACTAAGAAAGAAATAGAGTGAATTAATGGTAAATCAGGAACAGAAAGGAAAATAAAGAGAGGAAAAGGAAATATTAGATTGAGAAAAGAGACTGGACAAAAATGTAAGAAAAAAATTTAAGATTTAAAATTTGAAATTTTAAAACTCTTAAAGAATTGATTACATACAGGTATGAAGTTGAACCCTTTAATTTGGGTCAATTCTCACCCAGTGCGGTTGAATGACATTGAGTTAAGAATTATCACATCATTAAAACATGCTATTAATTCCCAAATTTAACTTTCGGTAATGTGATATAAATGTGTAAACACAGGAAGTTTTTAAAAATAACAAGATGGCTAAATGTGAGATACCATTCGGGCAAAGCAAATGGCAGAGCAGCGTAAATCCAAAATGTTCTGGAGATTTTCAACTCATAGTGCAACAATCCCTGAACGTGCTAACCTATTTGCATATCAGTGGGTTGGATTTTGCGGTCATCGCTGACCTCCAAGAAAGCTGCCCACAAAGATGTAGTGATCTCTGTGACATGGGCTCCTTCTCTCCTGGCATTCTTTTAAATCTGGCTCCAAGTCAAGGGGATCTCCTTGCAAACCAGCAACAATTATGTCATCAAGCAGCGTAAGTAGCCAATCATATTGAAGTATTCTCACGGACAGCAAACCAGGAAATAAAAAATACTCAGTCCCTTAACTTTTATTTTTTCAATTTTACAGATAGCAAAATAAGTGATTGGGATACATACATGGAATTAAGGTAGAAGCTAAAATTTTCATCAACAAACTTTAGACAAAATATTATTTTAGAAATATGTAGAATTTCTTATCGTAATGGGAAAAAAATTACATTTAACGTAAGTAAAACTATTTTTTTCAGGATCATTGAAGCTATTTATCATTAATTATGAACTTAGCATGGCCTTAAAAACCCAGGTACACTTGGTTCAACATGGTATAAGTGTGTCAAGTCTTTTTTACAATGAGACCAACAGTGTATGAGTGGAAGTTCTTGTCAGATTAGTGATTTCTAATTGATGCATTCTTGGGGATGCTCAACAGCGCACCCTCTGGAGAAGCAAATAATCACTGGCAGTAACTTCTGGGTTTTCATATTTAACTACATATATGTGGACTCCAGAACTTGCTGTCAGTTTCAGAAAAGTAATGAAGGCATAGACTAACAGTTTTGATGACATTACCACTGCAAAATTCGACCCATTAGCTACTCAAGTCAAAGTTAGCACAATCTCTTAGGGATACTACCATTTTGCAATTTTACTAGCAATTGTAGAATGACCAATTGAACCTCTACAACCATTTTCTCATGGTGTTTTCCAAAATTGTACCACATGTCGGGTTCTGTAACATATTACCTGGATAAGTATTTTAGTTTGTGCTATGTTATGTTCTTTAAGGCATCGCTAGAACATGAAGAAAGCAAGATCCTGCGTATTCAGCTCGAATTAACCCAGGTGAAATCAGAAGTGGATCGGCGGATCGCGGAAAAAGAGGAAGAGATTGAACAAATAAAGAGGAATTATCAACGGACAGTGGACACCATGCAGACCGCTCTGGATGCTGAAATTAGAAGCAGAAATGACGCCCTGAGGATCAAGAAAAAGATGGAGGGAGACTTGAATGAAATGGAAATTCAGTTGAACCATGCAAACCGTCAAGCTGCAGATGCTGTAAAACATTTCCGAAGCTTGCAAGTCCAGTTCAAGGTTTGTGAAGCTTCGTATCATGCAATAACAATAAGCTGGTGTCAATAAATCAAAGACTTTTGTGGTTAAATTTGAATTTTTGCATACACTTTTCTGTGATAGATCTTCAGAAACAGTAATATATGTTTATCCTTAATTGAGATTATTTATTTCACATGTATGATTACATTATGGCCATAATGTATTGCCAGTAAGCACTCAAACCTTGTTAGTTAATTTTCAATACTGACTTAAATCAGCAGGGTGTAATGTAAAAATGAAATAACAGACACTAGTAATGCCTAAATTAGATCATATATGTGAATTTTTAAGTTACAATTAATTAATATCTATCATCAATCTGGTTTTAAGGACTGCCAGTTACAGCTTGATGAGTCCCTCAGATGCCAAGATGATCTCAAAGAACAACTGGCCATGCTTGAACGGAGGTGCAACCTACAGCTCGCTGAAATTGAAGAAATAAGAGCAGCCCTTGAACAAACAGATAGAGCCCGCAAAGTTGCTGAGCAGGAATTGGTTGATGCAAGTGAACGTGTGCAGCTCCTACATACCCAGGTAAAACATAGCAACAGCAATCTTTCAGGCTGATTTAGCTTTGCAACATTAAGGAACATGGACCATAGCAACTCTGATCAATTCTTCCAACAGAATACCAGCTTAATAAACACAAAGAAGAAACTTGAAACTGATATTAGCCTGCTTCAAAGCGAAGTTGAAGATGCTGTTCAAGAATCAAGAAATGCAGATGAGAAGGCAAAGAAAGCCATTACAGACGTAAGACACTTGTCTCAATTTTAATAGTAATCTCAAAAGCTTGTTATATTTCAAGCTCACTTTATGAGGTACTTTATCCTGTATATTAAGCCAATAATAATTTTGTTTCTTAATGTCATAACAAGGCTGCTATGATGGCAGAAGAGCTGAAAAAAGAACAGGACACAAGCGCTCATTTGGAAAGAATGAAAAAAAATCTGGAGCAGAGTGTGAAGGATTTGCAACTCCGTCTGGATGAAGCTGAGCAGCTGGCCATGAAAGGTGGAAAGAAACAGCTCCAGAAACTGGAAGCTAGGGTATGAAATCTTAGATATACTTGCTAGATTAGGATATGGTCCATTACTGATTTCTTTTAATGACACCGCCATCCTAAAGAATAATGTGATCATCAACAGAGAAAATCTTGCAATGTTTCCATTGGATCAGATATAAACATAATTGGATGTTCTTAGTTTTTTGTTCAAGGTGGTTTTACTTTCTTTAAAGGTACGTGAGCTTGAGAATGAACTTGAAGCTGAACAGAAACGGTGTGCAGAGGCAATTAAAGGTGTTCGCAAATATGAAAGGAGGGTCAAGGAGCTCATGTACCAGGTAAGGGAGATTTATGTTGTCTTGACTTTTAATATTTTTAAAAATGGACATTTTCTCCCCTCCACTTCTGAAATTGCAGACTCTTGTAGTGATATGATTCCAGGAATACTGGGTACCTCAACCAAGTATCATAGTCATTTTGTGTGAAATCCCAGCCAGAGAATGTTGACCAGCTACCACCTACAAGACATGTGATTGAATACTCTCCACTTGTCTGGATGAGTGCACCTCTATCAATACTCAAGAAGCTTGACACCACCCAGGACAAAGCAGCCCACTTTATTACCCACCACCTTCAACATTTACTCCCTCCACCGCTGACACATAGTGGCAGCAGTGTGTATCATCTACGTGATGCACTGCAGCAACTCACCAAGGCTCCTTTGACAGCATCTTCCAAACCGATGACCTCTACCACCTAGAAGGACAAGGGCAGCAGATGCATGGGGATGCCACCACTTGTAAGTTCCCCTCAAGCCACACACCATCCTGACTTGGAACTATATCACCATTCCTTCCCTGTTGTGGGGTCAAAATCCTAGAATTCTGTCCCTAAAAGCACTGTGGGTGTACCTACACCACATGGACTGCAGCTCACCACCAAATTCTCAAGGTTAATTAGCAATGGGCAATAAAAATGCTGGCCTAGCCAGCAACGCCCACGTCCCGCAAAAAGAATTTTTAAAAAGCTATTTAACAATGATAGCAACATAACTCTGCTCAATTCTGTGCTCACTTGACATCCACACGTGCATACTTCACAGCAGTTGACACTGGACAGTAACAAGAGCAGGAACTTTGGCTCATTTTCCCCTCTCTGGCTAAGGGTGACTGTAAGCAATTGCACATCCCCAATTTCCACCCTGATTGAGATCGAATGATTCAAAGGGGAATAGAAGGTGAAACCTTCTGGTCTCTGACTCAGTCCATAATGACCTGTAATTTTATCCAATAATCCATCCAAAGACCATTGGCCAAAACTCCTGGTTTTTGGATCATCAGAGACTAGACATAAAATTGAAAATGGGCATCCGGACCCTGTGGAAATCCTTTTGCACATAACTATGTGGGAATTGCCCGGGAACTTTCAATTTCCAGTGAGCAATTCCCCTGCTCCCTGGCAACCTCTTTGAATGTCATCAACTCTGACTAGAGTCGGAGACTTTGGACAGTTCCGCGGTACTTACCTTGATAGTTACCCAGGAAATGTTAGAAAAATTAAAACCTGATCTAACAACTGAGTAGCTATACAATCCATTACCCAATCAACCCCTCGATCCCCTGACTACCCCTCCCAACCTGACCCAACTAACCCCGATTACCAACTACCTACCAAACCAGACTACACCCCCGACCCAATAACCATCTCATCAACCTCACCACCTAACTACTCTACCTGCCTGCCTACTTGCTAACCCTACCCACCTCATCCATCTGCCCACCTACCCACCCACCTTCCCACCTTACCCATCTAACTACCCTACCTAACTACCACCTACCTATTCACCCGCTCATCCATTCACCCACTCACCCATTTATATATTCACCCATTCACTTATCCATTCACTAACATTCAGACTGGACCTTTAAACCTACCATATGGCCGCTAGTGCTGTAAAAAGGGGCATGTCCTTTCTTACCCTGACTCTACTCCACTCGACAGAGTTCCCTCGTAAAAGCTAGGATCAGAAGATCCCAGGAGAAATGTGCAGCTGCATTGGGTCAAGGAAATTTTTGAGCACAGCAGCAATCTGACCATCATTGCTACTGCTCGAAAGACCTAGGCCCTTGTATTCATGTTTCCTTTCTTGTTTCTCAACAGTTTTCACTCTTCTCTGGGTTTGATGTGTTGAGAATGGCTGCATACCCCTCAGTACCTCACCAAAGAATCACTATCCATGTATACCTCTTGACAGGTGTATCCATGTTGGTAATTTAATTACAGTGTCATGGCCAAGCTTGATGCTACCTTCCCTGACTAACAACATGTCCTGACCCACTATCCACAGACATACAGTGGCCCCAGGAGTAACTGAATGCTGCCCAAGAGCAGAGGCATCGGCTGATATTCTCATTCACTCACCCAAAAACATTAAGGCTCATTGTGGCACTTCTCTTACCCAGAACAGCTAACTCGAAGGGACTACCGTTCAATCTTGGGGCTTTCCTGCTCGGTATGGTTTACCTCATAAAGAAAAACACCGAGCTATCCAGGGAGAGTTAGTCTGAAACCATTTAACCATTTTTAACCTTTTAATACAGACATGCAACTGAAGAGCTTTTCAAATAGCCATGTAATTAGTGCACAAACTCTATACCTTTCTGTTCACAAATTCTGCACCCAGACTGAAGAAGACAGAAAGAATAATCTGAGACTTCAGGACCTGGTTGACAAGCTGCAAATGAAAGTTAAAACCTATAAGAGGCAATCTGAGGAGTCTGTAAGTAACACTTATGCTTTCAGTTACTAGTATGTAGCAAAAGATATGCAATCCATACTTTAGTATTTATGCATTTATCCTTTGGACATTAGAAGTAAATTATTTATTTCATCTCAAATATGTAATAAACTGCAAAAAAAGTTTTGAGTCAACAACAACAATCTGTATTTATGTAACAGCGTTAAAATAATAATTGTATAAAGGTACTTCACAGGAATGTTATCAAACAATGTTTTGACACTGAGCCGCATAAGGAGGTTTTAGGGCAGATGCCCAAAAGCTTGGTCAGAAAGGCAGGTTTTAAAGGAGGGTCTTAAAGAGAGGTACAAAGATGGAGAAGTTTAGGGAGAGAATTCTAGACCTTCAGATTTCAGCATCTTAAGGATGACCACCAATGGTGCAAGGTGCTGTAATTAGAGGAGCACAGATATCTCTGAGGTTTTTAGGGTTGCATGAAATTACAGAGATAAAGAGGGGAGAGGCCATGGAGGGATTTGTGAACAAGATAACTTTAAAACTGAGGCATTGTGGGTCTGGGAGCCAGTAGAGGTCAGTGAGCACAAGGGGTTGGTGAACAGGACTTAATGTGAGTTAGGACATGGGAGCAGAGTTTTGGATGGCCTCAAGTTTATGGAGAGTATAAAATGGGAGGAGTGCTTTGGAATAGCCAAGTCTAGAGGTTACAAAGGCATGGATGAGATTTTCAGCAGCAGATGAGTTGAGGCAAGGGTGCGATTGAGCTTTGCTATGGTGGTGGAAATAGGGAGTCTGAGTGATCGTGTAGATAATTAGTTGGAAGCTCATCTTTACATCAAATATCAGTTTGTGGTGGGGATTGAAGACAAACACTTCCCATTACTTCAAGGAAATTTCTGCTCATCAGTGCTGGATGTCAGATAAGCAATGTGACAATTTAGGGAGAGTAGAGGGGTCAAGAGAGGTGATGGGAAGGTAAAACTGGGTGTCATCAGCATACACATGGAAACTGATGCTGTGGTTTTGGATGATGTTGATAAGGGGTAGCATGTGAGTGAGGAACAGGAAGGGTTGAAGGTTGGATACTTGGGGGCCACCAAATCTGACAGTCCAAGAGTAGAAAGAGAAAACATTTCAGTGATTATCTGGCTACAATTATACTGATAAGAATGGATACTGCATAATTTGAGACCCTGAAGTGCTAGAGCCACTTGGCAGAGATGAAAAAAATGTAGCATGACTACTACATATTTTCCAATTTGATTGATGTTGCTTTCACCATTATAAATGTAGCTGTCTGTATTTAGCTAGTCACTTCAGCTCTATCTACTTTTCCTTTCAGGAGGAACAAGCCAATGTCCATTTATCCAAATTTAGGAAGGTACAACATGAATTGGAAGAGGCAGAGGAGCGTGCTGATATTGCAGAGTCCCAAGTCAATAAACTCAGGGCTAAAAGTCGTGATTTTGCCAGCAAGGTAATGTGTGTATTACAAACTCAAACTTAATGCATTGGTGCACTAAATGGAGATTAGTCAAAATATTCAAGTAAGTAATTAGGTTTTAGAAGTAGCAAGGTATATGATATCTGCCAGTAGTTAGACTTTCCCCATGCAACCTTCAGCTCAAAAAATCTTTGCTCTCAAAGTTGCTCTAAGTGTGAACCAATAAAAACACAGAGAGGAAAACAAGACACCTGCAACATAAGTGAACATGGGGGCATAGCACTGATCCCCTTAAATAATGAAATAAACATAGGAAGGAAGTGTATGCAGCTCAAGGAACTTTGTATCAGAGTCACTGAGTTGGAGGCCGAGATATAGACACCATGATGCACCATGGAGGGGGAAAGTTACCTGGACACTATGTCCCAGGAGGCAGTCACACCCATTAGGCTTGGGTCATCTGATTTGGTCAATGGTCAGGAATAGGTGGGTGTGGCTGTGAGTGAAGCAGGCATCGGGATTGAGAAGGTAGAAGTGGCAGAGCCTCAGCCTTTGCAATTGTCCAACAGGTCTAAGGTTATTGAAGCTTGTATGGATGAGAGCAGGGCCTGCAGTGTGAATGAATGAGCTGACCATGGCACTGTGTTACAGGAAGCCATTCAAGCAGGGGAGTTAATAGGAATTTGGTGGTAGCAGGGGACATGATAGTCAGGGCAATAGACACAGTTCTCTGTAGCTGAGAGCAAGAGTTCAGAAGGCTGTGTTGCCTGCTCTGTGCCAAGGTTCAGGACATCTGCTCGGGGCTAGAGAGGAATTTGCAGTGGGTGGGGGGAAGATTGTAGTGGTCCATGTGGGCACCAACGACATAGGTAGAGCTAGGAAAGGCATTCTGAATAGGAAGTATGAGCAGCTAGGTGCTAAATTAAAAAAAAACAGAACCTCAAAGGTAATAATCTTTGGATTATTACTTGAGTCACAAGAAAATTTGCATAGAGTAAATCAGTTTAGAGTGTTGAATGTGTGGCTCAAAGATTGATGTGGAAAAAATGGGTTTCAATTCATGGGGCACTAGCACCAGTACTGGGGAAAGTGGGAGCTGTAACATTGGGTTGGTCTTCACCAGAACCATGCTAGGACCAGTGTTCTGGCGAGTCATATAGCTAAGGCGGTAGAGAGGGTTTTAAACTAAATAGTGGGGTGAGGGACCACGTGAGGGAAGATGTGTTAAATTAAATGAAAAAGGCAAGGCAAAAGAGCAAGGTAGCAATAAGGGAATTGACAATCAAAGTGTGACAGAAAGGGACAGAACAAACGAGCTTAAGAGTATAACAGCAGATAAGGCCAGAGTTTGCAAAAAATATCAAAAAGGCAGAACTAGTAGATGCACTTGTTATAATTTTCCAAAATTCCCTTGGTTCTAGAAAGGCCTCATCAAATTGGAAACTAGCAAATGTAACTCCTCGGGCAGAACTTTGCCCTTGATGGGCGGGCAGGCCCCACCGGCTCAGAGGTACAACAAGTGATTAGGAAGGCAAATTAAATGTTGTCATTTGTTGCAAGGGGAATGGAGTATAAAAGTAGGGAAGTTTTGCAACAGTTGTACAGGGCATTGGTGAGACCACATCTAGAGTAGTGTGTACAGTTTTGGTCTCCTTACTTGAGAAAGGATATAATAGCATTAGAAGCAGTTTGGTGAAGGTTCACTCTACTGATTTCTGGGATGAAGGGGTTATCTTATGAGGAAAGGTTGGACAGGTTGAACCTCTATCCATTGGAGTTTAGAAAAATGAGAACTGTCCAACCAATGCCCTGTACAACTGTAACAAAACTTCCCTACTTTTATACTCCATTCCCCTTGCAACAAAAGACAACATTTAGTTTGCCTTCCTAATCACTTGTTGTACCTGTCCAACCTTTTCACAGAAAGAGAATCAAATGGAGGGAAAGAAAGATTGATTAAGAAAGAAAGCAGAGACATAAAATAAAAGAAAATAAATACATTGAAAAATTAGAAATTTTAAGATTTTCCCAAAAAGTTCAAAGCCTGAAGGAATGAGACTCCACAATGTAACAGTTAATTTTCAGTGCCAGAGAGGCAGCTTGCCAACAATTAACAACCAACATGGTATATAGGCTGCAAATTGTTAGTTATAGTCTTAAATATATGCAGCAGGTTTAGTTTATATCTACTGCACAAATAAAGAAACTTAATGACATTCAATGCATTTCAATATTGAACCAGGCTGCAATTTACCATTTTTTAAGGAGCTGATAATGGAGAGATGCAACTTGGACTGCAACCTTTGGATATTTAAGTTAGCTTTGCTTGAAATTGTTGAATCTTTTAGGCATAAATAACAATGAATACCATTAGCCTCATTACTATTTTGACAAAAAATTCTTGCCCAATAGATATCAAAGTATCAATAAAATTTTTATATTTTTGAATATCAACCTTGGTGTAACAATTGTTTCTAATTTTACTTTACAGAAAACGCTAGAAAGTGAAGAGTGAACCTGATTTGGAAATTAAACAAAGGTTACAAGAAATCTGCATAATGTGAATTTCTTTGTATTCAATTGAGAAACAATAAAATCTTAATTTCCTTGCAAATCTATATCTTTATCTGCTTCATTTAATATTCATTTATGATTTATTTTATTAATCTTTTGAACTTGTTTAATAATTAGGAGGAATTAGATAGTTAACTTCCATGGTTTCTACTTGTTGTTGAAAATGTTGGATGGTTTTTACATTGTTCCATCAAATTGAATGAAAAGTGTGATATTTATATTGATATATTTTGTATTTGATGGGGAAAATCAGGAATAGGCATTTGTGAAACACTCAAAATTAGAGTTTTTGTGAAACCACGAACATAAATGCAGTTGTCAGAGATTGGTTTCATACTTTCTATGGACTTCTGAAGGGCTGGGCAACCCAACTTTGAGAGTCATCTTGCGTTGATTTGATATACTTCAGGCTTTGCACTGATGGGTGTAACTAGAAAGCTATGTCAGTGATCTGACTGTGGTATGCACTATCACAAAAGATCTGAGACCACCTGAGAATTTGTAAATGGAATTTTGAATGCTATTCATGCTAACATGGTCTGGCTGACCTGACTTGTCACTCATACGTTAAAATGTAATCAGAAATTGGAGACCAGTGATCAGAGCTGAAGGTACAGAGTTCCAACCTTCCTTGGTAAAGTGACAAAGCTGCATGAATGCCCTTAAACCACTTCTTCTTCTTAAGTTCACTCCCTGAAGGCAGGTCTACCTCCACCATGGGTAGGGCAAGAACGTAGGCCCCAAATCGACCTCAACTGTAACGGGTTTTATTCTCTATTCTTTCGTGCAAGGCCAGTATTTGTTGCTGATCCATAATTGACATTGCTAGGTCATTTCAGAGGGCAGTTAATAGTCAACCACGTTGCTGTTGGTCTGAAGTCACATGGAGGCCAGACCAGGTAAGGATGGCAGATTTCCTTCGCTAAAGGACATTGGTGTACTTGATAAGCTTCTACAACAATCGATGATAGTTTCCTGGTCAGTATTACTGAGATTAGCTTTATATTCCAGATTTATTCACTGAATTCAAGTTCCACCAGCTGCTGTGGTGGGATTTGAACCCATGTCCCCAGGGCATTAGCCTGGATCTCTGGATTACTAGTTCAGCAACAAACTGGATGAGTTGCACCACAGCATAACCAGGATCAATATCCTCACAGGGGTATTCGCTAGTACTGTGGGGGTGGGTTTAAGCTGGATTGTGCACCGGTGAACACCAATCTGATCCACACAAGCCATCCAGACATTTAGCACAACCCCAAACGGGTCTGAGTTGCTGTGGCAACATGCACTTTTACATGCAAGCTAGATCTTTAGTGATGGTAGAGGAACCAATTTTCTTTCCATCACATGGCTGACCAGGAGTCTTTCCCGCTCTTACCACCTGCCATTGATATATGTTAGAAGGATTTACAAGTTGATACTCAACCTGTTTGGCCATGTTATGAGTGCACCTTCCTCGGCCATCAAGTCCTGAAGTGGGACTTGAACGAGGAGCTTCTAGCTCAGGGGCAGGGGCGCTACCCACTGTACCACAAGACCTCTTGTCCTCAAACCACTAGATATAGGTTTTTCTTGAAAGCAAATGTTAACTGAATATTTAGTGTACCCTACTGATGCACAACTTCCATATGTAACTAAACACACCAATCCACCAAATTTAGTAGGTCCAGAGTTGGATTAATATTTTCTCTTTTTCCTTACATACTCAGAAGCTGGACTTGAACTACTAGTCATATCCTGAAGTTTATATAGTGCCTGGTTAGCTCACTTTTGAACTGTCATACATTGTCTCTCTACCATGCCCTGAAAGACATTGGCAACCATGGACTTCCATGTGTTGGTATATGAATATGCTTGGCAAGGTACTGTGGTGGTTTGCTATTGCCTTCTGCAGTATGGCTGACCAGCAGACTCTCCTACTGTTACCACCTGCCATAGGTGTATTGGAAGGATTGCCAAGTTGATAATCAACCTGATTGCCCATGCCATGCACACACCTTCTGTGGCCATCAAGTGCCAGAGTAGGATTTGAACCCAGAGCTTCTGGTTCAGAGGTAGGGACGCCACCCACTGCACCACAAGACCTCCTTGTCAAATGTTACCCAGCCCAAATTATCTCAATTGTTACACTCAAATCCAATCACCATAAGAATAGCATGCACAATGCTGTGATATCAGTTCATTGTTTCTTGCAAGAATCAAAGACAAAGTCAGAAACAAAGATGTATAACCTAATGGTACTTTATTCAACAACAGAATGTTAGCACAATAGGGACACATAGTAATACAGTAAAACAATCAAGTCAGAGGGAGTACAGCTGCATTAGGTTTCAAGGGAGTAAGGCAAGGCTGGATGGCCTCTACTTTAATGCCAGGAGTATTACAGGTAAAATGCATGAGTTAAGGGTGAGGAATGACACATGGAATTGTGATATAGTAGCTATCACTGAGACATGGTTGAGGGAGGGCCAGGATTGGCAGCTCAACATTCCAGGATATAGAATCTTCAGATGAGACAGGGGAGGGGGTAAAAGAGGAGGAGGCATTGCATTATTAGTTAAGGAGTCAGTTACTGCAGTCAGGAGAAATGATATCTTGAAGGGGGCACCGAATGAAACTCTGTGGGTAGAGCTTAGGAATAAAAAAGGGGCAGCTGCATTGTTAGATGTTTATTATAGACCCCCAGATAGCGGGAAATTGAGGAGCAAATATGTGCACAATTTGCAGAGGTGTGTAAAAACAATAACATAGGATAATTATATTAAGTGATTTCAACTTCCCCAACATTAATTGGGATAGACATAGTGTTAAGGGCTTGGATGGAGTGGATTTCTTGAAATGTGTACAGGAGAACTTTTTAGGTCAATATGTAGAGGTGCAGTGCTGGACCTAATTCTGGGGAATGAAACCGGACAGATGGCTGAGGTGGTGGTGGGTGAGCATTTTAATGATAGCGACCACAACGTGGTACAATTTAAACTTGTTATGGACAAAGAAATAGACAAGTTGCAAAAAAATGTTTTGGATTGGGGAGAGCGGATTTTAGTAAAATAAGGCAGGATCTGGCCAAGGTAGACTGGGAACAGCTACTTGTGGGGAAATCTACAGAGGAGCAGTGGGGGGCATTCAAAAAGGAAATGGGAAGGGTACAGGCTCAATATGTTCCCTCTAGGGTGATAGGAAGGAATAACAAACCCAGAGATATTCAGGATATGATGAGAAGGAAGAGAGAGGCTATTAGCAAGTACAAGGGAAGCAGATCAGCAGAGGCATTAGTGGAGTACAGAAAGTGCAGAGTGGAGCTTAAGAAAGCAATTAGGAGAGCAAAGAGGGGATATGAGAAAGCTCTGGCTGGTAAAAGTAGGGAAAATCCCAAGATATTCTATAAGTATATCAATGGGAAGAGGATAACCAGGGAAAGAGTAGGGCCCATTAGGGACCAAGGGGGCAAACTATGGGTGGAGCCAGAGGACATCGCTAGAGTGTTGAACAAATACTTCACATCCGTCTTCACCCAAGAGAATGAGGATGAAGGCATCGAACTTGGGGGGAGAGACTGCAAGGTTCTTGAGCAAATTGATATAGGGAGTGACAAGGTATTGGAGGTAAGGGCAGGCTTAAAAGTGGACAAATCTCCAGGTCTGGATGATTTGTGCTGAGGGAGGCAAGGGAGGAGTTCGCAGGGGCTCTGACCAAAATTTTTAATTCCTCTCTGGCCACGGGGGAGGTGCCAGAGAACTGGAGAACAGCTAATGTGGTTCTACTATTTAAGAAGGGTTGTAGAGATAAGCCAGGGAACTACAGGCCAGTGAGTCTCACGTCAGTGGTAGGGAAACTATTACAGAAAATTCTGAAGGAGAGAATCTATCCCCATTTGGAGAGGCAAGGATTGATCAGGAATAGCCAGCATGGCTTTGTCAGAGGGAGGTCATGCCTAACAAATTTGATTGAATTTTTTGAGGAGGTGACCAGGTGTGTAGATGAGGGTAGTGCGGTTTATGTAGTTTATAGGGATTTCAGCAAAGCCTTTGACAAGGTCCAACATGGGAGACTTATAAAGAAGGCAAATGCACATGGGATGCAGTGTAATTTGATAAGGTGGATTCAAAATTGGCTTAGTTGTAGGAGACAGAGGGTGATGACAGAAGGATGCTTTAGTGACTGGAAGCCAGTGTCCAGTGGCGTACCACAGGGATCTGGGCTGGGTCCCCTATTATTCATTATTTATATAAACGACATAGATGACTATGTGGGGGGTAGGGTTAGTAAGTTTGCGGATGACACAAAGATTAGCCAAGTGGTTAACAGTGCGTTTGAGTGTCTTGGGCTACAGGAAGCTTTAGACAGGATGGTCAAATAGGCAGGTAAGTGGCAGATGGAATTTAACCCTGAAAAGTGTGAGTTGATACACTTTGGAAGGAGTAATTTGACAAGGAAGTATTCAATGAACGGCATGACACTAGGAAATTCTGAGGAACAAAGGGACCTTGGCTTAGATGTGTCCGTAGATCTCGGAAGATGGAGAGGCATGTTAGTTGGGTGGTGAAAAAGGCATATGGGACACTTGCCTTTATCCGTCGAGGCATAGATTACAAAAGTAGGGACATCATGTTGGAGTTGTATAGAACCTTGGTGAGGCCACAGCTGGGGTACTGTGTGCAGTTCTGGTTGCCACATTATAGGAAGGATGTGATTGCACTGGAGGGAATGCAGAGGAGATTCACCAGGATGTTGCCTAGGATGAAACATTTGAGTTATGAGGAGAGGTTGGATAGACTTGGGTTGTTTTTGTTGGAGCAGAGAAGACTGAGGGGCGACCTGATTGAGGTGTGCCAGATTAAGAGGGTCATGGACAGGGTGGATAGTGAACAGCTGTTCCCCTTAGTTGAAGAGTCAATCACAGGGGGACATAAGTTCAAGGTGAGGGGCAGGGAGTTTAGGGGGGATGTGAGGAAAAACTTTTTTACCCAGAGGGTGGTGACAGTCTGGAATGCGCTGCTTGGGAGGGTGGTGGAGGTGGGTTGCCTCACATCCTTAAAAAGTACCTGGATGAGTACTTGGCATGTCATAACATTCAAGGCTATGGGCCAAGTGCTGGTAAATGGGATTAGGTAGGTAGGTCAGGTGTTTCTCACGTGTCAGTGCAGACTTGATGGGCCAAAGGGCCTCTTCTGCACTGTGATTCTGTGAACAGAAAATACTGAAAATTCTCAACAGGTCACGCTGCATCTATGCTAGCACAATTAATCCCATGACAAAAGTTAAGTACTGGAAAATTCATGCAATTAACTGATGGAAGCCTAAATCATTAGAAGCACAAAGGTAGCTTTTATTACAGCATTTCAGCAGTAGTAGCTCAATTCCTCAATTGAAACAAAACTGATATTACAGTATGAAAAGGTGGCAAGATTAAGTATGTCTTAGCAAGGTTACATTTACATGTATTCGGTGTATCATTGATAAATTCTGAGATTTGAATATGCAGAATATAGCTCTAAGTTTGTCCTAGTTCATTAGGCATTATGTCCTTGACTCTTTTGATTTCCTCTGGACTGTGCCTTTTGAGATTGTGGGAAGTTGTGAACAATGGCATTGTCTTCTTTCTTCAGTTATTTTCCAATCTAGCTCAATTATTTGAAGAAGGGCCAGAGGGAACATATCAAGAAGCTTTATTTGTATAAAATATGTACTGACCACTTTCCCTAAGCTAAGAGGCTGGGTGTGTATGTGTGTGTGTGTGGGTAGAAAATGAGTGAGAGTTTCTTTTTTTTTAAAAAGGAAAGAAATTGAACTTTGAAAGTAAGCTGAAAAGCTTTAGTTATTATTTGATTATTGGTTCTGTTTAGTTCCTATTTTAAAAATGGAGGCATCCTAATTCATGGCACCTGTGAGATAAAATGAGAAAGGATGAGAGGCAGATTTGGAGACTGTCTTCATCCTAATTTCAGCTGTCTTTTGCAAAAGTGATTTCAATTTTGCAAGTAAACTAAGTTTCTAGTAGTCACCTGCTTATTACCTGTGTTTGGTAGTTCGAAAATGAAAATTTCTATTGATTGAAACAGATATAAAGCCAGAGGGCTAGGTTTTCCTGGAGGACGCAGCAAGCTTGGTTAGGGAAACTTATGGACTCAAGAACCATCTCCTTTAGAAAGGTCTCCGCCCGCTATATTTTCATTCTGAGGAGGCATACTCCCTCATGGGCCCTCATATCCCCATGCCCCCTCATATTCCCCCATGACCTCTCTATAACCCTCCATGTATCCTCCATCACTACACATCCAGCATCCACTATGGGCAGACCTCAGGAACCATGTCTCTGAAATGGACATGAAAAACCTTGTAAACAATCTAACAGAGCTATCATTTCAACACATTTCATACTGAAAAAAAATTCTCCTTCAAAAAAGCCATTCAAAAAATTAAAATCCCCTCAAGCAGTTAATCTGTTGCAAAAAAACCCAAACATCTCTTTCACTAGCCACATCAAAGGCATATTACTCTTTAATAACTTCTTAAAAACTATCAATTAAATTGCTGATAAGTTGCTTGGGAGCTTTTGAAACTCCATTCAGCATTCATGGCAGGCCCAGCTGTAATAACAAACCATTTCAACTCATAGACATTGAAACCTATTGAAATTGCAAAAACAGATAACTGTTTTTTTTCTAAGCTACACCAGATGCCCTGTTAATCAATGCAATCTAGCAGTGGGTGTCTTTTTTTCTTTTAAGTGAAAGCTGCAGACTGCTTTTCAATTTTAAATGTCTAAAGATTTAAATTACTTTAGGTTATTTAAGGGTTCCCAGCAGTGTTTCTTTCAGTTTTGAATGTGAGAAGTATTCTAGTGCATCTCAACACCTATATGGTGATGTAATGGTCAACTTACCTTTGCAGGACAAAGCTCTATAATCAATGACTGCAGTAAAAATACATTTACCTTACAATACAGCATCTAACCAATGAAACTGAAAAAGAAAAGATTTTTCTTCTGTATTTTAAAGGCTGTCAATGAAAGATTCCAGGAGCAGGTAACTGTTCTCTTTTGTTCCCTGCTTGGGACAGGGTTCCCCTATGGTTCATGACTCCTCTGAGGTGCCAGGAACTACATATTCTTAACAAAAGGACTGGACTCCACAGAAATTGTAGCTGGGGGGTACAGTGGTTGGACTGCCCAGCCCCCGCAATGGAGCCAGCAAGGGTGGCAACGCTGCAGAGCGGTGGGCTACCTGCACCCTTATCCCCCACTGGCAAAAATAGCTGGAAATGGGAATGGAGGTAGGAATTAGGTCTCGCCCACCATTTTTAAAGATCTCCCAAGTCAGCCCAACTCAGCAAAAATCCAGGTCAGAAACTCGGAGAATCAGTGAGATGGAGATGAACATAGACACACTTGAAAATCATCATATTTAATAATTGCAGAGTTCCTTAGAACGTTAAAAGCCAAACCTATAACTTACTCACCCTAAAGGCTATGGATGCTGGGCCAATAGAAATTTTCAGGATCGAGGTCAATTGATTTGCCATTTTAATTTTCTGTCCCAATCTGACCTCTCTGTCCTCAGCCTTCTACACTCTTCTAATGACGCTCAACGGAAGCTCAAGGAACAGCACCTCATATTACAGGCTTCCCACACTCAACATTGAAGTCAACAATTTCAGCTCACAATCATCGTTCCCATTTTTTGCACTGGTAATGATTCTGCTATTGTCAATTATAGCTCCTCTAGAGTCATTTTCTGTTTCATTTCTTATCCTATTTGCACACCATTTTGCCTTGCCTCATCATCCCATTTGCCATTTAATCACCTCTGTCTTCCACCCTTTCACAGACCTTCTCTTTTGTTCATTCCCTCCCTCTCCAAATTCCCTGCCTCTGCACTTGCTTAAAACCCATTACGTCCCTGACTTTTGCCAGTTCTGATATAAGGTCAATGTCCTGGAACACTGGGTGAGATTCTAACTCATTCAAAACCTATTAATTCACACAGAATTAAAATTTGGCTCATTAACTCAGTTTCTCTCTGCAGAGATGCTGCCGGATCTGTTGAGTATTTCCAGCATTTTCTGTTTATATTATTGATTACTGTTATGTAAGGTGGTCAAGGGACACGGAACAATGTCGAGTTAGTTGAGTTAAGGTTCAGATCTAACAGAATGGTGGAACATGCTTAAGCGGCTGAATGGCCTATTCCTGCATTGCATCATGTAAGGAATGACATCAAGACAGTTGACATACAGTAACTGAATAGTTAACCTGCGGAGAATAGAGAAAGCACTTCAGGGATGTCCTCAAAGAACCCCTGAAGAGCTCATACATATCTGCCAACTCATGGGACACTCTGGCTTGTTACTGATCAAAATGGAGGAGGGTCATTTAAGAAGGTACCAAACATATTGAGAGATTTCGTCAGGAACATGCAGAGGCATGTTGACGCATCAGAGGGAGTGCACAAACCTCCAAACGACCCATGTTCCCAACCCTTTAAGCACCACCTGCTCCGCAAAAGGCAGAGTCTGCAGATCACGCATTGGACTCATCAGCCACCTCAGAACTCATCAACCTGGAGTGGAAGAAAGTCATCCTCAATCCCAAGGGACAGCCTGAGAAGAAGAAGGAACAATTAACATTTGCTAATTCTTAAAATGCTATTTTGGAATTTTGATTGATATTCTAGTGAATGAATTGCAGAATTCAATTCATTATCTAGTAGAAACGGTGAATGAATGACATAAAAACATAGGAGCATTGGAACAGGAGTGGGTATTTGTATTGTAGTATTTTAGTAAAGCAACCTGCTTGGTTGGCACCCCATCCACCACCTTAAACATTCACTCTCTCCATCACGGAAGAACAGTGGCATTAGTGTGTACCATATACAAGATGCACTGCAGCAACTTATCAAGGCACCTTTGACAGCATCTTCCAAACCTGCGACCTCTACCACCTAGAAGAACAGGGGCAGCAACTGCATGGGAACACCACCGCCTGCAAGTTCCCCTCCAAGTCACACATCACACACTATATTGCCATTCCTTCCCTGTCACTGGGTCAAAATCCTGGAGCTCCCTTCCTACCAGCATTGTGGGTGTACCTACACCACATGGGCTGCAATAGTTCAAGAAGGAGGCTCACCACCACTTTCTCAAGGGCAATAAGGGATGGGCAATAAATGCTGGTCCAGCCAATGATGCCTACATCCCATGGAAGAAAAAAATGGAAAAATTCTTATTGGAGCAGTCCTATATGTTGGCAGCACCAGGGGTGGTCCTGGGCTTCTGAAGGCTTGTTCTCTGTCAGAACTGAGATAAAGGTTATTGAGATTGATAATGCGGCTCCTGGAATTTAGCAGCATGTTGCATCTCTGCAGAGAGAGCCTCTGGGCTTGGCAGAACTGTGAAGATAATCATGAGGTTTTGCACAACTGGGAATATGAGATTTTACTCACTGGCAGATTCTGGTCTCTACCTGTGGAGCGGTAAGGGGAATGGACCAATAGCATTGATTTGGGGATCCCATTGCTAGCAATACTGTTTTTTGACCTTTCCAAGGGATCTGTTCAAAACTGAGCTTTGAAATACTGCAAAAAACCCTTTTCAGATAAGGCCACTCATGTACGATTTTTACAGTATAATGGACAGTCAAAGCACCAATAAAAATTGCAGAATATCATCTAGTAAAATATAATTTGATTTATTCAGCCATTGTAAATCATGAGCCTCTACAGGGCATAAACATTCCTATTATTATGGGGAGAATTTTCTCCGTATCGGGTGGGGCGTGCAGGAGTGGGCACTAGTGGTCCAATGGCGACCTGGTGACCTATTTAAAGGCCAAGCTGCAGCTGCATCAAGGCTGCTGTACATGGCCAGAGGTTGGGGGTAAGGCACATCTAAAACAGCCATGCAGGAGGGTAGGGCGGGTGGCCACTGTGCACCCAGGTTTTCTGATGAGTGCCTTGCTGCCCTGCTCGAGGAGGTGGCAGCACGGCGGGATGTGCTTGTCCCTGAGGACGGGAGGAGGAGGCCACCCGACTTGTTGAAGTGTACGTGGGAAGAGGTTGCAGAGGTCATGAGCTCCCATGACATAGTGCGACGCTCAAGGACCCAGTGCCACAAGCGCTTCAATGACCTGGCTGCGCACGGGAAGGGTGAATAGCATGTTGGCATCGTTCACTGCAACCATCATATAACCTTCTCCCCCACTGGCGGACCACCCATGTCTGAGTGTCCTGAGTGCAATGAGTCAGTGACGGCATGTGTCCTTAGCTGGGTGGCCCACCAGATATTGCCTATGTGTCCGTCAGCATGAGAGGGTTGTGAGGAGATGGGTTCTGCGCCCACAGCATGTGGGGCAATGACACCCACATGACTGTGGTGGGGTCAACCTGGAGGGGCTATACCCAGGCGCAGTGCTCAAACTCCAGGACATGTGGAAGTCAGGGTGATGACACGGTGTGCGGGGATCTTCAAGGTGCTGTGACACAGATGGATATACAACCCTCTGTACTCCACGTCATTGTGCCTCCTTTGCAACGGCTGGTACAACTGTGCGTTCCCAACTGTGATCAAGGTGGCATGTGGGCAGGGAGGGGATGGGAGGACACACCTGGCATATTTGTGAGTGCCAGCCACCAGCGGGGGAAGGATGCACTGCAGACCTGTAATGGCTAACTGGGCTTGGGGTGGGCCGGCTGCGAAGAGATTGACAGTACAAGTATCACTAATCGATGCTATTTTTTCATTGAGAAGAATTCTCATAACAACGCTGAGCAGCTGCGGACTGGCGGTGGGACAGGCCAAAATTTGATGCTCAGCCTTGAACAGGAGGCCCTCGACTTGGAGAGGCGGCACGTACCCAGGTGCACTGGAACCAGAGAGGTTGGGGTTCCACGGGCAGGTATGTGTGGCCAGCAATCACATCACCAGTAGTCTCCCAACACCCATGCCATTGCTGATTGTTCAGTGAGTGGCGTTACCAACATGACTTGCCCAGTGCGTGTGGAAAGATAAGCACTTGATGATCCAGGGGACAGACATGTTCAATGACATTGTCCGCAGGCTAACTGATCAAATTTCCTTACTCTTCCTTTCAGCATCATCGGCACACAGCCGGGAACAGGAGCAGCAGGAGCCCCTCTGATACCTGAGGGGCATGAAGTTGCACCTTTAGAAGCGTCACACCATCTCTGCCAGGCAGGCTCCAGCACAGATACTGGCACTTTGGTGGGCATCATATTTTTGGCCAGTGTCCTGGGTCACAGCGGTGAGGACACTTCACAGTTGCTGGAGCAGTTGGCGGAGACAGAGAGTGCCGATGGCGCCAGCAGTCGGAGGACTGAAGGGGCCCAGGCATGTGCTCAGTCCGTGGCAGATGATGAGCCCCTGGAGTCGTGGGCGATGCAGCCAAGCGCTGACATGTGGCCAGGTGTGCGGGAGCATCTGGTGGAGATACATGAGGGTCTACTTGGCTTGGTGTCAGTGGTGGGGGAGTCTATGCGGGCCATGGCCGGTGCATTGGGCATCATGGCTGAGCGCCAAGCTTCCTCCATGAAGAGATTGGTGACTCTGATGGAGAGGCAGCTCCAGGGACAGGATCAGGGGCTCCTGGGGTTGCGCTAGGACCTGCACAGCCTCACATGGGCATTGACCTCATCTGGTCAGTGCCCATCTGGGCAGTGGTTTGACCACCAGGTATCCCACCTCGGTGCCCATCCATCTATGGTGAGCAGGGACAGCCAAACAGACCTCACCTTGGTGGAGCAGCTGCCTGTCATCTCTGCTGGCACCTCTCAGGGCACTCCGATTGAGGGCGGCAACTCCTCCGCCCCTCTGCCAGTGACCGCAGCACCCAGTGAGGCTGCGACGACTGGGGAGATGCCAGCTGCCAAGGTCATCGAGGCCAACAGGACATCAGAGAGAGCAGGCTGTCTCAGATGCCAGTGCCAGCGACGGGGCACCACAAAGACGTGGCACCTGCAAACAAAAGATGAAGGCACCTTAGGCACTTCCCAGGTTCATCACTGGTGCTTTTCTGTTGGCTCCTCCCCCCATGAGTTGTATCGAGCTTTGTGTGAAGTGCAACACCATTTTATTTCTGTTATGTAAAGAGACTTTGGTTACAGTATTAAATTTATGTCATCTCAAATGGCTGTGGGTGCCTCTTGTTTTGGGAAGGTGCATGGATTCCTGAGATTTGATGAGTGATTTGTGTGTCTTTTAGATTTATTGACGGCGCTCATCGCCAATCCCCCTATCCAAGCAGACGAGGTCTCTAGGAAGGAGGATACATGCCAGGCTTGTGTTGCACATCCAAATGTGCTGTGCTAGCTAAAGGTTCCTTGGATTAGAGCTTCCCAGATGTCCCTACCTCCCTGGAGCATGCCAGGGTCAGCCTGTGCCCCCTCATCATTTCCTTGTGTGGCTCATCCTCGGACTCACTGCTGGACTCATCATGCTCAGCCCCAGCCACTTCGTCTACATCTTCTCCATCCATAGCATCCCCCCTTTGCAGAGCTAGATTGTGTGGAGCACAGTATGCAACCACTATCAGCGACACTTTATCTGGGGGGATACTGGAGTGCACCCCCGGAACGGTCCAGGCATCTGAAGTGCATTTTGAGAAGACCGATGGTTCTCTCCACCACAGCCCTTGTGGAGGCATGGCTCCTGTTGTACCACTGCTCAGCTTCTGTTCTTGAATGGCGGAGAGGCGTCATGAGCCACCTTCTGAGGTGCCCTTGTCTCCCAGCAGCCAACCATCAAGGTGGGCTGAAGCACTGAAGAGCCCCGGCACCTGCGAGTGTCTGAGGATGTAGGCATCGTGGGAGCTGCCTGGGTACCTTGCACAGACTTGTAGAATCAGCATCCTGGGAACACACACTATCTGCACGTTCATGGAGTGGAAGCCCTTCCTGTTGACGAAGGCACCGGGCTCATCTGCTGGTGCCTTGATGGTCACATGTGTGCAGTCTATAGCACCCTGGACACGAGGGAACCAGCAATGGCCCTGAAGCCTCTGGCTCGCTCTGTCTGACTGGCCTCATCCCAGCGGTAGTAGATGAAGGTCAGTGCATGCCTGAACAGAGCAATTGTGTCCTGCTTGACATAAGTGTGGACAGCTGACTGGGAGACACCACAGAGCTCACCTACTGAGCCCTGGAAAGAGCCAGTGGCATAGAGGTTGAGGGCAGCTGTGACCTTTAGAGACACAGGCAAGGGGTGTCCACTCACACAGTTAGCTGAGATCTCTGGACCAATCATCTGACAGACAGTGTTGACTGTCTCCCTTGGCAGACGGAGCCTCCTTCGGCATTGCACCTCAGGCATATTGAGGTAGGTGCTTCGCGCTCTGTATACCCTGGCAGCAGGATAGTGGTGTCTTCTGTGGCCCCTTGTGCCTTGGACAACCTCTTGGCCCTGCACCCCTTGTGCCTGCGCCTGTACTCCCAAAGGTGGCTCTGCAGGAGACTGAAGGTGCACTCTTGGCCTCCTCCCACTTCTAGTCCTCCCTTCCTCCTCAGGTGAGGTGCCTCCAGTGGAGAGATCACCTCCCATTCCCAGGCTCAGGGAAACCTACAGGCCCCAAAACAAATCCTCAGTGAAAAGTGCTGGCCTGAAGGTTATGAGTGGAGTCCAAGCAGCTGCTATGCGTTTGACACTTCTCCACCTCTCACACACAACTTTCAATAACTTTTGAGCACTAACTGTTAAATGTCTGGATTCGCAAAAACAATGATCCCTCTTTCCTGCCCGTGGATGAGCTTCATTAAAGTTTTGGATAGCCGCCTGCCCGTTGCGCCCGTGCAACGAGCTGAATATCGCACGGATGCCTTAAAATCCACAACAATTGGAGCCTCAATTACTTTAAATGGCCCGGTAATTACCGGCAGGCTCGCAACGGACATTGTTGCATGCCCACCCAGT
The DNA here is from genome assembly GCF_017639515.1 of Carcharodon carcharias. Lineage (NCBI taxonomy): Eukaryota > Metazoa > Chordata > Chondrichthyes > Lamniformes > Lamnidae > Carcharodon > Carcharodon carcharias. The sequence continues at coordinate 13,898,353 of NC_054488.1, forward strand.
GAAATATCACGATGGCGCGGCATGTCAGTTTACACGTCAGCGTGCGGGTCCCGCCCCCTTTATGCCAATGGAAAAATTCTGCCCTATAAAACAGTACATCTGCTAACTAACCATTAACAATATAGCAGGTGACCTGCTGGTTTTTGGTTGAATCTAATTATTCCAAAATCTCACTTCACTTCATTATATGCTCCAAGTATGCGTGCACTTGGCAGCATGATCACAGGAAGGCAGGCTGCATAGGTCAAGCCTATAATCTACTCAAGCCTGCAGTACTAGTCAGTTGTTAGCTCTAAAAGAATATGAACAACTTGCATTTATGCTGCAGCTTTCATGACCACCAGACATTCCAAAGCACATTACAATCGATTCAGTACTTTTGACCTGTAGTCACTGTTGTAATTTGTGAAACATGGCAGCCAATTTACACAAACAACTTCCACAAACAGCAACGCAATAATAACCAGATAATCTGTTTTTGTGACATTGGTTGAGGGATAAACATTGCCCTGAAGACCAAAGATAACTCCCCTGCTCTTCCTCATAATAGTGCAATGGGATCTTTTCCATCTACCCAAGAGAGCAGAAAGGGCCTCAGTTTGATGTCTCATCTGAAAGACGGCACCTCTGACAGTGCAGCACTCCCTCAGTATTGCATTAGAGTGCCAGCTTTTGATTTTTGGGCTCAAGTCCCAGAGTGGGATCTGATCCAAGCCTTTCTTTACTCAGTGGTGTCCTTACTTTGTAACTTTTAAGAATCATAATAAAAATGGCTGCAGTGTGCATTTATCCTTGGCTGGTGAATTTTTTTTGTAATCCAGTTGTGGAGTGTGCTATAATTATAATAAAACCAAGAAAGGGTATAAAATAGCAATTTATTGCAAACATCAGCTGTCATATATATGGGCCATGTAATTGAGCTGTGTAGCTCCTCCAATGCCAGTGCTACAGAAATCTCAAAGCGAAAAGACTGCCAAGGCAATCTGGTGCAGTTTAATTAATACAGCTGAAAATCGGTTTATTACAAAAATTAAGCATTTTAATCAGTCTCTACTCCAACACCTGTAAGTAACCAATTTAAAAAACTGAAAAAGAGTTACAAAGCTAGACAAGCATCATTGTCCAGTTACACTGTTGTGCACTAGTCACTTCCTTAGGGGGGAAAAAAGCTTTTAGTGCTTGCCTCTTAGTGTCCTTGTTCCTGAGAAACCAACTTAATTTTCACAGAAACAAAAATAGCTGGAAAAACTCAGCAGGTCTGACAGCATCTGTGGAGAGGAACACAAGAGTTAACGTTTTCGAGTCGGTATGACTCACTTTATTTCCATCTTAATTTTCACAGCCTCCTCAAAGGCTCATAAATTAGAGGAAACTCGTCATGATGTTTAATTCGATCCAGGGGCATGATCAGTTTGTGGCTTTTCGTGTTTTTAAAAAAATATATCAGCACAGAAGATTGCATCAACGTAATTTGTACTGAATGTAATTTGTGTTTCAAACGCCTCGATTTCTTGTGCGTAAATTCGGCGAATTCCAGGTGAGTCGCGCCGCAGGAAAAAAAAAGCAGCGCAACCTAGCGGAAACTCCTGCCCAAGACTTTTACGTGTTCGAGGTAAGAAGGGTTTGAATTTGGAATATAGATCGCGGATGCAGTTGTCGCATTGTTGCGAACTGATTTCTTTTTTTCCCCAGGAATGCAATTAACAATATATCTTCAACCAGATGTTAACCTGACTCGAGAAGCCAGCAGTTTCAGCTCAATCAGCTCAACCTTGTTTGGACTCGGCAGGGCACGAAATAAGGGTTTTGGTCTAGTGTGCAGCTGGATTTTAAATGCTCGGGGTTTCTGAACAGTTTACAAATTTAAGCAGGCTTTCCGAAGGGTCCGGGTGCCCTAGCCCGTGCTATCAAGAAAGGGGGTAGAAAATTAAGCTGGAACCACCCTCCACCCCCCCCCCCCCCCCCCCCCCCGAGCTACGAGTCCCCGGGTGTTTAAAGGTTCTGGCGTCAGTGCAGCTGAGAGGAGGAAGTCCTGGTGCCTTTCAGATAGAATCTTTGGGTAAGATACTGGAAAGTGGAAGTGTAGACATTGAAAATATAAAACAGTGGCTTTAAAAAAAAGTGGCCCAAGGGTGACTGACAGTTTTAAAGTAACAGTGCCTTCTTCTCTGTTTTGTTAAAGAATGGAAAACGATTACAGACTGGGACTGGGACTCTGCAATGCGTCCTTCAAACCTCCCGGCTTTTGATTAATTTTACTCTGGTTTACTGGGGGTATTTTTGATTCAGCCTGCTTTACTTTGTCCCAGCCCCGCCGGTTTCTACTTCTGAAATATCGAAATCTGGGCTCGAATATTTTGCACTCATTACCCCGTACCTCCCCGCCAGGCTGCTTCTTCGCCACGCTCAACAACTGGATACCTTCTTAAAGCAATGAATGAAACACGTCTTAACCTGTGGGGCTCCTCGAGTAGATTTTGACTTCAGTTCAAAACCAACGCCTACATTCACTTCACATCTTTCACCCATTCACACAGACAAGGGCAACACTTTAAGGGTTTAATCTACACACATAACAAGATGTATCAGTCCCACTTCGCTGCAATAAATTAACTTTACTGGCGACACTCATTACACATGAGCGGAGTTTGGTGTCTCGGTCATTGACATTGTTAAAAATGGTCGGGATAAAAGTTCATTACACACCGGCACATGAAGTCTTCATTTCTGCCTCGTTATTGAAGAGCAAGTATGTTAATCAGCGGAATATTAGAAAACCTCTTGCTACAACCAGTGTCTGAAGTTACTCACGAAAAGTCCCCAGTCTGCCCTGATCTATGTTTCTTTTCTGCTAAACAGCTATTTGCTCGAGATTAAATTCGGTCTGAGCGTGGATATTTTATTTTATTCTTACATTCGGAAATGCTCCTCGCTGCAATTCAACAAAGTAGCAAACCTCTCGCCTCTCGCTCTCTCCAGCAAGGCTCCGCTCCAGCTCGCCAACTGGAAAAACCCCGGCACCGCCAAGCAGTTTTAAACGGGTTATGAACTCACTCCACGTGATAGAGTCCAGATGCTGTCACACAGCCGACACTAACCCAGCATTGAAAATAAAGGGAAGGCAGGCAGCAGGAAAACGAGCCGTCCGTTGTCTACCAGGCTGATTTAAACGGACTATCCTGTTTATGAGTGAAGCAAAGTTGACTCCAATCGAATCATATATTAAAAAATATACAACTCGGGAGGCTGCGGCGCCAGGCGGCTCTGCATCATTGACATGGTTTGCATCTAGGCTGCAATTTTCGTTTTAATCTATTTTTTTTTAATATACTGGTTCCTTGCATGTGAGAGTCGTTGGCTAGGCCAACATTTATTGCCCATCTCTAATTGCCCTTGAGACGTTGGTGGTGAGCCGATTCCTGAAACCCGGCAGTGTAAATGCATCACAGTGTTTGTTGTTGGGAAGTTCCAGGGTTTTGACCCAGTGACAGTGATATAGTTCCAAGTCAGGATGGTGTGTAGCTTTTGGGGGGGGGGGGGGGGGGGGGTGCAGTGGGGAACTTGCAGATGGTGTTCTAACGTTTTAGTTTCGTCCTTTGTAGCAATTAGTAAATATTGTTGACTAGGAAGTTACCATAATCTTACCCAACCAGTTCGAGTGTCATAATCAATTCCTTGGCTCTAATGAACTGTACACAGGTAGTTCCCAATGGGAACATCCAAAACTTTCCCGTAGCATTATATTACACTCTTGTTTATAAATTTTTAGCAATTTTTTTCTGTGCTGGTGTTTTTTGAATTTGTGAAAGATGACACAACATTTTACCCACAGCCTTTGGATGTTAAACACCAGACATTCATCCTCCTACCCCCGCCCCAATGTTTAATGGAATAAAGCGTCTCTAAAGAAACTCACTTGAATGTAAAAACATATTCTCTGGAACAACATTTGTAGAAAGTCGAATTCGTTTTTTGTCCAGATTTCCATAGAACTTAATCTGAGTTGCAAAACAATAAAATCCGCGACAGTGGTGTTCCAGAGAGCGCAGTTAAACAGATGTAAAAACACCACAAAGTGACGTTAGCTCTAGTGTGATCCTACCATTATCAAGGTTGCATTCTGACAACCAACACCACACCCAACAGGCTGATTCTGCTGCTCATTTTTAACTTCCAGATTTCTGCCTTCAGTTACTTTTATCTCATGCGTTCCGTATAATTCCTTCTACAAAGTTAAATAACAAATTCACTATCCTGCCAGCAAACCATTCACTCACGCTGGGTTTAAATTGTGTTAATTAACTATACAGTTCGTGTTCGTTTGAAATTCATAACAAATGATAAAACTAACTCAGAATAGACATAACAGACAAGTTAGCACAAGTATCACTCACTGGTTTATATAACCACCTCTGCGGCTGTGTAACAGCGTCAGATCGGTCGATTTTTTTTAGAGGCAGAAAGATTTATGACTTGATCGTTCCAATATTTAAGGAGTTGCATGCTTTTCTACTAATTATAACTCTTCCCTGTGAAAATGATAGTCGACAATCTCATCAGGTCAATGAATCGGGCCAATTGTTGCACTTTCCATATTTGGAGATGGCAGCCGCTGAGTCGGCAACATTCTTCTCTTAAAAGCAAGTGGTTGTGGATGTACTGGACATCCTCCACTGAACGAACAGCAAGGTAGGTTCGAATGAGTCCCTCTCCCCCGAGTAATGCATCCGTCATGCAATGCCCATGGTTATCTAACGTAAGCATTAAGAATCGTCAATGCTGTTGGGAAAGTTATTCTAGAACGAAATAACAATATTATTTCTATTTAATTGTTGTATATAGATACTACTGACCCCCATCTATTTTCTGTGCAAAATGAACCTTTTAACATCCTTTTGCTACATTTCCCTGTTAAGTTACTTGCCTGATTAAATTTTCCCATTGCCCCTTCCCGTCCTGTTTAAACTGACTTGAGACTTATTGCGTTAAAAGACAATCAGAAGTTATCCCAACAGAGTTGAATTGCAAAAATCTAATAAACTTATTGATTAGCGATGGTAGTTACTAACCACCTGCGGCAGCCCTGTCTATTACTGCTCGGTACATCATGCGTCCTGCACACTCGGCCTTGAACTTCAAAGGATGCTGACGGATAACACTGGGCGGCATCCGGCTTTGAAGCCATGTCATAACACCTGAGCTGTGAAAGTCAGGCTTAGAATGTTGGCCAAATAGGTCAGAGCACTGTCGTTTGTTGTGCTGAAAGAAATTGGGTGGGGAAGACTTCTAAAATCGCGGTGTAAACGCATTCCTGGGCCACATATCTATGTTTTTTCAAGCGCCTATTCAAAGCAAAAAGTCTTTCTAGATCAATAAAACATGTTCACACTTATCACTTCTCTTTGTTTCCAGCTTCTGGCTACTGTATAGGGTTTACTACTTCCAGCTACTTGTAAAGAACAAGGTAAAGTAAACATTGTGCGTGCATGAATATGTGATTTCCGATATTAAAAAAGACCTGAACCGATTGGCAATGCCGTGAGTTGACTACATTCTATGACGAGATGGTGGTTGTAATTGGTAGTATCGGAGCATAACAATGGAAAAATTCTCAAGATGTTTTACTAAGATAAATCCCGTGGAATCACTCCAAAAATACACTAATATGTACCCGAACATGTAAAGACTTTCTTGTACATATAGGCATCACACAAAACGGAATCGCTCGAAAGATGAGCCGAAACGGTTTGTGTGCTAGTAGCTAGCTCTTGTGCCCTGGAACATAAGTCGTCCTCAATCGCCATTCAAAGAGCAACAGTGCAATTGTTTGAAGAATGCACTGCAGATGCCACTGGTGCTTTTGAATGTGACACTAATAAGTAACAGTGGCAGCACATGATATTAGGTACTCAGCAGGTGCTGCATAAAAAGAAACAATCTAGCCAGCATTACGAAGTCTAGTAATTGGAGATCTTGCGGTGTGTCATATATATTCGGATAATGGTTAATAATTGACTTAAATTTTGGATTTAAAAACTAAAAAAAAATTCAATGACTGTTGAATTCCTGGTATGGGAATTATGAAGGACCTGGTATAGGAATTATGTAGAACAAGAGCCTTGTAATTAATTTCGTGGTCCTGTAATATTGACCAACATTGTGAGTTGTTAAGGCGTTAGTATTTGGTTTGGCTTCTTCTTGCAAAAAAAAAACAGATATTGTTACAAGTATTCTTCATTTCTCTGATGGTCCCAACAAGAAACGGTTCAGGGGTAATTAATGCTGGATGCCCAGCAGACAGACTCCACATCTGCTGCCCACATTGCATTGCTGCCAGTCCTGTTATACGCCACCTGCTGGCCTGAGACCAGTATCAGCAGCGTGCTAAGTCATACTGCATCATTTTAGCCATGAGCATGCAAACATATCTAACATTATGAGTATGGTATGTATGCTCTGTCTACTGACACTTCATCCAGCGCTGTTTTCTTGGCAGTTTTTGACAGTGGTGGTTTGTCCTTGCCTTCCACTCTCAGGAGTACCAGCATTAAAACCATGTTGAAGAAACGAGGAAGGCAAATTGGCTCATCTCAATTCACCCACTCAGAAAATCTCCAACCCTTTCCCAAAATGTCTTTTAAATCAGTGCAAAGTTTTACCTCCACTACTCCAACTGGGAGTCTATACCAAGTTTTAATAAGTGAGTGCCTGGGCACTTTTAAATTCTGGCTTGAACCCCATGTTCTGCGAAACCTATTAAAGATAGTCTGACATTTCTTGTTTCGCAATATTTGGCAGACAGATTGACTCTCTGTTACTTTCATGTGGAAACTGCTTTGCATCGGTCAAGTCAATTGGTATCAGAATTGCTGACGTAAAACACGGCATAAATAAATTGCATTTATATGGTCAGAGATATAAATAAGATCAAAGTGATCTAAAGATGTGCTGCACGAATCAGTATGGGAAATACACCAGTGTCACGTCCTGGATCAAAGATTTGGAATAGGAATCGCTCCAGAAAAGGAGGGAGAAAAATATACTGACCATGTTCTATAAAATGTAGTGGGAACTCACAGAAACAAGTAACGGGTACCCTTCTGGCAATGACTAAACACAAGGTAGCCATCCACACAAACTATAAGGGTCATTTGTTTCCAAGACAATGTTTCAACAAACTTTCTTTCCAAGGACAATCTCACAATAGAACAAGCTGCCAAAGAGTGCAATGCAAAACGGACATGAGGATATACGGGAACGTTTGATATTTGTAAAAATATCTTGCAATAACATTTTAAATACTTTCATTTACACTGTTCTTGTCTCTGTTTTCACTGTAAGTTACAATCATGAGTTCGGACGCGGAAATGTCCGTTTTTGGGGTGGCGGCGCCATTCTTGCGAAAGCCTGAGAAGGAACGAATTGAAGCCCAAAATCGACCCTTCGAAGCTAAGACTGCATGCTACTGTGCCGATCCGAAAACAGAATTCACAAAAGGCACGATCAAGAGCAAGGAAGGTGGCAAAGTGGTCGTTGAAACCATAGATAAACAGGCATGTACTTCAGGGGAAAAAATCAGTTCACTTTAGAAAGTTTTAACGGTCACAATTTTTTTCAAATAATCTAAAGTAACTATCTTTTGGTTTTTTGCAGACTTTAACCCTCAAAGAGGACCAAGTCTTCCCAATGAATCCCCCAAAGTTCGATAAAATCGAAGATATGGCCATGATGACCCACCTGAGTGAACCAGCCGTGCTGTTTAACCTCAAAGAGCGTTATGCAGCCTGGATGATCTATGTAAGTGAATCCTCCACTGTAAAGTAAGAGCAGAAATACTTTTTATTGTAAGAAGATTTTTTGCAGAATTCTGAAGCACTATAATTGTCTGATTCTAGACCTACTCTGGGTTGTTCTGTGTCACCGTGAACCCCTACAAGTTGCTGCCAGTGTACAACCCGGAGGTAGTGGTGGGTTACAGAGGCAAGAAGCGTCAAGAGGCTCCTCCACACATCTTCTCCATCTCTGACAACGCCTATCAGTTCATGCAAACTGGTAAACTGGAGACTTCACTATCAATGCAACAATCAACATCAATTTGGCATTTCAAAAAGTTAAATTAATTGTCACTGGGCTGGATTTTCTGGAGGAGTTGATGGTGAATTGCCAGCATTCTGCATTATTGCCTTTTGACAAACAACAGAGTTGGCCCTAAAAAAAAATCATATTCCTGGAGTGTTGCTTAATGATTACTTAGCAGACATTTTAAGCCAAACTTTAAAAAATATTTTTACAATTGGAATATTTACCTTCTACGTTTATCCCTTGTTCATGTCCCAATCTTTAACTTGCTCTGTCTAACAGTGTTTAAAAGTAATTTTATTTTCCTGATGAAAATCCTTTGATGTGATTGGCTGCTGGGACAGCCTGAAGCTATTACTACTGGCCCATGCTGTAAATGCTCAGTAAAGATCACTACAATCAGTTGCAGTGTCACTACACAGAGAGAGGGATGACAGCTTCATCAGAAATATCACTAGACCCTCAGCCAGACTTACTTTATGGCCAGTGGTGAATGCCATTGCTTTTCTGCTGGCTGCAAAATTCAGGCCATTACATTTTGCACAGCAAGGTTTGGCTTTTCTTTTGATAAATCTCGATAGCCAATGATTTGACGCTGATTCACATTGTTGGCAGTGAATTAACTTTGTTCAAAATAAGTAAGACTTATTACATTGCAACATCCAGGCTGTATTTTACAAAGTGTATTTGTAAGCCTTATGACCTAATTTATGTCTTGGATAAAGGTTGTAGAGATAAAGCATCTGCACCACTGGCTGCAAACACTGGCATGTTCACCAAATGGCTTGATAGCACCCCCTGGCCCTAACCCCTAGATATCCTTTTGAGTGTCTCTTCAAGCCTTCCAGGCTGATTGTTTGAACTCTATTTTTATACCCCTTTCTACTTTCCAAAGCCACTACATTACTTAGACCAATCATTGGTTGACAGCCATTCCAAGCATAGCGCACATACAAAGCCCTGGCTTGGCTCGGGTTTCAGTCTAACAACCCTTGATACCGTTTACTTTCCTACTGCTGTAGCTATTATTGGTGCAGCTGTGGCAAAACAAAGAGGCATCTTTTATACTGTAGACATGCACTGGCCTTGATGGCACCTCGCCTTTACTCTTTATCATATTCCAAATAAGACACTTAGCTTTGGTTCGCATGGAAATGAAGTTACCTTTCCTTACTGTTTGCTCTTTTATTTCGGCTCATCTTTTAATTTAAATTATTTAGTCATATTACCCATTACTCTCTTTTGATTGTTTTCTTCTCCTACTACCCCTTTTCTAATGTTATCTACACCAGCAAGGCTTAGTGGTCTCTTATTTTAATGCAGAGGTGAAACAAAACTTGCATATGTATATAGATTTTGCAGGAATTACATGATAGCAGAATTCTAACAAGGACATTTTCTAGTTAAGTGTTAATCCTGATAAGTAACGAGTGAATCTACTGTAGGACTCCCTGATGCTCTTAATTGTTATTTATGTTTGTTTTTTTCTGTTCACAGATCGTGAAAATCAGTCCATTCTGATCACGTAAGATTTTTAAGCTCTCGTACAAATATTTAGCACCTGGAACTTAGGGTGCTTTTGATTTTAAAAATGGGCCTCTTTGGAATTTTTTCATTGTTCCCTCTTCTGCCCCTAGTGGAGAATCTGGTGCTGGGAAGACTGTGAATACAAAACGTGTCATTCAGTACTTTGCATCAGTTGCAGCCAGTGGCGATGCCAAAAAGAAGGAGGCTACTAGTGGAATAAAGGTAAGTCAACAAGTTCTGTTGCAAAGAGATGGTTAAACTGAAGAAAGCCTTAAAAGTGCAGTTATAAAATGACAGGAAATCCCTTGCTGAGAATGTAACAATGCCCTTTGGTAATAATTTGCAGACATGAGAAAATCAGCAGCAGCTTAGCACATCAGAATTGGATGCAATTATGCCATGGTCTTTGATTAACATTTTACATAAAATTATGTTGAAAGTACAGCATGGAAAAATGCCACTGGGCCTAACTGGCCAGTGTTGGTGGTTAGCCCCACAAGTATTGTCGTCATAATCATGTGTGTTCTACCTGTTCCCATATTGCTTTATTCCCCTGAGTGGGGAACATGGAACATGAGGACACAGCCTCAGGGTTGGGGGCTGATCATTTAGGATGAGGAGAAATTTCTTTCTTCAAAGGATTGTGAATCTTTGGAATTCTCTATCCCAGATGGTTGTGAATGTTCCATCATAGAATATATCTAAGGTTGAGCTGAACAGATATTTGGTCTATTATGGAATCAAGGGATAAGCAGAGTGGGTGGGAAAATGGAGTTGAAGCCAAAGATCAGTCAGATTGTACTAAGTAGTGGAGCTGGATCAATGGACCAGAAGGTCTACCCTGCTCCTTTGCCTTATGTTCTTATCTTCCCATTTCTTCAACCACCGACTTAACCAATTACTCATAAATCTATTCTTAAATGTTGACATGGTCTCAAGCACAGCTTGTATTCATAAAGCACCGTTAATGAAACACCTCAAGGCACTTCACAGGAGTGATTATGAAACAAAACATGCCACTGAGTCACATAAGGAGCTATTAGGTCAGATGAACAAAGGAGGCAGGTTTCAAGGAGTATTTTAAAGGAGAAAGCAAGGTACAGAAGCAGGTAGGTGTAAGGAGGGAATTCCAGAGCTTAGGGTCTGGGCAGTTGAAGGCACAACCACCAGTGGTGAAGTAATTAAAATCCAGATGCTGAAGAGGCCAAAATTAGATGAGTATATATATCTCAGAGGTTTGTGGGGCTGCAGAAGATTACAGGAGGGGCAAGACCTTGGAGGTACTTGAAACCAAGGATGAGAATTTTAAAGTTAGGACATTGCTTGAGCAGGACCCAATGTAGGTCAGTAAGCACAGGCGTGATAGGTGAATGGAACGTGGTGCAAGTTAGGACATTGGCAGCAGAGTTTTGGTTGACCTCAAGTTTATGGAGGATAGAATGTAGGAGATCTTACAGGGGTGAACTTAATTGTTGAGTCTAGAGGCAACAAAGGCATGAATTAGGATGTCAACAGCAGATGAGCTGGGGCAGGGACAAAGTCAGGTGATATTGCAGAGATGGAAACAGGCGGTGTTAGTGGTGGCTCGAATATGTGGTCGGAAGCTCATCCCAGGATCAAATATGACACCAAGGTTACGGCAGTCTGGTTTAGTTTCTCAGTGCCCAGGGAGAAGGATCCAATACAAGATGTTGGATAAGCAAGTCTGATAATTTAGAAACCGTGCAGGAGTTGAGAGAAGTGGAGGCAAGGTAGAGTCGGTTGGCCTTATCATGTATGTAAAAAATAACGCAGTGCTTTTGGATGCTGAGGGGTAACAGCTATATGAGAAATAAGAAGGGACCAAGGATAGATCCTTGGGGGACACCAGAGGTAACTGTGCAGGAGTGAGAATGAGAAGCCATTGCAAATGATACTTTGGCTGCAATTAGATAGTTAAGAACGGAGTCAGGCAAGAGCTGTCTCTGATTCTATCTCTGTTAATGCATTCTACAGCCTCACAGCCCACTGAATGAAAAGAAAGTTTCTCCTTCCGTATTCTAAATATCTTATATCTCCAACTCCTTCATTCTAGAGCCCTCAGCTACATTGCTTGTTTTCTGTCCCATTTCTTCAACATTGCTAGCAAATTGCTTTATAATCACATTTATTCCAACAAAAATCAGGCCTGATTTTTCCTATTTATATCCATACCAGTTATGCATTATTATGTTTCTGAGTTTGTTTTTTTTATCCAATTAATTAATTGTTTCATTGTTAATGCTTGTCAAATGTACTTCTAGGGAACTTTGGAGGATCAAATCATCCAGGCTAACCCTCTGCTGGAAGCTTTTGGTAATGCCAAGACAGTGAGAAATGACAACTCCTCTCGCTTTGTAAGTGTTTGGTCAGTAGCAACATAAAGCGTTAAGAATACCGCACTTATATCTACAGGAAATAGACTACAAAAAGCACTTCTAAAGGCACACATAATACTCAGTTTGTGAGACATCATTCAATGTTAACCAATGTTTTCTATAATTCTAATTCTAAGGGTAAATTCATCAGAATTCACTTTGGAGCCACAGGCAAACTGGCCTCTGCTGATATTGAAACTTGTAAGTATTTATCTGCCTCATATGTACTAATTAAAGTTTGAAATGCTGCAATTAATTCATTGGAGAGGCAATGTTCTTAATTAGCTCTGATGCTCCTAATACAGATCTGCTGGAGAAATCCAGAGTGACATTCCAACTGAAAGCTGAAAGAAGCTATCACATTTTCTACCAGGTTACATGCAACAAAAAGCCAGAACTTATTGGTAAGTGACCTTGACATTACCTTTTTTCGAAAGTTCCATCAATTGTTGCTTTTTTAAAATTAATATATTACAAATTGAAAAAATGCTTAAAAACCACCAATTTATGTGCTGTAGTCTAATTCTATTGTTTGATTTCAGAAATGTTACTCATTACCACCAACCCCTATGACTTCATATCTGTTAGCCAGGGTGAGATTTCTGTTGCCAGTATTGATGATGGTGATGAACTGATGGCTACTGATGTAAGTTAAATCTCTATGGCTGTGAATTTAATATTCCAGCAATTTGTCACAGCACTATAATTTGCTGGTTGCTCCTGTTGGTCCCTAGGAAGCCATTGACATTTTGGGCTTTACGAATGAAGAAAAGAATAGCATCTATAAACTCACTGGTGCAGTAATGCACTTTGGTAACCTCAAGTTCAAGCAGAAGCCACGAGAGGAACAAGCGGAGCCTGATGGCACTGAAGGTACATGAAAGCAATTTCATATGGTTAGAAACATTGTAAAGCATCAATAATGATATTTTTGCACCTCAAAATTTAGGCATAAGTAGAACGGGGCGAGGAATATTAGTTCATCAGTTTCCACCTTGACTAGTTCTTCAGTTGATGCACGGATAATAGAACACAATTGTGCCCTCTGTTTGGAGGAGAGACCTTTTGCCAAATCTGTGCTGTTGGTGCATGTCATTCCCCCATGCTTGTCCTTTTCATTGCAACTACACTCAACTGTTCATGGGCTGTTTGTAATGACAAATTCTGCTTGCCAACAATAAGGGATCTCAAATATTCTGCTAATGTTGCTTGTACGGAGAGGATTTGTGAAAAGTGATAATGCACATGCTAGCACCATAGCAGGTTTGCATGGTAGGGCAATATTCGTGTTTCTTTTTTTTTGTGATGACGCTATTCAGCCCATCATGCTTTTGCAGGCTCCTTGGTAGAGCTGTCCAACTAGTCACATTCCCCTGTTCTTTTCCCATAATGCTCTAACTTCATTCCCTTCAACTATTTACCATATTCACTTTGAAAGTTACCTTTGAATCTGCTTTGACCACTCTTCTGAGCAGTGCATTCCAGATCACACAAGTTGCTGCATTAAAAAAATAGTTTGTCCTGACACTTCTGGTTCATAAGTATTTTAGTACCAGTACACGAGAGGGGAAAAAAAAAATCATTCAAGCAATTTGCTTACATTTTGTGATTTGTTTCCAGCATTATTCTTAATTCATCATGTCCAATTGCTCCCAGTGACAATGACAGTCATATTTCCACCAGTGCTTAGCATGCATGTTACACAGGTCAAGTTTGTGAATCACTATTTGAGCATGTTGGGATTTTTCTCAGTTTGAATGGAGACAAGTGTGGAAATTTCACACAACTACCATGGTTCTTCGGTGAAATCCTAGAGACAACACTGGGGCTGAATTTCCTTCGGGCTTGTCCCAATCCAACCCAATAACAATGGTGCAGGTTAAGGAGAAACCCTTATCTGTTACATAAAGTGGGAGCCTGTCACATATTAGAACATCTGAAGGTGCTTCACAGGTTTGATATCAAGTGAAATTTGACATCAAGCCACATGAGGACCTTAGATAAAGGGGTAGGTTTTAAGGAGCATCTTAAAAGAGGTGAGAGAGGTAGAGATGACAGGCTTGGGATGGGAATTCTAGACCAGAATTGGAGAGATGGAGAGGTTCGAATGGAGATTGTAGAAATAAGGTGGGGTGAGGGCATAGAGGAATTTGAACACAATGATGAGAATTCTAAATCTAAGGTGTTGCTGAACCAATAAAGCAACATGGATCCAAGATAAAACTTAGGTGTGGAACAAAATGGCTAGAGGAAAGGAAGACACAGATCAGGTCTAAGACAGATAACTGTGAAGTGATGCATTTTGATTGGATGCATGAAAAGAAGCAATATAAACAAGATGGTACAAAGGGAGTGCAGCACCAGAGATATCTGGGAGTGTATGTCCACAGATCTTTGAAAGTGGCAGGACAAATTGAGAAAGGTGTTAAAAATCTTATGGATCCTTGGCTTTATAAATTGAAATGTAGAATGCACATGCAAGTAAGTTATGCTAAACCAATATAAGTCACAGGCTGGAATATTGTAAGCATTTCTGGGCACCACATTTTAGGAAAGAACTTTAGGCCTTAGAGAGGATGCAAAGGAGATTCACTGGGATATTCAGCAAGTCAGACAGCATCTGTGAACGAAAGAGCGCACTCATCTCCCTGAGGCTAAGTGTTGCCTCAGGGAGATCGGCTACACATTAAAAATCTTAAAAATAGAGAAAAAAAATTCCCTGACATGTCCCCTCATCTGACAATGTCACATGAGTTGGAACATGTCCATCACTTTCAAATACACTTTTATTACATTTTTAAAAACCTACAGGTCCATGAATTAAGTTAATGACTTTGTCAATGGCCTCATCCTATGTCATTTTATGCGTTAGCGAACGGGCCCCGCCCCCCGGTCATGGACCAGGAAACCCTGGCCATAGTGTTTTTCATGACCACTGGATGTTTCAAAATACTTTACATCTAATGAAGTACTTCTGAAGCGTAAGATAAAAGCAAAAAATTGCGGGTGCTGGAAATCCAAAACAAAAATAAAATACCTGGAAAAACTCAGCAGGTCTGGCAGCATCTGCGGAGAGGAATACAGTTAACGTTTTGAGTCCGAATGACCCTTCAACAGAACTGTTGTTGAAGAGTCATACGGACTCAAAACGTTAACTGTGTTCCTCTCCGCAGATGCTGCCAGACCTGCTGAGTTTTTCCAGGTATTTTTATTTTTATTTCACAAGTGTAGTCACTATTGTAATGTAGGAAATGTGGCAACCAGTTTGCATACAGCAAATTCCCACAAACAACAATGAGATGATGGCCAGATAATCTATTTTTGTGATGTTGATTGTGGGATAAATATTGACCAGGACACCGAGGATAACTGAGAGAGAAACAGAGTTAACATTTCAGGTTAATGACCCCAAAGACCTTCAACCTGAAACATTAACTCTGTTTCTCTCCCTGACCTGCTGAGTATTTTCAGCGTTTTCTGTTTTCTTATAGCAGAAGAAGTGAAGGGAAAATTCGATAGAGGTATTCAGAATCATGCAGTATTTTAATGGAGCAAGTATTGTCAGCGACAGAAGGTTTGGTAACAGGGATCTAAGGTAATTGGCAAAAGATCAAGAGATGAGATGAGGAGAATTGCTTTTTACACAGTGATTTTTATGATCTGAAATGCACTGCGTGAAGGGTGGCAGAAGATCCAAAAATAAATTCTGACAGCGTGGACAGACTGGATGCAGGGATGATGTTTCCCCTGGCTGCGTAGGGGGTCTAGAACAGTCTCAGGATATGGGGTAGGCCATTTAGGACTGAGGTGAGCAGAAATCTCTCCAGTCAGAATGTGGTGAACCTGTGGAATTCTCTACCACAGAAAGCTGTGGAGGCCAAGTCACTGAATACATTTAAGAAGGAAATAGATAGATTTCTAGACACTAAAGGCGTCAAGGGGTATGGGGGAGAGTGGGAGTATGGCGTTGAGATAGAGGATCAGCCATGATCATATTAAATGATGGAGCACGTTTGAGGGGCTGAATGGCCTACTCCTGCTCCTATTTTCTGTATTTCTTTGTTTCTATGTTTCAAAATGGCATTGTATAAACGCAGGAAAGGGAAATGTTTTTAGGGCTGTGCAGAAAGGACAAGGCAGTGGGAATAATTGGATAGTTCTTTCAAATAGCTGGCATAGGTATGTTGATTGCTGTCATTCTGTGCAGCATGATTGAACCATTTTTCTCCTTTTCAGTTGCTGACAAGGCTGCTTACCTGATGGGTCTCAATTCTTCTGAATTACTCAAAGCTTTGTGTTACCCACGAGTCAAGGTCGGCAATGAGTTTGTGACCAAAGGTCAGACGGTACAGCAGGTACTGGATTCACCTCTGATACTAAAGAGAGATTCTTGTGAAATTACTTATTAAGATTTAATTGCATCTGCTGATAGACTTTCTGTCACTAATGGATACTTTGTCTTATTAGGTGCACAATTCTGTTGGTGCCCTTGCGAAATCAGTCTATGAGAAGATGTTCTTGTGGATGGTGATACGTATCAATCAACAATTGGACACAAAACAGCCCAGGCAGTATTTTATTGGTGTGCTGGACATTGCTGGCTTTGAAATCTTTGACGTAAGAGACAATACATTACTTTTAGGACGATCTAACCTCCCATATCTACTTACATGGTACTAATTGATATTTTGTGAATGGGATGTCAACACCTAGTGCACAATTCAGGTGACAGAGTTAGAGGATGGGGGGATAATCGCATCAGGGTACACTGATCAAAGTAGTCCTCGGTTTAAAATAATCCATCCCTTATTTTTGTATTTCTGTTATAAGCTTCTATGTACACATTTGAAATGAAAACTGTTTATGTAAACATGCTGTAATTACACCTTTCTGCCAATAGTAGCATTTTAGTTCCTCCATTTGGAGTATGAGAGTTACTGGTGTCAGTTATGGCTTGCTGGCAGCACTCTCATCTCTGTATCTGAAGGATATGTGCTCAAGTCACTTTTCAGAGACTTGAGCATGTAATCCAGGCTGGTGCTTTAGTATGGTACTGAGAGAGCATTTTGTTGTTGGAGACACTATATTTCAGATAAGGCATTAAATAGTGGTTCCTTTTGTAATCTCAGTTGGATGTAAAATATCCCATTGCTATTTAAAGAACGGTAGGGGAATATTCCCAGTGTCTTGACCAGTAATTATCTCTCAAATCACACAGATTATCTGGTCATTGCTATTTTGTGACCTCACACTGTGCAGTTTGCCTTGTTTCTCACATTACAATAATGGCTACAGTCCAAAGCAGGTAATTGGCTGTGAAGCACTTTGAAACATGCGGAGGTCATGAAGGGTGCTATATCAATGCAAGTTGTTTCTTTGCATAGTCACAAGTTTACATAGGCAGTTTTCATTATAATAGTGGACACATGAATTTATAATATAAAACATTAATGTTATGCAGCTATTGTATTATTTTTAATATATTACTAATAAATCTCTTGTTACGATCGGGAACGGATTTCAGATAAAGCTAGGTTAGAGGGCAAGGAATAATAGGAGCTGGTGTACAGTTGCATTGCAATCTTCATTCTGTTGTTATTTTCATATATATTATAAAGTTATAAGTTCACAATTATAATGGGACTGCTGTGTAAACCTCTCACCCAGTCATTGTAGTAGTAGGGTAGGATGTAATTACAGTGTTAATGTAGATGGGCAATTTCCAATATAAATGTGGACATATATATTTGAAAAGGGAAAAATTGAGAGCAATTACTCACAAATGTAAAACAATTCAATACGTTATAGATAGTTATAAATAGCCCTTACCTTCTGTGTGAATTTAGTTTAACAACTTGGGAAATCCAATGACTAAATAACACTTTAAATTGCTTTATTTATTCAGTTCAACAGCTTTGAACAGCTATGTATCAACTTCACTAATGAGAAACTGCAGCAGTTCTTCAACCATCACATGTTTGTTCTGGAACAAGAAGAGTACAAGAAGGAAGGAATTGAATGGGAATTCATTGACTTTGGTATGGATCTGGCTGCTTGCATTGAACTCATTGAGAAGGTAAGGGAATCAAAATGCATTATATATAAGAATTACTGCCAATAATAGAAACAAAACATGATTGTAGCTGTCACAGATGTTTATAATTGACTGAATATCTGATACACTTTAGTCCAATACTTATATATTTCAATTAACAGCCCATGGGGATTTTCTCCATTCTGGAAGAGGAGTGTATGTTTCCCAAGGCTTCAGATACCACTTTCAAGAACAAACTGTATGACCAGCATCTTGGAAAGACTAAAAACTTCCAGAAACCCAAGCCTGCAAAAGGCAAGGCTGAAGCTCACTTTGCCTTGATCCACTATGCTGGCACCGTGGATTATAATGTCAGTGGCTGGCTGGAAAAGAATAAGGACCCTCTGAATGAAACTGTTATTGGGCTGTACCAGAAGGCTGCGCTCAAAGTCTTGCAAACACTTTACACTGGTCATGCTGCGGAAGGTATGTTTTGACCGACTCATAATGGTTTTATTGATTTTGAGAATATGTTGATGAATAGCTAATATTTGTCCGTCATGTTCCGTTGCTAATTGCTAAAACTATTCTTTGTGACTGCAGCTGGTGCAAAGAAAGGCGGCAAAAAGAAGGGTTCATCTTTTCAAACTGTCTCGGCTCTGTTTAGGGTATGTTTTCTTTTTAATATATCAAGACTACATGATTTAGTCATGGAGTAATTATGGCATAGAAGGAGGCCATTCAGCCCACTGAGTCCATGCTGGCTCTGTGGATGGGGGAATGGTGTACATATTCTCAGTATTTTTCTATTGTAATTGAAAAAGTAGAATGAAGCTTCAATATTGGGAACCTTCTGTAACTTTCCCAGGCGGGTTAGAGTGTCTGTTAGAATCAAAGAATAAAGATTCAAGCTTAGGCAGACATTCAACTGCTGGAACAGCCCCATAAATTTGTAACAATATAGTATTGCATTCAAATTCATGGAAATGCTTGTAAAATAGTGAAGATAAGTTGTCTTCTACAGGAAAATCTGAACAAGCTGATGACTAACTTGAGGTCCACTCACCCACATTTTGTGCGCTGCCTAATTCCCAATGAGACAAAGACTCCAGGTAATTGAATTGACTATTTATAATGCAAACAAAACAAATATTGTAGTAAAATGTAGCATTTTCTTTTCCTTTCCTAGATTTTTTATATTCAGTAATGAATATACAATCAATTTGATTTTTGGAATAAAAATGCAGCTAAATCAAAAACAAAGGAATTAGTTTACATCATTTCTGTCATTTCTTAGGTGAAATGGATAATCACTTAGTCATGCACCAGCTCAGATGTAATGGTGTGCTTGAAGGAATTAGAATCTGCAGAAAAGGATTTCCAAGCAGAATCCTATATGGTGACTTTAAACAAAGGTAAGGAGTTATGTAAATGCACAAAGATTCAATGAAAATTAGCATAAAGTGGCACTTATTAAAATTCTCAAATGTTAAATGTAACAGATACAGGATTCTGAATGCAAGTGCGATTCCTGAAGGACAGTTCATTGACAGCAAGAAGGCATCTGAAAAACTCTTGGGTTCCATCGATGTTGATCATACCCAGTATAGGTTTGGCCATACTAAGGTCAGAAGCTGTTTTTTATACGTGCCCGACATTTTACAGTTTGATGAAGGGACTTTGTCACCATCTGAAACTTTTTATTTCATTAAAGGTATTTTTCAAAGCTGGTCTCCTGGGTACACTTGAAGAGATGAGAGACGACAAGTTGGCAGAACTTGTTACCCGCATACAAGCTGTCAGCCGTGGACATCTCATGAGAGTTGAATTCCAGAAGATGATGGAGAGAAGGTGAAGTTAACTTTCATGTACTCCAATATCTTTTGCTTTAAGGGATGGAAAATGAAGAAAGTTGTGCTGTGATACTGTTTGTACAATTCTCTTTGCCATTATTTCCTCCAGGGAATCTGTCTTTACCCTGCAGTATAACATCCGTGCATTCATGAATGTCAAGCATTGGCCTTGGATGAAACTTTTCTTCAAGATCAAACCTCTTCTAAAGAGCGCCGAATCTGAAAAAGAAATGGCGAATATGAAAGAGGAGTTTGAGAAAACTAAAGAAGCACTGGCTAAATCTGAAGCAAGAAGGAAAGAATTGGAGGAGAAAATGGTGTCTCTGGTACAGGAAAAGAATGACCTGGTTCTTCAAGTACAGTCGGTATGCTTTCCTCTTGCACATACGTTCATATACATCAAGGAACGGGATGTTTGATAGAATAATTCAGTGCAAACACGATTACTTAGATAGTTCACCTTCTGTTGAATTTAACGAACATTCAATCCTCCACTGTTTCTCTTTAAAATTTTGCACTCATTCTGAAGGACAGTAAACAATTTTTTCCATTATTTTCACACATTGCAAGTATCAATTAATGAACGACCCCTTTACTCTGCTCAACCTATCTGCCTTGATGCTAGCTTGAGAAGATTTCCTTCCTGGTAACAGCCATCCTTATAATTTTGTTGTGAAATATTGTCAGTTTATGTCAAAATATGGGAAATTCTGTGCTGAGGCTGGTGCGCACTAGGAATGGTTGGGACTACCAAATACATTTCACATAGAACCTGTAAGGATGATAGCATGATTGTAATTTCATTCCAATAGTTTGGGTGATACACCTCAGAGCTGAAGCTTTGGTATCAGTAAAAAGAAATCTACTTTAATATCACTGGTTATGATGAGCCAATAAGAAATGCACTCACTGATCCAATGATAGAAATTTGAAATCAAAGGATAAGTATGCCAAAATTCACTGGCATAATTAGGTTTATTTGCGACATTGTAATTGTTTCAAAACCTTTCCCAAATTAGTGAGATATTGGGTCAAATGTTTGTAATGTGTCACAGGTGGGAATAGAGGCAGGCATGCCCTGGAAATCCCACCACCACAGGGCATTTTGGATTCCCAATGTAATTCCAACTCATTGTGATTTTTGTAAAGAAAGCAGGAAGTGGCCAGCTACTTGCAAAAGGTGGGTCTGTAATCAAGCGTGTACAAACGTACTAATTGTTAACTTATTGAAGGAAAGTTTGCAATTTTTAAGGGGAGGCTAGGGACACACGAAGGGTCTCAGTGCTCTTTGGGACGTTGATCAGTGAGCGCTGGAGCAGTTGGGAGTGGAGGGTAGAATGAGCTTACGTGGATCGTGGAGCATAGCAGGGGTGCAGGTTCATCATGATAATGCAGCTGAAGGTAGGAAAGGCCATTCATGGGAACGGGAATTAGCTACTCTGAATTGGAGATGAGCAGTAATGAGGAACAGCCTCAATGGCAGCTGTGGTAGGTCCTTGGCCATGAGGGACACAGAGATTAGCAACAAGAGACTGGGAGGCAGCAAAGGTGATACTCTCACCATAGGATGTAAAGGATGCATAGGAGGTGAAGCTTCCTTGGAATGTCAAAGCACCAGTGTTGCAGGAAGCCCAACAGAAATAGAATGCTTCACATGATGCTACAGCCTCTAAAACAACATCAGCGGAAGCATCAGAGAATCACGGCAAACCCCCTTGCACAAGTGTCTGTCCTGTTGCTGGGCCACTGATCTCCACTTTCTTCCATTGCAAACTAAGTCAGCAACCACAATAATGGCTGCCAGTCCCATTTAAATTAAACCCACCACATCTGCACCCACCTACACTACCTGTCATTGGATGGCCAACGTGCCATATTACCACTTATTGGCTCTTTGAAAATCACGTCAGGAACCAGGTGCTGCCGCAGTATGAGGTCAGGACCCTGAAATGCTCCCGATGTTGGGGTCTCGATGCAGTAATGAAAATCCCACTGGTTGTCTTGGTTCTCGTTCACTGAAATTTGTGTCCCATGGTTGTTTCATATTCATCCCTGTTATTGAAATGTAATAAGAATGCATATTTTTTTTCTGTCAGGAAAGTGAAACTCTGGCAGATGCTGAAGAAAGATGCGAGGGGCTCATTAAAAACAAAATTCAGCTTGAGGCTAAGCTTAAAGAATCAAATGAAAGGCTAGAGGATGAAGAAGAAATGAATGCTGAGCTCACAGCCAAGAAAAGAAAATTGGAAGATGAGTGCTCAGAACTGAAAAAAGATATTGATGACCTGGAGCTTACTTTGGCCAAAGTTGAAAAGGAGAAACACGCTACAGAAAACAAGGTATGAACACACACACATTCCTACAAAACATAGATTGCTACTCCCTTCCTAACAGCACTGTGGGTGTTCCTACAAGACATGGACTGCAGAGGTTCAAGAAGGCAGCATACCACCACTTTCTCAAGGACAATTAGGGCTGAGCAATAATTACTGGCCTGGCCAGCGAAACCCACATCCCATGAATGAATATCAAAAAAAAATTGAGATATTTATCTGCAGGCACTGGGTGGCACATTATTTTTATTTTCCAGAATATATAGTGATAATTTTGACAATTTTATAGAATGGTGATGCACACTGATGTTTTTCCTCCACCACATAATTAACACATCTATGTATGTTATACACAGTTGGTAGCAATGGAATTGACATATTATTTTGTTCAAACAGGTCAAAAACCTTACGGAGGAAATGGCCTCTCTTGACGAAAGCATTGTCAAGTTAACAAAGGAAAAGAAAGCTCTACAAGAAGCCCACCAGCAGACACTGGATGATCTACAGGCTGAGGAGGACAAAGTCAATACTCTCACCAAAGCCAAAACAAAGCTGGAACAGCAAGTTGATGATGTAAGTGTCTATTACACTGGAAATTAAATATAACTTTCCACAGATTCTTTCTTCCTGAACTCGCTCTGAAAATGTTCTTGCCTTGTGCATCAGCTTGAAGGGTCTCTGGAACAAGAGAAGAAGCTGCGTGTGGATCTTGAAAGGTCCAAGAGAAAACTGGAAGGTGATCTGAAGCTAGCTCAAGAATCAATAATGGATTTGGAAAATGATAAGCAGCAAATAGATGAGAAGCTGAAAAAGTGAGAATAATTGACACTGTTGTTTCAAACTGTTGCACTGCATCATTTTTCTGTACACATTTATTTAAATTGACCTATTTGTATTACAGAAAGGAATTTGAAATTAGTCAACTATTAAGCAAGATTGAGGATGAGCAGGCCCTAGGCACTCAACTGCAAAAGAAAATCAAAGAGCTTCAGGCAAGTCACAATGCATAAATAAAGTTTAGAGAATTTCAAGCAATTTATGTAAAGTGCAAAATTACATAATGCAAAAGTAAAGATATCTAAATATTTATTTTAGGCTCGTATTGAAGAGCTTGAAGAAGAAATTGAAGCTGAACGTGCCTCACGTGCCAAGACTGAGAAACAAAGGGCTGATCTTTCCCGGGAACTTGAGGAGATCAGTGAACGACTAGAAGAAGCTGGTGGTGCAACTGCAGCACAGATTGAAATGAATAAGAAACGGGAAGCAGAATTTCAGAAGATGCGTCGCGATCTGGAAGAATCCACCCTACAGCATGAAGCCACGGCTGCTGCTCTTCGCAAGAAACAGGCTGATAGTGTCGCAGAGCTTGGGGAACAAATTGACAACCTGCAACGTGTGAAACAGAAGCTTGAGAAGGAAAAGAGTGAGCTGAAGATGGAAATTGATGACCTTGCTAGTAACATGGAATCTGTATCTAAATCTAAGGTACGGTTCTAAAACCCTTTCAATGTTGAATGCATTAAGAAATGACCAAGTTCTTTAAATATATGTACATTACTGTGACCATTTCCTTAAAGGCTAATTTTGAGAAGCTCTGTCGTACCGTAGAGGACCAACTTAGTGAGACAAAAGCGAAGAATGAGGAGAACATTGGCCTGGTTAATGATCTATCAGCCCAGAAAGCTCGCCTGCAAACTGAAAATGGTACTCATTGCAATAAAATCGGAATTTCTAGCAGTTATATATTGCTATTTGTGCTGCGTTTCTTAAAACTAGGTTGCTGTCAATCCTTAATTTATTCCCAGGTGAATTTGCACGCCAGTTGGAAGAGAAGGATTCCTTGATTTCTCAACTGACAAGAGGAAAACAAGCATTCACTCAACAGGTTGAAGAGTTAAAGAGACAACTGGAAGAAGAACTGAAGGTATTTCACTGTGCAGGCAATTTGAGTTTGATACACAGGAGATAATGTGGCAAACTGCTTACAAGATGCCAAGTGCGTGAACCAAGTTTTGTGCAGGAAATTTTGGTTCCTATTGTTCCATTCAGCTGATTAAAAATAAGGAAGAACCATAATGCCGTGCACATTATCTGACTAAACGGTTGCTTAGTAGTGCAAGTGATATATTAGACTGCACAGATTGCAACAAATTAATAAAGCATGTATTTGCCAGCTAGCATTATGGTAATTCTTAAATGCTATTTATATATTCCATTGAAATACAAGATTATTTGAACATTTCCACCTGATCATTTCCTTTTATTTGTATCTTGTTTAAAGGCTAAGAATGCCTTGGCACATGCTCTCCAATCGTCCCGCCATGACTGTGATTTGCTCCGTGAGCAATATGAAGAGGAACAGGAGGGAAAGGCTGAGCTCCAACGTGGCATGTCCAAGGCCAACAGCGAAGTTGCTCAGTGGAGAACAAAATACGAAACGGATGCGATCCAGCGCACGGAGGAACTGGAGGAGGCCAAGTGTGTTCTGATCACCATATTCTTTCTTTTTTACATAGAATTTACAATTTGGAAACAGGCCATTCTGCCCAGCTGATCCATAACCATGATTTGTTTGCTCAACACACCCTATCTTATCTAATTCCATCAGCATATCCCTCTATTCCTTTCCCCTTCATGGATTTAGATAGCTTCTCCATGAATACAAATATGCTATTTGTCCCTGTGTTGGAGAGTTCAACATTCTAAGTAGTCTCTGGCTAAGAAGGTGTCTTCCAAATTTTCTTGAAGATTTATTGGTGATTATCGTATAATTATGGCTTCTAGTTTTGGGCTCCCCATAAGTGGGAACATTAGTATATTTAGCCTATAAAATCTCTTCATAGCTTTAAATAATTCTTTTAAGTAACGCTTCACCTCCTCTTTGTTAGAGAAAGGGACCCCAGACCAATATTTCCAGATGGGTATAAGCACTCAGTTGTGGTACTATCCTTGTCACTTTTTTTGCATCTCTTCCAGTGCCTCTAAATCCCTTAATAAAATGGAGACCAGAATTTTGAATAATGCTGTTAAGCATGGGTGTATATATGTTTCAACGTAACTTCTCTGCTCTTCAATTCTATTCCTCTGGAAATGAGTCTCAGTGCCCTTTTTTAATGTGGATTTGTTCTTCCTCCATGATTTTGCCGTATTTCAATTTTGCATACTTTTGTATCATTGTTTTACAGGAGAAAACTTGCCCAGCGACTCCAAGAGGCTGAGGATCAAATCGAGGCAGTAAATTCCAAATGTGCCTCACTGGAAAAGACAAAGCAGAGACTGCAAAATGAAGTTGAAGATCTTATGATCGACGTAGAGAGGGCTAATGCTGCTGCAGCTGCTCTTGATAAGAAACAGAAGAACTTTGACAAGGTGAGATGGAAGCATAATGGTAATGTTTCTGGTATTAGTAATCCAGAGGTCCAAGCCTAATGCTCTGAGGGACATGGGTTCAAACCCCAATTGAATAATAAATCTATAGTTAAAAGCTAGTTCCAGGAATGGTGACTGTGAAACCATTTGTTGATTGTTGGCCTTGCCTATGGGACAGGACACTAGCAGACATAGTGGCACAGTGGTATACTGTCAGGAGGGAGTTGTCCTGGGAGTCCTTACATTGAATCCAGAGCCCATGAAGTCTCATGGCATCAGGTCAAACATGGGCAAGGAAACCTTCTGCTGATGACCACCTAATACCACCATCAGCTTCCATCCCTGCCCCCCAACTGCCTCAGCTGATTAATCAGTACTTCTCCCTGTTGAACAATTATTGGAAGAAACACTAAGGATGGTAAGGGCACAGAATATACTTGGTAGCACCACTACTGACTGAGCTAGTTGAGTCCAGAAGAGCCTAGCTGCTAGACTGGGTATGTGACAGGTGGTGAGGGAATTATTGAGAGGGAAAAACCTACTCGACCTCGCCTTCACCAATTTACCTGTTGCAGATGCATCTGTCCATGACAGTGTTGGTAGGAGTGACCACTGCACAGTCCTAGTGGAAACTAAGTCTCATCTTCACATTGAGGATACCCTCCATGTTGTGTGGCACTACCACTGTGCTAAATGGGATAGGGTTGAAATAGATCTAGCAACTCAAAACTGGGCATCCATGAGGCACTGTGGGCCATCAGTAACAGCAAAATTGTATTCAACCACAATCTGTATCTTCATGGCCCAGCATATCCCTCACTCTACCATTACAATCAAACTAGGGGATCAACCCTGGTTCAATGAAGAGTGTAGGAGAGCATGCCAGAAGCAGCAACTAGGCATATGTAAAAATGAGGTGTCAACAGGTCTACTTGCATGCCAAACAGCGAAAGCAGTATGCAATAGGTAAAGCTAAGCGATCCCACAACCAATGTCTCAGATCAAAGCTCTGCAGTCCTGCTGCATCCAGTTGTGAATGGTGGTGGGCAATTAAACAACTTACTGGAGGAGGAGGCTCCACAAATATCTTCATCCTTAATGATGGGGGATCCCAGCATATCAATGCAAAAGACAAGACTCAAACATTTGCAACCACCTACAGCCAGAAGTGCTGGGAGTGTGATCCATCTCGGCCTCCTACCAAGGTCCCCAGCACCAAGTCTTCAGCCAGTTCAATCCACTCCATATGATATCAAGAAATAGCTGAAGGCACTGGCAAAGGCTATGGGTCCTGACAACATACCAGCAGTAGCACTGAAGACTTGTGCTCCAAAACTAGTTGCGTCCCCGAGCCAAGCTGTTCTACTACAGCTATAAAACTGGCATCTACCTGACAATATGGAAAATTGCCTCTGATGCACTTTCCAAATGCACAGCTTCTACCACCTAGAAGGACAAGCCAACAGATGCATGAGAACACCATCACCTGCAAGTTCCTCTCCAAACCACGCAGCATCCTGACTTGGAATTATATTGCGTTCCTTCACTGTTGCTGGGTCAAAATCCTGGAACTTCTTAACAGCACTGTGGGTGTACATACACCACATGGACTGTAGCAGTTCAAGAAGGTGGCTCACCAATTCTCAAGGGCAAATAGGGATGGGCAGGATGGGTAATAAATGTTGGCCTAGCCAGTGACGCCACCTCCTGTGAAAAGAGTAAAAGAAAATTGGATCTGTAAATCTGAAAGTAGGAAAGTTAGGATCCTTTTCACCTTAGGATTTTTGACAACCTTTGAACTCTTGTATTTTGACAGATTCTGGCAGACTGGAAACAAAAATATGAGGAATGCCAGTCTGAGTTGGAGGCATCTCAGAAGGAATCTCGCTCTTTAAGTACTGAACTCTTCAAAATGAAGAATGCTTATGAGGAAACTTTGGACCAACTTGAAACACTCAAACGAGAGAACAAGAATCTTCAGCGTGTGTTATTTTTCAAATTTAAAGCATTCTTTTGGTCTTATGTATTACTCTCTTGTGCGATCCCAGTTTAATTACTTCACCATTGGTGGCCATGTCTCCAGCTGCCTAACCTTAAGCTCTAGAACTCTCTCCCTACACCTTGCTCCCTCATCACCTTTCCTAAGGAGAAAAATTGTAAAGAAGCTGCTTAAACTTTCCTCTTTAACTAAGCTTTTGACCATCAGTTCTGATATCTCTTTATTCAAATGTTACCTTAGATGTTGGCATCATGCTAATGTCACTGGACTAGTATTCCAGATATTGAGGCAAATGCTCGGGGGATTTGGGTTCAAATCCCACTATAACAGTTGGTAGAATTTAAATTTAATTAATAAATCTGGAATATAGAGCTAGTCTCAGTCATGGTGACGATGACAACTGTCGTTGATTATCATAAAAACCCGCCTGGTTCATTATTGCCCTTTAGGGAAGGAAATCTGCCACCCTTACCTGGCCTGGCCTATTTATGACTCCAGATTCACAGCAATGTGGTTGTCTCTGAAATGGCCTGGCAAGCCATTTGGTTTCAAGGGATATTAGGGACGGGCAACAGATCTGCAACTGGTCTTGCCAGCGGTGCTCGTATCATGTGAATGAATAAAGGAGAAAAAAGGCTCAGTGTTGAACTTTAGTTTATAAAACCACTGCGAAGGTGTTTAGAACAGTTTTACTGCATTAAAGGTGCTATAAAATGCAGATTTTTGTTGTTGTAGAGAAAGCTGACTTGCTGTCAAACATCCTGTTTCTTTAAACAGAGGAGATCTCAGATTTGACTGAACAACTTGGAGAAAGTGGTAAGGCACTGCATGAGATGGAAAAGGCTAAGAAACAGGTTGAGACAGAAAAAAGTGAAATCCAGAGTTCTCTGGAAGAAGCAGAGGTATGTGAATAAATGGTCATGATTTTCATTGTGTTTATGCCATTTCCAACAAATTTGAAGGTGGGTTAAACACACAGAATGCAAGACTTTGGCTTACAACAAATGCACATTCTTTTTTTCTCTATTTAGGCATCCCTTGAGCATGAAGAAAGCAAACTTATGCGTATCCAGCTGGAATTCAATCAAGTAAAATCAGAAATTGACAGAAAGATCGCTGAAAAAGATGAAGAAATTGATCAAATTAAGAGGAACACTCAGAGAGTAGTGGATACTCTGCAAGCTTCTTTGGAGGCAGAAATCAGAAGCCGAAATGATGCCCTGAGAATCAAAAAGAAAATGGAAGGTGATCTGAATGAAATGGAGATTCAATTGAGTCATGCAAATCGCCAGGCTACAGAAGCTACAAAGCATCTCAGGGTTATACAGACTCAATTTAAGGTATTGGCAATGTAGTTGTTTCGTTGTAGTCCTTCAAATACTTGTAATAAATATTAAAATTGAATTAAATGATCTCGTGCAGGCACTAAGTAATTATTTATGACATTAACTAGCGGTCTCACAAAAGTCCTTCAAATACTTGTAATAAATACTAAAATTGAATTAAATGATCACTTGCAGGCACTAAGTAATTATTTACGACGTTAACTAGTAGTCTCTTAAAATGTAAGCAACTGCAGGCTAATGAAAACCTCTCTTTATGCTATTCAGGATGCACAGATACAAATAGATGAAGCTTTGAGGAGCAATGAGGACCTGAAGGAGCAATTGGCTATGTCTGAACGCAGAAGCAGCCTTCAGCAGGCTGAAATAGAAGAATTGAGAGCAGCATTGGAGCAGACAGAAAGATCTCGCAAGCTGGCTGAACAAGAATTGATTGATGCCAGTGAACGAGTACAACTTCTGCACTCTCAGGTAACATGCTGCTGGAAGATTGAAGAGCATTGTTCAAAGGTTTTACGCCGAATAAATGTTTGTTACTTCTTTCGTGTAATGCGAATCATTGTTTAATTTTTAATAGAATACCAACCTCATCAATACCAAAAAGAAGCTTGAAACAGATATCTCCCACCTTCAGTCTGAGGTAGAAGATGCCATTCAGGAGGCAAGAAATGCTGATGACAAGGCAAAAAAATCAATTACTGATGTAAGTTCTAAATTCAAAGTAGCCATTGACACTTAGATATTTCATACTGATTTATGCAAATAAATATTTCATGCTTAATTACTATAAGGCTGCTATGATGGCTGAAGAGTTGAAGAAGGAACAGGATACAAGTGCTCACCTTGAAAGAATGAAGAAAAACCTTGATCAAACGGTGAAGGACCTGCAGCACCGCCTGGATGAGGCCGAACAGTTGGCTATGAAAGGAGGAAAGAAGCAGATCCAGAAACTGGAAGCCAGGGTATGTAGTTTAACTGAATCCTGAATGACATGCCTGAATAGCAGAACAGAAATCTGGAGCATTTACTTTACTTGAAAACATAACTCTTTATACATCCTCCTACCTTAGGTACATGAACTGGAGAATGAATTTGAAGCTGAGCAGAAGCGTAGTGCAGAAGCTATCAAAGGCGCTCGGAAATATGAAAGGAGGGTCAAGGAACTCACCTATCAGGTGTGGAATTAAAATTTTAAATACATTCTAAATGTAACAAAAATGTATCAAAAATTATTGACATTGATATCCCACCTTTCCCTACAAGGTTCAAGATAGGGACTAGAATTACATGTTCTTGTTTTTATTTTTAATAGTCTGAGGAAGATAGAAAGAACCTCCTGAGGCTGCAGGACTTGGTTGACAAATTACAACTGAAGGTTAAAGCCTACAAGAGGCAATGCGAGGAGTCTGTAAGTCATTCTGAATGGCATTTACTTGAGAATGATTTGATGTCTGGTTGTGCCCACTGGAAACGCTTCAGTGCAGTATTTCCATTTCAGGAATTTAATGTTATCTTTATATATTTGTGCCTAATCATAACCCTCTTTGACATCATTCCAGGAGGAACAGGCTAATGTTCATCTATCCAAGTTCAGAAAGGTACAGCATGAGCTTGAGGAGGCTGAGGAGCGTGCTGATATCGCAGAATCCCAGGTCAACAAACTCAGGGCTAAAAGCCGTGACATCCAGGTAAATTTTTTGTTTTAAATGTAGTAACTTATATTGCCACATGCAGTAATCTTTAGTTATTTTGTCATGTACAGTAGTCTTAAGCCCACAACTGTATATTATTCCAATCAATTGATTCCAACTATAGATATTAATGTGCTGGTAGCTGCTGCTTGGAAATCCAACTTCTCAGAACTACATTTAAGTTGCATGGCTTTTGTTTGACTGTAATTATAACAGTCTTGTCCAGGACTGTTGGCATGCCTTGACACAAGCAAAGTAGAGCATTAATGTTAAAAACTTTAATGTTTAGAAAGTGGAGAGAGTACAATCCTCACTCTTTATACATTTAAGGTCATGTAACTAGGAGTTTGCAAATCAGGTTTGACAATGCATTAGATTTGAACTCTAACATTTAAGCTAAACATTGTGGATGCTGGAAACCTGAGGGAGAAACCGAAAATGCTGGAAATACTCAGCTGGTCTGGCATCATCTGCAGAGAGCGAAACAGAGTTAACACTTCAGGTCAATAAACCTTTGTCACAATTGGGAGTACTTAGAGATGTAACAGTTTTTAAGCAAGGCAAGGAAAGAGAGGAGGGATAAAAGAACAGAAAGGAAGGGAATGAAAATTGCCACAGTCC
Organism: Carcharodon carcharias; assembly: GCF_017639515.1. NCBI lineage: Eukaryota > Metazoa > Chordata > Chondrichthyes > Lamniformes > Lamnidae > Carcharodon > Carcharodon carcharias. The sequence goes on from NC_054488.1 coordinate 13,929,598, forward strand.
TAGAGGCCCATAAGATGCTCTCCCATTAGAGAGAGATATGACTGGTGATGACTTCAACCTGATGGTCACCACACCTCAGGTGAGGCTGAGAAGGCAGGGACTTCATGGATGACTTCAGCCAATGTGGGAATTGAACCTGTGCTGTTGGTGCCAATCTACATCACAAACCAGCTGTTTAGCCAACCAAGCTAACCAACCCCCATGGGTGGTCTAATAGAATGGAAAGCAGGAGAAATCAATTGACAATAAGGATGATGTTGCAAGGCAAAAAGAACCAGCAATGGGACCAAGTGAAGGAAAAATGTGTAAGTGGGTAAAGCAGAATTATTACAGAAGCTGCCATCCAAAAGCAGAAGAAAAAGGGGGTAGTGGTTAGGATCTGAAATTGTCAAAATCAGTATTGGTTCTGGAAGGTTGTAAAATGCCGAGTCAAAAGCTGAGCTGGTGATCCTTAGCTTACATTTGGTATAGCATAGGGTGCTGAGGACAGAATGGTCAGAGTGGGCGTTGGGTGGAGAATTAAAATGACAGGTGACCAGAAGCTTGGGATCATGCCTGCAGACTGAATGGAAGTGCTCCATAAAATGGTCACCCAGTCTGTGTTAGTACCCCGTCCCCCAGTGTAGTGGAAAACGCATTATGAGGAACAAATACAATACAATAAATTGAAAGGAGTAAAATTAAATTGCTAATTCACTCAGGAGCATTTGGGGCTTTGAACAATGTGAATGAGTAGGTAAAAGGACAGTTGTTGCATCTGCACAAGCATGGGAAGGTACCATGGGGAGGAGTGAGGCCGTCAAACTTGTGGGTGATTGAGCAGTGGACCAAGGTCTCTTCAGAGGGCTGAAAAGGAAGAGGAAGATGTGTTTGGTGGTGGCATCATGCTGGATGTGGAGGAGATGGCAAAAGATGATCTGTTGAATGTAGAGGCCTGGAATGGGGGAATATGAGGACAAAGGGAATCCTATTGTGGTTCCGAGGGGCTGGGGGGATGGAAGTGAGAGCAGAAGTGTGGGAAATGGAATAGAAATGGTCGAGGGCCCTGTCAACCATAGTGGGAGGGAGAGGGGGCTGGTGTCCTCTATTGAGGGAAGAAGGAGACAAATTGGGAGTGCTGTGACAGAGAAGGGGTGTGGGGATGGTTTAAACTTTATGTTGTTTCATGCTGAAGCAAAGTGAAACTACCTCTTCTAGGGAGATAGCCTCTGCTAGTATGCTGTTAGTTTAACATCACTGCTCAGCAGCAATTGCTTTGTACTGCAAATACACATGCAATTATAATTACAGTTTTTCCTAGAAATTATAGTTCTGTGCATACAAGAACATTTTAAAATACAATTTAAAAACTGAATCTTGTTTATTAATTGGAAAAAAAATGTTTATTTTGCAGAAAGTGGGGCACGCTGAAGAGTAATTACAAGCTTGAAGAGTTCACTGAAGAAATTCACAAAATGTGTATTTCTTTGTAACTTATTTTTCTATGTTATGTTAGACATATTAGTTATGTGTTACCAATAAAGAAAGCATCAACTTGTTGACATTTGTCCTGTCCTAATTTCTTTAATCATGATGAATCAATAGAGAAAAACAAAGAAAAGATCCAATATGTGATCAGTATATTAAAAGTCAAATTGGTATGTAAGCCTATTATATTCTCATATGTGTTGTTAATATTTTATTCTTAAATACAATAAATATAACTGTTGGTAAGGTATATGGTTAAGGTTCCTTAACAACACAGCTATTTATCCAGTGAATAGCTGAGTTAAATAGTTAAGATTGTCAGGTTAAATGCTCAGTTAACCAATTTCATTCCAGCAGGGAATGTTGCCATAATTGCCCAATGAGACGTAGAAAAGTCAAAAGCAGCTAGTGCAGCTCTCCTCCTTCACCACTATAGTTGCAGTGGGCCAAATGATCTGCTTCATAACAAAATAGTAAGGTCCTATGATTCTGTCAGCTGGGATTTGGCACCTTAGGCACTTGATGCTCTTGTTGATCTTGCCCTCCTCAAACTTCCCCAAATGATCACTCCTCGTGTAAGTCTAGAAAATGAATGTAGGTTTAATATTTAACAGGATTAAATTGTCTTGAGGCAAATATTGTGTTATGTGTCCAATCAAAAAGTAAATGTTCTTAATTTAGTGTTAAATATAGAATTATCCAGTACAGAAGGTGGCAATTCAGCAAATTGTGCCTGTGTCAGCTTGTTAAAAGAATTATCCAAGTAGTCCCACTTGCTTGTTTTTTTTCCTGTTACCCTGCAAATACTTCCTTTTCAAGTATATGTCCAATTCTCTTTTGGAAATTACTATTAAATCTGCTTCTGTCATTTTCTCAGGCAGTGCACTCCTGATCATAACTTGCTGCCTTGAGATGGTAAATGTACAAGTTAGAGTTTTGACAACACTGAGGGAGGTAGGAGTGGTGGCAAGTAATGTTTCCAAAATGAAATAGGGAATTTTGGTGGGGTTTATTTGTATATTGACTGTGTTTAATTGTATTCAGGTGATGAGCATTAATTGGGCTTTCACTTGATTACATACAAAGAGACACTTACTGAAACTCTGGTGTGTTGAGTTTTGAGGTGAATGCTTGCAATGTTTCACTCTGTTATAAATTTAAGAATGAATAAAAATCAGCTGCAATTCTATTGTTTACCTGAGGGCACTCTGGAATAACATGGTAGCAGAGAATGGTTGCCTACAGATGAAGGTGGAAAGCTTTTTAAAACAATCCAGTAGCCAATGTGAAAAATGACAGAAACCATGTGTAACTTGTTGGGTCTTGATTACTCTCTGATGTTCTTGGAGATTGAACAATGTGACAATGGAAGAATCACGTGGATATGTGGACACATTTTACGTCCCTACAAAGAGGAAACAAGATCTGGCCTTGGCACTATTGCTTCTTACCAGAAATATAATCAGAAATAAAGTATTTTGTCAGCTGGATGCCCGACAGTTGAGTATTGATGAATGTTTGAAACTTCTATTGGAATTATTGGATGAAATTTACAAGATAGATGACTTATTAAATGCCTATGAGGTATGGTCTGACTTTGTACAATTTGAAAAACAAATGGCTATCCAATGGAAGAATACATAATGGACTTCAACAGACTATATAAAAGAGATCCCTGGTTCAGTCCTAGTGATTAAATTGCTGGACTATGCTAAGTTGCCACATATGGACAGACTTCTGGTCCTAACTGGCGTTTAGTTCTTGGAGAGGGACTCCCTATTATATTGGATATCTGCTGCCTTGAAAAAAAATTCCTGGAGAAACAGTGATTTCCTGCAGTCTTTATGGAACAAATGGGACATTTTGTGATGGCACAAAGAATGGAAAACGTGACAATTGCCGGATTTTAAAATATTGGACGCAGTACGATGGAAGGGTTAAAGACAGGCAGAATGAGGAAGAAAGTGCCTATAGTGGAAATGACTATTACAGCAGAAGACAGAATTGAAACAGCAACAATAGGCAAATGAATGCCCAAGCTTCAGGTGTGATTCAAAATATCATTGTGATGAACTGCCCAAAGTGGAGTGACATGGTCCTCAAAATGGCACAAAGAATTCTGAGGCAGCAGATAAAAATAGTGATGAATCCAAATGAATTGTACTGATCACAAGGAGCTTTAGGCCTATGATGAATGCATTAGTCATGGATTCTTTCAACTGGATTGTGCCAGGGAGTGCTTGCACTTCGATGGAAGATTGATTAAAATGTTAAATAAATCTGAAAATGCTGAAAACACGCAACAGGTCTGGCAGCATCTGTGGGGGAAAAAAAAACAGAATTAACATTCCAGGGCTGTGACTTTACAATCAGGTCACAGTTCAAAGGTCACAGACCTGAAATATGAGTGAAACTTTACAGCTCCTCCCACCGGTGGGATTTTATGGTCCTGCCGAAGTCAATGGACTTTCGAACAGCCCGCCACATTTTCTGACCCCGTCCTGCAGTGACAGGGCTGTAAAATTCCTCTCGATGACTCATGTTTCTTGCTCCACAGATGCTGCTAGACCTACTGAGTATTTCCAGCATTTTCTGTTTTTATTTCAGATTTCAACCATAATATTTTGCTTTTGGTTAAAATGTTATCTAATGTGCTAAATAGTGAAGATTTGTGAGAAGTGGAGGAGCTTCTTGCTTTAGGTTTGGTAGTGACAACACATTGAGGTCACTAAAAAAAAAAGTTGTAATTTTCAGTTTTGCCTACCTTGGTTTGAGAATACATTCAAAAATATAAGTTTGAGTGCTAAATGTGCAGGTATATATTTAGCTCTTCCAGACATGTTTAAATTGTGGTCATCAGAAATTAACACCAGAATTATGTGCTAAATCCAGGCTTTTAAACAAGCTAGTCATATTAGCACAGTGCCCATTTAATCCTGTGTTCACCCTTTGGCCAGAATAACACCTTATGCTATAAGGCTCATACTCAGCATCTAATAGTGATGAAAACTATTTGAGTTACAGCACAAGTCAAGTGAATTGGTCAAAGTACAATGGGAGGTCACTGAAGCTCTATATACAGGGAAAGATCCATTCATTTCATACTCTCATCAGAGATAAACAGTGGAGTGATCATAAAGGTTGCTTGGACTCAGGTTTCTTCATGATGCAGGGTAACACTGAGTGTACTCAACTTGCCTTGCATGCTCTTCATGTGAACTGGGCTGTTTTCATCAGCCAAAAGGCACTCAATTTCCTCAATGTGCAGCTGGCATGTGACCATAGGTAGCATATCATGCAATTTCATGTCTGTTATTTTGCCAGTAGTCACAATTGATTCAGTGGCTGTATGAGAGAACAGTCCTTGCCACCTATGTATCTGGTGAAAAGCTGAGCATTATGAGCATGAAGGAAAGGAGGAAGATGAAGAAAGACAACATAGACAGCCTCTTTCTGCCTGGGCTCTGTGCGATCAAGCTATTCATTAGTGATACCAGTAACCTTAACTTCACCTCCCCATTCACCAAATCCTACACTCCATACCTTTCCTCCATCACTGACTATTTAATGTGATGAAAGTATAGTCATTTCCATAATATTTTTCTGGTTTATTGTGAAGTAGGTTTATGGGGGTAAGTATGGATGATTTAATTACATTTTGAGTGCAAGCTTGAAATCATCAAAAGAAGCCAGGGGCTTGACATACTAATGTGTAAACATGGATGCTGGCTTAGCATGTAAGGTGTGAAGGGAATTTGCAAATTTAGATAAATGAAGAGATGATTTGGATTTCAAGGGGATCTTAGTCTCTTCACAACTAGCCAGGTAGGCAGGGCTAAGGAGTATGTTTAGTTTTACCAAAGGTCACTGAAAATATTGGCAACATGAAAATTTTTATGTTATAAGGAAGAAACAGTTTCAAAGACATAAGGAATGATAGAATTTACATATTTAAAAGAGAGAAACATATATAAAGGAGAATGACAGGTTGTGTGGAAAGAAGGCCATAAAGGATCTAACAGGAATATATGAAATAGCCTTAATGAAGCTTCCAGCCATTTGTGCATAAGTCTGCTATTCAACAAAACTGAAGTTGGACAAAAGCCATTTGGAATTTCACTGTCAAGTGAGTACTGTGTTAACTTGCTGGTTCTGTTTTAAATCTAAAATCTATCTTGGACCATTGCGTTAAAGAGGTTGTAACTGGAGGTCAGGTTAATTAGGAATTTTAGGAGTTATTATAGTAGTGAGTAATTGTAGTCTTATATATGTGCTTGAGATGTTTTAGCTTTTGTTAATAACTATTTTAATTTAATTTTTTAAATCCCTAAAGATCTTGGTGGACACATTACTTCTGAATTCAGTGCACACATCTTCTTATAGAAAACACAAATTGCAAAACCATCGTGATAGCGTGACCAAGCTTTCCTTGTGGATTTGGTCTGCCTCGCACACATCATCAGCCATGTCGTAACACTAACAACAAAAAACCTCACAGGAAATGAAAATCTAAATCCAGTTTAATAACTGGATCCAGTTTAATCCAGATTTAATAATGTATTTAAAATTAAAATAATCAGCCTTGTGTATAACCTTAATGTCTGACATCCATGTGTCCTTGCCTTTCACAAAAGCCTGAAGAGGTTCTGCCTGAATGGCTCTAGCATGAGGGAAGATATTTTAAAGCATTGAATAAAAGCCCTGCACACACACAACCTGCTGTGCCATTTCCGCATATCTCCAAGGCAAAAAACACAACAGTGGGTGGTGCTAGTGCTGGCTGTGCCAGCAATAATTTAAAACAGAAGGCAGCACAAACTTAATGCCTTGCCTGCAACATAATCAATAATTGCGGGTTAATCCCCATGCCTGTTTTGGGGTTTATCTATTTGTAGCAACTGTGGGTATAGCCTCTTTTGCTGTCTATCAGGGGTCAAGTGACATTCCGGGAGGATCCAATCAATGAACCCTAGGGGCAGGTGATCCAGGGTGTGGGGCTTCCTGATGAGAGTCCTGATCGAGCATTTCGCACCTGAAAAGCTCTCTGTAATAAGGTTTATCTGTCTCTTGTTGACACCTGTCAGCTCCGTCAAGTCATTACATTTGGCGACGAGTAAAATAGCTCTGACGTTGTAGATCACCTGGTTACCGTAAGTTCGTCGAATATTGAGAGAAAGAAAATACTGCTCACCAGTCATGCATCTCTCAGCAGAATTGATCCTTGGTGATGCAACTATGGGAGACTGTAGACTGCCTTGGGTTTTATTTCGTAACGAACGAAATTACTGTGGAGGAAAAGCAGAAAGCCATCCTTTTGAGTGTATGTGGCAGTAAGACAAACAATCTCATCCACAATCTGATGGTCTCGAGCGCGCCCAATTCTAAGTCCTTTAATAAATTGGTGGACCACGTGAGAAAGCACTTCTGGCTGAAGCCATCGTGACAACGCAACGTTTTAAGTTTAATTCCAGAGTTAGGGCTCCGGGAGAGTCCATCGCAACCTTTGTAGTGAACCTAAAGCAGTTGACAGAAGCTGCGACTTCAGGACATGTTAAATGATTTTCCACGAGACCAGTTAGTTTGTGGAGCTCAGTTCGACACCATTCAGCGCTGTTTACTCACCAAGGTCGACACTGACTTTAAGCGTGCCTGGGGAATCTCCCTCACCATGGAAAGCACTGCTTGGCAACACATACAGCATGGCGCCCTTCTTCATGTGGGGCAGGAACCTGCTGCTGAGCGTGGCACGAAAACCAGACCCACAGCATCGAAGTGAGATGCAATGTCTGCTGGTGGAAACATGAAGGGGCAGAGCAGAAACACTTCAGCAGTGACTCCAAGAGTGAATTGTTATAGATGTGGATGTGGTTATAGATGACCACAGATCGGACACCTGTAAATTTAAGAAGGCAGAATGCCATTACTGCCATTAGAAAGGTCATGAAGCAAGGCAATGCAGGGCAAAGTCGAAATTGTCCGTAAAGCAGCAAACCAACATGATTAAGTTAAAGAGTACAAGAGCCTGAAACTGCCAACATTGACATTTATTCCCTGCCTCAACTATAGTGGTGGGAGAGCACACTTTCAAATATCTTAATGAAGGTAGAAAGCCAGTAAACGTAGAGCGGACAACAGCTAAATTAAAGACATACAATGGAGAATCTATTCAGGTAAAAAGACATCACCACAGTACCAGTGTCCTACAGGCAATAGTGCTGCCTGTAACCATAGTGAAAGGAGAAGAACCCAGTGTTTTTGGGCGAGACTGGTTACAGAAGATCAAGCTTGGCTGATCTGAGATATTTCACCTTAAAACAGGAAGAGTTCCTGAACTACTAAGAAAATACGACATGGTATTTCGGGATGAAGTTAAAAGGCCTGCAGGCCAAGATTTATATGGATCCTCAAGTGACAACATTTTTTTTTAAGGCCAGACCTGTGCGTTATGCATTGGAGAAGGTGGATGCAGAACTGTGCCAGTTAGAAAAACTGGGCATCAACCAATGTATCCAATTCTCAGAATGGGCAGCACCCATTGTTCCAGCCTGACCAAACCATATGAATTCATGGGGACTATAAATTGACCATTAAAAAAGGCAGCAAAACTAGATAAGTACCCAATTGCAAGGATAGATGACTTAAAAGCAAACCTGGCTGGACGCAAGTCCCATACAAAATTGGACATGAACCATGCTATCAACAATTAGAACTGGATAGCATGTCAAGAGAATATGTGACTATTAACACACACAAGGGTCTTTATGAGTACACTGGCCTAGCCTTTGGAGTATCATCTGCATGCGCTATCTGCAGACGACAATGGAGAGTCTTTTGCAAGGACTTCCCGAATGGTAGTATACCTAGATGATGTTCTGATCGCAGGGTAAAGTGAGACCAATGCTTGGCCAACTTTGAGGAGGTGCTAAGAAGGTTCATGGAAGCCGTCATATGGTTAAAGAAGGAAAAATGTACATTTCAAGTGCTAGAAGTTACTTACTTGGGTCACAGGGTGGACAACATATGTTTGCATCCAGCAGAAGTTCCTCAGTTCCTCAGGGTAGTGTCCTCAGCCCAACCATCTTCAGCTGCTTCATCAATGACCTTCCTTCCATCTTAAGGTCAGAAGTGGGGATGTGCGTTGATGATTGTACAATGTTTGGCATGAGTTGCGACTCCTCAGATACTGAAGCAGTCCACGTCCAAATGTAGCAAGACCTAGACAATATCCAGACTTGGGTTGACAAGTGGCAAGTAACATTCACGCCACACAAGTATCATGCAATGACCACCTCCAACAAGAGAGAGTCTAACCGTCACCCCTTGACATTCAATGGCATTATCATCACTGATTCCCCCACCATCAACACCCTGGTAGTTGCCATTTACCAGAAACTGAACTGCACTAGCCATGTAAATACTGTGGCTACAAGGGCAGGTCAGAGTCTAGGAATCATGTGAAGAGTAACTCACCTCTTGACTCCTCAAAGCCTGTCCACCATCTACAAGGCACAATTCAGGAGTGTATTGGAATACACCCCACTTGCCTGGATGAGTACAGCTCCCACAATGCTCAAGATGCTTGACACCATCCAGGACAAAGCAGCCTGCTTGATTGGCACCACATCCACAAGCCTTCACTCCCTCCACCACCTATACACAGTGGCAGCAGTGTGTACCATCTACAGGATGCATTGCAGGAATGCACCAATGCTCCTTTGGCAGCACCTTCCAAACTCACGGCCACTACCATCACAAGGGCAGCAGATAGATGGGGGTTCCCATGAAGTTCCCCTCCAAGTCACTCACCATCTCGACTTGGAAATATATTGCTATTCCTTCACTGTCGCTGGGTCAAAACCCTGGAACTCCCTTCCTAACAGCACTGTGGGTGTATCTACACCACATGGACTGCAGTGGTTCAAGAATGCAGCTCACCACTACCTTCTCAAGGGCAACTAGGGATGGGCAATAAATGCTGGCCCAGCCAGCGAAGCCAACATCCCATGAATGAATAAAAAAAAGAGAAGTTCAGGCAATAAAAGATGCGCCCTCACCTTACAATGTAGCTGAACTCAAGTACTTTTTGGGTACGATCAACTACTATAGCTGCTTCTTGCCTAACTTATTAACTGCATTAGCACCATTACACTAGTTGTTAAAAAAGAATCACCATTGTTTGCAGAATTCACAACAGGAAGAAGCATTTGAGAAAGTAAAGAAATTGTATTTGTCAAGTTTATTGATATACTAAGACCCATTGGAAGAGTTGATATTAACAGGTGATACCTCTCCGTATGGTGTTGGAGCAGTGTTATCATTTAGAATGGAAAATAGATCAGAAAGGCCTATTGGCTATGTCTCGAGAACCCTCTCTACAGTCAAGAAGGGTTATTCCCAGCTAGAAAAAATAAGGTTTATCAATGGTATTCGGAGAGAAGAAATTCCACTAGTACACACATGGAGAACATTTCACGATTGTGTTGGACCATAAACCATTAATGGGTTTATTCAATGAGGATAAGGCCATTCTGCCAATAGCCTCAGCAAGAGTATAATGTTGGGCTCTGATATTATTGGCGTATGAGTATTCTTTTATGTACCACCCTGGCTCACACATTGCAAATGCGGACACATTCAGTTGTCTCCCATTACCAGGTAGCATTGCATATGCTCCTGTTCCACAAGAAGTTGTTATTACTGAATTTCCTGAATTCGTTGCCTGTGTGTGAAGCAAATTAGAAACTGGATGAACAGAGATCCAATATTGTCAAAAATCAGAGACTTTGTTTTGCAAGGATGGTCAAATGTGCCTGTATCTGAAGATTTGAGGCCATTCCATGCCAGAAATACAGAGTTAAGCTGTCAAGATGGAATTTTGTTGTACGGATCAAGAACTGTCATCCCTTCACAAGATAGAGAACCACAATTGACAGAGCTTCACAGTGCACATCCAAGCATATCAAAGATGATAATGCTTGTGCTACGCTATGTCTAGTAGCCAGGCATTGACAGTGACATTGAAAGAATGGTCAAGAACTGTCTCCATTGTCAGCAACAAGAGAAGTTGCCTGATCCAGCTCCTGTACATCTGTGGGAGTGGCCTGGTTGACCCTGGGTTAGACTACATATTGATTATGTAGGACCATTCTTAGGTACTATGTTTTTGCTGATCGGAGATGCACATTCTAAATGGATGGATGTATACAAAGTCAAATCTTCAACGTCGAGCGCAATTATCAAGAAGCTATGTCACTGTTTTAGCATACATGGTCTACCTGAAATCTGATAACAGTACAGCCTTTACCAGCACAGAGTTTCAGAAATTCATGAACCTGAATGGAATCAGACATATTAATACAGCCACTTACCATCCCTCATCGAATGGTTTGAGAAAGCTATACAAACTTTCAAGGTTATCAGTAGGTGCTCTAGAACTCAAATTTCCCACTTTCTTCTCAGTTATCATCTAACACCACATTCGACTACAGGTTCAATACTGTCTGAACTACTGATGAATTGCCGCCTATATACACAATTAAGCCTAGGGTTTCCAAATTTAGAGGGGCAGGTATAGCAGAATCAGATTAATCAAAAATTGAATCATGAAATGCACAGCAAAGCTTGCACATTCCGCGTACGTGACACGGTATTTGTACGAAATTTCAGAAGTGGAACTTGTTGGGTCCCTGGAACCAAAATCTCAAAGACTGGTCCATTATCTTTCCAAGTACAATTGGAAGATAAAATCTTTTGTAAGCACATAGACCATATTCATGTCAGAGACATTCCAACAACCAACTATTCCGCCTGTGATTAACGTCGAAACATTGATTCCTGAGGTGACAGATCAACCCAGAATGGACATGCCTGATGTCTGGGTAAAGTTGCCAAACCCAGAACTGCCACTTTTTAATGATTTCTCTCATGCTGCAATTCCAGATCCTGTTGAGGAACCTCAAGTGGTAGAGCTACACTGCTCTAGATGTATAAGGTGAGCAACTCAGAGACTTGATCTTTAATCACCTGAAGTTGTGTATATGTATAGGTCGTTGGATACTCAAATGTTTCCTTGTAAATAGAAACTGTAAAAAAAACTAAAGGGGGAGGAAATGTAGTAACTGTGGGTATAGCCTCTCCTGCTGTCTATCACGTGATGTTCCAATAGGCTCCGCCCAATGAGCCCTAAGAACGGGCAATTCGAGGGGTGGGGCTTCCTGATGAGAATCCTGATTGAGCATGTAGCACCTGAAAAGCTCAGTGCTAAAGTTTATCTGTCTCTTGTTGAAACCTGTCCGCTCCATCAAGTCATCACAATAATTTGGCCCTAGTGTAATTAGAATTGGAAGGTTGCAGCCTTACGTTATTGACTACCACCCAGCTTATTCTGAACATCCGCACTCTTTTGAGTTTAGCTTGTTACCAGTCAGCATGCTTCCATTGCACATACTTCATTTACTGTGTCCTTCAGAACACCAGACAAGTTATACCCCCGATGTTAATTAGCTGCAGAGGTTACACAAGAGGAGGGGATGGAAGGTTTTCACCAGACTGACTGCGGGAAATATTCGATGCCCAATTTCGCAAGACATTCTGAGTACGTGGGTGTGCGCTGAGCACAAGCACCAGCAAAGCACAGGCATGGTAGGCCACCACGCATCCGCAAAGCAAGGCAAGTATGACCACCCGGGTTGCGAGCTCTGCCCCCAGGTTGTAGCCCAGGTTACTGGGTCGCTGCCATCCTTGGGGCATCACAGGACCAGTTACTGGGCTAAGGGTCCTGTGGGAAAACAGAAAGTCTGTTCGTTACTAATAGCCCCAGCCTGTTTTCAGCAATGCTTGTGAACGGGGTGGAATCAATTTGGGAACTAGAAATCGATTTTGAGGTACTTTTTGGGAGACAGCTTGAGAGTTGGTAGTTGACCCAAAGGACTGGAATCCCAAACAAAAAATGATGATGATGGAAACACTTTGCCGAATAATGACCGTCTGAAAGAGGGAGGTAGTTTTGGGTGTAGTTTATGTTTCATGTGTAGGTAATGATGAATGGGCAATACTTGATTTTATAAAGTGGCTAATACTGAATCAGCCACCAGGTAATCACCCTGAACATTGGATGAGGCAAAAAACTGGTGACCTATTCAATATGGTGTGGTTTATACCATCGTTCAAAGTTAAAATTACCACCTGAAGAGCCCCATCTCAAATTTTAGACAAACTTTCTCCTTCTGATGTTGACTGGTCTAATGTGTGATTCTAGCATTTTCTATTTTTATTTCATATTTCCAGCATTCCTTTTAATCTCTGAGTTTGAATTACAGTTTGCTTCCCAAATAGGTTAAAATGTGATGTTGCTTTACTTTTAGAGTCTTTCTCTGAAAGAAATTTGCTTTAAAAAAAAGTAGAGTGCTGATCAAGGTGATTCGTGTTAGGGATGAGAATTGCATTCCAATCTTGTGTCACTTGTGTCAGTATCAAAGCCTACAAGGTCATTTACATGGGTAAATCCAGACTAAATTTCCCTATTCTGTCCCACATTAGCTTAGTCCTAGAGCGATAGACAATTTAATCCTACCAACTAAAAGAAGCAGAAAGTTTGTAGTGTAATTATGCCAGTTCCATGAAGGTAGAAATATACTCAACACCGAGGAATGGAATTTACCACAGCACTCCAACTAGGAACTAATGCATAATTAACAAACATTTTTCTTCGTTATTATTATTTTCAAGTTAGGTGTGTTCATGGATCAGCATCTGTTGGACTCCAGTTGGGAAGAAGGACGGGGGCAACCATTGCTCTGTAAGTGGTCTGGAAGAGAAGCTCTAGAGTATGATATTTGCTTTAGTGGTATAGTCAAGGAGGAAAGTATTTATGAAGTGAAGATTAATTGTGTGGGACTAGGGAATAAGTACCTTAACCAACACATTTTGTTGAAATTTGAGTATGTACATGGTGAAGTGGGTTTGAACAGAAGAACATAAGAAATAGGAACAAGTGTAGGCTAAGCCTGCTCTACTAGTCAATGAAATCATGGCTGATCTTCTTCATCAACTGCACCTTCCTGTCCTATCTCCATATCCCTGGAATCATTTAGTGTCGAAAAATCTATCAATTTATCTCTTGGATATACTCAAGTACAAAGCATCATTATCATCCTGGAGTAAAGAATTCTGAAGATTCACAGCCACATGAATGAAGAAATTTCTCCCCATCTCAGTCTGAAATGGCTGTCCAATTACCCTGAGACTGTGGCCTCTACATCTATATTCTTCAGCCAGGGAAAAAGAACCTCTCAACATCCACCTTTTCAAGCCCTCTTAGAATCTTGGGCTCTGAATACTAACAGTACTCAATCTTTCACCTTCTATAAAAATATTCTATTTTTCTATTTTTCCTACCAAAATGGATCATTTCACCATGTTTTATTCCATCTGCCAAGACCTTGCACATTCACTTAACCTCTCTATATCCTTTTGTAGCCTCTTTGTGTCCTCCTCACAACATATCTTCCCACCTGGTTTTGCATTGTCAGCAAACGTGGATACATTATAATTGGTCAACTAATCTAAGTAATTTATAGAGATTGTAAATAGCTGAGGCCAAAACACTGATCCTTGTAGAACCCCATTAGTTACAACCTGCCAACCTGAAAATGGCTCATTTATTCCTGTTCTCATTTTTCTGTTAATTAACCAACCTTCAATCCATGTGAGTATATCAGCCTCCCCACTCCACATTTATTGAGTGCTTTCTGAAAATCCAAATATATCCGATAGGTTCCCTACATCTATGCTGTTAGTTACAACTTCAGTAAATGCTGACAGATTTGTCAAACATACTTCCAATTTCATAAATCTGTGTTTTTTATTCTTTCATGAGATGTGAGCATCACTGGCAAGGCCAATATTTGTTGCCCATCTCTAATTGCCCTTGAGAAGGTAGTTGTGAGCCACCTTCTTGAACTGTCACAGTTCATCTGGTGTAGGTACATGGGGATGGAGTTCCAGGATTTTGATTTCATGACATTGAAGGAATGGTGATGTATTCCCAAAGCAGGATGGTGTGAGAGTTGGAGAGGTATTTCAAGGTCATAGTGTTCCCATGCATCTGCTGCCCTTGTCCTTCTAGGTGGTAGAGTTCTCGGGATTGGAAGGTGCTATTTATTGAACATTGGTGAGTTGTTACTTTGCATCTTGTAGATGGTACACACTGCTGTCACTGTGCATCAGTGGTGGAGGCAGTGACTGTTTAGGATGGTAGATGGGGTGCCAATCAAGCAAGCTGCTTTGTCCTGGATGGTGTCAAGCTTCTTGAGTGTTGTTGGGGCTGCATCCAGGCAAATGGAGAGCAATCCATCACACTCCTGGCTTGTGCCTTGTAGATGGTGGACAGGCTTTGAGGAGTCAGGAGGTGAGTTACTTTCCACAGAATTCCCAGCCTCTGATATCTATTCCATTATATTTTATATATCTGTTCCATGATCTTCATATATTATCTAGTACTACTTCATCATTTTCTAACTTTGCAACACTATTTGCAGATTATTAAACTCACTATTTCTTTGTTTCAGGAGTCAGACTGATTCTTGACTTGTTTTCTCTCCTCCTCCAATTTGTACAGTTGCATATAGGGCTTGGCTTTCTTACAATAAACTCTAAATTTTCTTGGGTGCTTATGGACTTGCTGCGCATTTCAAGAGTTTGCATTTTTGTTTTATCTAATATGCCCTAAAAATGGTACATTTCAAACTGAAGAGATAATGCCTTGGTCTAGAAATTCAGGGATGCTCATTTTCAGGCACAAGGGGCAAAGGGCACAGTGTCTTTGCTGAATGGTGAAGCCTGTTGCACTCCCAATAATGGACTACAAGCCTCATTTCGATAAACCAGGAGACCTGCCTGTTAAACTGCCAGCTCACCTGAGAAGTCTCATTGAAGGTCAGGCTGTAGGAACGCTAGCAGCAGACTTCAGATGAGTGAGGACGATGATGACCAGAGTCCAGTTGGTGGGAGGAGCGGAGTGCTATGCAGCTGTCGCTGGGGGCAGCGTGGGGAAGGTATTGCTTTCCTGAGAGTGGACAGTTAGAAGCCAGGAGTTCAAGGGGTGAAATAAAGTACCATTGCTGGGGTGGAGGAGTGATTGGTGACAGGGAGACCTTGGACAAGCTGGGATCAATTGCTGATTGGGGATTGAAGGTGGGTGTTGGGAGAACATCAAGGCCACATTTGACCAAGTGTGGCATCAAGGAGCCCTAGCAAAACTGGAGTCAATGGGAATCTGGGGGAAAACTCTCCATTGGTTGGAGTCATACCTAGCACAAAGGAAGATGGTTGTGGTTGTTGGGGGACAATCACCTCAGCTCCAGGACATCACTGCAGGAGTTCCTCAGGGTAGTGTCCTCGGCCCAACCATCTTCAGCTGCTTCATCAATGACCTTCCTTCCATCATGAGGTCAGAAGTAGGGATGTTTGCTGATAATTGCACAATGTTCAGCACCATTCGTGACTCCTCAGATACTGAAGCAGTCCATGTCCAAATGAAGCAAGACCTCGACAATACCCAGCCTTGGGCTGACAAGTGACAAATAACATTTGTGCTACAGAAGTGCCAGGCAATGACTATCTCCACCAAGAGAGAATCTAACCATCGCCCCTTGACATTCAATGGCATTACCATCAATGAATCCCCCACTAACAACATCCTGGGGGTTCCCATTGAACTGAATTAGCCATATAAATATTTGTGGCTACAAGAGCAGGTCAGAAGCTAGGAATCCTGCGACGAGTAACTCACCTCCTGACTCCTCAAAGCCTGTCCAGCATCTACAAGGCACAAGTCAGGAATGTGATGGAATACTCCCCACTTGCCTGGATGAGTGCAGCTCCCACAACAACTTTCAAGACAAAGCAGCCCACTTGATTGGCACCACATCCACAAACACTCACTCTCTCCACCACTGACGCACAGTGGCAGCAGTGTGTACCATCTACAAGATGCACTGCAGGAACTCACCAAGGCTCCTTAGACAGCGAACTAATAAAAAAAAAATCAGGCCTCAGGCCAGAGCTGAGCAATTGGCCAGATGGAGTACAGGTGTTATTTGCCCGCCTGTTTAAGGTGATTGTAGCAATTGATGCAATAGGAGAGTGGGTTGGTGGTGTGATTGGTGGTCAGCAAGGTGGGGGGTTTTGGACAGCACTTATAGAATGTAGGATTAGGAATTGTACTCCGTCCCTGCTGAGTATCTCAGAATTTTGTACATTCAGCTTTAGAGGGGATTTTCCTAAAGGTTGGCGCCACCTTGTGCTTTGTGAGTTCAGCACATGGAAAGTGAAGTACTGTGGCATTTGAAAGTCAAGAATGAGGCCTGTAAGAATAATAAAAAACTATAAATTCTGACCGTTCCAGTAATGCAATAAGAAAATAAGAATAATGCAGAGAATATTTTGATTTGATTTTAAAAATTTCATTTGTAATAAATGTATTTTTAGAACTCAACTTTTCTCCAGGCATTAGTGTTCACATTCAAGAATAACAACAAAGAATTTTTAGAGTTGCAACTTTATTTCTATGAACAGGACTAATTCATATTTGTTACAAAACTGTGTCTCAAAGCATTGCACATTTTGCATATTTCTTCTGTGGAATATTTCGACATTTTTTTCTACTCTTCGGCTGCCTAATGCAAAAAAGAAAGTGCAAGTTGTTAGGTAATACAATGACAAGAGTGCTTTTAAAATAATATTAATGTAAACTAGAAAATCAACCCAATATTTTGAATAAAGCTGCAGGTACACTCAAAGGTACTAATTTTAGCCTATTCTGTATCTAATGAATGCCATGTTTAGCTGCTAGACCTGAATGATACTACCAGTACACTTGTAGTGTCAAATCACAGAGTTGTTACGGTGCAGAAGGAGGCCATTCAGCCCATCGTGTCTGCACCAGCTCTCTAAATGAGCATCATAAATAGGAATTTAAACTATGCATCAAACAGGATTTCTGCTAATCCAATGCAAACTCCAAATGATGCAAGACTACAGTGGAAGTCAATTGGCAGGCCTGACTCCCAGGGTCTACTGCTATTTTCAGGCTGCCATGCACTCAAATGGCTTTGCATTAATGTGAAAATGGATGGTTTACTGTAGCTATATTCTAATTCAGTATTTATTTATGTAACTTAATCCATTTTTAAATCATTTGCATCACCTTGCCAGTGCCAACATCGCGGCTTTTAGCCCTAAATTTGTTGACTTGTGTTTCTGCTATATCAGCACGTTCTTCAGCCTCTTCTAGCTCATGCTGGACCTTCCTAAACTTGGAGAGGTGAACATTGGCTTGCTCCTCCTAAAGAAAATACATGCAAGAAGTATCAGTACAAAATTGCTCAAAATGATGAACAGTCACTGAAAAGTGCATTTAAATGAAGAACTAAGAAATAGTAAATATATTAAATACACTTTTACAACAGTCTAACTTACAAGATTATAATTAAGCTCGACATAGAATTTTAGGTAAGGGACCTTTGGTTTTAAGTGCTGACTTGTGCAAAGACATGAACACTGGAAAGTTTGAAAATATAATGGACCATCAACCTGAGACCTATCATGGAGATTCCAGACCATCACTGATTCCCTTAAACTCACCAGCTATCCACTGGGGTTCCTGTGCCAAGACAAATTCGGTCAGAACATGGCAGCTGTAAGTGCGTTAGATAGGTATCATTTGAGGAACAGTTGACAAGGCTGCTCTTTCTCATAAGTGCTAATTTAGATGGAGCTCAAAAACAGCATTTGTTTATCACAAAAGCAAAATGCATCAGGTGATAGGATCTGAAATAAAAACAGAAAATGCCAGAAATACCTAGCAGGCCAGACATTATCTGCGGAGAGAGAAACAGTTTTAATGTTTTCAGTCAATATTCTTTCATCAGATGAAAGATCATCGAGCTGAAACATTAAATTTGTTTCTTTTTCTCCACTGATGCCTGCTGAGGATTTACATCATTTTCTGTTTTGTTTATCATGTTAATGCTCCTCCTGAATTAATGGATCTATCACTGCCATCATCACACAGAGAGCTGCCTGCCAATCTAAGTGTACATGCCTCGCAGGAGAAATCTGTGTCCATGCAACCTCCTCACATAATGAGAAAAGAAACACTTTAGAGTTATTGGAGGAGATTCCTTGCGGCCAGAATGAATAAGCATGCAGTGCGGTCAGAAAAACTCAGGTTGACTCTTAGATGGTTACAGCACAGAGGGAGGCCATTCGGCTCAACATGTCCACGACGGCCAACAAATATCTGACCACACTAATCCCATTTTCCGGTGCTTGGCCCATAGCCCTATGGCAACACAAGTTATGGGAGAAAATTGAAGGGCACGAATTGCCTAGCTGCTAATAGCATGAGGTCTGCCAACATTTGCATACTGGTGCCTTAGTCCTTTCCTTAAGTACTTTTTGCAAGATGATATTTACATATGTAACATTAGCAGAAGTCAAGAAAGGGCATTCTAAAGAAACAAAGAATGAAGTATTGATCAGGCACAATAATAAACAACCTAAAGTCCCCAAAGAAATAAGGGAGATAGAGGAGACTTAAGAATATATTTTTGAGAGCTCTCTGAAGAATTGATCTTGAATTCTGAAGATAACAAATGTTACCTTAGCATTACAAAAATGGGAGAAATATGAAACTCAGAATTACTACATCAATAGAGGTGAAACTTGAGGGTTTTGTACAGAATGCCATCAGTGGTCATCTAAAGAATCAGAGGCCATAAAGATTGGTCAGTGTGGGTTCAGGAAATAATCATGTCTCACAAATCTGCTGGAATTCTTAGAGAAGCAAATAAATTAGCAGATGAGGGTCATCTAGTGACACAAAAGAATTTTCCAAAGTCAAATAACAGATTATAGACTTGTAACAAAGGGGAAGCCTCATGGAATGATTGTGTGATGAGAACATGTAATAGGGAGCTGAATGATAATGGAGAAAGCTCTGTATGAGAGCCGGGATTGTGGAGATTGAAGTTTATATGCTGAATTTTGCTGTCGGCGAGCAGGGGGAGGGGCCCACTCGCCGACACGCAAAATGACGCGAGATGATGTCGGGTGGAACCCCCGATGTCATCCCGCCCCATTTAAATCTTCAGGAAGGCAGGCCCGCAGCAAAATCATCTGCAGGCCCGCCGACCTGTCAATGACCAATTGAGGCCATTGACAGGATCATTAAAACAATTAAAGGACCTGCCCGTCCAACCTTAAGGCTGGTGGGCAGGCCAGGAGCCCCGGCGGGGAATAGAAAAAAACATGAAACCTCATCCACTGGCGGGATGAGGTTTCATGTTGGGATTTTAAAAGTTTAATAAAGTTTTAGTGAAATTTATTAACATGTCCCATCTCGTGTGACATTGTCACATGAGGGGGACATGTTAATGATTTTTTTTTCTCTATTTTTAATGTTTATACAACTGTCAGCGATCTCCCTGAGGTGGCACTTAGCCTCAGGGAGATGTGTGCTCTTTCGTGCGCATGCGTGAAAGAGTGCACTCTCGCATTTGGGGAATCTCCACCCCCCCCTCCTGCACAGGAAGCACATAGCGCTTCCTGTCGGATGTCACACTGGGTGGGCCTTAATTGGCCCGCCCACTTAAAATGGCGGTGGGGCCCGCTTCTCCAGCGGGGATCTGCTCCCCGCCCGCCAGAGATTGGGTGGGGCCCACCCGCCCGGTAGACAGAAAATTCTGCCCTATCTGTTCTGAGACATCTGCTGTCGCAATATATATAAATAATTTGGTCGGACAGCTTTTCTTGTGTAATATTATAAAATTTACTGTTAGTGTGGCCAGATGGCAAATATAAGGGTCATAAAAAGAATCAATACATCTAAGCCAGCTAAGTAATAGCAGCAAATGGTAGGTAATTGTAAAATAATGCATATTGAAACACGGCAAATGCAAAGCCAATGAAAGGATGTCTCATCAGCAAAGATAAAGAAGGACACATTAAGCTTTGATGATCAAGCATTCACTGTAGATTTTCTGTAGTTAATGTGAAACCCATGTGTCAAATTAACCAAATAATATATCCCAAAGATTATTTAATAATAAATTGAGAGAAGTTATTCTAGTTTTATGCTCATCACCAATGAAAACGTATTTGGAATAACGTGGGCAATTTTGGCACCCTGTCTTTCAAAGTACACTGATGCAGCAGCTTCAATAAGTGAAGTAGGATTACTGCACCTCAGGGCTGTTTCCTATGAGGACAGACTCACAATGGTGGGTTTTTCGTCAGACAAAAGAAATTTGAAGGACATGGTTCAGGTTTTCAAAATGTTGAGAAACATAGTTGACATAAATACAAGCAGCCTATTAGATTTAGACCACAAGCACAGAAATAAAAGAACTGTTTAAAGTTCAAAAGCCTAAAGCTGACTCTCAACAAAGTGGCTGCATTCAAAAGGGGCCGGATTAATGACTGGTTGGAGACAGGAAAGGAGGTTAGCACAATAACCAAGATGATCACTTATAACATTAACCAGGATAGTCTGTGCTTTTGACATTGGGGCCAGGAATATGTGTAAAGCAAAATTAGATGTAGCTAAATGGTACAGATGGGGCAAAAGACGAACTTTGCCTTTGGATTCCTTTAGGGTTTAGGCAGAATTTAGAACATTCCTTTGAGAATAAACTAGACAAGTAGATTTCTTACTAAGGCAGTTTATCAATAGCTTGTGGAAAGAGGTTTGATAAGCTGAAAGGTCTTTGCTCATTCCAATGTTTTCATATGCAAACATGAATTAGTGATACTTGGTAGGTACAATAACTTGTATATTCATTGCAGCTGTTATTAAAAAAAATTATTGAACCACTTAACTATAAATTTCTGTACTAAGACAATTTCATAAAAATATATTTTAAAAAATATAAATGTGCCCAGAGTCCTCTATGTATATATATATGTATATATATATATACTTTTTTTGCCTTTGAGGTTTAAAAGGGAAGATTACTTACAGACTCCTCACATTGTCTCTTATAGGCCTTAACCTTTAGCTGCAGTTTATCAACCAAATCTTGCAGTCTCAGAATATTCTTTCTATCTTCATCTGACTGAGAACAGTACAAAAGAACACAATTTGTCAATACATCATGAAACCAATAATTAGCCTTGGTGACAATGTATTGTCCCTGCAGATAATAAGATTATACAGAATTCATTGGCACAAGAGAAAGCTGTGCAGTACCTGATAGGAGAGCTCCTTGACTCTTCTTTCATATTTGCGAATACCTTTGGTGGCATCATTGCTTCGCTTCTGCTCAGCTTCCAATTCATTTTCCAACTCACGTACCTAAACCAGTCACCAATTTGTAGTAATTGCTTTATAACCATGCGAATTTTACAATGCCTTTTCAGATTATTATTTTCCCCAAATTGGTTCAAATGACTTTTTGTCACAAATATTGATTTGCAGCATAACACAATCATGCCACTTACCTTAGCCTCCAGTTTCTGAAGTTGTTTCTTTCCTCCTTTCATTGCCAGCTGCTCAGCCTCATCCAGGCGGTGCTGCAGGTCCTTCACTGTCTGCTCAAGATTCTTCTTCATTCGTTCAAGGTGGGCACTGGTATCCTGTTCCTTCTTCAGCTCTTCAGCCATCATGGCAGCCTTGTAACCGTGAGGTAATGGGGCAAATCATTATTCACGCTTAAACTTGAAATAGCACCGACAAAGTAATTCCCTTATTTCAATCCGCATTTGTACAAATAGGAATAAATAGTTAACTTCAGGCTTACATCTGTGAAAGCCTTCTTTGCTTTTTCCTCAGCATTCCTTGATTCCTGAATTGTATCTTCCATTTCAGTTTGGAGATGATTCAGGTCAGCATCCAGCTTCTTCTTGGTGTTGATGAGACTTGTGTTCTGCAGGAAAAGTCAGTTTATAAGAACTTGTTTTGCAGAATGTGTAAACTGTTGGAGAGACTGCATTTTTAGTTGGTCCAAAGTTGACAGTGTGCGGACAAACCTGAGCGTGCAGCAGCTGTACTCTCTCAGTGACATCAATAAGCTCCTGTTCGGCCAGTTTGCGAGATCTATCTGACTGTTCCATTGCTGCCCTCATTTCTTCAATCTCAGCCTGCTGCAAGCCACTCCTGCGCTCAACCATGGCCAATTGCTCCTTCAAGTCTCCCTGGCTTCTGCAAGCATCATCCAGCTGTAACTGGGTATCCTGCTTCCCACATAGAAACATGTATTAGAATGTATGATTTTATTGTAAACTAACCATTTACATTATTTGCTACATTTTCAACAGATCGCAGTAAATCATACGTTTTCTTTTAACTTATATCCAAAATGCGAAACAATTTGAATATCTAAAGGTACTGGCAAATAATAATTTGTTTGTTTTCACCAGTAATTTTTTAAATGTGATTAGATGAAAACCAAACACAAATGCATCATTATACAGACCTTTAAATGACCCTGAATGTTTCTGAGATGTTTCTGAGCTTCTGAAGCTTGACGGTTTGCATGTCCCAACTGAATCTCTATTTCATTCAGATCGCCTTCCATTTTCTTTTTGATTCTTAAAGCATCATTCCTGCTTCTGATTTCAGCCTCCAAGGAACTTTGCATTGTGTCTACAGCTCTCTGGTGGTTCCTCTTCAGCTGATCGATCTCCTCGTCTTTCTCTGCAACCTTCCTGTCAACTTCAGATTTTACTTGGTTCAGTTCTAGCTGCATACGGAGGATTTTGCTCTCTTCATGTTCCAGAGAAGCCTGCAAAAGGGCATCACCCAAGAGTTTCAACGTCACACATTTCTCGTTACAAGAAGTGTGTGAGTTACCTATGATAGCGTATACTAGCTGCATACCTGTTAACGTTTAATTATGTAACGCTGTAACTGTTATGGTATTATTTTAAAGCAATCCTTTAAACTAGTTAATATCAAGAGCCCTTATATTTTGAAGGCCAGAGTTTGAAATATGGGGCAAGGTTTGATGCTGGGGGTCAGGACACTGACACCTGCACCATTGCTGGGTCTCGTCCCCATTCCGAGAAGGGAGAAGTAGGGAGGGGGGGTCATGATTTTTCTGGAGGTTGGCCCTAATTAGCTAGAGGCCAGGTTGCTGGGTCCTGCCTGCTCCGTCCTCAGCAAAATCACTCGCTGTTGGAACGGCGTTGGGAGACTAGCATGACTGCCAGGGTTGGAAAATAATGTGCCTGCTTGCCTCAGTTCCTGCCCCCATTTGTATGCCAAAGTCATAGTGTTAAGAATTATGATTATGGCTTGTTAAAGCTATGGATCTATTCAGGGATGTCACCATTCTGAGCAATCAGAGATTCCTTCAGTGATTCCTATCTATTTACTTTCCTGCTTTAGCAATGCATGTGATATTAGCATTATAATGAGAATATATGAGAAAATAGATGCAGCCTTTGAGTTTTAAAGGTGATTCATTACTTAGATCAAACCTATTAAAAGCTGTCATGATTGAACAATTTAGATCTTGTCCAAAGTTAAATAATTTTGATTTTTAAAAGATCATTCACAAAAGCTTTTTAAGGAATACTGTTCAATATGTGAATTAGTGATGCCTTTCAGATGATCAAAGCAAATTTTTAAAAATCCAATATATTTGGAACTAATTTTGCAGCTCTTGTTGCCTCCAAAATATATTAACCAGTAGACATCCCTTGGTTCTGCTCATGATAACTCTCTCCCCGTGTGATCTGTGTGCCCTTCTCATTTTCTTGCTGTCGCGCTGACCTCGCTATCTGTTTCTTCACGTTTTCTTCCCTCCCTGATCTCTGGAAAACAGGCCCATCTTTTATATTAACTTAAAGACAAATTAGAGGGATTGGGGAGTGAAGATCAGAGAGCAAGATACCACATTTTAAACATTTTATGCAGATGACAGAAAGGAGGGTAGGGCCTAAAGTGATTCAGGGTGTGCTGAATCAGAGAATCACAGAATCATTACAGCACAGAAGGAGGTAATTCAGCCCATCGTCTTCATGCTGTTTCTCTACAAGAGCAACTTACCTTGACCCACTTGTCCAGCTATTCCCATAGTTCTGCAAATTTTTTCTCTTCAGATAACTATCAAATGCTCTTTTGAAAACCTCAACTGAACGTGCTTCCACCACACTTTCAGGCAGTACACTTCTAATCCTAATGAATCACTGTGTATAAAGGGTTTTCCTCATGTCATCAATGCTTATTTTACAATCAATATTAATCAATGTCTTCTTGTTCTCCATCCTTTCATAAAAAGAAACAATTTCTCCTTATCTACTCTGTCCAGACATCATGATTTTGAACACCTTTATCAAATCTCCTCTCAATCTTCTCTTCTCTTCTCTAAAGAGAACAGCCCCAGTTTCTCCAAGCCATGCATGTAACTGAAGTTTCTCATCCCTGGGACCACTCTCATAAATCTTTTTGGCACCCTCTCTAATGCCTTCACATCTATTCTGAAGTGTGGTGCCCAGAATTGGACACAATATTCCAGCTGAGGCCAAACCAATGTTGATGCAGGTTTTATTTTGTTACAATAAAAGTCTTAAGATGTGAAACCTTGTTATGCAATTCTTTCCATCGGTCACTCGGAAACTCCTACCTCTCCTTAAAAGTTATTAGTCTTTACAGGGGTCATAACAATGGGAAAATTCAATTGGAAATTTGGACAAAGTTGATATCAATTTTGTACTGGCTGTAAGATTTCTAACGTAATATAAATTTATTTATTGTACCTTGGTTTTAACAAATGCTATTCAAAAATACAATTTCTGATATGAGCTACAAAAATAATATTTTTACCTCTGCCTCCTCCAAAGCAGCCTGCATTTCGCTTTTCTCTGTCTCAGAAGTTTTCTTTGCTTTTTCCAGCTCATGGAAGCCCTTACTGCTTTCAGCTATCTGTTCAGTCAAATCAGAGATCTCCTCTGTTTTATGAAAAAAATGCAACTTAAATTAACTCTGTAATGAAAGCACTCTATGGCAGATGCAGTAATTTTAAAATACCAACACTTTAATATATTGAAATAATAAAAGATCAAGACTTACGCTGCAGGTTCTTGTTCTCTCGTTTAAGCATTTCTAATTGATCCAGAGACTCCTCATATGCATTCTTCATCTTGAAAATCTCGGTACTCAAACTGCGGGTTTCCCTCTGAGTTGCTTCCAGTTCAGCCTGGCTTTCATCAAATTTCTGCTTCCACTCTGCCAGAACCTTTTATTATACAATTGCAATAGTTATATGAGAAATAGGAGGAGGGAGAAAGAGGGTGAATACAACTATGTCTTTGGAATATGACTCATACCTTGTCAAAGTTCTTCTGTTTTTTGTCAAGGACTGCTGCTGCTGAATTTGCCCTCCCCACATCTATCATAAGATCCTCCACCTCATTTTGCAATCTCTGTTTTGTCTTTTCTAATGAAGCACATTTGGAGTTCACAGCCTCAATGTGTTCCTCTGCATCCTGAAGACGCTGAGCAAGCTTTTTCCTGATAAGTACAAAACCAAAGATGTTGTAATAACATCATCTCAAATAATGTACGTAGCCAAATTCTCATTTCATTATAACATACTTGGCCTCCTCCAGTTCCTCCGTGCGCTGGATCGCATCCGTTTCGTATTTTGTTCTCCACTGAGCAACTTCGCTGTTGGCCTTGGACATGCCACGTTGGAGCTCAGCCTTTCCCTCCTGTTCCTCTTCATATTGCTCACGGAGCAAATCACAGTCATGGCGGGACGATTGGAGAGCATGTGATAGGGCGCTCTTAGCCTGAAGTAATTACCAAGTTGGTGATGAAACACTAGTTAATATAACTGCGATTATTACTGTGATAATAAATCTTGTTACTTTGCTTATGGACACAATGACTAGAAATATCGTCACTTAGCATCTTATGTCAGTTACTAGACAATCACATCACAAAATGTCATATTTTATGTTGTTGCAATTTGGAGAATTTAAATTATTGCAAGAATGAATTAAAAAATGGAAATTAATTTAACATATTATAAAGAAATTGTTCCAAAGCTAAAATGGGAAATTTACTTAAATTATTCTGGTACCTTTGTTTCTTCCTCCAGCAGTCTCTTGAGCTCCTCGATCTGTTGAGTATATCCTTGTTTACCTCTTGTCAGCTGAGATACTAAGGCTTCTTTCTCCTCTACTTGGCGATTCAATTCACCTGCGAATCAGGAGAGATTTCAGGCAAAAGCATTACAAAACTGTAAAGACTATATTAATTGTGTTCAATTCTATGCACGAGATGGAAATTTAATTGAAAATTAACTTTGCATGGACACAGGCCAACACTGTGTTTGTTGTGTTAAGAGGTGTATGCTTATAATGTTTAACTCTGTAAGTAAATATAGAAGTGTGTAATGTTTGGCTCCAGTTCACCAACTGGCTTTCTGGAATAGATCAAAAATGTAGTATTTTCTAGAAATTGAACAGTAACTGATAAATACCATTCTCTGTTCCAAGACGTGCTCTTTGAGTTGATAAATCATTGATCAAACACTGATGCTCATCATGTTTGGTCTTCAGTTCACTGACTTGGTCTTCAAGACTCCGGGTCACTTTCTCAAGGTTTGCCTGAAAGCAATATACAGAACTCTCAAAGGATGTGAAACCAAACAGACACCAACTATTAAGCACAACTATATGAAGGGATAGGTTTTAGCAATATTCAGAGCCATACCTTGTTTTTAGACACTGATTCCATATTGCTAGCAAGGTCATCAATTTCCATCTTCAGCTCACTCTTTTCCTTCTCAAGCTTCTGCTTCACACGTTGCAGGTTGTCAATTTGTTCCCCAAGCTCTGCGACACTATCAGCCTGTTTCTTGCGAAGAGCAGCAGCCATGGCTTCATGCTGTAGGGTGGATTCTTCCAGATCGCGACGCATCTTCTGAAATTCTGTTTCCCGTTTCTTATTCATTTCAATCTGTGCTGCAGTTGCACCGCCAGCTTCTTCTAGTCGTTCACTGATCTCCTCAAGTTCACGGGAAAGATCAGCTCTCTGTTTCTCAGTCTTGGCACGAGAGGCATGTTCAGCTTCAATTTCTTCTTCAAGCTCTTCAATACGAGCCTTAAGATGAATGTGCATTGATTATAATTTCAGAACAAGTAACACTGGTGCAGCACATTACCTTTACAAAGGAAGCATCGATAATTTTACTGGACATATAAATCACCTGTAATTCTTTGATCTTTTTCTGCAGTTGGGAAGCCAAAGCCTGCTCATCTTCAACTTTGCTTTGAAGTTGGCTGATCTCGAATTCCTTCCTTTCATTATATAAATGAAAAATAAATTTAGAGATTTTGAGTATTCCTGAACTCATAAAGAAAACTAATTATTTTCCTTAATGTAATGAGGCAATAATATAATTAAGATAGCTATGGGTACTTAGAGTGAAATCTTAATTCCTGAGTTAACACCATATTATTTGTGAGAAATGTTATTACACTAGCCGGCTTTTCCAGGCAAAGGTGTTTCCAGTGCTCCAAGGGTTAGATTATGAGGACACGTTACATAAGACATGCTTGTATTTCTTTGCGTATAGAAAGTTAAGGAGTAATCTGATTGATTTTAGGATCTTCAAAGGAATTGAAAGGGTAGATAGAGAGACATAATCCTAAAATCAGAGCCAGACCATTCAGAAGTTAGGAAACACTTCTTTACACAAAGGCTGGTAGAAATGTGTAATTGTCTCCCACACAAAGCAGTAGAAGTGAACTCAATTATTAAATGTTAACTGAGATTTATGGATTTTTGCTAGCAAACGGTATTATGGAATATAGAGCCAAAGCAGGTAAATGGAATTAGGATACAAACTAGCCAACTCTTGTTCCTATGTGTCCATAGGCTCAAGGTCAGGAAAATTAGCTACCTAAAGAATCTGTGTCTGCCATACAAAGTTCGATAGCCAATCAACTATACAAGAGGTGAAATCAGAACTCAAGCAACAATATGTGAATAAATTAGTTATTGCCCAGGTTTATAGTAAAATGAAGACTGACTTTTTTAGTTTCTCATCCAGTTGCTGCTTATCATTCTCCAAATCCATTATGGTTTCTTGTGACAACTTCAGATCACCTTCAAGCTTCCTCTTAGCACGTTCAAGATCCAAGCGAAGTTTCTTCTCCTGTTCTAGAGAACCTTCAAGCTTTGAGAGGAAAAACATATTTTTGTCAGCATTTGCTTCAAACAACACTGATATTGTCAAATCCATTTGGTCTAGCTATGTTTAAAAACACTTACATCATCAGCTTGCTGCTCCAGCTTTGTCTTTGTTTTTGTCAGAGTGTTGACTTTGTCTTCCTCAGCCTGAAGGTCATCCAAAGTCTGCTGATGGGCCTCTTGAAGGGCTTTCTTTTCCTTTGTTATTTTAGCAATGCTTTCATCAAGACTAGTCGTCTCCTCAGTGAGGTTTTTAACCTATATTCAGTAAAAACAAAACGTAAAGAAGGATTTCGTGAAGTGTCATCAACGATATGAAAAACCTTCCAAGAGTCGTATATCTGTCATACATAAAAATCATCTGCTCATACCTTGTTCTCAGTGGCATGTTTTTCTTTTTCAACTTTGGCTAAAGTGAGCTCCAAGTCATCAATATCTTTCTTCAGTTCTGAACACTCGTCCTCCAGTTTTCTATTCTTAGCTGTAAGTTCAGCATTCATTTCTTCTTCATCTTCCAATCTTTCATTTGCTTCCTTTAATTTAGCTTCCAGTTGAATTTTATTCTTAATCAATCCTTCACACCTTTCTTCTGAATCTACCAGAGTTTCACTTTCCTGCACATAAGTGATACAGTTAATTATATCAGGCTATGTTTTTATATGTTGTATACAAATTTAATACATTAAAATGTTGATACCGCTTGGACTTGGAGTTCAAGATCCTTCTTTTCCTGTACAATAGCCACCATTTTCTCTTCGAATTCCTTCCTTCGTGCTTCAGATTTGGCAAGTGCCTCCTTAGTTTTCTCAAACTCATCTTTCATATTCGCCATTTCCTTCTCAGTTTCAGCACTCTTCAGAAGAGGTTTGATCTTGAAATACAATTGCATCCATGGCCAGTGTTTGACGTTTGTGAAGGAACGGATGTTGTACTGCAGAGTGTACAGTGCTTCCCTAAAAGATGCAGTTAGACAGGGTATTGTACTGCATAAAGAATATTTACTGGCAAATATGTTTTTGTATGCTCGTAGGTGAAGATATTTACCTCCTTTCCATCATTTTCTTAAATTCAACTCTCATTAGATATCCACGACAAATAGCCTGGGTACGGGTAACGAGTTGTGCCAACTTATCATCTCTCATCTCTTCAAGTGTACCCAAGAGACCAGCCTTGAAGAACACCTTAAATACATTAAAGTGAGTGTTCACCTTTATGTTCAATTTTCAAAATATAATAAATTTTAAAACCATGATTCAATTTGGTTCTGCATTGTTGAATTGATACTAGAAATTCTGTGTGGCATTTGCATTGTGCGCAATTGGTTCATCCCCAACCTAATGGACAGCTCCATATATCTAGTCCCATAGTAATGCAGGAGCAATAAGGCAACTTTTATGCTTCCCAATAAAAACTTAAAGCTGTAGTTATAGATTCACCAGCCTGTTATTTCACAGTGAGAAACTTAGATTTTAAATCTGATTACCTTAGTGTGTCCAAACTTGTACTGTGTATGATCTACATCAATGGATCCCAGTAGCTTCTCAGAAGCCTTCTTGCTATCAATGAACTGGCCTTCGGGAATGGCACTTGCATTAAGAATCCTGTATCTGTTGTATTAGAAGTTTAAGTACGTTATTGTTTTTCTCTTTAGAACTGCATATGCTCCACAATGTCATAGAATAGAAAATTGAAGTGCAACCTTTTAAGATCCATTACCTTTGCTTGAAGTCACCGTAGATGATTCTGCTTGGGAATCCCTTTCTGCAGATTCTGATGCCCTCCAGCACACCATTACACCTCAGCTGGTGCATGACAAGGGAGTTCTCCATAGCACCTGATGGATGCAAAATAATGATTAAAATGCAGCACAGCAAACAATTTTCTCATGACCTAATAAGTTCAAAACAGATGACTGCATCCATTAGTGTATAGCAAGGGAAACAGACTTGCCTGGTGTCTTTGTCTCATTCGGGATTAAACAGCGCACAAAATGTGGATGTGTAGTTCTCAAGTTAGCCATCAGCTTGCCTAAGTTTTCCTGTGAAGTAAACAATAAAGTAATATTGATCTCCAGTTTTGTCCCAAGTTATTGATAACAATAATACAAGACTGACACAACTAATTGATCATCTTTGATACAGTTAATTAATGTTTTGCTCTCTCACTCAAATTTATTAACACTTAATTCATTACATATTATAAATGTACATATCAGAGAAAATCATACCCTAAACAGAGCAGATACTGTCTGGAAGGAAGAGCCCTTCTTTTTGCCACCTTTCTTGGCACCAGCTTCTGCTACAAAGAAGCAACAAATATGTTTGTTTTAAACTGATTAGAAAACAGAAGAGTACAATGTTAACAAAAAGGAATATTCATATTTGAGTGTAACAGAATTTTACCTTCAGCGGTTACAGCATAAAGATGACCCAGTAGTTTCACTGATGATTTCTGGAATAGTCCAATTACAGTTTCATTCAGGGGGTCCTTGTTCTTGTCCAGCCAGCCACAAATGTTGTAGTCCACAGTGCCAGCATAATGGACCAGTGAGAAGTGAGCTTCAGCCTTTCCTTTGGCAGGCTTGGGTTTCTGGAAGTTGTTTGACTTACCAAGATGCTGATCATACAGTTTATTCTTGAAAGAAGTGTCTGAGGCCTTGGGGAACATGCACTCTTCCTCCAGGATTGAGAAGATACCCATGGGCTGGGGTAATGACAAAGTTTATTACCATTGAGACATCGGAACTGATAAAATGATGTCTATATAAATGTATTTCAATTCTAATTAATGTTTTGTGTGATGTTACTGACCTTCTCAATGAGTTCAATGCAAGCAGCCAGATCCATACCAAAGTCAATGAATTCCCATTCAATTCCTTCCTTCTTGTACTCTTCTTGTTCCAGAACAAACATGTGATGGTTGAAGAACTGCTGCAGTTTCTCATTAGTGAAGTTGATACATAACTGTTCCAAGCTGTTGAACTGAATATTTAGAGCAATTTAATGTCTTACTTAATCATTGGATTGCCTTTTCAGTGCTGTTAATCTTAAATAATTTATTTTGTTGATACTTATGTTTCTGATTCTTACATCAAAAATTTCGAACCCAGCAATATCCAGCACACCAATGAAAAACTGTCTGGCCTGCTTTGTGTCCAATTGCTGATTGATACGGACAACCATCCACAAGAACATTTTCTCAAAAATTGATTTGGCAAGGGCACCAATTGAATTGTAGACCTGAAAGAATACAATATATTGTTTAGCCAAAAACTGCAACTTAAATTAATTGTATTAAATGTTTACACACATATTGTTTTACTAAAATCATAGGAAAATGTACCTGCTGAACAGTTTGACCTTTGGTCACAAATTCATTCCCAACCTTTACTCGGGGATAGCATAAAGCCTTTAGCAAATCTGCAGAATTGAGTCCAGTCAGGTAAGCAACCTTGTCAGCATCTGAAAAAAATAGAGGGAATATATTTGTGAACTATGTATGAATCAATGTTTTGGGGTAATACACATTAACTGAAGTTTTCTGGTGCGTGATTAAATGCGTAACACATTTTAAGTGCTAGTTCAGCATCTATACACTTTTTGATTTTCAGATTAATAATGCTATACAGATGTAAATATGACAAAGGTAGAGTCTCTATGTGTTGCAACCTTTTGTATGACTTTAGGTAATTTGGGTGAAAGAAAAACAGATATTTTATCATGTATTATAACCTTTGAATGCTCTAAATCTTTTCATAAATACTGGATTACTTTTGAAATGCAGCTAGTGTTGTTAAAAGATCAATGCAATTTGGAAATTTTCTTCAGTTAGGTATATTTTGGCAAACTTTAGATTTGTCTTTTGTCCTTGTTGCAACATATTGGAAAGTGAGATAGGTAGGCGGAAGGGTTTAGTAAGGGAATTTCAGAGCTTGGGACCTATGCAGTTGATGGCATGGCCACCAATGGTGGAGCAATTAAAATTGGGAGGACTCAGGAGGCCAGAATTGGGTGAGTGTGGATACTTCAGAAAGTTTTAGGGCTGGTGAAGATTACTAAGAAAGGGAAGGAAAAGGTCATGGTGGGATTTGAAAACTAGGATGAGAATGTTAAAATCAAGGCATGGCTTAACTGGGAGGCAATGTAACTCAGCAAGCACGGGGCTGATAGATGGATGGGATTTGATGAAAGTTAAGATACGGGCAGCAAAGTTTTGTATAACCTCAAATTTACAGACGTCAAACTTAGGCTATCTAGGAGTATGTTGGAGTAGTCAAGTCTAGAGGCAACAAAAACATGGATGAAGGATTCAACGGTAGATCAACTGAGCTGGGCAAGGTTCTAGAGGTTGGCAAGTATATGTGGTCAGAAGTTCAAATCGGGACAGATATGACACTGAGGTTGCAAACTGTCTTGTTGAGCCTCAGACAATTATTAGGGCGAGGGATGAAGCTGGTAGATAGGGATCAGAATTTGAAGCTGGCACCAAAAACATTGACGCTCAATTTCCTCGTTGGAGGAAATTATGCTGGATGCCAGACAAGCAGTCTGATTATTTAGCAACATTAGAGGAGTCAAAAAAGGTGGTGGTGAGGAGGAGTTGGGTGTCATCAGCACACATACGAAAACTAACTCTGTGCTTTTGGATGATGTTGCTGAGGGGTAGCATATAGATGAGAAATAGAAGGGAGCACCAAAGGTAATGGTGCAGTAGTGGGAAGTGAAGCCATTGCAAGTGCCACTCTGGCTAAAATTAGATAGTTAAGAATGAAAGCAAGTGAGCACAGTCCCACCAAGCTGAACTACAGTGGAGAAACTTTGGAGGAGGACGGTTTGTTCAATCATGTAAAGGTTGCAGGCAGGTTGAGAAGGACAAGTTAGATGTTCAGATCCATGCATGCTCCAAACCTGACTTCCTATCCCTAACACCTATGTTTCAAACCTCAATAGCAAATCTCAGCTGCAGTGCATACATTATCTGCTGCTCTTTGGTTACCAAAGGTTGATATTAATATGGGTAAGAAAACAAGACACTAAATATACATCTTAAAATGTTAGTTATTTCTGGTGACGAAGTAATAATTTTAACCAGAAACAAAGGCCAGGATTTTCCCGTTGGTGATTTGGGGGCGGGGCCCGCTCACCGACGGAAAAACGACACAGGATGATGTCGAGAGGAACCCCTGATGTCATCCCGGTCCCTTTAAATGTTTAGGAAGGCGGGCGGACAGCGAAATCAGCTGTCCACCCACCGACCTGTCAATGGCCAATTAAGGCCATTGACAGGCTAATGAAGATTGTTAAAAATCTGCCCTTCCAATCTTAAGGCTGGCGGGCAGGATGAGGTTTCTTATCCGTTTTTAAAAACTTTAATAAAGTTTATGTGTTTCTTATTAACATGTCCCATCTCATGTGACATTGTCACATGAGGGGCCATGTTAATAATTTTGATATTTTTCTATTTTTGGGTTTTTTTTTACCTGTCAGTAATCTCCCTGAGACAACACTTGGTCTCAAGGAGCAGTGCGCTCTTTCTTGCGCATGCACGAAAGAGTGCACTTTGACAGCTGGGGATTCCCTCCCCCCCTGCACAGGAAGTGCATAGAGCTTCCTGTTGGGCAGGCCGCTGGGTGGGCCACTCAAAATGGCAGTGGGCCCCGTTTCAGCGGCAGGGGTTGGCTGTCTGCCCGCTGCCGAGCCAATGGGGCCCACATGCCCACCAAGGGCAAAATTCTGCCCAAAATAACTGAAAAATCACCACCAAACAAAAGCGTGAGCTTAAATCAGGTTAGGGACGTGCCACCAGTGGAATCAGGAGACTCACTAAAATTCACAGTTAGATGCAGGACATTAATTATATAGGTAAATACAGGGGAAATAGACAACTTTTATGATTTATTACTGATTCCTTAAATAACACAATTCCAAAATGTTACAGCACTGAGTACATGTTTTGAATTGAAATGTTATTTTGAATTTATAAATCTTAGTAAATACAGTAGTGAAGGGAGACGTGTGAAACTGTTACCTTCTGTGCCATCAGGCTCGGCCTGTTCCTCACGCTGTTTTTGCTTGAATTTCATGTTCCCAAAGTGCATTACTGCACCAGTGAGTTTGTAGATGCCCCATTTCTCCTCATTGGTGAAGCCCAGGATATCGATAGCAGTCTTTAAACCCAAACAATAGAGTTAGAATCCAACAAAAAGATTTATGCTGAAACAGTTTCAACTGCTTCCTTGTGAAAACTTTTGAAATTTACTTTCACGCATCTTTGTCCTGCATCTTCAACTTCAACAATTCAAAATTTTAACATTCTGACAGTGCAGGTAAGCAATGCACATGTTATATTCTTAATTATTATCATTGTCTATTTATATTCCATATCATCTTAATTCTAGATGTATGCATTTTTATAGCAAAATAAGTCATTGGTGCTAACTGCCTAAAATGGATAGGCCTTATGATTTACATATCGGGATAAGAAAACACAGTTAAAGATGTACAGTTGATACTCACATCAGTCGCCACCAATTCTTCAATATCGTCAATACTCTTGACAGTAATCTCACCCTGGCTGACGAATGGATAATCATAGGGGTTGGTGGTAATGAGACAAGCCTCTGCAGAAAGCAAAATAAAAGTTTTGTTAGAATACTTTTGATTGACTGAATGAAAGAAAGATACTGTATCACCCACTTTTACAGTTAGGCTTCCCCTCGTCCATTCAACCAAAGTGTCGAATTCAGTTTTAATTCAACGTTGATCAGGTAATTGCTGGCCTTAGACACCACTGAAAGCATTGCAGACAGGACATTTTTAAGATGCAAATCAGATAAAGTTGAAAAAGTATGAAAATAACAATTATAATAAGAGGCACAAAATTTTCTTTATATCCATCTAATTATAGACTGAGATAAAGATGTATTGCAAAACTAATAATTCTCGCATTAACAAGCAACAAAAATTCAACGTAGCGACATGCCAAAACTTCCATCCTTACCAATGATTTCTGGTTTGTGGTTGGTCATCATCTGGTAGAAAATGTGGTAACTCCTTTCTGCTTTTAGCTGGAATGTTACTCTGGATTTTTCCAGTAGATCTAGAGAGAATGTACACATACAAATATCGATTCACTGAAGAACCACTGTGTATGTCCAAAAGTTGATTTATGACTGATATTTGCACATCATGTTCAACAGAACTTACAGGTTTCAATATCTGCAGAAGCCAATTTCCCAGTGGTGCCAAAGTGAATTCTGATGAATTTACCCTGTAATGTAAAGGTTACTCAAATCAGTGATTTGGAAGGCCAATTCACAATGTGCACACTGTATAATTTATCTTGTTGAAACATGCGAATTGATATACCAGAAGGAGTGTTAGGAACATAGTAACATAGGAACAGGAGTAGGCCTTTTATTCTCTCAAGACTGTTCTGTTGTCATGCAATGAGACCTTGGCTGATCAGGGATATAGACCCACTTTCAACAATTTTTAATAAGATCACAATGTTGGATGCACATGTGGAGAAATGCTGAGAGGCATCTGCTGGTACCAAAGGCACCATTTGCCCATATCCCTTAAAATCTTTGGATGACACAATCAATGAATCACAGTTTTTACTTTTTAATTGATGTAGTACGAACTGCTGTTTGTGGCAAAGAATTCCAATCTTTTACCACTTTTTGGATGCAACTTAGTCCAGGAGATGGGTTCTTGCTGGTGGACCCGAAAGCCAGCAGGATTCCAGAGTAAAAATAAAAATACCTGGAAAAACTCAGCAGGTCTGGCAGCATCTGCGGAGAGGAACACAGTTAACCTTTCGAGTCCTTATGACTCTTCAACAGAACTAAGTAAAAATAGAAAACAGGTGAAATATAAGCTGGTTTAAGGGGGGGTGGGACAAGTAGAGCTGGATAGAGGGCCAGTCATAGGTGGAGATGGCCAAAAAATGTCATAGACAAAAGGACAAAGAGGTGTTGAAGGTGGTGATATTATCTAAGGAATGTGCCAATTCAGGGTAGAAAGCAGGACAAGCAAGGTACAGATAGCCCCAGTGGGGGTGGGGTGGGGTGGGTGAAGGAATCGAAATAGGCTAAAAGGTAGAGATAAAACAATGGATGGAAATACATCTAAAAACAAAGGAAATAGGTGGGAAAAGAAAAATCTATATAAATTATTGGAAAAAAAAGAGGGGGATCGGAAAGCGGGTGGGGATGGAGGAGAGCTTTCATGATCTAAAATTGTTGAACTCAATATTCAGTCCAGAAGGCTGTAAAGTGCTTAGTCGGAAGATAAGGTGCTGTTCCTCCAGTTTGCATTGAGCTTCACTGGAACAATGCAGCAGGCCAAGGACAGACATGTGGGCATGAGAGCAGGGTAGAGTGTTGAAATAGCAAGCAACAAGGAGGTCTGGGTCATGCTTGCAGACAGACCGAAGGTGTTCTGCAAAGCGGTCACCCAGTCTGCGTTTGGTCTCTCCAATGTAGAGGAAACCGCATTGGGAGCAACGAATGCAGTAGACTAAATTGAGGGAAGTGCAAGTGAAATGCTGCTTCACTTGAAAGGAGTGTTTGGGCCCTTGGACGGTGAGGAGAGGGGAAGTAAAGGGGCAGGTGTTGCACCTTCTGCGGTTGCATGGGAAGGTGCTGTGGGAGGGGGTTGAGGTGTAGGGGATGATGGAGGAGTGGACCTGGGTGTCCCGGAGGGGATGATCCCTGCAGAATGCCGCCAGAAGGGGTGAAGGGAAGATGCGTTTGGTGGTGGCACCATGCTGGAGTTGGCGGAAATGGCGGAGGATGATCCTTTGAATGCAGAGGTTGGTGGGGTGATAAGTAAGGACAAGGGGAACCCTATCATGTTTCTGGGAGGGAGAGGAAGGTGTGAGGGCAGATGCGCGGGAGATGGGCCGGACATGGTTGAGGGCCCTGCCAACCACCGTGGGTGGAAAATCTCAGTTAAGGAAGAAGGAAGACATGTCAGAGGATCTGTTTTTGAAAGTTCCATCATCAGAACAGATGCGACGGAGGCGAAGGAACTAAGCAAATGGGATGGAGTCCTTACAGGAAGCAGGGTGTGAGGAGCTGTAGTCGAGGTAGCTGTGGGAGTTGGTAGGCTTGTAATGGATATTGGTGGACAGTCTATCCAGAGTGGGTAGGAAGGGGTGGGCCGACCGCAACTGTGCAGCGGCCATCCATTAAGGGTAATTGATGCATAGGATCCATCCGATTATGTGGCAGGGATGGGCCCTTTTGCTGTTCTCACTGATAATGGTACCTTTTGTACCAGCAGATGCCTCTCTCAGCACTTCTCCATGCATGCACCCAATATTGTGATCTTCATTAAAAAATGTTGAAGGCTGAGTTAGACTGTTCATGGAATGATTAGCATTAATCTTGTTCCATGTCAAGGCAGTGTAAGATTACCCTTAATATAAAACATGACAGGTCATGGTATCCTGTGATGCAAAGTTGTCCTACTCTTGGATCATTTTTGTGATATTATATATTTCTCAGGGTCTAATGTCAAAGAAATCATGCTTTACTGAGGTTAACCTCACATGGTACTGGCTGCTGCCCCTGGATATGATGTTCTATTCTCTGCCCTCAAACTGTTCCATTAGGCTGTCCCCATGTGTGTTTTTTTAAATTTGTTCATAGCATGTGGGCATCACTGGCTAGGCCAGCATTTATTGCCCATCTGTTGTTTACAGGGCATTTAAGAGTCAATCAGGTTGCAGTGGGTCTGGAGTCCCATGTAGGCCAGACCAGCTAAGGACACCAGATTTCCTCTTAGAGAATCAGGTGGGTTTTTACGACAATTGGCAATGGTTTCATGGTCATCATCAGACTTACAATTCCAGATTTTTATTGAATTCAAATTTCACTATCTGCCATGGTGGGATTCTAACTCAGGTCCCCAGTGACAATACCACTGCCTTCCCACTGTGTTCCTCAGACTGTTCCATCAGGCTGTCCCCCTCTGATCCATGCCCCTTGGATTGCAACTTTATGAATTCATTTCTTTCCCCTTGTGCAAGTCAGCAGCAAAATGGCATTTCAACATGGCCAGATGTCATATGTTAGGGATCTAACGACTCCTTGTCACTTGCTTAATCCCAAAAAGTACATTTAATGCTATTCAGCAGCATGCAAATGAATGTTAACAGCCAATTCTGAACTATCTAAATGGGCTTCCCATCGTATTGATCCAGGTTCGCTTCTTCACTGCCTTCCCGCCAGCCGTTTAATTTGGCCCAGTTTCCGTTGTCAGAATTCCTACTCACCCAATCCCAACCGATTCTATAACCCTTCCC
Organism: Carcharodon carcharias; assembly: GCF_017639515.1. Taxonomy (NCBI): domain Eukaryota; kingdom Metazoa; phylum Chordata; class Chondrichthyes; order Lamniformes; family Lamnidae; genus Carcharodon; species Carcharodon carcharias. The sequence continues at coordinate 13,968,587 of NC_054488.1, forward strand.
GCCACGAAACTCGCTTTGGCAGATTATACTAAAATTCCGTCCTTTGTGTGTGGAAGTGTTCCCTAGTTTCACTCTTGAAAGGCCTGACTCTAATTTTTAGATTATGTCCCCTAGACCTAGACTCCCCAGCCAGCCGAAGTAGTTTCTGTCACTATATACCCTATCTGTTAATTAGAATCATGCACACTAGGGGCTACAATCTATGCAACTGCAGGAAATGTTCAAGAAACTTACGAAGCGAGACGAGTTGTCATTTCTCAGTGTCTTGGCATTACCAAAGGCTTCCAGCAATGGGTTGGCCTGGATGATTTGATCCTCCAGAGATCCCTGCAAAAATAGTTTAGATTAGTACAAATTGGAGCATTCACCAAGTCAAGAAATGAATTCCAACTAAACAACCAGAAATTGCCGAATTTTACTGCATCAATTTTCTTTTACCTGCATCTTCCCAGATTGTTGAGCCTCTTTCTTTTTGGCCGCGTCACCAGAAGCTCCAACTGATGCAAAGTACTGGATGACACGTTTCGTGTTCACAGTCTTTCCGGCACCAGATTCTCCGCTGGACGGGGCGAGGGTAGAAATTAAGGAATCGAGAATTACTGGATTAATACAGCGATTTAAAAGGCGAGAGTCAATTGCAATTCAATTGGTTAGCAACCAACCTCTGTGGGGATATATTAAACCAGCAACACTTACGTGATCAAAATGGACTGGTTTTCGCGATCTGCAAATAAGACAAACGCAAGATCAACCCTCAAAGTGCAGAAAACAAAGTTTTTTTTGCCTAAGTTTATTCTCAATGAGAATGAAAACAATTCCGCACTGAACACCCCCCCAAAAAAATCAAAGCCTTCATACACACCAGTTTGCATGAACTGATAGGCGTTGTCAGAGATGGAGAAAATGTGTGGAGGAGCCTCTTGACGCTTCTTGCCTCGGTAACCAGTCACAACCTCGGGATCGTACACTGGCAGCCACTTGTAGGGGTTCACAGTGACACAGAACAACCCAGAGTAGGTCTAAAGTCGAAGAAAGGAATTAAAAATCTTTAGTTTCTTCTATTATCGTTTTCATTTAACAATCTGAAGTTGCACTTACATAGATCATCCAGGCTGCGTAACGCTCTTTGAGGTTATACAGCACAGATGCCTCATTCAGGTGGGTCATCATGGCCATGTCCTCGATTTTATCGAATTTTGGAGGGTTCATTGGAAGGACATCGTCTTCTTTGACAGTTACTGTCTGAAAAATAACCCACAAACCTGCCATGTTATTTAAAGGAATGTGGGTTTTGTGATGACAGTCAAGCGTTTCAGGATGATTTACCTCTTTTCAATTTTTCAACTCACCTTCTTGTCCACCAGAGTCTCCACAGTGGCTTTACCCCCCTCTCTGCTCTTGACTGTACCTTTAACGTACAATTCTTTAGGGTCGGGGACATAGCAGGCAGTTTTAGCATCGAATGGTCGGTGCTGAGCTTCCAGCCTCTCTTTATCGCTTTTACGCAAAAAGGTCGCAGCCTTTCCAAACACTGCCATTTCCGCATCCCCCATGGCTTCGGTTTATTGCTAAAATATATACATGTATATTTATATAAATAATAAGATCCTGAATAAAATCAGCATGTTATATTGCATTACTTCTCGACACGAGTAAATAATTCCTCAGTTTATCAGAAAGCAAGATCACATTTGACTTAATCTAAATTCTAATTTAACGACTGCTAGTAGGCGGAAAATAGTTAATTCTTGTCAATTTATTCCTGAATTCTGATTATACCTTGTTTAAATTAATGTTGTTGCATGTTGCAATAATTGATAAATTTTATAGCGTTTTATTAACAATTTCCTTTATTATTTAGTTTAAATTTTTCAAATCCTTCAAACAATTGGTGTTTTGTGATTTAAATGGCGCAAGATTGCAAAAAGCAGTTTATCTGTTCAAGGCTGTAAGAATGTATAAATAGCCTTGTTGGACTATCGGTTACTGTAGCTGTTTGTCATATAAAGCATATTGTTACTATTTTCTTGGTCGTGTTTAAAAAAGTAACAAAAACATGTCTTTGGTCTGCTGCTCCCATATTACTGCTAAAACGCTGGAGGTGGCTCTAAATGTTCAAAATCAGAACAATTGTGTATCGCTTGATTTACTGGTGCTGCAAAGGAGGCAAATAGTTCGGGGGCCCCATGTTAACATATCGTTTGTTATAATGCCCATTTGCCTGGCATATTTAGATATATATTTTTATGTTGCCTGGTTCTTAGATTTACGTATTGTTCAGTGCAATGTAAATTATATTGGCACATTTTGTTTCATTACGCCAAATCCTTCTGGATAAAGTGTTTTGTAACTGGAGGAAATGGTTATCATTCTGTCACTTGCATAGAATGCAATATTTATATATCATTGAGCTGCTACATGATGTTGTGCTTAGGGTTCTGAACCAGCTGCTTGTAATGCAGTGTTGGATAACAACCGGTTGGGAGTTATTAAAGCCTAATGAACATGTAATTAAACTTGATGCCCTTTGAAAGATAACCAGCGCTTTGCATCAAACTCAGTTCAAACAATGATATTTAACTTCTCTGATTAATTTTCTATTCAAGAATTGTAGTTTACATTTACTTGACTTAACACCAGTTACCGTTCTCAGCTCAGATGAGAAAAAATCCTCCACAGCAATTCTAACAGAAGAAAAGACAAAATAGATCAATTAATCTTACTTCTTTGGGTCTGAGTTAAATGCACCAATTAGATTTGGGCTATTTGGACTTTACTTATTTGGAGATCATTTTCTAGATTGTTTTCCTTTGTTACATTATTTAATATTTTACATAACTTGATGATCCCCTCTCCCTCTGCTTCACTGGGATAAATATTGGTCCCCGAATTAAGATAAAGAAAGTTAATGAGAAACTTACCCTGATGCTTGGACACCAGCAGCATTCTGCGTTCTCTGGACAACATATATATATATGTTTTTTTCCTGTGGGCACAGCAGGTCTGGTTTCTATATTTAGTGTACCAAATCCTGATGAGCAGATTTTCTGATTGAATTAACTGACATTCTAATATCGGGATACAATTACAGAAGCAATGTCAGCAATTTGGTTTGGAATTCTTTAACATTAATCCCAGTCATCAGCATGTGTGTCCATATAAGTTGAACACGTAAATCTGACATATGACAAGTACAGTTTTTAGAATCTTCATTTCACTGAACCTTTAAAATAGGCTTGTGCTAACCAGGTGACTCTATCTTGGGAAACATGGGCTGCATTTATAGTTTAGAAATCTGTTCACCAGAAAAAAACCTTTGCTCTTTATAAATCCACTCAGTCCTTCATTGCTAATATAGGTTTTGAAAGTATGGGCTTGAAACCTTCCATCGATATAGAACATTTAGCTTGAGTTTTGTTTTTATTAAAATGCAAAATTGCTGATATATATATATATATATACTAAAATATCATTAAATACCTTCCTTACTGGCTCGTGTACACATTGGTCCAATAATTGTTGGAAATATAATGGCGAGTTAATGATGTTGACCAATGTTTTTGCTTGCCAAAATTGGCAATTTGTGGCAAAGAAGATACATTGTCAGAGTCTGTTGTTAAAATAATAGTGAGGCTAATTTATTTATAGGCAAATGATAAAGCAACTTCAGCTGAGAGGCAGATGCACAGTTAAGGTAAAAAATGTAAACATTTCTGGCCAAGTCACTTTGCAAAAATGTTATGTTTTTGTCTGTCTCAGCAGTGAAATGCATTAAGTGGTGTGAAATTGCATTTTTTCCTACAGTATAATGGTGACTACATTTCACAAAATACTTAATTGGCTATAAAATGCTTTGGAACATCCAGAGGTCATAAGAATGTAAGAAATAAGGGCAGGCATGGGCCATTTGGTCCTTTGAGCCTGTTCAGTCATTCAATATGACCAAGGCTGATCACCTACCTCAACTCTACCTTCCCACACTGTGCTCATAACTCTTAACTCCCTTGATAGCCAAACATCAAATGACCTCTGTCTTAAACATATTCAATGACTGAGCATCCACATCCTCTGCAATAGAAAATTCCAAAGATTTACAACCCTCTAGGTGAAGAAATTTCTCCTCATGTCAACCTTTGTTATGATTCCTCTGAGGCAAGCATATCCTTCCTCAGGTACAGAGGCCTAAACTGTTCACTGTACTCCAGCTGTAGTCTCATCAAGATCTTTTCAATTTAAATTACATGAAGACATCTTTACTCGTACACTCCACTCCTTTTCCTATCTTTTAAACTAGTTTCCCAATCTGCCTTAACTAATTCACCCTGTAGTTGCTTTGTTCAGATTTAAGTCTATAATTTTTTCCTTAACTAAAACACTCTGAACTTCAGTATAAAATTCTATCATTTTATTTGTCTTTCCCAAAGGTTCCTTTGTTGTAAGTTTACTAATTAACCCATTCCCATTTGACAATGTGTCTGGCAGCATCGGTGGAGAAGAGCAAAGTTGACGTTTCGAGTCCTCATGACCCTTCAACAGAACTAAGTAGAAATAGGAAAGGGGTGAAATGTAAAAAAATAAAAACAAAAAACTGCAGATGCTGGAAATCCAAAAGAAAAACAGAATTACCTGGAAAAACTCAGCAGGTCTGGCAGCATCGGTGGAGAAGAAAAGATTTGACGTTTCGAGTCCTCATGACCCTTCGACAGATAGGGGTGAAATGTAAGCTGGTTTAGGGGGGAGAGGTTGGAAAGAGGGGGGGGGGGGGCGGTGTTGTTGGGACAAGCAAGCAGTGATAGGAGCAGATAACCAAAAGATGTCACAGACAAAAGAACAAAGAGGAGTTGAAGGTGGTGATATTATCTAAAAGAATGTGCTAATTAAGACTGGAGAGCAGGACAAGCAAGGTAGCTCTAGTGGGGGTGGGGTGAAATAAACCATGGGTGGAATACATTTAAAAATAATGGAAATAGGTGGGAAAAGAAAAATCTATATAAATTATTGGAAAAAAACAAAAGGGAGGGGGAAGAAATGGAAAGGGGGTTGGGATGGAGGAGGGAGTTCAAGATCTAAAGTTGTTGAACTCAATATTCAGTCCAGAAGACTGTAAAGTGCCTGGTCGGAATGAGGTGCTGTTCCTCCTCATCTTCCGACTAGGCACTTTACAGCCTTCCGACTGAATATTGAGTTCAACAACTTTAGATCTTGAACTCCCACCTCCATCCCAACCCCCTTTCTGTTTCTTCCCCCTCCCTTTTGTGTTTTCCAATAATTTATATAAATTTTTCTTTTCCCACCTATTTCCATTATTTTTAAATGTATTCCACCCATGGTTTATTTCACCCCACCTCCACTAGAGCTACCTTGCTTGTCCTGCTCTCCATTCTTAATTAGCACATTTTTTTAGATAATATCACCACCTTCAACTCCTCTTTGTTCTTTTGCCTGTGACATCTTTTGGTTATCTGCTCCTATCACTGCTTGCTTGTCCCAACAACCCCCACCCTCTTTCCCCTCCCCGCCCCCTCAAAACCAGCTTACATTTCACCCCTTTCCTATTTCTATTTAGTTCTGTTGAAGGGTCATGGGGACTCGAAATGTCAACTTTGCTCTTCTCCGCCGATGCTGCCAGACCTGCTGAGTTTTTCCAGGTATTTCTGTTTTTGTTTTGGATTTCCAGCATCCGCAGTTTTTTGTTTTTAACCCATTTGACAATACCAGCTCTAAAGAAGATAGTTACTTAATTAGTTCCTCAGCATCCTGATCCAGGAATCTATCTATTCCATAAATTCCTCCTCACCATTATTACAGAAAATTTGATTTGTCCAGTATATATGACAATTAAAGTCCCCATGATAACTATTATTCTTGCTCCAAGTGCCTCCAATTTCATGACTTACTGTTATGACATGGCAGATGATGTGTGCCAGGCAGATGAAATCCACAAGGGAAACTTTTAATGCTATCACAACGGTTTTGCAATTTGTATTTAATACGAGATGTGTACACTGAATTCAGAAGTAATCAGTCTGCTAAGACCTGTAGAGATTTTAAAAAGTTAATTAAAATATTAGAATTTTATATTGAAGTTCAGAGTGCTTTAGTTAAGTAAAAAATTATAGACTTAAGTCCGAGCAAAGCAACTACAGGGTGAGTTACTTGAGGTAGATTGGAAAACTAGATTAAAAAATAGGAAAAGGATTGGAGTGTACGAGTAAAGATGTCTTCACGTAATTTAAAAGACCTTGAAGAGGCCACAGCTGGACAGTGAACAGTTTAGGTCTCTGTACTTGAGGAAGGATATGCTTGCCTCAGAGGAACTACAACAAAGGTTGAGATGAGGAGAAATTTCTTCACCTAGAGGGTTGTGAATCTTTGGAATTCTCTATTGCCTTAGTCTATTCTGTATTAATTAAAATATTTATTAACAAAATGAAGGATTTCAAGCACATACATAAGACTATAATTACTTAATGCTATAACAACCCTGGGAAGAGTGTCCTGAAGTCAGTTCTTGTTGAAAATAACAAGAGTGACATCACAAGACAGCATGAGAGAGCGGTGGAGAGATCAGAACCAGCGCGAGTTTGGGGAAGCTTCAAAAAATGACGTCAGCATAAAGGTGAGAGCCGATTGGTGAGTAGTGGGTAAGCGTTTTTCTCCAGTTTTTCCTCCAGTTTTTCTCCAGTTTAAAATAGATTAAGCTAAGGAAAGGTAAGATTTCTAGGTTTTATTTAAAGTAAATAATTTAATTTTTTTTACTGTATTTAACTTAAAGTAAGGGTTTTTTTTCAACTAGAGGCATGGCGGGGCAGCTCAGGCCCCTGTTATGTACCACCTGCAACATGTGGGAAGTCCTAGACGCTCCTTGCGCTCTGACCAATCACGTGTGCAGGAAGTGCCACCAGCTGCAGCTACTTGAGCTCCAGGTTTTGGAGCTTGAGCAGCAGCTGGAGGCTCTGAGGTACATCTGCGAGGCTGAGAGTTTCGTGGATAGCACGTTTTTAGACGCGGTCACCCCACAGCTTACAGAAGTGCAGACAGAGAGGGAATGGGTGACCATCAGTCAGAAGAAAGGTGTCAGGCAGGTAGTCAGGAAATCCCGAGGGTGCATCTCGCTTGAGAACCGTTTTTCTGTGTTGGAAAATGGTGAGAGTGATGGCTCCTCTGGGGAGTGCAGCCACGCTCATGGCACTGTGAGTGGCTCAGCTGCACAGGGAGGGAGGAAAAAGAGGGGAAGAGCAATAGTGGTAGGAGACTTGATAGTAAGGGGAACAGACAGGTGTTTCTGCGGCCTTAGATGTGACTCCATGATGGTATGTTGCCTCCCTGGTGCCAGGGTCAAGAATGTCACTGAACGGCTGCAGGGCATTCTAAAGGGGGAAGGCAAACAGACAGAGATCGTGGTACCTATTGGTACCAATGACATAGATAGAAAAAGGGATGAGGTCCTGTAAGCAGAATTTAGGGAGCTATGAAGCAAATTAAAAAACAGGACCTCAAAGGTTGTCATCTCTGGATTACTTCCGGTGCCATGCGCTAGTGAATATAGAAATAGGAGGTTAGTCCAGATGAATGCGTGGCTGAAAAGATGGTGCAAGAGGGAAGGCTTTAGTTTTCTGGGACATTGGGAGCATTTCTGGGGGTGGTGGGATCTGTACAAGGTGGACGGGTTGCACCTGAACCGGAATGGGACCAATATCCTTGCGTGGAGGTTTGCTAGCGCTGTTGGGGAGGGTTTATACTAACTTGGTAGAGGGATGAGATCCTGAGAGGAAGTTCAGCAGGGGCAGATGCACAGCCAAAATTAGAAGAGAGAGCAAGTGAGTCTGGAAGGCTTAGAAATTACAGGCCAGTTAAGGCATAGAGGAGTTTGGGAAGGTTGGATGTTACTTATTTTAATGCAAGGAGTCTGACGAATAAGGCAGATGAGTTGAGGGCACAAATTAACAAATGGAAGTATGATGTCGTTGCTGTCACAGAGACATGGTTGAGAGAGGGGCAGGATTGACAGCTCAATATTCCAGGATATAGGGTCTTCAGGCGAGACAGGGAAGGAGGTAAAAGAGGAGGGGGTATCGCAATATTGATGAAGGAATCAATTACAGCAGTAAGGAGGGATGACATCTTAAAAGGCTCCTCAAACGAAGCCATATGGGTAGAATGTAAGAACAAAAAAGCAGAAATCACATTGCTGAGAGTGTACTATAGGCCCCCAAATAGTCAGAGAGAAATAGAAGAACAGATATGTAGGCAAATTTCAGAGAAGTGTAAAAATAATAGGGTAGTAATAATGGGGATTTCAACTTCCCCAACATTAACTCGATTAGTCATAGTGTGATAGGTTTAGAGGGAGCGGAGTTCTTAAAATGAATCCAGGAGAACTTTTTAAGGCAGTATGTAGAAGGTCCTACAAGAGAGGGGGCTGTCCTGGACTTAATTTTAGGGAATGAAGCCAGAAAAATGGTAGAGGTATCAGTGGACATTTTGCAGATAGTGATCATAACTCTGTTACATTCAAGGTTGTTATGGAAAAGGACAATGATGGGGCAGAATCAGAGTTCTAAATTGGGGGAAGGCCGATTATAACAAGATCAGATATGATTTGGCCAGAGTGAACTGGGAGCAGCTACTTTTAGGTAAATCTGCATCAGAGCAGTGGGACTCATTCAAGAAGGAAATAGGGAGAGTACAGGGCCAACATATTCCAGCAAAGATAAAGGGCAGAATTTTCTGCCTGTCGGGTGTGCGGGGCTGACCCAATCTCCAGCAGGTGGGGAGACGATCCCCGCCGGAGCAGTGGGCTGCCATTTTACTTGGGTGGGCCAATTAAGGCCCGCCCAGCATGATGTGCGGGCGGGGGGGATTCCCCAAAGACGAGAGTGCGCCCTTTCGCACATGCACATGAAAGAGCGCACATCTCCCTGAGGCTAAGTGCTGCCTCAGGGAGATTGCTTCCATGCTGAAAAATATTAAAAATAGAAAAAAAAATTCCCTAACATGTCCCCCTCGTAATTTACATAATAACTTTATTAAAATTTTTGAAACCCTGCATGAAACCTCATCCTGCCGGTGGATGAGGTTTCATGTATTTTTCTGTTCCCCGCTGGGGCTCCTGGCCTGCCCGCCAATATTAAGGTTGGACAGGCAGGTCCTTTAATTGTATAAATGATCCTGTCAATGGCCTCAATTGGCCATTGACAGGTTGGCGAGCGCACAGCTGATTTTGCTGCAACCCTGCCTTCCTGAAAATTTAGATGGGGTGGGATGATGTCAGGGGTTCCGCCCAACATCATCCCGCATCATTTTACGCGTTGGCAAGTGGGCCCCACCCCATGCTCGCCAACCGCAAAATTCTGCCCTAAGAGAAGGACCAATAAATCCAGGGAACCCTGGATGTCGAGGGATATACATGATTGGATAAAGGGAAAAAAGAGAGGCTTATGGCAGAAACCGAGGGCTCAAAACAGCGGAAGCCCTAGAGGAATATAGAATGTGTAGGGAGGATCTTTAAAAGGAAATTAGGAGAGCAAAAAGGGGGCATGAAAAACATTGGCAGGTAAAATAAAGGAAAATCCAAAGTTATTTTACAAGTGCATTAATAGTAAGAGGATAACTAGGGAAAGAGTAGGGCCCATTAAGGACCATAGTGGTAATTTGTGTGTGGAGCCGGAAGACATAGGTAGGGTTCTAAATGAATACTTTGTGTCAGTGTTCACAAGTGAGAGGGACGATGTGGGTATGGAAATCAGGCAGAAGGACTGACATAATTAAAGAAATTAGCATAGAAAGGGAGGAGGTTCTAAGTGGTCTGGCAGGCTTAAAAGTGGATACATCTCCAGGCCCCGATGAAATGTAGAGGGAGAAGATAGCAGGGGCGCCGGCAATAATTTTCAATGCCTCTCTGGCCACAGGAGAGGTGCAAGAGGACTGGAGGACAGCCAATGTGGCAGCGTTATTCCAGAAAGGAGGAAGAGATAAACCAGAGAACTATAGGCCCGTCGGTCTAACCTCAGTGGTGGGGAAACTATTGAAAGCAATTCTAAGGGACAGAATTAATCTACACTTGGAGAGGCAGGGATTAATGAAGGACAGTCAGCATGGTTTTGTTAAGGGGAGGTCACGTCTGACCAATTTGATTGAATTTTTTGAAGAGGTGTGTAGATGAGGGCAATGCATTTGAGATGGTTTGCTTGGACTTCAGCAAGGCTTTTGATAGGGTCCTGCATGGGAGACTGATAATGAAGGTAAGAGTCCATGGGATCCAAGACAATTTGGCAAATTGGATCCAGAATTGGTTGAACGGCAGGAAGCAGAGGGTGATGCTCGAGGGCTGTTTTTGTGACTGGATGCCTGTGTCCAGTGGGGTTCCACAGGGATCGGTGTTGGGTCCCTTGCTCTTTGTGGTATATATAAACAATTTAGACTTGAATATCAGAGGGCTGATCAGTAAGTTTGTGGATGACATGAAAATCGGTGGGGTGGTAAATAGTGAGGAGGATAGCTTTAGATTACAGGAGGATATAGATGGGCTAGTCAGATGGGCTGATCAGTGGCAAATGGAATTCAATCCAGATAAGTGTGAGGCGATACACTTGGGCAGGACAAACAAGGCACAGGAATACACGATGAATGATAGGACTCTTGGAAGTACTGAGCATCAGAGGGACCTTGGTGTGCATGTCCACTGGCCCCTTAAGGTAGCGGGACAGGTGGATAAGGTGGTTAAGAAGGCATATGGGATACTTGCCTTTATTAGCCGAGGCATAGCAGGGAGGTTATGCTGGAACTGTATAAAATGCTGGTTAGGCCACAGCTAGAGTATTGCGTGCAGTTCTGGAATCCACATTATAGGAGGGATGTGATTGCATTGGAGACAGTGCAGAGGAGATTTACCAGGATGTTGTCTGGGCTGGAGAGTTTTAGTTATGAGGAGAGATTGGATAGACTGGGGTTATTTTCCCTGGAGCAGAGGAGATTGAGGGGGGACATGATTGAGGTGTATAAAATTATGAGGGGCTTGGATAGGTAGACAGGAAGGAACTTTCCTCTCGGTGGAGGGATCAATAACCGGGGGTATAGATTTAAGGTAAGGGGTAGGAGGTTTAGAGGGGATGTGAGGAAGAATTTTTTCACTCAGAGGGTGGTGGGAATCTGGAACTCACTGCCTGAAAGGGTGGTAGAGACAGAAACCCTCATACCATTTAAGAAGTATTTGGATGTGCGCTTGTGGTGCCATGGCATACAAGCCTATGGGCCTAGTGCTGGAAAATGGGATTAGAATAGTTAGGTACTTGTAAGACTGGCGCAGAATCAATGGTCTGAAGGGCCTTTTCTGTACAGTAGATCTCTATGAGCACATGACTCTAACCCTTAAAATTCATAATGAACCTGAATTCCAGTTACACACCCCCTTTAAGGCAACAGTCCAAAATAGGTTTTAGATTAAATAAAACCCAGCAAGTTAATACAGTACCCATTTACAGTGGAATTCAAAATGTTTCTTTTCCAACTTCAGTTACTTTACATAGCAGACTTATGCACAAATGGCTGGAGGCTTCTTGGAGGCTGTCTCACACACTCCTGTTAGGTCTTATGTGGCCTTCTCCCACATAGACTTTCATTCTCCTTTATATATGTTTCTCTTTTTTTAATATGTAAAGTCTATTATTCCATATGTCTTTGAAACTATATCTTTCTGATAATATAAAAACTTTCATGCTGCCAATATTATAAGTAACCTTTGGGAAAAATAAACACACTCCTTAGTCTTGCTTATCTGGCTAGTTGTAAACATACTAACATCCCTTTGAAATCTAAACAATCCCTTCACTTGTTTAAAAATGCAAACTCCCTTCACACCTTACAATGCTAAGACAGCATCCATGTTTACTCATTAACATTTCAAGTATATTTCTACACCTAGCCTTTTTTTCTTAATTATAATAAGTATTCATTTTTGCTGATTTCCCTCTCTGGCAATGCTTAGTCTCATTCCTACAGGTTTTAATTGTTGTTGGATATTTTATAACTGTAAAAATTTAAATGTCATTTTTAAAATGTTTCTTTTCTGCCTCTTTTCTCCTAATCTCGGAACCATTTTTTCTTTCCTCTTTATTTCTCATTCTCTACCTGATTTGTCATTGAATTAACTCACTCTAATTTACACTTCTTTCTCAGTCATTAATTTGTTAATTTTACAATCCTTTCATCTGATTGATGAGCCAGGTACACAGTTAGTTTCCTATTCAGCTCTTAGAGCCCAGAAGCTCCATGTCCTAATGATGCGGCCACAAGGATGAAATGCCACAACTGTGTCCATCACTACTCTTTCAGTGATTTTCTCTTCCACCATTATGGCTCTACTGGCTTCAGGCCTCATTAATTGCTGACTTCACTGGAGGCAACCACGAACGTCTCCATAATTTATTTGTTTTGTTATCACAATTCGGCATCTGCCACCATGATGATTTTTCAATAAACCAATTACTCTATCTAAACAAAACTTAAATGTATCTTCACCACATTCATGAAAACATTCTGGGAAAAGCAACCTAATTGTTGATGTACTGTCCTGAGTTTAAAGAAAGAATGTAGGAGAAAATGCAGGCTCTGATTTATGACCATTCTATGATGTTTAATTCCTGCTAAGGCTACTTGTAACAAGTACTTGCTTTTGTTTTGGTGAAGCATTTGTAACTTTGTAAGTATGATATGTGTAATTATGAAAAATGAAAAGGTCACTTTCACAATATGTAACAAGCTATTTGTTAGAGGTTTATGATGATAAGAACTTGTTTTGAAGAACTGGTATTTTAAGGAAACCTTTACCACAAAGGAGCTTTTTTTTCCTCAAGGGGAAAAAATTGTGAGGGGATCTATACTTGTGGATTTTTTTTTTGGTGCTTTCAGGGTGGAAGGTGAGGACTATGGCTCCCGGTGTGCCTGGGCCTCCAGGGCAAGTGCAGGCCTCCTGTGTGACTGTATGAAAAATTAGTTAAATGAATGATAATGAAAGGACACACGTTTGGTTCAGGGTTGCCTTTGATGGCTGGAGAGATGGCATGGAAAACATTACCCATGTGACCAGGTGTGCATCATGAGAACCATTGTACCTGGCAGCAGCATTAAAAAGAATCCATGGTACAGTTTTTAGTTGGAAGCTGAAGAGGCAGCAGAAAGTCTCTAGCCCCATGCAGCTGGGGCTCAGAAAAGCCCAGGGGCAGTTGGTAGCTCTGTGCCATTGGTGGTAGGGTTCTAGAGAAGGCCCAGGGCAGTGGTGGCTCTGTGAAGCTGGCAGTCGGAGGCAAAAGAAAGGTTGAACAGTGCTGTTCTGCTCAGAGCAGCTAGAGAGCTGGAATTGGATCTTGATTAGATGCTAGGGTGCAGCCTGGCCAACCCAGTGGATGCAGTCTAGGGAGAAGAGATTGAATAGCTGGGAGGTGAGCAGTCGTTCCAGCTGTCTGAGTTGGAGTCCTGTCGCATGACAAGTCATTGTAGACTGAAAAAGTGAGAGGGCCTTTATGCTGAGTTGGAGTTGCTATTGAAGGGAAAGCAATGGCCAGATCTCTAAAGGACTGAAGCTGAGGTCCCTCATGAAGAAGATAGTGTTCGAAGCATTTGACTCATAGTGATCACTGATGTCTGGGTGGGCTGCTGAGATAATTCATGGGTTCTGTTTTGGTTGTATCGGCTTGTTAAGTATAAGATCAATACCGGTGTAAAAAAAATTAATTACAATAAAGTGTAAAAAGCGGGGATATTAGTGTAATTAATTAATCACCTATCCTGCCATCACTATATTTTATTTATTTGATGTGTTGCTGCTGCAACATGTGGGGTCTGCTGGACATCAAAATGATCCAGAGCGAACACATCTGTAGTAAGTGTTTGCATCTCAAGGAACGTCAGATCCGAATTGAGGAGCTGGAGCCCGAGCTGCAGACATCAGGAAGGGGGAAAGTTACCTGGACACTTTGCTCCAGGAGGCAGCCACACCCCTCAGATTAGGTCATTCCGATTTGGTCTGTGGGACAGGAGGGTGTGACTGCAGGTTAGGCAGGTATAGGGACCTAGCAGGGTAGCGTTCAATGAGCCTCAGATCCTGCAATTGTCCAATAGTTACCAAGTTCTTGCAAGCTGTGTGGATGAGAGCAGGGACTGCAGGGAGGATGAGCAAACTGACCATGGCACCGTGGTACAGGAAGCCATTCAAGTCAGGAAATGAAATAGGAACGGTATTATTGGTAAAGGGCAGTATAATTAGGGGGATAGATACTGTTCCCTGCAGCCGTGAGTGTGAGTCCCAAAGGTTGTGTTGCCTGCCTGGTGCCAGGTTAAGGACACCTCCTCAGGGCTGGAGAGGAACTTGGAGTGGGAGGGGAGGGATCCAGTTGTTGTCATCCACGTTGGTACCAACAACGTTGATAGCACTACAAAGGAGGTTCTGCTGAAAGAATTTGAACAGTTAGCAGCTAAATTAAAAAGCAGAACCTCCAAGGAAATAATCTTGGGATTACTACCTGAGCAACAGGCAAACTGGCACAGGATAATTAAAGTCAAAGAGTTAAATGTGTGGCTCAAAGATTGGTGTGGGAGGAATAGGTTTCAGTTCATTCGGCACTGGCACCAGTACTGGGGTCCCGGTGGAACAGGGTTCACTTGAAACGTGCTGGGACCAGTGTCCTGGCAAATCGGATAACTAGGGCTGTAGAGAGGGCTTTAAACTAAACAGGAGGGGCAGGGGGAGGGGCCTGGAGAGGGGATATGTAGGCTTACAAAACAAAAGGAGATAGCAGCATTGCAGAGCAGCTATTTAGGCAATGATACCCAGAATGTGACAGGAAGGGACAGACTACAAACATAAAAACACAGCAGCAATCAGGGTCAAGGGGGGGAAAAATGGTCAAAAAGGCTAAATTAATGCCTCTTCATTTAAATGCATGTAGTATTTGGAACAAAGTAAATGAATTAATGGCACAAATAGAGGTTAATGGGTATAATCTTATAGCCATTACGGAGACATGGTTACAAGGAGATCAAAGCTGGGAACTAAATATTCAAGGGTATATGACTTTTAAAAAGGACTGGCAGGAAGGAAAGGGTGATGGGGTAGCCTTGTTAGTATGAGATGCAATAAGTATGATAGCAGGAAATGATTTTGGATCGGAAGATGTAGAATCCATATGGGTGGAGATAAGAAATAACAAGGGGAAGGAAGACACTGGAGGGAGTAGTCTATTGACCTCCTAACAGTAGCTATGCTGTAGAACAGATAATAAATCAGGAGATAATGAGGGCTTGTAAAAAAGACATTATATTAAACATGGGTGACTATAATCTTCATGTAGATTGGGAAAATCAAATTGGCAGAGGTAGCCACAAGCAAGGATTCATAGTGTGTTCAGGACAGTTTCCTAGAACAATATGTTGTGGATCCAACCAGGGATCAGGCTATTTTGGATCTGATAATGTGTAATAAGGCAGGTTTAATAAATGATCTCAGAGTAAAAGAGCCCCTAGGAAATAGTGAACATAACATCATAGAGTTTAGCATTCAGTTTGAAAGTGAGAAACTTGGGCTGGAAATAACTGTGATAACCTTAAATAAGGGTAATTACAAAGGAATGAGGGCAGAGTTGGCTGGTGTGGACTGGGAAAGGAGTTTAGCAGAAAAGACGGTTGATGAACAATGGCAGACGTTTAAGAAAATAGTTCATGACTCACAACAAAGATATATCCCAGTGAGCAAGAAGGATTGCAGGAAGGGGATAAACCAACCATGGGTTAACCAAGGAAGTTAAGGCTAGTATCAAAGTGAAAGAAAAAACATACAATGTGGCAAAGATTAGTGGTAAACCAGGGGATTGGGAAAGTTTTAAAAACCAACAGAAGATGACCAAAAAAATAATAGAGGGAGAAAATAAACATTGAGCGTAAACTAACAAGTAATATCCGAAATAGGAGGGAAAGCAAATGATGAGGATGACACAAAGAGTCTACAGAGGGATATAGACAGGTTAAGTGAGTGGGCCAAAAACTTGGCAGATGGAATATAATGTGAGAAAATGTGATGTTATGCACTTTGGCAGGAAGAAGAGAGGAGCTGAATATTACTTAATCGGAGAAAGACCACAGCTGCAGCACAGAGAGATTTGGGGGTCCTCGTGCATGAATCACAAAAAGCTAACATACAAGTTCAGCAGGTAATAGGGAAGGCAAATGGAATGCTGGCCTTTATTTCAAAGGGTATGGAGTATAAAAATAGGGAAGTCTTGCTAAAACAGTACAAAGCACTAGTTAGGCCACACCTAGAGTACTGTGAACAGTTTTGCTCCACTTCTCTAAAGAAAGATGTACTGACATTGGAGGCAGTCCAGAGAAGGTTCAATAGGTTGCTCCCAGGTATGGAGGGATTTTCTTATGAGCAGAGGTTGAGTAGGTAGGGCCTGTATTCATTGGAATTTAGAAGAATGAGAGACGACCTTATTGAAACATGTAAGATTCTTATGGGGCTTGATAGCGTAGATGCTGAGAGGTTGTTTCCCCTTGTGGGACAGTCAAGAACCAGAGGGCATAATCTCAGAGTAAGGGGTCGCCCATTTAAGACAGAGATAAGGAGGAATTTCTCCTTTCATATGGTAGTTAATCTGTGGAATTCTTTACCTTAGAGCCTGGATCGTTAAGTATATTCAATGCTGAGATAGACAGATTTTTAATCAGTAAGGGAATCAAGGGTTATGGAGAAAAGGCGGGAAAGTGGAGTTGAGGATTATCAGATCAGCCATGATCTCATTGAATGGTGGAGCAGACTCGATGAGGCAAATGGCTTACTTCTGCTCCTACGTCTTATGGTATTTGGTAGTAACCACAGTTTGCCTGTTAATTCATGTTTACCTCACGTTAATTCAAGAGGTTACAGTATAGGATAGATAATATTTAGTGTTTGCATTTATGACTCTTGTATTGTAAAAATTCTTCTGTTTGTTTAAAACCCCAGTGGAATCTTGTGACTTTAATCACTTAGTGCATACCTGGGGTTTCAAATTTCATCTACTTAAAAAAAGTTACCGGTCTCTAAGCGGATTGTAACACAGTGCAGATATTTCATATATGACATTTTCAATTCTGCTTACGAATGTAATTTTGATGTTTCTTTGAAATCCTTACTCCAACGCAATTATGTGGTTAAGAGCAAATTCTCAGAATGAAACTTCTGTTATAATTTTCTGATGATTGATTAGATGGTAATTCAATTTTAATTCTGCTCAAGTGAGGTGATTTGATGTAATATGTTGCTCTGATACCAAGTGAAGAACAAACTGTAGAATTTGCATGGCCAGTAAGCAGGACATGGTTGTTCAAAACTAATATAACTTCTTCATAAAGCCTTACAAAGGATTATTAACCCATTATGGGCTCATTTCTTGTAGTATTTAGAATTAACCTGCTGTATTTCTCGTATTTTTATGCATCATTGCTTTCATATAATATAATATAATAGGAATATTAGTTATTCTCTAAACCATTGTTTCTCCTTACAAGGCCCATGAGCCAGTGGTGGCTCCCCTACTCTCTTTTTTTGTTGAGCGTTGTGAGATTTGTTTAAACGCATTTCCCGTTTGATTGGCCTGGTACCAATTTGGAGCAGCCTCTTGCTGCTCCCCAATCTCTGACTTGAGGCAGGATCTTGAACGGGAATGCCAGTCCGGGAGAGGGAAGCAGCAAGAGGGTGAGTCGGGGGGTGGGAGGTTCTGCGAGAGGGTTGGTCAGAGAGGAGGAAGAGGCCACAACTCGAAGTTGAGGAGGATGGTCTGCAGCAACCAGGAGGATCAGAGAACAGGAGGTTCAAGAAGCAGGATTGGTGGCAGGCAGGAGGTAACTTAAGTAGAAAGTTACATTTTTCTTTTAAAATAAAATGTTTAAAAATATAAAAATAATTTCATTTACCAAAGTAGGAATTTAGCAATGTAGAATATTGCAACTTAAAGGGTATAATGTTTTAATATTTGTATTTTTCTGATAAGGAAGTTCCCACAGAGCCTGACTACAGTTTTAACATTGATTCCTATGGGAAACAATGATCCATTCAAAGTCGTTTCACTTAGGCCTGAATTTTTCCCGCATTGGGCGGGCTCAGCGGGGGTGGGTGGGGGCAGTCGGGAACCAGACTGCCACCCGTGATTGGGTGCGCACCGCCATTTTACGTGGGCGGGCCAATTAAGGCTCGCCCAGCGTAATGCGATTCTCCAGGATCAGGGGGAAGGGGCGGGGGTGGGAGCTCAATGTCCGCCAGGTCCAATGGTGACCCGGCGGCTTATTCAAAAATGGTGCAGGCAGCCGTGCGAAGGTTGCCATTGAATCTGTGCTGCCATACGGATGCAGAACGTAGTTGGAAAACAGGGCAGGCAGGAGGGCAGGTCGTCAGGGAGTCGGCCTCGAGGTATTCTGACGAGTGTCCCGCTGCCCTCCTGGAGGAGGTGGCAGCATCGCCAGGATATCCTTGTCCCAAGGGACGGGAGGAGAAGGTCTCCCCACCTCACCAAAAATGCCTGGGAGGAGGTGGCATTCAGGGTCAGCTCCCATGATGTGCTGAGGCGCACATGGGTGCAGTGCCGTAAGCGCTTTAATGACCTCCTGCGATCGGGAGGGGTGAATACCGTGTCGGATTGGGTCATTTAGCACAACAGTTAGGAGAGCCCCACCACCCTGACCTCACCCCCCTCCCCCACTCCCCTGCCAGACCTCAGCGTTCTTAGAGTGTGAGTGGCAAATGTCAATGAGGCAGCATCTGGGAGAGGGGGTGAGCCCTGGCTGCTTGGAATGAGTGTCTTGCAGCTCCAGGGTCACGGAGTTGCTGAGCCCTGCAACGTTTCCTCAGGTGGGGTTGGCCAGACTGCAATGGCAAAGCAGGTACAGGGTGGGCTAATCAATGCTCCTCTCTCCTTTCTGGAGAAGACAGCCCACAGTAACACAGAGAGGCTGCGGACTGGAGGAGGACTGCCCCACCTTCTAATCTTGACCAGATATGAGCAGAAGGCACTGGAGCTGGAGAGATGCCATGCACCTCAATCAACTAGCCGCGGTGAGGTTGGGGTGACACAGTGAGGTAAGAGTGCAATGCATTGAGGTCAGAATGCCTGTCATTGCAACCATTCCACTGTTGTCTGTATGTTGATTTGAGCCTCCAACATGGAACCCCCATTGGTCTTATTAAGGGGATCAAAGGTTATGGGGAGAAGGCAGGAGAATGGGGTTGAGAAACTTATCAGCCATGATTGAATGGCGGAGCAGACTCGATGGGCCGAATGGCCTAATTTCTGCTCCTATGTCTTATGGTCTTATAATGGAAAGACGAGCACACCCTGATCCGAGTGCCAGACATGCACAGTAACAGTGTAACGACTTCAACTAATGACATGTCCTTGCTCTTTCTTTCAGGGTCACCAGAACACCCTCGGGGTCAGGAGCCTGAAGGACCTCCGCTCACCCCAGAGGACATGGAGGATCTAAACACACCAGCTTCACACCCTCTCAGCCAGGCAGGCACCAGCACAGATATCAGCACCTCGGTGGAAATTAGATCGTTGGCTAGTACCTTGGTGCAAAGCGGTTAAGGCACGTCACACTCAGGTGCAGGCGCTGGCATTTGGAAGACTGCTGGGAACTAGGAACATACTCAGTTGGTGGCTGATGAAGTGCCTCTGGAGTCGTCCCTGAGGCAGCAGATGCTGGAAGTCCAGCAGGGTGTGCAGAAGGATCTGGTGGAGATACATGAGGGAATGCGTGCTTTGGTATCCGTGATGGAGGAGTCCATTTAGAGCATGACCCTCATGGCTGAGCGCACTGCCTCCTCCATGGAGAGAGTGGCGAGTCTCATGGAGAGGCTCCTCCAGGAGCTCAATCAGGGATTCCTGGGGATGCGCTTGGACCTGCATGCCCTCTTACTGGCAATGACCTCAGGTGGTCACTGCCAGTGTGGGAGATGGATTGGGCACCCAGTATCCCAGCTAAGTGCCCATCCATCAATGGTGAGCAGGGAGGTCCAAAGTGACCTGATGTTGGTGCATGAGCTGCTTGTTGCCTCTGTGGGCTCCTCTCAGGGTGCTCTGGATGACAGCAGCAGCTCCTCCGCCCCTCTGCCAGTGACGATGGCATCCGATGAGGCTGTGGCAAGTGGGGAGATGCCAGCCGTATCACTGGCCATTCCCTCCTAGGCAGGGTCAGCACAGGCTCCAGAGGCCAGAGGACACCTGTCAAGGTCATCAAGGCCAACAGGACAGCAGAGTGAGCAGGCTGTCTCCAATGCCGGTGCCAGTGAGGGGGGAGCACCTAGACGTAGCACCCGAAAACATAAATGTTAATCACCTTAGATACAACACAGGCTTATCACTGTGCTTTTTTTCGTCCTACTTTTGAGTTTTTATTAAGTTGATGTGATGTTGAACACCTTTACATTTAGTTTGATTTATGTATGCCAGGCTCCACAAGCTTGTTTTCAACAAGCCTCTGGGTGCTTCATTAGTTCTGCAGGTGAAGGGGAACCCATGATGTTATGAGTGACTTGTTTGTCACTGAGCTTTATTGAACTGGTACATAGTGCACATTGTTCACCAAGCAAATGTTCCTGAGAGGGAACGAGTATGGAGCCTGCAGCCCTGGCATGTGGTTGTGGTTCATCTTTGGTAGGCTAGTTGAAGGAGCATTGGATCAAAGCCTCCCAGGTGTCCCTGCCTCCTTGGAGGTTACCCAGGTCAGTGTCTATCCCCTCAGTGTTCTCCTGAGCGTGCTCATCCTTGGACTCATTACTGGGCTCATCGTCTGCTGCCAGAGCGGCTGTGTCAACATCATCTTCCTCCACTGTGTCCCCCATTTCTAGCGCCAGATTGTGGAGAGCGCAGCATGCAACCACTATCAGTGACACACGATCTTGGGAGTATTGCAGTGCACCCCCTGAATGGTCCAGGCATCGGAAGCACATCTTGAGTAAAACCAATGGTTCTCTCTACCACCGCTCTTGTGGAAGCATGGCTCCCATTGTACCGCTGCTCGGCTTCTGTTCTTGGATGGCGGAGAGGCGTCATGAGCTACCTTTTGAGGGGATAGCCCTTATTGCCCAGCAGCCATCCATCCAGCCAGAGCACTGAAGAGCCTCGGCACCTGGGAGTGTCTGAGGATGTAAACGTCATGGGAGCTGCCTGGGTACCTTGCACAGACTTGCAGAATCTGCATCTTATGGTCACACTCTAGCTTCACCTTCATGGAGTGGAAGCCCTTCCTGTTGGTAAAGGCACCAGGCTCACCTGCTGGCGCCTTGAAGGCCACACATGTGTAGTCAATTGCACCCTGGACTCGGGGGAACCCAGCAATTGCTGCAAAGCCTCTGACTCGCTGTGTCTGGCTGGCCTCATACATGCGGTAGTGAATGAAAGTCAATGCACGTCTGAACAGAGCGTCCGTCACCAGCTTGACACCACTGTGGAAAGCTGATTGGGAGACTCCACAAAGACACCCACCAACCCCTGGAAATAGCCAGAGGCAAAGAAGTTGAGGGCCATCATGACCTTCACTGGCATTGGGTGTCCACCCACACAGTTGGAGCTGATATCAGGGCCAATCATCTGACAGATGGAGGCCACTGTTTCCCTTGAGAGCTGGAGCCTCCTTCGGCATTGCACCTCAGACATATTGAGGTAGATGCATCACCTCCTGTAAACCTTGGCAGCAGGATATTGGCGTCTTCTGCGGCCCCTTCCACCTTGGACTTCCTGCTGGCCCTGCACCTGTTGTGCCTGCGCCTCTCCTCCCACAGATGGTTCCCCTGGAGGCTGCATAGGGACACCTGGTCTCCTTTCCCTTCTGGCCGTCCCTTCCTCCTCAGAGGAGGTGCCTCCAACAGAGACCACAATCCCCATTCCCAGGGTAAGAGAAGGCTGTCTGCTACCTGGGAGGCCCCAAGTGTTATGACTCCTCTGGAGACCTGAACTGAAGCCTGTTATTTCTGTCAAAGCAGCTCTGAAGCGAAATGAAGTTGTCCTGTTCACACAAGCAAGTAGCTGTAAGTAATAATCTAAAGTTCTAGCAACTTGCATTAGCGAGCCCACTACCCCCTCTTATCCTGCCCGTGGATGAGGTTTTTGAAAATGTGGCCTACCCGCCTACCCGTTGCGCCCATGCAACGCCCTGAAAATCGCACAGGCTGCGCAAAATCAAATTCAATTGCTGCCTCAAGGGCCTTAACTAGCCTAATGGCTGGCGTGCCTCCATCCTCATAGCGCACCCACCTTCCGAAATATCACCATGGTGTATGGTGATGTTGGGATGCATGCCCAATGTCATCACGCGTCATTTTATGCGCCAGCATTTCGGGCCTGCCCCCATATGCCGACTGTAAAATCCTGGCCTTAAAGTTATGGTTTTCAGGAATGCAACCACAACTTTAAATAAGTACATGTATATTTATTTTTAAGTACAATATTTAATTTTGTTTTGGCTACATGTATCACTGTAACATTACATCATAAAGGAGTAGTAAGCAATGATAATTCAGTAAAGTAGTCGATGTGGCTCTCACGTTGTAGATTTTTTGCTAAAGTGGCCCTTGCTTGAAAAATAGTAAAGATCACTGCTCTAAATCCTGGTCAGTGCTTAATATTCAACATTTTAAATTGTGTTTGGGAGCATAGTGCAAGACTTCGTCAGTTCAGTAAGCAAGTGTCTTAAAGGCAGCAAATTGGTGAACTTCATTAGCTAATTCTATAAGAGCTATCACATAAAATGTGCATATGGCAGATTTTAATTAAGCTTTTGGGAGAATGGTTATGCAAAATCCCCAAATTTTAAGAGTTTTGCCGACGATGCTGGATTTTGTGTTGAAGACAATGGCTGGGAAACCTGTTCACAGGTTTACACCTGTGTTTACACCATGCTGCTTTTGATTGCCTTACTGCCAGATGAACTCAACCTGCGTGACTTTGATTTTTCGATGTGCCCTGTGGTATTGATCCTCTTGTCTGTTCCGCACCTGTTTTGTGACAAGATCAGAAAATCACCATATCACATACTTAATCCTAAGGCCTGCTATTTTGTGGCACAATGCCAAGATGCATGAACAATACATACTGTGTGTAACCTTTGTGTTATGTATTATGTAACTTTAAATATTATGTTAAGTTACTAAAGCCTTTGAGTAAAAGGAGCATTATATTTTAGTCTGAAATTTAAAGACAGATGGCTGATATTTATCTTAATCCAGATATTTGCATTATTCACAATTTCATGATCAGTGCAGCATAATAGTTCAGAGAAATATGTGAGATTTGAACTATCATTTATTAAATAAAATTTGTTATTAACTGCATAAATCTGTAAATTAATTTAAAGTTGTCTCATCTGCCATTATTACTTCAATCTAATGGTCAACCATCATTTCATTCTATATTTGTTTTACAATTTTGTTATTTCCCCAATCCTCAGATCTTACTTGGCTATGCATCATTCTGCCTCAATCCAGTGTCACATCAGGAAGTAAATGGATGAAGAATTTATGGCCAAGTTTGTAGCTTGATGTCTAATTTTAGGCCTGGGATTTCCATGACCTATAAACAGCTTAATTAAGAGATGGAGTAACAGGCAACAGTCAATTTGGCAATCATACAGCAGTGATAGAATGTATTATTTGACACTTAGCTCATTTCCAAGACACCGATGGCTTGATACCAAGCTACTGTATGCTATTAAACTGCTACTTCGCTCCAATAGCAGATGTAAACTATGTTGCCAATACTTTTTTTTTTGCAAAAATATACTTTATTCATAAATCTTCAAAAACATTTCGAACCATTTCAATATCACCATTACAAAAATACAATCGGGTTCAACTTTTACAACATAAATCACAAGGTGTATCAGTACAAACAATGAATATTACAATCACTGGCAGACATTCATTTTAAGCTGTACAGACTGAGGGGCTCTTTACAGTTCCCAGCCCCCCAGTGCACTGTGGCAGAAAGGTCTTAGGCAGCGACCCTTCCCCATTGCGCCTTTGTGGTGGCTGCCCCAAACTTAACTGTGTCCCTCAGCACGTAGTCCTGGACCTTGGAATGTGCCGGTCTGCAACACTCGGTCGGGGACAACTCTTTGCGCTGGAA
The DNA here is from genome assembly GCF_017639515.1 of Carcharodon carcharias. Classification (NCBI taxonomy): domain Eukaryota; kingdom Metazoa; phylum Chordata; class Chondrichthyes; order Lamniformes; family Lamnidae; genus Carcharodon; species Carcharodon carcharias. Next base: position 13,992,736 of record NC_054488.1, read on the forward strand.
AACCAACAAGTTTCGGGCAGACCAAAGAGCGTCTTTCACCGAGTTGATGATCCTCCAGCTGCAGTTGATGTTTGTCTCAGTGTGTGTCCCTGGGAACAGCCCGTAGAGCACAGAGTCCTGTGTCACAGAACTGCTCGGGATGAACTTCAACAGAAACCACTGCATCTCTCGCCAAACCTTCTTTGCAAAGACACAATCTACAAGGAGGTGAACAACGGTCTCTTCCCCACCACAGCCACCTCGAGGGCAACGTGCAGAGGGGGTGAGACTCCTGGCATGTAGGAAGGATCTTACAGGGAGGGCCTTTCTCACCACCAGCCAAGCTACATCTTGGTGCTTGTTGGAAAGTTCTGGCGATGAGGCATTCTGCCAAATGACTTTGTCAGTCTGCTCAGGGAACCATCCCACAGGATCCACCCTCTCCTTTTCCCTCAGGGCCTTTAAGACGTTAAGTGCCGACCACTCCTGATGGACTTGTGGTCAAAGGTGTTTCTCTGCATAAATTTTCCCACGAGGGACAGGTGGTATGGCACGGTCCAACTACTGTTGCCAATACAGTGAAACTGCAGTATTAATCCACAGATAGGAATGAGTTACAAAGCAGGGATAGGGGTGCTAGCTTATGATGAACTCACATTACAAGGTAGGTAACCTTGGCTGATGTTAATTGGGTTTGAGGCCCCATTGAGCATGAGCGGGTATGACGTCCGCCCTAATATCTCCATTGCTGAATGTCTCTTCAAAGATCCAGAGCAGGACTGAAATGGATAAAGAGGTTTGGATGTTAATATAATTTGTTAAAGAAGACAAAGAAGTGTAATATTGCTGCGAGTAGTGGGAAGGCTGCCTTCAGGTTCACAAGTGTTTCATTGGATGTTCCACTGGGTGCAGTAAAGGTCAGGATGGACATGCTGTTTCCTAGCAGTGGGAAGAAAAACCTGCTGCCGCCACGGCATGGATAGATGGACATGCCAGAAGAGGTGAGTAACAGGCATTTGACCGTGAGGTCTTAGATCCACAACATACAGTGATTATCCTTGCGACTCTCACTGATAAGTACTGCAGAGATCGTGCCGAACTATTCAGGACATGACAGGCCAAATGGCCTCCTTCTGTGCTGTAATCATTCTTTGATTAGATGTCACCCTGCCCAGTACAAAAGCATCCTGGCAGCTCCCTGGAAACCTCATGCAGATCTGCATCAACCACTTTTTGTAACTGCACACAAGCTGCACACTGATGGAATGAAATTTTCTTGTAGCTCACAAATGCTTCTGGCTGGTCAGAGGGTGTTTGGACTGACCCACGTGTGCAATCAATGGCACTCTGCATCTGTGGGAAGCCAGCGAGAGATGTGAATCCCGTTGTTTGCTCATTCTAGATCAGCCATCGCAAAGATTATATACCCGCTTATCTTGACAAACAATAGGTACTCAACATAAACCATTAATGACGTTAAAACACTAACTTCATAAGTTAAGTCCCATAACAAGTAATTAAAGTAATTAAAAGATTAGAGGGGAGTGGAAGAGCAAATGTTTTACCCAGAGGACGGTGAAGGGCTGGAGCTCACCGAAAGGGTGGTAGAGACAGAATCCCCAATCACATTTTAAAAGAACTTGGATATCGCTTGAAGTGCAGGCTACGGACTAAAAGCTGAAAAGCGGGATTAAGGCAGATAACTCTTGGCTGTCATAGACAAGATAGGCTGAATGATCTCCTCTGTGTATAAATTTTCTTTGTTTCTGTCCTGTGTAACAAGAAAGTTATCTCTCCAATCTGTAGACATATTAAGTGACATAGGAATATTTCTGGTATGGTTACCACTTCTCTAGCAGTGATGATAAATTGCCTTGTCTCTGACTTGACATGCCAATGGAAGAGTTACAAGAATGGTGAAAAACAAGTCCAAAGTATATTGTTGTTTTAGTCATTTTAGTAACATGTGCAGTATTCAATGTATGTGCCAGTGCTCTCTCCGAAGCCAGGACAGCTTAAACAAGATTGCTTCCATGCCAGAGCATAACTTTTCAAAGTGGTTTTATTGCATGACCTTTACATTAACACTGACATAATAATAGAGCTGTTGGCAGAGGAGTTGCAACAGCAGGTGCCAAGCACACAACATCATGGGAGGCATAGAAATGTCCAGTTTCAACCACGATGCCTCATTGTCATTTTACTTCTGGCTTTTGCATCTGTACCATGAGTGAGCAGGCATAATCCTGACAGGTAGATTAGAATAAGCATTGAAGCAATGTTCTTGGTAAGTTGCACCCACATGCAGATGTACAACAGCCAGGAAGCCTCAGGTTGCTCACAAGTTACAGCTACAGCACATCCACAAGTCGTGTAAAAATATTTAAACATACTGTGCATTCAAATGAACAGGCTATGCACAATGAAAAAAAAAATTGACAGGGACATTTCTTCCAACTGATCTCCTCTAAGCTACACTCCTTCAGAATGGCAGGATGGGTGTTTCACTGGCCCAGGAGGAGGGAGATGAAAATACTAACTTATCTCAAAGAGTTTGCACCTTACACAAGTTGGCACTCATGCCCACCATGAACTAATGTCAACATGCTGCCCCTTCTCCCGCAAGTGCCGATGAAGCTGTCATTAGCAGAGCCCACCACAGGCTCCAACATCTAGAAGTTGTCAATCATGAGTACCTCAGAAGATAGTGCAAGGAGACTGCTACTATCTGTGCTGTATACACATAGGTAGCACATATAGAATTGGTAGGCATGAAAAGAGAAAGACTGCATAGTTCACCAAGAGTAAGAATATGGGTGTCTTTGAATATTTGCTAATACAGATAATTTGTTACATTACATTTAATGAATTATTTTTCATCGGTTTCCAATGTTTCTCATTCTTGAATGGCAAGTGCCAACTCTGCATTCAGTTGTTTCCTGCTGAATGTGGAGACATGAGTTGACTGACACTAATCACCAGTAGATGGATGCTTTTGTATGGGAAGTGGGGTGTGAGGAGAGCAGGCAATGTTATTGTTACTTTAGCCCAGAGTGAGAGACTAACTGAACTTTAAAGCTATTAGAACACCTCTGGTACCGTGAGCAGTACTGTGATTGGCTGATCTGGTGTTATGGTCTTCTTCCTCCTCATTATTAAAATCCTCATCAGATGAGGATTGCTGAACTGATTGCTCTTCCCGTATGTATGGATCTTGTTGCTGCATTGTGACTCACAGGAAACTTGGGCAGAAGCATTAATTTCAAATTGGGTTCCCAATTGCATCATAGGAGCTTGCTTTACCTATATTAATGCCAACCTGGCCTCTGCACACTTGAATACGCGACCACCACAATTTTTAAATAGCCCAAAGAGACTTATGGAGCCCATGTACCTAGATCATTAAATGTCATGAAAAGGTATAAAAAAAATCAATGAGGCTAATGGAAATCTGGTCTTTATATCTAGATGACTAGAATACAAGAGGATAGAAGTCCTGCCACATCTATATCGCAGCTAGGGTGCTGTGTTCAGTTCTGGGCATCACATCTTAGGAAGGATTTATTGGCCTTGGAGGTTTACTAGAATGATAAATTTCTCCAAATGTAAAATTATGAAGAGAGATGACACAAACTAGGTTTGTATTCCTGAAAAGAATAAGGGGTGATTTGATCAAAGTTTTCAAAATATTAAGGAGAACTGATAGGGAAGATAGGGGAAACCTATTTCTGGGCTACAATTACTATCTCTTTTTGCCTTTCACTATCATCCCCTTTGTCATTTAATCTCTCTTGCCTTCCATTGTATCTCAGACTTTCCCCTTTGTTCTTTCCTCCCCTTTTTCTTTCCAACCCTGGCTTACAAAAAGGTTGCATCTCTAAAGTACTTCTAATTCTGATGGAGGGTCACTGAACTGAAACATTAACTCTGTTTTTCTCACTCCACAGATTCTGCCAGACCTGCAAGAATTCCCAGAATTTTCTGTTTTTATTTTAACTATTTCTGTTGGCTGGAGAATCTAGGTCTAAGGGACATAGACTGAACATTATAACCAGTCCATTCATGAGCTAAGTTGGGAAACATTTCTACTTGCAAAGGTTCTCATGAGCTGCTCATGGAACATGGATCCACAGTCTAATAAGCCTTTTCCCTTGTTCTAAAAACCTCTCCTGGCTTAGTTTAAGAGGACCTCTCATCTCATGTCCATAAACTATTTCAAAAGGACTGAAACTGGTGGATTCACTTGGTGAAACCCTGGTAGCAAATAGGAGGAATTCCAGCCTTTTATCTCAGTCATGGGGGTGCTTATAGCGCGGTATGTCCTGATCATTGTTCTTAGGGTATGGTGATACCATTCCAAAGCCCCTGTTACTGTGTGTGATAGGCCGAGGACTTTAGCTGGTTCATGCCAAGGTTACTCACGTCCTTTTGAAAAATATGTAACATAAAATTTGTGCCCTGACCCGACTGAATCCTGGTCAGCAGTCCATCAGGAAACAAAGTGAGTTAGCCCCTCAACTACTAATTTGGCTGAGATAGTTCTCAGGGGAATGGCCTCTGGAAATCATGTAGCTATATCCCTGATGGTGAGAAGATATTGATAACCCCCTTTCATTTTCAATAGGTGTCCCACACAGTCCACCAACTCTCTTTTGAACGATTCCGCAAAAGCTGGTGTGGGAATTAGCGAAGCAGGTTTATTTACAGGTTGGGGTTTCTCCACAACATTACGTGTATGGCAGGATTTACAGAAATCCACCACATCCTTGTTGAGGTGTGGCTAATAAAAATGCTGGCTATGCAGGCATGGGCTTTTTGGCTACTGGCACGTGTGACTTCGTGGGCAATTCGCAATATTTCCCTGTGGCATTTCGGAGGAACTACTACCTGGTGAACCACTGTTCATTCTCCGTCCTCAGGCCAATGAGGAGGTCTCCATTCCTGATCAGAATCTCATTCTTTAAACAGTAGTACTCCAGAACTCTTTCTGCTTCAGTTTCAGTCTGGGCAGTCTGTGCTAACTTGTTTAACACTGAGTTGGAGAGTTGTGCTTTGACCAAGAGAAACCTTAATACTTCATTTGGCTCATCTAAATTACCCGAAAAAGTTTTGGATGCTAGACTGCAGAGCAATCGTCTGCAGTGCTGGTTCAGGAGCACAGCTGGCTTGGCTGTGCCCCCACCGACCTGAAAACGCAAATGACGCGGGGTGATGTCAAGAGTTCCACCTGACCTCATTCCATGTCATTTTACGCGACGATGAGCGGACCCCACCCCCTGCTCGCCGACGGGAAAATTCTTGCCACATGTGTTTTCCAGCAGAAGGGATTTGGTGGTTGCTGTGTCCCTAAGTAGGACTATAGGCATACTTGCCTCATTTGAGGGGTATGGGGTCACTTCCTCTTTACATACAAAATCCTGGTAACTCTCATGAATTCTAAATTCTACCATGCTCACAGTTTTATGTTTATAGGGATTTACTTTGAGCCACAGCTTTGTCTACTGTGCTTTCTGTCAGGGCCCCTTTGCCTGCACCAGTCTGTTGACCCTGACAAAAGCTAACAGGTTTTCTCTTTAATTTCCAGCAGTCAGCTTGGAGGTGACCTGCTGTGTTGCAATGAAAACACACAGGCTTTTGGGCAACACCATGTTTCAGCACCTTCAGTTTGGTCAGTGTAGGGCCCTTTGTGCTTAGATTTTTATTTTCTTATCTATGGCTGCTTATTCTCCTATCACTCTCCCAATTTATGTCCTTTTTGGATTTTTGGAGGTGATTCAGGAAGGATTTCCCTTGGGGCAAGGATTTGTGGATGAGCTTGTACTCATGGCGGGCAGGCAGAGCAGGTGAGGATGCGAGCGGGCGTTGACCCGATCGCCACCCGCGATCAGGGCCACGCCACCATTTTGTATGGGTGGGCCAATTAAGGCCCACCCAGTGCATTTCCAACTCCCATAGAGATCGGGAGTGTGAAGGTTGCGGCGGGCGTGTACAGAGGTAGGCCGGGGGGGGGGCCGACGTGCCCCTCACTTTTCTGATGATTGCCTTGCTGCCCTTCTCAAGGAAATAGCAGCATGGCGGGAGGTGCTGGTTGCCCAGGATGGGAGGAGGAGGCAACCCCACATGATGAAGCTTGCCTGGGAGGGGGTGGTGAAGGTGGTGAGCTTCCGCGACGTCATGTGGTGCACCTGGATCCAGTGCCGTAAGCGCTTCAACGATTTATTGCACCCTGGAAGGGTGTGTACTATGTTGGCAGTGGGCATTTAACCCAGCAGGGAGCCTTAGCCTTTGAAGCCGCCCCCCACCACCACCTCCCCCCCCCACCAATTCTTACTGTCGTGACTGCATTGAATCATATTGGGCATTTCTCGTACGCTGGTGGCCAAGCAGATAGTGTCCATGCTTATATCAGCCTCAGTGGTTCATGAGGAGATGGGTTCTTCCCCACACCATGTGTTGCTCTTAGTCACACACGACTAGTCTGGGGGCAACCTGCAGGAGATGCAGCTAGGTACATACTCAGAACTCCAACACAGTGATGAGATTGTGGAAGGGGAGCTTCAAGTTTCGTGGCCAAAAGCCATCTACTGCCCTCGACACTGCACCTAGTTGCGCTTCCTTGCCATGGGAGCTAAGACCGTGTAGTTCTTAAAGTGACGGACACAGAACGTGTCCAAGGTGGCCGCTGGGGGGGTGGTTGGGAGCAGTCGTACTATATTTTTGTGACTGATCAGAGTAGCGTGGAGAGGATGCACTGGAGGCCTGATTTGGGCCACTGCGGTTGAGGTGCTGCGTGCGCGTGCAGAGTACATGTGCAATTAGCCGCAATGAAAGGTATTCTGTTTTTTTGAGAAAAATGCACACAATGCCTCTGAGCGTTTGCGCACTGGTGGCAGCTAGGTCCAGCTGCTGATTTTGAGCCGTTTTGAGCAGGAGGCCCTGGAACTTGAAAGGCGCCATGCGCCCAGGTCCACAGGTGTCGGTGAGGCTGGGGTGGAGCGGTCAGGTATTTGAGGTCCACAGTGGTATCTGTTCTGTCTTCACACCATCCAAAGCACTGATGATTGTTTGAATCATTATTGTAGCAACATTGCTCATTCACGGACATATAGAGTCAGAGGTATGGGTCATAGACAAAGGTCCCTTGGCCCTTCAAAGGTGCGTGTGTCAAGCATCATCCAAAGTCGCCTTATCCCATTTCCAATCACTATCCCCATGGCCTTGTATACCATGGCATCGCAAATGCACATTCAAATACTTATTACATGTTAGGAGGGTTTCTGCATCCATCACCCTTTAAGCCAGTGCGTTCCACATTACTGTGTGCAAAAGTTCCTCATCACCTCACCTGTCAACCTCATGCCCCTTACCTTAAATAAATGCCACCAGGTTACTCATCCCTCCGCCAAGGGGAAAAGTTCCTTTGTGTTGACCCTATCTATGCCCCTCATAATGTTATAAAGCTCAACAATGTCACCCCTTAATCTCCTCTGCTCCAGGGGAAATATCCCCAGTCTATGCTAAGTGTCCTCATATGTCCAACGCTCCAGCCCTGCATGCATCCTGGTCAGTGACCTCTGCACTCTCTCTCCACTCCAATTACATCCCTCCCATGAAGCGCAGATCACAACTGCACGCAGAACTATAGCTGTGGCCTCGACAGCATTTTCTGCACTTGCAACATGACCTCCCTGTTCTTACCTTCTATTCCTCGGCTAATAAAGGCAAGTATGGCATTTACCTTTTTAAACGCCTTATGTACCTGTACTGCTACCTTAACAGACCTGTCGACATGCCCAGCAAGGTCCCTCTGATCTTCCTTACTTTCCACGGTCCTACCATTCCTCGTGTATTCCCGTATCCTGTTTCTCCTGCCCAAGTACATCACCTCACACTTATCCACATAACATTCCTTAGGCCATTTGACCAGCCTGTCTATATCTGTCTGTAACGTTTGGGCCCCCTCTTGACTATTTGCCACCCCACCAATATTCGTCTCCATAGGTTCTGGAAGGTTGAGCATATAATGAGCTTGGGGGAAAGGGATGAAGTGTGTCACTGTGTGGACAGTAACTGATCCACTGTCCTTGTTGTTATTTTCAGTATCATCAGAGCCTGGCGACCAGGATCGATTGCAGATGCCCCCTCTCACACCTGAGGGCCCTCAACTGTCACCTGCGTCACACCATTTCTGCGAGGCAGGCACCAGTGCAGATACTAGCAAATCAGTGGGAATTGGAACATCGGCTAGTTTCCCGGGGTACAGTGGAGAGGACACTTCACAATCGCTGGAGGAGCTGGCAGAGACAGAGAGTGTCAATGGCGCCAGCAGCCAGAAGACTGCAGGGGACCAGGCACACGCTCAGTCGGTGCCTGATGATGTGCCTCTGGAGTCGTCTGCAACCGGTTGTGCGGGAGCATCTGGAAGTGTGGCGTGTGACTGTGCTTCGCTTGGTGTCTGTAGTGGAGGAGTCCACGCGGAGTGTAAGTGATGCCGTGAGCCTCATGTCAGAGCGTCATGCTTCCTCCATGGAAAGAGTGGTGAATCTTGTGGGGAGGGGCTTCCAGGAGAACAAGCAGCTTCTCCTGGGGTTATGCCTCGGACATGCAAGCCCTCACAGCGCCAGTGGCCACAGCTGGTTAGTGCCAATGTGGGAAATAGTGTGGGCTTCAAGTTTCCCAGCTCATTGCCCGTCCATCGACGGTGAGCAGGGAGGTCTGAGATGACCTCACGTCGGCGGAGCAGCTGCCTGTCGTATCTGCGGGTTCCTCTCTCGGCCCTCTGGATGAGGGCAACAGCTGCTCCACCCTTCTCCCAGTGACCGCTTCATCGGGTGAAGCTGCGACGACTGGGGAAATGCCAGCTGTGGACCTGGCAGAACCCTCCCAGGCGGGCCCAACACAAGCTCCACGGGCCAGAGAACAGCCACCAAGGTCATCGAGGCCCACAGGACAGCACAGTCAGCAGGCTGTCTCAGAAACCACACCAAGCGATGGGGCGGCACCAAGATATAGCACCCGTAAACGTAAGCATAAGGCACCTTAGGCAGACCATGGGTTTCTTGCTGGTGCTTTGGTGTTAGCCCTGGATTAGGGAATTATTATTTCTTGATGTTTGAAAAACATTTTGCTTTCATTTTGGTTGACCATATGATGGATAAAATTAAAACCAGATGTGTTACCATTGCTGAGGGTGGCTCCTTTGTGTTGCATTTGTATGTTTTACATACATGTCATGAGTGTTTGAGTGGACATTGAGGTTTATGTCCAATGCCCTTAGTTGCAGCTGATGAAGTGGCACATCAGAATCAAAGAATCACACTGTGCAGAAGAGGCCCTTTGGCCCATTGACTCTGCACCAACACGTGAGAAACACTTGACCGACCTACCTAATCCCATTTACCAGCACTTGGCCCATAGCCTTGAATGTTATGATGTGCCAAGTGCTCATCCAGGTACTTTTTAAAGGATGTGAGGCAACCCGCCTCCACCACCCTCCCAGGCAGCGCATTCCAGACTGTCACCCGCCTCTGGGAGAAAAAGTTTTTCCTCACAACCCCCCTAAACCCCCTACCCCTCACCTTGAACTTATGTCCCCTTGTGACTGATCCTTCAACTAAGGGGAACAGCTGCTCCCTATGCACCCTGTCCATGTCCCTCATAATCTTGCACACCTCGATCAGGTCGCCCCCCGCCCCCCCATGTCTTCTCTGCTCCAATGAAAACAACCTCTCTTCATAACTTAAATGTTTCATCCCAGGCAACATCCTGGTGAGTCTACTCTGCACCCACTCTAGTGCAATCACATCCTTCCTATAATGTGCTGACTAGAACTACACATAGTACTCCAGCTGTGGCCTCACCAAGGTTCTATACAACTCCATCATGACTTCCCTACTTTTGTAATCAATGCCTCGATTGATAAAGGCAAGTGTCCCATATACCTTTTTTACGACCCCACTAACATGCCTCTCCACCTTCAGAGATCTATGGACACACACGCCAAGGTCCCTTTGTTCCTCAGAACTTCCTAGTGCCATGCCATTCATTGAATACTTCCTTGACAAATTACTCCTTCCAAAGTGTATCACCTTACACTTTTCAGGGTTAAATTCCATCTGCCACTTATCTGCCCATTTGACCATCCTGTCTATATCTTCCTGTAGCCCAAGACACTCAACCGCATTGTTAACTACCCAGCCAATCTTTGTGTCATCCACAAACTTACTAATCCTACCCCCCCAATAGTCATCTATGTTGTTTATATACATGACAAATAACAGGGGACCCAGCACAGATCCCTGTGGTACGCCACTGGACACTGGCTTCCAGTCACTAAAGCATCCTTCTGTCATCACCCTCTGTCTCCTACAACTAAGCCAATTTTGAATCCACCTTATCAAATTACCCTGCATCCCATGTGCATTTTCCTTCTTTATAAGTCTCCCATGTGAGACCTTGTCAAAGGCTTTGCTGAAATCCATATAAACTACATTAACTGCACTACCCTCATCTACACACCTGGTCACCTCCTCAAAAAATTCAATCAAATTTGTTAGGCATGACCTCCCTCTGACAAAGCCATGCTGACTATCCCTGATCAAACCTTGTCTCTCCAAGTGGAGATAGATTCTCTCCTTCAGAATTTTCTCCTATAGTTTCCCTACCACTGACGTGAGACTCACTGGTCTGTAGTTCCCTGGCTTATCTCTCCAACCCTTCTTAAATAGCAGAACCACATTAGCTGTTCTCCAGTCCTCTGGCACCTCCCCCATGGCCAGAAAGGATTAAAAATTTGGGTCAGAGCCCCTGCGATCTCCTCCCTTGCCTCCCTCATCAGTCTGGGACACAAATCATCCAGACCTGGAGATTTGTCCACTTTTAAGCCTGCCAACACCTCCAATACCTTGTCACTCCCTACATCAATTTTCTCAAGAACCTCGCAGTCTCTCTCCCTGAGTTCAATGCCTTCATCCTCATTCTCTTGGGTGAAGACGGATGTGAAGTATTCATTCAACACTCTAGCGATGTCCTCTGGTTCCACCCATAGATTGCCCGCTTGGTCCCTAATGGGACCTACTCTTTCCCTGGCTATCCTCTTCGCATTGATATACTTATAGAATATCTTGGGATTTTCCCTACTTTTACCAGCCAGAGCTTTCTCATATCCCCTCTTTGCTCTCCTAATTGCTTTCTTAAGCTCCACTCCGCATTTTCTGTACTCCACTCATGCCTCATCTGATTTGCTCCCCTTGTACCTGCTAAAAGCCTCTCTTTTCTTTCTCATCTTATCCTGAATATCCCTGGTCATCCATGGTTCTCTGGGCTTGTTACTATCACCCGAGAGTGAACATGTTGAGCCTGTACCCTCCCCATTTCCTTTTTGAACACTCCCCAATGCTCCACTGTAGATTTCCCCACAAGTAGCTGTTCCCAGTCTACCTTGGTTAGATGTAGCACTTAAGTGCCGAGTATGGAAGCGCCAGGAAAGGCTGGTCCTCCTGATCCATTTGTGTGAAGCTAGCTGAAGGTTTGTCAGATTAAAGTCTCCCGGGTGTCCTTGCCTCCTTGGTGTCGTGCTGGGTAGTGTTCAGCCCCTCATCATTGCCCTGTGCTTCCTCATCCTCTGAATCAGTGCTGGACTCATGTGCAGCCACATCCACTGTGTCAAAGTCTTCATCGTCCACTGCATCCCCCCTTTCCAGTGTAAGATTGTGCAGAGTGCAGCATGCTACCACTATCACCGAGACATGATCTGGGGGATACTGGAGTGCGCCCCCTAAGCGGTCCAGGCATCGGAAGCGCATCTTGAGAAGACCGATGGCTCTTTCCACCATAGCCCTTGTGGAGGCCTGGCTCTTACCGTAGCGCTGCTCATCTTCTGTTCTTGGATGGCGGAGAGGCGTCATGAGCCACCTTCTGAGGGGATAGCCCTTGTCACCCAGCAGCCGTCCATCAAGTCAAGCCAGAGCACTGAAGAACCCCGGCACCTGGGAGTGTCTGAGGATGTAGGCATCGTGGGAGTTGCCTGGGTACCTTGCACATACTTGTACAATCTGCATTCTATGATCACCCACTATCTGCCCTTCCTATTGACAAAGGCACCGGGCTCACCTGCTGGCGCCTTGATGGCCACATGTGTGCAGTCTATTGCACCCTGGACGCGGGGGAAGCCAGCAATGGCTGCGAAGCCTCTGGCTCGCTGTGTCTGGCTTACCTGGTCGCAGCGGAAGTGGATGAAAGTAAATGCACGCCTGAACAGAGAGTCTGTAACCTGCTTGACACAAGTATGGACCGCTGATTGGGAGACACCACAAAAATCACCCACCGAGCCTTGGAAGGAGCCAGAGGCATGGAAGTTGAGGGCAACTGTGAGCTTCAGAGCCACTGGCATGGGGTGTCTGCCCACACAGTTAGGAGAGATCTCAGGGCCAATTGTCTGACAGATGTAGTTGACTGTCTCCCTTGACAGTTGGAGCCTCCTTCGGCACTACACCTCAGTCATTTTGAGATAGCTGCTTCTCCGCCTGTATACACTGGCAGCAGGATAGTGGTGTCTTCTGCGGCCCCTTCCACCTTGGACTACCTCTTGGCCCAACGCCCCTTGTGCCTGCACCTGTACTCCCAAAGGTGGCTCCCCTGTAGGCTGAATGTGCACTCCTGGCCACCTCCTCCTTCTAGCCCTCTCTTTCTCCTCAGAGGAGCTGCCTCCAGTGGACATGTCAGAACCCATACCCAGACTAAAGGGAGGCCTCAGGAAAGCTGCAGGCCCGATAAAGATTCCTGACTGAAGAGTGCTGAACCAAAGGTTTAAAGTACATCGTAAGCTGCTGGAATTCATTCTGAACTGCTACAGATTACACAGGCAAGTTTAAAAAACTTTCTGCAATAAATACTCTCAGACCAGATTGACAACCCCAGTGAGCCCTCTTGTCCCGCCCTGGATGAGTTTTATTAAAAAGTCTCTTACCCGCCTGCCCGTTACACCTGTGCGCCGAGCCGAAAATCGCACGGGTGCCTGAAAATCAATGTCAATTGCCAATTTAAGAGCCTTGACTAGCCCGTTAATTAATGGCGGGTGCGTGTCGCACTTCATCGCGTACCTTCCCAATGAAATATCGCGATGGCACACGGTGATGTCAGGATGCTCTTCCGATGGCACCGCGCGTCATTTTATGCAGGGGGCACGTCAAGCAGAAAATTCTGCCCCCTGCTGGTTTGGCTTTGGAGACCTTCTGCTTTTCAACATGGTACTTTATGGAAAGGGTGAGTGAGGTTTTGAGTTTCTCTAGGAGAATCATATCTCTGAGGTTTTCGAATGTGGGAGCTATCTTAATTGCTCGTATCCATCACTCGAAAACAAGTTGCTTAACCCTTTCGAATTCAATATAAGTTTGCTTGGGTCGCTTCCGAGAAGTTCAGAATTTCTGATGGTACATCACCAGTGCCAGCTCGTACACACTCTGGATGACATTTTTGGTTATTGGGATTCTGGAGAACTCTCTTGGCACAATAGGGAATAAACTGTCTGGGCTTTCCCACTAATCGGCTTTTAAGAAGAATCCAAACCTCCGCTGGCCATTTCAACCTTGTTGCAAACTTCTCAAATGACACAAAGAATGCTTCAACATCCTCATCATTGAACCTTGGCACCAATTGTGAGTATTTTAAGAGCTCAACGTTCAGCCATGCGCTGGGATCATTAACCCCACAGGGTAGGGCTGACCTTTCTCCTAATCAATTCATGCTGCTTTAGTTCCTGGTCTATTTGTGCCTGTAACTCCCTTTCAAACTTTTCCCTCTGGAAGGCTCTGTGTCTTTTGTGGAATTCTCTCTCCTCTTTCTTTCCTATCTCTCCTCTTTTTCCCTTCTGTCCTTTCTTTCTCTGTCTTTTTCTTGGAATTCTAGCTCTAGTTTTTGCTGCTCCAGCTGTCTCCTTGCTAATGCTAGCCTGTCCATTTCAGATTCCATGCCTACCTCCTGATCTTCAGGTTCAGTTGAGAAATGGCAGCCAAAAGTTTGAGGATTTTGGGTTTCCTAGCTTTTGGGCAGACTCCATAACTCTTCAATGGAAAAGGATTTTAAGGTGTCCCAAGTTATTTCATTCTTGTCTATGAAGGTACTAGTCTCAAATGTGGACATGTTAAACCTCCTAGTACTGTAAACCACAAGAAAACCTGTATGGAAGTTTTAAATAATTCTAGGGAACAATTTGATTTCCCACTTCCAATTCTTCATTGCCTATGGGTCCGATTGTGGATGTAGCCCCAAAGTTTCTGTTACAATCAGGTGAGAAATGGTAAAGTAGCTCCCCTCTCTTTTCATCTCTCAATTGACCGCAACATGTGCTTTTAAAAGAATTTGCTTACCAATTCAATGAGTGCATGTTTAACTGTTTAAGTGCTGTGACTGTAAAATCAGGTGTATTTAACACTCTCACACACACATGCATTCATGAGGTTTTCACACACACACACACACACAAACACCTTGCAAAGAGGGAGGGTAGGTTAAATTGTTTAAGAGTCCCAAAAGAGAGTCAATCATAAACGGTTCCTGTACATTGATAACTTGGTCAGGTTCAGGCTAGGTTCAATGATTTCTCCAGATATTGTGTTGAGATGATTTAAAGTGTTGACGGGCAATCCCTGTCTCTTTCTGGAATCAGCAGCTGCTTGATGTATATTAAAGATGCTGCTTGCGGCTTTTGACTGATCATAATACAGACAGACACGCTCACAAAATGGCTGGAGGGAGAGAGAAAAGGAACTATGAATCTCTTTCTTGCTGTTACCCACACATGGGCGGAATCATCCCAGATTTGCACTAAGTACGGTAGCGGGCGGGTAAAATGATGTTTTACCTGATTGACGCGATAGGGGGTTTTCACACCGTATCATCCCAAACCCACCACATTACTTATGCATTCCTGGGAAACATGCCGTTGCCAAGTGGTCCACCATGCCATCATCTCACCACTTCATTACACCGGGCACCATATTTAAAGTCCAGCTGCGCACACACATCTCAGTGCTTCCAGCCCACAACTACTGCAGGGAACGTGTCCACAAAAGGCAAAAAGATTGCAGCCCCAGGTCTAATGACGCGTCACTAGAATACCATTTGGATGCTGTGGAGGCCTGCTGTGATATCCTTTACCCCGACTCTGGTTGCAGAAAGGGCAGCAGCATGATCAATCCAGCCTGGCAGGCGGTGGCAGCAGTGGTCAATGCCAATGCTGCACAGAAGAGGTTGGCCATCCAATTCAAATAGAGGATGAATGATTTCATCCAGGCAGCCTGGGTATGGCAACCATCTCATCACTTTAATCTCACACACTCAAGCCCATCACACATTCATTGGCATCTCACTCACTGCCAGCTCAAGGGACATCACCACCTATTCTCACACAAATACCCTCACATGTCCATTTGGTCTCATCTCCTCTGGAGACTGCCTCCTCAGCCCTCACCATTTTGAGGTCGCTTGCACCACACACCCTGGAATACCCTCCTTCCCAAGTACAGCTCTCATCCTGTAGCCTCTTCCCAAGCCTGAGGCTACTTCTTCCCCTTCCCCAAGCAAGACCTTGCCCTACAGACATTGAAAAGCGATCCACATATGGCTGATCTGGTAGGTAGAGACCTGCCCATGAGCCGGCCCCCCCCTCCGCCCTAAAAGTGAAGTGGTGCTGTCTGTGAAGCCTGGCACTGATGACCGTGAGTGCTGACCAAAGTAAGGTAGGCAAACAAACCTCAAAGTCCGGAATGAAGTGCAGCCTGCCAGGTGCATGACGCTTATGTGCTGCGTGTTTCCCTGCCAATGTGGGCAGATGATCCAGTGAGGGGTGGGGGTTTGGGCAGGGTGGTTGGTGGGGAATGAGTCCAGCAGGCTGGCCTTTTAATGATATGCTGATGTATTACAATGTGGTTTCCATGTCTGATGGCAGGAAATGCAGCCCGCCATCGGCAGGCGGAGCGGACAACCACAAATTGGTTTCACGACCTCATGAAACCGATTTTTGGCCTTCTCGCCATATTGCTTACTCACGCCACCAAACACACCCGACAGTGGCGAGTACATAAAATCCCGGCCATGGTCTTTCTGCACTCTGACCTGGAAATATGAGTATCTTTGCATAAAGGGCTAACTTGTAATTACATGGCCTTCCTTCGCAAACTAACCAGTTACCAAAGATGGTCAGAACAAGTTCATCCCAGGCCTATTGTTTAAAGTGATTTGTTTAAGGTGGTCAGTGAGATTCTCTTCAGCCAGGGTCCATTGTCCAGAATGATTGAGTTTAATGGCTTGGTCCTCATCCACCTGAATAAATTAGATTAGGTTTGAATGTCTTTGGACTAGTTCAGGAGATGGCAATTCACACTCATTTAAGCTTATTGTCCTGGGTAGGTATCCCCAAACAGCCGGTCTCCATTCTGATTGCTTTGTAAATTGTCAAGTGTAGTTACATAAATGTTCAGCCATTTTGAGACTCATTTGAGCCTCTTTTAAAACATATTCTCTGGCTTCAGGCCACTCAATAAACAATGTCATTTTTTGATATAAAACAGGTTTTTAATAACACTATAGGTGGAATTTAACTGGGAGGTTGACATATTGGTCACCCTGCCTCCCACCAAACCCCTTGTTAGAAAAAGTTGCCCTGCCGTGATAAGACATTGCGGCAGTGTAGTAATTATGGATTTATTTAGTGTGTAATGTTCCTTTAAGATTAATATTGTTAGGCAAGATCACATGATCTGTAGTAACCAATAGCTGAGCAGCGTGGGCTACCTCAGTAGTCAGTATAGAGATAGAGTTGGAGTTGAAAGCACACGTGTAGCTGCTGAGTATGTTGTAAATAAACTTAATGTTTCCACCCAAGAAGTGTCTGCAGATCAACTCTATCATTAATAGCACAACTCAGCTACCCTACAACAGGCAGCCTAAGCAAGCAGAGAATGGGAATTCCTGCTCTCAGTGGAAGAAAGTCCTGTGCTCGAGAGCTGCCAGCCAACCTGATTGGCCGGCAGCATCAAAAGTGGTTGCTGATGAGACTGTGAGCAGGCCTATTTTGAACACAGCAATGGGTGCCGGACTCAGTTAAGTCCCAGAGTTTTGGATGGGAAAGGATTGAGTACCTAGGAAGTGAAGGTGTGAGGGGGCTCCAGATGGGGCAGTGTTTTAGGAGGCCAGGAACGGAGGCACAAAGTAGTGGGGGTATCATCTTGCGGGAATAAACCCTGATGCACACAGGGCACCCCACAAAAGATGTAGCGCATTCCCCCCCCCCCACTTCCTGTTTTACCTCAGATGGTGAAAAACTCGTCTCCCCGCTCTCGCTCACCTGCCCATGGCAACTGCATTAGGCATGGGCAGCATAATATTCATGTCAATTAGCTTGTTAAAAAGCTCATTTGCCCATTAATGATATTTCTTTAAAATGGCGGCAGACTGCCAATTCCAGTGCCCGCACACCTCCTGTGTTATGGGAACTCTATGTCTTGATGTCAGGTTTGCAGACCAACATCATCACGCTGGATTTTACGCATGTGCGGGACATCAGTAGTCCTGATTTGCAAACATAAAATCCCAGTCTATGCACTTACTTGCCTTGTGTCTATGGCGGATTGGGGTTGCCCTCCACTTATTAACTCTCTATCCTCTTCTTGGTTGGGTATTGCGCGTGAGAGGGAGAGGTGTTAATAATGAGGACCATGTCTCTGGAAGTTCTGCCAGCTGCGAGAAGTAGATGCCTGCCAAGGCCAAAGCTGAACAGTTTAGTTGGATGCTATTTTACCTGGATGTGGGAGATTTTCATATTGTTTCATGTCAGGAAAGATCGACAAACAGGGTAGGCAGGTGATCAATGTGTTTACAGCATCTGAAGCATACACATGTTCATGCACACTCCATTATTCTAAAGATGCTTTGTAATTGTTGAGCAACTACACATGTGTAGATCTTAACACATCTGCAATTGTTTCAGTTTTGCTGCCATTCTTCTGAATCCACCCCCAGTAAACAAAGAGGCAAAGAAGAAAACCAACAAGTCGTGTGAGAACAGATAACCTCTCCCCACAGGAAAATCTGGTGCTACTTTGACGGCGGATGATCAGTAGCTCCGGCCAGATGTACTATGACAGTGTGAGCTACCTATCCCTCACCCTTGAGGAACTATTCACTCAGTTCTGCTGTCAACCAGTTGGACTGCATTGCATGAGGCAATGATAGGCACCACAGCCATAAATTTCTATACTGAGTGATCAGCCAGTTTTCCATGCAATCCTGCACAAGCTAATGAAAGACTCTCTATTTTAACATAAGAAGTCCCGTTTCAACTTTGGCATGGAACAGCAGCTGGAGAGGCAGAAACTTTTGTACAGGCAATATTGTTGCCCTAAAGGATAAGGCATTACAGACTGCATGGATGCATTACTCTGATCATCTGGGCACTGTCGCTCCACTCTACATGAACAGGAAGGGCTACAGCTTGCTAAATGCATAATGGTCAGCAACTGCTCTGCATGAATCGTGCACATAAATTTACATTTCATGGACAGCACTCTTGATTTTTACATCCTGTATCGTTCAGGTTTGCTGGCTTCATTGTGAAGAGCAAGAAGTTTGCAAGGTTGGCTCCTTGAAGACGGTGGGTATGCAGAGCCACTGTGTTCATGACACTTATAAGCCACATCTTTTGACTGGTAGACAACTGGTTTTCTCAGATTTTTATATAATTAAGGAGGACATTACAATATAATTTCAAACAGACAAAACAGTTAAATTGCAAAATAAGGGATGGATTGTATCATTTTGCACTTCAGCTATTTTTTTTCTCAGGTAGCTGTTAGGAGGCACATTTTACAGCCCTCCCCATTCAAGGGAGCACCCAAGGTTCGCCTGTTCTGGTGCAAGCACCTATGTGAGCTGGATACTGTGGCAAGTTCCAGTTCTAAACCTGCTGCTTGACCGTGGTTTCTACTCTGTCACTGTTGCAAGTAATTAAGACTAAGGGTGACGAAGGATTATTTGATGGTCTCAGTGGAAAATAGGTTGAGGTGGAACTGTAAATGTGTTATATTACAGAGGTGGAAGTAGGCAGGCTTTATGATGGACAGGACCTGTTGGGTTTGATCTGCTGAGGCAGCTGAAATATTGTTTGCAGCTCCATATTATGTGCCGTGTGATAATTCTGCTAATCACCTGAGCCTTGTATATGGGCTCAGTTCGTGTCAAATGCTGGCAACGATGGATCATTAATCCCGTTTGAACCAAGCTTGCAGTCTACATTTTCCTTTAGATAGGATGACATAAAAGATCCCCTCAGAATGAATACATTGTGATTGTTAACCAGAATTACCTGGAAAAACTCAGCAGGTCTGGCAGCATCGGCGGAGAAGAAAAGAGTTGACGTTTCGAGTCCTCATGACCCTTCGACAGAACTGACGAAGTTATGTCGAAGGTCATGAGGACTCGAAACGTCAACTCTTATCTTCTCCGCCGATGCTGCCAGACCTGCTGAGTTTTTCCAGGTAATTCTGTTTTTGTTTTGGATTTCCAGCATCCGCAGTTTTTTGTTTTTTGTTTTTAACATTGTGATTGTTGCCTAGAAGTGGCCATTATTTGCTGCAAACTATCATCATTCCTTTCTGGTATCACCCATTCAATTAAGTGTTTCCATTAAAGAAAGCTATAGTATGTATTATTTGAGATTTATTTTTGTGGAAAGGAACAAAAGCTTCAAGATAGTGTACTTATTGTCAAAACAATGGAATGAAATATTAATTGCTTTCTTAGTTAAAGTTTGAAAAGTAAAAGGAGTATTATTGAGTCAGCTCGTTTTTTCAGTGCACGGGATAGTCACTGTTGCCTTCTGCATTTTGTGCTAATTCTGGTACAGGATATTTTCAAAATATTCCCATTACCTCTTTCTCACACAAACTTAAGTGCACACTTTTCATTGCAACTATTTAGCTAAACCGGTCGTTACCTGTAATCTCCTTAGATTTGCATCAAACCAACACCAAGACAATTGGCAAATGTGGCTGTGCAAACCAATTGACAGCCATACCAATATTATCAGCACAACGGCATTGACAATCACCCCTGTTGCTCACCTTGGTACTTTTGTTTGCCTGGTATTCTTGTTAGATTTTGCAGAAAGCAGGATACTTATGTGTCTATTCAGTGAGTTAATGCTATTCCTGCAGGTTTTTCCTGATTGAATGCTCAGTTATACATTATCTGTTGCACATCCTAGCACAAAGAATACACAATACATAAAGCTGTGAGTTCCTATTAGTGTGTTGAAATGGGAGAAAAACATAAATTTAACATTGTTAGTATACAAGGAGTAAGTTCATTCTTTATGTGAGTTAAGTATCAAGTAAACTCCTACCAATGGTGTACTACACTAAAATTGACTATGGACAGCGGCTCTAATTCTTAATTAAATAATTGTCATGCAAAGGAACTACAAGAATGAAATTAAACATCTCACTACAACCTCAGACATAAAGCTCATTAATTTTTCTTGCATGTAATTATTATATGGAGTACAGACTGGTACATGGTGAAAGGAAATGAATTAAAGAGTTTTTGTTTTAAAAAAATGAAGATAAATAGATGTTTAATGGCTATATTAAAATGCCTAGAACAGAGATTTGAATAATTTTATATGGACCTATGGTTGTGAAAGTGGTAGGAAATTTTGTGTCATGAATATCCAACACTTCAAATCTACAACTTTCCCTTGAATGATTGTTATCTTACCCCCTAAAATGTGGATGGTGCAAATATAATGCTATAAGCATTAGCAGCTAGAGTATACATTTCAAACCGAAATATAACACGCCTTTGAGCTAAAGCTATCAAGTAACAATGTAACAGAATATTTAAATTTGAATAACATGTGCGTATTTATGTCTGCTCTGCAAGACATTGTGCAATAAAATTATAGGATATCATTTTAAGAAGACAGGGCTAAAAATTGGTTTGCTCTTGTTTTCGAACATGAGGGTCATAATTCATGATCAGGCCACATTCAGTCCCTTTGAGGTAGGCAGCATGCAAACATGGTGCTGCCTTGTCTTCAAATGATTGTAGTGCTCAGTCAAGTGCAACCCATGCTGCTGGTGGCTGAATGCACAAAAGTCATCCCAACAGCATGTGTGGCGAGCACGTGATCCCACTAGACTGCACCTCTTAAAGGCAACCTATCTCTCTGAAAGGTCTGCTGAAGGAGATTGTACTCAGCATCATGGGGCATACTGTGGCACAGGCTGTTGTATCCAGTGCCACTGAGAACATACAGGATGACCGGATATTTCAGTTTTCCGCCCCTTTCCCAACCTCTGTCTTGTCCTGCCATCTAACATGGAGTGCTAGGTACAGGTTGTATGACCATGAACCTCTGAAAGAGTTAATGCTATTAGCACTGGTTTTTCCTGATGGAATGCTCAGTTATACATTAGCTGTAGTAGATCCTAGTGCATAAAGGTCCTATAAGTGTGTTGAAATGGAAGAAAAAGCTAAATTTAACACTTTTAGTGTACAAAGAATAAGTTAATTCTTTATGAGTTAAGTATCAAATAAACTCCTACCAACGGTACACTACACTAAAATTGACTATCAACTGTAGCTCTAATTCTTAATTAAATAATTGTCGTGCCAAGGAAGCTCCAGGCCTAAAATTAGACCCCTCACTACAACCTCAGACATAAAGCTCATTAATTTTTCTTGCATGTACTTACTGTATTGAATAGAGACTTTCCATCCTACCCTTCCCTCCTCCCATCTCAACCCTTTCCATCTGAATTTCTGCATTCAGATGCCCAAGGATTACTACTTGGCCAGCCAGTGGTGCCTGGGAATGAAGGGTCAGAAGAAGAGCATGCCTGTCTGTTATCATCGCTGTGGGTCTTTTTTGAGGTTGTCCTTGGTCAGGATTGATAAAGACCTCTTGAAGCAAGGCTGTTGGTAAACTTTACCTTTTGTTGAACATTGTACTATGTATAGTACAAGGCTTTGTACGAGGCTTCACGTAGAACTACCTCTCAGCATACTCTGTTGTCATGTGATCTTACATCACTAATGATATAGACTGTCTATTTACATATATAACATTAACTCTTTATACTGCATCTCCCTCCAAGTCTCTGATGCTATTGAATATATTATTTACATTATCATACATCTCCCATGCCCCCTGACCCCAAAATCTCTGCCTTCATCCCTGATTCACAGAGAGAACCATTGTGGTGGTTTTACCAAACGCCCCAACCTTATCCTCAGCTCTCTTGGAGGATGTATAGGATTCAAGCTCTTTATGTTCTTTCTCGAACTTAGTAGAGTATATGTGAATCATCAGAAACTATTGGCTCTCTGTTCAAGTTGTCTTTCTGATCACCTGGATAGTTGGCCCATTCCATTGATGGTCTTCTTGTAGGTATAAGTGCACATCTGTTTCCTCTCACTATTCCATTTTCAGTCTGTACAAGATAAGATTACGGATTTGGTGTTTCTTCCAAAACTTGGCCTTTGTGATTCTGGCCATGAATCCATATTGATTCCCTGGCTAGTGTTTTGGTAAACATGTACTCTATGGTGTTGATTATAGTTTCTGGTTTGATTCGCACGATACTCATCCTCCTTTTCTTTCACTCTCTTTATATCTGCTGCTTTGAAACTTGGCACAAGCGCGTGCAGAAGAACAGGAAGTAGAGTCTGTAGTCGACTTCCCATTAGAAGCTTGAACAGAGCCAGACCGTTCTGAAGCGATGTGGAATGGTAGCTCAACAGTGCCAAGTAGATATTGTCACTTTTCTTCAACAATGCATTTACTGTCCTTTCTCCTCCTTCAGCCTTTCTATTAGCTTGTGGGTATACTGATGAAATAGTCTTGGGGACAAATCCATAGGCTTCTGCGAACTGCTTAAAACATCCGCTTACATACTGTGGGCCATTGTCTGAAATGACTAGACCTGGAATGCCATGTGGCAAAGATTTTTTTTTGCTCCTGGTGATGGATTGCACAGGTGATGCAGCTTGAAATCATTTCTTTGAATGATTTTGAATCCCTGGCCACTAAACGGAATTTCGTGCCCTAACATGACACTTTGTAATGCCCAGGTGTTGTGTCTTCTCTGTAGGATATTCAGTCTGAGGACTCTAGGTATGACCAGTCTCTCATCATAGATCAGCAAGTTACCCAAGACACTCAGATGTCTTTGTTGCTCAAAGTATTGCTTCGGGAGATTATTTGGAACATATCCTGGCCATCCATTGATGCAGTATTCTTGAATTTTAGCACATTCCTCATCTCCTTTTTGTGTCTTTTGAATTTCATTCAGCCTCTGTGTTGTTGCTGGTAGAAATTTTGTGATCAATGAGGTATACGACCCCACAACGTTGACAAAATCGATGTCCTCTTTTTCTGGCCTTTCAACAGGAATTCTTGACAACGCACCTGGTGTTTGTCATTTTCCTTGGACAGAAACGGTTATAGCATAAAGTCTCATTAGTCTTAACTGAAATCTCTGGATGCTTGGTGGCATCTTTGCTAACTATTTAGCATTTAATAAGGTAACAAATGGTTTGTGGTCTGTCCCAATGGTAAAAATTAGGCCTAAGATATAGTCAGCAAACTTCTTAGGCCCATGTAGCTGCTAATGCCTCTTTTTTGATTACAGCATATCTTTGTTCCCTTTCAGGCAATGATTGGGATGAACTGTACACTGATCTGCACTTACTATCTCTCGAATTTGAAAGAGTACTACTTCTAGTCCAGTTAATGATGTATCTGCAGCAATTATCTGCAGCAGGGGTAGGTGGGAATGTGGAGCTCAGGTTACAATTAGATCCGTCATGATCTTATTGATGGAGCAGGCTCGAGAAGCTGAGTGACCTACTCCTGCTTCTAATTCATATGTTCATAACAATCATAGGCAATTCTGGATTATAGTGAGCCAATATACCTGGTGAAATGAGCATCTCTTTTATCTTTTGGAATAAAATTTGTGATGTTCTCCCCAACACCAAACTTGGTCTCGCCTAAGCAACTGTCACAGTAGTTCATTTACATGTGTCAAATTAAGTAAGAATTTCCCTACTTAATTGACCATTCCCATGACACACTGAAACTCTGTAATGTTGTAATGGTGGAAAATATTTGATGGCCTTGGCTTTTTGGAGATCAGCTCTGATACCTGAAGTGTGAATGATGTAGCCCAGAAATTTAATGGTTGGTTGTGAGAACTCACATTTATTATTGAGAGTTAGTTAGTCCTGCTTCTTGCGAGCGATGCGGCACTGCTGTCACTCTTGCATCATGCTCCGTTGTGGTAGCCCCATGGATCAGGACATCATCCATGTGGCAGATGACCCCTTCTAGTCCTTCTAAACTGTCTGCCTTCATCCTCTGAAAAACCTCTGGTGCCGATGTGATTCCAAAGGGTCGTCAATTGAAGCAATATCTCCCAAATGATGTGATGAATGTAGTCAGTAGTTTGAATTCCTCGTCCAAGAGGTTTTGGGTGGGTCTGCCTGTGGAAGCCATTGTTTCAATATCCAGTATTTCGTATTTTTTAATGTCTCTTCCTTAGACGGTTGTGAGTTTTGATGGTTGTCAGAATTACAGGAAATGTGTGTGATCTTTTTTGTTTCTCACCTTCACCTTGGAATGTGGCCTTGCATTTTTAAGCAGTTTGCTTTGTCTCAATTCAAATTGCAAAGCTTTCAGCAAGTTGAAAGTGGAGGGGTTCAATGCGGTGATGTTGTGAAAGAGTTGAGAGTCGTTGGCATATATGTAGAACCTAATATTGTGTTTTGGAATGATATCACTGAAGGGACAGCAGATAGATGAAAAACATAAAGGACAGATCCTTGGAGGACTCCAGAGATAACAGAACGGAGTGGGAGGAGAATCCATTGCAGATGATTTTCTCACTATGATTAGGTAGATAGGAATTGAAACAAGATAGGGTAGTTCCTCTCTGCCACATGGCACACAAGAAGCAGAGAAGGATAGTGCCGGCAAATGTGTCAAAAGTTGCAAGTCAAGAAGGATGTGAAGGGATAATTTATCACTGTTACAGTCACAAATAATATCATTTCAGTACTGTGGCTGGGCCAGAAACCTGATTGAAACATAGAAAATAGGAGGATTAGGCCATTCGGCCCTTCGAGACTGCTGCGCCATTCACTATGATCATGGCTGATCATCCAACTCAATAGCCTGCTCCGACTTTCTCCCCATATCCTTTGATCCCTTTCACCCCAAGAGCTATAGCTAACTCCTTCTTGAAAACATACAATGTTTTGGCCTAAACTACTTTCTGAGGTAGAGAATTCCACGGGCTCTCCAGTCTCTGGGTGAAGAAACTTCCCATCCTGCTCTGTCCAAAAAGGTCCACCCCATCTCATCCGCCTGATACCCTGGTTCTGACTCCCCACCATCGGGAACATCCTTCCTGCATCCACCCTGTCTAGTCCTGTTAGAATTTTATAGGTTACTATAGGTTCATTCTTCAGAACTCCAGCGAATATAATCCTAACCGATTTAATCTCTCCTCATATGTCAATCCCGCCATCCCAGGAATCAGTCTGGTAAGCCTCCGCTGCATTGCCTCTACAGCAAGAACATCCTTCCTCAGATAAGGAGACCAAAACTGCACACAATATTCCAGGTGTGGTCTCACCAAGGCCCTGTATAATTGCAGCAAGACATCCCTGCTCCTGTACTCAAATCCTCTCGCTGTGAAGGCCAACATACCATTTGCCTTCTTTACCGCCTGCTGCACCTGTATGCTTTCCTTCAGCGACTGGTGTACAAGGACACCCAGGTCTCGTTGCACATTCCCCTCTCTCAATTTATAGCCATTCAGATAATAATCTGTCGTTTTTGCTACCAAAGTGGATAACCTCATATTTATCCACATTATACTGCATCTACCATGCATTTACCCACTCACTCAGCTTGTCCCAATCGCACTGAAGCTTCTCTACATCCTCCTCACAGCTCATCCTCCCACCCAGCTTTGGAGATATTACATTTAGTTCCCTCATTAAATCACTAATATATATTGTGAATAGCTGGGGTCTGAGCACCGATCCCTGCCTGCCATTCAGAAAAAGACCCATTTATTCCTACTCTTTGTTTCCTGTCTGCCAACCAGTTTTCTATCCATCTCAATACATTATCCCTAATCCCATGTGCTTTAATTTTATACGCTAATCTCTTATGTGAACTTTGCCAAAAGCCTTCTGAAAGTCCAAATCAACCACATCCACTGGCTACCCCTCATCACTCTACTAGTTATATCCTTGAAAAATTCCAGTAGATTTGTCAAGCATGATTTCCCTTTCATAAATCCACGCTGACTCTGTCCGATTCTGCCACTGTTTTCCAGATGCTCAGCTATTAAATCTTTTATAATGGACACTAGAATTTTCCCCACTACCGACGTCAAGCTGACTGGTCTATAATTCCCTGTTTTCTCTCTACCTCCCTTTTTAAATAGTGGGGTTACATTAGCTATCCTCCAATCTGTAGGAACTGTTCCAGAGTCTATAGAATCTCTGAAGATGACCACCAATGCATCAACTATTTCTAGGGCCACTTCCTTAAGTGCTCTGGGATGTAGATTATCAGGCCCTGGAGATTTATCAGCCTTCAATCCCATCAATTTCCCCAACACCATTTCCCTACTAATACTGATTTCTTTTAGTTCCTCCCTCTCACTAAACCCTGTGTTCACCAACATTTCTGGTATGTTATTTGTGTCCTCCTTTGTGAAGACAGAACTAAAGTATTTAGTTGGTCATTAGTTCCCCTTTTAAAATTCCCCTGTTTCAGGCTGTAAGGGACCGACACTTGTCTCCACCAATCTTTTTCTCTTCACACACTTATAGAAACTTTTACAGTCAGTTTTTATGTTCCCCGCAAGTTTACACTCGTACTCTGTTTTCCCCTTCTTAATCAATCCCTTGGTCCTCCTAGGTTGGAACTCGAACTCAAATTCTGTCGAAGGGTCATGAGGATTCGACACGTCAACTCTTTTCTTCTCCACTGATGCTGCCAGACCTGCTGAGTTTTTCCAGGTAATTCTGTTTTTGTTTTGGATTTCCAGTATCTGCAGTTTTTTTGGTTTTACCTTGGTCCTCCTTTGCTGAATTCTAAACTGCTCCCAATCCTCAGGTCTGTTGTTTTTTCTGGCCAATTTGTATGCCTTTTCCTTGGATGCAATACTATCTCTAATTTCTCTTGTAAGCCATGGTTTGGCAACCTTTCTTGTTTTACTTTTGTGCCAGACAGAAATAAACAATTCTTGCAGTTCACCCATATGCTCTTTGAATGTTTGCCACTCCCTATCCACCATCATCCCTTTAAGTAACGTTTCCTAATCCATCATAGCCAACTTGCACCTCATTCCATCAAAGTTTCCTCTATTAAGATTCAGGACCATCATCTCAGAATCAACTACATCACACTCCAACTTGATGAAGAATTCTATCATATTATGGTCGCACATCCCCAAGGGGCCTTGCACAACTGGATTGCCAATTATTCCTTTCTCATTACACAATACCCAGTCTAGGATGGCCTGTTCCCTAGTTGGTTCCTCAATGTATTGGTCCAGAAAACCATCCCGTATACACTCCAGGAATTCCGCCTCTACAGCATCGTTACTAATTTGATTTGTCCAATCTATATGGAGATTAAAGTCACCCATAATTACAGATGTTCCTTTATTGCATGCATCTTTATTTTCCTGTTTAATGCCATTCCCAACATCACCACTACAGTTTGGGCATCTATATATAACCCCTACTAACATTTTTTGCCCCTTAGTGTTTCTCAGCTCTACCCATACCGATTCCACACTGTCAGAGCTAATATCTTTCCTCATTATTGCGTTAATTTCCTCTTTAGCCAGCAATGCAATTCCACCGCCTTTTCCTTTTTGTCTGTCCTTCCTAAATACTGAATACCCCTGGATGTTCAGTTCCCATTCCTGGTTACCTGCAGCCATGTCTCCGTAATCCCAACTAAATCATATCTGTTTACATCTATTTGTGCGATTAATTTAGCCACTTGATTGCGAATGCTCCTCGCATTAAGGCACAAAGCCTTAAGGCTTGTCTTTTTAACATTACTTGTCCCATTCCCACTATTTTTCACTGAGGCCCTGTTTGATTCTTGCCCTCAATTTCTCTATCACTTTTCTCATTCCCCTTTCTGTCTTTTGTTCTTGTCCTTGATTCCCCCTCCTCTGACTCCTTGCATAGGTTCCCATCCCCCTGCCATTTTAGTTTAAACCCTCCACAACCACTCTAGCAAATATTCCTCTTAGGACAACAGTCCCGATCCTGCCCAAGTGTAACCCATCCACCTCCCCAGAACTGGTCCCAATGTCCCAGGAATTTGAAATCCTCCCCCTCACACCATCTCTTCAGCCATGTATTCATCCAATATATCCTGCTATTTCTACTCTGACTAGCACGTGGCACTAGTAGTAATCCTGAGATCACTACCTTTGAGGTCCTTACTTCCTAACTCCCTAAATTCTGCTTTTAGGACCTCATCCCTTCTTTTACCAGTGTTGTTTGTACCAATGTGTACCACGACCACTAGCTTTTCAACCTCCCCCTTCAGAATGTCCTGTAGCCGCTTGAGACATCCTTGACCCTAGCACCAGGGAGGTAACATATCACCCTGGAGTCTCGTTTGTAGCCACAGAAATGTCTATCTATTCCCCTTACTATTG
This sequence comes from Carcharodon carcharias, assembly GCF_017639515.1. NCBI lineage: Eukaryota > Metazoa > Chordata > Chondrichthyes > Lamniformes > Lamnidae > Carcharodon > Carcharodon carcharias. The sequence goes on from NC_054488.1 coordinate 14,021,481, forward strand.
AATCCCTTATAACTAATGCATTCCCAAATTCCTCCCCTGTGCAGCAGAGCCAACCATGGTGCAATGAATTTGGCTGTTGCTGCTTTCCCCTGAGAGGCCATTTCCCTCAACAGTATCCAAAGCAGTATATATGTTTTGCAGGGGAATAGCCACAGGAGATTCCTGCATTGCGTGCCTAGTCCTTTTTCTCTGCCTGGTGGTCACCCATTCCCTTCCTGCCTGTGGACTCTTAGCTTGCGGTGTGACCATCTCTCTATACATGCTATCCACGATACTCTCTGTCTTGCGGATGCTCCACAGTGTCCCCAGCCACTGCTCCAGCTCTGAAACACGGGCTTCCAGGAGCTGTAGCTGGAGACGCTTCCCACATACATGCTGGCTCCGGGCACTGGAAATGTTCCCGGCTTCCCACATAGAGCAGGAGGAGCACACCATGGCTTTGAGCTCTCCTGCCATGACTTACCCCTTTAAATTAAATTAAATTTTTTGGAGGAGACTTAATATCAAATATTAATTAATCTAGGGCCCTTCTTTCCTGCTCCTCACTGTTACAGAATATAGCCCTTACAAACGATGAACCATAAAGTAAGACCTAAAAAACTATAAGCGATAAAAGTAGCAAATACTTACCCGATTGTACTCATGATACTCAAAGGATCACCTCATTCCCTCCTCACCAAACTCCCTCAGTCACCAAACTCCAACTGAAGCACTCTACTGCAGCACAAAGCAGCTGATTGCAGGGAATTTCAGGAAAAATGGGTCCAAATTAGAAAGGATTTGAGAAGAAAGTGTCTTTGGAGATTTTGCGATAGTTAGCGAGTGCAGAAGATCAATGAAAGGTCTTTTGAGGATTGTGGTGACGACAGCAGATTTGAAAGGTGTGGTGAATGGGGGTGGGGGTTGAAAGGGTGGTAGTGGGTAATGGTGAAAACAGTACCTGAGGAGAGGGAATCATTAACAATATACACCAACATGGGGCACAGAGGGAAGTTGCATGGTCAACAGTTTGGTTGGCATAGAAGCAAGAGAGCAGGAGATGGGTCTCATGAAAATATTAAGAGCACTCATGCAGGATGAGATTGAACAGATTGGTTGCAATATTACTAATCTATACCATGCCCAACACTACACTTGGTCTGAGGTATGCAAATTTCTTTCATTCTTCAATTTGATTTGTCTGTGCTGCTATATTGCCTCAATAGGTCACCAGACAATAAGCAATACCCACTTGAACAGCACGTCCCTTCGGCTGTTCACTGTAGGCAGAGTACTGACCATTCTCAACTAGCCTATATTTGCAAAACTCAGAAGATAATGTCTAAAAATTACATGTGGTTTCACGATTGGGCCAAGTGTGCTAAGAATTACACAAGCAACCAATTTAAGATTATCAGTTGATCTCACAATGTGATCTCACATGTATTCATATTCAGGGACCTATCCTCTGTAGGCAAAGGGAACATAAGGCATTGCACCTTATTTGAATTAAACAAAAAAATATGGGGACAAAAGCTCCCTGGTGAATTCTCCATGGCAATGCCTAGACCAATCAGAGCGGACTAGCCAACCCAAATCAACATCCATTTCTCGTGCAGTTTTGAGGGACTAAGACCTCACACTATAATTTTATAAAATGTATATGGATATCCTCAAGGCTATTTCTAAAACTTAAAAAAAAACTGAACAAAGATCTGGCTTGGGAGGCGGTTGCAGAGGTGGTCAGTGCCAACGCTGCACAGAAGAGGTTTGACACCCAGTGCAGAAGAAAATGAATAATCTCATGGGTACTGCCAGGGTAAGGCAACCATGTCATCACTTTAAACTCACACACTCACAAGGCCATCACATATTCACTGGTATCTCACTCAGCCAGCTCAAGCGACATCACCACACACTCACTCACATCTCCATTTGGCCTCATCTCCTCTGGAGACTGCCTTCTCAGCCTTCACCCTCTTGAGACCACTTGCACAGATCAACACGTCCCCACATACACCCTAGGATACCCCCGTTCCCCTGTAATCCCCTGGCCTTGCAGCCTCTTCCCTTGCCTGAGGCCACTTCTCCTTCCCCAATCAAACCATAGCCCTGCAGCCATTGAAAAACCACCCCCACCTTACGGCTGGTCCCGTTAGTAAAGGCCTGCCTGTGAGCCCCCCTTAAAGTGAGGTTGTTCTGCCTGCGAAGCCTGGCACTGATGACCAGATGTGCTGCCCGAAGTGAGGTAGGAAAACAAGCCTCAAAGTCCTGAACGAAAGCATGGTGCTAATGTTCAGTTGTGAAACACATGCTGATGTACTTGGATGGTCCAGCTTGGGCAACTGATTCCAGCAAGTTGGGCTTATAATAATATGCAGATATATTACAATGAAGTTCCCAACATGAGACAGCAGAAAACGTGGCCCATCATTGACTGGTGGAGCGGACGATTGCAATTGGGTCTCATGACATTGTGAAATCGATTTTTGGTCTTCCCGCCATATTGTCCCAAGATCAGCAGGCACAAAAAATTCTGCCCTGTGCCTGGCTGTGGCTCCAGAACAGAAGAAGACACTTTGCTGATTCGGAAATCTCACACGTTATTACCGCTGAGGAGCTACTAACGATCACCTGGGGGCTGCATAGCTCAACTTCAAAGGGAGCTACATCGAAGGCCTTTTGAATTTGATAACCCAGACTGGCCAGCAGAGACAGAACATCTACTTAGAGAATGGCCTCTCCAATGTTCCTTTTAACCTACAATGGCTAAGACATTATCAGCCTGGAACACATAGCCAATTTCCAAACATTGGATAAACATCCTTTGTTGAAGACCTCATGGAGAAGTAAGGTCACATGGCCTGGGCCTCTGGCTCATGAACAAATAATATTGCCTTGCTGGGCTGAATAGCTCAGTCTGCTGTTTAACGTCTGACTAGCAGGCTACATTAAAACAGCTCTGGCCCAAATTGGATACCTGCCCCCATCTATCTTGCTTCTGCTGAAAGTTCTGTTGCCTATGAGACTGATTTACCTCTGTGTGCCATCACATCATGTGAAGTCAACGCCACAAGAAAAGTGAATTCTGCAACATCAGTTTTCAGCCCATTGACTTCTGTGAAGGAATACCTCATTGGACTTTGATTCTGGACTCAGGAAATCATGTGAAATGATATTTCTTTCCTCTGTGGCCTCTGTACTGTAAATCTTTCTTTTCTTTATCTTTCCCTTTACTCTTTGAAGGTGAAGGGGGCATTGCGAACCCTCTTCATGTTTTGAGTGTGTGAAAATAAACTAATCCTTTGAGTTCATCTTATCTTAAGTTTACTGTGGGGATTTTAATAGAAAATTGGACAGCACCAAAACCAAGGAGTTGGGAAATATGCCACTGCTTATAATGATGGAAACAATCAAACCACCTTTCTGTTTACAGATGGGTGGTGAGAGGAGAAATTAGCGCTGTTTAAAATAACCCCCCTTCTTGCCCATAACACAGTATAAATTGTTGCTCCTTTTGAAATTTCCCATTTTTGCATCTGTCCTGATGAGTGCAAGGTGAAAAGCTTCTGTTTTATTCAGTAATATAAAAAAGGATTGTATTAGAGAGTAAAGCTCAGGAGCCACAAGAAGAAGAGTAGCAAGAGGAGGGGGACCAGGGAGAGCATCAGAGGCTTCCAGGTAGATGGACTGGGGGGGTTGCTCGCAGCCATCTAATTACATGGTGCATTTGGGAAATTTGCTTCATCATCAGACTATGGGCATTGGATACACCCAGCAGGCCCCTTTCAAGCAAGGAGCCAAAGATCACAATGGCAGCTGTCTAAGCTTACATTGCAACAGTTTGCTGTTCTATGCAGTGGAAACTGCAATCTCAGTCATTAGACACTGCCTGATGCTGCGCTCCACAAGCTACTGGTTTTATGTGGTCTGCTTCTCATTGCAGCAATGGGTCTCAGACTTTGCGTATAGTCACTGACCAAGATGGAGGTGGACTCCTCTATCCCTCTAGCAATGACATGTAGGCTCTCCACTGTAGCAAGTATATACCCCTTTCAGCCTTCTTGAGCTGAAGAAGTCCTCATCCAGCTCCTCTGCAGCAGAACTACTATGCAACCTTTCCCTGCAAAGTGGCACCTATGTTCCCTCTTCCACATTGCATGACTACTGTCCCCAGAGTATCATATTGCAAGGATCCCCTTCTAAGCTAATATCTGTTATGCCTGGTAGCAGTATCTTTAGTTGGCGCCTGACATAGTGGTTCCCGTTGACCCAGTGCATTCTTCCTCACTCTTTTGCTTCTCCTTCTGCTCCTCCTCTTCCTCTGGGTTAAGGTGGCTGTAGCTCATCTTGAACTTGCTCCATGGCACAAGGTGCATTTTGATCTTGGAAGCCTTCAGTGATAAAGCTGCAAGGGTTGGATGCAGTACATGTGACCACTACAGGAGAAAATGTGTATTGGGACTATTTGGAGCATGGGAGTGAGGATGACTTTGGGTGATTAGGATTACAGGAAAAGTTGTGGGTCTGTAAGGGAACTGCAATGGACACAATGCACCCTGCTCTACACCTGGCCAAGATGTCTTCCACTCCACTCCCGATCAGGGTCAGCACTACAACCTCACAGGGAGTGATTTCACATAGTCATAGTTGATCTCCACTGTTCAAGCCTGAATTTTATGTACTTTTACTTTCCTGAAGGAGAATGAGTGAGAATTGTGAATGGGTGTATTTATATTTTTTGGAAACATCATACTATTGAAGAGTTGTGAGATGTATCTGAAGTTTGAGTAGTGCTTGTGAAATGTGCAGTAGTGTGGGCAGTGTGATGGCGAATGTAAAATTATACAACGGATGAAGCGTTTTTGAGATTATGATGCTAATGGTGGTGGTCCAGTTATTGAGAGCTGTGTTTGTGAGATATAATCTTATCTTAACCACTTGTTAAGTCATTAGATTTCATGCAGCACTGGAACAACGTTCTGGAGCCAGGTATCCTGGTTGCCACCTCTCAGGTGATCTCCTCCCACATGCAGCATATCAGCTTCCTCTGTGGGTAGAGAACAACCCTTCTCTTCTCTGTCTCCTCCACCCAGACCACCAATGTTGTATTGGAGAATCTGGCCTTCCCTCTGTTTCTTCTTGAGATATCTTCCACTTTCAGCCATGGCATTCCCCATCCATTGGAAGTAAATGAGCGTAGGTGACATGTTGTACTCCAGGAAAATTGGGTCTAATCAGTTTTTGACCACTGAATCCAAACTTTCAAACAAACATTTCTTATTAGCACAGCATTTATTTAGTGCATGTTTTCACTCTATGGCCAAAATAATCTAATTGAATTTTATTTGCACTTTGTGCTGGCCAAGAAAGAGCCAGTAACTGATGTTAAAGGTTTGATCCATTGAAGAATTTGTGGCTGATAAAAATTGCCACGTGTTAGTTTTGCGTGGTCAGTTACGCATACACTTGAGGAGGACAGGATTAGTGGCTTAATGATTCTGCACAAAACTCCTGACAATGCTTCTCTAATTTTATCCTGAAGTGAAAACACCAGGGTTAATGTAATAATCAAATCTACTCCTCAGGCTGTTGAAATACCAAATAGGGATTGGGCCTGCTGCATGGGCAAAAAATCTGTGTATATAAGTTGCCCGACAGAACATTGGCTGCCAACCATAAAGTCTCTCCATTACTTTCCTCACGCTCATTAGTATAGTCACAATATTATAGTAACACTCTGAATGATATTACTGATATTGTGAGTTAGTTATTTAGAAATCTCATCGGGCTTAACATGTTGAAACATTATTGTGTAATTTTACAAATGTTTTGAGACTGACTCGCGTAAAATGAAATGATTTTGTATACTGTATTATATCATTTCTAAATAACACCTTCTATTTTCAGTCATGGCACGAGGCTGATTTACCAATCTTCTATTTTTTTGTTACAGATGCTGTGCACATCTTTTTCATTAGGCGAATCAGTTAAGGTAAGGAATGCTTATACAGCTGAATCTAAACTAATTGTATAAGGAGAAAAAAAAACCTTAATAAATTAAAATAGAATTTGATTAAAAAAATTCTGATTATTTGATTTTCAAAGCTTAACTGCATGCTAATCATTATCACTCGCACACTGGTTGTCATCTAACACCTTTCTACAAGTTGCCGGTTCAGAAACGATGTACACTAGCTATCGCAGATCAAATTCAATAACAGCTGCTCAGGGCACACATTATTTATATATCCATCTGTACCAAACATTCAACATTCTCCAACTTCACATCAACGCTGAAATTGAAATGTAATGGGCGCACAAGTCACTTGACTATCCTAAAAAGTCTTAAAGTTAATTTAGTATATTAAATAATGTTAGACAAGTTATCATTTAATTAAAATGTCACGTTAATGTGGTATCAAACCCTATCGCCCACACTTTTGTTTCCTGTGCAAGATTATTAAAGCAAAATTGTATAAAGCACTCAATTGTATTGATTTTTCAAATTTAAAACCATTTTCTAATGTAAAAAAAGTAATGGAGGAGAGTAAAACAACCATTTTACAACAATTGGGTGTATATACAAAGTAAACATTGCGGATGGGGTAGTATATTTGAACGTTCAGGAAGTGTCTGATAAAGTAGCATACAAGATACCTGTGAAGATTAAGACCCAAGGCATTAAAGGTAATGTGGCAGTACAGGCAGTAAGAATAAACAGATTGACAAGCTGTTAATGTTGTGAATTCCGCACAAACATAAGAAGAGCAAATTGGGAATCCCAGGAGCGGCACAAGGTTATTTGCTGCCCTTGGCGAACCTTCAGACTGGTGCCAACCCACTTCCCAAACCACCCCCCACAATTAACTTATGAAAATAAATGCTGTAAAATGATCCCACTCTGACACAATCGCTAAAAATCGTCAAACTTATGGCTGGCTGTTATCCACGGCCTGCCCTCGCTCCAGTCTCAGCATTGCACTGTTTCACAGCACCAAGTTTCCTTGGCACCGCTCACTAGATTTGCACACTCCTGCACCTCTCGTGACCGCAACACCTACATCATCACCAGAATAGCCAGGAGCTTTCTGAACCAGCGTTTTTTTCTTAACCAGCATTGCCTAGTCCCCAGATGAATAGATAAACAATAAAATAAATAATAATAAGTAATTAAAAAATTGAAAATAACTTTATTATATTCATACGTTGTAATCAAATTTGATCCAAAGAACAGGTAAGCTTCATTTGCATGGTGAAATTTAAAACACAGTATTTAATTGAAGTTTATGATTGAATGTTATTTTTTAAGTTTATGAATGAAGTATTAATTTGAATTTATTTTACTTGTGTGACTGGGCAGATAGTTCACTGACACTTGGGTGAGGGGTAACATGAAGATGCAGTTTTTATTATTATTCTTTCTTGGGATGTGGGCATTGCTGTCCAGGCCAGCAGTTTTAATGTCCTTAGGAGGTGGTGGTGAGCCACCTTCTTGAACCACTGCAATCCATGTGGTGTAAGTACATCCTGAGTGCTGTTAAGGAGGGAGTTCCAGGATTTTGACCCAGCGGCAGTGAAGGAACAGCAAAATAGTTCCAAGTCAGGATGGTGTGTGACTTGGAGGGGAACTTGCAGTTGGTGGTGTTCTCATGCATCGGCTCCCCTTGTCCTTCTAGATGGTAGAAGTCTTGGGTTTGGATGGTGCTGTCGAAGGTGTCTTGGTGAGTTGCTGCATTGCATCTTGTAGATTACAGATACTGTTGCCACTGTGCGTCGGTTGTGTAGCGAGTGGATTTTGAAGGTGCTGAATTGGGTACAAATCAAGTGGGCTGAATGATGTTGAGCTTCTAGCATGTTGTTGGAGCTGCACTCACCCAGGCAAGTGGAGAGTATTCCATCATACTCCTGACTTGTGCTTTGTAGATGGTAGACAGGCTTTGGAGAGTCAGGAGGTAAATTACTCTCCACAGAATTCCCAGCCTCTGACTTGCTCTTGTAACCACAGTATTTATATGGCTGGTCCAGTTCAGTCTCTCGTCAATGATTATCCTCAGGATGTTGATAGTGGGAGGTTCAGCAATGATAATGCCATTGAATATCAAGGGGGGACGGTTGAGCTCCCTTGTTGGAGATGGTTATTGCTGGTATTTGTTTGGCAGAAATGTTACTTACCACTTATCAGCCCGAGCCTGAATGTTGTCCAGGTCTTGCCGCATTTGGGCATGGACTGCTTTGGTATCTGAGGAGGTGTGATTGGTGCTAACATTGTGCAATCATCAGTGACCATCTCCACTTCTGACCTTATGTTGGAAGGAAGGTCATTGATGAAGCAGCTGAAGATGTTTGGGCCTAGGACACTACCCTGAGGAACTCCTGCAGAGATGTCCTGGAGCTGAGATGATTGACCTCCAACAACCACAAGCATCTTCCTTTGTGCTTTGTCCGACCATTCATACACAACCAGTGTAGAGTTTTCCCCCTCATTCCCATTGACTTCAGTTTTGCTAGGGCTCCTTGATCCCACACTTGGTCAATGCTGCCTTGATATCAAGGGCAGTAATTCTCATCTCACCTCTTGACTTTAGCTCTGTTGTCCATGTTTGGACCAAAGCAGTAAGAAGGTCAAGAGCTGAGTGGTCCTGGCAGAATCCAAGCTGAGCGTCAGTGAACAGCCTATTGCTGAGTAAGTGCCACTTGATCATACTGTCAACGACCCTTTCCATCACTTTGCTGATGATCAAGAATAGACTGATGGGGCCGTAATTGACCAGGTTGGATTTTCTTGGACAGGACATACCTGGGCATTTTTTTGCATTTCCAAGTAGATGCCAGTGTTAAAGCTGTACTAGAACAGCTTGGCTAGTTCCAGTGCACAAGTTTTCAGTACTATTGCCGGAATGTTGTAAGGGCCCATAGCCTTTGCAGTATCCAGTTCATTCAGCGTTTCTGGATATCATGTGGAGTGAATCGAATTGTCTGAACACTGACATTTGTAATGCTGGGGCTCCCAGCAGGAGGCCAAGATGGAACATCCACTTGGCATTCCTGGCTGAAGTCTGTTGCAAATGCTTCAGCCTTGTCTTTTGCACTGATGTGCTGGGCTTCCCCATCATTGGGGATTGGGATATTTGTGGGCCTCTTCTTCAGCTGGTTGTTTAATTGTCTACCACCACTCATGATTGGATGTGACAGGACTGCAGAGCTTAGATCTGACCTGTTGGTTGTGGAATTGTTTAGCTCTGTCTATCGCTGCTTTTGCTGTTTGGCATGCAAGTAGTGCTTTATTGTAACTGCGCCAGTTGACACCTCTTTTTTAGGTATGCCTGGGTCTGCTCCTGGCATGCCTTCCTGCACTCTTCATTGAACCAGGGTTGATCCACTGGCTTGGTGGTAATGGTAGAATGGGACAAGGGTGGGGGGTGGGGATCTGCCAGGCCATGAGGTTACATATTGTGGGTGAGTACAATTCTGCTGCTAATGATGGCCCACAGCACCTCATGGGTGTCCAGTCTTGAGTTGCAAAATCTGTTCTAAATCCATTCTCCATTTACAACGGTAACAGTGCCATGCAACACAATGGAGGGTATCCTCAATGTGAAGATGGGACTTTGTCTCACAAGGACTGTGTGGTGGTCACTTCGACAATACTGTCATGGATAGATGCATCTGTGACAGATGGATTGGTGAGGATAAAGCCAAGTAGGTTTTTGCTCTTGTTGGTTCTTTCCGCCTGCCACAGACCCTGTCTAGCAGTTATGTCCTTTAGGACTTGGCCAGCTCAGTCAGTGGTGGTGCCTCTAAGCCACTCTCGGTGATGGATAATGAAGCCCCAGATTGAAAATCCAAACAAAATAAATTTTCCCTGTCATTGTTTCTCAGCTTTAGTATATTTTGAAGTATGATCCTAATGTTTTTAAACAATAACATTCTTTCTCTAAAGAGTCCAGTAATGAAGGAATCCAACTGTCTTTACAGAAATCTTTGTTTTGCATGGAGACTTCTTGCCCTGCCCTTGTGCAGTTGTCCTATATATTTCCTTCCCTATATCTCTTTCTTATTATCTGTCTCACTTTCTCAGTCTCTTTCCCTCTGTCTCTCCTTTTGTGTATCTCTCTCCTTGGCTCTAGCTGTCTTTCCATGTTCTCCCTATTTCTTCCTATGTCTCCTTCATTCCTGTGTGTGTAGGGAAAGCCTACAGTGTGAGCAGCCTATCATTAATACAGCAACCTACTCTTCAGTGCTGACTGCATACCACAAACCACAGCACAGGGCTGTTGTAGCAATTTCTAACCAATTTCAGTCATTGTAGAAACAATAACCCAGTTTGGTACAACGGGAATACATTTCCCCTGGAAATAATGATTGTTTACTTCAAAAAGGAAATGGCTTTTCTGATGCCTTACGTACAATAATGCCCCATAATTTTATGAGAAATCAAATTAAAATAATATTTACAAAGTTAAAGTTAACCACAAGCAAATGGCATCTTTAGAGTTTCATAGATTAAGGTTGTATTTTGGACGATGAACTGCAGTCCAATCTGGTGAAACATCGGCTGGGTAACCTTTAACTTTCAGCCTTATTGAGGTTTGTTTAAAACAGCTATAGCTGCAGCATCAAATGTAAAATGTGCCTTTGGGAATCACTGGTATGGTTTATTTCTAGAACATTTAGAGAAACAGAAATATATTTGAAATCTGAGTGAGATTATGCAAGTAAATCTGAGATTAATTTTGTATTTACAATGTGCCTGGCAGCTAGCACCTTGTTTAGCTGAGTCAGTTGTCAGGAGAAAGCTAGGTATTTTGTGCAGCTACACAGCTGTCAGATGTTAAAATTGGTGCTATGTTGGTGGTGACATTCAGCATAGCTCGTGGACAAGCAGTGATGTTTCTACTTTGTGAAGTGCAAACCAGAAAGTGGTTTATTTTTCCAATGCTGTGGCATGCCATTCATATGTAGAAAGCTAGTGTTTCTGCTTTTGAATCCACATGCAAAATCAGAAACATTAAAGAGATCGGTACAATGAGTTTCAGTCCAAGATAAAGCTGAATTAATTACAAAAACTAAAACAAAAGGCAACAGATTTGAATTTGTGCCCATTTGAAGATATAATACTGTAACACATAACCAGAATAAAAAGCAGGAAATGGGCACTGCAACTTAAATGGGAACACCACTACCTAGCAGTTCACCTCCAAGTCACTCACCGTCCTGATTTGGAAACATATCACCATTCCTTCACTGTCACTGGGTCAAAATCCTGGAACTCCGTTCCTAACAGCACTGTGGGTGTACCCATAACACATAGGACAGAATTTTCTGCCTGTTGGGTGGGCGGGCCCAACCCACACTCCAGCGGGCGGGGAGCCAATCCCTGCCAGAGAAGCGGGCCGCGCCGCCATCTTACATGGGCGGGCCAATAAGGCCTGCCTAGCATGACATCCGGTGGAAAGCGCTATGCGCTTCCTGTGCGGGAGCGGGAGGATTCCCTAAAAGCGAGAAGCATGAAAGAGCGCACATCTCCCTAAGGCTAAGTGCAGCCTCGGGAAGATCGCTTCCACTTTGCACAATATTAAAAATAGAAAAGAAAAAATTCCCTAACATGTCCCCACCACCCCAATGTGACAATGTCACATGAGATGGGACATGTTCATAATTTACAGATTAACTTTATTAAAATTTTTAACACCCTGCATGAAACCTCATCCCGCCTGTGGAAGAGATTTCATGTTTTCTCTATTTGCCACCAGGGCTCCTGGCCTGCCCACCAACCTTACGGTTGGACAGGCAAGTCCTTCAATTGTTTAAAAAAATTATGTGTCAATGGCCTCAATTGGCCATTGACAGGTTGGCGGGCCCGAGGCTGATTTTGCTGCACCCCCGCCTTCCTGAAAATTTAAATGGGGCAGGATGACGTCGGGGGTTCCGCCCAACGTTATCCCACGTCATTTTACACATCGGCGAGTGGGCCCCGCCCACTACTCACTAACAGCAAAATTCTGCCCATGGGCTGCTGCAGTTCAAGAAGGCAGCTCACCAACACTTCTCAAAGACAACTAGGGATGGGCAATAAATTCTGGGCCATCCAGTGAAGCCCATATTCCATGAATGAATTAAAAAAATTGATACACCCACTTAAGAAGAAGGGCATTGGTTACTTATTGCCCCCATTTGGAAAGATTTTTTTCTTCTCAACCTGGCTCGGTTCCAGCTCCTCCAAGCTACCAATGTGTAACTGCAAAACTCCTGGCTGTTGCAGAGCAGGCAACTCCTTCAAACATAACCACAATACATCAAACCTAGAGACAGAGGCCCATAACTTCTGAGCTCTGGGGAAGTAGGCGGTACCCTAAAGATGCACTGGGGACCCTCAACCCAACTATCCCCCCGACCGCCCATGGGACAGCACCATCACCTCCAATCCCCACAGGAACCCCTGACAACCCCCCCCCACCCAACAGCCCATCCCACTCCCTGACTGCCTTCCCCACCCGCTGACTACCTCACCACCTGCTGACTACCGTGCCAACCCTCTTGGCCTCCCTCCCCACCTTTTGACTAACTGTCCACCCCCGACTACAGCTTCCTCACCTTATTGTCCCCACCCTCCCCGACTACACCTCCACCCCCCTGACTACCCTCCCCACCTCCAGACTACACCCTCATTGCCCCGACTACCCTTCTCACCCTCTGACTACACCACCACCCCAACTACATCCCCACCCCCGACTACATCTCCACCCCCTTGACTACCTCCCCAACACCTGACTATCTTCCACAACTCCCCACTGACCACCACCCGCCCCCACTGAACTACCTCCACTCACCCCCTCACACTGACCACCTGGCCTTCCTGTGACCACCTGAATTCCCCCACCCACTGACCCTCCCATCCCCCCGACCAACCCTACCTTGGACCCTCCCCCCTAAATCCTACCCACTTACTTTACATATGCTCCTTCTCCCTGGCTTCTCAAAGAGACTGGGACCTTTAAACCTACCTGCTTCATGGCAGCTAGTGCCATAAAGAGGTGAGGTGGGGGGTGGGGGTGGGGTGGTGGGTGTCCTCCTTACCCTCGACTCTCCTGCATTCAACACAAGACCTCGGGAACCCACTGCAAAGCCCCTTTCACACCCAGCCCAAGTCAGAAGTTTGGGCACAAAAGGTGCAGTTTCATTTTAGAGTAAGAAACTAGGAGGGGAATGGCAATCAGACTGTGATTGCTACTCCATGGAAGTTACGACCCAGAATCTGTGATTGAGGAGCAGCAGCAGCTCCTCCGCTCATATCTCCGCAGTCACTTCCTGCTGTCAGCAGCAGTCAGAAACTCACAGAGCAGTAACTGCTGCTTCTGACCTCCAGGCGGTTTCAGCTTCGTGGGTTTCCAGCGGCTTTCAGTTCCAATTTTTGTTTTTAAGCCGACAGTTTATTGCCACTACTCAAACATTGCCGCTCGAGGCAACCACCTAGTTTGCCCAGCTGTGCCGGCCCTGGGGACTCCTGACAACTGGTGACGATGAATGCAGCTGGAGTGCAGACAAAAATGGACTGGTTAAAAATGAGCAGAGTTATGGCAAATATGTCACAATGTAGATGAAAATGAAATACAGTAGTAAACAATGGGGGTTGAGGGTTGGTGGTGTGGGGAAGAGAATGAAAATATAATTTAAACATTCAAATTCTGAATCAAATTAAGGAAAAGTGCACGGATACATAGATCTTTAAAAGGAAGATTGTAGGAAGGGAAACCATAAAAGAGCAAATGGGTATCTTGGTTTTATATAAAGAGGCATTGTAATTAAAAGTAACAAATTAAGGAGGTGAATTAATGCAAATCACTGCACAAAGGAACTTGAAAAGATCAAGTATGTTAGAATTGATGCCCTTATATTGTAATTAATGCCCCTTTAAGGGTCTTATCCTGCAACCGCTGGTATTAAACCAGCGTCACGCAGGGCAGTTGCCATACAGGAAGCCTGAAAAGCAAAGCCTGTTGAGTTTGCTTGCAGGCTTCCGGAGTGAGCCATTGCGGGGAGGTGTTTGGGGTCCCTCATTGTCAGGCAGTCAGTGTGTGATTGGGAAACCCAACACCAAGTAGGAGGTCCTGCTGAGAGCGACTCCCATCCTGCCCTCACACACCTGTTGCCCAGGTCCATCACTGATCCTGGACCTCTAGTAGGTGCATTGCTGGCAACTACCACTGCCCCCCACACACACACACACACCACACCTCTCCCCCCACCACCCCCACCACCCCCCCACCACCACCCCGGTGGCACTGATGGCAGTGATGAGTCGTTGGCCTCTACTGGCTGGCAGTAGTGCGGGATTTCTGCCTCCAGAGTCCTTGATTACGGGGAAGTCCTGTGACGACTGGCCACTTAAGTGCCTAACTGGCATTTAATACAGTTGGCCTTCCCCAAAGGAGACGACACTTGGTTCTTGTGAGATCTCCAACAGTGGGCAAGACGCCCATTGCCTTGATTAAATTCCAGTCAGCGTCTACCAAAATAGAAATTAGTCCTTCTCATCATTCATGCATTTAAAAGTGCACAAAAAATGGATCATAAATAAATAAATATGCAAACAAATAATCTTTTGTGTTTGCTTGGCTGTTCCCTGCACTTTATGTATACTGTAACTTGTAATTTCTGCTCCACAGTTGTAAAGTCATATACTTAATAATGAGGCATTTGGCAGCACGTTAGTAACAATAATACAACAGTATTGTTAGAGGAACAAAGGTAATGTGGTAATGATAAAAATGGGAATACAACAGTAATGTGGCTGGAACAATGGGAATAAAAGTAATATAATGGGATGTAAGAATAATGGCATGGGAATAAGAGTAACACAGAAACGTTGTTCAATGATTGGTGATAATGTCAGCTTTTGGGCTGGGTTGCACATCTCTTTAAAAACTGAGGATTTTATGGGGTTGTTTTGTCAGTGGATGAAAGCTGTTTGGTATTTGATTTCCTCCAGCATAAATCAGAGCATTCATTCCAGGCCTCAGCCAAACCCATCAACTTGTACTCACATCATAAATACACAGCCCTGTAAACCAAACTCACCCACCCCAGCTGGCTCATTCTCAAAGCAGATGTGGTTTCATGGAAACTTTCGAGTCAGCAGCATTCTACTGACCACATATGAGAGCCAACAGATTCATTCAGTCACTAGCTGAATACTGGGCCAGTATCAACAACTAGTGAATCTCCATCTTCTCAGCTCCAGGTCAATATTAAAACCTTCATGGCTGTGCTGGTTTTGATTTCGGAGACTGTGGTGAATATTGACAATGTTTGGGAAGTCTGCAAGGAAATCTGTTCGCTCGGTGCAGAATTGCCTTCAACCTTCAGTGTTAAGTTGTGGTGCGAACGGGCATCACGGCAACAGATGGGTTCTGTTGATCCAGTTGAGCCGTTCAAAGTGACAAAGGGATTTGGGAGTTGTGATCTGGAATGCACTGCCTGAAAAGGTGGTTGAAGCTGATATTCGGCAGTAACTTTCAAAGGCAAATTAGGGAAATGCTTGAAGGGGCAGCAAGCACTCAGCTATGGGCAACCAGAAGACAAGAGGAGTGGCAAAAATTGGATGGCTCTTTGAAAGAGCCAACACGGGTATCTTGCTCTTTCTATGCTATCAGATTCTATGGCCAGAATTTTATGCTCTCCCCCTCCCCACCCCCATTGCACAGAGGGGATTCCCTCCAGGATCCTGCCCGCCCCAACCTCGCGGTGATTTCAACGCTGGGGCGAACGGGGCCTCGGACGGGAAAGCCCGCCCTTGACCCCAGTTGAGGCCCTTACGTGTGGCCGCTTGAGGGCTGTTTCTTGCCCAGTCCAGTTTTCACGCTGGCGGGCGGATGACAGCTCAATTGGGGAAAGGTCAGATACGAAGGGAGTTAGACCTTGGGCGGCTGGCGGGGGGTGGGGGGGAATGGGCGCTTTCATCAGAGGCCCCCTCCTGACTGGGGCGCCCTCTCCTTAAGGCCCAGTGACCAGCAGACCTCCCAACCTCCCTTCCCCGGCCTATTCACCCCCCCCGCCGAGACCCTGATCGCCACCCCCCGTCGCGACACCCCAAGGCTTTCTCTACCCTCCACAACCCCCCCGACCATGACACTTATCGTTTCCTCCGGTTCTCTGCACTGAGGTTCAGGAAGCTTCTTGCAATGCCTCTTCCGGCCACGGCAGCGCTGTTTCTGGAGGGACCAGAGAGCACCCCACCCTCCCCCCCGCCCCAGGCCAATCTGATTGGCTGGATTCAGGGGTGGAAGCCCCTCCTACTGCCAATCAGCGCTCATTATAGACCATAAAATGGCAGTGCGGCCGTCAGGGTTGTTGTTTTCCGACATCTCTTTCGGGTTGGTGAGTGCTCTTCTGATACACAGAGCAACCATGATTATTCCTTTCACTATTTCACTCTCTGAACTCCCCACACATCCTCACTCTCACTCTCCCCCTCCCCCCTCCACCCCCGGTCCTCCGTCCTCACTCCTGTCCCCCTCCCACCAATTTTTTTTCCCCTCCCCACCTCTTCTCCCCCCCACACCTCTTCTCACCCCCACACCTCTTCTCCCCCTTCCCCCCACACCTCTTCCCCCCCACACCTCTTCTCCCCCTTCCCCCCCCACACCTCTTCTCCCCCTTCCCCCCACACCTCTTCTCCCCCTTCCCCCCACACCTCTTCTCCCCCTTCCCCCCCACACCTCTTCTCCCCCTCCCCCCCACACCTCTTCTCCCCCTCCCCCCCACACCTCTTCTCCCCCTCCCCCCCACACCTCTTCTCCCCCTCCCCCCCACACCTCTTCTCCCCCTCCCCCCCCACACCTCTTCTCCCCCTTCCCCCACACCTCTTCTCCCCCTTCCCCCCCACACCTCTTCTCCCCCTCCCCCCCACACCTCTTCTCCCCCTCCCCCCCCCGCACCTCTTCTCCCCCTTCCCTCCCCCCCACACCTGATTCATTAAATAAGGAGACCAAAACTGCACATAGTATTTGAGATGCAGTCTCAGCAATGCCCTAACTGAAGCATAACATCCCTACTTTTATGTTCAATTTGTCTCGTAATGAAGGATAGCATTTCATTAGCCTTCTTAATTACTTGCTGTACTTGCACACGAAGTTTTTGTGACTCATGCACTAGAACTCCTAGATCTCTCTGTATCTTGGAATTCTGTAGCCGTTCTCCATTTCAGTAATACTCTCGTTTTTTTTATTCTTCTGGCCAAAGTGAACAACTTCACATTTTCCCACATTAAACTCCATTTGCCAGATCTTTGCCCACTCGCTCAACCTATCTATTTACATCTGTAACCTTCTTATGTTCTCTTCACAACATATTTTCCTACAAATCTTTGTGTCGTCTGCAATCTGATACCATGCCATTGTTCCCCTCATCTAAGTCATTGGTGTAAATTATAAAAAGCTGAGGCCCCAGCACTGACTCTTGCAGGACTCTATTCGTCACATCTTACCAATCCAAAAAAGACCCATTTATGCATAATCCTTCCTTTCTGCAAGCCAGCCAATTTTCTATCCATGCTAACGTGTTACCCCCTACACCATGGCCAGAATTTCCAGCTGATGTGCGGGCGGCAGAGCCCGCACATCAGCGTGTGGCATCGTGATATTTCAGTTGGTAGATGCGCTCAGCAGCGGAGCGTTTGCCCGCCATTAATTGAAGGCCTCGTTAAGGCCCTTAACTTGCCAGTTGTCCTGGATCCTGAGGGGCCCGTGCGAACTTCGGGTCGGTGCACGGGCCCAACAGGCAGGCGGGTAGGAGATTTTTTTAAAAAACTCATGCAATGGTGGGATATGTGGACTCAGAGGGATTGTTCATGTTTTACACAAATCTTAATTGCTGAAAGTGTTTAAAAGTTGCCTGTGTGATTGTTAGCAGTGCTCATCGATTTCCAAGAGCTTCTTGTGTACTTTGAAACTCTGAAACTTTGCAGCCAGTAATCTTTCTCGAGCCTGCAGCTTTCCAGAGGCGTCCATTTAGCCTGGGTATGGGTTCTGACCTCTCCACTGGAAGCAGCTCCCCTGAGGAGGAAGGGAGGGATAGAATAAGGAGGAGGCCAGGAGTGGACAATCAGCCTCCAGGGGAGCCACCTTTGGGAGGCCAGGCGCAGGCACAAGGGGCGCACTGCCAAGAGGTTGTACATGGGGCCGCAGAAGACGCCACTATCCTGCTGCCAGGATACACAGGCAGCGAAGCAGCTACCTCAATATGATTGAGGTGCAGTGCCGAAGGAGGCTCTGACTCTCAAGGGAGACAGTCAACTATATCTGATTGGCCCTGAGATCTTCCCTAACTGTGTGGGTGGACACCCTATGCCAGCAGCTCTGAAGCTCACAGTTGCCCTCCACATCTATGCCTCTGGCTCCTTCCAGGACTCGGTGGGTGATCATTGTGGTGTCTCCCAATCAGCTGTCCACACTTGTGTCAAGCAGGTTACAGATGCTCTGGTCAGATGGGCATTGACCTTCATCCACTTCTGCTGTGACCAGGCAAGTCAGTCACAGCGAGCCAGAGGCTTCGCGGCCATTGCTGGCTTCCCCCGCCTCCATGGTGCAATAGACTGCACACATGTGGCCATCAAGGCGCCGAGTCGGTCGGGTGGGCGGAAAATTCTGCCCCATGAGCTTTTATTTTTTGTAATGACCTTTCATGTGGGACCAGATCAAATGCCTTCTGAAAATCCAAGTACAGTATGTGCACAGGCTCCCCTGCCACAGCGCATGCTACTCCTTCAAAAATCTCCAATAAATTGGTTAAACATGATTTTCCTTTCACAAAACCATTTCTGGGCCGTTTATCAAGAAAACAGTCACACCACAAAGGAAAATGCAGGTTCAGGAAATGGAGGGTGTGACTGTAAGCCAAGCTGGGTCACAGGGATATAGTAGAAGTTGAGAAGGAGATCCTACAGACAGTCATTCTGTCCACAGGTGCTTGCTACCTTTGAGGACAAGAAGAAAGATTGCAGAGAACATAGCCACAAAGCAGACCAAGGCATTGTGGCTCAGATGGCTGCCCAAGGTGGGGAAGAGCAGAATGGAAATTTGGTAGTATTAAGGCATTCTATAATTAGGAGTGGATAATGTCCTCTGCAACCAAGAATGAGAATCCTGAAAGATGTGTAGCCTACCTATTGCCAGAGTTAAGGGTATCTCATGGCAATTGGAGAGAAAATTGGAAAGGTAGTAAATCCAGTTGGTGTGGTCCATGTTGGAATCGACAAAATAGGTAGGAACAGGGAGGAGATCCTGCTTAAAAAGGGACTTAGGCAGGACCTCAAGGGTGATAATCTCTGGATTATTGCCTGAACTGCATGCAATTTTGCATCAAAGCACACAAATTAGGAGTGTTAACACATGACTAAAAGTTTGGTGAGGGAAGTGTGTTTCTTTTTCATGGGATACCAGTACCAGTTCTGAGACAGGAGGGAGCGGTCCTGATGGGATGAGCTCCACCTGAATTGGGATGGGACATGTATTAGCGGAAAGAGTAAATAGGGTGGTGGTAAAATTTTAGATTGGCAAGATCGGGGTGTGGATATACAAGAGAAGTAAGCAGCCTAAATTTAAAGAAAACAGAAAAAGGGAGCGGAGAAAAGAATAAAGTAAAGGACATTGATGGTAAACAAATAAATAGAGTTATAGAACAAGCACTTGCAAAGATGGTTAAATGTAAATGAGAGGAAAAATGCATTAAACTGTCTGCACAGTAAACTTGCAATGCCCATAAAACAGGGGAACTGGAGGAAATCATATGTTGCAAGGAGCCACATATATTAAGGATACCTGAGACATGGCCACAGAAAATTCAGGAGTGTGAATAAAACATTGCAGGGTGTAAAAGATAATGAGGAAACGACAAGGGGGTCTTGTGGTGCAGTGGTGGTGTTCCTACCCTAGGGCCAGAAGCTCTGTGTTCACGTCCCACTTCAGGACTTGATGGCCATGGAAGGTGTGTGCATAATGTTGCCAAACAAGTTAATTATCAGCCTGTAAATCCTTCCAATATGCTTGATGGCAGGTGGTAAAGTACAGAAGTGTTTCCTGGTCACCCATACTGCTAAAGTCAACGGCAAATCACTGCAGTACTTTGCTAAGCATAATCATGGACCAACCCAGTGGAACTACATGGCTGTCAGTGCCCTCTTAGCGCATGGTACGAGGAGGGGGGGGAAAATAGGGGAGGAGGAATAGCTATACTAGTGATAGCTATCCAATTTTGTTAGGGATGACCTGATGGCAGTAGAAAAAAGCTATCAACAGGACAAAAATAGAATTCATATGAGCAGAGATAATAGGTGATAAAGGACATCTAATAGCAGAAGGGAGGTGGAGGAAGAAATATGCAGACAAATTAGGTAATTGAGTAAAAAGCATAGAATGATGATCATGAGAGATTCAACTACCCTGACATAAATTGGGCAGAAGAGGTAGGTAAAGGGGATAAGCGAATGGAGATTCTACAATGTGTACAGGATTCCTCTCAAATCTAATAAGTACAAAGCCCAACAGGGGATGATTCACTACTGGATACAGTAATTGGATAATGATTCAGAGCAAATAAGTGAAGGAAAAGCAGCAAAACACCTGGGCAAGAGTGACGATGGGCTGAATTTTACGAGGTGCAGTAAAGGAACTGAAGGAACTACGCCCAGGGGAAGACAGGCTGCTCCGCAGTCATTTATCGACCGTTAATGGGCTGAAGGTAAGGTTTCCGCCCCTTGGACAGAAGTCCCATCTGAGAGAGCTGCCGGCTCAGCCAGTTGGAGGCCTGCAGCTCCCAACGTACCAGTAGCGTCACTGGTAGAGTGGTGACTGTCAATACTGCATTAGGGCAGTGAAGCTGCAGTGCATTGGAACTTTTTAAGTGTTTGGGGATTATCAAGGGGGTCAGCGAAGGGGGAAGGGCCTGGGGTTTGAAAGGCCATAGGAGCAGGCAGCATGGGGGGCTTTACATCTTGTGGGTCCAGAAGTCCAGATAAGTTGCAACCCCTACCCACCCTTACCCATCAGCAGCCCACCAAGGGAAACCTGCCTGGCTGGCCACTTGGCCTGGGCCTCTCCCGTCATCACTTAAATGTTGGTGGCAGTGGGTTGAGACCCTTAAGTGGGCATTAATTATCCACATAAGTACCTCAATTGGCCCACTGAAGGGTTGGCCACCCAACGCCACTCCTGCTGCTGGTATACCAGGACCATTAACGGATGAACAGGATAACACCACAGGTAACAATAGCAAGATGGCAGTAATATATAATAATTTCTTAAGTATTTACGAAGAAGGTAGAACAGATGGACATGTCAATGAATGATGAGGTGAGTAATGAGAAGTGCATTTAATATAAAAAATAGGGAATGTAAAATAAACTAATCATGCTCTAAGAGGACAAAGCCCTGGTCCAGATGGATTGTATCCAAGCATTTTAAAAGAATCTAGAGAACATATAGCACAGGCATTACTACTCATAATAATTCATTAGAAAAAGCTGTAGTGCAAGAGAACTGGTGGATAGCTAATATGCTTCCTATATTTAAGAAGGGGGTTAGAACAGAGAATTATGGACCAATCAGCTTAACTTTGGTGTTAGGAAAAATAGTGGAATCTTTACCAATGGAGAGAATAGAAGATCACTGAGAAATAAAAAGTATAATCATTAATAACATGGATTTTGAAAGGCAAATTTTGATTGACAAGCCTTTTGCAATTTTTTGAGCAGGTGACAGAGTAGAGAATGATAATGCGGTAGATATAACTATTCTGGATTTACAAAAGGCCTTTCATATGGTGCCCATAGTAGACTAATGAATAACGGTGTGAGAATGCAGTCAAGGACAAGAGGCAGAATGGATTGCTAATTGATTTCAAGACAGAAAGCAGAGGGTGGGAGTAAAGGCTAGCTATTCACAATGGCAGACAGTGGGTAGTGGTGTTCCACAGGGACCTGTGCTGGGACCGCTGCTGTTCACAATTTACATGAATAATTTGGACTTTGTAATCAAAGACACAATTCCTCAATTTGTGGATAACACCATAATTGCAGGGATAGCCAAAACTGAGAAGGACTGCCACAAATTACAGGAGGATATTAATAAATTTATAGAATGGGCAAATAATTGCCAAATTAAGTTGAGCACAGATATTTATGAGGTAGTAGGTGTTGAGAGGAAGAAGAAGGAGGTCACTTATTACCTGGAAGGTGTGAGTCTAAGTAGGGTAGAGGAACAGAGACTCAGTCACTAGAAGTTGTGTCACATGTTAGCACAGCCATAAAAAAGCAAACCAAGCACTTCAGTTTATTTCCAGAGAGATAGCATTGAGAAGTAGGGAAGTGGTACTTGTATTGAACCATGATTTACATCACATTTGAAGCACTGTATGCATTTCTGAGTTTTTTCATTCATTCGTGGGACACTGGCATCACTGGCTAGACCAGCATTTGATACCCAACCCTAATTGCTCTTGAGAAGGTGGTGGTGAGCTTCCTTCTTGAACCACTGCAGTCCATGTGGTGTAGGAACACCCACAGTGCTGTTAGGGAGGCAGTTGCAGAATTTTGACCCAGCGACAGTGAAGGAACAGCGATATAGTTCCAAGTCAGGATTGTGTGTGGCTTGGAGTTCCAATGCATCTGCTCCCTTATCATTCTAGGTGGTAGAGGTTGCAAGTTTAGAAGGTGTTGTCAAAGGAGTCTTGGTGAGTTGCTGCAGTGAATCCTTTCAATGGTACCCACTGTGCATGGATCATTGGGGGAGTTAATGTTGAAGGTAGTGGATGGAGTGCCAAGCAAGCAGGCTGCTTTGTCCTGGATGGTGTCAAACTTCTTGCATGTTGTTGATGTTGCATTCATCCAGGCAAGTGGAGAGTATTCTGTCACACTTTTGACTTGTGCCTTGTAGATGGTGGACAGGCTCTGGGGAGTCAGGATGTGAGTTACTTGCCGCAGGATTCTTAGCCTCTGACCTGCTCTTGTAGCCACTGTATTTATTTGGCTGGTCCAGATCAGTTTCTGGTCAATGGTAACCTCCGGGATATTAATAGTGGCGGATTCAGTGATGGTAATGCCATTGAATGTCAAGGGGAGATGGGATAAGATTCTCTTTTGTTGGAGTTGGTCATTGCCTGGCACTTGTGACATGAATGTCACTTGCCATTTATCAGCTGAAGCCTGAATATTTTCGAGTTCTTGCTGCATATGGACATGGACTGCATCAGTATCTGACGGTTGCAAATTATGTTGAATGTTGTGCAATCATCAGCCAACATCTCCACTTCTGACCTTACGATGGATAGAAGGTCATTGTTGAAGCAGCTGAAGATGGTTGGGCCTAGGTCACTACCCTGAGGAACTCCAGCAGTGATGTTCTTGGACTGAGATGATTTACCTCCAACAACCACAACCATTTTCCTTTATGCTAGGTATGACCCCAACCTATAGAGAGTTTTCCCCTGATTCTCACTGATTTCAGTTTTGCTAGGGTTCCATGAAGCCACACTCAGTCAAATGCAGCCTTGTATTATAAGAAGGATTTATATATTATTTCCATATTATAAAATGTTCATTGCGTTATGATAAAAAGATTTGGAGGGACTGGAGAAGGTATGAAGGAGATTTACAAGGATATACCAAAAATGTGCAAATGAATATATCATGAAAAGATGAATACGCTGGACCTTTTTCTTGAAAGAGTAAGGCTGAGGGGTGGTCTAAGAGAGGACTTTAAAATTATGAAAGCTTTTCATGGAGTAGATGCAGATAGAATGTTACCACCTGTGGGGAAGAACATAAAAATAGGTCATCAATATAACATAGTCACCAAGAAAACCAACTGGGAATTCAGAAGACACTTCTTTAGCTAAAGAATGGTGAGAATGTGAAACTCACTGCCACTGGGAGAGGTTGATGCAAATAGTATAGATGCATTTATAGGGAGGCTACACAGGTTTGTGAGAGACTAGGGAATACGTTGATAGATTTAGGTGAGGAAAGATGGGAGGAGGCTCGAGTGGAGCATAAACACAGGCATGGACTGGTTGGGCCAAATGACCTCCTGTGCCCTATTTCCTATGCAATCCTATATATGGAATAAAAGCCCAATAATTTCAATGTGATCCTAAAGATATGGAAAATTCCTGATTTGACAATAATATAATGAGCATTGTTCTGATAGTGTCTTCTTTTTATAGTCACCTCAAACTTTTGTTGACAATGCTATTGCGGAAAATAAAAGTTCATGATATAGGGGATAACATATTAGCATGGATAGGAGATTGGCTGGCTGGCAGAAAACAGAGTATGCATAAATGGGTCACTTTCTGATTGGCAGGATGTAACGAACGGAGTCCCACAGGGGTCTGTGCTGCAGCCTCAACTATTTACAATTTATATTAATGGCTTAGATGAGTATAGCAAAGGCATGTTAGCTAAATTTGCAGACAACGCAAAGATAGGTAGGAATGTATATTGTGAAGAGGACATAAGGAGGTTGCAGATGGACATAGGTAAGTTGAATGAGTGGGCGAAGATCTGGCAGATGGAGTACAATGTAGGAAAATGTGAAGTTGTTAATTTTGGCAGGAAGAATAAGAAAACAGAATATTACTTAAATGAAGAACGACTGCAGAATTCTGAGGTGCAGAGAGATCTAGGTATTCTAGTGTATGAGTCATAAAAAGTTAGTATGCAGGTACAGCAAGTAACTGAAAGCTAATGGAATGCTGTCCTTCATTGCGAGAGGAGTTGAACATAAAAGTTAGGATGTTATGCCTCAGTTATACAGGGCATTGGTGAGACCACATCACAAATAATGTGTGCAGTTTTGATCTCCTTATTTAACCAAGGATGTTAATGCATTAGAGGCACTTCACAGGAGGTTTGTTAGATTGATACCTGGAATGAGTAAGTTGACTTGTGAGGATAGGTTGGACAGGCTGGGCTTGTTTCCACTGGAGTTTAGAAGAGCGAGGGATGACTTGATTGAAGTATATAAGATCCTCAACGGCCTTGGTGAAGTGGACACAAAAATTATGCTTCCTCTAGTGGTGAGTCCAGAACTAGGGGGCAATGTTTTAAAATTAGGGGTGCCCTTTTAGGACAGAGATGAGGAGAATTTTTTTCTCTCAGAGGGTCGTACGACATTGGAAATCTCTGCCTCAGAAGACGGTGGAGGCGGGATCATTGAATATCTTTATGACAGAGGTAGATAGATTCTTGTTAGGCAAGGGAATCAAAGGTCATTGGAGGTAGATGGGATTGCGGAATTAGTAATACAAGCAGATCAGTCATGATCTTATTGAATGGCGGAGCAGGCTTGATGGGCCGAATGGCCTACTGCTCCTATTTCGTATGTAATTTCATTGGAGTTTATCTGTGCAGCACTTTTGTTCCTAGGATGTGTACTAAGTAAGCAAATTTAAGATGACGGAAAAAGATTTTTTAGAGTTGCACTTTTATTTCTACAGACAGAACTACCTTTATAAAATTATGTTACAAAGAATAACACATTCTGTGAATTTCTTCTTTGGACCATTTCAAGTTGTCATCTACTGCTCAGCAGCGGCCTAATGAATAAAAAGAAAATGCAAATGATTAAATTAATACAATGAAAAGATTGTTTTTAAAATATTATTTATATTCTGATTAACTTTGCAAATCTTTACCAGTATTTTTAGTTATTGTCAATATTTCTGAAGCTCCATTTTTTATTCAGTTTCAAAATCAGATATATCTACTGAAGCTTGATATTTATGTCACAGCTTTTACTTCTAAGTTTGTTGACTTGAGACTCTGCAATGTCAACATGTTCCTTGGCTTCCTCCAGCTCATGCTGCACCTTCCTGAACTTGGACAGGTGAATATTGGCCTGTTCCTCCTAAAGGGGATACAGTAGAAGAAATAATCAGATTACAGGCTAGAATGTTGACCGGAGGAAAATATAACTGTTCAACAGGATAATAGAAGTGTGAATTGTTCAGATGACATTTGGCTAAGGCCAAAAACTATTATGGGTGAATTTATTGCCCTCCTCCATGGTGGGCTTGGTGGCAGGAGGGCATTTAATTAGGTGGGAGGGTGGTGCATGAGGACCCTGTCACTTACCTGCCTCTGCCCTGTGGCTCGTGGACAGCCTTCCCAACCCTCCGCCATCTGAGGACATTGAGCAATTAATGCCCACTTAAGGATCTCATCCTGCCACCACTGGCATTCACCCAGCAGCGGGCAAGTGACTCGACATGCAGGGAGCCTAAAAAGTAAACTCTGTCAGTGTTGCTCATGGGATTTCAGGAGGGTCCCTCTTTCAAAGGCATTCAGTGCCTGGCATTGGAAAATGGGGTGCTGAGAGCCACCCTCCCAGCCCCTTCCCCTGGACCCCCACCCTACGGTTCCCCTCTCCTGCCATCACTCACACACAGCCTGGGTATATCGACAATCCTGGGTCTCGCATGGGTACATTACCGGCACCCCCAGTGGTGCTGTAAGCAATGCACAGCTGCTGGCCTCTGACTGGCTGACAGCTCTCTGGGCATGGGATTTCCACCCTCAGGGTCACTGATCCTGGGCAAGGCCTGCCACTGTACAGTTAAGTGCCTGATTGGCTCTTGGCGAGACCCCAATTGCCCATTTTAAATACTACTCTGTGTTTGGAGGGGTGACTATCAGTCTTAATACTGTGAGCCACATATTTTGATGTTGATAGTACAACTGTTCACAAGCTCCATCAGCTTTTTATTCTTTGTGAGAAGGGATTTGGTTGTGAACGGATTTAGTACATTTGTTCTTTGCATTGGGAACCTGAATTCAATCCAGCCTAGATTGGAGATCTCTGCTCACTGATAGGGCATTTAGCAGTGAATTTGGTGAAATATTATGCTTTACATTTGGGACTTCAGTTTGTAATTGGAGAAGGAGGGCATATTCACTTTCTGAGCTGCCTGAATCCTCAATGCTCTTTATTAGCACATTGGGACCAACATTTTTCAGGCATACTTGGAGGGACAGGAGGTTGGCCCCTGAAAGTGGGCTACACTCCATCTGTTTAATAAAGTGCAATCTTTACACAAATGTCTTCAGTAAAGATGGGGACAACATAGATTCCTTAATGAAAAGAGAAAGGTAGTGAGACTTCTTTAATATCTTCACAAGTTCTATAAAAAGTGCATCTGAACTCTGGATGCTACAAAATACAATCCTGATATTCAAAGATGGGGTGCGACATGAATCTGGAAATTATATTCTGTACTTGTAAAACTACTTCAGGACATCACACAGGATGATACCAATATTGCCCTGAAGCTAAGTCAAACCCCATTAGGTTCTTGAATTATTTGAAAATGTAGTGGATATCCCCAGTGAATAGAATTTAATTTGATTTTAAGCAACCACTTAGTGCCTGTTTTTCGCCTTTTCACCAAAATAGCCCCCATTTACTTTTGATGAGGCTTGGCACCCCCATCCACAAACATTCACTCCCTCTAGCACCAATGCCAAGTGGCAGCTGTGTGTATGTACCAGCCTCAAGATGCACTGCAGCAACGCACCAAGGCTCCTTCAACAGCGCCTTCCAAACCCGCGACTTCTACCATCTAGGGGGACAAGGGCAGCAGATGCATGGGAGCACCACCTGGCAAGTTCCCCTCCAGGCCACACATTATCTTGATTTGGAAATATATCACCATTCTTTTATTGTCGCTGAGTCAAAATCCTGGAACTCCCTCCCTAACAGCACTGTGGATGTATCTACACCACATGAACTGCAGCGGTTTAAGAAGGCAGCTCATCGCTACCTTCTCAAGGGCAATTAGGGATGGGTAATAAATGCTAACCTAGCCAGCGATGCCCACATCCCATGAACAAATTTTAAAAAGTGATGTCATTTTTCACACTAATTGGTGTCCTCTGGTTACCGAACCTTCCAGCAATGAAAGCAGCCTACCTGCTCTCTCCAGACCCCTTATGATTTTTAACCTCTATCAAACCTTTTCTCAATCTTCTCTTCTCGAAGGAGAACAGCCCCAGCTTCTCAAGTCTATCCTCGTAACTGAAATCTATCATCTCTGGACCCATACTTGTAAATCTTCTCTGCACCATCTGTGATGCCATCATATTCTTCCTAAGATGTGTGGTGCCTAGAATTGAGGCTGAACCAGTTTTTATAAAGGTGTGCCATAACCTCTTTGCCTTTGTATCTATGGGTGGAATTTTCCACTCAGGAGACTAAATCAGGTGGCAGGCGAGAAAGTCAGCATGATTCCTGCTGGGTGGCGGGGCAGGTGAACATGCCTGATCTTTTGCTTTTCAGCTCATCGATTATACATTAGTGTGGAGCTGCGGGAATCTCGTGGCGGGGTTGGCAGGAAGTCACCTGTTCCACCTTTACCTCATTGGGGTTGAAGGTCCTGATGCCATATTTAAAGAATACCCAGACAGCCATTGACTCATTGCAGGGCAAGAACTCCGCATTACTCCTCCAGAGCCCTTGGGGCCACAGCTCATACTGGAGAAGCTAACAGATGTAAGCAGTCACATCCCGGAATAGGCGAGGGTGCCTCTGGCATTGCCTTTCTCTCATCTCTGGATAAGAGCACAGCTGGTGATGCACCCATAATTGAGCCAATGCTCATCGCTTCAGTAGTCCATGTTTGCCAGCCTCTTGACCATATAAAGGCTCTGGTGCCTCTTGCTGCTCATGCCCTTGCTCCTCCTAGTCTTGTGCAAACCGGCAATGGGCCCTCCTTCTCCTCATCTGGATGAGAGCCATTACCAAGGCAGGGTTGCCTGTATCATCAACACCTCAGTGGATGTGTAAACGTATTGAAGTGATACATTTAGTGAGCATGTCCGTTACAGGTTTCCCTCCATCTCAAAGCCAATAGGCCAGTGCTAAACCCTTTACCTGGCCTCCATCTAGACATGGCATCCCCACCCACCCCTTCCAGGTAAAGGACATCCTGGAGGACCAGAAATGGATGTTCTTCCCGTTCATACATGAATGCGTATGGAGACATTACTCTTTGACCAGGGTGAAGAGAGCCATGTGCAGGAAGCCTCACATGGACACTATTCCACTTGGCTCCACAATCTTTGAAACTCTATGGAAAGACCTTTGCCTGGCAGCTTAAAAAGACGAAATATATAAGCCCTGTCAGCCATGACCATTCACCCGGGAGGATGGAGGCTTGGAGTCGTGAGTTGGCTACTATCTATCAGCTGTGCCCCTGGGAGGCACCCACCTCCCTCCGTCCCTTCATCCCTGCCTCTGACTACAGCCGATGGCACGGAATGAATGACAGCTCCACACCTAGCTGGGATCTCAATGTTATGAGACCCATGAGATGGGAACAAACCTGCTGCAATGTGGCTTTCACCATAGAGAGGAGAACATACACAAGCATCTCTGACATCCAGTCACCTCATAATTATTAGGATGTCTAGTTAATCGGCCAGTTGTGCTGACCTTAATCTCCACCCACCCGAAAAGACCCTTCTCTCACCTCGAGGGATCTCACTGACTGACGAACTGTGTGGTCAAGATCAGTTTGGAGAAATGGTGCGTGTCACCTTTCAAACTCACTCCACTGCCTTCTACTCTCCCCCTGTCA
This sequence comes from Carcharodon carcharias, assembly GCF_017639515.1. Lineage (NCBI taxonomy): Eukaryota > Metazoa > Chordata > Chondrichthyes > Lamniformes > Lamnidae > Carcharodon > Carcharodon carcharias. Next base: position 14,051,091 of record NC_054488.1, read on the forward strand.
CCCACCAACTTACCCCCATCACAATAGAAACACCCAATATCACCATTCCTCTCCGCTCTATCACTCTTGGCCCTCCCCACCCCCGTTATCCAGGATCCTATTACAATCCACCTGCCTTTCCTCCCCTCAGAACTGATGCCCGTTATTGTGCCCACCACGACCCTGCCCCCTCCCGTTGTCCAAGCCACCTGTCATCCTCCTCCATGACCCACCCGAGACCTTCAGCCACCAGATTCTCACCCTGGACCTACTACCCTACCTTTTCCCACTCCCCCTCTAACTGTGACTGTTCCTTCCCATCACCAGTACCCTGGGCTCTCCCCCAGCAACAACCCCCGCCCCCAGGAGCCCACTGTGAACACTAATGACCCCACTATTTAAGGCACACCCCCAACACAGCCCACCCCCCCCCCACTTAACCGGGCACTCTCCCCACCCTTCACCTATAAGCCTGCCTCCCCAGTCCAGCTTTCACTCCACTCTTCCAATCAACACCCCCCCCCCACCCCAATCCCCCCCCCCCCCCCCCCCCCCCCCACCCCCTGCCCCCTCCAGCCTTCACCTGCCTCCCTTGCCCAGCATTGGAGCAGTATTTGCTAATGGCACTCGATATGAGTGAAGTTATGCCACGCTACCCCCCCCCCCCCGCGAAGGAGAAAGCAACGTCTATGAGCCTCAAAGTCATAGAAGAGTAAAGCTCGCCAGGTCCATGCCACTCATACACATTCGTAAAACTGAACGTTCTAAATTCCCACTGGTGGAGAACTTAATTTGGAGGCTGAACTTAATTCCGGTGAGGTAGCCTTTTAATGAACATGCATGAAATGCTAATGAATGCAAGTGGGGTTCCCAACATTAATTGTCAGGAATCGGCCCACATTTAACCTGCCTTGAAAGTCGGGAGAGCAAAATTCCAACAGTTTATCCCGCTGTTGGGGAAACAGATGTTTTTTTGCCTCCCACCAAATTCAGTGCCCCCGCTCACCACGATTCCTGCTGCTAGCGGGAGTGGAAAATTCCGCCCTATGTCTTTGTTTATAAAACCCAAGGTTGTATTTGCCTTATAAATTTGTGCACATATGAAAAGAGTTAACCCCCAGGTCCCTCTGCTTCTGCACCCCATTTAGATCTGTATCCTTTATATATCACCTCTCCTCATTCTTTCCCTCAAACTGTATCACTTCACATTTCTCTACATTAAATTTTATCTCCCACATTTGTGCCCCTTCTAACAGCCTCTCTATGTCCCTTTGAAGTTGACCACTATCCTCCTCACAGTTCACAGTAGTTCCAAATTTTGTTTCATCTGCAGAAATTGAAACTCTGCCCTGTGCACTCAAGTCTAGGTCATTCATATGATCAAGGAAAGCTGTGGTCCTAGTACCGACTTTTGGGGAACTGCACTGTATACCTTTCCCCCAGTCCAATAAATAACTTCACTACTTCGCCCTGTTTGCTATCAATCAGCCAACTCCTTATCCATGTTGCTAGTCACTTTTATCCTATGAAGTTAGTCAAACACAAATTTGTTTTAACAAACCAATAATGATTGTCATTTATTAATCCATGTTCTTCCAAGTGACAGTTCACTTTGGCTGGGCTTATGGAGCTGGATTTTACGGGGTGGGTGGGGTGGGGTGGTGGTGTTGTGGACTGCTTGCCCTCAGAACAAAAACCAGCTGGCAGCCGACGCACCTGGAAGAGGCCCGATTGGCTGGCAGCTCTACAGTCCCAGCAGTGGCAGAGCCGAGTAGTGGGTGCTGCCGAGACTGCAAGGAGGAGCAGGGAGAAGAGCGATGGCTGCCAAAGACAGAGAGAAGTCTTGGATCTTGGAGCGGAGATGGATTCAAGAGCTCAGGGTCGGGGGGGAGGGGGGGGTGGGGGGGCGCGGTGACATCTTGTGGAGGGGGTGATGCATACAGGCACCCCCAAATAACGTGTGCTCTCCTACCTGCCTGCCTTTTTTCAACTTGGCCTCAAAACAAGCTTGCCCACCTGCCTCCACCATCCGTGTTATGGCATGAGCAGTGTAATATCCTGGCCAACTGGCTTGGTTACAAGCTCATTTGACTTTAATTATTTATTGTAGTAAGGTGGGCCTGCTGCCGAATTTATCACCCACATCTGAAATTTGGCTAACTGGCCTGCAGTTATCCAGTTTCTCTCTCTCCCCATTTTTTAACAGGGCTGTAATGTTTTCAACCCTCTAGTCCTCTGGCACCACTTCAAAGCCAAAGGACAATTGAAAAATTGTGATCAAAACTTCTACTATTTCTATCCTTAGTTCTCTCAACAGCCTGAGATATATCCCGTCTGAACTGAGTGATTTTTTTTTTTGCTTTGAGCATTGTATTTAACCATTATTTAACCATTTTATCCCATCCAATTTCTCTATTATCTCCTGCTTTACTCAGCATTCTTTAATAAAAACAAATGCTATGTATTCATTAAGTACATCAGCCATGTCCACTGCCTCCACAAGGTTTCCTTTTAAGTCCGTTATTGGCCCCAACTTTCCTTTGATTATCCTTTTCTGCTTTATATGTTATTAGAAGACTTTAGGATTCCCTTTTATGTTACCAACTACTCTTTCCTCATGCAATCTCTTTGCCCTACTCATTTGCTTTATCAGTTTTCATCTGCACTTTCTGTAATCACTTGCATCTCAACTGTATGATGAACCAGATATGTATCATGTTTTTCTGTTTCACTTTAATTTCAATTTCTTTAATCATCCAGGGAACTCAACCTTTACATGCCACTCCTTTCCCTCTCCTAGCAATAATGTGCCTAGTGTGTAATTGATCCATCTCATTGGTTGGCAGCTTTCCGTTGTTTTATATAATATTTTACCTCTCAATCTTTGTTTCCACTGCACTTGAGCCAGTTTCCACTCAGATGCACAGAATTTGTCGTCTTTCCAGTTCAGTAACTTCACATTAGAATTTTCCTAGTCTTTTCCCATAATTTCAAGCAGAGCTAAGTAGGGTAATCAGTAAGCCTGTCCTGGTCAGGATTCTTCACTAGCAGCAGCCGAGACGAAAGGTAAGGCATTTTTATTCAAATGTTTGAAAGCTTTCCCAGAGAGCCAGGAGGAGCAGAAGTGTCCTTCTGACTCCATGGTTGTCCTGACCATTCCACCATTGCCCTTTCTAACATCACTGCTGAGAAAGAATTTCAGGTCCGCTGATGATGAAGTTGGCGACCCCGCAATCAGCATCATCAAATGAGCAAGTTGCCTGTAGAAGCAACACAAGTGTTGGCAGCTCATGCAAAGAAGTTACTAAGGCATGACACTGACTTTAATGCCGAGCCTGGACCTTCCAGCTGTAATGGATGCTGCCTGTGGGTCCAGAAGAATTTCCACCCCATAATTTCAATACTACCATAAAGAAATGGCAGATTCTTGATTGGCAACAATTGCACGTGCACCATTCTAGTAGATTCTCCTTCCTATTGTCACACCAAGCTTCTGTTCACAATATAATTTCACTGGAGTTTTTCTGTGCAGCAATTTTGTTCCTAGAGTGATTGATTATTAAGCCAGCTAACAAACAGACAAAGATGACAAAGAAAGATTTTTCAGAATTGCACTTTTATTTCTACAGGCAGAGGTACCTTTGTAAAATTATGTTACAAAGAAATACACATTTTGTGGGTTTCTTCTTTGGACCATTTCAAATTATCATCTACTCTTCAGCGGTGGACTAATGAGTAAAAAGAAAATGCAAATGGTTAAGTCAACATAATGAAAAGATTGTTTTAAAAATATTATTTATATTCTGACAAACAATGGAAATCATTACCAATACTTTTAGTTAATGTTTCTTAAGCTCCATTATTTATGCAGTTTTAAAATCAGTTGCTAACATACCTTCACACTTATTTCACGGCTTTTACTTCTAAGTTTGTTGACTTGAGACTCTGCAATGTCAGCACGTTCCTCGGCTTCCTCCAGTTCATGCTGCACCTTCCTGAATTTGGATAGGTGAATATTGGCCTGTTCCTCCTAAATGGGAAACAGTAGAAGAAATAATCAGATTACCCATTAGAATGTTGACCGCAGGAGAATGTAACTGTTCACTAGGATAATTAGAAGTGTGAATCATTCACAAATGTTTTGACAAAAGAAATTGTGTGTTTGGAGTGGTGACCATCAGTTCCAATTCTGTGATCCACACATTTTGATATCTGTCGTCCAACTATTCACAAGCTACACCACCTTTTTATTCTTTGTGAGGTAAGACTGAATCATGAATTAGTTTATCACATTGTTCTTTTATATCTGAGACCTGAATTTGAATCCAGTCTAGATTGGACGAAAGTCTCTGTGCACTGATAGGGCATTACTTTGTGCAGTGTGTTTCAATATTTTCTTTATATCTGGGACTTCAGTCTACATGTTGACAAAGGAGAACATTTTCACTTTCTGAGCTGCCTTATGACTTTTTACAGCCCTTTATTAGTTCGTTCAATGCTTGGCTTACACCTCAAAAACAGGCACAATGTAGTCTAATTTCTGCGCCAAAATATTCCCATATGGATGCAAAACAACATATGAAGTAGGTAATGAAGTAGGTGAAACTTCATAATTAGTTTCACAAGTTCCATAAGAAATGCATTTGGAGTCTGGATTATAGAAAATGCAATCCTGATATTCAAAAAAGTGAAACATGAATCAGGAAATTATAATCTGACTCTACTGGGAAAAATGCTCAAGGGCATTGCACAGTGCTGTCCCCCAAAGAACAATAGGTCAAACCCCACTCATTTCTAGAATTCTTTGGAAATATGGTGGATGAAGGTTACCCATTGGATTTCAGGAACCATGTGTAAATCTTTAAAATCCCAACAACAAATTTGCCAGGTAAACTGAAAATTTCCTTGACAGTAGAGAGTTGAAGATGAAAATAAATTGAAGAGCACAGTCACGTGTGATTTCTGATCTGAATGCCATGTTCAAGGTTTCTTCTGTTCACAATGGTGTTGTAGTCAGATGACAAATATAAAAGGAGATTAAGTGCAATCACATCCAGGCCAAGATAGAATAAAGAAAGGATATGTAAATTAGTGAAAGGAGATGGCCTGATAAACTCAATGACCTACTATGTTTTCTGTATAAACAATTTTTTTGATATTCCTGACTTTCCTTTAGTGTGGATTGCATGAGTTCTTTACACTACAGAAAGAAATCTTGAATATTTGAAGTCTGTGGGCAGAATTTTACACCGGCTGGATTTTACGATCCCACCGTGGTCAATGGACTGTTGAATGGCTCACCACATTTCACGACACCGCTCCCACAGAGATGGGGCCATAAAATTCTGTCTTAAACTTTAGCTTTATAAAATAATTTTTAAAAAAACATTTTGAAGGGTAAATTCAACTACAGTCCTAGTTACTTACAGTCTCCTCGCATTGCCGCTTGTAGGCCTTAACTTTCAGCTGCAGCTTGTCAACCAAATCCTGTAGTCTCAGAACATTTTTCTTGTCTTCTTCTGTCTAAATGATGCAAAAGAGGGAACAGTTATATTGTAAAAGTAATGATTACTACTAATTCCCACAATGACGTTCCTACTCCAAATAATGAACTTCCAAATACCTGGTAAGACAGTTCCTTGACTCTCCTTTCATATTTGCGGACACCTTTGACAGCATCAGTGCTTCGTTTCTGCTCAGCTTCCAGTTCATTTTCCAGCTCGTGCACCTAAACCAGTCACCAAATGGCATTAATTATTTTACATCCATGCAAGATTCATACTCCCGCTAAATTATGATTCTTGTTTTGTTGCTAAAACCTCAACTTCTTCAGCAAGCAGCATACAATAGTACAATCTTGTCGCTTACCCTAGCCTCCAGTTTCTGGAGTTGTTTCTTTCCTCCTTTCATTGCCAGCTGCTCAGCCTCATCCAGGCGGTGCTGCAGGTCCTTCACTGTCTGCTCAAGATTCTTCTTCATTCGTTCAAGGTGGGCACTGGTATCCTGTTCCTTCTTTAGCTCTTCAGCCATCATGGCAGCCTTGTAACCGTGAGGTAATGGGGCAAATCATTATTCACGCTTAAACTTGAAAAAGTACGAAGATAGCAACCGAAGTAGGACAAATCACCATTTGTGAAAATGTAAATAAATAATTTAACTTCTGGCTTACATCTGTGATAGCCTTCTTTGCTTTTTCTTCAGCATTCCTTGATTCCTGAATTATATCTTCCATTTCAGTTTGGAGATGATTCAGGTCAGCATCCAGCTTCTTCTTGGTGTTGATGAGACTTGTGTTCTGCAGGAAAAATCAGTTTGTAAGAACTTGTTTTGTAGGATGTGTAAACTGCAAAAATAAAAAGAATGACTTAAAATTTAATGTAGCTGCTTGGCTTTCTCAGAAGCAAGAACCTCAGCAGTGAGTCAGTGGCCGGAGCTGCTGGCTTCATATGTGTCAACTTTGGCATTCCTTTTTGGACCAGAGAAAGCAAGAGTGTACCCCCTCTTTCCAAGGAAGTGTTCAGCCTCCCCCAGGACAATTACCGCCCATTCCCAAGCCTTCATGATCTGCAGGCCTGATTGCCAACATAATGCTAGCCCAGCTTGCCAGCCTATGCATCTTCCAGACCGCAGTCTTTTCCTTCCAGATCACAGGCTTCTACGCCTTCCCAAACACGGCCCTCTCCCCATCATTGTTGGAGCTTTCTCCAAAGGACTGACTTTTGATCAATCCTCCTGGCAGCAGCCAAAACCTTCCTTTGGCTGGCTGCTATCCGTGAAGCAGAGTTTAAAAATGTTCATGAAATTCTGCCATTCAATTCAGCAAGAATTTCTACCTACCAAACTTTGGGGAGTGCTTTGGCTATTTTTGACCTCACCCACACCCTCTTAGCCTCTTTGGAAATATAGCCTGAATGTTGTCTGTGTCATCCAAGTTGACATTAGACAAACCTGAGAGTGCAGCAGCTGTACTCTCTCAGTGACATCAACAAGCTCTTGTTCAGCAATTTTGCGAGATCTATCTGTCTGTTCCAGTGCTGCCCTTATTTCTTCAATCTCAGCCTGCTGCAAGCCACTCCTGCGCTCAACCATGGCCAATTGCTCCTTTAAGTCTTCCTGGCTTCTGAGAGCATCATCCAGGTGTAACTGGGTATCCTGTTTAAATGACAGAAATATTTTGTCAGGAGATGTCATAATAAACTATAATATTCCTACAAAATTAACATAAATATGAATTAGCTTTTTGAATGAAATTTTAAGAGAGTTAATAACCTAAAACTGGTAACAGATTATAATTCTTACACTTTTCCAACAAGTTGGGTCATGAAAAAATGCCATTATATTTACAAAATTGACAGATGATACAATATTTAAAAATACTTTTCAAATTATTATAAATCAAAGACAAATGCATCATTATACAGACCTTTAAATGACCCTGAATGTTTCTGAGATGTTTCTGAGCTTCTGAAGCTTGACGGTTTGCATGTCCCAACTGAATCTCCATTTCATTCAGATCGCCTTCCATTTTCTTTTTGATTCTTAAAGCATCATTCCTGCTCCTGATTTCAGCCTCCAAGGAACTTTGCATTGTTTCTACAACTCTCTGGTGGTTCCTCTTCAACTGATCGATCTCCTCATCTTTCTCTGCAACCTTCCTGTCAACTTCAGATTTGATTTGGCTCATTTCCAGCTGAATACGGAGGATCTTGCTCTCTTCATGTTCCAGAGAAGCCTGCATAGGGAGTCAAACAAGAAAATGTTTTTTTTTCTGTGCTCTTCTTTTACTTCTAGCCTTTGAACATACAAACATATGAATTAGGAGCAGAAGCAGGCCATCCAGCCCTTGGAGCCTGTTCTGCTATTCAATAAGATCATGGCTAATTGGTTTCTGTTTCGAGTTCTACATTCTTATCTACCCCTGATACCTTTGATTCCCTTGCCTAACAAGAATCTACTTACCTCAGCCTTAAAAATATTCAGTGACACTGCTCCCGCTGCCTTCTAATGCAGAGTGTTCCAAAGTCACACAACTCATTGAGAGAAAAAAAATTCTCCTCATGTCTGTCCTATACTGGTGACCCCTGATTTTAAAACAGTGACCCCTAGTTCTGGACTCCCTCACAAGAAGAAACATCCTCTTCACATCCACCTTGTCAAGACTATTCAGGATCTTATATACTTCAGTCAAGTCACCCCCTCACTCTTCTAAACTCCAGTGGAAACAAGCCCAACCTGTCCAACCTCTCCTCATAAGACAATTCGCCCATTCCAGGTATCAACCTAGTAATCCTCTTCTGAACGGTCTCCAACATATTTACATCCTTCCTAAATAAGGAGACCAAAACGGCACACAGTATTCGAGATGCGGTCTCATTGCATTTCCCAATGGTCCTTTACAATTTTTGAAGCAATAGCTTCACATTTTTGGAAGGCTCCAGGTTTTCCCAAATTATTGACCAATACCTTTAAGCAACTGTGGTGAATAAAGTGCTGCAGCAGTCGATTTCCCTTTTACTGTTGGGAGGTATCCTTGAATATTGAATTAATCCCAGGAAGATGGAACAGATTCAAGGTAGCATTAGACCAGGAAAAAGAAACTACACTTCACCCAAATTCCAGTGGGAATCCAGACGATAAAGACATTCTAAGCCATAGTACAGAAATATGATGTTAGGGATGAGGCCAGGCAGTTAATTTTCTTTTGTGATCCTTTTATAAGGTCAGTATTTGTGGGGAAAAAAATGCCATTATCTAATCAATACCTGGTTATTTGTCCCATTATTGTTTTCACAATGTTGTTGGTTCAGAGCAGCTGCTACATTTACTTACAAAGCGAATTGCTGCACTCGAAAATGTAATTCATTGGCTTGGATTTTCCAGCCCCAAAATCGCAGGACCCGGGTGGGAGATGTGCCAGGCCACCCAAAAGTCCATTGACTTTCGGCAGGATCCAAATATCCCGGCCATTGTGTTAATCACTGAGATAGTTTCAGAGGGTAGAATTTTTCATCCTGCAGGTGGGCGCGTGCCCGACCTGAACAGGAGTGAAATAGTACGTGATGATGTCGGCCAAGCATCCCAATGTCATCACGCACTGTCGCAATCATTCGGTTGGCGGGTGCGCGTGCGCAAAGAGGCAGCAGCACACCTGCAAACAATTAAGAGGCCTATTAAGGCCCTTAAGCAATTAACTAAGTTGCATTTGTTGCTGCCTGCTCAATTGTTCAGTTGGCGGGCAGGCGAATAGGCCAGGCGGCCTTTGCATTTTTCACGAAACCTCATCCATGGGCGGGATGAGGTTTCCAATGGCCATTAAAAACAACAATTAAAAATTTTTAACATCCTTTTTTACATGCCCCTCTTCATGTGACTGAGTCACATGTGGGGACATGTTTATATCATTTGTAAAAAGTTTATTTTTGTATTTATAAATCTTCAGCTTCCTGAGGAAGCTCTGTGCCTGCAGGGAGCTTTCAGTGCGCGCTCCCCAGTGCATGCACTGACTTCAGCACTCACCCTCCTCCCGCCCCCACCCTGGCCCCGCTGAGGCTCTTAAGCGTGAAATTGCGGTTGGAGTCCAGTTGCATGTGGCGGTTGGTCTCGCAGCCATTCCCGGGCCCACCTGACACGCCCGCCCGACGAGGGGAAAGTCCTGCCCAGAATGTAATAAGCAGTTGTGCATGTGAACATATATTTGGTGTAAGTAGCCAGGAAGCATTTGAAGCTTCATAACCCCCTCCTTCTTCCACTTCAGAGTTTATGAATCAAATGTTAGCCTCCTTATTGCAATAAGCAAAAAAAACGAACTTCTGAGTTGTGAAAGCTTATCATTCTGTCTTGCAAAAATAGTATTCCATTGACATGGCTCAAAGCTATACTGGCCAGTTATAAACAACCATATGCAAATCTAGTGATTTTTCTGTTCTTCCAAGGAAAAGAAAACCATCTGATAATCACTCTCAATAGTTGCCATTTAGACCATTTAATGTGTTTCTTTTGAACTGATTACGCTTAGGTCTTTCAATCAATTTTAATGCTGTTCAATGCACTAACCAATTGTTGCAACCCGGTTATTCCATTTGGCAAATACTATTATTCAAATTTGGAACTTCTACTGTGTACAGCTAAAAAAATCATTAGTTTTACCTCTGCTTCCTCCAGAGCTGTCTGAATCTCACTCTTCTCCTGCTCAGCTGTCTTCTTTGCCTTTTCTAGCTCGTGAAGGGCCTTGCCGCTTTCAGCCAGGTGCTCAGTCAGATCAGAGATCTCCTCTGGTTTATGAAAAAAAAACGAAGGTTATCCATATTTTATGGGGATGAACTTAAGATTACAAAATAAAAATAGCAGTGGAATGATACAACTGATGTGAGACTGATTCCTGGAAGGTACAAAGTACAGTAGGCAAGAATAAAATCTTATTATAGGTTTTAAAACCAAGGAAAACACATATCAATTCAATAATGTTAACATTCTTAAATGTTTAAATGATAAAGATTTACGCTGCAGATTCTTGTTTTCTCGTTTAAGAGTTTCAAGTTGTTCCAGAGACTCCTCATATGCATTCTTCATCTTGAAGACCTCAGTACTCAGGCTGCGCGACTCCTTCTGAGCTGCTTCCAGTTCAGCCTGGCTTTCCTCAAATTTCTGTTTCCAGTCTGCCAGGACCTGTAGTGGACAGTTGCAAAAGTGGCAAATGAAATATAAAGCTGCAATTCTATATCAATACCAATGTGACATGATAGTTGTGGAGTATGGAGTGCCGACTGCAAGGCTGGAACTAAACTTTGGGCTGAAATTCATACTGATGACTCTCTTCTCTGTTGTAAATGGCTCTACAGCCAGGATTTTTAGGATGGTGGGATTTGCCTTCCCAACACTGCCTGCCCCACAGCCATTTAACATAGCCCCTTACTCGGAGGAAATCCTGCCTCAGAAAGCTGCTGGCCAAATTGATTGGTAAGCAGCTCCCTAGTCCCTGTAGTGCCAGAAGCTGCAGCCCCCAAAGTCTATGTCCTGGGACTCTGGGACCAGATAAGTTTAGAAGTTTCAATACAGAATGGGAAGGGGAGGCTCAGAGGGTGGGCAGGGGGGAGTAGGGATGTTCGTGGAGAGATCAGTGGTGGGTTGGGGGAGGAAGGACCTGCAGAGGCCAGTCATTTTGGGAGGGGTGGAGGGGGTGGAGCAAAAGTTAAAAAGAGGCTGCTGATGGAGGCGAGAAATGGCCCTTAAGTGGCTAATAACTGGCCACTTAAGAGCCTCAATGGCAAGGGCAGGCAGACCAGCCTGGGCCTTGCACATCTAAGCATAAAACTGCAGAGAGGTAGGGGCGGGTAGGAAACCCCTGCCTACAAACCCACCGGTGGGGTAACGTAAAACTTTGTCCCATGACTCTATGAATCTATTCTGCCTGTTGCAAGAAACTATATGCAAGTATGTTTAAGTCGAAGCATAAAGGTCTGCTTCTGAAAGGCGATGTTTTGCTAGATCAGGGTTAATGAACAGCATCTAATGATATCAGAAACGTTGAGTAATAATTTTGAAAGCGCCGAGGAGATAGAATTCAGTCTGAGTACATTTTAAACTTGTTTTCAAACATTGGAGGAGGAATGGGCTTTTCAGCCGTTTGAGCTCGTTCTGCCATTTTATGAAACAAGGCCACAACATGCTCATACCTTGTCAAAGTTCTTCTGCTTCTTGTCAAGAGCTGCTGCTGCTGAATTTGCCCTCTCCACATCTATCATAAGATCCTCCACTTCATTTTGCAATCTCTGTTTTGTCTTTTCCAAGGAAGCACATTTGGAGTTCACAGCCTCAATGTGTTCCTCTGCATCCTGCAGACGCTGAGCAAGCTTTTTCCTGAAATATACAAAACCAAAGATGTTGTAATAACATCATCTCAAATAATGTACGTAGCCGAATTCTCATTTTATTAAAACATACTTGGCCTCCTCCAGTTCCTCCGTGCGCTGGATCGCATCTGTTTCGTATTTTGTTCTCCACTGAGCGACTTCGCTGTTGGCCTTGGACATGCCACGTTGGAGCTCAGCCTTTGCCTCCTGTTCCTCTTCATATTGCTCACGGAGCAAATCACAGTCATGGCGGGCGGATTGCAGAGCATGTGCCAAAGCACCCTTAGCCTGAAATAATTACCAAGTTGGTGATGAAATAATTCTGTGATATACCTGCACAGGTAATATACCGGTGATTATTACCACATGAAGAATCCTTGTTACATTGCTTATGGACACAATAATTAGGAATATCATCACTTATAATGGTAGCATCTTAGGTCAATTACTAGACAATCACATCACAAAATGTATGAATTTTATGTTGTTGCAACTTGGAGAATTTAAATTGTTACAAAAATTAATTTAAAAAATGGAAATTAATTTACCATATTGCAAAGAAACTGTTCCAAAACTAAAATGGAAAATTTACTTTAATTATTCTGGTACCTTTGTTTCTTCCTCCAGCAGTCTCTTGAGTTCCTCAATCTGTTGAGTATATCCTTGTTTACTTCTTGTCAGCTGAGATACTTGGGCTTCTTTCTCCTCTACTTGGCGATTCAATTCACCTGCAAATCAAGAGAGATTCCAGGCAAAAACATTACAAAATTGTAAAGTCTATATTAATTGTGTTCAATTCTATGCAGGTGATGGGAATTATTTGGAAATTCACTTAGCACAGACACAGGACAACACTGTGATTGTTGTGTTAAGAGGTGTATGCTTGTACTGTTTAACTCTGTAAATAAATATAGAAGTGTGTAATGTTTGGCTCCAGTTCACTAACTAACTTTCTGGAATAGAATAAAAATGTAGCATTTTGTGGAATTTGGAAAATAACTAATAAATACCGTTTTCTGTTGCGAGACGTGCTCTTTGAGTTGATAAATCATTGATCAAACGCTGATGCTCATCATGTTTGGTCTTCAGTTCGCTGACCTGGTCTTCAAGAGTCCGGGCAACTTTCTCAAGGTTTGCCTGAAAGCAATATACAGAATTCTCAAAGGATGTGAAAACAAACAGGCAACAGTTATTAAACATAACTATATGAAGGACTCGGGTTTAGCAACATTCAGAACCTTACCTTGTTTTTAGACACTGATTCCATATTGCTAGCAAGGTCATCAATTTCCATCTTTAGCTCACTCTTTTCCTTCTCAAGCTTCTGTTTCACACGTTGCAGGTTGTCAATTTGTTCCCCAAGCTCTGCGACACTATCAGCCTGTTTCTTACGAAGAGCAGCAGCCGTGGCTTCATGCTGTAGGGTCGATTCTTCCAAATCGCGACGCATCTTCTGAAATTCTGTTTCCCGTTTCTTATTCATTTCAATCTGTGTTGCAGTTGCACCGCCAGCTTCTTCTAGTCGTTCACTGATCTCCTCAAGTTCCCGGGAAAGATCAGCCCTTTGTTTCTCAGTCTTGGCACGAGAGGCACGTTCAGCTTCAATTTCTTCTTCAAGCTCTTCAATACGGGCCTAAAATAAATACTCATTGATTATAATCTTAGAAAAAGTAATACAGTTCATGAACATAACCTTTACAAAGGAAGCATCGATAATTTTACTGGACACATAAATCACCTGTAATTCTTTGATCTTTTTCTGCAGCTGGGAAGCCAAAGCTTGCTCATCTTCAACTTTGCTTTGAAGTTGGCTGATTTCAAATTCCTTCCTTTAATAATGATTGAAAAATTAAACTAGATCATTCAATTGGCGTATTTCTGTATTCTTAATAAACCCACCCAAGAACCTGTCTTTGCTGACCTGCTTGATACCAGGGAATATATAAAATGTAATCTTAATTCCTTAGTTATTACCATAATAGTTTCTATGAAGAATACTCTGGTTTGAGCAATTACATTGGGAAAGGTGCATGGGTCAATCAGAAAAATATCACAACATCAAATGATTGAGTTAATAAACGTCTTCTGACTGAAGATCCAATATCTCCAAAATGAGTTCCATGTTCTTATCAACAGTTCAAGTAATAAAAAGAATTGAAAGCAATGCGAGCAAAAAACAACATAAATACTGACTTTTTTAGCTTCTCATCCAGTTGCTGTTTATCATTCTCCAAATCCATTATGGTTTCTTGTGACAACTTCAAATCACCTTCAAGCTTTCTCTTAGCGCGTTCAAGATCCATGCGAAGTTTCTTCTCCTGCTCTAGAGAACCTTCGAGCTTTATAGCAAAAGAAAAATATTTGATCAGAATTTGGCTCACAGAATGACAATATCCTCAAATCCATTTGATCCAATGTGTTGAAAAAACAGTTACATCATCAACTTGTTGCTCCAGCTTAGTCTTCGTTTTGGTCAGAGTGTTGACTTTGTCCTCCTCTGCCTGAAGGTCATCCAAAGTCTGTTGATGGGCCTCTTGGAGGGCTTTCTTTTCCTTAGTTACTTTAGCGATATTTTCATCAAGAGTAGCCATCTCTTCAGTGAGGTTTTTAACCTTCATTCATCAAATATAAAACATAAAGAATTTCATGCACTGTAACCAACATGTATGAATATTCTGCTGTAACCTATATATTTTTTAAAATCATCTATTCATACCTTGTTCTCAGTGGCATGTTTTTCTTTTTCAACTTTGGCTAAAGTGAGCTCCAAGTCATCAATATCTTTCTTCAGTTCTGAACACTCGTCCTCTAGTTTTCTCTTCTTGGCTGTAAGTTCAGCATTTATCTCTTCTTCATCTTCCAATCTTTCATTAGCTTCCTTCAATTTAGCTTCCAGTTGAATTTTATTCTTAATTAATCCTTCAGACCTTTCTTCTGCATCTGCCAGAGTTTCACTTTCCTGCACAAAAGTGATACAGTTAATTATAACAGGCAATGTTTTTATATGTTGTATACAAATTTACTATATTAAAATGATAAACATTGGTACCGCTTGGACTTGGAGTTCAAGATCATTCTTTTCCTGTACAATAGCCACCATTTTCTCTTCTAATTCCTTCCTCCGTGCTTCAGATTTGGCAAGTGCCTCCTTAGTTTTCTCAAACTCATCTTTCATATTCGCCATTTCCTTCTCAGTTTCAGCACTCTTCAGAAGAGGTTTGATCTTGAAATACAATTGCATCCATGGCCAGTGTTTGACATTCGTGAAGGAACGGATGTTGTACTGCAGAGTGTACAATGCTTCCCTGAAGGATGTAATTAGACAGGGAAACAGAGCTCATACCAATCCTTCAATATCTTTTGTGCAATAGTGAAATGGTACTGCATTTAGAAAAAGTTTTTTGCTGGCAATTACATTTTTGTTCGTTAATAAGTGATGATACCTACCTCCTTTCCATCATTCTCTTAAATTCAAGCCTCATTAGGTATCCACGGCAAATAGCCTGGGTACGGGTAACGAGTTGTGCCAACTTTTCATCTCTCATCTCTTCAAGTGTACCCAAGAGACCAGCCTTGAAGAACACCTTAAATACATTAAAGTGAGTGTTCACCTTTCAGTTCAATTTTCAAAATGCAATGAATTAAAAAACAGATTCAATTTGGTTTTGCATTATTGAATGGATGCCAGAAAGTTTGTGTTGCATTTGCAATGTGTGCAATTGCTTTGTTCTCATCCTAACAGAGCAGTTTGTAGTGGGTCTGGAATAGCTCCATATATCTAGTTCCAAAATAATGCAGGAGCAATAAAGAAAATTTATTGCTCCTCAACTTAAATTTAAAGCTGTATTTATAGGTTAATCAGCCTATTAGTGAAAAAATAAGATTTTAAACAATATTACCTTAGTGTGTCCAAATTTGTACTGTGTATGATCTACATCAATGGATCCCAGCAGCTTCTCAGAAGCCTTCTTGCTATCAATGAATTGACCTTCGGGAATGGCACTTGCATTAAGAACTCTGTATCTGTATTAGAGGTTTAAGCATGTTATTGTTTTTCTCTTTAGGATTGCATATACTCAATCATTTCATAAGAGTTTTTGAGTTTCACTACCTTTGCTTGAAGTCACCGTAGATGATTCTGCTTGGGAATCCCTTTCTGCAGATTCTGATGCCCTCCAGCACACCATTACACCTCAGTTGGTGTATGACGAGGGAGTTCTCCATAGCACCTGATGGATGCAAAATAATGATTAAAATGCAGCATACCAAACAATTTCTTATAACCTGTTAGTGTTAGAAACAGAGATCTGTACCATTATTGATTTCATTTGTGACTTATTTCCTCAAAAATGTTTAATATAGGAAGGACGTCACACTTGCCTGGTGTCTTTGTCTCATTGGGGATGATACAGCGCACAAAATGTGGATGCGTAGTTCTCAGGTTAGCCATCAGCTTGCCTAAATTCTCCTGTAGGTGAACAAGAAAGTAATATTGATCTCCAGTTTTATCTCGTTATTAATAACTGTTATACAAGACTGACCAACTAAATGATTATATTTAACACACTTGATTAATTATTTGCTCACTCACTCAAATTTATTAACACTTAGTTCACTACATATTGTCCTGTACATGTCAGAGAAAATCATACCCTAAACAGAGCAGATACTGTCTGGAAGGAAGAGCCCTTCTTTTTGCCACCTTTCTTGGCACCAGCTTCTGCTACAAAGAAGCAACAAATATATTTGTTTTAAACTGATTAGAAAACAGAAGAATACAATGTTAACAAAAAGGAATACTCATATTTGAGTGTAACAGAATTTTACCTTCAGCGGTTACAACATAAAGATGACCCAGTAGTTTCACTGATGATTTCTGGAATAGTCCAATTACAGTTTCATTCAGGGGGTCCTTGTTCTTGTCCAGCCAGCCAGAAATGTTGTAATCCACAGTGCCAGCATAATGGACCAATGAGAAGTGAGCTTCAGCCTTTCCTTTGGCAGGCTTGGGTTTCTGGAAGTTGTTTGACTTACCAAGATGTTGATCATACAGTTTATTCTTGAAAGAAGTGTCAGAGGCCTTGGGGAACATGCACTCCTCCTCCAGGATTGAGAAGATACCCATGGGCTGGGGCAATGACAAAGTTTATTACCATTGAGACATTGGAACTGATAAAATAATGTCTATGTAAATGTATTTCAATTCTAATTAATGTTTTGCATGATGTTACTGACCTTCTCAATGAGTTCAATGCAAGCAGCTAGGTCCATACCAAAGTCAATGAATTCCCATTCAATTCCTTCCTTCTTGTACTCTTCTTGTTCCAGAACAAACATGTGATGGTTGAAGAACTGCTGCAGTTTCTCATTAGTGAAGTTGATACATAACTGTTCCAAGCTGTTGAACTGAATATTTAGAGCAATTTAATGTCTTATTTAATCATTGGATTGCCTTTTCAGTGTTGTTAATCTTAAATAATTTATTTTGTTGATATTTATGTTTCTGATTCTTACATCAAAAATTTCGAACCCAGCAATATCCAGCACACCAATGAAAAACTGTCTGGCCTGCTTTGTGTCCAATTGCTGATTGATACGGACAACCATCCACAAGAACATTTTCTCAAAAATTGATTTGGAAAGGGCACCAACCGCATTGTAGACCTGAAAGAATACAATATACTTTTCAGCCAAAAGCAGCACCTTAAATTAAATGTATTAAAGATTTACACACATGTTATTTTCACTAAAATTCTTGGAAACTGTACCTGCTGAACAGTTTGACCTTTGGTCACAAATTCATTGCCAACTTTCACCCTTGGATAACATAAAGCCTTTAGCAAATCTGCAGAGTTGAGGCCAGTTAGGTAAGCAACTTTGTCGGCATCTAACAAAACAGAAAGGAGAATCCAATAGATTAGTGTATAATATCTAATTTTATATTTGGAATGCTGTTATGCAATAAACACCGAAATAAAATTTAATTTTGTTTCATTGGGATATTTTACATCAATGCTGGGAGGTCTTATGGCACAGTGGCTAGCACCCCTGCCTCTGATTCAGAAGCTCTGGATTTAAGTCCCACCGCAGGACCTCCAAGGCAGGTGCAATCATAACGCAGCCAAACAGGTTGCGTATCAACCTGCAAATCTTTCCAACACATGCCAAAGGCAGGTGGTAAAAGTGGGGAAATTCCTAGTCACCTATATGATGAAAGAAAGTTGGAGCATCTACCAGCAATATTCATCACTTCAGTCTACATTACACCATTCATGTAAAATTGCATGTTGCCACAGCAACTCAGGTTCTCTGAGTGAACTGTAAGACACCACTGCTGACCTTTAGATCAATGCCCACACATTTTCAAAACAGTATTCAAGACAATAATGCTTTTCAGGTTGACAAGTGCAAAGTTTTGTTCCTGCTTCAAATAGTGAATGATAAGTCATGACTTTATTTCATTAGACTTTAGTTGATTTGGCTAGGTAGCTAGATTGTGGTCAGAATGATATCAATGGCTTGGGTTCAATCCCATGTTGACTATAATAGTTCATGGAGGCCTGCCATCTCGCCTGGCCCACACTTGTGGAGTGGTGCCCCTCAAGTTATATATAACCAATTGTCTCCCTAATGGAGAGCAATCTCTACGGTCCTTTGTGGACTATGGCAAATATTCTAGATGGACAGAGTAAATTAAGGATAGTACTTGTGCATGTTTATATCACAGGATGTCACAATATACACCAAAAGGTTACTTTTCAGTTGCAACCAATTATGTTTCTTGTTATGCAGAGTAATTGTGATTTAAAATTTAGTTTGTTAGGTGTACCCTGAAAAGGATTCCTCTGCCATTTTTCAGGGATCAGCTAAATTATGAACTGTTCTGATTCATCCATATTTTCTAATGGAGCCTACTGGTTTTCTTTCTTGTTACCTAGGTATATATGCAAAAGCCAATTAGGTCACTAGCTGTGGACAAAAGCCAAAAGTGTTAGGAAAGAACCTAAGCCATAGTGATTAGTTTTCACACACACACACACACACACACACACACACACACACTAACAATGTAGAAATACCAAAGTGAAATCTCAAAGTCTTCAGCTTGCGGAAAGAACAGATTTGCCAGCCAGTAATGCTCAGCATGTCTAGATGAAATAACTGATTAAAGGGGCAATGTTCTCTATCTCTGCAATCTGATTGGCTGAAGGGATCATGATACTTGCTGTAGGCATACAGAAACTGGACTAATAAAGAAAATGCAGACAATTCCTTCCAGTTTTAATAATGGCCCAGATTTTGCGGTGGCCATGGCAGTAAAACTGTCAGTGTTCGCCATCATTACCCCACTGACGCTGACAGAAACTTTGGGAGTCTACGCATGCATAGAATCATGTGGAAATTGAGTCTGTGATGTTCAGGTCCCCAATCTGCAATCAAGGGAAATGAATTGAACTAATGGAAACTTCCATTCTTAAGCTGTTAGTTTCATTGTAAATAGCTTGAAAATGTATACCTTGTTGCATGACATAAACTGGGCTTTTAATTGTATACTAAATCCATAATTACTGTTAAACAGCTTCAGTGGCCCCAAAAGATTAATTTTTATATTAGTTGAATGTCATTGCTCCAGGAGGATAAGGACTTCCACCTTTTTTAAAATACAGATAAGCAATTTTGAAAGCTTGATTATTTGATATTTTAGCTTCTATCTTAATCCAACCATAATCATTTATTTCACTATTTGAAGATTGAAATTATGAGTGAAAGATAAAGTTTTTATAACTTTCTGGATTTCTGTCTGGAAGAACACTTCAATGTAATTCATCAATTACCCTCCTTGCTGCCCTCACTGCTACTGCACACCTGGCAATCCGCTTAATTTGGCAACAGATTATTGGGAAGGGGAGGTCCACATCATATACTTCTATTATGACACAGCCCATGGCAAAGGCTGAGTTGTTAAAATCCCAGAGGAAACCTGAAATAAGTGTAATAACCCATTTTTGCAATTTGTATGTCTTGAAATACAGGCTAAGATCACTGAGTCTCAAGAGGTTTTTTATAAAACTAAACTAAACATTTATTAACACAAGAAAGATTGTAAGCACATACATATGTCTACAAAATTACTACTATAATAGCTACAAAAGTCCCCTAATTAATCTGACTCTCAGTTACACCCCCGTTAAAGCAACTGTAAAACACATAGGCCAGGATTTTCCCCTCGGCGATTTGGGGGCGGGGCCCACTCACTGAGGGGAAAATGATGCGGGATGACATCAGGAGGAATCCCTGACATCATCCCGGTCCCTTTAAATTTTTAGGAAGGAGGGCAGACAACGAAATCAGCAGTCTGCCCGCCAACCTGTCAATGGCCAATTGAGGCCATTCACAGGCTAATTAAGATAATTAAAGATCTGCCCGTCCAACCTTAAGGCTGGCGGGCAGGCCAGGAGCCCCAGCGGGCTCCAGATTATTCATGAAACTTCATCCACTGACGGGATGAAGTTTCATGTCCGTTTTTTAAAAATGTTATAAATTTTAAGTGTTTATTATTAACATGTCCTATCTCGTGTTACATTGGCACACGAGGGGGACATGTTAATAATTTTAATATTTTTCTATTTTTTCACTTTAGTAACCTGCCACGAATCTCCCTGAGGTAGCACTTTGCTCTTTCGCGTGCGTGCGCAAAAGAGCGCACTTTGACAGATAGGGATCCCCTGCACCCCCCTCCCCACACAGGAAGCGCTATGCACTTCCTGTTGGGAAGGCCGCTGGGCAGGCCTTCATTGGCCCGTCCACTCAAAATGGCAGCGGGCCCCATTTCCATGGCGGAGGTTGGCTGACTGCCCGCCACCAAGCCAGTGGGGCCCGCATGCCATCTGAGGACAAAATTCTGCCCATAGATTTAACAGTCCTCTGGTAAAGCACACCCTGGACAATCACATTCAAAATCGTTTTCTTTCAGCTCTGGGTCTTTGCAGACAGACTTGGGGCTTACAGGCTGGGGACTTCTCACACTTGTTGGATCGTAAAATGCCTCTCCCTTACACACAATCTCCTTTCTCCTTTATACATATCTTTCTCTTTGAATGTACATTTTCCATTGTATCACTAGGCTTTTAACTGTACCTCTTCTAACAATAACATCCTTTCATCCCACCAATTTTATTAGTAAGCTGAAAAAAAATAAACACATTGCTTGGCATCCTCTAGCTAGGTTTAAGATTTCACCCACAGCCTTGAATGGTTTCTTTTAACAAATGCAAATTTACACTTTACCTTCTACCCTCCTTACGTTTACCTAATACCATCTCAAAACTACTATACATCAAAGCACCCAGACTAGCTGTCTTTAATCCAATTAAGGCACACACAGACACACACATAGACACACATCCCACTAGAACTCAATTTTAAAAAATAATTTCCAGTAACATTATAGACATTAATATCTCTTCATGACAAATAACAGGATCTTTGAGAGCAGCTTTCTTTGAGGTCAGCAGCTCAATTTTGGCCTATTAATTCCATAAGCAACACAGTTCCAAAAAGTTAAAATAACTTCAATATTGTATTTGATTATAAATTGAAACAAAATATACATTTGATTCATTAAAACATTATTCTAAGTGTATAAACTTTCATAAATACTGCAGTGAAATGAGATGTATGTAACTCTTACCTTCTGTGCCATCAGGCTCAGCCTGCTCCTCACGCTGTTTTTGCTTGAATTTCATGTTCCCAAAGTGCATTACTGCACCAGTGAGTTTGTAGATGCCCCATTTCTCCTCATTGGTGAAGCCCAAGATATCAATAGCAGTCTTTAAACCCAAACAGTAGAGTTAGAATCCAACAAAAATAAGCTACTTTTTGTAATCTGAAACAGTTTCAAACAGTTTAAAATAGTTTCATCTACTTAGTTATGGAAACATGGAAATTTACTTTAAAATATTGTTCTGCCACACATTCTACCTCAAACTCTAAATTTTAATTTTCTTTCTGACATCATGGATAAACTTTACTTGTTTTTGTCCTTATTGACTTATATTCCATACCAGCTTCATTCTTGCCATGCTTTATTCTAGCAAGATGAAATATTGACGCTGACTGCTTGAATTTTTACATACTCTTGGAGGCACGAGTCAGGATAAGAAAATACAACTAAAGATGTACAGCTGATACTCACATCAGTTGCCACCAACTCTTCAGTATCATCAATACTTTTGACACTAATCTCACCCTGGCTGATGAAGTGATAATCATAGGGGTTGGTGGTAATGAGACAAGCCTCTGCAGAAAGCAAAACAAATGTTTTGTCAGAAGAATTATGATTAACAGACTGTAAGTTCCATATCCCCCAATTTTACAGTCAGGCTTTCCCTCTTCCATTCACTCAATGTGTTAAATTCAGTTTTAATTCAACATTTACTGGTATTTATGAGACTAACACACTATTGAGTGCATTTGTAAAATGTATATCAGATAAAGCTGAAAGTGAAGTGTGAAAATAGCATCTTTAAATATAAGATAATGCCAGATTTTATTTAAATCAATCTTTTTTAAAATTCATCTTTGGATTCTGGGCTTCACTGGCTGGGCCAGCATTTATTGCCCAACCCTAGTTGCCCTTGAGAAGGTGGTGGTGAGCTGCCTTCTTGAATCGCTGCAGTCCATGTGGTGTAGGTACACCCACACTGCTGTTAGAAAGGATGTTCCAGAATTTTGACCCAGTGACAGTGAAGGAACAGCGATATATTTCCAAGTCAGGTTGGTGAGTGACTTGGAGGGGAATGTCCAGGTGGTGGTGTTCCCATCTATCTGCTGTCCTTGTCCTTCTAGATGGTAGTGGTCGTGGGTTTGAAAGGTGCTGTTGAAGGAGCCTTGGTGAATTCCTGCAGGGCATCTTGTAGATGGTACACACTGCTGCTACTGTATGTCAGTGGTGGAGGGAGTGAATGCTTATGGATATGGTGCCAATCAAGTGGACTGCTTTGTCCTAGATAGCGTTAAGCTTCTTGAGTGTTTTGGGAGCTGCACTGATCCAGGCAAGTCGGGAGTATTCCATCAAATTCCTGACTTGCATCTTGTAGATAGTAGACAGGTTCTGGAGAGTCAGGAGGTGAGTTATTCGTTGCACAATTCCCAGCCTCTGACCTGCTCTTGTAACCACAATATTTATATGGCGAGTCCAGTTCAGTTTCTGGTCAATGGTAAACCCCAGGATGTTTATGATGGGAGATTCAGTGATGTTAATACCATTTAACATCAAGAAGTGATGGTTGGATTCTGTCTTGTTGGAAGTGGTCATTACCTGACACTTGTGTGGCGTGACTGTTATTTGCCACTTGTCAGCCCAAGCCTGGATATTGTCCAGGTCTTACTGTATTTGACATGGACTGCTTCAGTATCTGAGGAGTCGCAAATAGTGCTGAATATTGTGCATTCATCAGCGAACATCCCTACTTCTGACCTTATGATGGAAGGAAGGTCATTGAAGCGGCTGAAGGTGGCATGGCCAAGGATACTACCCTGAGGAACTCTTGCAGCTGAGATGTCCTGGAGCTGAGATGACTGACCTCCAACAACCATAACCATCTTCCTTTGTGCTAGGCGTGACTCCAACCAGCAGAGAGTTTTCCCCCTGATTCCCACTGACTCCAGTTTTGCTAGGGCTCCTTGATGTCACACTCAGTCAAACGTGGCATTGATGTCAAGGACAGTCACTCTCACCTCATCTTGGGAGTTCAGCTCTTTTTTCGATGTTTGAGCCAAAGCTGTAATGAGTTCAGGGGCTACGTGGCCCAGGCAGAATCCAAACTGGGCGTCAGTGAGCAGATTATTGCTAAGCAAGTGCCACTTGATTGCACTGTTGATGAGACCTTCCATTACTTTACTGATAATTGAGAGTAGACAGAGGGGTGGTAATTGACTGGGTTTGATTTATGCTGCTTTTTGTGTACAGGACATACCTGGTCAATTTTCCACATAGCCGGGTAGATGCCAGTGTTGTAGCTGTACTGGAACAGCTTGGCTAAGGGCGCGGCAAGTTCTGAAGCACAAGCCTTCAGTGCTATTGCTGGAATATTGTCAGGGCCCATAGCCTTTGCAGTATTCAATGCCTTCAGTTTCTTAACACCAAGTGGAGTGAATTGAATTGGGCTGTAGACTGGCATCTGTGATGCTGGGGTTCTTTGGAGCAAGCCGAGATCGGTCATCCACTTGGCACTTCTGGCTGAAGATGGTAACAAATGCTTCAGCCTTATCTTGTGCATTGATATGCCGGGCTCCTCCATCAATGAGGATGGGGATATTTGTGGAGCCTCCTCCTCCGGTGAGTTGTTTAATTGTTCGCCACCTATCACAACAGAATGTGACAGGACAGCAGAGCTTAGATCTGATCCGTTGGTTGTGGAATCGCTTAACTCTGTCTATCACTTGCTGCTATGCTGTTTGGCATGCTATTCCTGTGCTATAGCTTCACCAGGTTGACACCACTTTTCTAGGTATGCCTTGTGCTGCTTCTGGCATGCTCTCCTACAGGGTTGATCCCCTGGCTTGATGGCAAAGTGGGGGATATGCCAGGCCATGAGGTTACAGATTGTGTTCGAGTGTAATTCTGCTGCTGCTGATGGCCCACAGCAACTCATGGATGCCCAGTCTTGAGCTGCTAGATCTGTTCGAAATCTATCCCATTTAGCACAGTGGTAGTGCCACAGAACAGAATGGAGGGTATCCTCAATGTGAAGGCAGGAATTCATCTCCACAATGACTGTGCAGTGGTTACTCCTACCGATACTGTCATGGACAGTTGCATCTGCAGCAGGCAGGTTGATGAGGATGAGGTCAAGTATGTTTTTTCCTCTTGTTGGTTCTCTCCATCTGCCACAGACCCAGTTTAGCAGCTATGTCACTTAGGACTCGGCCAGCTCAGTCAGTAGTGTTGCTACTGAGCCATTCTTGGTGATGGACATTGAAGTCCCCCACCCAGAGTACATACTGTGCCCTTACCACCTGAGTGCTTCCTCCAAGTGGTGTTCAACATGGAGGAGCACTGATTCATCAGCTGAGGGAGGCTGGTACATGATAATCAGCAGGAGGTTTCCTCGCCCATACTTGACCTGATGCCATGACACTTCATGGGATCTGGAGTTAATATTGAGGACTCCCAGGACAGGTCCCTCCCGACTATATACCACTGTGCCACCACCTCGGCTCGGTCTGTCCTGCCTCTGGGACATTATCTGTAAGATGTGATTCCATGAGAATGACTATGTCAGGCTGTTGCTTGACTAGTCTGTGAGACAGCTCACCCAATTTTGGCACTAGCCCAAGATGTTAGTAAGGAGGGCTTTGCAGGATTGATAGGGCTGAGATTGCCGTTGCCATTTCCAGTACCTAGATCGATGCCGCGTGGTTCGTCCGGTTTCATTCCTTTTTTGTGACTCTGTAGTGGTTTGATACAACTGAGAGGCTTGCTAGGCCATTTCAGAGGGTGTTTAAGAGTCAACCACATTGCCGTGTGAACGCAGTTGTAGGCCAAACCAGGTAAGGATGACAGATTTCCTTCCCTTAAGGTATTAGTGAACCAGATGGGTTTTTACAACAATCAACAATGGTTATCATTTGACTTTTAATTCCAGTTTTTTTTATTGAATTCAAATTCCACCATCTGCCATGGAGTGATTTAAACCCAGGTCCCCAGAAGATTACCCTGCATTTCTGGATTACTAGTCCAGCGACAATACCGCTACGCCATTGCGTCCCTGCTATTTATAGGACAAGACTATGGTATATTGCAACAATCAATCTGTTAGAATTAATACTTCCCACATTAGCAAAAATAAAAAAAAATGAAGGTAGCGACATGCCAAAACTTCCATCCTTACCAACAATTTCTGGTTTGTAGTTGGTCATTATCTGATAGAAAATGTGGTAACTCCTTTCTGCTTTTAGCTGAAATGTTACTCTAGATTTTTCCAGTAGATCTAGAGAGAATGTACACATACATATATCAACATCCAAAAATTAAATTATGGCTGATATTTGCAAATCAAATTGTACTGAACTTACAGGTTTCAATATCAGCAGAAGACAGTTTCCCAGTGGTGCCGAAGTGAATTCTGATGAATTTACCCTGGAATGTAAAGATGATTTAAAGCATGATTTCACAACAGGTACACAATATAATTTCTACTATTGAACCATTCTGATTGTTACACTCGATTGCTTGCAAGTGTCCTGCACACCAGGGGCTACAATCTATGCAACTGCAGGAAATGTTCAAGAAACTTACGAAGCGAGACGAGTTGTCATTTCTCAGTGTCTTGGCATTACCAAAGGCTTCCAGCAATGGGTTGGCCTGGATGATTTGATCCTCCAGAGATCCCTGCAAAAATAGTTTAGATTAGTACAAATTGGAGCATTCACCAAGTCAAGAAATGAATTCCAACTAAACAACCAGAAATTGCCGAATTTTACTGCATCAATTTTCTTTTACCTGCATCTTCCCAGATTGTTGAACCTCTTTCTTTTTGGCCGCGTCACCAGAAGCTCCAACTGATGCAAAGTACTGGATGACACGTTTCGTGTTCACAGTCTTTCCGGCACCAGATTCTCCGCTGGACGGGGCGAGGGTAGAAATTAAGGAATCGAGAATTACTGGATTAATACAGCGATTTAAAAGGCGAGAATCAATTGCAATTTAATTGGTTAGCAACCAACCTCTGCGGGAATATATTAAACCAGCCACACTTACGTGATCAAAATGGACTGGTTTTCGCGATCTGTAAGACAAACGCAAGATCAACCCTCAAAGTGCAGAAAACAAAGTTTTTTTTGCCTAAGTTTATTCTCAATGAGAATGAAAACAATTCCGCGCTGAACACCCCCCAAAAAAAATCAAAGCCTTCATACACACCAGTTTGCATGAACTGATAGGCGTTGTCAGAGATGGAGAAAATGTGTGGAGGAGCCTCTTGACGCTTCTTGCCTCGGTAACCAGTCACAACCTCGGGATCGTACACTGGCAGCCACTTGTAGGGGTTCACAGTGACACAGAACAACCCAGAGTAGGTCTAAAGTCGAAGAAAGGAATTAAAAATCTTTAGTTTCTTCTATTATCGTTTTCATTTAACAATCTGAAGTTGCACTTACATAGATCATCCAGGCTGCGTAACGCTCTTTGAGGTTATACAGCACAGATGCCTCATTCAGGTGGGTCATCATGGCCATGTCCTCGATTTTATCGAATTTTGGAGGGTTCATTGGAAGGACATCGTCTTCTTTGACAGTTACTGTCTGAAAAATAACCCATACACCTGCCACGTTATTTAAAGGAATGTGGGTTTTGTGATGACAGTAAAGCGTTTCAGGATGATTTACCTCTTTTCAATTTTTCAACTCACCTTCTTGTCCACCAGAGTCTCCACAGTGGCTTTACCCCCCTCTCTGCTCTTGACTGTACCTTTAACGTACAATTCTTTAGGGTCGGGGACATAGCAGGCAGTTTTAGCATCGAATGGTCTGTTCTGAGCTTCCAGCCTCTCTTTATCGCTTTTACGCAAAAAGGACGCAGCCTTTCCAAACACTGCCATTTCCGCATCCCCCATGGCTTCGGTTTATTGCTAAAATATATACATGTATATTTATATAAATAATAAGATCCTGAATAAAATCAGCATATTATATTGCATTACTTCTCGACACGAGTAAATAATTCCTCAGTTTATCAGAAAGCAAGATCACTCACATTTGACTTAACCTAATTAATCTCTCCTTGTAGGGGAAAAGCAGTTAATTCCTATTCATTTATTTCTGGATTGTTATAATAACTTGCTTAAATTTATTTTCTTCATTATTCCAGTAATTCGTAGAGTTCTTTCTATAACATGTTATTAGCAGTTGTCACTTATAATGAAGAGCTCCTCTAAATATCTTATGCTTTATTATTTAGGGCAAATTTTTCAAATCCTTAAAATAGTTGATGATTTTGTGATTTGATTGACACCATATTGCAAAATACAGTCAGTTTCTGTCATTTTAAGGCGGGGGCGGGGTGTAAAACGCGGCAATCCATTCAAAAGTCCATTGACTTCGACTGGACCATAAATTTCCACTGATGTAAAATTCCACCTGATATGTCTGTATAAATAACCTTGCTGAGCTATATGCTATCACATTCAAGAGTAGCTGTTTCTCATATGAAGCATATTGTTACGATTTTCCTGGTAATCTAAAAAGAACAGAAACTCAATTTTGGTCTGCTGATCCCATATTGCTACCATAAGGTCGAATGTGGCTTTAAATTTTTCAAAACTAGAGCATTTGTGTGCCCTGAATTTAATAGTATTGCAAATGAGGTAAGGGGTTTGAAACTGCCAGGCTGTGATGTTCATTTGCCTGGCATGTTAAGAATACCAATGTGATTTAAATGTTTTAATTGCACTAAATAATTCTGTGTTAAATGATTTTCAAACTGTAGGAAATGATGATCACCCAGCCACTTTTGCATAGAATGTGTGTAGTATTTATGTGTCATTGAACTGCTACATGATGTTGTACTTATTGCTGCTGAACTAGCCTCTTGTAATAAGGTATTAGATAGCAACCTCTTCGGTGCCAGTAAAATTAATTAATGTGAACTGAGCTTGAAGTCCTCTGTCTGCAAGACTCATGGTCAAACTCAAACAGTGGCACTGATTAGTTTTCTATTCAAGAAATTGAGTTTACATTTGGTTGTCGTAACATTTGTTACCTTTATGCGTCCCAGGTGAGAAAAAAATCCTCCACGGCAATTCTAGCAAAAAGATACAAAATAGATAAAATAATTTTACTTCTTTGGATCTGATTTTAATGTGCAAATTTCATTTATGTGCTCTGACACTTATTTTGAGATAATTTTCTGGATTGATTTATTCTGTTTAAGTATTTTACATAACTTCATGAGGCCCCCTCTCTCTACTCAAAAAGTCAGCAGCTTAATTCAAAAATAAAAGTATAGTGAGAAACTTACCCTGATGGTTGGACACCAGCAGCTTTCTCTATTTCCTGGACAACTTATATATGTGATTTTTTTTGTCGGCACAGCAGGTCCAGTTCCTATATTTAGCGTACAAAAGCCCAATGGTTGCTTTAACTGGTATTCTAATATCAGGATATAATTAGAGAAGCAAGATCAGTAATTTGGTTCGGAATCTTTGACCGTCATTACGTGCATCCATGTAAGTTGAGCACGTGAAACTGAATATGACAAGTCCTGTTTTTAATATCTTCATCCGCTGAATCTCTAAAATAGGCTTGTGCTGAACAGATGGAACTTTCTTCACAAGCACAAACTGCAAATATCATTAAGAAATCCATTTGCCAAAATATACTTTGCCGTTTATAAGTTCACCCATTCCTTTGTTGTAAATATAAATTTTGGAAGTATGGACTCAACATCTTGCATACATGACAGCTGGGGTTTATTCCTTTAATTAAAATACACATTTGCTGAGACGTATACTTTCTCCAAAATATAGAGTAGAAAATGGCATCATTCTCACAGCTTCTGCAATCAACTCAGAAATTGCTGAAAATATAATGGCCAATTAATGTTGCTCACCATTATTAATTCATATAAAATCACCAATTCTGACGCAACAAGAATATGTCATGATTTCCAATCCTCCACAAATTGCTGGGTGCTTTGTCACCACCATTAACCTCAACACACCAAAACAAATAAACTTGCTGTAAGCGTTCCGTCGAAATTAATTGCTTCTGCTGAATCCAGAACTCGATCCCATAAATATGATATGGTCACTAATAAATCCAATAAGGAATTAAGGAGAAAAACATTTGCCCAGAAACTAGTTTGAATGTGGAACTCACTATTGCATGGAGTAGGTGAGACAAATAACATAGATACGTTCGAGAGAAAGCTGATCAGTACATCAGGGTGAAAGGAATAGGAGGATATGCTGATAGGGTTAGATGAAGCTGGCTAGGAGGAGGTTTGTGTGGCACACAAACACTGGCATAGGTATTTATATTCCAAAATTACCCAAGTTCTAGGACAGTCCCCATGGGCAGAATTTTCAGTTTGATGTGTGGAGAGCAGGCCCTGCACGTCCGCACGTAAAATGACGCACGGTGACATCGGGCGAGCGTCCCAATGTCACCATGATATTTTGCTGGGCACGCGCGCAATGAAGTCCGACACACACCCGCCATTAATTAACAGGTCACTTAAGGCCCTTTAGTCATCAATCGATGATGATTTTTAGGTGCCCGTGCAACCTTTGGGTTGCCGCACGGGTGCAATGGGCAGGTGGGTAAGAGACTTTTCTATGAACGTCATCCATGGGCAGGATCAGAGGGCTCAGTGGGGTCGTCAGTCTGCTTTGTGGAGTATTTGGTGGAGAAAGTATTTTAAACTTGCCTGTGTGATCTGCAGTAATTCAGAATGCATTCCAGCAGCTTTTCTGTGTACTTTGAACCTTCAGCTCTCTGCAGCCAGGAATCTTTATCGGGCCTGCAGCTTTCCGGAGGCCTCCCTTTAGCCTGGGTATGGGATCTGACATGTCCATTGGAGGCAGCTCCTCTGAGGAGGAAGGGAGTGCACAATCAGCCTCCAGGGGAGCCATGTTTGGGAGTAAGGCGCAGGCACAAGGGGCGCAGGGCCAAGAAGTTATCCAAGGTGCAAGGGGCTGCAGAATAAGCCACTATCCTGCCAGGGTATACAGGCGGCAAAGCAGCTACCTCAGTATGTGTGAGGTGCAGTGCCAAAGGAGACTCCAACTGTCAAGGGATACAGTCAACAACATCTATCATCAGATGATTGGCCCTGAGATCTCCCCTGACTGTGTGGGCGGACACCCCATGTCAGTGGCTCTGAAGGTCACAGTTACCCTCAACTTCTATGCCTCTGGCTCCTTCCAGGACTCAGTGGGTGATCTTTGCGGTGTCTCCCAATCAGATGCCCACATTTGTGTCAAGCAGGTTACAGATGCTCTGTTCAGACGGGTATTGACCTTCATCCGCTTCCGCTGGTACCAGGCAAGCCAGACACAGTGAGCCAGAGGCTTTGTGGCCATTGCTGGCTTCCACCGCGTCCAGGGTGCAATAGATTGTACACATGTGGCCATCAAGGTGCCAGCAGGTGAGCCCGGTGCCTTTGTCAACAGGAAGGGCTTCCACTCCATGAATGTGCAGATAGTGTGTGATCACAGGATGCAGATTCTACAAGTCTGTGCAAGGTACCCAGGCAGATCCCATGATGTCTACATCCTCAGACACTCCCACGTTCTGGGGCTTTTCAGGGCTTGATGGCTGGATGCTAGGTGACAAGTGCTATCCCCTCAGAAGGTGGCTCTTGATGCCTCTCCGCCATCCAAGAACAGAAGCTGAGCAGTGCTACAATAGGAGCCAGGCGTCCACAAGGGCTGTGGTGGAGAGAGTCATCGGTGTTCTCAAGATGCGCTTCCGATGCTTGGACCACTCAGGGGGTGCACTCCAGTACCCCCCAGATCGTGTGTCGGTGATAGTGGTTGCATGCTGCGCTCTGCACAATCTTGCGCTGGAAAGGGGGGAACGCAATGGATGATGAAGACATTGACTCAGTGTCTGCAGCTGCACACAATGAGCCCAGCAGTGATCCTGAGGATGAGCAAGCACAAGGAATGCTGAGGGGGAGACGCTGACCCGGGACTATACCAACGAACCTTCAGCTAGAACAGCACAAATGGATCAGCAGGAACAGCCTTGCCTGGCGCATCCATACTTGGCACCTAAGTGCAAAATCTGACAGGTCATCAGCAGGAACATAACTTTGAATGTCCAAACAAACACTCATGACTTTTCTCTTAAACATACACATGCAGAACAAACGAGCCACCCCTCAGCCATGGTCACACTTCTGATTTTTAATTTTAAGATCAGATGTTTTCCCAATTGCAAAACAATACTGTAAGCAAGGAAAAATAAATTATAGGAACCTAATCTCGGACCAACACAAAATCACCAGTGAGGAACCCTTAGCGTGCCTAATGTGCCTTATGTTTCTGTTTGTGGGTGCTACGTCTTGGTGCCGCCCCATCACTCGGAGTGGCTTGTGAGACAGTCTGCTGACTCTGTTCCTGTTGGTCTCGATGACCTTGGTGGTCGTCCTCTGGCCTGTGGAGCCTGTGCTGGCCCCTCCTGGGAGGGATCTGCCAGTTCCACAGCTGGCAGCTCCCCAGTTGCCGCAGCCTCACTAGATGAAACGGTCACTGGGAGAGGGGCGGAGGAGCTGGTGCCCTCATCCGGAGCGCCGTGAGAGGAGCCCGCAGATACGACAGGCAGCTGCTCCGCCGATGTGAGGTCGCCTTCGACCTCCCTGCTCACCGTGAATGGATGGGCAATGAGCTGGGAAGCTTGAAGCCCACACCATCTCCCACATTGGCACTGACCAGCTGTGGCCAATACTGCTGTGAGGGCTTGCAGGTCCATGCATAACCCCAGGAGGACCTGATTGTTCTCCTGGAAGCATCTCTCCACGATAGCTGCCACTCTCTCCATGGAGGAAGCACAATGCACTGCCATGCGGCTCATTGCACTGGTGATGCTCCGCGTGGACTCCTCCATCACAGACACCAAGCAAAGCACAGCCACATGTATCACTCCCAGATGCTCCTGCACACCTGGCCACATTTCCTGTAGCTGCTGCATCATGGACAACTCCAGAGGTGCATCATAGGGCACCGACTGAGCGTGTGACTGCTGGTGCCATCAGCATTCTCTGTCTCTGCCAGCTCCCCCAGCAAATGTGAAGTGCCCTCTCCTTGTGTCCTGGGACAATGGCCGATGTTCCAATGCCAACTGAGGTGCTAGTACCTGCACTGGTGCCTCGCAGAAATGGTGTGACGCAGGTGACACTTGAGGGCCCTCAGGTGTGAGAGGAGCATCTGCAGTTCCTCCTGTCGGCTATGCTCTGATGATGCTGAAGTGAACAACAAGGACAGTGGATCAGTTAGCGTGCACATGGTGACACACTTTATCCCTTTCCCACTGGCTCATTATGCGCTCAACCTTTCAGACCCAATGGACACGATCACTGGTGGGATGGTAAATAGTGAGGAGGATAGCCTTACATTACAGGTGGATATAGATGTGCTGGTCAGATGGGCTGATGAATGCCAAATGGAAGGTAATGTGGATAAGTGTGAGGTGATGCACTTGGGCAGGACAAACAAGGCACGGGAATACACGATGAATGGTAAGACCAAGGGAGGTAACAAGGATCAGAGGGACCATGGTGTGCATGTTGCATGTCGACTGGCCCCTTAAGGTAGTGGGACAGGCACATAACGTGTTTAAGAGGGCATATGCCATACTTGCCTTTTTTAGCTGAGGCATAGAATATAGGAGCAGGGAGGTAATGTTCCAACTGCAGAAAATGCTGCTTAGGCCACAGCTACAGCACTGTGTGCAGTTCTGAAATGTTCTTTACGGGAGGGATGTGATTGTAGTGGAGAAAGTGCAGAGGACGGTTACCAGGCCTGGAGAGTTTCAGTTATGAGGAGAGATATGAGGAGACTGGGGT
Source organism: Carcharodon carcharias (assembly GCF_017639515.1). NCBI lineage: Eukaryota > Metazoa > Chordata > Chondrichthyes > Lamniformes > Lamnidae > Carcharodon > Carcharodon carcharias. Next base: position 14,084,490 of record NC_054488.1, read on the forward strand.
TATTTCCCCTGGAGCAGAGGAGATTGAGGGGTGACATGATTGAGATGTATAAACTTATGAGGGGCATAGATAGGGTCGAAAGAAATGAACTTTTCCCCTTGGCAGAGGGATCAGTAACCAGGTGGCATCGATTTAAGGTAAGGGGCATGAGGTTGACAGGGGATGTGATGAGCAACATTTGCACACACAGTGTGTTGGGAATGTGGAAGGCACTGCCTGAAAGGGTGGTGGATGCAGAAACCCTCCTAACATGTAATAAGTATTTGGATGTACAGTTGCGATACCTTGGCATACAGGCCATTGTGCTGGGAAATGGGATTAGGAGAATTAGATACGTGTTTGACCCACCCATCCTCAAAGGGCCGAAGAACCTTTCTCTATGATCCACACCTCTGACTCTATCACTCTGTGACCAAGCAATGTTGCAACAATGACAAATTAAACAATCATCAGTGCTATGGATGTTGGAAGGAAATTGCGGATCTCACTGTTGGCCTCAAATACCTGGCCACTCCAGTCTCACCAACACCAGTTGACCTGGGTGCATGGTGCCTCTCAAGCTCAAGGGCCTCCTGTTCCAAGCGGCTTAACATGAGGAGTTGGGCCTAGCCGCCTCCAGTCCTTGCACACTCCGACGCATTATGAGCATTCTTCTACTGAGAAAGAGAGAACACCATTCATTATGGAAAATTGCACATGGACTCTGCACACGCACGCTGCACCCCAACCACAGTGGGCCATATCAGGCCTACAGTACCTCCTCTACCCGCTACTGCTGAGCAGTCACACAAAGATAGTATGCCTGCTCCCAACTCCCCCAACAGCCACATAGGACACATTCTGCGGACATCACTTTAGGAAACACGTGGTCTTTGCTTCCATAACAAGGAGGCGCAACCACATGCAGTGTCGAGGGCAGCAGATGGTTCTTTGTCACGACACCTTGAGGCTCCCCTTCCACCATCTCATCACCGTGAATAGGACATGTGTTGGAGTTCTGAGTGTGCACCGAGCTGCACCTCCTGCAGGTTGCCCCCAGACTAGTCATATGCGACTAAGAGCAACACATGGTGTGGGGGAGAACTCATCTCCTCAATGACCACTCAGGCTGATCTAAGCATGGGCACTATCTGCTTGTCCACCCAGCGTAGGAAAAATGCCCAACATGATTCAATGCAGTAACGACAGTAAGACTTGTGGTGGGGAGGGGGGTGGACTGGTTGAGGCGGCCCCAAAGGCTAAGGCTACCTGCTGGGTTAAATGCCCAATTTCAACATGGTACACACCCTGCTAAAGTGCAACAAATCATTGAAGTGCTTACGGCACTGGATCCAGGTGTGCCACACCACGTCGTGGGAGCTCACCACCTCCGCCACCTCCTCCCAGGCAGCTTGTGCATGTGGGGGGTGCCTCCTCCTCCCATTCTGGGGGACCAACACCTCCCGCTGTGCTGCCACCTCCTCAAGGGCAGCAAGGCAGTCATCTGAAAAGCGAGGGGCACATTGGCCCTCCCCCCCCCCCCCCCCCCCCCCCCCCCGCCCCCCGGCTGGCCTACCCTGCAGCCTGCCCTGCTCCAGTGGCAGATCCTTCGGCCTGCCCTGCTCCTCTGCCCTTCCCTCCAGCCTGGCCTGCTCAGCCGACCGCTGTGGTGTGACCTCGAAGTGGCCATTGTCACCAGCCTACAGGAGGCTGCCAGGCTTTCATTTAAACAGGCCGCCGGGTCGCCATTGCACCTGGCGGTCTGTGCACACCCGCCACCGCCCATGCACTCCCACTATCCTCGGGAGATGGCAAATACGCTGGGCGGGCCTCAGTTGGCCCACCTGTGTAAAATGGCGGTGCAGATCCGATCGCAAGCGCCAATCAGGTCCGTGCCTGCACCCACTCTCCCCCCTCCCACAACAGAAAATCCTGCCCCATAGTTTGAAAAGTAGCAAATGTAACCTCCTGTTTAAGAAAGGAGGTAGAGAGAAAACAGGGAATTATAGGTTAGTTAACCTGATATCAATAGTAGACAAAATGCGAGAATTTATTATTCAGGGCATGATAACAGAACACTTGGGAAATCACAGTATTATTAGGCAGAGTCAGTGTGATTTTATGAAGGAGAATTGTGTTTGACAAATATATTGGAGCCTTTTGAGTGAGTAACTAGCAAAGAAGATCAGGTGGACGTAGTATATTTGAACTTTTAGAAGATATTCAATACAATGTCCTACAAGAGATTGTTAAACAAGGTTAGGGCTCATGGGATCAGGGGTAATTTATTAACATGCTTTGAGGATTGGTTAACAGAGGGAAAACATAGAGCAGGAATAAATAGGTTGTTTTCAGGTTGGCAAGGTGTAGCTAACAAAGTGCTGTAAGGATCAGATTTAAAGCCTCAGCTCTTTATAGTCAATATCAATGACTTAGATGAGAGAACTGAATTTTTCCTGAGGCAGCGCTGAAGGTATTAATTATGGAGGTGGAAGGGAGGCAAACACCATATTTCCACAGGGGGCCAGCTGGCCCTCAAGGCCCACCCTGAGAAGAGAATGAGGGCAGATGGGTCATCAGTTCCCAGAATCTGGCCCCAAGAACCTAGCTGCAGTAAAGGGAAAAGTTCAATGAACTAATAAAGGTGGTCAAGATCAGTGAATGCATTATTAAATGGTATCTCCTATCCACCATACCACCAACTCTTACGCTACTGAATGCACTGCAGCCTCATCACTCACCCATCAATGATAAGGGCTTATGCCTAACATTCAAATACTCCACGTCATGCTCATGGCATGAACATCATCCAAACACATTGCACCACATTCACCGAGGTTCTTACTTTTCTCTTGCAGGAGAAAGTGGTTCATAACCTCCGGGAGCAGAATGGGACCAGCAAGGGACAGGTATGCCTGCATCTCCTGAGCTCTCTAGAGGAAATGGTGCTTTGCATTATGGTGCCCGCTGTGACGGAAACCATTGCAGCTGGTATCGCTGGAACATCCAGCATGATGAAAAGATCCTCCCTTCTCAAATCCCACCTCATCCTCATTTTGCTATCTGGCCTGAAGTGCAAGCTGTAGATTGTGTGGACATGGATCACTTGCTTTCCACCCTCCTTCACTTTCCTTACCCCAACCCTCTCCTTTGGCATTTCTCATTTCAGATATCCAAGAACTTTTTGCATTCCAGCCTCTTTATGAAGGTTAAGAGCTACACCAGGCATCTGATGAAGAATCACCATCACTTGATCTGACAATCTCAGCCGCCAGCTCATATAAGGACACTATGGGCAGAATTTTTACCTCGTCAGGCAGGCACGGAGGATAGTCATGCATCGGATTGTCACCCGCGATCAGACCCCCACCGCGATTTCACGCTGGCTGGCCAATTAATGGCCAGCCAGTGTGAATCGTGCGCTGAAATGCTCAGCGCTGCCTGGGTGGAAGGGGAGGAGCGTGAGTGCGGAAGTCAGCACATGCGATTGCACTCAGTGAAAGCTCCCTGAAGGCACAGAGCTGCCTCGGGGAGCTGAAGATTTTTCACATTAAAAATAAAGTTTTCAAAAAAAAAGGAAACATCCCTTCATGTGACTCTGACACATGAGCAGGTACATGTTCAAAATGAGTTCTGAAAGTTTTTATTTTATTTTTAATTAACATCGGAAACCTCATCCCGCCCGTAGATGAGGTTTCCTCAAAAGCCCAAAGGCTGCTTGGCCTATTTGCCCATCCGCCAACCGTAAGGTTGGACAGGCAGGGGAAAATTCTATTTAATTAATTAAATTAATGGGCTTAATATGTCTCTTAATTGTCATTGGGTGTGCTGCTGACTCCCGCGCACACCCGCTGACCGAAATATCGCACGAGTGCACAATGACGTTGGGACGCTCACCCATTTCACGCTTGTGCATGTCGGGCACTTGCCTGCACGCAGATCTGACAATCCAGGCCTATGTGAACTTTAGCAAAGAGAAATGAAAGACTTGCATTTTTGTTGTGCTTTCCATGACCGCCGAACATCTCAAAATGCTTTACAGCCAATGAAGTACTTTTGAAGTACAGTCACTGTTGTAATATAGGAAATATTTGGAGGATAAGAGAGTCAGGATCAGGACATGGTGAGAAACTGGGCATGAGTGGGCTGCAGCCAAGTCAGGGTGAATGGACAGTATGTATGCCAGCACCCCAGAAGGCGAGCTCACAGAGGAGCTCTGCTGCAAAGGACACAAGTGAGGACTTCAGTGGGCAGCGTACAGGAGAATGCTGATGGGCATGCATTCAACTACACTGGGTGCAAAGGATGGCCTGCAACAAAGCTTCTTGTGACTGTCAAGGAACATGGAGGAGTCCAACTCCAACTTGGCACAGGGCTTTGTGTAGAGCTTGGAGTCCATGCTTACTCGCATGGAAGTGGTAGCCAAGTCCATGACAGCACTTGCGGACTCACCCACCATTCAGCATTTGGTGGCTGATGTCTCAGCTTCAGCTGCAGCACAGGCAGAGACCACCCAACATCTCAGTACTACAGTTGATGTTCAGACTGAGGTCATGAGATCCATGCTTGTCACCATGCGAGCACAACTTGCTACCATGCTGGCTCAGACTGCTGTCACCATGGCTGCAGAAACTAGTGCCCAGAGAGGTATGCAGACTCTTGCAGCAGGTCAGCAATCTGTCCTCCAATAGATTGCTAGGAAAGCTGATGCACCACCCAAAGGGATTGCCAGTGGCTCAGTGGTGCATGAACTTGGTGTCCTCCCTCAGAAGGACTGCATTTGTGCTTGCGTTACTGTCACTCCTGCTGCCATCCATGCTGAGGTGATGTAGTCCGAAGCTGGGTTGTCGAGGTCTGCAGCTGCTCAAGACTATTCTGCAAAGCCATTTGTAGCTTCTGCAGTAAAAGTCAGCAATGTTCCATGAGCCATGTTGCAGCTACTTGAGTAGGCAATGCACTAGGATGAAAATTTCAGTTTTGTATGTATTATTGGAAGTGTGGTTGGATAAAGTTGTTATGGAATTGTTTTTTTGTTTGGTGACTTTTATTTTAGGATTTTGGTCAAGAGGATGTTGTGATGGTCCATAAAAGAGGGATTGAAAGATGAGGAATTGTAGCACAGCTGTGATATGGGATAACATCTCTGGAGAGTCTATCTGCAGCAAACGGCCTCGGATGCATCCTCTTTTTATCATCTTCTTATCGCTTTTTCTCCTCCTCTCCCTCTTCTTCCTCCTCCTGAGGTAACTTCCAAAGGTGTGGTGGTAAGGGCTGTGCCCTCATGGTAGCAAGTTTATGAAGGATGCACATGGACACTCATTCTGGTCAATCCCAGTGAACTCCCATGAGGAGTCCAGAAAGTGGAACTATTGTTTCAGCATGCCAGTTGTTTCCTGGTGCTAGATAAATGTGTTGTGGCTGCTGCCTGCATAGCAGGTGTTCATCGAAAGGATTTTCTGGGCATGGTCGCACACCATATATAGCAGTAGTTGGGGATTTTAGGTTACTTAGTCTTAAACTTAGAGCCAAGCCTTTTAGGAGTGAAGTGCAGAAACAATTCTAAAAGCAGAGTGTGGTTGAAGTTTGGAATTCTTTCCTGTGAACAGAATTTGATCCTAGATCAATTGTTCATCTGAAATCTAAAATTGATAGGTTTTTGTTAACCAAAAGTATTAAAGGATATGGGACAAAGGCGGATGTATGGAGTGAAGTCACAGATCAGTCATGATCTCCCTGAATGGAGGAATAGGCTTCACACTTGTAATCTAAGTCATAGCCAGAAAGTCCCCAACAATGCCTTTTCTCCCCATAACTCTGCAGTTCCCCAAGCATCTATCCTTGTCTCCCTCCTCTTCCTCACCTACATGTTGTCCCTTGGCAGAATCATCAGAAGGCACATCAGGTTCCACATATACTGACAATATCCATCCCTACCTCACTACCACCTTTCTGAACTTTTCCACAGTCTCGGGATAAGTGAACAATCTTTTAGAACTGAGATGAGGAGAAATTTCTTCACTCAAAAAGTTGTGAATGTTTGGCATTCTCTATCTCTGAGGGTTGTGGATGCTCCATCATTGAATATATTTAAGGCTGAGATAGACAGGTTTTTGGTCTCTCTGGAAATAAAGGGATATGGGGAAGTGGAATTGAAGACCAAGATCAGCTATGATCATTGATTGGCAGAATAGGCTCAGTGGGCTGTATGGTCTACTCCTGCTGCTATCTCTTGCATTCTTGTGTTCTCGCAGCTGACATTCACAACAACTTTATATCATTAGCAAACATTTATTATTCCTGGTCTCTTCATCTAACTCATTAATTTAGATTGTAAATAGCTATGGCACTCCACTGGTCACAGCCCACCAGATGAAAATTCCTGATGCATCCCTACTCTTTGCCTATTGTCCATTAGCCAGTCCTCTATCCATGCTGATGTATTAGCCCAACTCCATGAGCCCTTATCTTGTGCATTAACCTTTTGAATGGCATTTTATTGAATTTCTTTTTGGAAATCCAAGTATACTACATCTAATTGTTCTCCTTTTTCTACCCAAATACCCTTGTTAATGCAGTAAATCATTGACTTCAGGAGGTTAATAGTTTAACCTTGAGTACCTAATTCTACAAGAGCTACAAGGTAAGGTGCAACTTTCAGAGTGAAATGCAGCAGGCTCACTTTTGCTAAGCTGTTGAGAAAGAAGATGGTTATGTAACATTCCCAAATTATACATTATGTTTTGCATCCATTATACATACATGCCTCAGATCCAGTCATAGGTCTGCCATGTCATCCTTGCAGGACAAGAGAGCCCAGAATACCAAGAAAAGGGCAAGAACTGATGACAGATCACCAGCAGTTGTTGAAATTTACCAGGTGAAGGAAAAGACTTTGCGTGTAAATGGCATGTCTGCCACCCTGAACACTGGATATGGCGAGGTTGGTAATCCATTGCATCTTGATTAACCTTTCAGGACCGCACCTCTCAGAAAACAGTCACCTTCAGTTGACTTTGCCACATAATCAAATCTGATCACATAAATCATGAGCAATTTGCCATTTACAAAGTTTCATTATTAAATATTATCCTTTCCTCCTCTCCTCCCAGACCATCATAAAAAAAAAAGGATTCCTGCTGGGAGAACACAAAGTTTATCCTTGCTGAGGGTGCACCTTCACAGGAGACATGCTTGACAGGCTCCAGTGCAGATATTAGCACATTGGTAGGCCTATTAGACAGTTAGATAGGATGTCGCCTGGTGATTGTCACAGTACAAGTGAGCATTAGCAGAAAGTGAAGCAGAGGGATCTGAGGAGAGTAAGCTTTGGGATCACACACTCTTGAAGCTCTGCTCAGCAGAACAAAATGCAGAATGCAGGGGGCCAATGAAAAGGAGCATGCTGGAGGCTCCCAAGCACCTCTGTGAGGTATTGGCAGCCCTGGCAGGGACACTTTCTGCAGTGGTGGTGTGGGTGAAGGAATCCACCACAACCTAATTCTACAAGAGCTATTACAGATAAGATGCGACTTTCAGATTGTAATGCAGCAGGTTCACTTTTGCTAAACTGTTGAGAAAGAAGATGATTATGTAAACTTCCCAATATGCATTATTCTTTGCATCCATCAGGTACACAAATGCCTCAGATCCAGTCATAGGTCTGCCATGTCATCCTTGCAGGAGAAGAGAGCCCAGAATAGCAAGAAACAGGAAAGAACTGATGACAGAGCCACAGCAATTGTTGAAATGTTGCAGGAATGTTCCAACTTACAGTGTTCCATTAAGCATTTGGGTGCTTCTACAGAAGATGTATCAGGGTGTACAAATGAGTGTCTGCAGGCACAGAGTGGCTTTTGCTTACTCTGGCTACCAATTTTTCTACCAGCTTCATAGTTGCCACAATGACCATGATACAGCTTCCAATGCACCACTAATCTCCTTCAACCAGCTGTCCCACAGATGAGCAGGACAGATGTGCTGCTTACCCAAGAGAGGGAAGAAGGCACAAACAGAGAGGCAAGAGTTTCTCAGAATGCCTTTATATCTACCCATCCCACCACCCCCCCCCCCCCCCCCCCCCCCCCCCCCCCCCCCCGCAACCCCCCGCTCTCCAGTGCAATCAGAATCTAATACAGTAGGTCCATTCCCACTGGCTCAGTCAAGTACAGATGGGGCAGTCACTGGCAGAGCCCTTATTGGCTCCAATACCCAGAGGTCACCAGCTGCGAGCTCAGATGTAAGAGCAAGGATCAGAAGAGGCTGTCGTTACCTCTGCTGAATCCGCAGGAGTGCAACACAAATTCCTGAGACAGTAAAAGTAAAGTTTTATATTTCATCAAGGGTGAACACATTTTTGTTTATGTAGGTTTATTTATTGATCTCAGTTAATGTTATATGTATTGCTTTGTAGCAATATCCCATGTTCCCCATATTTGAAAGATGAGTGGCAACTCTTTTTTGTGCTGAATGTGGAGGTTTAAATTGACTGATACCAAATGATTGAAGTGGAACAATTGGATATTTGGTGACATGACTTGTGTGACTGTCGGCAGGGTCGGAGCAGCGGATATAGTGAGGTGTAGGTGGAGGCGATGTTATAGTTTCTTTGGTTCTATTTGAGTGACTAACTGAAACTTAAAGCTATTAGGGACCTTGAGCAGCAATATGATCAGCTGGTCTGGCATTATCCATCCATCTTCCTCTTTTTTGCCACGGGAACCATCATCAGATGAGGAGTGCTGAACAGCTTGTTCTTCCGGAAACATTCGTTCACGCTGCTTCACTACCTTGTGCAGAACCTAGTACACCAAGATTATGCTGGTGAATACTGAAGGACATCCCTGATCCTTTCTGGGAGGCTGAGTTATAGCTTGAGCTTGCTCAATAATACATCTGTTTGTCATATGTCTCATGTAGTAGCACTCCTGGTTTTCATTGGTGGGATTCCTCAGCGATGTCATGAGCCAGATTTGAAAAGGGCATACTTTTGTCACCTCACAGACATTCTTTAAGGCTGGTACCAGGCCTGAACAGATCAAGGATGTAGAACTACTACAGTCTGAAAGTATCAAGGCAACTCCCAGAAACTTTCACACAAGCCTGCCGGAATCTTTTTTAATAGTTGCCCAGCTGCAGTGTGGTAGAATGAAATTCTTTGTGATTGATGAATACTCCTGCTTGATCAAGGGCTACTCGAGCGGCCATGTGTGTACAGTGGATGGCACCTTGCACCTGTGGCAAGCCAGCCAGAGACGTTAATCTGAGTGCCTATTCATTCTGTCTGGTGCCATCACAGGGAAAGTTGATACACCTCCCAAATAATTCATCCATCGCATGTCTTACGCATTTATGTGCAGTAGACTACAAGAGCCCTACTGTTTCTCTAACAGTGTCCTCGTAGGAACCAGAGGCAAAGAAATTCGGGAGGATTGTGACTTTCACAGCTACTGGTACTATGTGCCCATGAGGTCCAGTAAGCAGCAGATCTTAATCTTGGAGGCTGTGGATGTTTACATTCACCTGAAATGTCAATCTAAGCCATGAAAAATGCTGCTCCTCTGTAACGCCAAAGAAGCTGAGACCCTGTCTGTTGACCCTGTTAAGTGGGTTTTGTTTGCTGTGAGTTTAGCCACTCTGTTGCTCCCTTCACTGCGGACCATTTGCAGCTTCCTCCATAGCATAACATTGCTGCTGTTGATCCTCATTCTCCACCTCTGTTGAAGCCCAATCAAAAGTAACCATAGCACCAAACATCATGAACAGCTCTAGCTGATCAACTCAACACTCTTCTGTCGAAGGGTCATGAGGACTCGAAACGTCAACTCTTTTCTTCTCCGCCGATGCTGCCAGACCTGCTGAGTTTTTCCAGGTAATTCTGTTTTTGTTTTCTCTCATAAACCATACAGTCTTGCCAAACTATATCCTAGAGGGAACTGAGAAACCAGCTTTGAGCATGGAATCTCTAATGAGATCAGGCTTTCTGCTGTTTAACCATAAAAATGCCATGCGATCTCACTTCCGGTTCATTGCTGATTTTAGTGCCCTTCCGAAACCTGTGTAGTGGCTGCTAATTTCAAATGAGGGTCCCCTCCACAGTGAGATACTTGAATTTCCCTGGTATCCATTGCCATAGAGGAGGTGTCAGGTGTGATCACAATCAGTTGAGGTTGCATTCTGCATATTTAATTTTTAAAGCCTCCACCCTCTCCCTCTGGCCCTGGGGGGAGTTGGAGGGATGCATTAATATTTGAGGCCCTTGTCTCTCGAAGGTGCATTCTGCCAGCAGCAAAGATAAATGGCTGCTGGTGGCAAAAGCTGAACAGTGTGGCTGCTCACCATTTTATCTGCATGTGGGATATTTTCATTTCATATCAGGAAAGTTCGATGAGCAGGATTGTGAAGTGATCAATGTGACTTTAAAGCAACAAAAACACTCAAGTTAGTGAATATTCCATTATTCCAAAGATGCCTTTGTGATTGTTGAGCATCTACATTACCTGTAAATTCTACATATCTGCAATTGTTTTAGTTTGCTGCCAGCCCTCTGAAGAAATCGCTCAGTAAAAATGAGACAAAAAGGAACACCAGCAGTTCTGTGAGAACCTCTTCCCAAAGGAAAATCTAATGCAAATTTAATGGAGGAAGCTAAGGACTCCAGGCCAGATGTACCATGAACTATCTAGACCTTACAATGGAATTCCATGTAAGGAGATTGGGTTTCATTAGTGATGCACGAGTGAGAAGAGAAAAGCAAATGGATCAATTCTATTGTCAGCCATTTGGATTACTCTAGATATAGCATTGACAAGTGCTACAAATATTACTCTCTATGCCATGGGATCAGTCAGTTTTCCCAAGCACTACTTGGCTAAATCTGCATGAACAAGAAGGGCTTCAGCTCACTAAAAGTATAAATTGTTAGCAATTACTCCACATGAATTATGCACATAAATTCATATTTCACAAAAGTGCCCCCCCCCCCCCCCCAAGCCACTCACCATCTTGACATGGAAATATATTGCCGTTCCTTCACTGTCACTGGGTCAAAATCCTGGAACTCCCTGCCTAACAGCACTGTGGGTGTACCTACACCACATGGACTGCAGTAGTTCAGGAAGGCAGCTCACCATCACCATGGGCAATAAGTGCTGGCCCAGCCAGTGAAGCCCACATCCCATGAATGAATTTAAAAAAAGGTAGCACTCATGATTTCTATATTCTGCATCATTCAAATTTTCTGGCCTCTTTGAAAGGACAAGAAGATTTCAAAGTTGGTTCCTTGAAGTAACTGCTGTTCACAACATCCATAAGCCACTTCTGTAGACCGATAGACATCTGATTTTGTCAGATGCTCATGTTTATCTTTGGGGATTTTGCAATATGACTCCCAGCAGACAGAAGTGGTAAAACTGCCTCCTTCCGAAGGGGACTGACTGTATCACTTTACAGTTCAGCTGATCGAATTGGCTTTTTCCCCCATAAGCTTTTTCTTTTTTTCATTCCTTCATGGATGTGAAAGTTGCTGGTAAGGTCAGCATTTATTGCCCATCTCAATTTGTCTGAAGAAGGTGGTAGTGAGTTGTCTTCTTGAGCCACTTGTCTTGCTTGTGGTGTAGATACACCGTCAGTCCTGTTGGGAATGGAGTTGCAGGAGTTCGACTCATCGACAGTGAGGGAATAGCATTATCGTTCCAAGTCAGGATGGTGTATGAGTTGGAGGGAAATTTGTAGGCAGTGATGTTCCCATATGTTAGCTGCCCTTGATCATCTAGGTGGTGGAAGTCACAGGTTTGGAAGTTGCCATCAAAGGTTCCTTGGCTGTTACCAAAGTACATTTTTTGATGGTACAAACTGCTGCCACCATGTGCCAGTGGTGGAAAGAGTGAATGTATATGGTGGTGGATGGGGAACCTATCAGGCTGTTTTACCTAGATGATGTCAAGCTTCTTAAGTGTTGCTGGAGCTGCACTCATTCAGACCAAGTGGGGTGTGTTCCATCACACTCATGATTTTTACTTGTAGATGTTGAACAGATTCTGGGGAGTCAGAAAGTGAGTTACTCACTGCAGAATTCCAAGCTTCTGACCCACTCTTGTAGCCACTGTATTTAATAGCTGATTCGGTTAAGTTTCTACTCAGTGGTAACTTCCTGGGAGTTACCACTGATGGTGGGGGAATTCAGTGATGATAATGCCACTGGATGTTGGAGGTAGATTGTTAGATTGTTTTTTTGTTGAAGATGGTCATTCCCTGTTACTTGTGTTGCACAAATGTTATTTGCCACTTATCAGCACAAACCTAAAACGTATCCAGGTCTTGATGCACGCAGATGCGGACTGCTGCAGCACCTGAGAAGTTACTAAATACTGAACAATCATCAGTGAAAACCCCCACTTTTGACCTTATGATGGAAGGAAATTCGTTGATGAAGCAGTTCAAGATGATTGAACCTAAATGCTACCCTGAAGAATTCCTGTAGCAATGTTCTGGGGCTGAGATGATTGGCTTCTAACAACCACAACCATCTTCTCTTGAGTTAGGTATGAGTCCAGCCAGCTGAGAGTTTTCTCCCTTGATTCCCATTGAATTCAATTTCACTAGGACCCCTTGATGCCATACTTGGTCAAATGCTACCTTGATATCAAGGGTAATCACTCTCACCTCTCCTCTGAAATTCACCTCTTTTGTCCACGTTTGAACCAAGGCTGTAATAAGGTCTAGAGCCATGTACCCCTGATGGAACCCAGAGTGGGCTTAATTGAGCAGGTTATTGGTGAGTAAACACCACTTGATAGCATTGTCGATGACACTTCCACTACTTTGCTGATGATTTATGAGTAGAATGATGGGACAGTAATTGGTTGGATTGGAGATGTCCTGATAATTGTGGATATTAAGGCCATTTGCAAATACCATTTGGAAGAGGGTTTTTTTGGACATTCTATCCCTCTTCATTTCACATTAATTTCACTCATCAGCTTAATTAATGTCCTGAATATTATGTATAACACTTACATGTGTATTATGCAGATTAATTGGCATTCAGTGGCATTGTTGCAGGTTTTTCCTGATTGAATACTCCGTTCTAGATTAGCTGCAGCACATACTAGCAGCAAGAATGCGCAAAATATAAAGCTGCATGTCCCTGTGAGCATGTTGAACTGAAAGGGAAAACAAATTAATTATGCAGCATTTTTATGCAAAAGGGTGAGCTAATTCCCCAAGTGAGCAAAGAAAATATCAAGAAAGTAAAGTGCCAATACTACACTCATATTGACTATTGACAGTGCCTCTATGTCTTGAACAGAGATTTAAATAAAATCATTTTAAATGAATCTGCAGTTTTAGGGAAGTATGAACATATTTGCTTTCTGAACAAGTGATGCTTCAAAAGCTACAAGTACTCCTCGAAAGATTATGTTACATTACCCTCCAGAATGTGGATGCTGCAAATACTTGGGCTGCTATTAACACCAGCAGCTAGTGTTTACATTTCAGACTGAAATACAACACTCCTCTGGGCTGATGGTATCCAGTAACTATGCAACATAATATTTAAATTTGAATAACACGTACAAAATATTTATGTATCTTCCCCTGGATGCTGTGCAATAAAATGATACATTTATGTATATGATTATCCCGTTAGATGAATTTCTGATCCAGATACACTATCAAGCCATAATTAATCCAACAAGATTTAACAGACATCATGGCAGCAGCATCAGAGATAACGTTGCAGTTTCCTGTAAACAGGTTGCCAAGACACCCATTACCCTATTAGATCATAAATGGAGCAATCTGTGTCAAGTATGGACAGAGGAAGAAAATAAAGCATATAGATTGCTGTTTGGTGCAATTTTTTTAAATTAAATTCAGGTCTAGGTGAACTGGAGATTTAATTTGTTCCAAGTGCTGATAATTTGTTAAATGAGAATATTTCTTTCTCTCCTATTATTGTATTCACATACACAAGAACACAGATTGGCTTACAGCATTCAGATTTTCATGTAATCCAACAAGTTGCTTTTGTGATAAATTATTCTGTCATTCAGTTACTTTGGTACTGAGTGCAGAGGTCTAAATTCAAACATTATTTATGTTTTTATATCCCATTTTATAGAATGCTTTTCTTCTACAACTTTGCATTTCTCCCATGCTGTCCTCTCCCTGAAGGCATTGATTCCTGCTGAGGTGTAGTTCAATAGTCAACACTAACCACTTTGCATCTTACATTAACAATATTCTTATGTCGACCTCGGGAGTCACTGTCACAGTTGTTATGCTACCAACTTCACACCAATTCAAAATACTTTCAGATGTGCATTGGTGATGAAGTGGCAACAAACTAAAATCAAGCAGTGTAAGATTCCCAGTGGAAAAACAAGAAAAGTAAAATCTTTTAAATCATTAAAGTAAATCTTACTTTAATGTTAGAGGATTCCTTACTACTACAGAGAATGAGGATGAAGGTATCGAACTCGGGGAGAGAGACTGCGAGGTTCTTAAACAAATTGACATAGGGAGTGACAAGGTATTGGAGGTGTTGGCAGGCTTAAAAGTGAACAAATCTCTAGGTCCAGATGATTTGTGTCCCAGACTGCTGAGAGAGGCAAGGGAGGAGATCGCAGGGGCCCTGACCCAAATTTTTAATTTCTCTCTGGCCACGGGGGAGGTGCCAGAGGACTGGAGAACAGCTAATGTGGTTCCACTATTTAAGAAGGGTTGTAGAGATAAGCCAGGGAACTACAGGCCAGTGAGTCTTACGTCAGTGGTAGGGGAAACTATTGGAGAATTTTCTGAAGGAGAGTATCTATCTCCACTTGGAGAGGCAAGGTTTGATCAGGAATAGTCAGCATGGCTTTGTCAGAGGGAGGTCATGCCTAACAAAGTTGATTGAATTTTTTGAGGAGGTGACCAGGTGTGTAGATGAGGGTAGTGCTGTTGATGTAGTTTATATGGATTTCAGCAAAGCCTTTGACAAGGTCTCACATGGGAGATTTATAAAGAAGGAAAATGCACATGGGATACAGGATAATTTGATAAGGTGGATTCAAAATTGGCTTAGTTATAGCAGGCAGAGGGTGATGACAGAAGGATGCTTTAGTGACTGGAAGTTAGTGTCCAGTGGTGTACTACAGGGATCTGTGCTCGGTCCCCTATTACTTGTCATTTATATAAACGACATAGATGACAATGCTGGGGGTAGGATTAGTAAGTTTGAGGATGACACAAAGATTGGCCAGGTGGTTAACAGTGAGTGTCTTGGGCTACAGGACGATATAGACGGGATGGTCAAATGGGCAGATAAGTGGCAGATGGAATTTAACCCTGAAAAGTGTGAGGTGATACACTTTGGAAGGAGTAATTTGTCAATGAACAGCATGACACTAAGAAGTTCTGAGGAATAAAAGGACCTTGGCATGTGTGTCCATAGGTCTCTTAAGGTGGAGGGGAATGTTAGTAGGGTGGTGAAAAAGGCATATGGGACACTTGCCTTTATCAATCAAGGCATTGATTACAAAAGTAGGGAGGTTATGTTGGAGTTGTATAGAACCTTGGTGAGGCCACAGCTGGAGTACTGTGTGCAGTTCTGGTCACCACATTATAGGAAAGATGTGATTGTACTGGAGGGGGTGCAGAGGAGATTCATCAGGATGTTGCCTGGGATGAAACATTTAAGTTATGAAGAGAGGTTGGATAGACTTGGGTTGTTTTCGTTGGAGCAGAAAAGACTGAGGGGTGACCTGATTGAGGTGTACAATATTATGAGGGGCATGGACAGGGTGGATAGGGAGCAACTGTTCCCCTTAGTTGAAGGGTCAGTCACAAGGGGGTATAAGTTCAAGGTGAGGGGCAGCAGGTTTAGGGGGGATGTGAGGAAAAACTTTTTTACCCAGAGGGTGGTAACGATCTAGAATGCACTGCCAGGAAGGGTGGTGGAGACAGGTTGCCTCACATCCTTTAAAAAGTACCTGGATGAGCACTTGACACATCATAACATTCAAGGCTATGGGCCAAGTGCTGGTAAATGGGATTAGGTAGGTAGGTCAGGTGTTTCTCACGTGTCAGTGCAGACTCAATGGGCCGAAGAGCCTCTTCTGTGCTGTGATCTTGTGATTCTGTGATACAAGAGGTATAGTCTACCTGCTCTCTTCTAGCACTAACACTTAAATGGTGATAAGAGAGTATGTTCTAAGTTAAGGTTGTCTGTGGCCATCGGCTGGGTTTACCAACTGTGCAGTTCTCAGGCCAGTGCCACTGTTAGAGGGATACATAACCAAGGGAAACAGAACAATACCGCTCAACTCCATCTAGACATGCCAATGTTACATAGATATAGATAGGAATTCAACTGGAAGGCAGGCACTGGCTCAGCTGTTTCTCTAATGTGAAGTTCCTGCAACATATTGCTTAAGCACTGTCCTTTTATATGAATAGCTCAATGTACTATCAGAAATTATGTCAAAATATAAAATTTCCTCTTCATGATTGAAATTGATAGTTGGAGAATCAATGCACTTTTCCTAATCTTCAGTTCAATAATCACCTTTATGGCATTTTCTAATTTTAAAACTGTGTAACTGTTAAAAATACTAAATTATGTAGACTCCACTCACCTCTTTGCCCCTTCACGTACTAACACACAGAAAGGGCACGGATGAGTTATGGAATACCAATAAGCCCAACAATTCTATTAATATATTCATGGAAATGATAACCCGATGCAATAATAATCTGTCTACGAATTAATTGGTCCACGGAATATACCAATCAAATACCTTCATGAGACATTTCAAATAAATGAGTTCCAATTCTCAAAACACAGCTTTTACCATTTAATTGGTACTCGCATACAATTTCCCAACAATTCAATGAAACAAAATTCATCTTGCTTTACTTCCCCTTTACTTACCCTCTCCTCACCATCCAAGAGCCCAAACACTCTTTTCAAGTGAAGCAGCATTTCACTTGCATTTCCCTCAACTTAGTCTACTGCAATCGGTGCTCCCAATGCGGTTTCCTCTACATTGGAGAGACCAAACGCAGACTGGGTGACCACTTTGCAGAACACCTTCGGTCTGTCCGCAAGCATTGCCCAGACCTCCCTGTTGCTTGCCATTTCAACACTCCACCCTGCTCTCATGCCCACATATCCGTCCTTGGTTTATTGCATTGTTCCAGTGAAGGAACAAACTGGAGGAACAGCGCCTCATCTTGCGACTAGGCACTTTACAGCCTTCCAGATTGAATATTGAGTTCAACAATTTTAGATCATGAACTCTCTCCTCCATCCCCACCCCCTTTCCGATTTTCCCCCTCCTTTTTGTTTTTTCCAATAATTTATATAGATTTTTCTTTTCCCACTTATATCCATTATTTTTAAACATATTTCCATCCATTGTTTTATCTCTACCTTTTAGCCTTTTTCACCCCACCCCACCTCCACTAAGGCTATCTGTACCTCGCTGGTCCTGCTTTCTATCCTTAATTAGCACATTCCTTTAGATAATATCACCACCTTCAACACCTCTTTGTCCTTTTGTCTGTGACATCTTTTGGTTTTCTCCACCCATCAATGGCCCTCTATCCAGCTCTTCTTGTCCCACTCCCCTCCCCACCCCCCTTAAACCAGCTTATAGTTCACCCCTTTTCTAGTTTTCCTTAGTTCTGTTGAAGAGTAATGCGGACTCGAAACGTTTAGTGTTCCTCTCCACCGATGCTGCCAGACCTGCTGAGTTTTTCCAGGTATTTTTGTTTTTGTTTTGGATTTCCAGCATCCGCAGTTTTTTGCTTTTATCTTAAGATTAATTGGAAACCTGCCACAACTCACATTCCTGCATATAATCAATGTGAAATTCCAGAGTTGGGGACGCAATTTTTTTCTATCATTAAATACATAAAGCACAGGTAAGCTAGCTTTACTTTCAAATAAATGGTGATAATTAAGGGATTATTAAATTTCTCTGTGACAACGTATTTTAGGGGGAATGAATTTAATGAATTTCATTTGCAGTTTGCGATGGCCAAGAGTTAATCGTCTAAGTTAAAGGTCTCATAAAGATCTTGCACCAGATAAAAATCGCCGCGTTAGCTGTACATGGTCAACTAGGGAGTCATGTGATGAGGATTGGATTAAGAATTCCACACAAAACTACTGACATTGCTTCTCTAATTTTATCCTGATGTGAGAATGCGAGAGTTAACGCAATAACTAAATCTACTGGTCAGGCTTTTCACATAGCAAATGGGAATCAAACCTGCTGTGCAGGCAAAAAACAACGTGCATATAAGTTGGTCGACAGAACCTCGGCTGTTTCTGGCGTCAACCATCCTGTCTCTTCGTTATTAACTTTCTTCACTCTCGTTAGGGTATTCATGCAGTGAAACTCTGAACGGTTTTTGTGGTATTGACTTAGTTATTTAGACATCCCGTCGTGTATTTTTATACACTGGAATGTAAGAAAATATCATATTTGTGACGACTTGGTTTAAAAAGAAATGACTTTGTATACCGTATTATATCATTTCTAAATAGCACTTTTCGGTTTCAATAATGACATGCGGATGGTTCACTTATCTTTTTTTCTTTTGCAACAGTTGCTGTGCAATTTTTTTTCTGAAGGGCAGGATCCATCAAGGTAAGAGATGCTAAATGTAGCCGAATCTAGTCTACATAGCGTTAAGAGAAAACCTTAATAGATCATCTTAAAGTTGAATTCGATTGTAAATGCTGAACATTTAATATAAGGCAAGGAGCTTATTATTGACTGGCACACGGATTGTCATCTAACACCCTTCTACAAGCAACTGATACAGAAATGATGTACGCAAGATATCACATGTCAATTTCAATGACATCTAATTGCGGCATGAATTATGTATCAACCTGTTTATAATACCCATCTTTTTCCTACACTTACGTTAGTACTGAGATTGAAACGTAATGGCCCGCGAAGCACGTGTCTTATTCTCAAAAGAAATTAAATCTGCATTGTAAATACATTGCAACGACTTATGTTTATATGGCCCCTTCTACGTAACGGAGCTTCATAGGAGCCTTACAAAGCAAAATTAGATACCAATACACATGAGATGAGATTAGAACAGATGGCCAGAGCCTGTTCAAAGAGGGAGAGATAGAGAGCTGCAGAACTTTAAGGAGGGAATTCCAGAGTTTAGGGCTGAGGCACCTGAAGGCAGAAGGGTCTTCATTAGATTGCAAAATCATGTTCAGGGGATATTTTCTCCCCCAGCAGTTGTGTTCCTTTTGCAATGTTATTAAAGTAAAATATTATACAGTACGCAATTGTACAGATTTTAAAGTTTAAACTTTGTTCCACTTTTTCAGCAAAATAAAGGGGTAGAGTAAAGCTGAATGGGTTTAAAACAGGGTACCAGGAAATATGAGCTATGTGTTTGGTATATTCCCATGTGTAATCTCACTAAACAGTCAGCAACAATTGCATCATTTATAAGTATACACATTTGTCAGTAATGAACATTGATTAACATTAATCAATGATTGGTTATGCTTAACCACGCTAATGGGAAAATCAGAGGATATAGTTACGAGGAAAAATATAAAAAAATTAGGACATAGAGGGTTAAGAGGGATCTATTGAATGTTTGAAGTTTTGACAGAGTTTCAGATGGTAACAAGTGAAAGATTATTTCTGTTGGCCTTTGATAATAGGGAGACATACATGTTGAATTAATACTAAAACATAAAAAAAGAGGTTATAAGAATATTTTTGTACAAGGAATTAAAATGTAAAATGTATTACAGCAGGTCAATTGGTAAAGCTGAGCCAATCAGACCATTTAAACTGGAACTGGATGAACCCTTGAGGAGAAAAACTAAAGGACACTAAAGCAAAGAGTGGGGAAATGGGATTAGAGAGGATAACTTTAAAGTACAGATGGCACTAGCACAAACACCACTTGAGCTGAACTGCCTCCTGTTCTGAAATTTATATAATCCTAAATCAAAGAAATGGGGATTCAAAAGTGGCATCGTTTGGAGTAGATGCAGTGGTTACAAAAACGAGGTAAGGAAATTAGAACCAACTATTGGATGCTAAGATTTACAGCTGAAACAAAAATACCTGGAAAAACTCAGCAGGTCTGGCAGCATTGGTGGAGGGGAACACAGTTGACGTTTCGAGTCCTCATGACCCTTCAACAGCACTAAGTAAAAATAGAAAAGGGGTGAAATATAGGCTGGTTTAAGAGGGCGGGGTGTTGGGACAAGAAGAGCTAGGTAGAGGGCCAGTGATAGGTGGAGATAACCAAAAGATGTCACAGACAAAAGGACAAAGAGGTGTTGAAGGTGGTGATATTATCGAAAGGAATGTGCTAATTAAGATTAGAAAGCAGGACAAGCAAGATACAGATAGCCCTTGTGGTGGTGGGGTGGGGTGGTGTGAAGGAATCTAAAAAAGGCTAAAAGGTAGAGATAAAACAATGAATGGAAATACACTTAAAAATAATGGAAATAGGTGGGAAAAGAAAAATCCATATAAATTATTGGAAAAAAACAAAAAGGAGGGGGAGAAAACGGAAACAGGTGGGGATGGAGGAGAGAGTTCCTGATCTAAAATTGTTGAACTCAATATTCAGTCCAGAAGGCTGTAAAGTGCCTAGTTGCAAGATGAGGTGCTGTTCCTCCAGTTTGCGTTGAGCTTCACTGGAACAATGCAGCAAACCAAGGACAGACATGTGGGCATGAGAGCAGGGTGGAGTGTTAAAATGGCAAGCGACAGGGAGGTCTGGGTAATGTTTGTGGACAGACCGAAGGTGTTCTGCAAAGCGGTCACCCAGTCTCCGTTTGGTCTTTCCAATGTAGAGGAAACTGCATTGGGAGCAATGAATGCAGTAGACTAAGTTGAGGGAAATGCAAGTGAAATGCTGCTTCACTTGAAAGGAGTGTTTGGGCCCTTGGACGGTGAGGAGAGAGGAAGTGAAGAGGCAGGTGTTGCATCTTCTGCAGTTGCATGGGAAGGTGCCGTTGGAGGGGTTTGAGGAGTAGGAGGTGATGGAAGAATGGATCAGGGTGTCACAGAGGGAACAATCCCTATGGAATGCCGCCAGGGGTATGAAGGGAAGATGTGTTTGGTGGTGGCATCATGCTGGAGTTGGCGGAAATGGCAGAAGATGATCCTTTGAATGCGGAGGCTGGTGGGGTGATAAGTGAGGACAAGGGGGACCCTATCATGTTTCTGGGAGGGAGAGGAAGGTGTGAAGGCGGATGCACGGGAGATGGGCCGGACACGGTTGACGGCCCTGTCAACCACCGTGGGTGGAAAACCCCGGTTAAGGAAGAAGGAGGACGTGTCAGAGGAACTGTTTTTGAAAGTGGCATCAACAGAACAGATGTGACGGAGGCAAAGGAACTGAGAGAATGGGATGGAGTCCTTACTTCCTGTAAAAGGTGTGTGCGGGGTGTGAAGAGCTGTAGTCGAAGTAGCTGTGGGATTCGGTAGGCTTGTAATGGATATTGGTGGACAGTCTATCACCAGAAATTGAGACAGAGAGTTCAAGGAAGGGAAGGGAAGTGTCAGAGATGGACCAAGTGAAAATGATGGAGGGGTGGAAATTGGCAACAAAATTAATAAATTTTTCCAGGTCCCAACGAGAGCATGAAGCAGCACCGAAGTAATCATCGATGTTCCGGAGAAAGAGTTGTGGGAGGGGGCCGGTGTAGGACTGGAACAAGGAATGTTCCACATACCCCATAAAGAGACAGGCATAGCTGGGGCCCATGCGGCTGTTCTGATGATGCCACTTTCAAAAACAGTTCCTCTGACATGTCCTCCTTCCTTAACCGAGGTTTTCCACCCACGGTGGTTGACAGGGCCCTCAACCATGTCCAGCCCATCTCCCGCGCATCTGCCCTCACACCTTCTCCTCCCTCCCAGAAGCATGATAGGGTCCCCCTTGTACTCACTTATCACCCCACCAGCCTCCATGTTCAAAGGATCATCCTCCGCCATTTCTGCCAACTCCAGCATGATGACACCACCAAACACATCTTCCCTCCCCGCCCCCCCCCCGGCGGCATTCCATAGGGATCGTTCCCTCCAAGACACCCTGATCCACTCCTCCATCACCCCCTACTCCTCAACCCCCTCTCACGGCACCTTCCCATGCAACTGCAGAAGATGCAACACCTGCCCCTTCACTTACCCTCTCCTCACCGTCCAAGGGCCCAAACACTCTTTTCAAGTGAAGCAGCATTTCACTTGCACTTCCCTCAACTTAGTCTACTGCATTCATTGCTCCCAATGCGGTTTCCTCTACATTGGAGAGACCAAACGCAGACTGGGTGACCGCTTTGCAGAACACCTTCGGTCTGTCTGCAAGCATTACCCAAACCTCCCTGTCGCTTGCCATTTCAACACTCCACCCTGCTCTCATGCCCACATGTCTGTCCTTGGCTTGCTGCATTGTTCCAGTGAAGCTCAACGCAAACTGGAGGAACAGCACCTCATCTTGCAACTAGGCACTTTACAGCCTTCCAGACTGAATATTGAGTTCAACAATTTTAGATCATGAACTCTCTCCTCCATCCCCACCTCTTTCCGTTTTCTCCCCCTCCTTTTTGTTTTTTTCCAATAATTTATATGGATTTTTCTTTTCCCACTTATTTCCATTATTTTTAAGTGTATTTCCATCCATTGTTTTATCTCTACCTTTTAGCCTTTTTTAGATTCCTTCACCCCACCCCACCCCACCCCCACTAGGGCTATCTGTACCTTGTTTGTCCTGCTTTCTACCCTTAATTAGCACATTCCTTTAGATAATATCACCACCTTCAACACCTCTTTGTCCTTTTGTCTGTGAATCTTTTGGTTATCTCCACCTATCACTGGCCCTCTACCTCGCTCTTCTTGTCCCAACACCCCAACACCTCCCCCCACCCCCCACCCCCCACCTCCCACCCCCACCTTAAACCAGCTTATATTTCACCCTTTTTCTATTTTTACTTATTCTGTTGAAGGGTCATGAGGACTTGAAACGTCAACTGTATTCTTCTCCACTGATGCTGCCAGACCTGCTGAGTTTTTCCAGATATTTTTGTTTTTGTTTTTGTTTTGGATTTCTAGTATCCGCAGTTTTTTGCTTTTATCTCAAGATTTACTACTGACCTTGTTCCAGAGTTATTTGTCAATGGCAGGTGAAAATTTTCTATTTGAAATAGGAGAAATGAACTTTTTAAATAGATTCAATTTTGAACTTATATTCTGTATTGCTAGAATTAGCATGTAAGTGATTGACACCATTGTCACCCAAAAAATGTTTTAAGTAGAAAGCTATCAGCTCAGAACAGATGAGTTGACTGGAATGGACCCCAAAGACACACATAAGACCTACACATGTAGTCTGAAGTGTTTAATCAGCCCAGAACAAACAGTTTTACTATTGTTCAATATTACCTACATTCAGTATTGATGAATGGCTAGTTAATTTACATTCTATTTTGGGATTGCTGTGTTGGTTTTTCATGGCATCTGGAAACAGATTGAATGATCGTGACTTTGATTGACATCTGTTTCTGAAACCTTTACGGAATGAACAGGGTCATTGATTGTGTGGAATCTTTGTTGATTGACAGGTCAGTGAGTGCAGACCTCTTCTCATAGAACTTCATTGGAATCTGCATCAGCCTGTTATTAGCCTTCAGTCTTAAAGTCAAACAGGTGCAGCTCTGTGTATTTTTTCAAAGTTAGGTAGGTGTGCCATGTTAAATTTATGTTACAGTAAGTGAATTCTTGTTTGATGTCTATATCTAGAGAAAACCTGAGTAATATGTTTATTATTTTTATGCACCACAAAGCATGGATAAATAGGAATTTTATACGGTTATACTGTTTGTTGTTTATATATCTACCTCATGTAAACAAAGCCATTGGTCCAAAACCTGCAGCTCGATTTGATAAAGGTGCAAACCCAGTCAATCTTTCCATTAGAGAAGAATCACATGGTGGCACATGATACATTCCAAGAGTTACAATACAGTGTAAGGGTTCTTTGTTATGATCATTGTGCCTCACTATTATCTACCTAGGTATTGGGCAGAAAAAGGTGTCCTCCACTTCTAAACAGTTAAATGGTTTCTTACAAGGGTGGCCAGTAATGCTGAACCTGAGGAAATATCCAGTGTAAAAGCACAAATATATGACACTGGACTTCAAAGCTTGGTATAGTTGCACTCCTCTGTCTGTGTATTTGCAGTGATAGTTGAAATGTTTTATAACTCATTTTTTGCTTTTACTTCAAAAAGTGTTCCATCCAGTGTAACCAGTTGGAATTTAAAGAAACGAATCTTCCCAATTTCTTTACTTCCTCTGCTATTTGCTTAGATTATTAATTGACTTTTTTAACAAATGCATCTATGATATCACAGCAAACAGCAAAAGCCTATCTACAGTGTTCAAGTTGTACTTATGAATGTATTCTTGGCTATCATGTTTTGTATGAAATACTGTCCTGAAATACTGAGTACCATATGTAATCTGTAATGGGATTACTATCTAATGGTTTGAAATTGACTCCATGTTGGTAACAACTGTGATTTTTACTTAAACAGAAGTGAGAGTTCATACATGTAACAATTGAGCAGAGTTTACAAGGAATGATTGTGAATTATACAATGCTGTTGACCTTGAGTAAGGCTGTGACATTGTTCCTTGTGCTCCCTGTAGTTGGTTCTCATCCAACCACTTGGTGCACTATCCCAGATGTGCCCCAGGTCCTATAGTTATACTCTAAATCTGCCTTCAAGGGAGCTTTCTTTCCGTGCTCCCCTGCACCTGTGCTGACTTCAGCGCTCACCCTCCTTCTGCATCCACCCGCGCAGCGCTGATCCTTTCAGTGCACCTTTCACACTGGCTGGCCATTAATTGGCCAATCAGCATGAAATCACGGTTGGGGGCTGATTGTGGGCAGCAGTCCGTTCCCGGTCCACTCCCGGGCCCACCGATCATGGCTGCCTATCGACCCAAAAATTGTACCCCTGTTTCCTTCTCACTTCAATGTTAGAAACCGTAGAAGAAATTACACCTGGGGCAAAATTTTGAGGTCGTCGGGTGGGCACAGTGGGTGGGCCCAGGAGCCGCTGGTAACGGCCTGCTGCTCGTGATCGGCCCCCAGCCCCAATTAATGGCCAACCAGCGTGAAAGGTGTGCTGAATGGCTCGGCGCTGCATGGGTGGGGACGGGAGGAGGGTGAGCGCTGAAGCCAGCGTGGGAGAGCACGCAATGAAAGCTTCCTGAAGGCAGAGAGCTGCCTCAGGGAGCTGAAGAATTCAAAACCATCAAAGATTTAAAAATGTAGAAAAAAATGTCCACACCATCGGACTCACTCACTTAAATGTACAGGTTATAAAAATTCTGCCAGTAACGTTGGACGGGCTGTGAAAAATCCAGGTTAATTAATACATTAATGGCCCTAATAGGCCTCTTAATTGTTTTGCGTGCCTGCCAACTGAAATATCGTGCAGGTGTGCAGTGACGTCAGGACACTCGCCCGAAGTCATCACATGCTATTTTAAGCTTGTGCATGTTGGGTGAGCACCGCATGCCGAGTGGAAAATCCTGTCCCTAGTTCAATAAGATGTAACTGAGTTTTTAACAGTGAACTGCTTATTCACTATTGCTGAACAAAAGATCTAGCCCTGAAAAAAACAATTTTTTATTTGTGGAGATTTGCCATACCCCACCATTATGATTAATTCCTAGATTATTAAACTATTTTTAAAAATAATCTTTTTTTTAAAAGAGCTTTTTCATGTTCCAGCTTCTACCACCACCCCATACATGTGTCCTAATCTTTAATTTGCTGCTTGTAAAAAATAAATAAATAAATAAATTTCTGGTTGGCTATCTGTGAAAATTCTTTAATGTGATTGGCACAAATTTATTGAAGCAATTCATTTTCATTTATCAATGTAAAGAGATAAAAGTAAGGTAGTTGCTTTATTGATTTAGAATACAAAGCAAAATATAAACATTCACTGTTGTGCATTCATGTGATTGAACTTTTCTTTGTTATAAATGTATACTTCAATAAAATAATGCATACTTCTATCAGAAACGTTTTCTGAATTCATTCTTTGCTTTGGATGTTTTACAGAACAAAGCTCCAGTTACTTTCAGTTTTGCGAACATGGCTTTTCTCTAGGTTTTTCTCAGTAATTTTCTATTGACATGGTGAAGTTTAAAAACTAGGTGAGTTCTCCCATTTCTGCCCTTTGCTGTCCTGTGATTAATCATCCACTTCATGCTAATGAAGGCAAAATTGTGGGCTTAATGTTGCACAAGTTGAAAAGCTCAAATAAGTCTTGGCACATCCTGTGAATGCTGTAACTGATAATGGTCCAGATTTTGTTATGCTGTGCTGGCCCACATATAAGTGATGGGATTATGCATTGGAATATCTTTGTCAGCCAACTTTTCAAAAAATACAGTGCCCTCTACTGAATGTGTGGAACCTGTGTGAACTAGGCAAGCGACCTATATCTCCTTAACCAGCCATTAATGAGCAACGTAGTCTGAATTAGGATGTGTCAGTATATTTAAATCAATGTTAAATATGGTATAGAAGGTGAAATAAAGACAGGGAAAGGGATTGGATTAAGAGAGGTAAAAGCAACAGAAAGAATAAAATAAACCATAATTTATTTTTTTTATATTTGAAAATTTTTAACAATAATTGAAGTCTAAAGACTCCACACTCGTAAGTATTAATTTTCAGCACAAGAGTTGTTGTTTGGGAATGATTAAAACTTATCATGCCCTTGAAACAGTGTTTTTACTTGAATGGACAAGTCCTACCTTTTTCTGATGACCCATATCTATAAAGAAATCTCTATAACAGCAACCTCATGCCATTCAGTGTATTTGAATGGTGAGTCAGACAGTGAAATCCCTTTACTGCACAACTTTTAGAGAAGCACAACTTCTGGGGCAGTAACTTGCTGATTTCCCACATCTTCAAGGTGGATTTGTTTCTGTTCTATGAACTTGAAATGTGCAAGAATATGCAACAAAACACGCTCTAGAACTAATGTTTTTGTGTCCATGTTAATTGATTTTCAGGGATTTTCTCTAAGTAAGTATGAGGACTTAGGGTGCGAAATTCAGAACCATAGCTCTGCTGGATATGAGGGGAATGTGCAGTGCCTCCAACCGCTTCTGGCATGGCCATGATGGCACCCTTACTGGGAGGGGTGCTCTCGCAGGTGTTCCTTGTGTGCGGTGGAAGCTGCCCAACTGGTGCGATCATGACATTAAAGAACCTAATTGGCTGATTTGATGCACGACTTACAAACTTGGAACACACAAGTCTATTCAACATATTTGCTTGTCACTCACCAACGAACATGCTTCAGCTGCAGGAGGGGCCCAGCTCTAGTGTTATTTAAAGGCATCTAACTTGGAGGTAAGGTCATTTAGAATAACTTCTGCTATTAAAAAGTCTCTGGAAGAAATGTGGTGTGTTTTTGGAAGTGTTTTGGTGAGTTCCTGGCTTTGGCAGAAAGTGTTGCTGCATCCAGGGCAGAGAATTAGGTGGCCTGTCCACCCAAAGGCAGCAGCTGCAATTTCAGTATCTCTGGGCCTAGAATATAACAGGAAGATGGATCAGAGAGGCTGCAGAGAGGGAAAGCTCTGTGCAATGTCTTTTGCCAAGTTGGAGCAGGACTCCACTTGCTGCTTGAGAGTGACAGGAGGCTGCCTGGCAGGTCAGCCAAAGCACTCAGCATTTTGGTGTGCATCTTCATCAGCGTTCTCCTATGTGGCACCCCATTACGATAGATATGGGGAGGTTAAATTCAGCTGCAGAAGAACCCTTGACAACAACATAGAGGGATTATGAGAAAGTAATAGTCCATGCCATGTTCCCTAAATTACATTGTACAATAAAGGTGCTGGCAGAGCAGAAGCAGAAATTCAAGGAAAGCCAGACTGAACTGGAAGAAACTCAGAAAGAAGCCTGCAATCTGAGCATTGAGATTGTTAACTTGGGTACAGGATCCTAAAAATTAAGGACAGAGCAACTTGAATCAAGAGGAAACAAGAATCGGACACTTGTACTTTTACCATTTCTGGTCATTTTAAAATCTGGTACAAGATGATAACTGTTAATATTATTTCTTTACAACACAGATATCATTCAAAAAACAGAGATATCTAATCTCAGCCATTGGATGTTCAACTGATCTGACATGAGCATCCTCCTGCCCTGCTTCATTTAGTCCTATCTTCATAACTTTCTATCACTTCCCATGTCTTGTGTTTACCCAACTTCCCCTTAAGTCCACCCATGCTATCACCTTCACTACTCCTTGTGGTAATGAGTTCCATATTCTTACCATTCTTTCTGAAGAAATTTCTCCTGATTTCCCTCTTGGATTTACTGTGAACTATCTTATATCATGGCCCCTGGCTTTGGGCAGCATCACAAATGAATACACTCCCCTACATCAACCTTATCAAACTGCTTCATAATTTTAAACACTTCTGTTAGGTCAACCCCCCCAAGTCTTCTCTGCTAGACAAAAGAGCTGCAAATTGTTCAGCTTTTCCTGATAAGTATAACATCTCAGTTTTGGTATCATGCTTTTCGCACCTGTTTCAATGCTTCTATATCAACCTTATAATATGGAGACCAGAACTGTGCACAGTACTCAAAATCCCATTTAGCATAATTAATGAAAGAATCATAGAATCATAAAGCAGAGAAGGAGGCCATTCAACATATATGTGTGCTAGGTCTGGAGAAACTACCAATTAGTCTCTCCTGAGCTTTTCCCCAAAGCGCTGTGAATGCTTCCTTGTTAAGTAGAGATCCACATCCCTTTTGAAAGTTACTTTGAATCTGCTTTTAGTACCCTTTCAGGCAATGCATTTCAGATTATAACAATTAACTTGAAGGACAAGGGCAGCAGTTGCATGAGAACAACTCCGACTGCAAGTTCCCCTCCAAGCCACAAACCATCCTGACTTGGAACTATATCCCCATTCTTCACTGTCACTGAGTAAAAGTCCCTTCCCAACAGCACTGTTAAAATCAATTAAAAGTCAATTTATTCCCATCTGACTGTCATAATGGCAGTGAGTCAACAAGCAAGAGGAAAAGTGCCATCATTAGGAGGACATTGATCTATACCACATAGACGGCAGCACCTCCAGGAGTGGGCTCACCACCACCTTCTCCAGGGCAATTAAAGATGGGCAATAAATGCTGGTCTAGCCAACGATGCCCACATCCCCGATAGAATAAATTTTAAAGAAACTGAATGCTAAACATTCTCCCCATTTCTCAACTGGCTATTTGAAAATTACTTTAAATCTGGGCCCTTTGGATACCATAAGACCATAAAACATAGGAGCAGAAATTAGGCCATTTGGCCCATCGAGTCTGCTCCGCCATTCAATCATGGCTGAAAAGTTTCTCAACCCCATTCTCCCGCCTTCTCCCCGTAACCTTTGATCCCCTTACCAATCAAGAACCAATCTATCTCGGTCTTGACTCCCTTCTCTCTCCCCTTGTTCAGTCCCTTCCCACCTACATCCGTGATTCCTCTGACACCTTATGTCACATCAACAATTTCCAATTTCCTGGCCCTAACCGCCTCCTCTTCACCATGGATGTCCAATCCCTTTACACCTCCATCCCCCACCGGGATGGTCTGAGGGCTCTCAGCTTCTTCCTCGAACAGAGGCCCGAACAATCCCCATCCACCACTACTCTCCCCCCATCTGGCTGAACTTGTTCTCACACTGAACAATTTCTCCTTTAACTCCTCTCACTTCCTCCAAATAAAAGGTGTGACTATGGGTACCCACATGGGCCCCAGCTATGCCTGTCTCTTTATGGGGTATGTGGAACATTCCTTGTTCCAGTCCTACACCGGCCCCCTCCCACAACTCTTTCTCCGGTACATCAGTGATTACTACGGTGCTGCTTCATGCTCTCGTCGGGACCTGGAAAAATTTATTAATTTTGCTTCCAATTTCCACCCCTCCATCATTTTCACATGGTCCACCTTGACCCTTCCCTTCCCTTCCTTGAACTCTCTGTCTCAATTTCTGGTGATAGACTGTCCACCAATATCCATTACAAGTCTACCAACTCCCACAGCTACCTTGACTACAGCTCCTCACACCCCGCTTCCTGTAAGGACTCCATCCCATTCTCTCAGTTCCTTCGCCTCCGTCGCATCTGTTCTGATGATGCTACTTTCAAAAACAGTTCCTCTGACATGTCCTGCTTCTTCCTTAACCAAGGTTTTCCACCCACTGTAGTTGACAGGGCCTTCAACCGTGTCTGGCCCATCTCCCGCGTATCCGCCCTCACGCCTTCTCTTCCCTCCCAGAAACATGATAGGGTCCCCCTTGTCCACACTTATCACCCCACCAGCCTCCGCATTCAAAGGATCATCCTCCGCCATTTCCGCCAACTCCAGCATGATGCCACCACCAAACACATCTTCCCTTCAGCCCCCCTATCGGCATTCCGTAGGGATCGCTCCCTCCGGGACACCCTGGTCCACTCATCTGCTAACTTAGCCAGGAAGTCCTCAGTTCCTTTATCTAGATCATTAATGTATAAAGTGAAAAGTTGTGGTCCCAATACTAACCCCTGTGGAACTCCACTTGTCACCAGCCGCCATCCTGAGAAGGACCCCCTTATCCCCACTCTCTGCCTCCTGCCAATCTTATATCCATGCTAGTACCTTGCCTCTTAACACCATGGGCTCTTATCTTACCGAGCAGCCTCCTGTGCGGCACCTTGTCAAAGGCCTTCTGGAAGTCCAAGTAAATAAAATCCATTGGATCTCCTTTGTCTAACCTATTCGTTACCTCCTCAAAGAATTCTAACAGATTTGTCAGGCATGACCTCCCCTTGATGAAGCCATGCTGACTTTACATGATTTTACCACGCACTTCCAACTATTCTGAAATCTCATCCTTAATAATGGACTCTAAAATCTTACCAACGACCAAGGTCAGGCTAATCGGCCTGTAATTTCCCGTCTTTTGCCTCACTCCCTTCTTAAATAGGGGGTTTACATTAGCGATTTTCCAGTCCTCTGGGACCCTCCCTGACTCCACTGATTCCTGAAAGATCACCACTACTGCCTTCACTATCTCTTCAGCTATCTCCTTCAGAACTCCAGGTGTAATCCATCTGGTCCAGGTGATTTATCCACCTTCAGATTTTTTAGTTTTCCTAGCACCTTCTCCTTGGTAATGGCCACCATACTCACCTCTGCCCCCAACTCTCTTGAACTTTGGGGATGTCACTCTTGTCTTCCACTGTGAAGACTGACGCAAAGTATCTATTCAGTTCCTCCGCCATTTCTTTGTTCGCCACTACTACTTCTCCAGCGTCATTTTCCAGTGGCCCAATGTCCACTTTTGCCTCTCTCTTCCCTTTATATATCTAAAAAAACCTCTTGCAATCTTCTTTTATATTACTGGCTAGTTTACCCTCATATTTAATCTTCTCCCTCCTTATTTCTTTTTTAGTTGTCCTCTGTTGGTCTTTCCCACTGCTCTTCGCCACATTGTATGCTTTCTCTTTAGCTTTTATGCTGTCCCTGACTTCCCTTGTCAGCCATGGTTGCCTCATCCTCCCTTTAGTATGCTTCTTCTTCCTAGGGATGAATTTTTGCTGTGTCTCCCAAATTACTCCCAGAAACTCCTGCCATTGCTGTTCCACTGTCTTTCCTGCTAGGCTCATCTCCCAGTCAATTCTGGCCAGCTCCTCCCTCATGCCTCTGTAGTTGCCTTTATTCAACTGTAATACCGTTACATTTGATGCCAGCTTTTTCCTCTCAAATTGCAGGGTAAATTCTATCATATTATGGTCACTTCCTCCTAAGGGTTCCTTCATCTTAAGCTCCCTTATCAAATCTGCCTCATTACACTATCACTAAATCTAGAATTGCCTGTTCCCTAGTGGGCTCCACCACAAGCTGCTCCAAAAAGCCATCTCGTAGACATTCCACAAATTCCTTTTCTTGGGATCCACTACCAACCTGATTTTCCCAGTCTACCTGCATATTGAAATCCCCCATGATCACTGTAACCTTGCCTTTCTTACACACCTTTTCAATCTCCTTGTGCCCCACATCCTGACTACTGTTCAGAGGCCTGTACATAACTCCCATTATAGTTTTTTTATCTTTGCTCTACCCACACAGATTCTACATCATCTGACCCTACATCACTTCTTGCTATCAATTTAATTTAATTTCTTACTAACAAAGCAACCCCACCCCCTCTGCCAACCTGCCTATCTTTTCGATAGGATGTATATCCTTGGATATTTAGCTCCCAGTCCTGATCCCCTTGCAGCTATGTCTCCGTGATGCCCACCACAATTTCTATCTGCGCCACAAGCTCATTTACCTTATTTCGTATACTGCGTACCTTCAGATACAACACATTCAGTCCTGTATTTCCCGTCCCCTTTCTCATTGTCGTCCCTTTATCTGATGTGCTTGCAGTTAGATTCCTAGCCCTTTCTAAACACTCTGTCCTATTTTATGTTCTGGAGACTTTAATAGCCTCTCCTGGGCTCTCCTTTCTTTTCAGTTTTTTCATAATTTTCCATGAAGTTGAATCCACCCCCCCACACGCTAACCTGCTGCTTTGTTTCCCTTTCCCACCCCCCTACTTTCTAATTTAAAGTCCTGTTGACCACCCTATTTACCCTTTTTACGAGAATGTTGGTCCCAGATCGGTTCAGGTGGAGACCGTCCCAACGGTACAGATCCCTCCTGTTCCGATACTGATGCCAGTGCCCCACGAAATGGAACCCTTCTTTCCTGCACACTCCTTTAGCCACGTGTTTACTTCCCTTATTCTCGCGTCCCTATGCCAATTTGCACATGGCTCGAGTAGTAATCCGGAGATTATAACCCTTGGGGACCTGTTCTTTAATCTAGTTCCTAGTTCCT
This sequence comes from Carcharodon carcharias, assembly GCF_017639515.1. Taxonomy (NCBI): domain Eukaryota; kingdom Metazoa; phylum Chordata; class Chondrichthyes; order Lamniformes; family Lamnidae; genus Carcharodon; species Carcharodon carcharias. The sequence continues at coordinate 14,117,443 of NC_054488.1, forward strand.
AATAATCCCCAAATACGTCCTCTTTCCTAGTCTTATCTATGTTATTTGTCCCGAGATGGACCACAACAACTGGATCCTACCCCTCCCTCTCCAATGTCCTTTCAAGCTGGTCAGAGATGTCCCTCATCCTGGCACCGGGCAGGCAACATACCATGCGGGACTCTTGATCCTGCTTACAAGGGAAGCTATCAATTCCCCTAATTATAGAATCCCCTACAACTACCACTTGTCTTCTTGCTCCCCCCTATTGAATGGCCTCCTGTGCCACGGTGCTGTGGTCAGCTGGCTCATCCTCCCTACAGCCCTCTTCCTCATCCACACAGGGAGCAAGTACCTTTGCCAGTTTTGATCAACTCTATCAAAACCCTCTTAACTTTGAATACTCATGTACATGTCCTCTCGATCTTCCCTGGTCCATGGAGAACAGTCCCTGCTTTTCTAATCTCTCCAGATAACTACTATCCTCCCCACTGCATTAAATTTCTAAGCTTTGTGTCATTTGCAAACTTGGAAATTGTGTTCTATACAGTACACAAGTCCAGATCATTAATATATATCAAAAAGACAAATGGCCCTAATATTGATTCCTTGCAGACACCTCCACATATTTCCCTCCACTCTAATAAACAACACTTCACTACTACTCTGTTTTTTGTCTCTCAGCTAATTCTGTATCTTCGCTGCCACTGTCCCTTTAATATCATAGCTGCACTTTTGCTAAATGTGGCACTTTTATCAAACACCTGTTGAAAATCCATGTGTATAGCCTCAACGACACTACCTTCATCAAGCCTCTTTGTTATTTCAATGAAAAATACTATCAAGTTAAAATTATAAAATGGTTACAGTACAGAAGGAGGTCATTTGGCCCATTGTGTTCATGCCACTCTCTGCAAGAGCAACTCAGCTAGTCCCACATTACCTCTAATTCTGCAATTTTTTTTGTCTTCAGATAATTATCCAATTTTCTTTTGAAAGCCATAATTGAACCTGCCTCCACCACAGTCTTAGACAGCGCATTCCAGATCCTAACCACTTGCTACTTAATAAAGTGGCTACAAGAGTAGGTCAGGGATTGGGAGTTCTCTGGACAGTAACTCAGCTCCTGACTCCTCAAAGCCTGTCCAATATCTATGAAGCACAAGTCAGGAATGTGATGGAATACTCTCTACTTGCCTGGATGAATGTAGCTCCAACAACGCTCAAGAAGTTCAACACCATCCAGGGCAAAGTAGCCCGCCTGATTGACACCCCTATCCACAAGCATTCACTCCCTCCAACACGGATGTACAGTGGCAGCGGTGTGTGCCAGCTACAAGATGCACTGCAGCAACTCACGAAGGCTCCTTCAACAGCACCTTCCAAACCCACGACTTCTACCATCTAGATGGACAAGAGCAGCAGATGCATAGGAACGCCACCACCTGGCAAGTTCCCCTCCAGGCCACACATTATCCTAACTTGGAAATATATCACCATTCTCTTATTGTCGCTGAGTCAAAATCCTGGAACTCCCTCCCTAACAGCACTGTGGATGTACCTACACCACATGAACTGCAGCGGTTTAAGAAGGCAGCTCATCGCTACCGTCTCAAGGGCAATTAGGGATGGGTAATAAATGCTAGCCTAGCCAGTGATGCCCACATCCCATGAACAAATTTTAAAAAGTGATGTCATTTTTCACACTAATTGGTGTCCTCTGGTTACCGACCCTCCCAGCAATGAAAGCAGCCTATCTGCTCTCTCCAGACCCCTTATGATTTTTAACCTCTATCAAACCTTTTCTCAATCTTCGCTTCTCTAAGGAGAACAGCCCCAGCTTCTCAAATCTATCCTCGTAACTGAAATCCATCATCTCTGGACCCATAATTGTAAATCTTCTCTGCACCATCTGTGATGCCATCATATTCTTCCTAAGATGTGTGGTGCCTAGAATTGGGCACAATACTCCAGTTGAGGCTGAACCAGTTTTTATAAAGGTGTGCCATAACCTCTTTGCCTTTGTACTATACGGGTGGAATTTTCCACTCAGGAGACTAAATCCGGTGGCAGGCGAGAAAGTCAGCATGATTCCTGCTGGGTGACAGCGCAGATGAACACACCTGATCTTCTGCTTTTCAGCTAATCAATTATACATTAGTGAGGAGCTGCAGGAATCTCATGGCAGGGTTGGCAAGAAGTCGCCTGCTCCACCTTTACCTCATGGGGTCGAAGGTCCTGATGCCATATTTAAAGGATACCCAGATAGCCATTGACTCATTGCAGGGCAAGAGCTCCGCATTACTCCTCCAGAGCCCTTGCAGCCACAGCTCATACTGGAGAAGCTAGCAGATGTAAGTAGTCACATCCCGGATTAGGCGAGGGTGCCTCTGGCATTGCCTTTCACTCATCTCTAGATAAGAGCACTGCTGGTGATAGACCCATAGTTGGGCCAATGCTCATCGCTTCAGTAGTCCACGTTTGCCAGCCTCTTGACCATATAAAGGCTCTGGTACCTCTTGCTGCTCATGCCCTTGCTCCTCCTAGTCTTGTGCAAACCGGCAATGGGCCCTCCTTCTCCTCATCTGGATGAGAGCCATTACCAATTCAGGGTTGCCTGTATCATCGACACCTCAGTGGATGTGTGAATGAATTGAAGTGATACATTTAGCGAGCATGTCCATTACAGGTTTCCCTCCATCTCAAAGCCAATAGGCCAGTGTTAAGCCCTTTGCCTGGCCTCCATCTAGATGTGGCATCCCCACCCACCCCTTCCAGGTAAAGGACATCCTGGAGGACCAGAAATGGATGTTCTTCCCGTTCATACATGAATGCGTATGGAGACATTATTCTTTGACCTGGGTGAAGAGAGCCATGTGCAGGAAGCCTCACATGGACACTATTCCACTTGTCTCCACTATCTTTGAAACTCTATAGAGACCTTTGCCTGGCAGCATAGAAAGACAACACATATAAGACCTGTCAGCCATGACCATTCACCCCGGAGGATGGAGGCTTGGAATCATGAGTTGGCTACTATCCATCAGCTGTGCCCCTGGGAGGCATCCACCTCCCTCCCTGCCTTCAACCCTGCCTCTGACTACAGCCGAAGGCACGGAATGAATGACAGCTCCACACCTTGCTGGGATCTCAATGATATGAGACCCATGATATGGAACAAACCTGCTGCAATGTGGGCTTCATCATGGAGAGGAGAACATACACAAGCATCTCTGACATCCAGTCACCTTATAATTATTAGGGTGTCCATTTAGTCGGCCAGTTGTTCTGACCTTGATCTCCACCCACCCAAAAAGACCCTCCTCTCACCTCGAGGGATCTCACTGACTGACGAATTGTGTGGTCAAGATCAGTCCCTTCCTGCTCCTCCTCTAACTGTGACTGTTCCTTCCCATCACCAGTACCCTGAGCTCTCCCCCACCAGGAGCCCACTGTGAACACTAATGACCCCACCATTTAAGGCACCCCCCAACACACCCCACCCCCCCCCCCCCACTTAACCGGGCACTCTCCCCACCCTTCACCTATAATCTTGCCTCCCCAGTCCAGCTTTCACTCCACTCTTCCACTCAACCCTCCTCATCTCCCCCCACCCCCTGCCGCCTCCACCCTTCACCTGCCTCCCTTGCCCAGCATTGGAGCAATATTTGCTAATGGCACTCGATATGAGTGAAATTATGCCACGCCCCCCCGAGAAGGAGAAAGCAACGTCTATGGGCCTCAAAGCTCGCCAGGTCCATGCCACTCATACACATTCGTAAAACTGAACGTTCTAAATTCCCACTGGCGGAGAACTTAATTTGGAGGCTGAACTTAATTCCGGCGAGGTAGCCTTTTAATGAACATGCATGAAATGCTAATGAATGCAAATGGGGTTCCCAACATTAATTGTCAGAAATCGGCCCACATTTAACCTGCCTTGAAAGTCGGGAGAGCAAAATTCCAACAGTTTATCCCGCTGTTGGGGAAACAGATGTTTTTTTGCCTCCCACCAAGTTCAGTGCCCCTGTTCACCACGATTCCTGCTGCTGGCGGGAGTGGAAAATTCTGCCCTATGTCTTTGTTTATAAAACCCAAGGTTGTATTTGCCTTATAAATTTGTGCGCATATGAAAAGAGTTAACCCCCAGGTCCCTCTGCTTCTGCACCCCATTTAGATCTGTATCCTTTATATATCACCTCTCCTCATTCTTTCCCTCAAACTGTATCACTTCACATTTCTCTACATTAAATTTTATCTCCCACACTTCCACCCCTTCTAACAGCCTCTCTATGTCCCGTTGAAGTTGACCACTATCCTCCTCACAGTTCACAATAGTTCCAAATTTTTGTTTCATCTGCAGAATTTGAAACTCTGCCCTGTGCACTCAAGTCTAGGTCATTCATATAGATCAAGGAAAGCTGTGGTCCTAGTACCGACTTTCGGGAAGCTGCACTGTATAACTTTCCTCCAGTCCAATAAACAACTGTTCACTACTTTGCCCTGTTTGCTATCAATCAGCCAACTCCTTAACCATGTTGCAACCGCAGACTGGGTGACCGCTCTGCAGAACGCCTTCGGTCTGTCTGCAAGCATGACCCAGACCTCCCTGTCGCTTGCCATTTCAACACTCCACCCTGCTCTCATGCCCACGTGTCCATCCTTGGCCTGCTGCATTGTTCCAGTGAAGCTCAACGCAAACTGGAGGAACAGCACCTCATCTTTTGACTACACACTTTACAGCCTTCCAGACTGAATGTTGAGTTCCACAATTTTAGATCATGAACACTCTCCTCCATCCCCACCCCCTTTCCGATCCCCCCCTTTTTTTCCAATAATTTATATAGATTTTTCTTTTCCCACCTATTTCCATTATTTTTAAATGTATTTCCATCCATTGTTTTATCTCTACCTTTTAGCCTATTTCGATCCCTTCACCCCACCCCTACTAGGGCTATCTGTACCTTGCTTGCCCTGCTTTCTACCCTTAATTAGCACATTCCTAAGATAATATCACCACCTTCAACACCTCTTTGTCCTTTAGTCTGTGACATCTTTTGGCTATCTCCACCTATCACTGGCCCTCTATCCAGCTCTACCTGTCCCCACCCCCCCCCACCCCCCACACCACCCTGGGACACCACCACCCCCCCCACCACCAGCTTATATTTCACTTCTTTTCTATTTTTACTTGGTTCTGTTGAAGAGTCATATGGACTCGAAATGTTAACTGTGCTCCTCTCCGCAGATGCTGTCAGACCTGCTGAGTTTTTCCAGGTATTTTTATTTTTGTTTTGCGAGTCACTTTTATTTTATGAAGTTAGTCAAACATAAATTTGTTTTAACAAACCAGTAATGATTGTCATTTATTAATTCATGTTCTTCCAAGTGACAGTTCACTTTGGCTGGGTTTGTGGAGCTCGATTTTACAGGGTGGTTTGGGGTGGGGGGGGTGTGGTGTTGTGGACTACTTGCCCTCAGAACAAAAACCAGCTGGCAGCCGACACACCTGGAAGAGGCCCGATTGGCCAGTAGCTCTACGGTCCCAGCAGTGGCAGAGCTCAGTAGTGGGTGCTGCCGGGACCGCAAGGAGGAGCAGGGAGAAGAGCGATGGCTGCCAAAGACAGAGAGAAATCCTGGGCTTTTGGGGCAGAGAAGGATGCAAGAGCTCAAGGAGGTTGGGAGAGCGGGATGGGGAAGGTGGAATGTTGGACCAGATTTTGGGGGACAGGCTGTGAGTAATGAAGATGAGGGGGGGGGGTGACATCTTGTGGAGGGGGTGTGCCGCTGATGCATACAGGCACCCCCAAATGACATGTGCTCCCCTACCTGCCTGCCTTTTTTCAACTTGGACTCAAAACAAGCTTGCCCACCTGCCTCCACCATCCGTGTTATGGCATGAGCAGTGTAATATCCTGGCCAATTGACTTGGTTACAAGCTCATTTGACTTTAATTGTTTATTGTAATAAGGTGAGCCTGCTGCCGAATTTATCACCCACATCTGAAATTTGGCTACCTGACCTGCAGTTATCCAGTTTCTCTCTCTCCCCATTTTAAACAGGGCTGTAACGTTTTCACCCCTCTAGTCCTCTGACACCACTTCGATGCCAAAGGACAATTGAAAAATTGTGATCAAAACTTCTACTATTTCTATCCTTAGTTCTCTCAGCAGCCTGAGATGTATCCCCTCTGGACTGAGTGATTTTTTTTTTTTGCTTTGAGCTTTGTATTTAACCATTTTATCTCATCCAATTTCTCTATTATCTCCTGCTTTACTGAGCATTCTTTAATTAAAACAAATGCCAGGTATTCATTAAGTACATCAGCCACGCCGACTGCCTCCACAAGGTTTCTTTTTAAGTCTGTTATTGGCCCCAACTTTCCTTTGATTATCCTTTTATTCTTTATATGTTATTAGAAGACTTTAGGATTCCCTTTTATGTTACCAACTACTCTTTCCTCTTGCAATCTCTTTGCCCTACTCATTTGCTTTGTCAGTTTTCATCTGCACTTTCTGTAATCACTTGCATCTCAACTGTATGATGAACCAGATATGTATCATGTTTTTCTGTTTCACTTTAGTTTCAATTTCTTTAATCATCCAGGGAACTCAAACTTTGCATGCCACTCCTTTCCACACTCTTAGCAAGAATCAGGAGGAGCAGAAGTGTCCTTCTGACTTCATGGTTGTCCTGACCATTCCACCATTGCCCTTTCTAACATCACTGCTGAGAAAGAATTTCAGGTCTGTTGATGATGAAGTTGGCGACCCCGCAATCAGCATCATCAAATGAGCAAGTTGCCTGTAGAAGCAACACAAGTGTTGGCAGCTCATGCAAAGAAGTTACTAAGGCATGATGCTGACTTTAATGCCGAGCCTGGGCCTTCCAGTTGTGATGGATGCTGCCTGTGGGTCCAGAAGAATTTCCACCCCATAATTTCAATACTACCATAAAGAAATGACAGATTCTTGATTGGCAACAATTGCACGTGCACCATTCTAGTAGATTCTCCTTCCTATTGTCACACCAAGCTTCTGTTCACAATATAATTTCACTGGAGTTTTTCTGTGCAGCACTTTTAATCCTAGAGTGATTGATTATTAAGCCAACTAACAAACAGACAAAGATGACAAAGAAAGATTTTTTAGAGTTGCACTTTTATTTCTACAGGCAGAGGTACCTTTATAAAATTATGTTACAAAGAAATACACATTTTGTGGGTTTCTTCTTTGGACCATTTCAATATCATCTACTCTTCAGCGGCAGACTAATGAATAAAAAGAAAATGCAAATGGTTAAGTCAATACAATGAAAAGATTGCTTTTAAAATATTATTTATATTCTGACAAACAATGGAAATCATTACCAATACTTTTAGTTAATGTTTCTTAAGCTCCATTATTGATGCAATTTTAAAATCAGTTGCATCTAATGTACCTTCACACTTATGTCACGGCTTTTACTTCTAAGTTTGTTGACTTGAGACTCTGCAATGTCAGCACGTTCCTCGGCTTCCTCCAGTTCATGCTGCACCTTCCTGAACTTGGATAGGTGAATATTGGCCTGTTCCTCCTAAAGGGGAAACAGTAGAAGAAATAATCAGATTACAGGTTAGAATGTTGACCGCAGGAGAATGTAACTGTTCACTAGGATAATAGAAGTGTGAATCATTCACAAATGTTTTGACAAAAGAGATTGTGTGTTTGGAGTGGTGACCATCAGTTCCAATTCTGTGATCCACAAATTTTGATATCTGTCGTCCAACTATTCACAAGCTACACCACCTTTTTATTCTTTGTGAGGTAAGACTGAATCATGAATTAGTTTATCACATTGTTCTTATATATCTGAGACCTGAATTTGAATCCAGCCTAGATTGGATGAAAGTCTCTGTGCACTGATAGGGCATTACTTTGTGCAGTGTGTTTCAATATTTTCTTTATATCTGGGACTTCAGTCTACATGTTGACAAAGGAGAACATTTTCACTTTCTGAACTGCCTTATGACTTTTTACAGCTCTTTATTAGTATGTTCAATGCTTGGCTTACATCTCAAAAACAGGCACAATGCAGTCTAATTTCTGCGCCAAAATATTCCCATATGGTTGCAAAACAACATATGAAGTAGGTAATGAAGTAGGTGAAACTTCATAATTAGTTTTACAAGTTCCAAAAGAAATGCATTTGGAGTCTGGATTATAGAAAATGCAATCCTGATATTCAAAAAAGTGAAACATGAATCAGGAAATTATAATCTGACTCTACTGGGAAAAATGCTCGAGGGCATTGCACAGTGCTGTCCCCCAAAGAACAATAGGTCAAACCCCCACTCATTTCTAGAATTCTTTGAAAATATGGTGGATGAAGGTTACCCATTGGATTTCAGGAACCATGTGTAAATCTTTAAAACTCCAAGTCCAAGGGAAAACAACAAATTTGCCAGGTAAACTAAAAATTTCCTTGACAGTAGAGAGTTGAAGATGAAAATAAATGGAAGAGCACAGTCATGTGTGATTTCTGATCTGAATGCCATGTTCAAGGTTTCTTCTGGTCACAATGGTGTTGTAGTCAGATGACAAATATAAAAGGATATTAAATGCAATCACATCCAGGCCAATTAGCTTCAATATGCAATGGCACAATGAAAGGTAAAAAATTTCAATTAGATTAATATTTCACTGAAAGCATCTCCTGCTCAGTCTTACATTGTTAACAAAGAAGTAATAAAATTCTGAGAAATGTCTCAAATCATTTGAGTATAATAAAATTATTGTAATCTTTTATTGATGGTGAACCCATAATCAATATACTGTGCAATTTTTAGGTACCTTATTTCCAGAAAGTTTGGATGCATTTGACAATTCAGTTGATAATGACAGCAATGATTCTTTCCTTAATTCTGGGTTCAGAGACTAAGTAATGATTGAAGTTTACAAAGCTGAATATGTTCTTCTTGAACAAGATAGGATATGTAAATCAGTGAAAGGAGATGGCCTGATAAACTCAATGACCTACTATGTTTTCTGTATGAACAATTTTTTTGATATTCCTGACTTTCCTTTAGTGTGGATTGCATGAGTTCTTTACACTACAGAAAAAAATCTTGAATATTTGAAGTCTGTGGGCAGAATTTTACACCGGCCGGATTTTACGATCCCATCGTGGTCAATGGACTGTTGAATGGCTCACCACATTTCATGACACCACTCCCACAGAGATGGGGCCGTAAAACTTTAGCTTTATAAAATAATTTTTAAAAAAACATCTTGAAGGGTAAATTCAACTACAGTCCTAGTTACTTACAGTCTCCTCGCATTGCCGCTTGTAGGCCTTAACTTTCAGCTGCAGCTTGTCAACTAAATCCTGTAGTCTCAGAACATTTTTCTTGTCTTCTTCTGTCTAAATGATGCAAAAGAGGGAACAGTTATATTGTAAAAGTAATGATTACTACTAATTCCCACAATGACGTTCCTACTCCAAATAATGAACTTCTAAATACCTGGTAAGACAGTTCCTTGACTCTCCTTTCATATTTGCGGACACCTTTGACAGCATCAGTGCTTCGTTTCTGCTCAGCTTCCAGTTCATTTTCCAGCTCGCGCACCTAAACCAGTCACCAAATGGCATTAATTATTTTACATCCATGCAAGATTCATACTCCCGCTAAATTATGATTCTTGTTTTGTTGCTAAAACCTCAACTTCTTCGGCAAGCAGCATACAATAGTACAATCTTGTCGCTTACCCTAGCCTCCAGTTTCTGGAGTTGTTTCTTTCCTCCTTTCATTGCCAGCTGCTCAGCCTCATCCAGGCGGTGCTGCAGGTCCTTCACTGTCTGCTCAAGATTCTTCTTCATTCGTTCAAGGTGGGCACTGGTATCCTGTTCCTTCTTCAGCTCTTCAGCCATCATGGCAGCCTTGTAACCGTGAGGTAATGGGGCAAATCATTATTCACGCTTAAACTTGAAAAAGTACGAAGATAGCAACCGAAGTAAGACAAATCACCATTTGTGAAAATATAAATAAATAATTTAACTTCTGGCTTACATCTGTGATAGCCTTCTTTGCTTTTTCTTCAGCATTCCTTGATTCCTGAATTATATCTTCCATTTCAGTTTGGAGATGATTCAGGTCAGCATCCAGCTTCTTCTTGGTGTTGATGAGACTTGTGTTCTGCAGGAAAAATCAGTTTGTAAGAACTTGTTTTGTAGGATGTGTAAACTGCAAAAATAAAAAAGCTGCTGCCTCACTAATAACCCCATGGTTGGCAAATAGAAATCCAATTTAAAATTTACCATGGCTGTCTGCATTTTCCAGAGTTTGGGAATTAGACAATGAAAGGATGGCATGCGCTGCAGCCACCTGTCACTGATGTTCCTTCACACTAGCCGGCCAGGCTGCCCAGTTAATTGGGTTCCAGGTGGGAAATGGATCTAACAATGTTAATGAGATCCTGCCATTAACTTCAACAGAACCACCCCACCCAGCTTCCTCGGCGATCTTAGGCCTCCCCACATCCTTCCCAGGTTCAAACTGACATTAGTGTGTAGACAAACCTGAGAGTGCAGCAGCTGTACTCTCTCAGTGACATCAACAAGCTCTTGTTCAGCAATTTTGCGAGATCTATCTGTCTGTTCCAGTGCTGCCCTTATTTCTTCAATCTCAGCCTGCTGCAAGCCACTCCTGCGCTCAACCATGGCCAATTGCTCCTTCAAGTCTTCCTGGCTTCTGAGAGCATCATCCAGGTGTAACTGGGTATCCTGTTTACATGGCAGAAATACGATGAAAGCAGATATCCAGTAAACTGTAATATTTACATCATATTAACATAAATTAATAATAAGCTTTTTTAGTAAACTCTTAAGTAGTTTGACTATTCTAAAGCTGGTAGTTAGACAGATGCATTATATTTACTTTATTGACAGATGATCACACAATATTTAGAAGTAGATTAAAATTAACAATAAGTCAAAAATAAAAGCATTATTGAACAGACCTTTAATTGAACCTGCAAGTTTCTGAGATGTTTCTGAGCTTCTGAAGCTTGACGGTTTGCATGTCCCAACTGAATCTCCATTTCATTCAGATCACCTTCCATTTTCTTTTTGATTCTTAAAGCATCATTTCTACTCCTGACTTCTGCATCCAAGGTACTTTGCATTGTTTCTACAACTCTCTGGTGGTTCCTCTTCAGCTGATCAATCTCCTCATCTTTCTCTGCTATTTTCCTGTCAATTTCAGATTTGATCTGGTTTATTTCTAGTTGAATACGGAGGATTTTGCTCTCTTCATGTTCCAGAGAGGCCTATAATTTTAAAACATTTCACACAGTTAAAGTTATAAAAGCTGCTTGTACTCTCTGATACTAGTGTGCATTAAATTCATCTACCCTTCTAGACTATTACATTATTGGAACATAGAAACATAGGAATGGGAAGTCATTTAACCCCTGGAGCCTGTTCTGCCATTCAACGATATTATGATTAATCTGTGACCTAACTCCATATATCTGCCTTTGCCACATATCCCTTATGACCTTTAGTTCATAAATATTTATCAGTTTCAGATTTAAAATTAACAATTGATCCAGCATCAATTGCCATTTGCAGAAGAGATTTCCAAACTTCTATCACCTTTTGTGTTTAGATGTTACTTGATGATCAACTACCTAAGAAAGCTGGCTGTACTTAAAGTTGGTAAGCCACCAGGACCAGATCAGATGCATTCAAGGATACTGAAACAAACAAGGGTCAAAATTGTAGAAGCACTGGCAATAATCTTCCAATCCTCCTTAGATCCTGGATAGTGCTTGAGGACTGAAGAATTGCAAATTATAATTACAAAATTCATTGTTTAAAAAATGGTGCAAGGAAACTCCATAAACTACAGGCCAGTTAGTTTAACCTGGGTGGTGGAACGTCTTTAAAAAATGATAATCTGTGACAAAATTAATAGTCACTTGGGCAAGTATGGATTTTTTAAAGGAAAAGTGTTTAAGAAACTTGATTAAGTTTTGCAATGAGGTAACAGGTTGATGAGGGTAATGCAGTTGATGTGCTGTACATGGATTTCAAAAGGTGTTTGATAAAGTGCCATATAACTTGGGAGTATTGTGAACTGTGAAGAGGATAGTGAAAGACTTCAAGGGGACATAGACAGGCTGGTGTAAGGGGCGGATATGTGGCAGATGAAACATAATGTAGAGAAGTGTGAAGTGATACATTTTGGTAGGAAGAACAAGGAGGGTCATTATAAAATAAAAGATACAATTCTAAAAGGATTGCAGGAGCAGAGGGATCTGGGGCATATGTACACAAAGCATTGAAGGTGGCAGGCAAGTTGAGAAAGTGATTAAAAAGGCATATGGGATTCTGGGCTTTATAAGTAGAAGCAAGGATGTTACACTATGAAATACTGGTTTGGTCTCAGTTGGAATATTGCATCTAATTCTGGGCATCAAACTTTAGGAAGGATATGAAGACATTACAGAGAGTGCAGAAAAGAGTTAGAAGGATGGTTCCAGGGATGAGGAACTTCAGTTACATGGATGTATTGGAGAAGATGGGCAGTTCTCGTTAGAGAAAAGGCTATGAGGGGATTTAAAATAAATGTTCAAAAACATGAGGGGTCTGGACAGAGTAGATAGGAAGAAAATTGGTGGAAGGGTAGAGAATCGGGTGGGCATCAATTTAAATTGACTGACTAAAGATGGCATGAGAAAAAACTTTTTCACATAGAGAGTGGTGCTTAGGATCTGGAATACCCTGCATGAGAATATGGTGGAGACTGATTCAACTGTGGCTTTCAAAAGGCTTTCAATTTATCTGATGACAAAAATTTGCAGAGCTACAGGGAAAGGCTGGGGGAAGTGGGACTGACTGGGTTGCTCTTGCAGAGAGCTGGCATGGACACACAGTTGCCGAATGGCGTGCTTCTGTGCTGTACCCATTCTATGATTCTGTGCTTCTTTGATTTATGATTGTAATTGAACGTTAGCTTCCTAACATCAGTTTGCAAAAGTAAAAGTTGTGTAACTTGAGTTTTAAAAATGCATTTTGCAAAATGCATTTCAAAAACAGAAAACCATTTACCTGGTTCAGAGTTATGCTGTGTATAAATCCATCGGTTTATCTGTTAAGCTGAATGTAAAGAAAAACTATGCTTTGGAATGATCGTCCATAAATTACACTCAGTGGACACCATTTAGTGTGTTCTCTTTCAACTGATGACTTTTAGATCTTTCAATCAATTTTAATGCATGAGACAAGTGTTGCAACTCTTAGTCTATTTGATAAACACCATTATTCACAATTTCTATTATGTAAAGGTAAAAAAAATCATTAGTTTTACCTCTGCTTCCTCCAGAGCTGTCTGAATCTCACTCTTCTCCTGCTCAGCTGTCTTCTTTGCCTTTTCTATCTCGTGAAGGGCCTTGCCGCTTTCAGCCAGGTGCTCAGTCAGATCAGAGATCTCCTCTAGTTTATGAAAAAAAATTGCAAATTATACCTATTTTTGTGGTGATAAAACTAAAGTTACCAAAGCAATAAAAGGTTATACTCATGATGTGAGACTGATTCCTGAAGAGTTCAAAGCACAGTGAGTAAGAATGGAATTTTACTATAAATTTTAACAGTTATCTACATTCGTAAATGTCTAAAATGATAAGAAAGGTTTAAGATTTACGCTGCAGATTCTTGTTTTCTCGTTTAAGAGTTTCAAGTTGTTCCAGAGACTCCTCATATGCATTCTTCATCTTGAAGACCTCAGTACTCAGGCTGCGCGACTCCTTCTGAGCTGCTTCCAGTTCAGCCTGGCTTTCCTCAAATTTCTGTTTCCAGTCTGCCAGGATCTGTAGTGGACAATTGCAAAAGTGGCAATTTAAAGTATGAAAATGCAGTTCCATACCAATGCTGATGTGAGAGTATGGCGGAGTGTGGAGTACAGACTGCAAGACTGGGACTAAACTTTGGGATGCAACTCATATTCTGCCTGTCACAAGAGAACTTGAAGCATGCGTGTTTAAATAGAAGCGCAAAGGTCTGCTTCTGAATGACTACATTTTATTAAGCAGAGCAGGGGATCAGCTTTCTTATGATACTAAAAAGGTTCAGTACTAAATTTTAAAATATCCAGGAATGACAATGCACAGGTTGAGTGCATTTAAAACTTGTTTTTAAACAATGCAAGAGAAGTAAGCATTTCAATCCCTTGGGCTGAATTTTCTGTTTGGTGAGGGGGGGCAGGGGCAGAGCAGGAGCGGGCCTGATCACCACACTGCCATTTTATGCAGGCGGGCCAATTAAGGCCTGCCTAGCGTAATGCCCAACTCCCAAGGAAAGCTGGAGTGGGCAGACGGCGGCAGGAGTGCATTGTCCGCCAGGTCCAATGGTGGCCCAGCAGCCGGTTTATCAGAAGCGCCGGCAGCCTTTGCAAGGCTTTGCAAGACTTTACAATGTCAAGTGGAAAGGCTCATCAGAGGGCTTCTGGCGAGCAGGCCAGTCTGGAGGGTAGACCAGCGGAGCAGGCCAGGCTGGAGGGTAGGGCGGAGGGCCAGTGTGCCCCTTGTTTCTCAGATGACTGCCTTGCTGCCCTCCTCGAGGAGGTGCTAGTTCCCCAGGATGGGAGGAGGAGGAGGCCCCCTCACATGACGAAATGAGCCTGGGAGGAGGTGGTGGAGGTGGTGAGCTCCCGTGACATGGTGCGGCGCACCTGGACCCAGTGTTGCAAGCGCTTCAACGACTTGTTGCGCTCTGGCAGGGTGAGTACTGTGTTGGCATTAGTCCCTTAACCCAGCAGGTTGGCTTATCCCCGCTGCTGCCCACCCACACACCCCTCCCCGCCTCCTCCTCTCCCCACCCCACCACCACCAACACCCCCCCCCCCCCACCCACCCCTAACGTCTTAGTATAGGGACTGCAGTGAATTATTGACGGTATTTGTCCTTTGCTGGATGGGCAAGCAGATATTGGCCATGCTGAGGTCAGCCTGAGAGGGTGATGAAGAGATGTGTATTGCCCCCGCAGCATGTGTTACACTGAATCCCACAAGACTGGTTTGGGGGCAACCTGGAGGAGCTGCACCAAGGCGCTGTGTTTGAACTCCAGAAGATGTCCAAGTCAGGGTGATGAGATGCTGGGAGGGGAGCTTCAAGGTGGCAAGGCAATGAACCATCTGCTGTGTTCTGCATTCCACGTGCTTGCGCCTCCTTGCTATGGAAGAATATACCATGTGGTGCCCAATGTGATGTAGGGGGTGTGGGGAACAGACCTAGCATCTTTGTGTGAGTGTTCGGCAGCTGCAGGGTGAGGAGGCTCTGGAGCCCTGATATCTCCCTCTCTGGTTGGGGTGGGCCGTGCGCAAAGAGAGTCCATGTGCAATTTTCACTAATCAATGCTCGTCTCTCATTTTCAGGAGAAGAATTCTCATAACGCGGCAGAGCGTGTGAGGGCTGGCAGTGGCCAGGCGCAGATCGCCATTCTTAGCCGCTTCGAGCAGGAGGCCCTGGATCTGGAGAGGCGCCGTGCACCCAGGTCCACTGGTGTTAGTGAGGCTGAGGTGCCACAGCCAGGTATTTATGCCCAACAGTGAGGTCAGCATTGTTCTCCCAACAGCCATAGCTGTGCTGAATGTTAATTGATTTAATTTTGCAACATGGCTTGACCATTGCTGATGGAAGGATGAGCGCATAATGATCTGAGGGACAGGAATGCACATTGACGTTGTCTCCACGTTAACTGATCCACTGTCCTTGTTCTTCCTTTCAGCATCATCGGAGCATGGCCAGGAGGAGGAGCAGCAAATGCCCCCTCTCACACCTGAGGGGCCTGAAGTCTCACCAGCGTCACACTATTTCTGCGAGGCAGGCACCAGCACAGATACTAGCTCCTCAGTGGGAATTCGAACATCAGCTAGTGTCCCGGGGCACAATGATGAGGGTACTTTACAGTTGCTGGAGGAACTAGCAGAGACAGAGTGCCCATGGAGCAAGCAGTCGGAGAACTGCGGGGGACCAGGCACATGCTCAGTCAGTACCTGATGATGTGCCTCTGGAGTCGTCCACGATGCAGCAGGTGCAGGAAATGCGGCAGGGTGTGCGGGAGCATCTGGGGTAGATACATGAGGCTATGCTTGGCTTAGTCTCCGTGGTGGAGGAGTCTACGCGGACGATTGCCGAAGCTATGAGCCTCATGTCCGAGTGCCATGCGTTCTCCATGGAGAGAGTGGCTACTCTCGTGGAGAGGCTCCTCCAGGAGACACATCAGGGCTTCCTGGGGATGAGCTCAGACCAGCAAGCCCTCACATCGGCATTGACCTCAGCTGGTCAGTGCCAGTGTGGGAGATGCTCTGGGCATCAACTTTCCCAGCTCGGTGCCCATCCATCCAGGGTGAGCAGGGAGGTCTGAAGTGACCTCATGTCGGCGCAGCAGCTGCCTGGCGTCTCTGCGGGCACCTCTCAGGGTTCTCCAGATGAGGGTGGCAGCTCCTCTGCCCCTCTCCCAGTGACCATTGCATCTGGTGAGGCTGCGACAACTGGGGAGATGCCAGCTGTGAAACTGGGTTGGACATTCAGCTTTACTAACAAGGCCCTTAGTGACTGTTGCTAACCTGGCAGATTTTGCACTTAGGTGTAAAGTATCGAGTTTATAGCCCAGGCTTGTCCTGGTGGTCCGTCTGTGGTGTGCTAGATGAAGGTTCGTTGGATTAAAGCCTCCCTGGTGTCCCTGCCACCCTGGAATATGCCCGGGTCAGCATCTACTCCCTCAGCATTTCCCTTGTGCATGCTCATCCTTGGACTCATTGCTGGACTCATCGTGTGCGGCCGCAGACACTGTGTCCAAATGTCATCGTCCACTGCATCCTCCCTTTCCATCCCAAGATTGTGAAGAGCGCAACATGCTACCACTACTACCAAGACACGATCTGGGGGGTACTGGAGTGCGCCCCTTGAGCTGTCCAGGCATCGGAAGCGCATCTTGAGAAGACCGATGGTTCTCTCCACCACAGCCCTTGTGGAGACGTGGCTCCTATTGTACCGCTGCTCAGCTTCTGTTCTTGGATGGCGGAGAGGAGTCATGAGCCACCTTCTGAGGGGATAGCCCTTGTCACCCTGCAGTCATCCATCAAGCTGGGCTGGAGCACTGAAGAGCCCTGGCACCTGGGAGTGTCTGAGGATGTAGGCATCGTGGGAGCTGCCTGGGTACCTTGCTCAGACTTGTAGAATCAGCATCCTGTGATCACACACTGTCTGCACGTTCATGGAGTGGAAGCCCTTCCTGTTGACAAAGGCACCGGGTTCACCTGCTGGGACCTTGATGGCCACATGTGTGCAGTCCATTGCACCCTGGATGCAGAGGAAGCCAGCAATGGCCGCGAAGCCTCTGGCTCACTGTGTCTGGCTTGCCTGGTCCCAACGGTAGTGGATAAAGGTCAATGCTCGTCTGAACAGAGCGTCTGTAACCTGCTTGACACAAGTGTGCACAGCTGATTGGGAGACACCACAAAGGTCACCCACTGACCCCTAGAAGGAGCCAGATGCATAGAAGTTGAGGGCACCTGTGACCTTCAGAGCCACTGGCATGGGGTGTCCACCCACTCAGCTAACGGAGATCTCAGGTCGTATCATCTGACAGATGTAGTTGACTGTCTCCCTTGAGAGAAGGAGCCTCCTTCGGCACTGCACCTCAAACATATTGAGGTAGCTGCTTCTCCGCCTGTATACCCTGGCAGCAAGATAGTGGCGTCTTCTGCAGCTCCTTCTGTCTTGGACTACCTCTTAGCCCTACTCCCCTTGTGCCTGCGCCTGTCCTCCCAAAGTTGGCTCCCCTGGAGGGTGAATGTGCACTCCTGGCCGCCTCCCCCTTCTAGCCCTCTGTTCCTCCTCAGAGGAGCTGTCTCCAGTGGACAGTTCAGTTCCCATTCCTGGGGTAAGGGAAGGTTTCCTGAAACTTGCAGGCCCAGGCACTGTAGAGTGCTGACCTGAAGGTTAAGAGTCCAGAAAAAGCTGGTATGCATTTTGAAGTACTGCAGATCACACAGGCATGCTTCAAAAACTTTCAAAAATAAATGCTCGACAGTGCACACTCACAGCCCAGTGAGCCCTTTTATCCTGTACGTGGATGAGGTTAATACAAATGCGTCCTACCCGCCTGCCCATCGCATCCGTGTGTTGAGCCGAAGATTGCACGGGTGCCGAAAATTCAGTGTCAATCGGTGCCTCAAGGGCCTTAACTGGCCCGTTAATTAATGGCGGGCGCGCACCGGACATCATCGCGCACCCACCCAGCGAAATATCACAATGGCACGTGGTGATGTCGGGATGCTCACCTGATGTCACTGCGCGTCATTTTATGTGCAGATGTGTGGGGCCTGCCCCCGCATGCCAAAGGGAAAATTCAGCCCCTTGAGTTTGTTCCACTATCTTATTAGATCATGGCTGATCTGTGCTTCAACTTAATATACCCCCTTTTCTCCATATCCCTTGATAATTTTACCCCAACAAAAATCTATCGATTTCAGGCATAAACATTTTGATTTGGACAGCGTCCACAAAACTTTGGGGGAAGAGAGAATTACACTCCAGACATTGTGAAACTTAAATGTTATTAGATGGTTTCCTGGATGGCCCTGTCCATTCAAGGATCTGATCTAATCCTAACATATGCCAGACTTGTGTCTATCTACAGCTGATTTTATTTAATATTAATATGAAATTGGTATTATAAATAGAATTATAGAGAAGGGAAAACAATAATAAACATAATTACCTTGTCAAAGTTCTTCTGCTTCTTGTCAAGAGCTGCTGCTGCTGAATTTGCCCTCTCCACATCTATCATAAGATCCTCCACTTCATTTTGCAATCTCTGTTTTGTCTTTTCTAATGAAGCACATTTGGAGTTCACAGCCTCAATGTGTTCCTCTGCATCCTGCAGTCGCTGAGCAAGCTTTTTCCTGATAAGTACAAAACCAAAGATGTTGCAAAGACATTATCTTAAAAAACATGTTGCATGACACCAAATTCTCATTTTATTAAAACATACTTGGCCTCCTCCAGTTCCTCCGTGCGCTGGATCGCATCTGTTTCATATTTTGTTCTCCACTGAGCGACTTCGCTGTTGGCCTTGGACATGCCACGTTGGAGCTCAGCCTTTGCCTCCTGTTCCTCTTCATATTGCTCACGGAGCAAATCACAGTCATGGCGGGCGGATTGCAGAGCATGTGCCAAGGCGCCCTTAGCCTGAAGTAATTACCAAGTTGGTGATAAAATAATGATTAATATACATGTGATTATTACCGTGTTAATAAACTTTGATACTTTGCTTGTGGACCCAATGACTAGAAATTCACCACCTCTAATGGTAGCATTTTAGTTCAATTACTGGACAATCACATCACAAAATGTAATTTTTATAATGCTGCCAATTGAAGAATTAAAATTGATTATATATTTTCTTATAAACAAATATGAATTAGTAACTTAAGTCATTTTGATACCTTTGTTTCTTCCTCCAGCTGTCTCTTGAGCTCCTCAACCTGTTGAGTATATCCTTGTTTACCTCTTGTAAGCTGAGACACCATGGCTTCTTTCTCCTCCAACTGGCGATTCAGTTCACCTGTAAATCAGAAGAGATTACAAGCAAAAAAAAAATCATAAAATAACACATTTTCTAGATACCAAAAAATAAATGGTCGTGCCACTGCTAAATACCATTTTCTGTTGTGAGACGTGCTCTATGAGTTGATAAATCATTGATCAAACGTTGATGCTCATCATGTTTGGTCTTCAGTTCGCTGACCTGGTCCTCAAGAGTCCGGGACACTTTCTCAAGGTTTGCCTGAAAGCAATATATAGAATTCTCAAAGGATGTGAGACCAAATGGACACCAACTATTAAGCATAACTATATGAAGGGATAGGTTTTAGCAATATTCAGAGCCATACCTTGTTTTTAGACACTGATTCCATATTGCTAGCAAGGTCATCAATTTCCATCTTCAGCTCACTCTTTTCCTTCTCAAGCTTCTGTTTCACACGTTGCAGGTTGTCAATTTGTTCCCCAAGCTCTGCGACACTATCAGCCTGTTTCTTACGAAGAGCAGCAGCCGTGGCTTCATGCTGTAGGGTGGATTCTTCCAGATCGCGACGCATCTTCTGAAATTCTGCTTCCCGTTTCTTATTCATTTCAATCTGTGCTGCAGTTGCACCGCCAGCTTCTTCTAGTCGTTCACTGATCTCCTCAAGTTCCCGGGAAAGATCAGCCCTTTGTTTCTCAGTCTTGGCACGAGAGGCACGTTCAGCTTCAATTTCTTCTTCAAGCTCTTCAATACGGGCCTAAAATAAATATTCATTGATTATAATCTTAGAAAAAGTAATACAGTTCATGAACATAACCTTTACAAAGGAAGCATCGATAATTTTACTGGACACATAAATCACCTGTAATTCTTTGATCTTTTTCTGCAGTTGGGAAGCCAAAGCCTGCTCATCTTCAACTTTGCTTTGAAGTTGGCTGATTTCAAATTCCTTCCTTTAATAATGAGTGAAAAATTAAACTACATCAATCAATTATGAAACTTCTGTGTTATTAATGAACTCACAGCAGAAAGGTTTTTTGCTGACATGCTTGACTAGGTAATATTTAAAATGCAACCTTAATCCCTGATTAACACAATATTACTCCCAATGAATGACCCTCTTGTTTGAACAGTGACATTAGCCTACATACACTAATTCGATGACTAATGTTTCATAAGATCATGCTAATTAATGGAAATTCCCTGTCAATGTCTCCAATAATCTAATCAATAGGACAGATGAGTTAAGAATTCCAGCAAAGGAATGTGCACAAAAAGTAAGCTAAATACTGACTTTTTCAGCTTCTCATCCAGTTGCTGCTTCTCATTCTCCAAATCCATTATGGTTTCTTGTGACAACTTCAAGTCACCTTCAAGCTTCCTCTTAGAGCGTTCAAGATCCATGCGAAGTTTTTTCTCCTGCTCTAGAGAACCTTCAAGCTTTTGAATGAGAAATGAACTTTTATTAGAATTTGCATCAATCTCAGTATCCTCAAACCCATTTGACCTAGTTGTGTTTAGGAACACTTACATCATCAACTTGTTGCTCCAGCTTAGTCTTTGCTTTGGTCAGAGTGTTGACTTTGTCCTCCTCTGCCTGAAGGTCATCCAAAGTCTGTTGATGGGCCTCTTGGAGGGCTTTCTTTTCCTTAGTTACTTTAACGATACTTTCATCAAGACTAGCCATCTCTTCAGTGAGGTTTTTAACCTTCATTCATCAAATATAAAACATACAGAAGCATTTCATGAGCATAATAAACAGTTGTGAACATTCTGCCATGGGTTATGGATCGATAATACATTTAAAAAATCATCTATTCATACCTTGTTCTCAGTGGCATGTTTTTCTTTTTCAACTTTGGCTAAAGTGAGTTCCAAGTCATCAATATCTTTCTTCAGTTCTGAACACTCGTCCTCCAGTTTTCTCTTCTTAGCTGTAAGTTCAGCATTTATCTCTTCTTCATCTTCCAATCTTTCATTAGTTTCTTTCACTTTAGCCTCCAGTTGAATTTTATTTTTAATTAATCCTTCACATCTTTCTTCTGCATCTGCCAGAGTTTCACTTTCCTGCACAAAAGTGATACAGTTAATTATAACAGGCAATGTTTTTATATAGAGATAAAAACAAATATAAAAACAAAAAACTGCGGATACTGGAAATCCAAAACAAAAACACAATTACCTGGAAAAACTCAGCAGGTCTGGCAGCATCGGTGGAGAAGAATAAAGTTGACGTTTCGAGTCAACTCTGTTCTGCTGAAGGGCCATGAGGACTCGAAACGTCAACTTTATTCTTCTCCGCCGATGCTGCCAGACCTGCTGAGTTTTTCCAGGTAATTCTGTTTTTGTTTTCAATGTTTTTATATGTTGTATACAAATTTACTATATTAAAATGATAAACATTGGTACCGCTTGGACTTGGAGTTGCAGATCATTCTTTTCCTGTACAATAGCCACCATTTTCTCTTCTAATTCTTTCCTCCGTGCTTCAGATTTGACAAGCGCCTCCTTAGTTTTCTCAAACTCATCTTTCATATTCGCCATTTCCTTCTCAGTTTCAGCACTCTTCAGAAGAGGTTTGATCTTGAAATACAATTGCATCCATGGCCAGTGTTTGACATTTGTGAAGGAACGGATGTTGTACTGCAGAGTGTACAGTGCTTCCCTGTAGAATACAGATAGGGGAGCACAGTCCATAACAATCATTTTATAGATTTTGCATCAGAAGAAACTCGTGTATTATATAAAATATATTTTTCTGAAAAAATTATTTTTGATGTTCATATGTAATGATGTTTACCTCCTTTCCATCATTTTCTTAAATTCAACTCGCATTAAGTATCCACGGCACATAGCCTGTGTGCGGGTAATGAGTTGTGCCAACTTTTCATCTCTCATCTCTTCAAGTGTACCCAAAAGACCAGCCTTGAAGAACACCTTAAACAATAGCACAAGTTTTTGTTTTAATTTATTAAATATTCGACATGGAAAATAAGTTACTAGTTACTGGATTGGACACTAGAAAATAATTTAGCCTGTCCTTTCCACTTTTTGCCATTGTATTGTCCCTATCTCATATAGCTCTGTGTGTGCAGTGGGGAGAGGCATGGTTCTCAAACTAAGTTGAAAACTGAGCTTCCCTTAGGGGACATTGTTAAGTTTTATCAGCCCATCCATTTCACACTGAAAAAGTTAAGTTTGAAGTTCTCTTACCTTAGTGTGTCCAAACTTGTACTGTGTATGATCTACATCAATAGATCCCAGTAGCTTCTCAGAAGCCTTCTTGCTATCAATGAATTGGCCTTCAGGAATGGCACTTGCATTAAGAATCCTGTATCTGTTGTATTAAAAATATATATATGTTAGTTTCCTCCCCTATTTCAGCCACATATATACTCATCATTTTGATGTGACAAAAACCGATGTGTAGTTTTTGAGATTAATTACCTTTGCTTGAAGTCACCATAGACGATCCTGCTTGGGAATCCCTTTCTGCAGATTCTAATACCCTCCAGCACACCATTGCACCTAAGCTGGTGTATGACAAGGGAGTTCTCCATAGCACCTGATGGGTGTAACATAACAATTATCAACAGAATAAGGAGGGTGAACGTTTTCATGACCTTCTGTTCATTTTAAAAACAGACATTTGCAATCATTACAAATTTTACAGGTGATTTATTTTTTCCATAAGAAAACAAGGCATTATTTCACATAGTGTAGTGTATAGGTAGGGAATGACACTTGCCTGGTGTCTTTGTCTCATTCGGGATTAAACAGCGCACAAAATGTGGATGTGTAGTTCTCAGGTTAGCCATCAGCTTGCCTAAGTTTTCCTATGAGGTGAACAAGAAAGTAATATTGATCTCCAGTTTTGTTCCATGGTATTAACAACAACAATAAAAGACTGACCTACTCATTAATCATATTTAACACACTTGACTAATGTTTTGCTCCCTCACTCAAATTTATTAACACTTAGTTCATTACATATTGTAAATGTACATGTCAGAGAAAATCATACCCTAAACAGAGCAGATACTGTCTGGAAGGAAGAGCCCTTCTTTTTGCCACCTTTCTTGGCTCCAGCTTCTGTTATAAAGAAGCAACAAATATGTTTGTTTTAAACTGATTAGAAAACAGAAGAATACAATGTTAACAAAAAGGAATATTCATATTTGAGTGTAACAGAATTTTACCTTCAGCGGTTACAGCATAAAGATGACCCAGTAGTTTCACTGATGATTTCTGGAATAGTCCAGTTACAGTTTCATTCAGGGGGTCCTTGTTCTTGTCCAGCCAGCCAGAAATGTTGTAATCCACAGTGCCAGCATAATGGACCAGTGAGAAGTGAGCTTCAGCCTTTCCTTTGGCAGGCTTGGGTTTCTGGAAGTTGTTTGACTTACCAAGATGCTGATCATACAGTTTATTCTTGAAAGAAGTGTCAGAGGCCTTGGGGAACATGCACTCTTCCTCCAGGATTGAGAAGATACCCATGGGCTGGGGTAATGACAAAGTTTATTACCATTGAGACATTGGAACTGATAAAATGATGTCTATATAAATGTATTTCAATTCTAATTAATGTTTTGTGTGATGTTACTGACCTTCTCAATGAGTTCAATGCAAGCAGCCAGGTCCATACCAAAGTCAATGAATTCCCATTCAATTCCTTCCTTCTTGTACTCTTCTTGTTCCAGAACAAACATGTGATGGTTGAAGAACTGCTGCAGTTTCTCATTAGTGAAGTTGATACATAACTGTTCCAAGCTGTTGAACTGAATATTTAGAGCAATTTAATGTCTTATTTAATCATTGGATTGCCTTTTCAGTGCTGTTAATCTTAAATAATTTATTCTGTTGATATTTATGTTTCTGATTCTTACATCAAAAATTTCGAACCCAGCAATATCCAGCACACCAATGAAAAACTGTCTGGCCTGCTTTGTGTCCAATTGCTGATTGATACGGACAACCATCCACAAGAACATTTTCTCAAAAATTGATTTGGAAAGGGCACCAACCGCATTGTAGACCTGAAAGAATACAATATCATTTTAGCCAAAAGCAGCACCTTAAATTAAATGTATTAAACACTAACAGAAATGCAAAATATTGCAGATGCTGGAAATCTGAAATAAAAACTGGAAATATTCAGCCGGTCAGGTATAATATGTGCAGAGAAAACAAAGGTCAACAATTCAGGTCAATGACTTTTCATTACATCTTCTGAAAGGTCATTGGCATGAATCATTAACTCTTGTTTCTCTCTCCACAGTTGCCACACAATCTGCTGAACATTTCCAGCATTTTCTGGTCTTATTTTAAACAATATAAATATTCACACACCCGTATTATTTTGCTAGAATTCTTGGAAACTGTACCTGCTGAACAGTTTGACCTTTGGTCACAAATTCATTGCCAACCTTCACCCTTGGATAACATAAAGCCTTTAGCAAATCTGCAGAGTTGAGGCCGGTCAGGTAAGCAACTTTGTCGCCATCTAACAAAATATAAAGGAGAATTTGATTTTATTTGTGTCTAACATACAATTTGTATTTGGAATACTGTTGTGCAATAGACACAGATAAATAATATTTTCTTTTGTTTAATTAAGGGACCTTATATATAGGTTAACCTTGAGATCAGCACCCACCCTTTCTCAATGCAATATTCTGGACAGTAATGCTACACAGATGTCAGCAAGATAAAAGCAAATAATTGTTACAATCCTCCAGAATATCTGTGTTCCTCCAATTCTGGCCTCATGATTATCCTTGATTTTAATCACTACACCATTGTCAGTAGTGCCTTCAGCTGGGCCCTAACCTTTAGAATTTCCTCCTTAAACCTCTTTGTCTCTCTCTTGCTCACTTTCTTTCTTTGAGAGGCTCGATAAAACCCATCACTTTGAACAAGATTTTGGTCAAGTGCCCTCAATCTCCTTATGGAACTCTGGGTTGAATGTTGTTTGGTAATGCTCCTCTGAAGGACCTTGGGATGTTTTATTGTGTAATTGCTACTGTATAAATACAAATTGTTGTTATATTTCTTTTTATGCAGGGTAAATGGGATTTAGAAGTTGGTTTCAGTTAGATGTGACTTGAAAAGAATTCCTTCTGTTATTTGTCAGGGGTTAGCCAAACTATCAGCTATCCTGAATCATTCACGTTTTCAAATGGGAGCTGGTAATTTCTTGTCACCAGCATATGTGTGCAGAAACCAATGAGGTCAATGCTGGTGGACAACAATCAAAATTGTTCGGAGGAAACCCAAACCAGGGTAGTCAGTTTTCATTCAACAGGACCACTCTCTCCAACTTACAGAAATAATGGTATGACATTGCAGGGTAGAAATATCAAAGAAAAGTCTCAAAGATTTTAGCTTGGAGATACAACACGTTTGTTGGCAAGTAGTGCTCAGCATGTTGTAACTGGTTAGAGGGGCAGTGGTCTCTATTTCTGCTGACCCAAATACTACACCACAAGCGAACAAATTACTAGAGTAAGACAGAAGATGCAGGAAGTGCAATCCAGACTTAACAATAATTCCATGAGTGATATAGTTCCAAAATATTACAAAACAACTTGCGTATAGTTTAGACTGTAAATTGAAATAAACTGCACTTGATTGATTCATATATTATTTTGAATTTATAAATCCTAGTAAATATAGTAGCGAAGGGAGACATGT
Organism: Carcharodon carcharias; assembly: GCF_017639515.1. NCBI lineage: Eukaryota > Metazoa > Chordata > Chondrichthyes > Lamniformes > Lamnidae > Carcharodon > Carcharodon carcharias. The sequence goes on from NC_054488.1 coordinate 14,143,687, forward strand.
GAAAATGTTACCTTCTGTGCCATCAGGCTCGGCTTGCTCCTCGCGCGGTTTTTGCTTGAATTTCATGTTACCAAAGTGCATTACTGCACCAGTGAGTTTGTAGATACCCCATTTCTCATCACTTTCGAAGCCCAGGATATCGATAGCACTCTTTAAATTCAAACAATTGGGTTACAATCTAACAAAAAGGCTCACATGCTTAAACTTTCTAAATTTACTATAAGTAAAACATCTCAGATTTCATAGAGTGATTCATATCATGAGGGGTCTGGTCAGAGTGGTTAGAGAGAAACAGTTACTACTCAGGAAAGGATCAAGAAACAGAGGGCACAAGATTTAAGATAATTGGCAAAAGAAGCAATGAAGACAAGAGGGGAAACATTTTCAGGCAGCCAGCGGTTAGCATCTGGAATCGCATGGCCTGAGAGTATGGTGGAGGCAGGTTCAATGGAGGCATTCAAAAGGGAATTAGACTGTTACCTAAAGAAGAAGAATGTACAGAGTTTCTGGGAGAAGGTGAGGAAATAGTGAATTGCTTATTTGGAGAGCTGGTGCAGACATGATGGGCTGAATGGCCACCCACTGCACTGCAACAATTCTTTGATTCTGAGATCTTCATGTTGCATCTTACACCTCAAAATTTTCTCACCTTTAACTTTCTTATTGATACTGTGGAAAAGCACGGCAGGCATAACTTTCCTTCATATTGTCCTTATTTTGTTACATTTCATATCATCTCCATTCTGGACACAATGATTTGAGAACAAAATGAGCTATAGGAGCTGGTTACCTAAATGCGCACATGCCTTAAGATCGATGAGTTGGAATAAGAAAATACAACTAAAGATGATACTTACATCAGTTGCTATCAATTCCTCCGTATCATCAATACTGCTGACACTAATCTCACCCTGGCTGATGAAGTGATAATCATAGGGGTTGGTGGTAATGAGACAAGCCTCTGCAGAAAGCAAAACAAATGTTCCGTCAGAAGAATTGTGATTAACCAAATGGAGGTTCCATGTTACCCAATTTAAAAGTCAGGCTTTCCCTCTTCCATTCAGCCAACATGTCAAATTCAGTTTTAAATCAACATTGGCCTGGTATTCACTGTACTAACACACCATTGAAACCACTATAGACAGGAAATATATTTATAAAATGTAAATCTGATAAAGTTGAAAGCAAAGTATGAAAATAATATCATTAAACTAGAAGTGATAATGAATGCAGCTTGGAACTGAATGTGTATCTGGGAGTTTGGTGAGTGAAGGAGTTAGGTGAAGAGGGGAAGGAGGTGCCCCTTTCCTTTTGATTTTTCACCCTGTAGGAATTGGTTCTTACTCTACTACAGGGAGAGAAACTAGCACTAGGGAAGTGGTACTGAGCAAATTGTTGGAGCTGTGGGCTGACAGTACCTGGTCCTGATGGACTTCATCCCAGGGTCTTAAAAGAAGTGGCTAGTGAGGTAGTTAATGTATTAGTTTTAATTTTCCAAAATTCCCTGGATTCGGGGAAGGTTCCAGTAGATTGGAAAATAGTGAATGTAACTCCTTTATTCAAAAAGGAGAGCAGAAAACCACAGGTCAGTTAGCTTAGCTTAGTCATAAGGAAAATGTTAGGGAGCTATTATTAAATATTTTATAGCAGGGCACTTGGAAAAATTCAAGGTAATCAGGCAGAGTCAACATGGTTTTGCGAAAGGGAAACCATGCTTAACCAGTTTAGTGGAGTCCTTTGAAGAAGTAGCATAAGCTGTGGATAAAGGAGGACCAGTGGATGTACTGTACTTCGATTTCCACAAGGCATTTGATGAAGTGCCACATCAAAGGTTATTGTGATAAATAAAAGTTCATGCTGTCAGGGGTATCATATTGGCTTGGATAGAAGGTTGGCAAGCTAACAGGAAAGAGAGGGTAGGCATAAATGGGTCTTTTTTCTGATTGGCGAGATGTAATGTGTGATGTGCCACAGGGATCAGTGCTGGGGCCTCAACTTTTCACAATTTGTATAAATGATTTGGATGAAGGGACCAAAGGTATGGTTGCTAAATTTGCTGATGACGCAAAGATAGGTAGGAAAGTAAGATGTTAAGAGGACATAAGGAGGCTATGCATGGAGGATAAGCATCTGGGCAAAGATCTAGCAAATGAGATATAATGTAGGAAAATGTAAAATTTTCCATTTTGGCAGGAAAAATAAAGAAGAAGCACATTAGCTAAATGGTGAGAAATTGCAGAGCTCTGAGATGCAGAGGGATCTAGGTGTCCTAGTGCATAAATCGCAAAAGACTAGTATGCAGGTACTGCAAGTCTTTAAGAAAGCTAATAGAATGTTATTATAAATGCAAAATACTGTGGATGTTGGAAATCTGAAACAAAAACAAAAATAGCTGGAAAAATTCAGCAGGTTTGACAGCATCTGTGGAGAGGACTACAGTTAACGTTTCGAATCTGTATGACTCTTCATCAGAACTAAGGAAAAATAGAAATGAGATGAAATATAAGCTGGTTGAGGGGGTTGGGACAAGTAGAACTGGATAGAGGGCCAGGGATAGGTGGAGGCAAAGAAGAGATTGCCAAAGATGTCATAGACAAAAGGACAAGGGGGTGTTGACGGTGGTGATATTAACAATGGAATGTGCTAATGGTGACATTAAGGGTAGAAAGCAGGATGACCAAGTGAGAGATAGCCCTAGTGGGGGTGGGGTAGGGAGAAGGGCTAAAAGGTGGAGATAAAACAATGAACGGAAATACATTTAAAAATAATAGGACAGAGTTCATGATCTGAAGTTGTTGAACACAATGTTAAGTCCGGAAGGCTGCAAAGTGCCTAATCGGAAGATGAGGTGCTGTTCCTTTTTCTTTTCCAACCTATTTATTATTTTTAAATGTACTTCCATTCATTGTTTTATCTCCACCTTTTAGCCCATTTCAATCCCTTCCCCCTACCTCACTGCCACTAGGGCCATCTGCCACTTGCTCGAGCTGCTTTCTATCCTTAATGTCGCCATTAGCACATTCCAAAGCTAATATCACCATCGTCAACACCTCTTTGTCTTTTGTCTATGACATCTTTGGCAATCTCTTCTTTGCCTCCACCTATCAATAGAATGTTATTGTTTGTTGTGAAGGGAATTAAATACAAAACTAGGGAGGTTATGCTTCAGTTATACAGGGTATTCGTGAGACCACATCTGAGGTATTGTGTACATTATTGGTCTCTTTATTTAAGGAAGGATGTAAATACATTGAAGCAGCTCAAAGCAGATTTACTAGACTATACCTACCTGGAATGGGTGGGTTGTCTTATGAGGAAAGGTTGGACAGGCTTGGCTTGTATCCGTGGGAGTTTAGAAGAGTAAGAGGCAGCTGGATTGACAGGGTGGATGTGGAGACGATGTTTCCTCTTGTGGGAGAATCTAGAACTAGGGGTCATTGTTTCAAAACAAGGGATTGCTCGTTTCAGGCAGAGATGAGAAGATTGTTTCCTCTTAGGGGGCTGAATCTTTGGAACTCTCTTCCTCAAAAGCCGGTGAAAGCAGAGTCTTATGAATATTTTTAAGGCAGAAGTAGATAGATTCTTGATAAGCAAGGAGATGAAAGATTATCGGGGTCGGTGGAAATATGGAGTTGAGGTTGCAATCAGAGAAGCCATGATCTTATTGAATGGCAGAGCAGGCTCAAGTGGCTTACTCCTGCTCCTAATTTGTACATTCATACATATGTTTGTATATTCACATAACAGCAGATTTTATTTAAACTGATCTATTTATAGGATGAGATTAAGGTATATTGCAAATATCAATGGGCTGGAATTAATCCTTCACACATTAGCAAAAAAGAATGAAGGTAGCGAAAACTTCCATCCTTACCAACAATTTCTGGTTTGTAGTTGGTCATCATCTGGTAGAAAATGTGGTAACTCCTTTCTGCTTTTAGCTGGAATGTTACTCTGGATTTTTCCAGTAGATCTAGAGAGAATGTACACATACAAATATCGATTCACTGAAGAACCAGTGTGTATATCCAAAAATTAAATTATGGCTGACATTTGCAAATCAAATTCTACCGAACTTACAGGTTTCAATATCAGCAGAAGACAGTTTCCCAGTGGTGCCGAAGTGAATTCTGATGAATTTACCCTGGAATGTAAAGATGATTTAAAGCATGATTTCACAACAGGTACACAATATAATTTCTACTATTGAACCATTCTGATTGTTACACTTGATTGCTTACAAATGTCCTGCACACCAGGGGCTACAATCTATGCAACTGCAAGAAATGTTCAAGAAACTTACGAAGCGAGACGAGTTGTCATTTCTCACTGTCTTGGCATTACCAAAGGCTTCCAGCAATGGGTTGGCCTGGATGATTTGATCCTCCAGAGACCCCTGCAAAAATACTTTTGATTAGTACAAATTGGAGCATTCACCAAGTCAAGAAATGAATTCCAACTAAACAACCAGAAATTGCCGAATTTTACTGCATCAATTTTCTTTTTTTACCTTTCCAGATGCCTGAGTTTCCTTCTTCTTTCCTGCGTCACCACCAGAAGTCGCAACTGATGCAAAGTACTGGATGACACGTTTCGTGTTCACAGTCTTTCCGGCACCAGATTCTCCGCTGGACGGGGCGAGGGTAGAAGAGGAAGGAATCGAGAATTACCGGATTAATACAGCGATTTGAAAGACGAGAGTCAATTGCAATTCTACTTGTTAACAACCAACCTCTGTGGGGATATATTAAACCAGCAACACTTACGTGATCAAAATGGACTGGTTTTCACGATCTGTAAATAAAACAAACGCAAGATCAACCCTCAAAGTGCAGAAAACAGAGAATGTACATAAATTTATTCTGTGGTTCCAATATTTAACAAGAATAAAAATAATTCCGTGCTGAACAGGAGAAAACAATCCCTACAATACTCACCAGTTAACATGAACTGATAGGCGTTGTCAGAGATGGAGAAGATGTGTGGAGGAGCCTCTTGACGCTTCTTGCCTCGGTAACCCACCACTACCTCCGGGTTGTACACTGGCAGCCACTTGTAGGGGTTCACGGTGACACAGAACAACCCAGAGTAGGTCTAAAGTAAGAGAAAACGTGCCTTATAACTAAGTACCATTAATTTATTCAATTATGGCTTTCATTTTGGAATTGACAAGTGCGTGCAGGACCAAAGGGGCCTGGTGATTCTCAAAGGCAAATATTTGAAGACAGCAGGACAAGTTAAAGTGCAGTTCTCCATGGGTTTAGAGTACAAAAGCCAGGAAGTTCTGCTAACCCTTTATAGATCTCTGGTTAGGCCTCAGCTGGAGTGTTGTGTTGAATTTACTTTAGAGGATTTCAAGGTCTTGGAGTGAATTCAGAGGCGATTTACTGACCCGCTATTGCGGATGAGGGACTTCAGTAACGTAGTGAGACGGGATAAACTGGGATCTTTCTCATTACAGCAAAGAATGTTAAGGGAAGATTCAACAAAGGCATTCAAAATTACAAAGAGATTTAACGGAGTAAATCAGGGAAATTGTTTCTATTGGCAGGAGGGCGGATAACCAGCATTAGCAGAAGGACCAGAGAGTAAGTGAGTGTTCATTTTATATACAAAGTGTCATTGGGACGTGTACTGTACTCCCTGAAAAAGAGGTGAATTCGGAGTCAATATTCACTTTAAAAAGAGAAATGCAAAAAATGTGCAGCTCTGTGGGTAAAGAGCAGGGACAGTGGCACTCATTGGATTGCTCTGGGCTGAAGCCACTGTACTTACATAGATCATCCAGGCTGCGTAACGCTCTTTGAGGTTATACAGCACAGACGCTTCATTCAGATGGGTCAACATGGCCATGTCCTCGATTTTATCGAACTTTGGAGGGTTCATTGGGAAGACTTGGTCTTCTTTAACAGTTACTGTCTGAAAAATAATCAACAGACCTACCAGGTTATTCAAGGAAACATGGCATGCAGACAGCAAAGTACTTCAGGATGATCCATTTATTTTCAACTCACTCTCTTGTCCAACAGAGTCTCCACAGTGGCTTTACCACCCTCTTTGCTCTTGATTGTACCTTTAACGTACAATTCTTTGGTATCGAACACAAAGCAGGCAGATTTAGCATCGAATGGTCGGTTCTGAGCTTCGAGCCTCTCCTTATCGGGTTTACGCAGGTAGACCGCCGCCTCGCCAAACACTGCCATTTCCGCGTCCCCCATGGCTTCGGTTTACTGTTCAAACAACATTGGTGCATATTTATAAATGTTACCAATTTAATCCATTGTTTTTTTATTTAAACAACTCAATCGGTGCTAAAATGTGTCCCACCTAAATTAAAATCTCCCGGCATCATGATATTGCATTCAGACCCTTCCAACAATTCTGCTAAAAACCGCATTCTCCAGTGTGAATTCGGATTAGCACCCCGTTCTGTGCCGTGTGAATGCAGTGCGTCAGTCTCACTGTATTCGGGAATTTCTGCTCCTGTTAGCTACTTTCCAACAGGTTTTAAGGATATTCAAGGGTTGTTGGAGTTGCAGTGAGACAGCTATCAGTTGTATAAAATATATTTGCTCAGTCTGATTGAGGCATGCATTAATTTTACTCATCAAACCTCAAATACTTTCCAGTGTTTAAACTAGGTTGAGTTCCATCTGTTTTATCCGCCAGGGCTTACATGGACGTTCTTACTCTGTTGCTCCCTGGAAAACTTTAGTGTGTGTCTGTGATTGTAAATTGTCACTGAAATACGACAGTTCCTTTCCTCCCTACCAGCCGCCCCCATTGCAGCCGCCAATGGATTCAACAAGTGAATCCTCCCCACTCCCTCCACCAGCTCCTTTTCTGCTTTTAACACAGAATCACAGAATTGTTACAGCGCAGGAGGAGGCCGTTCGGCCCGTCGTGTCTGCGCCGGCTCTCCCAGTGAGCAATTCACTAAGTGCCATCCAACCGCCTCTCCCCATAATCCTGTAACCCTCCCCCCATAACCTCCCCATAATCTTCCTCTTCAGATAAGGATTACATTCGGATCATATTCAGACATGTAGTATAAGTGCCTGCTACATGGTTGCAAACATGCATATCAGTGCTTTGCTCGATAAAACCCAAGCGATATGTCAACTGTGCTGAAATGGAGGCGTCAAACTCCCTGGCAAAGTCCTAATATATTCGTTTTAGTGATATTGTGGGCCCATACCTGGAATATCTCCGCACACCAACAGAAAAACGGCTCCCGCAGCGGCTGCACTGCAAAATGAATAATGGTAAAATATTAGCTTGATATTTAATTAAACAAGTTATTTTATCTCTAAACTACTGAAATTGCGGTGCACGTCATTTTTCAACTTGCTGGTATAAACCAATTTTTTTTTGCATCAGGAAGAGTCATATTCTCCAGTGATATCACAGCAAGCGAATGTTAAGACCCGTGAATGATGCATTTACAGCATGACTATTCAAAATACTGGCGACAGCATCTTTGTTAATGAGAAAGCCAGCAATATCCCTTGAGTACGTACGGTGAGACTGAGAGGGTGGGTGATTGGTGACACCCCCTGCTGCATCTTTATAGATCACTTTTTTGCTGGCACAGCAAAGCAAGCCTCTATATTTGGTATACAAAGGACTCGCCACCAGACCTGCTTACCCCATCAACTCTCGCTTTCTCATCATGAGGCTATTTTTAAGGATGGAACGTCAGTCAGTCCATATTGGAAAAAAAAAATGTATTGGCCTCCCTCCAGCCAGTAACATCTGAAAAATGTATAATGTTTTTAACCCGGCGTGAATGTTTAATTAAGAATATTTCAGCATTCTGTTTTGAGTTTACTGGTAAAACGTGGCCACATTGGCTCGGGTGCTTTGCTTTAAGCGGTTTTTACGAGTTACGATGCTCAGTCATGTACAGCAGCTCAATGAAACTTCCGTCGTACTGAATCTCTCTCTGTGTCCTCAACACCTTTCCGTCAAAGTTCTGGGGAATTTAAGTTTACAGTTCAGCAAGTTCCTGAATCTGATCTCAATTATTGAAATCTTCACATAATTTGGACTTTTCGTTTAACTAACTGTACGAGAAAAGTAGTGTTTCCCTTCCCCATCCCCCAACTCAATCGTTATGAATTACAGATTTGAGTTGCAAGCATATTTCATTAACCTTCCTTGTGATCTTGATGCGATGACAATGGAATTGACGCGAGACCACCTGGATGAGGTAGGCCCAAAGATCTCGTCGACTGCAGTAAAACGACAATTGAAGTGATTTGTTGAACCTCCAGCCTTTTAAAATAAAAACAGAAAATGCTTTGGAGTCCATGTGGACTCAAAACGTTAACTTTGTTTTTCTCTCTCCACAGACGCTGCCAGACCTGCTGAGTTTTATCCAGCATTTTCTGTTTTTGTTTCAGATTTCCAGCATCCGCAGCATTTTGTCTTTATCAGTAGTTCCAGCCCCATCAGTGCTGTTGAATATGCAATTTAGCTGCCTTTCCAGTGGCATCGTGTGGAGCAGTGTCTATGGGCAGAATTTAGCCCTCGAAGGGCGGGCGGGCCCCACCGGCTCGGCGGTGGGCGGGCAGCCGAACTCCACCACCGAAACAGGCCCTGCCGCTATTTTGAGTGGGTGGGTCAATTATGTGCTTCTTGTGCTGGGGGTGGGGGCGTAAGTGGATTCCCCAACTGCCAGAGTGTGCTCTTTCGCTGTCTCAGGGAGAGCACTGAAAGTTTAATAAACCTAAAAAAAAAGCAAAATAAAAAAATATTAACATGTCCCCCTCATGTGACAATGTCACATGGGATGGGACATGTTAATAAATATCACATAAAGTTTATTAAAGTTTTTTTAAAACAGACATGAAACCTCATCCCGCCCGTGGATGAGGTTTCATGTATTATCAGAAACCCGCCGGGGCTCCTGGCCTGACCGCCAGCCTTAAGGTTGGACGGGCAGGGCCTTTAATTACCTTAATTATCCTGTCGATGACCTCAATTGGCCATTGACAGGTCAGTGGGCGGACAGCTGATTTCGCCCATTGGTTCCTCCCAACGTCATCCCGCGTCATTTTCGTGTCGGCGAGCGGGCCCCGCCCCCAAATCGTTGACGGAAAAATTCTGGCCTATGAATAGCTGCCAGGTGCTGGATCAATTGAAATGTGCAAGACTGAGATGGATGGATTGTTGTTGGGCAAGGGTAATAGATCAAAGGCAGGAATTGTAGTTGAAATACAGGTCAGCCATGATCTGATTGAATGATGGAACCGCTCCAGGCTCTTCAACAGCAACATGTATTCATATTGCCTCGTTTATGTGAAAAAAAAGTCCCGACCCACTTTACAAGAGCATTATAAAGTAAAATTTGACACCAACCTCCACAAGAGATGTTAGGTCAGGAGACAAAAAGAGTGGTCAAAGAGGTAGATTTTAAGGAGTGTCTTAAAGGAGGGAAGAGGGGTTAGAGAGCCAGAAGTTGACGTAAGGGATTCCAGAACTTTGCGCCTTGGCAGTGGAAGGCATGTTATCAATAGTGGAGAGATCAATATTGGGGTGTGCAAGAGTTCAAAATTACATGAGTGCAGATATTTTGGAGGGCTTGGTTGTTGGAGGAGATTACAGAGATAGGGAGGAGCAAGGACATGGAAGGATTTGAAAACAAGAATGAGAATTTTAAAATCAAAGCACCACAGTGTAGGTCAGTGAGTACAGTGGCAATAGGTGAACAGGATTTCGTGTGAGTTAAGGCATGGGCAGCAGAGTTGTGGATGACCTCAAGGTAGGAGATAGAACATGGGAGGCCAGGCAGGAATGCATAGGAATAGAGTGAAGTCCAGAGACAGCAAAGGTATGGAGCAGGGCTTCATCTTTGCATCAATGGAAAACAGGCTTGAAATGTGTATGGATACAATGACAACATTTAACTGGGTAATCAGGACTTGATCTAAATTCCAAAATGACTAGCACCATGTCTCATGTGATTGTAACTTTTTCAAATGCTAAAACAATCCAATGGATCATCATGGAGAGTATTGTAAACACAAAATTGAGTCATTTTGATGTAATTAGGAAGTGCATTTTGCCACCAATATTCCTCCTAACAACAAAAATACCTGTCAGAAAGTGTATATCTGTGCATGAATATAAATCTCAGACCTGTAGGACTAATGCTATATAAACACTTTATATTGATATACTATTGATATCGTTTGAGACTTAGATTAGCAATCTGATCTCTCATGGATTCACACTTTACTGGATACCCAGGTAGTCCATTGAACCAGCTGGATACCTTATAAAATGAATTAGAGTTATTATAGTGTCATGTCAATTCTCAGGGCATTAAATGTTATTGACCAAGAAGCAGAGCTCATCTGTTTTCAGAAAGTTCTATTACTTGATTTGGATACAACACTCAACAGATTAAATCACTAGTCAGGGATGAATCCAGAGTTTTAAATAGTGTTCACATGGTCCATTGGATCCTCTAGGCATATTTTAAACCATGTACTGAGTTTAATTAATGTTCCACGAAACAGCACAGGCTGTCGCACCTGCTCTCTCATAACATTAAAAAAGAACAGTAGGGGGCAGCAAAGCTCTCTCCTGGCAATGAAGTGGGCAATATGCTGGCAGGAACAGGTATCATCAGTACAATTCTGCACGAATCAATAGTTACTTATCTTGCTTGGTTATTGTGATTGCAGCTTTAATCACAACAGTTAAACTTTTGTTTCAAAAGTAGGCTAAGTACTAATGAACATTGAATTATATATTTAATACAAAGTTTCCACTGATATAGGAAAGAGAAAACCACAAATTCTGGAATTATGAAGAAGAAAACATTAATCCTAGAAATACACTGCAAGTTCTTCAGCACCTGAAAAGACAAAAGATATGATTGGCACTTTGGTATAAACCCTTTGAAGGTACACTGAAACGTAAGATACCTATTATTAATTCAGGTGCTAATAGACATGCGTTGTTTTTCCTACAATTTCTACTTTTCTTAAAAATATAACAATCCACATTTGTCTGTGACATGAAATTTTAAAAAGTATTTTAATAGCTAACTAAATTAAATGTAAAATATAGTTGCAAATTTCAATCACAGAGATTAAACTATAACAGGGGATAAAAATGTAATGTTTTGGTGATTTTTTTTGTGGATCAGACTGCAGATGAATTTATATTTACCAACATGGGTCTTAAAAACATTGCTAGCCGAATGATTTTATCAGCCATTTTTCCAGAAGGTCTGCCGTGAGAAGGCCAAGTAATGAGTAACTTATTAATAATGTTCTCTGTTCAGTCCTGATTCACACTTTATTAACCCAATGGTCAAATTACATCCATACAGCTTTTTTGATATAGCTTTCGGCCTAATAAATTTTGTTTTTGACAAGCATGTATCCCCTTCCATCGTTCTTGGCAACATCATCGCTCTTGAGTGCATCAACGTACCAGCCACATTATTGGAATGCTCAGAAGTCTAACACATGCTGCGCACCCAGCAGAAAACTTTGTGAAGGAAATACTGCGAACAAAAGAGCACAAGTTGTGAAAGTGTTACTATTTTGTTCCTGGTTGTTTAAATTTTTTTCACATAATGAAAATGTGTCATAATTGTGCGAACAGCTTTGTTAACCAACGGACCCTTATTGATAGTGCAATCTCCAATGCACTCTGAATTGACCTTTTCAAATATGAGTTTCCCTAGGTCAGCAGTGCTACTATTTTAGACATGCTATCTTTTGTAGCTTTTCTTCTCCTTGCCAGTATGATGTTACAACTTCTACAGTTCTTTAAATAACTATGGATTTAATCTAAATTGAGAGAAAAACATTTATTTTACAAAAGAAAATAGGTGTTGTGAGCAATATTTTTAGTCGAACTCTGCAAGCATTTAAGTTGTTATTTTCTCTGCTGAAAAATAAAAATGGAAAAGGAAATATTCCTTTTATATAAATCAATGCAAGTCATTTAATTGCAAGCCTATGAATAAGCAACTTTCCAGATACTTGCTGTTGTGCCTTAGCACAAAAGACTGCTTTCAGAAACGAAAGGACATAAGCACTGAGCTTAAGAGGTGAGGTGAGTGACTACCTTGACATCAAGGCAGCATTTGACCGAGTGTGGCATCAAAGAACTCTAGCAAAATTGAAGTCAATGGGAATCAGGGGCAAATTCTCCCTAGTTGGAGTCATACCGAGCACAAAGGAAGATGGTTGTGGTTGTTGGAGGTCAATCATTTCAATGCAGGATATCACTTCAGGAGTTCCTCAGGGTCGTATTCTAGGCCCAACCATCTTCAGCAGTTTCAACAATGACTTTTCTCCATCATAAGGTCAGAAGTAGGGATGTTCGCTGATGATTGCACAATGTTCTGCATAATTCACAACTCCTCAGATACTGAAGCAGTCCATGCCCAAATGCAGCAAGAACTGGAAAACAGTCAGGCTTGGGCTGATAAGTGGCAAGTAACATTTGCACTACAAAAGTGCCATGCAATGACCATCTCCAACAAGAGAGAATCCAACCATCTCCCTTTGACATTCAATGGCATTACCATCGCTGAATCATCCACTATCAATAACCTGGAGGTTACCATTGACCAGAAGCTGAACTGGACCAGTCATATAAATACTGTGGCTAAAAGAACAGGTTAGAGTTTTGGAATTCAGTGATGAGTGACTCGCCTCCTGACTCCCCAAATTCTGTCTACCATCTACAAGGTACAAGTTAGAAGTGTGATGGAATACTTTTCACTTGCCTGGATGAGTGTAGTTCCAACAACACTCAAGAAATTCAGCACCGTCCAGGACTAAGGAGCCCACTCGATTGGCAAGCATTCTACCCACGAGCTTAAACATTCACTCTCTCTATCACCGATGCACAGTGGCAGCTGTGTACCATTTACAAGATGCACCACACAGCAATTCACCAAGGCAACTTTGAAAGCATCTTCCAAACTTACAACCTCTACCACCTAGAAGGACAGGGGCAGCAGATGCATGAGAACACCACCACCTTCATGTTCCACTCACCATCCTGACTTGGAACTATATCATCATTCCTTCACTGTCACTGGGTCAAAATCCTGTAACTCCCTTCCAAACAGCACTGTGCGTGTTCCTACACCATATGGACTGCAACAGTTCAAGAAGGCAGCGTCTTAAGGGGAATTAGGTGTGGGCAATAAATGCTGGCCTAGCCAGTGACATCACATCATGTGAACGAATAAATAAAAACAAAAAGAAAAGTCCAGCTTTCCTCTGGTAAGAAATATTCTGCCTAAAGTAAATCTGAGAAGTACTGTGTCTGAGGTGACCAAATATTAATGCCACTGTTAGGCTCGCTATATCAGACACTATATCTAAGATTTAAACTTCATACTAGGTTTATTAAGAAGTAAAATTAGTAGAAACAAGAACCAAATAGATTCTTCTAAGTTGTAGCAGAATAATACCTAATTTCTCACACATTTAAAGCCAATTTTAAAGTTAATTATTGTCCTGAAACTTAATCATTCTCATACACATCAACTGTGAAGGAAGAAAGTGATATTTAGGTCTATTCCCATTAGCCCCTGATAAAGGAGGAATTTACTTTTGATTGAATATGATACTCTAAATATGTCTTTTACTTTCCTTTAAAGACAGCTTGCACTTAAAAAAGATTTAAAATGTTCACTGCTACATATAGCTGTCCGCCAGAGAAGGGTTCAATTTAATCAGGGGCTGATGTCCCAGAAAACATTCTTCAGCCATTCATCCATTTTAAGAATAAAGCCAAGTTGTGAGAACTTTGCTTGTCGGACTCCTGGATATGATGAACAAACACAATTAATGGCTTGACTCTTTCTCAGAGTCAGGTAATCAATATTAAGCATGTCATCTCCGTGAACCTTCTTTAAGCAGACCACTTATTTGGAGGTGACGCTTCCTCTTTTGACTCATTTCAGAAGTTCTGTTATCTTCGGAGCATCCCCTCCCTAAAGTCCATGTTGGATAATGAAATTATCCATTGCTTGGCAAAAGGAAGCTCAGCATTTAGCAAGCTCAGCAACAGGCTTTTGAGCAAGCATGGAGTTTATTTAGAAACAGAGATCAAAGTCTGCCAGGCAATGTTTCTCATACCACTTTTCTATGACTGTGAGGCAGGGACAGCCTACAGGCATCACATAAAGCTACTTGATGAATTCCACTTTTGCTGCTTAAAATCTATTTGCAACATCAAGTGGCCAGACAAAACCCCAACACCGAAGGTCTTGCAAGGTTCAGCATTCCCGGCATTGAGAGCTTGCTGACCGGAGCTCAGCTTCGCTGGGTCGACTGGTTTGCATGGAGGATCCCTGTATAACAAAGGTAGTATTCCACAGCTAGCTGAGCATGGGAACTCACATCATAGGATGACCCAAGCACAAATACAAAGACATTCTGAAAGCCAATCTCAGAGGCTGTAAGTTGGACCCCACAAATGGGGAAAAATACAAACATGGACAGACCCAAGTGGAGAAGTCTTTGTCATCAAGCAATCTCAATATTTGAGGAAAACAGAGTCAGGTCCCTACAGGACAAGTGAGCGCAGCACAAAACCAGTGCCTTCACCTGCCCATCCAACAGTGACTTCTTATGTATTAGTTACAATCGGATCTGCAAATCAAGATTTGGTTGAACATCACATATGAGGTAACACAACCTGAACGGTGAACAGTTGGTGCTAAAATCCTAAAATGTTTTACCAGTACATTAAGAGCAAGAAAATAACTAAGGAAATGGTAGGGCCTATCAGAGATGTACATGGTAACTTGTGTGCTGATGCTGAAGATGTAGGCAAGGTTCTCAATGAGTACTTTATCTCTGTCTTCACTAAGAAGAGGGATGATGCAGACATTCTGGTGAAAGAGGAGTAGTGTGAGATATTTGATACAATGAGCATAGTGAGAGAGGAAGTACTGGAGGGACAGGAATCCTCGAGGATGGATAAATCATCAGGGCCAGATGGATTGTAGCCCAGGCTGTTGAGGGAAGCCAGGGAGGAAATAACAGATGCTCTGAGGGTCATTTTCCAATCCTCACTAGATACAAATGAGGCCCCAGAGGATTAGAGGTCTGCCAAACGTTGTACCATTATTTAAAAAGGGTGCGAGGGCTAGGCCAGAAAATTATAGTATGTTCAATCTGACTTCAGTGGTGGGCAAATTATTGGAAATAATTCTGAGAGACACAATAAATTATCACTTAGAAAGGCATGGGTTGATCAGAGATAGTCAGCATGGTTTTGTTAGGGAAGGATCATGTCTTACTAACCTAAGAGAATTTTTTGAGGAAGTAACAAAGAGGATTGATGCCGGTAGTGAAGTGGATGTTGTCTACATGGATTTCAGTAGGACATTTGGCAGACTGATCAGGAAAGTGAGATCTCATGTGATACAGGGGAAGGTAGCAGGTTGGATTCAAAGTTAGCTCAGTGACAGGAAACAAAGGGTATTGGTTGATGGATGTTTGTGCGAATGGAAGGTGGTTTCCAGTGGCGTTCCATAGGGTCAGTGTTGGGGCCCTTGCTGTTTGTTGTATATATTAATGAGTTAGACTTAAATGTGGGAGGCATGATTGGGAAATTTTCAGTTTACACAAAAATTGGCCGTATAGTTGATAGTGAAGAGGATAACTGTTGCCTCCAGGATGATATCAATAGTTTGGTTGAGTGGGTGGGGAAGTGGCAAATGGAATTCAATCCGGAAAAGTGTGAGGCAGTGCATTTGGGGAGGGCAAACAAAGCAAGGGAATACTCAATAAGCATCAAGTTATTGGGATTGATTGAGGAAGTGAGATTTTGGAGTGCATATCCACAGGCCCTCGAAGGTGGCAGGGCAGGTGGACAAAGTGGTCAAGAAAGCATATGGAATGTTTTCCTTTATTGGGAGAGGTATTGAATTCAGAAGCAGGGATTAATGATGGAACTGTAAAAAATGCTGGTTAGGCCACAGCTGGAACTTTGCATACAGGTCTGGGCACGTTGCATGAAGGACATAATTGCTCTGGAGAGAGTGCAGAGGAGATTTACAAGAATGTTGCCAGAGATTGAAAATTGCAGCTATGAGGAGAGATTGGATAGGCTAGGGTTGTTTTTCTTAGAACAAAGGAGGCTAAGGGGTCACCTAATTGAGGTGTGTACAAAATTATGAGGGGCCGAGAGAGGGTAGACATGAAAGACCTGTTTCTCCTAGCTGAGGGATCAATTACCAGGAGGCATAGATTTAAGCTGATTGGTAGAAGGATTAGAGGGGACATGAGGAAAAACCTTTTCACCCAGAAGGTGATGGGCATCTGGAATTCACTATCTAAGTTGGTGGTTGAGGCTGAAACAATCAACTCATTTAAAAGATACCTGGAATTTTATCTGAAGTGTTGTAACCTGCAAGGCTACGGACCAGGGGCTGGAAAGTGGGATTTGGCCAGCGCAGACACGATGGGCTGAGTAGCCTCTTTCTACACTGTAACTTTCCTATGGTTCTATGGTCTCCTTGATGAATACTGATCCATTGAAGCAATAGGAGAATCCATCATCTTCGTTTGAAATGTCTGGGTAATAGCCAGTGATGTGGATTTCCCCCAATACTGAGTAATATGCAGTTGCAGTAATTAACATGTCTACAATACTGTATCAGCCACGAAATTTCAAAACAAAATGTGGTGACTCGACAGTAAAGGAAGAGTAAAGCTTTATTACAGAGGCATCTAGGAATGCTTGCACCTAGACCCAATCCCTTGCCTGAAAGACTCCGCCCCCCTGATTGCCCACGCTAAGAGCTCAGTGGCCAAAGGCCCCGCAGTACATCACATGACCTGCGATTGACAGGAGGGAGGGACAATACATGCAGTTACCACACAAAATATCAAATTTAAAGGTTGAGATTTTCCACTCTGGCAGGATCCTGACAGAAACTTGATAGCAGTATTGTGCCCACTCCAGGGCTGGGATCCCTCAGGAGTAGGCTGGCAGGTGGGTGGGGCATAAAATTGGATAGCAGGTTTGGAGGGGGGGGCATTGTTCCTGCTGCCTATCGGCCTTCACTGGTATTTTTGCCTGGCTGTGGGCTCAGGGGGAAGGTGTCTCTCCTGTTTGAGCACTTATGCCTAATGGAGAGGTCCCTCAATGATGATTGCCACCCCTGCTTGTTCTCCCCCCACCCCACACCCTCCCCTCTGCCGATCGGCTTCATGATTGCTGCTACGCACCTGCTCGCTGGGTCCTTTCTGACTGGCCCAGGTGCAACTGCTCGGACTGACTTTTGAAACCAGCCTGTATACTGCCCCTTGTGATGGACTGCTGCAGTTCCAGCAGTAACCACTGCTCCTGGTGGCACTTTGAGAATTGGAGAGCTGCCGGCCCTCTGTTTTGGACATCTTTCCAGATGGGGGCAGAAGCCATTACCTTAGCCACTTAGCAGCCAGCCAACCATTAAATCAGGCTGTGGTTTCCCAGCCCTGTGGAGACAGGCTCACCCCTGACTTGTCAATGGGAATGGCAGGTTGCAGGGAAATCACCTCCATGAAAAATTTGGCTGTAGTCTTAACCTTAGCTGATTTCCTGAGGTTAAGCTTAATAATGTATTTTCAGTGGGGTGCTGGTGGCTTTCCCATTTTTGCCTAGGAGCTCACCCAAGAGGAAAGAAAATCTTCCTCAGTATCTGGGCCAGTTGTCTCAGGGACAGCTGATGTCAATTCATCCCTTTGTGGAGAAAATTAAAAACCACAGGATTCTAAAGTTAGCTCACAATAATTTCCACTCACCCATCACACCTATGTTCACTGACATACATTGGCTCCAGGTTATATGTAGCGTTTTGATTTTAAAATTCTCAACCTTGTTTTTGAATTGCTTCATAGCCTTGCCCTTCCCTATTTCTGTAATCTAGCCACCCCTGATACACTCCAAAATATTTGCTCTCCTCTGGTTCTGGCCTCTTAAGCCTTCCTGATTTTAATCCCTCCACAGCTGGTGACCGTACCTTCAGCTGCTATGGTCCTAAACAATGGAATTCCCTCCCTAAATCTCTGTCTCTCTATCTCTTTTTCTGCCTTTAAGACACTCCTTAAAACCTAAAATAAAAATTAAATTAACTGGAAAAACTCAGCAGGTCTGACAGCATCTGTGGAGAGGAACACAGTTAACGTATCGAGTCCATATGACTCTTCAACAGAACTAAGTAAAAATAGAAAAGAGGTGAAATATAAGCTGGTTTAAGGTGGGGGGTGGGGTGGGACAGGTAGAGCTGGATAGAGGGCCAGTGATAGGTGGAGATAGCGAAAAGATGTCATAGACAAAAGGACAAAGACGTGTTGAAGGTGGTGATATTATCTAAGGAATGTCCTTAAAACCTACCTCTTTGATCAAGCCTGCCCTGATACCTTCATATGTGGCTCACTTGGGTGAAGTGTATTGTTACATTTCATGATGTTAAAGGAACTATATAAACACAAGATGTTGTTGTTGATTGACTCAATGATCCCCAGGGCGTTAAAACCTTAAATTCACCCTTTCAAAATGCCACAGCAACACTACATCAGGAACACATGGCATTTGCAAGAGTTACAATGGCACAAAGGATGAGAACAATGTTGTCTGCTTTACTCTTGTCGTTTGCACATTATTGGAAAATGCCCACCTATATTAGGGTGGTCATGTTCTATGTTACCTCATCAATTCCAACAAAAGATCCTAGAGGGAGCTGGTGCCCAAATTTCTACCCCACTTTCTGTAGTTACATCAAGGAGTCATCAGTACTCTATCAGATAGAGTACTAAACAATTCAGCAGTAGATAGATGTTGATAGAAAATAATAGCCCTTTACAGTTACACAAAGCATTTTTAATTCATGATGGATTTCTGATTCTGTTTTATGTTTACTCGAGATTTGAACACAAACAGGAAGAAGGTTTGAAGACAATTTGCCTCTTTTTATGGGGCTAATTTACAAATCTGCACTGTTGGGATGGTTCCTTGCTTTCCAGCAATGCTGATTAAGAAATGTTTGGGTGCTCTGCCTGGAGTTTCCCATTGATTAATTTTAATAATGGAGAATTGTGGGCCTGTCATTTCCAAAATGCACAGCTCCTGGGTAAGGCTTCCTGCTTTATCTTGATGTAATTTATCCCTGAGAATATGATAAGTGAGGTGAAACCTTGTCTTACATGTGTTATTCAGAGTTGCTAAACTGCAGTTGGGCTTCCAAACCATTACCTTGGTTTTGGGAATCAATTCAGGCTGTAAGTTTACAATTCTAACAGCCCTTCTGAATATTACTCCTCTCCTCTTCTGCCAACTGGTGATGAATTTCCAGGCACAGGAATCTCATCTTCAACAACCCAATGGTTTGCTCCACCAAGTTGTGAGTTGCAGCATGAGCCTCATTATACCATTGCTCTGCTGCAGTCTGAGGCCGCCGCACGGGTGCCATTAGCCACAGCCTTGTCACTGAGAAACCTTTCCTGCAGCTTCTGTGGACCCTGGAAGGCTCCAGGGATCTGTGACCGATTGAGGATGTAGGTGTCATGCACACTCCCTAGAAACTGTGCGTACACCTGCAGGATGTGTTTCTGGTGGTTGCATACCAGCTGCATATTCAGCGAATGGAAGCCCTTGCGATTGATGTAGTCTGCAGTGTGTTGCGACGGAGATCTGAGCGCCACATAAGTGCAGTCAAGCACACCCTGCACCTGTGGGAAACCTGAGATCTGGGCAAGTCCAATCGCTCTTGCATCCTGGCTGTCCTGGTCCCAGACAAAATGCACAAAGTTGTGTGCCCTCCTGAAGATGGTATCCGTGACCTCATGGATGCATTTGCGGGTGGAGGCTTGAGAGATCCCACAGAGGTCACCTGTGGAGCCCTGAAAGGAGCCACTAGCATAGAAATTGAATGCATCGGTCACTTTCACAGCCACTGGCAGTGTGTGCCCTCCACGGCCTGTAGTAACTGGCAGATGTAAGCGACCAGTTCTCTAGACATTCACAGTCTTCGGTGATACTGGTTCTCGGTTATCTGCAGGAATGAAAGGCAGCGTCTATAGACCCTGGGTGTCACTAGGTGCCAGCCTGCGATGGCTCGTTGTGGCTCTTGGATGGCATGTGGGAGCCCTAGCTGCCCCTTCTTCCTGAGGTTGCTGCTCCTCCCTCTGCGCAGCCAGGTGCCTCAGTCACTCTCTCCTCTGTCGTCTTTGCGCTCTGTAGGCCATCAGGCATACAACTAGTTCACCAGGCTCCACGGTCCTGATGTACTCCTCCTGCGGCATGAAAAAGAGAGAGACACATGGTTAGCAAGGGTGTACTAAGAACCTGTCCTGATTCAGTGTGACGGACCCTTAATGCTTCTTGGAGAGTGGTGGCCACCACTTGGATGGCCAGAGATCAGTGCACTGCATGGCTGCGCTGTTAGCTTGAACCATTGGGGAGACTGGTCCAAACTGGGATGATGACGTTGCCAAGGGGGTGTGAGCACCTCCAGCAGTGACTGCTCCATAACCAATTTTAGCAAGGATATTGTGCAACGTGTGCAGCCCAACTGCTCTGCTGTCCACTAAAATGCTCATGAATGTGCAGTTTGCGTCAGGGGTGGAGTGGGGGGTGGGGAGGGGGCATTCTTGGTGGCACTTTGGTGCCTCTGTGTTGTTTGAGTGGGCAGATAAGCTAGAAGCCTGACCCCAATCACATCAGTGTGGCTGCGCCTAAACTGTCTCAGTTGTGGAGGAATGCTCACTTTCTACAGGTTTCCCGAGTGCGTGGCCACTTCCCTCGCCCACTCTACCCCGCCCCCCGACCCTGAATGCTCGTGCGCTATATTCAATGGCAGGGCTGCCCTTAACCACCACCCCCCCACCACCAGTCGCCTCAGCAGCAAAACTGCACTTGTCCCCTGGTCCGCCTCACCCTCAAAGGTTGCCTCCGAGGCAGAGTGGCTCTTAACCCCGATCACTCAGCGCCCCCGAAGCCTGCAAAGTAACAGGCGACCCTGGCGAGCTCTGCAGGACGTTGCTGTGCACCCACCTCCAGCTCACCCAAACTGAAGGCCGCCAAGTCTCTGTGCTGTTGTGAAACACATCGGCGTGCTTTCCCGCCAACGTGGACGGACAATCCATTGGGGGTGCAAGACCCTGGCAGGATGCTGATGTATTACAATGAGGTTCCCGACGACCGCTGGGGGGAAACACGGCTCGCTATCGACGGGCTGAGCGGAGAGTCACAGCCTGTCTTCCCACCGTCGTGAAACCAATCGCGCCATATTGTCCGCAACTGTGAGTGCTCTCTCTCCTGCTTTGACTTTGCTGTTTATCTCTACTTTGGTTCACAGGGAGCTCTGCCAAGCGAACGACACCCTCAGCCAGCCAGTCCCTCACCTGAGGCCAAGAGAACACCTCCTCCATCGAAGAGCTGGAAATAAGCAGCTTGGAAGACCCATCACAGCGCTTACCCACACCCTGCACCAACGCAGAGACATCCGCCTAAAAGGAACCTAGATCTAGAGCAGGCTCAGGCTCACAATCTAGTGGTCACTGCACGGACACATGTCCGCAGAAGCAGGATGCAGGTTCATGCGAGCTCCCTGCAACTCGGAGGAATGCTGGGGATCAGGCATTGTGAGGTCCAAGTCAAATGACGAGCTTCTGGATTTGGCCTCCCAACTCATCGTGGAAAGTCAGCAAAAGGCGGGGGAACATCATGCAGAGGTATTTGAAACCCTCAACAGGGTGGCATGTGAGTCAGAGGAGTGTTTCTGCTTGCTCTCTGACGAAGTAGTGCCCTATGATGTATGGAGGTCTCCAAGGGGAGGATGGCGGATACCATGGATTCCTTGGTCCAGCAGAACGCGAGATGTGTGCAGACCTCCACTCCATCGCGGGAGCCATGGGTGAGTTCCTGCAGAGGCAATGCAAGAGGGAAACAGGGCACCTCAATGTCCCTCCAGGTGCTGCTTCTCATAAGGAGTCAGGCTGGGGCCCTTGGACACCCAAAGGGAGGAGCAGCGGCAGCTGGACACCTCTGGTTCACCCACTCAGGAATCTCAGAGGCTGTCCTCTCCCTCCGAGTCCCCTTTGCCTGTGACCCCCTCAACCTCATCCTCTGTAACTGCAGAGGGAGCAGCCAGCCCATGAGTGACTCTGGAGGGAGAAGTGTGGCAGGGCCTTTCAGAGCTTTATGTAAACACTCTCCCACGCACCCGGATCCTTCACATATCACACTCACCTCAATGTCCAGAGCATTTTGAATGCTGCCTTCTGGGGTTTGCTTTCATTTGTCCATCTGAGCTGACCTGCATCTCCACCCATCCAATCATCACTCCCCAATGTAGCACCTGATCTTGACCACTACGACTCTTGTTTCACTTTCAATTTGGATAACATGGTCTGGATTCAGATTTTTGTGCACTGTCCCAACTTTTTCCTTCCCCTCATCAGCCATTTCCTATCCCCCATCACGGTTGACACCCCCCCCACCTCAACCCTGCACCCACCCCCGGCACATCATCTTCCACCTCCCCTCCGTGACCTACCAGCCACAACCTTTTTCCTTTGGGAATGTCCAGGTGAACATCCATGTTCCCTTCCTTCCTGAAAATCCCACCCCCATCCATTTTTACCTCCTCGGCCTCCTCCTTCCCACCCCAGGGTTCGTGTCAGCCCTAAGTACACACCAACCACCCTCATCATCCCTTCTACCGCAACCGTCGAACCCTCACCCTCTCACCCTATCGCCTCACTCTGCCCTCAGTCATTCTCACCATTCCTCACACCACACCTACCTTCAGTTTGCTCTGCAGGAGGCAGTCATGGACCGATCAGACCCCTCCCTTGCACGTTTACCTGGACATCCTCCCCTCCGGATCCCTTCCCCCCCAAAACTCCCTCCCTTCTCCTCACTCCTTCCTCCCCCAGACTTCTTCCCCTCTCCCCATTCCTTTCCCCCTCCTAACTCCTTCCCTCACACCTACCATCCCCCCCTTACACCTACCTTTGCAGTTGCCATCTTCTCCCCTGTTACTCCCTCTCCCCCTGACACCATCATTCCTCCCCTCCCAACCTCACCCTCCTGACACCTCTTGCTCTCCCAGTTGATCTTAGACCTTCTTCTCCCACCCCCTCGACCATCATCCATTGTGAGCATCAACAGTGATTTTCCAACTTCTATGAGCTGCTTCACAGCAGAACCATGTCCATGAGAATCCACCCAGTATGCCATGGACCTTCCTCGAGTGTGCCATTGCTGTTGGGCTGCAGCACCTTCTGCTCCTTGGATGTCCACGATGTTAGCAAGGCCCTGGCGCAACTTCTGCATGTCACACTTGTCAAGACATGTTCTGCATTGGCGTGTTTTCCCACTGACGTGGGCGGACGATCCAGCAGGGCGGGATGAGACTTGCGGGCTGGCCTTATAATTATATGCTGATGTATTCCAATGAAGTCTGATGGCAGGAAACGCCATTGGCGAGCAGAGTGGACAATTGCAAACAGGTTTCACAACGTCATGAAACTGACTTTTGACCTCCTCATCATGTTGCCCACTCACACTGCACAACACACCTGACGCCAGCAGGCACAGAAAATCCAAGCATATGTCAACCATACAGCCAAAGGAGTTCTACATGTTTGAGGGCCTTAGACAGTGGCCTTTATCCATGGAGCCTATATAGTGGCTGCCCCAAGCTCTAGTGCCTCCTTCAACCCATAGTCCTGGACCTTAGAATGTGCCAGTCTGCAACACTCAGTCACGTGACTCAGAGTGTTGCCAACTGAGCCACAGCTGAAACATACAATGACTGAAACTGGTAATGTAACGCTGGACCTTGCCTTTTATCCTCATCAACGTTGTGGCAGATATTGAAAAATTCTGGATTCAGTATTTGACTCCGCACATTTTAATGCAAGCTGAATCCTGAAATCTCAATATTATCCCCAAGAATTATTTTTCCCAGTTGTTGGTACCAGCCCAGTCTGCTTGATTGGAACTGGTGTATAGTACTTACCAATGAGTGTTCCACCATGACATTTAGATAAACCACTTCACTATCACCCTTTTTGCCATCTGCCCTGCACCCCTCCTCTTCTCTCCAGCTAAAACTAGCACAGCTCTTGCTTGGGCAAAAATTGGTTGAAAATTTATGTCAATTGATTGGCAACTTCCATCGATATGGGCGGGTGATAGGAATTTCCTATATTCAGTCCTTGTAAAAATAATTGTGAAAACCATTTCATACGTAACTATGAGATCGTATTTGTGGTCAGACCACACTTGGCGTATTGTGTACAATTCTGGTCACTATGTTTTTAAAAGAATACGGAGACGCTAAAGAGGATGCAGAAAAGATTGACAAGGATGACTGAGAGGTTAGACATATCAGGAGAGGATCAAACAGGCTGGGCCTCTTTCCTCTTGAAAAGCGAAGGTTCAGGAGTGATCTAATATAGGTCTTTAAAATTATTAAAGGTTTTGACAGAGCAAACGCAGAAAGTGTTTCCACTTATGGGGAAGAGCAAAATTGGAACCTATCAATTTAAGAACTCAAGTAGGGAATGCAGAAGAATTTTCTTTATTCAGAAAGTGTCAAAATGTTGCTGCCATGGGGAGCAGTTGAGGCGAATACTTATAGATGCAATTAAGGAAAAGCTAGAAAAGCATTTGAGGGAGAAGGGAATAGAGATTACGCTGACAGGATTAGATGAAAAATGATGGGAGGAGGTGCAAGTGCAGCATAAATGCTGTCAAGGGCTGGTGGGGCCAAATGGCCTGATTATGTGCTGTATATTCTGTATAATTCTACTTTTAGATTTTACTGATGCTGATTTAATGTTAAATACAGTTCTGGTGTTACTTTTGCCTGAAAGCTTTGAAATGTGCAATCTTGAAAGTGTGATTTCATCAGTGATATTGAGAAAAGCAACCAGTTATGGCACATCTGCAGTAATGGTGCTCAGTGTTGCTCTAGTAGCCAATAAGCTGCTTATCCAGTATACATAATTAAATGCATTAATTCTTCATGGAGTGTGCAACATTTTTCAAATAAGGTTCAAAAGAAAGCCAAACAGTAATCAGTCTACAGACAAGCTTCTGAACTATATATCAAAAGAAAAAAATCAGTGACATTTTTACTGCAGGAAGACAAGTTCCCAGTATGATACAAGGCCAGTAGGAAAGCAATAGGTCATATCTGAATTCTGTGTGAAGAACTCTGGATCCCTTGTTGGACTTCTTAAACAAGCTGCATGATATGAAAACACAACAATAAACTATCTATATTGTGATATAGCAGCAACACAATTCATATGCGAGGATGTGTTGTGATGTTATATGCATGTCATTGCAGACAATGACATGTACCTTTAAGAAACTGCTTGGTGACATCACTATGACATCATGTGTAAGGCTGAAGGATAAAGGTACAGTCTCCACGTCAGATGTTCACTATTGCCTGTGATCTGTACTGCAGATGGTCACCTATATCTGTGACTCTGTATCAGTAAGACTTTATGTACACCTCATGAGTCAGGCATACAGTCCAAGTAATCAGCCTATGTAACTGTTAGGACCCAGGCTAGATCAAGGCCTGTGCAGATTTGTGCATAGTTGTTGCTAGTAATAAACTTCATGTAATTGTGTTTCACCAGAACCCCTGTTAGTCTAAATATCTTGCTTAGCATAGATAGTATAGCGCAGATCCCTTGCGGTCTACATCAAGACCCTCAACATAAATTGTGCAGCAGACTGTAGGGGACCATGACAATATGAATGAAAGTTACAAAGATTTACAAAATATATGCATCGACAGTGATTTATTAGCAAAGATAAAACAACAAAGGTAGAAAAGTGAAAGTAGCAAATATTAAATAAGCCAATATGGCGAAGAGAATATATTGTAAAAAGCTTGTTCCATGGCTAAATTACCATGGTAATCCACACTGCTCTTTGTTTGAAAGCAATTGTAACATATAATGATAGGGCATATCATGGAATAGGCAGTGGATGTGTGCACAAACAACTCATTACCTGTAAGAACAGATGTATTCAGAAGGGAGACTGCAGTGTGATAGGTGATGCCTGCAGAGGCCAGCTGGTTATGTTCCATATTAATATTATATTCAAGAATGTAACATTAGACCAATGTGTCTATGTACAAAGTTTATTAAGATATGTAATATCCTTCTAATGTCAATACAGTACTGAAATAGATAAGCTTGTTTAGGAGCTCTTAGTTTCTTCTCTGCTTTCTTCCTAGAACACTGAGAACTCCATGATCTTCAAGAAACATCCATAACAACTTTCATCGGAGTACCAGCCATCACCACCCACACCTCAATTGACACTAACATAAAACTTCACATTCACAGAATAAAATCATAGCGAGGAATACTGAGTGAGATACAAAGTGCCTATGAAGTAATTTTTTTCCAAAAATATACTTTATATACAAAATTTATAAAAGTACATTACATGAGTGTTCAAAGTTGACACAACATAAAGTGTTAAATAAATCAGTTTATTCCAATACTGCATGTTACTCACTACATTTACAATTACAGTCAATATTTACAATACTCATTACATGTCAAACATACAGTCGAAAGGATTTTTCACAAGCTCCTCAGTGTACTATGGCTGCAGGGCATTAGACAGTGGTCTTCTTCCATTGCACCTTTGCAGCAGCTGCCCCAAGCTTTAGTGTGTCCCTCAGCACATAGACCTAGACCTTGGAATGTGCCAGTCTGTAACACTTGGTTGTGTACAACTCTTTGCACTGATAGACCAACAGGTTTTGGGTAAACCAAAGAGTGTCGTTCATCAAGCTGATGGTCCTCCAGCCTCAGCTGATGTTTATCTCAGTGCGCATCCTTGGGAACAGCCCTTAGAGCACAAAGTTCTGAGTCACAGATCTCCTTGGCAAGAACCTTGACAAAACTACTGCATCTTTTTCCAGACTTGCTTTACAAAGACAGAATCCAAAAGGAGGTGGATAAAGGTTTCTTCCCCACCACAGCCATCTCGAGGGCAATGTGCATGAATGAGATTCTGGGCAGCAGGAAGAACCTGATGGGGAGGACCCTTCTCACTAGTAGCCAAGCTATGTCTTGGTGCTTGTTTGAAATTTCTGGCCATGAGGCATTCTGCCAAATGACTTTGACAGTCTGCTCAGGGCACCATCTAACAGGATTCATCATTTTCTTTGCCTACAGGGATTTGATGAAGTGATGCTGATGATGAATTAACTTTTTTCCCCAAAATATACTTGATCCATAAAATTTGTGAAAAGGCATTCCATAGAAATTCAAATTGGACATTACAGAATGTGCAATAAAGTTTATTTGTTTTTCCACACAGAATGTTCGACTACGAGGTGCCTCGATGCAATGGTGGAAGACGAAATAATTGTCATGATGACAGTTGTTGAAGGATCATCTTGTAGAAAGCTAATTCTCAGTATGAAAATGGGGAGCTCAAAAACCTATATTTTAGCTTAGGCCAGGTGTTTGGCATATGGATGGTGGGGGGAGCAATAAGCTTGCTTGGCCATGCTTGGAGCCATTTTAACTTCAATGCCTCCTTTCCACCTCAATTATGAGTTTGCTATCTGGCTTGTGGGAGGGAATGGGATCTAGAGCACAGAAGAATGTATTTGTGGGTGAGAAGCTAATGTAGGTAAGCAACACATGAATGATGGGTAATGAGACTTGCTGAGAGCTGAATATGGGCAGCAGATTTTCCATGAGCTCAAGGTTAAGGAGGATGGAGGTTGGGAGCATTGGAATAGTTGAGCCTGAAGGTAACAATAGCATGGACGAAAGGAGTTGAGGCAGGACAGGGACCTGCAATATTATGGAAGCAGCCATTCTGTGCCATTGTTAAGCCCTTTACAAATGATAGTGGGCATGGCCTTTGAAAGCCCTGGGACCACAGTAATTAAAGCAAAGATTTCTGACGCTGACTAATGGTGATACATCAGCCTTGGTCACAGATACAGGCAGCAAACTTGCTAAATGCCCTGTGACTATCAGTGCTAGTCATTCACCTAGATCTTTTAAACATTAAGGTCTCAAGAAAGACAAGAAAGTGTGGAGTCAGAGGAGTTTAGGGAGGGAATTCTTGGGCATGAAACTAAGATGGCTGAAGGCACAAACTCCAACTCATGAGGGATGAGGTGATTACAGATGCAACAAAAGTCTAAAATTGGAGGAGTTGAGAGTTCAGCATGGTGGGGCAAGTGGCATTGTAGGATAATACAGAGATGGGAAGAAGCATGGCTATAGGAGAATTAAACACAAGAGTAATGATTTTAAGTTGAAAGAGTTGAGAGACTGAGGACTAAAGTAGATCAGGAAGAATAGGGTGATAGGTGTGCAGGATGTGATGTAGCAAAGCTTGGGATGAGCTGAAGCTTATAGAGGCTGGGGAATGGGGGGCCAGCCAGTGGATCATTGGAATAATTGAGTCAGAAGATGGCAAAAGGCTTCAGTGGAGGATTGGCTAAAGAAGGGGCCAAAGTAACCATTGTTCAGGAGGACGAATTAGGACGACATTGTAATAGAGTTTATATGGAGTTGGAAGCTCAGCATAGGTTAGAATAGAATGTTGAGTTTGCAAACTGTCTGGGTTGACCTGATTCAATGCTGGACAAAGTGATGGAATCAGTGACAAAGTGACAATGTGTGGTACAAGTTGTTTCAGTCTTCCTATTGTTTAACTAGCTCATCAGTGACTGAATCATGGCCAAGCAGTCTGACAACATAGTCAGTCAGTGGATGTGCCAAGAGAAGCAGAGGAGAGATAGAACTGAGTGTCACCAACATACACATGAAGAATGACCCTGTGTCTGCAGGTGATGTCACGAAGGGCTATAATGTAGAGGAGGAGGTCAAGAATAGATTTAGTGGAGGACTCTGGTGGTAATAATGTGGGGTGGAGAAGAGTCATTGCATGGAGATGCTGATGCTACAATTGGATGGGTAGTGGAACCAAATGAGGGAAATCCCATTAGGCTGGTCAAGGAAGGAAACATAATAGAGAAAGATGGTGTTCCTAACCATATCAAAGGGAGGTTGAGGCACCTACACATGAGGCATTTGTAACTTTGGTTACACCCATTTCATGGCTGTGTCAGGAACAGAAATCTAATTGAAGATATCCAAACGTGGTGTCGTGGGAAAGATGGTCACAGATTTAAAAGGTAACAACATTTTCAACAACTTTGGGGAGGAAAGAGCTTAATGTTGGAAAGGCAGTTTAGGGGACAAAGGGCTTTTAATGGGTCTTTTGAGACAGATGTGATGACAACAGTCTTGAAAGCAATGTCAACCATACTTGAATAGCAGGAACTATTACAATGCCAGCTGACATGGGGCCCAGAAAAGGAATTTGGATGGTCAGCATTTTACTGCTAATGGGAACAAGAAAGTAGGCAATGGATCTCATAAGATGAGTTGTGATTGGGCATAAGAGAAAATAAGGGAGAAACCAGAAAAAGACGAAGTTTCAAGGCCTGGGAAGACAGGAGCTTGTGGCTGGGGTGGTTTGGTTTGGTGGGAAAACAGATGAGATGGAGCAAGCAGAGAGCAGAGGCAACCTACCAGATGGTCTCGATCTTAGCACCAAAATCCATGAGCTCCTCACAGCTGCTGTTTGAGGTTAGAATGAAAGGGAGGTGGCACGATTATCTTTGCTCTCCAGGATAATCCTCGTGTAGTGGACAGCTTTGGCAGAGGAGAGTGAGGCCTGACAATAGCTCATGTTGACAACTAGATTTCCTGATGGAACGCTAAACAATTTGTGCATCTGAAGTTATATTTGACCTGAGGGATGAAAATCAACCACTCCTGAGCAATTGTTGGATATTTTTCCAAATTCTGAACGTGACCTTGGTCTTAGTAGGGAATCCATTTCTACTTCCCCACCCACATCATAAACCTAATGGGCAGAATTTTTGGGTCGGTGGGCAGGCATGATCAGCTGGAGAACAGACCGCTGACTGCGATCAAGCTGCTGACCACGATTTCATGCTGGCTGGCCAATTAACAGCCAGCTAGCGTGAAACGTGCACTGAGAAGCTCAGCGCTGCTGAGGTGGGGGTGGGAAAAGGGCAGGCACTGATGTCAACGGAGGCATGAACCATCGCTGATAGAAAGCTCCTTGAAGGCAGAGAGCTGCCTCAGGAAGCTGAAGACCTGGAAATCAAAAATAAAGCAGAAAAAAGATGTCCAAGCATCCCAATCAGGGATATACATGATGAAGATGCTGTCCACTGATTTTTATTTTTATTTTGTTTCATCACAGAAACCCCATCCCACCCTTGGATGAGGTTTCATGAAAAATGTAAAGGCTGCCTGGTTGATTCGCCCGTCCGCCAACCATAAGGTTGGATGGGTAACGTAGAATTAAAGGCAATTATGCCGTTAATGACCTTAATTGGCCTCTTCATTGTTGGTGGGCACGCTTCTGACTCTTTACACACACCTGCTGACCGAAATATTGCGCAAGTGCGGGGTGACGTCGGGACACTTGCCATCTTGTGCGATTTGATGCCGGATCAAATGCCCGCCTGACTAGCGTAAAATTCTGCCCAATATTTCCTATTTCTACACACTCTGTGATTCAGACACCTCTTTGCTTTTCATTTAACATTTTCAAAATTTCCCTATTTTTCACTCTTGTGCCTACAAGGTTGCACATTTCACCCTCCCTGAATCTCTGCACACATTGAAAAGCTTAATTGCTTTAAGCTTTGTGGACAATTCTAACCAAATTGCTGGGTAGGAAAGCATCAGGTAGAAGGCTGATGTTGCACCTTGTCCAATGGGGACAATTTTAACATAACTCCTCAGTCAGGTAAACAATGGGATTGGGTACAATACTGGTTTCACAGCCTGCTTGATTTTACTCTCCATTGAAGTCAACAAGTAAGATTGGGTGGATTGTATAATCAACGTTCCACATGATCCCGTGGGTTTCCCACCTGGCAAGTTCAGTTAAAATTTTCTGTCTCTACACCCACTCCCTCTCTTTCCATCTTTCTAATCGGCCAGTACACCATTTGTCCCAATGTAAAGTGATTTTGAATTCATATCAATGCAAACACTATAGTGTAATTTTGGGGTACAAAGTTTCCAAAACAATCCACTGCACACAGCTCCAATTTGTAGCCTGGTGCAGAGCCAAGTATGAAAATTTCCTAGTTGAGTTTGCTGGAGAAGAAATCCATTATGGGGCGATAGGATCAAGATAGCTGGTTCTGATGAAATGTTAACTGTTTGTCTCACCACAGATGCTGCCTGACCTGCTCAGTGTTTCCAGCTTTTTCCATGGGCAACCTCTATAAAACATTTATTTTTCTGGTAGGGCTCGTGCTTCTGTCTGAAGAACAGTCTCTTTTAAACCTGGAACTTCATGAGCGAAAGGTTGGTCTGCACCTAAATTGAAAGAAGTACAAGTAAATCACTATTTCACTTGGAAGGAGAGTGTGGGGCTTTGGACAGTGACAAGGGAGGAGGTGAAAGGGCAGGTGTTGCATCTCCAACGCTTGCACAGAAAGGTGACGTAGGGAATAGAGGGGTTATTAGGGCTGACTGAGGAGCGGACTAAGGTGTCAGAGAGAGAATGGTCCCAATGGAATGCTGAAAGGAGAGGGCAGGTGAAGACATATTTGATGGTTACATCATGCTGGAGCTGGAGGAAATGGTGGAAGATGATCTGTTGAATACAGATGCTAGTAGCATGGAAGGTGAGGACAAGGGCAACCCTATCGTGGCTCTGGAAGGGAGCGCAAGTGGTGAGAGCAGAGTTGCGTGAAATGGATTGGACATGTTGGGGAGCCCTATCAACCACACTGGGTGGAAATCCTCGGTTGAGGAAAAAGGAAGAAATACACTAGTTTGGAAGGTTGCATCAACGGAACAGATGTGATAGAGGCGGAAAAAATGGGAGAATGCAATCACATCTTTACAGGGAGCAGGGTATGAAGAAGTGTGCTCAAGGTAGCTGTGGGAGTCCAAGAGTTTGTGGTGAATGTTAGTAGACAGCTCATTTCCAAAAATGGGGACAGAGAAGTCAAAGAAGGGAAGAGAAGAGTCAGAGATGGACGAGGTGAAGGTGGGAGAAAGGTGGAAATTGGAAACAAAGTCAATGAAATTTTCCAGTTCATGGCAAGAACAGGAGATGTCACCAATACAATCATCAGTGTACTGGTAAAAGAGGTGAAGAGGGGCCCTGAGTGGGACTAGAATAATAAATAGTCTACATATCCCACAAAAGGCAGGCCATGTGGCTATCCATAGGAATACCTTTAATTTGGAGGAAGTGAGTGGAGTTGAAGGAGAAGTCATTCAGAATGAGAACAAGTTCAGCCAGTGGGAGGAGGGTGGTGGTGGATGGGGACTTGATGGGCCTCCATTTGAGGAAGAAGCAGAGAGCTCTGAAAGCACCTTGGTGGGGGGGTGAAGGTATAGAGGAATTGGGTGTTTAGAGTGAGGTGGTCAGGAAACTGAAAACTGTTGACATAGGCCATCAGAAGAGTCGCGGGTATGGGTAGGAGGAGACTGTACAAGGGGAGGAAAAATGGACCGGGTATAAGATGAAATAAGTTCAGTGGAGTAGGAACAGGCTGAAACAACGGGTTGAATAGGGCTGTCTTATTTATGGATCTTGGGAAAGAGGTAGAAGTGGATTCTTCAGGGTTGGGGAACGAGGAAATGGGAGGCAGTGGAGGGAAGATCTCCAGAGTGTATGAGGTCAGCGATGGTCCTGGACACAATGGCTTGAATTCGGTAGTGAGATCATGATCTGGGGAGGCAGGGGAAAGCGGCAGAGAGTTGGCATTCAGCCTCTACTAGGTAGAGATCAGTATGGCAGACAATAACAGGGCTACTTTGTTACAAAACTTTTTGTCAGCCAAGGATAGATGCATACAGCAACAGTCTTTATTAAAACGTACAGATTAAGGACACCTCTATGTTAAAAGTTTGTGGTTCAAATCCCACTTCAGAAACTTGAGCTCAAAAATCTCCAGTGCATTACAGAGGAAGTGTGGCCCTGTTGGAGGTGCTGTCTTTTGAATGGGACATTGAACTGTGGCCAACTGCTCTCTAAGGTGGACATAAAAAAGCCGATGGTGCAATTTTGAAGAAAAGTTGGGTAGTTGTCCTGGCCAATATTGAGCTCCCAATTAACCTCACTAAAACAGATTAAGTGACCAACATATTGCTGTTGTGGGACCTTGCACTGCCTAAATTGGCTGCTGCATTTTCTACATTATAATAGTGACCACACTTCAAAAGTAATTAATTGGCTGTAAAGCGCTTTGGATCATCCTGAGGACATGAAAGATGCTCTGCAAAGGCAAGACATACTTTTTGAATGAATAAAACGTTAAAAAAGAAAAAATGGAGCTCTGAATTATAAATAATATCAGCACAGTACACTGATGCTGTGACACATGACTGTCACCTAATCACTATTGCTTGCACCATCTTTATTTTTTGCTTTCCACATTGATTTTGGAATGCAAAGTGCATGTTGGTGTTTCACCTCGGTTGCTCAATTAAAAATAGCTTGGCACGGAATAGTATGTCACTGCATGATAAATTCCCAGTCTCATTTATGTTACTTCAAGCAGAAAGCAAGCATTTCCCACAGTCAGAGAGAGAGAGAGAGAAAAATCACAATTCTAGTCACCCAAACCTTTCTCAAGTGTTTCTTAGTCAATAAATCAATGGTAAATGGCTAGGAACAGGTCATCTGTCTTGATGATTTTGAATGGCAGTTATTAGAGCCATGAGGAGAGAAATATAGAAACACTTGAAGAAAAGAAAGGAATTTGAAAAAAGTAAATTACACTGGAGGACTAATGTGATAAATAATGTTCTCTTTGCTGTGAATAGCAATACACAGCACAGCTTACATGTTATCGTTGTCAAATTCAGATGGTTTAATAAATAAGGTTTTATCTGAGGTTGTGATTTTGAGTGTCATTGTCACTTCTTAGTAATTCTATATGCTGAAATCTAAAAAAAATGAATTCTTTACATTTTAGTCTCTTACCACTGATCTATTTTGTTCACTTCCTGCTCAGTCTTTTATATAATAATACAAGTTTTTGGTGCAGTTATCCCATGACAAAACTAGATGTTAATTTTCCCTTCATTTGTGCGCAGGAATGTTTTGGATCGAACCTGTCGATTCTGTTGTATTGGCACATTTCCTGTATTCAGCTGCTTCTGTGTATGCATTGTTATAGAATCACGGAACAATATATCACAGAATGTTGCTCTTTGGCCCATCATAACTGTGCTGGCTCTTTGGTAGAATTATTCAATTAATTGCACTGCCCTGCTTTTTCCCTGTTGTCTAGTAATTTTCTCGCCTTCAAATATATATCCAATTCTCTTTTGAATTTTGCTGTTAATGTTGCTTTTAACATCCTTTCAGACAGTGCATTCCAAATTACAATAACTCACTTGTGTAAAAAACAATGCTATCTTATGTCACCTCTGATTCTTTGGTAAGTCACCTTAAATCTGTGTCCTCTGGTTCCTGAAACTTCTGCCCCTGGAAACAGTTTCTTTTCATTTGTTCTTTCAAAGTCATTCCTGATCTTGAGAACCTTTATTAAATCTCTTCCCAACCTTCTCTGCTTTAAGAAGAACAACACTTCTCTGGTCTCTCTACATAACTGAAATCCCTCATACCTGGTAGCAGAGCTCTGAAAAAGAGTCATAAGGACTCGAAACATTAACTCTTTTTTTTCTCTTCACAGATGTTATTAGACTTGCTGAGTTTTTCCAGCATTTTCTGTTTTTGTTTCAGATTTCCAGCATCCGCAGTGTTTTGCTTTTAGCATTCTAGTAAATCTCTTCTGCCCCTCTCTAAGGTCCTGGCATCTGCCCTAAATTATGGTGCCCAGAGTTGAACACAATACTCCAGCTGAGGCCAAACCAATGTTTTATGATGGCTTAGCATAACTTACTTGCTTTTTTACGCTACAAATAAAGCTAAGGATTACATATGATTTTTAACAGCCTTCTCAACTTGTCTTGCCACCTTCAAAGATTTCTGTAGATACACCCCAGATCTCTGTTCCTGCATCTTTATTAAAATTGGAACATTTAGTTTACCTTGCCCATCCTCATTTTTCCTACCAAAATGTAGCACTTGACAATTCTCTGCACTAAGGGTTTCATCCACCAGGTCTGCCCATTTTACCAATCTATATCCTCCTGAAATCTGTTAGGATCCTCCTCATTGTTTACTACATTTCCAAGTTTATATCATATGCAAGCTTTGAAATTATGCCCTTTATGTCAAGTGTAGGTCATTAATAAATATCAAAAAGAATAATGTTCCTAATACCAAACCCTAGAGAACATCGCTATACTTTCCTCTATTCTGTAAAATAACCATTCAACACTACTCTTTGTTTTTGATCCTTTATCCAATTTTGTATTTGCGCTGCCACTGTTCCTTAATTCCATCAGTTTAAATTCTGCTAACAAATCTGTTATGTGGTACTTTATCAAATACCTTTGAAGGTCCATACACACAAGATCAATGCACTATCCTCATCAATCATCTTCATTACTTTGGCAAAGAATTCAATCAAGTTAGTCAAACATTTATCCTTAACGTATTGTACCAACTTTCATTTATTGGCCCATACTTTCTCAAATGTCATTAATTTTGTCCCAGATCATTGTCTCTAACATATACTACTTGCTGGATTTATCCATCAACAAGTTTTAAACCATGGTGTAACATTTTTAAACCTCCAGTCCTCTACCATCCACCACCAGTTACAAAGAGGATTGGAAGATCATGAACAAAGCATTTGCAATTTTCAGCCCTACCTTCATCAATAACCTAAGATGCATCCCATCCAGACCAGGTGTATTTTCTACTTTGAGGACTGCTAACTTTTTAAGTACATCCTATTTATCTATTTTTATTCTATCCAATATCACTACTGTCAATTTTACTTTGTTCTTTGAGAGACACAAAAGAAAAGTGCAGCTGGAAGCAACTGGAGCAATAAGAGATAGTTCATTAAACTGACTTTAGTCATTGCTGATTGCACAGAATCACCACAGAATTTGTGCTCGGCAGCCCAGAATACTCCAGTAGCTTCCAAAGCCCTGACTCACTGCCACACTGCTGAAACATTCTATAGTCCTCAAGCAGTGAATACTGTGCCAATACAATTATAGATAAGAGTAGCATAAAATTCATCTTCCATAATAAAGGTAGTATGTAGACATCCAGGGTCAGATTTTCAAATGCCTCTGGGGTCCAGACCTGATCACAATCCCGATGCATATGGGGCAGTTTCAAATTTTCAAAAGGCAGGTGGGGGGAGGAGGGAAAGGGCGCCCTGCTTGTCACCAACTACCAGGTTACTAAGCCACTCAAGAAGCTTATTAAGGGGCATTTGTGGTGAGGAATGTAATTTTCAATCTTTATTTCGGCGAATCCAAACAATCAAGAGCATATTTGTGCCCAGCTGTGGGTTTCATTGCGAGGACACCTGAAATTTTATTTTATTTGTATGGAAGTATGATGTGTCAATTATTGCCGGTCCAGTGCTGTAACTTAAGTTTGTTGAATGGTTACTTTCCTTGTTCTCTAGCTCCTAGCTTTCTAAAGAATTAACTGCTTTAACAGGCGAGGTAGTGGCAGTCCTGAACATGGTTGCTGCCTTCCTTTGCCACTGCACCAGGCAGGCAGCTCCTGTCTCCTGGAGGTGCTCAGCACCACTAATATGTGCCGAGCTTGCCTCCTGGCCAGTTATGCTATTTGCATTTTAAAAACCACCTTCCGGGTGTCAGGTTCCTGACTCTGCTGTGAAAATCTGGCCCCCAAATCCCAACTCCTTCAGGCGTTAATGCACAAGCAAAGTAATTTGATGCATCAATTTCACAAACTTGTTGTTAACAAGTGTTTTCCTTACTAAAGGTTTGCTAAGCAGCAACTAATATAAAAATACAACTCTCCTCATGCTTGCCTTTAGGTGCACATCACACTGATGATGGTGCTAAAGCAGCAGAGAAAATCACCAGGCCTCCAGCAAAGCAGAACACCAGGGAGTTGACTCACTGCACTATCAGCAAGTTTTGTTCAGATGGTTATATTAAAGGAGGAGGAGGAGGAGAAGAACCAACAGAGGCGGATCAGGGAAGTCAAAGACCCTAGTACTACCAGGACTCACTATAATCCCAGACAGCATGTCTACTGCAAGCAACGTGGGTACTGCCACCACACTAAGAACTACTGGGTGAAGGGATTATATCTCAATAAGAAAGCTTCAGATTAATTCTGCTATCTTGGGAATCAGACCTGCAGCCAAGAAAAAATAAAAGTGGTAATGGCACTGAACTATTTTGCCATAAGATCCTCTTAGGTAATGCTAGGCAATCTGGCAAGGATCTGCAGGTTTGCAGTTTTTTTGAGGTATAATTTTATGCTGGACATAAAATCTACACTGTGGGCCAAGCGTCCATCATAGAATTGCCTGATTTTCTATTGACTTCAACGGAAAGGGAATTAAGGGAATAAGTTGGAAATCACAGAATGAAAGAATTCTCACAGCACAGAAGGAGGTCATTTGGCCCGTTATGTTTGTGCCAGCTCTCTGAAGGAGCAATGCCTGGCCTTCTTCCCATAGCCCTGCACATTCTTCCTTTTCAGATAATAATCCAATTCCTTCTTGAATGCCTCAACTGAACCTGTTTCCACCACACACTCAGGCAGTGCACTCCAGATCTTAACCACTCGCTGTGTGAACAAATTTCACCTTATGTCACTATGGATTCTTTTGCACATTACCTTAAATCTGTGCCCTCTCATTCTCGATTCTTCCACCAGTGGGAACAACTTTTTCCCTACCTACTTTCTCCAGACCCCGCATCATTTTGAATACTTCTATCAAATCTACTAAAATTAAGCTCATACTGCTGACTGAATTCAACATTAGATTCAGTCAATTGGTAAGTGAGACAGGCAAAGTTGAATTAAAAATTTGTTGCTGCCTGGGTGCAGGAACCATTGACCGCACAAATGTTGCCCTTCAGCTATGAGAGCATTAACAGAAAAGTATTCCATAGGCTGAGCATCTAAATGAAGAGCATGAAAATTTCTTTTTTTTTCTGGGTCCTTGTCATGGATTCTGGTGTAACTTCATGTTTCCATTAATCTATAATTCTCTCAAATTGCTAATACCAATTGATGGCGAGGATTTGATTTAAGATTGAACCACCAATGAGGCCATGGTGCTAAGAATTGCCATTTCAACTCCCCAGACCCATAAGTTCAGAAGAACAAACTAACACAAAAGAATTATGAGCACAAATAGGCCAAATTTCTAGTGTTCGAAAGCTGCTTGCATCTCAATTTCAACATCTCTGATCTGACTAGGCTGTTTTGTCAACAATATCAAATTACCTTGCTTCTGCTGGGTGTCTATAAAGTTTTACTGAGTAGTTCATTCACAGCAGAAGAACCACTAAGCAGGGTGCTAAAGTTTGCATAGTAGCATAATAGGCTTTAATTTGCATGTATTCAGGATGCTCTAGCTGAGGCAGGCAGGTACCTCAACTAGCCAAGAAAGCAGTAGCACTATGATAGTCATGGGATGGAAAAAGAGCAATAAGTCCACCATTTGGATTTTAACTCACATTCTACCAAGTTTCTGCGAAGCAGATATAGTTAAGAAATCTTCATCATGGTTCCAAGGTGATGTACCACCTTTAGGAGTAGGTGTGACAGCTTTCTAAGGGGTTTCCCGAGGAGGTACCTTTGGTGCTGCGTTTCAGGCTTGCCAATCTTTGAAAGTTAGTATGATATTGACTGTTGTATTCCATCTGTATCTGTCTGCTTATTTTGGAAGCTTTTCTTGACACTTGTGCGAGTCAGGCATTGGTAAGAAGCTGTCAGTGACCTGACAGCAACCTATCCCCTTGCTTGTGCACGCATGTCTGTCATCAGGCACTGAATCTTTTGCGCATGGTTTATTGCAGTAATGTTACGGATCCCTGCAGTCTATCTCCAAGCACGCTGAACTCTAGCATTATATCTTGGTGCACAGATCTCATAAGCAGGACATTGTCATTTGAGCATTTCTGAGAAATGGTACTTTTGCATCCAGGTAGAACTGTTCCTAGTTTAATGTTTTCATGTTTTTACAAGGGCACAAGCACCTTAATTCTTTATCTTGAATATAGAGTTCTTGTTTCCTTTTATAAATACACTCCAGAGAAACTCCGTTTCAATCACTTTTTCATGGTCAAGCAACAAAGAAGCTGTTATTTCAACAACATTACATTACTAAATTTGTGCCTTTTCTTTGGAGGAACACAATATATGCTACTGGACAACTTATATGTCGAATTTTATGATCCTGTGAGATTGTAAATATGAATAACTCTTGCAAAACCAACAAGAAACAAGGTCCATATTCATCATGTTACAGTTTTAGGTATGGCTAGCGTAGTGTTTCTAACATTAACATGACAAATGTATAAATTTAATGTATTACTACAAGAAGATCTCACCTGATCTTGATCACTTAATGTTTTGCTTACTTCACTGAGATCCCCCTTTAAGCTCCTTTTTATTATATATTTCCACATATATCATTTTCTTTATACTTTGGATTAGCCTTGTTACACTTCTTTGCATCTCTCCATTGCTTATATAGGACTTTTGTGCCATGGCTATCAGAATTCTACATCACGCGCTGAATTTTACGGCTCCATCACGGCAGGGGAGGGCTGTAAATTGTGGCGAGCCATTCAAAAGTCCATTTGGGTGGGATCAGAAAATCCGCCCCATATTTTAAATGGATTCTGACTGGCACACTGCAAATCTTATACATAACAACCGGAAACTTGTGCTGTTTTGACTTTATAAGCACAATTTTCTATTTCCTTTTTAATTGCTTGGTTATATTTCCAAACACTGAAAATGGTGAGTCTACCATTACTTTTAGGTCCCTTATAAATCTCTTTACATACATATGAACATACAAACTAGGAGTAGGAGTAGGCCACTCGCCCCCTTGAGCCTGCCCGCCATTTCATAAGATCATGACTGATCTGATTGTAACTTCAACCCCACATTCCTGTCTACCCCCAATAACCTTTCACCCCCTTGTTAATCAAGGATCTATCTAGCTCTGCCTTAAAAATATTCAAAGACTCTACGTCCACTGCCTTTTGAGGAAGAGAGTTCCAAAGACTCACAACCCCCTGAGAGAATAACATTCTCCTCATCTCTGTCTTAACTGAGCGACCTCTTATTTTTAAACATCCTCTCCATATCCACCCTGTCTAGACCCCTCAGGATCTTAAAGGTTTCAATTAAGTCGCCTTTTAATCTTCTAAATTCCAGTGGATACAAGCCTAACCTGTCCAGCCTTTCCTCATATGATAACCTTTCATAGTCCAATTGCATATTGGACCTAATAAAAACAAAAAATGCTGGAAAAACTGAACAGGCCTGGCAGCATCTGTAGAGAGAGAAACAGAGTTAATTTTTCAAGTCCAATATGACTCTTCATTGGAACTCCAATGAAGTTCTGATGAAGAGTCATATTAGACTTGAAAGTTTTCCATAATATTTTCAATTATAGTAACATTAATTAAAGATTGGCTTTAAATTATATGAATCTTTACAGCCAAATGCTAAAAATTCTTCTGATTCAGTGAAAGTCATCTGTCCTAGATGATTTTCTTACTGATGTTGCTTTCCCCTATTTTCAAAGGAATGGTGTCAGAAGATTACTTGGTGCCTGTATCAGTCTTTTTTTGAGGCAGTAATGTATGCAAGTTTGAAGATAAAATGAAGTAACCATATTAATTTTCTCTAATCTAACCCATCAGAGGTAATCTTGAAAGGGAGACAAATATGGCCTCATGTTTAACACATGTGGCAGGTTGTTCTTTTGACTAAAAGCAATACCTTTATTGGTCATGCTATGCTCAATATTGAAGTTCAGGATTTAGCTTTCAATTCAATATGAGCTTTAACAGTTGACAGGAATATTGCTTCAACTACAAATATTTTAGAAAATCAAAATAAGAAAGAAAGAATTTGCATTTAGAGTGCCTGTGATGTCCTCAAAATGTCCCAAAGTTCTTTGCAGCTAATGCAGTATGATTGAAGATCGGATATAAAAATAGCAGCAGGAATAGACTATATGGACCTTCAAGACTGCTTTGTTATTCAGTATAGTCATGATTGATCTTTGGTCTCAAGTACACTTTCCTGTCATTCGCCATGTACCCTGATTCCCTGAGAGATCAAAATCTATCCCAGCCTTGGATATATTCAATGATAGAGCATCCACTTAAGCCTCTGGGGTAGGGAATGCCAATGTTTAAGTAATCACATGGTATGGCAATCAGCTTGTTTAAGACAATTGCTAGTTAAACAGGTGATGGGCATTGATCTAAAGAGAATAATGAGATACAGCTGGAAGACTGTGTGGAAGCTATTAGGAAGTCAGTAGCTGTCCTGAAAATAAACCAGCAACCAGCTTGAACTAAAAGACCAGCCTGCATTAATTCTTCCACTACAACCACTTACTGTGACTAACAGGGAATTCCAAAGATCTACAACCCCCTGAGTGAAGAAATTTCCCCTTACCAAAGCCCAATATAATTTTAGCAAGATTTCCTTGTTCTTGAACTTCTGTCTACTTGTAGTAAAGGCCAAGATGCCGTTTGCTTTCCTAATTGCTTGCTGTGCCCTCATGGTAACTTTGTGTTTCTTGTCTGGGTATATCCAAGTCTCTCTGAATATTAACATTTAAAAGGTTCATGCTCTTTAAAAAATATTCTGCTTCTCTATTCTTTCTACCAAAGTGAATAACCTTATATTTCCCCGCATTAAACTTCATCTGTCACCTTGTTGTCCACTCGCTTAACCTGTCTGTATAACTCTGCTTCGAGGTGTGAAGATCTCAGGATGGTTTGACTAGCACAGGATGAGAGCATTCAAGGCAGCTTCCCTGGGAATCTCCAAAGAAGCAGACATGTATCATGATCTTTCTTGTGGTTGCAGATGAATTAAATCACTTTTGGTTGCTGAAGACTGCAGGGTGATCTGGAGGCACCTTGACTGCTACATCCGCGGACCTATGGGAAGCCAGCCAGAGTGGCAAAGCCAAGTGTATGCACATTCCGACTGGCCTCATTGGTTGCATAGTGCACTTAAGTCCCAGACCTGACAAACATGCCATCAGTCACCAGTGATATGCATTTGTAGGCAACAGGTTTTGAGATTCTACAAACCTCTCCTGCAGACTGTGGCAAAGAAATTAAGGGTTGTGGTGACTTTGATACCACTGGTCAATTTCAGAATGCTTCAAATATCCACAACCACCTGACACAAAACTCTGAGCCTCCTCAACTGCTTGGTCATGCCCTGGAAGCTTATCCTTTGCTTGTATACCCTGTGTCGTGGGTAACGTGTCCTGTGAGCTGCACCTCTGTGCTCATTCCCTCTGTCCTGTGGAGAGGCAGGTGGCTGAGGAGAAGGCTACTGCTGCTCCTGTTGGTGCTCCTTCTGCTCAACTTGGTCCTCATCTGAGGTTCAAGGTAAAACTGCAGAAGCTGAATTGAAGGATGACATCTGGGAAGTGTAGATTAAACACTGTGGACTCCAAAGTATTGGAAATCACGTGTGAAGCAATGAAAGCACATTATCAGAACGAGTCCTGTGAGAAAAAGCCTTTCACTCGAACAAAGAAGCAGATGTGATTTCTCAATATTGAAAGGAGTTCTTGCCTGTCGGCTGTTTAGCCCCCTCAAATCCCACTGCCCTCTTGGCTTAATTTCACTGATGAGTTCCACAAAGCCCCATGCAACACACTGTAGATGCTGGCATTTAAGTCAACCTTTGAAGCCTTGAAAAATCCCTCCAAAAATGGGATTGACTTATAATTTAAATAGAAAAGTAAACCGCTGGCATGGGTGTGGGTGGTTGCCATCTTTGTCATTCACCACGTTATACGTTAGGTTGACTTGCAGCAATCTATGGCAGTCAAATACAGAAGTCCTAGTTAAAGCAACTGATAATGAACACATTGCATATTAGATAAAAACAAAAAACTGCAGATGCTGGAAATCCAAAACAAAAACAGAATTACCTGGAAAAACTCAGCA
Organism: Carcharodon carcharias; assembly: GCF_017639515.1. Classification (NCBI taxonomy): domain Eukaryota; kingdom Metazoa; phylum Chordata; class Chondrichthyes; order Lamniformes; family Lamnidae; genus Carcharodon; species Carcharodon carcharias. Next base: position 14,186,862 of record NC_054488.1, read on the forward strand.
GGTCTGGCAGCATCGGCGGAGAAGAAAAGAGTTGACGTTTCGAGTCCTCATGACCCTTCAATAGAACTGAGTGAATAATAGGAGAGGGGTGAAATATAAACTGGTTTAAGGTAGTGGGGGGAGAGAAGTGGGGGGTGTTGTGGTTGTAGGGACAAGCAAGCAGTGGTAGGAGCAGATAATCAAAAGGTGTCACAGACAGAAGAACAAAGAGGTGTTGAAGGTGGTGATATTATCTAAACGAATGTGCTAATTAAGAATGGATGGCAGGACACTCAAGGTACAGCTCTAGTGGGGGTGGAATGGAAAGACTAGCAGGCATTAAAGATATAGATTTAAAAATAATGGAAATAGGTGGGAAAAGAAAAATCTATATAAATTATTGGAAAAAACAAAAGGAAGGGGGGAAGAAACAGAAAGGGGGTGGGGATGGAGGAGGGAGTTCAAGATCTAAAGTTGTTTGGCTTGCTGCATTGTTCCAGTGAAGCCCAACGCAAACTGGAGGAACAGCACCTCATCTTCCGACTAGGCACGTTACAGCCTTCCGGACTGAATATTGAATTCAACAACTTTAGATCTTGAACTCTGTCCTCCATCCCCACCCCCTTTCCATTTCTTCCCCCCTTCCTTTTCTTTTTTTCCAATAATTTATATAGATTTTTCTTTTCCCACCTATTTCCATTATTTTTAAATCTATATCTTTTATGCCTGCTAGTCTTTCCTCCGCAACCCCATTAGAGCTGTATCTTGAGTGTCCTGCCATCCATTCTTAATTAGCACATTCATTTAGATAATATCACCACCTTCAACACCTCTTTGTTCTTCTGTCTGTGACATCTTTTGATTATCTGCTCCTATCACTGCTTGCTTGTCCCTACAACCACACCACCCCCATTTCTCTCCCCCCACCCCTTCCCCCCACCTTAAACCAGTTTATATTTCACCCCTCTCCTAATATTCACTCAGTTCTGCTGAAGGGTCATGAGGACTCAAAACATCAACTCTTTTCTTCTCCGCCGATGCTGCCAGACTTGCATTGCATATTAGACTCCACCGGTCCCAAGGGGTTTCCTGCATGCTGCAGATCACACTGAGGCTCAATGAAGAAATTGGCAGGTTGCCACCAACTTCCCACCATTGCCAACAATCTTAGCCCTTTAAAGCAGATGCCTGCTCGCAGACCCACCCATCTGGTCATGTTAAAATTCCACTCTGTCCCTGTTTTTCATCTGTTGTTCTCCACAGCTAGAAAGGGAAGACCTGTCAGGCTTCCTGCTGACTGCCCAGGATCAAAGACTGTCCAACACAATGGGTGTGAGATATCTACTGATTATAAAACACACTTATGAATTTCTTATTATTTACAGCCTACAGAAAAGCAACATCAAAGTTAGCACATTAGCTTTCATCCTCAGAGCTGATTTGTTAAATTTACGTGAACATAAAGGCCCAGATATTGCTCTGGAAATAATAATGAGGCTAATGGCATTCACTGTTATTTATGCACAAATTGAACAGCAACTTTTGCTGAGTGGAAAAGTGCATTTAGAGTCACCAGGTCATTATGGCACAGAAGGAGGCCATTCGGCCCATTGAGTTCATGATTCATCAGGTGCCTGATGTTATTACAATCATTTCCAAAATAACAGGAGGTGGACAGGCCCGAACGAGGGCCCGCTTTCCATTAGAGGCCAAGTAAGGAATAGTTTAATAGGCATTCCTGGAAGAGAAGTGGCAGTCAATTAAACAACTAAGGTAAAAGCAAAATACTACGAATGCTGGAAATCTGAAACAAAAACAAAAATAGGTGGAAAAACTCAGCAGGTCTGACAGCATCTGCGGAGATGAATACAGTTGACGTTTCAAGTCCGTATGACTCTTTATCAGAACTAAGGAAATGGAGAACAAAAACAAAACTACCTGGAAAAACTTAGCAGCTCTGGCAGCATTCGCGGATAGGAGCACAGCTAATGTTTCGAGTCCGAATGACCCTTCGACATTCGGACTCGAAACGTTAACTGTGCTCCTATCCCCAGATGCTGCCAGACATGCTGAGCTTTTCCAGGAATTTTTGTTTTTGTTTTGGATTTCCAGCATCCGCAGTTTTTTGCTTTTATCTTAAGGAAATAGAGAAATGTGGTGAAATATAAGCTGGTGGGGGTAGGGGGGGTGGGGGGGGAGGGGTGGGCTAGACAGATAGAGCTGGATAGAGAGCCAGTTATAGGTGGAGGCAAAGAAGAGATTGCCAAAGATGTCATAGACAAAAGGACAAAGGGGTGTTGATGGTGGTGATAGTATTTAAGGAATGTGCAAATGGGGACATTAAGGGTAGAAAGCAGGACGAGCAAGGTACAGATAGCCCTAGTGGGGATGGGGTGGGGGAAAGGGATTGAAATGGGCTAAAAGGTGGAGATAAAACAATAGATCAAAATAAATTTAAAAATAGGTGGGAAAAGAAAAATATATATTTTTTAAATTATAAATTATTGGAAAAAGGGGGATCAGAAAGGGGGTGGGGATGGAGGAGAAAGTTCATGATCTGAAATTGTTGAACTCAGTATTAAGTCCGGAAGGCTGCAAAGTGCCTAGTCTGAAGATGAGGTGCTGTTCCTCCAGTTTGCCTTGAGATTCACTGGAACAATGCAGCAGGCCAAGGACAGACATGTGGGCATGAGAGCAGGGTGGTGTGTTGAAATGGCAAGCGACAGGGAGGTCTGGGTCATGCTTGCAGACAGACCGGAGGTGTTCTGCAAAGCAGTCACCCAGTCTGTGTTTGGTCTCTCCAATGGAGAGGAAACCACATTGGGAGCAGCAAATGCAGTAGACTAAATTGAGGGAAGTGCAAGTGAAATGCTGCTTCACTTGAAAGGAGTGTTTGGGCCCTTGGATGATGAGGAGGGGGGAAGTAAAGGGGCAGGTATTGCACCTTCTGTGGTTACATGGGAAGGTGCTGTGGGAGGGGGTTGAGGTATAGGGGGTGATGGAGGTGTGAACCAGGGTGTCCCGGAGGGAAGAATCCCTGTGGAAAGCCGCCGGGGGTGTTGGGGGGGGGGGTGGGGGGGGTGGTGTGTGTGTGTGTGCGGGGTGAAGGGAAGATGTGTTTGGTGGTGGCATCGTGCTGGAGTTGGTAGAAATGGTGGAGGATGATCCTTTGAACGTGGAGGCTGGTGGGGTGATAAGTGAGGACATGGGGGACCCTATCATGCTTCTGGGAGGGAGAGGAAGGTGTGAGGGCGGATGTGTAGGAGATGGGCCGGACATGGTTGAGGACCCTGTCAACCCCACCGTGGGTGGAAAGCCTCAGTTAAGGAAGAAGGAGGACATGTCAGAGGAAATGTTTTGGAAAGTGGCATCATCAGAACAGATGCGACAGAGGTGAAGGAACTGAGAGAATGGAATGGAGTCCTTACAAGAAGTGGGGTGTGAGGAGCTGTAGTCAAGGTAGCTGTGGGAGTTGGTAGGCTTGTAATGAATATTGGTGGACAGTCTATCACCAGAAATTGAGACAGAGAGGTCAAGGAAGGGAAGGGAAGTGTCAGAGATGGACCACGTGAAAGTGATGGAGGGGTGGAAATTGGAAGCAAAATTAATAAATTTTTCCAGATCCAGACGAAAGGATGAAGCAGCACCGAAGCAGTCATCGATGTACTGGAGAAAGAGTTGTTGGTGGGGCCCTGAGTAGGACTGGAACAAGGAATGTTCCACATACCACATAAAGAGACAGGCATAACTGGGGCCCATGCGGGTACCCATAGCCACACCTTTTATTTGGAGGAAGTGAAATGAGTTTAAGGAGAAATTGTTATCACCACCGTCAACACCCCTTTGTCCTTTTGTCTATGACTTCTTTGGCGATTACTTCTTTGCCTCCACCTATCACTGGCCCTCTATCCAGTTCTACCTGTCCCACCCCCCTCTACCAGCTTATATTTCACCTTATTTCTCTATTTCCTTAGTTTTGATGAAGAGTCATACCGACTCGAAACGTCAAGTGTCCCTCTCCGCAGATGCTGTCAGACCTGCTGAGCTTTTCCAGCTATTTTTGTTTTTGTTAAGGAATAGTTTAGTTAATTAACCAGGCATTTCACTGAGATTTAGCACAGCCTGTGTGATTTAATGCAGCCCATGCAATTCAACGGCTGTTGTATGGGCTGCTCGGCAGGTGGGAATCGTGGGCAGGTGCTTCAAAGGGTGCCATACAGAATAAAAGCCAGCACAAGCGAGGACAACGCTGAGGTGTAGGAGGCTGCAGCTGAATCTACAGGAGAGGTCAGTGAGGTTGTTCAGTACTTAACTGGTGGTTGATTTTACTGTTGAGGAAATAAAGAGTCAACTGCGAGGGACTCACTTGGAAGAGGGGCTTGTACCAAGGAGGGGCAATCGCAGGACAGTCTGCAGCCATGGGAAAAATCCACTGAGATGGAGGCTCCTCCAATGAGGAAGAGGGAAGAAGAGGGAGAGGATGGCTGCTGCCCAAGGGCAGCAACAACCGACCTGCCAGCAGCATAAGTGTCATGATGATGCCAAAAGGCCCATTCGGCCAGCAAAGGGAGTGTGGGCAGGTACGCCCCAGGAGAAGACAGCGCCCTGACGTAAGGGTGTACAGGCAGTGTAATAACTACCTTCAGACAAGTGAGTGCCAGTGTCACAGTAGACTGCATCCATCCAGGGAGATGGTGACACCCATTTGCAACATGGCTGCTGGGGAGATCAGTTCAAACTGTGTGGGTTACCATCCAAACGTATAGAGGGTAAATAATGTAATGGTGGCCCTAAATTTCTTTGCCTCAGGATTCTTTCAGACATCTGCAGTGGATCAGTATGGCATTTCACAATCAGCAGCCCACCATTGTAGTGAAGCTATGACTGACCCTTTCAGGAGAGTGGAAACATTTCAAACGCTTCAACATTGATGATGAGAGCTAGGCCGAGAGAGCGAGAGGCTTTGGAGCTAAGGCTGACTTTCCTAAAACACAAGGGGCTATCGACTGCACATGTGGCATTTAGAGCACCTACAGACCAGGTAGGGGTATTCATTAATTGGGAAGGTTTTCATTCTTTGATCATGCAGATTATCAGTGATCACTGCCTGTGTCCTGAAGGTGCGTCTGTGGTGAACTGGGAACAATCATGACACCTACACCCTCAGGAACTCCTAGGTGCCAGGACTCTTCTTGGCCCCTACTCAGTTGGATGGCTGGTTGATAGGTGACAAGGGATATCCGTTAAAGAGGAGGCTTATGACACCCAGCAGGCATCCATGGTGTCAGCTGGAAGAGAAATACAATGCCAACCATGCTTCCACCAGCACCATCAGAGAGGGAACTGTATGTCTACACAAGGTGAGGTTTTGTTGCTTTGACCACTGTGCTGGCACCTTGCAGTATGCACCAGATCATGTTTCCCTGATTGTTGTCATGTGTTGGTGCTGAATAACCCAACAATACTAAGAGGTGACAAACTTGTGAATGAGGTCATGGAAAGCCACTCTGGTTCCTCAGATGATGAGTCCAACAATGACTTAGAGGAGGAACAAAACATTGATCACAAGCATGGTGACCCACATGGTGGGCAGCAGAGATTGGTTGCTAGGGAGAGGCGTCCTTATTATGAAGCAGTTCAAATAAGGCCTTGCAGGTCTCCCAAACTACAGTATGGAGGCACCATCCAACTTCTACCCCATTGTATGAAGCAAACACCGAAGCCGTCTCAAAAGGCTCACTTCTGCAAATGTCTCTTGGAAGGGCCTTTGACTTCCATTGTAAGATGTCATGGCATTGAAGCCCCTATTGATGTAAATAAGTCCACAGTCCACACATAGACAAGTAAACATTATACAAATGTAACAAATTTAATAAAGAGCTGGTTAACAACATAAACATTCAGCCTTACACGTGCAACGAATACCAGTGATGTCTCTATAGTGATTTCTTAATTAATTTAGGGGTGCTGCACCATGGCGATCCCCCTTTGCCACCAGCTTTCCTGGATCCAGGCTGCTGATTTGGCCTGAATGATAATGATAGGGGGCCTCTGGTTACCTGAGGTTGTGAGGACCTGTCCTGTGGTAGGAGCCTCATTTGTCGCTGAGGCATTGATGCCACTGGCAGAGCGGCATAAGACCCGTTGTCATCATCAGAAGTGTCCTGAGAGGAGTCCCCAGAAGCAGACAGCTGCTACTGATTTGCCAAAATGAGATATAAATGGCCCTTCCTGCTCACTGGAGATGGACGAGGACCTATAGCAACCAGGTGCCTTGTCCAACTTTCATGCTGACAATACCTACTTAAGAGTATTGAGAGTGTGTGGGTTTGCAGATCTGAATGTATACCCAGCAAACCCTGACTAAACTGCTGAGTCTGGCTCTCCAAGAGAGTTACCATGGTCCGCCTTCAGAAGAGAGGGTGATAGCAGCACTCATGGCCTGGATGGACTCCTCCATTATCCATGACAGGACGTGCAAACCCTCTGGAAGATCCACCAGATCTTCATGCACCAACCCCTGGACATCTGACATTTGCCACCTCATGGATGATTCCAAAGGTTCATCATCTGCCTATTCAGCACCTTCCTGGTCTCCCACACTCAGAGACAGAGGCCTGATTTGCTTCTGACAGCTTGTCCCACAATTGTACAGCGCTCAAACCAGTTGGTGCTACTGTTTCAGCTGACACACGCAAACTCACGAAGATGCCAGTATCTGAGCTGGTGCTAGGCACAGAGAAAGAATGGGATGGTACACCTTCTGAGCTCCCATCCTCTTCCTTGGAGATCAATAGCGGACCCTTGGGACTGAAGTCTGCATAGGCCGCTGAGTGACTTGCTAAAGGAATGTGATGGGTGCGTGCACATCAACAATAAGGTGGGGCACTGAGTAAATGTAACTGCATCCCGGACATAGACATACAACATACGACGCGTGGCTCAGGTGTCATGCTCTCAAACCATTGCACCACACACACGGACCACAACCCCAGCCACACTTCCATGGCCCCTTTGTCGAGAGAGGATCCCTTGGATTCCAGCCCCAGCACCAACTCCTGCCCCTCCTCTGCCACCTACTCTTGGCTCCCTGCTGACTAGTTAGGTCCAGGATGTCCTCCTCCATCTTGGCCAACACTGCCAGGTTGGGCGCCCCACCACCTGTCATCGACTTATTGTAGGCCCTCATCTCCTGTGAAGACAATGATAAATTAATGAGTCCCATATATGAATGGAGCAGGTGGGTTGCCATCATCCACACTGCATATTGCAGCACTGCTCCCATTGCAGGTGACTTTCCCAGTCAGCACACCACTGCCCCCGAGAGCTTTGCAGGGTTCCAAGACTTCAGCTGGCATTGTGGGCTGCCCTAGCACACCACATGCATACCCTCCCATAGTCATGGTAACATATTGGCAGCTTCCTCCCTCTCAGTTGCAGAACATAGAAGCGTATTCCCCCTTTCCCTGCACTGCAGCCAGGTCTTACGCATGACCCCACGGCTACTGACCACCTCTGCCAACTCCATCCCCGCTTCCTTGGTCAGCTAGGGAGATCTCCTCTTGCCATCTGGTGGGAGGAGAACTTCCCGCCGTTTGCAGACAGCCTGGAGGAGGTTTTGAAGGGAGTCATCATGTGGCCATTTATGTACACTGCTTTGCTATCGCTGATGGAGTAATGACTCACCGCACTCCTTTGAGCTTCTATCCTCAGCCTCCAGTGGTTCACACTCACTCAAGTGCAACTGGGTTGGCAGGGTCACAGCAGCCCCTCTGGCTGCAGCTTCCCTTCACTGCCTTACTTTTCTGTTCCTTTTGGCCTTCTCCTCCAGTTCCCCCCCTCCACGCCTGCTCTAGGCCATGATTACCGCTGAATGGCTGGCCATTAATTGGCTGGCCAGGGCGTGATTGCAGTCAGAATTTGGGATTGGGCAGGAGCAGATAATGCCTGCTTCCACTTCCAACCATGGCACTCACACACTGAGCATTAAATTCTGCCTATTCTCTGGGTAAAGAAGTTTCTCCTGAATTTCCTATTGGGTTTATGGTGACCTCTATTTGTGACAGCTTCCCAATGTCTATCCTGTCAAAACTCATCATAATTTAAGTACCTCTATTAATTAACCTATCTGGGGAAAAGAATTTCAGCCTTTTCAGTCTCTCCTGATTGTTATAGCCTTATAACATGTGCTTATCCTCCTTCTTAAGCACAGGTTGTGCCTTTGTGCTTTAAGTGGGAGGTCATGAGATGTGCCTGCGCAAGTGGGAGTCATGTTGGATGATACAGCGACTGCCTGTGCTTCCCCATTCTCAGGCACTTCCTCAAACCTTCAAGGAGCTTGGCTACTGTGCAAGAGTATGCAGCCACATTTAGAGGAAGCCAGTACATTGGAACCTTTCCACCACCATGTGTAGCTGAATGGCCAGTGGGCTGCATAATTCCATTTGACGAATCAACAGTCGCCTGGTCAGTTCACACAGGTCCCAGATGCCCTGTAGAGAGTGCTGCAACCTTTGGATGTCCCACTGACAGCAACTTGCCTTGCAGTCTAAGGGCAAGTGCAGGTCTAAGGAATGCCGGTTGCAGCTCATTTGCTGCTCAAAACAACATCTGGTCAATATACTTAAAAACACAACATGAAAACGTAAGTAAATAAAACTTATTGTGGAAAAATGGCAAAAGAAAAGCTAAGCAGGGAAACCACAGTGATCATCCATGCACCAATCTCAAACATTGAACATAACTATCACACTGTAATGAAAAGAATCCATTTAACTTACATTCCTGTCTGAAATGAATGAGACTCTGACAATTAATAAGTATTTAATTACTTACGATAATTCCCTATCCTTAATCTTGTTTTTTTTAAATATGCTATTTAGTATAGTATCTGGTGCCTTTGGCTATAGCAAGAAGTTAATTCATCATGTTCAACCTTATACTGTAATTCTGTGGTGATCTGCTTGATGCACAACTATTAAAATATACTGTACATTGGATTGTAACTCAGTTGACATCTCAAACTTTGGACATGAATGATTGATTCTAATCAGATGTGTACATGGGAAAGACTGGTCTGATATTCTTTAACATACATAGAGTGAATCATGGAAATTTGGATAATATATTCCTTACATTCTAAATGCAATTTACTATCTTACACATGTTTGGGCAACCAGTTTTATTTGTCAGCACTGGTATCCTGATCTCTCATATCCTTTCATCAGAGCCTGCTACAGGGAAAGGTCTGCCTTATTGTCCATGTGCTCGGAACCAGTTTATTTTAATAGTAGTTTGACTAGTTTCAGATAGCAATGCTTCTTAATATCATTTAATTAAACTCCATCTTTACGAGATGAAGGTTACAAACCTTTTTCATGGTGGCAGATAAAGATACCTATGCCATTGTTTTTATCAATGTACAAATGGAGCCACTCTGGCCCCTAGATTCATTAAAGCTAAAAGCTGCAGCCGCAGAAAGTAACTGCCATTGCCTAGTGCTAATATCACTTTTGCCATTTAACCATCTCGCGTTCACCACTTGAACACTCTACTGGCCATTTTATTTCTTTGCATGTGTTTTTCTTTCACTTTATCCTATTTGTTTTTAAATTTTGTAATATCCTACAGTGTTGATGAATGTTCTAACCAAAAACATTAACTCACCTGTTCTCCTCACTAATGCTGCAGGACACGTTGAGTGTTTCCAGCATTTCCTGTACATGTTTCATTATCACTTTGGCTTTGTACAGAGTTTAAGTTATAACTCCTACCTGTCGTAAAGCCTGAGCAAAATTAGCTGATTGCAGCTAAGACAGAAGTTAGAGAGCAACATTGGCCTTAGTAGCGTTGGATCAGGACGGAGAAAATCAGCCAGTGCTTTTAATCATGACTTCTACCCACCCAGTATGTGAACTGAGTCATGCTTGAATGTGATAGCCTTTGAAATCAAATTGCCTTCAGATTTCGATTCTTCAGGTAACGAAGACAAAGCAGCGCCTGTAAAACCACACCGCACCCCACCCCCCCCACCCCCCCAAACCCCCACCCCCCCACCCCCCAACCCCGTGTGATCCAGTACTTTCTGGAGAGGATTGAAAACATTGTATTTTCAAATATTTACAAAAAATATATTTTTTAAGTTAGTTAGATGCATCAGTTGACAAAATAAAAAGTGTGAAACTCGGTTCCCTTCCCCAAATTCTACTTTTGAGGACAATGCGCTTTTAAGGGCATGGTTGGTTATCAGATTCATTTTCAGGTTACTTGGCTTCAGCATGTCCTTATAGTGTGGGGAGAATATTTAAGATATACTAGTGGAAGCCCCTTGGAGTAACTCATGGTGAGTCAGAGGGGCTGGAAGTTTCAAGTGAGGGGTGTGTCTATCTCCATTGAAAAGATTTGTAAAAGATCTTCTCAGAGAATGTACATAGAATTATATAGAACGCACAGCATAGAAACAGGCCATTCAGCCCATTTGGTCTGTGTTGGTGTATATATTCCACAGTAGCCTGCTCCCACCCTATTTGTCTATCCTATCAGCATATCCTTCTATTCCTTTTCCCCTCATGTACTTATCTAGCTTTCCCTCAAAGGCACCTGTGCTATTTGCCTCAACCACTCCTTGAGGTAGCAAGTTCCGCAATCCTGCTTGATGGATAAAGAAGCCAATCATGAATTCTTTATTGATCTATTAGTAAATATTTAACAGTGGAAACAACTTTTATATCCTTTGTAACCTATCAAACACCTTCATATTTTTAAAGACCTCTATTACATCACTCCTCAGCCTTTTCCTTACCAGAAGAAACAACTGCAGCCTATCTGCCTTTCCTGATAGCTACAACCTTCTCTTCACGCTTAATGTTACATCAATAAATCTCTGTATCTCTCACAAGATTGGTTGGCTTTTGGCTTAGAATATTAACTGGGCAATATTTCCTGCATGATAACAGTGAAGGCCAGTAAAATACCTTAGGAAAATACTGAACTAATTTGCATCATTTCTCATTTATCAAGTAGGTCTGCAACAGCACCTTGTGTTAATAAAAGCTTCTGTTTAAATGGATATCTAGGACTTTCATTCAAAAATGTCAAGTAAACTTGAATAATGGTATACATCCTCCAGAATTTGTTGCCTATATCAAAGGTGCTTTGAATTGCCTCTTAAATAATAGACATGCTGCCTTAACCACTTAGTATATATGACAAAATATAAACAAAAAATGCCAAATTGCAAAGTGTAAGTTCCATTTGCCACACATAAAATACATTATATTTATTAGATAAATAGCCCTGAAGTATAGTTGGTCAAATTGTTTGTTTTGTGGAATTACTTCAGCAAATATTGGGAACTTTAAAGAGATTTCATCAGTTGTGGTTTTGCATTTATCGGTGGAATTTGTGGGCAGGTTTACTATATATGCTCCAGAATGCTCAGGCTTGTTCTCCAGATACATGGCAGTGTCTAAACCTGTATTCAACCTATTTCACCTCTCTTTCACTCCTGGCTTTTATTTCACACAAAAAAGCAAAAAGAACCTAAAGTAAAGTAAACATAATATTGGATTCTGTTTGAGACACAGAAGAATCATCAGATAAGATAGCATTGCTTATGCCCCAATGTAATGATTAATTTTGTTTTATTAAAAACTAATAAACCAATGAATAATTTAATGCTGGCAAAATATATTTTTATTAACTTTATTATTTTATTTTTTTCCTATTGAGCAATAAATAAGTTCAAAAAGTGAACCCTCACATTTTACAGCAAAGATATTACAAGCTATTGCAATAGGCAATATTAGAATTCAACAGTCTGAGTGGGAACTGGAGACACCAGATATGCTACAATAAGGGAACAAATAGTAACGCATCATGGTGCACTAGGGTATGGCTTTGTTTCACTCTGCAAAGAGCCATGACAAAATGCAGAAATGCAATAGCTCAAGAGAGAAAGAGAAAGGAAAAATGAGGGACGCCAAGATTTTTCCTTCTACAGCCAGTGTAATGATAGGATTTTCCATGTACCCATACGAAATTTGCTGCAGCTGCTGTTCTGACTTTCTGCCTTACAAAGATTCATGTGACCACATCCAAGTAGTGGTCTCCCATTGTGTATGCCTTTGTGACAAGCACTGTATAAGTTTGGGTGGCACAAGGCCCATTTTTTATTTACCTATTTTCAAAACTTCTTTGATTTATTGTACAGCTGATTGATGTTTCAATTCTTTTAAAATCAAAAGAAAATTTACTCATAAATTGAATTCAATATATTTTCAGACCTTCCAACTCACTTGCATTTTTCAGTTATAACCTACATTTTTGAACAAGCATATTCACCCATGTATAACCATTTACCTGAATGATGTGGAATAATGTGAAAGGCAGTAGGTAAGTGAAATTGTAGGTAAGTGGGAAAATAACCGTCGCATTTCAGCACATAGGCATGAAGTAAAAGCACTCTTGTAATTCCACATTCACTGCCCATGGCACTACATAAGTTCATCCTTTACTGTGCCAGCACTGTCAATATGATGGGCAAAAAAAAGATAAGTAAATGAAATGCTGAAATGCAAGGAAAAGAAAGCAGACACACAGGGCACTGAAACACTGTTCATCAGCATCAGTCCTCAGCTGAACAGAACACATATGGTCAGCATACGTTGGATGAAAGGGAAACATTCTGGTGGCTGGGGTTGAAGAAATTTTCAACTACTGACCAGCATTAAAGGCACGCAATGCACAACTTCAAATGGTGATGTTTACTAATGCTTCTTAGCAAAAGTGAAACCCCTCTGTAAGCCTTTTCTTATTGCATCCCTCCAAAAAGGTCACTGATGCTAGTTTTAAGAAGCTTACATTTGTGAGTAGAGAGGCAGTTGAAGCTCACATTGAGAAAGTAATTATGACAACAAAAAATTATATTTATATATCGCACTTAACGTAATGAAACATCTCAAAGCGCTTCACAGGAGTGTTATAAAACAAAGTTGCACACGAGCCACAAATGAGGATATTAGGTCAGATTACCAAAAGAAAGGTGGAGAGGTGTGGGGAGGGTATTCCAGAGCTTGGGGCTTAGGCAACTGTTGTCACGGCCACTAATGGTGGAGCAATTAAAATTGGGGACAGGCAAGAGGATAGAATTAAAGGAGTGCAGATGTCTCGGAGAATTGTGAGGCTGGAAAAGATTACAGAGATTAGGGAGGGGTGAGGCCATGAATTGATTTGAAAAAAAGGATAAGAATTTAAAAATCAAGACGCTGCTTAACCTGGAGCCGATTCAGGTCAGCGAGCCCAGGGGCGATAGGGGAATGGGATTTGCTGCGAGTTAAGACACTGGCAGCAGAGTTTTGGATGGTCTCAAGTTTACCCAAGGTAGAATGTGGGAGAGCAGCCAGGGGTGTGTTAGAATAGCCAAGTCTAGAAGTAATGAACGCATGAATGAATGTTTCAGCAGCAGATGAGCTGAGACAAGGGCGATGTTACGGAGGTAGAAATAGGCAGTTTTAGTGATGACATGAATATGAGGTCAGAAGTTCATCTTGGGATCAAACGTGACACCAAGGTTGTGAACAGACTGGCTTAATCTCAGCTACTGCCAGGGGGAGGGATGGAATTGGTAGCTAGAGAAGAGAGTTTGCAGCTGGGACCAAAAACAATGGCTTCCGTCTTCCCAGTATTTAATTGCAGGAAATTTCTGCTCATCCAGTATTGGATATCAGGTAAGCACTCTGATAATTTTAAAACAGTGGGGAAGTCGAGAGGTGGTGAGGTAGAGCTGGGTGTCGTTAGTGTAGTTGAGATAATTAACACTGGGCCTTTGGATGATGTCGCAGAGGGACAGCCAGTAGATGAAAAATAGGAAGGACTAAGAATGGATCCTCGGAGGACACCAGAGGTAATAGTGTGGGAGCAGGAAGAGAAGCCATCGCACGTGATTCTCTGACTACGATTAGATAGATAGGAAAGAAACCAGGTGAGAGCAGTACCAACCAGCTGGATGACAGCGGAGAGTTGTTGAAGGGGGGTGGTGTGGTTAGCTGTCCAACTGCAGAAAGTTGAGAAGGAGGAGAAGGAAAAGTTTATCTTTGTCAGTCACATGGGATGTCATTTGTAACTTTGCTAAGAGCATTGATAAACAACCAGCTGGCATTTGGTTTTCCTAAATGGTGTGAGTGAAATCGTGCACTTTATGTCCTATAATTTTACATGTATAATTTAATATATTCATCTGTAAGACTGTGTAGGAAAATTCCAGACTTTGCTAAGTTATGATACAATTATAAAATGCACTCTGAATATACTGAATTGAATCCTCAGATGCAACGAGGGAAACCAGATTCACATTACAGCAACATATAATTCAGAACAGTTGGCACTGGATTACATTGGTAAGTAATATTATAAATAGGCTAGACTTCCCCTTTAATGCAATTTCAACATCATGCAAAAAAATCAAGGAAGTCACATTCCAGATGAAGTAAGTTATGATATCATTGGATGTGTAATTTGCATCAAGATAATCACATTACTAATAAGCTTTATTTAAATGTTTCTATAAAGGAATATTGCCATTGTGTTTAGAACATTTTACAGGAACAGATATTGATCTAGTGCCTCTCATGCAAAAAGTAATTTATGTCGAAATAAACCTTGTGGAGGTTTATAAAGGAGAGAGGGTGGCATACCAATGTGAAGAGGGTAGGGGAATTGTGCTTGAAAACAGTCTCTAATGGCAGAGCACAAAAGCGGGGAATAAGACATAAACCACAGTCGGAACAGTGAGGTGTGTGTAATGGGAAAGCCTTGGTAATAGGGTGCAGCAGTATCACAAAAGGCTTTAATGGTGAGAAAAAGGATCTTAAACTCACTCTGCTAGACCACAGGAAGCCAGTGTAGTTTGGAGTGAGGGGGGCTGGACAGAGTAGATAGGGAGAAACTGTTCCCACTCGTAAAAGGATCAAGAACAAGAGGGCACAGATTTAAAATGACTTGTAAAAGAAGCAATTGTGATTCAAGAAAAAACTTTTTCACACAACGTGTGGTTCGGGTCTGGAATGCACTGCCTGGAAGTGTGTGGAGGCAGATTCAATTGAGGCATTCAAGAGGGCATTAGATGATTATTTGAATAGAAGCAATGTGCAAGGAAAAGGCAGGGCAATGGCACTAGGTTATATTGTTCATTTGGAGAGCCAGCGCAGACACAATGGGCTGAATGGCCTCCTTCTGTGCCACTAAAATTGTGTGTGATTCTGTAAGTGGGTATGAGTGATGAGTGTGTGGAATGATACATAATAGGGGACTCAGACTGACAGAATCCAGACAGTTAAAAAAGCATCACAGTAATCTATCCTCATGGTGATAAAAGTGTAGTTGAGTGTTTCAGCATCAGAGGGTTGAGGAATATTCAGAAACCCCTCCTATTTCTCATCTGGATACTATATGCTGCTCTCAGCAACATCATTCAAAAACACATCCGGTTCCACATATACACTGACAACACAAAGCTGTACTCACCAGCACCTCTCTCAGCCCCTTCACTGGCTCTGATTTGTCGCACTACTTGTATGATATCAAGTACTGGATGAGGAGAAATTTGCTCCAGATAGATATTGGGAAGACTGAATTCATTCTCTTTGATTCCTGTCACAAACATGTTCCCTGTCCACCAAGTCCTATTCTTTGGAAAAACTCAGCAGGTCTGGCAGCATCGGCGGAGAAGAAAAGAGTTGACGTTTCGAGTCCTCATGACCCTTCGACAGAACTTGAGTTCGAGTCCAAGAAAGAGTTGAAATATAAGCTGGTTTAAGGTGTGTGTGTGGGGGGCGGAGAGATAGAGAGAGAGAGAGGTGGGGGGGGGGTGTGGTTGTAGGGACAAACAAGCAGTGACAGAAGCAGATCATCAAAAGATGTCAACGACAATAGTACAATAGAACACATAGGTGTTAAAGTTAAAGTTGGTGATATTATCTAAACGAATGTGCTAATTAAGAATGGATGGTAAGGCACTCAAGGTATAGCTCTAGTGGGGTTTTTTTTTAATTTTTTTTTATATTTTTCTTTATTTTTTAAAAATTTTTTTTTAATAATGGAAATAGGTGGGAAAAGGAAAATCTTTATAATTTATTGGAAAAAAAAAAGGAAGGGGGAAACAGAAAGGGGTTGGGGATGGGGGAGGGAGCTCACGACCTAAAGTTGTTGAATTCAATATTCAGTCCGGAAGGCTGTAAAGTGCCTAGTCGGAAGATGAGGTGCTGTTCCCCAAGTTTGCGTTGGGCTTCACTGGAACAATGCAGCAAGCCAAGGACAGACATGTGGGCAAGAGAGCAGGGTGGAGTGTTAAAATGGCAAGCGACAGGGAGGTTTGGGTCATTCTTGCGGACAGACCGCAGGTGTTCTGCAAAGCGGACGCCCAGTTTACGTTTGGTCTCTCCAATGTAGAGGAGACCACATTGGGAGCAACGAATGCAGTAGACTAAGTTGGGGGAAATGCTGCTTCACTTGAAAGGAGTGTTTGGGTCCTTGGACGGTGAGGAGAGAGGAAGTGAAGGGGCAGGTGTTGCATCTTTTGCGTGGGCATGGGGTGGTGCCATAGGAGGGGGTTGAGGAGTAGGGGGTGATGGAGGAGTGGACCAGGGTGTCCCAGAGGGAGCGATCCCTACGGAATGCCGATAGGGGGGCTGAAGCGAAGATGTGTTTGGTGGTGGCATCATGCTGGAGTTGGCGGAAATGGCGGAGGATGCTCCTTTGAATGCGGAGGCTGGTGGGGTGATAAGTGAGGACAAGGGGGACCCTATCATGTTTCTGTAAGGGAGGAGAAGGCGTGAGGGCGGATGCGCGGGAGATGGGCCGGACACGGTTGAGGGCCCTGTCAACGACCGTGGGTGGAAAACCTCGGTTAAGGAAGAAGGAGGACATGTCAGAGGAACTGTTTTTGAAGGTAGCATCATCGGAACAGATGCGACGGAGGCGAAGGAACTGAGAGAATGGGATGGAGTCCTTACAGGAAGCGGGGTGTGAGGAGCTGTAGTCGAGATAGCTGTGGGAGTCGGTGGGTTTGTAATGGATATTGGTGGGCAGTCTATCACCAGAGATTGAGACAGAGAGGTCAAGGAAGGGAAGGGAAGTGTCAGAGATGGACCACGTGAAAATGATGGAGGGGTGGAGATTGGAAGCAAAATTAATAAATTTTTCCAAGTCCCGACGAGAGCATGAAGCGGCACCGAAGTAATCATCGATGTACCGGAGAAGGAGTTGTGGAAGGGGGCCGGAGTAGGACTGCAACAAGGAATGTTCCACATACCCCATAAAGAGACAGGCATAGCTGGGGCCCATGCGGGTACCCATAGCCACACCTTTTATTTGGAGGAAGTGAGAGGAGTTGAAGGAGAAATTGTTCAGCCAGACGGAGGAGAGTAGTGGTGGATGGGGATTGTTCGGGCCTCTGTTCGAGGAAGAAGCTAAGGACCCTCAGACCATCCTGGTGGGGGATGGAGGTGTACAGGGATTGGACGTCCATGGTCCATGAACTCTTTCTCCGGTACATCGATGATTACTTCGGTGCCGCTTCATGCTCTCGTCGGGACTTGGAAAAATTTATTAATTTTGCTTCCAATCTCCACCCCTCCATCATTTTCACGTGGTCCATCTCTGACACTTCCCTTCCCTTCCTTGACCTCTCTGTCTCAATCTCTGGTGATAGACTGCCCACCAATATCCATTACAAACCCACCGACTCCCACAGCTATCTCGACTACAGCTCCTCACACCCCGCTTCCTGTAAGGACTCCATCCCATTCTCTCAGTTCCTTCGCCTCCGTCGCATCTGTTCCGATGATGCTACCTTCAAAAACAGTTCCTCTGACATGTCCTCCTTCTTCCTTAACCGAGGTTTTCCACCCACGGTCGTTGACAGGGCCCTCAACCGTGTCCGGCCTATCTCCCGCGCATCCGCCCTCACGCCTTCTCCTCCCTTACAGAAACATGATAGGGTCCCCCTTGTCCTCACTTATCACCCCACCAGCCTCTGCATTCAAATGATCATCCTCCGCCATTTCCGCCAACTCCAGCATGATGCCACCACCAAACACATCTTCCCTTCACCCCCCCTATCGGCATTCCGTAGGGATCGCTCCCTCCGGGACACCCTGGTCCACTCCTCCATCACCCCCTACTCCTCAACCTCCTCCTATGGCACCACCCCATGCCCACGCAAAAGATGCAACACCTGCCCCTTCACTTCCTCTCTCCTCACCGTCCAAGGACCCAAACACTCCTTTCAAGTGAAGCAGCATTTCATTTGCATTTCCCCCAACTTAGTCTACTGCATTCGTTGCTCCCAATGTGGTCTCCTCTACATTGGAGAGACCAAACGTAAACTGGGTGACCGCTTTGCAGAACACCTGCAGTCTGTCCTCAAGAATGACCCAAACCTCCCTGTCGCTTGCCATTTTAACACTCCACCCTGCTCTCTTGCCCACATGTCTGTCCTTGGCTTGCTGCATTGTTCCAGTGAAGCCCAACACAAACTGGAGGAACAACACCTCATCTTCCGACTAGGCACTTTACAGCCTTCCGGACTGAATATTGAATTCAACAACTTTAGGTCGTGAGCTCCCTCCCCCATCCCCACCCCCTTTCTGTTTCCCCCTTCCTTTTTTTTTTCCAATAAATTATAAAGATTTTCCTTTTCCCACCTATTTCCATTATTTAAAAAAAAATATAAAAAAATTTTTTAAAAAACCCCACTAGAGCTATACCTTGAGTGCCCTACCATCCATTCTTAATTAGCACATTCATTTAGATAATATCACCAACTTTAACTTTAACACCTATGTGTTCTATTGTACTATTGTCGTTGACATCTTTTGATGATCTGCTTCTATCACTGCTTGTTTGTCCCTACAACCACACCCCCCCTCCACCTCTCTCTCTCTCTCTATCTCTCCGCCCCCCCACACACACACCTTAAACCAGCTTATATTTCAACTCTTTCTTGGACTCGAACTCAAGTTCTGTCGAAGGATCATGAGGACTCGAAACGTCAACTCTTTTCTTCTCCGCCGATGCTGCCAGACCTGCTGAGTTTTTCCAGGTAATTCTGTTTTTGTTTTGGATTTCCAGCATCCGCAGTTTTTTTGTTTTTAAGTCCTATTCTTTCCCTGGCAACTGTCTGAGGCTGAAGCAGACGGTTCACAATCTTGGTGTTGTATTTGACCCTGGGATGAGCTCGCAACCACATATCCACTCCATTGCCAAGACCACCTGCATCCACCTCCAAAACATCAACATACTATGTAACCGCATCAGCTTATCCACTGCTGAAATCTTCATCAAGTCTTCGTTAGCTATAGGATTGGCTATTCCAATACTCTTCTGGCCGACCTCCCATCTTTTACAGATTACATAAATTTGAATCAAAATGCTGTTGCCCAGTGACTTACATCAAGCCCTGTTCACCATCATCCCTGTGCTTGCAAACCTACATTGGCTCCCTGTCCAACAAGGCCTCAATTTTAAAATTCTTATCCTTGTTTTCAAATTCCTCTGTGGCCTCAACCCTTCCTATCTCTGTAACTTCCTCCGAACCTACAACCCTTTGAGAACTCTGCACCTCTTGTACAGGCCCGATTTTAATTGCTCTAACATTGTTGGCCTAGCTCTGGAATTGAACCTCCAAACCTCTCCACCCCTTTCTCCTTCTCTAAGACACTCCTTAAAACCTAACTCTTTGACCAAGTTTTTGGTCATCTGTCATATCTCCTTATGTGACTTGGTGCCAAATTTTGCTTGATATCAATCCTGTGATGTGCCATAGTTTTTTTTTACTATGTTAATGGCATTATATAAATGCAAGTTTTTGTTGTTATTGATGATACTTATACATAAAGGACACAATGTTGATTGATTGTTGATCATATGTCATTAGAAATGGATTAGCTTTAACCAAAGTATTTTAAAAACTGTGTTGAAGAAATAATCACCTGTTTCAATATATACTGTTTGGAATGAGAAATGTCAAAAAATTTGCAACAGTGGTCAAAGCAAGGTGTTCCTGTAAATATATTGGCCTCGGTTCTGTAATGTACGATGTAAGGTTAATTAGGTATTCCGGCATTTTGCTTGATTTGTCTTATACTTAGCTTTGGAGAAGGGGCCAGAATTTTTGCTTAGGAAATCAAGTGGATTGGAGAGAGTCCACCATTAAGTAAGTTGTACATATTCTGTAGAGGAAAATAGCTTGAGATGCTATATAATCTTCCCTTCTTCCAAATGTCCAAAAAAAATACAGCAACACCACAACACCATCCTTTAAATCTTACATGCCAGCTTGGTCTAGTGGTAGCTGATAGGAGGTTAAGGATTCAAGCTCCATTTTGTGATGAACATACAAACATTTGAATAAGGAGCAGGAATAGACCATTCAGCCTCTTGAACCTGCCCCACCATTCAATAATATCATGGCTGACCTGACTATGGCCTCAACTCCACATTCCACCTACCCCTCCCCCCCAATACCCTTTGACTCCCTTGTTAATCAAGAATCTATCTACCTCTGCCTTTAAAATATTCAATGACCCTGCCTCCACCACTCTCTGGGTAAGAGTTCCAAAGACTCATGAACCTCAGAGAAAAAATTTCTTCTCATCTCACTCTTAAATGGGAGACCCTTATTTTTTTAAACTGTGTGACCTGGTTCTGGTCTCTCCCATTCGGGGAAACATCCTTTCAGCATCCATCCTGTCAAGTCCCCTCAGGATCTTGTATATTTCAATAAGTTCACCTCTCAATCTTCTAAACTGAGCACATAACCTAGGCTAACATTGCAGCTGTCAGGAGGAAGAATCTAGCCTGATTTTCCCTCCATAACAAGGAGTACTGAGGTCAATTATTGTGCGCTTATTACTACCCCAGCCAAAATTTTCTTACTGGGATCATCTTTGCTCAATGGTTCACTTACCAAAAGGTCAGGCTATTATGCATTATTAACAATATATTTCTCTCTGTACAATACCTGTGTAGCAGATGATTTATATGATCCTCCACCCTAAATTTTTACACAAGTCATTGAACAGAAGAGAAAACTTGCATTTACACAGTATCTCTCATGTCCACAGGATGTCACAGTGTACAACATGGGTGTGCTGCATTGTCAGAGGTGTTGTTTTTTGGATGAGATGTCAAATCAAAGCCCCATCTATCTATTTTCCCAAATATAAAAGATCCCATAGAACGCTCCAGTTGTTCTGCTTTAGACCCTTCTGATTTTGTGCCTCTATTTGACCCAATTAGTCCCTGT
Organism: Carcharodon carcharias; assembly: GCF_017639515.1. Classification (NCBI taxonomy): domain Eukaryota; kingdom Metazoa; phylum Chordata; class Chondrichthyes; order Lamniformes; family Lamnidae; genus Carcharodon; species Carcharodon carcharias. The sequence goes on from NC_054488.1 coordinate 14,208,145, forward strand.
GGCTTAATTTAGTTTTAAATATTGCATAAAACATTTTGCAACTCTTAATGACTCAGTGAACACCTTTCCCGCCTACATCAATTCCAACCCATAGGACAAAAGAACAGAAAGAGATGGAAAAACAGAAGGTGACAAAATTGGAACCAAAAAAGAAAATGAGACAGAAGCAGAACAAAAAAGGAGAGTAATAACAGCACGGGGCAGGAAAAGAGAAGAGAAAACCATGTTCCAAGTTTACCATAAGTAATATGCCCCTGGCCTAGCTGTTCCAGTACAGCTACAACACTGGCATCTACCTGGCTATATGGAAAATTGTCCAGTTGTGTCCTGTAAACAAAAAACAGGACAAATCCAACTCGGGGAAATTTCCACCCCATCAATCTACTCTCGATCATCAGTAAAGTGATTGAAGGGGTCATCAACAGTGTTATCAAGCAGAACATGCTTAGCAATAACCTGCTCACTGACGCTCAGTTTGGATTCTGCCAGGGTCGCTCAACGTCTGACCTCATTACAGCTTTGGTTCAAACATGGACAAAAGAGCTGAACTCCTGAGGTGAAGTGAGAGTGATTGCCCTTGATTTCACAGAGACTGCAGCAGTTCAAGGAGGCAGCTCACCTCCACCTTCTCAAGGGCATTAGGGATGGGCAATAAATGCTGGTCTAGCCAGCGACACCCACATCCCATAAATGAATTTTTTTTTTTAAATGCCATGGAAGATTCACTATTAGGTTCAATTTTAATTAAATTCTTTTATACATTCATATGACTAATAATAACAGTTTGATTCCAGGTTAGCTGAAGATAGCAATTGTTAACTTTATATTCAACTGTGGTTTGGAAGCTTGCACTTTGAATTTTCTCTTTCAATAAGTTATCAGAGTAAATGGAATTGCAATGATTGGAGTGTCATATGGGAGCAGGAGTTTCCCGCAGGCTTCTGAACCCCACTAATCAGGCTCAAACTGGGGTCAGGAGCCTGACTGTGTGAGAAACAATCATTCACCTGTGATTTTCCCCAGAGCAGCCAGTTAATGGCCAGATGGTGGGCTCACTGTCCAATTAACACTGTCCACTGGTGGGCGGGCTCCCAAAGCTGGAGGGCTTCAGCTTGAAAGCAGCAGCAGAATGCCATGGCCGCTAAGTGAGGGCACTGCAAAATGGATGTGCCCTCGCGCCAGCATTTTCAAATCCAAATTCACTGTCGCTGGGTCAAAATCCTGGAACTCTCTTCCTAAAAGTACTGTGGGTGTTCCTACAACACATGGGGTGCTGCAGTTCAAGAAGACAGCTCACCACCACCTTCTCATGGGCAAATAGAGAGGGGCAAAATATGCTGGCCGAGCCAGTGATGCCCACATCCTATGGACAAATAAAAAAAGTGGATTCAGCAGCCTTGCCACCATTGTGGAGCAGTAGGAGGGGGTGGGGGAGGGGGAGGGGTGGGGCTGGCCCTCCACAGGGGAGACTATGGCTGCTGCTGAACCTAGACAGGCAGGGGGCGCCTCTAAGCCTGCTGGAGTGCTGCCCCCTGGAGACTGCCTCTAGGCCCCTCCACCTGTGGGGATCTGCAAGTCGACTGGAAAATCCCAAGTTGGCCTCTCACCCCACCTCCCTCCCCTCCCCTCTCATCCTGCCTAGAGGTGGGATTCAAAATTCCCTGCCAGCCTGCCATTCCCAATCCTGTTGGGGGCTAAAAATCTAGCCCATGATTTCCATGATATGGAAAATCCATTTTTAAGTAACATTACTTTAACTTGTAAAAAATTGCTAAAAGGACAAGGAGGCAGATTTCATGACAGCCAAACATATATTTTGCAGATAAGGACTTGACTCCCTCCCTAACAGCACTGCGGGTGTGCCTGCACCAAAGGGACTGCAGTGGTTCAAGGCAGTGGCTTACCAACACCTTCTCAAGGGCATTTAGGGACAGGCAACAAGTGCTGGCCTAGCCAGCGATGCCCACATCCCATGGGAGAATTAAGAAAAAAGACCAGAACTTGTTGCCAGTCATAATTTCAGTATGGTCATACTACAAAAAAGCTGCTAAAACACTGGGAAACCGGAGACAATATGTTACCAGGATTGAGAGGATGCCTCTATCAGAAAAGGTTGAGAAAACTGGTCCGTTTTTCTCCAGAAAAGAGAAGGCTAAGCAGAAGTTTTTAAAGTTATGATGGGGCCCGATGTGGTGGATGTGGAGAAATTGTTTGCACAGGTGAATGAGTGTAGAACTAGGGGGCCTAAACATAAGATAGCTACCAACATACCAGATAAATTATGGAGGAGAAATTTATTTACACAGAGCAGTGAGAGTGTATGTATGTATGTATGCGACATGTGGAATGGCTGAAGTAGATGGCATTATTGATGTACTTAAGATGCTTGCAAAAAAGCCCAGTCATCACATTGTTACAGGTTAAATTTGTCCCTGTAACTTGGAAAGCATCAGATTTGTTACCAGAAGCAGCGAGAGAAAAAAATACAAGGCAGGAAAAGCCAGTTTCCTGACACCCATAACAAAGGTCCCTGGAATTCGGAGGAAGAAACTAGATTTCCACATACCATCCCGAGACACTGGCAGATCTTGAACACTACATAGGAAAAACAGAACTTTTGCTTGTCAGACACCGTAAATCAGGGGGGAGCTGATCACAGTTTTGTAAATGACAGTATTGGCAAAAAACCCTTCACGAGGGGAAAAAAGGGTCCTAGAAAGTGACCGGCAGGACCCTGGTAAAACTGCTAACACGGAACCTAACTCGTCCCTGTAAAACATTCTCCCACACAGAACTTGTTGAAGCGGTCCGATTCAAGGGGGGATGGGGTGATGGACGGACGGGGTGGAATCGAAAATGGGACAGCAGGAGCAGTGTTGCTGCAGCCAGAGAGCATGAATTCAATTCTTTAAAGACAGCTAGAATCTATAGAACTAGAATCGTTTGTGAGAATGATAAACGAAAGGATGTATTGACCACGTGTGTCTTTTTTTCCCCTTAAAGTCATCGTGTCTGCAGAGAAACGAGAGTGATGGGGTCTGAATGATATTATCGAGGAAGCAAAATAATGAGATAATATGAAGAACATGTTTACCAGAAAATACACAAGGACCCCAAGGGCTTAATGCTTAAAAATGGGTGGATCTTATTTAGCATGATATACAATGCAACTGTTGATGCTGGTCAATGTTATGTTGTTGTTGTTGCCTTGTTTACTCAGAACAATAGCAAACCCCAATCCCCATCTCTGAACACGTTCAAATTAATTACAATGGGAGAGTTATCAGTTCGTTTCCTTCTCGTTAAAGCGCCACCATTCAGAACTGCAACAGTCTGCATCACAACGCTAGCAACTCAACGCTGAAAACATACAGCGAGGAAATCATCGGCACGGCTGCACTTTTACTCTCTCTCTTGTGAGTCTTACCCAGTTCGTCATGATCTCAGCCCTGAGTCATATCGTGAGTTGCAACAAACAATGAGGGACTCCCGAGTGTAGCATCAGATCCACCACGGCAGAGTAAAGAGGGGAGGGAGGGGGGGAGGGAGGGTAGGGGTAAGGGGAAAAGAAAGCAGGAAACCACTTTTGAGCCTTTCGCCAGGCGGGCTTACCGCTTTACGGGAACACCGAGGAATCCGCTATGGCCGGAGTTCTGTGCAAAACTTTGTACGCGTTTACCGGGGACCAGCATCAGCAAGGGCTGAAGTTCGAGGCTGGCGAGGTCATCAAGGTTTTACAGGTGCTAAACGGTGGATGGTGGGAAGGAGAAAAGGATGGGGCCAGAGGATGGTTCCCTGCAAGTTATGTGGAGATTTTAGAGGTAAGGTACTGGCAAAATAACTGAGATTCTTGTTAACTCTACCAACTGTGTTTTTTTTTACGGCTCCCTTACTGTTTTTGGTCTTTAATCACTTGGAAGTTCAATCTTGTTACACGTTGCAAAACGGATGGGGAGCACAGAGTCGCTTGAAATTTCAGGCCAGCCAGATGTGCCCTGTGCTGGTCACGGGAAATTTGAGCGCAATTTAATTAGTTCAGAGGGATGGTTTACGTTCCTCTTTCCAGCTAGTTGCATTATGTTTGTGGTATCCATCAAGATTGGCATCACTCAGGTTCACTTGATCCACACCCCGCCAGCACTCAGAACTAAAGGAAAATGGATAAACGATGTGGAAATTTTGATACAGTCTTTGGAAACTTGAAACTTTGGAGGATACTTGGGCAATGAATAAGATTCATTATTTTAAAAAATTGAAGACTGCAGATTGACGAAAGGAAACTGCCAGTTTTTGAGAGTGGATTTGCGGATTAAGGTGTTTTATAGCACTTCTCCCCGTTTGTAAATTGTTCTGTGACAGTCCAACTTCTGCAGTTGTTGTGAAATCTGATGATCGATTTGCTTTCGACACCGGAAATTAACATTTCACATTCCGCTAGGGGGCACACATGAAAACAAAATGTCAAAAAACCGTAACAAAAAAATGAATGGAAAATTGTAAGACTTTAAATTTGTTATTTTTTAATGTAACGCCATTTTATACTGATACCTGCTCAAATTGGGTTCCGAAATCTCTAAATTTCCACCTCTGATTCTTTAATTTCCACGTTAATTGAATCAACACAGGTTAGGTTGAAAACTCATTTACATTTAATATAAGGGATACTGTCCGATTAAAGCTCCTCGTTAATAGTCAGTCATGATATTGATCTTTCAAAAAAGTGACCTTAAAAAGGTAACAGTTTGTAGCACTCACTAAAAATTGAGATCTTCGAGTACATTACATCTCTGGATGAATCTGCATTTACACTAGAAAGCTGTGGTTTGAAGGTGTGAGATACACAGTGCTATTAACTTTCAATACGTAAAAAGTGCCTGAAATGTTTCAGTACTGGACCGTTACTAGGGTTGGTAAATCGTTGTATTTATTTATTTAATTTTATTCTTTCACACGATGTGGGCAACACTGGCTTGGCTAGCATTTATTGCCCAGCTCTAATTGCCCTTGAGAAGGTGGTGGTGAGCTGCCTTCTTGAACTGCTGCAGCCCATGTGGTGTAGGTACAACCACAGTGCTGTTAGGGAGGGAGTTCCAGGATTTTGATCCAGTGACAGTGAAGGATTGGTGATATATTTCCAAATCAGGATGATGTGTGACTTGGAGGGGAACTTGCGAGTGGCGGTGTTCCCATGTATCTGCTGACCTTGTCCTTCTAGGTTGTAGAGATTGCAGGTTTGGAAGGAGCCTTGACGATGCAGTGCATCTTGTAGATGGTATACACTGCTGCTACTGTGTGAGTGGTGGAGGGAGTGAATGTTGAAGGTGGTGGATGGGGTGCCAATCAAGTGTGCAGCTATCTTGGATGGTGTTGAACTTCCTGAGTGTTGTTGGAACTGCATAATAATGGTATGTGGAGAGGATTCCATCGACTCCTGACTTGCACCTTGTAGACGGTGGACAGGCTTTGGGAAGTCAGAAGATGAGTTACTCACCACAGAATCCCCAGCTTCTGACCTGCTCTTGTAGCCACAATATTTATATGGCTGGTCCAGTTCAGTTTCTGGCCAATGGTAACCCTGAGGATGTTGATTATGTAGATTTTAATCACGTGACTTCTTTTCCCCTCCCCCCAAGTCACACTGCTTTTTCCGATGTGCAATTTTTTTTAAGTCTTAAAACAGTGTTCAAAGAAAATTTTAAAAACTTTTTCTCTCTCAGGTTGCTTGTAGCAATGTCCGGGTTGATTAAGTTTTAATTACTGGAGACTCCAGGGCAATCCTAGAGGAATTGGCAATGCCAACCTGTACTTTCAGGCAGATTAGTATCTATAACCCCAGCACAATAATAATATTGGCAATTATGCATCACATGCTATCCTTCCAAAACTATTTTGGACCAGGATTTTTTGCTAACTGCATCCAGCTGATACTAACATGCTGATTTTAGCGCTGTGTAAACTGGTTATCATTTTGAACGGTTTACAGGGTAGCTTAGTTTAATTTCCTACAGAGATTATATCTCTTATGCTTATTTAGCGCATAGGTAAAGCAGTTTCTAAGCCTCTTTTCTGGGCACATATGCTGGTTTCCATGCTGACCTATCTTCAAAATAATGCATTGATCTACAATGGGACGACATAACTAGGATACTTCAATCCCTATGCATCAAATTAGCAATAGCAGGGCTACCCATACTAAAACAACAGGTAACCAATTGAGATACTCAAGGCCCTATTGAAGAAGGCCTCCAAGTTCCAGTGGTGTTTATCTGCCTTTCTAGCTGCTTGGAGGCAGCCTCCCTGTTGCAGACCAGGAGAGGCAGCTTCCTGGGCAGGTTTAGAAGTCCTCTGCCTGTTTTAGTGTAAATTTGTAAGCATACAATGCTTTTCTTCAGCCTAGTCATTTATTTACATTGGAACTGATTGGATTCAAATTAGCGCTGGTACAAATTAGCCTGTCATTAGCCTTGTTGGATGTTCTTTTCCATCTAAGTCAAAAATGAAGTGTAAAACAAGCTGGCAATTCACTATTTCTCATTTTGCACTGTCACAGGAGACCAATTTCACCCCTTACAAATCTTCTAAGTGATTTTCCACTCAATATTTATCCCAGTTTGGTATTATATCTCTCATCAATACTGTTTCTTAATTTTTAACTAATTTATTATCCCATTCTATCCTGGAATCCAATGGTTGTTAGTCTACATAGAAGTCTTTTGTGTGCAACTGTATAAAAAGCTTTCCAGAAGCTCAAATAAAGTGCATAATATTTGTAAAGTCGGCAAAGAAGTCCATGTAACTTGCCAAGTTGGAATGTTCTTTCCAAATCAAAGCTGTCTGTTTATTGTTAAATGATTGTTATAAAGGTACGCCTACACCTTAGGCTGGCTTTTGTTACTATCATAGGTATTGCAGCTACGAGAGGCTTAAATGCTTTGAATTGGCTCAGTCACTTTTGTCTACAATTTCAGATATGGATGCCATGTTTACTCCAATTTTCCAGAAAGTTTACACTGTCCAATAATTATTTTCTCCCAAGTCTCTCCTTCAGCACCTTAGAATAAATACTGTCTGGCCAAGGGAATTATTAGTTTCCAGTCCATTTAATCTTTTGCATTCTTCTGCAACACTCATTCCAAAATCCACTTGGCTATTCACTGTGTTACAATAACTAGATGCAAGGGTAATATTTTCCTCTGTAATAAATTGCTTAAGGAAATTTCTGTTTTTCCCTTAGCCTTCAATTTATTCATCACTTTATTTAGAATTGTAGCTTCCTCTCTAACTGCTCTTTTATAATGTACTGGGAAAATGTTTTTTTTTGTATTCTACTTAGCATCCTTCAACGTCATCATCTCTAGGATCTGTTCTGCACCCTTCAGACTGCTTTTGCATTTCTCCTACTCCTAAATTTATTCACCCATTCTTTTCCCTCTAAATTTTGCATACGTCTTTCCCCTTATTTCCATTTTAATTGCTTATTCATCTGTTTTTGATTCACAGAATCATTATAGCAGAGGAGACCATTTGGCCCATCAGTTCTATGCCGGCTCTCCGTGGAACAATCCAGCGAGCCTCTATCCTCTTGGCTCTGCAAGTTTATTTCCTCCCAAGTGCCCATCTCATTTCATTTTGGAACATTGATTGATTGTCTCTGCTTCCACTACCCTCATAGGCAGTGAGTTCCAAGCCATTACCACTCATTGCTTATAAAAGTTGTTTCTCATGTCCCCATCCCCCCATATCTCATGCCCCAAACTTTAAATCTGCATCCATTGTTAATGGGAATTTCTTTTGTCTACCTTATCCAAACCTCTCATAATCTGGTACACCTCTATCAATTCTCCCCTCAGCTCCTTTGCTCCAAGGAGAACAGCCCCTGCTTCTCCGGCCTAACCTTGAAATTAAGTTCCCTCATCCCTGGAACAATTTGGGTAAATCTCCTTGGAACCCCTCTTTCTTCCTAAAATGTGGTGGCCAGAATTGGATGCAATACTGTAGCTGTGGCCTACCAAGAGCTTTAAACAGGCTCAGCATAACTTCCCTGCTTTTGTACTCAAGCCCAAGATACTATATGCTTTGTTAACCACTCTGTCAATATATCTTGCCATCTTCAAATATCTATGCACAAGCCACTCCAGGTCCTTCTGTCCCTGCACATGCTTTATAATTGTGCCATTAAGTTTATATTGCCTCTCCCTGTTCCTTCTGCCAAAATGCACTTCCTCACACTTCTCTGTATAAAATTCCATCTGCCACTTGTCTACCCAATCTGGTAGCCTATGTCCTATTGCAGTTGATTTGTGACATCCTCACTGTTTCTCACATCTCCAAGTTTGGCATCATCAAAAAATTTTGAAATTTTATTCTGTATTCTAATATTCAAGCCATTTGTGTAGATCAGTAATGTTTATTTAGCTCAACTGTATTTTCTTGGGTATATACCTATCCTATATAATTAATGAAGTTTTTCTTTAACTAAGATGAATTTTGTTTTTTTGCTCCTACTTAATATGATTTCAGTTGTCCAATTAAAGTTGACCTTTCTAAAATTGTATTTTTGCACTGGTTCTTATGGTGGTAAATTAATGATGATCTCAAATATAATCACAAAATGGTTACTATGCCCCAGAGGTCCAATTTTTCCAGATCATTGATGTGCCCTAAATGATTAATAAGAAGTGGATCTAGGTACAACTTATCCTAGTGGGCCAGGGGTGGGAAACACAACAAAGCAGGGCAACAAGTTATTTTGAGTAATATTTGCTGGTACTGAATGCATAATTCAATAATGCACCTGTACTGTTACTTATCTGTAAGTATCTACCATACAGCTACACACATGATAGCATAAAGCATGAAATAAGAAAACACCAGTTTAAGACTGCTCTTTCCACAGATCACATACAATGCACCCGATCGTGGACTCTGCCTCACACGTTTAATCCCCTAAAGAGAAATTATGTATAAATGCTCTGTAAACCCACAGCAAGTTAGGCTAACCTGAAGAACATTCACATTTTAAAAAATCTCTACTAGTTAACTCTGGCCTGGTGTCCTCTGGAAAACATTCTCCTGACGTCTCAGTAACACAAAATACGGCCAGTGATATTAGTTGGCAAACACTTAACAAGTTGCACAAGATTCCTCTGTCCACTATTTTAACAGAAGCATCGTGTGCTTATTGGTTACTTTATTGCATGCTACAACATGTTCAATAATCTCATTCCATATTTATTATTATGATGGCTTTAAAACAACTGGGTGAATCTCATGTATGCATGGAAAGTGCAAGGTTGGGCACACAACTTTGATCATCTGGTCAGGACTTTTCCTGATGACTGGAAAAGGTTTGTGCATTGCCTGAGAATTCAGAAAATCCATGCCCAAACACTAGGTGGCTGACCCAACCTAAATCCCACCCATTAACCCACCAGTTGAGCTAACCTAGAACTGCTTTTTACTCCCCCACACATTCGTAGGGGAGTTTGTCGCACCTGTTCCAACATTTTGTTTGCCCTTTAAATGAAATGGCAACCGTCTGTACACATCTTTTTTGTCCTCTTTGAAATCAGGTACTTAGCTTTCCCCCTCATAAATACATTTTGCCTAATTTAAACCTGTGCCATCACATAGGCAATGACTGGACCTCAGCTGTGTATCACTATCTTAAAGGGAAAAGAATTTCTGCAGGGTATTTCTTCTTCAATGAGAAGATTTTCTGGTCTCGAATACCAGACGGCATTAATCACAGTCTAAATAGTGTTGAAACATTGTTATGCATCATTAGTTTCCTGATTCACCTCAAACTGCAGCCTATTATTCTGCATTAGAAAAGCAACATTGGAGAGAAAACAAGTGCACACATATGACAGGTATATGACCTTGTCTGAGATATATGTATATATATATATATATATATATATATATAAAAATAGTGTTGGTTGTGTATGTCAGTATTCTGCCAGTTTTTGTTATTTAACTTGATAGACAAGTGAGTGCAGACCCCTGCATTATCAACACAGCTTACCCTATTTTGAAGCAATAATACTGTACTGTAATGGGGATATAATTCATTGAATTTACAGCACACGTGTACAGGAATCATGTACAATCCATTTAGTACCAGATGTGGCCGCAGTGAATTATCTTTTTTTAACTTTATCCAGTGTGTACTGTAGTTGTGTGATGTCTATGTACTTAACCCACCGAATGCCACTTTAGTTTATTTTTAGATCCTTTTGGTTTTTACAAGGTCAGAAATGCTAACTCTGTACTGATAAAAATATAATAAACCTTTAGGGCATGAGTAGCTACTCTGATGGCTTAGGGAGTAGCTACACATGCAAATTAAAAGCTCACAGGTTAATTGCAGGTTGGTTAGCTGATTTCAGCTGGCCTTAATGCTCCAAGGGGTAGTGAAGGAAAAATGAGCCAGGGTTCCCACTCCTGATAGACATGCAGTGAATTTCTGCTGATAAGTACAGATGTGATTGTCGGCCAATGGCAGTACTGGGCTGTGCCGTGATGGGCTCCATGTTACTATTGGATGGTGATACACTCTTTCTGAATTCACAAGACTACGTTTGTGAGAGATTGGGTGATTTTCTTCTTCCATTGATTTGTACATCTGCAACCGTCAGTATCCTGAGGAAGAATTGAGCAGCAGAAAATTGGAGTACAGAAGAAAATAGAAACAATTTTTAAAAACTGGGTCATGACAAAACAATGTGGAGAGTAAATCCACATCTGCTTGCAAATTATCCTGGTCAAGGTAATGCTCAGTAAAAGGACTTGTTGGTTTTATTTATTCATTCATTTCTAAGATTTGCTGAGTGCCTAAACATTTCACAGCCTGAGCCGTCATGGGGAAAGAATTGTTTTGATCATCATGCACAGCAATATTATAAACATATTCTTTTAGATTGCATTTACAGTGCAAATGAACATTCTGCATTCCTTAATCAAGTCCATTTGCTCTTTCGCTCCCTGGGAATTCTCCTTAAAAATGAATTGTCTTTAGCATTGCTGAAGTTAGAGATATGACATCGACGGTTTTTGTCTTGCGCCCATCAGGATGGAATCGCAAGAGTACCAAATCTCAAAGGGAACAACGATTTATACTTGACTGTTGAGAAAGCTATCCAGTGGGATAATGGCTACCCCAATCCGATCACTGTCGCGTTGTACACTAACCATCAGTTTAAGATTATCAGTCAGGCTTGCAGTGTGGCTCACTTACACATGCTAGAAGCTACATATATTCATGCACAACAGTCCTTTCCAAACAGAAAGAACCTGTCCACATATTGTGCCTTTTTCAAAACAAAATCTTGGGGTCAGCCGTTCCCTGGTTCATTCCCCTTGGCAATGCCTTGACGAATCAGAGTTGACTTGCTTGGTTTTATTTTAAACAAATGCTTGGCAGTTAATTGTTCTGTGATGCATTCTCCATGGCAGTTCCTCCACCAATCAGAGCCCACTTGCCAATGAGCACCCTCTTCCCATGAAGTATAAATTGGTATTCTCTTTGAGATTTGTTATTCTTGCGATTCTGTCCCGTCGAAAATCTTTGACGGCATGTCTCTTTATTCAATAATACTCAAGTTCTTTATTACCAAGTGACCATTTGCACTGTCTTTGCATAATGAATTACAAGTTTTGAGACTGTTCACTGCATGAACATTGAGGACCTTTGGTGTGATATCTGTGAAAAATGCTACTAATGAGTTGAATGTAGCTGTCATCGAATAGCAGGTCTAGGAAAGATAGATTAAAATTTAGATGGAGTGTCTAAACCAATGTGCTGCAGGCATTGAAATACAGCTTAACATAGTAATCATTAAAACCTATTGCTACTGGGAAATCTCCATTCATTTAAACTCAGTATGAATCATTGCCAAGTTAGGCTAATGGATTCAGTTCTTGGTCATGGGCTTGTCTGGTTGACTGAGAAGGGATAGTTGAGGGGAAAAAAGACAACAGACTACAGGAGATACATTTTGGCCTGAAGCCCAGGAAAGTATGGGTTTATTTCTTGTGCCAAGTAGTGTTCCAGAAAGTTAGATAATTCTGAGGATACGAGAAAGACAATCCAACATTATGAAGTTAATCCTTTTTTTAATATGCAGAAATGAAGTGAGATTGAGTGGAATAAGAAAGTTCTGATTACATTTGGAACTCTGTATATTCATACGCTGTAAAATAAATCAGCAAAATGACATGTATCTGAACTTGCTTTGCCAACTATTAGCCCAGTCCACCTTTGAGGAGGTTGGACAAGATGACATTGGAAAGACATAAACACCCTGTTCCAGTCATATCTGAAGGTATGACTTCAACCAAGCAATTAGGTAAATAGCTTGGTTATCAGTTCTAAAAACAAAAAAACTGCGGATGCTGGAAATCCAAAACAAAAACAAAAACAGAATTACCTGGAAGGGTCATGAGGACTCGAAACGTCAACTCTTTTCTTCTCCACCGATGCTGCCAGACCTGCTGAGTTTTTCCAGGTAATTCTGTTTTTGTTTTTGTTTTGGTTATCAGTTCATTTCCTTAAAAGTAAAACAATCAGAATGAGCAAGGGAGTGACTGATGACATTGAACCTAGGAACATACCTGTTACAGTTTTGAATTTGTCTCACAAGTGTTTGGGGAAACTGATTTTCATTTATTTGAAAATAGCGATTTCAATGACATTTTATTGTTTCACAATCTTCCTGTGCCATTTAAGCTGTTTGATCTTAATGCGATTCCCCAGATGAAAGGAAAATGTTCTAACTCAATGGTTTTCAGCCCCAGAATTTCTCTTGTATTCAGTGACAATAAAGTTATGGTTGTATTTTTGATGTAATAAATTTAAATGTCAAAACATCATCCCGTTTTTGTCAATCTGACCTCCAGAAACTAAACAATGAATATTTGTTCCTAAGGAATTACATCATTGCAAACATTTAATCATTTCCTTTCAAACACAATTGTAATTTTCTTTGGAATTTCATTAACTCATTAATTAGTAATAACATTGCATGACATAAAAAACTAAAATTGTGTAATAGCAGGAATAGCATCTATCTGAGCAAGATTTACCCCTAAAATCAACATGGTCAAATTGGAGAGAGTAAGTTATCCTGCTCTAGTACATGGAGTTTAACGCCTTAAATTTGTTTTAATCCAGCTTTTATTCTATTAATATCTGCTGCAGATTTCTGCATGTATTGCTGCAGATAACGTGTAATGTTAATTTTGGGTGATAGTGTAAAATATGAAATATCAAATTTGCTGCCCATTGCACACCACAGCCTGATTTCCTTTACATTGAAGTCGGCTTTATTAGAGTCAACTCATATTGCCTATTTTCCACTAGCTCCCTCAGATAAAATTACTGCTTGTGCTTCAAGAAATTACTGTACATAATTGAATTATTACAAGGTAGATTTAGCAAAAGAAAGCAAATACAGTTGCGAAATTTTCAAGCAGCTGTTAACATCACAAGCTGTGTGATGCAGGTTTGTTTCACATTATCTATACTCAATCATTTTCTTTTGTCCAAGCACTATTGAATAGCAATGTTCCATTAAAATCAATCTAAAGAATGTCAGGATGAAGCACAGGAATTCAGAAACAGAACAAGCAAAGATTGAAAGCTCTGAACATAAACTAAGTAGAGCATCAAAACTCAATTTCTGTACATGTGCGTAAAGATTAACCTCTCTCTCTTAGAATCCTGGCTCTCATCCCTAATAGATTATGACTTTCTAATTCCTTTACTTTGTGGAGATACAAAATACCCAGAGGTGCACATCTGCATAATACCTAATTATCACAGTCTGACAAAAATCATTTTAGACCTGTCAGTAATGAAGATTAATAAGCTGTTTTAGAATCTCCTCAGTACTGCTGTGAGGTAAAGAGCTTTACATAGCACTTTATATTTTGTAGGTTCTGTATAATATGTGAGTAACAATTAGGAGCATTGTGCCTTGGGGCATTGCCTGCTCTAAAATTTTCAGCTGCTTTATTCTAAATTAAGTTCTACTATTTATGTTGATTGCTATACAATGTAAAACTCTGCAAACCCTGCTGTGTGGTTGAAATACTCATTCCATGCCATGTACTTGTGAATGGGAGTCCAAGCACCAGTTGGCATTTTAATCCGCCAGCCTTACGCATTTGGTAAAACTAGAGAAAGCCTTTGTGACCTCAGGGTGTCACAAAGTGCTGTTACAGCTAATTAAGTACTTCTGAAGTGTAATCATTGTTCTAATGCCAAAAACACAAGCAGCACAGTGATAATGACCAGATAATCTGTTTTTAGTGATGTTGGTTCAGGGATAAATAATGGCCAGGACACTTTTGAAATACTATCATACGATGGACCTAAATCATCGTGTTGAGTAAAACTTTCTGGCCTATGTCCTAAGCATACCTTTGACAATTGTGAATCTGTGTAGTCTTCACTTGCTGCCCTGGTGTGCCTGATCCAGAATTCCTATATCCTGTTCGAATGTTGGCATTCCCATGGCATCAGGGATACCATTGCTGAGAATTGGTGCCAAATTCTGCCTAAAAATCCCCCTAAAAGTGTTGATAGTGCATTTGTTTAATGTCTCGCCCAAATATAAGTACAGTCTTGAATCTGGATTATGTGCTCATGACTCTCAAGTAGGACTTGACCCTAGAACCTTTTACTCAGAGTTAAGTGCTACCAACTGAGCTACAGCTGATATAGCTGCCATCAAGTAACAGATCAGCTTTTGGCCTGTCGGAATATTCTTGGGGTAACTATTCATTTTATGAATGACTTGTATATGTCATATTGAACTGTTCCCATTGGAAGCAGTTTCCAAATATGTTGAGGCTGCTGGTCGACTGACTTGTCCTCATTTGTATTAAGAACAATGGCAGCCTCACTGAAGTCACATTGATCTCTAGCGTAAGTTTCCAGATTTTTGTATTACTGACTTACATGAGTGTTCAGCCTGTCAATGGTCACAAAAAATGGCAGAATTTGGCACCAATTCTCAGTAACAGTATCCCTGGTGCCATGGAAAAGCCAACATTCGAACAGAATATAGGAATTCTGGATCAGTTACACCAGGGCAGCAAGTGAAGGCTACAAAGATTTACGATTGTCAAGGGTAAGCTTAGGACATAGGCCAGAAAGTTTTACTCAACACGAAGATTTGTGTCTATGAAACAAGATTCAGTTAAGCAACAGTCAAAGAGGGTCATGTTGATATTCTGGATGGATGAAATCAAATGGCTCAAAAGACCTTTCTCATCCACCCCTTGTTGCATGAGATTTGTGCTATGCTAATTCCTTTGCAGCATTGCTGTCAGAGTCGAGACTGCCTCTAGAAGCAGCACTGAAAGACAAATGTAGCTTTAAATAGTTATCCTATGAATTCTGATGCGTTTGCTTAGGGATACATGCTTGGATTTTCAAACTTCAGGTTTGGAAACCCAAAATTTAGTTTTTTGTGAAGCCTGATGTCACCAGTTACATCCTATACACCCATATCACCACCAGTCCAGGAAACATTGACAGCTTTACCACTAGGTACTGAATACACGACCATTGTTAGGCAACCCTTACCTCAAAAGTTCATACTGTTGTTAAAGTTCCTTGCTAAAAGCTGTTACCTGTACCTTCAACCAGGAGAAAATGGTCCTGAACAGAAATGAAATATATCTTTTGACCGTACATGTGAGGAATCGGCCAGTGGAGGAGGAAAGAAGCACAATAAGTTACAAGGAATCAAAAGCTATCTTTACATTGGTTTCATGACACGCTAGTGCTACCAGTGCATGGGCCTAATGCATTTGCTAAAACCCCCAAAGTAAGCTTGCTGGAATTGTTAGAAGTGAACTGCAGGAAAGACCAAAACAAAAGCAGAATTACCTGGAAAAACTCAGCAGGTCTGGCAGCATCGGCGGAGAAGAAAAGAGCTGACGTATCGAGTCCTCTGTTCTGTTCTGTTGAAGGGTCATGAGGACTCGAAACGTCAACTCTTTTCTTCTCCGCCGATGCTGCCAGACCTGCTGAGTTTTTCCAGGTAATTCCGTTTTTGTTTTGGATTTCCAGCATCCGCAGTTTTTTGTTTTTATGCAGGAAAGACCTGATCTATGTATAAAAAAACTCTCCCTGGTGTCCATTCTTTGCAAACTCTGTAATCTTGTTTTCAGGTAGTTGCCTACGGTGAGAGAATTGCACATTGGTAGCTGGTGGCACAAACACAGCACAAAACCAGCAAAAAAGAATGTTTAAAGACATCAGGTAAACAGATTCAAAAAGAGGAATTTAAGATGGGGCATCCCTTGCAAGATGGCAAATTCCTTTGTTTTTCAGATTATCTAAGATTTATTTAAACTTCTTCAGTTCCAACTTCTTTCTCACTCTCTTCCCCCCTTTCCAGCAAGTTGGCAATTAGAATTTTCCAGCCCTGAATCAAACTTATGATTCTCAGTAGACTGCCAGGAGTTACACAATTATTGGGCTTGAATTTTAAAATAATTTCAAAACTTTCCACATAAAGATCCACATACTTTTCATACTCTGATCACAGTGGGACAACAGAATGCCTGAGCGTGCGCAGAAGAGTCATGCCCTTCCATATGTGGATAATGTTATGATGAAGTGGAAAAAATTGACACAGTGCATGCAAAAGAGAAGACTTGTTTCCTTTTTGTATGTGCTAAAACATTATGAATTAAAAACAGGTTAACCAAAAGAGGTTCCATTTGGGTCAGTTTCATTTTCATACTGATGGTTACCAAGTCATAGATATTCAATTTCACTATTAAACTTTACATTGTGAATGCTGGTCAAAGGTATGTTCTCTTATTACATAGCCAAAGACTTTGAGGCTTTTTATTATTTTGAAACAGGAACTGAAAATTTAAGTTCTGTAATTTAATGAAATTTGTTATGGTATTTATTCTGTTAATTTCAATTCTTAATAAAAATAGGTGGAATCTTAGTGCCCAAGTCCTTGGAGAAACGGTGGGATCATTTTTGTGTTTGTAAACCCCAACTCCTTGATGTATGGGCTTTGAGGTTGCTCTTTCCCAGAGCAAACCAATTAACAATCCACCTCAGGACTTCCTGACCAATTACAGAAGGGGGCTGGATTCCTCAT
This sequence comes from Carcharodon carcharias, assembly GCF_017639515.1. Classification (NCBI taxonomy): domain Eukaryota; kingdom Metazoa; phylum Chordata; class Chondrichthyes; order Lamniformes; family Lamnidae; genus Carcharodon; species Carcharodon carcharias. Next base: position 14,225,283 of record NC_054488.1, read on the forward strand.
CCATTTTGTTAAGTGAAAGATTTCTGTTTAAAGTGACCATGGCATGTTTCAGCAAAGCACAGCAACACTTGGAATTTTTGGGCTGCATGAATGGAGAGGTGACCTGGACAGGCTGTCCTACACCCCCACCTTCCCCTCCCTGCCTAGATCTAACAGTCTTACCTGGAGGTCCTGCTGAAGGATCTGAAGGGTTGGAGTGAGTTGGGAAAAGGACAACCTCTCCAACCAAGCAGTTTGGATGGAAATGGTTATGGAAGCCCGCAGCAGGAGTGCAGTGTGCAGAGAGTGCACCAAGAGGATCCAGGACATCAGAGGGTGGGAAAGGGGAGTGGCATAGCACGTCCAGGTGCCAAGACCCAGACTCTGATTTGTCCAGAATTCTCCTACGCATCACCCCTCAGGTTAACACACCTTGCAGCTCCACTCATTCCTTTCTCACATCTCTCCTCACATCCCCGTTTAAACAGCCAATACCCACGCACACATCAACCTATTGCTCTCTCTCACCCATGCCCCACAGTCACCCTCCATAAATGGTATTCTATCCTCTTTGATATGTAAGTTATTACCAAGGCTCAACCTCTCTGCTTTCTATCTTTGCAGGAGAAGAAAGCACATAAACTTTGTGAGAAGCAGATAAGCTGGGGGTTGGAGGTGGGGATGGGGTGTCCCTCCACTGACAGGCTCCTTGTTGGCCATTGGTAATGTGTGCTCACCTGGTCCACTAGGAAGGAGTTCTTCTCCCAGGAGGCTGCAGATATCAACAGTGACCTGCCATAGAGCCTGAGCCTCCTGCGGCACTGGTGCTCAGACATTCCGAGGGAGCTCTGGCCTTTGCCTGTAGACCTGTATCGGGGGTCTCGCCTCCTTCCAGTTGGATCTCAGTGTCCATCTCCTCTACCCTGTGGAGGGGCATAAAGCTGAGGAGACGGAAGCTGGTGTTGCTTTTGCAAGAGCAGTTGTTAATGGTGTAGCTTCTGCTGTTGCCCATCATTAGAGGTGCCAGGTAGATCTGCATAAGCCATGGTGAAGGCTGGCAGCAGGGGAGTGCAGCTGAAGATGAGTGAATTGCAACATGGGTTAAGTACCTTCCAATAAGTTGGCAATCAATTGTCAAACAGTGAAAGCACTCACTGAGGGAAGAGGTGCTTTAAACAGCAGCCTCTGACCTGGACATGGCTGAAGTTCTTCAGTGTAACTGATCAAAGCCTTCCCAGCCTGTCAGTTTCACCAAAGAATCTCTTCTCACACTGCATTCGTCCCAGTGATCCTATTGAGTTGCTGGCAGGTCAACAAACGGCTTCCATGGCTGGGAAATCCAGGATTCTGTGCTAAATGCCTCTTAAGTGGCTTCTGAACAACTTCTAAGTTACTTACATTCCAGACTCTCAGGGGTTCCCCGCTGCAGTTGCAATCTGCCACAGCAAAAGTCACAAGAGGGCAGGATCATGTTGGGATTCCAGCATTCTGTTCTGTTCTTCCTACCCTATTCACCCCCAAAATATGCCTCCAGTAGGCTGGGAAAATTCTGCCTCGTTATTCTTAATTGATGTAAGATATATAAAGGCTAAATTTCTTCTCGTCCTTTTGCTTGGGTGCTTTTGCACCTGCGTGCTAGGCAAGTGGTGTGCCCGAAATAAAAACAGAAAACACTGGAAATACTCAGAATGTAAGGCAATATTAGTGAAATCCAGTTAATGGGCTGAATTTTCATTGTTGATCCTGCCTGCAGGAAGATATATAGGTCGGAAATCCACAAAATATGGCATTGGGACCCTGAGGGCGATTTTCAACAATGTGGCCCATTAAGTAGCCACCACTGAGAGCCCCTTCCAATTAAGGATAAGGAGGCTCTCGAGTACTGAAAATTAGCAACCCACAGTCAGAGGTGGGAGCTGCCAATGTAGATAGGTGAATGCAATGCCAACAATCGGTTCAACTATTGACAAGGTAACTGCAATTTATATATAAGAGTTTTGCAAACAGAGACAACCAAAAGCTTGCTTTGCTCTGACTATAAATAGGTTCTCGTCACATGTAAACAAACTTATTTTTCAGGACTTTGAGTCAAACGTAACAAATGCCTCTAGTGTCTGCAGGAACTCAAATTTGTGGTTCATTCATATTTAATATTTTTTTTTTACTCTTTAAACTGTGAGAGAGTAAACAATCTGGGAGAACATTCAGCAGCAAGATAATGAGGTCTGATGATTTTACAATATGGCCACTCTCCAGATGTTTTCCCCTCATTGTCCAGTGCAAAGAATTGCTTCCACAGGTAAGCACATACTTCTTAAAAATCAAACTGTGACTTTCTGAATAAACTAATTGGGGCATAGAACCAGCGTTATTAACACTGCTCCTTTCTGCGGAATAAAATGGACAATTCAGGAGAAATGGAGTAGGAAATTGTCTTGGATGATGGTACAAACTGGGCAGTATCTGACTGGCACCCCAGAGGCATTTGATATTTAACTTTTGTGCCACATTTACTACCCACAAATATTCCTTAATCACTACCCACTATCCTCGCAGCACTCTGTCATCTCCCACTCCCACTGCTCCATTTTAGAGACCATTGTAGCACATGGAAGCAGAAATCCCATTCAGTGATCAAATACACGCGATGACAGTGTGCCACAAACTGAGGTCCATGAACCCTCACAAAGACTTTCCAAAGGATCTGCAAACTAGTCGAGCAGCACGTGAATGAGCGATGACCGGAGGAGGAGGGCTTGTTGTGAGCCATGAGGTGGGAGTGGAGTGCGGCCGCCGCATCTGAAGCACGTGGGTTGGCTGCCTCACCGAGGAGAGCACGTGCATGGAGGAGCACTGAGAGTGACAGGAAAGTCATTAGTCAGACCCACAGTTACCAAGGCTGATGGCGGGTGCCTAATGAGTTCAGCCATGTTCAAGGGAGGGTCATTTTAAAAAAAATATTTAAGTACTGTTTAAACTCAAAGAAGAAGCACCAAAATACAAGTTTTTTCAGCTATTATGTTTATCTGTTGGTATTACCATTTAGTTGGAGGTGATGCATGATTAATAACCCAATTGAAAAGGAGTCCTTTAAAATGTTTGAGACCCAATGTTTGGGTCAGGGAGGTGAAAGGACATTGCTTACACTGATAGTTCCACTTTATTTATTTCCCTTCAAAAAGTAACACTGTGATACAGTGTTGGCAAATGTTCCTGTTGCCTGGAAGGACTCTAAACATAATGATAGCTGTTCATATCATGAAATTAATTCAGAAGCTCTAAACTCAGTTCCTAATTCATAACAATTCACAGCTCAAAACTGTCTATAATTTGACTATCTCACCGAGAGTGGCTGAAAGGTGGGTGGTGCAAGAAATGGAATGTCTCGTTAAGACAACTGGAGCATCATCTGAGATTTGTGTTTTAAGCCCATTGTTGGGTTAGAAAAATCTGTAGGCTTGGAGGTATTTGAAGTGCCAGAACTTGAGTGAACATCTCATCCTCTATTGTTTGCTTCCATTCACCTTAATGACCATTAAGAAAATCTGTCAAAATATAAAGAAGGAAGTTTTTAAAAAAATACTGCAGTTCCCTTCTAAATAGTTAGGAAGATTTAGCAAATGGACTCCATAATCACTGCAACAGAAAACTCTCTCAAAAGATTTGCAGCCAGCAATGTGTGTATGTTTAAATGAACTACCTTATAAGAACAAAACAAGCATGCTGAAAGAAAATAGAAAATCGTATTCCGAGGAAATTCATTATGGAGCTGAGGAACTTCTCTAGATAATCAGCAAAGTTGGAAATTTCAAAGTTTACGCCATTTTAAAAAAGAACTACAGAACAAGATTGTCATTGAAAAGTTCATTGACTGTGTATTAAAATATTGCTTTAACTGCAAGACTGTTTTATACAAGGAACCTCCGACCTGTGTCCATGGAGTAAAGAAACAGGAATGTTTCGTGGTTCATTTCCAATAAAAAAACTGATTAATTTGCTTACATGTAAGCTCTTTAATGAAATATTGCAAATTAATTGTAGACTTGACAGATCTGGCAGATGAAGAGGAAACATCTGGTATTTGATAATGAAAACTCCATTTTATGAAGAATTATTAACAAGACAGCAGAAAAAGCATTAAGATTCACTTTTACTCGGGTATGCCCACAGAATATATACCAAATGGTTTAATATTTTGTAGTTGTATTGTCACTGGACTGATAACCCAGGACAATGCTCTGAGGACCCGGGTTCAAATCCCACCATGGCAGATGGTGGAATTTGAATTCAATAAAAATCTGGAAGCAAAAATCTAAAGATGACCATTGTTGATTGTCATAAAAACCCATCTGGTTCATTAATGTCCTTTAGGGAAGGAAATCTGCTGTCCTTACTTGGTCTGGCCTACTCTGACTCCAGATCCACAATAATGTGGTTGACTTAATGCCCTCTGAACAAGGGCAATTAAGGATGGGCAATAAATAACACCCACATCCTGTGAATGAATAAAAATTTTTTAATAAATATGCAAGTCACAATAGATTACTTTTTTTAAAGGTTACCCTATTGATTTGTTAAATATGAGTATCAGTTCACGAGATGGGAACAATCTGGGACTACGTAATGTTTCTTTAACAGTAATAGTATTAACATTTGCCACCGAAATTACAACAAATGCATGCTTGAGGAAATCATACATATAATACAATATAATTTAGATATAAATAAATGTTTCAGCCAAAGGCAATTTCATTTCCTCACCACTTTTTACATGGTTTTTGAAGAATCCAATACTGTATATACTCACGTAAGAATCGTGTTTTTTAGACCAGATATTTAGGCAAAAAGTAGAGGGTCAACGTAGAGATGAGTAATATTTAGAGGGGTTTAAATCTGTGCATGTTGGAGGGACAACTGTTATATTAAAACATGACAAATATTTACCAATTACAGGTAAGCCATGCCATGCTTTTGCTGGGCTAAGCAGCAGCCACCATAGCCTAGATTTCTTCTAGGGTACGACAAGGTAAAACCACATTGAATTGGCAGAGAACAAAAACTGCTGGAAAAGCTCAGCAGGTCTGACAGCATCTTTCTCTCCACAGATGCTGTCAGGCCTGCTGAGTTTTTCCAGCAATTTCTGTTCTTGTTTCAGATTTCCAGCATCCGCAGTATTTTGCTTTTATCTCAATTGGCACTTTGAATCTACAAATAAAGATTTATCTCACACTTTTTGGTAATTGTAGTGCTATCTGCTTCCTTTGTCCCTTGCCGTAGAGAAAAATGTACATAATCCAAAATAATTAATAGATACAACCATAATATCATGAAATTAAAATTACTGCTAGAAACAGGTTTTCTTATCATAGTGTTGGCTGGTTTAGAGGGAGGGTTGATGGAAACACAGCCAACACTTTTGGTAGCGTTTGTTGTTGTTTTGCTGGCTCCTGCCTCTGAATTGAATCACAACTGATGGTATTTCTCATTTCAATAGCCTTATAAGATGTAAATGGAGCATAGTACCAGAGGATATTGTGATTTTAAAGTGCTAGTAGTATAACTGTAACATCAGGAAGTTATAATTACCAGTATTGATTTATGTTTACCCTATTTTGGTGTAGTGTTGAAAAAACACACTGTTCTACTATCCGTCAAAAACTAGGGTCAACCTATACACAAGATATATGAATAATTAAGGATTTTTTGGCTAAAAGTTAGATGTCGACTTTTACACGAGATCGGCTATTACTCGAATATATACAGTACAACCTTTGAATTCAAAGCACTAAAGACAAAAATAAAGGAATTAATAATTTTGTGAAATAAACAAGGCCCTTAAAGATATGCTAACAATTTTGAAACAATAGGATTTGGAAACAGGAAAGAGGATCAGAAGGAATTCTTCGAACAAGCAGTTCCAGTTTTCTTCTTCCTCTCCACCATCCCCCATTTATCTCAAGGACAGTTTCCCTGGTCTTTTGTTCTTTATAAGTTTGTCTACCTACTCTGCTCCAGTTTATCAGTCCTATCACCCCGGTTACAAGGGATTTGGGTATCAGTTCCATTCAGGCAGATCATGGTTTAGAACCTTCTACTTAAAACCTACTACCAAGGTTAGCTCCACATAGATGTGTTAATATATTACAGCCAATGTTAGCCAAGAACATCATCACCCAGATATATATTTGCTACCATCACAAAGATTTTCTAACTGCTCCTTGATCAAATGTCATAAATACGTATTGTCATGAAGCAATTAATGTATATAATATTTTGGAAAATATTTTTCTTTTAAAATAGAGGTTTAGTCTGTGGGTATGTCTTAATTGGATTAATGCCAGCTAGTCTGGGTGCTTTGATGTGTACTAGTTTTGATATGTAAGAGAGATAGCGTGTATTTGCATTTTTTTGAATAGAGCATTCAAGAATTGGGGTGAAAAATATTACCTATCTAGCAGATACCAAACCATTTGTTTATATTACTAATAAAATTGGTATGACGAAAGGGGTTTTATTGTTAGAGAGGTTTAGTTCAGAGGTTGTTGATACAATGAGAACTAACATTCAATGGGGGTAATAGGTATAACTTCAGCAGTTTTCGCGTGTGTAGAGCAGAGGCAATGTGAGATTAAAAGGCAGCTGTAAGCCCCCTACTGGTGCCACAGGAACCAAAGTGAAAATAACCTCATTTTGAATTCATAAGGTGAAAATGCTTTGCCTGGTGTTTGGTTAAGTCTATGGGTCGCTGTTGCCTTAATGGAGGTTAGTTTGGGAATTTGTTGAAAGTTATGATAGTAGCAATTTGTAGCCATGTGTATATATATTTTAACCTGTGTAAATTAATAAATGTTTCATTTAGTTTCATGTAAAACCTACAGAGTTTCCCTCTGGGATTTTTAGATAAATCCGCTTTACCAACTGCATTGGTCATAACAATATTATCCCTTATTTCTAGTTTTATTTTTCCTTATTTTTCAGGGATATTTCCATTTCATAAAATAAATAAATCCAGGTGAAAAATCATGGGAAATAAATGTTACATTTTCAGGATGAAACCTGAAAGAAAGAAAACATCACAATTGAGTGTCACCACAAGCTTCTAATACTTTGTGCCTTTTTTTAGAGAGAAAAATAAACTTGAATATGTTTACCTCTGCGCAGATATTGAGAGAGAGAGTGCAAAATTTCAGAAAATGAAGCAAGATGGCAAAGGCTGTACTGGAATCATTTCATGCAGGTTGGGAATGCATACTGCCACTTTTGCAACAATGTAAGAGCAGCTTCATGTGTTCACCAACACAAAGTCACGGAGGTCACAGTATTTATAAAACTTTTAATCCAGTATAAAAACACATTGCAAATATGACCAGGTTCAATCGGATGCCATGTTAGCTTTTAAAACTGTTTATATTATTAATGATGTAGCCATCCAGCCCCTTCCACCCAGAGTAAGTGTCCAAGCAGCAGCAGCACTCAGGAGACCAATCACACATTCCAGGAAAGCAAGAGTGTGGAAAACTCTAGTGTTATCCCCCGATTAGTTTATTTAGAAAGTCATGGTGTGATTTTTAAGAAGTTTGTGCATAACTGCAGAGGCAATTCTTTGTGCTGTGCAATGAGGAAAACTACCCTCAGAGTGGCGGATTGTAAAATCATCAGAGCTCATTATTTTGCTGCTGCATGTTCTCCCAGAATGTTTATGTTCTCATAAATTTGGGTTTGTGTGTTTGTTAATGATAACTCAGGGTCCCAGAAAGTAAATTTCTTTATGCGTGAAGAAATGTTAGTTATATTCAGAACAAAGTTTCTGGTTGCCTGTGTGTGTGAAATCTTTATACATAAATTGTAGTGACTTTACTGATGCTTGAACTGATGGTTAACATTACATTAGTTAGCCAGGACTTTCATATAATTTCAGGAATAAACATACCGATGAATTGCCCACCTGTACATCATTCTCTTGTATCTGTGGCGGTTATCTGAGTAAGTAAGTGGTAACCAGATTAGAACTGGTTCTAATTTGGATTTGAGGTGCAGTTTTAAAATTACATTTCCTGCTGTTGTCTTTAGCTGTGATCCATAGTTCTAAATAACACGGTCTTAGTGGTCTGCTTCTGCACAGGAACTCTGTACAGGCATCACCTGGAGTATTCAGAGATTTGTCTCTGGGATCATCTTTGTGAAAAATTGTTTTTTTTTAAAACGTGCCAATTAGAAAAAAGTGCCACTGTACAGCAGTGGTACTCATAATCTGGCTGAAACATCACTTGTGACATCTTTCCATTACTTGTGAGCATCAGTAGACAGCATTTGTGGCACACTGGCTGTGGGATGTCTTCAGAGCAATTCGGATTGTACCTCCTATGCTAGTAAAACTGCGCTATTAGTTGGAGTTACTCTGACATAATCGAGCAGATAAAAAGGCTTCATTAAACTGCATGATACATAATTTTAATAGAACTATCAATTTTATGGTTTGACCTTTCTGTTGCGAAGTACCTGGCCTTGAGTTAACACAATGTGGGAGTAGTTTGGAAGTACAGAACTTGAGTATTGCTGAAATAAGAGACATGCTAACAAAGCTTTTTGTCTTGCGCTCATCAGGATAGCTCGGAAGAATTTTCCATCAGTAACGGGGGACCAACAATTAATATTACATGAGAAGAGAGTGCTGATTGGTTGGGAAGTGGACTCTGATTGGTGGAGGCATTGCCATGGAGAATGCAGCATGGAACTGTTAACTGGCCAGCTTTGTTCAAATTCAAACCAGGCAGGTTGACTCTGGTCAAGACATTGCTCTGGGGAATGAACCAGGGAATGGCTGTGCCTTAAGCTTTTGTTTAGCTGAAAAAGGTGCAATGTGTGCCCATGTTCCTTTTCTCTGCAAAAGACAGGGCCCTGTGTGTAAATATATGTGGCTTCTAGCATATACTTGCTAACCAATCAGCACTGTTTTCTCATGCAGTATAAGTATAAATTGCAGTATAAATTGTTGTTCCCCAGTTACTGTTGAAAAATTCTTGTGAGCTATCCTGATGAGTACAAGATGAAAAGCTTTGATAGCATGTCTCATATTTCAGCAATCTGGGAGTAGCTGTAGATCCTGGTCCATGTTTCATCACACCATCATAAAAACTGCCAGAAAATTGTTGAGCGTGGCTCTGGAGCAAGGCCACTGTTTGGTGAAGGGATGGGGCTGTCCCTCAACAAAAGGCAATTCAGTTTACAGTTACAGCTTTAATGCCGCTGTTGACTGCCTAATAGTCATGTTAATGCCTAGCTCCGAGTGTAGCCTGAAAAAAGTTCCTTTCCTTAATCCAATCACTGCATTTCTTGATGAGCAAATGCACAATTCAAAACCAAGAGTGAAAATTTTATATTTTTGCATCTGTGAAAGGTGCTGGTTCAATGATTAACACAAATTAAAGCCCTCATTATAACGCAAGGTAGGAGCGCAACATGAGGAATCAGGGCATATGGAACTGGCCCCTGGTGGCAGCAAGATAAGGCTCATGCCAATTAATTCCTTAATTATTGCTTAATTGATGCAAGGCTCCCTCTTACCCAAATCCAAAGGGAACGATATGGAGGCTCGTGGGCAGGCATGAAGCTGGTGCCCTGGCTGTCATTATAATCCCACATCTATCCCATTGCTGCTGGGTAGTAGGCCTACAATAGTGCCTTTCATATGAAAATTAGAAGCAAAGCAATGATTTTAATAGCACAGGGGGCTACCTCCCTTACATTTTCTTGTTCGTTCTTTAAGGCAAAGATGACCATGTTCATTATCTGGGGTAGTGGTGGGCAGGAATGTAGGTGAATGTTAAGGCCGATCTACTATTGGGAATCAAGAAAGGAAAGTGATTTGATTGTAAAATAGTATGCAATGCCGCAAAAAAGGAAGCACCATAACTTCTTCATTTTCTCTTCGGAGAAATAAAGTTCTACTGCTTCATGCAAAGGAAAGGGAGCAACATGGACTCATGACAACAATCTTGAAGTTTCACAATGTTGTGAAAAATTGTAAGATTAGATACATTGTAAATAGAGCGAGGGAGGAAATTTGGGTTAAACCCTTCTGAGGCTGAATTTGAGTTGCAATCTGCAACATAATGTCTCCATTGTTTATGAAGTCGTATTTGATGTTTGCTTTTACTTTTTAAAGCAAGTCAAGCTAAATATTGGAAAGGACATGAGGAAAGCACAATCCAACAGCAAAATACTGCTGGAAATCTGAGAAAAACATCCACTGTTAATTATTTTTTATCTTAGATTTTGATTGGAAAAGAATATCTCATTGCAACGGAAATTCTTTTTTTTTAACTTGAGAAGGTCATCACTGTAAGTTGTTGTCTGTTTAACTGAGAAGAATAATTTCTTCTGGGGAATTAGGTTATCTCATTTTTATCTGGACAAAAGTATTGCGTATAGCATTGTTTTTATTCCTGCGACATTGTTCATTGCGAGGCAGAGGTTACACCATTGTAAGGATAGGTTGCTGAGATAAGAGGGTATAGAGTGCATTACCATGGAAACAGTTAGGAAAGAAGTTTGTGAAAGGTCCGCTGAAATGAAGTGAAACGTCCATTTTTTTGTGGTTTCTGGAAAATATATGTTTTCTTGGTACATTGCATGCAGATAAAAAATTAAAAATCTCACACACCATAACTAAATAGGGGAGATGGTGGCCCAGTGGTAATGTCACTGGACTAGTAATCCAGAGGCCAGGCGAATGCTCTGGGAACAAGGGTTCAAATCAAATTGAATTTAAATTCAATAATAAATAAATCTGGAATCTTAGCAGTGGTGACTGTGAAACTAACATCAAGTGGTGTAAAAGAAACCCATTTGGTTCACTAATGTCCTTTAGGGAAGGAAATCTGGTATCCTTATCTGGTCTAGCCCACATGTAACTCCAAACACACATCAATGTGGTTGATTCTTAACTGGCCTCTGAAATTGCCTAGTAAGTCACTCGGTTCAAGGGCAATTAGGGATGGGCAACAAATGCTGGCCTTGTCAGTGACGCTCACAACCTATGAAAGGATGAAAAAAAATCTCTTCATCCCTTATGGAAGAAAGCAGTCTGTACCTACTGACAAAATTTCATTCTTCACCATCCCCCTCCCAGCCCAAACCCCCAAAGCTGGCTGGGAGGTGGGGGGACCTGTTTAATCCAGTTGGAAGGTGATGCTTCCTGCCTCCATATGATTAAGTGGGGCCGGGAAAGCTCGAGGATGGCCTTGCCACCTGGAAACCAATTGAGGCCCATAAGTGGCCACTTAAGGACTCATCCCGCCATCGCTGGTATTCCACTCATTGTTGGTGAGGGCCCAGCCACATGGGCAACTTGCCAGTTAAACCCTAGTGAGCGTGCCTGCGGCCTGTTTGAAATGGGGGGGGCGGGGGTGGGGAACCCTCCTATTTGGGCAGCCCATACCCATTGGAAATGCCATCCATTCATGAAGGCCTCTGCTTGCCCTTAAAACTAACAGCAACCCCCCACCCCCACCCCAACCCGGCCTTCCCACCCTCACATGGGTTCCCCGACTGGCCCTGGTGAGCCCTCCTCACTTACCTTCGCTCCATGCTCCAGCGATGATCTCGCAGCCTTGGCCTATTCCAGTCCTGGCAGCAGCCACCACTCCTGCTGGCGCTGCCTGGACTGAAATGATTGGCTGGCAGCTCTTGGAAACTGGAAATCTTCCTCTGAGGATGGCGAGGACCCCGACTCCAACCAGGTAAGTGCCTGAGTGAGGAGGGTGCCCAGAATGGCTGCTGTAGAGGTTGCCACTAGCTCTTCAGCCATGGACAGTCCCACCACCATAAGCATTCAATTCTGCCCTGTGAAACAAAATGGATGCCCCATTTATTTGACATGCAGCTTTACAGCAAGAGCCTGGGCACACTAAATGTGAGAAAATAACAAGCTAATTTGTTCCTTCCCTCCTTCCATATCATTTTATTTCATTAAAAAGTTTTGCTTAACTAAACAAATTTAAATGGAAACCCTTACTTTGCTTACTCCTTCCAACCTATAAAATATATTAAAACATTCATTTTGCTGGTTACTTTTTGAGTTCTCTCTGAGAAAGTTTAAATGAGAAAGAATTGCAGTTGGTGTAATCCTTTATAGTAAAAGACAAAATATAAAGATTGACCTTGCTAAATTTAAAAGTGCAAAGCTCTATTTATCACAGGTGTAATATTTTCCAATGTACTCCTACTTTTATTGATTCCGTGCTGTGTTATAGACTCATGAATTTGCTTGTTCTGCTATATCTCTTTGTCTGTATAGGCATCACAGATGAGCCTATTCCTGTTTTTCCCTGATATCAATGTAGTTTCAGAATTTCAGCAAGGCAATGCGTAATGACCAAGCGAAGGAACTTAGGTTACTTTTTATTTCTATTGTAGCACCCCTCTAAGGTCAGTTCACTGTGTTGCAGCCAAGGCTCAAACCACTGACATTCCTGATTTATATGACTCAGTTCCTCACTAGATATTAATGAGCCACAGTAATGATTTCTTATGTATGGTGTAGGTTAAGATGATATATGAATGTTGTGTAGATCAGGAATAGAGGGCAGAATCTTCTTGAGGTGTCAGGGGCCTCGCCTGCTGGCTGGAGAGCGGGTGTGAGACCCACACTGCCTCTTTTTGGGAAGGCCTGCCGGAACCACAAGTCGATCAGGCAGTGGTGAGGCCAGCAGCGGGCCTTCCCCTGGAATTAAGGCCCTGGGGACAGACGTCTCACTTACCAGGAGCAGCTGGCCAATCATAGGCTGGCAGCTCTTGTGCTCGGCAGACCGCAGGGGAGGTGGTGGCTGCTCCAAGAAGAAAACATCTACTGGAGTCCCAGGATCGTAGTAAGTAATGTGGGGCAGGGTGGGAGGGTAGTGGATGGGATGGGGGTCGTGGAGGGAGGGGCGCAGGGGGTGGTTCTCAGCAGGCCTGCCCCATCCATGTCCTGATGTCAAGTCCCTTGATTGTGTACCGAGCGGCTTTGATTGAGGGCCTACCCCCACCCCTGCCTTCCCCGCCCCACCCAGCCTCACCTCAGAGGTGACAATCTGGCCACACAATTTTATCTGTTGTGTGTACCGTGTGTCAACAGGCCCTCCCACCACTGGGTTAATACCAATGGTAACAGGATGAGGCCCTGAAGTGGTCAACCATGGGAAGGTCGGACCAAGGGCCTCCCTGTCCAGAGCTTAATTCCGATGGGGACGGGAAGGGAGCGGGCTCTGGTACATCACCATCCTGCCAAATTACATGCCCTTCCCGCCTCCAAGCCCGCCACCAGAGAGAATAGAAGATTGAACCCAGAGTGCCTGCTTTGGGTGCAATTGGTGATCTGTGTACAAATTCTGCAAGCAATTGTGCCCATTTTGAAAAGTGCCTTTTTTTTCAGTTAGGTTTGCACTCAAATTAATTTGCAGTTTGGAGATTGTAAAATCTGCCATGAACCAGTGCAAATTGTCAGCATTTTAAACATAATTTTAAGAAAATTTGCTTTAAAAAAACTCATTGATATGTTTACGAGTAGTAACTTGGTGCCGTTTGACTAATACAGCTAAAAACGAGTTCCTCACAAAATATAAGCTTTTTAGTTAGTGTCGATCCACCACTTGAAGTAAAACAATTTAAAATTACTGATGCCAGCTTTTTAAAAATACATGCAGAACCATTTGCTAGTATTATTGAGATATAGCAACCAGTTTCTTAGTAAATTAAAAAAAAAGTTAGCTCAAAAGCTTTTCAAACGTTCCTGTTAATGCCCTTGCGCCCAAAGGAATCAGCTTAATTTTTGGAGCCTCCTCAAAGGGCTGCGAACGAGAGCAATTAGTGAAAACATGCAATGGTGATTAATTCAACCCGGGGTGTCGCTAGTTCTATGGGCTGAGCTGGCTTTTAGAACCATGTTTTTTAAAGTAACACAAAGGATCTTGGAAATTTGATTTGCGCTGCATGTAATGTGTGCTAGAAACTTTGCAATCCTTGCAGCAGCTACACTGGTCTCAGAAGAACTGTGCTAAAAAAGCCAGTGCAACCAAGCAGAAACTCTATCTCCCCCACCACCCCCTTCGCAGATTAAAGACAGTTAATCTTTCTCCTTCCCATGTCCAATTGTTGAGAACATAATTCTTTATATTTCTTTGAAATGAATTATGCCATATGTTTTATTGAATTCCAACTGATGTCAGCTATTTTGACAAACCACTTTTTTGACCACTTGAAGCTACACTGACTGTTTTGAAGACTCGCTCAGATACCAAGAGCATGTTGATGTAGTTACAGTAATGAGGGATTGTCAAAAGTTTCCTTTTATCTAAGCATGCTGCAGATGAATTCTTTTCATCCGAGTTTCTTTCAGAACAGCTTATAGAAAAATTTCAACCCGGCAATTAGTTTATATCCTTCCTGTTAGCAAGCTGCCCTTCTACAGACAGGATAGGATGCCATGGGGTGCAATCATTTTACGAGCCAAAGTACACACCTAATTACCGTATTACTGGCAGAATTCTCTCTGTAGTTAAGTGCCAGAATCTTACTGGACATTCAAGTTTAAATTAAACTCTTGCTGTGACCCCACAGCATAAAGCCACAGTATAAATACAAATTGTTTTTTAAATTTGTTCATGGGATGTGGGCATCTCTAGCAAGGCCAGTATTTATTGCCCATCCCTGATTGCATTTGAGAAGGTGGTGGTGATCCACCTTCTTGAACCACTGCAGCCCCTCTAGGTAATCCCACAGTGCTGCAAGGGAGATGACAGTGGTGACAGTGAAGGAACAGTGATATATTTCCAAGTTAAGATGGTGAACCATGCGAATTTGTAGGTGGTGATGCTCCCAGGTGTCTGCCACGCAGGTCCTTCTAGGTGGTAGAGGTCGCGGGTTTGGAAAGTGCTGTCGAAGGAGCCCTGGTGAGTTGCTGCCGTGCATCTTGTATACAGTACACGCTGCTGCCACCGTGCGTCAGCAGTGGAGGGAGTGAATGTTTGTGGATGGGGTGCCATTCAAGTGGGGTTGCTTTGTCCTGGATGGTGTCAAACTTCTTGAGTGTTGTGGGAGCTGCACTAATCCAAAACAAAAACAAAAACAAAAATACCTGGAAAAACTCAGCAGGTCTGGCAGCATCAGTGGATAGGAGCACTAATCCAGGCAAGTGGAGAGTATTCCATCACACTACTGACTTGTGCCTTGTAGATGGGGGACAGCTGGGGAGTCAGAAGGTGAGTTACTCTCTGCAGGATTCCTAGCCACTATCATCGTTTTTTTTCTTTAATGAGATGGTAACCAGAGCTCATACAGGTAAGACTATCAACAAAAGAAAGAAGGAAGAGTTTAGAATTTTTTTTAAACACAGTGGGCAGAATTATATGGCCCCATGTCGGTGGGGACAGGGCCGTAAAATGGGGCGGGCCGTTATAAATCCTGCTGACGACAACGGGAACGTAAAATCCCACTGTCGTAAAATTCTGTCCAGTATGTTACTAGTTCATATGGAAAACATGAGTATGGGTGAGGGACACAAAACAGATGGTGTAGCATTGGTCGCCAATTATACGTTCTGCACAATTAATCATTCTCATTAACTTCAGTTGAACAAAGCAATGGCTGCATAATGGAGCGCAAAAGTAATTCTACACATTTGGCATCCAGCGCCGATATCCAATGTCACCACCAAAATTCCTTGCCAGAAACTGTGGTGGAAGCATAATCCTTAATACAGGCTTCCCAAACTTTGGCTCATGATCCCCCCGCCCCACCCACCCCCAGTGGGGTCGTGAGGCGCGGCTTTGAGGTCACAAGCTTGGAGTGAATGCCAGCAGCTGTGAGGCCCCTTTAAATCCTCATGTCTTTTTTCTTTAGGTGGGCACAGCCTAACGGACAAATCTTTGAGGCCTGATTGCTTCTGCAAAGAAAGCCTCTGTCAAGGTGTTTTTAAAAAAAAACATGCAGTTTAAATACTTCCCACCACACTCAATCTCACCCCACTGAGCAGCTTGAAGCCCACCCCCACCGCAACCCCCCGCACCCTGCTCACTAACTGAAGCCCAGCCCTCCCCTCCCCCCATTCAACAACTCCTGTACCCACCCCCCCTAGATTTTCACGCTGGGGTCATGTTAAGTCAATTGCATTAAAATGGGGTCACACTGGGAAAAAATTTGGGAAGCATTGTCTTAATAGCTTTTAAATAGAAATGGACGAACATTTGAAAAACTAAATAAAGGTAAAGGGTAGGTTAGGGGAATGGGACTAAGGAGATGACTCTGGGAGCCAGCGTGGGTGAAAAGGGCAGATAGACCTCTTTCTATGTTATGATATTCGATGATTCTGTTATATTTTCATTGAAACCTGAGGATTGTTAGGACTCTTGCTCTCAATTCTTAAGATTTCACCAGTTTTCAGGCTACTTTCAGAGATTATTTCTTAGTGGCAAACTGTTCCATCCTTGTAGCTAGATAAAGGAATAAGCAATGAGCCCTATCTTATACCTGTTTGTTAATGCCCATAATACATTCCTCCAAACTCTATCAAATTCTGACCATGTCTCACATGCATTGAACAGATCATCTTTCTTGAAGATTACATCCAAAAACTCTAATGGAAGGTTCAAACCTTCATGTCCAACTGATGGGCATCCATCTTTACTTTTGATTTTACTTTGCGTAAGAAGCCATTATGTCAAAGTAACCTGTGTCCACATATCCACTTCATTCTTTAATTGGTCATCTGGTTCAAACTCTGAGAGCATTGGAGGGTAATCATACCCTGGCAGTTTACACTTGCTTTCTCTAATTTTCCCTATTTTAAAATATCCTTCATGGGATGTGGGTGTCGTTGGCAAGGCCAGCATTTGTTGCCCATCCCTAATTGCCCTTGAACTGAGTGGCTTGCTAGGCCATTTCAGAAGGCAGTTAAGAGTCAATCATATCGCTGTGGGTCTGGAATCATATGTAGGCCAGACCAGGTAAGGACAGCAGATTTCCTTCCCTAAAGGACATTAGTGAACCAGATGTGTTTTTATGACAGTTGATGATAGTTTCATGGTGACCATCATCAGTTCCATATTTGTTATTTACTGAATTTAAATTCCACCAGCTGTCATGTGAGATTTGAACCCACATCCCTAGAACATTAGCCTGGGCCAATGGATTACTAGTCCAGTGATATTACCGTCTCCACTAATAGCCATTAAGATTTTAGTTTTCCTGTATTGAATCCCTTAATCATTTTAAATACTTTGTCTCAGTCCAGGGCCTTGTTCCTGTGCAGTGTGTAACCTTCAGACTAAAGTGATGGTCCGGCCCCACACTCCCACACTATTACTGATACCTGCACCTCGATGGTGCTTGTCATTGTTGCCAGAATGCCATGGACAGGTGTCACAGAGTTCCGTCATTCTCTCTGTGTGCTCTCAGCACCTTTGAGGTGGGGCTGCCCCCCAATTTCTTCAGCATCTGTGTCCGGTGATGCTGTGCTCCTGAAGGGGTCAGGTGCTGAAGGCTGACAAAGGATCAGGTACATTTAAAGTTTCACGGCTTCACCTCCATGATATGGCCCTGATCACAGAGCGCAAGCCAGCTGCTCTCAGCCAGACAGGAGTCAGACATTCACAGAGGCAATGTGAGGATCTATGGAGTGTCCTCATTGCATGTCATCATCACCCTCCTAGACATGCATCTCCATGCCATGAGCATGAGCACTGAGGGTATGTGTGCTGCCATCGGCCACACAGGAGTCAAACGTTCATAGGTACAAAGTGAGGATGTCAGGACTGTCCTCACTGGATCTCGTCATCGTCCACTATGAACCTTGCAACTATGAGGGCCTCCTGTGCATGCCTGCCTCTTCTGGCCAGTGTGATGGCCCCATCACCAGCATCCTCACCTTCGAGGACCTCATCATTGTCTTCTCCTTCGACCTCCTCCTGATTGGAGGAGACGTGCAGCTCTTCCATCTTCTCCTCAGCCAGGTCCTTGTCCCATTGCAGCAACAGGTTGTGGAGTGTGCAGCAAGCGACAACGATGCGCGACACCCTCGGTAGACTGCATTGCCGTGCTCCACTGGACCTGTTGAGGCACTGGAACCTCATTTTCAAAATGCCTGTTGTTTGCTGCACCAAAGTCTGGGTTTCAGCATGAGTGTTGTTATACCTTCACTCTGCTGCAGTCTGAAGCTGCTGCACAGGCGTCATCAGCTCTGTGGGTAGCCCCTGTCCCCGAAGAGCCAACCCTGCAGCCTCTCTGGTCCCTGGAAGATGTCAGGGATCTGAGACCTGCTAAGGATGTAGGAGTTGTGGACAGTTGCTGGGAATCATGCGCAGGCCTGTAGGATGCGCTTGTGGTGGTTGTACACCTGCTGAACATTCAGCGGGTGGAAGCTCTTGGTGCTTGACGTAGTTGACTGTTTGTTGCCATGGAGATATAAGCACCACATGATTGCGGTCGATGGCACCCTGCATCTGTGGAAAATCTGAGATCTGGTCAAATCCCAGCGCTCTTGCTTCCTGGCTTTCCTGATCCCGGGCGCAATGCACAAAGTTTTGTGCCTTTGCAAAGATGCATCCATGACTGCTGGATACACTTTTGTGTGGAGGCTTGCGAGATCCCACACAGGTCACCTGTGGAGCTCTGTTAGGATCCAGTTGCGTAAAAATTGAAAACTGTGTTCACTTTCATGGCCACTGGCAATGGATGCCTCCTATGTTCCGGTGGTACCAAATCCTTCAGCAGATGTCATATGTGCCCCACCAGTTCCTTAGACATGCACAGTCATCAGTGCACTGGTTCTCAGTCATCTGCAGGAATGAAAGGCAGTGTCTATAGACCCTGGGTCTAGTGAGGTGCCAGGGAGCGAAGGCTCTCTGAGGATCTTCAGCTGACCCTGCCGCCCATTCATCTTGAGGGAGGTGCTCCTCCCTTTGCCAACCCGATGCCTCTACTACTCTCCTTCATCTTCCCAAGTACCTGTAAGCCATGAGGTATACCATTAAATCGCCAGGCTTCATGATCCCCTGAATGCACGACCCTCTCTGTTGATGTCCTACGGGCGATGCTCACAAGCACTGCATGAGGTTGTGTGCACTCACCCCCGAGTTCTCCTCAAAATTTAGGTTGTTGGGTGCACACCTTTTAAAGGCAATCCTGAAGCACGCCATTCTGAAGTCACACCAATGTGAGCGGTAAATTTGACATGGGGGGGGATGATTCCAGCGAGCAGGGCTTATAATGAGATGCTGAAGTATTGAATTTGGTTCCCGACATGCAGCGATGGCAATTGCAGCCCGCCATTGACGGGTGGAGTGGACAATCACAAACTGGTTTCACAGCGGCATGAAACCAATTTTTGGCTGTCTCACCATCTTGTTTCACCCCCCCCCCCCCACACCCCAACACTTTCTATGATGCTTGACGTCAATGGGGCCGGAAAATTCCGGCCAAAGAATGCTGAATTTCTCAAGTACAATCTACTTAAACACATGAACCTTCTGAGTACATATCCCACCCCCCCTTATTTTCATTGTAACCCACTCAAGTATGCAGCAAAAATGGTCTCATCCAGTGTTATATATTTGTGTAATCCCAACTCCTTCCATTCTTTAGACCTAGCATATAAATCCCTGTTCACTGCTGTTTCTCTCCCACTCTCAATTGATCTCCTCAAAATCTAGATCTTAAGCTTTGTCTTGAATCTCCTCGTCTTTTCTTTGTACTGGTCACTGTCTGTTTCTCTCCTGTTGAGTATCGTGGGGCATTCACAAGTGCTGCATACATGCAAGTTGTTGATATTACATTCCTGTGATTCTTGCAAATAAGGGAGTATTTAACTAGGCTTCGTTATTATGACAACTGCCTGATGATGCAGCAGATATATTGTAATGGAGTGTGCCAACATATCATTGCCAAGGATGAGCTGCGCCCTTTATCAGGAAATGATAACTGATGCTCCTCTCTGTAGTTAAGAAGCAGAACTTTATAAAGTGGGTTGACTTTCTATCCTGTGTGTAATGATATTGGTATGCACTTCTTATTTTTAATTGTTCTATGATTTACTTTCAGTGGCACTTTTTTCCATAATTTTGAACACTTTTTCTCAAATGCTATCATATATTCATAATTTTTTTTAGAGGAGGGAATGTTTTCCTTTTCTATCTTTTGAATCCCCTTTCCTTCAGAATTTTGTTTTATGCTGCTGTCAAATCCTCCTTCAACTAATGAGATGGTGAAACAAATAAAGGCTTTTCTACAGCAGTGTACAATTGAAATGTCAACCAGACGGATCTGCAATATCTCATAACAAGAAATGTTAAAGAATGTTAAATAAAATTCAATGATATCATGATGAAAATGACAGTTTTCTTTTTACTTCGTTTTGGTTTGGCTGCTGTCTTTTTAAATTCAGTCAGAATCTTGTACCGAAATTAACTTGATATCAATGTTGAAGGTTTTATTCAGTTGTCTGAAACGTTTCAAGGAGGAGCTACACCACTTCAATCAAGTATTAACACCTTTTTTTACTGATATGTATGACAGATAGTTATTTCTAAACAAGGACAGCACTAAATCAAAATCCAGGAAATCCCAATAACTGTTTTTGGTTATGTTTAAGAGTCCTTCACTGAATCTCGAATTGATTTGTTATTCTAAACCTGTGTCAGCTTCTGCTTTGGTAAGCAATAAAAGAAGACAGTTAGGCTTTTGTAAAGTAGATTTGCTTAATGATTTGAACTTGAGGTTTGATATTCTGATGCCCTATGTTTATCAAAGAAAGGTGAGAGAACCTATGGAGATATAGGCTACTAATCCCAGTGGCTAAAAACAATTAACAGTAAGGCTAATTTATTTGTTACACTGGGCACATCACCAAAAGTTTACCTGAATATCGGAGCTAAGGAAGAGTTGCGAAAGTGAAGGACGTTCGGATTCACTCACAAGTAAGATCGAAAATTTACAAGCTAGAAAATCTAGATTAAGGAGGGTGCAACAGATTCAAAAACACACAACTTGGAACCTCCCAAGTTTAGCCCTAAATTTCAATGCGGAATCAGAACTTGAGTTCTGATGTTTGCTTTGTTGCTTTGAAAACAGTTGTAAGCTTAAAAGCTGCCTCAACAACATGAGGCACAAAATCAAGAAAAGTAAATGGGCTTTAATTTTGAAAATTTAGTTTGTGCTTTAAAGATATTCAGACCATGCTGACCAATCCCAAACTCGGTGGGCAGCAACCCCACTTAAACACAAAACACAAAGAGAACATGGGAAATGTGGAAACCAGATATGAGCTTGGGGCCTGAGGGCCCTGGGTTGTTAATGCACTTTGCTTCGGTGGAAGTTTTGTGGCGGAAAGGGTAGCGCTTCTGCTTCTGAGCCAGAAGCTCTGGGTTGAAATCCCACTCCAGGACTTGATGGCAAAGGAAGTTGTGGTTATAACATGGCCAAACAGTTGGAGTATCAACCTGCGAATCCTTCCAACACACGCCAATGGCATGTGGTAAGAGTGGGAGAGATTCCTGGTCAGCTAATTGATGGAAAGAATGTTGGAGCCTCTACCGCCACTATTCATAGCTGCAAACTACAACATGCACGTTAAAGTGCCTGTTGCCACAGCAACTTGGACTTGTTGGGGTGGGGGTGCGGCTGGCTCAGTTGGCTGGACGGCCGGTGTGGATCAGAT
Source organism: Carcharodon carcharias (assembly GCF_017639515.1). Classification (NCBI taxonomy): domain Eukaryota; kingdom Metazoa; phylum Chordata; class Chondrichthyes; order Lamniformes; family Lamnidae; genus Carcharodon; species Carcharodon carcharias. Next base: position 14,246,950 of record NC_054488.1, read on the forward strand.
TGGTGCCAATAGCATGGGGTTCGATCCCTATTCCAGCTGGAGTGGATTCAGGACCTGCCTCCTTACCCTACCCATGGTGGAAATCCTCAGCGCTGTGGGTCAGACCAGCCTTTGGGCAGAGAACTAAAGAAGACAACTTCAGTTAGGGCTTGCTGATCCTGCAAATATGGTTGCCCAGTGGAGAATTCAAAACACCTAATATAGATGTTGGTAGCTGTGTTGACCTGTCAAGTTTTGACACGAATGGTATTAGCTAATAATCCTGGCTGTTTCCCTACTAATTTAATGCTCTTTTGTTGTTTCTGTCATCAGTTTTTCTAGTGCAAACTATTTTATGCTCAGGAATCTTCCTAGTTATAGGCTGAAAGGAAAATATTCTATTTCCACTCTCCCCTCCCCCGCTTCCTGATACCATTTCCTGCTTCATCAGGCGGGGGTTTGGATGGATGCTGTCTACAGAGGCCTTTGGAACTGCCAGCTAACTGGTGCCTAGGATGATCTTACTTCCTTAAACACCTGAAATCTGATGAATACATACCCTTACATAGCTAAAGGAGTTTCAAGGATTGCAGTTTCCCTTTCACTATTACTGTGTGCTGCCAGTTCTACATTAGAAGGTCAATGTTAAAAAGATATCTGTTTCCCATACCCTAACGTTTATTACTGGGACACACTAAAAGATGTTGCTGAGAGCTAATAAAAACACAGAGCTTGTCTGCTTTATCTTTTAATGAGGCGTACTCCTGTCACCAACATGAGTGTACCAGTAGGCAGTGTTACTGAAATACAAATTAACTGGTCATCAATCTGATTATTCTAGCTGCATGCAAAATAGCTACCATAATCGCTCTCCTATCATTAGTGGGTGTACTTCAAGGTATTGATTATAGGGGAGGGGCTTTACAAAGTCTTTTAAAAATTTGATACGGTACCACATAATCTTAAATGCACCCAAAACTCTGCTGCCATAATTCACACTGAGACACATTTATCCATCACCCATGCACACTGACCTATATTAGCTTCTGGCTACCATAGAACCATAGAAAAGCTACAGCATAGAAAGAGGCCATTCAGCCCATTGTGTCCATGCCAGCCAAAAACGAAGAAAAAAAACTAGCTGCCCATTTTAATCCCACTTCCCAGCACCTGGTCCACAACCTTGCAGGTTACAGCACTTTAGGTGAAGATCCTGGTACCTTTTAAATGAGTTGAGGGTTTCTGCCTCCACCACCAAAGCAGGCAGTGAATTCCAAACACCTACCACCCTCTGGGTGAAGAAGATTTTCCTCATGTTTCCTCTGATCCTTCTAACAATCACCTTAAATCTATGCCCTCTGGTAATTGACCTCTCTGCTGGGGAAACAGGACATCCATTTCTACTCTATCTAGGTCCCTCCAAATCTTGTACACCTCAATCTTGTACTCCTCAGTTCCAAGCAAAACAACCCCAGCCTATCCAATCTTTCCTCATAGTTGCAATCTTCAAGCCCTGGCAACATTCTTGTAAATCTCCTCTGTACTCTCTCCAGAGCAATTATGTCCTTCCTGTAATGTGGCAACCAGAATATTGTACACAGAATTCCAGCTGTGGCCTAACCAACGTATTATACAGTTCCATCATTACATGCCTGCTTTTGTACTCTATGCCTTATCCAGTAAAGCAAAGCATTCCATATGCTTTTTTTACCACCTTATCCACCTGTGCTGCCATCTTCAGGGACCCTGTGAACATGCACAGCGAGGTCTCTCACTTCCTCTACCCCTCTCAATATCCTCCCATTTATTGTGTGTTCCCTAGCATTGTTTGCTCTCCCCAAATGCATTACCTCACACTTCTCAGGATTGAATTCCATCTGCCACTTTTCCACCCTCTCAACCAAACCATTTATATAATTCTGGAGACAACAGCTATCCTTTTCACTATCAACTACATGGCCAATTTTTGAGTCATCTGCACATTTCCCAATCACGCCTCCCACATTTAAGTCTAAATCATTAATATATACAACAAACAGCAAGGGCCCCAACACTGAACCCTGTGGAACGCCACTGGGAACCGTTTTCCATTTGCAAAAACATCCATCAACCATTACCGTTTGTTTCCTGTCACTGAGCCAATTTTGAATCCAATTTGCCACATTCCCCTGTATCCCATGGGTTTTTACTTGTCTGACCCGTCTGCCATGCTCGCATCAATTCAGTTTTAAAATTCTCATCCTCCTTTTCAAATGCTTCCATGGCCTGGCTCCTGCCAATCTTTATAACTTCTCCAGTAACCCTTCAAGATCTTCTCCAATTCTAGCCTCTTACACATCCTCCATGTTATTCTCGTTATTATTGGTGGCTGTGCCTTCAGCTGCTAAAGCCCTAAGCTTCGGAATTCCACCAGTAGACTTCTCCATCTGTCTTGCCCTCTTTCTTCCTTTAATATGTTCCTTTTGGCCAAACTTTTGATTGAACCAAATTAGGAGATATAAACTCAGACAATGTCAAATTTTGCTTGATAAAGCTCCTGTGAAGCACTTTGGAATATTTTGCTATATTAAAAGAGATATATAACTACAAGTTATATAAATGAAAATGCTTATTTTCCTGTTAATAACTGTTTGTAACAACTCCATCACTCTGGGGAATTGCAGGGCACACTGGCAGGCGTGTTTTTCTCATCATCAATATTCTTTGACGTTTTTAAAATCTCTCCTCTCTTTGTGCCTTGATCAATATTTTCCCTCGGTCAACATCAGAAAAGCAGATTATCTGGTCATTGTCACATTGTTGTTTGTGGGAGCTTGCTGTGTACACATTGCCTGCCATGTTTCCTACATTTCAAAAGTATTTATTTGGCTGTAAAGTGCTTTGAGGTGTCCTGTGGCTGTGAAAAGTGCTACATAAATGCAAGTCTTTTTTTTAGCTGGGCCATATTGTTCCACTGATGTCGATCTCACTGTAAGCCGCAAACCATTTGGGTAGTGCTTGTGACATATCATATCTTAATCTGATCCTGCTCTTGTCACAGCTTGGGACAGATCTTGACTTTCTGCAACAGTGAAAGTCAGCGGCCCATTTTACCTTTTGATCTCGAAATAAAAATTAGGAGGGATGTAAAACTAGTTGCCAACTAGCTATCATCCATTTTATACTATCACAAAGCCAAGATCCACTCGATTGCCTTTTTCACCAATAAATATTTCTGCAGTGCTGCATACCAATTAGCATCTCAGAGGTTTTTTTTTTAATCAAAGCTGTATTTCATCTTCTCCTACTGGCACAGATGTTTTCCACAGTGGCTTTAATCTAAGCAGTCCACCATGACTGTAGTGTACATCTGGCTACTGAATTTCTACTGTCTATACTTCTTGTTGGAAAGCAGGGGTTTCAAAGTGACCTAGTTATTTTCAAGTTTATTAAGGTGATTGATGAGGTTAATTGTCAGTCCCAGCAAATTATATATTGTGACAAAGGGTTTGAAATATTGAAATTTAGGAGCATAGGAGTGAATACAGAATGCAGACAGCACAATTTCACATAAAGATCTTTGCTGTCTGGAATAAGTTCTTCGGGAACACTGTTCAATCACATAGTATATAAATCCACGGTAAAGATAACGAGAGAAGGAGTATTAGCATATGCAGTAAGGCAATAGGGACATTGAGTTTAATCAAATAGGGACACACTTTTTCTAAAATTGTCGTTGTAGGAACTATGCCAGAGTGTCAGATGCTCTTAGCATCAGCGTGATGTTGAGCTAATCATATTTTTAGGAATAGGAATCCTGTAAGTCAGAACAAGTGCAACAATATTACTTTCATTTCCATGTTCAACAATGCACATGCAGCACAGCTGTCGTCTTACACAACATAAGCAAATATAATACAAATCCAAAACTGAAAAGTGTTTACCAAAATATAAGGAGGTTATTGGAAAATACCAATAAAGGGGGTAGAAATGTAGCTTGGGCACTTGCACATAATGGGTGTGTCGTATTAGCCGCCTGATTGACTTCAATGGAATGGGGAGGTCTCAATCAATCTTAGGTGGGATGTTCAACACATGGCTAATGTTTTCATTTTGCTTCAACATCCAAGATGAATTTCTACCTGATATTGGTCTTGACAACTATAATCAGCCCTGATGATTGGTTTCATAAAGGATGCAAATATTCTGTATGAGACTAGAGGTGTCTTGCTTTTATTCCAGAAATTATGAAATTCTGCATAGATTGTGTATGTCAAGATCATGAACTTTGAGTGGCTTATAAACCATTTGAACATATATTACTGCTTTAAGAGACTCTTTTATGTGTCTTTTAGTTCTTAATGAACAAAATATATAAAGGACAAAATTTAGATTGAAACTGAATGGAATCATAACTCTAGTTTTTTCTTTAGATCAAGGCATCAAAGTGACGTGCAGTTTTTAAATGACAGAAATGCCAACATTTATGTATGGTACAGAAATACCAATCTTTTTATATATTACTGCAGAAAATTAAAATTAATTTAATTTGTGATGTAGGTCTGGCCTTTCTTGCCATAAAATAGGTGTACTTTTTTTGGACAGATATGTCAAGTTGTATACAAAAACCCATCTGTTTCCCTGTGGCACTTCTCAGATTGCATGGCATAGGGATATCTTCTCTTCTGGATTTAATACTGACACAAAAAAAACAAACTTAGGTCTGAAATTAATTTCGTTGGACAGAGCTAGGTTGAAACCCACCCATGTTTGCCAGGAAAAAAGTTTGCATTGATAAGATAAATTGTCTTAACAGCGTTTCCCCTAATTTTATCTGCAACTCTAAAAGAAAATTGAGTCAAATCCGACCAGGTGTTTTTTAATATTTGTTTTTGGGATAATAGTACTTTCAGACACAATCCTTCACATCTAATGATATCCTCTGTCACTCCTTCCCAGGATACCAGAATACTTGATAAAACCATTTTCAATTTGATAAATCATTAAAATGTAAACTTAGCAAATGCTTCCACATTGTGTTCAGTCTTTAAAAAGAACTGCCACAGGTGAAAGGTTTCACATTCATGGCCAAGTGTTTGTTGTATCATGAGAATGAAGAATAGAAGACATAATGTTGTAATCTTTTTAGAAGAAATTGTGGGGGAAAAAATGGCTGCAAAATCCTTTGCAGGGGCCATGGTACAACTAAAGGGAGCTTTGTGGATTTGGTTTCATAGAATGTATTGGTTACTAAATGAACATGGAGAATGGACATACGGCTTCATATCTGGAGACAACTTGACTTTTAAATGTGCATTGCTATATGGAAATGCAGCCTGTGTTTACGGATGTCCACATCTTTTGTCCTAGTAAATTGAAGAATGTCTCATAGCTTTAGTCCTGGTGCCTTGATGTCAATGGTTGCTTTTATCCATTTAATATTTGTGCTCGGCAAGTCCAACACTCTCAGTGCTATAGATTGGACTATTTTTCTATTTTTAGAGTTCAGTTGTCAACGTTGAGCATTCCCAGGTCATATTTGACATAAATCAGCTTTCTTTAATCTGCATAGGTAACAAGCCTTAATCCCAATCTTAAAGCAACAATCCCCATTCCACCAGTGGGATTTTTTTAAGGACTGTTCATCTTTAGAATCTCAGTGAGCAAAATTGTCAATTTATATCAAATATTGGTCAATTTTGTGCACCTTCACTTACTAGGAACTGGGCTGAGACTATCTAAAATTAACGGTTTGCAAGACCTTCAGAGCCAGCAGCAAAAGATTTTTGTTTTATAGTTCTAGGCTGAATTCAAAACCAAGGGCCCATATTTTGTAAGATACCATGGTAGTCTATCAAACCATGTGATCTTTTTTTAAAAGACAGAACTATGCTCAGAAAAATCTAATTTATAAATCCATCATTGTGATAGATAATAGTATCATCTGCAAAGTGAATGTTTCCCTTTCATTAATTGGATGGAATTCAACAGTGTTCAAAGGATGCTATTCCTAGCCGTTTGAAGGTTTTAGACTGCCTGAAATGTGAGAATTCATGTTTTCCTCCAAATAGAACAATAGTGAAACAGCTGAAAATTAAATTCATATGGTAAAGGTGTTACAAATATGACATTTGTAAGATTGTAATGTTTTGGGATTGTCTTTTTAATTTAGTGTAAAATGGAGGAATGAAGGGGTCATATAACCTGTTCTGAATTCTGCCTGACAATAAGCTTTGGTGGCTTGGTTGTTAAAGGTAAAAGGGGGGCCCAGATTGTCTTACTGGGGAGATATTCACATCTGTAAACAATGACCAGATCAGCTGGACATATTTCTAGTCTCCAAGTCTCACAGGGAGGTGTTAGGAATGTCAGGCTTTATAAATGGTTATGCTTTGAACTGTCTATTTCATTCAAAGACAGAATGGACAGAATGGGATTCTAGAGGATAGTTAATTATTATTTCTACTTGGAAACAAGGCCCATGTGATTCACATTTCCAAGGAGATGGGCTTTAGGAAGGGGGAAGTCCATAGGAAGCTGTTGTAGGATTGGGTTGCAGGTTTTCCTAAGTGATCCCTGTAAATTCACAGTTTGATTGACAGCTCCAAAAGATCATTTAAAGATTAGCTGTCTTTGATGTGGGATTGTGAATACAAATATTTGTGTTTTTATAAGGGATTAAGTACTGAGGGGATTCAAATGTATTGAATGGGCTTTAATGAATGAGAGTGTTTTTTATATATAGTAAATTCTGTGATAAATACTTAGAACTTAATTTTATTTCATCTCAGCATGGCTCCTGAGGTCTGTCTATGGTGGATATGGAGTGAGTTGCCTTCGAGGATGTAAGGGCAAAGGGAGATGACTAGAGGGCATGGGTTGGCATGAGTTGGCAGTAAGTTGGCATGGGTGGTATAAGCAGTCATGGGGTATGGCTTGGCATGGAGATTATGGGGGCCACAGAGGATTGATGGGGGCATGGGTTGGCAAGAGTTTGCTTGGATGGGGTATTGGGAGTGGGTGGTGGAGGGAAGAGGGCTAGAGGGGCCAATATTTAACAACACAACTGGGACAAAGTCCTGGACAACTGAGGCAAACTTTTTAACCACCCCAACTTGGTATGCAGCAAGTGCTGTGTTCCCCTTTGATCTGCATCTTGAGGTGGTGGGCCCAACTCTGGCATGCACCCGCTGCCTACCACAACTCCCCCTCCCCTGACCCTGAATGAAAGACATGCCAGGTGAGGCACTCTTTCCAGAGCTGGGCACGCCAAACCAGGAAATTTCCCAACCCCCCCCGCTACCCACCTTTTAGATGAAACTCCAATCCATTTATTTTTGAGCTTACTTTGTGTTTAGTTGGAAAAATGTATCGGAGGGGTCAGAATGGAATTGAGAAGGAGGCAAACCACATGTAGCTCAGGCAAAAGCATTTGTTGGCAGAATTAAGGCAGTTAATGTAGCAGCCACTTAAAGTATGTTTAGGCTAGTCAATTAGGTGAGACTGCCCTGTGAACAGCAAGTACAGTGCACTGAACTGAAGACTTGGACATACTGGCTCACGAGGGCATGATTGAAATCCTGGACAGTGGTATGGGAGGAGGTGAATGGGCAGGTGTTGTATCTCCTGTATTTACATGGCAACATGCCAAGGAAAGGACAGCTGGAAGTAGATAAAAACAAAAAACTGCGGATGCTGGAAATCCAAAACAAAAACAGAATTACCTGGAAAAACTCAGCAGGTCTGGCAGCATCGGCGGAGAAGAAAAGAGTTGACGTTTCGAGTCCTCATGACCCTTCAACAGAGAACAAAGTCACATACTGCTGGTAACTTGCCAGTTGATGAGCTCAGAGCTGCACATTTACCAGATTTGCAGCACATTTACCAGATTCGCAGCACATTTACCAGATTCACAGATGTAATTCTATTCTGTGAGGAGGGAGAGAAGAAATGGGAACAAAAATAAATGTTACTGCGCAAGGAGTTACAAACTGACAAATTAGGAGGAGTAGGCCACCTGACCCCTCCAGTCTGCTCTGCCATTCAATAAGATCATGGCTGATCTGACTGTAACCTCAACTCCACATTCCCACCTACCCCTGATTACCTTTGACTCCCTTATTCGTCAAGAATCTGTCTATTTCTGTCTTAAAAATATTCAAGGACTCTGCTTCCACCACCTTTTGAGGGAGAGAGTTCCAAAGACTCACAACCCTCAGAGAAAACATTTCTCCGCATCTCCGTCTTAAATGGGAGACCCGTTATTTTTAAACTGTGTCCCAGAGTTCCAGTTTCTCCCACAAGGAGAAACATCCTTTCAGCATCCAACCTGTCATTTTCTCTGTTGAAGGGTCATGAGGACTCGAAACGTTAACTCTTTTCTTCTCCGCCGATGCTGCCAGACCTGCTGAGTTTTTACAGCTGGAAGTAGGATTGGTGAAAGAGTGGGCTGGGATGTTGCAGAGGGAAGGGTCCTTCAAAAAAGAGGAATGGACTGGAGACGATGTTGCTAACAAGATCATGTGTTGACTAAATCAACTGAGGGGACTTGACAGGTTGGATGCTGAAAGGATGTTTCTCCTTGTGGAAGAAACTGGAACTCTGGGACACAGTTTAAAAATAACGGGTCTCCCACTTAAGACGGAGATGCGGAGAACTGTTTTCTCTGAGGGTTGTGAGTCTTTGGAACTCTCTCCCTCAAAAGGTGGTGGAAGCAGAGTCCTTGAATATTTTTAAGACAGAAATAGACAGATTCTTGACGAACAAGGGAGTCAAAGGTAATCAGGGGTAGGTGGGAATGTGGAGTTGAGGTTACAATCAGATCAGCCATGATCTTATTGAATGGCAGAGCAGGCTGGAGGGGTCAGATGGCCTACTCCTCCTAATCTGTCAGTTTGTAACTCCTTGCGCAGTAACATTTATTTTTGCTCCCATTTCTTCTCTCCCTCCTCACAGAATAGAATTACATCTGTGAATCTGGTAAATGTGCTGCGAATCTGGTAAATGTGCTACAAATCTGGTAAATGTGCAGCTCTGAGCTCATCAACTGGCAAGTTACCGGCAGTATGTGACTTTGTCAGAGCAGCCCTAGTAATAGCAATGGAATTGGACACCTCCACAGCTGCATTGTAATGGAGAACAGATGTATGCAAAATGTTACCCCTTACTCTACTTCCTTAAAATTTGTAACATGAGTTAATCCTTAACTAGCTGATGTAAGCAATAGTTTTTTTTCTCTGATTCTGTGGAAATATGCTGTATATATCTTCACTTTTAGATGTGTAAAGAAAGTGACATAAAGCATTTAAGTTTCAAGTTTTTAAAAATATGTTCATTGATATACTTCAGCAGAATAGAACTGATGATGTTTTCTTTAAGTGTGACTTTCTTTAAAAAAAACACTGCTAATAGTTATAATTGCTGTACTGTTGGATATTGTGATGAGTTATCTTCAGTCCCTGCCACAAACTCCATTTTTCTAGCTACTGGCACTATCCTCTCCCTGGCAACTGACGGAGGCTGAATCAGACTATATGCAATCTTGGTGTTGTATCAGACCCCGAGCTGTGCTTCCAACCAGATATCTGCCCTGTCACCAAGATTGCCTGCTTCTGCCTTCAGAACATTGCCTGACTCTGCCCATTCCTTAGCTCAGCAGTTACCTCCAGACTTGGCAATTCCAATGCTCTCCTGAGCAAGCTCCCATCTTCCATCCAACATAAACTTGAAATCATCAAATTTCTGCTCTCCATGTCTTAAATCACACCCAAGTCCCATTCACCTATCACTACTGTGCTCACTGACCTATTTCGACTCACTGTCTGGCAACACCTCAATTTTAAAATTCTCATCCTTGTTTTCAAATTCCTTCATGAACTCACCCTTCCCTATGTCCTCCAGGGCTGCAACCCTGCGAGAACTCTGTGCTCTTTCAATTCTGGCTTCGTACACATCGCCAATTTTGATTGGTCCACCATTGGCAGCCATGCCTTAAGCTCAGGAATTTCCTCCCTAAGTCTCTCCACCTCTCTACCGCTCACTCCTCCTTTAAGTCGCTCTCAAAAACCTACTACTTGACCAAGATTTTGATCATTTTCCCAAATATCTCCTTATAGTTTGGTGTCAAATGTTGTTTGATGATGCTGTGAAGCACCTTTGAATGTTTTATTACATTAAAGGCTCCTTATAAATGCAAATTATTGTTGATTAGAAAGTTTCTGTTAAATGTGTTTTCCAAGATTAGGGAAACCAAACAAATGACAAACCTTTTATGCCCCATTATTTTCATGGTAAGCAGGTGAATTGAAAGATTTTTTTTACATAGTGCAACTTTAGAAATTTGGTTTGATAGCACTACTTTCTGTTATCAGTGGCTAACATTAAAAACAATGACATTTGGGAATGTCACCCCATCCACGCTGTGATGATTGTTTCATGAACAGAAAGATAACTTTGTGTTAACGCTGTACCAAACCATTAACGTAGCAACATCATAGTATGGTAGAGCACAGAAGGAGGCCATTTGGCCCATCATATCTGAGCTGGCTGTTCAGTGGAGCTTTCCTATTAGTCCCACTTCCTATTCTTTTCCATAGCTCTGTAATTCTTTGTCTCTGCAAATATTTATCCAATCCAATTTTGAAACCTACCAATGAATCTGATGCCACCACCCTTTCAGGCACTGCATTTCTGATTGCAACGATTCACTGTACAAAAAATCTTCGATTGAAGACTGCTTCAGAACTGGAGGATTGGGTGACAAGAAAAGGTTGATTTTGACCTTTGGGCGACTGACAGATGGACTGTGCTGGTCGATGGCACCGTACCCACAGAGATGAGGGGGCAACGATTTTGAGACACTGGTGTCATCAACATCAGGCAGACAAGCTGTAGCCCAGCAAGCAGCAGACCAATTGTGGCCTCTGAATATCAAGCCACCCCAGGAGGAGAGAGGGATTTTCGGTTAGACAGGTTCCCCCAGCCTTCCCAATAATGATTTCAAACTTCCTTCTCTGGGCCTCTTTAGCTTCTTCAACCATAGAACTGCCCCAAAGAGTCCTGACCTCAGTTTGCACATTGAAAGGGGCCTGCTGCTTGAGACAAATGGGTGCTTTTGAGTCAACCCCTTTCAAAAGCGTCTCTATCTTTGTCCGTGTTTTGAAAATGGCACTGCCATCAGGCAATGGAAGTAAAAATTGATCCTAGTGGCTTTACTATGGAGGCTTAACACATTGTCTATTTCCTCCTGGAACTTTGACCCAGACCTGAAATAAGAGTCTTCTCTGCCAACTGCAAGTGTAATGACTTTGAGCCTTGGTCTGGTTTCTTCTGGATGCAAACTTACATAATTCGTTAAATTCACTAAATTGGCAGCCTTACTCAAAGAAGCTATAAAGTGGCTAGTGTGAGATGTAATAGGGTGTGCTTTTCAGAGGATTGAGTTGCATTCCTGGTGTGAAGAAGAATAGATTTACCAACATTCACTTATTGAAACTGACAATTACAAACTTTGGTTTTGTTATCACTGATACAGTTGGTAAAGAGGAGTTATTTAGGAATTCAGGAATCAGACCATCAGTTTTAAGGTTTTACATTAAACCAAATGAAACATTTTATTAATTTATACAGGTTAAAAATATATATACACATGGCTACAAATTACTACTATCATAACTTTTAACAAATTCCCAAGCTAATCTCCATTAAGGCAACAGCAACCCATAGACTTAACCAAACACCAGGCAAAGCATTTTCACCTTATAAATTCAAAATGAGGTTCTTTCACTGTGGAGCCAGTTGGAGGCTTACAGCTGCCTTTTGATCTTACATTGCCTCTGCCCTGTACACCCAAAAACTACTGAAGTTATACCTACCATTACTGATTGGATTCAAATTCTCATTGTCTCACCAGCCTCTTTGAACTTTACCTTTTAACAATGAAACCCCTTTCATAGTACCAGTTTTATTAGTAATATCAACATATTGCTTGGTAGCTGCTAGAAAGGCGTCAAGTTTTCACCCTACTTCTTGAATGCTCTATTCAAAAAATGCAAATACATGCTATCTCTCTGTTTACATCTCAAGCTGGTACATATCAAAGCACCCAGACTAGCTGGTTTTAATGTAATTAAGACACACCCACAGACTAAACCTCTATTTTAAAGAAAAATATTTTCCAAAATATTATATACATTAATAGCTTCATGACAGGTTTAAAAATGCAACCCATTCTGGTGTATTTCATTGTTTAAAAATGAACATTACTCCATATATTTCAACAAATTTGCCATTATGCCACCCTTAAATGTCATTGCTATCATTTCCTCCATACCACCACAGGGGAAGAGGAGGCTTTAGTTTATATCTGGCCTGTCGATATTTGATGCCAACACTGTGTGGCAGGTCAACCAAATGGAAAAGCTGTTCAATTCCCAAACAGAGATTTTTCACTTTGAGCATTTACATAAACATAAATTTTAAAAAAAGTCAGGTAGGATTTATGAAATAAAAACAAAACATTGCAGGTGCAGGAAATCTGAAATAGAAACAGAAAATGCTCAAATACTCAGCAGCTCTGGCAGCATCTGTGGAGAGAGAAACAGAATTAAGGTTTTCAGTCGAATATGACTCTTCTTCAGAATTTTCCAGATTTGAGATGTTTTACCATAACCTTTGCAGGGAGTTTCCTATTCTTCCCAGCCCTTTGACAAAGCCACAAAATGCATACCAGTGCTAAAAATATTTCTTGACATTGGCGCTCACAGCTTATGTTGCAGGTGCAGGTCCATATTAGAAATTTACCTATAAATCAACACAAATTGCCATTGGATTAGTAGTTTTCATTAGCAAGGCTAAAAGGATGACTGTTTAAAAATTCACACATCTCCAGTGGGGGGCACAATTCTGAGGATGATGGTTAATTGATTAGTCCAAATGTGCGCGCTCAGTTAACCCTATCAGATTTTTCCTTGCCTTCATTCACACTCTTCGCTCACTCTGTATATTCTGACTAGTGCACAAATAAATTCTGGAGGAAATGTCAACATGCAAAGTTAGATCAAGTTCAAGCTGCCCGGATCCATCCCTTTTCTCCCTTTGCATTGCAAATGGGAAATGGGCTGATAAGATAAAGAGGGAGACCAAGGTATTTTAATGCCCTGAAATAACAAGAGCAGGCAGATAAACCCATTAAAAAAAACCCCAACAGCACTTTGCTTTCATAAATAGACCATATAGGCAGGAGAAAATAAATAATTCACTGTAGAAAAGAATGTTAAAGTCATGGAGAGTATTAGATGTAGATATAGAAGGATGCTGCCAGGGATGGGAAGCAGTAGTTATGAAAAGAGTTGAGACACAGCTATTATTTTCACTGGAACAACCAAGGATTTTTTTTTTTTTACAAGCTTTTAGAATTGTGAACAGTTTTGATTTAGTGAAAAAAAATAAAAACAAAAAAACTGCGGATGCTGGAAATCCAAAACAAAAACAGAATTACCTGGAAAAACTCAGCAGGTCTGGCAGCATCGGCGGAGAAGAAAAGAGTTGACGTTTCGAGTCCTCATGACCCTTCGACAGAACTTGAGTTCGAGTCCAAGAAAGAGTTGAAATATAAGCTGGTTTAAGGTGTGTGGGGGGGGCAGAGGGAGAGAGAGCTCTCTCTCTCTCTCCACCACCCACCCCCACCCCCCCCACCCCCACACCTTAAACCAGCTTATATTTCAACTCTTTCTTGGACTCGAACTCAAGTTCTGTCGAAGGGTCATGAGGACTCGAAACGTCAACTCTTTTCTTCTCCGCCGATGCTGCCAGACCTGCTGAGTTTTTCCAGGTAATTCTGTTTTTGTTTTGATTTAGTGAATATTGAAACAATTAAGGGAATGATTTTCCCTGGATGCTTTAGATAATCAAGTGCCTCCAAAGTAGCCAGGATGGGGTATTAAACTGAAATGCCTTGTTTGGCCCACGTTTTATGTAAAATGGCATTTTTATCAAGAAGTTGTGGGTAAGGAACTGTTGCCCCAGAAGCTTGTTAAACATCCGATTGCCATTTAAATTGTCTGCTGGTGCTCATTAAAGTGACAGCACAGCATTTTGGTGACCAATGCATGACTTAATGTGCATTGCAAGATTGACCAGTTGATGGGGAGCAAACTAGTCATTGTTGAGCATTTTGAAAGTTACTTAAAGCCATACTCACTGTTTACTATTCATTTAGTGCTGGAGATTTGATGAGGACTTTTGGAACACGTCAGGAGACTTTCTGAGACACTTTGTCAAAACTTCACCAACACTCTTATAAACAATTATTCCAAAAATTCTGAGGACTTCACCTAAAGCGAGTGAATTCTGTGCTCCCCTATCTTATTGGACACCTTATAGAAGTCACCAAGAGAAAATGAGTCATCAGCATCTCCCACTTGGTCTAGACATAGGATGGGAGGAGGTTTTGAGGCCAGGTAGAGCAGCTCTGGAAGATAGAGCGACATTGAGGGACAGGTGGAGTCCTTCCTCCTGAGGGTACAGGACAGCTCTCCCCCTCTGGACTTCCTCCACCAGAACCTCCTGCATCCGAGAATCTATGAGCCCTCTCACTCGGTCCCTGGAGCCATTCTGAAATCTACAGCTGTGCATCAGCCAGCCCGCCCGCTCCATAATCCAGTGACCCACTGGTCCGTGAAAATTGTGTCTAATTAGTGCTTGATGTTCAACCTGCAGATGTCTCTGTTTCAGCCAATCCAGAATGGACTAAATTATAGTAATCTACAATTAACACCAAAATTGCATGGGCAAACTAGACTTTCAAATCGACAGGTCTTATTAGGATAGCATCTACTTAGCGGCTGTTTTCACCCCTTCACCAATATAACTTCCCAATTCTCTGCCTAAAGAATCATCAATCAGGAGTCATCAGTTTCAAATGATCATCAGGAGAGTGACGAGGGAGATTAGGATAAATCTCTTTAGTGGGTTTAACTGGAGCTTGCTGTACTTTGCCACTGGGGGTAGCTGAGCTAGAGACCATCACAGTTTTTAAGGGACTATTTTGGATAAATAATGCAGAGGAAGATACAGTGCTCTGAGCAGAGATCAAGTCCGTAGAGTTAGTTTCGGATTGCTCTATCAAAGAATCAGCATGGAGAGTTTGAGCCAAATAGCTGTCCTTCTGTGAGCTTCCATGATCCCATAACGTCTGTCTGTGTTTGTCAATTAGGGTGAGATCAAGAACATATCTCGAGTACCAATTCTAATGCAATTCTTAATATTAAAAGGGTGTGTTGTCCAACCTATGGCCCACTGTCCCAGAGTATTTTACCATGCACATTGTTTCAGCTTTTACAGAGGATGGGCTTGCCTGTTTGTGTTACAGAGATGTCTAGAGAACAACCTTGTGACACCTTGCTGCAATTAGAATACATTGGGAGTTCACTGCACACATACACTTTGGAGTTGGGACTAATTTTATGTTGGGGGTCAGGTACATACAATTTTTAAGTTGGAACAAATCCTGCTAGGCATGATTGATACTCAATCTGTGAACACTGCAGAAAATCTAAGTTGATAAATTATTGATCCTGAATACAAATTGAAATGTAAGTGATGTGTAGTTAAGCAATTTAAATGTTACCACTTTAAACTTGTTCTGCTATTATTTAAATTGCTTTGAAAATGAACAGCACTAGATTATCTCTGGTGAGCTGTTGATAAAAACTATGCAACGCATTTGATTGTGTAACACATTACAGTACTTTCGCATCCTTATTATTTAACTGGTGTGTTCCAAATGGCTTCTTTGTGGTTTCCTATCTTTTGTTGGGCGGAACAATAAGTTTTGATCTTGGAGGATGAATTGCACATTACTTCTCATGCTATTTGGCTCTTCATGTGAAATATTTGATTTTGAATCATAAAAGGTTTTGTTTCTCTTTTGCATCCTCATACACAATGGTAAAATGAATACAGAAGGCAGACTGCAGAACGTGCTTAAACAGCCAGTGTACTAGCAGTCAGTTGCCAGGATATTCTTGAATGGCGAATTCTCCAATATCACTGCCGTACAAATTTAGATACTCCTTTCTTCTCTCTGGGAAGAATTTTTGATTTGCTTGGAGACAAGTGGGCTGGAAAATTTGATTTGCTTGGAGAGCTGTGTGCCGGTTTACCAGTATGTACCCGCCTTTCCTCTAGGCCAGTATAAAGTGGATAGTTGGGGGTGATGGCTACCTGGCAGCAAGTGGCAGGTTGCCAATTAAAATCCTTAAAGGGCCTATTAACAGCACTAGGGAGACGCCAACTGGGAGTTTCCGTCAACAGCAGGGGGGTGCGCCCCCCCCCCCCCACCCCAGCAGCTGAATCTTGGCGAATGATTGAGGTGGTCTCCTGGCAGCAAATCAGGTTTGGTGGTGGGGGTCGGGGGTTGGCGAGCTTCAAATAATGTTTTTAATTCCCCCAACATGTGACTGCATCTGGTAGACAGCCACAGTTATGACTGCGATATCGTGGAGAGGGCTTCCCCTTCCAAAGTAGTGATCTGGTAGCTGTGGCCAGTATATATTTCATCTGTATTAATAGGACTTCAAAGGGCACCTCCATCTTAAGGTTTTCTCTCTCTTACCCATATTGGCAGCTCCTACCTCTGATGGTGTGTTTACCAATCTCTCTGGGATGGAGAACCTCCTATTGACCTTCCAGTCTTTAAATGGATGGCAAGCATGCACCCTGGCCTCTGATTGGCCAGCCATTCAAAATCGTCTCGGAACTTGAGCGCTGAGGTGATGCGGGGTCAGGACCTGGAAATGATTCTGATATTGGGGTCCTGATCCCAAAACAAAAATCTTGCCCCCTATATCTTTCATTCACACACGCTTTCAAACATATGCACTTGTAACATAACATTGCCCAACTTTGCCTCTGTCTCAGTTCATCTGTTACTGAAATCCTCTTGCATGATTTTGTTACCTCTAGACTCCACTCTTCCAATGCAGTCTTGGCTGCTCTGCTACATTCTAGCCACCATAAACTTGAGGTCACCCAGCACTCTGCTGTCCATATGTTATCTCCAGCAAATCCCATTCCCCATCACACATGTTTGCCGACCTACATTGGCTCCCAGTCGAGTGATGTCTTAATTTTAAAATTCTCATCCTTATAATGCCCCAGTATGCACTTCACCTTAGGATATTTCATAATATTAAAGGCACTATATAAATATAAGTTGTTGTTGTATATTTTCATTGTTTACATAGAAACATACATAGAAACTAGGAGCAGAAGTAGGCCATTTGGCCCTTGAAGCCTGCTCTGCCATTCATTATGATCATGGCTGATCATCCAACTCAATAGCCTGCTCCTGCTTCCTCCCCATATCTTTTGATCCCTTTCGCCCCAAGGGCTATATTTAATTCCTTCTTGAAAACATACAATGTTTTGGCCTCAACTACTTTGTGGTAGCGAATTTCTCAAGCTCACCACTCTCTGGGTGAAGAAATTTCTCCTCATCTCAGTCCTAAATGGTCTACCCCATACCCTCAGACTGTGACCCCTGGTTCTGGACTCCCCCACCATCAGGAACATCCTCCCTGCATTTACCCTGTCTAGTTCTGTTAGAATTTTATAGGTTTCCCTGAGATCCCCCCTCATTCTTCTGAACTCCAGTGAATATAATCCTAACTGACTCAATCTCTCCTCATGTATCAGTCCCGTTATCCCAGGAATCAGTCTGGTAAACCTTCGTTGCACTCCCTCTATAGCAAGAACATCCTTCCCCAGATAAGGAGACCAAAACTGCACACAATATTCCAGGTGTGGTCTCACCAAGGCCCTGTTTAATTGCAGCAAGACATCCCTGCTCCTGTACTCGAATCCTTTGGCTATGAAGGCCAACATGCCATTTGCCTTCTTTACGAATGTCTACTCTGTCCAAAATCCAATAAGAAAACAACTTGTCACAAATACAAGTCCTTTGACTTTCCATGTTATGTCAGATTGAAAAATAATTATGCATGTCATTAGCCCTAGGTTGCCTGGTCATCAGCTGTTAATTATTTCCTCATTTTAAATTTGCCTTTTTTTATTCATTCACAGTATGTGGGCTTCGCTGGCTGGGCCAGCCTTTATTGCCCATCCCTAGTTGCCCTTGAGGAGGTGGTGGTGA
This sequence comes from Carcharodon carcharias, assembly GCF_017639515.1. Classification (NCBI taxonomy): domain Eukaryota; kingdom Metazoa; phylum Chordata; class Chondrichthyes; order Lamniformes; family Lamnidae; genus Carcharodon; species Carcharodon carcharias. The sequence goes on from NC_054488.1 coordinate 14,265,062, forward strand.
GCTGCCTCTTTAAGCCGCTGCAGTAATTGTACAACTTTTGTTAGCCCTTTGCTGCGAACGCCCCACACACAGAAAGCATGGAGCTCACCAACTAGTGCCAGTAGAACTGACAGCCATAGCCAAGAAGATAAAAGCCTCAAACCCACTCCATGAAGTTAATCATTTAAGTATTATTATCACCTTGGGAGTACTATTATTAAAGCGGAAATTTTCCTCTCACATATTAAATAAGAGGGACAAAGATCCCTCATGCAGTTTGTGATGTGATTGGAGGCCCTTGATTAGATTATTGCTGTGATTCATTTCCCTATATCCATTATTCTCCTGCTAACTGATTTCACAGATCTGACATTTGTCAAGTGTTAAAACAAAGGTAGTTTTAAAGCTCAAGCCCTTCCAGTTTGGCCGAACCCTCAGACAAGGTTCTTGTATTTGTGAGATTAGCCGCCTTGGTTGGTTAGGGGCTGTCAGCAGAGCACAATTCATGGGCATAATTAAAACCAGAAAAAGGATAGAATGATTTGGATCAACTAAGAGAAAAACCTTTTGGTTCTCAATCTTCATCCAGTAGGAATGAGTAAAGCAAAGAAGTAAATTGAAAGATACCACAGAAGAAATAGATAAACTCCATGTTTCAAGATGTTAATACATAGGGATTTAGTTATGAGAAGGTCAGGACTTTGGCAGCAGATGGCAACATATGGAGAAGGCTCCTGAGTCCTGCCGGAGAGAACAAAGTCTATCATAAATCGAAACAGTTTTTATGTTCTGTGGTTAATTTTACTAATGCTGTGCAAAATTTTGGTCAATATTCTAAAACAAATGTATAGTAGAAAGAAAATATTTTCTTATAGCGTGAAAGCCTTTCAGTCCTCCAAAGGCTGCAAATGTGCTTTGACAACTAATAATTCACTCTTTTCATCCAATCTATGCCCAAATTCCTGTTGTCAAAAGAATGGGAAGTGATATGATGTGTTAATATCATTGATGCACAACAATATAATGATTTAATAAAAATAATATTATCATATTTCCTTTCTAAATGCAAAGAAGATCATTTGGCTGGGGGTTTAGTTATGTCCTGTATTATGTCTTAAAGCTTTCAGATAGTTGTAAGAACCAAGGAAGTCAATCAGTATACAACCAAAGGGTTATGTGTAATCTGTGATTGATTTGTCCATACAGATAGGAAATGATATTGAACATATTACACAATATACATGTAAATTGTACAGCAGTGAGAACATTACTGAATGTTATTGTAATGCAAATGTTTATTTGCTACTTACTTTTTCATGTTACTCGCTAATACGCAAATGTACCCTCAAGACTTCCAGCCAGCTCTCCTTCCAACAGTATTTATATTTTTATACAGAGAGGTAGATTGAACTACTGTTTAAATACAATATGATATTAAAACTTTACAGTAGAAAGTTTATTGTGAGGTAAACCACAGGAATACGAAAGCAAAATATTGCGGATGCTAGAAAACTGAAATAAAAACAGGTAGTGCCAGAAATATCAGCAGACCAAATGTGTTGTGTTCATTTGCATTGGAAATCATATTTAGCAATGTTGACAGCTGATTCATATAATATTTCTGTATAGTATATACAACTGCACATGCAAAAGCATTACATACCCAACTCCTCTCTAGTTTCTGAAAATATTTTGGGATATGTTTTCATTGTAGTGCGAGTTCAAAATCCAGACTAACGTAAGGAAACGTGTTCAGTTACAAGAGTGTTGCTTGTGGCTATGAATTGACTCCAGGTTCTTCTGCCGCTTTATTCCAACGGCTCTGGTGTTCACCAATGCATGTGAAGACTGGTAACTTACAGGGCGAACCTGTGTTGCAGTTATGATTGCTGAGGCATAAACACAATCTGTCACGGTCCATTAAATAGATGTGAATAAATTACACAACCTGTCACATTTTACTTAAAATGAAAGATGGGCCTATTGGTTTCATCAAGGTTTACGGTAATTGTAAGTGACCCACTGTGATGAAAGAGAGAAAGTAGGGAGAATACAGAACAGCATCACGAAAAACACACACATACTTAGCCTCTTTTCTTTTTTTGTGTGATCGGCATACAATCTTTGAGCCAACTGCCCAAAGATAATACTTGCGCACTGATTGACATAGATGCCTTATGCTAACTGCATGAAAATATAGCTTGAAGTTCTCAATCCAATGTAATTCATTATTTTCATCTGCCAGAGGTCTGATTTTAAGGAGTGAATTAGTTGCTTTCTTATTATTTATTCTTTCTTGTTAGCCTTTTCTGGTGATTCTGGTGTATATTTTTGTCATATTTATAGCAGATTAAAATTACAAAGCTTCTAGTCAGGATTGAAAAGATCAAATGGAGATTTGGCACTTTGTACACCATTGTGTCTGCACTCAACCTGTCCGGTAGCAATAAATATGCTTTAGATTTTATATAGGCATTGATTTTTAAAAAAAAAACAAAATACACTTTGGGACACTTTTTTATTGCCAAATTCTGTTTTATAGTATTTGTAAAAGCTAAAATCCTCAAGCCTTAATATATGTAAGGAGGTTGTGGATACATGTATTTCCATGTTCAGTTAAGGATTTTAACTTTTAATTTTTATCTCGTCGGGACCTGGAAAAAATTATTAATTTTGCTTCCAATTTCCAACCCTCCATCATTTTCACTTGGTCCATCTCTGACACTTCCCTTCCCTTCCTTGACCTCTCTGTCTCAATTTCTGGTGATAGACTGTCCACCAATATCCATTACGAGCCTACCGACTCCCACAGCTACCTCAACTACAGCTCTTCACAGCCCGCTTCCTGTAAGGACTCCATCCCATTCTCTCAGTTCCTTCGCCTCCGTCGCATCTGTTCTGCAGATGCCACTCTCAAAAACAGTTCCTCTGTCATGTCCTCCTTCTTCCTTAACCGAGGTTTTCCACCCACGGTGGTTGACAGGGCCCTCAACCGTGACCAGCCCATCTCCCACGCATCCGCCCTCATACCTTCTCCTCCCTCCCAAGAACAAGATACGGTCCCCCTTGTCCTCACTTATCACCCCACCAGCCTCCACATTCAAAGGATTATCCTCCGCCATTTCCGCCAACTCCAGCATGATGCCACCACCAAACACAACTTCCCTTCACCCCCCGGGTGGCATTCCGTAGGGATCATTCTCTCCATGACACACTAGTCCACTCCTCCATCACCCCCTTCTCCTCAACCCCCTCCCACGGCACCTACCTATGCAACCGCAGAAGATGCAATATCTGCCCCTTCACTTCCCCTCTCCTCACTGTCCAAGGACCCAAACACTCTTTTCAAGTGAAGCAGCATTTCACTTGCACTTCCCTCAACTTAGTCTACTGCATTTGTTGCTCCCAATGTGGCTTCCTCTACTTGGAGAGACCAAACGCAGACTGGGTGACTACTTTGCAGAACACCTTCGGTCTGTCTGCAAGCATGACCCAGACCTCCCTGTCGCTTGCCATTTCAACACTCAACCCTGCTCTCATGCCCACATGTCCATCCTTGGCCTGCTGCATTGATCCAGTGAAGCTCAATGCAAACTGGAGGAACAGCACCTCATCTTCTGACTAGGCACCTTTACAGCCTTCCGGACTGAATATTGAGTTCAACAATTTTAGCTCATGAACTGTCTCCTCCATCCCCACCCCCTTTCTGTTTTTTCCCCCTCCTTTTTGTTTTTTCCAATAATTTATATAGATTTTTCTTTTCCCACCTATTTCCATTATTTTTAAATGTATTTCCATCCATTGTTTTATCTCTACCTTTTAGCCTTTTTAGATTCCTTCACCCCACCCCACCCCCACTAGGGCTATCTGTACCATGCTTGTCCTGCTTTCTACCCTTAATTAGCACATTCCTTTAGATAATATCACCACCTTCAACACCTCTTTGTCCTTTGTCCCTCTACCTAGCTTCTTGTTCCAACCGCCCACCCCCCTTTAAACCAGCTTATATTTCACCCCTTTTCTATTTTTACTTAGTTCTGTTGAAGGGTCATGAGGACTCGAAATGTCAGCTGTGCTTCTCTCCACCGATGCTGCCAGACCTGCTGAGTTTTTCCAGGTATTTTTGTTTTTGTTTTTGTTAAGCACTTTAACTTCACTGAAAGATAGCAGTGGTCTCACAATAACCATGGTCAGATTTCCTTGTTTGAAAATGGTGTGTGGCATTGGATGGCATAAGGTAGGAGTGGGGAGACTTACTAAAAGGGAAGAAAAATATGAAGAATAGAAGGAAGAGTGAGGAGAATGCAGCAAGAATAGCTTTGTGTTAATTGAGAGCATACAGGTATAAGAATCATTCATTGTAAGTGATCTAACCATGATAAGTGCTGAGAACGTATCTCAGCTTTTTATGCCCCTCTGAACTATGGAGTATAATTTTCACCAGGGCATATGAAGATATATATACACAAAGACCTTACATAAAATTAATGCAAAATAAAATTAGGAAGCTCAGCATCATTGCTGCTTGACACTGGGGGTTAGGCATCATATGCATTTGTTGACTATCTGCAGTCATAACAAAATGACTTATATTGCTCTGCAAAATGTCTCCATTCACTTGTTTGGTTTCTAAATTTCACATCCTAGCTATAAATACAACAAATAATTCAAAAAGAATACATAATGAATAGAGACAAAAGACTGATTTTTTTTAACTGCACTCAACTCAGCTCATTATTCATATCGTAATTGCTGCCATCATCCTCAGTCAGCTGTATCAGACATGAAAACCGATCTGCTCTGCAAATGTTATTTAACATTCAAACGTGAACAATTGGAGGAAAATAGACAAGCCCTTACCTGCAAGTGTATTCCATGTAGCTGAGGTGTATTTTTTTCTGCATATTTGGCTTTACCAGGGTATTCCATTTGTAAATCTTGGCCAGTAAATTGACTATTGATTACATTTCACAGTAGAGGACTGTGCTGTACAAAAGAAGCAGATAGGGTAAATTAATCTGTCTCCCGTCCTATCACCAATCTGGCTGCAACATCTGTTAACTTGCAGGCTCATAAGATTGACCTTGAATTGCATGTAGTGTTTGGTGTGGGTTTCAAGGTACATTATTGCTGTGGCCTGGATTTTTGTTTGTGAGCTGGGTGCATGGAGTCAGGAGAATTCCCAGCCTATCCATCGCCTTTAAACCATCTTTAAAACTGGCCATCCAGACATCAGATTTTTGGCCCCGGTGGTTGTTGGGGATGAGGTTGGCGGGGGTGGGGGTGGTGTTGGTGGGGGTGGGGTGGGGGGGGGTGGTGGTGGGCAGGTGCGGGTAGAAGGAGATGGGGCAGGTGGAGTTAGTGAGGAGGATGCTAGGTGCAGAGGCAGGCTGGGTGGTAGGCCTCCTTCTGGGTTCTGGCACTGTGTTCAAAATTAAAAAAGGATTGAAATGTGAAATATCCCTCCAGTCCTCATCCCTCCACACACTCTCCATAACCCATCCATGTCAACCCATGTCACCTCATGTCCTGTTCCCAACTCATATCTCATACCCTCCATCCCAACCTATGCCCATGTATCCATCTCCCATGGACCCTCATACCCTCCATTCCAAACTATGCACCTGTACTCACCCCATGGCACCTTATACCCTCTGTGCCAAAGTATGACCTTGTACCCCCATATAGCACTTATTTCAAATTAGTGCCAACTCATGCCAACCCACACCCCGCCCAACATCCTTTGCTCTTACATCTACCATGCCAACTCACTGCATATCCACCATGGGCAGAACTCAGCATCATGCAGAGACGAGATAAATTAAGTTCAATACAGTGCTAAGGGTCTATCACAAACTTCACTAATAGAAAAAAACATTTTTGTTCATAAAAACCAATTTACTACATTTACAGTCCTTCAACTACATAAAGCCCTATAACAACAAACATTTCATTCAAGTGCACAACCATTATAACAACAAGAATTGGAATTCATAGTTCCACTTCAAAGAGTGTATAACAAGTCACAGCTGTCAATCAATCTGTGAAATGGCAGGCACCCTATTGTGTTAATGGATGGTTGTGAAATCAATCATGCAGTAGTAATCCAGTAATAGAAACCCTCAGGCTTATGTCAACAGACAAAGTGAAATACCAAGCTAAATGATGGACATTTTTTCAAAGTTTAAAGGGCAGGACTTCTAAATACCTTGACAGCTTGACAGCTTCCTTTGACAGGTGCTTTTGACAGGTCCTCTTGACAACTCCTCTTGACCGTTTTGACAGTTGATTTTGACAGGTCTGTTGAGAGTTCCAATGAGCTTGACAGTTAATGGGCAGAATTTTGCTGTCATCGAGCAAGGGGCTGGGCCCGTTTGTCAATGTCTAAAATGACACGGGATGATGTCGGGCAGAACCCCCGATGTCATCCTGCCCCATTTAAATTTTCAGGAAGGCGGGGGCGCAGCAAAATCAGCTGCGGGCCCGCCAACCTGTCAATGCCAATTGAGGCCATTGACAGCATAATTTAAACAATTAAAGGACCTGCCCGTCCAACCTTAAGGTTAGTGGTCAGGCCAGGAGCCCTGGTGGTAAATAGAAAAAACATGAAACCTCATCTACCAGCAGGATGAGGTTTCACGCAGGGTTTTAAAAAGTTTAATAAAGTTAAAGTGTAAACAATGAACATGTCCCATCTCATGTGACATTGTCACATGCGGGGGACATGTTAGGGAATTTTTTTTTTCTATTTTTAATCTTTTTCAAAGTGGAAGCAATCTCCCTGAGGTTGCACTTTGCCTCAGGGAGATGTGCGCTCTTCCGTGCGCATGCGCGAAAGGGTGCACTCTCGCTTTTGGGGAATCCCCCCCACCTGCACAGGAAGTGCATAGCTTCCCGCTGCACATCATGCTTGGCGGGCCTTAATTGGCCTGTCCATGTAAAATGGCGGCGCGGCCCGCTTCTCCAGTGGGGATTGGCTCCCCGCCCACTGGAGATTGGGTCGGGCCCGACAGGCAGAAAATTCTGCCCAATGAGTTTATGCACTTTTTACACACATTCATGCCCAATTTTAACAATTCCAAAGGACACCTGATCTCCCTCAAAGAACGCCTGACCTCCCTTAAATGTGTCCCGGGACCATACCCAAAGGGGTACCTTATCTCTCCAAAGGAGGTACCCTGGCTCTCCAAAGAAATGCACAAAGTTCAGACCTGCTCTTACCAGGTCTAATCTGCACACTTTGGGTTTCACATTCCAGGGCTACTAAAATCCAACTTGAGTAGGAGGCAGCCGATGATTTAAATAGCCAGCTTCCTCCATGAAACATACATGTGTGAAGCATGAACTGCCGTCACTCCCGCTCCTGCGTAAATGGGAAGTGCCATGTTCGGAGGCTCTCAATTGTGGTGAAAATCAAGGCCTATTTTCTTCTCTAACCCTGACTGTAAGGTGCTTGAATTCTTCAAGTTGTCCAGTCTTATGACTTAGCCAAAACCTGTGAGAACTGATTAAGAAGTTAAGCCTCATTATAATTAATGGTCATTATATATTAACTAAATTCATCTGGATAAATTTTGAAATGTAGATTTGAAGTCAAACTGTAAAGAGGAAACAGTCATAGAGTTAGACAGCACAGAAACAGGCCCTTCGGCCCATCGTGTTGATGCTGGCCATCAAGTACTTATCTATTCTAATCCCATTTTCCGGCACTTGGGCCTGTGGCCCTGTATGTTATGGCATTTCAAGTGCTCATCTAAATACAGTATCTGATATTATAGCTAAACTGCATTTTGAAGGTTGGGTTTGGCTATTAATTTGTTCAAAGGCAAACTGCAATCTGCAAGTATTGATTTATTTCTACACATAGGGCTGAATTTTACGTCCCATGGGCAGGCACGTACCCTACCTGATCGGGTGTAAAATTGCGCGGTAAGATGTCGGCGAGTGTCACGCTGTCATTGCGCACCCGCGTGATATTTCGCTCGGCGGGCGTGCACAATAGTCTCCAGTTTTTCGTGGCCTGTCCAACCTTACGATTGGCGGGCGAGCGAATCAACCAGGCGGCCTTTGCATTTTTCATCAAGCTCCACCCAAGGGTGGGATGAAATTTCCGCCATGAAATAAAATAAAATATAAATACCTGTGGGCACCTTTTTTATCGGCTGCATTGTCAGCTGATTGATTTTGATGCATGGATTTTTTTTTTTTGCAGCTTTTTAAACCTCTATTTTGGTGTTTTCAGGCCTGCAGCTCCCTGAGGCAGCTGTCTGCCTTCAAGGAGCTTTCTCGCAGAGCTCGCCTGCGCCCGCCGAAATATCATCATCCACCCCCTTCCCGCCCCCACCCCGGCAGCGCTGATTGGTCAGCCGGTGTGAAATCGTGGTCAGGGGCCTGTTTCCCGACCGCTTCTGGGCCTACCAATCGCGTGCGCCCGCCTAAGATAAAATTCGGGTCTTAGGCTGGAAGCAGACTCCCAGAATTTTAGAAAAATAATTTATAATGAGGACACAACTTATAAATGATTCAATTACGGCACCAAAGGCAGGATTTTCTCCCATTATGAGATTGGAGCAGAGGCCGGTGTGCTGGTCTACTGGCACCACCCTGTCCCCCAGCCATTTTGGGGAAGGCTACATCAAGGGCGGAACAGCTACCTGCCCGCATCTGTCAGGTAGCTAGTTACAGTAATTAAAAGACCAATTCGGGCCGTGGATTAGGCTGACTGGAATTTCTTAGTCAGCCTACACGTTCCCACAGCGTTGCAGCATGGCATTTGCCTGGAGGCAGCTTCCCGGTACTGGTGCTAATGCTTTAGGATGACTTCTATTGCCTTTCCAGCTTTGTGAGGTCACCTGTCATCTTTAATTGGACGGTGAGCGCACCCTCTGGCCACCAATTAGCCAATCAAGGCAAAACCTACATTGGGTGACTGTTTGTGACACAGTGTGGGGTTGTGACCCACATTTGACTCTTGCATCAGGATTCAGACTCAAAGCGCAAAATCCTGCCCCCAGTTTCTATATAGCCCTGACATTGGGTGGCATACATCAAAAATGTACCACATTATCCAGTTTCCTAAAGTAATTACAGATTAGGATGGTAATTCTGTCCGTATTATTGCATCCATTCACAGGCCTCCCATTGCTGCATCTAATTGTCTCTTTAATGATTCCACAATTTTTCCCTTAGCTATTACATCTCAAAGTTACTCTAGCGTTCACCTTACAGTTTAATTTAGAGTACTATTCCGGGAATATCTTTTTCCATACGGTTTCCTATTTTATATGTCCTGATGAGATCCTCTGAAACATTTCAGCCCAGATCTTCGCTTCTGGGTCGGGTGCGCAGAGACAAGAAATTTCCAGACTCTGCGAATCTGACCTTTAAAAATGGCAGCCTGCAGTTCTGAATTTCATTCAATGCGGGAAGCAGGTTGAATTAGAAGTCAGGCACACTTTGGCTATCACACTCCCGTCCTACCAAGATCCTACTTCAGTGGAGGCAGCTAATGATTTAAATGTCCAGCTGCCTCTGTAAACCATGCATGCTTGAACCCCAGCCTTACCCCTATGTGACTGTACCCCCACTGGATGCCAGTCTGTTCCACATTCTGATAGCCAAGCCTGACTCCAGTCACACCCCCTGTGATAACAGGAAGTGCCGTGCTTGGGGGTGGAGCTTAGGATTTTCAGACTCATCCACCATTTTTGCCACAACAGAGAGGGGCTCTGTCGTGGTGCAAATCTAGACCTTCCTCGTTCCTTTACCAGTCTGAAAAATTTGCATTTATCCAGTTATTTTTAATCAGCCCTCAGAGCCATGTCTGAGATCAGTCCTTTCTCTGCATTTCCTTGGTCTTTAATGCCTTTCTTATTTCTTGGTAACCACACTGGACAAAGCATTCCTCAAGTAATTTGCACGAATTTGTGCTTAAAAAGGGACTAAGGTTTGAACTGAAATCCCAATGGTGCATCTGACAGACCTAGAGGAGCAAAGAAGTATAGATTGACCTCAGTTAGGTATTTTGTCTCTGTGAATATTATCATCTCTATTGGGATTTAAAGGCAAAAATTGATCCAATTTTAAAAAAAATTGGGTTGGTAAGAAGTGAGAAAAATTGTTTGCCTTTTTCTGGTGTTCTTTGTTTCCCTTGGAAACCTCAGCGCTTCATAGCCAAGTGATGTGTAGTCACTGTTATTTTGTAAGCAAATGTGCCACCAGTTTATGCAGAGCAAGCTCGCTCCAAACAGTAAATGAGATCAGCGATCAAAGAATATACTTTTGGTGTTGTTATAGGGTGGAACGTAGGGTGGACAACAGGAATCTCTTTGCAGTGGGAAATTCCTCAGAGACGCTTCAACAAATCTGGCTATCTTGCTTTCTCCCAAACAGTGGGGCCACGGCTTCGAGGGAGAGGATGAAGGGAAATATAAGATAAAAACAATAAAGTACACTGCCCTCTCCCCCCCACCTCCCACCCCCCCCACCCCCACCGCACCCCCCACCGCACCCCCACTGCCATACACACACAAGGAAACAAATAACTTCAAGAGTTATAGTTTCCTCATCAATGAATGTTTTGAGCTTCATTAGCAGCCATTTTAACTGTAAAATAATTAGGCCTAGCATCCAAATACTAAAATAGAGCTAACCATGGAAATGGTCATCATGTACGACGTGTCTGATATAAAATAACAGCTACTGTTCTTTAGAAGTGTGCTAGTTATAGATCTTTGAAAGGTGGGCCATTGATTTTAAAATCAATCAAATTTTAACTAAGAACTTTTACATGAATTTTTCTGATTTTAGAGGATTTAATATTTGTTATGGAGAATAAGCATTTATTTGAATTGGTTAACCTTTGTAGATTGTAAAATATTAAATTACTCATCACTATTCATTATGTTACAATAAGAGAAAAAGGTAATTGGATTTGAGCTGAGGTCCAACTCCTTAAAATAGTAAGGGGCATTACTGAGGTGAGTGACGAGAGGTTTTGTGCAAATCCAGGATTGCAGAACCAGAAAATATAATTATAATCTGAAGGAGTCATAACCTAAATTTAAAAAGTGACATTTCCATGCTTGGCTATCAGAATATGGAACAGACTGGCATCCAGTGGGCATAGAGGTAATGTTGCTGAGCTATTAATCCAGAGGCCCAAGTTAATGGTCTAGGTTCAACTCCTTTATTTAAATTTAAATTAAATTAATACAAAACTAATCTCAGCAGTAGTGACCATGAAGCTATCGTCGATTGTTGTAAAAACCCAACTGGTTCACTAATATCCTTCAGGGAAGGAAATCTGCTGTCCTTACCCAGTCTCGCCAACATGCGACTCCAGATCCACAGCAATATGGTTGATTTTTAACTGCCCTCTGAAATGCAAGCCGGACAGTTAGTGATGGGCAACGAATGCTGGCCTTGCCAGTGATGCCCATATCCCAGGGAAGAATAAAGAAAACAAAAAATAAAGTGCATTGAATATTGACTCGGATTAGTTGAAAAGGATTTGATGCTTGATTCAGTAGGGTGCAGAGAAATATAAGCTCAGACTATGATAAAAGAGGGAAAGTGTTCAGATCAGTTCCTGAAACAGGACGTAAGTTTGAAATGAATGAGGCAAAATGGCATTTCCTACTTGGTGCGTATTTATTTTCTAATCAGCATCCACTGGATGGAACTATATAGCGTACGAGATACGCTATATAGAAAAAGCACTGTTGAATTTCTGCTTTTCAGTATTCTAATACTCTAAGATTTTGAAACCTTATTATCAGTGATTCCTCTCCACTGATGCTGTCAGACCTGCTGAGTTGCTCCAGCATTTTCTGTTTTTATTCCTTTGGAGTAGTTATTTGTTTTCCTCTTATTTCAAAACTTTGGTTTCATTTTAATATTCATTTTGTAGAACTCCAGTGAAAATACACTTAGTCATCATTGTAGTACAATTTAGTACAATTTCCAGAATTTGGCATATTGACTGTCGTCTTAGTTTCGCCATGCTCAATGCTGTACCTTGTTCCCTGATCAACTGAATTAATAATCAGCTCTGAACTTTTCACCAGGTCTGTAGTTTAGCTCGCTGCTATTAGGGAATGATTATTGGAAAATCACCAAGAACCTACAGGAAAAATGGCATTGAGACAGATTTCGCTGTGGGTGTGTACCTGACTACATCGGTCATTAAGATAAAAGTAAAATACTGCGGATGCTGGAAACCTGAAATAAAAACAGAAAATGCTGGAAAAGCTCAGCAGGCCTGGCTGTGTCTGTGGAGAGAGAAACAGAGTTCAGAGCTGGAGAAGAGTCATACGGACTCGAAATATTCACCTCTGTTTCTCTCTCTGCCAGACCTGCTTGAGTTTTTCCAGCATTTTCTGTTTTTACTGCTCCTGTCATTAGTTTGAATTGACCCTGCACTCTTCGGCGCAAGACAGGTTTACATACAAAGGGCAGAATTTAATCCCCCTTCCCCAATGGTCTGGAGCGTACTGCGAGGTGGGACGGCATGGGATGGAGCATCTGTTGCCTTCCCTACTCACCCCGATTAAGTAAGGGGCAAGGAAGGGCGAGGTCATGTTGCTAAAATGGTACTTGTGCTACTAATTACTATCTGGAAGTGTATGCAGTGAGTTCACAGTATGTATCTCCTGTGTAAATGCAGCAACTTCACAGCATCCAATACATTTCAGTGGTGAGGCAGGCAGTGAGAAACTAACAATGGAACAGCACAGCTTGGACAATGTTTGGGCGTTCACATTTCACTACATGTGGGCTCCTTGTCTGAAGTTGCTGCACCATTTAAGAATAAATAATGACGATTCACCTTAGCAATAGTGTTATTTCGAAAGCAGATTCTAGTCCAATAAGATTACATTGTCCTGAGCAAAACTGATTTCATGCTATGGGGAACCCCTGATGTTATTATGCCAGAGGTCAGGTTAGTTGAAGAATAAATCTTTACACTATGTCAGTAAAGCGTGAAAACACAAGATTAGTACCAGCACAGAAGTCAGAGTCAAGTGGAAGTTGAGCAGGTTTCCATTAAATCATTGAATAAGCAAATACGCTTTTTAAAAAAATGTTATTCTGTTGCTTGTTTAATAAATTGGTCTAATCTATGTTTTAATTTTCTCATATATGATTCATATTGTTGATAAACTGTAGCATGCTGACATTGTTAATTTAGCGTGGGAAGCAGCCTGCAGATTTTATTGGATGTCCCCACAGATTTTGTGCAAGTATTAACAATTGTGATGACATTACTATAAGTCTGTTGAGAAATGTGCAGTTGATTGGTGGGAATACTATATCCAGGGTAGGATTAAATAGCCTGGGAAGTGAATATACTTGGCAGAAGTTAGTGGGGTGAACATAGCCAGATTTAATGGGGCCCGAGAGAGCCATCTCGGGATTTTGTAGGATTTACAGTTCAGTAAAGATGCACCAATTTCTCTCTGCCTTTTGCCTGGCTGCTAGATTTAAGAGGTTCAACAAGCACTAATGGCAGAGGTCAGGCTAACATTAGTGATGGGGTGTGTGGTGATTTTTGTTTCTTTTTCATTTAAAATTAACAAGCCTCCGGTGGAATTGGAGATTACAAATATATTTTTCCCAGAGGGTATTGGATTACGTGGAGCAGATTCCTAGTCACGGCCCAAAGGCTAGCTATTTAATACACCGACAACTGAGCTGGGTGACCTTGGTATGGGATGGCATTTGTGACTGTAGATTTAAGAGATGGTTAAATAATCCATGTAATGCAGTGGTCCTTTGCAGCTGAAGCAAGGGGGCTGCTGGAGCGAGTAATATTACTCATGGATGCCAGAGTTCAATAGTAGGTTGTGAGGATGGGTGAATGTTGTGTCATTTCACAAGATTCATAGTATCAAAAAATACTAAGCGAGAACATAGAAGTATGAAAGCACAGTGGGCTTAAATTAGCTGATTGTGATGCAGAGAAAATAAATTCAAAGCTCACCATGGAAATTTGCAAAATTGAATTCAACTGAAAAAAATAGTAAATTAAAAAAAAAAGCTGGTGCCAGCAAAAGTGACCATGAAGCTGTTTGAGTAAAACCCCACTGGTTCACTAAAATCCTGCAGGGAATGAAACCTGCTGATTTTACCTAAGCCTGACTACGGGATTCCGATTGTCTGTTATCTCAGAAGTGGCCTACTGAGCCCCTGGGCTTGTCACGACCTACCAACATCTGGGCAATAATTGCCAGCCTTGCCAGTGACACCCACACCTTGGGAATGAATCTAAACACAATAGATGTGAAGTCTATGATAGAGGAGACTGTGGAGGGAGCAGATGTGGTTACCAAATTATCTTTCTCATTCAATTGTTTCCAAATATGTTTTATTTCAGTATCCTTTTTGTAGCAGACGCAGCAAATTCAGAAATTGATATATAGATGTGTTACGAGCAAATATTTAAATAATTCTGGGAGCTGCACTAATCTTAGCCTGGTAGCTTATAAGATTTCCCTTTGCAACACAGCAGATGTCTGCTGGACCCCCTCAGATATGCTTTACTAATGGCAATTGATTCCAGACCCCAGTTTTTGTGTTCTTATTGTTGCTGGGATCAAAGGCTATATGCCCTTCAATGGGCAGATGTTCAGGAAATGCTTTTATTGCAGGGGTCCTTTCTCCTGACTAATGACCATATCCATGGGATTTGGGACAGGTTCAGTGCCAGGGCAGGTCCTGCTGTGCTGCACTTCCGGTGGCGCAATAGGATTTAAGAATTTGGGGTGAGGTATTTGGAGTGCAATTGACACCTGCCAAACCCTAAACCAGTTTCAGCAACCCTTATAGGACAGAGAAAATTCAGGAGAAATTAAACCATCAATACTGTGCTGTATATTGCAATGAAACTGGGGCACTGATTGTAATCAGAAATTACAATAAACTGAACTAACCACATAAATACTGTGGCTGCAGGAGCAGGTCAGTGAGTGGGTAATTTGTGGTAACTTGCCTCCTAACTCCCAAAGCCTATCCACCATTTACAAGGCACAAATCAGGATTGTGATGGAGTACTCCCCATTTGCCTAAATGAGTGTGTCTGCTACAACACTCAAGAATTTCGCCCCATCAGCCACCAAGTTAAACATTTCCCTCCAACACCAGCACAATGTGGCAGCATGTGTACCGTCTACATGATGCACTGTAGCAGCTTGACAAGACTCCTTTGACAGTACCTCCCAAACCTGTGATGGTGGGAGGAGAGCACTGTTTCCTCTAAGGTGCACCCATGCACGGCCCTGCAGAAATCTAGAATGTACCACCCATTGGAATAAACAGGATGCACAATTTTGTGAAATTCAGTGACTTTTAAAATGTGAGCTGGCCATGGATGAAAAAGTAGTGCTCAAAGGAGTTTGTAGCCTGCCCAATACTAAGAAACTATAGGGGAAACTTTACCCGTGACCCCGACCATATAGAAAGACAAGGGTAGCTGATGCATCGGAACACCACCACCTCAAGTTTCCTTTCAAGTTGCACACCATGGAAATATACTATTATTTCTCATCGCCACTGTGTGAAAATCCGGCAACTCCCTACCTAACAGTGCTGTGGGAGCACCTTCAAAACACAGACAATAGCAGTTCAAGAAGGTGGCTTGCCATCATCCTCTCAAGGGCACCTAGAGTTGGGCAATAAATGATAGCCTTGTTGGCAATACGCACATCCTAAGAATGAATAAAGAAGCATCTGACAATGCAGATAGTACTATTCAGGTATCTAATGTATCTGACATCAGTGATATAGTTCTTAATAAATTGAGGTGCCCAGTGTGTTAAACAGACTCCGATGAATGACTTTCTCTGCAGCACCTGCTGACATAGTCACTCCAGTTACTAATTTAAATCTGTCATGTTGCATTTATTTTGGTCACATACAGCACTCCTGTTCTTTGAAACTAAGCAGCGCAGCTTACTCTAAAGGAAAAAAAAACACATTTATATAGGATGTCCTGTAGTGCTTTACAGTGAAGTAATTTTTTTGAAGTCTAGTCATTTTTAATATAGGCAAAGCAACAATTTGCTCACGGAAAGATCCCATAAAGAGGAATGTGGTAATGACATAATCTGTGTTAGTGATGATGGTTGAAGAACAAGTATGACCAGGACACCACAGAAACTCCCATGCTCTTCTTTGAATGGTGCCATCGGTCACCTGAAAGGGCAAATGAGGCCTTACCCAGCCCTGAGAGTGCACTCCCTTAGCGTCAGCCTAGATTATATGCTCAAATCTCAGAAATGGGCCTTGAATCCATAACTTTCTGACTCTGAAGCAACCACTGAGCTATCAAAATGTTGGTATTAACAGGAAGTGTGCCATTTAAATTATTAATCTTCTCCAGTATTTAGTTCTTTATGGTAATAATTAAATATAACAGGTAGGATTAACAGGACAAACAGGGTTTATTCTTGAATCTGATGTATTATTATCTATTTAGTCTGAATCAAAAATATAGGCATCCTACTGATACCAAACATCAAAACACATTGATTATACCATCATTTCAATTTATGCTTTTTTTTTTAATTTACGGGATTTGGGCTTCCCTTGCCCATCCCTAATTGCCCTTAAGAAGTTGGTGGTGAGCTGCCTTCTTGAACAACTGCAGTCCGTGTGGTGTGGGTACACCCACAGTGCTGTTAGGGAGGGAGTTCCAAGATTTTGACTCAGTGATGGCAAAAGAATAGCAATATATTCCCAAGTCAGGATGGTGAGAGGCTTGGAGGGGAACTTTCAGGTGCTGGCGTGCCCTTGTCCTTCTAGATGGTAGTGGTCATGGGTTTGGAAGGTGCTGCATAAGGAGCCTTGGTGAGTTTCTGCATTACATCTTGTAGACAGTAAACACTGCTGCCACTGTTCATCAGTGGTGGAGGGGGTGAATGAGTGTGGAATGTAAAATGCAACTTAGCATTGATAGGATTTCCCTTCTTTCATATTTACTGCTAGCCTGTGTGAAAATAACAACCAATCCTAAAGGCTGAAAATAGTTATGAATAACTGTGAAGAGCTGGTGGTCTCTGACATTGAAACAACCAATGTCTCTTCTAGTATTTCTGCTATGAATTTTGGCTTCATTTTCTAATGGTCCATCCATTGGTAAGTCCAGCACTCAGACTATCCATCCTCATTCTTGGATGGGATAAAGATTTAACTCCTTTAAATCAGTTCACATTTTAATTTTAGCAAAGCATGGAAACATTCCACAGCTACAACTTGTAACCAGGATGAATTCAATTCAATACTGAATTAATTGAAACCATATTCATCCAGACTGATTTTGATTTGATTTGGGTTAAGCAAATGAACACAAATTAACTTGATATTTCACATTGGCTCATATGTTGATGATTTCAATGTGCACTGTCTTCACACAATTCCTTAGCAGTGCTGTGAACTTCAGATACAGTGGAGGTGGGTCCTATAAATAGTGGATGCTACAACACAAACATATTCATAATGCAGTATTAATTAGTAATCTTATCCAGGAATTAGTTAAGGTACCTGCACAGATAATCCATAGCACTGCTGCTGAGGAGGACATTTCTGACAACAGGGTTATGGCGATACTGTACACCTGATATTTCTTGAACCTTTACTGAGATGACTGGAAACTGACATAGAAAAAAAGCTCAAACTGAAATCACTTCAACACTATTTCTAAAATTTGCAGGCCCAAAGCCCCTAACTCCCATCAGTGCTGGGTGATTGTAATACTGTTAGATGGCACTCCCATCTGCTGGATAGATGCAGATGGAGACGGCAACTTACAGTATCTTTTCACAGTGGGATAAAGTCAGAGATATTGGATCTCTGTAAATTGACTATGGTAGACCTGTTTTTCCATTTACTTGGGATTTTATTTTTCTTAGTTATTGGCTTCAAGGACTGAATATTCATTGAAATATGGAAAAAAAAAGTTGTCCTTTATCGAATGTCTGGCGCTATATTCAACTTTTGGATCACTTTCTGCTTTTATATTATGGTCAAAGATGCCTAGGTGATAAATGAAACTTCGCAAATATTTAGTATTAGATGATTACTGTAGGGGAGTTCCAGTGTATTTGTCATTCTTAAATTGGAAATGTTTGTCAAAGTAAGAAAGATATTCAACACAAAGTTGGGTTGGGCATTTTTCAGTCATCGCTGCTGGCAGCCTACAAAAGACTTCAGGACTCCAACATATAAAATTGGAGGGGGTCTAATGTCTGCTTTATCCTCCCCCTTGCCAAAATATGTCTGTGAAGAGCTGGCCAGGGATCTGACCTGCCTCATTCAGGATTCTTCAGTGACTGTTGCAGCCAAAGACAGGTGATGTTTTAAAATGTTTTTGTGAAGCCAGGTGAAGGAGTTGTGTTCCTCCTAGCTCCACAGCCCTCTTCAGAGCAGCTACTGGTACATGATCGACACCCCCTCCCATTTTCCTTCTCCCCCTGCCCCCCCCCACCATTACTTGCCTGAGGGCTGCTGCTGGTGAGTTAAGCTCTGCACAGTCCCCTGTTTCCTCATTTAAGACTAAAAACAAGTGTGGTTAATTTTCTTTTCCTCTTGTACAATTCCAGAATATTTAATTATTTGCACGATAAATCCTGGTAGAAAACATAAATACATGAGGCATAAATACATTATTTTTCTGCCCATGACTTTTATCTAATAAACTGTTGTCTCCCTGAAGGTTCAGTTGAAGGCATGTGCTGTTATTTTAGAAATTAAATTGGTTTTATTCTAGAAAGTTTGATGGACAGTGGGAAATACATATGCAGTAAACTTCAAAATATTTGACCAAACAGCTATCGACCTTAATTGGTTGACTGCCCATAAAATTAAACTGTCATTTTGAGGTAACATATGTTGATTAAAATACAATGCACCTTGTTTTTGTATGGAACTTGAAGGAAGGTTGATTGGCACTTTTTGAATATGCCAGTAGACAATAGACTTTTCGAAGGACATTTTGAGAAATGGTATTTCCAAGTGATTCTCCAAATGGTGGTGATGCCTTGAGCCAGTCCCAGCCATCTGTCAATTGTTGGTTATAGACCAGCATGAGGAGATCTGGGTGCCTGTGGCTTGCTTGATCCCTCAGCCAAGTACATTTGAATATATGGGCAGGGATTTATAAAAGGAAATATCTGGAGAACTCATAAAATAAATAATGTATTAGGTCTACTATTCAAAATCATTCTGCCTGTGTGCTAGGTCCAAGAGTCCTTCAGTGTAGTTGAACAAACAATCATGCTTAAGTAGAACTTAGCTGTGCGGTTAGCAATATTTTATATTGAATTTTAAGAATATAAGAAATAGGAGCAGGCATAAGCCAAAAGGCCCCTTGAGCCTGATTCATCTCTCAGTGAGATCATGGTTGATGTTTGACCTCATCCCGCCTGCCCCTCATTTCCCTTGATTTCCTTCGCATCCAAAAACCTAATTTGGCCTTGAATATACTCAACAACTGAGCGTACACAGCCCTCTGGGATAGAGGGTTTCAAACATTCACAGTTCACTGAATGAAGAAATTGTTTCTCATCTCACTCTTAAATGATGGACTCTTTTTCTTGAGACTGTGCCTCCTAGTTATAGACTCTCTAGTCAGGAGAAATAAACATGAAATTAGCATGAGCTAGACGATCCAGAGGTGATGTCAGGAAACAGTTCTTCACACAAAGGTTAGCAGGAATCTGGGGGTGGAATCTTGTTGTGGCATCAGGGATCTTGCCTGCTGGCTGGAGAGCCAGCGAGAGACCCCCGTTGCTTCTTCTCAGGAAGGCCTGCCGAACCACATGCCAGTCGGGCAGTGGCGAGCCAAGCAGAGGGCTTTCCCCTGGAATCAAGGCCCCGGGTGTTGAAGTTTCGCCTACTGAGAGCTGCCAGCCAGTCAGAGGCCGGCAGCTCTTGCGCTCAGCAGCGCCACTGGGGAGGCTGTGGCTGCTGCCGGGAGGACAGGTACCAGAGCGCCAGGTTCTTGGAGCGACCCAGGCAGGCCACAGGTAAGTAATGTGGGGGGAGGGGGAGAGTGGTGTTTTGCAGGATGGGGTTCACAGGAAGAGGGGTGTGGGGGGTTGACAGCAAGGGCAGAGGGTGGCTGTCAGCAAACCCCCCTTTCCCAATGTCTGGCCCCTCGAAGAGTCACTTGAGTGCCCTTGATTGAGGAACACCACGCCCCACAAGAGGTGACAAGCTGCCGGCATGGTTTTAGCTGCGTGGTGACATGCCCGCCTGCAGCTGGGTTATAGCCAGCGCTGGTGGAAGAGGCCCCTAAGTGGTCATTAATTAGCCACTTAAGGACCTCGGTAGGTGGCAGGGTGGGCAAGTTGATCATGGGCCCTCCTGTCCAGAACTTAATTCTGTTGGAAGCGGGAACACGGCGGAGTTCACGGTACACCACCATCCCCCCTGATTACATAACCTTCTTGCCTCCAAACTCGTTGCCAGTGAGCACAGAAGATTCCGCCCGGGAACTCTCTCCCCTAAGAAGCTGTTGAGGATAGGTTAGTTGAGAATTTCAGAAAGGGGATTGATAGACTTTTGTTGAATAAGGATATTATTAAGAGATATGGAACCAAGCTGTGTAAGTATATCAGAGGTACAGATTGCCCCATGATCTAACTGAATGGTGATTCAGACTGGAAGATCTGAATGGCCTCTCCCTGTTCTAATGTGAGCTTAAAAGATATTAAAGTTTTTCCCTGTGAAATAGTAATGGTTCAACTTGACCTCCATTGATTGCCTTTTTTTGAATTTTTTAAAAATGTGAGCTACTTTAATTGAAGTCACTGAAATGCACTGCTGATTTAGAAATGACTAATATTGAAATGGATGCTATCCATTTAATTGGGAGCAATGTTTTTTTGGAACAATTAATAGGTATTAGGAACACAGAATTTTGCAGTGAAGTGAAATTTCTTGTCCGTCTATGTCCTGTTGTTTAACTACAAGAAGAACGAGGAAGGCTAACGTGAAGTCACATGACTGTAAAAGCATAATGAGAAAGTCACCCATTAGGACCCAGAGACCGATCTAAGGTCAAAGTGATTAACATGATTTTTAAAAGGCAGCTTTACAAAATGGTCCTTGTTGCCGAGAAATGTGATGTAATTCCTGTCTACTGGAAGTTAACAGTGTCTGGCATTGTGCATTTCATGACCTGATTCTGGAAGCTGTTTGTGAACTTGCAAAATTGCACATCTGGGGGAGTTGGGAGAAACCAGTTAAGTTAATTTGTTGCTTTCTGAAAAATTTTGAAAACATTAATGGAACAAATAGTTCTCAGGGCGTTTTGAACTTGAATAGCTCAGTAAAAGGTTACCAATTCTCACTTGTTTACAGCCCATTGGCTCCAACCTTGCATTAAGTCTTTCAATTTTGATTAACTCCCTAGCTGGGACAGAGGAATATTTCACACTCCCTCCCACAGTTCGCAGATTGGGGATTACTTTTAACTGTCATCGGCTGCACATTCACCATCTCAGCCACAGTGTCCTGTTTGTGTTCCATCAGCCGTTTCGAGGTTATATATACATTTTAATTAATACTTAAGCTTCAAATGACTTGGAAATCTTTATTCCCTTGAGATGGTAAGGTTTTTTAATGGCAATATTTTCTTTGGCACAGTTATCCCCTTTAGTGAATCGTGCTCAAAGAGTAGTTAAAATACTCACAGAAAACGTTGAGGAGTTTGGTGGGATCTTGTGTTTTGGAAAAGCTGGTATTTTTATACTTACTTGTTTATGTGGAATTGTTTTTCCTTAATCATTTCAAAGGCTTTCCGCTGGCCTTGAGAGGGTGAAGTGATTGTGAGATGTGCTCCTCGCACTAATGTCCAGTCCTCATTATGAAACAACATTTGGATGCTGCTTTTAGTACAATGCTAAATATTAATATTTTAGTTTATATTTTGACCCCAGAGAAGTACATGGATAATGTAAGGTTGCTAAATTTCTCACAGTAGCTTTGAGAAGTTTCTATTTGCTTTATTTTTTGATTGTGGATGAGGGCGCAGATTTAAAGTAATTGGAAAAAGAAGCAAAAGTGATATGAGGAGAAACTTTTTTACGCAGCAAGTGGTTAGGACTTGGAATGCACTGCCTGAGAGTGTGGTGGAGGCTGGTCGAACTGGAGCATTCAAAAAGGAATTAGACTGTTACCTGAAAACGAAGAATGTGCAGGGTTAGGGGGTGAAGGTGGGGGAATGGCACTCAGTGAATTGCTCATTCAGAGAGCTGGTGTAGACACGATGGGCCAAATGGCCGCCTTCTGCGTCGTAATAAATCTGTGATTCTGATTTACGTATTTATTACTGATGTATTTAGGTCATTCTCTTGCCGGATTACTGGGTGAATGGTGTAATAGGTTCCAACTCAGCTCTGTGCTGTTTTAACTGACTTTGGCTTCTACAATTCACCACAGGACTCTGAAGTGGAAGGGGAACTATGTCAGTCCAGATCGTTATCTAAGAATCTTACTGCAATGTGTATGCTTGTGGGCACTGAATGGGAAGAGGATCTGTCTCAGCCTCTGCAGTTAAATAAGTTGCCAGCATTCAAATCTCGAGACTAATACATGAAGAATTATTAGGGGATTACCAGCATCCATGACTTCATTCCACAAGTAGTCAAAGGCTTCAGGAGAAAACATTCGATGGGGAATAAAGGGAAAATATTGGATATTCAGAAGTGAAATTATTGCCAATTCATCCATCCTAGCATCTTTTAACTAAATTTTATTTGTCGATTATATTTTATTTCTCCAGTATTCTTTTGTTGCAATGAAAATGAATTCTCCTTCCTTTCTCGAAAGCAGAGTGAACTCTCTTGTGACTAAACCTTGCAAAGTCAAAGACCAGGTTCTAGAAAGGTATCCGGGAATTGGTTTACTACGTGTGTGAGTTAATATGGAATAATTCTTCATTATCAGTTATTCTGCCACAGCCTGAAACTTTTTACAATGAACTTCATAGTTTATTGTCAGATAGTCTTAGGTCCTACTTTTTTTAAGGGCTTAGTTTCCTCTGTGTTATTTTTAGCTTATTAGTTTAAACACTCAAGTTTAGTTTCTATTTGCAATGTTCTGACAAAGCCACTGGCGCCATTATTTACCAGGAGGTGGTGAGGGAGCGCAGTTGTGAGAGGGATACCCGGAAATCCCGCCAAATTCAGTGCCAGGTCCTCATCATCATTTTGGTATTCTGTTTCTGAGGTAACTATTGGTCAGATGGACAAAATGGCCGACTGCCCTTGAGGAAAGCCAGTGGTAGGAGGCGGCAGCAGGGACTGTTGGGGATGTTCCCCAGCGATCAGGAAAGATCAGTGCTTGGTGTTGGGTGGAGGGTAGAGGTGGCCATTTGCAGCTAGGAGGGACCACGATCGGCAGAAGTTTACTTGAAGGGCAGGAGCACTGTTGCTCATCCTAGCTCACAGGGCATACTGTAAAAACCATTTACCTTCTGGAGTTGACAGGCCCTGTCTCCATTCAGTTTTTTTGTTTTATTCATTCACGGGACATGGCGTGTCGCTGGCTAGGCCAGCATTTATTGCCCATCCCTAATTTCCCTTGAGAAACTGAGCGGTTTCCCGGGCCATTTCAGAGTCAACCACATTGCTGTAGGTCTGGAGTCACATGTAGGCCAGACCAGGTAAGGGCAACAGATTTCCTTCTCTAAAGGACATTAGTGAACCAAGTGGGTTTTTATGACAATCAACAATGGTTTCATGATCATCATTAGCCTTTTTTAAATTCCAGATTTTATTGAATTCAAATTCCATCATCTGCCATATAATGACGTGTCCCACTGTGTTTTGCAATATTTTATTTTAATTGCACCCCCCCCCCCCCCACAACTGAGCCTCCGGCCGATCAGAGGAATTAGTATCAATCCCATTATCTGGTTTGTTTCATATGGGTTAATGACATTTTAACAATGGACGTAGGGTTTTGTCATTACTGTATTGACCAGTTTGTTAAAAGGAACATATCTTGAATGAGCACCGTGGTGTAAAATGTGTGACTTCAATGGAAATAAAAACCAGGAGAGATGTAAAATGGCTGCCAACTCGCTATCATCGGTTTTACATTATCAAACAAAGTCTGGATGGACTACCAAGTGCGTAGCGGGAATTAAACCCCAAGTTTATTTTCCAGAGATACGGACAAAAAAAAGCTCTTGTGTTAACTGCCAAAGTTAGATATAAATTAATCAACCAAAATTATCATTGTCAATGGTTGGAAAAGTGAGTAAAAATTGTACTAAGTGTGATCAGTGCAGCCCTAAGTATTCTTATTGAAAAAGTGGAGCCCTGCTGTAAATGTAAAAAAATTATAAATCAGTTCATTTTATATTTATGTGCCACTTGACCAAGATTTCGACATTAAAGTGTTTAAATGCATGAAAACAGATGTGTATGCCCCAGAAATGAAAAGCAGGACAGTTGACCCACAATGAAAATAAGAAAGCAAATAAACTAGTTTTTATAACCTTTTTAATTAAGGTTTATTTTGTTTTTACCACATTGTGTTTGCTGTGAGGAGCACTGTGAGCTATCCACCAATTGTTTCCATCCCGTGGTGCTGCTTACGTCACGGACTGAAAGCACAAGGCTTGCACAGCTTCAATCCTTCATTCCCTCGTGGATTGTGCTTGTTGAAGTCCAAGAACCTACTATACAAGAAGAAGTAACACAACACAACGTGGAAGTACGCATGCAAAAAGGTACCCACTGGGCAGGATACGGTCTGAACCTTTCCTGTTAGAATTGCATTGTTTTTATGCTTTAAGAAACATCATGATTTGGCTGCCAGTTTATTTTTGTTCCAGATGTGTCAGAATTTGTGATCGGCTGGTTATTTTTGCAAAATTTAATACTAGCGAAGAGCATGTGCAGCTCTGCCGTGGTCATATACGTCTGATTTAGGGGCCTCTCGAGACTTGGTGGCCCAATGCATTGGAACAGTAACGCACTGAACCATGGATTATTGGGACACAGGGCTGGATGGAGTCCTGCACTTCTTCAGAAGGAGCATGGACCAAAGGCCAAGGGTGGAATCTCATGCTCTCGCTGGTAGCGAGCTTCAAGGTGAGATTTACTTAGACAGGGCGATGACGTACTTGAACCCCACCCCTTTTCTGCCTCCGCCAGGATTAATTTCTGGGCGGAAAGGTCCATGGTCAACATGGGCCTTCCTGCCCCGCCACCAACTGAGGCCCTTAAGCGGCCAGTTAATGACCACTTAGGGGCCTCGTCCCTCCGCCTGAGATTAACCCAGCTGCAAGTGGGCCTGTCGCCATGCTGTGTGCACGACAGGTGAATCTGCGCAAGCTGCTTGTCACCTTGCTTGGGGGCGAGCCCCTCAATCAAAGGCCCTGATGGAGGGATTGATCATCAGCGATTGGCGGTGGGGGAAGGCGCGCTGGAAGCCACCCCATCGCCATTGCTTCTAACCCCCTCCATTACTTACCTGTAGCCTGGGCCCTCTACGATCCTGGGCCTCCAGCAAGTTTCCATCCCGCAGCAGCCATGGTCTCCCCAGTCGCACTACTGAATGCAAAATCTGCCGGCTTCTGATTGGCCGGAGGCTCTCGCTAGTTGGGCCTTGATTCCAGGGGAAGGTCTGTCAGCGGCCTCACCGCTGCCTGATAGGCTTGTGGTTCGGTGGGCCTTCCCAAAAAGCGGCAGTGCGTGTCTCACACTGGCTCCCCAGCCGGCAAGGGACACCCATGATGCCTCTAGGAGATTCCACCCTAAATCAAGCCATTTTTACAGTATATTCAAAACCCACACCGCAAAGGTCTGGAACAAATCGCTTACCCATTGTCTCATGCAGGTAATAACGCTGACCCTGAGAGACTTTAAAAGATGTAACAAAATAATTTGTGAATTTGAAGGAGAGAAGAAAGACCCTAGAAAGGAAAAGAGCTCCTTAGTATTGTAGTTTGAGGAGAGGTCGAGAGGAGAACTAAGCTGAAACATTCTTCAGTGAACAGTTAATTTTGAAGGCTGTTGTAACTTTTGCTTTTGAATTTTCTTTTATGAATCTACCAGCGCACATATCTTATTCATGGCACACAACACAACTGCTTGAGGCAGTTTTTGATTGTGGGAAAGTTCAGTGTGATGTTACCTTTAGTGTGGTGGTAAGTTTTGAACTCTAGAGCCTTTGGCTGGAATGGCTGCTCATTGTCATTAATATTCCCTGTAACTATGAAACCCTTTCATCAGCTTTAGGGTTTTTCCTTGTGACAGGGAGTGTGACACGTTGGAAATGCGTCATTCAAGTCTCTTGCTATTTGCCGGGGTGAGCCAATGCACTGCATTTTTAACAAAAGTACAACAGGAGTGCAGCCAGCTATAGACTTGTAGTTCTCTTGTCATTAGCTGTACTCTGTTGTGTAAATGATCCAACATTTAAGAAACAGATGGTATCACTGGCCCATGAAATTGTGGGTGCATTACTCAGCTATTGAATGAGATCTCCTGTTTCAACAAAATGAATGAAAGAAGACCAATCCCACATGTTTGTGTGGCAGAGCGAGTGGGTCTTCTATTTTACATTTGAGTCCAGCAAAGTCTATGGCACCCAATGGAAATGTTTGAGAGAGAAAACAGTATACAAAAGTCACACTTCCAAAGCGGGACATTATTTTAAGGTCAGTATAAATGCCCAATTTTCATCTGAGACCTTTCAATTTCCTTTGTCAAGGTTGAAGTTTTTAAGTCATCCTAACCCGTCCACCCACACATTGCTGACCTACACTGGCTCCCCATCTGCAGTACAAAGATTTCAAAATCTTAACCTTTTTTTTTAACCTAACCCTCTGAGGCTTTGGCTTCATTCCATCCCACCTTGGTAACTTCCTCTTGCATTATGTTCCAGCTGCATTTTCCATCCCTTTAATGGTCCCTACAAATTCAGTGACATGGCCTCAAGGTATTACATCTTGCATTCTGGAATTCAACCCCCAAATCACTCCATGAATTACTACTTATCACCTCATCTTCAAAAGAACACTTCCCTTTTAAGACAGCAACGCCCCAATTAACTTAAATTACTTGTACAATGACAGTGAGTTAATGGCTAGCTTAGGGCACCCTATAGCTGATAGTAAGGTATTTATGGAGTATTGTGTAACTTGTACAATGTAAAAGAAAAGGTAGACTTGCTCACACACAAGAACAAAATTGCTGGAAAAACTCAGCAGGTCTGACAGCATCTGTGGAGAGAAAGACAGAGTTAACATTTCGAGTCCATAGATAAAAACAAAAAACTGCGGATGCTGGAAATTCAAAACAAAAACAGAATTACCTGGAAAAACTCAGCAGGTCTGGCAGCATCGGCGGAGAAGAAAAGAGTTGACGTTTCGAGTCCTCATGACCCTTTAACAGAGTTCTGTTGAAGGGTCATGAGGACTCGAAACATCAACTCTTTTCTTCTCTGCCAATGCTGCCAGACCTGCTGAGTTTTTCCAGGTAATTTTGAGTCTATATGGAGGTGGAAGAGCACAGACGTGCCTCAGGGAGACTTGTTTAAGTTTAAAATTTCTAATTAAAGTATTTGAAAACTTTTAAAACATGTCCCCACACGTGACAGTGTCACGTGAGCTGGGACATATAAATGATTTTATAAAAAAAATTTTATTGAATTTTTAAACACTTCATGAAACCTCATCCCTCCTGTGGATGAGGCTCCATGAAAAACGCAAAGGCCACCTTGGCTCTTCGCCTGCCCGCCAACCTTAAGATTGGATGGGCAGCTCATTTAATTATTTAAATTAGTTTTTAACAGGCCTTTGACAGTTTGGCGGGCACGTAGCCGACTTGGCTGTGTGTCCGCTGAACTGAAAATCTAAATGACGCCCGGTGATGTCGTGACGCCCGCCAGATGTCACCACACGTCATTTTACGCGCCGGCAAGCGGGCCCCGCCCCCACTCGCCGACCAGAGATTTCAGCCCCCAGTGTTTTCTCATGTGTGGACTTCTTGTATCTCAGGAGATTCCTATCAGCAAGAACGACTGACTGACAGAGTCGTTATCTGCCTTTTGTCCCAGGCTGCAATTTCTGTAGCAGTAAAATCACATGAATGCAAACTGAGGAACTCCCCTTCCACTTATGATTTCGAAATTGGAATGGGCATGCCAGTCATTCTTTGTGGCCTTTGCACAACCGGCTCGAGTGGATTTAATCACTGTTTGTACCTGGTACGCAGGCTATTTCAGTGATTGTAAACAAGGCCGCCTGTTTTCAGATTCTACTGCACGGTTTTGAACCTCTCCCAAAAAAAAAACCCACTAAAAGCATAGAAACATTTTTTATAAAATATCACCATTTAAAATAAATGAGGGAGAGGGCAAATATCACTTTTCCACCTTGTAATTTATTAATTTATTAACCAGCTGCTTACAGATGGTTAATATATAGAGAAAACACATGTAAATAACATGTGATCCCGTGCATTCCGAATAAACGTGTATGTGATGCAACGAGTTGCATCCAGTGTGTGTGTGTGTGTGTGTCTGTGTGTGTGTGTGTATGGTGTACATGATGGGGTGTGTGTCAAGAAGTTGTGTGTGAGGGGTTGTGTAAGGTATCATGTTCTGCCCCTGTTTCTGCAATGGCTAATTAGTGTTAATATTATTTAAAAGGAGATCTGTTCCCTAATGGCTTTGTTGATGAGAAGCAGCCCCTGGCAAAGTACTAAATCCTATGGACAAAGAAGTCCCAGCTTTGACTTCTTGTCTGTGCTGATCCCAGCTAAGACAGCAGTTGGAATGTTGTAATAAGCCCCAGCGAGGGAAGAGAAAATCATCACTCCTCGTCATGTTGG
Organism: Carcharodon carcharias; assembly: GCF_017639515.1. Lineage (NCBI taxonomy): Eukaryota > Metazoa > Chordata > Chondrichthyes > Lamniformes > Lamnidae > Carcharodon > Carcharodon carcharias. The sequence continues at coordinate 14,293,894 of NC_054488.1, forward strand.
TCTTTCAGTGACTTCTGCTAAGGAGGGTGGATGTCAGCTAGGCGATAACAGTGTTCTGATGAAGAGTCATCCGGACTCGAAACATCAACTGTATTCCTCTCCACAGATGCTGTCAGACCTGCTGAGTTTTTCCAGCTAATTGTGCTTTTGTTTAGGTGATTACAGGATCAGCTGTGATACCCCTGCAATAGAATTATCTATAGATATTCACTGTCTGGGTTAACAATGAACACTTTGGTAAGGTACGTGGATCTGTAAATGAGGTGTATGCATCTGTACCTTAGCAAAAGTCAATGCCTTTACTAAAGGAAGAGGGGATATTTGAGCAGGGGCAAGGATCACTTCTGGAGTTCACATTGCTGTGGCAGCCTACACTTTTACATGCATGTTGTAGCCTGGAGCTATGAATAGTGAAGGGAGAGGCTCCAACTTTCTTTCCGTCACATGGCTGACCAGGAACTTCTCCTAGAAATTTGGGCTGGGGCAAGAAAGTAAAATTGATGAAAACCCTGGATCAGAAGTCTTGCAGCGCAGTGGTTGGTGTTCTTGCCTCTGAGTCAGAAGCTCCGGGGTTTAAATCCCACCCCAGGATTTGATGACCTAGGAAGTTGCATTGGTTAGAGCAGGTGAAAGTGCATGTTTCCAGAACAACTCGGACTCCACGAGTGATCTGTAACACACTGCATGTTCTGTATCACAAGAACTCTAATTTTATGAAATGATTCTATCCATATTGAGATCAGGCCCCTTGCGGACCATTCAGAGGATGTGGTACTTAAGAGGCATTTAAATATAACAGTTGGATGTTCTATTTTTACTTGATGCTTTGGTGTTCTGCTGACTATACTTTTCTTAATCAAGTTTGGCTGTTGGTGTGTGTAATAGCAAACATTCTCTTGCGGAATGTCCTGTGACAGAGTTGTATAACACACTGTTGTCAGAGTGCTGCATACCGCATTGCCTTTGTACAGTGAAATCTAGCTCGTTTACAAGTCTGCATGGACCAAGTATCCAGTTTTTTTTTAAAAAGAATAGTGCAAATTCTAAATTCTGTGCTGGATCGAACCCACCAGAAGGCCTAACTGTGGGGGTGATTCACTCAGGGTCTGGCTGAATCAATGTTACAGCATAAACTCCCAAGAGGTTCAGTGTTAAATTAATAACTGCTGTAACCTCCACAATGAGGAGTGTTGATTTTGTAATGTGTGTTGCAAATAATTATGGTGAGACCTACACGGACACCTTGCAGGGAAAGAATGAAAGACTGGGTGAGGAAAAAGCCCCATGTTGTACATCAAAAACACTGCAGAGGTACCCCCACTGAGAGTTTATAATGTAAAGTGGGTAGCTGCAATCTCATCATTGGAGTCAGGACTACCAGCCAGGATTAAGGGTGGGCACAAACAGCTTTCACATTGCCATTGGTGCCACTGGCTTCAGGTGTGTGGACTCTGTACACCAGGGGGAAATCCTACAGTAACATTTTTTTGTGCCTTTTGTCCTCTAATGTTCCCCACATTACCTTTCAATCAGCTGCTGGCCAGTTTGCCTTTGCCCAAAAGATGTGATTGCAAGGGCAAGGGATCAACTCTTCACATTTACTTTACAACTGTTGGTCTTAACCTGATGCCAGATCCATAAGCCACGATTTTCGACAATAACCACAGCTTGGATTTATTATAGCACCTTTAACCTAATGAAACATCCCACAGCACTTCACAGAGGCAATATACAACAAAGCATGACACCAAGCACATAAGGAGATATGAGGGCACATGACCAAAAGCTTTGTCAAAAGTTAGGTTTTAAGGAGTGTCTTAATGGAGGAAAGTGAAGCAGAGAGGCAGTGTGGTGTAGGGATAGAATTTCAAAGCATAGCGTTTGAGATTGGCCACCAATCAGGATGCTTAAGAGGCCAGAATCTCAAGGCAGAAGAGTCCAGGTGTTCCCTTGTGGGGCCCAGAAGAGAAAAACCAGCTCCTGTTGGTCTTCAAGGAAACCTACAAAAATTAAAATTTTGAATAACACAAACTGAGCTTGGATGTGGTGAGACCCAGGTTGCTGCCATTTTAATCCACTGAGCACTCTGTGCCCATCAGTGGCTTAAATTTGGGGCACTAGTTTTGTAGAGTATGCAAACTTGTGCAGTTCTCACAGCACAGCAACATCAATGTTTCTGTTTCCCCAAGTTCATGACAAATCCTTAACAAATTTCCTAATCTGGTGACAAAATTGCGGAGCCTTGAAAGTGAGAACCAGCAATTTGGTGATAAAGATAAGGCAGCTGCTTTTAGTTGTTTAAAGGCTTGGAGCTGCTGCATCAATGTCATTCTCCTGTGCCCTGAACCATCAAATGTAAAAGCATCTCGTGATGCTATACGTTCCAGTTACTTGGTGACTTATACTAAACAATCCAGCCAGAGGAAGGAGACGGGGCTTTTGCAATCCTGAAATGCAGAATCGCTTCCAAAAGTAGTCAGGACTTTTTGCAAACAAACCCTGTTGGTGAGATTTCTTGGATGGTAAACACACCCACTCCAATGTGCCACTATCAAATTATCCACAGGAGACCTTCAGAGTATGAGAGGACAGCGAAAATCCTGTTTGTTGCCTTTGTTCTTCCTTCTGTGGTCTTTTGACACTTAACAGTGTGCAAAAGATGTTTGCGATTAGTACTTTGACAGGCTGCTGGGTGACAACCATGTAGAGAGCTAATTACTAGGGAGTGAAGAGGTAGTTCTTCCAATTAAGTGTGGGGAACTGAGATACCAATGTTGGCTTCTTCACAAGTCTGATATTCCGCCAGTACATTTTGTTTAATACAGACTGCATTCTATCCTGCTCACCTACAGGCACTGATGCACACTGGGCTATGCTTTCAAGAATTCCTTGAGCTCTCCAGTCCCACGCCATTCATCATGTGGCAGAATTGGCAGTGTGTGTTGGGAAGCTATTGAACCACAGAGGGCATCGCTGTTGAGGCCAATCCTATTCTCACCAGGCATCCAGTCACCTGAGTCCACTCACAATCCAGCAGGATCTAATTCATAGTAACAAGGAATGGGGGCAACCCTAGTTTTATTTTGTTCTCATATTTGAAGCGCAGCATGGAATTTATATAATATGTATTTGAATATAAATCATTGTTTTGAACCCATAACTCATGTTTTAAAGCTCTTGATGTTGGAGATCTTTTCAATTATTCCCTGTTTCCTCTGTAAGGAAAGAAGAGGATTGAAATGTTTTCAGTGATGTGCATCTTTTCTGGTGAAAATGAGAGCTGACAGATCCAGTCAACCTAGGGCTTGCTCTTGCTATAACATAATTTTATTACAACTCAAAAATGGCCACATATCAAAAACTACTCACAATTCAGACTTTTGGCTTTTCAACTTAGAGTGTGGAGTGCTCCTACTGGGATTATGGGCCATTAACTATGCGGAATGTGTGCATGTATCAATACAGTGCCTACATATAATGTACATAACAATTTATTTTTTATATGGTATTCTGGATTTATTTTGAGCTTCCAGCAAAGCTTTCCCTTTAATGTGTCCATTGTATTCATTAAAATCAATGGGAAGCCTGATGAAAATGTTCAGGAATGTAGCTGTGTGACTTGTGTAGGCACATATGAATCTGATACTTATTATAAAACATGCAACAGAGCTCTTTGGGCAGGCTCATTGTAATTTAATAGCTGTTCAAATGCACAGGGGGCTAGTTTCCCCAGATACTTTAGGCACTATGAGGTGGTCACGTTGTGGTCTTGAGCTGTAACCTTTGGTTTCCCTGCCTTTTGCACAAGGCATGAATTTGATAAAGGAGTTTAAGCAATGTTGGAACAATTGCCGAGGGGATGATCAATTTAATGGGCTCCTAATGCCATGGAGATGGTTTGTACTGCAGCATATTTTTTCAGATGCCAGTTCCCTTGGTCCCTTACCCAAGTGGTCATTCTCCATTTGGAGGTCTGGGATGGTGAACGAAGGCAGGTATCACGGCTATTCCTGTTGTATCAGGGTGTATGAAAAAATAATAGGGGAGATATTCCCAGAATACTTTGGGTGTCAAAGGGGTGGTCAGATGGGGTCTTAAGCTGAAGTGCTAGTGCTGGTTTAGCACAAAATACCATCTTGGTAAAGAAATTGAAGCTTGTATTAGGAACATCCTGGAGGATCACTAAGAAACTGATTGCCATTTAAAATTCTAGCTAGTGCTTGTTAAAGAGGCTTCATGGCATTTTAGTGATCAACATATCAACTAATGCCCACTCCGAACAGCAACCAGCTGTTCGGGAGTAAACATGGCATCGTTATTGGTTTCAAGCACTATTGATGGAAATTTACCCAACATTTCATGTTCACTTATTGCTGGAGCTGTGAAGAGGAACTCTGAAACGCATCAGCTGACTTCCTAGGATGCTTTGTCAAGACTTCACCAAGCCTCAAGAAACATTTATTTTGGAAATACTCTCAGGGCTTCATTTTAAAGCAGTGCCTACTCTACCTTATTGGATGCCTTGTTGGAGTCACCAGGAGAAAGGGAGTGCTTGGTTGTGGACATCTCTCTAGGGGTCCCCCTTGGTCTGGACAAGAAGTGAGAGGGATGAGGCCAAACAGAGTAGCACCAGCTGCTTCAAGAGAGAGGGACAGAATGGTGCCCTTCTCCCCTACAAGTGTAGGACATCACTGCTCCTGTAGACCTCCTCTACCAGGACCTTCTGTACCACATCTGGAAATTTGTGCATCTGTGTCTGAAATTGAAGATGGTTAATGAGAAGAAACAAGCTCCCAAGAAGGGAGACGAGAAAGCCTTAAAGAAACCCTCAGCAAGGGTCGGCAAGACGCACCGTAGATCGAGGAAGGAGAGTTGCTCCATCTACGTTTACAAAGTGCTGAAGCAGGTTCGCCCCGATCTCCTCCAAGGCCACGAGCATCATGAACTCGCCCGTGAGCGATATTTTCGAGCGCATGGCAGATGAGGCTTCCCGCCTGGCCCATTACAACAAGGGCAGCACCATCAGCTCCCGGGAGATCCAGACCGCCGTGCGCCTGCTGCTGCCCGGGGAACTGGCCAAGCACGCCGTGTCGGAAGGGACAAAGGCATTGACCAAGTACACCAGCGCCAAGCGAAACTCCACAATGGACCGAAAAACACATATCCATCAGTCCCCTGTGTCGTCCTGCTGTGTACCAGCTAGAGCACTCCACACCTTTAAAGGCAGTGTAAGAGTGCAGCCCACATATACTGCTCCTTTAAAATATCTTGAGTGCTAAACCTGCAGATTTCTATTTTAGCTCCTCCTGGCAAGTTCAAATTATATAGTTGGCAATTAGAACCAAATCTGTGTGCTAATTCCAGACTTTCAAACAGCCTAATCGTATTAGCTCTCCATCTTTTGTCCAAAATAGGCCCCCATTGTTTTTCTTTGTGACTTTAAAAAAAACTCTGATTCTAGTCTATTATCAGTCTTGTCTCAGCTTTAAGATTAATCTGTTTCATTGATATATAGATTGGATTAAAGAACTTTGGAGTTTGTTGAATGTAGGTTCTGCAGATCACTGCTTAATATCCTGCCTGGGGATTTTTAATCAAATATGATCTTTGCTGATTATTCATAACCAGAAAGGCACTTGAGGGTTGATCTTAGCCAGAATCATCACTTCTCTGCCTGTTTGGTATTCCAGTCTTCATGTTATCTTAGCACAGAGAGACCCATGAATTGTGCTTGTTTTGGAATGAGTTTAAACCCTTTCCTCAGGTTTCACTTCTCGTGCTTGTAATGCTACTCCATTTATGTTCTGTACTTGTGGCAGTTGTCACTATTTAACAATTGTTGATGCCTTGTGGGTTTTCCCCCTTTATTGTTATGTTTTTCGTTTGCTAAACTTGACTTTGACTGTTACAGAAAGCTTTAAGTTCTTATTAGCAACCGGATTGGTGGTGGTGTATCACAGCTCACTCAAGGAGGCCAACTGGCAACATGCGCTTTTACATGCATGTTGTAATCTGGAGCTATTGATGGTGATGGCAGAATCTCCAACTTTCCTTCCTTCACATGGCTGAGCAGGGATCTCCTGCTCTTACTGCCTGCCATTGGTGTGTGTTGGAAGGATTTGTAGGTTGATACGCGACCTGTTTGGCTGCATTATGAATGCACCTTCCTTTGGCCATCAAGTACCCGAACCTGGAACTTTTAGTTCAGAGGTATGGATGCAACCTCTTGTGCCACAAGACCTCCCTAATAACCAGATTTGGGCTGCTTGGTGGCTGAATGGTGAACTATACAGATCAGGATAGCCCTAGGTCAACCCATGACTGGTACTGAGTTAATTGGCCTCAGCTAGAGTAGCTTTTAGGGTGCTCCAATTCACCTCGGCATTCCTGGATTTCAGAGTAGGAAATACCCAAGATTTCTGCTGCCAATCAACATCTGGCGACATGGAATTGGCCTCAAATATGAAGAAAGAAAAGAATGACTTGCATTTATGTGGCATTTTTTACAACCTTAACTCGCCACAAAGCACTTTACAGTCAATAAAATTTGAGCACAGGAAAGTCCCACAAACAGCAATCCAATCATGACCAGATAATTCACTTTTCCGGTAATGCTGGTTCAAATACTGGCAAAAGCTCGCCTACCCTTCTTTGAAGTAATGCCGTAGGATCTTTTACATCTACCTGAGAGGGCAGACATTTTGCCTGAGAGACACAAACTCCAACAGTGCAGCACTTCACTAAAGTGTCAAGTAGGATTATAAACTCAACGCTCTGGATGGGTCTTGAACTCACAACCTTCTGCCTCAGAGGCAAGGGAGCTACCAGCTAGCAACATCGGGGCGGGGGGGTGGGGGGGTGGGGGGCGGTGGGGGGCGGTGCGGGGGGTGGGGTGGGTAGTAAGAGCAAAAGTTAGAAAAACAGAAGAATGCTAATAGCCTAGCAGATTGTGAAATGATAAACTAATCCATGTAATGTAAAGTAAGGCAACTGGCCCTTCTTTGCTTCTGAGTTCAGGTGTGTACATGATCTGGACTTGTTAGTTAGGATAATTTGTCACTTCTGTCATTGTTTCAGATGATTATTACTAGCTGTGATAAAGAAAGGAAACTTAGATGCACCAGCAAATCAATGGAAATTAAGTTAAGCTGGATGTAAAATGGGTAGCCAATCCTATCAGTTTCCTGCTGCACAGATAAGATTAAAATGACCCTAGCCATTTTTCGTAAATACCTTTGTTGTCAAACCCCAGACAGCAAGGCTGCCTCATCTTTAAAACACACATTTCATGTATACATATCCACATCAATAGCCTCTTGAGAACTGTGCAATTATAGTGCACAAAATATGCAGATGTTATGTGAGCTTTTGGGGGGAAAAAAGCAAAGAATGTTATTTGAGTGTTCCACACCATAGATGAGAATCTCCCATCATGCACCCTTTTATAAGTCTGTACAAGAATGCGGAGGTGGAGACAGCATCCCACAAGAATAACAAACTTGCCTTATTTCTGAGATCTCAGTCTATTGATGACGAGAATCAAACTGCTGAATCCATTGCAAGAGCAGCTGGCAGAAGTCAACACTGTGTTTCTGGAAGCATTTTGGTGCCTATGGAGGCACTTGTGACACATCATTTATGTTAAGGAATTAATGATGTGCTCAAATTGAGAAAGATGGGCCAGATAATGGCCTCCTCCACCTTCCACTTTGTCTCAAAGGACTTACACCTTTAGGCCTCAGGCTTGGCAAAGGCTTCCCTTGTTTTCTTCAGGGCTCTTCTGTCCCTTTAAATTTACAGCCACCTCTACTGAGGCTGCAGCGGCCCTTTAGCTGCAGCACCATGGGAATGTTCCATTGTTAGCACTGGCGGGTTCTCTCTTGTGACGGGTTGTATGTTTAGTGACCTTCTCCCCCACCCCAACACAAGGAAATGTGTTCAGATAGTGCAAAGAGGCAAAGCCCCAGTCTCAAATGTGCCAGAACGCATTGGCAGAAGTTGGAGTCATGGAGCAATAGTGAGGAGAAGCATCACCAGATACTGTAGTCTACAGAGCTAAGTATGTGAACATCCCAGAAAACCTTAAGAGTTGAAGAGATCAGGATTGGTTGTGAGGGAATAAGTCAGAAGATTCTAGAGTTTGGGCTGATGAGAATGAGTGAATTTTCATTATTAGTGCACTGAACCTTATTATCCTCTTCTTTGTTTTCTTCAGTTGTAAGATGTTTAAAAAAATGCCCAGTTTCAACTGATTCTAATGAACTGTTTGAAAGTTTTGGTTGCTGCAGACATTCTTTCATCCTCTTTTTTTTAAAAGTCTTTAAAGCTTGTTTAAAATGTGCATTTTGAAATATGAATTGCTTACAGCAACTGCCAAATTCTGACAACATTCTTGTTGACCCTGATCTTCTAAATAATTTCACATCAAAGCAATGAAAAATAATTTAAAGCAAACACTACAATCATATTTTTGGTTTTTGAAATTTAAAAATGCATTTTTTAATGATATAGCAATCCAAATGGAGAGTTTTGCCTGACTGGAAGGTGTCCTGGGGATTTGGGCCTAGAGGCCTGTGCACCGCATACGTGTATTTCCCATAAACAGGAATTGGAGTAAGTTATTTGGCACTTTGAGCCTGCTCTGTCATTCAGCAAGATCATGGTTGATCTTCTACATCAACTACACATTCTCGTACTATCCCCATATCCCCTAATTCCATTAGTACCCAAATGTTTTTTGACCTCTACCTTGAATATACTCAATGACTGAGCATCCACACCTCTCTAGGGTCGAGAATCACAAAGGCTCACAACCCTTTGAGTGAAGAAATTTCTCTTCCTCTCTAGTTCTTGATGGCCAACCCCTTATTCTGAGTCTGTGACTCTGTGTTCCAGGTTCCCCAGCCAGGGAAAACATTTTTACAGCATCTCCCTATCGAGCCCCTTAAGAATTTTATATGTTTCAATGAGATCTCGTTACTCTAAACTCCAGAGAATATAGGCCTAGTTTACATAATCTCTCTCCAGGGGAAAATCCCCTCATCCCGGGAAGCAGTCTAGTGAACCATCGTTACACTCCCTCTACGTTAAATGTGTCCTTCCTTAGATAAGGAGACCAAAGTGTACACAGTGCTCCAGGTGTTTCCTCACCAATGACTTGTATAAATTGTAGAAAGACTTCTTTACTCTTATACTCTAATCCCTTGGTAACAAAACATTTGCTAACGTTCCATTTGCTTTCCTCATTACATGTTACATCTGCATGTTAACTTTCTGTGATTCATGTAGAAGGGAATCCAGGCTGAATGCACACATTTCCCAGTCTCTAGCTATTCAAAAAATATTCTGCTTTTTCACTTTTCCCACCAAAGTGGCCCTAAATTGGATGTGCAGTCTTTCTCTGCCTGCATTCACAGGCTGGCTCCCTGTGGCACTTTTGCCTCTAAGTTAGAGGTTCAAATCCCACTCCAGGTTCTTGAGAGCACAAAATCCAGGTTGATACCCCATTGCAGAGCTGAGGTAGTACTATGCTGTCCAAGGTGCTGTCTTTTCAATCAGACATTAAACTGAGGCCCCTTCTGCCCTCTCAGGTGGATGTAAAATATTCCTTGGAAGAACACTAGGGCAGTTCTCCCTTGTGTCCAGGTCAATATTTATCCCTCAACTAATATCTTTAAAACAGAAGAATTATCAAATTGCTTTTGTGGGACCTTGCTGTGCACAAATTGACTTCTGCATTTCCTACATTGTCACATTGAATACACTTCAAAAGTACTTAATTGACTGTTGGGACATCCTGAGGTTGAGAGAGGTGCTATGCAAATGCAAGTTCATTCTTTCTCTAATACAAAAACAGAAAATGCTGGAAAAACTCAGCAGGTCTAGTAGCGCTGTGGAGAGAGAAACAGAGTCAATGCTTTGAATCCGTATGACTTTTCTTTCTCTGTTGTGTTATTTTGTATGCTGGGGGGGGGGGGGGGGGGGGGCATTAAATGTTAACATTTGCCAGGCAGAGTTTAGAGTTTGAATAAAATTCTGCAAAGTAAGTATGCTTCATTTACTTTGCTGCTTTGCCAGAAACAGCAGCTCAAAGCTGGCAGCCAGGTAAACAAAGGAAGATCACTGACTCGGAGTTTTTAAGGTCTTTGCTGCTTTTCAAAGCAATTTAAATGCATTTCTCTCCTTTGAAAAATGTTACTGTTCGAAATAAAACTGTGGCTGTGGGTAGCACATTTCCCAATGTTTGTGAATTGTTGGATCCTAATATGATATCATCCAATATTTAGACCGCAGAGATTTGTTTTCATAATTCAAGCAATCTGCAAGAAATATCTGAATATACAAGCCACCTTAAACTTAGACTGTCTGGGTCAGAACAAGGTTAGGCTTTATATAACCACTTTTGTGCAGCCACTCTTATTAATTTCTGTAGAACAGTTCATTTGAGGGAAGAGCGATTGGAAGGGGAAAGAAAAACATTTTAAAAATGAGACTCGGTTTATGAAAAGATTACAGCTGCACACGTGGTATTAAATAGTACCAGTGGCCTTGCTGCAGAGCCACATCTGCATTCATGGAACTGAATGTTTAGTTTGTTGTGTCTTTTGTCCTAAATCTTGGCCATGCAAACAAAATATTAGGGCTGGCGTACATACAACATAATATAGGCACTCTTTCAACTGAAAATTATCTGTGCAAAAATACTTTGAGTGTACTTGGGCCTAATCATATTATTCAGATATATTTCAGCTGTAGTCTACAACAGGATTTCCTTTTTGCATTGTGGTGTCTTTATTTTCTCCCCTCTCTTGGTTCCTTCGCAGTTCTCCCAGTATCTCCCTCCTATGCTTTCACCAGTGCAATCCTAAGCCCTCTGACAAGAAGCATCTAACCTCTGGTGCTTTCTCCAATGCGTTGTTTGAAATTGGAGAGCTTGGTTATAAGAGTTGTGAGATCAAACTGGAATTTTAGTGTGCTGTGGTGCCATGTGTTGAAAACGTTAAACAAATTGGCGTTCCTACTTTGCTATATTCTGTCCGTTTCTCTTTTGTGGGAGGCTAGGAGGATCATTTTGACTTCTGAGGTCAGTGTAGAATGGGTGATCTAATAGAGCATCTCCTTGTTAGTCAATGCAAGTGAAAAGCAGGAGAGATATATAATGGAATGGCTAACTCAGTATCACTGGTTTTACATTATAAACAAAAAATAGGATGACCCCTTGGTGACCAGTGCCTTTCCCTAATCCGTTTCCTTCCACCTGCTGTCTGTGTCTCAGTTCATTTAAAAAAAACATGCTTATCCTGGCATTTTATGAGATCAAGAAGCAGCAACAAAGCTTAAAATACCAATTTTTACTGTTGTTTGTATGGATGTACAATACAGCCTCTTCTTCAGTTCTCTGCTTGAAGACTAGCCCTTCATGATTATTCTCCAAACCACAGTGAAGTGCTCTGATTTCTTACCAAGGGGGCAGGCCCTGAATTTACCTCAGCTGGAACAGGGATCAGATCCCATGCTGTTGGCATTCATCTGATCCACATGGTAGCTGTCCAGCCAGCTGAGCTAACCGGCTCCCCGTAGTGTTTAATCATGATTTGCAATACAGATTGTGGCACGGTATATTTTAAGAAGCTGAAGCAGTTTGGGTATGGGTATGTTGAAATGTTACCCTTTTGTTTTAAAATTTCTTCTCCCTCTAACTGGAAATTCCAATGTCTGAAAATTCACTGGAATTCCAGATTAATTGTTTTTTGTTTCTTTTACTATCTTGGAGCTCAGAGATAAGGGAGCTGTGTTCCGTTTTGGTTAGCCAGGGCTAGGCTATTGCTTGATATCATGACTGATTTTCCTCGTGTCGGAATTAATTGCTCTTTTGGTTCCAATTTTGCCAAGGGTTCATTGGAGAAAAATAACCAAGAAGTGGTTTTTAATAAGTCCTTTATCTTCTGCTGCGCAGTTACAGTGAGCAGCTGCCATGCTTATCTCTAACTAAATTGGATAGGTAAGGGGGGACTCACTTTTTCACAAGGAAGATCGGTGGGCAAGCCTTGCGCTTGGGCTTTTGTTGGCAAACAGGAACCTTGTGCCCTCCCCTTGGCGATTTTGGTGGCAGGCCGGGCATTTAATCAGGGGAGGGTGGTAGGTGGGTACCCTGCCACCTTCCCACCTCCGCCCAATTCAGTACAGGGAGGGAAGGCATTCCCACCCTGCAGCCAATTAAAGCCCTTACATGGGCAATTAATGCCCACCTAAGGGCCTCATCCCACCACTGTTGGTTTTAACCCAGTAGCAGGCAGGGGCTCACTATGCAGTGAGCACAACAAGCAAACTTTGCTTGCAGGCTTACGAGGGGAGCTCCTCATTCAAGGGCACTCAGTGTCTGGACTCGAGCGGCCCAGCATTGGGAAGGGTGGACTCTCTGAATGCCACTTACCTGCCCTTGCTGGCGGTCCCCACCCTGCTGACCCCTTCCTGTGAACCCCCTTCCCGCCATCATTCACCTGTGGCCTGAGTCCCTCTTCGATCCAAGGCCTCAGGTGGGCCTAGTGGTGGCAGCAGCCACCGCATCCTCGGTGACACTGCTGAGTATAGAAGAGTTGCTGGCCTCTAATTGTCCAGCAGCTCTTGGCAGACAGGACCTCCGCACCACAAGTCTTGATCCCGGGGCATGGCCTGCAGCTGGCTATCAAGAGCCTGAGTGGAACGAGGTTTGGCGGTCTTTCCCCGAGAGAGGCGACGTGGGATTCTTGCCTGCTCTCCAGTTGATGACTGAGATCCCCGTCGTCTCCACAAAATTCCATCTGTTGGGAGTAAAGGACACCGGGAAGCACATCCCCTTGCGGGCCTTCTCATAGAGGGTGAATTGAAATAAATAAGTGAAAGCTATACCAAACTCAGAAAATGCTGGAAAAACTCACCAGGTCTGACAGCATTTGTGGAGAGAGAAGCAGAGTTGATGTTTTGGGCCTGTATGACCCTTCTTCAGAGCTCCTGTCGGAGAGAGGCACGCAGTACAGTTGGCCAGAGGCACGCAGTACAATTGGCCACGCAGTACAATTGGCCAGAGGCACGCAGTACAATTGGCCACGCAGTACAATTGGCCAGAGGCACGCAGTACAATTGGCCATGCAGTACAATTGGCCACGCAGTACAATTGGCCAGAGGCCGCAGTACAATTGGCCACGCAGTACAATTGGCCAGAGGCACGCAGTACAATTGGCCACGCAGTACAATTGGCCACGCAGTACAATTGGCCAGCCAGCGTGAAACCATGGGTGGCAATTGGCTTCACGATCGCTCTTGGGCCCGCCTCCTTGATGAGGGCAAAATTCTGCCCCATGTCACAAACAGATCCAGATTAGATTGTGGATCAGGTAAGAAAGTGGGAAACTTATGAAATTTAGTTAGTTAGAAGGTTTCTAAACTCATTGAGCTGACAGATTATTGCTCAGGCAGTTAGGCAAACTCACAGCCCGATAACAAATGGCTCCACTCACAAAAAGCATAAATAAAAGTGAACAACAGTGGCAAGGTCAGGAAACAAGTCTTCAGACAAAAGGCGGTGGAAGTCTTAAACTCTCTCCCCAAAGAATATATTTGGGTCGGGTCATTTGGCAATTTCAAAGCTGAATTGATGATCTTTTGTAGGAAAGGGTGTTAAGTAATGCGGAAGTAAGTCAAGTAGATGGAGTTAAGATAGAGATCAGCCATGATCTGATTGAATGACAGAACAGGCTCAAGGGGCAGAATGGCCTCCTCTTCATCCCGTATTCCCTTTGTATTTTCCTAACCCAATTCACCTTCAACTGACCATTCAGCAAGTAATAGTTTTACCTTGAAGAAGGACTGCTCTTCACTGCTGAAGTTCCTGCATGCGCATGGGTGCACACAGTACAAGCTCCCTGAGGCACAGCCTCAAGAAGCTGAAGATTTTTAATCATAAAAATAAAGATATTTAAAATCATGAAGACATGTCCCCTCATGTGACTCTGCAAACACTCCATGTTAAATAGGAGCGTAAAAAGTTAAAAAAAAAATCACTGGTTGAAACCTCATACCGCCTGTGGATGAGGTTTCACCAAAAATGTAAAGGTCGCTTGGCCTTTCTGCCCACCCGCCAACGAACAATTGGACAGGCAGCGAAAAATTCTGCTTAATTGATTGATTAAGGGCCTTGATTGGCCGCTTAATTGTCGACGGGTGCACTGCTGACTCCCCCTGTGTGCCCGCCGACTGAAATATAGTGTGGGTGTGTGATGACGTCGGGACGCTTGCCCAATGTCATTGTACGTCATTTTATGCCCGTTCGGGTCAGGCGTGGGCTCCCCTGATGAGAGAAAAATCCTGCCCATGGAATCATCAGAACCTTCACATCAGGAAGAACATGGGCAGTAATGAGACTAGGGAATAATTTGAGATGATTCAATGTACTATTAGGTTAATTTAAAAACATTTAAAATATGAATTTCTGATGGATCGCTTACATTTTTTAAAATAATGAGCTGAATCTTGTTGGAAAAATAATGGTTTATTAACAATGCATGACACTATTAAATACATAAACCAACCAGCAAATTCGGGGGTTAGTAGATATGCTGTTGGTTGGAAATCTTCAAAAATTGCTGGTCAATTTACCCCACCCCTCGGTTTGCTTCTCACAAACAGCATCTTGCCCTTGATCTCCGATTTACTTTTAAGAATTTGTTGGATTTGCACACTATTCACTGCAGAAAGTTGGGACTGGCGATGAAGAACATTAAGTATCCTTTCTAATGATGTGATAATTGTTAACGCAATGTCAATCAATGTCTCCAGCCCAGAAAGGAAACAATTTAATCTGTTCGGCCTGATACCTGTGCGTTTTAAATTCTTCTTAGAGATTTAAACATTTCCAAGTTTTACATTTTTTTTTCTTTTTCCTGTGTCCTTTTCTCTTTATTCATCCAATCTTATTCCCCTCTCTTGATTTCTATTCCTGTGCCTGATTTGATTCTTAATTCACCTTATTTCACTCTCTGCCATTCTTTTTTTACCAATTGTTAAATCTCATTGATTAAGGAGAGGGACTGTTGGCCTCATCGTTCACTGAGGTCTCAGATGCCCTGTGCCCCTTGTTGCACCATTAGAAGCTCACAGTTCTAACAAGTTACATTGTAAAAGGATTTTGAGCTTGAGGATGCAAGACAAATTTTAACTCATGGCAAGATTTGGCCCGTATTTCTTTCACTGCTGTTCTCCCCTCTTGAATCCATTGACTATTTCTGGAATATAGTTGCTGGTTATTGGGAGATTTCTGGCATCTTGCACAATTGCAGTTCTACATGCATAAGCTGAGCAGGCAGTTTAACCACAGAGACATCAGAGCAGGCCAACATTGGCCTCTTATTTCACAATTCCAATATAAGAGTCATTGGATACAATCAGGAATGAGGATCTTAATTGCATTTTCCTTTTCCTCCTCCTCATTAGCCCCGACTGCCAATTCAGTACAGTGTAGGCCTCTGAGCATCTGCAGATACCCAGTATCAGTGGACGAATTCTCCTCCACGTGATCTCTGGCACTGACCCTGTCAAAGTATCGGCATTTGGAGAGAGGTCGCACAACTTAAATAATGGTAGTGGGCAACCATACCGTTAGGAGCATACCCCTGCCAAAAGAAAACTACAATTTTCAGCCTACTTTTAAGGGGGTGAAAATTGCTGTCGTTATTTTTCCAATCATTGGGGGTGCAGCAGAGGTCAATACAAATTATGACTTACGTTTGAACCCCAGTTGGTAAGCGGCCACACCATCTTTCCTGTGGTGTTCTGGCTCGTCAGTGCCCCTCAAAGCTGGGGTTGTGAAACTTCCAGTCCTGGAATTGTCTAGTTCTCACCCTGCCCCTCAACAGACTCTTTACCCCTAGGAAGGCTCCATATCTACTGTTGGGATAGGCTGGGATCTACTGTATCCAGCTCCTGGATTCATTTGTGGCTGCTAGTCAACAAACTTGGGACTGTTCTTATTTGTGTGTTTTCAGTTGCATCTTAGGTATTTCCTTAGAGGGCAAGAGTTCTTCCCATGAAGCCATGCAATGGGCTTACCAACTGAACTACTAAAATGCAGTTAAATACACAGACTTGTTCAATGAAGGATTGGAGTAGCATTTGCTCAATTTCACTGCTCTGAGTGATCTCCAACTATGTGCCATCTCTGATACCATAGCGGGAGTTATGCTTGTCATGCTGGTCCTAATTCCACCTCTTGCCTGGAGGAATGGATTCACATTGCAGGTAATGGGAAC
The DNA here is from genome assembly GCF_017639515.1 of Carcharodon carcharias. Lineage (NCBI taxonomy): Eukaryota > Metazoa > Chordata > Chondrichthyes > Lamniformes > Lamnidae > Carcharodon > Carcharodon carcharias. Next base: position 14,310,177 of record NC_054488.1, read on the forward strand.
ACACAGCCACATTAGAATTGCTAGCCTGAGCGTTTGATATAATCGGAAGAGAGAGTAGATTGGGGTGTTGGGAGGAAATATTCAGTGATTTCTACAGTCTTTCATCAAACAGCCCTTCCTTTGTTTGTTTTGAAGCCCACATCCCCACTTTTCAATTTCTCGAAAAAATTGTGAGCTGTAGACACTTGTAAGGTAATTTTTTTGTTGCGGGAGGGGAGTCTTACCTATTGAGGGCTCATTTCAGAAATTTGGGCATTAATCACTAGACTTGGGAGGAGCATCCACGGAATGTAAAGGGACAACTGATGTATTCACTTGCCCCAGTTGATGGCAGTGTGAAACACAAATGATTTGCATGGTCGGTGTTAAGGGTGGAAATTGCTATTTGGTCCCTGAAAGCTAATCGTTATCCTAGCTTCCCATTAAAACATCCAGGAGCATTTTGCACATCTCCAATAATTTTAGTCCTTCCACTGTACTTGGTAAAGAAATTCTTTGTTAACCTAAAGTTATTTACTTGGATGTCCTCTGATCTGATCCAAACACATTTAATTATTGCATCCAGTTCTGGGCACCACACTTTAAGAAAGATGTGAAAGCACTCTAGAGGGTGCAGAAAGGATTCTCAGTTTTTAACCACTTCTTTTCAAATTCCCGGTTCAACCTTGGTGTCCTTTAGTTTTGACTTTGTCAAATGCTTCAGAAAACTCCAAATAAATTGCATTACAGATTGTTCTATCTGCTGATACATACACAACATATGCAGCTATCACTGTGGAGGGTGGGTTGCCTTATCTTCATTATATATCATAATGTCAAGAACAGCTTAAATAAGAAGTCCTTTTAAGGGAAAGGAAGAATATTTTGTCTATTTTTACTTATCTGAATGAAGTTTGGGGAGTTATATAAAGTATATTTGACTATTATAAAAATTCTTCCGGCCTCCAAGTTAGCCCTGTTCTCAGAATACAGATGTCGGAGTGTTTCAGTGCCCTTAGCAGATTGGTAGCTTACGTTCCTCAGCTGAAAGAAATGGGGGGGTTGTGGAGAGAGTAAAAACACCCAACCCTTTTTGAAACAAGATCTTTTAAACTGAAGGCCTCCCAAGGTGACTCTCAATACAATACTGTAAACAAGGAAACCAAATGTGAGCTATTCCATGTCCTGTACGGATTGAAATTGGCAGGAATGGAGTAAAGCACATTGGATCAGTGTGTGGCTGGGGCTGTCAGTTTCTTTCAACATTAAAGAAGGACCTGACTCCAGTGTTCTTAACTCCTTGCTTCTCCTTTCTCTTGCGTCTTGCCAAATCAGTGCAGTTCATGTACAGTCCCTGAGATTTAGTTCAACAGATACTAAACAAATCATGTACCCATCTGCATCATTGGTTATTTAGTTATAACTGGATATAATTTTAAGCAATGACATTATACCACGTGAGAACAAGGTGAAGCAATGTAATGCTTCCACATCTATACCGTAACAAACTTGATGTACCAGACAGGTTTCTCATTTGAAACAGATAACCTTATTACAAGAGCTCGTTTAGAAGCTTGAACCAGGTCCATGACTAGAAATCTCTGCCCCCTAAGATTACCCGCGGTTAGGGCTCATTCATCAGTACAATCACGTGATCTCTAAAGGCATTAGGAAAGGTTATACCTACAATCACTACACTATCGGTATTGAAGCGTAAGTATGGAGGGATAATGTTGGCCAGGACACTCCCTTCCTCCGCTTTAAATCGCACCATGGGATTTTTAAGGTCCACCTGAAAAAACGGATTTGTTACTGCCTCATTCACAAGACAGCGTCTCTTACAATGCAGGATTCCCACTACTGTACTGAAGTCTTTTTGATGTTTCAGTGTTCCAGTTGCAGACTCCTGTAATTAATAATTAATGAAAGCCCACATCATACATTCACTAAAGAAGAATGATTGATTAATGACTTGTTATTTTTTTCACATTGAGGACTTCAACGACAAGAGGTATGAATCAGAGCCCAGACAGGCTTTGTATTCTTAAGAATTTGTATTGTTAAGAACTCATGGTATATGTGGGAGCCTGTTAAAATATTTCTGTGGTATGTTCCTCTTTAGGAATACTGAATCCCTCCTGCTATATCTGCAGTGTTAGCCTATTTTACAAAATCTGGAGTTTGTACATATTGAAATAAATGCTGTATTCCCAGAACCAAGTTATGTTCTGATCTGTCTATCAGATTCCAATTTTACAGAATCGCTATTCGGAACATAAGAACTTAAAGGCTGCAGAAGGCCATTTGGCCCTTCCAGCCTTCTCTGCCAATCAATGAAATGATGGCTGATCTTCTACTTCATCTCCACTTTTTTGCAGTATCCCCATATCCTTTAATTCTCCCAATTACCGAATGATTGATCAACCTCTGTCTTGAATATACTCAACAACTAAGCATCCACAGCTCTCTGGGGTAGAGAATTGTAAAGTTTCACGACCCTTTGAGTGAAGAAGCTTCTCCTCATCTTAGTACTAACTGACCAAGCTCTTATTCTGAGACAGTGACCGTGCGTTCTAGATTCTCCAGCCATCTACCTTGTTCCTGAAGAATTTATATGTTTCAATTAGATAATCTCTCATTCTTCTAAACTCCAGGGAACGTAGGCCTAGTCTACTCAATTTTTCCTCAAATAACAATCCACTCATCTCAGGAACTGGTCTAGTGAACCTTCGTTGCACTCCCTCTCGGGCAAGTATGTCTTTCCTTAAAGTTAAGGAGACCAAAATTGCACACTGATGAACATCTGAATGCTGGCTTAATTTTACTGCCCTTTCTCATCCTCCCAATGACTTGGAGAATGAGTAGCTAAGCCATATAGACCAGGCCCCATTTTCATCACTGCTGATCTCGTTCCAGCAATTGGTAGGTTTGTTACCAGTTGCAGTACCCTTGTTGGAAATGTAGGCTAGCAGGTAGGATGAGGGGCAGGCATGCTTTGATGACCCCCCTGCTAAATAACCTGCTGAAACTCACAGTCAAGTCTTCCATGCGAATAACTGGTCCTTGAGCAAGGTACGGAAGAACACAGATGCGGTTGGAACTATGCCCAGTAAGACGTCAGCAGCTTTGACATGAGACAGAGAAATCAGAAAGAAGCACTAATGTTAAGATGGTGTTGATTAGGTACGCAGCACAAAATGATTAAAATGAAGCTTAAAAAGGTCACAGGCAGTTCAGTAGCTTGCCGTAATGTTCAACTTTTATCTTGCAGTACACTGCAGCCAATACAAAGGGGAAGTGTAATAATCCCTGTTTGAGGTTCTCTCACTGTATGGAAACAACTTCATACCTGAGTTACAGTTTGCATTTACATGAAGTTGAAGCTGCTTCTTGTCAGTGCAAAATGTGAAGAATAATTAACCCATATGTTTTGGAAAGAAGTTGGAGTTTAATGCCTGCAAATGTAAATGTAAATGATTTGGTTTTTTTTTTAATATTAAAAACAACTTAAATACTCCAAACTATTTTAAAAAGAAAGATAAATTTGTTCCTATAATTCTTCAAATGAAATGGAGCCTTTTCAGCCGTGTCTTTATTGGAAGGAGCTGAGTGAAGGAAAATCTCTTTATTGCGAGGAAAGAAAAAACAGGGAGTTAGTCAGCTAGAGAAAGCTCTTGAATATGTTGATGGATACCTGGAATCAAATCAAATTATGGTAATGTAATATCACCGGATCTTTACAGTGCAGGAGGAGGCCATTCTGCCCATTGAGTCTGCACTGGCTCTCTGAAAGAGCATTCCACCTAGTCCCACTCCCCTGCCTTAACCCCGTGACCTTACACATTCTTTCTTTACAGGTAGCCATCCAATTCCCTTTTGAATACCTCGATCAAACCTGCAACAATTATGTTAGTGGAATTGTAATCCAGAGGCCTGGGTTAATAATCCAGAAAACATGAATTCAAATCCCACCATGGCCGTTTGAGAATCTGACTTACGTTTAAATCTGGAAATCGGAAGTTGGTGTCAGTAAAAGTGACCTTGAATCTGTTGGATCATTGCAAAAGCCCAACTAGACCACTAATGTCCTGAGAAGGAAATTGGCTGTCTTTACCCAGCCTGAAAGATATGTGACTCCAGTTCCATAGCAATGTTGTCGATTCTTAACTTGCCATCTGAAGTGACCTCGTAAGTGTCTCACTTGTGCAAGACCGGGCATTAAACGCTGGCTGCATCAGTGATTTCAGCATCCTGAAAATGAACTCAAAAGGAGCAGAAAACCAAGAAATTGCTCACCCAGGTTAACATTCTTGCGCTTGTCACCAGATAAATAGGCCACTGTGACTTTGATCTGTAATGGAGCTTCTGAATTTGGTTGAAAGAAAAAGGTCATAACTAATTGCAGACTTTTGGTTTGGAAAAAAAAAATGCATGTTAAAGCTAACATAAACTCCAAATGAAAGCATCTAGCAAATTTGTTGCTTCCTGTTTCCTGCTTGCCAGGAGTTTTGCCAATTTTTATCAAACTAATTGTGCCACATAGTTTGAAATATCCACAGAACTATCATTTATAAATTCATGTATTGAGCAATTAATGTCGCAATCATGTACTCTCTGTAGGTCAGTATTCAACTCAAACTTTATGAAAAGTTCTTTTGTGGTATTCCACACATTTCCTGAAAGATGACCCATGTTTGCAGAAAATTTAAGGAAAACCACTAAATATTTGTGAATAGAGCATATTGTGCTGATAGGAATACCAGAAATTCTGGGATCAACGCTGTACTTTGAGCTTTGATGTTCATTCCACCAGCTTGGATTAACATTTTAAGTAACAGTTAGAAAAGTAGTCTGATTTAACTTGGTTTCATTTTTATGCTGCCAGTGCCATCACTTGATATTGCTTATTCTTCTCTTACGTTCGAACCAGGAGCAGGAGTAGGCCACTTGGCCCCTCAAGCCTGCTCCACCACTCAAAAAAACATGGCTGATCTTATTGTAACCTCAATCCCACATCCCTGCCTACCCCAATAACCATTCACCCCGTTGTAATCAAGAATCTATCTAGATCTTCCTTAAAAATATTCAAAGACTCTGCTCCCATTGCCTTTTGAGGAAGAGAGTTCCAAAGACTCTCAACCCTCTGAGAGAAAAAAAATTCTCCTCATCTCTGTCTTAAATGAGTGACCTCTTGTTTTTAAACAGTGACCCCTGAGTTCTAGATTCTCTCACAAGAGGAAACATGCTGTCCACATCCACAATGTCAAGACCCCTCAGGACCTTAAAGGTTTCAATTAAGTCACCTCTTACTCTTCTAAATTCCAATGGGTACAAGCCTAACCTGTCCAGCCTTTCCTCATAAGACAACCCACCTACTCCTGGTATTAGTCTAGTAAACCTTCTCTGAACTGCTTGTACATCTTTCTTTAAATAAGGAGACCACTACTGTACACAACACTCCAGATGTGGTCTCACCAGTGCCCTGTATAACTGAAGCATAACATCCCTACTTTTGTAATCAATTCCCCTCTCAGTAAGTGATAACATTCTATTAGCTTTCCTAATTATCTGCTGTACCTGCATACTAACCTTTTGTGATTCATGCGCTAGCACACCTAGATCCCTCTGAATCTCAGAGCTCTGCAATCTCTCACCATTCAGATAATAAGCTTCCTTTTTATTCTTCCTGCCAAAATGAAAGATTTCACATTTGCCCTCAGTATACTCCATTCGCCAGATCTTTGCCCACTCACTTGACCTATCTATGTCACTTTGTAGTCTCCTTACATCCTCTTTACAATTTACTTTCCTACCTCTCTTCAATCTTCAGCCACCTTGACCCTAAGCTCTGGAATCTCCTCGTTAAACCCTCCACCTCTTTATCTTTCTCTCTCCCTGCCAGAGGCTTCTCAAAACCTAACTCTTTGACAAAGCTTTTGGTCACTTTCCTAATATTGTCTTGTGTGACTTTGTCTCAACTTTTGATTGATAACAATCTTTCAAGTACAGTGGGAAGTTTAACCATGTTAAATGTGCTATATAAATGAAAGTTGTTGTTCACAATTGTTTTTAGTAATCATTCCTAACTCCTTTACAGTTTTTTAGTCATTCTCTCCTAAATGAAAAAACACCATTGCAAATTAATTGAATTAAAGATGTTACAAAATGCAAATTGTTTGTCATTGCCATTTTCAGTCAGGACTAAAATTGGGAAAGATTGTGCTGTACATAATGAAATTGTGAAATTGTTTACACAGCATACAGACAAATCTCCATCTCTGAATTAAAATTAACAGAATTGAATTATTTGAAGTATCTATCCAATGGGAGGTTGAGCAGTGGCAATTGATCAATTGTAATCCTTCCATGTTCCTGTGCATATCTAGAGTTAAAAGTGAATAGAGTTCAGAATTTGGTCAATAAAAATGTACTTTCTTGCCATAAAAATGCCAAGTGACCTTTTACTCTATAAATTTTTAGAAATAAACCATTTACCATGTTAAATAAATGGAAACTGCAAATAGTTGTCAAAACAAATACTGTGACAGGTATTTTAAATATTTAAGCTGCCACAGTTCATTTGAGATGGAGGGACTCCAAAAATAACAGCAGTAAACCAGCCAGTGCACACAAATGATTAACTTGTTTATCTGATCTTTATCACGTCTGCTGGGGGAGGTTAATATTTTTGGGAGTTATCAAATCTAATGCTGAGTCTTCCTGAATTCCATTCTTTTCCCCCTCAAGCATCTTGACTGTCATCACTGTACAGTGCTATCACTGATAGAATAGACATTGGTCATAAATTTCATAATGAATCTCACAATGGTAATACAATTCCATTCTCTTTCAATGAGAGATGCTGCCCTTCTCAAGAGAAACAGCGCTGTTGTCCAATTCTCCAGACCTACTGAAAACTGGTAGAATACCTTCCACTGTGGCGTACTTAGTTGCCTAGCATGCGATCTGCACTTGCAGCCAGTGGTTTTGAGATGAACGTTATGTCTGTCACGATCCTGGAAAAATCGGAAAATGCCCTTTAGAAGCCTCAGCCACTCGGTTCAGGGAGAGGTTACTTTCAGTCAAATCTGGTTCCATTTGAAATGTATATTGTTCCTTGAAAGTAATGTTTATGTTGAATTTTTTTCTCTCCATTTCCTGACTTGTACTCGTCCTGTGTATATTTATAATTTAAACTATCATGGTTTTCTTAACATACTAGTTGTGCTCCCATGGCATTGCTCAAGGACAGATAGAAATAGTCCTTTCTTGTAAGTGTCTTTCTGTTTCTCTTCAATCTTTGTCTTTCTTTTTGGTTTCCATTCTTCTCTCTATTTGGCTTCCTCACATTGTTTCTCATTGTAATTTCTGTAACCCTTTGCTGTCGCAAATTCTTAATATCACTCCATCTCCCACGTTTTGCAAGTCTGTTCTTCTCCCTCTTTCTCATTTTCCACTTTATGCATAATAAGAGAGCAGCTAACAAGTAATGGATAAGAGAAATGTGCTTGCATCCAATAGGAAAAGATTAATTGTACACCGAGAGACTGGAAGGACGGAAGGAGCATGGGGAACAAAAGCAAAAAATGCTGGAAAAACTCAACAGGTCTGATAGCATCTGTGGAGAGAAAGACAGAGTTAGCGTTTCTCTCTCCACAGATGCTGTCAGACCTGCTGAGTTTTCCCAGCATTGTTTGTTTTTGTTTCAGACTTCCAACATCTGCAGTATTTTGGTTTTATTATAGGAGCATGGGGAATATGGACCTATTGCTACATAGGAATGGTGTGATGGAGATTAGCCTGGGAAGAAATTTGAGGTGGTGTGGGTGGGTGGGGAGGGGGGAGCGGCAGTTAAGGCTGCTAATTGGTCTCTTGAGAGATGGATTAGTCTAAATCTAAGGCTGGGATATTTACAGGCTGCAGGAGGTTGAACTGTGTAAAAGATTGGGAGAAACAGGAGCAGGCAGCAAGGCTGACACAGGATTTTCAGGAATAAGGGGAACTCAGTGACTGGAGGGAGGGAGTGAGATGAAGGCTAGGGCTGGGAATAAACAGAAAATTTGCAAAAGGCTTGGCAACTCAGATATCTTTTATTTTGCCCATCATTGATGTGGCTGTCCCTCATTTTGAGGATGATGTCTACTGAGGGTGGCAAGTTCCTATTCATGTGACTGAATAGGCCAATTCTTGGCCCACAGATCTTTGGGCACATGGGGCACGATGACCTGCAAAATAGTAGGATCCAGAATGCAAGATTTGTTTCCCTTCCTTCCTTCTCTGCTGCCACTCTGCCTCATCATTAAGACATTTGGACTCAAAGCTTGATGCAATTTGATGGATAAGTTGTTACTATTCTGAACGATTAGGTAGCAGGCTCCTCCCAGTCATTAATGTCAATGCTACCATGCTTCAAGGAGAGTCTCAGAGTGTCTTTGAAGCATTTTTTTTCCCTCCCCACCCTGGCCATTTGACAATTGACAAAACAGGGCCTGGTGTTGGAGATGCTTTTCAGCCATCTGGACACCGTGTCCAGTCCATTGTAGTTGATTTTGCAAGAGTTTTACGGAGCTAGCTTCAAGAAGGACACTAATGATTGTTTAGTCCACTAATTGAATCCAGAAAATGCAGTGGCGTCATTGCTCTCCCACTCTTTTATGTGTCGTTGATACACAGTCCACAGGAGGGTTGCGATGACAACTGCTCTGTGCTCTAGGACTTTTGTTGATTTGCAGAAGTCTTTGTTGTCAAACACTCGCTGGTGTAGTTTGTAGAAGGCTGAGCTGGCGCAGCCGATCCAGTGTTGGATCTCCTCGTCAATAGTGGCCTTTTGAGAGAAGTGCTGCCAAGTTAGGGGAAATGCTCAACATATTCCACAACCTCTCCCTCAACATGTATGCAGAGTGACCAACCATCCCAGATTTTATGGGACTGTCCCGTATTTGAGGTGGTTGTCCTGTGTTCCTTGCCGGCAGGCCGGCATGTGTCCTAGAATTTAGATCTTTGATTCTCATGCGCATGCGAATCACGTTCTGCTGCTGGTTGACCGCTCCCACAGACTGGCCAACACCCCCCTCCCACAGAACATCACCTCCCACCCCCACCACCCCACCATTCCATTCTACAGCCTGGATACACCCCGTGCCCTGGCCCCTCCCACTTGGTTTCTCATGCCAAAAGTGTCCTTTATTTTTTTCCCCTGAAAGTTGGTCACCCTGCATATATAGGAGGTAGAATATTTGGCTGACTAGGTCTAGACTGATTTGTTTTGGCACCTTTCAAGGACAGGCTGAGTCTCTTATGTGCAGAATCGAAGAGACTGAGAGTGGCTTGCAAATCTGGTTCAGGGTGGGCAACAGCACTGTTGCTAACATCCGCTAACTGTAGATCATGTATCTCTAAGGTGGTCAGTTTAGTTTTGGCAGGGAAGCAACTGAGATTAAAGAGTTTTCCATCTTCATGGTATTTAATACTTACACCAGAAGGCAGTTGATCTGTGAAGAGGTAAATAGCCGCTCTCGGGTAGATTGTAAATAGTATGGAGGTTATCACACAGCCTTGCTTGACACCAGTCCAGATTTTGAAGGTGTCTGTTTCAGATCTCCCACTCAGGCCAGTTGCAGTCATATCATCAGGAAGCAGTTGCAGGATTGTGATGAAGTTTCTTGGACATCCACATCTTTGGAGCACAGAGCCTCGTGATTCACTGAGTCAAATGCTTTGGTCAGGTCGATGAATGCAATGAAGAATTCCTGGTGGTGTTCTCAACATATTTCTTGGATTTGTCTGGCAACAGGAACCATGTCAGAGGCTCTTCTGGAAGGTCTAAAGCCACACTGTGTCTCTGGGAGGATTTCCTCAGCTACAGGAAGTAGGTGATTCAGGAGAATGAGAGTCAGGACAAGAGGGAAATACCTTGATAGTTTCCACAGTGTAATTTATCTCCTTTCTTAAAGGAACAAATAGCTGTGGAGGTCAATGCTAGGATTCTGGAAATTAAGATCTGGATGCACTATGGCAAGTTCAGTGACCACATGTGAGTGGTCAAGGTCAGTGAATGCATCTTCAAATAGCGTATCCTGTCAACTGCACCACTAGTCTCAGTACTGCTCAAATCACCACATCCCATCACTCTCCTACCAACAATCTCTATCATTCAGGACTCATACCAAACATTTTTGTGCTTCACCTCACCCTCACACACGTAGCATTGCTGTAAGCCTTACACCCAGATCTCACAGGTTGCGTACACTGCCAACTCTTGAAGGTAGTTACAATTGTGGCATTCCTGAAGCTGTGGGTGGGGGAACGCTCTTTGTCCTTCCAAATCGATAGGATGAGCAAGTGAAAGGGAGGAGGGAGCAGGAAGATCAAAAGGGTCAAACATGAGAAGAGAAATAGAAAGGAATGAAGATGAGCAAGGTTGAAGAGGCAAATGGAAATCTGGTTGGGAAGAAGGGCAGAACTGGCAGGTTGAAGAGCTGGCAGTGTGTGCAATCTGAGAGATCTGAGTGTAAGGCTTACAGCAATACTGAGTGTGTGTGAAGGGAAGGTGAAGGATATGAATGTTTGGCATGAGTCCTGATTCCTAGAGATTGTTGGTAGGTGACTGATGGGATGCGGTGATTTGAACAGTACTGAGACTAGTGATGCAATTGGTTGGATATGCTATTTGACCTTTACCACTCACATGCTGTCATTGAACTTGCCATAGTGCATCCAGGTCCTTAGTTCTAGAGTCCTGGCATTGACCTCCACAGCTATTTGTTCTCCCTGCCTTTTAACTATGTGTTTGCAGGGCCTCCTTGTCCCCTCTGGATAAAGGCCTTCTCTCTTCCTTTCCACTTCTAATGCTGTGCTGTAAAACCTTGGTGCTCGCACTCTCCTATCTTGTGCCATTCTTCACTGTTTACCAGGGCCGATTCACTTGCAGAATGACTGTTAGCTGGTGCTGGCCACAGTGCACCACCTCTTTAAGAGGTGAAGGTTAGCTTTAAGAAATGCCACAAAGTTATGATTTTGTGATCCCAGCTGTAATGCGCAGCCAATGAATGGTGTGGCTAGCACTGGTGACATGCAAAAATCATGCGAATGAACAGGTAGCATGAAGATAGTGTGCTGCCTACATTTCAAACAATGGCCGCAGGTTAATCATGCATTTTCTTTCATTTATTTGTTCGCAGGATGTGGGTGTTGCTGGCTAGGCCAGCATTTATTATCCACTCCTAATTTCACTTGAGAAGGCGGTGGTGAGCTGCTATCTTGAACCTCTGCAGTCCATGTGGTGTAGGCACACCCACAGTGCTGTTAGGGAGGGAGGTCCAGGATATTGACCCAGCAACAGTGAAGGAACGGCGTTATATTTCCAATTCAGGATGGTGAGTGGCTTGGAGGGGAACTTCCAGGTAGTGGTGTTCCCATCTATGTGCTGCCCTTGTCCACCTAGGTGGTAGAGATTGTGGATTTAGAAGGTGCTGTTGAAGGAGCCTTGGTGATTTTCTGCAGTGCATCTTGTAGATGGTACATACTGCTGCTACTGTGCATTAGTGGTGGAGGGAATGAATGTTGAAGGTGGTGGATGGGGTGCCAGCTTAGCGACCTGCTTTGTCCTGGAGGTGTCCAGTTTCTCGAGTTTTGTTGGAGCTGCACTCATCCAGGCAAGTGGAGAATATTCCATCACACTCCTGACTTGTGCCTTGTAGATGATGGTCAGGCTTTGGGGAGTCAGGACGTGAGTTACTCACTCCAGAATTCCCAGTCTCTGACCTGTTCTTGTAGTCACAATTGGCTGGTCCAATTCCGCTTCTGGTCAGTGATAATTCCCAGGATGTTGATAGTGGGGGATTCAAGGATGATAATGCCATTGAATGTCAAGGGGAGATGGTTAGATTCTCCCTGGCTGGAGATGGTCATTGTCTGGCATTTCTGCATGCAAATGTTACTTGGCACTTATTAGTCTGTGCCCGTTGTCCAGGTCTTGCTGCGTATGGACACGGACTGCTTCAGTATCTGAGCAATGGTGCTGAACACTGTGCAAACATCAGTGAACATCCATTTTTCTGACCTAATGATGGAGAAAGCTCATTGATGAAGTAGTTGAAGATGGTTGGGCCTGGAGCGTTATCCTAAGGAACTTGTGTAATAATGTCCTGGGACTGAGAAAATTGACCTCCAATAACCAAAACCATCTTCCTTTGTGCTAGGTATGATTCCAACCAGCAGAGAGTTTTCCCTCTGATTGCCATTCACTTCAGTGTTGCTAGGGCTCCTTAATGCCACACTTGGCCAAATGCTGCCTTGATGTCAAGGGCTGTTACTCTCACACCACCTCTTGAGCTCAGCTCTTTTGTTCATGTTTGGACCAAGGCTGTAATGAGGTCAGAAGCTAAGTCGCTATAGGGGAACCCAAACTGAGTGTCAGTGAGCAGGTTATTGCTGTGTGAATGCCACTTGATAGCATTGTCAATGACACCTTCTATCACTTTGCTGATGATAGAAAGTTGACAGATGGGGGCAGTAATTGTCCCGGTTGGATTTGTCCTGCTTTTTGTGGACAGAGCATACCTGGGCAATTTTCCACATTGCCAGATAGATGCCAGTATTATAGTTGTATTGGAACAGCTTGGCTGGGGGCACGGCTAGTTCTGGAGCACAAATCTTCAGTACTATTGCTGGTTCCAAATCTTTTGGATTTTGTAGTGGTTTATTAAACCAAGTGGCTTAGTAGGTCACTTCAGAGGGTATTCAAGAGCCAACCACGCTGCTGTGGCTCTGGAGTCACATTTGGGCCAGACCAGGTAAGGACGGCAGGTAAGGTCCCTCTCTAAGTGACATTAGTGTGCCAGATGAGTTTTACAAATGGTTTCATGGTCACCATCACTGAGAGTAGCTTTTAATCCCAGATTTATTAATTGAAATTGAATTAAAATTTCACCAGCTGCTGTAGAATTAATAGTTGGATTACTGATCCAGTGACATTATCACTATGCCGCCACCTCCCCTCGTATTTGGGGGCTATCCAATTTAGCTCCGCAGGTATTTAGCTAAAATAAGCTTTAAAATAAAGTATTGCTGAAAAAAAGAGACGTCTAAGCTTAGACATGTCTCTTTTTTTCAGCAATGCTCAAGTTCTGTAAAGCCAAACAACCGTAAAATAACCTTCCTCCTTGCACGAGGGGCTTTGGTTACAATTACAGGGGCTGAGGATAAATCCGCTGACAGTCTGCGACCAATAACTCTGGATTATATCGCCAAACTGACAACACCCAATCTTTATTGTGGACTGCTCAATTGTATCAATCATTTGGGTGTGTCAAGAAAGATCCATGGCTGTCTGCATTTACACCCATACGCAGAACTCTGCTCATATCTGGCAGGCTGCAGCTTTCGCACTCCCAAAACATAGGTGGGGTGTGAGGGGGTGGTTGGGGGTGGGTGCGGATGTGGTGGGGTGGGGACAGGGCAGTGGAAATTCTCTACTGCAGTTTATAAAGTTGCCAAGAAATCAAACATATCCCTTTTAATTTTGATTTGACACTTCATGGGAATTATGCCCCCCAAGGTGGTCTCACACCAGATCAGGACCAAACCCCTTGGTTACGCAGAGGCTTGCTTTTCATTGGTACAATTGTTTCAGACAGTTGTAAAACTAACAATATAACTACACTCCGAGGATTCCCCATCTCTGCTTTGCTGGGAACAATCCGTTGGATTATTTTGTTTTTATAAAATTGCATCAATGCTGAGAACATTTTATTAAGACAATTACTCAGAAAGGTATGATTATGTATCATCAAGCACTGTCCAGATGGACAGTGAGGTCACTTCTACAAAAAGGGAAGTGCTTCAGGCAGCTATTTGGCAATAAGACATTTTATTTTTAAACCACTCTGAATAAGCCTAAGGGAAATGATGTCTTATTGCTTAGAATTGGAAGCAGAACCTCTTTATGGTTTCTGTTTTGATCAAGCGAGCAAAGTGAGGATGGAATGGGCCTACCTGCTGACGATAATTCAAAGAGTGGGAATTGGGAGTTGGGAGAGGCTGGGCCCATTCTCATGTCTAAAGCAGGAATCCGTTTTAGTGATTAGTCAAATCCTTTTGAATCTACCACGGATCTGACCACTTTAACAGATACTTTTTAAGAACCAAGTGAACATCATTCTGAGAATCTTTCTTTCCGAATACATTTATCTGTTTTCTTGGGAAGAAATCTGTTTGTAATTTTTAAGAGCTTGGCCTTAGTCGGATAATATATGAGAAGTCTGATAGAATTTTTTCTCTCCTGTCTCTCTGCTCATGAAGACGTTGATGCATTAGGTTCTAAGGCTTTAGTAGATATCGTACCCCTTTTGTCTAAGTGGTCATTCTTCATGTGTAAGCCTGGATGATGATTCTCAACAGGTGTTACAAACCACAAGGGTGGGAGCATCCGAGTTTAACCAGAGCCCAAACTCTGACCCTGACCTCCACAAACACGGAAGAGGATGGTAAGTAGTGATCAGGAGTTGAAACTGACTCTTTCATCCTTCCCTGACTGAGGATGCTAAGGCCAGTTGTAGTGTCCTCATTATCCAGTCTGAGGTCAGCTATCACATCACAGGTTGGGATTCAACTTTAGTTTGCAATACTTAGCTCCTCACTAGATTAAAAAGCTGAGACATCTAAGACTGTCTATTTCAACCTCCATAACGTTGCCTGACTCCACTCTTCTGCTCATCTGCTGCTGAAGCCCTCAGCCATGCTTTTGTTATTGCTAGCCTTGACTCTTCAGCCCTCCCACATTTTACCCTCTCTAAAATTTGAGGTGATTCAAAACTCTTCCATCCATATCGTAACTTGCACCAAGTCTAGTTTGCCTGGGCCTGTTGATCTACATTGGCTCCCGGTGAAGCAGCTGCTCAATTTTAAAACCCTTATCCTTGTTTTCAAATCTATCCATGGTCTCACCCCTTCCCTATCACTGTATCTCCTCTAGTCCTACAATCCTCTGAGATATTTGAGCTCCTCCAATTCTGGCCGCTTGAGCATCCCTGATTTTAATTACTTCTCTATTGGTGACCATGCCTTCAACTACCTAGGCCCTAAGCTCTAGGATTCCACCCACCCGCCCCCCCCCCCCCCCCAACTCCCCGCCACACGAAACCTCTCTCTCTCTCTCTTTCCTCCTTTAAGATGCTCCTTAAGACATATGCCTCTGAGTAAGCAGTTAGTCACATAAGGAGATAGTGAGGCTATGTCAAATCTTATTTGACAACGCTTCAGTGAAATGCCTTTGGATGTTTTACATTGTTGAAAATGCTAAAATAAATAAAAGTCGCTGTTGTTATTTTTCCAATCACACGGATCCCACCTTTTCCTCTTGCTGGAATGACAAGCGTGAATGTGAGAGCTGGTCAGGCTATGGCTGGTGGGGAGGTGGAATTGAAATCTGTTCACTTGGTTTATGTGCAAAATGGTGACTATGGCTGGGTGGTACTTGATCTCCTTCACCTGATGATTCATAAATGGTTTAAATGTGTATTTGTGATTATGAGTTGACTGGTACAACAGAAATGCATACTCTTTAAGAAAAACACAACAGCAATATCAGTGGCTTCTTCAGGAGCTGGCAAAGTAGAACAAATACATTTGCAGTCTTCCGTTCCTAGGCTTCTCTTTGAATGTAATGAACAAGAGGTTTGTGCATTATTTTATCATTTCGATGTTCAATCACCATAATTCAACCTTTCTGTTGAATAGCAATCTGCATTACCCATCTGTTTGTTTTCTATCAAATTCTAACCTGGTTCATTGATAAGGTATAATAAATTCTTCTCAATAAAAGTATGCTTAAATTCAAAATATCAAAAGCTGGCTTTGTAGAAATAAGTGCGCACAAATTAAAACCTAGATACACAGAGCCTAGTAATTGGTAAAATTGATTAACCTTGAAAGCGCCTATGGCAGGTACAGCAGCTTTATTTACAGTCTAGATGTTTCAGTGTTAGTTTTGTTCTCCCTGTGTACCCATGGGATGAACAAAATTTCTGGCCCCAGCAACAGGACGTCTATTGGCTCGGTTACAGATTGTGAACAGGAGATGATTCTGCTGTTAAAAAGTTGTTTTTTTCCCAAATGTCAAGAAGGTATTTACAGCTGCAGTGTGTGTCAGTTTAATGTGTTTGCTTTCAGGCATTTTTTTCTCTAATAATGATGAATCTTACTTACTGAGGCACAAGCATGCCTGCGTTGATGTATTAGAGAGTGTTCATTGGAGATCAACAAGGATAATTCCAGGACTCAAGCTTGTGCGTTCTGAAGAAAGACCACAAATATGAATGTATTTTCATTAGAGAATAAATTTGTTAGCAGACACTATTTATGTTTTCAGGGGAGAATAAATATGGTCGACGTTAGCAGGTTATTTAATTTAGGCATTGTTCACAGAACTAGACGGCATAAGTAAAATATACATGCTTCAAACAGAATTATATTACAAAAATTTTTCTTTTTCAGAGACATGAAAGCATAGCAAAGACTCCTAGGTGAAGCAGTTAATGCTATGTTGACTAACACACTTTTGAAAAAGATCTCGGTGAATACCTAAAGCAAAATACTGTGGATGTTGGAAATCTGAAATAAAAACAGAAAATACTGGAAATACTCAGCTGGTCTGGTACTACCTGTGGAGAACTGATGAAAGGTTAACTTTGTTTCTCGTTCCCCAGATGGTGCCAGATCTGCTGAGTATTTCCAGCTTTCACTGTTTTCTCTCCTTATTTTTATTATTTGTGAATTCCTGGTTGAAAGTGTGATTGAGAATTAAGTATATGGTTCTTTACAGAGAGAGAAAATTGAATGATATGTGAATGCTGCTAAGACTCCAGAAATGTCATGGCCCAGGATGTATAATGTAGAAGAAAAATAACTTAAATTTATTTAGCACCTTTCATGGCCTTAGGATGATGCAAAGCGCTTCATAACAATGAAGTATTTAGTGCAGTCACATGTTGTGATGTAGAAAACACGGTAGCCAATTTGTACACTGCAAGGTCCCAAAAATAACAATTAAATAAATTATCTATTTTAATGATGGATTCTTCAAAATTTCCATTGCCTTCCAAGATTGAGAATGTGTATGTAATTTTACATTCTGGTCAGCCTTGGCTTGGTGTGTAACGCTCTTACCTTGGAATCTGAAGGCGCTGGGTTCACACCAGGGACTGCACATTATCAAAATTGACAATGTGTAATATTTATAAATCAGCTTTGAGAGTTGGCTAAGGGATAAACGTTGGCCAGGGCATTGGGCAAAATCTCCTGCTCTTCTTTGAATAGTGCTGTTGGATCCTTAACATACACCTGAGAGGGCAAATGGGACCTCGGTTTTATGTCTCATCTGAAAGGCAACACCTCCGAGGGTGCAGCACTCCCTCAGCACTAACGATGAAATGCCAGCCTTGCTTATGTTCTCAACCCTCTGGAATGGTTCCACTACCTTCAGACTCAGAGGCAAGATGGCTACCCCTGAGCAAAGGCTGACTAGAATGTATAATTGCATGTGATTTCTCAATCTTGGAAATGGGGATTTAGGGGACGGGCAGTGGTTGGTTGTAGAAACTTTGAAGAACTCTTTCTTGGGAGATTTAGTGGGTTGGTAAAATTCAGGATAGACTGGAATTATTCATAGTTTGTGTGCAGAACCAGCTTGTGGAAGAAACTGGTTTGATGAACTTTTTGCATTCTTATAAGAATGTCAACACAGGCAGTAATGTGATTGTAGGTACAAAATCAACTGAATACCGCTAACATCAAGATTTATCACTGGCCCTCTATCTAGCTCTACCTGTCCCACCACTCCGCCCCTTAAACCAGCTTATATTTCACCTCTTTTCTATTTTTCCTTAGTTCTGATGAAGAGTCATTTGGACTCGAAACGTTAACTGTGTTCCTCTCCGCAGATGCTGTCAGACCTGCTGAGTTTTTCCAGGTATTTTTGCTTTTGTTCAAGATTTATCTTGCCTTTCCCATTCCTCATTTAATTGATTCTCTCTTGGCTCCTACCTTGCATGACTCCTTATTAACGCTAGATAAGAATATAGTACAAGTCAGCTATTGATGATTTTGGCTTGGTAACCTGGTGGAGAAACATATTGGTCCATTAACATACTGTGCCACAGAATGCAGAGGCAAGACTTCTTACCTCTCCTCCTTTCCCCAAATAATTCTGCATTTGATGAGTTTTTTTGTCTTTGCCAGAACTATTGCCAATTGAGTGAGGTGTTTCCTCCAGAAAGGAAAGAGGAAAAACCTGCGGGCAAATAACACTACTTTTGCAGAATTTCTGGCAGCAGGTTCAAAAGAAACCTTGAGGAAATGGCCACTCACTCTTTAGCTGGATGTTATTATCTGGGTGTGAGAATCATGTGTAAGACATTGGTTTGAAAGTGATGCAATTCACATGGACCAGAACATCACAGCTGGGAATTTTCTCAAGCAACAAGTGCTCAAAGAGTAACCATACTGACCCGCATGCCATGTGATCATTACAATGGAATCCCCATCATCCAATTATCTGCCTTCATGATTAGCTACTTAGAAGCTTTGTGGGGCATTGTGCAAATTATAACCTCACTGCTTAGACTGCTAATGTTTCTTTTAGTATTTGCATTTCATCATCTTGTGTCTTGGTGGATTTTCTTTATGGTATTTTAGATTTTTTGAAAGAGGTTGAGGGGGCTAGGAGCAGTGAACCATTCTTTTCAATGAACTCCCTGTGTTGCTCTCACTTGGTCAGATGTCGTTGTGACCAAATAACTTGCTCGTTTTGTCATTGCCCTCGTGTGACATTCCTTGACTTTAGTGCATGGCAGAATGAACACTTCACCAGACTGTGACTTAGGCTTTAACTGCCAAATAAATTTATTTAACGGTAAAATAATACTTAATTATCGCAAGACATTGTGGATTTCAGAAACTATAACGCATTCTTACATGACAGTTCAACTTAAGATGGATTTTCCAATTTGAACCAGAGAGGTTGAGAAATACATTCCATAAAATGATCATGATCAGACAAATTTAAATAACTATCAGTTCTGAGTGAATGCGGTTTTCAGGCTGTGTATATGGTCAATGATTGGTTTCACATAATATTACTATGAAGGACTGAAGTGACACTTTCTATTACTTATACTTTATCAAGTTTTGTTTTATTTATTCATTCACGGGATGTGGGCGTCGCTGGCTGGGCTAGCATATATTGCCCAATCCTAATTTTCCTTGAGAATGTGGTAGTGAGCTGCTTTCTTGAACTGCTGCAATCAATGTGGTGTAGGTGCAGCCACAGTGCTGTTAAGAAGGGAGTTCCAGGATTTTGACTCAGCGACAGTGAAGGAACGGCGACATATTTCAAAGTCAGGTTAGTGTGTGACTTGGAGGGGAACTTGCAGGTGGTGGTGTTTCCATCCACTTACAGCACTTGTCCTTCTAGATGGTAGGGGTCGTGGGTTTGGAAGGTGCTATTGAAGCAGCCTTGGTGAGTTACTGTAATGCACCTTGTAGAAGATACACACCCCTGCTACTGTGCATTGGTGATGGAGGGAATGAATGTTTAAGGTGGTGGATGGGGTGCCAATCAAGTGGGCTGCTTTGTCCTGCATGACGTTCAGCTTCTTGAGTGTTGTTGGAGCTGCACTCATCCAGGCAAGTGGAGAGTATTCCAACACACTCCTGACTTGTGCCTTGTAGATGGTGGATAGGCTTTGGGGAGTCAGGAGGTGAGTTACTCACTGCAGACTTCCCAAACTCTGACCTGCCCCTGTAGCCACGGTGTTTATGTGGCTGATCCAGTTCAGTTTTTGGGAATTGTTCCATTAGGTTGGAAAATTGCCAATGTCACTTCCATTATTTAGGAAGGGTAGGAGAGAAAAACCAGGTAACTACAGGTTACAAATTAAGGTTATGTCTGGGGATGCTACTAGTATCTGTCATTAAGGATAGAGTTACTGGGCACTTTAGCAAATATGAACTGATCAGAGAGAGACAGCACGATGTGGTTCAGTGTCAAATAAAGGTAATTCATGTCTGATGATTCTAGTTGAATTTTTTGAAGAGATCTTTAATAACAAAGATAAACATACTTTTTATGTATGCTACTATTATGTGGATTTCCTGAGGTCTGTCCATAGTGGATACTAGGTAACTGGCTATGGAGGATATATGGAGAACAGAGAAGGGGGTTGGGGATATGGAGTGGGCATGGGGGATATAGGGGCCATGGGACATGAGGGGGCATGGAGTAGACATGGAGTCATGAGGGTGTGAGGGGGCATGGGGGATATGAGGGGGTATGGAGTAGACATGGAGTCATGAGGGTGTGAGGGGGCATGGGGGATATGAGGGGGTATGGTATCTTGGGAATATGGGGCCCATTGGAGGATATGAGGAGGCATGAGGGTATGAGGGGGCACTGGGGCAAAGAACATGTCATTCAGCTCAACAGGTGCATGCTGCTTTTAATGCTCCACATAAGCCTCTTCCATCTCTTTAACTAGCCCAATCAACATATCCTTTTGTTCCTTTCTTCCTCATGTGTTTTGCTTTAGCACTCTTTTATCTGCTTCTCTGTTAGTTGCTTCAACTGCTGCTTGTGATAGCAAGTTGCCCATTCCAGCCACTCTGTAAGTGAAGAAGTTTATCCATTTTGCTTTTTTTTAAAGTGACCTTATTAACCTGCAATGTTTGCTTACTTGAAGTGATTTGTGTGTCTGTACCCCCAGATGCCTCTATTCCTCGACACTATTTAGACATTTATTTTCCAAGGAGTATGTTGCCTCCTTGTTCTTTCTACCAGAATATACCATCTCACACTTACCAACATTGAGGTTCATTTGTTAATTAAATGTCTGTCCTGTAAGCTTATTAATGTCTAAGGTGCATAGTTTGTTATCTTTTTAAAAATTGGGGGAAATAGAAAAAAGATTTATCTTCTGAATCTTTCATTATGCACCTTATCTGAGAGGTTTTGACAGTGTCATCAGCTCAGATGGTGTTTTTCATTTTCCACATTAATCTCTCTTGTCTTGGACAACATACAATTTCCCATCAAAAATTATCATTTAAAAATGTGCAAGTTTTTCAGTCCATTATTAAACATTAATGTATGTTGACATTATCTTAGATTAAAATCTGTGCAGAGGTGTGATTGAAGATTATTCAACTAGAAGGAAGTTGTTATTGGGATTGGATTCTAGGTGATTATTAAATGCTGCCAATGTAATACAGTAAAGACGCTCTGAGTAATGCTTCAAGCCTCAATGCTGGCATGTAGTTAATTGATTAAAAAACATAGCATTTCTGTGCTTCACTACTATGTTGCATCAAAAATGAAAGAAATGGTGTCAGTGAATGGATTTCTTTCATATATAAGGATCTATAATTGGGGACCAAAAATGCCATCAGAGTTTCATTGATAGGCAGGAATGAACAGAACCAAAATACTAATTACCAGGATCTCAAGTTTGGCACTCTTCCAATTTATGTAAGTGGTGCAAATATATTGTCAAATTTATCACCCATCTCCTCCAGTATCACAGGAACGTGGAAGTTCATAACTTCAACAAATCTTCTCTCCATTTTATAATCTCCAATGTTTTAGCATCTTGCCTTCCTCTAATTTGGCTTCTTTTCACAATTTCTGAACAGCAAAAAAAAAGTGCATATTTAGGGACAGAAGGAAATTGTGTGCCTCAGAAGCATTGAAAGTTATAAGTCGGACATGGAAGTCTGAATATAAATTGAATTGATAGATATTGAGGAACATTATATACAGTGAAGTATAATAGTTATATGCTTGTATGACTTTTGAATTAAAAATGAAATTGTGTTATTGCTGTGTCATGCGTGGCAGCTGCAATAGTGTCCCAGAATCCTGAGAGGTAGTTCTCATGATGGTGCTTCGTTTGGTTCTGTTTTATGGTGCTTGGATAGGTTTGCTTTAGGTTGTACTAGTCTTTTTATGTGGCAGCTGTGTAGCTGAAGTGATTTTTTATTTGTATATGCTTGCACTCCAGATTGCTTAGGGGCATGCATGGCAAGGGAGTTTCCATGGTTACCAGCAGTGTTTTCCAACAGCGAGAGCAAGTGCAAGACTGCTTGGTATGTGGGAAGATAGTTCTGCCTGGGTTTTTTTTCAACTAAATTGTACAAATTTGCAGCTATCAGGTGCCCCAATTGTTACTTGGGGATCTTCTGTTTGGCTCTAATGAAAGACATAGTACAAGTCCACTGCATATGCTTGCCAGTATTTTACAGTCATTAGCCCACATGCACCTACCTTACATTTAAACAATGGCTTGAGTTTTAATGAGCGTAAAGCAAATTTGTTCAGAACCATACAAAGAGTAAAATGGTGCCAAAACATTCTCTGCTGTTACGCATCCTAGCTGATTCCTGCCATCATGAATAGTAACTCTTCAACGCACTGAGATACCAGCTTATATTTCAGCTCTTTCCTGGACTCGAACTCAAGTTCTGTCGAAGGGTCATGAGGACTCGAAACGTCAACTCTTTTCTTCTCCGCCGATGCTGCCAGACCTGCTGAGTTTTTCCAGGTAATTCTGTTTTTGTTACCTATGCGGTAATGTATATTGACAAATGAAACTATGAAAGAAGGAAAGACACTAAATCATACATAAATAATAATACATGTGTAACAGTGCGAACTAACTTGTGTCCATCTTGTGAACTGAAGGCATTTTCCCTCTTCTGATAAACCATATTCTCATTCTCATCAGATACTATCTATATATTCTCTCTGTTACAGTATCTCCATCTAGATGCTTCCCCCTCAAAAAATGTGACATATCCTTTAAGAAAACCTTTGACTGTTCTCTTGATTGATTTCCTCAGTGCAATCAGAATAGTGAAAAAAAAAATATCAACTCTGATTCCTAGCTACTAGTTGCTTTCCAGTGACTGTGGTTGGAAAGTGCATGTGAGCAAACGTTAGGTGACAGAATTGGGCTTGGTTATAATGTGCCCTATTTCAAATATCGCATTAAAACTCTCAACCAAGGCAGGTACACAAAGAATGGTCACTTGGAAGAGTTGCTGAAGGATAACTGGCAGCGCATAACCCTACTTCAGCAATAGTCAGCTCCATCAGCAAATATGAAAGACTATAAAAGAGGACATGAACGGCAAGGTAGAAGTATCTGTTCCCCGTCCTCAGGTGTTCTTTATGATATAATGTGCAGAAAGAATGCTAGCAGAATAACTTAAAAATGCTTGTCAGCGCCCAATAGGATGCATACGCAACAATAAACTGTCTGCAGATGCTCATATATTTTGAAGTCCAAATCTGTCCGGATTAGTTTGATTACTAAAGTTGCAATAAAGCCAATTTGGCACCAGTTAGACTTGGAAGCTGTTTCAAACCTTGTTTGCAAACAGATAATGGACCAGAAACATCTGCCAATTTTTTTCCTTCAAGCCTGCCACAGTGCATATTCATATTCCATCTCTTGGAAGTGAAGTAGTATTCTCATTCTTAGTACATCCAAACAATTGTGAACATGCTGCTCGGGTTGGTAAATATTCAGTAAGACCCACATTGGGGTCCTCTCAAAAGGATTTTCTGTTAATTGCTCTGTTACCAATATCTTGTGCTGTTCTGTTCCATATAATCAGAATCTCTTAAGTATTTTTTAAAAAGTTGCATGTCTGTCCACACACTGCATGCTGTACTAAATATATTCACGCCCTTACTCTAACAGCAGGTATACATGGGATGAGCTCTTGATGAAATATGTGTTTAAGGATTTGAGTGTGATAATTATACTTAGAAATAACAGCAGCTTTGGTAAGGTCTGCCTTCTCATTATCTCCCATCTGCATGTGGTTTTAATTAATTTGTCATTGGCTGGCATTTTATCGCACCCAGTTCTCAGGAACCCATGCCCTACTCCAAATAATATAATTTCTATGTGATCACGATCTGCTTCAGAATGCTTCTTACAAGATCGAGCCAGTGACAGTAAACTCTTGTGGTGTAGCATCGTTTGTTATAATCTAGCATGTGCAGCTTTGAGAGGGAGAAAAGAAGCACATCAAGCTACAGGTTTGGTCAACTTATTATTTGCTAGTTTATAAACACATGCTGACTAAATGATGATAAAAATGGCAAAGGTACAAACTGTGACTTCTTTCTAAAAATGTTTGCCAAATGTCTTCTCGTAACATTAAACATCAGAACAATTTCCACTGTTCTGCACCATAACTACTTCCGTGAGGTGGCATGTTTGGAATTTCTCCAGGTTATGGTGAAACTATAATCTTGAAGTTCCATGACGTTGTGCAGTTTTGTGGAGATGAAGATAATGAGCCATTATTAATATTATTTAAGCCTCGTTGAGCTTTTAACTGATGTCGCAATGTTCTTGTTCACCAACCTCCAATCAGATAGGAAACTTTTAACAGCCCAGGTATGAAAACTTTCTGTGATCCAGCGGAATAGAATATATAGCTGGATTTGTGGAGGATTAATGCTTTTTATCCCCCATCCTGAAGACATTGACTCATTGTTGAGTTATGCATCTAGGGTATCGGTTGTCCTCTGGAACCTTATGTAAGTAATTATTATCAATGCTTGAGTCGGATGGTGAATGTTGGCCGATTATTTGACCTCAAGGAATATGACACATGAGTTTCAATCATGTTCCCACCCAATTTCCACACAAGTATACTGTCAGGAGAGGATCACTGGTTATCTGGCTGATTTTCCTCTCCCTAACTCAGGATCTACAGCCAATTGTTACATCCCCATTGGCCCCTAACTGTCATCGCTTCACTCATCCTGAGTTACTGATCTGTTTGGCTCAATTGTTCACTTCCTTACTGCTTAGCCATTGAGGGAAGCTCAAAAGCGCCTTTGTGAGTCAGCATTTAATAACAGTAATGGGTTTCAGGGGACTTTTTGTCCCCCCGAGTCAATTTTCATTTTAATTGCAGGGCTGAAAGTGGACAGCAGTGGTGCGTCTGCCCGTTCCGCACATCTCACGCTTTTGTTTTCCACCCAACTGTAAAGGTGGAAACAGGTCTGTTCTACATTTTACTTCAGCACATCCCAAAAGGATTAGAAACCCCACTGCAGCTCAGTGTTAGTCATGTATGTGGTCCAATTTTAACCCAGCCTGCCCAGTGAAAGAGGGTGAGTGGGCACTTAAAATGGCCACAGTGACAATAATTCTTCCCCCCCTTCCCCCCCTCCCCCCTCCCCTCCTGCGGGGGCTACAATTTAAACCAACCTCCAATCAGATAGGACACAATTGAGAGGAGAGCAGAGCAAGACACCTGCTGGAACGTCATCACGATCCAATTATGTCATTGGGAGCTGACTGCAATTTTAACCTGAGGTCTGTGTGGGAAACTGGCTGCGCCTTCAGTCTCAGAACAATAATCCGTTTTTAAAAACAATCCTCTTTTTCCTTGTGGGCAAGGGGGTGAAGGAGTGCTCCTCTGGGCTCCACAGGGAAACCTTGGGACTTCCTTGCCCCGGGCTTCTCCACCCCCTTATCATCGTTAACCTGGGTTCCTGCTGTCTTCAACCTCCACCTAGGGATTCCTTCTGGCCTTGGGAGGGAGACTGACCAGTTGAGACCTGGAATTTAAAATCTCCTGGGCCTCTCATTATAAAGTGCCACACAACTTATAATGGTATTTAAAATTCGATCTGCAGTATTAAACACACTCGGAATACTGATTCCAACCTTGTTGGCAATTGATTGTCTCCATCTGTAACTGATTCTTTCAACTAAAAAGTTTAAGATCACAGAAAGTCACCTTTCTAGTTCATTGTCGCATTATATAGCATCCATGAACAGTTTGAAACATGGGATACTTTTAAGAAATGTAAACTTAATGTGATGCCTAATCATGCCTCTCAGAAACACCTCAAAGTGCCATACATACAGTGATTTCTTTGAAGTGTAATGACAGCTGTAATACAGAGCACTGTGCTTAAAAGAATCTAAGGCTGTGATAGCCTACACTGCGTTATTTCTGAAAAACAGAACCTGTTGCATTGATTTGTGCTTTGATATATTTCGTGCTTGAAAAAGAAACCTGGCAATCTAAAACTTGTTCATTTTCAGTAGACCTAGAGAAGCAATATTTCACAAAATGAGAGCATTGAGTGATGACCTGCTGGGGGGCCTTGGCTTTGCTGGTGTTTTGACATCACAGTTTGACGTACTTTCGCATTCGTTCTTTCTGCCAGCTCTTAAACCCTGTTTGACCAGTATCGGAACAGTTATTTATGGCTGTATGTCTGCCACACAAAACTGCCCACAATTTGACTCAAGCTCAGAGAGAGAGAGAGAGAGGAAATATAAGAATTGGAACTGGCACACTGACAGAGTAGGGAATGTTTTTTGTGAGGTTTGGTTTAAAGTACATGGTTAAGACTGAATAGAGAAAGCTTTTTCTGCATTTGGCTGTGCCATACTTAAAAGTAATGATGCTTGATGTTGCCATTGGATGTCCTGAAAGGTTACATCATTCATCCTCCAGTAATAAAATCCCTTTGTTTGACAATCAGATAAAACACTAAATTCCAATCATAGGATGATATTTTTGAAATATTTCAATTTAACCCTCTGCTAGCACACTAACTTCACTCATTAGTTTATTTCTTCTTGGAAATTCAGACATCCTTTCACATGCCTGCTACCAGCCACCAGCACCCCCCACCCCACCACAACCAGCTTCCATCCTTCTATTACCTCTCAATTTATAGGTTAAGAAACCCAAGGAAAGGGTGAAGGGCCATATCACAGCACACTGACAAGGTTGAAAATGTGGAGGAGGAAGAGGTAAATCAAAAAGTGCTTCTTTTTAGATTTGCAAAGATCCATTGGCCACAGTTTGTAAGCCCTGGGAATCCAGCCCCTTGGCTTGTCCTCCAGCAGTCCATACAGTTCCATTTGTCAGTTATATTTCTTCTGTTGCGCAATCAAACCTGTTTGAATTTGGTGATTTATTCGTACTATCACTTCCTCCTTTGCAGACTCCAGTTTATTGCAGCACAGAATTGGTTATTCAGGCCATCAAATTTCTGCCAGTAATAAAAACACAAACCTGTTTGAAATGCTTAGCTGGTCAGGCAGCATCTGTGGAGAGGGAAGTAGGGGTACTGGGTAGAATTGTCAATCCCTGTTGAAGGAGGGGATGGAGGCAGGAACGTCGGAGAGTCATGTGCCATGTTCTTGCCCCTGGGGCATTTTCATTCCGGGGAGGAGAGGGGTCTGACAGCTTGTGGGCTTCTCACGGAACCAGAAACAGGATCAGCGGATGGCAGCAGTCTCTTGGCAGCAGACTGGGGGATGGTGGCGGACACCACTCCATCCTACCAGGGACAGTTCCCCCCGCCACCTGCCATGGCTGTCAGGCCACAGCTGTTGCCACCAGCTGTTCACTGGAGGGGTTTCCCCTCGCAGTGACAGCCATGCAGCTGTAGCCTTTTTCAATCGAACGTTCTTTACTTTCTTTGGGAGGCCGCCTCCATTTTTGGTGCCCTCACATCTGAGACTTCAGACGAGTGGGGCTGCTCATGTGTCAGGAGGACTTCCTATTGGCCCTCCAGCCTTGGGAGTCCAAATGCTGTCCTTAATTGACCGTGAGTGACTAATTGGCCATCCCTACAAAAATTTTATCACCCTGACGCAAAGTCGTGACCTAGAAATTCACCCAACGTTGTGATGCCAAAACCAAAACAAAAGTCCAGTCCAACATTTCAGGTGACTTTTCATCAGAAAGTCTTTGCCAGTGTTTTCTCCTACTTGACCCATCAGTTTTTAAAAATTCATTCATGGAATGTGGGCTTCGCTGGCTGGCCAGCATTTATTGCCCTTCCCTAGTTTCCCTTGAGAAGGTGGTGGTGAACTGCCTTCTTGAACCACTGCAGTCCATGTAATGTAAGTACACCCAACAGTGCTGTTAGGAAGAGAGTTCCAGGATTTTGACCCAGCAACAGTGAAGGAACGGCGATATATTTCCAAGTCAGGGTGGTGAGTGGCTTGGAGGGGAACTTCCAGGCTGTGGTGTTCCCATGTATCTGCTGCCCTTGTCCTTCTAGATGATAGTGGTTGTGGATTTGGAAGGTGCTGTCTAAGGAGCTTTGGTGAATTCCTGCAGTGCATTTTGTAGATGGTATACACTGCTGCCACTGTGTATCAGTGATGGAGGAAGTGAAGGTTTGTGGATGTGGTGCCAATCAAGCGGGCTGCTTTGTCTTGGACGGTGTCCAGCTTCTTGAGCGTTGTTGGAGCTGCACTCATCCAGCCAAGTGGACAGTATTCCATCACACTCCTGACTTGGGCCTTGTCGATGTTGGACAGGCTTTGGGAAGTCAGAATGTCTTCTGTTTGCTTTCTGTTTCCATTCTCCTATTTGCTTCCCATACCCTTTAATGTTCCTCTTTTACAAATAACTAAAGGATTTCTTTCTTTAATAAATTGGACTCTGAAGTAAATCCTAAATATAAAAAAAACAACCAGAAATTGAGAAATGTAGATGCAACACTTCAATGCAATAACTACTTCTGTGAAACCTGAAAAGCCTAAAGAAGGTGTAACATTTAGAAAGGAAGGAATTAAACTTATACCATTCAAGTAGGTACAGATAGTAAATCCATGATTTATCAGAGAAGGTAGAAGGGACAGTGAATGAAAACAAATTAAGTCAAAAAGAAGAGTTAACCACAGATAATGAGGATCCAAAACTTAACATACAATTTCAGTTTCTTACCATTGAAGAATTTCATAACTGTGCTGAGAGTACTTGGGGTAGATTTAAAACTATGAATGCAGGAAATGGCTGCAAGCTGCCATATAAAATCTGGAACTCAACTGTCAGGAAGAACTTTGCAGTCCATTCCAGAGGCCACTCCCTAAATCACAACCCTGGTCAAGAAGTTAGTCAGAATAAAGCTAAAACAACACATTGGCTGAATCCCTTACAAGTGCCTTGTTGAGTGTGCCATTACAAAAAATCGACAAAATCACTGTAAGGATAGTTTTGTTTCCTTTCATTTTCCTTTTCGTTCCACTTTTAATTATGTTTACTTTCTTTAGTTGGTAGTTAAATAGTATGACGTAGTGTTCAGAGCAGATGAGAACTTGAACTTTAATAGGCCAGATTGATGCACTCTCCACCATTAGGTTTCCTTCTGATATTGGTACCAATGTATTTAAGTGATTTGTTAAACTTTGTTAGGAATTAGGTCAGGCATCTGGATCTGAGAGCCACTTTTAATGCTGAGAAAGTCAGGCCTGGGACCTGAGTCAGTGCACAATACCCCTATCAAATGTCCTTGTTTTACTTCAGTTTGTATTTAGTCACAGTGTTTAATGTGGTTTTACTTTGAACAAAGTTACACTGCTCTTTTGGATTATAGTGCCAGTTGTTTCTGAGATTCTATTTGTTTTATGTAAGGTTCATGCAGTGTGATGATGTTTAGCTTTAGTGGCCCAAGAGGCAAAAAGTTTACAGACCCCAGCTGTAGATTGTAGAAGGACTGGACGACTCAGGGTATAAGGGGTTCCACAGTTTTGAAGCTATGGGAAAGGAGGAGTTCGGAAAGTGACCACTGTTCATGAATAAGTTTATTTACCTCTGCTGCCCCATCATAATCCAGGCTCGACAGAGGCGCATTTACATTATGTCCTCAGTTTTGATTTTCAATTGCCCTCTTCTTCATCTTAAAACAGATTTTTATTCCGCATATGTGCCAGCTTTCTTGTTATTCCAAAAACAACATAAATGAAATAGTTTCCAATGGTGTACTCTTTTAGGGAGATAAAATGACAACATTCTTTGGAGTTCAGATACATTTTAAATGTTCTTTTAATCTATGGCAATTCCTTCAGTAATGCCTTTAATATTGGATGGATAGCTGCCCAATCACAGATGGCAACTGTGGCATCTAGTCTAAAACTGAGATGTATAGAGCAAGATTTGAGTTTTAGGTTCAAATCCCAGTTGTAATAAGATACCTTATCTCAGCAGTATGGATTCCATATTTGGCCTTAGGACCACTGGGCTAGGTAAGGAAATATCAGAAGACGTTCCCGCTGCTGATCACTCCTTGGTGAGTCCTGTAGGAAAGCATCAGGTGTAAAAGGATTTGGCTTGGCTGCGAGATGTCCCCTCCTGGTTGAACAATAAGCCAATACTTATCGTTACTGGCTTGCAATGGCCTCTCAACCAAGGTGCCAACAACAACATGCATTTATAAAACACCATTAATGTATGGAAACACCTCAGGGAGTTTCATAGAGGTCTATAGGAAAAAAGGACATGGAGTCAAAGAAGAAAAGACTAGGAGGGGTGACCAAAAGCTTAATCATAGAGATTGGTTTTATTGAGGGTTTGAAGGACATACGAACAAGGAGCAGGAGTGGATCATTCACCCCCTCAAGCTTGCTCCGGCATTTAATAAGATCATGGCTGATCTGATAGGAAATTCAAATCTGCACCCCATCTGCCCCATCACCCACTTGCTTATCAAGAATCTATCCACCTTTGCCTTAATCATATTCAAAGACTCTGCTTCCATCACCTTTTCAGGAAGAGAGTTCCAAAGACTCACGACCCTCAGAGTAAAAATTTCACCTCATCTCCATTTTAAATGGGCGACCTCTTATTTTTAAATAGTGACCCCTAATTCTAGATTCTCCCACAAGAGGAAACATCCTCTCCACATCCACCCTGTCAAGACCCCTCAGGATCTTATATGTTTCAATCAAATTGCTTCTTACTCTTCTAAACGTCAACGAATACAAGCCTAACCTGTGCAACCTTTACTCATAAGACAAACCTACCCATTCCAGGTATTAGTCTGGTAAACCTTCTCTGAACTGCTCCCAGTGCATTTACATCCTTCCTTAAATAAGGTGACCAATACTGTACATAGTACTCCAGATGTGGTCTCACTAGTGCTCTGTATAACTGAAGCATAACCTCCCTACTTTTGTATTCAATTTCTCTTGCAATAAATGATAACATTTTATTAGCTTTCTTAATTACTTGCTCTACCTGCGTACTTGCCACTTGTGATTCATGCACCAAGACACCCAGATCCCTCAGCATCTCAAAGCTCTGCAATCTCTCACCATTTAGACAATATGCTTTTCTTTTATTCTACCTGCCAAAATGAATGATTACATATTTTCCCACATCATACTTCATTTGCCAGATCTTTGCCCACTCACTTAAACTATCTATATCTTTTTGCAGCCTCCTTATGTCCTCTTCACAACTTACTTTCCTGCCTATCTTTTTGTCAACAGCATATTTGGCAACCATCCCATCCATCCCTTCATCCAAGTCTTTTATATAAATTGTAAACAGTTGAGGCCCCAGCACTGATCCCTGTGGCACACCACTTGTTACATCTTGCCAACCTGAAAAGGACCCAATTATGCCTACTCTCTGGCTGGCTAATAGGAAACAATCTTTTATACATGCCAATATGTTACCCCCTACACCAGGAGCTTTTATTTTCTGCAGAAACCTTTGATGTGGCACTTTATCAAATGCCTTCTGGAAATCTAAATACAGTACATTCACTGGTTCCCCTTTATCCACAGCACATATTACTTCCTCAAAGAACGCCAGTAAGTTTGTTAAACATGATATCTCTTGAATAGAGGAGATTAGGGAGCAAATCCCAAAGCATTGGGCTTAGGTACCATTGGTAGTATGAAGGGAGAGAGAATTAATTCTATGAAACTTGGGGTATGGGAATAAATAAGACAGCTTTTTCAAAGAGTCAGCACAGACATGACAGAGTGAATGGCCTCTTTCTGTGCTGTAACGTGCTATGATTTTATGAGTCTGTCAATAGGAGTTTAGAATTGGGGGAGTTCAAGGTGCATGACTCGATGATGTGTTAGTGATAGGAACATAGGAACAGGAGTAGGCCATTTGGCCCATCTGCTGCACCATTCAATTAGACCATGGCTGATCATCTACCTCTATGTTATTTTTCCCCACTATCTCCATATCCCTTGATGTCATTGGTATCCAGAAATCTATTGATTTCTATCTTGAATATGCTCAATGATTGAGCTTCCACTGCCATCTGGGGTAGAGAATTCTAAAGATTCACCAGCCTCTAAGTGAGGAAATTCCTCATCGACTCAGTTTTAAATGACCTGCCCCATATTCTGAGACTGTGTCCCGTGGTTCTAGACTCAACAGTAAATTTCAATGAGATCACCTTTCATTCTTTGAAACCCTAGAGAACACAGGCTCAGATTCCTCAAGCCTTCCTCATGAAACAATCTCATCATCTCTGGGACTAATCTGGTGACCCTACGTTGCACTCCCTCTATGGCAAGTACATCCTTCCGTAGATAAGGAGACCAAAACTATACACATTACTCCAGGTACAGTCTCACCAAGGTTCTGTAAGGATAGAGGAAAGGGCAATGCCACAGATAAATTTAATCACAAGGATAAGGATTTTAAATTGGAGGCATGGGGAACCGGGCAACAGTGGAGGTCAGCCAAGATAGGAGTGATAGTGAGTAGGATTTGGCACATGTTGGGGACCAAGCAGAAAAGTTTTCAATGAGTTGAAGCTTATGGAGGGTTCAAGGTGAGAGGATGGCTTCACCGTCTGGTCTAGGAAGAGGCTGAGCTAGAGGCAGCTGTGCGCTATGTTACCAGGCTAAGTGTTCTTTGCCATGTGAGAATATGATGGAGTTGGAAAGTTAATTGTGCCATGAAAAAGGGGCCAAGATTGCAACAAGCCTGGTGGAGACTGAGTCAGTGGCCCATGAGGGGAATGAACTTTGTGACAAGGATATTAAATTTTCTCAGTGTTTATCAGAATGAGAACATCTGAGACAGAATATTGAGCATGAAGTTTTCTGATGCAGAGGCTTAAGAGAGGCAGTGGAGAGGTAGGCCTGGCTGTCTAAAGTAATTCTATCCCCTGGATGAAGTCACTGAAGTATAGCATGTAGGTGAGGTAAAAGAGGAGAAAGGAATAGAATCTTGGAGATTCCAAATGCAAGTGCGTAGAGTGGGAAGAGAAGCCATTGCTAAAGATGCTCTGGCTGTGACTCGATAGGAAAGCATGGAAACAAAGGAGAGTAGGCACATCGAGCTGGACAAGACAGGAGAGACCTTGGATGAGGTGGTGTAATTGTTCTTTCAAACATTGAGGGAAATGAAGGGGAAAATGAATCACAGGCCAGGATTTTTGCAAAGACAGAAGGGCTACATGCATTAGTCCGAATGGTGCTGGAGCCCCAATTTGGAAGTCCCGCCCCTGAAACCAGTACCCACCATTTCTGCTGGGGGGGAGAATGTGAGTAGGGATGTATTTCACACATCCCTGGGTCATGGAAGCAGTGGTACATATAAAAATGCCTTCAATTAGAAGCAATTTTCATCATGGAAGTTTCTGAAACACAACTTTTAGAACTTGTGAATTTGAGGAAAAGGCCTAAAGCTGCTGAAGTTATTTGGAGAGATGAGGTACCTTTTTGGAGAGGTACAGGTACCTTTTTGGGAATGTTAAGAGTAAACATGAATGTGCATAAAAAGTGGATACGGTCTGTAGAACTGCCAAGCTGTCACATCATTCAAATACAGCTGCTCTTTAAATTTTGGGGAAAAAAATGGCCTGCATTTGAGAAAAAAAATCAACGTTTGCAATTTCAATAGATTTTTGTTGATCTGACCCTGAGGGTTATCATTGTGGCATTAGTGCTGCTTGACTGCTTCTACAACCTGTCATTTATTACAGTGGGAGACCTGTAGGTTCACAGTTTGATTGACAACTCCAAGCTCCAAAGGAATTAGCTGTCCTTGATGTGAGTCTCTGAATACAAATGTTTGTCTCTATAAAGGGTTTAGGTACTTGAAGATATTTAAATGTAATGAATGGGCTTTTATCGATGAGTGTGTTTTTTACATACAGTGAAATCTGTAATAGATACTTAGAACTTTATTTTAGTTCATCTCAGTATGGCTCCTGAGGTCTGTCCATGATGGATATTGGATGAATTGGCATGGAGCATGTGGAGTCAAAGAGTGGTGGGTAGGGGGTGCAAGAAATGGTATGAGTTAGCACTAAGTTGGCATAGAGGCTATAAAGGGCCTTGGGGATGAGTTGGAGGTCATAGGTTGGCATGGAAGGCTTGAGGAGCCAAGGGGGTGGGTTGGGGCATAAGGTTGCCTGAAGTGGCATGGATGGGGCATGGTAATGTGTGTGTGGGGGGGTGGGGATGTGGGGGGGTGGTGTCAGGGGTGAGGGCTTCTGTTTTTGTTTGACTGTTTTTATTACAACTGGGGTAAAGTCCCAGACCAGCAAGGCTGGCCTTTCAACCAACCCACCTTGGCACTCAGGAGCCCTTCTGGCTGCCTCCACACTGTTTCCAGGGGTGCTGGGCCTGACTCCAGTTAGCATCCATCGCTAGCCCCCCCATATTGGAACGAACATCCGAACATTCAGGGCAGTTTTTCCCCATTTGGGTTTGGGGAGTCAGGAATTTTCCCGGATCTATGCACCTGAACTGGGAGCGAAAATTCAGCCTACAGTCACAAACAATGTCATTGTTGCATCAGAGTCAGATCATTAAAACAGCATGAAAATACTAAAGATGGACAGTGTCTTTGGGACCATCCCCATCACGAGTCAAAGCTGGATGAGGAGAGGAAAATATTGGAGAGAGGAATTTGTTTAAAAACAAAAGTTTAGCATTAACACAGCTTGCATTTTCCTCTATCACCTGGGTGATGATATGGCTTGAATTTGACCTTATTCCACGTGGCCTTGTATTGGGGGATAAATCTTCAGGAAATAAAACAGTGCAGATTTTGAAGCACATCACATGATTTTCAATTCTAATTTTCTTTTGCATTGTGCTAGATTTGTTCTGTATTCTTCCTGGAAAGTTTAAGAATGAGTGAGACTGATCTCCTTTCCTATTATAGCCATAATAAATGGTAACGTTTGCTGTTTGCTCTCATTTAAGATACTTGAATGCTTCACGGCCTGGTGGTGAGTTGGGTGAGATAGACATACTGCTATTGCTCAGGGTTACTGATTTTTTTTTCGGCGTTTCTTCCTTATCCTGACTTGCAGGGCTTATGGCTGTGAGCAATTGGAGCCCATGTTAAGTTCCACTTGCGGATCCTGGCATCAGGGTAAGGGTTGTTAATGTATTCCATCCTCACTAACTGTTCAATGTATAGCTGGATTTTTCTTCTGAGGGGCTGGAAGCAGGTTTCAGAGCTGTTTCCACGACTCGAACCCCACCCCCCAGGGAAAAACTGCCACCCATTGGAATTCTCATGGATGCAGCCCCTTAACTGACATGGACCAGATTTTTTAGTGCAGAAGCCGGCAGTGCACCCGCCAACAATTGAAAGGCCTATTAAGGCCATTAAGTTATCAATTGTCCTGAATTTTTCACTGCCCGTTCAACCTAACAGTTGACGGGTAGACAAAAAGGCCAAGTGGCCTTTGCATTTTTTTGGAAACCTTATCCACGGGCGGGGTGAGGTTTCAAAAAGCAAAATACCAATGGAATGAAAACTTTAATTTTTAATTAAAAACATGTGCCTGCCCATGTGATAGAGTCATATAAGGGGACATGGTTTATTAAAATTTTCTGATGTTTGATAATGTTTTTTATATTTTCTTCATCTCCCTGAAGCAGCTCTGTGCCTCAGGGAGATTATTCAGCGATCTTTCGCGCGCATGCGCTGAAGCGCACACTAGGCCGGCTCGCATTCCTCCCCCTGCCCGCACAGGAAGCGCTCAGCGCTGCCACTTGTGTATCACGCTGGGTGGGCCTTCAATGGCCCGCCAGTGTGAAATCGCGGTGCGCTGTGGATCGCAAGGGGCGGTCGGCTTACCAACTGCCCACATCGATCCTGCACGCCAAGGGCAGAATCCTGTCCATGGAGACGGGTTCTCTGTCTTAAGGGTGGTGAGTGGGATCTCGAAGTTACAGGGACAATCGGTGGCCTTCCATCTGCGGAGCGACAGTCTGTCTTAGAAGTTAACTAACAGAGATGATGCTTCAACATGGAGGTGCCCTCAACAACGTCAGTTCAGATGCAGATCCAGGTGCCTTTTAAATGAGTTGAGGGTTTCTCTCTCCAACACCAAAGCAGGCAGTGAATTCCAAACACCCACCAGCCTCTGGGTGAAGTGGTTTTTGATCATGTTCCCTCTAATCCTTCTAACGCCTTTAATCACCTTAAATCATATTGTACTATCTCACCAGTGAAGGAAATGCAACCTCCTGAGATCATCTGACACCATTTGTCTAAGAGCACTTCAGGCAATTTCACACCTCAATTGCTCAGCTCAATCTGTGTCATTATGAAGACAAAAACTTTGAATTATATAACGGCAAACCAGATTTTTAAGTCTGATATCAAAAGAGAGCAGTTTGTTTTAATTGAGAAGGCATTTCAATGCTTGAACTGAGCTGTTGGTTATGCGAACTTATATTTGTTTTTAGATTTTCACAGCTAACATTACTTTTTAAACATTACTTTAGCAATCATGTAAGAGGAAGTCCAACACTTATAAATTTGAATGACCTCATGTGTATTTTTATACATTAGCTAATCACAGAATCAGAGCAAATGTTTCCATCCTGAAAGTCAAATGTAGCTTGTTTGGATAAATCATGTTTTTAATTCTGAATCATTTTCAAAGTGGGTGTGGCCAGTTTGTATTCTCTGAGTCAGCTGTTCCATTGCACATATTGCATGAAGCACTTTATCCCTCTCATAGATCTTGTAGTGCAACAATGTATTTCCTCACGATTACTCAACAAGAGCCAGGAAGATTCTTCTGAAATGTTATTTCTTTTTGAACAGTTAGTTTACAAATTGAACCCAAGATCTTATTTACTGAAATAGTTTTTCCACCAACCCCCCCATCAACTTCTCCTTTGAAAGTGCTGGCTCTTGCTGAGGTGCAGTTCCACAGGTGCCAGCAGCTACCATCCAAGTGGCCATGCTCCATGTCTGAGTCTAGACTCTGATTGTTTGCAGGCTGTTTGATTGTGGACAGCATGAACACTGAGCCCAATAATGTGCTCATTTGACAGAGTTTCCAGTCAAAGGCAGCAGATGACATGTGAAAAGGCAAGCTAATTTCTCTTCTTTCCCATCCCCAACCACTCCCCCACAACACCCTACCATCCTCCCACCCCCTCCTTCACGCCTCATCGGCTTTTAAAGCCCAGGCACTGCAGACTGTTACAGCAACTTGGGTCCTTATGTTTTTATAATGAAATGCAAAGTTACGATACCAGAACCTGGTGAGGTTGGAGACCAGCATGAAATGGGCTGCAAATGGCATGCATTAAAAAAAAGTACCCTGGATATGGTTTAAATCATGTCACTAAATTGGACGCTGAACACCACTTTGAAGATTTAGTTCTTAAATTAATTCATCCATCAGGTTATGAGTTTTGAGATTTTCTTGACACATGATGAATTGAATTAAAAATATTGAAGTACTATTTCTATATTTGAGGAGAACAGAGTCAAGTGCCTTCAGGACAAGTGAGCTCAGCACAAGGCCAGTGCCTCCAATGTTGACTTCATATGTAGTGTTTGCAAACTATTATTCAAATCTAGACTTGGCTTAATGTCACACATGAGACAACCTCAACCTAGACTGTAAACTGGTCTTTATTTTACTTGCTGGACACTCATCTGTCAAAGCAATGGGAGAATCCATCATCAAAATACCATTATAAAAGCAAAAAACTGCGGATGCTGGAAATCCAAAACAAAAACAAAAATACCTGGAAAAACTCAGCAGGTCTGACAGCATCTGCGGAGAACTCTGTTGAAGAGTCATACGGACTCGAAACGTTAACTGTGTTCCTCTCCGCAGATGCTGTCAGACCTGCTGAGTTTTTCCAGGTATTTTTGTTTTTGA
The DNA here is from genome assembly GCF_017639515.1 of Carcharodon carcharias. NCBI lineage: Eukaryota > Metazoa > Chordata > Chondrichthyes > Lamniformes > Lamnidae > Carcharodon > Carcharodon carcharias. The sequence continues at coordinate 14,348,125 of NC_054488.1, forward strand.
TCAAAATACCATTTACAGTCAAGATCTTTATTTCAACTCTTCAACTGACAGCAGATCCAGGGAACCTTCACTTTCTCCGGGATAAAATCTCAGCTGACCTCTCAGCTCATATATTACTTCTTTTTAAACCATTCTTGGGATAAGGGCATCACATAGCAAGAGCAGCATTTATTGGCCATTATTTTTTAGAATGTGAGATAATGGTGGGCCTTATTCTTGAACTGCTGCAATCCAAGTAGTGATGGTACTTCCAAAATGCCATTAGGCAGGGAATTCCAGGATTTTGAGCCAGGAATGGTGGTTATATGTTCCGGTCGGGAAATTGTGTGACTTGGTGGGGAACTTAGAGGTTTGCATGTGGTGGTGTTCCCTAAACCTGCTTCCCTTGTCCTTCTAGGTGGTGGAGATCATGGGTTTTTGGGGAGTGGGGTGGTGGATTCTATTGAAGAAGCCTTGCCCTTGCAGATAGGTGAACACTGCAACCACTGTACACCACTGAGGGAGGGAATGAATGTCAATTAGTTGGGGAGTGTTGCATGGGGATGGGGGCGGTGGGGAGTGACAATCGGGTTTACTCCTAGGTGGTGGTGGGCATCTTGACTGTTGTTGCAGCTGCTCTCATCCAGGGAAGTGGCGAGTATTTTACCCCACTTCCAACTTGTGTGCACCTAAATCACAATTTTGCCGACAAACACGTCTGATGTAATTACTCTGTTGTCCCTTTTCCCCAATTTTATTATTTTTCAATTTTGGATTTTGTCCAAGTGGCCTTGTTTTACATATATATTAATTTTTAACTTTGTTTAATTCTTTTTTTCCTTATTCTAATAACTCATTTTTGCTTTTAAGCTTTATCTTATTATCTGCTCCATGGCTTATTTTTAAATTGTGTAATTGCCTGTAGATCATCCACAGTAGTTAATCTTCAAGCCAGTGAGATACTGGACTGTGAGGGCTGATGGTGATACCGTGTCGAAAACAAAAGCTGTGCTTAGCACTGCTGAATAAATTCCATTCTAATTGGAGACCTTAAGAGTATTGATTTTGGACCTCAATATACCATCTGTAAGTATTGCAAAGATATATTTCAGCACGATTTACATTATGGGGCTGAATTTTACGTGCCCTGTTGGGTGTGTTTTCAGTGGGGTGGGGGGGGGGGGGGGGGGGGGGGGGGGGGGGGGGGGGGGGTGGTGGGTGGGGGGGGGGGGGGGTGGGGGGGCTCGTAAAATAGGACAGGTGCCAACCCTACCACCTTCCCACCCACCCCCCCACTCCTAGCTCACCCCCATAATACGGGGGATGGGCAGGGGCCAAGATTGGCAGCCTACCCGCCACACTTAAATAAATAATCAAGATCAATTGAGCTTATCAACAAGTCAGCTGACCCTGATAATATGCTGCCCACGTCATAATATAATGAGCTGTCAGGCTGTAGCGGGCAGGCTGTATTTTTTTTAAAATACTTTTTAAAAGGATGGGAAGGGGAAGGGGGGGTACTATCTTCAGTGGGGGGTGCCCTTTGCACATCAGGGGGAAGCCCCCCCCTAGGATAGTACCCCCTCTTTCTTCCTACCCAGCTGTTCTGTAAACCCCCCCCCCCCCTCTCTAAACTGCCCAAACCCTCCCTGCCCCATACCCCAGACTTACCTTGCCCTGGGATCCATGAGCCGCCATCTTGGTCCTGCTTGCAGTCCCGGCAGCACCCACTAATACACTCTTGGCACTGCTGGGACTGCTGCAGCTCCCGAAGGTGGGACTTCCTCCCCAGTGAGGGGTAAAGGTCCCACACTGCACCAGTTTAGCCTACCTGCCACGTGTTATGGCTGACTTTGCTTCCAGGGTGGCGATCTGTCGGCTGTCCGCCCCCCCCCACCTCCCCACCTCCCCTCACCACCTCTGTGAAATGCTGCCCGTGGTAAAATAAAAATGAAACGTGACATTTGTTACAATTGTGAGGTTTTTAATATTGTTATATTTGGAGCTATGTCTTTAATTGAAAGTAAAATGGAGGTGATCAAGTGACCTGTTCTGAAGTCTGTTTGACAACAGGGCTGGGTTAGTTAAAGATTAAAGGGAGGCCCAGATTGTGTTAAACAAAAACAAAAACAGAATTACCTGGAAAAACTCAGCAGGTCTGGCAGCATCGGCGGAGAAGAAAAGAGTTGACGTTTCGAGTCCTCATGACCCTTCGACAGAACTTGAGTTCGAGTCCAAGAAAGAGTTGAAATATAAGCTGGTTTAAGGTGTGTGTGTGGGGGGCAGAGAGAGAGAGGTGGAGTGGGGGTGTGGTTGTAGGGACAAACAAGCAGTGATAGAAGCAGATCATCAAAAGATGACAACAACAATAGTACAAAAGAACACATAGGTGTTAAAGTTAAAGTTGGTGATATTATCTAAACGAATGTGCTAATTAAGAATGGATGGTAGGGCACTCAAGGTATAGCTCTAGTGGGGGTGTTTTTTTTTTAACTAATGGAAATAGGTGGGAAAAGGAAAATCTTTATAATTTATTGGAAAAAGAAGGAAGGGGGAAACAGAAAGGGGGTGGGGATGGGGGAGGGAGCTCACGACCTAAAGTTGGTGAATTCAATATTCAGTCCGGAAGGCTGTAAAGTGCCTAGTCGGAAGATGAGGTGTTGTTCCTCCAGTTTGCGTTGGGCTTCAATGGAACAATGCAGCAAGCTAAGGACAGACATGTGGGCAAGAGAGCAGGGTGGAGTGTTAAAATAGCAAGCGACAGGGAGGTTTGGGTCATTCTTGCGGACAGACCGCAGGTGTTCTGCAAAGCGGTCACCTAGTTTACGTTTGGTCTCTCCAATGTAGAGGAGACCACATTGGGAGCAATGAATGCAGTAGACTAAGTTGGGGGAAATGCAAGTGAAATGCTGCTTCACTTGAAAGGAGTGTTTGGGTCCTTGGACGGTGAGGAGAGAGGAAGTGAAGGGGCAGGTGTTGCATCTTTTGCGTGGGCATGGGGTGGTGCCATAGGAGGGGGTTGAGGAGTAGGGGGTGATGGAGGAGTGGACCAGGGTGTCCCGGAGGGAGCGATCCCTACGGAATGCCGATAGGGGGGGTGAAGGGAAGATGTGTTTGGTGGTGGCATCATGCTGGAGTTGGCGGAAATGGCGGAGGATGATCCTTTGAATGCGGAGGCTGGTGGGGTGATAAATGAGGACAAGGGGGACCCTATCATGTTTCTGGGAGGGAGGAGAAGGCGTGAGGACGGATGCGCAGGAGATGGGCCGGACACGGTTGATTGTGTTAACTGGCCGATGATGCCTCAGCAATGGTTCACAGTTGGAGACAATGGCAGCTGTCTCTGAGTTCACAATGGGTAGACTCTGGGTCTCCCAAAGTCCCAGAAATGTGTTGAAAGTATCAGGTTGTAAACAATTGTGCTGCAAACTGTCCAGTTACTTTCAAGTTGAAAGAGAGTTAGGGTAAGGCATCGCGAATCAGCATTTCTACCTGGACGCAAGGCTAATGTGTTTCACATTCGCAGTTTTGTGTGGTCAGCAGAGAGAAGAGGTGGCTTGACTTTGCAAACTACCACAGCCAGAAATGGGATCAGGGAGACTGTCCTTAGTTGAAGAGGTGCATTCTGCAGCCATCTAAAGGGATTCATCCTGGCCTGGCCAAAGGGAAGAATCATTGGCCAGGCTGCACTGCTGGTAATGGATTTTGGAAACTCCCCAATAGCTTAGAGAAGTGCCAGATCATTAGAAGTTATTACTCAGCGCAGTGGAGAAAGGTGAACCCATTGGAAGCTGAGAGCAACTGTGGACTGTTTTCTATAAGGACTGTGGAGAGTGCGATGGGTGATAAGTATAAAAGTGGAACGTGCCTTTCTGTATTTAAAGTGTAAGTTGCCTACAAAAAGAAAATAGAGTTTAGTCAGTAGTGTTTTTTTTCCCAGTAAAAGTTTTAAAATGTGAAGTCTTGTTGTGTCATATAACTGGGGGAGTTCAGTTTCATTTTTTAAAGCTATCGGTCTCTATGGAGATTGTAACACATCCTTTTAAATAATCTGATTTGTAATTTTTGATGTGCCAAGTAATCAAATTACTATCAGTGCAAAGAGTTAAATTGTTCTTTTGCAATTTATTACAGACGTATTTAGATTTTGTTTCTCTAACATTTAAAGTGATCTCATTTCACTGAGGTGAAATATTTTTAATGAAGACAGACCAAATAGTGCTAAGAAATGTTAAACTTTAGGTTGGGACACAGGCCCATAATCACAAAGATGTAGGTAGATATTGAAGGGTGCATAATGCTTTCACAAGTGTTTCAAGACTAACTTCATATTTCAACTTTCACTGTACCACTGGGTGTTCAAAATAAAGGAGGTTGCAAGATCATGTGCTCTTGGCAAGCATCAGAGGAAAATAGTTCCTTGCACAAAGGGAAGATAAATTGACCCATGGCATTGGCAAAGGCTCAGGAACAGGTCGTCTGATCATCCAAATTAACAACTTAACAATACGGGGACAAAAATGACTTTCAGACTATGCAAACAATCTACTGCACTCAGGATAAATAGTGGTTTGAAGATTCTGTAATCTGTGTTAAGAAAATGAGAAGCATTGATTTATCTCATTTGTGCACACTATTGAAAATGCTACATGTGGCTCCTGTGGGTGAGGGAGAAGATGTTTTGACTGTACGAAGAAATTCCCCTGCTTGGCGTTGGTGATGGAAATTATACTGTCTAACTTCCCAACTGACACCAGTAGTATATCATGCTTGCAATGGGATAAATATGCCTATGCAGAACTTAATTATTTGCTTTTCAAATTTAAGAAATTAGTGGTCCATTGGAGTTTGGATTGGAAAGAAAGAACGACTTGCATTTATCCAATGTCATTTGTGACCACTGAACATCTCAAAGTGCTTTACAGCCAATGAAGTACTTTTGAAGCGTGGTCACTGTTGTAATGTAGGAAATGCGGTAGCCAGTTTGCGCATAGCAAGCTCCCACAAACAGCAAAATGATCATGAACTGATAATCTGGTTTTGTGATGCTGATTAAGGGATAAATATTGGTCAGGACACGAGAAGTTAACTCCCCTTCTCCTTGAAATAGTGCCATGGGATCTTTCATGTGCACCTGAGAAGATAGATGGGGCCTTGATTTAACGTTTCTTCCGAAAGAGGTGAATCTAGAGTCAGTCTGTCACCATGGTTTGTGCGCCTGCACTTAAACTGTTAACAGTATTTCCCAAAAAGGACTGAGCCTGAGTAAGTTTCCTGTCACTGAACTTAAATGACTTCAATGAGGAGAGAGAGCTAGTGTGCGGGCAAAGGTTGTGCACTTTATGACTGGAGGCATCCGTTGATCTGTGAGCACATTCCACAGTTCCCTGTAGCCTTCTCAATGGGAAGAAAACATTCCGATCTGTCATTGCAACTGCTCATAACTTCACCATGGCTTCCAGATTATACTATTTGTAATACCTACAAAGCTAAGAAATCAGAGGTGATTAAAGTGTTTCAGTAGAAAATTAAGTTGCCTGGTCATCAGTACGTTGATGCTGAGTCATCCACTGGTTATGCTAAACACAGGCATCAGGAGTTGGCAATGTTAGCCCACTGCTAATCCCACTATAAGTTCAGCTGTAGCGTTGCTGTGTCTGCAAGTTTGTTACAAATAAGTTCTGCCTCCCCCCATCACCACCATATTGTAATATTTGTATTTTGGTTTTCATGGAGACATTTCTGGAAATTGGCCAAGCATAGTACATTGCAGCAGTCCCCAGTGAGTCAAGGGGGAGATATTTATTTTAATGTGATTGTTTTAGGCACTCCAGACTGTGAGCTGAAATTGAATGAATTAATCACACACACAATGGGAACTGTGGGCTAATTACTTGCTCCTTTGTGGAATATGGCACTTTGTCATAAAGAAAAAGGCCAACTGACAATTCTTTGCAAACCAACCATCTATGATGTTTTCACCATTTTACAGATTGATTGAATCTCCCAGAAATGTTTAAAAGTTTCACCTTAATTGCAATGCTTTTGGTAAGAATCTTAAACAGAAAATTGATCTTTCCTCATCTTGCTCCATCCTTGTTTGAAGTGGGAAGTGCAATTTTATGGGGAATTAGCCCATGACTTCAGTGATAAATCAATCATTCTCCTTTATTTTCCATTGTTTTTAGTTTAACTCTGTGCTTTTCCGCATCATAATTAATTAACTATCTCAGTCACTTCATTCTCCTGCTAAGCCAGTTAATTACAATTTCCAGGTTTTGTTTTTTTTTTAATCTTCAGGACCACCTATAAAGTGTGATTACATGATTTGACACTCCCAGTGCAGGAAATCACAGGATGTGCAGTTCTTAATTTCCAGAGAAGTACTTGCTGGGAGCATTGGTCCACAGAATCACCTCCCCCCCCACCCCAATATATACCAACCAATTTCGGTTAATAAGTCACAAGAGGCTCATTATGCTTGGTGAAGAAACAAATGTATGTTTAACAAGCAGTAGTCAATCAGCTCAGGCTGATTCCCTTCAATTCTGAAATGAACTTTATTCAGTTATGCTGATTTGTGACAATATCGATGGGTCTAAACTCACTGGGGTGCAGTGTTCCTGGAAAGTTGCTAATATATCACCAGAGCTTTGGCTGGTTGACTTGGAGGTCAAGTTGAACTCTTTAATATTTCACTACACATGTACATCAAAGTTGTTCCAAGCATTCATTGAGTAGCCGTCATTGCAGTCAGTGAAAGCTATTGCACTGTGCTGATGGCAGAAGCAATAAAACATTGGTCTAATATTAGCCTGAACGCAGATTTCTGCCAGTGAAAAGGATGCTTGGCCCTGATTTGAAATAATTTATATGACAGTCTGCTTGGTCTGTTTACTCCCTTCCTGGCTCAGTTGAGAAATGCACCACCCAAAGGGCTATACAGTCCAAGAATATCCCAAAATATAACCTGATCTCTGCTCAGTTAGTTGATTTTGGTATAATTTCCCTCAAACCCTGGGGCTGGGAAATGGAAAGTAAGCTACAGCATCCCATTCCTGACCATGATTGTGACCCTCTGTCATGAAGCTATTAATGTATATAATGTTATTGGAATTTTTTTTAAAATATAGGTTTAGTCTGTGGGTATATCTTTGTGTGTCTTGATTGAATTAAAGCCAGCAAGTCTGGGTGCTTTGATGTATAGTAGTTTTCAGGTGTAAACAGAGAGGTAGAGGTACATTTGCATTTTGTTGAATAGAGCATTCAAGAAGGGGAGTGAAATCTTGCACCTAGCTAGTAGAGACCAAGCAATATGTTTATATTACTAATAAAATTGGTACAATGAAATGGCTTTTATTGTTAGAAGAGGTGGAGCTCAAAGGGCCTGATGATACAATGAGAATTTACATTCAAAGAGAAATGCTAGGTATAACAGAATGCAGTTTTGTGTGTGCAGGTCAGAGGCATGTAATATCAAAGCTGCTGTAAGCCTACAACTGTCTGCAAGGGAACCAAAGTGAAAGGAACCTTATTTTGAATTTCTAAGGTGAAAATGCTTTGCCTGGTGTCTGCTTAAAGCCTATGGGTTGTTGTTGCCTTAGTTTGGAAATTTGTTAAAAGTTATGATAGTAGTAATTTGTAGCTGTGTGTATATGTTTAACTTGTGAAAATTAATAAACGTCTCATGTAGTTTGATATAAAAACTTCTCGAGAACTGGTGACCTTATTCCTGAATTTAGAGCTGCAACTCAAAGCATACCATTTGAAAATATAGATTATGACAATTGTTTAAAGTTTTCTTCTGGGATTTTAAATAATAGCATTTATGAACTGCTGTGTTATAACACCCTGCTTGTAAACCGCGTCTGTCCAGATGTTAGTTGATAATAGGGGGTCTGTGTGGAATTGGACCTCAATATAAGTCAGTCACTGCTCAAAAGAGAAGGAAAGAAAACTGGAAGAAGTAAAAAGGAAGGATACAAGTTAATATCGTGCATTCCCATGTCAGTTAAAGCATGATGGTAAGTTTGGCAGTCCCATGTTCCCAGAAAGCGATGGAGCACAGGTTATAGAGGTAGGACTTTAACATTGTAATGCTTACTCCCCAACCTGTGTAAGCTTTGAATACACTGCTGAGAGAGTGAGTTTAGCGAATTTATCCTATAGGACTTAGAAAGTTTTATCACATTACGTAAACACAGCAGCACAGAACATAAACTCATTCAGTTCAACGTAGGTTCATAGGGCTTAGGAGGAGCAGGAGTAGGCCATTTGGCCCTTTGAACCTGCTCCACCATCGATAAGATCATGGCTGATCTGGTTATGAACTCAACTCTACTTTCCCGTCTGCCCTCCGATAACCTTTGACTCTCTTGTCTTTCAAAATCCAACCTTTGACTCAGCCTTGAAAAAATTTGATGACCCAGCCTTCACTGCTTTCTGGGGATGTGAATTCCACAGACTAACGACCCTCTGAGAGAAAAACTTTCTCCTCATCACTGTTTAAAAGGAGACCACTTATTCTTAACCTGTGTCCCCTCGTTCTAGTCTTCCCTACAAGAGGAAAGATCCTTCCGATATCCACCCTATCAAGGCTCCTCAGGATCTTATATGTTTCAATGAGATCATCTCTGATTCTTCTCAACTCCACTGGGTATGGGCATAACCTGTTTAACCTTTCTTCAAAAGATAAACCCTTCATCCCAGAAATGAGTCAAGTGAAGCTTCTCTGAACTGTTTCTAACATAACTATATTCTTTATCAAAAACGGAGACCAAAACTGTACGCAGTAGTCCTCCAGATGTGGTCTCACCGATGCCCTGTATAGCTGCATTAAAACTTCCTGACTTTTATATTCCATTCCTCATGCAATAAACACCACCATCCCAATTGCTTCCCTAATCACTTGCTGTACCTGCATAGTAATTTCTTGTGATTCATGTACCAGGATACCTAAATCATCTGTTCCACCAAGTTCTGCAATCTCGCTTCATTTAACAATTATGCTGCTTTTCTTTTCTCCTGGCAGAGTATTATATAAATGGTGATAGATTGGGAAATGTTGGTGTACAAAGGGACCTGGGTGTTCTTGTACACCAATCACAGAAAACAAGCATGCAGGTTCAGCAAGCAGTTAAGATATCAAATGGTATGTTGGCCTTCATTGCAAGAGGACTTGAGTACAGGAGCAAGGATTCTTACTGCAGCTGTACAGGGCCTTGGTGAGACCACACCTGGAGTATTGTGTGCAGTTTTGGCCTCCTTATCTAAGAAAGGATGTACTTGCCATAGAGGAGTGCAGTGAAGGTTCGTCAGACTGATTCCTGGGATGGCAGGATTGCCGTATGAGGAGAGATTGGGCTGACTAGGCCTGTATTCACTGGAGTTTAGAAGAATGAGAGGAGATCTCATTGAAAGGTATAAAATTCTGACAGGGCTGGACTGTCTGGATGTAGGGATGATGTTTCCTCTGGCTGGGGGTTCTAGAACAAGGGGTCACATTCTCAGGATATGGGGTAGGTCATTTAGGACTGAGATGAGGAGAAACCTCTTCACTCAGAGGGTGGTGAACCTGTGGAATTCTCTACCACAAAGGGCTGTGGAGGTCAAGTCACTGAATATACTTAAGAAGGAACTAGACAGATTTCTAGACTCTAAAGGCTTCAAGGGGTATGGGGGGGTGGGGGGGGGGGGGGGGGGGGGGGGGCGGGGGGGGGGGTGGGGGGGGGGGGTTGGTGGTTGGGGTGAGAGAGCGGGATTATGGCACCTACAGGTTCCTTTTTCTCCACCTTGCTTGTTACTTCCTCAAAGAACTCCAAAGAATTACTTCAACATGAGTTCCTGTTCACAAAACCACATTGACTCTGTCTGATACCATTGTGATTTTCTAAGTTTCCTGCTATAACCTCCTGAATAATGGATTCTAGCAATTTCCCTATGACAGATGTTAGGTTGCTACTTGCCAATCCATTAGTCTATGCCATGTTTATTCTCCACATGAAGCTCCTCCTACTGTACTTCATTTAACCCAATACATATCCTTCAATTTTTTTTCTGCTCATGTGCTTATCTAGCTTCTTCTTAAATGAGTTCAAACTATTTACCACAACTATTCCTTGTGGCAGCAAATTCCATATTCGTATCACCCTTTAAGTAAAAAAACATTCTCTCGAGTTCCCTATTGGATTTATTGGTGACTGTCTTATCATTATGGCATCTAGTTTTGTTCTTGTCCCACAAGTAGAAGCATTTTCTCTATGTCTATCTTATGGATTGTGAGTGTCAATGGCAAGGCCAGCATTTGTGGCCCGTACCTAATTGCCTTTGAGAAAGTGGTGGTGAACCACCTTCTTGAGCTGCTGCAGACCATGTGCTGTTGGTACAACGAGAGTGCTGTTGGGGAGGGAGTTCCAGGATTTTGACCCAGCAACAATGAAGAGTATAGTTGCAAGTCAGGTTGGTATTTGGCTCAGAGGGGAGCTTGCAGGTGGTGGTGTTCCCATGCGTTTGCTGCTCTTGTCCCTGTTGGTGCTAAGAGGTTTCGGATTTGAAAGGTGCTGTTGAGGGAGGCTTGCTGAGTTTCTGCAGTGCACCTTGTAGATAGTACACACTGCTGCCACTGTGCACTGGTAGTAGACAGGATGAATATTTAAGGTGGTGGATGGGGTTCCAGTTAAGTGGGCTGCTTTGTCCTGGATGGTGTGGAGCATGTTAAATATTCTGCCACATTCCTGACTTGTGCTGTACAGATGGTGGACAGAGCTTTGGGGAGTCAGGAGGTGGATTATTCACTGTAGAATTTACAGCCTCTGACCTCGATGTAGCCACAATATTTACATGGCCAGTTCAGTTAATCTTCTGTTCAATGGTAACTCCAGGATGTTGATAGTGGGGGTTTCAGTGGTGGCAGTGATGTTGAATGTTAAGAGGAGACAGTTAGACCCTTTCTTGTTGGAAATGGTTTTTGCCTGGTACCTGCATGGCCTGAATGTCACTTGCCAGTTATCAGCTGAACCTGAACCTTGTCCAATTGTTGCTGCATATGGACATTAACTGCTTCAGAATCTGAGGAATTATGAATGGGACTGAACACTGCAATTAGCAGGCAACATCCCCCCATTTCTGACCTTATATTGGAGGGAAGACCATTGTTGAAGCAACTGAAGATGGTGGGACCGAAGACACGACTCTGAGAAACTCTTAATTACCTGTGGCTTGGGGCTGAGATGATTTGGCAGCCAAGAACCACAACTATCTTTCTTTGTGCTAGGTATGATTCCAACCAGTGAAGAATTTCACCCCTGATTTCCATTGACTTCAGTTTTACTGAATTCCTTGCAGCTAAAGTGAGTCAAATGTTGCCTAGGTGTCAAAGGCCATCACTTTCTCCTCACCTCTTGATTTCAGCTCCTTTGGCAATGTTTGGACCAAGATTTTAATGAAATCTGGATCTAAGTGGCCATGGTGCAGCCCAAGCTAAACATCGGTAAGCATTCTGGCAGATATGTCCTTCAGGACCCAGCCAGCTTCATCAGTAGTAGAGGTACTGAGCCCCTCTTGGTGATGGGTATTTAAGCCCCCCACCCAGATTACATTCTGTCCCCATGCTACCCTCAGTGCTTCTGGTGGCATAGTGGTATGTCCCTGGACTACTAATCTAGAGACCCCCGCTGGTGCCCTGGAGACATGGATTCAAATCCCACCACGGCAGCTAATAGAATTTAAATTCAATTAAACTAATCTGGAATTGGAAGCTAACTCCATAATGGTGACCATGGGTAAAATGTTTCGCTTGGCTGTCAGGTGCGCACCTGACCTGACCGAGCGTAAAATGACCCACGATGATGTCAGGCGAGTGTCCCATATTGGGCGATACTTTGGTTGGGGAGTCAGGAGTGTGCCCTCCGGCAATTGAGGCCATTAAAAAGTTCATTGAAATAAATTTTGCGCCGCTTGTCCAATCTTACGGTTGGTAGGCAGGTGAAAATGCCAAGCGGCCTTTGCGCTCTTTTGGGTACCTCACCCAAAGACGAATAAAAGTAAAATAAAAACTTTCATTTTTCATTAATAATATGTCCCTGCTCATGTGACTTGGGGACATGGTTCATTACATTCTTTAAAAAAAAAATTTCATATATCTTCAGCTGCCTCAGGGAGATTATGTTGCGCGCACATGTAGGTCGCACGTGCCCAGCTCGCACTCCTCCCCTGCCTGCACAGCGCTGCCACTTGCATTTCACGCTGGGTGGATCCTATTTGGCCCGCCCAGCATGAAATTGCCTCCTGAGCCCGATCGCAGGTGGCGGTCGGCTTCCTGCCCACCCCCGCCAAGCCCACACACCAAGGGCGAAATTCTGTCCCATGAGATTATCGCTGATTGTCATAAAAACCTATTGGTTCATTAATGAGTTTTAGGGAAAGAAATCTGCCATCCTTATCTGGTCTGTGACTCCAGACCCACAGCAATATGATTGACTCTTAACTGCTCTCAAGGGTACTTGGGGTTGGGCAACAAATACTGGCCTTTCCAGCAATGTCCACGTCCCACAAATGAATTCAAATGAAAACTGATGACATTGGGACAGGTAATAAGCCTATTCCTTCGGGTTGAGATGAGATGATGCTGGAAGCAGGCTTATACAATATATATTTATATAAAGACATAAGGGCTTCCAAATGTCACAAATTGTTTGCGAAATATTAGTGTCTTCAAAGAACCAAAGCATTTACATGATCTTCGTAGATTGCAGAAATGGGATTCTAGCAGTAAGAAAAATGAATAAATTGCCAACACTGTGTGTGGCGTGTCTGTCTGTGTGTTAAACAAATCGTTGTTATCAATGCAAGTATGTCTAAGCTTCAGTTATCAGTCTTTGGTGATGTAATTGTTTCTTTAACTTACACAGTTCTAGCAGTAACTCTGCATTCCAGAATCACGTGACAATATCTGGGAATTGTGCTATTTTTGTGATTAATGCAGAGAGTTTAAACTATATAGATTTTTCTCTAATTTAAATGAGATGTTTTGGAGAGAAAGGAGAAAACTATCAGAAAATCCTGTATTGTGACGAAACTTCCAGTTATATCGCCTGTTAATTTAGGGACATGTGTGTTTTCTTGCGTGTATTTTTTTGTCACTAAGGATTTACATCTGTGGCAGCTGCTATAAAGTTGTCACTGCTAACTCACAATGACGAAACTAGCTTGGTCTGCAGATAGTGGTAGTATGTGTAACATTTCCTACATTGCAACAGTGAATGCACTTTATATTGGTTGTAAAGCGCTTTAAGACATCCCGAGCTCATGAAAGGTTCTAAAGAAATGCAAGTTCATTCTTCTTCATTGTTTCACATGTCAAATTATATCCTCTGGACCATGAACTGCAAAGTACTCCTTTGGAGTTTAATTTCTTGCTGATATGGCAGCTCCATGCCTGATTTGTTCAATGCACTGCTTAATGGGGGAGAGAGCAATAGAGATCAGAAGGTTTCAGGTTTCAAGCTGAGTTAAGTGGTCTCATCAACATAGAATTAGAGGTTGTGCAACTGGGTTCAGACCAGGGTGTAAAATAAGCCAGGATTCCACAATTGAGTGTTACACAGTGACCTGTAGAGGAAAGGTATACATGGCTCGATTTTGGAAGAAGGACAGAATTGGTGTTAGTCTTAATGCCTCCCATGCTTAAGCAACCTTAGTAACCAAAGCAGGGAGGGCAGAAACTTGTAGAAAAATGTACAGTTTATTTGTGACGGTGGGTAATTGGGCACTTGGACTGTTAATTAAGCCATAGTCCACAAAGCATCATTGAGGAGGAATGGAAATCTTGCCTCGCCATTTATTCAAAGTGCAGTTCGATAAAATGGCTATAGAAAGAATGACAATTTGTACATGTTGGAAATGTAATTCAATTATCAGTGTTAACTGTATCATACTTAATACTGGGACAAAAAGACATTGGGCATTCATGACTAATTTCTGCCGTTGCCTGATATTAGGAGTGTATTGGTCAGTGGTAATTGAACAGAGCTAGGAATGCAGAATATAGATGATAGCTGAGTCATTGAATGTAATGGGGAATGACCTGCAATTAAGGAACTATAATTGGTAATCAACCAACCATTGGCAGGTCTGGTTGTTTGAGGCACATTATCAAGGTAAGACTTTGCCTCCAGAATGATTTATCCAAACATTTGAAGAAATAAATCCAGGTCCTTTTGTAAAAATTGTTCTCATAATTTTACTGTATCAACTGAACAGTGAATTCCCTCGTTCCTAAATCTGTTCTTTATACTTCCCTTTGTAATTGTGGTTCAGATAACCAAAGAAAGAAAATCTTCCCTGTTGTTAAAATAGAACCAATTCAGTATAACTTTACCAAAATTCTCAAAACAATTGAGAGTTTAAATGCTACCTGCTGTTTCAAGTAAATGAAAGTAAATTCCAAATTGGAACAAGTGAACTGTGTGGGCTGCCTTTACCACATATAGAAATCAAAAAATTATTTTTATTTTGCTTCAAAGTTTTAACATGCTAAACAGCTTCCTTGTATTATTGTTTTATTAAAACACTATGGCACCGAATGACCTGGTGCTTTTTAACTTCTATTTTGTAGTTGTCCACAATCGCTTGCTTGTCCTTGAAGTCTCTCTCAGGCCTGTTGAGGCTGACAGTTAAAAATGAGAAGAATTTAATCAAAAGAGGAATTTGTAGGGGAAAAAAAAACAATGTTCTAATAATAGGATGGTATGTCTTTAATCTGGGGAATGTTTCCTGACTGTAGGTTTTTGTCTGCTTCAGAACATCCATTCTTTGAAATTGCTGGGAGACCATATATACAGAACTTGTTTGAAAGAGATGCTGTGTGTAATGAAACAAGGCAAAGCATCTTAATGGTTAATGACTAGTGCCGACTTGCCCTTTATAAGCCAAATATGGATAAAATCTTTTGCCTACATTATTGGAGCATGGTAGTGTCATAGTTAGTGACATAGAGCATATGATTTCAAATCATTCTGTGATAAATTTGGGAAATTAAGCTCAGTAACCTGATAACTTGAGAGCTGGCACCAGAGCAAGTAACTATCAAAACTGGTCTTTTGTCATGAAAATGTAACAGGGACCTTATCGCTCCACTTGATGCCTACTTGTCACAATGAAGCCATGCTACGCTACATGATTGATTCTTAAGACTTAAAGCCAACTATGGATGGTCAGTAAATGTTGCCTTGCTGCTGTTGCCCACATCACAGGTACAAATGTAAAAATGATTAATAATCTGGCTTTATGATGTATATCAGTACTTTTGCCTAATATATAATATGATTTGATTTCAGTTTAGTTCACAATTTGTGCCATGGAAAAATTGTGCATAATGAGGAAGAATAGATGAATGACATAGAGACATAGAAATTTTGCTAAATATTGCTAAAGGAATAGAGTATAAAAATAGGGAAATGTTGTTGCAATTGTACAAGGCATTGGTGAGACCGCACCTGGAGTACTGTGCAGTTTTGGTCCCCTTAATTGAGGAAGAATGTAGTTGCAAAGGCGGTGGTTTAGAGGAGGTTCACTAGATTGATTCCAGAGATGCGGGGCTTGTCTTATGAGGAGAGATTGAGCAGTTTAGGCCTATACTCGCCAGATTTTAAAAGGATGAGAGGAGATCTAATTGAGGCATATAAGATGCTAAAGGGGATAGACAATGTAGACATGGAGTGGATGTTTCTCCTTGTGCGGCATTCTAGAATGAGAGGCCGTAGTTTTAGGCTAAAGGGTGGTAGATTTAAATCAAAGATGAGGAGGAATTAACTTTTCTCAAAGAGTTGTGAACCTGTGGAATTCACTTCCTCAGAGTGCAGTGGATGCTGGGACGCTGAATAAATTTAAGGAGATAATTAGTAATGGGTTGAAAGGTTGTGGGGAGAGGGCGGGAACTTGGAGTTGAGGCCAAAATGAGATCATCCATGATTGTATTGAATGGCGGGGCAGGCTCGAGGGACTGAATTGCCTAGTCCTGCTCCTAGCTCGTATGTTCTTTTTGACCAATCATTACACAGTGCGGGCTTCTTGGGTAACTGTAAGTCTAGAGCTGGAGGAGATTGAAGAAGCACACATGGTGTTAGTGTTCTGTTCTTAGTTCCAATAAACCACCAGTGTTTGTTTAGATAATTGGTCTCTCTGACTGCATTGTTTCAAGCACCAACTAATGTATTAACATCAAGGGGACAGCTAGCGTTCGCCGGACAATGGGAACCTGATGACTAAAAACATAGAAATGGTGATGAGGATAAACCAGATCAATTGATGACAATCAAGAAAGCCGTGGTAAGCCAGCCTCATTACTTCACCACTACCTTGAAAGCTGTTTGAAAGTGCAGTCTCCTTAGTCATCGAGTGTGCTGTGGTTTGGGCATCTTGAACCATTTGGCCCTGTTTCCGATGCCTGGTCTCATTACGTCGAATGCCTAGTGTTATTCTTTACCACTAATGACGTCATGAGGGAGGACGAGAAGAGGGCAGTTCTTTCATCCTCATGTGGGAGCAAAACGCATGGGCTGATCCACAGCCTCATGTCACCAAACGCCCCCAATAGGAAGACTTTTGACGAGTTAGTAAACATTGTAAAAAACCACCTGAAGGCAAAGCCCTCAGTCACTACGCAGCATTTTAAATTCAATTCGAGGAACAGGCTTCCAGAGAGACAATCGCTGGCTATGTAGCTGCTTTAAAGGGATTAACGCAATGTTGTGAGTTCGGAACTTCAATTAATTACATGTTGAGAGACTGAATGATATGAGGAATCTGGGATGATACGATTCAAAAGTGATTGCTATCTGAGACTGATTTAGACTTCAGTAAGGCATTAGAATTGGCAACAGCCATGGAGAGCGCTGTTAGAGACTCAGAGGCAATAAAAGATATACAAAATGGCACCGTCCATCTTGTAGGGCGGGAAGGACCGGTAACTAAAGGCGTGAAAATGTCAGGCTCCGCAGAAGGGCGGGAAGCACCCACTATGTGCAGACCATTGGAGAATGACAGTACTACAGTGGAAACCCACAACATTAATGAGAGAAATGCATCCAGGTAGCCTGCAGGCGATCGACAGTTCAGAAATATCAAATGCTTTTGCTGCCACTGCAATGGTCACATAATGTGACACTTTTTAAGATGCTGTCTCAATCTATTTTGACAAAGGTGGAAAGCGAGAAATCTGTCTCATTGAAGAACCAGAGGAGGCAGAACCTGACATCTATTCATTACACAACCTGAAAGTGGGCAGAACTGAGCCAATCCAGGTAGTCAGTAGAGTCAATGAACAACCCATCAAGATGGAAGTCGATACTGAGGCTTCAATTCTGTCATAGGAGAACATATGTTCAGACACTTGAATAAAGGAGTCCATCCTTTAAGTTTGGAAGAATTGAACACTAAATTAAAAACATATACGGGCGAAGAAATAAGAGTGAAAGGGATATTTTGATTCCTGGTGCAGTATGGGGATCAGTCTGGAAATTTACCCCTTATAGTAGTAGCTTGGGTGGGCCCAAGTTTAATTGTTCATGACTGGCTCAGAAAGATTAAATTGCAGTGGGCTGAGATTTTTCAAATCAGAACAACAAACTTATAGGAAATGTTACAAAAGTAGGCTTCCATTTTCACTGACAAGTTTGGAAGGATTTGTGGGCTACAAGCCAAAATCCACGTAGACCCTAACACAACCCCCAGGTTTATCAGAGCCAGACCAGTCCCTTATGCTCCATGGGACAAGGTTGAGACCGAGCTAAACAGGCTGCAAAAGTTGGGTATCTTATGGCTGGTGCAATTTTCTGAGTGGGCGGCACCCATAGAACCTGTACTGAAGCCAGACCAAAGTGTTCGCTTATGTGGTGACTATAAATTAATTGTGAACAGAGTGGCCATACCTGACAGACACCCGATACTGAAGATTGAGGAATTATATTCGAAATTGGCAGGGAGCATCACATGCTCAAAACTCGACATGAGCCACATCAACCAGCAGGTAGAGTTGGAAGAAGGTTCTAGGGAATTCGTGACCATCAGTACATATTGAGGATTGTATCAACATACTCCACTACCCCTTGGGGTCTCATCGGCGTGTGCTATTTTCCAGCGTAGCATGGAAAATCTGCTTCAGGGACTGCCCCATGTTGTTGTTTATCTGGATGATGTCTTTGTCACTGGACAAACTGATGAAGGACACTTAGCTAATTTGGAGGAGGCGCTAAAACATTTCTCACAAGCAGAGGTGCGCTTGAAGTGAGAATAATGTCTTTTCCAAGCCAAAGAGGTAGTTTACTTGGGCCATAAGGTGGATGCTCAGGGCCTGCATCCTGTGGAAGAAAAGGTCAAGGCTATTCACAAGGCACCTGCACTGAGAAACACTACAGAACTAAAGGCTACCTTAGGCATGATAAACTACTATGGACCATTTCCCCCAAATCTATCAACCGTATTGGCTCCGTTATACGCATTGCTTAATAAAAACCAGAAATGGATTTGGCAAGCTCCACACCAGGATGCATTTCTGAAGATAAAACAAAATGTTAAGATCATCGGCCCGGCTGGTCCACTTTGACCGAAAGAAAGAATTGATTTTAACTTGCGACGCATCCCCTTATGGAGTAGGAGCTGTACTTTCACATCAGATGGCGGATGGCTCTGAACAACCCATTGGTTATACATCTCGCACGCTCAGTGCTGCAGAGTGACAATATTCTCAAATTGAGAAGGGGAGCTTGTCTGTTGTGTTTGGTGTTTGGAAATTCCATCAATACCTCCACAGTCACCATATTCACATTATATCCGACTACAAGTCTCTGCTGGGATTATTTGGAGGAGGATAAGGTGATACACCCCATCGCATCTGCTCACATCCAGAGTCAGGCACTGATATTGGCTACTTACGAATACACTTTTGTTCATGATCAGGAAGCCAGATCGCACATACTGACGCACTGAGCCACCTCCTCCTGCCAGATAACAACGTGAAGGTTCCAATTCCCCAGGAACTTGTCTTAATACTAAATTTTTGGATTCCTCCCCTGTCGAGGTCAAACAAATCCGTGAGTGGACAAGCTGAGATCCACTTTTATCTCACGTCTGAGAGCAGGTCTTGAATGGATGGTCAGGCAAGCCAAAGTCTGATGACATGAAGCCCTATTTCAATCACAGATATGAGCTCACCTGCCAGGATGGCATATTGCTCTGGGGAGCAAGGGTTATCGTGCCTCCAAGAGGGTGAAGGCCATTACTGACTGAATTACATAGCGCTCACCCTGGCATTAGTAGGATGAAGATGCTTGCATGTAGCTACTTCTGATGGCCAGGGATGGATGCGGACATCGAAACCCTAGTCAAAAGTTATCTTCAATGCCAGCAGGTACAAGAGCTACCCCCCCCCACCACCATCTCCATTGTACCCCTGGGAATGACTGGAGTGGCCATAGGTGCACCTCCACATTGATTATGTGGGGTCCTTCTTGGGCACGGTGTTCCTTTTACCAATAGGTTTGCACTCCAAGTGGATGGATGTCTATGAAGTCCGGTCAGCATCAGAATGTCACGGTTCCTGGTCGCATACCGGACGACGCCAAACACCACCACCGGTATTGCCCTCGCTGAATTACTGATGAAGAGACATCTCCGCACCCATCTAACACTTATCAGGCCAAATTTAGAGGGGAGGATGGAGAGAAGCCAAGAGGCCCAGAAGGCTGGACATAATGGCTATAATGATGAAAGAAATTTTACGGTGAGGGACACAGTTCTCGTAAAGAACTTTGGAGATGGGCCCAATTGGCTATTAGGCGAAGTGAGTGCTGTGACAGGACAACTAACGTGTAGGTAAATGGTCGAATAATTAGACAATATGTGGATTATCTCCAGAGAAGAGAGACAGTCCTACAAGAAGGAACGCTATCATCATTTGCGTTTGAGCCTGCACCGCACGTTGAAAGAAATGTCACATGATTTGGAAGTACCGGTGGGGCCTGTTGGACCCGAGAGGGTCAAAGACACAAACTTGCCCACTTCCACCGAAGAGCCTGGTGGACAGTTGACCCCGGAGAAGGGGGTCTCGGAAAAACCAACCGAGGCCATTGAACCATGATGCTTGACACATCCGAGGAAGCCTTGTAAATAGTTATTCATGCAAATAATTGGGATGTTGTGATGCTTGTCAATTGCACTTTCAAGTAAAGGGGGAGGGATGTGGTAAAGTGAGGTGCTATGTACCTTTAAGAGAATATACTTAGTTGACCATGTGACTGTATTGACCAATTGCTACACAGCATGGGCATCTTGGGTAACTAAGTCTAGAGCTGGAGGTGATTGAAGAAGCACACATGGGATTAGTGCTCTGTTCTTAGTTCCAAAAAACCACCAGTATTTGTTCAGTTAATCGGTCTCTTTCTGTCTATACTGTTTCAAGCACCAACTAATGTGTTAATATCAAGGGGGCAGCGAACATTCGCCGAACAAAGTGAACCTGATAAACAAAACATAAAAGGCGGCCAACATTCCATTTGCCATCACAGATGCCAAGGAACAAAGACCACCTCAGGTCAGAGAAGCAGAATAATGGGAATATTTCCACACCCTGACACATAACCCTAGCTTTAACTCAAAACCCAATTTGAAAGGACATATTGAAATTGTTCAGCACATTATTTTTGCCACCAATGGAATTTCAACATGACCTGATAAAGTCATGCTCATGGTGCCAGAGTTTTATGCGACAAGAAATGCTGGCTAAGCAGAGAGCAGTCCAGTGGCATTGGGCTTCATAATTCTAGACCTGACTGACAGAACAGAGAGAAACTACCCTGCTATTGTGACTAGTTTCCCTTCAATGTACCGCACACCACTGTTTGGAATGAGACAGCTTACTTCTGGGCTTTTGTTTCTGTTGGTGTTCAGTCATCCCCTGCGCGCTGAGTGAGGGTAGCCTTGGATACTACAGCCTTCAATTTTATGTTTGTGTCTTCAGTTTTGCCTCTCCTCAACCACTTAAACATCTCATCATGGAGGCGTTATGCTGAGCTACTTATCTCCTGGGCCCCTGCCAACAGCTCTGGCAGTAGAGAAAATAAAGTGGATGTTTTCAATTTATCTTTTGTAGCCACCTAAGACAGATGACATTAAACTGAGGCCCTGTCCCATCTGAAAGACAGCATCTCTGAAAGTGAGCACTCCCTCAGTACTGCTCGGGTCAGCCTAGATATGCGCTCAGGTTTCTGGAGCGGGACAAGAACTCACAACATCTCAGTGGTGAGTAAGCTACCACCACAGCTCAAAAATATGCCACAGCAATTTATAATAGCAGAGTTTGACCCTATCATGACCCTAACAGCACAACAATCCATACAAACCTTGACTCCCGGTTCTGGAAATCCCATGAAACAAGATGGGAAGGGATTCTGCAGAGAAGATTCAGGAGAATGGTTCCAGCAATGAGGAACTTCAGTTATGAGCTAAATTGGAGAAATTAGGACTGTTTTCCTTGGAGAAAAGAAGGTTGCGAGGAGATTTGATAGAGATGTTCAAAGTCATGAGGGGCCTGGACAGAGCAGATAGAGAGAAATTTTTCCCACTCATGAAAGGATCGAGAATGTGGGGGCAAAGATTTAAAGTGACTGGCAAAAGAAGCAAAAGTGGCGTGAGGAAAAACTTTTTCACTCAGCGAGTGGTTAGGGTCTGGAACGCACTGCCTGATGGTGTGGTGAAGGCAGTTTTCAATCAAGGCATTCAAAAGGGAATTAGATCCTTATCTGAAAAGGAAGAACGTGCAGGGTTACGGGGAGAAGGCGACGGAATGGTACTCGGTGAATTGTTCATTCATTGAGCTGTTGCAGACACGATGGGCCCAATAGCCTCCTTCTGTGCTGTAACGATTCTGTGATCTCTTAAACTGTTGTAAATTGCAAATTGCTGAATTTTAAACTAACAAATTCTTGATTATTACAAAGTTTTGACATTAGGACCAAAGTGACCCTGGCCAGTTCTGGAAGTCAGTTTTACAAAATGAATAATCCCTTTGTCACAAGGTAATAAAATAACAGACGTTTACCAGATTGAATGTGTATTTGATATTTCGGGCTTTGTCAAAATCCCAGTGTGCCTTGAACATATGCTGGATAATTTCAAATGGTCTGTTTCAATTGAATTTGGAGCTAATAACGCAGTTAATTAGAGAGACGGATGTGGCCAAGTGTACTTTGGTTTCTCTAACAAAGAAACAAAGGGATTTTATAGGTATAAATGTCTCTTTAGTTCTAAAAATAGATTTTATATTAGCAGACCTGGACTTAAGCTAAGGAATACTGCTGCTCCCAGCTTCTCTTGGATGAAGCTGTCATCTGCAGGAATAGAGAGCAGCAACAGCATACAAAATGTTGTTTTGCGTAACATTTAAGGCCAGATCAGTGCAGTCAATTTGCACACTATCCTTTCAAATTTCGAATTTTGGTCTGTGTCCAGCCCAAATGGCTTTCTTTTTATCTTCTCCTTAAGTGCTCTGTCTGAAGGCGAATATTCACCGAAAGTGCCATAATTTTTACCACGTAGGGTGATGGGATGGGCCCTGAGTCTACCTCAGTCCGAACGGAGATCAAACCCCGTGTTGTTGGCACGCATCTGATCCACATGCTCGCCATCTAGCCAACTGAGCTAACTGCAAACTGCCACCCTTCCAACCCCCACCCCCCACCTAGCCCACCACTCCACACCACTTTTATGTTTTGCAAAATATTGCCGATTGGACAATCTTGGTGCAATTCTTCAAGCCTGATTTTAACCCTGTCCACTTGAGCAGAAATCTGACAGGCGGTTAAAATCACAGACAGCGACTTCCTTCTCCAATCCCGCTGTCTTCCTGCTGGATTTAACTATTCAGCTGTTAATTCCTGCAGGTGCATGGATCACTTGCCAGTAGTCACCATTATCCTCCTTGAAATATGCAAATTGGGCTCCAGTGACATCATTATCGTCCGACTGCAATTTTTAGTTGAGGACTGAGTAGAGAAGCCGTCATTGCTAGTTTGGTGCCATGCAGATCCCGGGCCAGATCATTTCTTTTCAGTGTTCTTGTGGGTTAAGAGGAGATCCTCCAAACCCCATCAGGGAACCTTGGGTCTCAGCTGCCTGGAATTTGCCCCTTTTCCTAACCTCACCCTATTGCCCACCCACTGTGACTACTGTGCCCTCCCAACCTCCTCCCTCCTGTAAATTTAGTTGTTAATCTTAAATTGGTTAAATTACACTATCAATCAGTCTCACAAGGTCTCTCACTTATGCTTGCTAGAAGCTACATTTATTCACAGGCAGGGCCCTGCCCTTTGCAAACTGAAAAAACATGTCCAGGCATTGTGCCTTTTTCAATCAAACAAAAGCATGGGGGAACAACTGTTTCCTGGCGCATTCTCCATGGCAATGCCTCAACCAATCAGAGTCCACTTGCCAACCAATCAGCACCCTTTTCTCATGCTGTATAAATGTTTTTCACTTTGAAATTTGATATTCTTGCATTTGTCCTGATGAGTGCGAGACAGCATGTCTCTTTTTTTCAGCAATATTCAAATTCTGTACTACCGAGTGAACATTTTCTGAAATGACAGTACCATCTTTCAGTAGCTGACCATCTTTCTCAGAGGTTAGGATGAGGTGGGGGCCCTGGACGCATGTCAATACTCCAATGCTTACCGCTCCGCCACACAAATAATTTGAAGATAATGGTTACTGACTTCAGAATTTGAAAGTTATGAGTGTTCCTTTGATGTTCAGGTCATTGGATCTGAACATCAGGTTATTGGAGAAGTGTAGAAGCTTTTTGAAGTGTAAATGATACTGCGACTATTTCATGTTATACTTAGTGTTAGAGTGGAAAATATTCCATTTCCTTCCACTTTCCCTCCTTTTCTCCCCTCAATAATATAAAAAGTGATGTGTAAAAAATGAAATTGTCCTGATAAAAAATAATGGCCACATCGTCTGATGAAAAGAAAGACCAATGCTGAAATGTCTGCTCCTGATGCACTGTAGGGCCTATCAGGGAGCTGACCCAGGCACGTGCGTGGTAATTGCCTGGGAAGTTTAAACTTTTGATGGGCAGATCGACTCTTCCCAGGACACTATGAGAATGCCTCTTACAATCACATCAGTGTCGGAGACTCGGGCTAGATATGCGTGACTTACCCAGATGCTTACCCTAGAATTGTTACTCTGCTTAATCTCTGGTATAACTCAATGATTAACAGTGGAACTCGATCTACCACCCCAACCAACCCCCAATTGCACTCCCCCGACCCACTGCCCACCCACCTGACCAAACTGCCCACTGTCCCCGTACAAAGTCACTCACTAACCCACTTACTCACTAACTCCGCTGAAACCCTTTAAGACCTTTAAACACCTACCTGAATTTGCCAGTTGATGCCCTAAAGAGTCCTCTCTGCTGCTCCTTTTCATTGTGCTCTCTGTGGATGGCTGCACTGAAGCATTGCTGACTGCAAGGATGCAGAAAGGTAGAGCCATGATTTTCTTCACAGCCAGTGATCATATCCTCAGCATTGCTGCTGACTGGAAGACCTGGGTCAATAATCCTCCATAGTTCACCTGGTCTTTTCTCACTCTCCATCTGAATTGATTGTCATGTAGCCCTTGGGGAGATGGTGGCATAGTGGTAATGTCACTGAATGGTGGTGTAGTGGTAATGTCACTGAATGGTGGTGTAGTGGTAATGTCACTGAATGGTGGCGTAGTGGTAATGTCACTGAATGGTGGCGTAGTGGTAATGTCACTGAATGGTGGCGTAGTGGTAATGTCACTGAATGGTGGCGTAGTGGTAATGTCACTGAATGGTGGCGTAGTGGTAATGTCACTGAATGGTGGCGTAGTGGTAATGTCACTGAATGGTGGCGTAGTGGTAATGTCACTGAACTAGTAATCCAGCGGCTCAGGCTAATGCCCTGGGAGCAAGGGTTCAAATCCCACTACGGCAGCTGGTGGAATTTAATCTGGAATATAAAGCTAGTCTTAGTAATGGTGACTATAAGGCTATCATTGATTGTTGTAAAAACCCATCTGGTTCCCTAATGTTCTTACCTAGTGGTGGCCACTTTAGGTTAAGCCCAGTAGTAGTTCAAATCCCCCTTTAAGGTGACTTTATTTCAACTCTAAATTTCACCTGCCTCTATCTATCCTGTTGTACTGTACTGTCACAATTATAATCCACACCTTGATCAGTGGTGCCTTTTGAGTCAATAGTTATAGCTCCTCTCCATGACTTGAGCACGTAAATCTGGGTTGTCATTTCATTGTCGTAGACAGAGTACTGCATTGTTGGGTGTCCCATTTTTCAGTTGAAGCATCTACTGGCTCAGAGAGCCTTGCATTGTCTATCAGGCTGTAACAAAAGCTCAAACAACTATAGTATTGGATTCATTAAAATACAATGGAGTGGGAATTATTTTGGGCCTGTTTTTGCTAGGAGTTGATTCTCAGGCCTCATTTACAAATTCGGGATTAGTTTTTCACATTAGTCACATCTCCAGATGAAGTTCACCCCATGAAAAGTCCATCTCTGGCTACCTGCCTCAGGTAGATTACATGGCAGGGGTGGAGAGGACAATGGGAAAGGGCGATTGGAAGAACTGTGGAGTCAAGGGTGTATGTCTGCTCCTCTTCATTCCACAGAAAGTATTTTTTTAAACAAAAATATTTTAAATGTAGTTGGTGGCCACAGCAACAGATTAAAAATCCTGAGAACGGGCTGGCCCAACACCCGTTTGCTCCTCAGTTGTTAATTTTTTAACGTGGTCCTTCAACAGGATTAGGTCCTTCATTAATATATTCAAAGGGCCTAACATCTGTCATGGGAGAGCTAAAATATAGCACCCCCCCCCCCAACCCCTCCACACTTAGTAGTGAGGCCATTGTCTGTACCGATCAGATGCAGGTTATTCCACTGCTAATTTAAGATGCTTTGCCCTAACTGTATATCCCCAAAAAAACATGCACAATATATACCAATATCTACCTCAATGTATTTACAGAAATCGTTTCTTATGGACATGTTTCCCACTTTTTATAATAGTTTGCTTCAGATTTTGTGAGCTCTGTAGATAATGTTCCTTAAATTATGTTTTATTAGGGTTGCAAACCCTCCAGGGTTGGTGTGGAGTCTCCATTAAAAAAGATTGCTTTTTTTTTTAATCATTTTCTTTAACCATTTCTCTTTACCAGATATAAGAATATTGAAAATGGGGGCAGAAAGGCAGCTTGGCTGACAGTCGAGTGTTATCCAATTGTGTAATTAGTCTTTTTGCTTTCCAATTGGTGTAGGGAGGCAGTGGGTCATGACGATGGATGTGTTGGCCGACAAAAAGCTGGAGCATGGAGGCAAGTCATGTGACGAAACCTCCAGGAATACACTAAATTGCAGTTGGCTATCCTACATTTTAACTATTGCAGGCAGCCATAGCCTATCTTGTCTTTGTTCGCATTGTTCAGTAAATATGCTGATCCCTGCTGAAAAATTTAATTCACAAAACGCTTGTGTCTTATTACTAAAATTTATTACTTTAAAGCAGCAGGGATTTCCTGAACTGTTGGCTGTCATTCTATCTCCTCCCCCTAAAACAGTGTAAAAGCATAAAGAAAACAACACCCTTCGCGTGAGATAAAAGCAAAAAACTGCGGATGACCCTATTTGCATAGATAGAACACTCGAACAGTATGTAAGCTCTATTCATAGGTATGGCAAGGGGATAATTATACTGCCTCAGGCTGGCTGTGTAGTCGATATTGTCAAATTAGAACAGACCATTGACTTTACATTTTGCAGCATATCTCCCTTGGGGAAGGAGTGAAATCCAGTTTAGTAAATATCTTACTATTATCTTATCTTTACCAATAGAAATCAGAAAACAAAAACACTGGGGCTAATTTTCATCTCTGTCTTGCTCTAAAATGGGGCACATATGCGGGTGATGGTGGTGTAGTGGTAGTGTTGCTGGGCTAGTAATTCAGCGTCTCAGGCTAATGCCTTGAGGACACGGGTTCAAATCCCATCATGGCAGCTGGTGGAATTTAAATTCAGTTAATTAATAACTCTGGAACTGAAAGCTAGAGTTAGTAATGGTGACCATAAAACTATCATTGATTACCATTAAAAACCCTTCTGGTACACTAATGTCCTTCCTTTAGGGAAGGAAATCTGCCATCCTTACCTGGTCTGGCCTACATGTGACTCCAGACCCACAGCAATGTGGTTGACTCTTAACTGCCCTCTGAAATGACCTAGCAAGACACTCAGTTCAAGGGCAATTAGAATGGGCAACAAATGCTGGCCTTGCCTGTGACACCCATGGGAGAATAAAGAAAAAAAAGATGGGGCCTATTGGAGTGCTAAGTTGAGAAGAGCACATTTCAACCTGTTATCCTTCTACTTTCCATGCATCTCAATTTTCCCTGCGGGCCTTAGACAAGTACTGGAAGCTTCTGGCTACAACAAAACTACATTAGATATGTGAAAAAGGCCAGTATATCTCCCATGACAAACTGATATGCAAAGTGCCAAACTAAACCCAAGGTCAGGAAAGTTATTTGCCTTGGATTGGCAATTCATTCTGGAGTTCGTATGAAGGTATTAACTTCACATACCCTTTCTGGTCCAATTAATTAATTTAAGGAATAAAAAATCTCTGGCCATTTTTAACTCCAGTGAACCTTTTTTGCTGCTTTTCTTCATTATTTGTTTGCCCCCAGCATTATTATGGGTAGCACTGGATTTCCAATTGAAAATTTTCTGAAAGGATGTGCTCAGGAGGAGGAGAACCCACAGAGGATCTCAGATAGGGTCAGGCTGGGCTGTCTAAGGGGCGCTCCATGTTCTCCTGATGTGACCCATGTACCTCAACCAACAAACCCGTGTGTGCCCTCACCCCTTCCCCCCCACAGCAGCACCTATCTGTGTAGAAGCATAATTCCTTGCTTTGTCAGAACTAATGCTGATGGTTCATGAAACATTAACCCCTTAACCGTGTGTAGTTCTGGTCGTCACATTATAGGAAGGTGGTGATTGCACTGAAGGGAGTGCAGAGGAGATTCACTAGGATGTTGCCTGGGATGAAACGTTTAAGTTACGAAGAGAGGTTGGATAGACTTGGGTAGTTTTCGTTGGAGCAGAGAAGACTGAGGGGCGACCTGATCAAAGTGTACAAGATTATGAGGGGCATGGACAGGGTGGATAGGGAGCAGCTGTTCCCCTTAGTTGAAGGGTCAGTCACGAGGGGACATAAGATCAAGGTGAGGGGCAGGAGGTTTAGGGGGGGATGTAAGGAAAAACTTTTTTACCCAGAGTGGGGTGATGGTCTGGAATGCGCTGCCTGGGAGGGTGGTGGAGGCAGGTTGTCTCACATCCTTTAAAAAGTATCTGGATGAGCACTTGGCATAACATTCAAGGCTATGGGCCAAGTGCTGGTAAATGGGATTAGGTAGGTAGGCCAGGTGTTTCTCACGTGTTGGTGCAGACTCGATGGGCCGAAGGGCCTCTTCTGCACTCTGAGATTCTGTGAACTTCAGTCAAGACCAGTTGAGCGATGGGCAGCTTTTGTGTTTGTAGACTCATGCTTATACCTAGGCTATTTAATAAAAGCAGAAAATGCTGGAAAAACTCAGCAGCTCTGACAGCATCTGTGGAGAGAGAAAAAGTTCATGCTTCGAGTCTGTATGACCCTTCTTCAGAGCAGGGAATCCATATACCTAAGCTTCTATTTTCAGTTCTGGCTGCTATTCTTTCAGGTCCTCCCGCTTACTTCAGCCTTGAAGGCTGCATTCCTTTTCATGCTCTAAATCATTTTTAGAATTTTTATCTAAACTTTTGTTGCAATACACCCATTTCAATTGCCCAAGTAGTTTTCTTTACTCACCACCTTTGTGCTCTCTTTTGCATCTAACTCTGCACCTGGTGCTATGAATGATTATCCAATTATTATACAAACGAGCTTTACCAGCTAAGTGAGTGATATCAGCACTTAAACTTTCAGGGAGGCTTTACACCAGTTCTTAATCATTTAGCATTAACTTACACTTGGAAACAACAAACGAAAAATGTTCCAATGTTTTTATACACAAGGTTTGAAACACTTTTGTTAAAGAATTCTTCAACATCTTATAGTTAGCTATGTTGTTTACCGTGCTGGTAATAAGGAGTTCCCGGTGAGGGATGAAACCTGTGCTTGCCAATTATCTAATGACCAATTCCTGATTATCCTCCCAGGGGAGAGAGGCAGGCAAAGCCTCTTTGAAGTTAAGCTGACTATAATATGGCGCACCTGGAACTAGAAATTTGGAACTAGGTCAGTCCTCCAGAGCAGACTTGCTCCGTTATCTGAACCAGACAGGTGTATAGTACACTGCTGGAGCGTGATCAAACAGCCAGAGTCACTAATCGTATCTGGAAGGCTGTCCCTAAGGGTTGGGGGCTTTCTCAGTAGCTCTAGATAACCCTTCAGGTCAAAGCTCTAATGTGTAGGGTAATCTGGGTTGACAGGCATCAGCTGTTAAACTGTATGGATTTAGCTGGTTGAATTCCAGAAGTAGCCCTATTCATATTTGGGTATTTCTAACTCTGGGGTCTTTTGCATCTAAACCCCCTGCGTTAGGGTAAGTATGATATGAGCCTATTGAAATCTATATTGGGCAAGCAAAAATTCTACAACTGATTTTCAAGAGTTTCAGCTGAAAGTTTTAAAACTGCTTGTGAACTGCCGCACACATTAGCATTAGGCACCCAACTCCTCAAATAAAAAGATCAAATGCAAACCACATGTGTTTGTTTGCTCCTGCAGATGACGTGGACCTCTGCACAATCTCAGCTGGAAATGCACTGGGACTCCAACAGTGTTTGCACCCTTTCTTAAATCTCTCTCAGTATATCGGCTTCCTGACTTAAGGTGGTGATATGAATTTCACAAACGGAAAGAGGATAGTGGCTTGATTGAAGTATAAAGAATCCTGAAGAAGAGTCGTGTGGACTTGAAATATTAACTCTGTTTCTCTCTCCACAGATGCTGTCGCACTTGCTGAGTTTTTCCAGCATTTTCTGTTTTTGTTTTAGATTTCCATCTGCAGCATTTTTGTTTCTATCTTTCTGGTAGTTGATTCTATTAAAGAATATCTTCATTTTCTGTAGATAATGGTTGGAATTTTCATTTTGATAATTGTTCAGGAATTAGATGGTGAGAAGTCAGTTGACCTCAGCCAAGGGAGTAGTTGGGACATTTCCAATTGACCTCGGTGCTCCCAGACCAAGTAAGCCACGAATCAGCCAGGATTTATGCTATGACTATTACTCGGTGATCTGTCCTGGGAAGTGCATGTGTGTAGATTCCAAACGGAAGCAGGATCAGTGAAAAGAGCCTGCTTATTGAAGTTTGATCTTTAATATGCATCCAGGTGACCATGGGGTTGACCAAATGATGTTTATTGGTTTGCCTGGAGCTCTCCACATCTGGCGGACATCACAATTTCATTGCTTCGTGCGTGAGCTAAATTGACTAGCATGCGTTTTTAATGTGGACAGGATGTCAGGAGAAAGGAGAGCTTGGAGTAAGGATGTGGATGGACTATGGTACTGCAATGTTATTACCAGCCGCCTTTTCAGTCAATGTATGACATTCATGATTTTGCTGTTTGCTATGTTGACCTTGTACTTGCAGTTCTCTAATTACCGACTCAATGTACTGGGTGAGTTGTTATGCTCTTGGGTCCAGGAACTAGGAATGTCAGGATAGGGTTGAGGTATTTTACAGTCTGATAAAAGTAATGGGATCAAGTGTAAGCAGAAGGGTGTTAACTGTGAGCTTGCTAAGGTTTACCATGAGACGCAAAGCTAACAGATGTTTGCAAGTGTGCTAGGAGGTTGAAACACAATCTTGGGTTCGAAATGATATTTGTAAGCTGTAGCTAGAGAATATTTTAAGCTGCTCTAGTTATTCTGTGCCCTTGTAATATTCCCAGCCAGTATATTCTGAACTTTAGGTGGCAGTTTTATGAAGTGATCATGAGTCATAGGTTCAGGACTATTTGTTAAAAAGGTGGGTACTTAATAAAGAATGAGCATGGGACTAAGCTACGGATCCCAAAACTGCCCAAATTTGGCAGTTTTGGTGAGGCTGAACCCAAATGTCTTGCACTCATGTTTCAGTTTATTTTTCCAGCAGAAAAAAAATGGGGCTGTGATGAATATGAACCACATTGTCTAAAACGCCTCTGCTCTGTTCCAATCCAGCTCAAGTTAAGTGGTTGCTTTAATTCAGATGAAACCAGGCTGTTGATCAAAAGCTGTTAGTTGATTTCTATGGGAGATATAAAAAAAATTGAGAACGCAAAGAGGTCAGTAGGGCACTACAATTCATTCCTTTTTAACATCTCCCTCACCCAAACACCTTCTCATGTCTAGCAATTGCTTTCTGCCAGGCTGTATCAAATTGCTTCTTAACAAATGTCTGCTCGATGCCCTTTCCTAATAATTTACTTCTCAAGAACATCGCCCTTTGGGTGAAGAAGTTCTGCCAGACATCTGATTTTAAAATAAGATCTCAAAGTGTGACACTAAATTTCAGGTTGAATTTTTTGAAGGAAGGAGAT
The DNA here is from genome assembly GCF_017639515.1 of Carcharodon carcharias. Taxonomy (NCBI): domain Eukaryota; kingdom Metazoa; phylum Chordata; class Chondrichthyes; order Lamniformes; family Lamnidae; genus Carcharodon; species Carcharodon carcharias. Next base: position 14,379,778 of record NC_054488.1, read on the forward strand.
CAGTTAATTTCCGAAACCACAGCGAAAGCTCACCATGAAATTGTGTCACCAGCAGGATACACTCTCCAACTAAGATAAAAGCAAAATACTGCAGATGCTGGAAATCTGAAACAAAAACAGAAACTGCTGAAAAAACTCAGCAGGTCTAGCAACATCTGTGGAGAGAAAAACTGCAGAAGAGTCATGTGGACTCGAAATGTTAACTCTGTTTTTCTCGCCACAGATGCTGTTAGACCAGCTGAGTTTTTCCAGCATTTTCTGTTTTTGTTTCACATTCTCCAACTAGCTAAGTTCAGAATCTTGTACTTTCTGGAAACATTGCACTAATGACTAAAAGTTAAAATGACCAAAGTGGGTGACATTGGATTGGTCACCCATTTTACACCTCTCTGGATTTCACTGCTGGAGTCATTTGTTTTACAATATTGCTAAAATTTACAATTATCTTTGTCGTATGAGATCCTTCGATAAATCATTGAAGGCGACTGGACAGGTTGAGCGTGCAGTTAATAAGGCATATGTTACCCAGGCTTTATTAATAAGAGCAAGGAGGTTTTGTTGAACTTGTATAAGAAGCTGGTTCAACCTCAGCTGGAGTATTGCGTCCCAGTTCTGGGTGCTGCACTTCAGGAAGAACATGAAGGCATTGGAGAGAAGTTTTTTAAAAATTCATTTACAGGATGTGAGCTTCGCTGGCTAGGCCAGCATTGATTGCCCATCCTAATTGCCCTTTGAGAAGGTGGTGGTGAGCTGCTGCCTTGAACCACAGCAGTCCCTGTGGTGTAGTACACCCACAGTGCTGTTAGGGAGGGAGTTCCAGGATTTTTTGTCCCAGTGCGGTAAAGATTCATGAGAATGGTTCCAGGGATGAGGAACTTCAGTTATGAAGATAGATTGGAGAAGTTGGGACTGTTTTCCTTGGAGAAAAGAAGGCAGAGAGGGGATTTGATAGAGGTATTAAAAATCATGAGGGATCTGGACAGAGTAAATGAGGAGAAACTGTTTTTGCCCGTGAAAGGACTGAGAGAGAGAAGGCACAGATTTAAAGTAATTGGCAAGGGAAACAAAAACAATTAGAGAAAATACTTTTTCCCACGTTGAGTAGTTAGGGTCAGGAATGCACTGCCTGAGTATGGTGGAGGCAGGTTCAATCAAGCCATTCAAAAGGGAATTAGATTGTTCCTTTTCAAATAACTATGTGCAGGGCTATGGAGAGAAGGCGGGGAATGGCACTAGGTGAATTGCACATCCAGAGAGCCACTGCAGACACTGGGCCAAATGACAACCTCCTTTACTGTTACAGTTGTAATTTGGTTTATGACTCAAATCAAGTGCTGTTATACAGAGCTTGTTTGGAGTTAGCTGAGAATATTAATAACAAAAGCTTCTACTTATATAGTGCCTTTAATGTAATGAAACATTGCAAAGTACTTCACAAGAGTATTATAAAACAAAGTATCAGACCAAGCCACATAACGTGATATTAGGTCAGGTGACCAAAAGCTTGATCAAAGAGGTAGGTTTGAAGGAGTGTCTTAAAGGGGAAAAGTGAGATAGAATGGTGGAGAGGTGGTAGGAATGGAATTCCAGAGCTTGGGGCCCAGGCAACTATAGACATGGCTGCCAATAGTGGAGCAATTATAACTGCGAATGAACAAGAGGCCAGAATTAGAGGACTGCAGATATCTTGGGGTTGTGGGGCCGGAGGAGTTTAGAGATAAGGAGGGGGAGACTATGGAGGGATTTGAAAACAAGGATAAGAATTTTAACGTCAAGATGTTGCTTGACTGGGAGCCAGTGGAAGTCAGTGAGCACAGGGATGATAGGGAAACGGGACATGATGAGAGTTAAGATATGGGCTGCAGAGTTTGGGATGAGCTCGAGTATATAGAGGGTAGAATATGGGAGACCAGCCAGGAGTGTGTCGGAATAGTCAAGTCTAGAGGTTAGGAAGGCATGAAATAAGGGTTTCAGCAGCAGATGAGCTGAGATGAGCAATGTTATAGAGGTGGAAATAGGTGGTCTTAGTGATGTCACGAATATGAGCTCAGAAGCTCATTTTGGTATCAGCTGTGACTTAATCTCAGACTGTTGCCGGAGAGAGGGATGGATTTGGCAGCTAGGGAACAGAGTTTGGATCAGGGACCAAAACAATGGCTTCAGTACTATCAGCCAATGGGAACAGCTTTTTATTGTCTATATTATCTAAGCCTGTCATAGTCTTGTGGATGGTAGTGATGTGGTCCGGTTCACTCGGGGAGACTGAGTTGCTGTGGCAAGGTGTGCTTTTTTGCATGCATGTTGTAATCTGGAGCTATGGATAGTGATGGTCGAGGCTCCAATGTTCTTTCCGTCACATGGCTGACCAAGAATCTCACCCACTCTTACCAGTTGCCATTGGTGTATGTTGGGAGGATTTGCAGGCTGATACCAACTTTATCAAACTTATCTACATTATCAACATTATCATTATTCCATGGCCATCAAGTTCTGGGGTGGGACTTGAATCCGGAGTTTCTAGTTTAGAGACAGGGATGCTACCCACTGTGACAAAAGACATCCAGCATGATCCTGTACACCTCCATCAAATCTCCTCTCAATCTCCATATAGCAACCCCAGCTTCTTCATTCTAACCTTGTAGCTAAATTTCCTTGTCCCTGGAACCATTCTGGTAAGTCTTCTCTGTGCCCTCTCAAGGACCCTCACATTCTTCCTAAAGTGTGTTGACAGATCTGGAGGCAATACTCTAGTTGTGGCCTAACCAGAGTTTTATAAATGTTCAGAATAACTTACCTGATAGGATATTCACATACAGTAATCATGTTGTGAACCTGTACCCCAGGACCACCTGGCGATCATTTACTTCCTAATCTTCCTTGAAAGAATGCTGAACACTGTTGTTCTTTTCTGCATGACCCCCAACTATTCTCTCCTCAAAGGATATTAGTCTAGCTCCATACAAAAAGATAAGAATCGATTAACTAACTGGTAGATCTTTTAACATTGAGTCAGGCTGCAATATTTTTACTTCTACCTCTAGCTGCTGAATGTTTCCATTGTTCTTGGATTAATTTACCAGAATATTTCATGAAAACATTTCGAGTGGGCATTTTATTTCAATCGGTGTGCAGAAATAGCCTTGCATTAAATTGTGCACTCCAGACAAACTGCTGATCATAGTGTTAAGAAGCTGACAATCTAGAAGTGCTGTCAGACTCTCATTGTTTGTGCATCAGTGGCTGTGTTGTTCAGCTACTCAATGGCAGGAGAGTGGGAGGGTAATATTATTCATCGAGGAGGCAAATACAATTAGGATTACATTTAATGCGGAGTCAGTGGAGAATAGTAACATGACCAACATTGGTTTTAATTTTTGTCGGCAGATTTTTTGGTGCATTTTTGCTTTCTAACATAGTAAACTGAAAGACTCTGTCAAAAGAGCAATCTCTATGTACCTCACCTAAACCAGAGTAAATTAGAAGGAAGAAAAATTGTCTTAGACAATACACACTTTTTGAATAGCTTATACTATAGCCGTGCTTTCTACAACTAAGGGGAGGAAGAGTTCTTCCAATGGCCTGTGGACTAAAGGCTCCACCCAGTGTTGTACCCCCTGTACAAAACCATGCAGCCTGAGGTCTCAATTCAACCCATGGCCTGCACTGAATGGGCTGACTTCAAGTGGGGTGTTAGTTACGGTGCTGTCATTAGTCTGAACACCTCTGCGTTATGGGGGGATGAATAATTAGGCAGGGCTCCAGTTCCTGAGCACTATCTATAGAATAAAGGGTTAACTCTAATAGTAGCATGTGCGTAAGGAGCTATGTCACTGTAGTGTAACTGAGAGAAGATGACTGAGAAGCATCTTCATGAGTATCTCCAACTTTGTCTTGCTCTTGTTTAACCTTTGTAAATAGTTAGCATGTAAATAAATGTGTTTTCAACAAAAGACCATAGCTTCCAGCAAGATCTGTTCTTGATTAAGAAGCTAATGAATCCTGAGATAAAACAACAATAAAAAAATCAAGTCACCCTTAGTTAAAAATGGATATCTATGCATGTGAGAGGATTGGAATCAGTATAATACACTTCACACTTTAATACCTGATTCAATCCAGGTTTAGCAGGGTGAAATAGCCATATATGCAGAATATCAGAGGCTTGCTGGTACCCATCACTAATAACCCTACAAGATTTAAAAAAAAACAAAGGGAGGAAGTAAGTGCAGAGAGTTACCACTTATAACAATAGCTGCATTATTGTGAGACAGCTACAAAAACAGAATTAGAGGGGTTAATTCTTTAATCTTGGATTTGCCATATTCAGTACTAAAGGGTTTGCTCTACGCTTAAAGCAGGAGACCCCCTATTCAGGAAATACCTTTCCAGGCTTCCTGGAATTCTTCAATAGAATTTGTGTGTTTTTGTGGTTTCCTCTGGTAGCCTCTCACATCCTCCTTTTATCAGTCTCTTATTTCAAAATGTGCCCATCTATTCGTGAGCTCACAGATGCTGAGGGTGAAATTAGTTTTGGGTGACTGTGAATCAGCTGTCCATTTTACGCTCCATCCAATTTTATTTTGTCATTGAAGTACATGGAAAAGAAAGTTGTGCACAGTGTAAAACAAGCGACTCACTTCTTATTGCTCCACCACCCTCTGTCCCCCAAAGGTGAATTTCCACCCATACTCTGTTGTTACACTCTGCTGTTTGTACCTGCACCATGAATTGGTTTGCATCATGAAGCTATAAAATTTGGCACAACCTTTAATGTATTGGTGTGAATGAGATTGCCTCCAGCAGGCATGAGCACGAACATGTGAAACTTTCATCCACCTCAAAGCATTAAAAGTAAGCAGGAGTATAACTGTGCACTCTCTACTTGCACAGTTGTAAAAATGGCAGAAACAGCAGCTTTTTAATATGGAGAAACAGTGGGAGATGCCTCATGAGTGTGTGAGGGGAAAAGAAATGGACACTAATGCAAAGAAGGCTTGTTTAGGAGGGGTTATCAAAAGTATGGTCAGCGAAGGTCTGTTTTATGGAGTAATGGGAGGGTTCAGGGAGGTAATTTCACAGAGTGGGACTTGGATTGCTCAAGACACTGCCAGTAATATTAGGGCAAAGGAAGAGGTGGATGCCCAAGAGCTAGAGTCAGGGGAATGCAGAGTTTGTGGGAAGGGAACTTCAGGACTAGTAGAGGTAACCAAGACTGAAAACGAGGAAGGACATGGACTGTTTCAAAAGCCAGGATTAGAACTTTAAATCCGAGGTTCCACATGTGCGGATGATGCCTCCCAAGAGATATTGTTTAGATGGCTGAGAAAAATGACAGGGTCAGGGATTGATCCTTGGCTGACACACGAGTGGGAAGAGAAACCATCAGGACTTACTTTGGCTACAATGAAATGAGTAAGAGTGCAACCAGATAAGGGCAATCCCACAGAGCTGAACAATGGAGTATTGAAGGAAGATGGTGTAATTTAGTATGCAAATGGCTGCAGGGTGGGTGAAGAGGGTTAATGAACCATAATTGCAGAGAATGTCAATTGTGACAAGGATCATTTTAGTGCTATGGCAGATGTGGATACCTGTTTGAAATTTCAATATGCAGTGACATTATATTCAATTGTACCTCATGTCAATAAACCTGAAACTAGTATAAATAAACTAGTATAAATTTCCCCTTGGTCATCTAATCATTAATACAACATTTCCCTTCTCCTCCTGAATTCCTCTCTTATTGACTGTCATACATTTATAATGGTTTGACATTAATGTTGATGACAATGAACATTTGAGTATGGAAGATCTGCGAGATCAGAGATGATATGAGATACCTTAAGAATTGCAACTCTGTATAATTGGATGTCACAATGCCTATATGACAATATTCAGAAGGTGGCAGTTTATGCCACTAAATAGATTATTAAAGGAGTTTAAACTTAAACTTCTATTTCTTTATATAATGCACAGTGGGAGTATCTATACAATAGGTCCTGTTATTTTAAGGCAAGTTAATCTAGGTTGCTGATTGCCAGTCCGCAAACAGCACTAAATAGTTTTATCCTCAATTAAACATCAGATGACTCTGTCTAAACTGGGTAATATCATAATTTAGAGTAAAATATCTGACTTGAATTTTGAACCCCGTGTAAATGGTACCTACAGGAAGTGCTGCCCAACGTCAAGCATGCTGCTGATTCATTCCTCTTCAAAGAAAGTTTACAATTTTTAATGAGCTATCTTTTATGATGGGCCTATTTAAGAATGTCCTTACAAATATTGCAGTTATAAGAACGGATGCTTGGCTCAGAAATTCAATTGCGAAGCTCCCATTGTTCCTGCAAGAGGTAAACACCGCAAGATCCAATATGATGTGCTACGTGTGTGTGCTCAGTCTGCACCAGAAGCATGCCATACAGTACGCCATGTTGGTTAAGGTGCTTGAAAATGGCATTGGAAGACTGTGTGGGTTGGCGGATGGAAGCTGGAGGACATGTGATGAAAATGTTCAGGACTTTGGCCAACAAGAGATGGCAATCCTATAGTCAGGTGTAGCTTAGTTTGCGTAGATTTGGCAATGGTATCCACTCCATATTGTCACACCCTCAACACAACTCAGAGGCATTGACACCTGCCTGTGCGCTCCTAATGCACTATCAATCTATGCAATCATCTTGTGGCTTACACGTGCTTTAGAAATTCAGATAATGTGTGTTTGTAGTGATCTTTCTCCTTTCTGAACTAGGAGCAGAGCAAAATACTGCAAGGGAATAATGTGAATAAATCTTTCTGAAAGAGGAATGGTTGAAGGAAAGGTACAAAGACTTGAGTACAAAAATCTAGGCTGACGCTCCACTGAGGGAATGCTGCATTCTTGAAGATGTCTTCTTTCGGGGAAATGTTACACCATGGCCCCCAGCTGTCCTCTCTGGCAATTCTCCCCTTAGCCAAAATCACTGAAAATAATGGGCTGCATCTTACCTATGTCGGGCGGGCTGGGCGGGGTCAGACGCTAATCGCTGCCTGCGATTGGCCGCACGCCACCATTTTACAATTGGCTCGCCCAGTGTGACACACGGCCGGTAGCGTGTGCAGGCGGGAGGAGGAGGGAGAGTGCAGCGATCTCCCTGAGACACAGAGCTGCCGCAGGGAGATTAAGTTGAGAGTAAAACTTTTCAATAAAGGAGGAAAAAAATGATTTAAACATGTCCCATCATGTGACAGTGTCACATGAGCTGGGACATGTTTGTGAATTGTGCAAAATTTAACTAATAATTTTATAAACCGGTCGGGAAACCTCATCCCGCCCGTAGATGAGTTTTCCTGAAAAACGTGAAGGCCGCTTGGACTCTTCGCCTGCCCGCCAGCCTTAAGGTTGGACGGGCACTGTTGCTAACAACTTTAATTGGTTTTTTAATGGCCTTAATAGGCCTTTGACAGTTCAGCGGGTGTACAGCCGCCTACAGCGCGCACCTAACTGAGAACACAAACGGGTTTCACTGTAATACACTGCACGGTGGAATAGCCTGTTTCACAATCAAAGTGGCTTGGCCTAAATAGCCAAGTGGTTATGGTACTGGGTTTGTAACCCCAAGATCAAGAGTTCAAATCTCACAATGGCAAACTATGAAACAATGTAACTTCATCTGAAATGACAGATGGAAATGTGTTTGTACTCAAAAGAGTTACACATAAACTGCACTGCCTTCATCGGCCCCCTCTGTTAAGCTTGGCCTAAGTAGCCAAGTGGTTATGGTACTGGGCTTGTAACCCTAAGATCAAGAGTTCAAATCTTACAATGGCAAACTATGAAACAATCAAGAGTTCATTTGAGTTCTGGTATGATAGCCAAGTGGTTATGGTACTGGGCTTGTAACCCCAAAATCAAGAGTTCAAATCTCCCCATGGCAAATTATGAAACAATGTAACTTCATCTGAATAGGAACAGATGGAAACATGTGCTTGGCCTAAATAGCCAAGTGGTTATGGTACTGGGTTTGTAACCCCAAGATCAAGAGTTCAAATCTCACAATGGCAAACTATGAAACAATGTAACTTCATCTGAAACAGATGGAAACGGGTTTGTACTCGAAAGAGTTACAGCGCGCACCTAACTGAGAACACAAACGGGTTTCACTGTAATACACTGCACGGTGGAATAGCCTGTTTCACAATCAAAGTGGCTTGGCCTAAATAGCCAAGTGGTTATGGTACTGGGTTTGTAACCCCAAGATCAAGAGTTCAAATCTCACAATGGCAAACTATGAAACAATGTAACTTCATCTGAATAGGAACAGATGGAAACGTGTTTGTACTCGAAAGAGTTACAGCGCGCACCCACCGAACACAATGTCGAAATGACGCGCGGTGACATCGGGACACATGCCCAACGTCATCGCGTGTCATTTTGCGTGTTGGTGTGCCAGGCCCACCCCGGCGCGCCGATAGCAATATTCTGGTCATTATCTCATTGCTGGTTATGGGACCTTGCTCTTAAATTGGCTGCCATGTTTCCTACATTACAAGAGTCACTACTCTTCAAATCACTTCATTGGTGCGTAAAAGTGGTTGGGATTTCCTGAGGCCATGAAAAGTGCTGCATAAATGTGAGTTTTTTCTGCTGGAAATAAAATATGATATCGTGTTTGTGCTGGTAGTAAACTAGCTTGATTTGGCTCGAGTCTGAATCCATTCATCCTAAACCAAACACGGGTGGTCAAAGATATCACCTGGAAAGAGCTTAAAATGGATGTATTAACAAATAAAGCATTCATTCAAACACACTTAACTCAGATGGGAGGTTAACTGAGTGAAGCACACCGTTATAGTAATGCCACTTGTTCCCTTACTGAGGTAGAAATTAATATCAGTGATGTTATTCTGGGAAAAAAAATCTTAACAGGCTTGCATCAAAGAATCTCACTAGTTTAACAGGAGGATTGACATGTTTTAAATAGCTTAATATCCCTGATGAAATCGCGGAGAAATCTGGTACAAATGCATCAAATGTTCCTGCAGTGTCACTGCCAGCATTAATTTCCCCCATGATTCCTTCTATCGGATGTACATCACTAAAAGAGAGGGCTAATTGTCCTATATGAAAGTGTTACGCTTTGTAATCGATATGAACAAGTAACACATTTACCAACGTCATGAATAAGGTATTGTTTGGATTTCTCTCTTTCTTTTACTGCCAGCTATTCAGGGTAAATTGGATAAAATAATGTAAAGCTACAGCCTCAACAACTAGAATTAAAATTCCAGACCTTCGGTCCATGTGTGGCATAGACTACATTGGCACTAAATGCTCCAGAACTAAAGCAGCTATTATGAAACAACATATGTTGAATTAAATTTGAGCTCATGAACAAGTTATACTTTACATACTGGTTATACCATCACTTCACTTTCATCATGCAAAATCAAATTGGAATTATAGTAATGTACTCAAAATCATTGCTTAAGCAGAAAATTATGCATTGCATAAAATAATTAAATTACATTAGGCTTTGAATGATAGTGAAGGACGAGCAAATTTATTTGCATGGAAGAATAGATATGTGACCAAAGGCAGTGTAAGATAATGAAGTATTGCAAATGATTTATAATTTGATTTAGCACTTTTATCTAAAAATCAGGATGATCCAAAGGCTGGTTTACTTAACTATATGCTTTCAGTAATTGCTGCTGTAGTCTAGGAAATATCACTAGTAACAATAAATTTGGCAATCCTGGCATAAATAGGATTAGCCAGGCATTTTCTTTCAGATCTTTACATATAATTAAATTAGCAAAATAATAAATCTTCGCACACGATTTTCTACTTACGCAATAAAATAATTCAATGCCCATTATTAATTTTAAAAGAAGCTTGGTTTTTAAGAGCTGCTGCTATTCATCCTCTTGCACACTTTCAATTCGATTGTAAGCAACATTTGTGCACCTTTGACAAACTAACTACCGCTGGTTTTCACCTTGTGTATGTGAGCTCTCGGCAAATACTGATGAGCTTTGCAGGACTCCCAAATCCTAACTTTCGAAGGACAATGTCAACATCCCTAAGCAAAATGGTGTTAACATCACAAATATATGTACCAAACTTGTGTATTGCTGAAAAAAGAGACATGCTATCAAATTTTTTTTGTCTTGCACTCATCAGGACAGTTTGCAAAAAATTAGCAACCGTAAAGGGGAACAACAATGTATCCTGCATGAGAAGAGAGAGCTGATTAGTTGGCAAGTGGACTCTGATTGGTGAAGGCATTGCCATGGAGAATGCAGCATGGAACAGTTAACTGCCCAGCTTTGTTCAAATTCAAACTGGGCAGGTCAACTCTGATTGGCCAAAGCATTGCCCTGGGAAACGAACCAGGGAATGAATGTTCCCCATCCCCAAGCTTTTGTTTAGTTGAAAAAGACTATGGGTGGCAATGAGTGGACATCGGTCTGCAAAGGACAGGGCCCTGTGTGCCTTCTAATATGCATAAGTAAGACAAACTACTTTAATAGCAGATCTCTTTTTCAGAAATACTGAAAAATATTTATGTTTATTAGTACATAGCAACAGAAATAATAGGCTAGTAAATTAATGAATACATAATTTTTGAGGCCTGATGCTTGCTGTGCTGTGCCCAAAACCTGATAACCTTGCTGACTTCCATTTTGAAGCCCAGTTTGAAAACTTGAGTTATCTTGCCCCACACACACACACACTGACAAACACAGAGACAGACAGACACACACAAACACATGATATATTCTATAAATTTGAGATATCTTTGACATACTTTAACGCCTGTTTTGAATATCTTAAGCTTTAGAACTGCATTTTAGTTTAACTAATCCCAATGCAGAATAAATACACAGATATACAATATCTGGACACTTCAAAGTAATCTGTAGAAACTCTGACTCTGTATAGAGTAAAAGTTTCTTGGTTCGATATGTTGCAGCATCAAACGTTAAAAAATATACTTATAAGAATAAAATGTCAGCCCTACATGTTAAGTATTGAAAAGCATTTTGTTAGGAAAAGTGTGTTTTGTGAATTAGATGAAAAATTCATCAACTTCCTGTGCAAACTGTGGCAATAATGTCAATCTCTTCCTGTAGGCCGGATTTTATGGACTACTAAGCCTTCCTTACCTGCACCTGCTCCACTGACAGCAAGCCTAGGTCTTTTTTTCTTTAACATCATTTTTAAAAAAGTTAATCTTTGCTTCCCGTCTGGCTGAGTCAATGGATTTAAGACTCAAATTTATTTTGCTGGTGCCTGGCTCTCAAAATACCATTATTGTTGCATTGTGCACCCAGGTATTGTAAAATTCATGGGGCAGAATTTTGCCCTTGGATGGCGGGTGGGCCCCACTGGCTCAGCGGTGGGCGGGGGTGGGGTTGGTGGCGGAGGATTCCCCATCTGTCAAAGTCCTATCTTAGGGAGATTAGTGACAGGTAAGAAAAGTCAAAAAATTAAAAAATGATTAACATGTCCCCCTCATGTGACAATGTCACACGAGATGGGACATGTTAATAAAAATGACATAAACTTTATTAGACTTTTTAAAAACGGACATGAAACTTCATCCCGCCAGTGGGTGAGGTTTCATGCTTTATCAGAAGCCCACTGGGGCTCCTGGCCTAACACCAGCCTTAAGGTTGGACGGGCAGGTCTTTAATTATCTTAATTAGCCTGTCAATGGCCTCAATTGGCCATTGACAGGTCGGCGGGCGGACAGCTGATCTCGCTGTCCACCCGCCTTCCTAAACATTTCAAGGGACCTGGATGACCTCGGGGGGGTTCCTCCTGACATCATTTTCCCATCGGCAAGCAGGCCCCGCCTCCAAATCACTGACGGGAAAATTCAGGCCATGGAGTTTATGCAGTACAACTTCAGGCTCTAAAATCCAATTATGCTTTCAAGGATAGACCAACTTGTATGAGTTTGTGTAACTAAATAGTCTGCCCTCTCCTTTCAAAAGAAAACCCATTTAAAATGCATTTAGGATTATAGTGCGACTGATTTTCCCCTCATCAACTTTTCCACTTTGGTGGTATTCTATCTTAGCCCTTCACCTAAGATTCTAATGGTCTGACAACAAACCTGTTCTAGGTTTGATAGAATTAGGTTGCCCTTAAGTTTCCAGTTGTGAGCAATAGAGTGAATGTACAAAATTATTTAAGAGATATCAAGAAGGAAAGGGGTTATCTGAATGAATCCAAAAGATAGCATTACTATATCAGTGACCAGAAGAGATTACATTTTATTTATCATCTTTCACTTTTTAAAGTGCTTCTTCACTATTATTATTGAGGCATAATTTGCTGATGTTGTCTTTACTGGACTAAATGTAACTGTTAAATCTGACATTGGTTTATGTTTCCTTTTGGTCCAATATGCTGCAGTGCTGATCAATGTGAAAAGAAAGCAGTTTATCAGGATTGCTGGTTCATTCCAATCTTGAAGCTGCAATATAAATTTTGAAACAAAAGTGTCATTACATAAAAAACAGCCTTTTTGAGCCAACGTTCCAAATTCAACAGACAGTCTGCTAGGCTTCATAGTTGCCTGTCAAATCATATAATGCCTAATTTAGCTGCTAACACCTTTTTGGCATAAGAGATGTAATGTTATGCTTTTGTGATATGCCGAATATCATTGATAAGCATTCCGTTGCTGTGAATAGTATTATAGCGAAATAACGTATTTTAAAAAGTTAAAACCCACCATTTTATCACTCAAGAACAGATATTAGGTTTTATTATATTACAGTTCGTTTAACTAAATTAACAACACTTTTTACTTGACCTTTCATTTGTGATTTTTCAGATTTTCTTTGCACCTGAAGTCATATATGACCCTCTCTTCTTACCCCTCCCATCCACCCTCCAAATTGGTTCCAGGCCTTCAGCTGCCAAGCCCCATGCTCTTAAACACTGCTGTATCTCCATCTTCCTTTCCTCTAAAATCCTCCTCAATATCCATCTCAATGTTATGGTCACCCTTCCCAATATCTCCTTTTTTTGAATCAGTGTCAGCTTGTGCCTGTTTACTCATATGTGGAGTGATTTGGGATGTTTTGCTACATTATGTTACATAAATTTTGTTGATGGAACCAACTCTTGCTAGACTACAGGTCCAGCACTAGTTCCACACCTTTCTCAAGTGGCCCTTGCTGACACATGTGCACAAGCAACAGGGGTAATTCTAACTTTGCCCGTTTTACACTATCTCCCAATAGTGAGATAGCTGCCTGTTAGAACTCTCTACTGATAAATGAATATCGGGAGAGATATGACCTTGCTGACTGAATAGACCAAAGTCGATGTTATTCCTAGTGTATGTTGGGGCTCATCAGCCGCGGCCAGTAGGACAACTTATCCTAATCCTCTTCTCCTCTTAGGTTTACACAGGTACATTTCCCAACAGGCCACGCTCAGGAGTGGAATCCCTCTTTGATTTTTCCATTCTAGATCGCTATGGCAACTATAGCACCTCAATTGTGTTAATGGGTTGTAAACTGAGTCTGGAATCAAAACTGTGATCTGGACAGAATAGATCAGTGCTAAGCTAGGTGATGCTTTACAAAGGTAGATTTTCACATATTGTAATCATGTTGTTAGCAGCATAACTTAAACTTGCATACATACCTGGTCTCTATTATACAAAGAATATAGAGGCATTAGCGAATGAAGAGCTGAGAGATTACACATCAGTAAAGATTGAACAGCCTCGGGCTTTTTTCTCTAGTACAGAGAAAGCCGAGAGGTCCTTATAGAGGTCTTTAAGATTGTGATAAGAGTTTTATATAGTAGACACTGAAGTGATGTTTCCACTTATGGGGAAGGCCAAGACTAATGGCTTTGAACATAAGATAGTCACTAAGAGGTCCAATGGCGAACTCAGGGAAACTTCTTCACCCAGAGAGTGGTGAGAATCTGGAACTCATTGCCACGATAAGAAGTTGAGCTGAATAGCATAGATGTATTTAAGGAGAAGCTAGATAAATGCGTGAAGGAGAAAGCAATGGAAGAATATGCTGTTGAGGTTAGTTGAAGAGGGTTGGGAGAGGAGGTTCATGTGGAGTATAGACCTGTTTGGTCAAATGGCCAGTGCCTGTGGTATGGGTCCTGTGAAATTCAATGTAATCCTTCCTTGAGGTGCTCTCACATTACTGGCCCTAAGATCAACAGCTTCAATTCAGCACTCTGTTCTCTATATTGATGTGATGCAAAAACTGGCTCTGACAAGACTAGTTTGAGAAGTAATATGGAAAAAGTTGACCACGTTGAAATGGGAAACAGATGCTCACTGATTTATAGCAACATGAGTGCACCCTGAACTTGTAAGCTGAGAAATATGTGTGCTGAATACTTAATGCTAAAGTGGTATTCGGAGGTGAGGTGTGTACTTTTGCAATCATCACTTACATATGTCGCAAAATAGTTTGTTATCCATTTGGCATTGCTTGCTTTACTGTACCTTCTGATATTCAACACATTAGAACTAAAAGATCACGTAAATGCACACCTTTGACATTCAAGAGTCAATCGTTCAAATATTGCTCACCAATGCAACAAACAATTCAACACTTAATTCCTGTTGAAAGTAGGTTGACATTCGGGCTGCTCACAGCAGTTTCTGTGGAGAATGGTCTTTAATTCCTTTGCGTTGGCAAATCCGATTGAAAGATTTCCCTGCGACGTGAGTACGAGACAGTAAATTCAGTTGCACGTTTTCCAGGTTAACTGAGAGAAAGCTTTATTAGAATAGCAAGATCTAATCGAAACAGATAACTACTACAAGACATCCATGTTCTACTTCCAACTATTCAGAAAAAAAGTTAATTTGGGAGCATAGATGTAGCAAGTTAGTATATTGAATCAAGCGTTTTGTGGCCATTCTGATGTGTCTTGCAGGAGAGTGTCGACAGATAACTACACCAAAGCAAGTTTAAGAACTTTCAACTGCAGAAGCCAGTTTTCATATTCTGATAAACTCTCCCTATTACAACAATTAGACTAGCACTAATATTTTGAGAGTAGATCATAAAGAAAGAGTTGTCTTTATATAATGCCTTTCAGCCTAAGAACATCTGTGTTTTATAGCTATTTAAGTACTTTTGAAGTCTACTCATTGTTGTAATGTAGGAAACACAGCAACTAACTAACACACGTCAAGTTCTCACAAACAGCAATGTGACTTTGACCAGATCATTTTGTGATGTTGCTTGAAAGATAAATATTGGCCAGGACCCAGGAGAAAACACCTCTGTTGTTCTCCAATATAGTGCCATGGAATCTTCTACATTTGCCTAAGAGAACATTAAGATCCTACTTTAAAATTTCACCCAAAAGACACCACCTTCAACAGTGTAGCATTGCTTCGGTGCTGCACTGGAGTACCAGCCTTGATTTTGGTGCTTAATTCTCTGGAATTCTGCAATACTAATTTTCTTTTGGGAAGTGCCTGAGAAAAGGTTATGGAACTGATTATGTTATGCCCAGTGAACATGTGAGGGAATCACAGAATGAATACAGCACATAAGCAGGCCATTTGTGCCGGCTGTTTGAAAGAGCTATCCAATGTGACCCACTGTGCCCCACTTTCTCCTTAACCTTGCACATTTTTTCTATTAAAGTTTTTTTTCCCCCAATTCCCTTTGACAGTTACTACTCTTGTCATCACTTATAGCTTGACCTTGCGTTTAAATAGTGAATTTCACAATTTCAGGATGTCCCAAAGCATCTAACAGTCAATAATGTGTTTCTTGAAGTGTAATCATTGTTATACATGTTTATTTGTAGAATAAAAATTTAAGGCCTGACAACTGAGGAGACTAATGGTGAGCACAAAAAAATCTGACTGGAATAATTAATATGGCTCAGGCAGCATTACAGCACAGGATTGCTAGAGAAAATCAATGCCATCACTTGGAATGATGGAGCTTTAGTAAAGATGAGAAAAAAATGATAGTCACTGATGTCTACCAAAGTTAAATCTTTTTCTCTTGCTTACATAATATATAACGATGAATTAATACAATACACATTTAATGTCCCGCTCTGCATTAAGCAACCATTTCTTGAAGGTACTGAATCTGAGTCGAGTCAAAATTCTTAGGATATTGGAACTATTAAACTGGCTTTGGTGGAAGTTCCACTAACCTTCACCTATCAGCACACAGAGGTCTTGAATGAATTGTATACGTGCATGGACATAGAATCAGATGGCATTACTGGATTTGGCAAAGTTACTTAAACTTATTATGTAAGAATCTATGTATTGCATACGCACAACAGTTTTGAAAATAATTGCATGTTTGTGTTTGCTTTTGACAGAAACCTGCATCAGTAAGTCCACAGACAATTGAGGAAATGGCTCACGCTCCCCTGCCGCAGGGTTGGCAGTGCTACATGTCACCACAGGGTCGGAAGTACTATGTCAATACTTACACAAATGGTAAGTCCCATTAATGATGCATTGATCATAGGAATGCAATAAGTTTTAGGAACTGGAACGGCCCTTAGGCCTAACAGATTCATCTGTTTCAAAAGAATGTAGCACGTTGGTCTGGGGTATGATTCTCGCTATGGGGCTGTAGGTTGAAACATGGGAGGTCCGTATTCAAATCTTGGACAAGCTCTTGTTTCACATAAGGTTTCTGTATTATAGTGGTTATCACATTTGCCTAACATGTGGAAAGGTCCCCAGTTCAAATCCGGGAAGAAACTTGAATTCTTGAATTGAGCAATGGAGTTTGGGTCATTGAATATATTCAGAACTGAGTTAGATAGATTTTTGATCTACAAGGGAGTCAAAGCTTATGGGGAGCAGGCAGGAAAGTGGAGTGGAGGCCACAATCAAATCTGCTGTGATCTTATTGAATGGTGGAGTAGGCTTGAAGGGCCGAATGGCCTACTCCTGCTCCTAATTCTTACGTCATTATGTAATTCTGATGGCTGAATAAACACATCTAATTATTTCTCCAATCCATTTGTACTCCCCACTTAAGTGGCTGTTCTGATCATTTGTTTGAAAGTTCTATTATCCTTTGTGTTCAAAGAAGTGTTTCACTTGTCATTTTATTCCCATAGCTTGTGATAATAATGCTCCTTGTTGATAGATTTTCATAATAATCATCTCACAGCAAAAAAGCACCGTTCAATAGTCAGCAAAGACTCATTCCTTCCTAGGCAAAGAGCCAGCCTAGTGACGAGAAAATAGTTACGGAAAACCTCTGACACCCAGCTTGTGTGGATCTGAGGCAAGCATTCATTTGGATTGTTTTCTTCAAAATTTGTTTTCCACCCCCTCCAAATGAAAGTTATGTTTTTATTTAATCAAATCCAGCTGGTGACGGCCCTCAAGTTGCAGCTGATTGAAGTGTCCACATTGCAGATAGCATAGAGAATTGGAATATGTTCCTGCCCTTTCTTTCTTCTTTCGCTCTCATGAAACCACTTTCATCGGATTGATTTGGATGCTTTGCTCTCTTTTAAAGTTAAATTTCAAAACTCACCAATATTTCATAGACCTATCTATCTACCAGTGCAGTAGGAAGTGTGCGTGTGTTTTGCCAGCATCCAGAGAAATCTGCACCAGAAAAAAACATAATGTTTGAATTGTCCTTATGTTGATCGGCTGTCAGGGAATTTTTGGATGGGCTGTGTGAAAGCTGTGTTTTGCAAGGTTTCAGCATGTCAGCACCCTCAACTGTTTTTTTATAAGTTAAATGCTGTTGAAGACCTCCTGGGCCAAACGACTACCTGGGGTGCTGTAAAAAGTTATGATCCTATAAATGTGATGTATTTTTGTTCAGTGGTTTGAATGCTCTTCTGGGTCCTTTAATGACCCTAAGAACACTAACTTACACTTGCTTCAAATAGTTGTGAGAGAGGTATATTAACAGTGGCTGCATTTAGCCTTTTATCTGGCCTTGTCTTGGCTAAGCATGAGGGAAGACGAGTTATCTCTCTCATTTATTTGAACTAATGGAAATGCTTAGTCTCTAGATCATAAAGCTTTCATATCATAATCTCATTTTTGGGTCTGTTTTAAAAGGTTATTGTATAATATTACAAAATGGCTGTGACTGACCTTTTCCATAACATGCAGACAGGCCATGTGAAGTTCAGTTTAATGCTTGATCTTGACCCTGCCTTTTAGCTGGATGACCAACATGTCAACAATTCTTGAAGATCAATTTTGCAACTAACATCACAATTAATTTCTCAAATGACTAGTCTTATTCTCCATTGGTATTTTATCTGGTGCATTACTGCTATTGCTCAGCTCTACGTTGCCAATTGTCCCTCTTATACTTGGCTCTGGATCCTGGCTTGTATCCAGCCTCCAGTGACAATGCTGTAATGGGCCTTTGTTTCTTTGAATTGCTCCATTTGTTAAGTGCGGTCAGCTGTTAATGGTACTGCTGGTACTTAACCACCATGTACCACCATTACCTCTGAAGCTAAGCACACACACTATTCTGGCCGTTTGCCTTAAAGATGCTAATGGTTTTATTTTGTTTGGTCTTTTGTTCTTTTCCAAACACTGTCAGCCTGTGCTCCAGTGATTATAATTCTCCGAGAAAGCTGTCCCTTCTCCATTTTCCTTTGGGTAATTCTAATCCTTTACAATAACATTACATTCAGTCAACCAGTCAGCTGTGCAGAAGAGACCCAGTGGAGAAATTCTACCAGGAAACATCGCAGGTTCCTGCAGAATCAACATTTTATTTTCTGTGGAACTTTCGTAACTTATGTTGCGTAAAGATAACTAACTGCATAATCTTTTGAGTACTGTGCTACTAATTCTAAACTGAATAAATATGGTTTATGAATTGTATACAGTGTGGTGCTGTTTGTTTAATGGATTCTTAGATTCTGGTGAAATAAGATGGCATGTTTTACATTGCCGGGCTGATGTCAATAGAAGTGGTTCCACAATCTGATGGTGTTCCTGTTTACGTTGTGAGATAGAGTCAAAGCAGCAGCAGCAACACTAAAACAGCTGTGCAAGAATAACGTTTGTGCATGACCAATCCTTCAAAAGTTGCAACTTTTCAGTTTGCACTCGTGGGCCTGATGCACTGTATTTGGAAGAAAATCCCTCAAGCCAGTAAATCAAAAAACATGAGTTGTTTATCTGTACAAACAGGGACTGAAGCTCAGGCAAGAATGGGTAACCAGTGGATGTCTCTGAATGCAGGGAATAAAACAACTTCATGAGGCAGTATTCTGGGCTTCTGAAAGCATGTACACTGCCTTGCTTATGTCACAAATGTGCATTGACAGCAACAAGATAAAGGAAATAAAATCCAAAACACTATAAACCAAAATTTAGTCTCTACTACGCCTTAGAAATGGGCACCAACAGAGCATGAGTGTAAAAATTCAGTTAAATATGATTCATTCCTGACTGATCTCCACCCGTTTTATGTTTGTGTCGGGCTTGGGACTGGCAATGAAACCCTGACAAAGCAAACAGGAGCTTCATTTAAATGTTGTAATGAGGGTGAGGACATATGGGCATTTCCAAACATTTCCAGTGTAATCAATATTGAAGAGACTCAGTACCAAGGGCTGCTATAGACATGGAAGTTCATTTCAAGGGTAGAGTAATATAAGGATTTTCAGCTCATTTGTTGCTGCTCATATTTAACATTTTGTGAGCCTTTGTGCCAGTAAGTTTCTTAAGAACAATCGTTACTGTCATTGAGAATCTCCAACTTGAGTGGTTGTAATGAAGAGGGGGAGGAGATATGGAAGAATATGGAGTCACGATATACAACAGATGTTTTATCCCCTCTCCTCAATAACCCGATGTACCTGCAGACTGGAAGTGAAAACTAGACATTGCTTTGTGAGGCAATTAGTGCCTTCGGAGCCCCTAACCGCCAAAAAATCTGGGATAAAAGATGCATTGTCACCGCTTAGATATGTGCTTTCCTGGTCGATTTTTTGATGCTTCTTTGACCATACTCCAATCATGTTTCAAAACAGTTTTACTGGCACCGCTCTGCCTTTCATCCAACCCAAAGGAAGATGCCTTTCCGAAACCAGTGACAAGTTATCTCTTCTGGGTGACCAAACAGAAAAATATTTTTCACTGGCTGCAACCGCCAAGCTGCCGCTATTTCTGGGGGGCAACTGTTTGGGGGGGGGATCTGTTTTTGTGGAGTCGAGGTCATCAAAGAACAAGATTCAGAAGAATATCATCTGCTGTAAGGACACTTGCACCTACAATGCTGAAAAGGGGTGACGCTGACATCACCGTATTGGTCAACTGGGATCCCAAGCCTGCCCGGAGCATCTTGTGAGCATGCTACAGTGTTAACCTAAGGACAGAAAATAGTGCCACCCTCCTGCAACTGGCATCAAACAGAAGATTCATTGCTGGGCTGTACCACTCCTCACCTGCAGATTCATACTGCTACTTCAGGTTTCCATTTCCTTTTTTCATGCCTTCCATTTATTTACTTTCTTTCCCCTTTGACTTGATTATAAAGCAAAATTGACACCAACCCACAAGGCGATATTCGGGCAAGTGGCTAAAAGCTTGGTCAAAGAGCTAGGGCAGAATTTTCCATTCCGGGTCGAAGTCCCATGCTGGGGGCGGGGCCAGGGAGTGTTTCCTGCTGTGGAGGCTGCTAGGAATTCACGTCGTGTCACGTGACCCCGGCCTCACTAGTTATGCAGTCAGGGGTCTCCTAATGTATTGCGCTGGATGGCTCATCGCCCTGCCATAATATCTGGGTGACATTTTTAAGAGGTGCCTGGACCTGGCTGACCACCATTGAAGATAGAAGATGGACCTCCAGGAGCACTCTGAAGATAGAAGACAGACCTCCTGGAAGAGTCTGAAGCTGGAAGATCCACCTGGAATATGCTCCCCCCTACCCACTGCTGCATGTTCCAGGGTCCATGGTCGCTGGAGGCCTCCATTCTGAACTCCGGAAGCTGCCGCAGGTCACCTTCAGGTAAGTGCCGATATGTGAACACCACATTGTTAGAGTGGTGTGATTCCCTGTTGACGGTGTGGAGGATCAGGCGAGGTGGGGAGGAAATTCTGGATGGGCCTTCATCTGCATCCTATTAATGGGATGCAAACAGGTTTCACGCTGGCCTCTGCTGGGAATCGCAGCCCCCCAAGGCAGGCGAGAACACAAGATCCCACCCTCATTTTACACCGGCGGGAAACCTACTTTTCACTCCCTGTCACATTGTCAACCTGCCCCCCCCATCCCGCCATTAAACCCGTTGCGATGGGGATGGGAAAATTCCACCCTCAAGTTTTGAGAAGCGTCTTAAAGGAGGAAAAAGAGATAGAAAGTTTTAGGGAGGGAATTCCAGAGCTTCGGGCCTAGTAAACTGCAGGCAATGCCACAATAGTTGGAGTAATATAAATTCTTAAGAGACAAGAATTATAGGAGCACAGATTTGAGGCCTTTGGAACTGCAGGAGATTACAGAGATAGGGAGGGATGAGGCCATAGAGGGATTTTAATATAAGGAAGAGATTTTTAAAATTGAGCTGTTGCTTAATGGGGAGTCAGTGATGCCCAGTGCACACAGCGGTGATGGATTAATGAGATTTGGTGCGAATAAGGACATGGGCAGTAGAGTTTTTGATGACCTTAAGTTTATGGAGGGTAGAATGTGGGAAGTTGGCCAGGAGTGTACTAGAATAGCCAAGTCCAGAAGTAACAAATCCATGGATGAGGGTTTCAGCAGCAGATGAGTTGAGGAAAGGCCAGAGTTGGGTGATTGGATTTGGAACAGTTTGAGTGATGGCATAAATATGTGGTTGGAAGCTCATCTTGAGGTCAAATACTGTGCCAAGTTTGCAAACAGTCTGGTTCAGCCTCAGGCAGTTACCAGGGAGAGGGATGGAGTTGGTGGATAGGGAATGGAGTTTGTGGCAGTGGCTGAAGACAGTGGCTTTGGTCCCAATATCTAGTTGGAGGAAATTTCTGCTTAAATAGCACTGGATATCCTATAGCAGTCTGATCGTTTACCAGCTGTGGAGCAGTCAAGATGGGTGGTGGTGAGGTGGAGCTCAGTTGTGTAAACTGATGCTGTGTTTTCAGATGATGTCATCAAAGGGCAGCATGTAGATGAAAAATAAGAGGGAACCTAGAATAGCGGTAATGGTGTGGGAGCAGGAAGAGAAACCATTAAAGGTGACACTCTGGCTGCAATTAAAATCATCAAGAATGGAACAAGGTGACTGCAGTCCCACCCAACTGGACAACAGTAGAAAGGCATTGGAGGAGGATGTTGTGGTCAACTGTGTCAAAGGCTGCAGACAGGTCAAGAAGGATGAGGAGAGATAGTTTAGCTGTTCTCCAGGAATTAATCTTTAATTCCTGAGGGTGTGGCAGCCCTGGTCAACAGCTGTACCAGGAACTATGTATTAGTAATCAAATGGACTGAGCCCCCAGCAAATGCCTATTCTGACCAGATTTACACCAGTTCTTGGCCATTTCAGTCTGGCTTGCAGCACTGTGTGTCCTGTCTCTTTGAATTATGAGAAGGTCAAATCGTTTATTGAGATTTTATTAAATAAATTATAAAGCTGATTGTACATGGGTTTAGCTGGAAGCTAGGTCTTTTATTGTTTAGCCATTATTCCCTGCCACCAGTCTAACAAGCACTGTACTATAGTTGAACAAAAAGTGCATTTTGAATCTTCAGGGGGAACTCCTACTTGTTCAGCTGTTTCATATTTCTGAGATGAACCCTCCAAGTCTATTTGAAACAATATACTGGAATAGTTATCGATATCAGTGATTAACCACGGTTGCGGCCATCAGGCCTTCACAATTCCTCATACTCTTCATCTTCTATACAAAAGAAAATCCTGATCTCTGCAAACTTTGACATCAATGATTATTCAAAGTGTAAAATATTCATCCTGTAGTTAATGACACTTGTACAATTTTTAAAAATGTAGATCAGTGAATCTCTTGTGAGGGCATTCAAAGGAACCTGTTCTTGTCACCTTTTATTGGACAAAGAGATTTTGCATATCCCTCTGTAGCTGGAATAACTCCCCAACAAGAAACTGGCTGAACACATTTACCTCAGATAAACATGCCAGTGTCATTGTCCAGCTAGAACAAGAGTGTTTCGTTTAGTATGTGAATTCTGAAAACAACCTATATGTGAAATTATCTTTCAAAAATCTTCTCATTCTCTAAAGTTATTTGACAGATGTTCTGGCTTTTTGAAGCCGCCACTACCATGAATCACAAAGTGAATAAAGATGTTAATGAGCAATAATTGGCAGAGGGAAGAGTTCTTCAGCACTGATGTAAATATTTAAAACTCATGAATACTTTGCAGTGGCTGATTAAAGACTCAACATCAGAGCCCTGATTTTCTGAGGCTCCATTGGTGGTACAAAGCCTCACTGGTAATGGAATGGATTAGAAAATCAGGCTTGAATTACAATGTGCCCAATTTCCCAAAGCACAGTTTGGGAGAGCAAATAAAATAGTGCTACCAGTAAGCACAAGCTGATTTATAGGGTGATTTTCATTAGAATTATGTCTGACACCGAATTTCCTAATTTCAAGCAAGAGTCTTCGCTGTGTCTCCTGTTTACAAAATGCTGGTTTGCTCCAGTTGATCGCTCAATGTAAACAGTTATTTGAATTTTCAGGTTTGTGAACTTTTGCTTCACAGATCAATTGGTTTTCTTGGTTGCCCATCATTTGTTTTTAACCAGTGGTCTAAGGGTTTTATTTTGCCTGGCAATACCTTCCTTCATAATTCTTGGTTGCTGCCATACAACATGGTGAGGATCTCTAAGGAAGGTGAGTTAATAAAGGGGCAATAATTCCTAAGGTGAGTATTGTCTGCACACATTGCTACCTCATGATATTTTTTTTATTTAGACTTACCCCATTGACCTGCACTAGCCAGAGGAGATCTGGAAAATTTGTGTGCCCCCCTCCCCCTACCGCCTGAGATGCTAGGTGGGGACAAACTGTGTCTTGAGCCAGCTGATTCCCATTTTCGGAAACTCTGTTCTATATGTTGACAAGTGTGGTTGTAGGAGTGTAAAATAGCTTGGGGAAAACTCAACAAATTTGGCTTTAGAATTTGGATTGTTGCATGCAGCCATGGGGGTGAAATCAGTCTCAGCACAATTTTCCTCTCCATTGGCGTTAACAGCGAAGTATAAAATGGCTCCTGATTTGCTACCGGCTTCTTTCATGTTACTGGTACAGTCCATTTCAGCCTTGTGAACTTCAAGCTATTTGTGATTTTTAATATGAGGGGCCCCAATGCTTGACCAAAGGCAATTATACCTCTCAGGCTGATTTGCAGGGAAGCCTTGTAATTGTGGTCACTTACAAAAGGTTTTTAAAAAGCTAATTGGATAGTGGCACAGTGCTCCACTTAAACCAGCCACGGGCCGTCAATGCACTCTGCCATTGAGGCAACTCTGAAATGGCATCCGTTTGACTATTGGCTGCCAATTTGAGGCTGTCATAATAAAATAACTCTGGACTGACTTAAATACTCCTTTGTGTTCATCCAGTGCTGAATTATTTATTGATGTAGCCGTTTTGCTTGGTTTTGCAGTATATTCAAATCATTAGTTATGGCAACTGTAACGTTAGGAATTGAATGTAGATGTGCCAGTACAATACCATTCTAAATTATGCCAACTGCCAAAGAAGTTAGAAATTAATCCTGCCATGTGTCTTCATTCTGTTGCTTCTGGTCTAACACTTGGAGCTAATGTAAAGTGCTGTTGCAAATTAGTGTATATATCAAAGCCATCATTTTTACTTGCGCACTTAATTCGACCCCTGCAGTTGGACGATGCTAAGCGGTAGTTAAGTATAACATGGGTGGTCATGTTATCCTCAT
The DNA here is from genome assembly GCF_017639515.1 of Carcharodon carcharias. Lineage (NCBI taxonomy): Eukaryota > Metazoa > Chordata > Chondrichthyes > Lamniformes > Lamnidae > Carcharodon > Carcharodon carcharias. The sequence continues at coordinate 14,404,672 of NC_054488.1, forward strand.
TGTGTGAGGACTGTTAGAAGATTTGTGAAGGACAGGAGGATCTATTATCAGCAAAGCCCTTTTAAAGAATCATTATGCTCCATTTGCAATGTTGATGAAAGGCCACTTTTGACTAGTTTATCTTTTTCTCCATTCACCAGTCATCTGGCTGAGAATATGTTTTCTTTTATGGAAACAACCTGTTTGACCCCAGATTGTTCCCAGCTTGAAGGCTCAAAGATGATGATGTTCATTGGAAGTTCCTGTTGGAAGCACTTCCTGCACAAGATAAGAAAGACTTGCTGGAATAACTTCCTCTTTATATATTTTTTTTAAAGTGTTAATTAGATGGATAGGATTTTCAGTTCTGGGCAAATGGGTTTGAATCAAGATCAGGGCTCAGCTTTTTGTGGTGGGGGTGGGAATTGGGTGATGGGTTCATTTCCAGGTCGCGAACCTGCCCCAAGAGGAAACAGAAGGTTTCCAGCATTTTGGTGGAGACGAGGTGTCAGTTGGGTCAGGGATGGATCTGTCAGCCAATTTGTAGCTGGGTCAGTGGGAACAGAGGTAGTACGTTAATTCGGGCCACATTCTGACTTGCAGTGGTTGCGATTTTGACAGTACCTTCTAAAGTAGGAAAAATGAAATGTGTGGGCTTTTCACATTTTGAGGGGGCAGGTGGTGACCGGGAACCCGGATAGGGTGGAAAGTGGGAATTTATAAATGTTATTTGACATATCCTTAGACAGGACAGGCTCTCATCTGCTCCAGTAAGCCTCGTCACTGTGACTAATGAGTCAACATTTGCACTCAGAACGCAGCGGACACTGTTGTCGTTAACCTTGAGCCAATCTGCCTCAGACAGCTCCCGAGGTCTGCCTGCTCCTGTGAATATTTTGTAGAGAATCAAAGGGGAGCTCCTTTGGTGTCTTAATTGGCCTGATCATTGGCTGTGGGAGAGTTTGCAAGTCAGCCTCCCCACCTCTCTTGTCCTGCCTCACGAAAAGTTGCCTGGGCTGGGAACTGAGGTGGCATACCCTTGCGCAGGCTGCTGATGTCATTTTGTTTGGTCGGCTGTCTCTGTTCCAACCTAATTCAGCCCGTGGAAATTCTGCCCGTGGTTATACGTCAGCTAATTCTTGCTGCATCAGACAACACTATAAGGTTGAAGAGGAAAGAGTCACTGAAAACCTTTCATCTTAGTACAGGCCATACCGGACAAAGACAGGGAGTTACCAGCTTCTCAAAGGGACCACAATAAACTTTTGAACAGAACTCTTCATTACAATTGAAGCATTGCATTTTCTTATTTTCATGTACACCGTGGGTAATTGTAACTTTGGGCATTAATGTAAAATGACTGATTAATGAATTAGTTGGTCATTGTATACCACGCTGATGTTCCTTTTTCAAGGTGAAGTGTCTGGCCTTTCATTGGGATGTAAAAAAATCATATGGTACTATTCAAAGAAGAACATAGAAATTCTCCTGGTCAACAATTATCCCTCAACCAACGCCACAAGGGGCGACTGGATTGAAGTTTTCAGGATATTAAGAGGAACAGATGATAAAGCTAAACTCTTTTCACGGGTTGGAAGCCTAGGACTAGGGGGAATAGTCTAAAAATTACATCCAGACCTTTCAGGAGTGAAATTAAGGAAAAGTGTGATGGGAATTTGGAACTCTGTTCTGCACATGGCAATTGATGCTAGATTGCTTCTTAATTTTAAAATTAAGATTTATAGATCACACAAACATGAATTAGGAGCAGGAGAAGGCCACTTGGCCCTTTGAGCCTGCTTCACCATTCAATAAGATCATGGCTGATCTGGGCGTAAACTCCAGACTACCCCCAGTAACCTTTCGCTCTATTGTTATCAAGAATTTATCTACCTCTGACTTAAAAACATTCTGCTTGCACTGCCTTTTGAGGAAGGGAGTTCCAAAAACTCACAACCCTCTGACAGGAAAGTTTCTTCTCATCTCTCTCAAATGAGCAACCCCTTCATTTTAAACAGTGACCCCCTAGTTCTAATTTCTCCCACAAGAGGAAACATCCTCTCCACATTCATCCTGTCAAGATCCCTCAGAATTTTATATGTTTCAATCAAGTTGCCTCCTACTTTTCTAAACTCCAGTTGGTATAAACCTAGCCTGTGCAATCTAATAAGACAACCCATTTATTCCGGCTATTAGTTTAGTAAACCTTCTCTGAACTGCTTCTAATGCATTTACGCCCTTCCTTAAATAAGGAGGCCAATATTGTACACAGTACTCCAGATGTAGTCCCGCCAGTGTCCTGTACAGGATTACATCTTTCCCTAAATAAGGGGAGCAATACTGTATACAGTACTCCAGATGTGATCTCACTAGTGTCCTGTACAACTGAATCATAACTTCCCTACTTCTTTGTTAACCAAATGTATTAATGGATATGGGGCAAATGTTAGGTCACAGGTCAGCCACAATCTCACTGAATGTTAAAATAGGCTTGAGAGGCTAAACATTCTGTACCTAAACAGACTATCAGGTCATTTATCTCTGTTGTGCTGGGACCTTATGGATCAGATTTCCACGGAGTTGTGGAGACTCCGGGGACCTTTAAAAAGGACCTGGATCAGGAAGTCCTGCTCCCAGTTCCAACGGATCCTATTTTTGTCTGGGAAGTTGGTGGGTGGAGAGCAAGAGGCGGGATGTGACTCCTACATGTGTGAAACCCAAATTCAGGGATATTAGTACTGAGTTAAAAAAAAACAATTTTCGCTGGAGCTAGAGCCTCATCCTACAATGTGGGAGTTACGGATCCTTAGAGAGGTCGTAAGTGCTCTTGAAGGGCTGGTAAGGACTGTAGAACTGTCAGGCTGTTAAGTTATTTAACTTGCCAGCCTTTTAGAAAGTGAAAAAGAAAATCTGCCTGCCTTTTCCTGTGGGAATTTTCTGGCAGTTTCAATAGCTGTTTTTGACGTAACCCAAGTACTACATTATAGCATTATTAATATTTGGCTACTTTCCACAATTTGACAGCCCTAAGAGGACTGTCCTCTTAGGATTTACTTTAAAGGATTTAACTCTTGTATGTGGGGCTATGAATACAAATGTTTATTTTTATAAGGGATTAAATACCTGAGGGGATTTAAATATATTGAATGGGTTTTCATGAATGGGGCTGTTTGCTTATTGTAGAGAAGGCTGTAATAACGATTTAGATCTTTATCCAATTTCATTTCAGCATTGTTCATGAGTCTGTCAACGGAGGTGAGTTGACACGGAGGGTATATGGGCAAAGGGTGGTGGGTGTGGATATTGACATGGAGACGGTCAGGAGCTATGGGGCGTGGTGGTGAGAGGGGAGTGATAGGATGTGAGGGGAAAGAGTTAGAGAATCTAATATTTAACAAAACCAACTGGGGCGAACTTTACCGTAGTGATTACATTTTAAAAGTACATGACGCATATTGGGATGGCCTGAGGATCGGGAAGATACTATACAAGTGCATTTTTTTTCTTTTGGGGTGTTCGAATGTAAGTAAATAAATATTTGAACCATTCACTTAGTCCAACTTAGGCACATCAAATTGCTAGTTTACCCCACAAAGTTTGAGAAAACAGTTCCCCATTAAGAAAAGGCTAATTATTAAGAAATATCCCTGCCTCCCTTTTGACAGGACTGGTACCACCACACTGAATCAGAAACAGAAGATACCATGTACTTTTAAATGAATATGTTCTAATTAATTAGGCTTTTTTTAAGTGCTCTATTTCTTAAGGTCCCTCTTGTTAATTTCCTGACATTGCCTAACTCAAAATGTAATAAAATCTGTGTTGAGGAAGTTGGGAGTTTTATGGACCAATTTTAACCCTGTTCACCCAAAAGGAACAAGTCAAGCAAGGTGGTTAAAATGGCAGCTGGGCACATCCCACTGTGTTTTTGACATGTTTGTATCCACCACCATTTTAACTGCTCTCTACTGTGGTCTTGGGGAGGATGCCCACCACAGTCAGGCTGGGGGTCTTATGAATATATAAAAGTAAGGATCCTCTGGCCTTCTTTGGACCCCAACACAATTTCAGCACCGGATCGTTCAAATTGCACACCGTTCTGAAGCCACCAGTGAAGCCTAGCGATAAACTAATGTGGGTCCAGAGGAGGTCCAAACTTCCCTCCCCTTCCCTGAGCATGAGTACCTCCAGCTCCCACCCTTTCCCCCCATCAGTCCCCTCCATCCCCCCGCTGTCACTTCTTACCTTATACCAGTGATTGTTCCCTTCCATCTCTGGTGGTGGCTTCTTGTGAAATCCCACTTCCACTTTCTGGCTAAGTAGCTATTCTCCGCCCTTTCACCTGGGCCCCAGGAGGAGATGAGCCTGGATGTTAAAAAAGCCCAGACTTCAATCCGACAGCCATCATGGGCCTCCTCCCCCTGGCCCCTGCACCAACGCACAAACACCCAGAGTTAAAGTCAATGCTTTAATGCAAATGCTTGCTTCAGAATTGCTTCCTGCCTTTGATGAATTGCATTGCCCTGTGTTCACTATGTCTCTTGTCTCCATGTTGTTTATTCTCTTTGCTGGTCGCTCATTCTCTGGACGACAGGCAATTTGTCTCTGGATGCGTGACTAGCAACTTCAAAAGGATGAATTCCTCTTGATCTCTGAGCCTCAGCTTGTTTGTATTATTATGGTGGGCAAAATATCAGGCGAGAAAAGAACAGAGTGGAAGGAAGGGGTTCCTGAAACTCAGGACTTCTGTCCCAGAAAGAACAAACAATCATGAACGATACAAATAACAGCTTTACATTTCTCCAAGGAAGCATGAGATGGCATTCTCCTCCATTGCTGCTGAGATGGAGGGATAATGCAGGCAGTGAGGCAACACCTTTTAAAACCTCCAGGTAATCCAAAGAGCTTTACAGCCAATGAAGGGCTTTAAATTGCAATCACTGCTATAATGTAGGAAATGTGGCAGCCAATTTGCACACAGCAAGGTCTCGTAAAAAGCAATGCGCTAATGACCAGATAATGTTTTTTTTTAGTGAAGCTGGTTGAGGGATAAATATTGGTCAGGACCCTGGGGAGAATGCCCCTGCTGTTCTTGAAATTGTGCAGTGAGATCTTTTATATCCATCGATTTAACGTCTAGTCTGAAAGAAGGCATTTGTGACAGTGGAGCACTCCCTTAGTACTGCACCTCAGTGTCAGTCTAGCTAATGTACTGAAGTCTGCACAAGTGACTGCTGTTTCCTGAGGTGGCATTGAGGAAGGTAGGTTCCGGGAAGTGCCAATGCTGGCAGTGAGGTGGGAGGAGAGAGAGTTTTGCAATGGCTTCCACTCCCTTTACTGTGGCTCTCAGCATTTACTGACGGCTGTGAGCTGAACCGAGGCTCCCAGTGGGGCATCACCTTTGACCTCCGGGATGCTTCTGCCCCTTTAAGGTCCTGCAGTGGTTCTCTGGTATTCCTGTTGATGGGAATTTCCCCACGCATTTTTAATAAGCATGACCCAGGGAAACCGAAATGCTTAGGACTGCATCAGACCAGAACCTGTACTAACAGAGATTTACCCCAAGAGAACCATGGCCAACTAGAAACTAGGGCCCTGAAATTTACAGGGAGAGAGTGTTTAAACTAGATCGGCAGTGGGGTGGGAACCTGAGGGTAAATTCAGAGTGCAGAGGAGAAAAACTGGCAGTGGGAAGTAGTGCAGCATCAACTGATAACAAGGATATATCAGAGAGTAGTATCAAGGCAGAGAGAATACTTGGAGAGTTTGATAGGATTAGAGTAGGCAATAGTAAGTCATTAGATGAGGTCAAAATAAAGAGAAAAGTAAAAAACCTTAATTATGGCTAATGTGCATGTATGTCAATGCACGGAGTATAGTTAATAAGATTGGTGAACTGCAGGTACAGGTTGACAAAAAGAATTATGATATTATAGCTGTAACAAAGACCTGGCTCAAAGAAAGGCAGGACTGGGCATTAAATATGTCTGGTTAGAAGGTATTTAGGAGAGACAGGAAAGGAAGAAAAGTGGGGAGTGGCAGTATTTATTAAAGATGGCATTACAGTACTGGAGAGAGAGGATGTTCTAGAGAGGGTCAAGGATGGAATCTCTCTGGCTAAAGGTAAGGAATGAAAAAGGTGCAATAACATTAATTGGTAAAGAATATAGACCACCTACTTGTGGAAGGGATGCGGAGAAACAAATTTGCAAAGAAATATGTAGAGCTGCAAGAATTATAGAGTCATCATAATGGGGGACTTCAATTACCCAAATATAGACTGGGATAGGAATAGTACAAAGGGACAAGAGGGGTGAGAGTTCTTGGAATGTGTTCAAGATAATTTTCTGCAGCAGTATGTTTCCAGTCCAAAGAGAGGACGTGCACTTTTTGGACCGGGTTCTGGGGAATGAGTTGGCCCAAGTGGATCAAATATCAACGGGAGAGTCTCTAGGGAACAGTGACCATTGTATCATAAGAAGGGGAATGGTAGGACAAATAAATCCAGAGCACCCTGGATGTTGAGAGAGATAGAGGTAAAGATGAAAAGGAAGAAGTGTGCATATTACAGATGTCAGGTAGAAAATACAATGGAGAAACCGGCTGAATATAGAAGGACCAGAGGGGAAGTGAAGAAACTAATAAGAAAAGCAAGGAGAGAGCATGAAAAGAGGCTGGCAGCGAACATAAAAGGGAATCCCAATGTCTTCTATAACCATGTGAATAATAAAAGGGTGGTAAAGGGAAGAGTAGGACTGATTAGCGACAAAAAAGGAGACTTTCATTTCGAGGGTGGAGAAATAGTGGAGGTGTTGAATGAATACTTTGCATCTGTCTTTACAAAGGAAGAAGATGCTACCCAGGCCGAGGTGAGAAAGGAGGTAACTGGTACACTAGAAGAACTTACAATCAAGAGGAAGGAGGTGTTGGAAAGGCTATCTTTACTTATAATAGATAGGGTACTAGGACTGGATGAGATGCATCCAAGAGTACTGAGGGAAGTGTGTGGAAATTGCAGAGGCACGAGTGATAATTTTTCAGTTTTCCTTAGACATGGAAGATGCTGGAGAACTGGAGAATTGTGAATGTTACAGCCTTGTTCAAAAAGGGATGCAAGGATAAAGCTGGCAACTACAGGCCAGTCAGTTTGACCTCAGTGGTAGGGAAACTTCCGGAAACTATAGTACAGTATAAAATCAATAGTCAGTTAGACAATTGCAGGATAATTAAGGAAAGCCATTAATGGAAAATCATCTTTAACTAACTTGCTGGGGTTTTTTGAGGAGGTAACAGAGAATGTTAATAAGGGAAATGCTGTTGATGTGTATATGGATTTTCAACTTGCATTTGATGCAGTGCCACACAACAGACTTGTGAGCAAAATTTTAGGTTGTGGAATAAAAGGGAAAAGTAGGCAGTTGGTTAAAAAATTGGCTGAGTGTCAGGAAACAGAGAGTAATGATAAATGGTTGTTTTTCAGATTGGAGGAAAGTTTGTGGTGGAATTCCCCAAGGGTCAGTGTTGGCACCCTTGCTCTTCCTGATATATAATAATGACCTAGACTGTGGTGTGCAGGGCATGATTTCGAAATTTGCAGATGAGACGAAGATTGGAAATGTTGTCAACTGTGATGGGGATAGTCTTGAATTTCAAAAGGACATAGACATGTTGGTGGATTGGGCAGACAAGTGGCCGTTGAAGTTCAATGCAAAGAAGTGTGAGGCAATTCATTTTGGCAGGAAAAGTATGGTAAGACAGTATAAAATAAAGGGAGAGCCTCTAAAGGAGGTGCAGGATTAGGTACCTTGGTGTATACGTACATAGGTCATTGAAGATGGCAAGGCATGTTCAGAGAGCAGTTAATATAGCATGTAGTGCCTTAGGTTTTATTAATGGGGACATTGAGTACAAGAGGAAGAAGATCATGTTGAACTTGTATAAGACACTAGTTAGGCCTCATCTGGAGTACTGCATCCAGTTCTGGATGCCATACTTGAGGAAGGATGTAAAGGCGTTGGAGAGAGTACAGAGGAGATTCACAAGGATGATTCCAACAATAAAGAACTACAGCTATGAGGATAGTTTGGAGAGGTTGGGACTGTTTTCCTTGGAGAAAAGAAGGCTGAGCGGAGACTTGGTAGAGGTATTCAAGATCCTGAGCGGTATGGACAGTGTAAATATTGAGAAACTGTTCTCACTCAAGAGAACATCAAGAACTAGAGGGCATAGATTCAAAATAATGAGCAAAAGGAGTAAATGTGATGTGAGGAAATTTTTTTTCATTCAGCGGGTGGCTGGAGTCTGGAACAAACTTGCTGAAAAGGTGGTGGAGGCAGTTTTGATTGAGGCATTCAAGAGGGAATTGGATTGCTACCTGAGGAGAGAGAATGTGCAAGGTTACGTGGATAAGGCAGCGGAGTGGGACTAGGTGGCATGCTCTTTTAGAGAGCCAGTGCAGACTCGATGGGCTGAATGGCCTTCTGCACTGTACAGATACTGTGATACTGAGTGAGGGTGACTCTTGGTGACCAGGAAATAGGGTTTCTCATATGGTAGCAGTTGTACATTTGTTGGTTTGTTGTATATTTTATATATACCTCAGATCAATGCAAAGATGGCATTTACAGTGCTTTAAAATATCTTTGCAGTCACAAAATGTCTTCACTCATGCTTATCTCAGTTCCAGCTTCTAATAGTTTGTGGTGTCCGTTTACTTTTTAGCTTTGAGTTAACACCCCAGCTCAACCAATCGAGCACAGTGAGCATAGATCAGTTATCAGGCTCACATAATCGAAGACAGAACAATTGAACATTGTAGGAGACAGCCAGACTGAGAGGCAGGCTAGCTGACTGCCGAGCAGGAAAGCCTGCAGTACAAGGCCGCTCGGAGTATTGGAGAGGATGGGGTGAGGGAAGGATGGCACCGGGAAGGAGTTAGAAATGGGGGTGACAATCAACCTATTGTGGGGAAAGAGACAGATTGTGACATTTGATTTTAGGGCTGCGGATAGGCACTCCTGTTCCACAAGCAGTGCTTGAAAAGCACTTGCCAGCCGGAGCTGTCAGTTCTCATCTCCCTTTAACTGCGGGGTTCCCGGAGTTCTGGGGAAAGTCTGCTAAAATTCGAACAAACTTCGTTAAAGTAATATAATCCCTGACCCACCTTGACAGCAGGTCTCCCACCTGGCCTGCAGGTGAAAAAGAAGTAGGTGCGTTCATGGAGGGCTTTCCGTTTTTCAGAACTTAATCCTTCGCCTGCCTCACTTCTGCCAGTCCTGAAGTTTAAAATTCCCCCCTTGGAATTCACCAAGCTGGAGCCTCGACTGAATTTTTTTTGACACCTCCCTCACCCAGGGATTCACCTCGGTAGAGGTTAAGGAAAAGAGCTGAAACTGCAGGTCTGTTTTATTGAGGGAACAAGGGGCTTGGGGCGATGGTGGCGGGGCGGGTTTGGGGGGGTGGGGGGGGGGGAGAAATCATCTCTCAACCATTACCCAGCAATTCCTTCCAGCAAGTGTCCTTGTGGGTGTTAACTGAGAACACAAACGGGTTTCGCTGTAATACACTGCACGGTTGAATAGCCTGTTTCACAATCAACAGTGAACTTTGACATCAAGCCAACAGTGGCTTTGTTCTTTTCAAACTTGCCATAAGTTAAATCTATATCCACAATAAAATATCTTGCAAAGCATCTTGGGGAAATTCCAGAACAATCATTAAATATTCGACCAGGAAAGGTCAAACAGCCGATGACAAAGATATTGTCATGTGACTGTTTTAATTTGAAAACCATGATAATGATCTGAATCATGAACTGGTTTTCCAAAAATTAACTTTGTGTGTGCATTGATGAGATTTGGCTTTCGCCCATGTTGGCTGCTATAATTTTGAAACTGGTGGTGGGGTTCTTTCACAAACTGTGAGGCAAGCTTGGTGACTGAAGGAGAATTGTGAGAGGAGGTTGGTGAGAACTATGGTAGAATTTCTTTTTGCTCACAACTATTCAGCAGTTGCACTGGTCAGTACAGTCATGGAAGGGCTAAAGTGTGATCCCTGGTATGGTCAGTCCACTAAATTTTATTGGGATGTAAAAATTAGCTGCAATGTCCCTCACGAAAGCTGACCCTCCAGCACAGTACTGAGGGAGTGCTGCACTCTAGGAGTAGTTGTCCTTTGGATGAGACATTAAACTGCTGCCTGCTTGGGTGGATGTAAAGGATTCCACTGTACTATTTTGAAGACGAGCAGGGGTGTTATCCCTGGTGTCTTGGCCAATATTTATCCCTCAGTCAACATCACAAAAAACAATTATCTCGTTGCTTGTGGGAGCTTGCTGTGCACAAATTGACTGCTGCGACAGTGACTACACTTCAAAAAGTACTTCTTTGACTGTAAACTGCTTTGAGTCTCCCTGTGGTTGTGAAAAGTGCTATATAAATGCAGGTCTGTTTTATTGAGGGAACAAGGAGCTTGGGGCGATGGGGGGGTGGGGTGGGTGGTGGGTGCAGGGGGAAGATATTATCTCTCAACCATTACCCAGCAATTCCTTCCAGCAAGTGTCCTTGTGGGTGTTAACTGAGAACACAAATGGGTTTCGCTGTAATACACTGCACGGTTGAATAGCCTGTTAATATTTGTGTAGTGTTTAGAACCAGAGTTCAGCACAAGTTCACTTCTTCTTGAGTGCAAGAATCACTGCTGATTCTGTACTAGCTGCACATTATGGTCCTGTAGTAGATAAAAAAAAATCAGAAAGATTAATTTAAACAGTCTGCTATTGATGAAAGGTTACATTATTAATTTGTGTTTTGGTTTGCGCTGTACCTGTGAATCACCTTGAGAGCAATTCCTCAGAGTCACTGACCTGCATTATCTGTTGAGATGAATAGGGGCAGTGAAGCATACTAATTCAAATGTCAGTTTGCACACTAGATAAAGGTTACAATGCATTCACTTCAAATAACAACTGTTGCATTGTAAGCTGTTAAGAATTCCTGCTTATAAATGATCAACTTGAAAATTGATTTTGCTCAGTCTTTCCTGTGATATCTTTATTGGTTTTAGGTGTAGAGTTGATCTTCAGACAATTTTTCTCCGTGGAAGCATTTAACTTTATTCACAGGGCAGCAGCAGCAGCATCAAACTCCATAACTAAAGAAGAACTCTCTATTAGAGGTTCCCTGTGCTGCTAGCATATTGGCTTATACAGATCATGTGATCTTACAACACCAGATTATTCTTAAAGCTACAGTCATACATTCATCCAAACTTACTACATTCCTCTCCCTTTAACTTTTCTGTACATTTTGTATTTACAAAGATATTTATCTCACGACATTACAATATTTACACAGGTCATTAAATCACAAGTTCAGTCTTTCATGCGGTTTCCTGATCTGTGTGGAATGTTGTAGCTCCACGAATTCAGATTCTTTTGTAGGAACCACATTCTCTGGAACTGCATCAACATCAGGTACCTCATTAGGCAAATGCAGCTCAGTGTCTTCCACTCTGACAAAAACATCGGGCGTGTTTGACCTTGGCTGAGCAACTGCAACAGGAACCACTGATTCAGCAATGATTACAGGTGGAATATCATTTTGTTAGGGTATCTCCCTTTCTCTTAAATGATCCACATGCTTATGGGTGATCCAGCCCTCCACTTCTACATGCTACCACAATGGTCCAGTCACAGGTAACTTTACCAGGTAAACACTTCGATCCTCCACCGAAATTCTATACATATAGTTTCTCCAAAAGTAATTTGACGCTTGCGACTATGCAAATCTTGAGTCACTTTTTGGTTCCCTTGACTTTTCCACACCTTCCCCTCCAAATTGGGAAGTATCAGGCTTAGTCTTGTTTGAAGACGGTGCCTCATCAGTAATTCTGCTGTTGTTGCTCCTGTTGTAGTGTGGGGCGGGGGGGGGGGGTCGTCGTTCTGTAGTGAAATAGAAAATGAGCAAGTCTAGTTTCCAACGATCCACCTGTTAACTTTTTCATTCCCACTTTAAAAATTTGTACTGTCCTTTCCGCCAGCCCATTAGATGATGGATGGTATGGTGCAGTCTTCATGTGGTTGATACCATTGATACTGACAAATCATTGAAACTCAGCGCTTATGAATGCAGTGCCATTATCTGAGAGGATTACCTCTAGTAATCCATGCATGGTGAAGCTCTGGCGTTGTTTTCCTACAGTAGCGCCTGACATTGGTGACTTCACTTCATAAACATCTGCCCACTTGGAATGAGCGTCTAGATTCAGTAAAAACATGGTTCCAAGGAAAGGACCGATGTAATCTATGTGCAAGCGCATCCAGTGACTACCAGGCCACTCCCATGGGTGTAATGGGGCTGCCACCAGCAACTTTTGTAGCTGTTGACATTGCACACAGTGTTTTACCACCCTTTCAATGTCGCCGTTCTTCCTCAGCCACTGAAGATAACTCCGTGCTATCATCTTCATTCGTGAGATTTCTGAATGGGCAATGTGTAGCTCTACTAAGAGTGATCCCCTTCCTTGTGAAGGAGCTACTACTCATGCACCCCATAATAGAATACCTTCTTCACTACTCATCTTGTGTTTTCGGTTGAAAAATGGCTTCAATTCATCAGAGACTGGTTCTGGGGCCAACCATATAACATTTGGTCTCACGCTCGAGACAGGGCTGGATCACGATTCATCCAGTTTCTTATCTGCCTGGTACAGACTGGTCAGGAATCTAGGAAATTCATCACTAACATGAGTTCTTGGGGAATTGGGACGTAGTCATTGTTCTCTTGCAAAGGAAGACTACTTAGGGCACCGGCATTTGCTATATAAACCCTGGTCTATATACAAAGGTGTGTTCATATGCTGTCAAAATTAGGGCTCATTTTTGTATCCATGCAGAAGCTATGGGAGGGATAGCCTTTTCCTCATTAAACAGACCCAAAATTGGTTTGTGGTCTGATACTATCGTGAAATGTTGCTCGTGCACATATTGGTGGAATTTTTTTACACCAAAACTAATCAACAGACCTTCCCTTTCAATCTGAGAATATCCTTTTTCAGCTGTGGCAAGTGTCCTGGATAATCTATCGGCCTCTCTGTGCCATTGTCCATTTTGTGAGAGAGTATCACTCCCACTCCACAGGGGAGTGGTCATCTTCCACTAACAAATTTGAAGAGTGAAAGAACTGTTTTACTTTCATGAAGACTTCTTCTTGGGGTGACTCCCAAACCCAACGCTTGTTTTTAACTTAGCAGTGAACGTAGAAAGGCTAGAACTGTGGATAAATTTGGTAGAGATCACCCGTAATAATTTACTATCCCTAAAATGATTTAAGTTCAGAGATGTTCTTAGGTACAGGTGCCTCTCTGATTGCTTTAATCTTCTCCTTGACAAGGTATCTACCCGGTAGCCCAAATAAATGACTTAATTTGCCTGAAAAGTGCACTTTTCCTTCTTCAGGCACACTCCTGTGTTTCAGGACTTCCTCTCGGTTAGCCAAGTGTTCCTTTTCTGTGAATCCAGTTATCAGTACATCATACAGGTAGACCACTGAGGTAGTCCCTGTAGGAAGCTTCCTATCGCCCTCTGAAAAATAGCACAGGCCGAGAAAACCCCGAAGGGCAGGCGTGCGTATTGATATAAAACTTTGTGGGTATTTATGGTCACAAGTTCCCAGGAGGCATCATTTCAGCTCCAGTTGCTGATATGCTTGACTCATGTCAAGCTTTGTATATGTTGTCCCTCCTGCTAGTTTGGCATATAGGTCTTCAATCTTGGGAAAAGGGTACCTGTCCAGTTTGGCTGCTCTGTTGTCCGTGGCCCCCAGATCCAGATGGTCTGGACTGGTTTAAGGACAGAGACTATGGGTGCTGCCCACTTTGAGAACTGAATCACTTTTATGACACCCAGCCTCTCTTAGCCATTTCAACACCTTGTCAACCTCCCCCCTTGGGGCGTATGGCATCAGTCTTGCTTTCAAGAAGTAAGGGGTTGCTTCTGGGTCCATGTAAATCTTGGCCTTGGATTTTTCCCAGTTCATTCAGTTCATTTTTTTCAGCAGCCCTGCTCGCAAGTGGAAGATTTAGGACCAGTTTAATTTAATTTCTTTTAACCAATCACAGCCTAGAAGGCTTGGTCCTTCACCTTCCACCACCATCACTGGTAGCTGTGCTGATTGGTGTCTATAATAAATAGGTACTCTGGTGATACCTTTTACCTGGATTTCTTTGCCCATGTATGTTTTCAACTTGGCAGATGTTTGTTCCAAATTTAATTGTTGATCACCTTTGTTTAAATACCTGAAGGTGTGTTCTCCTATTACAGTGGTAGAAGCACCAGTGTCAACGTCCATTTTTAATGGTTAACCATTCACTTGCTCTATGACAATAATTGGCTCTGTCTTCCTAACTTTCATGTTGAAAAATGAATAAATGTCAGAATTGGTTGTTTCCGGCTCTTCTACATTATACTTTGGACTTGTTGCCTGGAATCCTTTTTAAATCTCGCTTTGCACTGTTTCAATACCCACTTCTGTGACAAAAATAACACTACTTTTTAAAATTGCCAATTGCTAGGAGTATGATTGTTTCCACGTTGATAAAAATTAATTTTCGACTTTGTTGCTAAGCTGTTTGCTCACATTTTTCGGTTAGTGGGGGTTGTTTCACGCTTTGTGGCAGAGTCCTGGCTTTTTGCACCACTTTCAGCTTACCGCTCCCACCCAACTAGGAAAACGGTGCCATTTTGTGACCCTTCAATCGCTTGTGAATCCCTTACAGTGCTTTCCAGCGCAAGTGCTATTTCTAACGGCTTTCTTAAAATCAAGATTCACTTCAGCCAGCAATCTTCACTGAATAGCATCTTCCTACATGCCACATACTAAATGATCCCTGAACATGTCATTCAGTGTTTCACCAAATCCACAATATTCTGTTAGTTATGTAGGTAGCAATGGTCTCCCCCGGGGCTCTATACCTGGGATGAGTTTTGTCCCAGATTTTATCTTTTGCTGAAGACTTTGTTTCTGTGCATGTGTCGGGCCTGGCATGTATCTGGTTTGAGTTTGGGGATGTTCTGCGGGTGGGTTGCGGGCAGGCAGAATCAGAATAGATGCGCATAGCTGTGGGCCCCACAACACCACCATACACGTGCCACTGGATACCTAAACTGTGCATCATTGCAGAGCACCACACACAAATTGAGAAGCAAGCAGTCCATTAATTTAGCCAATTGACTGTCCGCCTTTCAGAACTCCTCACCTCCCCCACCCGAATATTTTTATAACAAATGAACAAAAATTATGAAAAACTAAACAAAAAAAAAAATTTCCCTTTGGGGTGCAGTCCATAAAACAGGTACACATTCTGCCCAAAATTGCACTGGTTTTGAAGTTATTCTCTCATTAATGTGCGCAAACTGATTTTCGTTTTGACAAATGCAAAATCTGCCAGGAACCAGTGCACCGGGCGGTGTTTTGAAGGTTTTTTTTAAAAAAAAAACTTTTAAATATATTCCTTGATCTCTTTAATAGCGGTAACTTGATGCAATTTGCTTAATACAGCTGAAAATGGCTTTATCGCAAAAAAAACACTTTTAAACCATACCAATCCACCACCTTTGACTAACCCTATTTTAAATTACTGAAAATATTTTTTCAAGAAAATATGGAGAACAATTTCCTAGTTATATTGAGGTACAAGAGTCAGTTTCTTAAATTTAAAAAAAGTACATTCAAATACTTTTAAAATGTTCCTAATAGTGTTCTTGTGCCCAAGCTTAATTATTAGTTTCCTTTCACAACTGCGCGTGGATATCATTAGCGAAAACACTTAAAAGTGATTTAATTTGTCCTGAGGGTGTGGCCAATCTCGTGGGCAGGGCCTGCTTCTAGCACGATTTTTTAAAAATTAGCAAAATATTACAAAAACTCGCTGTGTACTGAATTCAACTTGCAGTTAAAATTCCAGAATCTTTGACGTCTTCGACACTAAAAGTGCAACCAAGTGGAAACTCCAGTGCTGTTTAATGCATCAAAATGGAAATCAAAATCGTTCTCTGGCCCCTTCAGACATTTTGGATACAGTGGGGTGGGGAATATGTAACACTTCTAGGTGATTAACTTTATTTAAGCCTTTCTGTGAATCTTGATTACGCGGTGTACTCAAACAACAATCAGAAAGCAGTTTTGTTCTTAAAGTGGCCCCATTGCATTACTCGTGAAACCTCAGTCTTGGTGTCTAAAGTGGAAGAGGATGCAATTTACTTTCTATGTCCAGTTACTGCAAACTTGATCTGTGGCCTTCTGCAAACAATTTGAATAAACTTTAGACAGCTATGATAATAATTGTTTCTGGATGCAAGGCTTGTTTTGTGCAGGCCACTGTAATCATTCTGGGGCTTGTAACATGCTGGGCCAGACAGCTTAGCTAATCGTTCATTATTAAGCTCTGTACCTACCATTTGTTTTAAATCGTGCTACAGCAGTTATTAAATTATCAATATTTATTAAGTCTATTTGGTGTTTATCATTTTCAATTGTTTCCAATGGAATGCATGAAACCCCTTCATTGCAATGCTGGAAATACTTTTACTTTTGTTTTATTAGCTCATTCAGCAGTTCTCAAAATATTGGTCATTCCAACCATATGGAGTGCTGGTTAGTGTAGGACAGAATAAATATGGCTGAATCTTGTTAATTTTAAGGGGGAAAGTTACGGTTATGGGGAGGAGCAATAAACCGAAACCCCAATGCCTTCCCTTACTGTCCACAATTCAGTGTGGTTGTTTTGGAAAGGTAGATAAGCCCCCTTTAGTGTATGGTTAATTTAAATAACCAGCAGCAGGCTTTCGAGGTTTAAAAATAAAGATTATTTATTTCCATACTCACCCCGAGTCTAACTGCTGCAACAGTGACTCAGTAATCAAGCGCACATACACTTGATTAAAAAATACAGTTAAAGAAATTAGAGCATTTTTACAAGGTGTAAACAAAAGAATAGTTCAAAGACCACATGCCTAGCTCATTGTAAGAAAACGACCTTTGTGGGTCTGGTGGAGAAGGGATTTTTTTCCCATTCTTGAATTGTAGTTTAAATGAGTTCAGCTAGCTGGAGTGGAATATCAGGATTATTATAGGATTCCCTCATGAGGTTAGGCAGTTATGGCTTTCATATCAAGATGTCCAATTTCTTTATAGAATTGGATTTAGAAATCAGGCTGGGGGGCTTTTAAAGACTTTACAGCCTCCAGGCTTTTAAAAGAAAAAGATAGCACAGTCGTTTGTTGCAGCTGCTGCCTCTTACAGTGCCATCTGCAAACTGCCCATGCCTATGCCTGGGTCTTGAATTATCAAAGGATTTCAATATCAGAGGCTAGTTTCAGTCACTTGATCAATGGCCATTGCCCACCTAGAATGGCTTCAAGCTAAAACACCATTCTTGTACAATAGGAGATAGATGGTGGCATTTCACACTTACTTTATGGATAACTGGTCTCTTCAACTCTCTTTTGTGAAGCATTGATCCTGGAGATGAGAAGTCTAGAGATCTATTGACTCTTAAGATTTGGGTAAATCACAGACAGTAGCATGTGGAAATCCTGCAGATAATGTTTGTCTTGGTATGTCCATTTCAGGGGAGGCCCCCATCCAGGGTAATTCAATTAGAACTTTACAGAAACTTGAAATAGTCTGTGTTGAATAAGCAAAGGTCATCTGACTTTGGCAGCCAGTCTAGGCACCTTGTGTGTGTCCATTTCAAAATATAAAAGACAGTTCCAGAAGCTTCCACAGAAACACTGTCGTGTTTGAAGTTATAAATAGGAAATATCTTCCCTGGGCATAATGTGGAGGTTAAAGAGATCCATTTTCCCAAAATCCTAAATGGTATAAAGACACCAGTTAACTAGTTTACATTAGATCTGCTGGCTAAAAGAAGCCTGAGAGCAACCATTTCAGAAATATCTGGACCACAGGGCTAACTGGTGGACATGTGAGGATGGACAAGTATTTGGGAGATTTTCTCAATTATCTTTTAGGGATCGCGATGTGCCGATGCAGAACTTTACCTCAAGTGATTAAGTAGCTGGGATGCGGTCTCTGGCGGTGTATATCAGACATGGTCAAAGGATCAGACTCAATGTGCTGCGTGGGACATGGTCAATCTATGCTTATGTTCTCATCCTTTGGCGGTCAGCAGTTTCATTTTAAAAAATTAAGGACAGGGGTAGGCCAATGATTTCAGTGTTCCAAATCCCTTTATCCCAGAGGTGCGGTGTTCTTAGTAACTCTAAACATCTGTCTTTGGAAGACATCTGGAAATTCTCCAGTCACTTCACAACCATTGCATTGTGATCAAATGATTCAGTAAGCTCATAACATTTTCCAGTTTCATAACATGCAAACAGAAAAATACTGATGACTTATTTCATTCTAAGAAAGATTAGTTGCCCACTTCTGATTTCATAATGGCCTGAATTAATCCTGTTCGTAAATGTCTTCCATTCTCCCACAAGAAATCTAAGTAGCTATGGCTGCATGATAGCTGCTCTCCATCACTCCGGCAAAAATGACATTACATTCTGCAGCTAAAAGCTAGCATTCCTTGTGCTGCTCATCTCCTCCTTCATTGAAGGCTTAGCTGCTCAATATTTGATCACTTAAGGGATAATAAAGGATTTCAGTATCAGAGCCAGTTTCAGTCACATGATCAACAGCCACTGTCCACTCATAATGGCGTAAAGCTAAATACAATAAGAAATAGAAGGTGGCCTTATACACTTATTTTGTGGATACCAGGACTCTCCTTGTATTGTGACCCTTCTTTTGCTATCCAGTGAGTGGAGGCAAATGAACATTATTGCTAAGTATCCCAATCAGTGTCCAGGGGGCTGGGAAGATGCTTCATTAAGCTATGAAATGCATAATTTCAATACAACTATTGCTTTTGCATTTTTTTTAAGTTCTTGGAAAGTCCATGGCCTTCAGTGTGCTCACCAGTGTGCCCAACTGGGGACCTAGGTCCATGTCATTTTGTGTTGCAGTATGTTGAGCAAGACCTGTTTGTTGTTGTGCTTTCATCAAAAAGTCAATGAACAACATCGCAGTAAATCAGCACAGAGCTTAGCTTTCCAGAAAACTGTCATTACTCGAATTTATACAAAATGAATTCTGTTTGGTGGCCATTCAGAGTGAACATTGTTCTAAATTATGCTTTGGTCTTGACTTGGGCTGACCCATTTTTTAAAAAAAAGACATGCCATTCAAATATGTGTCCACATTATAATGAATCCAGGCAGAAAAATGTTTGCTGCATTACTTCCTGCTAAGGTCTTTAAGGGTAATCACGTTAGAACCAGGGCAAGGAATTGTTTGCTCTGATTTTGTATGTCTACAATAGAAAAGCTTTTTTAATTTTGCTCTGTCCCTGCAGTGTTTGGCCTCCCAGAAAGAATGGTAGCCAACTTCCCAGTAGCTCAAAAGCATAAGAGGCTTTGCCTCTGTTGGATCCGGAAATGTGGATTTTTAATCTTAGATGCAAATGGCTGTTACCATGGTAACAGATGCTGATTGTCTTATTTTCAGTGTGATTTGTGAAAGGTTGATCTGTTTTGAACAGTTACTTTTACTGTTAGGAAATAGAGATAGCTTAATTAGGTTATATTTGTATTTGTGGGTGTTAGGAATGAGTTTAGCTTTAATGTTTAAGTGTGATTTGTATTTCTGTATTTGTGTGATAAGAAAAGGTTAAATTGAGTTTTAATTTCACTTTAAAAGGTGCGTGCATTTCTAATGAGAAATTTACGACTATTTAAGCAAGTGAAAAGAAACAGTGTTGTTGCTGAGCAACAGGGGTCCAGAGAGGCAGGTCCCTCCCATAGACACAAACAGAAAAGCTAGCAAAACAGCAGTTTTGATTTGGAAGCTGTTTGAATTCAGTTGGTTTTGAAATTAGATCCCAGAAGAGACTGGAGCAAAGGGACAGATAGCAAGTCCCAAACTAAAGAAAAGGCCCCAAAATCCAGGGGAATGGAACAGGAGAAAATCCCAAAAAGACCTTCTAGTCAAAGGGAAGGACAGGAACCTGGAAAAGGTCCTATTAAGTGAAGTTTTAAGAGTAAGGGGCAGAGAGAAAGGCTCCCAAGCTTCAGATTTAAAGAGATGAAAACTGCAGAAAGCAGATTTCATGTTATGTAACGTAACTTTCAGAACTCTAATTATCCAAAAGGGTGATGGGTTTAGCAGCAAGCTCCATTGCTCGCAGAATAGACATTTTTGTTTATTTCATGTGAGATTCAGGAATACATCTAAGTGCTCATTTGCTTTTAATCACAGGAAAAGAATGACAACATCAGACATGTTGCTCTTGTGTTTGAGCTTTCGTTTTTGCAGCAGTGACTGAGTTTAGCAGTGATGAATGCAGGAAATTGCAAAATTGTGCCTGAAACCCTGCAACAGCCGCAGATTTATTTTAAATTTGAGATTTCTGGCATTTTCCAGACCGATCGTCTCAGCTTGTTCCTGCCCCACAGAACTCATTTCTCGTTATCTTGACTCCCTTCTCTCTCCCCTTGTCCAGTCCCTTCCCACCTACATCCGTGATTCCTCTGACACCTTACGTCACATCAACGATTTCCAGTTCCCTGGCCCCAACCACTTCCTCTTCACCATAGACGTCCAATCCCTCTACACCTCCATCCCCCACCAGGATGGTCTGAGGGCCCTTAGCTTCTTCCTCGAACAGAGGCCCGAACAATCCCCATCCACCACTACTCTCCTCCGTCTGGCTGAACTTGTTCTCACACTGAACAACTTCTCCTTCAACTCCTCTCACTTCCTCTAAATAAAAGGTGTGGCTATGGGTACCTGCATGGGCCCCAGCTATGCCTGTCTCTTTATGGGGTATGTGGAACATTCCTTGTTGCAGTCCTACTCCGGCCCCCTTCCACAACTCTTTCTCCGGTACATCGATGATTACTTCGGTGCCGCTTCATGCTCTCGTCAGGACTTGGAAAAATTTATTAATTTTGCTTCCAATCTCCACCCCTCCATCATTTTCACGTGGTCCATCTCTGACACTTCCCTTCCCTTCCTTGACCTCTCTGTCTCAATCTCTGGTGATAGACTGTCCACCAATATCCATTACAAACCCACCGACTCCCACAGCTATCTCGACTACAGCTCCTCACACCCCGCTTCCTGTAAGGACTCCATCCCATTCTCTCAGTTCCTTCGCCTCCGTCGCATCTGTTCCGATGATGCTACATTCAAAAACAGTTCCTCTGACATGTCCTCCTTCTTCCTTAACCGAGGTTTTCCACCCACGGTCGTTGACAGGGCCCTCAACCGTGTCCGGCCCATCTCCCGCGCATCCGCCCTCACGCCTTCTCCTCCCTCCCAGAAACATGATAGGGTCCCCCTTGTCCTCACTTATCACCCCACCAGCCTCCGCATTCAAAGGATCATCCTCCGCCATTTCCGCCAACTCCAGCATGATGCCACCACCAAACACATCTTCCCTTCACCCCCCTTATCGGCATTCCGTAGGGATCGCTCCCTCCGGGACACCCTGGTCCA
This sequence comes from Carcharodon carcharias, assembly GCF_017639515.1. NCBI lineage: Eukaryota > Metazoa > Chordata > Chondrichthyes > Lamniformes > Lamnidae > Carcharodon > Carcharodon carcharias. Next base: position 14,426,220 of record NC_054488.1, read on the forward strand.
CTCCTCCATCACCCCCTACTCCTCAACCCCCTCCTATGGCACCACCCCATGCCCACGCAAAAGATGCAACACCTGCCCCTTCACTTCCTCTCTCCTCACCGTCCAAGGATCCAAACACTCCTTTCAAGTGAAGCAGCATTTCACTTGCATTTCCCCCAACTTAGTCTACTGCATTCGTTGCTCCCAATGTGGTCTCCTCTACATTGGAGAGACCAAACGTAAACTGGGCGACCGCTTTGCAGAACACCTGCGGTCTGTCCGCAAGAATGACCCAAACCTCCCTGTCGCTTGCCATTTCAACACTCCACCCTGCTCTCTTGCCCACATGTCTGTCCTTGGCTTGCTGCATTGTTCCAGTGAAGCCCAACGCAAACTGGAGGAACAACACCTCATCTTCCGACTAGGGACTTTACAGCCTTCCGGACTGAATATTGAATTCAACAACTTTAGGTCGTAAGCTCCCTCCCCCATCCCCACCCCCTTTCTGTTTCCCCCTTCCCTTTTTTTTTCCCAATAAATTATAAAGATTTTCCTTTTCCCACCTATTTCCATTATATAAATAAAAAAAAAAACCCCACTAGAGCTATACCTTGAGTGCCCTACCATCCATTCTTAATTAGCACATTCGTTTAGATAATATCACCAACTTTAATTTTAACACCTATGTGTTCTATTGTACTATTGTCGTTGACATCTTTTGATGAGCTGCTTCTATCACTGCTTGTTTGTCCCTACAACCACACCCCCGCCCCCCCGCTCCACCTCTTTGTCTCTCTATCTCTCCGCCCCCCCACACACACACCTTAAACCAGCTTATATTTCAACTCTTTCTTGGACTCGAACGCAAGTTCTGTCGAAGGGTCATGAGGACTCGAAACGTCAACTCTTTTCTTCTCCGCCGATGCTGCCAGACCTGCTGAGTTTTTCCAGGTAATTCTGTTTTTGTTTTGGATTTTCAGCATCCGCAGTTTTTTTGTTTTTAATTTTGTAACTGTTTTCAGTTGGCCTATACTATTTTTTTCCCCCATTTTCTCCTCTCTTTGAAGGCATCAACTTTTGCTGGTGTCTGGTTCAACGCCATCTGAATTAAATCATTTGACTTGCTGATTCTTTTACACATATGCTGAAGGTCTAATGCTTTACAACACTTATTACCTAATTAGGGCAATGCTTTTTTTTAAAAATAATGCTTTGAAAAGTAGATGCAGAGGAGGAATGTTATTCTGCCCTGGTGTCTCCTCCATTCATAGTTCCCAGTGAAATTGCATGTAATGACAGTTACATCTCAATGGATTGTTAGATGACAATCCAATTGAGAGTTTCATGTCAGCAGATAGCACCTAAGCCTCAGTGTGACTTCAACCAAACCCCTTGATTAGCTGCTAACTGTCAATTCACTGAGGAACATAAGAACATAGGACTTAGGAGCAGGAGGAGGCCTTTCAGTCCTTTGAGCCTGCTTTGTTATTCAGTAAGATCATGGACGCTCTAGTTGTGGTCTCAACTCCACTTTGCCATCTGCCCTCCCACCATAACCCTTGACTGTCTGGTCTTGTCAAAAATCTGTCTAACTCTGCCTTGAATAACCCAGCCTCCACTACTTTCTCCAGAAGAGCGTCCACATATTAATGACCCTCTGAGAGAAAAAAAAAATCCCCTCATCTCCATATTGAACGGTTGACCTCATTAATCTATGACCTAGTCTCTCCTATAAGTGAAAACATCCTCCCGATATCTACCTATCAAATCCCCCTCAGGATCTTTAATGTTTCAATAAGATCACCTCTCATTCTTCTAAACTTCAACAGGTATTGGCCCAACCTGTTCAACCTTTCTTCACAAGATAAGCCTCTCACCCCAGAAATGTGTCAAGTGAGCCCAGTGTGCTGCAGAGCTTTTTTTTTATCTCAACAACTTCATTTCCCCCTCTTGAAGCCACTGATCCATGGTGGATAGTGGTTTCCCAGGTGTCAATTGGTCCTGTGTCACCCAAGTAGCCATGTGTGGGAGCTTTGAAGGCCGTGTGAGTAAGTTACTTGACTGTGTGAAGGAAAGTCACCTGAGGCGAATTCTGTCCTTTTACAATGCCCCCACAAACACACTTTGCTTCCGAGTGACTCCTGCAGGAAACAAGGGTGATCAACTCTTATGAAATAAAATTAGGGACACTTTGATCCTGCGATGCATGTGGGGGGTGGGCTGTTGGATAATGAATTGGATAATGAAGTTAGATTCAAACCTACCACCTTCAAGTTTGGCTGCTCTCCGGGAGCTCCACCGCCACCTTGTGCCCAACAGTGGGAGCGCAAGGTAGCTGCGCAAGTAACAAAGACACACAGTGAATTGCAAGTTGAGACTCCAGGCACTCTCTCAGATTGCTGACCAATCAAAACTTTAGAAATAGGGGACAAATGCCAAATTTGGGACGCAGGACATGCAACAAAATCATGGATGATCCCATTATAAAAATGGGACAGTTGATCCCCTTGCTGGAATCAGGAGCAGGAACACTGACTGATTTTCTCTTTTCTTCCCTCCACCCGCCACCACAAGTTCCCTGGACCAGGCTTCACTGAGGGCAATTATAGTATCGCTACTAGAACCCCTGTTGAGATTATCCAATTTAGCTTGGCCTCGGGAATCTGGCTAATACTGTGGTCATTAAAAAAAAAGCTGCTAATTTGAGGGTCAAGTTACAACAACCTTAACTTCAATTTAAGCTTCTCAGTGTCGTAAAATGCCCCAAGACACTTTAAAATTAGAAGGATGACTCTCATTCTTTCTGGTGTCCTGCAGTACTTTAAGGAAGAGCAAATAGCAGAGAAATTCAGAAGTTCTCAGAACCTTTTATTCTCTGATTCATTTAGCAATAAATTATTTAAATGGAATTTTAAATGAGGAACCTATATAAGTTTTAACTCTACCAGTGACTTTGATGTGCTAATTGTTTATATTCTTTAAGGATTTACACAATGCATTGTTATAACTTGTAGTTATTTAGCAACCTATAATGTTTGAGTAAAACAGCTGTTACTTTACTTTTCTTACAGCATGCTGCAAATGAATTTATACTGAGTGTTAAACAGGCTCCATCAGTCCCTTCAGGGCAGAGTTAGAGATTTTTTCATTCAGACATTTCTCATCAATAAAGCATGTTGGTTCAGTATAATGTTCACACTAATAAATCAATCACTTAGATAGTTACAAAAGTTGCCAGATGCTTTAAGATATAACCTAGTTAGCTAACAACCACATAGGTCATCCAAACTCCGAGTGACCACAGAGCAGCTTTGGGTCGTGAATCAGTATTGTATTGTTTTGCCTCTGTTGGAAACAGTTTGTGTGCTTGGGGGATGAGCAAGAATCCCCATTGGGCAGAATTTGACGTTGATTGGGCGGGCGCGGGCCCTGTGAAATCGCGGCAGATGATGTCAGGTGAGCGTCCCGATGTCACCCTGCGCTCACGCAACATTTCGGTTGGTGGGTGCGAGCAGGTGTCGGAGTCACGCCAGCCATAATTAAGAGGCCGATTAAGGCCTTTAAAAAGGCAATTGAGCAAGACTTCATGTTGCCTGTGCGATTTTGTGGTAGTTGCATGGGTAAAACAAGCAGGTGGGCAGCCCACATTTTGCAAAATTTCACCCAAGGGCGGGATAAAAAGGGTCAGCAGCATTGCCAGTCTGAGCACTGAGGGGTTTAGGAGATAGTTCGCTGTTGGTTGCTTATTGGCACTTGGCAGCTTCATCTTGGTTCTGAGCTTCATTGTTAGCATTTCCAGCCTTCCTTTCAGGACTCATCGGTATCTCCAAGGCCCCCGGAGGTTTCAGACCGTGTGGACCCTCCCAGGTATCAGACAGCCTTCTGTGACCTTGGTAATGGGGTTGTGGTCTCAGCTGGAGGCTCCTCACCTGAGGAAGAAGAGAGGGGCAGAAGGGAGAGGAGGCCAGGTGTCCCTATGCAGCTTCCAGGGGAGTGACCTGTGGGAGGTGAGGCACAGGCACAAGGGGTGCAGGGCCAGCAGGTAGTCCAAGGCAGAAGGGGCTGCAGGAATCGCTACTATCCTGCTGCCAGGGTTTACAGGCGGCAATGCAGCTACCTCAATATGTTGGAGGTGCAATGCCAAAGGAGGCTCCACCTCTCCAGGGAGACTGTGACTTCCATTTGTCAAAGGATCAGCCCTGAGATCAGCTGCAACTGTGTGGGTGGTCATCCCATACCAGTGGCTCTGAAGGTCACAGTGGTCCTCAACTTTTGTACCTCTGGCTCTATACAGGGGCCAGTGGGGGATCTGTGTGGAGTCTCCCAATCAGCTGTCCACAGTTGTGTCAAGCCAGTGACAGAAGCTCTGTTCGGGTGGGCATTGACCTTTATTTTTTACCCCAGGGATGAGGCCAGCCAGGCTGAGCGAGCCGGAGGCTTTGCAACGATTGCTAGGGTTCCCCACATCCAGGGCGCAATCGACTGCACACATGTGGCTATCAAGGTGCCAATGTGTCAGCCAGGTGCCTTTGTCAACTTGAAGGGATTCCACCCCATGAACGTGCAGAAAGCGTATCACCACAGGTTGCAGATTCTGCAAGTCTGTGCAAGGTACCCTGAGAGCTCCCCATGACACTTACATCCTGAGACACTCCCAGGTGCCGATGATATTCAATGCTCCAACCGACTGGATGGATGGCTGCTGGGTGACAAGGGCTATCCATTGAAAAGATGGCTCATGGTGCCTCTCCGCCACCCAAAAACAGAGACAGAGCAGCGTTATAAAAGGAGTTACGCCTCCACAAGGGCAGTGATAGAGAGGACCATGGGTCTTCTGAAGATGCACTTCCGATGCCTGGACCATTCAGGGGGAGCACTATAATACTCCCCAGAGCGAGTGTCACTGATAGTGGTTGCATGCTGCGCTCTCCACAATCTGGCACTGGCAAGGGGGGACCCACTGGAGGAACAGGATCTTGACACAGCTCTACAGGCCATAGATGATGAATCCAGTAGTGAGTCCAAAGAGGAGCACGGTGAGAAGAACACTGAGGGTGTAGAGCCAGACCTCTGTCACCTCCAGGGACGCCTTGATTCAACACCCCTTCAGCTAGGCTGCCAAAGAACCACTCCCACCTCATGCCAAGGCTGCCACCTCCATCCAGGAGGTCCGAAATGCCCCTGTCTTGTGATTCCAAAGTCCACTCAGTGTCTGTGCAATAAAGCTTAGAGCCACCCATTATGCACTGGTGTACCCTGCACCAAAAATAAAAGGTGAAGCATACTCAGGCCATCTCAATAAAAGCAAATTTAATGTTTTTGACACATTGAAATCACATTGACATGACCATTACTGCTGTTGATGTCCACAGCAGTAGCCATATAAACCAAACATAACAGAACAGAAGATAACCTGTGACCTGTCCCTCTTGTGCTCCTGGTGCCTTAAACTTAGTTTGCAAGCATTACGATCTGGTAACCTCCCCGCCCCCCCATCCCTCGCTGGTACCGGCATTGGAGACAGCCCGCTGACCCTGCTGTCTTCTTGCCCTTGATAACCTTGACGATTGTCCTCTGACCCGTGGAGCCTGTGCTGGTCCCATCTGGGAAGGGGCGGCCAGTGCCATGGTTGGCATCACCCCAGTCATCGCAGCCTCATCAGATGCCACGGTCACTGGCAGAGGAGTGAAGGAGCAGCTGCCATTATCCAGAGCGTCCTGAGAGGAGCCCACAGAGACGACAAGCAGCTCCTGCAGCAATTTGAGGTCCCTCTTGAACTTTCTGCTCACCATTGATGAATGGGCACCTAGCTGAGATACTGGGTGTCTCATCCATCTCCCACACTGGCACTGACCACTTGAGATCATTGCCTGTGTGATGGTTTGCAGGTCCGAGTGCAACCCTGATTCTGTCCCTGGAGCTGCCTCTCCATGAGAGTCGCCACTCTTTCAATGAAGGAGGCAGTGCGCTCAGCCATGAGGGTCAAGGGAGTGCTTATGTTCCACATGGACTCCTCCACAATGGAGACCATGGCACACAGACCCTCATAGATCTCCACCTGATCCTCCTGCACGTCATGCTGGATGTCCAGTAACTGTTGTGCAATGAATTACTCCAGAGGCTCATCATCTGCCTTTGACCCCTCATTGTTCTGGTCTCCAATAATCCTCTGACTGCTATTGCCCTGGGCACTCTCTGCCTCCACCTGCACCTCAAGCGAGTGTGAAGTGCCCTCACCAATGTGCACCGACAATGGGGTGGATGATCTAATGTCCACCAAGGTGCTGGTATCTACGCTGGTGCCTGGTTCAGAGTGTGGGTGTGACGCAGGTGCAAATGAAGACCGGTGGTCCTCTGGTGTCAGGGGTGGTCCTTTGGGGCGCTGTGATTGAGTGTTTGCTGTGGGGTGCTGTGTTTGAGTATTTGCTGGCGAATCTAAGGGAGAACAATGACATGTCATTAATTAAAGTCCTCACACTGTCACTGTGCATGCCAGGCACCCTAGTGAGACAATGGAGATCTGCATCATGGTGCCATCATCTTCCAATGATCAATGGAGACTCCAGGTTTGAGGTTCCCATCAATCAAGAGACTACACTAGAATGGTTGCACAATCTGAAACTCTCACCTCTGTGCACTGCACTCTTACCTTTGTCTGATACCCCAGCTGCTCCGTGACTGGTTGCACAGGGAGTGTGCTGGCTTGCCAGCTGAAGGGCGTCCTGCTCGAACCTGGTGAGCAGCAGCAGGTTGTGGGGGGGGGGGCCTCCTCCTGTACGTGACCTCTCCAATTGGTTATGGCTTGTGTTCTCCTGAAAGGACAGAGGAGCATTGATGAGTCCACTCTCCACCTGCAGCGCCATTGCAGCCTGGCCAACCCCACCTGGGGAACATCTTTCAGGGCACATCCAAGTCGTGGCCCTCGAGCCACAAGGCACTCAGTCCATGCAGCCAGGGCTCACCCCCTTGGCCAGCTCCGGCATCATTGACAGTTGGCACTCAGACTCTAACACCCTTGAGGTCCACAAGGGGGATGGCCACACCTTAACACTTCAACTTACTGATCCATACCAACATGGTACTCACCCTTTCTGAGTGCAGAAGGCCATTGAACCTCTTGTGGCACTGGACCCATGTGTGCCGCACAACGTCATGGCTGCTGACCTGCGCTGCCACCTCCTCCCAGGCTTTCTTCGTCAGGTGTGGTGGCTTCCTCCTTTCATCCCTTGGTGCAAGAGTGTCCCTTCTGGCAGCCACCACCTCCAGGAGCACGTGAGGCACTCCACCGAGAAGAGGGGTCCCTGAGTGCCCATCCGACCTGCCCCTCCCCTGCCTGGTATCTCCAGCCGCTGCCGAGGCTGTAGGCAGTGTGTCCGCAATGCAGACTGTATGCTTCTTCACCGCCAACCTTCACGAGGTTGCCTGTGCCGTTTTTACACTGCCCGCCGGGTCGCCATTGGACCTGGTACATGAGTGCCTGGCCCTCCTCGCCCATTGGGAAGCCGTGCTTCATGCTGGGTGGGTTTTAATTGGCCAGCCAGCGTGAAGTTGCAGTCGTGGGCCGATCGCGGGTGGCAGACCGTTTCCCGGCTGACCCTGGCCCTGCCAATCGTGCCCGCCCACCGACCTGAAAATTCAGGCCATAAGTGTAGAGAGGGAACAGTGATGACCTAGTGCATAGAATTTCCTAGAATGTACAGCACAAAATCAGACCCTTCAGTCCAACTAGTCCATGCTTATTTTTCTTTGCTTTCATTTTAACTAGCCCGTAGTGAAGTATGTCAACAAGGTGGAAGCAATATTGGAGAGAGAGAGATAGGGAGGGAGGGAGAGAGAGAAGATATGTCCAGTGTAGTGATTAGCTGGTATCAAACTTTGGTTTCAAAAGGAGGAAGGAAAGACAGCGACAGAGATGCTGGCAAATAATGAGTTTGAGTGAGAGTTAAGTAAGAGCTAAAATTACATTAACCATTCAAAATAGAAATTGGCAGGTTTTGCCTTTTTAAAAAATTTGCATTCCTGTTGCATTCATATTAACAGCCCATGATGTGGATGAATAGATAATCTAGACTTCAGAGCAGCACATAGGAACAGGAGTTGGCTATTCAGCCCATCGAGCCTGGTCCACCATTCAGTTAGATCATGGCTGATCATCTACCTCGATGTCACTTTTCTGCAGTACCTTCATTTCCCTTGGTGTCATTAGTCTCCAGAAATCTATCAATTTCTGTCTTGAACATGCTCAATGATTGAGCTTCCACAGCCCTCTGGGATAGAGCATTCCAAAGATTCACCACCCTTTGAGTGAAGAAATTCTTCCTTATCTCAGTGTTAAATGACCTACCTCTAATTCAGAGATTATGCCCCATGGTTTTAGATTCACCAGCCAGTACAGAAGGACTGATCCTATTAGGTGCCATCTTTTGGAAGAGAGAATGGGCCAGGGCCCTATCTCCGTGTTCAGGGTGTGAATTATCCACAGTACTTTTGAGATGAAGAGCAATGAGTTCTCCTGGTGTCCTGACCAATATTCACCTCTCAGCCAGCGATCACTAAAACAGATTAAATGCTCACATATCTCGCTGTTTGTACAACCTTTACTGGGTCCAAATTAGTTGCCATTCAAACTTATAAAACAGCAGTGAACACACTTTAGAAGTATGTTCAATGGCTGTGAAGCTCTTTATGATGTACTGGGTGGCGTAAAGAAAGTCTCGCATTTATATAGTGCCTTTCACAACTACCGGATCTTAGTGTGTCCACAGTTGTCATGTAGGAAAGATGCTATATAAATGCAGGACTTTAGTTTCCTCCTTTACATTTTGAAACCATGACTGACTTTCCCGCTGCATTATTTCTCACTACCTCAAGGGAATGCTGTACTGGTGAAATGACCATGTGTTAAGGATTTTGGGCCTTTCTGAGCCATTTTTCTTTACCCTAGCGTGTACTGCTGATGTATTTTAGATCTCTTGTTATTAGTGAATCCCAACCCTTCAAGCCTTTGGGAGAGTTTAACCCTATCTGGATCATTAGGAAAGGTTGTGCCTAATCTACCAGAGTTCACCTACAGCAACAGCCTGTTTAGTAATGGGTATTGGGTGCTGGGCTATCTTATCTTCAGGTGATATCCAATCAGACTTCAAAAGTAAGTAGAGAGAGTTCACGTTGGTTAAAGTACGAAATGTGAAGCAATTCCATTAAAGGATGAATGAGCAAATAAATGTATGTATTGCAACTTTTAATAATTTGTTCTCTAGTAATGGAAATGCTGGCAAGGCCACATGTATTTGCCATGTCTAGTATCCCTGGGTGTAGTTGTGCCCCCCCCGCCAACCCTCCCACCCCATCTCAAATTGCTGTAATCCTTGATATGGTGGTTCTTGCATAATGGCACCAGGTAGTGTAAGATTTTTAATAAAAGATTCAACTTGATACTAATTGATGACAGAAGGTCTTTTATTAGATATTGTGATAAATTGGAGTGCTATGTACCTTTAAAAGAATGTAGTTAGTTGACCATGTGATTGTATTGACCAATCGCTACACAGCGCAGGCTTCTTGGATAATCAAGTCTAGAGCTGGAGGTGATTCAAGAAGCACACATGGTGTTAGTGTTCTGTTCTTAGTTACAATAAACCGTTTGTTCAGTTAATCAGTCTCGCTGCCTATATTGTTTCAAGCCCCAACCAATGTGTTAATATCAAGGGGGCAGCTAGTGTTCACCGGACAAACATAAACCTGGCAATGAGGATAAAGCGGATCAATTGATGATGATCAAGAAAGCTGCGGTAAGCCAGCTATGTTACTTTGCCACTACTTTGAAAGCTGTTTTAAAGCACAGTCTCCTTAGTCATCGAGTGTGCTGAGGTTTGGGCATCTTGAACCATTTGACCCCGTTTCCGATGCCTGGTCTCATTACGTTGACCGCCTAGTGTTCTTCTTTACCGCTAATGACATAAGTGGGGGAGGCCAAGAACAGGGCGATTCTTTTGTCCACATGCAGGAACAAAACATATGGGCTGACCTGCAGCCTCGCACCGCCTGACACCCCTGATACGAAGACTTTCAACGAGTTAGTAAACATTGTAAAAAACCACCTGAAGGCAAAGCCCTCAGTCACTATGCAGTGTTTTAAATTAAATTCGAGTAATAGGCTTCCAGAGAGACATTTGCTGGCTATGTAGCTGCTTTAAAGGAATTAACGGAATATTGTGAGTTCGGAACTTCAATTAATGACATGTTGAGAGACTGATTGATATGCGGAATCGGGGATGATGCTATTCAAAAGTGATTGCTATCTGAAACTAATCTAGATTTCAGTAAAGCATTAGAATTGGCAACAGCCAAGGAGAGCACTGTTAGAAACTCGGAGGCAATAAAGATACACAAAATGGCATTGTCCATGTTGTAGGACAGGAAGGGCTGGTAACAAAAGGTGAGAAAACGTTGGACTCCACAGAAAGGTGAGAAAAGCCCACTATGTACACACCATTGAAGAACAGCAGAGCTACAGTGAAAATCCACGCCATTTATGAAATGCATCCAGGCAGCCTGCAGGCGATCGACAGTTCAGAAATATCAAATGCTTTTTCTTCCACCGTAATGTTCACATAATGCGGTACTTCAAGATAGGCTGAGAAAGCATTTTACAAACAAAGGTAGAAAGCGAGAAATCTGTCTCGTTGAAGAACCAGGGGAAGCAGAATCTGACATCTATTCATTATACCACCTGAAAATGGGTAGAACTGAACCAATCCCGGTGGTCATTAGAGTCAATGAACAACCCATCAAGATGGAGGTCGATTCCGGGGGATGAATGCCTGTCATAGGAGAACATATGTTCAGGCACCTTAATAGAAGAGTCCACTCCTTAAGTTTGGAAGAAACAGACACTAAATTAAAAACATACGGGTGAAGAATTAAGAGTGAAAGGGATATGTCAAGTCCTGGTGCAATATGGGGATCAGTCTGCAAATTCACCCCTTATAGTAGTCGCTGGGGCGGGCCCCAGTTTATTTGATCGCAACTGGCTCAAAATGATTAAATTGCAATGGGCCGAGATTTTTCAAATCAGAAGAAGAAACTTACAGGAAACGTTACAAAAGTACGCTTCCATTTTCAGTGACAAGCTTGGAAGCATTCGTAGGCTACAAGCCAAATCCACGTAGACCCTAATGCAACCCCCAGGTTTATCAGAACCAGACCAGTCCCTTATGCTCCATGGGACAAGATTGAGACTGAGCTAAACAGCATGGAAAAGTTGGGTATCTTATAGCTGGTGCAATTTTCTGAGTGGGCGGCACCCATTGTACCCGTACTGAAGCCAGACCAAAGTGCTCACTTATGCGGTGACTATAAGTTAACTGTAATCAGAGTAGCCAAACTTGATAGACACCCGATACCAAAGATTGAGGAATTATATTCGAAATTGGCAGGGAGCATCACATGCTCAAAACGTGACATGAGCCACATCTACCAGCAGGTAGAGTTGGAAGAAGGATCTAGGGAACTCATGACCATCAATACATATCAAGGATTGTATCGATATACTCCACTACCCATTGGGGTCTCATCGGCGTGTGCTATTTTCCAGCGTACCATGGAAAATCAGCTTCAGGGACTGCCCCATGTCATTGTTTATCTGGATGATATCTTAGTCACTGGACGAATTGATGAAGGACACTTGGCGAATTTGGAGGAGGTGCTGAAACACTTCTCACAAACAGGGGTGCGCTTGAAGTGAGAATAATGTCTTTTCCAAGCCAAATGGTAGTTTACTTGGGCCATAAGGTTGACGCGCAGGGCCTGCATCCTGTGGAAGAAAAGGTCAAGGCTATTCATGAGGCACCTGCACCGAGAAACACTACAGAACTAAAGGCCGTCTTAAGCATGATAAACTACCAAGGGTGATTTCTCCCAAATCTATCAACCATACTGGCTCCGTTATACACATTGCTTAAGGGAAACCAAAAATGGATTTGGCGTTTCTGAAGACAAAGCAATCGTTTAGATCATTGGCCCTGCCTCTGCTGCTACCATAGACCATTTGTGACAGAGTTTTGCAGTGCACGGGTTACCAGAGGTGCTTGTGTCAGACAATGAGATCGTATTTACCAGCGGGAAATTCCAAAGGTTTACAAACCTCAACGGAATAACTCATATTAAACCCTCGCCTTACCACCCTGCCTCTAATGGTTTGGCTAAGTGGGCAGTCCAAACTTTTAAGTCTGGGATGAAAAAGCTGGACGGGGATTCCATCAGCACCGGATTGTCACGGTTCCTGTTCGCATACCGGATGATGCCACACACGGCCGCCAGTATTGCCCCCACTGAACTACTGATGAGCTGTCTCCTCACCCATCTAACACTTATCAGGCCGAATTTAGTGGGGAGGGTGGAGAGAAGCCAAGAGGCCCAGAAGGCTGGACATGATGGCCATGATGATGAAAGAAATTTCACGTTGGGAAACTTAGCTCTCGCAAAGAACTTTGGAGATGGGCTCAATTGACTATTAGGTGAAATGAGTGCCATGACAGGACCCCTCTTCCATAATGTATCGGTAAATGGTTGAATAATTAGACGACATGTGGATCATCTCCAGAGAAGAGAGACTGTCCCATAAGAAGGAAAGCCGTCATCATTTGCATTTGAGCCTGCACCGCACGTGGAAAAAATGTCACATGATTTGGAAGTACCGGTGGGGCCTGTTGGACCTGAGAGATTCGAAGACACAAACTTGCCCACTTGCACCGAAGAACCTTCCTGGACAGGTGACCCCTGAGAAGGGGGACCGGGACCTCTAAGAAGGGGGTCTCGGAAAAACCAGCTGAGGCTGTTGAGCTATGACGTTCAACACATCCAAGGAAGCCTTCTGAGAGACTTGACTTGTAAATAGTTATTCAAGTCAATAATTGGGATGTTGTCATTCTTGTCAATTGTACTTTCAAGTAAAGGGGGAGGGATTTGGTAAAGTGAAGTGTTATGTACCTTTAAGAGAATGTAGTTAGTTGACCATGTGACTGTTGACCAATCGCTACACAGCACTGGCTTTTTGGGTAACTAAGTCTAGAGCTGGAGGTGATTGAAAAAGCACATATGGTGTTAGTGTTCTGTTCTTAATTCCAATAAACCATCAGTGTTTGTTCAGTTAATCGGCCTGTCTGCTTATACTGTTTCAAGCACCAACTAAAGTGTTAATACCAAGGGGCAGCTAGCGTTTGCCGGACAAAACAAAGCTGATAACCAAAAACATAAAAGATACACATCAGAGATCAATACAACATAGTACACCATGGCAATGGTTTACAGCCCTGATTGATTATCACACACTTGTCAGTTGGCAGAATAGTGTGCAATGTCCTTGCTGTGTCTCCATTCCTTTGTCTAGGCAAGGGTTAGGCTCCACTTGATCTACTTGCAGCTACTTGCACAAGACCTCATCTCCTCTGACACCTACTTCTACACGCGACCCTTGACAACCTTCCTCTGTTATGTCCCAAAGCATCAATCATCTGACTCCAGACATCCAATCATCTCCATCCCGCTTGGTTTAAACTTATGTGGTGTTACATATCTAGTCAGCCCTGTTGTCCACGACTAGGGAGGGGTTCCTTCTTTCTACCTCTGAAGTCTGATGCAACATTTGCTTGATATTACTTTCACCAGCTTATCTTATCTATCCTTTACAGACAATGATTACCAATGTGTGGCTGATAAACTTCAATCGCTCATCAAATACAAGCTCTGGCTTGTTTGTATTTTACTACTACTCAAACCATTGCATTGTGAAAGACAATTCTATGAAATAAGACAAACACAAGTGAATGAATAAAAAGACTATTCATAAATCGATCGATCCATGATAACCTTACAGCAGGAAATTCCAAGGTATTCTGACAATAAAGGAAAAATAGTGCCTGCCCAATTCATGGTGGTGGCTGGCCTGGAGGTGCAGGCATTCCTACTACATCACTGCTTTTGTTCTTCTTATTCGAGGTTGCAAGGGAGGGTGGTGCTCTTGAATTGACCTCTGAATTGTTATACTGCCATAGATCAGACATAGTATGCCCATGGTGGAAGGGGTGGATATTAAATTCAGAGACAAGGGCATTGATGAAGAAAAAGATTCTGCCCTGGATGGTGTTAAGATCCTTATATATTCTTACGGCTTTTTTTTATTCATGGGATGTTGGTGTCGCTGGCTATGCCATTGTCCATCCCTAATTGCCCTTGTTCAGCAGGCATTTTTTAAGAGTCAACCACATTGCTGTGGGTCTGGAGCCACAAATAGGCCAGACCAGGTAAGGATGGCAGATTTCCTTCCCTAAAGATGGACAATCAGCAATGGTTTCATGGTCATCATCAGACTTTCAATTCCAGATTTTTATTGATTTCAAATTTCTCATGGTGGGATTTGAACCCAGAGTCCCCAGGGCTTTACCCTGGGTCTCTGGAATACTAGTCCAGTGACAATACCACAACGCCACCACCTACCAAGTTGCACTTGTCCAGGCGAGTAATGAGTATTGCATTACACTCCTGTTGAGCCTTGCAGTTGGTTGAGCTGCTTTATGTAGAATGTGATCCACTTGGTACAAAGCACCCAGTCTCTGCTGGTATCACAGAAACCACAATGGATAAGGACGGTATGATACGTTCCCTCAGGGACATTAACGAACTATCTGGGTGTTTACAACAATCCAACACCCTCATGGTCACTTTTCCTGATAACCGCTTTTTATTTCCAGATTTTGTTTTTAAACGGAGTTCAAATTAAACTCTCATAGTGGGATTGACAATTGGGCTATCGTCCAAATTTCTTAAAAGATAAAATGCTTGCGTCTAATAATTAATCTACTACTTTGTCTGTAACTTATGATTTGTTTAATTTACCTGTAATTCTAAACCACTATACATTCTTTCACCTGAAACCTTTCGAGATAGCTGCCAAGCCTGACAGAAGTTGTTAGCATTACTTCATCATGAAAAGATGCATTTGTGTTCCCCAGAAAGAGGCACACAGCCAACCTCCTCACAGGAAGGTTGGCTTTTTATACCTGGACATGGGTAGACTGGAGATTTATGCTCATTTAAATAGTCAACCTTTCAGGTTGGACAGAGTTGTCAGTAAAATGAATCAACCAGAACCACCCCCCTGCACCCCCCCCCCCCCCCCAAAATTTGCCCATTTGCAACTTTGCTTCTGTCAGTTTCAAACTTTTTGGCAGTTGTACATTTAGATGTATATATTGGTAATAAGTTGTAATTATATGTATGTGTGTGAGCATATATGTGTGTGTGTGTATATATGTGTAAAAAGTGCAGGCTACAGATCATATATACCTCTTTTTCACCAGGCTTTGCTATCTTCAGTATTTGTTACAGGAAAGCAATTCCAAATTGTGTGTTGTTATCACTGTATGGTATCCTACTTCTACATTTTCTGAGTCAGCCTCCTAAGTTTGCTGATGATACAAAGCTAGCTGGAAAGGTAAATTGTGGGTAGGACATGCAGAGAGATAGACTGGTTAAGTGACTGGGTAACAAGATGGTAGGTTGGGTATAGTATAGGGGAGTGTGAAGTTATTCATTTTGGTCTTAAGAATAGAAAAGCAAAATCATTTTTTAAAAATTAGAAACCTTTAAGTGTTGATGTTCAAAGAGACTTGGGTATGCTCGCACAAGGAACACGGAAAGTGAGCATGCAGATACAGCAAGCAATTAGGAAGGCAAATGGCATGTTGGCCTCTATTGCAAGGGATTGGAGTACAGGAATAAAGAAGCCCTGCTACAATTGTACAGGGTTTTGGTGAGACCACATCTGGATTACTGTGCGCAGTTTTGGTCTCCACATTTCAGAAAGGATATACTTTCATTGGAGCTGGTATGAAGGGGTTGTCCTATGATGAGAGGCTGAGTAAATTGGGCCTGTGCTCTCTGGAGTTTAGAAGAATGAGAGGCGATCACATTGAAACATAGAAGATTCTGAAGGGGCTTGACAGGGTAGGCATTGAGAGATTGTTTCCGCTCGTTGGGGAATCTAAAACACGGAGCCACAGTCTCAGGATAAAGGGCCGATCATTTAGGACTGAGATGAGGAGAAATTACTTCACTCAAAGGGTTGTGAATCTTTGTAACCCTCTACCCCAGAGTGTTGTGGATGCTTTATCGTTGAATACATTTAAGGCTGGGATAGACAGATTTTTGGTGTCTCAGGGAATCAAGGGATATGGGGAGCAGCCAAGAAAATGGAGTTGAAACCCACGATTGTTTTGAATGGTGGAGCAGGCTGGATGGGCCAAGTGGCTTACTCCTCCTATTTCTTGTGCTCTAGGGGTCTACCAAAGAAGGGAAGCAAGCAAAATATGAACAAAATATCATGCCTACCGTTGCTGCAATGAAGTACCAAAAGCAAAGAGATGCAGCTGGCTTGGACTGTCACATCACACTGACAGTGAGCTGGATCTGTGCGTCAATCTGTTTGTGTCATGAGGTATATGTGTTATGTCACAAGTAGATTGGCACATGGGAAGAGACTCTGTATATTTAAGATGCAACAGGAGAAGCCAAGCATTCTAATGGCAGAATGCAGAATCCATAAAACTGTGGATCTACACTGATGCCAAGTCAAAGGAGAATGGACCAGTTAGCTTGTGCAGTGTTGTTAATGATAGGAGAACACTGTTGGAAAAAACTCAAATGAGGTAAAAATGGCTTAAAGATGACATTGAAAACAACAAAAAAAAACAAGCTTAATATAGTCAAAATTAGAAACAAATGTTAAAATCCAACCTAGGAAGACAATGTTGCATCTGAAGAAATGTGGGATGAGCCTGATGCTGTTCTTCCCATAGCCTGCATTTGTGGCTTGTGGTTTCTCTGGTTTACTAAAATCCACCCTTGGGCCATATCAGATTGTATCCCTGTGTGGTTGTGTAATGAGAAGCTGTGAATGATGGCTTCAGTTTGAAACAAGGCTAATTACTGCTCACTAAATGGATTTCGCCCTCATCAAACAAGTCCCCAAGGCAGAGCATGGCACAAGAGGAATGCATAATATAACATGTTGTTGTATAGAACATGTGGTAGTGTTTTTAAACTGCTGGTGTAAAATTCCTTTGACTAATCATGATCTCCAGGAGCTAAATCAGCCAAGTTTATCAATAACATTCTAATTATTTGTAGCCATCATCCTGCATTCAAATAAGTTAAACCAAACAAATAGAAGAAGAGAGGTAGCTTTCAGATGTTGTGTATAACATAACTGCTAAAAACAGCCGTTTAGTTTCTTGAGCAAGTTATGCCCTGTTTATCTTGCAGAACCACCTTGGGAAGCTGTTTTGCAATATTCCCTCTGTATCTACTGGTGCAGTATCAGCTACTTTTATATTTAGGAACAGTTTCCACAACGTCTGGAAGAATAAAAAAACAATGCCCCCTACAGCAGTTTATACATATGCAGTTTTTAAACTGTGATTTAGGATTTTGCACCTGCCCAGTGTAACTTCCCATGATTGATGGAGAAGCAGCGAGTGTGCGACAGACGGCTGGTATCGACAAGTAGGCAAAGCCGCTTTTTGACTGCCAGTGGCCGGGACATATGCTTGCATCGACCTTCAACATCAAGTGTTTCTCTTGGTTGCACTAACTCCTGGGGCCTCCATGGAAACTACCTCTTGTGTTGGGTCGTGAAACCTCCCTTCCAGAAGTGCACGGCTGCTGAGGGACAGCATTTTCAGACTTCCCAAGTTTGCATAAGGCACTATATAAATTCAATTTCTTTCTTTCTAAGGGTTACTGCTGCCCGTGGTTTGGTAAAGTGCACCACTGTATGCTGTCTTTGAAGGATTTAAGCCAAGTTGTTATTTGGTATCTGCTGAAGTGTGAAAGGTCTATCGTACAATGCACGGGAGAAAATAAACCTGCTGTGCTTAGACATATCTAAAAGCCGTGATCTCTCATTGTTTTTTCTCTTGTGTTTCTTTCCAAATGTTAAAATGTTTATCAAAAATTACCTGATTTTAAGGCAGGAAGAAATATAACTTTTTTAAGAAAGGGTGTTGTTTTGCATGGTGACATGAAACATAAATGAAATGTATACACGGTGGCACTGCCTGTACAGTATTGCTGAGATGACCATTTGAAATCATGCGTTTCCATAGTAGCAGACTACCTGCTTCAATACAAACTCTTTTTTTCCCATGTTGATGGCAGTAATTGGTTAGAAGATGGTCTTATCAAGAGCCAGTTTGACATGTGCATTGCGACTCAGTGGTGCATCTTGTATCAAGTGTATTTTGTATCTGATACAAACTGTCTTTATAGCAGTGTAACTGGATGCTGGTGCACGTGAAAGCTGTAATGCTGCAATGACATTGCCATGTTGAAACCTCAGTGTGCAGCACCCCATGATGATGGAATCTGGGTGGGTGCCCACCATCCTTTGTACCCCAAGTCTGTCACTTATGGAGCAGGGTTGCCAACCCTCTGGGGATTGTCCTGGCATCTCCATGAAATAAAGTGTAATCTCCTGGGTGCTGGCCAGTCTGGGAGAAAAATCACAGCAGCGTTAAAAAAAAATTGTGTTCCCATGTTTTATTAATTATAAAAATATTGGTGATGGGAAGAAAAAGGCTTTTTGACTTAACGAGGTGGTTGGAGCCAGATGGCATGCGATGAAACACAAGAATTAGCAGCAGGAATAGGCCATTTGGCCCCTCGAGCCTGCTCTGCCATTCAGTAAGATCATGATTGATCTGATTATGGGCTCAACTCCACTTTCCTGTCTGCCCCCTTGATTCCCTTGTTGATCAAAAATCTATCTCAGTCAGTCTTGAATATATTCAATAACCCAGCCTCCATTGCTTTCAGGAAAAGAATTCCATAGTCTAATGCACACCCCCCCCCCCCCCAACCCCAGAGAGAGAGAAATTCACCTCATCTTAGTCTTAAATGGCAAACTCCTAAATTTTAAACTGTGTCCCCCAGTTCCACATTCCCCCACCAGGGGAAACATCCTCTCAGCATCCACTCTCTCAAGATCCCTCAGGATCTTATGTGTTTCAATAAGATCGCCTCTCATTCTTCTAAACTCCAATGAGTATAGACCCAACCTGCTCAACCTTTCCTCATAAGACAACCCCGTTCATCCCAGGAATCAGTCCAGTGAGCCTTCTCTAAACTGCTTCTAATGCATTTATATCCTTTCTTAAGTAAGGAGACCAAAACTATACACAGTACTCCAAGTGAGGTCTGGTAAGGCCCTGTACAGCTGTAGCAACGCTTCCTACTTATATACTCAGTTTTGCTTGCAATAAATGCCAGCATTCCATTTGCCTTCCTAATCATTTGCTGTACCTGCATACTAACGTTTTATGATTCATGGGACCTCCTGGGACAGGTCCAGAGTTTGAGTGTGGTGAAATGTGGAATGGAGACTGAGTTTTCTCTCAGTGATGGAGGTGGGGGGGGGGGACCTGAGCCTCTGTCTTACAATCATTATTGACTGGTTCCAAGCAGCATAGCAGCATGCCAGCTAACATCTATTCCTCCATTCGCCCTCACACAGAGGGTGAATTTGACCCCGCTAAGTGAAGGGAAATAATAACGATGGGTTGTCAGCAATTGGAACACACCTCTCCAGACTCAGTGAAAACAATAAACTGGGCAGTGCTGTCGATGAGAAGAAAAATTACTTTTTTAATTCTTTCATGAGATGTGGGCATCACTGGCAAGGCCTGCATTTGTTGCCCATCGCTAATTGCCCTTGAGCTGAGGACAGTTAAGAGTCAACCACGTTGCTGTGGGTCTGGAGTCAGGTGGAGGCCAGACCAGGTAAGGATGGCAGATTTCCTTCCCTAAAGGACATCAGTGAACCTGATGGGTTTTTGCAACAATTGATAGTTGTATGGTCACCATTACTGAGCCAAACTTTATATTTCAGATCTATTAATTGAATTTAAATTCCACTACCTGCCATGGTGGGATTTGAGCATTAGCCTGGGTCTCTAAGTTATTAGTCCAGAGACATTACCACTGTGCCATTATCTCCCACTGCTTATTTTTCCAGATATTGTGAAATACAAAATGCTGGAAATGTGAAACAAAAATAAGAAGTGTTGGCACAGCACTGGTTAGTCAACATCTATGTAGAGAAATAACAAGCTAATGCTTTGGCTGTATATTTATTTAAGCGCCTTAGGACATTTTGCTACTTTGAAGGTGCTGTATAAATGCAAGTAGTTGTTGTATGACGATACACAAAATGACATGTTAGCTTTGTCTTGTTCTTTACAGACACTGGCCCTCTTTTTTTTCACCAACATTTGTTGTTTGTTTTCTCAGTTTTGCAGATAGTATGTGGGAGCTATGTGGCTATGCACTGAGAATTAAGAGAGTATCCTTTATACAGCATTATAAATAGGCCTTCTCTTTTCCGGCTTCTATTTATTTATTCTCCCAGTTTGTATAAAAAATATTCACTGTTGGAAAACTGGATTTAATCACAAAAGATTTGCGAGGAGCAAGCAGAATGTTTATTCTTTCATGGGATGTGGGCATCGCTGACAAGGCCAGCATTTGTTGCCCATCCCTAATTGCCCTTGAACTGGGTGGCTTGCTACATCATTTCAGATAGTCAACCACATTGCTGTGGTTCTGAAGTCACATGTAGGCCAGACCAGGTAAGGATGGCAGATTTCCTTCCCTAAAGAGACATTAGTGAACCAGATGTTTTTTTTTAATGACTTTTTCAATTCCAAGTTATTAATTTAATTTAAAATCCAAATGGGATTTGAACCCCTATCCCCAGAACATTAGCCTGGGCCTCTGGATTACCAGTCCCGTGACTATGCTACCATCTCCACTTCTTGTTTTGTTTTAAGCAAGTAACGAGCATGTCTTCTGATCTTAAAGCGTGATGTCAAAAGGAGTTGATGTCAGAGATGACTCACTTTGTGAGCACTTGAATCTGTGCCTCATCTGGACCTCTAGTACGAAAGTTGGACTTTTCTTTCTGATTTGAAGCAGCTGATAGATGTGATTTTTGATGGTCAGATAGCTTCTCGGGCAGCCAGTTCCTTTCCATTCATTGTTGCAACTTAATCATGAAACTGACCAAATGCCTGACAGATTACTAACTTGTACCCTGGGCTGTGACACACGATATAGGTACATCGTGCAAAGGACTTGCTGCCATAGGAACAAGCTGGCTTGGCGAGGCATGCAATCATGTATGCCTCACCTGTTCAAATTGTCATCAGCTGCCATTGGTTGATGGCCATCATTAACTTCATCATCAGTGCTTCCTCCCATGGTACTGTCTGTACGTGACTCACATGACTGAAGGTACACTCTCTGCTACCTGTCAGAGAGCAGATGAAATGCTCAATCTCCCAAAAGAAAATGGCTGTCTGCGCCACACTAAAATTGGATCATGCTGCTGTTTACTTTTTCGGTTCCATCACTTTAACCCTAATTTTGGAAGCCATCTTTTGGGGGTGGGTGGGTGGGGGATTATGAGGATTAATCAACTAACCCTAAAATCTAACTTCATTATAAATGTTTTTTTTAATGTTTGGTCCCTTTATAGCGATTTTGACCATTTGTCCCCGTTTTTAATGATACTATATCCCTAGTTCACCATTCGAAAGTCATAGCTTTCTTGCTCATTTTAAGCACTGTTCCCCCTCACCCTTGTGCTAGTCATTGTCTCAACTTCATTCACAAACGGAGGTGCTTGCTCATATAAAGATTTCAATTCTCTGCCCAATTTGGGCAAAATTGATTTCATCTTCCAACTATTCCTCATGTAGAAATGATAGAGATACATTCTCGCCCTGACAAATGCTCTTTAGCCTTGGAATAAGTATAAAGATTAGCATGTTTTAACTTGATGTCAGTCACTTACTCTTACAAAATGTACAAAAGAAGAACAACTACATTGTAGAGACTTGATATATCAGATACCTTGATATATCTACTCCTGAACCAGACGTGATATTCTGAACTCTCCAGCCAGTCTCTCGTGCTCACAGCATGTACCTGCACCTGATTAAACCTGGTCTAAATCGCAACTATTAAATGTGCTCTGTCAAATAAACAGTTTGTCAAACCATGGCTTAAAAAATGAATTAGTGAACAGACATTTTAACAATAGATTGGTATTGTCTAATAGCAAAGACAAGCAGATTTAAAACTGCGCACAGAATGTAACGATTAGATCTGGAATGCAGAAAATGGGAGTTGCATCTCCTGCACTAAATATCAAAATACAGCTGGACATGAAACCTGAGTCCATGATTATAACTTTACACGGGAGTTTGTCACAAGCCTCCTCCGAATCTCTTGTCTTTTTGTCTGTGGCCCACTTTCGCTCACTCATGGCTTCATCTGAGATAGATTTTCAAATCCTTTCGAAATTTAATCAGAGCAAAGGAAATCAAAAGAATTATTGCTGAAAAAGGGAGGCAGGCTGTTGAAGTTTTCCATATTACACTTATCAGAACAGATGCAAGAATGCCAAATCTCAAAAGTAACAACAATTTATATTGCATTAGAAAAAGGGAGCTAGCAACCCATGAAATGGTTATTATGGCCTTTGAATCATATTTCAGTTTTAGGAAGAACATTGTTATAGACCGGGAGGTGGTTTAACAGGCGCACTTGGGAACCTGGAGAAAGTGTTGATTTTTTTTCATTAATGACCTGCATCATTTGCCTGGGCTGGTTAAGTGTATGGGGCTTTAGAGGATGAACACATTCCAGACAGCATTAAGGTGGGTGTGCTTGATGAAGGCTTATGTGACTTTCTGCTGTCCAGGAAAGAGCTAACATTATCCAAGGCAGTTCAATTAGCGAGACAGGCTGAACTATGGAAGCAGAACCGAGTTTTAATCCGGAGTGATAAAGAGCTGTTCTAGAGTCAGACCACCAACTCAGTCCAGTTTGTGAGCAATAGAGGTACCAGTGTACCCATCAAAAAGCAGACACAGAACCAAGAGGATGTAGTCGCTGGCATTATCCAGTGCTCCCGTTGTGGTGCAATCAAAACTGATAGGCACGGAGACTGTTTTACCATAAAGGCAGGAGCTGGGTCCACTTTAAAGCATTATGCTGCGACAGAACACCTCTCACCACAAAATTTAAAGGGACACCGATCAGATCAGGCAGTATCCAGGAATGGAAATTGAGGGAGACCATGGTAACTGGTGAACATGAAGCTATTATCAATTGTTGTAAAAATCCATCTGGTTCACTTATGTCCTATAGGGAAGGAAGCCTGCCATCCTTATTTGGTTTGGCCCACATAATGACTTCAGACCTACAGCGTGGTTGACTCTTAACTGCCTTCAGAAATGGCCCAGTAAGCCATTCATTTCAAGAGCAAATGGGGATGACCAACAAATATTGGTTGTGCCAGCAATGCCCACATCCCATGACTTGAAAGAATGAAGAAAACAATAGAAGTGTTACGATCCTAGCTGATAATACTGGACAAGTCAGATCCCAGAGTGAAAGCTGGCTTGATAGATCCTAACTTCTCTTTTAAACCTTGGAGGAATGTTACTGAACAAATTCACAGGAGTCTGCTGATGAATTGTTAACATAAAGATTAAGACGTTTATTAAACAAGAAAAATGAACTATATTACACCAGACAAAAAGGTTGGAAAGATGTCAGTACCAAAAACAAAAACATGATTCAAATCACACTATCCCTTTAATGGCATGTACAAACTCAAAGATAAAACAAGCTACCATATCCAGCTTATACTCTAATATTCAGGGTAAGTATGAGGTACATGTGAGTTAACAGGCGCACTGTTGTCAGACACACCACATTCCAAATAAATGACAGGTGCAACCCAAGCAGATTCCATAGATTCCTCAATAATCCACCCAGACACTTGTCACACGGTGAGCCAGCCAGTCTCATTGAAACTCTGTCTTTCTCATGAGGGCTTCCAGCCTCCATGTCTAAAGAATTCTTGGAATTCTCTTGGAACATCGGTCCCAATCAGATGGCTTCACAAAGATCCACCTCTAGGATTTCAATCTCCGGTTCTGAGGTTCCTTTCTCTGGATCTCCACATGTACTCAAGCCTCACTTTCCAAACACACTTCAGGATCTTCGTGCCAAGCAGAACACCATTGCTCCAAAAGACCCACAGGAAGGAGTCACCAACCTTTAGCTGCCTCCTCGGAACTTCTGGGCTTCTCTCGAGTCCACATCCTACCAGCATCCTGGGGGTTGCCATTAACCAGAAACTGAACTGGACTAGCCATATAAATACTGTGGCTACAAGAGCAAGTCAGAGGCTAGGAATTGTGTGACGAGTAAATAATCTCCTGACTCACCAAAGCCTGTCCACCATTTACAAGGCACAAATCAGGACTGTGATGGCACACTCTCCACTTGCCTGGATGAATGCAGCTCCCAGAACACTATACAGGACAAAGCAGCCATTTGATTGGCAACCCTTCCACAAATATTTAATCCCTCCACCACCGACACAGTAGCAGCAGTATGTACCATCTACAAGATGCACTGCAGAAACTTACCAAGGTTCCTGAGGCAGCACCTTCCAAACTCACGACCACTACCATCTAGAAGGACAAGGGCAACAGGTAGATAGGAATATAACCACCTGCAGGTCCCCTCCAAGTCACTCACCATCCTGACTTGGAAATATATCACCGTTCCTTCACTGTCGCTGGGTCAAAATCCTGGAACTCCCTCTCTAACACCACTGTGGGTGTACCTACACCACAAGCACTGCAGCAGCTCAAGAAGGCAGCTCACCACCACCTTTTCAAGGGCAATTCAGATGGGCAATAAATGCTGACCTAGCCAGTGATGCCAAAATCCTGTAAATGAATCAAAAAAAAAGCTTTGCTTCAATCTGCTCCCAGCAGCTTGCTCTTTAGCTCGGAGCCTAATTCTCTGCTCCTTTCTCTCGACTTGACCTAACAAGAACTGTTTCTGATCTCTGCCCTTGCCCCTTACCTGGGACTTTCTAATGGGGCCCCTCTCTGGTTTGGGACCTGCTCCCTGTCCCCCTCTCCCTGTCCTGCTCCTTGGGGGGGACACTCTGCAATGGCACTCCAGTTCAGGCCACCTGACTTGCAATTTCGCACCATTTCACTTCTTTGCTTCTTATTCTTATGCGCAGGTGCGCAGGGCCGGTTCCCTGCTTGATGAAGGCAAAAATGCTGACTGTGCATGTGCAGCCATTCCCTGGATGCCGCATGTGCAGAAGGCCCATGGCTACCCCGCCTGCGGGAACTTTAGTTCCGACCTCTGACTACAATTTAAGGTGAGCATTTGGATTTCTAACAAAAGATACAAAGAAAAAATGAAGTGCCTTTCTTAGGCAAAGTTGCAAAACCCAAGGAGATCTTTTGGAGTGCGGATCTCACAGTCAATGGCCACGAAACCAAGTTTAAGTTAGGCACAGGAGCAGCAGTGTCAACCCTTTCCGATACAGACCAGTGGCTGAAACCTGAGTTTCTCAAACCATCTACTGCTCGTCTCCACAGTTCTGGGGGGCACTCGTAATGGCTGTGACCAGAACATTACTGATGAGTGTGACCAGGATGCCAGACAGCCTGACAATTTTGGTAAGGACACTGATGACATAGAACAACCTGATGTAGGCACTGACTTTCACAAAGAGAAACCAGGAATAGAAACTCTGACAATGGCCATTGAAACAATTGGAGAACAGAAAGCTGACTCCCCGGACCCAGATGTCAAGGTTGATGAGGACGCAATTGAAACTGCTGATGTATTAACTACTGATCTCACACACACTTCAGATGTATAAGGAAGTGTAACTTCTTTGAATCTGGTAGAACAGGACAACAAGCTAACTCAATAAAACACTGTATAGTAATGGAACCTGAGGTGACATTCAGCTCTGTTCCAGGCTCCTGCTGAACCTCTCAATGCCAATATGCAGTGAACAGCAAACTCACACTGACGTGATAGCAGCGTGTGTACATGCTGAACGACCACATGCAGAAAGACAAATCGTCATAGTGTTAACAAAGGTAGCATCCGCACTACTTGAGAATAATCTTTATTCTTTTTGTCCATCAGATTCATCCTTGAATGTGACATTGGGATTGCACAGCACTTCATTAGGGCACAGGAATCATTGAATTTACTTCAGCAATGGATACTTGTGCCAGGCAACAAAATTGCTGGATCAGGAGTTTGCAGATCAAGCTATTCAACCTTAAGTGAAGCTGACCAAATCTCAACCCTTTGAGAAAGAGTACAAAAAAAAAGAGAATGTCTGTTCATTACCTTTATACTGTATACCAGAAACGGGAATCTCGGTCTACTGATTTTAGTGCATTCCAGGAAGAATATGGAGAACAGATGTCCTACACGTGCTCTAAGAGAGCTGAGAATACAGTTGAAGATTGATGCTACTGGCACCAGTGACTGTGAAGGGGTCGCTGGGGGGTGGGGAAAGTGGGGAAGTAGGATGTGTAAATAATTAGAGTAGAACGAAATACTGGGAGGGGAGAGGTAGAATAAAGGATTAATAGCTATTATGTTAATG
Source organism: Carcharodon carcharias (assembly GCF_017639515.1). NCBI lineage: Eukaryota > Metazoa > Chordata > Chondrichthyes > Lamniformes > Lamnidae > Carcharodon > Carcharodon carcharias. The sequence goes on from NC_054488.1 coordinate 14,452,774, forward strand.
GCTAACATACATCATTGGTGATGTCAGAATGTGTATCACTAGACTTCAGAGAGAGATGCTTCTGGAAGGAGCCTCGTGCTTATCTACCCGTTAAGAAAAGTTTGGAAGTTCCTTGATGCTTTGTTTTCAGTAGTCTCTTTTAAAGACACTTGGGGACTCTTTCTGAGGAAGCTTTGGTACTAAGCACAGTTTTGATCTCCATATCAAAGGGAGGCAGTACAGCGATGGTTCATATTGTTCCTGGGATGAGAGGCTGCATGAATAGGGCCTATACTATGGAGTTTAGAAGAATGAGTGGTGACCTCATTGAAACATACAAGATTCTGAAGGGGTTTGACAGGGTAGACACTATTTTTCTTGGCTGGTAATCTTCAGTACAGGCACAGTATCAGGATGAGGGATCAATTATCACAGAATCTTTACAGTGCAGAAGGAGGCCATTTGGCCCATCGAGTCTGCACTGGCTCTCTGAAAGAGTATTCTACCTAGTCCCACTCCTCCACCTTATCCCGTCACCTTGCGCATTCTTTCTTTTCAGATATCCGTCTAATTCCTTTTTGAATACCTTTTTAATTATTTAGGACTGAGATGGTAAATTTCTTCACTCAGCGATTTTGAGTCTTGGAAATGTCTACCCGAGAGAGTTTTGGATGCTCCATTGTTGAGTATATTCAAGACTGAGGTCAATGGATTTTTGATCTCTCAGGTGCTCAAGTGAATATAGGGAGCAGGCAAGAAAGTGGAGTTGAGGTACAAGATCAGCCGTGATTATATGAAATGGTGGAGCAAGATTGAGGGGCTGAATGGTTTACTTTTACTTATGTTCTTATGGCAGTGAATCAGATTTGCAAATCAGTCTGATTAAACTGGGATGCTAATTAAAGCCTTGGTGGGTGAGGTGGGGGTGGGGTAGCAGTTGTACACTAACTCTCTGAGTTAGAAAATGATGTTTGCTGCACAGGGGCTTAGAGGCAAGAATAATAACTCACCAAGGAGCAGTTTCATATCATAAGAACACTGCTACTCCTCCTCGCTCCCAGCAATAAAAAGAATATTCAGCAACAGCCAGTTTGTAGGCTGCATTGACGCTTAGAAACCTGAGTGAAGCAGGCCCGCCTCCTGTTCTGGTCAGAGCAGCCCATTTTCTTGGAGTTGGGGGGTGGTGAGGTGGGGTGGTATAAAACTGGAACTCAGTCTAGCATTAGCATATACAATGGCCACTGGCATTGCCAGTATAGCATTTATGTATTTCTGATGTCCTTGGGGTACTGAGTTCTTTGAAATTGGCAACTCTTGCCCCCATTTCCCGACAGGAAATACGTAAAACTTTTTCCCTCCGTTATTTTCAAGTGTCTTCGACTTTAAAACGAGGTAAGATGAGCATTAAAACAGTGCCTGGCCCTGAAGTCAAATTCCTTATTTTACAAGGAATAGGAAGCTGCCTACAGGGGATAGTTTGAACATTTAAAAGACTCCTAGGCTGGCTGACTAACTCAATATTTCTCATGTTAGAAAGGAGCTAGCCCTCCCATTGAAAATGGAATTGGCAGTCACCGATGAGTAAGCAGAGTTCTGCTTGCAGATATGTGCAAAATTGTGTTTTCCTTGATGAGTCGGGTGTGAGTGGACCAGTATAACAGTGTGTCCAGTTATATTGGTGGAATAGTTTTCAATCTTTTTTGGCTGAGGAACCCTATAACATATTGTGAAATTCTATGGAACCCCAATTCTCTGTCCCTCCTCCCCTCCCACTATATATAAACCATAAAAGAAAAATGAAAGCAAAGCAAAACGCTATTGAACAAAAGACTGAAAATGCAAAAAATTTAATGGTTATTTTTCTTTAACTGTAAGAACAATATATCTTGAAAAATTGAAAAATTTGTACACTTTTCAAATGACCTAAAATTGCACAGAATCCTTTTGAAACGCTCGTGGAACCCTGGTTGAAAAAAATACCTGTAATAGAAGGTACAGCTCACAAAATAATGCCTGCAGCACAACTAAAATGGAAGGTTAAAGGTATTTTGAGTTGATTAAAGATTTTGATAGGGTCAATGCAAAGAAACTATTTCCTCTGCTGGGAGAGTTGTAAGAGGTATGACTATTAAATTAGAATTAGGTCATTCAGAGGTGGTGTCGGGAAATATTACTCCATACATGCTCGTAAAAAGCTGTTGAGTTTAGGTCAGTTGGAGACTTCAGAACCGAGATTGATAGATTTTTGTTAGGCAAGGATATAAAGAGATTTGCAATCAAGGTGGGTAATTGGAATTGAGATACAGATCAGCCATGATCTAATTGAATGGGCAAAACAGAATTGGGGGGCTGAAAGGCTACTCATGTTCCTGTTGCAAACTTGACTATGTTTTTATTTCTTTCATGGGACGTGGGCATCACTGGCAAGGCCAGCACTTGTTTCCCATCCCTAATTACCCTTGAACTAAGTGGCTTACTAGAGGGCAGTTAAGAGTCAACTTCTTTGCTTTGGGCTTGGAGCCACATGTAGGCCAGACTGGGCAAGGATGGCAGATTTCCTTCCCTAAAGGACATTAGTGAACCAAATGAGTTTTTACGACAATCGATGATAGCTCTCATGTCACCATTACTGAGACTAGCTTTCACTTCCAGATTTTTATTCCTTGAATTTAAATTCCAACAGCTACCCTGGTGGGATTTGAACCCATGTCACCAGAGCATTAGCTTGGGCCTCTGGATTGCTATTCCAGTAATATTACCACCACACCCCTTATCTTTTCCCCCTTGCAAAAGATTAACTCTGCTTTAGTACAGGGTGATATGGTAATAACAATAATAATATAGTAAGAATAATGATAGATATTCCGACTCAAAAACTTGACCCTTGATCTATTTTATTCTGAGTACAGAATGTCTGGGCTATCATGTTGAAGGAACACCAGGCAGTCCTGATTAGATTGAGGTGTGTATTTTGTATGACTAATGTTTTGCCCACATTCACAATCAGAGTTTTATTTTTAATTTTATTTTTATGACTGCTGGCCAAAGCTTTCAGATGTAAGGCAAACACAACCCTGGCCTGTTCACCAGCAGTATCGTCTGCTAATCACCCTCAACATGTTTCTTCCCCCATTTCAGATTTTCTCTTCCTGTCCCTAAATGACACTTGACTGCAGTTCAACAGGTGTCAGCTATCTTTATTCTACCTCAGCCTAATGATCAGTATTCCTGTGTGAGCCAGAATAATGGGTCAGGGGCCTATTCTGTCTGTGTGCTTTCCAGCGCACATCACAGGCTGGCTATTTCTTCTGCTCAGTTCCTTGAGTTCAGAGGCCAGCTATGGTATCCCTACTGTCATTCTAGCTTAGAACAGAGTCTGAGGATTTATCCTAAGACTTTTCTGGCCAGCAAGGCACATTTTCACACTTGGGCAATGCACTCCCCTGTCCAACCATCAGTGAAGGGTTAGAAATTTCACTAAATAGTTGGCATTACATTTTTTTCATTGTCAGCCTGAGTTGGGGAGAGAAATAAACAGTTTCCATTGGAAAGAATGCCATACAGGTATTAGAAGTTACTGCTAATGACATTTTCAAACAGATGCATTAGAGTTAGATGCATTAAGAAGCCCAGGGCAAATTTCTTTACCCTTACTGCATTCTGCATCCATATAATACTGCACTAACTGTCTGTAAAGTATACATTATTACACACTTCAGTGTGTTATTAGTGAGAGTAAACTTTTTCTCCATGTTTTGCTGTTGACTTCTTCAGTGCTTACAACAGAACAAGTTGAAACAGCATGAAGGCTTTGCTGCCTTACAATGGTGTTAACAGGCATCCTGAAACCAATGTTGTACATGGTCATGAAAGATTTATATTTTTAGGAAGAATCAGATACAGGGTGACTTCCTTTGCTTCAGTACCAAAGCAAGATTTGATGGAGCACGGCAACATGGACGCCATTCAGTGGTAGAGCCAATAAGGAGCCAAAACCTTTCCGATCATTTCAAAATCAACCTCTATTTCGCTCTTAGGAACCCCTCTCATTTGTCTTCCGTCTCAATGTTCAGCCTGCAAGTCCGTGCGGTTCCCATCTTGGCTCTCACACCAGGTAAATTAACAATTCCTGGTTCCCAGCTCAGTCCCTTTCCTGCCAAGTCAGCCAGATGTTAACCTTGAATGCCTCACCATTCGGTCAAACTGATCTCCTCCATTGACCTTGCAAAACTGAGGTCAATGGGGGCTAAAGGGGTAAACCGTGCAGTGGCTGGAGTTATAGGTGACACAAAGGAAGATGGGGTATAGTTTCTGGTGGTCAATTATCTTAGCCTCAGGGCATCATTGCCAATATTCCTCAGGAACTCATCCAGCTATAATGGCCCAACTAGCTTCAGCTGTTTTATTAATGACCTACCACCCCTTATAATGTTAGCAGTGGGGCTGTTTTCTGGCAATTGCACAATATTCGACTCTATTCACAACTCCTGCAACAATGAAGCAGTCCATATAGCCCAGTGGATAATATCCAGGCTTGAACTGGCAGGTGGCAAATAGCATTTGTATCACATATAATTGGCAGGTAATGATCATTTCAAACAAGAGAAAGCTCAGCCATCTCTCTCACCTTCAATGGCACACCAACGTAGAGTCCCCTACCATCAACATTTTGGAGTCACCTCCCGGACCAAAGGCTTAGCTGCATCAGCCATATCAGCAATTTTAGGTAGATGAGCAGTACATTGCAATGAATAGTGCACCTGCTGACCCTACAAGCCTGTCCACCATCTACAGGGGTCATTGTGGAATATAATGCAATACTTACGTCTTGGTTGGATGAGTGTGATTGCAGCAAAGCTCAAGCCAGCCAGGATAGAGCAGTTGACTGGAGTGGCACTGGAGTGACTCCATATTCCACCTCCATCACAACCTGCCCCCAACACACAACTCTATCTCCACTAGCACTGTGGCTATGATAGGTACAATGTACAAGAACGTGGTATGGCAATTTGCTAATGGTACTTGGAAAGCATTTCCCTCCTCTATGGTCCCTACCACCAAGAAAGGCAAAAACAGCATTGTTATGGGGACATCATCACTTCAAAATTTCCATCCAAATCTCCAAACCACACAGACTTGGAAATGTATCAATGCTCCTCCAGCATCACTGGGTTCATATCCTGAAATTCTTGTCCTAATATCATTGTGGAAGTACCATCACTGCAAGTCTACAGCAGTTCAAAGAGAAAACCCACAATCTTCTCTGGGTATCTTGGGTAATAAATGGTGCCTTTTCGCTATTCCCTGTGTCCTAAAGAACCAAAGGCTCTGGATTAAAATCCAGCTCTTTTTCTTTTTCTGATGTAACTTCATAGAAAATGAGATTGGGCCCTTCTCTCGTCCTTTTATTCATCAGTGAGTTAAACAGCACAAAACAGTCCATTATTCAGCATAAATTGGCACTGAGGTTGGCAGGACCACCCCAGCCATTAAAGTTTGCTAGTTTGGAAGTAAAGCAGTTTGCACAGGTGCAGTAGAAATATGTTCTCTGAGGGTATGATTAAGGTACCCAGTATTCAAAGAAACAGAATAGAGCAAGCTTTATTCTGCTTCTGACGCATGATATATCGGACCTGAGAATTCTTAATGCTGACGACACACAATGAAAATGGGAATGTGTTCCATTCACCTACATTGATATCCTTTGGCTAGTTGAACAAAAAACATTTTGAAAAATAACCTGTGTATATTTGGATAGGGGATTTAAATGAAAGTCTTTTGTCAGCTCCCTGATAGCAATAGGGTAAATGAACTATTCTGTGTAATACTGAGCGGCTGTGTGGACCAGGAAATATCCGAATTCACGTCAGAGTCTGGAATAAATTATTGGATCTGATCCCAAGCAAACATCTTGGTGCTGTGAGTGAGCGCAAGAGAGTGGGACCATTCAGCTGGGAATGCTGCTTATGATCAGTAGATAGTCCAGAAAACTGTTCCTTAGTGAACATTACGTGAACTTGGCCACGATGTCCACTGTAGCCAAATGCCCTGCTGACATTTTACTGCATGGTCTCATGTGGCCAGGTGTAAGGTACAGGAGGACTCCCCGCAGCTATAGCACCACAAGCAAGCCCTGCAGGAGAAGGGAGGGAAAAAGATGGGATTAATAAAAAAAATATATAAGCACCAAGCCAAAGAACCTTTCTAGTAATTCCTGCAGGAAATTCCTGTATCGACCAGAGAAGTACACAGCCAGCTGAGTTGAGATAGAATATCAATGAATAATAAATTCCAGAACATTAAACGAAATGTTCATTTTGCTGTTCTTCAGCTCAGTGCCCATGCAGTTACAAAACTCGCTCAATCCTTTAGAAAAACTATTTTTGTTGGAAAAAATGACTTGTAGCCATTGTTGGGATTATGGGCAGCTCTCAAGGCACTGTTTCCTGACAAGTTAAATGAAAGAGGTCACGACCCTGGCCCACAGCTGTATTATATAATTTCCAAATGTCCAGAGAAGAAAACCCTCAGGATATAGACAAGAGAAACTTTCAACCAAAACTCCCTCGTAGCAGGGGAAGAATTTTCTGGCTTTCACAGCGAAATGGAACGTTTATCTCTACATTTTATTCATATTGCCTGAACTGCTTTCAAAACAGTTCAGACACTGACGGCTCGAGTGAGAATCTAAATGCTGAATTGTTCAAGATGCAAAGTAGTTTTAACGCTTTTGAGGGCTTTCAGAATTATAGGGTAAATATGGGATACCACTTCCATCAGCACATTACGCTTTTAGCATCATGTCAACAGAAATTGTATGTGACAGGATTCAGAAATGAAGCCATCCAAAGTTAATTTTGGTAAGCAGTGGGATAGGATGTCATTAAATGTTTTGTCAATACATATAACTGGATGTCCACTTTCCACCCTACAACCCTCCAGAGAATTGCATACCTCTCTGGCTTCTTGTGCATTCTCAACTTCCTTTGCCGTACCATTGGAAGCCAGGCCTTCAGCTGCCTAGTCCTGCAGCTCTGGGATTCCCTCCCTAAATCTCTCCACCTCTCTCCTGCTTTATGTGGTGCTCCCAAACTCCTATCCCATTGATCAGGCTTTTGGTCACCTGACTGTCTCCTTTTTTGGCTTGGTGTCAATTTTTTCTTGGGAAGCTTATGTTAACTATATAAATGCAAATTCTTGGCATCGATTCATCCTTTTCATAAACTAAATCATCGAAACGACAAATGAAATTAGGCGATGTGTCACATTGAGCGATGGCGATGATTAGGTTTTGCATTATATGTGGTTGTTAAGCAGTCAAGTTACACTGAACCAAGAAAATCATGGGCAGAACTGAATTTATCTGCCAACTTTATTTAGAACAAATCTCCCTCCATTGGTACATCTGGTAGATCTGCAGATTTAACAGCGTTTTATTCATTCATTCACACTTGCTGACAGCTAACAGAATAGCTAACTCTGGCCTGCATAATGTTTGCTGTGAATGTTAAAATGTTACAATCTTAAGCAATGCTACTGGGCAAATGTTTTGCTTTATGGCAATGTTTCACTTCAAAGTGATAAGCATGAAAAATGAGCCTTTATTATGAGGCTTCTTCAATGGAACATTCAGTCACAAGGGAAGAGTGTGGGATCGAACATTAGACTGAAAATAACATGCACTATAAATCACTAAATTCACAAATTTCGTATGCTTGTTCATAGATTTGGTATATAGTGTTTTCCCGAAAGCAATAATCACTGCTTTAGGTATAGCCTTTAAAGGAAAACATATTTCTACTTGTGTTGCTCATTATCAAGATTCTGGAAGCACTTCAGACACAACTCATTATGTCTAGGTGCCAGTGACAGTTGCTGCATTTGTGAACGTGGCAGCCATTTTCTGCCAAGAAAATTATTTTGAACAATGATGAGATCAAAGATCAGTGTAGTTTTCTGTTCTTGCCAGACAAAAATTTGATCAACATTGCTTCCAATTTTCTACCCTTCACATGGCCCATTTTCGAGCCATCTCTCCCCTTCCTTGATTTTGCTACCTCCATTTCTGGGGATAACTTATCGACCATTATCCACTGTAAGCCCACTGACAGCTATCTTGACTTCACTGAAACTGTATTCCATTACAGCAGTTTCTCCACCTCTATTGCAGCTGTTGTAACAATAATGCCACTGTCCATTTCAGTGCTTCTGACGTCTCCTGTTTTCCCAACCAAGGATTTTCCCTCCACTGTGGTTGACTAGACCCACAACTGTCTCTATCCCACTTCTGATCTGAAACTGCAACCTCCCCCAACTCTATCCACCCCAGAACCACAATAGGGTTCCTTTGTCTTTGCCTGAAGTCCCATCAGGCTTCACATTCAACGGACCATTTTCTGCCACTTCCAACGAGAGCCACCCGTTAAACAGATCTCTCCCCCCATTCCCTTTCAGTATTTCACCAGGGCTATTCCTTCTGCGATACCATGTGTCAATGTATCAGTAATTACATTGTCAAAGTCCAATAACAATCTTATTGTTGACTGGCAATTACATTGTACATTGTGAAGCCAACTGCTTGTTAAAACAGGCGATGGGCATTGGTTTGCCGATAAGTGGGTAGAGCAGTAACACTGCAGTGTGGAAGGGGCTAGGAGAGTCTGCTACACTGCAGAGCTGTCTTGAAGATAAACCAGCTTGAGGTAAAATACTAGCGCTGGACTCTTTCTTTCACGACAAGCATGTATTGTGATTAACACTATGGTCCACTCTTCAATGGTCGTCAACATCACCTTCCTGTGTAAGTGCAAGAAATGTCCTTTTACCTCTTCCCTTATCACTGTCCAGTGCTCAAACACTTCTTTCATTTCTGTGGGGTAAGAGGTGGAAGGTATAGCCAGTTGTGGGAGGATTCATTTAGTACGAAGATGGTATCACACCTTATCTAGGTTTCCGTTAAGACCATGATGTTGATGCAATGATCCACAATGTGTTCATGGAAATCAAGGTCAATGCTCTCTAGTAAATAATCATTCTCAACGGAGATGTGGAGAGGGGCGGTGATAGCTAGTAGTAGAGTCCGCAGGATCAGCACTGGGAGTGATGAATGGCATGAGGGGTAGCTAAGAACGATTAGTCCTCAGTAGATAAAATGGGGGAGCAGTTTGGCAAGACAGGAGGTTGGCGCTGTTGTGCTAGCTGCTGTGACAGTGTATCGATGGGCCCTTTGGAGGATGCTAAGACTGGAACAGTGGGAAGCTGTAGGCTTGTCTTACAGGGAGTCCAGCCTGGGTGACAGCAGGAAAATAAGTTGGTTGAGGTGTGCCGAAGGGTTGAGGTATAGACTTGGGAGGTCAGAATACCTGATAGGGGAGAAATGAAAGGGGGCACAATAATGTGAGTGGGGACTAGCAGGAGTGAAGAAAAAGTGTGATAGGCTCATGTCCAGGAAGGCAGTGACAACCTTGTAAATGGATAGGGAAAACTCAAGTTTCTTAGTTCTGGTTACATACAAGATACATCCTGGTAATAAACAGGAAATAGAGGGGATAAAATTGGAGGAAGTTTAGAAATAGGCAGAGGTCCCATTTTGGGATACTGTAGGCAGGATGGAGTCAGCATGGAATATCGACAAAGTGACGTGCAGATTTGGAGATGGGTGTGGGAATGGGGGGAGATGTGGGTGGTGGGGGGGGGAAAGCATGGGATGGCTGTTGGTGAGCCAGAAGCTATTTGATGAAGGGTATAGTATTGGAGGACACACTACTGGAGGTTCTTGGCAGAATTTGGAGGTCACCATAAGATCCAGAGGTGTCAGAGGATTGTACCTTGACCTGGGAAAATTGAATTCTGGCCAGACTATAGCTGCAGCTGAAAAGAAATTAGGACCAGTGAAAGGTTCAGCGGGTAACATTGTGATGGTAGGTAGGTTGTAAGCTAAGCAAAGTTATTTTAACATTTAACCAGCTGCGTAGCAGATCAGAGGCACAGCAGCTGAGACTTACAGGGACGTCCAATAGAAAAGCATAGTCTTGATATTCCGCGCAGTCCAGGAATTTGGAAGTCAATTCTATATATTGATGCAGCTAATTCTCTCAAATCTGTATGCTCTTCAATAATTGTGAAAACTAGGGTGACAAAATGTGCCAGCCACTTGTTTCGATTTGCATGCTGCTCCAATACAATTGCTGCTATTGGTGTCAGCCTTGGCTCAGTGGTAGCACTCTCATCTCTATGCCAGACAACTTTAGCACATGATGTAGCTAGAATAGAAATTGGTTGCTTCAGATGGACATGAGATAAATTAAGAGAAGGAAAACAACTTTTAGAAATGAGCATTGTTGGCCTGAATTTTCCAAACATAGATTATTTTTGGCGGCTGGGACCATTTGCGGATCAGTAACCTGGCTGTCGGAACATTGCACCTTCCTGGTCAATTTCCCAGAAGGCTAAGCAATTAGCAGGCTATCTCTGAGTTTGCTGTCCAATTAGGGGATGGCAGGCAGGTTGAGGAGGAGGGAGGACCAATCAGCAGGCTGACAGCTTTCACATTCGCTGGAATGTCAGTGTGCTGCTGAAGCAAAAGTCTCAAAGGAGGGGGCAGCAAAATGGCCACGAGAAAAGGCTGAGGAAATCTGCAACCATCCCTGCAATCCGAGCACTGTCGGTGACAGCAGTGTCCAGGAGCTGCTCTTGCAATGGGCAAGCCTCTGTCTGCCAATGCCCTCAGGCTTGTCGTTTGTGCCATTATGTAGTCTGATTGAGCACATCTTATTTTCATGCTGCTCAATCTCCTGCTGTGTAGCCACCGCCTCTGAGTAGCCAAGGTTTGGATGCAGCATGGGACCCGTGCGGAGCTACCGAAATTGCATTGCCCTTGGAAGTTTGCTCTTAATTGCCCATTTAACACCCTTAATTGGCTTGCTGCTGCTGAGCAGTTTGTTGTCACTGTATGGAAGCTGCCTTTGCAAAAAGCAGGAGGAGGCAAGAACACATTGGGGAACTAGCACTGTGCAATTCTTCTCCAATGTTGTTTGCTTCCCCGCCTTCAAACCTGCCTCCAAAGGCCTGGTAAAATTCCTCCCATTGTATTGAATCTATTCCACTTCCAGCAATTTGTATTATCTGTGCAGCATGCATTTAAACACCCACACAAGCTACGGAAGAATAATCATTACCGACATGAGAACAGAGGGTGGGTAATTCACCTTTAAAAGATCACCTTTGTTTCTTGCAAACGAGATATAAAGACTGCTTAAAAGCAACTCTGAAATAGTGCAAATCAGATGACCCTAAGTGGGAGCAACTTGTTCAATGACAGCTTGGCAAAAAAAAAATCCGAGAAAGCATCTCCTACAATGAAAAGCCTGTCAAATTCCTGATGTTGAATGCAAACAGCAACTGAAGGAATCTTGACCAAAGGAAGAATCAAGTTCTTCAATCTTATGTATCCAGGATCTATTGTTCAGTCTGTAGAAGCACATTCCCAGCAGAAACAAGTCTCTTCAGTCACCCAAGGACTCACTGCGGAAAGCGAGAAGACAATTTGGCTGTCTTTGATGTCAATGATCTGTCAAGCAAACAATTGAATGGAAACCATAGCTTCTTGCCTTGAGCAGTTATTGAAGAAAGATCTTTAATTAAGAGTTGACTCAAAGCATTAAAGATGCAAAAGCCTAAAACCAAAAGTAAATATTTAATGATATAAACAGTAAAAACAGTCATTTCTGGTGGAATAATGTGCTCAGGGTATTAGAAACCAGGTGTACTTACATAAATACAGATGTGTATATCAAGCTAAGAAAGCACAGAAACCTTAGTTGGGAAAAAACTCAGTATTGTGCCTTTTTGTTATAGAATGTCACAAGGATATATCACCAAGCATCTCTCATGAGTTGCAGATTAAATATAGGCAAGACTTTTCTATCAAATGTCCTATTATTTCAGTACATAAATCCATCCAGCATTTTATTTTTTAAAAATCTGCCAGAATATATGCAAAGCCAGTCATGTCTGTTCAATTTGAATTTTCTATCTGATCTCCCAGTATCTCTGTGCTAAAATATATCAGGAGATTTTCTGGAATATTGCAAGTGATTCTGCATTATATCTTGGCTTTGTAGATCCCTACAGATACTGAATACAGTGACAATGCCAGGCATAAGTGGGTTGATGGAAACATTTACTTAAGAAGCCAACATTGTAAAATAGCTTTAAGTGGCATAGATCATTCACTGGCAGGTGGAGACAAATACAGATAGGGAAACGGGCAATTCCTTCTAGTTCATTAATTAAAACAAGGATCAGAATCATCCTGTTTATTGAAGATTATATTACTTACAATTTCCCATAATTTGTACTGGTTCTAATTAATGGGTAAAGTGAAGAGCCAACAGTTCTATCAGTGATCTGATTTATTATAGTTTAATTAACATATTATTTTATTTCTTTATTGTCGATCTGATAATTTTCACGAGTGCAGAGTGCACCGTAGGAGGGCAAGGTTGTTAATTTTGTATGTAAATTTTATACATTCATACATTTTGTAAGTGTAGAGAACAGCTTTTTCTCCCCCACTTTTTTGTTCCTGCTTCCCACCCCTGCCCCATTCTAATGGCACTGAGGTTTGTTGGTTTCACAGACACAAGGTGCCCTCCAACACTTTGTCTGACACTTTGTTGCAAGACTGTGTGCCCACTAGGGAGGCACTCCAGCTAAGTTTGACTCTTTATTCATGCATTGTCACTATTGTCACTGGACTAGTATTCCACAGACCCAGTGTAATTCTCTGCGGACCTGGGTTTGAATCCCACCATGGCAGATATGAAATTTGAATTCAATAAAAATCTGGAATTAAAAGTTTGATGAATACCACAAAACCATTGTCAATTGTTGTAAAATCCCACCTGGTTCACTAATGTCTTTTAGGGAAGGAAATCTGCCATCCTTACCTGGTCTGGCCTATATGTGACTCCAGACCCACAGCAATGTGGTTGACTCTTAAAACACTGAACAAGGGCAATTCAGAACGGGCAATAAGTGCTGGCCTAGCCAGCAATGGCCACAACCCATGAACGAATAAAAAAAAACACCCACCACATGTGCACTCTCCAACAATGACAAACAACCCAACTCCAAACCCCAACATGGGTGGAACTTAAAAAGATGGTCAAGTCTTGCCCAGCCATGTGCTGCCTTTGCCAAATACGCCATCAGGAAGTTTCTGTACTGTGCTGAGTTAACCAAGTTCACAGGGTGGTTTATGGGACATTTGTAGTGGACCTTAATGTTCCTAACCCAAGAGAGAATTTCAAAGAAATAGTCATGGTTCCTGCCCTTAGGCAGTCAGCCATTGCTTAGCTTGTAGCCTGCTTACATCTGAATCACAAGGTTCTGGGTTCAAGTGCACGCCAAGGCCTGAGCACAAAAGTCAAGGCTGACACTCCAGTGCAGTGCTGAGGGAGCACTGCAATACCTGAGGTGCTGCCTTTAGGATGAATTGTTAAACCGAGCCTGTTTGGTGGTTGTAAAAAAAATCCCATGTCATTTTTTTCAAAGAAGAGCATGGGAGTTATCCCTGGTATTCTCGCCAATATTTAAACCTTAACCAACATCATGAGAAAAAGGTTATCTGGTTACTATCCCATCACTGTGGGAGTTTTCTGAGCACAAATTAGCTGCTGCTTTTCCTACATTACAAAAGTGACTAACTTCAAAAAATATTTTATTGGCTGTAAAGTGCTTTGAAATGTCCAGTGGTCAAGAAAATGTAAGTATCTCTTTTTCTTTCAAAATGTTAGCTAAGCAGTTCTCTGCTGAATGTTCAAATGTAATAACAGCTGATGGGGACAAGATCGTTCCCTCGAGGTCACTTAGCTTACCGACATCCATTGCTCAGGTTTATGTATGAAGAAGGTACACAGGCACTACCTTTGCCCATGGAATAAGAACTTACAACCATATGTCAGCTTGAGTCACAGCCTTCAGCAGAGACCAGTGAAGAAAGAAAATTAATTATCTTCATGCAAAAACATTAGCTGCACTGACTCTGTTAACCCTCAATATCTGGACTCCGAATGACTTAACAGACACACCTGTGGAACTATACCTTTGACTTCGGAGGATTTAAATGGATCATGTTTACTAATGGGATAGCAAACACTTTATTCCTTTTGAATATCAACTATACAAAGCACTTCATGGTCACCAGATGCTCTGTTGGTTAAATCCACTCACAAGCTGATTTACAAATTGCCTATCTTGAGCATTGGATTGTGAAATTGTCACTGTGGATCCTGCTACTTTGTTTTACTGAACTTTGTCTTATTTGATGATTTTTCTCTTACACTCCTTGGTCTTTGTACCTCTTCCATCTTCAGCCAAAACCAGTTTTCTCATGAGTAAAATGAAAGAGATTTGAACTCGGCACTCTCTACCTTAGGAACGGAAGTAAAGGAAGGAATAAAAAACAATGATTGATTGTAAGCAAGGATAATGATGATGCATCCAGCTGCAGTACTTTGTTCTCTGATTCAATCACCCCAGACAATGCTTATATGAGTCAAAGTGCCAAGTTTCAAATAGCAGTTGTGTTATAAATTTCTGTTAACCTGAGAAATTACTATGGACTATCAGAAAATAAATCACTTTGTAACTTGCTATCCACACATTTTGAACTAAGCAAAGTAAATTGTAAACATGTGTGCTTACATTTCTAACTGGTACTGGACTGGTTTCCCAACTTTTCTGTGTGGGGAGATCTCTGCAATTATGAAAGCTCTCCTGGAGGCCACCTGCACTTTACTTCTGCAAGACAATTACAGTTCCTCAAAGGGACACAGTGCTGTCACTGCAAAGATATTTATTTGGATATGTGTACATAGGATATATGGCATAGTAGCAGGCCATTTGGCCCAAGCAGTCTAGGCCTGTGTTTATGCTCCACTCAAACCTCTTTATATCTTTCCTCATCTAAATCTAACCCTCTATTCCTTCCCCCTTATATACTTGTCTAGCTTCCCCTTTAATACACCTATACTATTCACTTCAACCACTCCCTGTGGTAGTGAGTTCCACATTCTCATCACTCTTTGGGTGAAAAAGCTTCTTCTGAACTCCACAGTGGATTTCTTGGTGACTGTCTTATATTAATGACCGCTATTTGTGTTCTACCCCACAAGAGGAAACGCTCTCTCTGTATCCACCCTGGTACATGTGCACTGGTAAGTGAGCAAACAAAAAAAAAATATAAATTGGATCAAATGGATTACACTGGGATTGCCATTCAAAAATCCATGCCCTAATTGATCTAAGTAGAGATTAGGTCCCATGAAAGGAAAGAAGGAGGAACAGAAAAATAGAGACATGAAAGAAGTGAACAGAATGCTTTCTATTGTGCAACGCACTAATACTGCCACAGCATAACATTTCCTATTTAAACTTGGCATTTTAAAAAGATTTATTCTCAGGATATGGGGGGTACTGGCAAGGCAGTATTTATTGCCCATTCCATTTGCCCCACAAGCACCAAAAGACAATCACATGGTGCAAGATTGGAGTTACACATAAGCCAGACCAGGAAGGAGTGGCTTGTTCTCTTGGAAGGACTGGTTTTCATTTTCTGTGACAACCTAGTAGGTTTCCTGATCATTTTCTGATGCCTGCTGGCAAATTATGAGATTTCTTGAATTCAATTTTGCATCATTAAGTTAGAAGTTTGTAAAATATCTTACGTTTCCTAGATGAAATGATTTGTAAAACACAAGGGATAATTCTCTCTTGTTGGCTCTGGATCTTTGCATTGAATTAGAACATACGGAATTAAGCACCCCACACCAGAGATATTTATGTTTCACCCCTTACCCTAAAGTTCAGCTGGTAATACCAAGGTTAATTCTTAGTTTTCATTACAAGGATATTTTCCCCCATCAAAAATCCATTTTATTTTGAAAAGAGGCCTGTTAAGGACTAAGACTTCAAAGAATAGGTCTTATGATAGGCTCTCTGCATCATTCCAGAGTAGTTAAACACTAGACTAGTGCTGGCTCAGAATTTGCTGAAAAAAATAAGTGTATGATTGACACGTGGTATTAGTAATGTGCAAACCAGCCATCATCTTATGGTGAAGAAGAGATACCCTGTGAATTGTGATAATGCCAGGAGTTGCTGGCAAGTTTGTGCTGTTCTGACGTCGGCTTCACAAAACAGAATTTCACCTTAACCTCCTGTGATTTTCATTAAGTTGCTGCATTTGCACATTAAATGTCCATTAATCTCACCATAGAAAGTTAAGTCTCGTAATTAGCAGTGCAGGCAGCACCTGTGGAGAGAAACAGAGTTAAGAGAACTCTTGGTCATTGACTTGAAGCATTAACTCCGTTTCTCTCTCCACAGATGAGCCACTGATCTGCTGAGTGTTTCCCATACTTTTTTGCTTCTTTTTTCAGATTACCAGCCTGTGGCTGTATTTTGCTTTTGAACTAATAGTGCGAGTACACTTTTAACAAGGTGACAGTTGTTAATGGCTGGAAATTGATTTTTCTTGCCCAGAGAGTGAACAATTCAAAGTGTGGCGACTCATTCCATCAGTTGTGAATTGTTGGGGGTTTTAAAAATGTCAATTTTTAAAAGAATGCCATTTCTGCCTCCCTCAATTTTATCTTTCTCTTTTTCTTTCTATATCCAATTTGACATTGAATTCACTCACCTTCTTAATTTTTGCTTTGTTTATTTCTCAGCTCTTTAATCTAAGTGATGTTGGACTGCTTGCTGCATCGTTCACCAAGGTCCCAGATGCCCTGTTGTCCTTGCTGTACCATTATCAACTCACAATTCCATTAATACTGTGGGCAAAAATGTGCAAAGTGGTGCGGGGGCAAGTGTGCCTAACAGGGCATGCTGTGGGATGCCTTGCTACAACAGATTCTAGACCATTGATATAATTTTACATTTCCTACACTGTAACAGTGAATATGCTTCAAAGATATTTAATTAGCTGCAAAGTACTTTGGGACATGGCAAGCTCATGAAAGACGTGTCATAAATGCAAATTCATTCTTTCTCATCATGAATTTCAAAGTGTTTCAAGTGCAAATAATCCAAATTAACAATTGCATTGTAGAGATGACCTTTCTTGTGAATTGATCCATACTTTTTATTTTGTCTATTCAAGACTAGTTTTAAAGAAAGATCATATCTAGAAAGGTTGTATTTGGATTAGGATTAACCTGCTTTCATGCAGGAAGAATGGTTTAAGTGTTGGCCACCTTGAGTAGTCAAAGGTTAAATTGGTGTTGGGCATTTAATTTGTAGCCTATCTCTCAATTTTTACATGAAGGATAATCCTATAATATTTAAATTTGGTTTAAAAGTGACCTGATCAATGTGGACAAAAATGTACAAAATCATTTTTAAAAAATGATTTGCATATTTCCAGATCATGTTAATTATAAACTCTGGTTCAGTCAGTAAATTTCAAACCCAGTGTGGGTCAGAGACATGCAGATCGAGAGGCAGGTCCTTCACTGAAGTCTATGTTTGTTTGTGTTGGGTTTACTGATCTCAGCCTGGAAAATGTTAGGGCACCGTAAATCACCTTGGAGCTTTGGGACTTGGTCAGTTACCATAAATTAGAGGCCTGGTCATATTTAATCTCCCACGTACAGTTTAAAAAAAAACATTTTTTCGAATCCATACGACAATACTTCAGACACAGAACGATTCACCATTTGGCCACAGTCTTGGAGTCCGAAGGTTCAATAATATTGATTATATCACGGACGGAATGAATGGTTTTGGTTACAATTTCGGTCAAGACTCTGCTGTCAATTAGAAGTGTACTAATTGACTGTTTAATCCTTACTGGCATATGCTACAGTAAATCCACCATGTTGGCTTGTGCTACAAATTCACCTAAATCTGACTGCCGACATTGAAAATTGGTCCAAGCTCAAATCAAATCCATTTCACGTTCCTGTGGTTCAAAGGAGCAGTTTGATGATATTTTATACTTAAGTGTACTGTTGGAGGCAGGAAAGCCTTTGAAGGTGGCTGAGGGCCAACTTTTAGTGGGTCGTGTATCGGCACAAACGGACCTCTTTCTATTGGCCCGAGAACTGGATTGAGACAGTTGCAGGTGAGATAAAGACGAAGAACAGCACTTAGGGGCCATTGATTCCCACCTTACTGAACATTCCCAGCATTTATAGTTGGTCTTTCTCTTGCAAGGGCAGCCTACTGTGTCAGACAATGTCAATCAAAATTAATTTGCTGATAAAAACAAAAAAACTGCGGATGCTGGAAATCCAAAACAAAAACAGAATTACCTGGAAAAACTCAGCAGGTCTGGCAGCATCGGCGGAGAAGAAAAGAGTTGACGTTTCGAGTCCTCATGACCCTACTAGTTCTGTCGAAGGGTCATGAGGACTCGAAACGTCAACTCTTTTCTTCTCCGCCGATGCTGCCAGACCTGCTGAGTTTTTCCAGGTAATTCTGTTTTTGTTTTTAATTTGCTGATACTCAAGGGCAGTAATATAAATGCATTTAGCACCCTGCAGTTCACCAGAGTAGATTTACACAATGAGTTTTTGAACTACTATACCTGAAAGGTATATAAATCCAAATCTATTTCCTACATTGTGTCACTCTGCATTTAGGACTTCATTTATTCTCATTCATTTTGTATTCACAACACACCACCCTTCATTTAGGCCAGTGTAGCAAGAGAATGAACATTATACAAACAGACCTAATGTGATCTGAAGTAAGTGCCTAGGGAATAAGTGCAGAGACAACTTTGTTTGGCTCCAGTTTCCTGATGTAATTGGCATATAACTACACTCTCTGACCCCAGTTGCTTCTCAATTAACAATGTGCACACAAGAAATCGAATTATGCCATGTCCTCAATTGTCAGTTCAGGTTACACCACTGAGTAATCTTCGGTCTGCTTCACTTTTTTAAACCTCATCTTTTTGTTGACAGCCTTCAGAATAACCTTTAAGGACTGCTTCTTTAGCTGGTCTGCACCAGACTGCAGCATACATGCTGTGCTCAGGCACCGACCAATTTCCGGAAGGGGCCCCAAATAGACGTTGAGCCTTCGATTTGTACAGATGGCAGATAGCCCTTGATTAGTACAGATAGCTCATGTTCCAGGCAGGTGCATGACAGGGCACCCTAACCAATATAGCGTGTGGTGCATAGCTGGGCTGGAATGAGTACACAAACAGCATATTGGGCCCTACAGCACTGACTTTTTGCCTGAAAGATGATCTAATTTATACATTACCTCCTTGTGCTTATCCTCTGTGTCAACCCCATTTGTATCTTTTATGGTTCTCATTTCTTCTTTGACTGCTCTTTCACCCTTTAGGTAATAATAGAATTCATGTTGAATATGTTTTGCATTTACAGCTATGTTCTTCTGAATTTCTCATTGACACTTCAACCGCCATTTCCGTATGTTTCTGTACCTTCCTGTATTTATCCCAGTCAACCCATAGAAACTGTGGAAAACATTTGGCCCTTTCTTCATGTCTTTGCCATCTCTCTGCCAGAGAAATCCAAAAAAACTAATCCTTTTGCTCTTCCTGCTATCCCCATACCTCTGCTTTAAACACAGATCCAACTTGAGCAATGCAATGGCCTATTCCTCAACTGAAGTACTGCATGCTCCAGCTATCTTCTATGTAGAGAAATTACTCCTAACTCCTCCATCTCTTGGGAATAATTTTAAATTAATGGCCCCCTCATTGCTGATTCTTTCATTCTGCAAAAACCCCATATCATTTTAAAAATCTCCTTCAAATTTCCTCTTCCCTTTACTGTTCCACCATGGCTCAGTTGGTAGCACACTTGCCTCTGCATCACAAGGTTCAAGTTCCACTCCAACGCTTGGGTACAAAAATCAAGGCTGACATTCCAATGTAGCGGTGACGGATTGCTGTACCATCGGAGGCGTCTTTCAGATGAGACGTTAAACCGAGGCCTGAGGGTGGATGTAAAAGGGCCCCTTGGCACTATTTTGAAGGAGAGCAGGGGACTTATCCCCAGTGTCTCGGCCAATAGCTATGCCCCCAAGCAAAATCAGGAAAACCAGATTTTTTTGTTCATTATCACATTGCATTTTGTGAGAGTTTGCTGTACATATTGGCTGCCACGTTTCTGACTTCAAAGAGTTGTTTGTTGGCTGTGCAAGAGCTTTGCATTGTCCAGTGGATGTGGAAGGTGTATATAAATGCAAGTCTTTTTTGTTCCAGTGGAATTAGTCTCAGTATCTTAAGTCTCTCTCCCCAGAAAGATAGTTTCCAATCTCTGGCATCATCCTATTTAACTTATGCTGTACATTTTGACGTTAGTAACCCTTCGCCATTATTGTTTTCACATTAGTACATTATTCAGCTTCATGCTACGTAAACTTGATTTTTTTTTCCAAAAAAGCTACACATTGGGGTTGGATTGTCTGAAGTCTAAAAGTTAAAATTTGCAGACTTTTTTTGCAAAGTGTCCAATCTTTTCTTCATTGGTGCATAATATAAAATGACATTAAATGATCCGTTTTCCATAGAATGTAATGGAGAACAGCAATATAACAATTCAGGGCCTGTTCTGCAAGGGCAGATGCTTTGCCTGTCTGTACTTTATAAACATGGGATGGTCATGTTGCTACAAAACTGGTCAAAAGCCTTGCCTTTCAACATTCCAGCAATGCACAAATCACCAGCCCAGATCCATCATCTGTCACATTGATTCTGCTGACAAATTAAGTTTCTTCTACACCACAGTTTAATAATTTCCTCGGGTACTTTTCTTCTGAAGTCTTCCCACTTATTACTGAACCAACAGCATTTGTCAATGTGTTGCAAAGACATCCATTTTCCCATGGGCAGGTAATTTATAATATGATCTCAATTCTCCTAATGTCATTGGGAATGATAGATCTGTACTTGTGAAGCTGTTTTCTTTTTCCCTGTGTTTATGGTAATATTTTTACTGAGTTTGCTTCAGATGGATTGTGGCCTGTGGGCTATGGTTGCCATGGAGAAAGATGCCTAAACAGTGAGATAGAAAGGGTGTGTTATCCACACTCATCAATGTTTCCAAGAGACTTTTGACCAGGGATATACTTGGAACACAATCTGTGAAGACAACCAGATGGATTCAGTTAATGCAACTTCCTCCAACAGCGTCAGGTTTTAATTGGACCAGTCATGAGAGGGACACATAGTCAGCAATGAAATGTGACACCCATTTCTAACAGACTGTAGCATTGATGAGCCACACTGACATGATGCAAGTCTGTCTAATGGAAATTTTAAGAAAATTGCATTAAATGTGATTGAGAATTAGCCTCTTATTTAAATGTCAGATTTGTAGTCTTGAAACTTTTTCTCCCATGGCTCATTGCTTCAAGGCAGTAGTCAAGCAATTCAACTGTTTAAAAATGCCTTCAGGCTATTTCAGTAATAATAAGCTAAACCATTTATTCTTTCCCTAAGCACTTTAAGCAAGCGCACAGGAAGCTATTTTAAGCACTTGTGGATATTTTACAATGTTGAAGTGTTATAGAAAGGCAAAGTTGTTGTTGTGGTTATTCTTGAGGTAATGTTATGAGATTTAGTTAATGCATTTTTTCCTTGAATTAGATTATAAAAAAATAATCACCAAAATTGCAATGATCGCTTTCGGTGGGCTAGAAAGGAGGCAATAAAAAAAAGGACAGGGTTTTTAAGCCCTGCCAGAGGCGGACACAGAAGCGGGCAGTAAAAATAGCGCTGCTGTCTGGTTCCCTGGCTCCATTTTCCTGCCACTTTCCTGGAGCTGGGATGGGTGGCAGCAGGGCTACCTGCAGTGGGTAGCCAATTTAGTTAATTAAAGGCCTATTGAGACCTATCGTCTGAGGGTGACTGGGATTTCCCAGCACTCCAGGCAGGCTTACCAGCCCACCCTGCCTGTCTGGGTTCAGCTGGAGTTGCAGGCTGCCCTATGGAAGAGGTTCCTCTACACAATGGTGCCCCAGCTGCAGAATCGCAGAACTTTTACGGTGTGGAAGGAGCATCGTGGTCCATTGTGTCTGCACCGGCTCTCTGAGCATTTTAATTTAGTGCCAATCTCCTGCCTTTTCCCTGTAACCCTGCACATTGTTTCTGTTTAAATAATCATCCAATGCCCTCTTAAATGCCTCAATTGAACCTGCCTCCACCACACTTCCAGGTAGTGCATTCCAAACCCCAACTACTCGCTGTGTGAAAAAGTTTTTTTGAAAATTGCAAAGACCTTTTTTCTTGTTTTAACTTTGGAAAAGTTGGAGAGAGATTGCTGCCATCTTGGTGTGCCCCCTTTCTCATTTACCTGCCATGGCAATTTGCTGCTGTCCTCCTATTAGCCCTCCAGCTTCGAGATTGAGCTCCATCTTTAATTGGACGGTGAGCCTGCCCTCTCGACAGTAATTGGCCAATTCGGGGAAAATCACAGGTGCTTGACTGTTTCTCCAGGCTTCTGATCCCCATTTTCCTCTGACAGGGAGGATCAGGAGCCTGCAGGCCAAATCCTGCCCATGTCCATTGTAATGAGTTATGCGCCCATGTGTAATCCCTGTTCATGATGACCTAACCAATTACAACCAGATGGCTTGTGGAGGGATGGATCATGCTGAGCCTATACATACTGAAGCAGTGTTAACATATTAGGAAAAAAGAATGCTTTGCTGTTTATGAAAAATCAGTATCAGAAAGATCAAAATCATGTTTACCCAATCAGAGGAAAACTACCCTGCTGTTGTGGACCAGAACTACAAGAGTAAAGCTCACATTAGAGCGCTTGAAGAAATATGCATGTTGCCCTTGTGATATAGTAAACCAAATAGCGAGGATTTTATTCTTTTTGAAGTTATTGTAAGTAAATATTTTATGTTATCTAGCGTTAATTTGTTATGCATGGGCTTGCATCATATTTTCAATTTAAGTTTTGAATTTGAATGTTTAAGCATCTCGGAGGACTCACTGTTTTTGAGTGCCAGTTGGCCCATTTGTGATTTGCAGTTGAAACCTTGTGGATCTGTTTGGAAAATGAATAAGGGAAACTGGTTAGAGTTGTAGGAATTCTTTAAATATGGTGACCATTTGCAAGTGTTAAAGGATTGTGTGTGTAAGCCCAGTAACCAGGTAGGGAGAGAGGCACGAGCAATTAATATATAGGCCAATTACAAAATTGGAAAAGTAACATTTTATGGGGCACGCTAATTTCTTGTGGCGTTTCTCATGGTATCTAGGGGACTTGAACACAGTTCTCATTTCTAGCTGCTAACCCGTCTTGTCCTGTCACTGGTCAGATATTCCCTATGAAATTGGTTGAAATAGTGGTTCTGGATTGGATCTGAACCCCATGCAGCCCCAGAGGTTAGATGGCCAGTGCACTATCCAGTTCTACCTGCATTCCTAGACATTTCTGTTCTTTCACTTTCAAGAATCTTATTGTTCAATGATAACTTGTATTTATTTAACACCTTTAACATGATAAAAAAATCTCAAGGCACTGCACAGGGGCATTATATAAAAAAAAGGTATGGCACCAAGCCACATAAACTGATATTAGGGCAGATGACCAAGAGCTTGGTCAACAGGGTAAGTTTACAGGATTGTTTTAAAGGAGGAAAGCAAGGTAGAGAGGTGGAGAGGTTTAGATGAGGGACCAGGCATCTGAAGGATGACTACCAATGATGGAGCAGTTAAAATCAAGGATGCTGAAGAGACCAAAATGAGAGGAGCACTGATATCTCAGAGCTAGGGTTGTGGGGCTGGTGCCTGCTCAAGGGAACTGGCAGCAGCAAGTGGGGAGGGCCACTGAAAGCCACTTCCCTGCCCTTGCCTCGTACTCTCCTGGACATGCCCCCTGTGTCCCCCAGCCTGCCTTCAGGCACCTTTGGCCTGGGGTCCCTTGGCAGTCCTGGGCCTCTATGCTGGATGTATTCCCAGCAGCTGCCAACCTCCTGGTGGCACTAATGAGCAGTGGAGAGCTGCTAGTTTCTGATTGGCTGGCAGCTCTCACTGGGCGGGACCTCTGCCACCATGATCCTGAATTGCAGAGAAGGCCTGATGGTGGCCACTTAAGTGCCTGAAGGTAGTTAATATCGTGTCCCTCCCCACCCTCCCCCCCCCCCCCCCCCCCCCCCGACTCCATGGAACTGATGGGAGTTCCCCACCAGTTCTCCCACTGGTAGATGAGACCCCATTGGGCCAACCACTGTGAATCCAGCCTATGGTTCTGTCCCATTATTCTATGTTACGCAGTAGAAAATGCTGAGTCCTTGTTTGAATATATTACTGGTGCTGAACATTTGGCTGTGATACATCCACACATGCAGGAGAAGATGACAACCATGTGTATCCAGAAAGGTTTGTTTGTTTTTATAGATCTGGAGACCGTTTTAACTAATAATATGGAAAAAAGTTGTAATATTAAAAACCAGATGCACTGTGGATCGAACAGAAAGGCAAACATGGGTCACTTATATCTCTTGCATTCCACAAAAACATAACCACGGTTTTTCTGCTATTATGTATTCTCACATCAAGATAGCTGATAACAGGATAGGGAACGATTAGTGTGGATGTCAGTTGTCTACCTCATCACTCTTAGACATTCATTCTTTTCCTAACCCGCCATGAGCTCCATATTTTACTTCACCTTCTCTGCTACACGCTTATCTTCTTAATCACCAGACCAACACTTATTCCTTTCGTTTTGATCCTTGTTTAGAATTTCCCAATCAATATTCCTAGAAATTTCCAGCACCCGTGCAGATGCATCCTGTATTGTGACAAACCTTCTCTGTGCAAGTTCGCCCACAATATTAGTTTGAACAATTTTTTTTTGGAGACGTACAGACCTTCTGCCAAACACCTGCTGTTCACCAACTCTCTTGTTCACCCCAATGGGCCAGGCTTTACATCTCCAGCTGTCCAAGTCTTCAGTGCATGAAGTAAGCCTTTTTGTAATTTAATGTGGTTCTGTGTTACTCATTCATAGATCTACAATACATAATCTTGGCTCAGCATGATTGGTCACTACCGCAAGCAGAACTTGCATTCCTTAAGGTCTGGTGAGCACATTTACTGCCTGATATCTACTTAAGACAATAACGTAATCTTAGGGTTATCACAATAGATCCTTCATTGTATGTATTGGACACTACAGCAACATTAACTTGAATTTATATAACACCTTAAAAATGTCAAGACTCTTCATAGGGATGGTATGAAACAAATTTGACACTGAGTTACTAAGAGGATCTTGGGACAGCTGACAACGACTTGGTGAAAGAGGAGGGCTTGAAGGAGCGTCCAAAAAGAGGAGAGATGGAAGAGTGGCAGAGAAGTTTAGGGAGGGAATTCCAGAGCTAAGGGCCAAAGCAGCTGAAGGCACAGCCACCAAGGTGGAGTAATTAAAATTAAGGAGCACAAGAGGCCAGAATCAAAGATGTGCATTTATCTTTGAGGGCAGTAGGGTTGGTGGAGGTTACAGAGATAGGGAGGGGTGAGACCATGGAGGGATTGGAAAATAAGCAGGAGAATTTTAAAAGTGAGGTACTTTCAGATCAAGAGTCAATGGGGTCAGCGAGCAGGGATGATGGGCGAACAGGACTTGGTGCAAATTAGGACATAGGCAGTAAAATTTTGGATGAGCTCATGTTTATGCTGTGCTGCCTTTATGTAAGGATTGAAGATTACCCTTGTGAGATGAGGCTCGTTATCTACCAACAAATAGGTTCGTTTTACATGAAGTACATGCATGAACAGAATACATTTTTCACAGCAAGATTCGGTCAATTGTTTACCGCTTATTGTACAACTCAAGGTAACAAGATTGCAATTCTGCCAGCCGAGGGTAAATTCATTTACAAGTTTATAGTCTGTGAATTAGCACTGGCTGTTCTATTGCAGGTAATACATGTTCACACTTCAGGCTGAAATGTCTGAGCCTGCCTTTATCTGCACAGAACGAGATAAGCTTTGTGCTTTCACTGTTACAGCACCTCTTTAACAGAGATAGAGAAACAAAGGCTGACTTTTTCCCCTAGTCCCCAATTATGTGTGTTTTGGATAGATCGGCAGAGCTCTAAGACTCTTTCGCCTTTCTCCCCATAACCACCGCCCAGGGGCTTACAGCTGGCTGTGGAAGCTTCCTTAAATTGTTAAAATGTTAATTTTGTTCTTGAAGATTCTGGCCTTGTCTATAATTAGCAGCAACTGGAAGTACTGTGTAAATAAGAGTAAGTTTCTTCCAGCCTTAGGCAGGGTAAACACACTCTACTGAGAGTAGCAGAGTAGTTAATTAGCTAAAAGCAAAAAACTGCAGTTGCTGGAAATCCAAAACAAAAACAGAAACAGAAATACCTGGGAAAACTCAGCAGGTCTGGCAGCATCGGCGGAGGAGAGCACAGTTGACATTTCGAGTCCTCATGACCCAGGGTTTTTCCAGGTATTTCTGTTTCTGTTTTGGTAGTTAATTAGCTAACTGGTTTAATCTGGTTTCTGTAGCTGGAGTTCTATAATTTCAGATGTCTTCAGTGCAGCTTTGTAAACGAGTGCAAGGACTGAGTGTATACCTGGGAGTTTGGTGAATGGGGGTGTTAGTTGAGGAGGGGAAGGAAGTGTTCCTTTCCTTTTGTTTTTTCTAACTTTTGCACCTTATAGGAATTGGTTCTTGCTCTACTACACGGAAAGAAGCTAGCTGTTTGGTGAGTATCTGGTAAGCGGTGAAAGTCTATGCTATTGCTAAGCTTTAAGATAGCATAAAGTATGCTTAATAAGCCAGTAAGCTTACTAAATTATATAAAAAGGAAAATAAATAATTTAATAACATAATTTAGTTAATTAAAATACATTAAGGATGGCAGGGCAGGTGATGTGTCATGGCTGCAACATGTGGGAGCTCCAGGATGCCTATGTGATCCAGGGCAAACATGTCTGTGGTAAGTGTTTGTGGCTCATAAGCTTCAGCTCAGAGTTATTGAGCCGGAGGCCAAGCTGCAGATACTGTGACACATCAGGGAGGGGGAAAGCTACCTGAATGCTTTGTACCAGGAGGCAGTTACACCTCTTAGGATAGGGCCTTCTGATTTGTTCAGTGGTCAGGGGCAGGAGAGTGTGACTGTGAGTGAGGCAGATAAGGGGACCCAGAGGGCAGATGTGCAGGAGCGTGGGCCTCTGCAATTGTCCAAAAGGTTTCAGGTTTTCTCAGCTTGTTTAGATGAGAATGGGGGCTGCAGGGTGGAAGAGCTAATTGGCTATGGTGCCATGGTGCAGGAAGCCATTCAAGTGGGGGGGGGGGGGGTGCAAAAGGAATGTAGTGATAGCAGGGGACAGTTTAGTGAGGGGGATTGCCACTGTTCTCTGCAGTGAAGAGTGAAATTCCAGATGGCAGTGCTGCCTGCCTGGTGCCTGGGTTTGGGACACCTGCTCAGGGCTGGAGAGGAACTTTTTTTATTATTATTCATTCACAGGATGTGGGCTTCGCTGGCTGGGCCAGCATATATTGCCCATCCCCAGTTGCCCTTGAGAAGGCGGCGGCCAGTTGACTTCTTGAACCACTGTAGCCCATGTGGTGTACGTACACCCACAGTGCAGTTAGGAAGGGAGTTCCAGAACTTTGACCCAGTGGCAGTGAAGGAATGGTGATATATTTCCAAATCAGAATGGTGAGTGGCTTGGAGGGGAACTTCCAGGTGGTAGTGTTCCCATCCACCTGCTGCCCTAGTCCTTCTAGATGGTAGTGGTCGTGGGTTTGGAACGTGCTGTCTAAGTAGCCTTGGTGAAGCTTACAGTGGGAGGGGGAGGATCCAGTCTTCATAGTCCATGTAGGTATGAGCAACATAGGTAGAACTATGAAAGAGGCTCTGCATAGAGAATATGAGAAGCTAGGCACTAAATTAGAAAGCAGAACCTCAAAGGGCATATTATTATCTGAGCCATATGCAAATTGGCATAGGGTATGTAAAATTAGAGAGAGAAATTCGTGGCTCAAAGACTGATGTGGGGGAAGTGGGTTCCAGTTCGTGGGGCACTGGCACCACAGCTGGGGAAAGTGGGGGCTATATCATTGGAACGGTCTACACCTGAACTGTGCTGGGACTGGTGTTCTAGTGAGCTGCATAACTAGGGAAGTAGAAATGGCTTTGAACTATATAGTGGGGGGGGGGGGGGCAAGGGATCAAATTTGGGAAGATGTGGTAGATTAAAGAATAGAGGCAAGGCACGAGGGAAAGGTATTATTGTTGGAAATGATAAACAGACCATGATAGGAAGAGACAGGGAGTACAAATCTAAGAGTAAATTGGGTGATAAGGCTAAAGGTTATAAAAATATTAAACGGACAAAACTAAATGTTCTGTATCATGTAGGATTTGAAACAAAACAGATGAACTGATAGCGCAGATGGAAATAAATAAGTACAATCTGATAGCCATTACAGAGATGTGGTTGCAGGATACTTAGATTTGGATCTGAACATTGAAGGGTTCATGATATTTAGAAAGAACAGAAAGCTAAGAAAACAAGGAGGAGTAACTGTCAATTAATGATGGTATTGGCACAATAAAGTGGCATGAAAGTTCAAGAAACCAGGATGTAGAAGTGGTTTGGGTAGAGATGAGAAATGATAAAGGCAAGATGTCACTTGTGGGACTGGTGTACAGCCCCCCCCGGGCTCAGCCCCCATCAGTAACCATGTGGTAGGACAGGGCATAAAAGAAGAAATAATGGGAGCTTGTCAGAAAGGCACAGCGATAATCATGGGGGATTTTTAATCTATATATAGATACAGGTAGGCAAAGGTAACCTAGATGACGAATTCATAGGGTGTTTGCAGATAGTTTCTTAGAACAGCACGTTCTGGCGCCAACTGGAAAGCAGGCTATACTGGATCTGGTATTGGGCAACGAGATAGGATTAATTCATGACATCCTAGTGAAGGTGCCCCTCGGTAGCAGTGATCATAATGTGATTGAATTTTACATTCAGTTTGAGGGAGAGAGGAGTAGGTCTAAGACTAGTATTTTAAACTTGAATAAGAGCAATTATGAGAGTATGAAAGCAGAGCTGGCCAAAGTGAACTGGAAAATTAGGTTAAGGGACAGGTCAGTAGAGATGCAGTGGCAGACTTTTAAGGGGATATTTCCAAATACACAGAATAGGTACATTACAATGAGAAAGAAAAATTTCAAGGGGAGAACACACCATCCATTTTTAACCAAAAAAGTTAAAGACAGTATCAGACTTGAAAAAAAAAGCATATAATTGTGCAAAGATGACTGGCAGGTCAGAAGATAGGACAGAATATCAAACAAAATTTCAAGGGGAGAACACACCATCCATTGTTAACTAAAACAGTTAAAGACAGTATCAGACTTGAAAAAAAAAGCATATAATTGTGCAAAGATGACTGGCAGGTCAGAAGATTGGACAGAATATCAAAAAACAACAGCAAAGAATGACCACAAGATTGGTAAGGAAGGAAAAATTAGAATATGAGAGAAAGCTGCTTAGAAATATAAAGACACAAAGAGTTTCTATAGATATTTTAAAAAAGAAAAGAGTTAACAAAGTGAGCCTTGGTCCTGTAGAAAGCGGGGCTGGGGAATTAATAATGGAAAATAGATGGCAGATGAATTGAACAGGTATTTTGCATTAGTTTTCATTATAGATGATGCAAGTAACGTCCCAGAAATGGCTGTAAGTCAGGAAATGGAAGGGACGGAGGAACTGAAGAAAATTACAGTCATCAGGGAAGTAGTACTGAGTAAATTGTTGGAGCAGCAGACTGACAAGTGCCCGGGTCCTGATGGACTTCATCCTGAGGTCTTAAAAGAGGTGGCTAGTGAGATAGTTGATGCATTGATTTTAATTTTCCAAAATTCCCTAGACTCGGGGAAGGTTCCATTAGATTGGAAAATAGCAAATATAACTCCTTTTTTCATAAAAGGAGGGAGTTAGAAAGCAGGAAACTACAGGCCAGTTAGCTTAACATCTGTCATAGGGAAAATATTAAAAGCTATTATTACAGAAGTTATAGCAGGGCACTTGGAAAGGCAGAGTCAACATGGTTTTGTGAAAGAGAAATCATGTTTAAGCAATTTATTGGAGTTCGTTGAAGAAGTAACATATGCTGTGGATAAAGAGGAATTGGTGAATGTACTATACTTAGATTTCCTGAAGGCATTTGATAAAGTGTCACATCAAAGGTTATTGCAGAAAATAAAAGCCCATGGCATAGGGGGTAACATATTGGCATGGATAGAAGTTTGGCTAGCTAACAGGAAACATAGAAACTAGGAGCAGGAGTAGGCCATTCGGCCCTACGAGCCTGCTCCTCCATTCAATATGATCATGGCTAATCCTCTAGCTCAATGCCATAGTTCCACTTTCTCTCTATACCCTTTGATGCCCCTAATATCCAAAAATTTATCATTTTCTTTCTTGAATGTACTCAGTGACCCGGTCTCCACAACCTTCTGTGGTAGAGAATTCCACAGGTTGACCACCCTTTGAGTGAAGAAATTTTTCCTTATCTCAGCCCTAAATGGCCTGCTCCATATCCTGAGACCGTGGGCCCTGGTTCTAGACTCCCCAACCAAGGTAAGGGTGAAACAGAGAGTAGGCATTAATGGGTCTTTTTATGCTTGGCAAAATGTAACGAGTGGTGCGCCATAGGGATCAGTACTGGGACCTCAACTTCTAACGATTTATATAAATGACTTGGATGAAGGGACCAAAAGTCTGGTGCTAAATTTGCTGATGACACAAAGATAGGCAGGAAAGTGAGATGTGAAGATGACATAAGGAACCTACAAAGGGATATAGATCGTGAGTGGGCAAAGAGCTGGCAAATGTGGTATAATATGTGAAAATATGAAATTGTCCATTTTGGCAAGAAGAATAAAAATGAAGCATATTATCTAAATGGTGAGTGATTGCAAAACTCTGAGATCAGAGGAATCTGGGTAACCTCGTGCATGAATCACAAAAGGCTAACATGTAGGTACAGTAAATAGTTAGGAAAGCAAATAGAATGTTATTATTTATTATGAGGGGAATTGAATACAATAGTAGGGAGGTTATGCTTCAGTTTTACAGGGCATTAGTGTGATAACATATGGGGTATTGTGTACAGTATTGGTTTCCTTATTTAAGGAAGGATGTAAATGTGTTGGAAGCAGTTCAAAGAGGGTGTACTAGACTAATACCAGGAATGGTGGGTTGTCTTATGAGGAAAGGTTGGACATGCTAGGCTTATATTGCTGGAGTTTAGAAGAGTAAGAGGCAATTTGATTGAAACATATCAGATCCTGAGGGGTCTTGAAAGGGTGGATGTAAAGAGGATGTTTCCCCTTGTGGGAGAATCTGGAACTCTGGGTCACTGTTTAAAAATAAAAGGGGTCATACATTTAAGACCGAGAGAAGGGGAAAAAAAATTTCTCTGAGGTTCGTGAGTCTTTGGAACTCTCTTCCTCAAGAGTCAGTGGAAGCAGAGTCTTTGAACATTGCCAAGGCAGAGGTAACTCTTTTTAGTCATCTTTGACTCAAAATGTTAACTCTGTTTCTCTCTCCATAGATGCTGCCAAATCTATTGAGTATTTCAGCGCTTTTTCTGTTTTTATTTCAGATTTCCAACAGCTGCAGCATTTTGCGTTTGTAACATTATGAACAAATTGGGTTTCACTGGGAATTAGCATTTGTAAGATAATTTGACCTGAATGCCATGATATAAATTAAACCAAAATCCCTTCAAAACCAATTGAGTATAATGGGTCAGAAAGCAATCTTTCTTTCTTGGAACTTTTTCATTCTTGAACTGTGGAAGGTGGTGAGGTCAAAATGCCTCTTCTGCCTCCCACACTCTTTTCATCATCCTTGGGGAGGTCTGTTCTCTATAGTTGTCTCAGATAT
This sequence comes from Carcharodon carcharias, assembly GCF_017639515.1. Classification (NCBI taxonomy): domain Eukaryota; kingdom Metazoa; phylum Chordata; class Chondrichthyes; order Lamniformes; family Lamnidae; genus Carcharodon; species Carcharodon carcharias. Next base: position 14,484,695 of record NC_054488.1, read on the forward strand.
TTCTTTAAGGTATTTCCTTTTTTTTAAGAATGTCTATCCTCAAACATTTTCAAAGGTTTTGCCTGTCCTCTATAACGTAATTTATTGTGTCAGGCATATCTTAAGAAATTCTACTCTTAACTATCACTGGGGCCATCCTATGATTACAATGTTTGCATTTCAGAAGCTATGTGAGGTAGCAATTGCAGACTGATGCAGCTGAGATATGGGGGAGGCATCATCAGAGGCCTTACAATTATGTTAACCAAGAATAATTGTCCTGATCTTTTTTGAGATGATGGTGCGTCTAGCTGACAGCACCAAGTGATTTCTTTTTTCAAACTGAAGGTGTGTAATTTGTTGGTCTTTTGAATTATTTTGTACAGTGTTGTACTGCTGTGCAACTTTTTTAGTGACCCCAGGATGTTAGCAGTGGTCTGCAAATGATACCTCAAGTGAGATACGTGGCTGTCGAGGTTTGTATTCAGAGTGATGGAGGTATTCAGAATCATGAGGGAGTAGATAGGGAACAGAGTAGATAGGGAAAAATTGTTCCCATTCATGGAAGGATCGAAAACCAGATGGCACAGATTTAAGGTAATTGGCAAAAGAAGCAATGGTGACATGAAGGAAACTTTTTCACACAGTGAGTGTTTAGGATCTGGAACGCTCAGCCTGAACGTGTGGTGGAGGCAGGTTCAATCGAGGTATTCTAGAGGAAATTGGATTATTATCTGAAAAAGAAGAATGGACAAGGCTACGGAGAGAAGGCAGAGGAGTGGCACTAGGTGAATTGCTCCTTCAGAGAACCAGTACTGACACAATGGGCTGAATAGCCTGCTGTACTATAACCATTCTGTGTTTCTGTGATAACGCTGCAGCCTTCGGTTTGCACTCTGCCCATTAGGAGAGTGAGCTCTGCAGACACATACTTATATTTATACGTATAGCTCCATTCCCTGGCCATTAATATTGTGATATTTTGAGAGCATGGAATGCTATTTTTCTGAAAATGATATTTTTTGAAAAATCAGTTATAAAAGAAAAAAACTTTTCATTCATATGGCGCCTGTCACGTTCTTTGTGAAGCACTTGGGACTTTCACTGATTTGCTTGCTGAGCTCACTGTTGTTCTGAAGGGCAGTGTGACAGACTATTTGCACTGAGCCTCAGGCCTCTCAAACAATTATGAATAAATCTGTTTTGACAGTGATAGTTAAGAACTTCCTCTTTGAGCAGTGCCATGGGACCGTTTACATCCACCTGAATGGGCGCAATGAGCCATGGTTTAACATTTCTGCACAACTGAATGAAGTGCTGTCTCATTATTGTACTGAATTATCACTCAAAATCTGTGATAAAGGACTGGAAGGGGACTTGAACCTCTAATCATCTAACATGGAGGCAAATTTGCCAACACTGAGCCAAGCCACCACACAAAGGTTTCCATAGGGCTACCTGAACAATTTTTAAACTCATTGCTAGTGTTATAGTCCATACAGTGCCCCAGATCAGTAAAATGGTTTCTGCCCTGGTGATTTTACACCCTTTACTTCTCCTCCAGCTTCTCAATCGAGGAACCATTTTGATATTGAACCTAAATATTCAAACGTGAGGTGACATTACTGCCAATCTACAACTTCATCCTTATCTACACTTCCAGAAGAGGATACTAGCGAGTGAGCAGGATTCCCCTGTGATTCTCACTTCACATTACACTGCTTAGAGATTGAATCTGAGACCTTGCTAGTTCCTATGCTTCCCAGAAGTAGAGACCATCCTAATGCTGTCCGAGCTGGTTTTCATAAGGGGCGCAGTGCATACGATCAAGTACTGGTGCTCACCACCTACATCAGAAATGGCTTATAAAAGAACCTGAAGACAGGTGTGGTGCTGCTGAACCTCTCCGCTGTCTGCAATACAGTGTGGCACACTAGCCTGCGTCCTAAGCTTGTTCCAACCTGGGTTGGGACAGTTGTTGAAACATCCCTTTGCAACAGATGATGCAGAGTCCAACTTGGGTAAGGGAGTAATGCATGGCGAAGACAGGCCAGTGGACTACCACAGGGGCTCAGTGCTAGCCCCAACCCTTTTCAACATATGTACAAATGACCTGCCAACAGCCACCTCCTGCAGGTTTATCTATACTGATGACATCTGTTATGCCAGCAAAGCCCCATCCTCCTGCACTCTGGACCAGATTCTTAACAAAGATCTTACAAAGTTGATGGATGACTGTGGTACATGGCATCTCACATTGAATCCCTCTAAATCCACATCAAGTATATTCTACCTCCACAATGCCAGTGCCAAAAAGGAATTGCCTATCTGCATGGATGGCCAGGGACTAAAGCATGATTTCAACCCAACATGCTTGGGAGTGACTCTATATAGGACTCTGTGCTTCCAGGAACATCTGAAGCAAATAGCAGCAAAGGTTAAAACCAGAAACAATCTACTAAACCAGACTTGTTACATTCCGTCAACATGGGCGCTGCTGCCGCAACACTTCAGACCTCAGCACTTGCCCTTTCGTTCTCATAGCAGAGTACTGTGCAATTGTCTGGCAAAGGTCATGCACACACACCTTGTTGACACTCCATTAAATGCAACAATGCAGCATCATAACTGAAACTCTCCACTTAGCACCACCCCCTAACTTGGTCTTCTGTCCTCGCAAACATATCATTTCTCAACACACCTCCCGACTGACAAACTCTTAATCTGGTTGAAACCATCTGTGATACACCTCATTCATGACTCACGTGATGACCATCTCAAACCACCTACTGCCTGCCTTCCATCTCGGTGCCCCACATGGAGCACCTTTCCTGAGCAAGATCTACCCGCACGTATCCTTTGGATCAAGGCATGGGAAACACGGGAAGTCACTAACAAATTTCTTGTGACAAACCCCATCTATTAATTAGCAGACTTTGAACTGCAATGGCAAGTGGTCCTTGCTAAATAGGTTCAGGACAGACCAGGACCTCTGTGCAACCAACTGGATTGCTGGGGTCTCAGCAAAAGCTCCTTTATATACTTGTGGAAAGACACAAATAATGCTGCACATTACCAAGTGTCCCCTCTACAGAGTAACTGGTAGACTAATCACCTTAAACTCAGTAAATGATGAGGCTATTGCTTGGCTTTAGGCATTTACATTCGCTAAATAATAAGTACTGAGGGATGTCGAAGGTGCTTTTTTTTTGGGTGAGGCAATAAACCAAGGCCCCATCTGTCTGGTACCGTGGCCGATCTTTATCCCTCAATCAACATCACAAAAATAGATTATCTGGCCATTATCACATTGCTGTTGGTGGAATGTTGCTCTGTGCAAATTGGTTGCCGCGTTCCCTACGTTACAACAGTGACTACACTTCAAAAATACTTCATTGGCTATAAAGTGCTTTGTGATGCTTGGCGGTCATGAAAAGCACTATATAAATGCAAGTCCTTCTTTCTTTTGGAGCTTTGTTTTTTTGCGCCTCACCAGCATACCAGCCTGATATTCAAAATTCAAGCTCTGAAATGCCATCATTGTAAAACAGTCACACAGTTTCAAATGAAATGCAAGAATCTCCAATGTTGTTATCCAGAAAAATAATTGATCAGCGTTTAAGTTATCCTTGGCAACCTGGTCAGTATGTAAATGAGATTTATTAATAATCATGCAGCCCACTGTTGTTATAAATTCTCTTATAAAACTACTTCTATTCTAAACCTGACCTCACTTTGCCAGTGATGCTTTGTAAATATCAGTAGAATGTACTGCACTTTATGAATTTCAGAGTAATTGGTTTCCTAGGTCCCCGCAACATGAATTTATAAGCATACTTATAAACTTATTGAATACCACACTGCTGTGATGGAAATCCAAGCATGCAACACTCAGCCATACAATCCAGGAGGAATCAGGCTGGACCCTGGTCTTCACTGAGTTTTGTTGATCTCAGCAAGGGTCAGCAGTACAGACACCATAATTGACCATAGTGCCTCTGGGCTAAACAGCAGATATCACCACCTTCAACATCTCTTTGTTCTTTTGTCTGTGGCATCTTTTGATTATCTCCTCCTATCACTGCTTGCTTGTCCCAACAACCAACGCCCCCCCCCCCCCCCGCCTCCTTCTCCACCCACCCACCTCTTTAAACCAGTTTATATTTCACCCCTCTCCTATTTGTACTTAGTTCTGTTGAAGGGTCATGAGGACTCGAAATGTCAACTGTACTCTTCTGCGCCGATGCTGCCAGACCTGCTGAGTTTTTCCAGGTATTTCTGTTCTGTTTTTGTTTTAGCAGAAAATACAAACAAGGTTTAATGATTCTGACCAGAGTGAAAAAGTACGCACAAGATTAAGCTTAGCTGTGGTGCCTTCATCCCCCCATGGTTGCACTGTAGCACTTACATGTGAAGGGTGACCACTTTGCCAAAGTACAGTCAGGCAATTGGGACAATGAATCTTTAGCCAAACATCAGTCAATGATTTCAAGTGAGCAGCAAAGATGTATAACCACTGCATCCAATTACAAATGACTGCTTGTAGGATTTTCACAGCCAACCTCTTTGCAACCTCATGATCACTATTGTTCTCCTGGGCAACCAAAATCCTAGGAAGATAGTGAATAGCATGATAACCATGGCTTTACATTGTTGTAATAACCTTTTGTGTTGTCCTTATAAATGACTCTAGATAGTTTCACTGAAAATAATCAGTCATTCCCCAAGAAATAACTCTGGCAGAAATTCAATTTGTCATTTATGTCTGCGGAAATAAACAACTCTTTTTGTTAGAATCGTTTCATGTGCTTCAAGCCAAATGAACCACAACTCAGGTGCTGCACGTGGAAGACTGCACAATGCTAGGAAACTTGTGGAAGATATTAACCAATTCAACTACATCACTTTAAAATCTAACAACATAGATAGGTGCCCCTTAAAGTTTCTTCATTAAAGGAGGTATTACATGAGTTTTAATTCATTCCTAGTAGGCATTTTTCAATGGTGTAAGACTGTCTAAAATTGCTAATCTTGATTAGTTGGGCCACCGATTTGCTGCTATGGGAAAATGTCCTACTCGGGTAAGGGATGCTGCCAAGAGTTTGGGGCTTCAACCTATTTGTTTTTAATTCTTTTCAGGGGATGTTGGCATCACTGGCTAGGCCAGCATTTGTCACCTATCCCCAGCTGGCCTTGAGAAGGTGGTAGTGTGTCGCTGCCTTGAACCACTGCAGTCCATGTGGTATAAGTACACCACTGTTAGGGAGGGAGGTCCAGGATCTTGACCCAGTGACAGTGAAGGAACAGCGATATATTTCCAAGCCAGGATGATGTGTAGCTTGGAAGCAACTTGCAGGTGGTGGTGTTCTCATGCATCTGCTCCCTTTGTCCTTCTAGATGGTGGAGGTTGTGGGTTTGGGAGGTGCTGTCGAAGGAGCCTTGTTAGTTGCTGCAGTGCATCTTGTAGATGGTACATACTATGTCAGGGTGGAGGGAGTGAATGTTTAAGGTGATGGATGTGGTGCCAATCAAGTGGGCTGCTTTTTCTTGGATGGTGTTGAGCTTCTTGAGTGTTGTTGGAGCTGCATTCGTCCAGGCAAATGGAAAGTATTCCATCACATTCCTGACCTGTGCTTTGTAGATGGTGGACAGGCTTTGGGGAGTCAGGAGATGAGTTATTTGCAGAATCCCAGTCTCTTACCTGCTCTTGTAGCCACCATGTTTATATGGCTGACCCAGTTCAGTTTTTGGTCAATAGTAACCCCTATGATGACAGAGAGGGATTCAGTGATGGTAATGCCATTTAATGTCATGGGGAGGTGGTTAGATTCTCTCTTTTTGGACATGGTTATTGCCTGACACTTGTCTGCCGTGAATGTTACTTCCACTTATCAGCCCAAGCCTGGATATTGTCCAGGTCTTGCTGCCTTTGGACATGGACTGCTTCAGTATCTGAGGAGTTGCGAATGGTGCTGGACATTACGAAATCTCCAGTGAACATCCCCACTTCTGACCTTATGATGGAAGGAAGGTCATTGGTGAAGCAGCTGAAGATGGTTGGGCTGAGGACACTACCCGCAGGAAGTCCTGCAGCAATGTGCTAGGTATGACTCCAACCAGTGGAGAGATTTCCCCCGATTCCCATTGACTCCAGTTTTGCTGGGGCTCCTTGATGCCAATTATTGGAGCTGAGTCCATTGCTGGAACCAAGCAAAAGGAAAGTTTCCTCTGTATCCAATCATATTATATGTAGGAAAGCAATGGTTGGTGTTGTCACTATGTGCTGAAAATTCCAATTCAGCAGCAATACTCTCCTTCAACATAGTGATCACAACATTTACAAAAATGAGAAAGCTTAAAACAAAAATAAGAATAGTGCAAAATGGGAACTTGAGAAACAGGTTTCTAAAGTTTAACTGCAATCGTCCATCACCTTGAATGTATAATAATGACCCACTGTTATTTTAATTACAAAATCTATTCATTGTCCACACTACAAAGAATATTACTAGTTTGTATATATATATATATATATATATATGCAGTTCCATGAAATGTTTCGACTTCACATCAGTACAAAATATATGGTGTAGCTTAGGTGTGAAGCCTCGAGAGTTGCAAGCAGTATGTTCCCTTCTTGAGCAAGTATGGCTAGCAGATAACTGGAATGGCCACTCAGTCAAACTTTTAAAAATTCCTAGGTTGTGCTGGACTACCATATTGGCTTAAAAACTACAATGGCATAACTTAAAGTCCATGTCCATGCCATCTATTCCAGGCTCATTGCATGTTGTTAGATCTTTTCATAGATACTGGCAATGGGCGATTAACAGCTGCAGTGTCAAAATGGCTTGAAATGCCAAAGATCTTGGAGGACTTGGAACTCTTTGGAACAACATGTCCCCAGGCACTGACCTTGAAGAAAAACACTGTCTTCCCTAGGTTGAGTGAGGGCTAAGGACTGCAGGGCCCAACAGTGCTTGTTGTGGTCCAGCTATGTCTAGCAATAAATGGTTAAACCAATTGTGCATCATATAGATTCAAGTCTGTGCCCTTGGACATTCAGAAGTGAATGTGTGGGCTGTCCTGAGGACCAACAAAGTTGAACGAGAGTATGGATTTTATTCATTGAAAATAGAATTATGTTTCTTATATAAATGCCTTAAATAGGAAGGGATGTGGAGAAAGAATATTTGTTTAATGTATTTATTTACAGAAAAATAGTTTACATGCAAGAAACTGATTTGAGGTTTCAAGAAATGTTGGTATTCAGCACTGTGTGGAAATCCACCAAGTAAAGGCGCCTTTGCTTCTATGCTGTTCCCTGACTATAAGAGAAAACCAAGGCCTGAATTTTTCAGGTGGCGGGTGGGGGTGGTCGTGGAGTCAATCGCCGCCTGCGATTGCCGACTAAGGCCCGCCCAGCGTAATACGTGAGCCATAGCGCTCAGCACTACCTGTGCGGGCGGGGGGGAGGAGGGAGAGTGAGGGCCATGCGCGAGAAAGAGCGCTTCAATCTCCCTGAGGCACCGAGCTAACTCAGGGAGGTTGAATCAATATTAAAATAATTAGATAAAGGATTTTAAAAGCTATTTAAGCATGTCTCCTCATGTGACTGTGTGAATACATCTTTATTTATTTAATAAAAGCTTTAGGAAACCTCATCCCGCTCATGGATGAGGTTTCCTAAAAAACACGCAGCATTACTAATGACGTGAATTACTTTCTTAATGGCCTTAATGGACTGTTTACATATCAGTGGGTACGCAGCCGACTCCGGACGAAATATCCCAGGACTGCGCAATGCCCAACATCATCACCCGTCATTTTATAAATCAGTATGTTCTACCTGCCCCCGCACGCTGACTGAAAGATCCTGCCCCAAATGTGTCTTGGAGTAACTCAGTTGACACCATGCCATTACTTCAGGCTGGCCAGTGTGTCCACTTGAAGCTGTTTAATACCAAGAATACAGTATGTCCACAAGGATTAACTTTTAGACATGTTCCAAATCATGGCCCCATTTTCTCAATGAAACTACTCCACCATGCTTCTCCCTTCAGTGCCATGGCTGTGCTGTTTGAGCAGCTCAGAAAATGTATATTTAGAAGAAAATATTTCTGTAACCTCAAGGATATACTCCCTCTAGACTTCTCCTTTAGTAGCTAAAGAGTAATAAATTGATAATAATGGCAATGAGGCAGTGCTTATTTGCAGAATGATACACAAGTCAGCCATATATCTTGGTGTTTTAATGACCTGTGGCTGTTGTTCTCATACAGATACCAGTTTGAGAACAGCGTTCAGTTTAGCTGAGGCTGGGCTAGTAACACTAATTTATACTGTTAATTCCACAATGTTTTCTGGTCAGCTCAAGTACAGCTTGCAAGTAACTCTCACCAGTAACCATGCTGTCAATATTAAAATGTGATTTCAATCAGGAATAGTGAGCTCCCTGCAAACACTGCAAATATTGTGTCACACTGGTTGCAGTTATACTGCAGCTAGTGTGAAACCAGAACAGAACTGTGAGTCTGTCTATAGAAGATGGTGTCATGCTGTCTAATTAAATTTGAGCTGTACAATACTTTTCACGTTAATGAGAAGCTAGAATCAGGTTATATTGGTATCAAAGAGCATAACTGCCCACTGAGAGAGAAACTTGCACAGTTTCAGGGACCTGATGTATACATGATTCTTAAACCCCTGTTGTTCTGTTATCTGTATCTATCTCTGCTCATGTGTATATAATGTATTAAGCGAGCATTATTATTCCATTTCTAGTGACTTTTTTTATTTAGCAGGTAGTGGATGCCAGGCTTTCACAGTTCACCACATTATTGTGCTATTGTATTGTATATTTTGAAGATTTTCATTGTAGATTTCATTTCATTGCATGGTATTGGGAATAGTGCTTTGGATACATGGTCAGTCAACTAACTGACAGCTTATAATATGATCACTGAGATTCAGTTGCTGCCCATTGTGCTCATTTTGAAGTTGTGTTCATCCAACATTTCAGTCTCTTTTATTTTCCATTTCACACCTGCAGAGCTCTACTCTAGTAAGTATCTCTTCATGAGAGGAGGGGAGTCCCTGTCCTGAAAACGTCATGTTGATTTTGTGCAGGGCTGTTAGTTGTACACCCCAGCATTAAAGAACTGGTATCCCTGGTTTGGGTGTGCCTTGAGCAAAGTGAGGCAGTAGGGAGGAGCACTACAACTGTCCTGTGTGTCCTCAAGCTATAAAGGAGAGATTCAACCCGGATATGTGCCCCTGACTACTAGCCACTGAGCACATTTGTAGCATCTCACATCCAGATGCTGACTGGAGGGTTGAGTGTGGTTCCTCAACACTTAAAAGCCTGATTGGTCACCTGTCCTTACTGCCTGGACTCAAGTGTGACCATTCTTCAAATTCGAGGTACCAAAAGGCTGTTGGTGTAGTGTTCAATTGTTCTGTGTTTCAGTATGCATATCTGTTGACTTATCTATGCTCACTGTGCTTGATTGTTTAAGCCTGGATGTGGAGTCAGAGGAAAGTAAACAAAGCTCTACGAAGAGCTGGAAGCTAAAGCTGAAGCATGGAGTAGACATTTCAAAGCACTGAAAATAAAGTTCCTGCATACGTTGAAGCTAGTGTCATCTCTGCATTGATCCAAGATATAAAATAGACAACAAATGGCTACAAGGATGGGATACAGAACAATTGAACATTACTGCTGGCATCAGTAAAATTATACCTGAATATGGGTCGGCACGTTTAGGAGGGCTAGGGTGAAGAATTGCAGTTGCATGCACTGGAAAGCTTTGTGTTCAGTTTGTATAAGTATTTGCTAGGGTTGCCACCCTTTGGGATTGTTCTGGAATCTCTGGGAATTGAGGATTAATCTCCCTTTGGGCAAAACTGGAGAAACATCACCGGAGTTTTGTGAATTTTTTTTTTTCAATTTCTCAAGAACATTTCATTTCTTAGTTGTAAAAATGATGGGGTAGTTGGAAGGGGGAGGTCATGAGATAAAACCTCCAGGGATACAGCCAATCAGAGTTTGCAATCCTAGATTTAGTGAAGGACCAGTACAACTATGAACCTACAAACATACATATGAACGTAAGAATCAGGCACAGGAGTAGGCCACTTGGATCCTTGAGCCTGCTCCACCATTCAGTAATATCATGGCTGATCTGATTGTAACCTCCACTGCACATTCCTGCCTACCCTTGATAACCTTTTGCCCCCTTGTTTATCCAGAATATATCTAGCTCTGCCTTAAAAATATTCAAAGACTCTCGAGCTGAGAAAGTTTTTTACAATTTATGTTGTGGCTCTTTTAATAGCTGTTAAGTAACCTAGGAAACTAACTACTACCTGTGCACCATCATGTTACCATGGAAACCATTGCAGTTGCAATATGTAACCCGAGTGCTGGTAGTACAGAAGCAAAGCGACAACGGATCCCATTCAAATGAAGAAGACCACATGTAGAATTTACTGATCCTTAGGGCACACAAGCAGTTGGCACCTGTGGAGGTTTTGAATGGTGATCTTACCAGAAGCTTGAGTTGTTGAAAGAGCTGAAAGTGCATCCACCCTGTTAGAAAAGCAAAGAGAAAATGTGATTATAGTCGCAGATTAAGTGGTTGCCATGGAGACAGAGCCATGTAAACGTGGGCGCATAAAGGATCCATGATCACCTCTTAGGAAACATCTACCACTAGGCAATGTGATTTCCAGCCTTACACACAAAGATGCAGGCAAGCAATACAATAGAAGGAGCACCATAAATGAACTGAGGAAAGAAAGAAGGAATTTTTAAAAAAAGGAAAGTTTCATGTAGAGGAAAGAAAACAATAGCAGATGAAGGTGGAAAATAATCGCCTTGAATGCAGCAAAGCGATATGAATAGAGTAGTTTCAAAAATATCTAACTGTGTCAAAGAATTGCCTTTTCTTTAGAAAGCTAGTGCCAGCTTCCCTGTGTGTGCCAGTGGGGGAGGTGGACAATGTGGAACTGCCCACTAGCCATGGCCATAAATCCTATTCCAAATTGCAATGACAGGTTCATCAGTATGGTCAGGCTAGACACATCAGTGCCCTGTCTCAGACCAAAGACAGGAGTGGTCTGAAAAAGCCTCCATGTCCAACTGCAGCTGTGATTGTTAAAATTAAGACAATTAATCCCCTCTGGAATTGTTCACAGCCTTTTCCAGAGCTTCAGAGGGACGCATACCTGCTCAGCTAGCAAGAGTTCCACTGAGGACTTTATGGATGTACGGGTGGAATTCCTGCAATTGCCCAGGAACCTTCCCCCTGACTTCCCCCAGCCCCTCCTCCATCTGTCCATCCCACTGATGTACCTTGGAAATGGAAGGGAGGGAGGAACTCAGGAAAATTACAATTACCAGAGAAGTGATACTGAGTAAGTTGTTGAGGCTGCAGGCTGACAAGTGCCCGGGTCCCGATGGGCTTCATCCTAGGGTCTTAAAAGAAGTGGCTAGTGAGACAGATGATACATTGGTTTTAATTTTCCAAAACTCCCTAGATTTGGGGAGGGTCCCAATAGATTAAATTGGAAGATAGGAGATGTAACGTCACTATTCAAATAGGGAGGGAGACAGAAAGCAGGAAACTACAGGCCGGTTATCTTAACATCTGTCATAGGGAAACTATTAGAAACTATTTTGAAGACGTTATAGCAGGGAACTTGGATAAGTTTAAGGTAATCAGGTAGAGTCAATATGGTTGTGTGAAAGGGAAATAATATTTAACCAACTTATTGGAATTCTTTGAGGAAGTAACATGTGCTATGGATAAAGGGGAACTGGTGGGTGTACTGTATTTAGATTTCCAGAAGGCACTTGATAAAGTGCTGCATTAGAGGTCATTGTGTAAAATCAAAGCTCATATTATAGGGGGAAACATATTGGCATGGATAGAAGATTGGTTGGCTAATGAAGCAGAGAGTAGACATAAATGGGTATTTTTCAGGTTGGCAAGATGTAACAAGTGGTGTGCCACAGGGAGCAGTGCTGGGACCTTAACTGTTTATAACTTATATAAATGACATGGATGAAGGGATGGATGGAATGGTTGCCAAATTTGCTGATGACACAAAAAGATAGGTAGGAAAGTGAGTTGTGAAGAGGACATAAGGAGGCTATAAAAAGATATAGCTAGGTTAAGTGAGTGGACAGAGATCTGGCAAATGGAGTATTGTCAGGAAGATATAATAATTTTCATAATGTTATTGGAATTTATTGTAGAGTAATAGTGGGGTCTGTGTTTTTGTGTGTGTGTGTGTGTGTGTGTGTGTTTGTGTGTCTTGATTGAATTAAAGGCAGCTGGTCGGAAGGCTTTGATGCAACAGAAGATAAGTAGGTTTGAAATGTTAAGTAGGCAAACATGTGGGCAGCTTTACGATGTCAGGTGTAAAGGGAGCAATTGCATTTTTAAATAAACCAGGCTAGATTGAGTTCAAAAGAGGGAGTGAAATGTTACACCTAGCCAGGAGAAGTTAAGAAACAGTGTGCATATTTTTCCCAATGATTACTGGTAAAATTGGTACTGTGACAGATTTTATTATTAGAGAGGTAAAAGTCCAAAGACATAGTGAAACAATGGGAATTTGCATTCAAAGGGGAAAATATGTATAAAGGAGAGAAGGCTGTGTGTAAGGGAAAGCATTCTAAGATCTAAAACAAGTGTGAAAAGCCTCCAGCAACTAAGCCACAAATTGCTGTCTACAAGAAACTGAAGCTAAGATAAACTCACTTTGAATTCGGCTGTTCAGGGTATTGTGTGTTACTTTGCCTGGGTCTTTTAAAATCAATGTGTCTTACTGTTGCCTTAACGAAAGTATAACTGGGGTTTAGATTAATTAGGGGATTTAGAAGTTATCATGGTGGTAATTTTTAGATCTATGTATGTGCTTAAAATCATTTCTTCTATTAATAATAGTTTAATTTAGTTAAGTAGGAAACCTATAAGGCTTGATGGCCTTTTACTGAATTCAAAATCTGCATCTTGAAATAAGTACAAATTGCAAAAATAGTTGTGGCAGCTGCTTCAAGTTTCCCTCTGGGATTTGGGCAGCTTGGCAGTTACCATCCACCTGCCATAACAAGTATAATGTGGAAAAATGTGAAATTGTTCATTTTGGTAGGAAGAATGAAAGAGAAGCATATTATCTAAATGGTGAGAGGATGCAGAGGAATTTGGGTGTCTTAGTGCATGAATTGCAAAAGGCTAGTATGCAGGTACAGCAAGTGATTAGGAAAGCTATTAGAATGTTATCATTTATAGAGCAAGGAATTGGAAACAAAAGTAGAGAGATTATGCATCAGTTATACAGAGCATTAGTAAGATTGCATTTGGAGTTCTATGTAAAGCATTGGTTGCCTTATTTAAGGAAGGATGTAAATGCATTGGAAGCAGTTCGGAGGAGGATTATCAGACTAATACCAGGAATGGGCGGGTTGTCTTATGAGGAAAGGTTGGATTGGCTAGGCTTGTATCTGTTGGAGTCTGGAAGAGTAAGAGGCAACTTGATTGAAACATATAAGATCCTAAGCGGTTTTGACAGTGTGGATGTGGAGAGGATGTTTCCTCTTGTGGGAGAATCTAGAACTAGGGGTCACTGTCTAAAAATAAGGGGTTACCGATTTAAAATGGAGATGAGGCAAAATTATTTCCCTGAGTGTTGTGAGCCTTTGGAACTTTCTTCCTGAAAAGGCTGTGGAAGCAGAGTCTTTGATTATTTTTAAGGCAGAGGTGGATAGATCCTTGGTAAGCAAGGGAATAATAGGTTATCGGGGGTCGGCAGGATGCAGATTTGAGGTTACTATCAGATCAACCATGATCTTATTGAATGATGGAGCAGGCTCGAAGGGCCGAATGGCCTCCTAATGCTCCACGTTTGTATGTTTGTACCAAATATCACCACCCCCCCCTTGGCTGATGAATCAGTACTCCTCCATATTGAGCAACAATTGGAAGAAACATTGAGGACGGCAAGGGCACAGAATGTATTCTGGATAGGGACTTCAATGCCCATCACAAAGAGTGGCTAGGTAGCATCACTGCTGACCAAGCTGGTCAAGCCCTAAAGGGTATAGCTGCTAGATTGGGTTTGTGGGAGGAGGTGAAGGAACCAACAAGAGGGCAAAACCTAACTGACCTCGTCCTCACCTGTCTACCCTGTCGAAGGTGCTTCTGTCCAAGATGGTATCGGTAGGAGTGATCACTGCACAGTCCTTGTGGAGATGAAGTCCCGCCTTCATATTAAGGATACCATCCATCATGTTGTGTGCCACTACCACCGTGCTAGATGGGATAGATTTCAACCAGATCTAGCAATTCAAAACTGGGCATCCATGAGGCACTATGGGCCACTAGCAGCAGCAGAATTGTACTCAACCACAAGCTGTAACCTCATGGCCTAGCATATTCCCCACTCTACCATTATCATCAAGCCAGGGGATCAACCCCGACTCAATGAAGAGTGCAGGAGGGCATGCCAAGAGCAGCATACCTGAAAATGAAGTATCAACCTGGTGAAACTACAACACAGGACTAGTTACTTGCCAAACAGCGGAAGCAGTATGTGATAGAGCTAAACAATCCCACAACCAACAGACCAGATCTAAGCTCAGCAGTCCTGCCACATCCAGTTGTGAATGGTATTGGACATTGAAACAACTAACTGGAGGATGAGGAGGCTTCACAAATATCCCCATCCTCAATGATGGAGGAGCCCAGCAAATCCAGTCAAAAGACAAGACTGTGAAGCATTTGCAACCATCTTCAGCCATAGGTACCGAGCGGATGATCGATCTCGGCCTCCTCCTGAGTTCCCCAGCATCACAGATGCCAGTCTTCAGTCAATTTGATTCACTTTGTGATATAAAGAAATGGCTGAAGGCACTGGATACTACAAAGGCTGTGGGCCCTGATAACATACACATGTAAAAGTACTGAAGACCTTTAGGGGGACAGTGATCATTGTGTCATAACGTTTAGGTTGGCTTTGGAAAAGGACAAAGAATAATCTAGAATAAGAATAATTAACTGGGGGAAAGCCAGCTTCAATGGAGTAAAAGTGGATCGGGGCCGAACAAATTGGAATCAAAGGTTGGCAGGAAAAACAATACATAAACTTGGGGGCTACCTTCAAGGAAGAGCGAGTAGAGTGCAATCAAGGTATATGTAATATAAGGGTCTGGCACATACAGTGTTAGTGTGGCACGGGCTATTGTATCGCCCACACAGTGACGTAAAAAGTCACATGACCCAGACTCAGGGAGGTCAGTGTGGTGTTGAGCAGAAACATGTTAAGACCTAAACATGGCTCCTAGCCTGGACCCTTTACTGTGCATGTGTAAATAGTTTTTCTTTTTAATAAAGACTTACAGTTAACCTGCTGAACTCTACAAAGACCTTGTTAAGAGACACCATTCTCTAACCAACAGCCTTCCAGTAGTCTATTCCCTCAACAGGGAAGGGTAGGGTAAACAAATCCAGAGCTCTCTGGATAACAGAAGAGATAGAGGTTAAGATGATGAAGAATAAGTGTGCTTGTGATAGATGTCAGGTGGATAATACAATGGAGAACCAGGCTAAATATAGAATGTTCAGAGGGGAAGTGAAAAAGCAAATAAGAGAAGCAAGGAGGGAGTATGAAGAGACTGGCAGCTAACATAGTAGGGAATTCCAAAGTCTTCCATAGGCATGTAAATAGTAGAAGGGTGGTAAGAGGAAGAATGGGCCAATTAGGGATTAAAAAGGGGATTTATGCATGGAGGCAGGGGGAATAGTTGAGTTATTAGGGGAGGTGGTGGCATAGTAGTATTGCCACTGGACTGGTGATCCAGAGACTCAGGGTAATGCTCTGGAGACCCAGGTGCAAATCCTACTCCGGCAGATGGTGGAAATTGAAATCAATAAATATCTGGATAGGTTGACTATATTAAAATTAGACAGGCTGTCTATTCTTAAAGCTGATAAAATACCAGGACTGGATGAGATGCATCCAAGGATACTGAGAGAAGTGAGAATGGAAATTGCCGAGGCACTGGCCATAATTTTCCAATCTTCATTGGACTGAGGGGTGGTTCCAGAAGACTGTAGGATTGCAAATGTTACACCCTTACTCAAAAAAAGGATGTAAAGATAAGCCCAGCAACTACAGGCCAGTCTGTTTACCTTTGTTGGTGGGTAAATTTCTAGAAACAATAATTTGGGACAAAATGAATAGTCACATGGACAAATGCATGTTAATTAAGGAAAGCCGGTATGGATTTGTTAAAAGAAAATTCTGTTTTAACTAACTTGCTGGAATTTTTTTGAAGAGGTAACTGAGAGGATTGATGAGGGCATTGCTGTTGATATGATGTACTTCCAAAAAGCATTTGATACAAAATTGGCTCAGAGACAGGAAACAGAATAGTGATTAATGGATGTTTTTTGGGCTGGAGGAAGGTTTGTAGTGGCGTTCCTTGGGGTCGGTGTTGGGACCTTGCTCTTCCTGATGTGTATTAGTGACCTAGACCTTCATGTATAGGGCACAATTTCAAAATTTGTAGATGAATTGTGAGAAGGATAGTGTAGAACTTCAAAAGACATAAGTGATTCATTTTAGTCGGAAGAACATTGAGAGACAATGTCAAATAAAGGATACAACTCTGAAAGGGGTACAGGAGCAGAGGGACCTGGATGTATATGTACATAAGTCATTGAAGGTGGCAGGACAAGTTGAGACTATGGCTAATAAAGCATACAGTATCCTAGGCATTATTAATAGGGACATAGAGTACAAAAGCAAAGAGATTATGTTGAACTTGTATAAGACACTAGTTTGGCCTCAGGTGGAGTATTGTATCCAATTCTGGACATCGCACTTTAGGAAGGATGTGAAGGCGTTAGAGAGGGTGCAGAAAAGATTCACGAGAATTGTTCAAGGAATGAGGAACTTCAGTTATGAAGATAGATTGGAAAAGTTGGAATTGTTTTCCTTGGAGAAGAAATGGCTGAGAGATTTGATAGAGGAATTCAAAGTCATGAGGGGTCTGGACAGAGTAGATAGGGAGAAATTGTTCCCACGTAAAAGGATGGAGAACTGGAAGGCACAGGTTGAAAGTAATGAGCAAAAGCGACCTGAGGAAAAACCTTTTTCATGTACGAGAAGCTAGGGTCGGGAAAGTACTGCTTGAGGGTGTGGTGGAGGCAGATTAAATCGAAGCATTTAAAAGGGAATCGGATAGTTATCTGGAAAGGTAGAATGTGCAAGGTTACGGGGAGAAGGTGGGGGAATGGCACTAGGTGAATTGCTCATTCAGAGAGCTGGTGAAGACGCAATGGGCTGAATGATCACCTCCTGCACTGTAACAATTTTGTGATTCAGTGAAACAATCCTTTACCTCCATGAAGCTCAGATCACTGGCCAGAACTGAAGACATGAGAGAGTTCTCCCATAATTAAATAAATATATAATCCAAAGGGCTTGGAACCCAGTTTGTTTGATCATTCTTAATTAACAACATCATAATGCAAATTGTTGCACAGGATGCTGATGAGCAGGTGTTTCCAACAATTTCTGGTCCTGTGTAGTTACGAATCTTTTGGCCACGTATAATTCAATGAGCACCGACAAAATAGCCCCTGTATCCCGACTTGTTGCCGTATTAAATTACCTGACCTAATTTCTACTGCTGATTAAATTGGAGGCACTTTGAATGTAACCTACCTGCTGTTGGGAAACCAAAGTTATTCAGCATAATGCTAGTTTTACATCATGTCTGATTTTACACTTTACTGAAGTCAGTGAAGATTTATATAGGGCGGGGCATAAAAAACAACATTCCACCCAATTCTGTGGGTTTCCCAGCTGGCAAATTCTGTTAAAATAATCCCCAGGTAATTAGTCTCTTTTTCTCCATTTTGAAATTGGATAATTAAGCAGCTTCCATTTTAATTCCATCTAGTTCAGAGCTTTGATAGAGGAATAAGCAAGCACTATTCTTTGCATTGCAAACATCTATTTTTAAAAATTCTGTTTCATTAACTCAATTAGTGTCAATATATCACAATTTTGCTGCAGGGGATAATGTGATACTATGACACTAAATATATGTAGCGTGGTTGAAAGAAAAATACTTCAACCCATTCTAATACATACTGGCATAAATCTGACAAATTAAAGAATGTAATTGGTGGTGTAAACCTTTGCACCAAAGCCTCATTATACTGATTTTACCCTAAAAAAATAGCAACACATTCTCTCCCTATTTAAGTTTTTAAATAATGAAAAATGCCAGAACATTTATTTCCTTCAAGCTATCATTTGGGAAAATAAAAGAAGATTTTATTAGGGTAAAGTGCAAGTTTTGAGTTTGCGCTAATCCAGGCGAGGAAGCTCACAGTACAGTAAATGCAAATCAAGAGCACGAAGCAAGGCCTATAGGCAGTGTAAACACTGAGACAGAAATGGTGGAATGTGATACATGGCTGATGATGAAAGGTTCAGCCTGCCAACTAACTAATCTCGGTCAGGGTAAAAGTGAGGACAATTTAATCGACCAGGCAAAAGTCAGCCTCCTGATTGTTCATTTTTGGAGATCAGGAATGGTGTAAGTGTGCTGACCTCCGTGAAGGATAGGCTACCTATACATGGGAGGCAGTTAGCTCAGTTGGCTAGATGGCTCAAATATGATGCAGAATGGTGCCAACAGCACTGGTTCAATCCCCATATCAGCTGTGTTAGTTCATGGAAGCCTACTTCCTTGACTTGCCCTCAAGTTATACGTAAACAGTTGTCTGGCTCTTAAGGGAGAGAGATGGTCCTTTGTGGATTATGGCTCATACATGAAAGCTGGTAGTGTTGGCACAGCACTGCCAGGCACGCATTGCTACGATCCGTATCCAAATATAGGAGCAAGCCTTTGGGAGAGAGGAAGGGAGGTTGATGAGGAAAAAGAGGCAATAATCTGCAAGAGGTGAAGGCAAATGTCCAGTCCATAAGAACATAAGAAATAGGAACAGGAGAAGGCCATTCGGCCCCTCAAGCCTGTTCCCCCATTCAATAAGATCATGGCTGATCTGAATGTGTTCTTAACTTTCCTGCCTGCCCTCCCATAACCCTTGACTCCCTTGTCGATCAAAAACCTGTCTAACCTGGTCTTGAAGCTATTCAATGACCCAGCTGCCACTGTTTGCTGGGGAAGAAAATTCCAAACACTGATGACACTCTCTGAGAGAAGAAATTCCTCCACTCAATCTTAAATGGGAGGCTCCTTATTTTCAAACTGTGCCCCCTAGTTCTGGATTCCCCCAGGAGGGGAAACATCCTCTCAGCATCTATTCTGTCAAGCCCCCTCAGAACCATATCTGTTTCAATAAGATCACCTCTCATTCTTTTAAACTCCAAGGAATAGAGGACCATCCTGCTCAACTTTTCCTCCTAAGACAACCTCCTCATCCCAGGAATCAGCCTAGTGAACCTCCTCTGAACTACTTCCAATGTAAGTATGTCCCTCGTTAGTATGAAATTCCACGAAGGTCCCCAAGGCTTTTATTTGACAGAAATGTTTTTTGTCCCAAAATTAATTTATTATAAATGCTGTGCTACACAAAATTATTTTACTTTATTTCCAGAAATCTCTGCAGGTTTAGTTAGATAAATAAGAGTGAGGTGAAGCTTTCAAATATTTAACCTCCCACGTCTCTCGCTTTGGTAGTTTTTCATTATCTCTGGCACTCTTGAGATGATCCTTTGTGCCAGCTTTGTATGAATAGATTTACACTTCACACTCTTTTCTCTTTTTGTAGACTGAAGTTTTTTTTTCTTTTATGATAGAAACAACCTGGGAAAGGCCGACTAGCGCGCCAGGGACACCAAAGAGTCCAATATCACAGATGAATTCCTTGCCTACAGGTAAGTGAGCTTTGAATAACTGCTGACTGCTAAAATAAGCTTCAGAAATAACTTTAATCTACTTAAACATTTTCACACTTTAGGTAAAAGAGAAATGGAGCTCTCTTAAAGAAAAACATAACACTGAAGTAACACAACAGGCCAGGGGGCTTCTATGGAGAGAAAAAATGATATGTTTAGCTAGGTCTTCCTTCCAGACAGAAAGATAAAAAATTAACATCTAAATAGAATCAGAAAAAGGAGGAGGGGAAACACAACCAAGTTTACAGTTATCCAATCATGGACAGGAATAGTCTTGCAATTAAATATAGTATTTGAAAGGTGTGTATTGCACCTAATTTATTTAAATTAAGTTCTTGTTCGTCCTTCGAGGCAAAGATGACCATGCTCTTCATTTGGGGTATTTGGTAGGCTTCTGGAGTGTATGTAGGTGACTGCTAAGGTCGATCTGTGCCCAGAAAGTTCTGCTGCAAATAGGGCAGGATACAGCAGACAATTGAGTTTTGGACGAGTTGTTGGCTGGGGATTTTGTCTCCTTGTTTTTTCTCTCTGCCTCTGATTGGCGCTTGTCTTTGAAAGATGCTGCACTGTATTTGGTTGCGCCAAATACGGTGACTCTGGGCAAGCTTCTCTAAGGACTCAAAGTCGATATCAGGACTCTGAAGTGAAGCCTTCTGAGTCTTCTTGTAGTGCTCCCTTTGGCTGCCATGAGAGCACACTCCAGACTTGAGCTCTCCATAGAATATTTGCTTTGATGAGCAAGTGTCAGGCATTCTGGCTACATGATCAGCCCAGCTCAGTTGTGACTGCCTGAATATGGTGTGGATGTTTGGCATACCAAATCGGGTGAGCACCTCAGTGTCTGGTGTCTTGTCCTGCTATCTGAACTTCAGAAGCTTCTGAAGGCAGCTCCAGTGAAAGTGATTGAGCTTCTTGGCATGAGGCTGGTAAACAGTCGAAGTCTTGCATGTGTAGAGCAGATTGGGCAGGACTATCGCTCTATAGACTTTCAGTTTGGTAGGCAGACTTACTCCTCTTCACTCCCAGACTGATGTTCAAAATCTGCCGAAGGCTACGCTTGCTTTGGCCTTCTTGCGTGCATCTCATCAACAGTACAGACAGTTCAAGAGCATGTGCTGCCGAGATAAGTGAACTTATCCACAGCTGAAATGTTCTAGTCATGGACTGAAACCTTGGACTGAAGATAGGGCTTTCTTGAAGCAGGCTGGTACATTACTTCAGTTTTCTTCATGGTAATTGTAAGGCTGAGGTTGCCGCATGTATTGAAGAACAACTGCATGCTACATTGAATGTCCAACTCTGACCCAACACCTAGTACAGAGTCATTGGCAAACAGGAAATTGCAAAGTATCTCCTTAGAGACCTTGATCTTTTCCTGGAGTCGTCTCAGATTAATCAGTTTTCCAACCATGTGATATCTGATTTTGATGCCAGATCACAATATTGAAAGACATCGGTGAGCATGGTGGAGAAAAACATGCTGAAAAGGGCTGGCAATAGTATGCAGCCCTGTTAACTCGATTAGTGATTGGAAATGGGTCAGAAGACTCACCAGCATCCAGGACACATGTGAGCATGCCATCATGGAACTGTTGAACCATTGTGATGAATTTCTCAGGGCAGCCAAATTTTTCCATTACCTTCCAAAGACCCTCACAGCTGACTGTGTCAAAGGCCTTAATCAGGTCAACAAACGTGATGTAGAGTTCCATGTTTTGTTTCTGGCATTCCTCCTGGAGCTGTCTAACTGCAAACACCATGTTAGTGATTCCTTGGCCTTTTCTGAAACCATACTGACTCTGTGGCAGCAGATCCTGGTCGAAATGTTGCACTAAGTGGATCAGAAGGATTCTGGCAAAGATTTTGCCAGCAATGCAGAGGAGTGAGATTCCTCTGATTGTTGCAAGATTGGCGATTTCCTTTCTGCTTGTACTGATGAGCAATGGAGACATCGCTGTATTCTTGTAGAATGGATCCTTGTTGCTTTGTAGACTTAAAGAGTTCAATGAGCTTCTTGACCAGACATTGACCAGTCTTGTACCCCTCAGCTTGGATAGCATCAGCTTGTTGAGCTTTGCTTCCAGACAAGAGTTTGATTGCTTTTGTTGTTTCTAATAGTGTGGGAGGGCCATCGAGAGAGCAGTTGATGGGAACCTGTGGCAGCCTGTTGATTGCTGCTTCATTAATGGCTGAAGGCCGATTGAGGACTAGGTTAAAATGTTCTGCCCACCTTCCTAGAATTTGGGCTTTTTCTGTGTACACTGAGAACTGGTGATGAACCAGTAGACTGGGGCCTGTAGATGGATTTCAGAACATCATAGAATCCCTTCCAGTCTTTGTGGTCTGCATATGACTGAAGTTCGTCTACTTCTGATTCAGCCAAATGTCTTGCATTACCCTGACCTTTCATTGGACGGCTCTGCAGATATTTCAGTAGGCTTTGTGCTTGGATATTGATGACTTGACATTAAGGTAAACCTTGTAGAGGCGATGTTTCTCCTCCAGTAGTTTCTGGATTACCTCATTGTTTCTTGCTGCTTCTGTGAGGTAGAGCCAAGGGCCTCCAGAGCAGTGGCATACATTATATCCCATAGATCACCCAGGCATTCTTAATGCAATGCGTGTCAATTTTCACTGTATACAGGCGTCACTTGCGTTTCTCTTAAAGAGATTCCTTCATGATTGCCTGTTTGAGCCTTGACACATTGAGATGCTTCTGGGACCTTCATGCCTGTATTGGAGGATAGATCTTGATGTTTAGTTTTGAAATGATAAGATGGTGGTCAGTCCAGCAGTCAGCACTGCACATGGCTTACCTGCCTGTACTTCTGTCTGGTGGTGACATAGTCCATTAGATGCCAATGCATAGAATGGGGCTGCATCCACAACATTGTGTTGGGATTAGGGAGATGGAAAACTCTGTTGGTGATTAAGAGCTCATGCTCAGCACACTTCTTAAGCAAGAGGAGACCATTACTGTTACAATTGCCAACCCCGTTTTTCCCAATGATCCCTTCCTACACCTGGTGACCTGCACAAACTCTTGCATTGAAGTCATCAAGAATGATTAGCTTGTCTAACTATGGCACAGGAGCAATCAAGGAGTGGAGGTCATCATGGAATTCATCCTTGACTCCATCAGGGTTGGTTATGGTTGGGGCATACGCACTGATGCAAGTTGCTTGTCTGTTGCCATGCAGGGGGGTGAGGGATGGTTTAAATGTTATCAGACGATCATTAACATCCTTTGAAAAACAAGTCAACTTACGAGATGGTTCATGACAGCAAAACCTACACCATCTTCGCGCCGTTCTTTTTTCCACAGCCACTCAAAAGGAATGTTTGACCTGCGCCGATTTCCTTGAATGATCCTCCTTAGGTAGACAAGTCTCGCTGAGGGTGGTAGCCTGGATGTTATATCGAGTCAGCTCTCTTCCGATAAGAGCACTTCTTCTCTTGGGTTGTTGGCTGTGGAGGTTGCACATGTGCTAGTGGTGAGCAGTGTCACCTTTGCTTTCTTTTTTGAGACTGACTTGTGGCTGCTGGCAAGGGAGGTGAAGCAGACTATGTTCAGGGCACTGTTCCTAGCCCCTTTCATGTACCAGGGAGATGAGCATTATGGCCCTGAAAAGGGCTGCTCAGTCACTCGGGGTTGCCAAGTTCCACTTCTGGTTCCTTCCAGTGAAAAAGCACTCCATGGCCTGGGCCGCCTGTGTGCAGGTTCATGGCTACAGCCCCCAGTGAATCCACACGTGCTGCTACATCACTTGCCAATTGCCACATGGCTTGTGGTTGTCAGACGATAGAAAGACAATGAACATGACTTGTGTGTGAATTGGATTTTAGTGAGGGAGAGTTACGCATCGTCAGCCTTATTCTCTTCCTGACCTATTTTGGTCTGGTGGCAAGTTATTACTATGTGACAGTGGCCACACCCCAGCAAATCACTTCGACAGGTGGGCCAAACCAGGTGATGGTAGTCCTAGGGTCTCCCACAGCAGGCGACTTAAGGATTTGTCCATCCTGTCATGTGAAGCCTGATTCTGGCGAGCTGGGGTGGGTGAGTCCAATCTAAGATCCACTGGTCTTGAAGGCAGGTCAGCACCGTGTTGTGGAACGCGTAGAGCTCAGCAAGGCAGAGAAGGGTCCTAGCCACCCGCAGCACCTGGATCCATCTCGAGCCGCCTAGATTTATCTTGCCACAAGTTTGGAAAAAGAAATAAAAACAAATTTTTAATTTTGTTGGCCTAGTATGGTCATGCATTCTTAATTCCCTGTTACTTGACTCAATGTTAAGAAAACTTGAGAAATTGAATATGGAAAGATTGGCATTTGTCATTCTAGTAACCAACTGGCTGAATGGTTCCAATTTTTAGACAAAGTCCCAATCAGGCTGAACTATGTCCAGTTTTGAAACATATGCTTTTCCATGGGTGAGAGCCTGTTTAAACTGGCATGTCTGTGGAGTGAGAAACCGAGTTAATGTTTCAGATTGATAACTCTGTCAGAACTGCTCTTGCTCTCAGTTTTAAATAGGTTATTTTTCCAAATTAATCAATGAAAGACTGATGTTACTATATTTCAACGTATATGTGTTGTTTCACAAAATGCTAAATCTTACGTTGAAATCCCGAAAGGAATCTTCCCCTGATCCACCTTGTTGTATCACCCTAACCATATCTGCAGGCCAGTTGGAGTAACTGCTATAGAGAACTCATTGTCTTTGACACTGTATCATGTGGCCTGACTCTTCAAGTCTCACAATTACTGGTTGCTAAGCTCGGTACCTCTTCTTTTTCTTCTGTAAGGAAAACTGCACTTCTATTTTTTTCTTGGAGAGCAATAATGTCAGGGGTCTAGGCAAGGGAGGTGAAACAGACAATGTTCAGGGCACTGTTCCTAGCCCTGTTTTTCCAAACTTGTGGCAAGCTAAGTCCAGGCGGCTCGAGATAGATCCAGGTGCTGTGGGTGACCCATCTCTGCCTTGCTGAGTTCTACGCGTTCCACAACACGGTGCTGACCTGCCTTCAAGACCAGTGGATCTTAGATTGGACTCACCAATTTCACACACGCTCAGCTGGGCTTACTGCATGGCGAGAGAAGACCTAATCATTGACTAAGTAATATTGTAAATGAGGGAGAAGGACCCTCAGCTCTAATGCCTGCAATGCTGGGTTAACTTTGGAGTTGTAATTGCAGTCAAAATTTGATACAATTTTACTGGTAAGTGTGTGAACTCACCACCACCCCTCTCCCCAATAAAAAAACTATAGGATTTATATGAAAACATCAAGAACAATAAGCTGCAGCTTTCAGAATGCTAGCTTCAAGTGACTACTTCCCCCAGACCATGGAGCTACACTCTGCATAAGTCAGGAAAAAAGGGGAGAAAAATAAGGAGATGTAAAGAAACAATTGTAAAGTTGCCAATTAAGACAGATGACTCATTGTAAACATCTCTTTAAAATTTCAGCCCAAACACACGGGACCTAATTCCAGAGTTGTTGTAGGCGATTGAAATTCTCCCTTTAGAAAGGCTGATATCATCTAATAGAATGACTTGAAAGATAACTTTCATGGAACAAATATACAAGGAACAAAAAAGTTAAGGCAATAAAATAGCTGTACTACTCATTATCTATGACTAACATGAGACCTGAAGTTTTATGGTACAGGGCCTTTGAAATGTGTAACACTGAGGAGTATTTGCTTAACAGAATTTTTATAACTTAAAAATACACTCTTGATTCAATTTCAGATGCAATTTTATTGCAAGTATTTCCCTTATAAAAGATAGCAAGTATGTTATCAGTTGTTGACTCCAGTTATGTCATTATGACTCATTGGTACTGTTCACATCAACAGACTAGGTCCTCCCTATAGTGATTTTTTTTGGCTGGCTTGTGTGGTTGAAGCTTTGTGATATCACATAATGGAATGAAGGAAGAAAGTTAAAATCACAGCTGCAATTAGCAGCCACACCCTTTTCAGCAAAGCACAGATTTTATAGCTTTCTGTAGCTTTCAGCCAATTATTTGTCCTTTTAATTGCTGCATATATTGGCCAGAACACACAGCTTTCTTCACCTCCAACAAAATGTCCGAGACTGTCTGGAAAATGTGCCATCTCCAGAGGTGTCCATGGAAACTATCGCTTGTGTTGGGCCTTGGACCTACTGGCACCATTTGTTTACTTTGCCATTCACCAGTGAAAAGTTACACTAAAGCAAATACTTCATTAGGAGGAAGCACTTTGGGAATTACCTCAGACCAAGGGTGGGAAGTGAATCAATGTCTTTAGAGTCACGGATGACAAAAAGGCACTTATTTTTGGACCATATTGAAAATCAGACCTTGTCTAGACTAGATCAGATCAGTCTTTTATATTGAGGCTGTTTGTGTTTGTATTACAGTGAATGGCTTTCACTCATCAGGGAGCCTGTCACATCATTCGGAGACCTCACACATGGCCTTGAGAAAGACCAGCAGTGATCCACAGGTATGTTCTTCACCCTTCAGTACAGCTTTGGCACACAAGTATCATAGTATTGTAGTGCGGGATTCCCAGACCTGGGCTAGAAATTAACCCTTAACACACATGTATCCAATCAGCAATCAGCCATTTCTAGGCATCGAACACCGTGGCAATTTTGTCTCCAAAACCCAGGCAACTTATTTACAGACTTATGCTTATATGTTCTACTCATTACTTTGCTCTGTTCAATTTTGGATGTCTAGAAATTCAATTTTTATTTTGTTTAGTTGGTGGTTAGGTCCTAAATCAGAAGGGCAGGTATTATTATAGTACCTGCTTGATTGAGATTTGTGCAAATCAGTGAGAATATTGATTCTAAGCGTCCTGTGAAACTCCTCGGTACATATTTTATGTAGTCCATTGCCTTAGAAATAGTTTTGCTTAAAATAAGTGTGCTGGATGCATGGAATTGCTCACTTTTGATATTGCATTACACAAATGAAAAACTAGAGTATGATTTGGCTCTTCTTCCTATGTACATAGAAATTGTTACATTGACATATGGGCAGTGGAGTTGGCAACCATCCTGTGCTGTAATTTTTATAATTCTCTCCTTTATTGAGACCAAGCCCATGGAATGGTTTGGAAATGTTGGAGCTGAGCCGACTTTAGGACAAGTGCTGCAAACATCGAGTTTGTGTGCTCTGTGTGTGTGATCTATGTTTGGTTCAGGTCAATCTATGCTGGATAATTTTCAATGTGTGCCATCCAATTACATGATGGCTCTGAATGATGTTCCCATTTGAGAGTTGTCACCTCCTTGAAGAACTCAAGTCCAAACGAGAGTCCCAAGAAAACCAGGGGAGAGTTTGTTAAAAGTGATATTGTCTGCGGAGTCTGCACACAGCTTGTGCAGTGCAGAGTGACTCTGGCTATAGCTAGAGGATGACTATCAGTGGATTATTGGATTACAATTAGTTACAGATAGGATATCAAGGCAATTCACCTATTACTGCTGGAGCAGAACCTGACTGTTATTGGTAATTACTGTTATTGGTCCAATTCCAATGAGTTATTAGTGGAAGCCGTTTCTCCATTTCTCCTATCCCTGCTTTCTTCCATGCGATCCTTTGCCTGCTTTTAGTTTCCCTTCTTCTCCAGCCTAGTTTCCCTCCTTTGTCAGTTCTTGCACACCAGTTACTGGCATGAAATCACACTGCAAGATAAGATAATCAAGATGATCTCACCTTTCATGAGATATATGCAATACCATTCTCAGGTGTCATGTGGTCAGATATCATGTGATCAAACTTCCAGTAATACCTCTGGCCAGACTTGGTAACCACGATATGGAGGGAAGTTGTCTCCAAGGGTTTCCGAGGTGACCATGGAAACCATGGCTTGGATTTTTTGGTGTGCTGAGCCGCCTCCCAAGCAACGACGGGATGAGGTCCTTAAGCAACCATTAATTGGCCACTTAAAGACCTCAGTTGAACCACGAGTAGGCTGGGCCTCCCAATGGATCCCCTGTAAAATTGCAGTGGGGTCAGGGATTGGCGGGTAGGCACAGTGCCCCCTCCTGCTACCCTGCCCTGCAGGGGTCTGGGGGAGAAGGTGGAGTGTAAAGTCCAGCCCCATGTTCTCTCATGGATCTTGGGCCTTCTAGAAAGGATGGTGTCATTTAGCTCTTAGACTTTCGTGCCACCAATGTTGGACTGTAATTGGTACCAGCACCATTACGATAATGTGTAACTAGCAACAGCATATTGTGCAATTTATCTATGGCTATGGAAGTGTACAATTATTGTACTAAAACTTATTACTATGCAAATTATGTGAAGGCTGCATTCAGACCAGCATCCTCAACCTGTATTTCAATAGACCTTGGGCCTCCAGAAGATAAGCATTGGGACTGCACAACAAGAAGAGTGAGCTTGTGTGCTCTTCCAATGCCTCAATAGGAACTTAAAACCGACATTGGGCCTGCAACAAAACAGCAGCTTTTGTCATGTAGTTTTTTACTCAAGGCAGGCACTTAAGAAACAGAATAATGATTCACTTTTGCCCATTCATGTGCTAATCTGTTAAATGGGCCCATTGAGAGGAATGCTTATCTCCTTATTTACAAACTGCCCGAGTTGAGCCAATGAATTTATTTTTTAAAGGAACATCAGCCCAAATTTAAGACAAGGGGAGAGACCAGGATGAGGTGGTTATAATGTCCCAAGTGTGGCAACTTTGGGACCACGAATGTGTCAGATTTTGGATTTTCCCGTAATTTGGATATCCAACCTGTACACTATCTGAAACTAATAAAGACCCTGTAATACACTTCATAAAGGGAAGGGAAAACCTGTTTCATTGTTTAAAATACAAAAATAAATACATTTTCATCCTCCTCCCCTCCCCACCTCCTCCTCTTTTGTTCAAGAGGCGGTGAACTATGCTGGGTATAATTCCAACAGCATTGACAGAGAGTAACTTCCTCCATTTAGGTAGCACAGAGCCCAAACTTGCCCTAACCTAATGTCTGGGTATCTTCATTTCCTAAGGGATATCACTTGATAGCTGATATCTGTCATGGGGAGGCGATGGTGTAGTGGTATTGTCACTGGACTGGGAATCCAAAGACCCAGGGGTAATGCCCTGGGGACCAATAAAAATCTGGAATTAAAAGTCTAATGATGACCATGAAACCATTGTCGATAGTCATATAAACCCATCTGGTTCACTAATTGGTGAATTTCCTTCCATTAGGGAAGGAAATCAGCTGTCTTTACCTGGTCTGGTCTACGTGTGACTTCAGACCCACAGCAATGTGGTTGACTCTTAAATACCCTCTGAACAAGATCAATTAGGGATGGGCAATAAATGCTGGCCAAGCCAGTGATGCCTACATCCCATGGACGAATAATAAAAATAATTATATATAAAATAAAAGACTTCAGCTTCTCCAAATCATTTGAATGGCTTTCTCCTTGCTGCATCATTCGGCCCATTGTGCCTGTTCCACCTCATTGAAAAAGGTATTTAATTAATCCCACTCCCTGCTCCTGCAACCCCTTCTCCCCTTTTAGTATTATTTCATTCCCTTTTGAAGGTAACCACTAAATCTGCTCCAACATCCTTCAGGCAACGCCTTTCTGAATTATGACTCACTGCATATTTTTAAAAAATCTGCTCATTTCCCCTCTGGCTCTTGAGGTACTTATCTTAAATCAGTGTCCTCTAGCTACTGATCCTCCTGCCAGTGGAACAGCTTCACCCTATTCACCCTACTAATACTTTCATACAGTCATTTGGTAGCACATGAATATTGCTGAAAAGAGAGCTTTTTACCTTTAACTCATCAGGACAAACACAAGAATACCAAATTTCAAATGATCATAACAGTTTATACTACTGCTGATTGGTTGGCAAGTTGACTCTGGCTGAGGTATGGGCATAGAGAGAGCAATGGGTAATTATAGGCTCCTTGAGCTCCTGGGCAATGCAAATAGGGCAGGGGCTTGAACATATTACTTTTGTTTGCAGAGAACGGGCCCCTGAGTATGAACGTACATTACTTCCAACAAGCGTAAATGAACCATATTATGAGCTCCACTGGTTATCTTAAATTAGTTGTTGGTGTAGCTATTAGCACACACAGGTTTGTTCAGCAAATGCTGTCCAATACGGAATCACATCTAACAGTGGATGTAGAATTGACATACATTCATACACAGGGACCCGTTCACTGCAAACAAAACAAATATGTTCCAGCTTTATGCCTTTCTTGAATTACCTGGGAACTTGGAGATCGTATAGCTTCTGTTATAGATCCTATTGCTTTCTCCAGGGCAATGCCTTGGCCAATCAGATTCGACTTGTCAACCAATCCGCATCCTTTCTTCCTGTAGTGTAAATTGTTGTGGTCGTTTGAAATTTGGCATTCTTGCATTTGTCCTGATGAGTGCAAGGTGAAAAGCTTTGGCACCATGACTCTCTTTTCAGCAATAAAACCCTCATTATTTACTACATTTCTGAGGCATTATAATTTATTATAGTTACTGATGGTGAGGACAGAACTTGCCGGGGCTCATTGGGTATGTAGACTGCCTGGTGTAATACTAAGTTATATTAAACCGAAAGCCCCTTGGTTCCTGGTCAGTGCTCCAGAAATTGATGTAAGGAAGAGTGATGCTGTGATATGGCAGTGGGCCTTTATCGACTGGGAAGGGCTGGGAATCAAAAGTGTCCAGGCGTGGGAACTCTGTCTAGCTGATGCTGTGTTTGTGTGTGTCTGTGTGTCTGTGTGTGTGTCTGTGTGTGGCGTCGCATCTCATCTGAAAGAACTCACCTTTGGCATAACTGGTGCCCAATGTAAAAAGGCCACTTTCAGTGGAAGGAGAAAATGGCAGGGGCTGACCAATGTGATCCAAGGGACATCATCTGTTATCTTTGAGGGTTGAAAAAATAAAAGGAAGATAACCTGCGGAGCTGGGAACACTGGTGCTGAATCTGCATTGATTTGTGAGAGACCTAAATCAGGTATACTTGTGTCTGCCCAGGATCCATTCTCCGAACTCGGCTCAAACGGAGTCAGCAAGTTGTCAAGTTATTGGAGTGTTACTAGCTTGGCAGATCCACTAATTGATTTGAGTGGGTAATATACTTAGCGGGGGCTGATCAGTATATTTCATTAACATTGGTTGTGATGACGGGGTGGGGAGCACTGCATATAACTGTATGTAACAAAGCTTTAATGTTCTGAACAAGTGTGGATTTGGCAGTGAAGGAGTTAAAGAGAAGAAGCAAGCATTGTTGAAGGGTGCCCACATGGGGGAGGTGGGGGGAAGGTTGGAAGTTCCTGTGTATCGAGTCCCTAGATGATTTCCCACTTCCCACAGGCATTCATGCACTGATTCACTCGCCTTTGCTATGGCCGCCTCAGGCGGTCACTGAGAGCTCCGGACGCTCTTATTTGTCTCACCAACCAGATCCGACGAGTTTGAGTCACAAGTCACCAGCCTGGAGGGCGAGCGAGTTGGGAGAAACTGGGTCAGAACTGGCTTCGAGTGAGCTGAAGTGATAAAGAGTTCAGGCCGGACTTTTTTGTTTTCCCTGCCTTGGACAGGATGACTACTGACACTTCAATCTCTTTCCCTCAGAGTCCCGGAGTAGGGTCGCCCACCCGAAGACAGAGTAAAGAGAGCACCATTACGGTGAGTACACTGCTTTGAGGACACTACGGGGAAAAAGCCCGCCCAAAAAAAATCAACAGCAAGGCTTGTTATTAAAATAATTTCAGCAGTTTGTTGTTGCTATGGTGACAGAGCTGAATAGAGTGGGACGAGCGGAAGCTCAGAATTATTTACAAGCGCCGAGAGGAATCTGTTCCATTTCCAGATCTTTTAAGAGACAAATATTTTATTTCAGAACTCATTTTTCTTCAATCTCTGAATAACCTAATAATTATGATGATGTATTGTACACTGGAGCCATAAGAAATATGTGCATCTAGAGAGAGAGAGTGAGAGAGAGTTGATTCAGTGTTACACAGTCTGTGAACTGTGGGACACGAAAACCTGCAGCTAGCAGCTGTGCTCCATTCTATTTGTAGTGCATTAACCATATGTTTTCCAAGTTGTCTTGCAGTTTTCGGTCCTGTAAGTTTTGTGCCAGTGTTTGCTCCCGTAAAGGTACAGTTTGTCCCTGTTGTAGAGACTTAAGTGGATCAGTGCAAAATCGTGCTTTACCCCCAGTTGGCCACGTGATCTAGGAATTCTACAATCCACACTTCAGTTGAGTGAAACTCCATATCAGGAACCAACCATCTCCTGCAAAATCTCTTTAAGTAGGGGATTTTGAGGTGCTGTGCACTGGCGCTGTCTTGCTTGTTCAATCAAATCACAAAGTGATTTTCCACCTTTTTCTAGGCACCTGCATGAATAGGGAAAGCTCCCCAGTCCCATGGCTATATTAGGCTCCCAATTTTCCATTTTAAACACTGGTGCAGCCAGAAAACAAAAAAAAAAGACTTGCATTTATACTTCACAAGCTCAAGACGTCCCAAAGGGTGTTACTGCCAATGATGTAAGTTTTTTTTGCAGTCCCAGTCACTGTAGGAATGTAGGAAATGCAACAGACAACTTGTGCACAGCAAGCTCCCAGAATCAGCCATGGGATGATGACCAGATAATCTGTTGTCGCAACACTGGTCACAGGAGAGAAACTGCAAAATAGTGTCATTGGATCTTCTACATCCGCCCAAGAGTGTAGACCGGGCATCAGATTAACATCTTCCCTGAAAATCGGCACCTCCAACAGTGCAGCACTCTCTCAGTACTGTGCTGGAGTGTCAACCTCAATTTTGTGCAAAGGGAAAACACTAGCACTGCACTGTGCTACATGACAAGGATGGCTATCATTTTGTCTTTATCAGCTGCGTAGCTATGTACCATGAAGCCTTA
Organism: Carcharodon carcharias; assembly: GCF_017639515.1. NCBI lineage: Eukaryota > Metazoa > Chordata > Chondrichthyes > Lamniformes > Lamnidae > Carcharodon > Carcharodon carcharias. The sequence continues at coordinate 14,517,547 of NC_054488.1, forward strand.
GAGACCATGCGATGGTGTTTGAACTTGTGGTCCTGTTATGTTGCATATATTTCAAGTTGGTGATGCTTGGTGTTACAGTTGGAATTTATCCACCACTGAGTCAACAGCACTAAGAACAGCCCTTTCCTCTCTGCTCCACCCGGGAAGATAGTGAAGCGCATCAAGAAGGTGGGGATTGTGGGGAAATATGGAACCCATTATGGAGCCTCACTCTGTAAGATGGTGAGAAAGATTGAGATCAGCCAACACACCAAATACACCTGCTGCTTTTGTGGGAAAACAAAGATGAAGCGGAGGGCAGTCGGTATCTGGCATTGTGGATCTTGCACGAAAACAGTGGCTGGAGGAGCTTGGGCCGAAAACAACACCACCATCGTTACAGTAAAGTCTGCAATTCACCGTCTGTGGGAGCTGAAGGATCAATAAGCACTGGCTGTGGAGTCTGACCTCTTCCGGAGGTTTATGTGTCCTCAGACTTCTTAGTAAAATGTTAAATGAATAGAAAAGAACAGCCCTTTCCAAATCCCCCCATCATTCAAATAGGGTCAGCAATAAATATGAGTGCAATGGGTATTTGATTATGTCCCTCTGCTATATTGAATTCCACAAATGCTCCTGACACACAGTTAATTGAAAGATGCCTTCAAGATCAAAAATAAGGACAAAATAAGTTCGTCTCTTTCCAAATGAGAAGATAAATGCCATGTACCATTAGAGCAGAGTTTCAGTATAAAGCTCTGCTCTACATAGCTCTGCTAACTAGGTGAGAACCTGTTTGCACTGTTCCAATTACCAATCTAATTGATTTCCACAGAACCTTCCTATCAGTTGCATGTTACCTATATAAGTGTCTTCAGTAAATGTACAAAGGTTACATGGTATTGATTCCTACTTAACAGCGCAAATTGTACATTAAAGGATATTCTTGTGAGTTAATTCCCTCATCAGTCCTTGGACAGCAAATCTTAGGGAGTGTGCACCAAAATTCCTATTGTGTTCTTGGCAGATGAGGTTCTGTGCTAAGAGCATGAACTTGTAGCATTAACTTTTGAATTCTCATAGTAATATGATTCCCACATATTGCTTAGCAAAAATTATATCTTGCAGTTCCCCGATAGTTCAGCTGTTTAAGGTATCAAGCAGTTGTTTCAAGTGGTGCAGGTTCCTCTTGCCAATTTTCATGCTTCCGCTCATTTTATCCTGGTTCATGCTGCACCCGAGGGATTTGAGCATATAATCTAGGCTGACACTTCAGGGCAGTACCGAAAGAGTGCTGCACAGTTTGAGATGATGGGGTGAATTTTTTGCTTTGGGTTGGGAAATAGGAACTGGAACTATACCTGGGTACTGACAGGCCCAGCTGCAGGAAGCAGTGACTCTTTGGGAGTTTGACTGTGATGTTGCTTAATTGGCATGGATGTAGGTCCCCTGTCCAATTCAGGGCATCAGCATACTGGGTGTTTAGTTTTCTTGTTTGCTTCAAAGGAGTCAGCAATGACCTGGAGCTCAGTTTCTGAGTGTGCGCACACACAAGCATCATCTGCATACTGAAGCTCAATGACTGAAGTGGGAGCTTAGTTTTGGATTGAAGGTAGTGTAGGTTGAACAGTTTTCAGTCTTTTCTGTAGGTTATCACCATATCTGTGGATAATTTGCTGGAGGTGAGGCGCTGTTTTTCTGTGAGGAAAATAGAGAAGAGGGTTGATGCCTTGTTTGACCCCAGCCTTCACCGAAATAGGGTCTGTGATTGTTCCATTGGTGAGGCCCATGACTTGGATCTCAAAACCGAGATTAAGGCAGCAGTGATCCATGTGCTTCTATGTGCTTCAGAATCTTGGGCATCCTACAGCACTCTCAAAGCACTGGGCAAGGATCACCAGCAGTGCATTCACAAGATCCTCCAAATCCAATGGCAAGAAAGGTGCTCTAACAACAGCATTCTCTCCCAAGCCAATGTGCCCAGCATTGAGGCATTAATCACTCCACTGGCCAGGATGTGATGTTCGTATGCCTGACACCAGACTCCCGGAGCAATCGTTCTACTCACATCTTGGCCGTGGCAAGAGGCTCCCAGTCGGACTTTAGAGGTGTCTTCAAAGAACCCGGAAGAGATCAAACATCCCAACTGACTCACAGGAGTCAGGGGGTCACTGGCCGGCGATCAACCAAAATGGAGAAAATTCAGGAAGGCACCAGCCCCATGGAGAGACTTCATCAGAAGCATGCAGAGGCAAAACCAAGGTATCAGAGAGAGCACACAAATTTCCAAACTTCCCATCTACCCAACCCTTCATGCATCATCTGTACGGCATGTGGCAAAGCCTGCAGGTCACGCATTGGACTTATCACCATCTCTGAACCCATCGAACCAGAGTGGAGATGAGTCACCCTCGATCCCGAGGGACTGGCTGAGAAGGGGAAGGGTGGCAAGTGGGCTTTCGAAACTGGACGGCTGATCAAATGCCTTCTTGCTGCAAAGAAGCAGCTGGTTGTAATGAATGGTATGTCATTCAGAGGGCACTTCAATATGAAGGTGCCCATTGAGCAACTCTTTCAAAAATGCAAGTAAAAGATAGAAAATGTAGCAGGCCACCACTGTGGGGAGGGGAGGGTGGGATATGAGGGAGGTTAGTGGGAGGAGTGGGGAGCAGGATGATCAACCCTTTACAGGACCTGAGTCCACTGTCCTGTTTTCCCCCCTCCCACCAGCAACCCTCTCTCCTGCTCTCTTAGCTCTGTCAGCACTGCTTGTACTGACCCCCCATGGCAGGCTGTCCCATAGATTCCTCCATGAGAGTTGGTCACTCCGGTGGGGAAGAGGGAGGGAATCCCTCTATAAGGTGATCTTTGGCTACACCTGCACCTAGGCAGGCTGATGGGGCCTGTAGGCCTGCCTGAAGCACCGGCCCACACCCTGCGCACCCCCTCTCCCACCCTCACGCCCATCCTCCCCAGCTTGCCGCTGAGTGCCTGCCTCCTGTTGTGAAATTGGAGGCCCACTGGAAAAACCGGTGCGGGCAATGCCAGGAAACTGGAATGGCAGCCAGGTGCTGATGTGTTGTGGCTCTGTCCACAGGGCCTGAAATTCTTGCCTCATATCTTTCGAAAGGGATGTTAAACTGAAATCTTGTCTGCCCCTTTTGGTGGATTTAAAAGATCAGTGGCACTGTTCAAAGAGGAGCAGTGACATGTGCCCAGTGCTTTGGCCAACATTTACCCCTCGACCAACTCTCTAAACAGGAGCACAAAAATAAAATATCACAGACGCATGATCTGAAATAAAAATCAAAAATGCTGGAAATGTTCAGCAGGTCAGGCAGCATCTATGGAGGGAGAAAAACAGTGCTAATGTTCCTGAGAAAAGGTCATCAACTTGAAACTTTAGCTTTCTTTCTCTCTCCTTGGTTGCTGCCTGACCTGCTGAATATTTCCAGCAAAACAGAAGAACTGGTCATTGATCATATTGATGATTTTGGGATCTTGCTGTGTGCAAACTGGTTGCCATGTGCTCCACATTACAACAGTGACTGCATTTCAAAAGCAATTCATTGTTTCTAAATTGCTTTGGAACATTTTGAGATTGCCAAAGGTGCTATAATGAAAGTTTTATTTTGCAGAGGTGTTTATTGCTTATTGGGGTATATGGGTGACACGTTCTATGCACTTGGTCATCAAGCACTTTCCAATACCTTGCCTGTGAGGAACAGACTGCATGTGTGAACCTCATTGAGTGTTAACATGATTTTTGACTCTGAAAAGCATTTTAGCTCAGTCCAGATCTTGTTTTCACCCAGGTTAGCCACATGTGTGCACTTGGTAGCAGAAGTAATTGCATTCAGGACAGGCACTCTGCCAATCTTGCTTTACTCTCCCCAGCTCAGTGGTACTGAAGGTAATTATACTGTCACTCTTGCTTTTGAGGCTTAAATCAGCTAACTGTACAGAGCTAATGGAACTGCATTGCTCAGTTGTTCACTGGTGTAACCAGCTTCAGGAGCTAAAAGATGGGAGCCTTTTTTTAAAATAAAAAAAAACTTAGTCCTTGTAATCTACACCCTCGCAGTTCTGTGGGAAGAATTCATTCATGTGAGCCTAATGGTCAGACTCTAATGGTTACTTGCGGTTTGGTTGGGGGAGGGCGGAATATGTGACAATCCACAACTTTTGGCCGTGCTGAGCATCTTTGTGTTCAGTGTCCATCCGGTTTGGCAATGAAAAAAGATGCCTTCTATGTTTTCCAGCCCAATGTTGTGGGCATGTATCTGGCACTGAGCCTTTTGCTTCATAAAAACTCTGAAAGAACCCAAACATTCATCCCAAATAACAGTTATATTGTAATTACAGAACAGTCAATTTTACCACAATGCACGATGAATAATAGATGGCTGGCAGTAAGTTAAAAGGCAGTCATTCAATCATACAGTTCTATTGATGCCATAAACCTCAGGAACAGAGTTTGAATAGACCTTTGTGATTGAATTGCTGTTTCTATCTCTTGTTTTTTGCAAAAAGGTAACACACTTTGGTGTTATTTATCAATAATTTACATCACATGTACTTAACAGTTTGGCCTCCATAATTGACGTAGACACCATTGTTTGTTTGTAGCAGTTTATCCAAATTGTAACCTTTGGAAAATGAACTATTTGGCATAGGTGAAGCTGTCTTACATTCATTCCAGTTTTTACTATGTATGCTTGGCAAAAAAAAAAATAGCTGCTGTACAACACACACAGGGGCCAATAACTTTCTTTACTCTCTTCTAGAATACTTGCAGTTTTTTGTACTTCACATGCTTGTTACCTACAGACCAATACAGTAGTGCTAATGGAATACATGAGATCAGTGGTGTGAGCCTAATGGATAAGAAAAATAGACATGGTCAAATTATATCTTACTAATGAGTTTTATGCCTGTATGAATTCACTAAGTGTTCTCCTGGCTTTCTAAGCATGTAGCGTAATTGGCACTTGATCAGATTGTGCATTCATCAAGTATTCACTTCCGCACCAACTAAAGTATCATAAATGAAACTCATTGTAAACATTCAAAAATTCAAACTGCATCTGAAGTCCTACCTGGAACTGTAGCCTGGAGCTCAACTTATGAGCAGGTCCAGGTAGATATTTTATGCATAGAGAAATGTATTAGATATCCCAGAAGTCCAGTTTCCAAATTTTTGAGTCGTGGAGCAACACCAAGGAAGATTAACTTATTAAAAGCATGCATGACACAGAGATGAGGAGCATTGTCTCACCTGAGGAGGAGCATTTTCTCACCTTCTTATGTTGTTGCTATCATCGTAGTCATCATCAATCCTTAACCAGTTTTATTCTAAGACTTGCTGCCTTTAAGGCCTCATGTAAGTCTGGGACTGCAGCTCTTTCTTTCCTACAGTTTGTATTTTCAGTTGTTGTCTATCTGCTACTCGTCTGATGGAGCAAGTGATGGATTGACTTGTCTTGTCCACAAATTATGATGCCTTTTCTGTGCATACTCATTGCATATATAAATAGTCTTTATGTTGTGACTTGTTGGATATGCCCAAAGTATCATATCATTCTGGACTCAGTTTTGTAAACCAGAGTTTGTTCTTCATTAATTTGACCTCATATTGTCATTGTTCCAATTATCAAAAATCCAATAACTTTCAGAAGCTGAATTCAAAATTGAGCAATTTTTGTTTCCCTTTTGCTTGAAATGATCAGGACTAGGGCTTAGGACTAGGGCTCATTGCTGCAAATACCAGCTAATTTGATGGGGTATTGATCAAATTTGACTCCAATTTCACGATTGTTGCTTTTAATTTCCAAATGCTGCTGAGGCTTCTCAGTCTGATGCAAATTAAACTCTGCACTTGATACCTTTTGAGCACTGACTTGGGATGAAAGATAAGACTCACATCACTAACTCAAATTCCTCAATAACAAGGGCTGCCTATGCGCTTTTGTATGTAAGGCATAGAGATGAGGAGCAACAGGCCTCTTGAGGTGCATGGGAGATGCAGGTGGAACTAGAGTTAAAATTGTCCCATGGATGAAATACAATTTCACTGGCATAAGTTTCAGTGTTAAATAGCTTGAAGACTCATATCTGAACTCTGGTGTGTTAACTGTTGAACAAGCTGACAAACGTATTCAATTTGTAACATACACAACTGTCATTGTTTTGCCTTATCGTTTGAGCGTGTGCTACCCAAGTTCATGCTAAGTTTTTAGATGCATTCAAAGTGATAGGGATAGTGGTATGTTCTCCTGCAGCCCCAGGAGATCAAAGTATAATTGATGTTAGCTGAGAGAAACAAGTTCTGCTGAATTTGTATTTCATCCATGGGACAATTTTAACTCTAGTTCCACCTGCATCTCCCATGCACCTCAAAAGGCCTGTTGCTTCTCATCTCTATGCCTTACATACAAAAGCGCATAGGCAGTCCTTGTTAACAGGTTAGTGAGGAATTTGAGTTTGATCATCTGCTCAACCAATATCCACACCTATTATTGAGGCTACACCCTTAACTACTGTTCAGCTGTGATCACCTAACTCAGCAGAATGGTGAACGTTTGAACAATAGCAAATCAGTCATTCATTCAAGCTGTTTTGCCATTCAGTTTGATTGTGGCTGATCAGCCTTTTACCTCCATATACCTGCCTTTGGTCCATATCCCTTCATGCATTTACCTGTTGCTCTATTGATCTTAGTCTTGAAAATTTCAATTGACCCAGCATTCGCAGCCTTTCGGAGGATCAAGTTCCAGATTTCAACAGCCCTTTGTGTGAAGATGTGCTTTCTGATTTCACTCTGAATGACTTGACTCTGATTTTAAGATTACAGCCGCTTGTTTGAGGCCCAACCACAGAAGAATACATTTCTCTGTATCTAATTTACCACTTTTTTTTTATCAATCTATCTTGATCAGATCGTACCTCAAACATTTAAATGCAAGGGAAGAATACAAGCCGAGTTTATGCAACCTGTCCTTATTATTTAAGCCTTTAAATCATCTGTGCTGTACCTCTTTGAAGGCCAATATATCATTCCTATGATTTGGTGCCCAAAATTGAACACAGCATTCCAGCTGAGGTTTGACCAAGACTGTGTACAATTGACACATTACACTTTTTCAGTTCTCTTACGATGTAGGCCAACATGCTATTTAACCTTCTGATTTACTTTTTGTACCTGTGCTCTAGCTTTTAGTGATATGTCCACCTGGGCACCTAAATCCCTATGCTCCTTCACATCTTCTAATCTCTGACCATTAAGAAAATGGTGCTAATAAATCCATAAGGAAATTCAGGAAGCTCCCTTACCCAGAGAGTGGCTAGTACTTGGAACTCAGTACCACAAGGAGTAGCTGAGGCAATTAGCATAGGTGCAGCAACAACTTATATTTATATAGCTGCTTTGATGTAATTAAATGTCTGAAGGTGCTTCACAAGAGCATTATAAAACAAAGTACGACACCAAACCATATAAGGAGGTATAGGGTCAGAAGGCCAAAAACAGGTCAAAGAGGTAGGCTTTAAGATTTGTGTTTAAGCAGGCAAGTGTGTGCAAGATCAGCCAAGAATTGGAACTGTCTAGGGGTAACAAAAGCATGGATGAGTGTTTCAGCAGCCAATAAGCTAAGATGGGGGTGAGTGATGTTATGGAGGTGGAGTAGGCAGTCCTGGAGATGGCATAAACATGAGGTTGGAAGCTTGCCTTAGGATCAAGTGTGACACCAAGGTTACAAACACACTGGCTTCTTATCACTGCTGTCAGGGAGAGGGATGGAGGCGATAGTTAGAGAAGGGAGTTTGGGGCGGATACCAAAATCAATGGCTTCTGTCTTCCCAATATTTAATTGGTGGAAATTTCTGCTGTTTCGATACTGGATTTTGGATAAACAGGCTGATAATTTAGCAACAGTGGAGGAGTTCACAGAATCTCAGAATTTTAATGGCATAGAAGGAGGCCATTTGGCCCATCGTGTCTGCATTATGACCTAGTGCCATTGCCCTGCCTTTTCCCCATACCCCTGCACATTATTTCTATTCAAATAATATTCTAATGCCCTCTTGAGAGAAGTGACGGTGAGGTAGAGCTCGGTGCCCTCGGTGTGCGTTTGAAAACTTAAGGCTGTACTTTCGGATGAAGCCAAGGGACAGAATGTAGCTGAGAAATAACGAGGTCGGGGGGGTTGGTGGGGAGTGGTCAAGGAGTAACCTTTGGGTGGTCACTAGAGATAACAGTGCAGGAGCAGAAAGAGAAGTGATGCACTGGCTATGATTAGTTAGATGAGGATAGAATCAGGTGAGAGCAGTCACTCTCAACTAGACAACAGTGGAGTGGTGTTGGAGGAGGATTTTGTGGTCAATTGTGTCAAAGGCCTCAGACAGGTTGAGAAGGATGAGGTGAGAAAGTTTACAAAAGCAAAACATTGCAGATGCTGGTAATCTGAGATAAAAACAGAAAATGCTGGAAATGCCCAACAAGTCTGGCAGCATCTGTAGAGAGAGACTCAGAGTTAAAGATGCATCCGATACTGACTGATTTAATCTGCCCACTTACCATTTTACGCTGGAGCCTTTGCACGTTCTAATGCCAGCTACAGCAGGGATGCAGGGATGAACAGAGTCAGGAGGCAAATTGTCTAGCATAATTCCAGCACAGCAATGCCCCCTTTTTCCAGCATGAACTGAAGACACGCCCCTTAAGCCCACTTTCAGCTCACTGACTTGCACTGTTTTCAAATGGACCTGTCAACCTCAAACTGCACAACCTCACCGCACTTGGTACTGCTAACACCCCTCCCTCCAGATAGTGTGGAGGATGTGCTTTAGGACATTGACGACAGCATGGAAGAGATCCTGCAAACAATTCCTTCACCAATGACATGGTGGTCGCAGCATTGTCTAGTCGCATTTCCCCAGGAATGTTTGGCACTTTACAGGTAATGTGGCGGCTTTTAAATCCCATCTTGGATATGAAATCACCTTCGGTTTTTCGAACCCTGATCCCAAATCCCACAACGTTTGCTCGGGTAATGAACAAGCCATGAATAATTACTTAGTGTAATTTCTCGCTAACCTTTTTCTGGACTGTGATGTGGTTCTGGGTGTAACACCTTGTTTCGATAAGACCTTATCCAACTTTCCTCTAAATGAGGACAGCTTGTCCATGTGATCACTCCAGTCAAGTCAAACTGGGGACCAGTGTTGCTTCAAGCTACTTGGTTTTAAATTTCCTTCTCTACGTGCCTGAATATTATCAATAATGTTCACCCCCACCTCCCCCAACCCCACAAAAATGCTCAATACCCGCACTCCCCAACAATGCAAACTCTTCCAACTTCGGCCGATTAAGAGCCAGGGATTCCAGAAGGTGAGCCGGGAGAGGGGATGCGGGAGGGAGCGAGCACTGTCTAGCAGGGGTGAGGGGTAAGCACCGTCTGGCAGGGAGTTGAACATTACTGTGGGGGGGAGGGGGGATTAACATTTTCAGGTGGAGTGGCTGGTGGGAAAACATTGGCGGGAATGGGGCATGAATATTGCCATAGGTGCTTTGACACTCCAGCTGATTTACTTAGACACATGGGTTTTATACGTCCTATGAAAATCTCTAAGTAAATCTGTGGGGGGATAAAAAACAGGGTAAGAATCGCGCAAGCAGTCCAAGTCTCCATGGTTCTGGCTATCTGATTGCACTGCCACTGAAGTCATAGAATGATCTGGGCAGGGTAAAACTGGCAATCGGAGGTTTAAACTTCCCACATAAGTACAGGGCTTGCGCATATGTCAGGACTTCCTCAGCCTCCTGAGGTGTAATGTAAAGTTGAGTCGGAAGCCTCTCCCCGAATCGGAAGATTTGGCCAACGTTTCAGGTTGGGGACCCTCCTTCAGAACTGAAGGAAGATAGAAATAATAGAAATAGATAGGAAAGGTTTTCCTTTGTCACAGAAACGAAGGATGTCTTTTGTCACTTTGATAAGAGCTTGCTCGGTACTGTGGAAGAGTCAAAAAGCTGATTGGAGTATTCAGACATGGACTTCCAGGCAAGGTGGCAACCGACTTGGGAGGTGGAACACGTTCAAGGACCTTGGAGAGGAAAGGGAGGTTGGAGATGGCACAGTAATTTGCAAGGTGGGGTCAAGAGTTTTTTGATTAGGGTAATGAACAGTAGATTTAAAGGAGAGAGGGGCAACAATCTGAAGAGAGAGAAACTGTTTAAAATATTGTCTAACAATGGGGGCCGGGAGGGTCAACTTGGGTGATCAGTTTAGTGGGAATAGGATCGAGGGAACAGGGCATGAGGGGGAAAGGACTAGAAGGTGGTGTTGATGGAGTTTGAGAAAGAAGGGTGTGAGGAGGCTTGTGTGGAGCACAAACACTGGCATTACCTGCTGCCTGTCTCTTTGTGATAAACGCAATGGAATACTAAGTAGCATTTGAATTTAAATGGATCAGTACCACACTAGGCAGTGCAGTTATTAACTAAAGCACCAAGGGTGCAGTCAGTGCCGAGTTCTCGGTACTTCAACATTGTATGAAATAATCAGAAGAGTGTTAAAGCACTCGTAAATCATTAGAGGAAAGCTCGAGCAGCCTATCAACATCCTGTGAACATTGAGATGTGTCACTGCTTGGTAATTCATTTCTCCCTGTGTTATTCTGTGTATCGGAGGAAAATTAATTTCTCACTGCTATAATGAAAAGTGACATTCAGTGGAGGGAGGCAGTTTGAAGGAAACTCTTTCTCAAATGGAGGGACCAGTTCCTATGGTTAGATGAATTATTTGACAACCGTGACGTGGATTTTTTATTTCGAAAAATACCCTGTTTCCTCACATTGAGGCTCCACAGGCAGGTGAAGTGTGGCCACTGACTGACCTCAGGAATACTGGACTCTTCTGCCAACTCCCATGTGCACACGCATGTGCGCAATTTTTTATTAAAATAAAATATTGCACACAATGAACCTAGTGTCTTCAGGTTAACTAACCTTGGGGAGCTTATACACTCGCAGCTTATAATGAACCTTGAAGGTACCAATCACAATGCAGAATATTGTGGATGCTGGAAATCTAAAATCAAAACAGAAAATGCTGGAAATACGTAGCAGATCTGGTAGCATCTGCAGAGAGAGAAACAGAGTTAACGTTTCAGGCCCTAAACATGGATACTCAGTTCCTGTTCTCCGGCCGAATGCAGCCAGGTCCTCCTGCTCCCCCACTGTCTGCCTGGATAGGCTTGAGGATCTTTGCGAGGCCAATATGGTGACCTATGGGTAATAATTTTGACTTTAGATGCTTGCCTAAAGATTGGGGCAATAGGTGCTTTTAAAAATACTGGACAAAATGGCATCCGGTTCAAATCAGGCACAGGACAGGGGCAGTCTACCTGAAAACTGGACTGTTCGGTATAAAACGGAACAAATAGCCACCCCAGACACGTATGACTCTACAGTATTGCTCAGCTCCCATTGCTATAGAAACTGGCCTGTTCATATCGTGGAATGGCTTCCACGGAAGCAGTCTCTGTGTTAAAGGATCGTGTGGGCAAGCTGCTTGCGTAGGGTGCCTGCTTCCTGGGCCTCCACCCTCCCCGTCAGTAAGTGGGGAAGATCCATACAGGTTGGAGGGTGTGAAACTGTGCCTCTTGCTGGAAAATGTGGGTCACGGAGACACATGTCTGGCTCTGATGTGAAGCCGCTTTGAATTTCTTTTGCAGTTAGGATCACGGGCCAGGTGGGTTGCCATTGGCTGATGTGCTTGGCTTCCAGCAGCACAAGTGCCATCTCGCTCACATTGCCAGGTTACTGCTGATTTAAGCAAAGCTGGCAACAGCAACCTGGCATGTTTGTGGCATCAGAGAGGCTGAGTAGCAGCGAATCAGAATTGTCAAGTGTTTCTGTGTCGCTGAGTAGCACACAGACCTTAATACCATAATGGCAACATCTGTCATTTGTGTTTCAAATGTCAAGCTTCAATTCTGTGGAAGCAAACTGTAGGTTTCCATGGTAACAGACACTCTAGGTGGCACCGTCAATGCTGCCGTGTTGTTGATAACCTCAGGATTCACTCTACACACTGACTAAAAACTGCTGCTTTGTCAGCTATTAGGGGAAACATTAAATGGATTTTCATTAACGTTATTTTCCACATTTGACACCAGTGTTTTTTAAAGTTTATTTTTTTTTAAAAAACTTTATTCCCCCCAATGCTTTGCATTTCCATACCATCCTTCTAGCTCCTTTACCCAACAGCACAGCTTTAGTTACCCTTCTGTGGCTAGAGATTGAATCTGTTTTTGAAATTTCTCTCTGTAAATGTTAAATTGCCAAGGAATTTAAAATCTGTGCTGAACTGGTTGATTTGAGCCCATATGGTAATCTTTCTCAGGCTGTCCCTCGGGATTGAGAATGGCTTGTTCAGTTCCAGTTCGATGGGTTCTGAGATGGCTGATTATTCCAATGTGGTGTCTGCAGACTCTGCTGCATATGGGGCAGGCGGAGGTTGAAGGGGTGGGTAGAAGGGTTGTTTGGAGATTTGTGTGCTCTCTCCACGCCCCGGCTTTGCTTCTGCACCTTTCCGACAAAACCTCTGTGTTCCGGTGCCTTCCCCGATGAACCATCTCCATTTTGGTTGGCCACAAGCCAGGGTCTCCCACAAGTCGGCGGGTCTGTTTGACCTCTTCAGGGATGCTTTGAAGATATCCCTAAAGCGTTCCTGCTGCCCTCCTGGGAGTCTGCTGCCCCACCCAAGCTCCGAGTGGAGCAGTTGCTTTGGGAGTCTGGTGTCAGGCCCGCAAGTGACATGTTCGTCCAGCGGAGCTGGTTTTGAGCGATAAGCACCTCAATGCTGGGCAAGGTGGCTTGGGAAAGGACGTTGCTGTTGGACTGCCATTCATTCCACCAGATATAGTAATAGGGGTGGTACAGTTGGCCATAGGCTAGGCAGTCGGTAAATCAGCCCTCTCCTCATTACTAACCAAAGCCCCAAAAAAAGGTGCTCATGTAGCAGTGTGAGGACGGGCATAAATAAGGTTATGATGCCATCCATGTTGACTACCCTGTACCGACTCTCATGCTTGAGCCATGACTATTAGAGGGCTACCTGTACTTGTGGGACCATGGCCCAGCAACAGACAAAAATTTGTGGAGCAAAGGAAAGGCAGTCGGGGTAAAAGACAATTGAAGTACATTTTGGCTGACATTCTTGTATCGCAGTGCTACAGCTCATGCCCCAGTTCAACACGATTTCAACCCCATAGACTAATTCGCACTGCTTGAAGTCAACCTCCTATTAGAGCTGTAACTTTAACCTGCATTGTTCTCTATTCCTCCGCTGTCAGGCTAACCCTCACCATTTATCATGCTGTCAGTTTATTTCGAAGAGCTGTAATTTATGACTGCTTCATTAACGATTCTTTTGGAATCGTTCTCGCTGTGGGAAGATGGAGCTTTCAGTTTTAGCCGGGGTATAAAACGGGCATTTATGAGGATAGGTTGGACAGGCTGGGCTTGTTTCCACTGGAGTTCAGAAGAGTGAGGGGTGACTAGGTTGGAGTATATAATACCCTGAATGGCGTTGACAAGGTGGACGTGGAAAGGATGTTTCCTCTTGTGGGTGAGTCCAGAACTGGGTATCACTGTTTTAAAATTAGGGGTTGCCCCTATAGGACAGAGATGAGGAGAATACTTTTCTTGGAGGGTTGTGTGACTTTGGAACTCTCTGCCTCAGAAGGCAGTGGAAACGGGGTCATCTAATATTTTTAAGGCAGAGGTAGAGAGATTTTTATTAGGCAAGAGAATAGAAGGCTATCGGGGGGATCATTCCTCCACTGAAACTGACAGCAACTTTAGGAGTTCCAACACGCACAGAATAACACAAAAATTCAGAAGTTGTTGTCAGTGTGTCAATGCTTCTCCTTAGGGTATGATGTAGAGGTTCCCACAGACTGCTAACTCCATTGCAATCATAGTTTGACGAGAACTTTCACTCTAACACTGTAAAGACCCTGAAGAAATTTGCGCCTTGTTGAATCAGGTGAACGGGGTCTATAATGGTACACTAGCTTGATAATTTCTGTCAAGCAGCTCCACTGGCTCTGCAAAGCTAATACTATATTTGCCAAATCACCCCACAATGATTTAAAATCCCCATTTTAAAAAAAATAACTTAAAAAAAAGTCTGTTTATCTTTATTTCAGTTTCTACCTTAATTCCGTTAATTCCTTTAGTTTGCTATCAGAAAATTTAAATGATATTTGATAGGCTACTAAGTGCTTTTAACTTCCAGTTTTCTGTGTGTGAATACTTCAATGTTTGTGGCTATCAACCTCCTTGCTAAGATCACTTTGGCAAGACATCCCCTTGGCCAGATTTAAATCGCAGTCGGCAGAGTGGGAAAACGCTGGCCACAGAGAGAGCCAGATCCTTGCAGGCAGCTTTCTTCTAGAAAGGTGCCGTAACTTTGCTGCTGACTGCAAATCCAGGCCATTATCCTTACAAGTAATGGTGCTTGTCCATCTAACATCTTATCGACCATCTTTGAACAATTCGGCGGCGGTGGAACAATCTACCAATTATAGCAGTTAGTCTGATGACATCATCTTTGGTGCTGCCCAGAAGCCATCAGTAAGACATACAGTTATTAACCCAGCAGTGATAGCATTTAGGGGGAGATATTGGTAATTTCACTGGACTGACTAATGCTCGGAGCAATGGGTTTAAATCCCACCATGGCAGCTGGTGGAATTTAAATTTAATAAAATCTAGAATATAAATCTAGCCATAACAACTATTGTCAATTGTTGTAAAAGCCTATCTGGTTCACTGAATCTTTCAGGGAAGGAAATCTGCCATCATTGTCTGGCTTACATGACCCAGAGCAATATGGTCAACTTAGTACAAGGGCATTAGGGATGGTCAGTAGCTGCTGGCCTTGTCAGCAATGCCTGCATCCCATGAAAGAATTTTTTAAAAATTAACTGTAATGTTTAATTTCCTCCCCAGCCACAATGTCTGACACAGTACCTCCTTCCAACTAGTGTCACTGGCATCAATGGCACTCTCAATTTATGTAGAGGTACATACAGCCAAAAATCTTGTAAGCCAATAAATATTCTAACATTAATGAGAATTATGCATAACAGTTTTATTTGTAATTTAAGAGGATATATAATGAATCGAGACTTTCTTTAAAATGAAAAATTCACATTCAAAGGATTTGGTCATGTTTCTCCGAAATGCCCCAAAATATTTCTTGTACAATGAATAACCTTGAAGTGCAGTTACTATTCCGAAATGAATAAATACATATTGATCTGTGTAAAGGGCTGCTGTTCTTGCAGTTTCCAATTGCATTTTTGTTCACGCGCCAACCAATGTATTGAATATGAAATTCTGCTTTAGGATTATCTATAATACATTTAAGTATAAGGGCCAAAGTTTTCCAATCTCAGGGCCAACAATAATGTTATTTTTGCCAAATTTACTGTTGGCATTGGGATCTGAAAACTGAGGTCATAGTCTCCCAAAGTGAACTGCATGAACGTTTTGAGATAGGTTTTGCCAATCAGTTGTGTAATCACGCTTCCTTTAACCCCCTAATTTAATTGCACACGCAGTTCTGGCAGTTGTAAACCCTTGGTCGTTGTCACATTTGATGCACTCCATCACTTTTGGACCTCACAGGTGTGACGTCCTCCATGGACACGGTGTCAGAAAAGTACCAACATTGTGCGAATCATGTTAAATCACTCATCCTGTGGGTGAAACATTAAACCAAGGCCTCATGGGCTGTGTTGGTTGTCAAACATCCTACAGTTTTAAGTTGAACAAGAAGAGGAGAGCTCTCCCAGTATATTGTCCAATATTTACCCCATCATACCCACCCACCTGCAGCCACAGAAAGATGGCCCCATTTTCAGGGTGGTCAGAAACGAGATGAGCTGGTTGCTGGGATTTGGGACAGGTTAAAAGCTAGAACACCGCAGAGGTCCAGAGAGATTTGCAGATCCAGGTACTTGGATTCTTAAAATGTCATGAACAGTGAGAGAAAATAATCAAAAAGGCTAATGGAATACTAGCTTTTATATCTGGAGGACCAGAATGCAAAAGGGTAAAAGCCATGCTTCAGTTACTCAAAGCCGTGATTACTGTAAGCAGACTGAACATCTTGGCCTTGGAGGGAGTGGAGAGTAGATTGAACAGAATGATATCTGGAATCTGGTAAAATTACATGGAGAGATTACACAAACTAAGGTTATATTCCCTGGAATTTAGAAGTTTAAGAGGTGAATTGATGGCAGCTTTCAAGATATTAAGGGCAACAGATAGGGTTGATAAAGGGAAACTCTTTCTGCTGGTTGGGGAATCTAAAAGAAGGGAGCAGAGTCTAAAATTAGATCTGGACCTTTTCGGAGTGAAATTCAGAAACATATGCAAAGGGTGATAGAAGTTGGAGCTTTCTTCCACAGTTGATGCTCAATCGAATGTTAAATTGAAACTGAAATTGATAGATTTTTGTTAAACAAAGTATTGCCGGAAATGGGAGAAAGGTAGGTAACATGGAGTTAGGTCACAGGTCACTCATGAGCTCAATGAATGGCAGAGCAGCCTCACCAGGGTTAAATAACCTCCTCCTGTTCCTATGTTGCTACGACCATCAGCAATCACCCACAGTGAAGCAGATCTCCAGGATAAAGAATATTAAAGTTCTCTGTAATTCTTCCTTAACTGTGTCTGATGGTGGATTAGTTTTTTCCCTGTTTTTTCTGTCTTTGTTTCTTTTGTTCTTCCTCCATCCGCTATGGAATGTGCAACCTGTTAACAGGGTGGACAAACCTATTCCGGATCTTGTTTAAAGATTCATTGAAATATTTCAACACTGACTTCTGCCTGAAGCTGGTAGAAACATCACTGCAGGATCCTTTCAGCAAGACTGTACACCTCGTATCCCGCTGTCTTAAAGGTGGCAGTAGATGCAAACGTGGTGGGTTGATTTTAAAATGTTAACCCTTCCCCGGACCTCTTCCTCCTATTATGGGGGCAGTTAATATCGAGGCCACAGTGAACATAAGAAATAGGAGCAGAAGTAGACCACACGGCCCATTGAGCCTGCTATGCCATTCAATATGATCGTGGCTGATCTTGGGCTTCAACTCCATTTTCTTGCCCGCTCTCCACATCCCTTAATTCACTGAGATTCCAAAAATCTGTCTATCCCAACCATAAATGTATCCAACAATGGAGCGTCCGGAACCCTCTGGGATAGAGAATTCCAAAGAATCACACCCCTTTAAGTGAAGTAATTTATTCTCATCTCAGTCCTAAATGATTGTGCTTGCAACTCTCTCTTTGTGACGCAGCATGTTTGCAATGCAAGGTGTTTTAGCCCTGCAAAAGGTGGCCAGATATCCGATTTTATACCGGATAGCCTGGTGTTTAGCCCATCTGTGGTCACTGTCTTGTACCTAATGGCTTGACATCTGCTATTTTGACCTTTAGTCCACTTACCTTAAAGTGCTGGCAGGGCCCTGTGCTGGTTCCTTTCCCCGTATACAGCACCTTCAATGTGATGGGGATGCAAGAAGCATGTTTGTTTTCACATTTTACCTCCTTTTGTCTCTCCAATGGCGCGGAATCTCCATATGGGTTGACATCATTGTGTACATGGTGACGTCGTGACCATGCAGGATGACATTACTTGACATGCTTTGTGAAGGTGTCTGGTTTTGGTGGCTTCCAGTGCTGGTCATAGGCTTGTGTGCGATGCAGTGTGTTTGAAGCCTTTGTGCAGTGCAGCATATTTGAGGCCTGTGTGCGACCCAGTGTGTTTTTGAAGCCAGTGTGAGACACAGTGACCGGAATCTTCCAGCACCCCCTCAACAGGTTCTCCTGCAACTGGGACGGCGAGCCGTTGAAATCTCCGTTCAGGTTGGCGGGACCGGAGGATGCCGCTGGCGTGAGGGGCTGGAAAATTCCAGCCAGCGTGTTTTTGAGGCCTGTGTCAGTACAGTATGCTTGAGGTGTGTATGGTACAGTATATTTTTGATGCCTGTATGCAAAGTAGTATGTTTGTGTGGAATGGGCTTCAAATGTGTTTGGCGCTTTTTAAAAATGGGGAAAGAGTATGTCCTGAATTTCTTGCGTAAGTACATATTATGGCTCTGTCGAGGATAAATTGTACATTTTTGTACAACATTGATGTGATTATTTATCACATCTGTCTGAATTACCAATCCCTTTCAAAGCTGTTCTGTGAAGAGAATTGAATTATACATGATCTGGAGTGTTAATAACAGCATATTCCAAGGAGACCTCAGCGGTTAGAAATCACTTGAAATTCTTCAGTATGCTCCTTCACAACCTAAAAGTGTGCAAGACACATCATTGATGCCCGGACCTGGCTCTGCTACTGTTGAACCCCCCCCTACTCAGAGGAGCACAGTTTTCTCTTTGCCATTCTAATGAGTTTATATCTGAAAAGCAAAAAAAAAATCTGACACATATCTGTCCACTGCCACTCACTTTGTGTTAGTTTCTTCTGAAGATTTTGCTGGGGATTCTGTGATGTATAGATCGGTGTTACATGTAATATTACTCAATAATAGAGTTTAGTATTATGCATTTTACTAGCATGCCCAAGGATTTAATTTCTATGTTTAAAATTCAAGGTTTCACCCAACACCACATTTCCACTTTTGGTAAATTAATCATCTTGTTATCTAGCAAAGACACTGCCTTTTAAAGAGGCTTTTGTTTTCATGGGCCCATTGGAAGGTACTTGTAGAAGTTTGGAAGAGTTGTTGTCAGTTCCTGAATACTGCTTTTCAGTCTAACTGGAGCATTGCACCACAGGGGTGGAATTTGTCTTCTAACCAAAAAATAGAAAGACGACTTCCTGCTGATTTCAGTATAGTTAGTGGCCTGGTAACAGAATTGAGTTTTAGGAAATTATTGGGTGAGAGATTGAGCTGTCTCAGTCCTTTTGTTGGGTGAGAGATGAGTGTCCCAAGCCCAGGCAGTCTCCTCTAGAAGCAATTTGATTGCTAACTCGTCAGATGCTGACTGTCAAATGTTCAGGAAGCCTGCCTCAAATAGACGTCAGGTCCCTTCAATAGGCCTAACGCCTGTTCTAGGACCCCCATTGCCAAATTGGCACCTGACAAGTTACAGTCAATGCATTTCTGGTGGTGGTACACTCATCTTGCACCCAATAAAGGGACATGGTGCTGCTGCATTTCTCCCCCAGTGATTTCCAAGGATTCAGTTTTATTACCGGCTCATTTACTAAGCAGATCAGGAGAAAACTCATCTCCCCATTTTTTTTGTAGAGCTTCATCAGTTTTTCCTGAATCCACACTGGTTCTTAAGAACATTGCTGGAGGTTGCTAAGGAAAGGTTTGCTTATTTTCTTTAATTTGTGTTAATGGGGAACCAGAAGGAACAACAGAGTTTCCCATCGCCTTGCTGTGGGCCACTGTTGACTTTTGCTCACTTAAACCTTCCACCCCGTGAATTACTTAAGACCAACTCAGCATCTCGGGTCTTTTGGGAAGGCCTGGTTGAAACCTGGGGCTTGCCAACTAAGTGTAGATGAGGCCTGCAGCTCAATTTTCGGTGAGTCGTTGGTCTATACCTTGGGGGTATATGTTGTAGGTGCTCCAGTCATTTGTTGTCAGGTTCTGGCACCAGACCAGTTTCTTCACACACATTTCAAAATCACATTTCTGAAATTTTTTTTAGTCATTAATTGCAGAAATTTCCTTGTTTTCCCCTCAAAGTAAATTCCCTCCATTGGGTGAAACTGAAAAGTTTTTTTTAATATCTGAGGACCTCCATAAAGGTTTAATGAGGCACCAATGCCGTTGGTGTAGCTTTCTTTTAAAAATTAGTTTTTTTCAACGCTTCCAATTTTATTTCCCTGATGTCCCAAGGCCACCTGTACTATCCTGCTCAAAGGATCCAGTTTCGCATATGAGACCGTGACAGTGAGTGTCACCAACCTATTCAACTGAATTGCTGAGAGAGGGACGTGAAGCATCACCCAATAACCAAACAATTCCAGCAGAAGTCAATGCCCAGCAGCGCACCTAGGGCTGGCACTTTTTGAAAGTTCGACATCTAACTAGTGGGTAGGTTAGAATCCAGAGCGGGAGCTTCAGAATCATGTTGGGAGTTTCGAATTTTTGTTCTTGCTGCAAATGGTAAATTCATTGAAAACTTAATAACTCATGTCTCTATATCATAAGAGTGGAAACTATTGAGTTCAAATGGTAAAACTGGCATCTTGTGTAACAATCACAGAAAATGCTGGAAAAACTCAGCAGGCCTGACAGCACCTGTGGAGAGAGAGAAACAAAGTTGACATTTCAAGCCCGTATGACCCTTCTTCAGAGCTACAATCTTGTGCATTGTACCCTTCAAAAGTCCTGTACCACTCAGCCAAAAACTAGACTTTCAGTACTTTCCAATGAGTTTGCAATATATGACTGTCACGTCAACCACATATGTTACCTCTAAGATTTTCCTGATGATGGTTGTTTTCCAAATTCCAGCTGACTTATATTGGAGCCGTCTGAACTGAGATGTTGGTCACAGTGAGTGAATGAGAGGAAAGACTAATGAGGGTCCATTGACTGTCGCAACCTTTTGCATTGCCTTACAGTGGGGTCAAGGCGGGGTCCTGGTTAGAGGTATTCCGATAACGGCGTGAAAGCAGCAATTTATTTATTTTGGCATTGTGAGTTAATAGATATTCTGTAATTCTTTGTTTCTCTGTTCCTACTTTACAGCAATCAACGTGTGTTCTTGGGTTTGCTAGTAGGAAATATCTCTCATTTTGAAAGCATTGCAGAGTATACAATTAATGTGACTTCCCAAGCTGGCAGTGGTGGAAGTACAAAGGATGTGCCACACATCGGCTTGCATATCAAGACAGAACGGGGCATTCACTGCAGCCAGTCAGATATCTTCTTTTGGATATTCCCACTGAAGAGTTCTTGGGCGCTCTTGCAGCCTCAACAACTCTGAGACAGGCTCATTGTCATTTATTTTGGTCTCAGATTCTACCTTGTTATCAGAGCCAAAGGATTAAAAAAAAATAAGGTAGTAACCCTCACTTTTTGCAAATAAATATTTATGTGGAAACTACGTGTCACCATCCACTCTCAACAGGTTTCGTTGTCATTAAAATTTCCTGTTTACATAGAAAATACTCCCAACACGAACCATAAAAGAATTAGGACTGCAGAATAGACTCATAGAATGGTTACAGCACAGAAGGGGGCCATTCAGCCCATCATGCCTGAGACAGCTAGCTGCAGCTTAGCTAGTCGTACATCTCCGCCCTTTCTCTGTAGCTCTGCAAATTTTCTCTCTTCAGGTAATTATCCAATCCCCTTTCAAAAAAATAATAATAGAATCTGCCGCTGCCAAACTCTCAGGCAATGCATTCCAGATCCTAACCAATCACTGCGTAAAAATTAAACCCTCATTTTGCAATTGATTTTTTTTTACCATTCACCTTAAATTGATGTCCCCTGGTTCTCGATCCTTCCATCAATAGGAACAGTTTCTCCCTATCTGCTGCATCCAGACTCCTCCTGATTTTGAATGCTCTCTACCAAATCTCCCCTCAACCGTTACTTCTCTAACTATAACCGTCTCAGCTTATCCAATCTATGCAAGCTGCTATTAATTACCTAGTAACCAAAGAATTCACTGTATGTGAGTAGATTTTGGGAGTGACAGTGACTAGAGTCTAGTCACACTGAAACAAGCGAGGAGCTTTTGAGCCTAACTATGAAGAGGGTAGAATCAATCAACAATGAGGAGGAGCTGGGCTGTGTAGAAGGAAAAATTGGTCACTGGAGCAGAATGGTATAGAGGGATTGAATGTCAATGAAGTAAGGGAGAGCTGAGTTATGTAGTGGTGCCAGGCAGGAGGAAGAACTGTACAATTTAGTGGTGTTACATTTCTGGCTCTGTTCTAATGCTTTTAGCTCATGTTCACAGCAAAGAACAGTATGCTTATGCAAACCTATAAATTTAAACTTGGAGTAAATTGCATGATGTGAATGAGTAGCATGTCACAGGATTAATGGTTACTGTTTGCCATTGTTTAAACAATTGGAGACTACCATATACTTCTATGACTTTTGAAATATTAATACTGTACTGTTAGGCTAGGCTAAACTAATAGTCAAATTTATTTATGAGTGAGATAATTACACAGAAGCAGAAACCTACATAGTAAGAAGCCAGCACCCTAATATTTCATTTACTCCAACTATTTCAAGATAATTTCTAAACCATTATCTATTACTTTAAATAGCTTTGACATTGTGTCACTGATGAACAATTACATTGCACTGTTCCCTCGATTTCCCCTTGACTGCAACCCTCACCCTGCCCTAAGCAGTACCAGAAAGAGAACTAAAGACTCCCCACTTTATTCCCAGAATGCCAAAACAATGTGAGCTGTTGTTGACTCTTGGGCCAGAAGTTGATAGTTAAACGTTGTCAATTTTTGGATGGCAAAAAGGTTTATTTAATTAAAGCACATGTCCTGGCCCTTAAACCAAAAGGGTGAATTAAGTAACTTGCTCTTGTATGAACAGCACAAGCTAGTAACTCTTATCGCGGATTTGTTTAAAAGAGAATTTTTTTCATTATGGTGACTGATGTCACCACCACCATAACTTTCATCGATATATTTGCTGTAAATGGAGTAAGAGTCCAAAGGGGTTTTAAAGAGAGAGAAGGAAAAACAGATGCCAAGCCAAAGAGGGAAAGATTAGAAGGAATAAAACATTACTGTTTTATGTGGAAAATAGTGATTTGGACAGAGTACTGATCAAACCATTCCAACAAGGTAGCCAGAAATAAGATATTTTCTTCTTGGGTAATCCGATTTAAAATATAAAAAAAAAATAGATATCACATATGGGAATGGTATTTATAGAAATGCTTTTTTACTGAGTCAGCAAGGACATGATGGGCAAATGGCTTCCTTCTGAGTTGCCTCAAATCCTAACTTGATGTGTTTAAAGACTGAATCACTGCACCTTTTATTAGAAAACGAAGTTTACTTAAAACTTAACTTCATATTTGGTGTTTTTGATTTGAGTTCATTGCTTATCAGTGGAAACCAGGGCTGGATTTAACTTAAATCCTATAAAAATGTTTGAAGCAAAATAACTCATGGTATCTGAAATGTAGCACAAACTGCATTGGGCAGCTTGCTTGAGGATAAGCTTCTCTTGCTTTCTGTAAGTTGCTCCTACTCTGGTAATGTACAAATCCCGTGAATCCTTTTGTTAAATGTAAGCCCACGTGTACAAAATCCCAAACCCTGCTTGCTCAAAACCTAACCCTTTACATGCAACGAGTAAAGCCAAACCCAGCCAAGCAATAAGTAACTCTGCGGGCTGAATCTTGTTGCAGGTTTCAAGGCCCGGTAGTGGGCTAGAGACTGGGTTCTGGCAGCAGGACCGTCTCAGTGATATTACCACAGGCAGCCTCCTAATTTGCCAGTCACGAACCCCACCATCCAATTGAGGATGATGGGTGGGCTCCTGACACTGCCATTCCAATTAGAGAGCCGGCAGCTCTGAAGCGGGGGTGGGGAGCTGCCCAGGGCCAGGTATGTGAAGATTAATATTTAGGTGGTCGAGGGCAGTGGACCTTGCAGATCGGTGGGGAAACCCCTCCAGGGGAATCGTTGGAGCCGCGGGGCTGCCTTTCCTGCCCATGAACAGCTCTGTGAGCATGGGGCCTCGGGCTTTGACGGGCCCCTGGGATACTGCAGGGAGGCTGTCTCAGTGGAGGTGATGGCCTCCCCATAATGCAGGGGTGAGGGCACCTCACCACTGGCATAAATGCCGTTGGCCCCATAAATTGGCGTGTAATTGGGGCCTTAATTATGCAAGTCAGCTGCCTGCTTGACAGTCCGCCTCGCAGCCCGCTGCTGGGAAATGAACTTGGTGTTGCTTCCTGCTATTTTACTGATCCTTCTGTCTCTGTTTTTACCACCTGGGGAGCTGGTAAAGTTCAGCCCTTCCTTTCTACCCACTATTTTTGGTTTTGCTCCTCTTGTCCTAGTAACGTTCTGCATCCTCTATGTCCCCTACATAATTTATTCTGTTCTGCCCACTGTTGTCTGCTACCTCCTGCACTTTTCACTACCCTGCAGGTAACAAGTTGGTTGATTTTGTATCTCTCGCTCTTCTCTTGGAGTGCAGCGTGACATGGAAGGGCTCATTGGCTCACTACCAGTCCGCCAGGCTGCAACTTGAAAGCTCCTGCTGAGCCATAACCATCTTTACGCCAACCCTTCCTTATACAGTGGAGGGTTTTATGGGCTCCCGTAACCGTTATAGTGGACGGGGCCAAGCTGGCATGGGCAAACATACCACAGGATGTGAGTAACTCGCTGGATGCTAACCCAGACTTTGGAACCTGAGCTCCAGTCTCTGGGGGTATCCAGGTCTGGGTTTGAACCATACATATTCCAGTTCTTTTAGCCTGCTGGAACATCCAAAGCTTGAAAACAACTTCCTGATTGAGTAATTGCAACAATGTTTTCCCTTCAATTGGTCTAAGTACAAATATCAGGATGCGGTTTTTCTAATTCTTAAGGTTCAGTGAGTGGGAACCACTCTGAGCAAGCAGATCTGCAAGACAGATTGAAGGACTGGATTCAGCTCACTGGCTGCATATCACATTAGCTTATTTTAACTTTACCTCCTTTATCATCATGGGAGAAACTGCAGTTGGTTTATGAAGTGTATTTTGAAAACTGAAACTTTCAGCACTCATGGGGTTAATATTTCTGTACAGGAAACTGAACTTTTGCTGCCCTACAAATTGCTGCTTTGGGAATCAGATTACAAAAGCCCAGAGGGCCTGTTACTCAGCATCAGATTCAACTTGTAATGCATTACTATTCACTTCAGAATGTTTGCAAATGGCAGCTCCATCATTAATTGCCAAGTACCTGTAATGGTTTACTGTTCATTACTGCTCACTATCATCAATTGTAATGGCTTTAGTTGAAAGTGAAATCATGGTTGAAAGCAACACGCAAATTGGAATGTATGTTTTGATAAGCAGTGATTAGAAACCTTGTAAGGCAGTGCTTTATAGCTTGACTTGTTCAACACAAGATTTACATGGGATAAAGTTTGAAGGTAATTCCTGTTTTTATTTCTTTCTAATCTGGATAGAGTTCTATGTTGAATTCTTGCTTTTCTAACATTTCAGTTCTGTCTATTTTCTTTTTGCTGTGATCTTTTTAAACCTTTCTTTTCAATCTGCATTGTATCCCTTATAGGTAAGGTAATTGTTTAATGTTTTCATCCTTGACCTATCCTGTGTAAATTAATCTTAGGGGCGAGGGAATCTTTGTTGTCTTTTTCTCTTTTGTGCTCTTGTTCTGTTTCATTGTACCTTTTCACCATTATCCTTTGCTATTCTTGTCTTCAATATTACTTTTTCCTAGTTCAAAGCCAGTTAGCTCATTAAAAGAAATTTGATAATTATAGAATTATAGCTCTCAGGAGCGAACTCAAGTTCCTAGGCCTGTTTCAGCCGAGCTAAAAAGATGATCGTGTGATGATCACATTAAGACAGACTGCGTGGGTTACAGATTTGAGTCAGTAAAATGGTAATTGGATATTGAACAGGTTTGAAGATGATGTGGCTGGGAAACTTCACAAGTTGCGTGCTGGGAGGTGGGGGACACAGCACAGAAACATAATTTCAATGGAGCTGTGAGTTGAGGATTGATGATGCAGTTCCCAATGCTGGCACTAATCAGGGTGAGCAGAATTAGGTGACCTCTGTTATAGGGTGTTGGTTACAGTTCGGTAGGTCTGAAGAAGTCTTTGTAGTCATGTGTAGGTTAATTGTAAGTCTTTATTGACTCTTCGAGCTATTACAAGCTGGGAGAAACAGTTTTGCCTTCTTTACTCTTAACAAAACCCTTATCCAGTTTACCCTTAAGGAGCTGTTTCCTTGCTTGCTGGTACACACGACTCTGCCCAAAACTTGACTAATCCTGGGTGCAGGTCATATGGTCTCTTACATTACTGTGTGGGTGGTACTGTACATAGCCCCACATTAACCCTTTATGTGCCAGACCTGTTTACTAAAACCTCGCCCAATATTTCAGGGTAATTCATTTGGGCAGGAGCTTCCTAGGTGATTGGTCTCTCTAACATTGCTGCTGATGATGAGAAATGGTCCTTGTGCGCATGTGCAGTATCGATGTTGAGTTTTTTTATTCCTTTATGGGTTGTGGGCATCGCTGTCTAGGTCAGCATTTATTGCCCATCCCTAGTTGCCCTTGAGAAGATGGTGGTGAGCTGCCTTCTTGAGTTGGTGCAGTCCATGTGGTGTAGGTACACCCACAGTGCTGTTAGGGAGGGAGTTCCAAGATTTTGACCCAGCGACAGTGAAGGATCGGCGGTATATTTCCAAGCCTTGGAAGGACTTGGAGGGAAACTTCCAGGTGGTGGTGTTCCCATGTATCTACTGCCCATGTCCTTCTAGATGGTAGAGGTCATGGGTTTGGAAGGTGCTGTGTAAGGAGCCTTGGTGAGTTTCTGCAATGCATCTTGGTAGATGGTACACACTGCTGTCTGGACCCTATTGGTCTACCTCTGGTATTTGGAAATACAGCTCCATTGCCGCTCATGAGGATAATAGGAAGAAAAAGACAAAATGGAAGAGGGTGGGCCAGAGCAACACAGACTTGGAGGAGGAGGAGGAGTACATGGCTGCCCATGATGTGCGCTGTTGAATGAAAGGAAGGTGAAACTGTTAATATTCACTGTCATTTTTCTGTGAAGCTGACAGCAAATTCTGGTGTCCACACATGCATGGTTAAAAGCAGAAATCAGGAAGCTGCTGTCAGTGATTTCCCACTCCTCCTCGAACCACTTTTCAAGTCCTCCCAGATTGAAATCAATGACTAATCACTGAATTGACATAACATTTCATTTTTAAACTATTATTCTTGCTGCAAAAACCCTTGATAAAGAGACTTCTTGTTGAATGACTTGTAACAGGGTTCTTTAGTGGTATACTAATTCATAATTACTTATGAACAACCCCTCTGGCCCTGCAAAACTGATTTTATATTTATGGAATGTCAATTTTTTCTCTTGCATGACACCCAAGAAATTTTAAAATAAGAATTATTTTTTAAAGTTCGTTCAATGTTTCAGCCCCCTACCTTAATGCAATGTGTATGTCCCAATCTTTATTCCACTTTGCCTAAAATTATAAAAAAAAATGAACTATAAAACATGCTTGTTACTTCTTGGTTTGCTGGCTTAAGAGCTCTTCAGTGTGATTGGCAGTTTGATGGCATCACTTTTGATTGATGCCAGAAATCCCAGCCACTGGCACTAGAATGAAATTAACATGCAAGATAAGAACCACACCATAAGCTTGCTAGGTCTTCGTGGCTGGCTTTCTTCAAGGTCAGAAGCTCCTCTGTCCATGGGAGCATCTGCACTGTAGAGCCCAGTGACCAAAGTTGCCCTTGCAATGGTTCAGGTGCTTGGCCTCTGGAGATGCCCCCATGAGGGGCAGCTGAGGGAGTGCTACACTGCCTGAGCTGCTGTCTTTCGGATGAAATGTTAAACCGAGGCCCCACCTGCCTATTCGGGTGAACGTAAAAGAACCGATAGCACTTGATACACTGCCGCACAACAGACTTGTAAGCAACGTTATGGCTCATGGAATAAAAGGAGAAATATGGATATGAAATTGGCTGAGTGACAGGAAACAGAGTAGTGGTTAATGGATGTTTTTCAGGCTGGAGGAAGGTTATAGTGGAGTTCCGCAGGGACCAGTGTTGGGACCCTTGCTTTTCATGATATACATTAATAACCTAGACCTTGGTGTACGGGGCACAAATTCAAAATTTGCAGATGATCCAAAACCTGGAAGCACCGTGAACTGTGAGGAGAATAGTGTAGAAATTCAAAGTTGGTGGAATGGGTGGACAAGTGGGCGATGAAGTTTAATGCGGAGAATGTGAAGCTATTCATTTTGTAGGATGGAAATAGAGATGTAATTTAAAATAAAGGGTACAACTCTAAAAGGGGTGCAGGAGCAGAGGGACCTGGATGTATATGTGCATAAGTCATTGACGGAGGCAAGACAGGTTGAGAGAGCAGTTAATAATGCATACATTATCCTAGGCCTTAATGATAGGAGCATATAGTACCAAGGCAAGGAGATATTGAACTTGTATAAGGCACTGGCTCAGCATCAGCTGGAGTATTGTGTCCAGTTCTGGATGTCACACTTCAGGAAGATATGAAAGCTTTGGAGAAACTGCCAAAAAGATTCATGAGAATGGACCCAAGGATGAGGAACTTCTAGATTGGAGAAGTTAGACTGTTTTCCTTGGAGAAGAGAGGGCTGAGAGACGACTTGATAGAGGTATTCAAAATCATGAGGGGCCTAGACAGTAGATGGGGAGAAACCATTGCCATGTGTGAAAGAATCAAGAACAAGAGGGCACAGATTTAAAGTAATTGGCAAAAGAAGCAAAAACAATAAAAGAGAAAAACTTTATCATGCAGCGAGTGGTTAAGGTCTGGAATATACTGCCTGAGTGTGGTGGAGGCAGGTTCAACTGAAGCATTGAAAAGGGAATTAGACTATTATCTGAAAAGAAGGAATGTGCAGGGTTACGGTCAGAAGGCAGGAGAATGGAGTGAAGTGAATTGCTCATTCAGTGATCCAGTGCAGGTATGATGGGCCAAATGGCCTCCTCCTGCACTGTAACAATCCTGTGGCCTGAATTTTGCACTTGTTGGTGAGCCCAGAAGCGGATGTGAAACGCACTTCTGCCTGCGATCAGCTCCCAGCCGGGATCTTACACTGGCTGGCCAATTAATGGAGAAAGGCTGAGTGCTGCTGTTGGGAGCAGGCACCGACGTCACTGCAGCGCGGGTGAGCGCTTCAAGAGAATTCCCTGAAGGCAGACAGCTGCATCAGGGAGCTGCAAATAAGAAAATAAAGACCAAAAATGCTGCAAAAAATGTCCATGCAGCACAATCAAGCACCTGAAAGCAGACCTCATAGAGAAAAACAGTCCCCAGATATGTTTTTAAATTTTATTTCCTAACGGAGATGTCATCCCACCCTCGGAAGAGGCTTCATAAAAAATGTAAAGCCCGCCTGGCCTGGCCGATTGGCCCATCCACCAACCGTAAGGTTGGAAAGGCCACGAAAAGTCGCTGACAATGGGATGCTAAAGGGCGTAATTGCCCACTTTATTGTCGGTGGGGGCTCCTCTCACTTTTGCGTGTGCCCGTCGAGCGAAATATCACACGAGTGCACGATGACACGAGAGGCTCGCCCAACGTCATCTTGCGCAATTTCACGCCTGTTCAGGTCAGGCGCGTACCCGACCGGGGGATGTAAAATTCCGGCCTGTAATTCTGTGGCGCTATTTTGAATTTGAGCAGGGGAGTTAACCCTAATGTCCTGGTCAATGCTTACCTCTCAGTCCACATCACAACATTGCTGTTTGAAATCCCTGTGCACAAATTCACTGCCGCGTTACCCACGTCACAACAGTGACTCCACTTCAAAAATGTTCCATGGGGTGTAAAGCACTTTGAGATGTCCGGTGGTCATGCAATACACTACATAAATGCATAAGTTACATAACTACATAAATCCTTTTTTGTTGAATCTGCTTCCTCCATTCTTTCAGGCCGTGCCTTCCAAATCACAACTGACTTTTTTGCCCCTCATGTCGCCTCTGGTTCTTTTACCAATTACCTTAAATCTGTATCCCTTGGATTGGTGCCTCTGCTTACCAACCTTTCTGCAAGTGAAACAGTTTTGCCTTCTTTATTCTGAACAAAACCCTTCATCGTTATGAACATCTTATCCAGTTTACCTTTAATCTTGTCTGCTCCAAAATAATCTGCTGTTCGTGTTCTCTATATAAATTTAACCTTGCTTGAGGGCTGGCTTATAAACTTGGCACTTCCATATCTGAGAAGTTGATGGGACCAACGTAACACTTTAAGCTGCAGTGAGTCAGTGGCATTCTTAATGAATGCAACTTGACAAGTCTGTAGTCTAAAACAAGATGGTACAGGTGCAATATGGGCTGGTGTATGGACCGTGGAGGAAGAAGGTTAATAGCAGCTTGGGATTCTCCAACTGGAAATTGGGAAATAGATATGCACACAGTTCAAGAGTTAATATCCAGCTATGATCAATATTTGCTTCAGTAGAATCTGCATTAACTGTGACTGCACATGTAGTTAATATTTATGCCACATGTTTTACCCTCTGTATTTCTAGTATTTTCTAATGCATATGTCCCAATCTTTATTCCACTTTTGCCTAAAATTATTTAAAAAATGAACTACAAAACCTGCTTGTTACTCACTGGTTTGCTGCCTTGAGAGTTTATAGTCTGGCAGCTGCCCTGAATGTTTGCCAAGATATATTTGATATATCTAACATTTATCCCAGTTTTATCTTTTTTCCCAAATGAGTTTAAGCGCATAGCCAGCCAGGCACAGAGCCAGGATATGGACCACCCCAATGTATTCCTGGACCTCAGACCATTGGAAAGAGCTATCCACCCTCATTACAAATATTTCAACAATTATATCTACTTTTAAGCAAAGTTAGCAATATTATTGTGTAGCAGTAAGTCACCAGTACTTCATTTTTGACAGCTTAATGCCAATGAAATTACTGTTTGTTTGTTATTCGTTCATAGGAAGGTTGAAACATTATTGATTTGTATGGGTGTACTTTAGAAAATGGCATATTAGAGACAGTGCTGATTTTTAAAAGATTGACAAATGGGGGGAAAAAATACCTGCTCAGAAAACATCATTTTATTCCTGTTTAATCCCATTAAAAACCAAAATGGTCATAAATGGCCACATGTGAGAATGGGATTCAATTAGAGAGCCTGTATGTGTGCAAGGGACTGTGCAGTAAAACTCTGTGATTCAAATCTCAGTTTGATATGCTTGGGGAATGAATCACTGCACTACCGAAACTGTACTCCATTATTTTTAAGGTGACACGATCACGTTTCGTGAATAGTTAACAGGTTTGCCATCTTGTGAGTCTATTCCTACCTTTCTCAAGCCAGCCTCTAAATCACGGTACCGGGCCAGTGTTTCGTGTATCACAGGTGGACGTGCAAGTATTGCAGTGCCCCGAAGGGCAAACCTGGTGATTGAAACTATGGGGCTTAGGTGGGGGTGATGGGGGTGGTGGGGAGGGTGTTGGGGAAAAGAACAAGATGTGGTTCATCCTGAATACTATTTAGAACAGTTAGTAAGCAATGCTAAGGATTGATTTCCAAGTTACAAGGATAACAATTTTCCAACTGCCTAGATGGATGGAATTGTGGGACACATATGGCATGAAGAACCGACTCCTCATCATTGACTCTGCAGGAAAGGCCCCTGACCTCCACCTCTGCATGAAGGGAATGGACAGCACTCGGACAAATTCACACAGGGCACAGCCGATGTGGCCAACTGTTCCAAAAGTGGAAGCTGAGGGCCAGCCCAAAGTGTGATTTTGGCCATGAGTCCCAGACCATGGAATACATCCCATCAACCTGCTCACTAAGATCTCTTGAAGGAGGCACTTCATTTCTGCACTTGGGATCTCAGGAGATCAAGAAATGCATAGTCAAGGAGGGATAGTCAAAGTAGACTGTTACGGACAGGGGAGGAGAAAGAAACTGAAACCCGCAATCCCCTTCCCTTACTTTCTGCAATTGGTGTGTGTTTTTTTTGGAAGGTAGATGTGTGTCTTTCTAAGACTCAGTTAGTGTGTGGTCAATTTAATGAACCAGCAGCAGAGTTTAAATAAAATGTTTCCTTTTCATTGGTTTAAATACAGAGCATACAAACTTAACTGTGCACTAACAGATGAGGCTAGAGGTTGCAAAAATAACAAGAGAGAACTAAAGGCTCTCTATCTAAATTGTAAGCAGCATCCGCAGCAAGGTAGATGAATTGACAGCACAAATAGAAGGAAACTGATAGGATCAACTTGGATCATCTGGAAGTAGTAGTGAAAGCAACTTATTGACTGGGATGAACTTTATGAAGCAATGGTTACAGTAATTCACCTTGGATCCTTTGTGCTGCCATGAACAGTGCAAATATTTTTGTCGTTCATTTATCTCCAGCTGATCATCACAAACACCATTAACTGTGCTGCTTTTGTACACTCAAAGGGAGTCTTCATTTTAGCTTTACTCCTAGATACAGACTCAGCATTCATATCGAACCACTAGCTTTCCATTACAGATGTCTGTTCCCACATTAATAATGAGAGCCAGCTTCACAGCAATGTAATAACTTTGCCTGAAATTCCAGCTCATCTTTCTGTTTAATTGTCCCTCTATCTCTGTGCAGTGCAGTTGTGAGATACAGGCTATACATCCTCTACAGCATAATGCACCACCAAATGCAGCCTTGTGCACACCTGAGTGCAAATACAAGCAATATCAACATGTGCACCCACTCTAGATTCAAACTGGACCAGCTTAGGTGTTGCTGAATGAATCTGAACTGATTCAATTCAGAGATAAAAACAAAAAAACTGCGGATGCTGGAAATCCAAAACAAAAACAGAATTACCTGGAAAAACTCAGCAGGTCTGGCAGCATCGGTGGAGAAGAAAAGAGTTGATGTTTCGAGTCCTCATGACCCTTCGACAGAGCTTGAGTTCGAACTCAAGTTCTGTCAAAGGGTCATGAGGAATCGAAACGTCAACTCTTTTCTTCTCCGCCGATGCTGCCAGACCTGCTGAGTTTTTCCAGGTAATTCTGTTTTATTTTTTGATTCAATTCAGGTTGGATCAGGTTTTTGATTGAGTTTGTTGCTCATCATTGGAAGTTAGTACTAGCGAGGCAAGTAATGGTGAGAGTGATGTAAATAAAAAATATTGATTCCATATTGTAAATCAGTTTATATGACCTCGCTTTCAAAACAATGAATTCTAGTGATATAGAGAATAACTGGGAGTAATTGCAAGTCATAATCCTTACCGAAGGGTTCAGCTGAAGTCAACCACAAACTGGGCCTACCAGTTACCCCATACAAGATCCAATGCTGAGTTTGTACTAAAGTAGGAGTTGTTTCAATGAACGAAGGAAGTTGCACAGGGATGTTAAGTGAGTGGGCAAAACTATGGCAGATGGAATTCAAAATGGGGAAATTTAAAATTCTCATCCTTTTGTTCAAGCCTCCATTACCTTAATGCACCTCTCTGTTTCTGCAACTTCCTTAATCTCAACAACCATTGGAGAACCCTGTTTTTTTTCGAAGTCTGGGCCAATGTTAAGCCTGATATCCACAGCCCCATCATAGATGGTCTTGTCTTCAACCATCTAAGCTCCAAATTCTGGAATTCCCTCTCCAGACCTCTTCACCTCCCCCCTCCTTTAAGCTGCTTCTTAAAACCTACCTCTTTGGGCAAGTGTTTGGTCCCCTCCCCTACCTAATGTCCCCTCCTTTGACTCTGTGCCAAATTGTACCTAATTACACTTCTATGAAATACCTTGGAACATTTTACCCTGCTACAGGTGCCATATAAATGTAAGTTGGTGTTAAAAGTTTGAGCTCATCAAAGAAGGCCAAATTGGAATATTTTCTCAATGGTAAAAGATTAGGAATTGTAGAAGTGCAAAACATTTAGTTACACAAAACACTAGTAGCTAGTACACAGGGGGCACATAAGGGGGCTGGAATGCATAGGAGATGAAGTTATACTGCAGTTGTACAAAGCCTTGATTAGGCTCCATTTAGAGCACTACATTCAGTTTTGGCTGTTGCACCTCAGAAAGGATATATTGGTCCTGGAGGGGTATGGGCACTGAAATCTGGAATTCTTTTCCCCCAAAATCTGTGGGTGCAAGGTCAAATGAAACTTCCAAGATTGGGACCGACAGATTTTTATCAGGTCAGGATATCAAGGGATATGGCTCAATGGCGGGAAAATGGTGTTGAGGTACAGGTCAGCAATGATGCAATTGAATGGCGAAATAGGTTTGAGGACACAAATGACAGTCTCCTTGTTTCTCCCCAGTCAGAGGTTATCTGATTTCAGCAGGAATGGTTTTACAAGTTACCTCAATGTTGAGAGCACTGTGTTTACATGCTTACATGCATGTGTTAAATCATACTAATCATCGCCCGATGACCAGTGAAATCATCAATATCAATAAAGACCTTACTGTTCTTGGCTTATTTGAAGTTTAAAGTTCACCTTGCAGGAGATTCAGGGCATCAAGGAGCCCTAGCAAAACTAGAGTCAACGGGAATCAGGGGGAAAACTCTCCGCTGGTTGGAGTCATACCGAGCACAAATGAAGATGGTTGTGGTTGTTGGAGGTCAGTCATCTCAGCTGCAGGACGTCACTGCAGGAGTTCCTCAGGGTAGTGTCCTAGGCCCAACCATCTTCAGCTGCTTCATCAATGACCTTCCTTCCATCATAAGTTCAGAAGTGGGGATGTTCGCTGGTGATTGCATAATATTCAGCACCATTTGCGACTCCTCAGATACTGAAACAGTCTATATCCAAATGTAACAAGTCCAGGACAATATCCAGACTTGGGCTGACAAGTGGCAAATAACATTCTCACCACACAGGTGCCAGGCATTGACCATCTCCAACAAGAGAGAATCTAACCATCGCCTCTTGACATTCAGTGGCATTACCATCACTGAATCGCCCACTATCAACATCCTGGGGGTTACCATTGACCAAAAACTGAACTGGACTAGCCATATAAATACTGTGGCTACAAGAGCAGGTCAGAAGCTGGGAATCGTGCGATGAGTAACTCACCTCCTGACTCCCCAAAGCCTGACCACCATTTACAAGTCAGGAGTGTGATGGAATACTCCCCACTTGCCTGCATGAGTGCAGCTCCCACAACACCATCGAGGACAAATCAGCATGCTTGATTGGCACCCCATCTGCAAATATTCACTCCCTCCACCACAGAAAACAGTAGCAGCAGTCTGTACCATCTACAAGATGTACTGCAGGAATTCACCATGGCTCCTTCGACAGCACCTTCCAAACCCGCGACCACTTCCATCTAGAAGGACAAGGGCTGCAGACAGATGGGAACACCACCACCCAGAAGTTCCCCTCCAAGTCACTTGGAAATATATCGCTGTTCCTTCACTGCTGCTGGGTCAAAATCCTGGAATTCCCTTCCTAACAGCACTGTGGGTGTACCTACACCACGTGGACTGCAGTGGTTCAAGAAGGCAGCTCACCGACACCTCCTCAAGGGCAACTAGGGATGGGCAATAAATGCTGGCCCAACCAGAGAAGCCCACATCCCATGAATGAATAAAAAAAACCAGATGCAGTTGTACTACAACTGTTGTGAAATACAAGTGGGACAGTATCCCCAAGATGGTCTTACACCCAATGCTTAATCCCAAATGGTTGCTCAATATGCTGTATTGTACAGAACTGAAACCATTTCTCATTGATCAAAAGCATGCAACATTAGTTGCTGATGAATGAATGGTTTGTGGAACTCTCATCTTTGATCAGCCTTGGATATTATGCATTTGTTCTGCAATATATAATATTTGGGTGGGTTTGGGGCAAATGTTCTGGGCATAATTGAACCCAGACAGTGGCTAGCAATGTACTCTATCACTGACTTGAGTGAAAATGCAGTCAGTGGAGCTACTTTAGCGGAAATTATTTTGTGCAAAAGAACTCTGCTGACCAAGATCAGAAAGAGACAGTTGGAATTTCTAGGCACATAATAAGAAATCGTGATTTAGAAAGTCTGATGCTGATGGGAAAGATCGATGGTGAAAGAGATCGAGGTAGACAAAGAACGACCTTTCTAAAAAGCCTCGTTAACTGGATGAATGTACCACCAATGAAGATGATCCAAGCCTCCAGTGCAAGATTAACCTGGAGGTCCATAGTCACCAATGTCAGGGCATGGTACCTGTAGAGAGAAAGATTTTGTGCTTAATTACTGGGGATCTTCAAAGAGAATGCCTGTCTCTCCACCTCCATTTCTATCTAATCATATTGGTGGTTCTTCTTTGGTTTTACTAACGTAGTTTTTAAAAAACAACTTTGCATTAATATAGTACCTTGCATGACTTCCGGACCGCCCAAAATGTTTTACAACCAAATAAGTACTTTTGAAGTACTGTTGTAATATGAGAAGTACAGCAGCCAGTTTGCACACAACAATCTCCCACAAACAGCAATGAAATAAATGGCCAGTTGATCTGTTTTTAGGTGTTGGTTGAAGAATAAATAGTTGGCCAAGATATCAGTGAGAATGCGCTGGCTCTTCAAATAGCACTGTGAGATCTTTGTGACTGTATTTGAGAGAGCAGGCTGGGCCTGTGAAAGACAGCACCTCGAACAGAGGAGCACTTCCTAAGTACTGCATTGGAGTGTCCACTAAGATTATGTGCTCAAGTCCTTTGAGTAGGATACGTAATACTCTGAGAAGGCTGGGAGCACTGTACCATGTAATGTGAAGTGTATTATACTGCTACTAAGTTGCTGCTGTTTGTTAACATAGCCTATCAGGGCACAATTTCTAATCTTCTATAGGGTTGGCTAGATCAGTTGGCGAAATGGCTAGCATGTAATGTGGAATAATGCCAGCAGAGCAGGTTTAATCCCTGTACTGATTATGATAGTTCATGGAGGCTTACCTCCTTCCCTTGCCACAAGCGGTGTCCCTCAATCTATATATAACCAATGTGTCTCTCCAATGGAGAGAGAGAGAGAGAGAGAGAGATGCCTCTGGTCCTTTGTGGATTATGTTTAATCACTTGCTTTACATCGTGAGAGCAGATCTTCAGCCAATCTGTTGAGCTAATTTAGAGGGTGATTGATTCTATGTCATTTGGCAGCTGCTTGTTAATCACTAAGCTCCAGAATCAAATCGTCCAGGCTCTTGAACAGAAAATGTTTGTTGTTTTGTATCGGTAACAAGGTGTGAGACTTTGAATTGTGTTGTAGGAAATATGAAGGACACAAATAGGTTGAATTCCATATTGAGTTTGAAAGGGACACGTTCCAATCCCAAATAATAATCTTAAACTTAAACAGAGCCAATTACATAGGTATGAGGGGAGAGCTGGCTAAGGTTGATTGGATAAATAGACTAAAAGCTATGGTGATAAATAAACAGAGGGAAACATTGAAAGAAACATTGAAAGGCATGAATTTATAAATATTGACATTCAGAGGGACACAGAGTTAGCATGCAAATACAGAAAGTAATTATGAAGTTAAATGACATAGCATTTATTGCAAGGGGATTGGAGTGCAAGAACAAATTAGTCTGGCTACAATTGTACATGGCTGTAGTGAGATCACACCTATAACGCTTTGTGCAGTTCTGGTTTCCATATTTAAGGAAGGATATACTTGCATTGGAGGCAGTACAGTGAAGGTTCACTAGGCTAGTCCCTGGGTTGAGAGGTCAGCTTCGAAGAAGTCAAATGGAATCAAAACGTTAACTCTGTTTCTCTCTCCATAGATGCTGCCAGACCTGCTGAGTTTTTCCAGCATTTCCTGGTTTTATTCCTGGGTTGAAAGGGTTGAGTAAACTGAATCTAAATTCTCTGGTGTTTAGAAGAATGAGAGGTGATCTCATTGAAACAAACAGGATTCTGAAGGAGCTTGACAGAGTGGACACTGCGAGGTTGTTTCTCCTTGCTGGGGAATTTAGAACATGGGGCCACAGTCTAAGGATAAGGGGTCAGCTATTTCAGACTGAGATGAGGAAAAATTTCTTCACTCAAAGGGTTGTGAACCTTTGGAATTCTCTACCACAGAGGGTTGTGGACGCTCCAAAATTGACTACTTAAGGCTGGGATAGACAAATCTTTGGTCTCAAAGAGAATAAAGGGGTATGGAGAGCAAGCAGTAAAGTAGAGTTGAAGCCTAAGATCAGCCATGATCGTATTGAATGGTGGAACAGGCTTGACGGAACACCTGCTTCTAGCTCATATGTTCTTAGGCAGATTATAAAATCGCTTTATGCATTAGTTTGGGACTCTCCTGGGGAATTGCTTATGGTTAGTTAGGGAGGTAGAGGGGGGTGACAGCAGAATGAAGCAAATGGTAGTAGCTTGTATATGAGAAGCACAAGAGTGGGTGAAGAGTAAGACAGGCAGCAGCAATAGTGGTCTGGAGATGGTGAGCTAATGGGCTGGAGGAAGGGAGAATGACAGGTATTAGCATTATGGGGAGATGGTGGCAAAGTGGTAATTGTTACTAGATTAGTAAGCCAGTGGCCCAGGCTAATGCTCTGGGGACATGGGTTAAAATCCCACCATGGTATTTGGTGGAATTTAAATTCAATTTATTAATCTGGAATTATAAAGTTAGTCATAGAATCGCAGAATCTTAACAGAACAGAAGGAGGCCATTCGGCCCATCATGTCTGCACTGGCTCTCCAAATGAGCATTATGACCTAGTGCCTTTGCCCTATCTTTTCCCCATACCTCTGCACATTGTTTCTATTCAAATGATCATCTAATGTGCTCTTGAATGCCTGAATTGAACCTGAGCCTCCAACATACTTCCAGGCAGCACATTCCAGGCCTGAACCACTTGTTGTGTAAAAAACTTTTTTCTCACGCCATGTTTGCTTCTTTTGCAAATCATTTAAATCCGTGCCCTCTCATCCTTGATCTTTTATGAGCGGGAACAGCTTCTCCCTATCCACTCTGTCCAGCCCTCATGATTTTGAACATCTCTATCAAACCTCCTATTAGCCGCCTTCTCTCCAAGGAGAACAGTCCCAACCTCTCCAATCTATCTTCATAACTGAAGTTTCTCATCCCTGGAACCATTCTTGTAAACCTCTTCTGCACTGTCTCCAGTGTGATCACACCCTTCTACAATGTGATGCCCAGAACTGTGCACAATATTCCAGCTGAGGTCTAATGAGTGTCTTATATAAATTCAGCATAACCTCCTTGCTCTTGTACTCTATGCCCCTATTAATAAAGCCCAGGAAACCATATGTTTCATTAACTGCTCTCTCTACCTTCCTGCCGCCTCCAATGATCTATACATAGATACACCCAGGTCTTTCTGCCTCTTCACCTCCTTGAAAATTTCACCCCTTATTTTGTATTGTCTTCCTACCAAAATGCATCGCCTCACAATTCTCCACATTGAACTTCATCTGCCATCTATCTGCCCACTCCACCAACTTGTCTGTGTCCTAGTCTCAGTAATAGTAACCATGAAACTATCATTAATTGTTGTATTAACCCATCTGGTTCACTAATGTCCTTTAGGGAAGGACATCTGCCATCCTTAGGATGGCCTACATGCGACCCCCGACCCACAGCAATGTGGTTGACTCTCAAAGCACTCAGGGATGGGTAACGATTGCTGGCCTTGCCAGACATGCCCACATTCCATGAATTTTTAAAAAAAACTAAAGCATTGTCCATTTATTCTATTATCCGCCCAAGGACTTTGATGGTCTACAGCCAGGCTAGCAGACATGGGCAGCAGCTTGGATGCATCATTATGTACACCTAATGTCATGTATGTCCAGTGTCATATTCTGGAAGGTACAGAACAACTTCTCGTGTCCAAAAAATGCCTCTGTTTAATCCATTGCTCTCATTTCAAGAAGCAGCAGCTTCCAGAATGGACAGAAGCCTGATTTCTTGTTTAATGAACAGCATATGAATCCTGCAATAGTTTAGCGGTGTAGGACCATATTTAACTAGGGTAAAAAGAACTCCATGTGAAACCACATTGACCTACCACATTGCATGAACAGCAAGCTATCCATGTGGAATATTTATTTTCCTATGCTGAATACTTGTGTCACATGCAGAAGAAACTGGCTTCCTCTTACTTTCATTATTGCTACCTTTTGCACACTGAGTTTGAAGCTATTTTCTGAATGGTTGTGAAGAGTTTGCTTCATTTACATCAAGGGGATGAGCATGAAAAAGGAAAACTTTTCTCCACACGATTGGTGCAAATCCCACAGGGTCAAGAAACGGTGGAGAAGGCGGCCATTTGGCCCATTGTGTCTGCACAGGCTCTCCGAATGAGCATTATGACTTGGTGTCATTCTCATGATTTTGAACACCTCTATCAAGTCTCCTCTTCGCTTTCTCCTGTCCAAGGAGAATGGTCCCAACTTCTTCTCCGATCTATCTCCAATCTATTGCAGCTAAACCCAGAAGAGATTTGTTGGAATTGGGAAGGGCTGGTGAGCAGTAATCTTTGTGAGGAGTTAATTCGCACAGGGTGAGTTCCTGGTCAGACCTGTCGGAAAGCTGCCAAGTACTCTGAGCATATGATTGTAATCCATTTTGATGGAATATGTACAGTTTGAGTTTAGAACAGTTCAACAGAGATTTCTGAGATGTACACCAGACACTAAAGTTCATAGTTTTTAGAAATAGGCGCCAGTTTGTTTTCCATGTCCTCCTGTGCCTTATGATGTGATAATCATTCGTTATTTTCAATAAGTTTTTAATAGTTGCCAAGTAAAGCATCACAATCAAATTCATGTCCCCACCCTATGTACTGGCCCTATCTCATCCCTGAATAAGCTTCATATGTCAACCTGTTGTCCTGTAATCTAAGATTAAATGAAAGAGTAATAGTCTTCTTCATCAAAGTTTAAAACAACTTTATATATAATCTTCCAGACTCCTTGGCTACGCAGTCTGAATCAAACCTAATTGCAACTTGGCGAGATACTGATTGTTATGGGAACATCCCCAAATGGCACACTAAACTGATACAAAACCACCTTTTACTAAGGGAACATCTGTAATTGCTGAGGGTATATCATTAATGTCAGACTTGGCAAAATATGACAACCTAAAATGAAGTAATTCTCCCTCCCTCCTCTTGTCCAGACACAGGGAAATGGGAAGATGTGCCAGCCCATTTCCCTGCAGGAGGCAGAGAGTGGGGATAAGGGGGTCCTTCTCAGGATGGCGGCTGGTGACTAGTGAAGTTCGGCAGGGGTCAGTGTTGGGACCACAACTTTTCACTTTATACATTAATGACCTAGATGAAGGAACTGAGGGCATCCAGGCTAAGTTCGCAGATGATACAAAGATAGGTGGAGGGACAGGTAATATTGAGGAGGTGGGGAGGCTGCAGAAGGATTTGGACAGGTTAGGAGAATGGGCAAAGAAGTTGCAGATGGAATACAACATGGGGAAGTGTGAGGTCATGCACTTTGGTAGGAAGAATAGAAGCATAGACTATTTTCTAAATGGGGATAGAATTCAGAAATCTGGAGTGCAAAGGGACTTGGGAGTCCTAGTCCAGGATTCTTTTAAGGTTAATTTGCAGGTTGAGTCAGTAGTTAGGAAGGCGAATGAAATGTTGGCATTTATTTTGAAAGGATTAGAATATAAAAGCAGGGATGTGCTGCTGAGGCTTTATAAGGCTCTGGTCAGACCACATTTAGAACATTGTAAGCAATTTTGGGCTCCGTATCTCAGGAAGGATGTTCTGGCCCAGAAGAGGGTCCAGAGGAGGTTCACGAGAATGATCCCACGAATAAAAGGCTTAACATATGAGGAACGTTTGAGGACTCTGGGTCTATATTCGATGGAGTTTAGAAGGATGATGGGGGGATCTGATTGAAACTTACAGAATACTGAAAAGCCTGGATAGAGTGGACGTGGGGAAGATGTTTCCATTAGTAGGAGAGACTAGGACCCGAAGGCAAGGGAAGATATTTTAGAACAGAGATGAGGAGAAACTTCTTTAGCGAGAGACTGTTGAATCCAAGGAATTCATTGCCACAGAAGGCTGTGGAAGCCAGGTCCTTGAGTGTATTTAAGACCAAGATAGATAGGTTCTTGATTGGTAAAGGGATCAAAGGTTACGGGGAGAAGGCGGGAGAATGGAGTTGAGAAACTTATCAGCCATGATTGAATGGCGGAGCAGACTCGATGGGCTGAAGGGCCTAATTTCTGTTCCTATGTCTTATGGTCTTATGGTCTTGCAATACAAGTGACCTGAGAGCTGCTGTCTCATACATCTCTTGATTCAGGAATGGTGGACCATGGACAGAGCAGTCTAAGGGAAGCAGGGAACTTGGTAAAATTGCTGGGAATGAATCTGACAACAAAAGACACAACGGGCAGAAATTTCGGGTCTGCGAGCCGGGGTGGGGCCTGCTCGTTGACACGTAAAATGATGCGCGGTGACATCAGGCGTGTGTCCCGATGTCACCACGCGTCGTTTAGGTTTCTAATTCGGTGGGCAGCAGCTGACTCGGCTGCACGCCCGCCGAACTGTCAAAGATTAATTAATTAAAATAATTAAATGAGCTGCCCGTCCAACATTAAAGTTGCCGGGCAGCCAAAGAGCTCAGGAGGCCTTCGCATTTTTCATGAAACTTCATCCTTGAGCAGGATAAGGTTTCATGAAGGGTTTGTTAATTAACTAAATATTTTTGAAAAAATTAATGGACGTGTCCCAGCTCATGTGACAGTTTCGCATGAGGGGACATGTTTTAAAAGTTTTTTTTTCCCTTTATTTAAACTTTAAAACCTTAAACTGACCTCGCTGAGGCACCTCTGTGCCTCAGAGAGATTTCTGCACTCTTTCACGCGCATGCGCTGACTCAGAGACAGCACACCGCTCTCTCCCCCCCCACACACACCTGGCCTGCACAGAGAGCGCTCAGCGCTTTCGGGCGAGCATCATCATACTGGGCGGTCTATAATTGGCCCGGCCACGTAAAATGGTGGAGCGCAACTGATTGGGGGTGTCGATCAGGTTTGCACTCTCTCCCAACCACCCCTGCACAAGCCCCAACCCCCCAAAGGGAGGAAAATTCAGCCCAATACCTCCAATTAAATGGTATTAAGTTGGCGATAAATTCCTGTTAAGCGAATTAACTCATGACTGAACCCAATGCTAGTTCCTAGCTGTTAGCCAGTAGATTTGCAGCTGCCTATGCAAATATAAACTCCACAGAGTCCAGCTCTTTGTTTATACTTGTA
Source organism: Carcharodon carcharias (assembly GCF_017639515.1). Classification (NCBI taxonomy): domain Eukaryota; kingdom Metazoa; phylum Chordata; class Chondrichthyes; order Lamniformes; family Lamnidae; genus Carcharodon; species Carcharodon carcharias. The sequence continues at coordinate 14,560,601 of NC_054488.1, forward strand.
AGCATCTACAGCAGAACTTTTAACGGGATCCTCCTGTAGTGTTAAGGGTTAACAGAATGGATATGCTAACCCATGATGATGTGGCATTGACGTCAGTAGTGTGCAAGGCACAGTAGGGAGCAGACAGGCGGCCCTGAGTTGGGGGGGCATGTGCCTTCCCTGTAAACTCACTATATACATACTGTAAATAGCGTAAATAAACTAGTTTTTAAGTCGATACCCTGAGACGCCTACGGCTCTTATTAGAATCCTGGCCTAACATATTCTACAAATCCCTTCATTGAAACGTCTTTGCCAAGCTTTTTCTTTTGATGCAATTTGAAATATGTTACAATGCAAATGACTTGAACTCCCTGAATGTCCTTTCACAACCAAAGAAATGTTTATGGTGCACCACTTTTTAAAGCCTAAGCGTTTGGTATAATATTTGACTGTTGTCATTTCTGAAAGCCCGCGAATCATTTTGACAGGTGATGAAGCTTTAAACATTTGTAGAGCCTGTAAAGTTTTCTGATATTGAGAAGTTCAACACTCACTGAGCCAGTGTTGTTGAGCATGCTTAAATTTTGACCCATGGTAACCCAGCAAGAATTCTTCAGGGCTTCTCTTGCTCTTTTCAGCCTGCAGGGTTCATTTTGTAACATGGCTGTCAAGTTATTATACTGTCTAATATATTATTTCTCAAAGAAAAGACAACATGCGGAAACATACAGCAAGTATCTTTATTTCAGCATTTTATCGGTATTATTAAAACAAATCATCCAGATTTTCTGGCAAGAGAACGTTGATAGAACAAAACAAATCCGTACAAATGGCACAACTGTCACATTAAATCTTTAATTTGTCTTAGGCATCAAGTGACATTCGTACTATTGAGTGCTGAATATAATGATGTGATTAGAGGCATGAAATAAGTTGATATTTCAGCTCACTGACCTTTTACTGTATTGTAAAAATGTCCACAGGCAGTAGTTACAATTCTGTCTGGCTCCTGTTATCACTGCCCTTTTATCTTTCTACTTAAATTTTATACATAGTTATTGATCTTCAGTGGGATTAAAAACCAAGTTTAATATTCAGCTGAAAAGTTGAAAGAACAATTTAGCCCAGGGTACAAAAGGTCACCATTTTAAAGTCATTTGCTGTTTTTATAATACTTTGATATTATAATGATTTTTATTGATAAATAGGTAATAATACTGCAATTTTGGAAGCATAAAAGTAGCTGGTTACAGCAAATATATTCATACCCAGAGATAATTGGAGAAACAAATATACAATTCAATAAATGTCCAAGATATGGAAGGAAAACCTGAATCTATTGGGACACCTCAGATTGCTTCATTTCAAGTTGACCCCTGACCCTCCTGATTTTCAGTCAGCTGTGGGATAAAGGGTCCTACTAGCCAGTTAAGGGGGGGTGTTGTGACACAGATAGTCCATCACCCCATCCATTGCCTCTTGGATCTTCTGCGTTTGCTCTTTACTCTGGGTCAGGAATGGTGTTGACAGATCTTGGAAGGAGGTGGCTGATGAAAGTGAGCCGTAGATCACAACAGAAACAGCATGGGGTTTCTCTATAATGTAGGTAAAACTTTCAGTGCCTCCACTGGAGAAAATGTGAAACTACAGTGTGCCAATTTAGGAAATGACTCAGATTTTGCAATGAAGAAGTGGTGCTCGCTATTTATTATGCTTACAGCTGCTCACAAAATTTTTTTATTAGGCATTTGAGCAGCAACTTGTGGCTCCCAGAGATGCAGGGCATGCTCTACGGGAGACTTGTGGAATGTGTGAACAGGGTAAGCAACAGTGTGCTCTTCAACCAATTAGGTTTAAGAACCCTACTGAACCACGCAGTGTTTAAACCAAGAAATGTAAATAGGAATATAAAATTAATTGTAAAATCATGCTCAAAAGAGGTAAAGAAAGATGTGCTAAGAGACAGAAAGAAAACATTTAAAAATATTTTGTTAAATTCTGCAGCAATGGCTACATTTTGAAGGAATGATAGTCCACTCATGTAAAATTAAATTTCCAGTGCGAAAAGGTTGTTTGGTAGTAAGTATAACACATGCCACTTAAAATTAATTTACATCTGAATGCACCAGTTCTAACATTTCCATTTGTGTTTAGTGGATGCTTAGTGGCTGAGTATCACAACTTTATGCCCGTAATGTGCACTTCCATGTTCTGTCTCAGCAAGATCCTGGTCTAGCACAATTTGTGGCGAAGCAGGGCAAATAGGACAGCAACTTCTAGACTTTCATGTTTTACTGGACATGTGCAGACATGGGAAGCTGCTGCCCAATTTCCTCCATAATGGTGGTATGCGCCTACTGCCTCACTGTTACTCTAACACAAAGTGTGGGTCAAACAGTATCTATTCTAAATGCAGCCACAAAACTTTACACCAAAAAAATTGCCATTAAATGCCCACACAATGGTTTTAGTTAATATTTATGTGAGACAGAGAAAATGGCATGCTGGATACAATGGGTATAATAACTTGCACTCTAATAGAATAAAGTGTGAGCTGTCATTGACAAGAGGTCGTCAATGTGAAATACAATGTTAACTCTGTCTCTCCACATAGGCTATCTGATCTGCTAAATGCTTCTAGCATCTCCTGTTTTTTAGAAATAGTTACGAGGCCTGAACTGTGTCTACTTCTGAGCTTTTTACTGAATGCTGTCTCGTCTCTTGTGTTCTTCCTTTCTACTTGCATATTGTTCCAGTTGATCGATAGCTCACCCTATTGAGAATTGCTGATCTGAATCCGTCCTATTTGCTCAAGTACCAAGTCACTCACCATCCAATTGCCTGAGTACTTTTTTTAAATAAAGAATTGAAGCCTTCGTCTGCATTGTTAGAGGACCCACAGACGTTAGACATATAGACTTGGATAATGCTGGGTTTGAATCTCAGCCTGAGCTGACTAAAGCTGAAGTGGTGTTAGAATTCTGCAGTTGACTTTAGGGCCTCTGACCTATGGAGATGGGTGAAAATCTACCTTCTTTTCCTTTCCAAATGGATCTTCCTAGAAAGTGCATGTGTGTGAACCTCAGTGACAGCCAACTTAGACTTGACTCCTCACAGTTTAATAACATACTATCTGGACACCCATATAAATCACAGCTGACACTGCAGAGTCATATAGACACCAACATGAGACAGTGTCTTCAGAAGCCTAGGGAGTAATTTGGGGAAATAAAACGATTTTTACCTGTCAAGAAATAGTGTTGTTTCTTGCAATCCACTTTGTACAGATACATAGGCTCTGTTTTCCACTTCTGTGTTTGTTATCCCACAGTTTGTTGTCTGTTCACTTCCATGGGCAGAAAGTCAGAGGCTGACAAACACAGAGACTGTGTGCCATCATTAGGGAAGTGGAATGCATTAACAAATGTGGAATTTAATATAATTTGTTACAGAAGTGTACTATACTGAATATTAATTTTGTAATTTCATCAGCGGGTCCTGGAGAGCCTTTTTTAAAAAGAAAATTACACTTTTGCTAAACAAAGGACGCTGACTTGAAGCAGCAGCTAATTTACACAAAGTCACATTCCATCCCATGCAGACGGAAAATCTACGGAGACCCCAACGGAGACAATGGTACCCCTGGAGGTGTGAACAGCTCCTTCATAACTTATCAAGGTGGGGGCTGGATCATTCAGGAGTTAATGGCTGGGAGATTTTAAAAAAATAATCACCTTGGCTATGAATCAATGGCGAAAGCGTGACGTGAGCTAGTCCTCTATATTCGTTGGAATATACAACTGACATGGCGACAAAGTCATGTGATACAACTTTGTGTGGCTGCTGGAATTGGGTACTAAGCAGAGAATACACAGGCTGCCACAGGGAGCAGGGGTCTCCCTCTCCCTCTCTCCCCCTCTGCCTCTACAACATTTCATCTAAGTCTGCATCCAGTTTTGCTGAGAAAAGTGTCTACATCCCTGCAGCAAACAGAGATTCTACCAAAAAGCCATTGGATTTCCTACAATAGTGATTTCAGGAGAAAAGGGTAGGTTACCTGCCACAACTGAAAAAGTATCTGCTCCAGTGAAGACCCAGAGTCCGGATACAGTCAAGTCAAACTTTATTAGCTTTACCTTTTTACCTGGATCTTTTTGTCTAGGTTTAACATCCAATACCCCATAAAGTTGTATTCAGAGTCAGTGTCATTGGGTTATACAGCAGAGAAACAGGCCCTTCGGCCCATTGTGTCCATGCTGGCCATCAAACACCTATCTATTCTAATCCCATTTTCCAGCACTTGGCCTGGAACCCTGTATTCTATGGCATTCCAAGTGCTCACCTAAATACTTCTTAATTGTTGTAGGATTCCTGCCTCTACCATTCCCTCAGGCTGTATGTTCCAGATTCCAACCACCCTCTGGGTGAAAAAGGTTTTCCTCAAATCCCCTCTGAACCCCCTGCCCCTTACCTTAAATCTATGCCCCCTGGTTATTAACACCTCTGCTAAGGGGAAAAGTTTCTTCCTATCTATGCCCCTCATAATTTTGTATAACTCTATTAGGTCCCCCCTCAGCCTTCTCTGCTCTAAGGGAAATCAAGCCTAGCCTATCAAGCCTCTTTTCATAGCTGAAATGTTCCAGCCCAGGCAACATCCTTGTGAATCTCCTCTGTACCCTCTTCAGTGCAATCACATCCTTCCTATAGTGTGGCGACCAGAACTGCACACAGTACTCCAGATGTGGCCTAACTATCATTTAAACAGCTCCAACATAACCTCCCTGCTCTTATATCTTGTGCCACGGCTGATAAAGGTAAGCAGCCCATATGCCTTCTTAACCGCCTTATCCACCTGTGCTACCTTCAGGGATCTATGGACATGGACACCAAAGTCCCTCTGATCCTCTGTACTTCCTAAGGTCCTACCATTCATTGTGTATTCCCTTGCCATGTTAGTCCTCCCAAAATGCATCACCTCACACTTCTCAAGATTAAATTCCATTTGCCACTGCTCTGCCCAACTTACCAGCCCATCTATATCATCCTGTAATCTAAAGCTTTCCTCCTCACTATTTACAACACCACCAATTTTCGTGTCATCTGCGAACTTACTGATCATACCTCCTATATTCACATCTAAATCATTAATGTATACTACAAACAGCAAGGGTCCCAGCACCGATCTCTGCGGTAAACCACTCGTCACAGGCTTCCAATCACAAAAACAATCTTTGACCATCACCCTCTGCCTTCTGCCTCTAAGCCAATTTTGGATCCAATTTGTCAAATGGCCCTGGATCCCATGGGTTTTTAACCTTCTTGACCATTCTCCCATGCGGGACCTTGTCAAAAGCCTTACATCAGTTGCACTACCCTCATCTGCACAACTAGTCACCTCCTTGAAAAATTCAAAGTTATTAGACATGATCTTCCCCTGACAAAGCCATGCTGACTATCTCTGATTAATCCCTGCCTCTCCAAGTGGAGATTAATCCTGTCCCTCAGAATTTTTTCCAATAGTTTCCCTTCCACTGATGTTAGACCCTCTGGCCTCTAATACCTGGTTTTTCCCTACTACCCTTCTTGAATAATGGTACCACATTCGCTGTCCTCCAGTCCTCTGACACCTCCCCTGTGACCAGAGAGGATTTGAAAATTAGTGTCAGAGCCCCTGCAATCTCCTCCCTTTCCTCACATAGCAGCCTGGGATACAGCTCATCTGGGCCTGGGGATTTATCCCACTTTTAAGCCTGCTAAAACCACTAATACCTCCTCCCTTTCAATGTTAATTTGTTCAAAAATATCACAGTCCCTCTCTCCGATTTCTACACGTACATCATCCTTCTCCATAGTGAACACGGATGAAAAGTAATCATTCAAAACCTCACCTATGTCCTCTGGCTCCATGCACAGATTGCCACTTTGGTCCCTAATAGGCCCTACTCTATGCCTTGGGATTTTCATTTTTTGTGCCTGCCAATGTTTTTTCATGCCCCTCTCTCCTAATTACTTTAACTATCCCCCTAAACTTTCTATACTCCTCTAGGGCTTCTGCTGTTTTCAGCCCTCTGTATCTGCCATAAGCCTCCTTTTTCTTTTCCTTATCCAATCCTCTATATCCCTTGACATCCATGGTTCCCTGGACTTGTTGGTCCTACCCTTCACCTTTACGGGAACATGTTGGCCCTGAACCCTCACTATTTCCTTTTTGAATGACTCCCACTGGTCTGATGTAGACTTTCCTACAAGTAGCTGCTCCCAGTCTACTTTGGCCAGATCCTGTCTTATCACATTGAAATCGGTTTCCCCCAATTCAGGACCTTTAATTCCAGTTCATCTTTGTCCTTTTCCATAACTACCTTAAAGCTTAAAGTTATGGTCACAAATTTAGTTTTTTGCCTACTTATAGTGTGTGTTTTTGTGCACATTAGTGGGAAGGATATATTTGTAAATTTAAAATATTTTTACCTGGATGGATTTTCACAAAATTAACCCCTTTTGTGCTTAACTCAAGAATACCTGCCTGGATGTTTCATACAAGACTGCACACAGTCGAGTACATGCTGAATTGGCAATATTACACCCTTTGTAAATTCAAACCCTCTGTTGGAAACAAACCAGGGAGTGCGAAAAGAGAGGAGTCAGTTCACCCCTCTTTACTTGGTTATAACAACTTGAATACAGTCGACCCACTATTAATTAAATGTAAAAAAAATACTTAGTTGTCTCATAATGTAAATTAAACAGTTTTATTAGGAGTACATGGCTTTTATAAATAATTACATTTCAAATAAACAGATAATTCAAAGTAAGCAATTTTGCATTAAGTTGAATATGTTGGTTAGTCCATGGTGATCCTTTTTACGTCTCATGTTCATACATTGAAGTTCTTGAAAAACATCAAGGTTAGCATTTTGGAGAAGCCAAAGAAACACTATGAGAAGTAACACAACAGTAATCATTTTGATGCAGCCTCCCTATTGATATTTTCTGGCAAAGAATCTCTGTACATTTGTTGCTTACATTAGTGATGAAAACAACAAGACTCCAAATGGGGCTTCCCCCGCCACTCCATGGAGACTGTGCCAAGGTAATTATTGCTGTGTTGACTAATGTCGTCAGAAAGAGCTAGATAAATAACGGGTTCGGGACTGATATAAAGAGTATGGGAATATGCACAAATAGAGAACGTTGAGTGCAGAGTTAGAAATGAGACAAATTAAATACAACCAACTACAGATGAATAAAATGAAAGGTTAATTAAATGTTCTGGGTTTGATTTACTTTTATATGGACTGAAAACCTTGGCATGCTCCACACCTTGAAACTTGTGAGATGGTGTGATGGTAATGTCACTCAACCAGTAATCCAGAGGCCCAGGCTAATGTGCTAGGCAGACGGATTCAAATCCCACCACGGCAGCTGGTGGAATTTGAAGTCAGTTAATAAATCTGGAATGTAAAGCTACTGCCAGTAATGGTGACCATGAAACTATCATTGATTGACCCATCTGGTTCACTAATGTTCTTTAGGGAAGAAAATCTGCCACTATTACCAGGTCTGGCCTACATTTGACTCCACAACAGTATTGTTCACTTTTAACTGATCTCTGAAATGGCCTAGCAAGCCATTGAGTTCAAGGGCAATTAGGGATGGGCAACATATGGTGACCTTATCAGCAACGCCCACATCCCATGAAAGAATAAAGAAATGGGACAGGGGAGAGGGTGTGTGTTTGTGGAGGAAACTCCCGAGCCAGGGATTACCTTGTTGCTGGACAGAGTGAGCAGAGGCAGACAGGCCATTATTTGACAGGAATGAGAGTAATCTGGATTTACAGCTTTTGGCTTCCCTCTTAATATTTGTAACCAAGTCCCATTCCAGGACTTGATGGCCAAACAAGGTGTGCTCATAATGTGGCCAAACAAGGTGAGTATCAACTTCTAAATCCTTCCAACACAAGCCAGTGGCAGGTAGCAAGATTGGGAGAGATTCTTGGTAATCCATGTGCTGGAAAGAACATTGGAGCCTCCACCATCACTGTCTATAGCTCCAAGCTGCAACATGCATGTTAAATTGCATGTTGCCACAGCAACTCGGACTTCTTGTGTGTGTGTGTGTGTGTGTGTGTGTGTGTGGGGTGGGTGGGGGGGCTGGTTGGCTCAGTTAGCTGGATGATTGATGTGGACCAGATTGGTGCCAACAGTATAGGGTTCAATCTCTGTTCTGGCTGGGTGGATTCGGAACCTGCCTCTTTGCCCAACCCATGGTGGATGTTGTGGCTTTGTGGTTTGGACCTGCCTTCAGGCAGAGAACTCAAAAAGAATAATATTTGCAACATTTCGAGATGTTTCTATGAGGAGAGGTGCCTTCCCCCAGAATTATCAGCCTCCCTCATTCCCAGAATTGCAGTGGTGCGGCTGCTCACGGTTCATATTTCAATGATTCAACCTCCCCTTGACCTTGCATGAGCTGAAGTCCAGTGCTGGGTCCCTTGGAACTGCCCAGGTAACTATGTTGGGGTGCCACTCTTGTAGATTTTGGGGGCTGTTCTATTCAGTGTTAACGAGGCTTAGTTGGTGACAGTTAATCAAGTCAACTGCAGTAAAAGAATGTTGTGTTCCTCTCTTGCAAATTACGGTTCAGCTCCCTGCACCTTCAATGAAAGGGTGTTGAATTATTTTTGGTGGTGCAAGCTGTGCCTGCAAGGATGCTACCAGTTGAGAGTTGTGAATAAACATTGTTCCTGTCAACAGCATGGTGCGAATCTGATATGGGAGGTGCATAATTGCAAAAAGAAATTCTGCACAAATAAGTGGTCTAGAGAGAATAAATGTAACGGACGACGAGCTTCACGGGGCATTATAAAACAAAATATGACACAGAACCACTTGAGGAGATAATAACTCGAATTGTCAAAGCAACAGATTTTAAGGAGTGTCCTGAAGGAGGAAAGCAAGGAGGCGAGGCAGAGAGGTGTAGGGAGAGATTTTGAGAGCCTGGAACCTATGCAACTGAAGGCATAGCCACCAATGGTGGAGTAATTATAATTGGGGATGCACAAGAGGCTGGAATTACAGGAGCACACATATCTTGGGGGGTTATGGGGCTGGAGGAGATTACAGAGTTGGGAGGGGAAAGGCCCTGGAAGAGTTTGGAAATGAGTTTATTTTCTTGAAATGGGCAAGTTGCCTGTGGAGATATGACAGGTGATGGCAGCTTGGTAAATTTATACTAATAAGGCCCAGGGTCCAACAGGCTGGTCTTGGGCCTTCTGTTTCAGGATTGTGTTGTAACTGCATTGCTACCTTCACTCCTGAAATGGGCATCCATGAATTTTAACTGATATGTTAAACTGAAGCCCTGTATCCCTCTATTCAGGGGGCCATTAAAGATGCCCTAGTATCCTTTGAAGAGCAGGGGGTTCTCCAAGTGTCCAAGCTAGCTTTCTCTCCTAAACTCATGCCACCAAAAAATACATTCAGTGGTTATTCATTGTGTTGATTTTCATGGGACATTGATGGGAACATTAACACTTTAAAAGTAATTAATTGTGTGAATTGTTTTGAAATGATCCGAGATTTAGTGATTAGTGGCATGTATAGCAATGACTCCATTTGTAAATGGGAGTATATCCAGTGGTAAATACTTTCGCTTATCGCATTTACCCCAGCACCAATGTTGTCCTTTGAACTCACTTGGTTCTCAACTTTTGAATTAACCATTAATTGACAAAATAGCTGAAGTAGTAAGAGAAGTAACAAATATTGGATTAGTTTCAATGGAAGGAACTGCAGCATATGGTGCAGTTACTGACCCATAGAGATCTACTCAATTAGTTAATCTCTGTGTGACTGGTTCAAAGGTATAATGGGGAGAAACTTGTGATTGTTGTCCAGTAGCATTTTCTAAAACTGTGCATGTATGGAAGGTGAGACAGTCAATGGTGATCATTTTTATTTGAACTTGGGATGTGGACTGCAGGAAAGGTTACATTTACCGGCCAAAGCTTGGAGTCCTGAGGTGGTAGTGCACCTTCTTGAACTGCTGCATTATCTGTGGCACTGGCGCTGTCATGATGAGGTTTGATGGGGAATTTCAGGATTGTTACTCAATCAAAATGAAGAAATGCCCAAGTTAGGATTGTCTGTAACTTGGGCAGAGATCTGGGAAGTGATGGTGTTCCCATAACTTTGCTGCCTTTGCCTTGATGATAGTGGGGTTGGGAGCCTCCCGTCAAAGTAACCTTGGCGAGTTGTTGCAGCGCAGCCTGTCAATGTTACGTACTGCAGCCACATTGGTGGTGATGGATAGGGGTGGGGTTTGGGCAGGGAGGTGGTGGTATTGAGTCCAGCGGCAAGGAAACCAATAAGTCAGACCATCTTGCCTGGATGATGATGAACTTCCTGCTTAACAAAAACAGAATTATCTGGAAAAACTCAGCAGGTCTGGCAACATCGGCGGAGAAGAAAAGAGTTGACATTTCAAGTCCTCATGACTCTTCCTGCATGTTGTTTCAACTACACCCATTCAGCCAAGTGGGAAGTTATATCATCACACCTCTAATTGAGCCTTGTAGGTCATGGAGAAGCTTTACAGAGATGGAAGATGAGCCTCTTACCACAGAAGACACCCAGCCACTGCCTTGCTCTTTGCAGTTGAATAGACTGTAACCACATCATGTGTTGACTGGGTAATGAAGATTGGCTATTTGAATGTAGTTCATAAGGGCTGGGTAGAACCATCTTCTCATCACAGCTTTCAGGAAACATAAAGCTTAGAAGGACTATTGCAGAGTTAAAGAATTTAGTAAATAGTAATGTAGGAGCGTTCTAATTAAAAGCATCATAGGACTTATTAAAGCAATACTATTATTTGTCCCAAGGTAAATTATGCCAAAAATGCAAACAGTGTAAGAAATGCAAAGAAAGTTTCCCCATTTATATCTTCCTGATCAATTTGTGTCACGATTTAAAAGAAAATGTGTTTTACCTTAACAGATAAACTGTGTTACCTTCCCGCATCCGGATACAATGCCTGAACAGCAGTTGCTCAAACGAGATGATTGGAGCTACTGCGACTACTTCTGGGTAAGGGAAGTTTTACCATTTTGCCTGTGAGTAGAATCAGGGCTAGCAGAGAACACTAGACATTCACTTGTAGTGTATCCATCTATTACCCAGAGATGGCTAGTTCAGCGTGCATGTTACCTTCGAAATCATGGCATTTTGTCACTGGCTCAAAGATAGATTGAAATGGAACAATCAAGAAATTATAGGCATTTAGAGGTGTTGTCTCCAAATTGAATGCTATGCGACCTTAATATTTGAATTTATTACAAATAAATAAAACAAGGAACTGACCTAATGAAAGAGGCTAGGAACACAAGAGCAGATACTGTCTAGGTCAGTGTAATGATTCTCCAAATTATTATTATCAAACCTTTAACCAAATATTTCAGCTTGAATCTATCTTTCTCGCTTATTTACATCTCTGTTTCTTTGTGTTTTTTTTCTCTCTCATTCTTGCTGTCTTTTCATTCCTTCATTTCTTCTGAAGTTATTTTCTCTTATCTCTCTTTAGGTTGTCCCTCCCCTGTGTCCCTGACTGTGCAGACCTAATCCCAGCCCTCTAACTTCCCTGCTCTTGAGCTGAATGCAATGAGGTGTGTGAGAAGGTGCTCATTGAAAGAAAGAGAGACGTGCAATTATGTAGCACCTTTCATTACCTCAGGATATCCCAAAGCGAATGAAGTACTTTGAAATGTAGTCACCATGTTAATGTAGGAAACGCAGCAGCCAATTTGTGCATGTCAAAGTCCCCAAGCAGCAATGTGCTGATGATCAGACAATCAGTTTTTCATGATGTTGGCAGAGGGATAAATATTGTCTGCGACGGGTAGAAACTGCTGTTGGAGCGGTGCCAAAGGATCTGTGTCCACTTGAGAAGGCAGACAGGACCTCCATTTAAGATCTCACCCAAAAGATGCAATCTCAGACAGTGCAGCACTCTCTCAGCACTGCACTGATGTAACCTAAGTTTTGGGCGCAAGGATCTAGAATGGGGCTTGAACCCGTGAACATCTGATCATCGGCAAGAGTGCATCCATTGAGCCACAGTTAATATTGATTGATAAGTCTGTGCTTATAATAGTCAGCTTTTAATAGTCAGAGAACCCTAATCAGTGTTATAGCCAAATTTCCAATTTTTCTGGCAGTGTGCATTGGTAAATTTACCCTTACTGCGTGCTTTTTGTTTCGTAGCATTTTAAATTCTTCCGAACAACTCACTGCTGTCTGCCTGGTCATATCACTTTGTGGCTGACCAAATACGCATACAAAACTCCCAATGACCAGCGAGGCAGGTTGAACAAAATAGAATGGGATGTGAAACTTGGACCTTAAAAGGAAGCATCCAGTAAAACTGAACCAATTGCAGTTACAGCTTTTGAGCATATCAGCATTCAGGCTGCACTTTGTGCAAAGTACAGAAAGCTCCCTTACTGAAATGAAATATATATTTTAAGCTTTCTTTTTCCTGCTTTCTCAACAGGCAGACAGAAAGGAGACCCAGAGCAATAGCACGATTACTGGATTTGACATTATCCTTGTGAAACAGATCAAGGGCAAACAAATGCAGAAAGAAATGGCAGAGTTTATTAGGGAAAGGTAATCACATGAATACATCACCTATATGTTTTACCTGTATTTTGTTTTTTAACTAAGTTCTTTGTATACTTCGAGAAACCATGCCTTTCCTTGGGGATGTGGCCCACTTTATGATGAATGTAGTTATGAAGAGATTGGCCACGTTTGTGTTAAGATGAAGAATTATCATTTATCCTCTTTGATCCATTGCAGAGGGAATTGGAAAGAAGCTATCCAATACTGTACATTGAATATTAAACTTGTTCAACTTAGTTGCCTTCCCTTTGTTTCTGTTGCTGTGAATTTACAGCATGACTGCTACTTTCGTATGACAGGGAAAGCTTATAATGGGATGTCTATTTTGGCACTAATTTACAGTCTTTGAGAAAAACACAGACTGCCTGTTGTATGGTTTGAATGAAATATTCTTTCCCGAGATAATGTGATGACTGAGTGTCAGATCTAACACTCATGCATGAACAATAACAAGTGGAGCTACAGACTTGTGTGAAACCCCTTTTTCCTACTGCTTTCTGTATCCCAGAGAGAGAAAAGAAAGCCTTGGATTTATTTAGAGCCCTTCACAACATAGGACATCCTAAAGTGCTTTTGAAGAAAGCCCCTGTTGCAAAGGAGGATCGCGGCAGCTAATTTGCACACAGTGAGGCCCCATAAAGGTCAATGTGATAATAGCCAGTAATCTCTTTATGTAGTGAGGTTGGTTGAGCGATAAACATTAACCAGGATACTGGGAGAACTCCCCTGTTCTTCAAAGTAGTGCCGTGGAATCTCTTGAGAGAGAAGACAGGGCCTTGATTCAATGTCTTATCCATCTCTGACAGTTCAGCACTCCCTCAGATTGGCGTTCAAGCCCTGGGAGGGGCACTTGAACCCGCAGTTTGCTGACTTGAGGCAAGGGTGAACCACTGAATTGTGACAGACCTTTTGAATGTATTTTCCTGGCCTCACCTGCTGGGAGTCCAGATTGTAACAGCGGGGGGTGTACTAGCAATTTCCTGATCCGTGCACTCCTCTAGGCAAGATTTTGTAACAGAAGATCTCATTCTGACCATCGGTCCTAGTGCACCCAGACAATGCAAATTCATAGGCCTGGACTGCTTGCTATGTTCACAATCCCAATATCTATTCATCTATCTCTGTATTTATGTTTGCCTGCAGCAATCCCCTTCCTAGGGCTAAAACGAGAACAGAATTACCTGGAAAAACTCAGCAGGACTGGCAGCATCGGCGGAGAAGAAAAGAGTTGATGTTTCGAGTCCTCATGACCCTTCAACAGAACTGGGTGAATCCAAGGATAGGGGTGAAATATAAGCTGGTTTAAGTTGGGGGTGGGGGGGGGTGTTGGGTAGGGGGGAGAGAAGTGGAGGGGAGGGGTGTGGTTGTAGGGACAAGCAAGCAGCGATAGGAGCATATAATCAAAAGATGTCACAGACAAAACAACAAAAGAACACAGAGGCATTGAAGTTACTGATATTATCTAAATGAAGGTGCTAATTAAGAATGGATGGTAGAGCACTCAAGGTACAGCTCTAGTGGGGGTGGGGGCATAAAAGATTTAAAAATAATGGAAATAGGTGGGAAAAGAAAAATCTATATAAATTATTGGAAAGAACAAAAGGAAGGGGGGAGAAACAGAAAGGGGGTGGGGATGGAGGAGGGAGTTCAAGATCTAAAGTTGTTGAATTCAATATTCAGTCCGGAAGGCTGTAAAGTGCCTAGTTGAAAGATGAGGTGCTGTTCCTCCAGTTTGCGTTGGGCTTCACTGGAACAATGCAGCAAGCCAAGGACAGACATGTGGGCAAGAGGGCAGGGTGGAGTGTTAAAATGGCAAGCGACAGGGAGGTTTGGGTCATTCTTGCGGACAGACCGCAGGTGTTCTGCAAAGCGGTCACCCAGTTTACGTTTGGTCTCTCCAATGTAGAGGAGACTGCATTGGGAGCAACGCATGCAGTAGACTAAATTGGGGGAAATGCAAGTGAAATACTGCTTCACTTGAAAGGAGTGTTTGGGCCTTTGGACGGTGAGGAGAGGGGAAGTGAAGGGGCAGGTGTTGCGTCTTTTGTGTGGGCATGGAGAGGTGCCATAGGTGGGGGTTGAGGTGTAGGGGGTGATGGAGGACTGGACCAGGGTGTCCCGGAGGGAATGATCCCTACGGAATGCTGCCAGGGGGTTGAGGAGAAGATGTGTTTGGTGGTAGCATCATGCTGGAGTTGGCGGAAATGGCGGAGGATGATCCTTTGAATGCGGAGGCTGGTGGGTTGATAAGTGAGGACAAGGGGGACCCTATCATGTTTCTGGGATGGAGGAGAAGGCGTGAGGGCGGATGCGCGGGAGATGGGCCGGACACGGGTCGGACACGGTTGAGGGCCCTGTCAACGACCGTGGGTGGAAAACCTCGGTTAAGGAAGAAGGAGGACATTTCAGAGGAACTGTTTTTGAAGGTAGCATCATCAGAACAAATGTGACGGAGGTGAAGGAACTGAGAGAATGGGATGGAGTCCTTACAGGAAGCGGGGTGTGAGGAGCTGTAGTCGAGGTAGCTGTGGGAGTCGGTAGGCTTGTAATGGATATTGGTGGACAGTCTATCAATAGAGATTGAGACAGTGAGGTCAAGGAGGGGAAGGGAAGTGTCAGAGATGGACCACGTGAAAATGATGGAGGGGTGGAGATTGGAAGCAAAATTAATAAATTTTTCCAAGTCCCGACGAGAGCATGAAGCAGCACCGAAGTAATCATCGATGTACCGGAGAAAGAGTTGTGGAAGGGGGCCGGAGTAGGACTGGAACAAGGAATGTTCCACATATCCCATAAAGAGACAGGCATAGCTGGGGCTCATGCGGGTACCCATAGCCACACCTTTTATTTCGAGGAAGTGAGAGGTCTCTTTATGGGGTACGTGGAACATTCCTTGTTCCAGTCCTACTCCGGCCCCCTTCCACAGCTCTTTCTCCGGTACATCAATGATTACTTCAGTGCTGCTTCATGCTCCCGTCGGGACTTGGAAAAATTTATTAATTTTGCTTCCAATCTCCACCCCTCCATCATTTTCACGTGGTCCATCTCTGACACTTCCCTTCCCCTCCTTGACCTCACTGTCTCAATCTCTAGTGATAGACTGTCCACCAATATCCATTACAAGCCTACCGACTCCCACAGCTACCTCGACTACAGCTCCTCACACCCCGCTTCCTGTAAGGACTCCATCCCATTCTCTCAGTTCCTTCGCCTCCGTCGCATCTGTTCTGATGATGCTACCTTCAAAAACAGTTCCTCTGACATGTCCTCCTTCTTCCTTAACTGAGGTTTTCCACCCACGGTCGTTGACAGGGCCCTCAACTGTGTCCAGCCCATCACCTGCGCATCCGCCCTCACGCCTTCTCCTCCCTCCCAGAAACATGATAGGGTCCTCCTTGTCCTCACTTATCACCCCACCAGCCTCCGCATTCAAAGGATCATCCTCTGCCATTTCCGCCAACTCCAGCATGATGCTACCACCAAACACATCTTCCCTTCACCCCCCCGGTGGCATTCCGTAGGGATCATTCCCTCCAGGACACCCTGGTCCACTCCTCCATCACCCCCTACTACTCAACCCCCACCTATGGCACCTCCCCATGCCCACACAAAAGATGCAACACCTGCCCCTTCACTTCCTCTCTCTTCACCGTCCAAGGGCCCAAACACTCCTTTCAAGTGAAGCAGCATTTCATTTGCATTTCCCCCAACTTAGTCTACTGCATTCGCTGCTCCCAATGCGGTCTCCTCTACATTGGAGAGACCAAACGTAAACTGGGCGACCGCTTTGCAGAACACCTGCGGTCTGTCTGCAAGAATGACCCAAACCTCCCTGTCGCTTGCCATTTTAACACTCCACACTGCTGTCTTGCCCACATGTCTGTCCTTGGCTTGCTGCATTGTTCCAGTGAAGCCCAGCGCAAACTGGAGGAACAGCACCTCATCTTTCAACTAGGCACTTTACAGCCTTCCGGACTGAATATTGAATTCAATAACTCCTTCCTCCATCCCTTTCTGTTTCTTTTCCCTTCCTTTTGTTCTTTCCAATAATTTATATAGATTTTTCTTTTCCCACCTATTTCCATTATTTTTAAACCTTTTATGCCCCCCCCCACCCCCACTAGAGCTATACCTTGAGTGCTGTACCATCCATTCTTAATTAGCACATCCGTTTAGATAATATCACCAACTTCAACACCTCTGTGTTCTTTTGTTCTTTTGTCTGTGACATCTTTTGATTATCTGCTCTTATCACTGCTTACTTGTCCCTACAACCACACCCCCCCTCCACTTCTCGCCCCCTACCCAAAACCACCTCCCCCTGCCATAAACCAGCTTATATTTCACCCCTCTCCTTGGATTCACCCAGTTCTGTTGAAGGGTCATGAGGACTCGAAAGTCAACTCTTTTCTGCTCCGCCGATGCTGCCAGACCTGCTGAGTTTTTCCAGGTTATTCTGTTTTTGTTTTGGATTTTCAGCATCCGCAGTTTTTTGTTTTTGTCCCTTCCCAGGGCTGGCTGGCTGAGAATGGATGTGCAGAGTACACTCGCTGAGGGCCACCGGTTAGGGGGAGATGAGCTGTAACCACATTATGAGCACCACTGTTACAGGATGTTTTAGATAATTACACATAGGAGTCGGTTTTAAGTTCCCAAAAGGCTGGAGCTAGGTAAACTCTTTGTTTTATGTTCCACCCAATTTGCCTTTCTATTACGGGGTAAGATGTAATACAGGCAGCTGACCCACTGCGATCAGTCTCCCTCCTGGTGGGAACAATTAAAGTGGACTGTGTCAAGTATGATAAATTCTGTACATCTACTCCCTTTCAACACATGTTTTGGGGCATCTATATTTTTGGATGAATCAGCATTTATTTGAGATGGCTTTGGTTTCACTCTTTCCACTGTTGGACTCCCCACAGTTACTTCATGAACTAAAATTAGAACAGGATTGCTGTTTTGTTTGTTGCTTCCCTTTTCTGTCAAGATTATCTGTTTTTCTGTGTTTGTACCCATTATCTACTCCAGCCGCGTCCTGGTAACCCGGTAAGATTAACTGACTCGGTAGTCAAAAGCAATGGTCCACTGCTTTCCCAACAATCAATGGCCAAAAAAAAAACATAAACATAAACAGTTACAGAGCTAGTTTGACACCATCATAAGTGCACAAAATCCCAAACTAAGGAATGTTTCTGGAATTCATCCTATAGATTTGCTCAGCAAATCCAGTGTGGAAATTCCAGAAGACTTTATAACTGTCGGGGTGGTTTTATTGCATGAATTGAATTCAGTCACTTGATTCAGAACAATTGCTCCGCAGCAATTTTGTGGGTGTGCTTTGTATTTACAAACTTGGACTCTTAGCTTAGATGGTCCGTCAGTGGTGCTAGTTGATACTGTAAACAGTCTGACCACCTTACACTCAAGGGTGTATACATTCTTCCCAATATCCAACGATATGATAGCGTGATAAAAACAAAAAAACTGCGGATGCTGGAAATCCAAAACAAAAACAGAATTACCTGGAAAAACTCAGCAGGTCTGTTGAAGGGTCATGAGGACTTGAAACGTGAACTCTTTTCTTCTCCGCCGATGCTGGCAGACCTGCTGAGTTTTTCCAAGTAATTCTGTTTTTGATATGATAGCGTGACTCAGGGATGCGACAGTAGTATTCCGTTGTGATCTGAACAGGGATACCCGAGTCCCTCATGTATTGTTTCAAAATTCCAAAGGCAAACACTTGACAAGCTGAGGCCAGATATGAACCATTAAGTGAGTTTGTTTCACAGTATGTGACCATAGAAAGTCAAAGTTGTCATCAATTTCACAAATTTCGATCAGTATAAGCTTGCTTTGTGTAATGACACAAAAATAATCAAGAAACGTGACACTCCACATCATTGTGGATCACCCTGTTTGACTAGAGCAGAGTAATTCCTAAATACTCCTCCGTTCTAATCTTGCAGCCTTTGACAGACCTCTATTTTAAAATTTGGACTGATTGCCTGCGTCTCTGTTTATTTGTTCTCCTCTGTGGCCATAAAGGAAATTTTGCCAGATTGCCCCTGCCGAGTTCCCAAGACAAGGATCTTCCCAACACCATTGTGAGGTGTTTATTGATTATGAAGACGAGCTAACAAACGGCTTCTTGTTTAACATCTTCAGGAAGAGCAACTTTCAATAACACATTAACCGTCAATCATTTGAGTATTTTCAAACTCGTATGAATACAGTATTGTTTGAAACATGAACCTAGCCTTATTTTCCGTATGGTTTCTTGGAAATTTCTTGAACTGTGACGCGAGAATATTGAACGTATATTGGGTGATAGAAATGTGACATATGGTTTGCACATGCACACGTGCACACACACGTATATACGCACACAATGATTAAAGTGTTTCAGATTGCTGATTTTCATTACGGAAGTTAAACATTTTCATTTCAATGTAATTGTGGGTTTATTAACAGATGTACTTAGTTTTAAAACCAGATTCATAGGATTGAAGGCTAATTTCCTACGTGTATTTCCCTGTCAGGCCCGCGGTAGGTATCGTGATATTGGGCACAGAGAATATTGCACCAGCCAATCAGCCCACCTGCGTTTGGAATTGGCGAATAATACAAAATAGAGCAGGCCATTCAGCCCATTGTGCCAGGCCTGGCTCTTTGGCAGAAATATCCAATTAATCCCAGTTTCTTGCTCTTTTATGTCCTTTTGTTCAAGTGGAAGGAAAATCAAGCAGCTTGCGTCAAGGGTGCTCAGTCCCTCTTGACCACAGATGGGTAGAGCTGTATTAACAGAATATGTTTTGAGTTTATGTGACATTCTGTTATGTGCCAACGGTATAATGCTTTGTCTAGGAGTACAGAAGTGGAAAATCATCCTTTTGTGTTGTAAGGGATATCTATTCAGAACAATATGGTATATTTTTCTGTTCAAAGGATTAAAATTGAAGAGGAATATGCCAAAAACCTAGCAAAGCTGTCCCAGAGCCCACTGGCGGGCATGGAGGAAGGGTGAGTTCACCATTTTATAGTCATTTATTTGTTCTTGAACTCTGCTGTAACTTTGAATGGGAAATGTTCCTAATTGGAACTGCAGCCATGAGCTGATTTTGTTTTTGTAAGTAGAGATTTCAAGCAAAACTTGCCACTGTATAATTAGGAGGTGACACAGTTCAGACAGTTGGGCAGTCCCTGCTAGCAACCAAACATGCAAGAGGGATTTCCATATCTCTACAGTAAGGTTCGAGCAACAAGAATTTCATCAGGAGCGCTATGATTGAAGAAGTTGTTTTATATATTCCTTTTGTATTTGAATTAATCAAGAACCTAGCAGTAATTGGCTTTGTGCGCTCATTAATGCCATGTCTTTGTTAATAATTTGTGAGGACTATTGTCTGTGGGGTGAATTGAACAAATCAATCTAACCAAGATGCATAGATAGAAAGGAGAAGGCAGAAATAAACTACTGTAGCAGAACAGCAGAAGCCGGAGTAGACCAGTTTTGGCCTCTTCCTGACCACTGCCACTCTGACATGAGGACGCACAGAGTGGTTATCCTTCAGGAGAGAGAGTCATACCATTACCACATGCCAGGATTGGCCAGTTAGTTTTAATGCCAATTGCCATATGATTGAATTGTATTTGTGTCTTTGTCCAAACGGCATTTCAATAATAATTAATCACTATTAGAAAGAAAGATTTGCATTTATATAACACCTTTCACAACCTCAGGACAGCCAGTGAAGTATTTTTGAAGTGTAATTTGTTGTCATGTAGAAAATGCGGCAGCCAATTTGCACATAGCAAGATCCCACAAAACAGCAATGTACTAATGGCCAGGTAATCAGTTTTGCGATGTTGGTTGAGGGAAAAATATTAGTCTGGACACCTGGAATATCTCCCCTCTTCCTCTTCAAAATAATGCAATGGCATCTTTTACATGGGGGCAGCTGGGGCCTCAGTTTAATGTCACATTCAAAGGCAATGCCTCCAATAGCACTGCACTGGAGTGTTAGTCTTGGTTTTTATGATCAAGTCCTAGAGTCAAATCCATAATTTTCTGACTCGGCGGCGAGATTATCATCATCTGAGCCACAGTTGACACAATGTTTTAGCCTTTTCTTTTGGAGGCAGCATAGTGGACATCCCCAAAAATGATTGCTATCAAGGATCTTATTACAAAGGATGTATTTTTTGCAGTAACAGTAAGATCTATTTGTAAGTGTTTTTAGTAAATGGGATCCTCCAACAGTAGTAAGGTTTTGAATTTTGGCTAACTGGTTTTGTAATGTTACACAATATTCGGAATCTTCCATGAAACTCCACAGTGTTTAGTTTGGGAATATAAATATCTCAAGGCCAAAAGCAAGGCGGTAATGTTAAATTTATGTTGAACATTGGGTAAACCACACTTGCAGATCAGGGCATGTTGGCTTGGGTATTGGTATTGTTGAGACAGGCTGTAGGTTGGTGCTTATGGAGGGGCGAGAGATTGTAGATTGGGGTCAGGGAGAGGCAGTGGAAAGGCCAAAGGCTTCCTTGAGGAATTGGGAGGCATGGCCCACAAGGAGTGTTATACAAAAACATTTGCATTCTGGAACTGCCAGCTCCCACTGCCAGGTTTACAGATCTTTGGGAAGCCCAGCTGACAGCAGTTAAATTTAAGTCATATCCTAATTGCACAGTAGAAACCTAGTTTTAAGTATGTTAATTAAGTGTCCTGTCTCTGCAAGATGGGTTGCTTTTGCCCCTCAATGCTCGTCGCTGTAAAAATTCAACATGTGCATACGTGGTTCATTTTTTTTTTCGGGCTTCATCCACATGCACACACACACACACACCCACATGTGTGCACACACCCACACGCGTGCACACACCAACACACGTGCACACACCCACACGCGTGCACACACCCACACATGCGTGCACCCACACGCATGCACACACCCATACGCATGCACACGCACACGCACCCACATGTGTGCACGCGCACGCATGCAGACAAACACGTGCGTGCGCACCTCCACACACTCTCACACACCTACACACACACAACCACCACACACACACACAACCACCACACACACACACTCACTCACTCACACTCTCGCTCTCTCTCACACACACACACACACACACACTCACTCACTCACTCACTCACTCACTCTCTCTCTCTCTCGCTCTCTCTCACACACAGACACACACACACACAGACCTCCTCTTGCCCGTTGTAGGGGAAGGGGGTACTTACTATTGAGGCCAACATTTCTGAGGAGCTATGTTCATCATGCCACACTGACATACATGTTAACAGCTTGTCTCTGTTCTGCAGAAGCCCATTGGATTTCACTGACAGAAACATATCCTTGTAAATTGATACCACTTACCTTCACACTTTGACCAGGGCTTTAGCTTCTGGCTGTCACAAATTAAAATGAGAGTGATTATTCCCTGAAAGGTACTTTGAAAGTACACCCATTAATCCACAACATATTGCATCTTCTCTATGACAGCCTTTGGAAATGGCAAAAAAAATCTTCAACACCAATGTTTTGATAGAACTTTATTCAGCTTATTAAACTCTGAAAGCAATGTGGGTTTGCTCCATATAAGAATCATTTGTGTATTTACATAAATGTTAAACCCAGCACAGATTAAAAGCTAACATTAGTAAGCCATACTGAAGCTTGACGAGCTCACTGAAATCCTTTTACACTTGTCCTCTTACAATTTACTCCCCCATGAAGGCCCTGACCCTTGTTTGGAAATGGGTCCATCGTTGTTGGCAGTACTCCAGCACCTCAATCAACCGACCATTCTTTGAGTCCAGATGGTAAATGTTGGTGGGCAAGTCAAGCATAAAGAGCATTGCAGATAAACACAATCCTGTCCTTGTCAGATGGTCAAACATGCACACTTTTGATGGAGTCACTGGGTAGCATTCAGAAGCTGAAATGCTGCTTGTTTTTTAACCTCTGATCTAGCTCAGAGGCACTGATGTCCGTTTTGGCACCTCAAGAGGTGCCCTGGTTGGCAGGACAAAACTCCACACTAGACAGTAGCTTTGGTCTGTGTAGGCTTGGTACCACACCAGCCACATTCACAATTGAGTTGGAGACTCATTTCTCAACCATGCAATTTTTGTAAATGACTTGTCTGCATGGCTACAGGATTAGAGTTGAGACTTTCTTCCAGCACTTATAACTCATTCACAGCAAAAAAAAAAGGCTGTGTAAATAGACTTGAGTCTCCTTATGAACCAAACTCACATTATTATATGTGCCATGGAATTAACAGGTACTACTCAATTACAGTGCAGTGCACCAAATACCACCTTGTTCTATCTATTCAGAAAGGCACTGTGGTTACCGCATCCACATGCCAAAAACTTGGCTTCCAAAAGCAGACCATTAACTTAAGGGTGGCACCGGATCTCAAGGAGGATGGCGAAAACATTTTAAGAACACTCTGAAGGCCTCATTGAAAAAGAGACAAATTGATATTGTTGCATAGGAGGAAGTTGACACAAGCCATACCATTTAACGGAGCCTCATCCAACAAGCTGTACCACAGTTAGAAACTGGCTGCATATACTCTGCTGCCAGAAAAATCTTACTCTAACTCCTGGGTAACTACAGAACTGACCCCCAATCACTCACACTGACTTCCCCCTCACCCCCAACCACCTCACAGAGAAACGACGGAGGTGGAAAGAAAGGGAGCAGAACCCTGGCTTGAGCGTACCCTCTTCCTCAGGGCAACTCTTGCCCTCTCTGCCCAAAGATCCATGGCTCCAGGATTGGCCTGCTGAATCACCTGAGGACACGCAAATTGTGAAGCCTGGCAGACGCCATCCTCGGGATGGATGACGATGTGAAACAACAAACTTTTACATTCAGGCCATAAGCTAATAGTAAGGTTTGGTTGGTAGTAAGACAGTGGCACAGTAGCAGAAATGCACAGTAAGATGTTAATGGTACAAGTGCTTAGAAAGCAATAAAGACAGAAGGAGTCCCTGGAAGGATGGTATGTGTTAGCCTATTAATTTATTTTTGCATCACCTGATTGTCTGGAAGACTTGAGATGAAATGAGATTCCTTAGACTTCTTGGGGCAGTATTTACATAGAGTGAGGGATGACATTTCTGCCCAACATGGGGGCCATGTGTCAATTGGGTTGAATTGAAAATAAAAGTAAGTCGTTATGGTCGTTATTATATCGGAAGAAGCTTTTTATTTCAAAGGTGGTGGGTTGGTGGGGGAGTCAGTGAGGTGGGTAGTTAGGTAGGTGAGTGGGTAGGTGGGTGGGGTCTGAGGAGTAGTTGGGTGGTTGGGGTTTAGTGTGGTTGAGCGGGAATAGCCAGGGGGGTTGGCTGGGGGAGGGTAGTCACAGGCTCAGTGAGGTTGTTGGGGGTGGAGGGGAAGTCAGTGTGAGTGATTGGGGGTCAGTTCTGTAGTTACCCAGGAGTTAGAGTAGGATTCTTCTGTGTAACATTTCCTGGATAACTATTCAGGTAAGTAAATCAGAACTGCCTGAAGTCTCCACCTCTAACTCAGAGCTGAAGACTTTTGCGGAGGGTCCTGGGGAGCAGGGGAATCGCCCATCGGAAGTTCAAACTTCCCGGACAATTTCCACGAAGGGCAGTACATCGGGACTTCCGCGGGGTTTTGATGCGCATCTTGTGTCATAAGTCCAGCCTCCGACATTCCAGAGACTGGAAGATCTGGATGGTTAAATATTTTATTTTCAAACGTACAGGCATTAGAGTAGTGATGTGGAACTTTCAGAGATGCCTTAGCACGGGTAGCCTTTGCCTGCAATGGCTGATGGATTACGAAACTGTCAGTATTTTGCCCATTCTTTTAATTTGCATGCAATGCGGGTGTCATTTTCTAAGATGATGTCAGAACCCAGTGTTGATATAGGGCAAAGGAAAGTTTAAATCCAGTGAATTGTATTAATTTCTCTGGTCTGTGGACACATTAAGATTTCAAGGAAAAATTGCGTAGCATCAAGGTAAACTTCAATTGCATTAACCCCTGAGTACAGGTGGTGGAGCTAACAAAGAAGCCCAGTTGCCTTCCATTGAGATTGCGGATTTGTTTGGACCACTTTGTGCATTGACCACTGACTTTACTGATCTTAAATAAAGGCCGGGATCTTCCAGTCTCGCCGAAAGTCAATGGACCACCCCATCCCCTGCAGCGGCTCCCATCATGGCAGGGGCGGAAAATCCCGGCCAAAGTATTTGGAAAAACGTGAGCTGTGTCTGCTCACAATTTGGATTTACTGTGTCAATGGGTGAGGTTCGCCATCAGCAGTGTCGATGTACAAACTTCCCCTTTTCTCGCTTTCCTCTAAATAAGTTCTGCTTAAAAGCTGTTATTCAAGAGCTAGAACCGGTTTTGCTTTTTTGAGTTATTTCGTCTTATTGGGGTTATAGGTGAAGTTGGAAAGCTGCATAGAAAGCTATGAAGTCACATAAATGTTGTTAAAGATGTACGCTGCTGTGTACATCCTTAACGTGTCAGTACAACTGCCTCTCCCCTGAATAAAATGCAAATATTGAGGAGAAAAGTAGATATAAAAGACTCCTGGGTGAACTTTTCAGCTTTGCTTTTTGAAGATTTCGGTGTTGGCATGGAGTCTAGTGATTTCTTTACTAACATTGCAAATGCTAACATCAAACACTCCCAGTCAGCTAAATCATGGGCCAAATGCAGAGTAAATCCTGAAGGACTGAATTCTTTTGTCATTTTCTCTGATTGTTACTGCAGTGACACGTAATGTGCCTAAACTCAAAACTACATCTCAGACCCCACTGGTCTGTTTCCACTTCTTAAACCAGCCATTCTTAATTTCTAGAATTTGAACAAGATTGCCGGTTTAGAACAGTTCATACCAAAATTGTGGTCCATTGCAGGCACGTGCCAGCTCTGAAACTGCTCAAATTTCTGAATTTGTCTGCTGAAACTGATTTTACTTTGAACCTTTCAAAATCAGCCAGACAGGAACATTTCATCCCACCAGTGTTGGCTGCATTTTAACCTAAGTGCCAAAAATTTGAAAAAAAAAGTCTTGAAAATAACATAAGCTTTGTCTTTAGAATTTTTTTTTAATGTTGGACATTTTCTTCGTGCTGTGAAATGTTAAGGTCAATAGTAACCACGAGTAGGAGAGATGATGAGAAAGAGCAGGAAGTTATGGTTAGATGATCCTATACTTGGCTTTTAAAGCCTGAAGAGGTCCTGGGAAAATGTAAAGTAATAAATGATGCAATGAGTTTGAGAGCCAAGGTTGCAAGGCTCCACTTTTAAAATGGGCTGTCACTTGACGAGAGCAGAGAATATAGTATCAGCTGTTCCCAATGCAAAGTCTCCATTTGCGGGAGTGGGAGAGATCAGTGTACTTGATTCAAGATATGCTCAATTTCTGGCCATTCATTTTAACGATCGGAAAATTGGGAGCACTACAAATTGGCCATACAGACCTCCACGCCTAACTCTCTGATCTAGACTCCTGCCAAGTGAGACTCCGCACTGGGAATGTAGCCTGACAAAACTTACTCTTTCTGATTGCACACTCCTGGCACAGAGCCTTTCCCCATTGCGGGTGCTTATTAGGAAGGCACGTTTACCAGGAAGAGGCTCATATCCTGATTTCATTCATTACAATTAATGGTCACACAGAAAAGATGTAGGAATGTGCTAAATGGATTATAGCTGACGTCAAAGCGGGCTGGGTATTGAGAATTTAGTACAAATTTAATCAGAGTGACAACTACAATTAATCTAAATGTATAAAGCAGTGTTTCTGTCTTTCATTAATGCTTAGCTTATTTTAAAATAGGAATTTATCACTTCTAAAGTGGCTTTTTATCTATATATTAGTGGTATGAAATACTTTGCCACTGCTAGGCAGATATATCATTAAAGAAGATTACATGTGATTGTAAGGGTTGGTAGGTGCCAGATATAAATACTCTAGATGTGAAGGCATGTCGGGCACATGTTTCATGTTTCACTGCAACCTCAATCAAAATGTCTCCTGCTCAGTTACATCTTGCAGAGCCAACTAAGTGTCCAATGCTGGAACTGCAAAAACAAACAACTCGCATTTATAAAGTGCTTTTAATGTAGAAAAACATCTCAAGGTCCTTCAGAGGTGTAAGGAAATCAGATGTTGAATCAAAGGAGGAGAGATTAGAAGGGATGATCAAAAGCTTGGTCAGCGATATGGCTTTTATGAAGGGGTGTAAAGGAGTAATAGGGCATGGAGATACACAGGGGTTTACAGATTATCAGTAGTTTACAGAGGAAGCCTTGGGTGTGTATCCAGTTCATATTTACTTTGGTGTGAAATAAAAGAACATTTCCCTCACCATGTTTAGTATGATAGTTTTCCCTCAGTAGATGAATGTTCAGTAGAGGGCAGTTGAGTTACAATATGTGTGCAGCTTTAGCTATGTTTGACACTGGAGGGGATAGTAACACTGTTTCTCATCAGAGATTGTCCCAGCCTTGGTGTCCAATTTTAACGTCAGTGCAAAGTGGTTCGGACTTTCTACTTATGTTTCAACCTTCAAATGTGAGCAGTGTACTCAGCTGCAAAACCTTTTACAAAAAGATGAGCAAGCACTGGGTCGCATTATCATAGGGATCATGAACAAAGCTAAAAAGATTGTAGCAGTACAAAGCATTAGACAGAGTCCATCTATCTGCTGGTCACCTAATTTTAGAATTTGATTTCCCTTGACTGTCTGAAGTGGTGACTGACCATCTAAAGATTTAACTTTTAGGTGAAGATTCAGCCAACTGAGCCATTTTTTTTTGAGAAAAGAAAAACTTTGAGGAGTCCAAATGAAAGTTTTCAATTCTGTAAGAGGAATTGAGAAAGTTGCTCATTATGGACAAGGGTTTAAATATCAGAGATATGTGTTTAAGAGTTAGAAATTGTGATCAGCACTGTTCCTGTATGTAATGTAAAAAAAATGCTGTTTTAATATAGGTATTATTCTGAAATAGTGCAGAGGAAAGTTTCCTATATGTATGTTAAAATGTCATATAAACACAGTGCTGACTGGAATTTGTATTTGTAAGAAGGGTAGTTAGGCAGAAGTTTTGTACTAATGGTAATAGATTCAAATTACCAAGGACATTACTGAAGCAGACATTATGTGGATGAAAAATCACCTCGGTAGCTATGTACCAGATTTGTCAACATGTTCAATGTGTTTGTAATGCCATTATACATAGTGAATAAAGAAGATCTTACCCAGGAGGAAATAAAATGTGTTTTAGAATAAAGCAGAGTTTGCAGAATACAATGAAGTTAGTAATTTGGAATTGATATCAAAAATGGATGCCCTGTTGTTACATTTCCAGTTCCTAAAAGTCCTTATGTTCTTTATTTTGTCTGTCCCTGACAGCACCTTGGGAGAGTCTTGGACACAGGTGAAGAAAAGTTTGGCAGATGAGGCCGAGGTTCATTTAAAGTTTTCGTCGAAGGTAATAAATCATTTTACCGATTAACCCACTTCAATGACAGAAAGATAAATACAAACCCAACTCAGTTGCACGAGTAACACTAAACCTGTTGCCCTGGTAAAGAAGCCTGAGGATAACGATTCTTGGAGTTTTAGTTTCTCTTGCTTTCTTCCCAGTCTCAACAGTTCAGCAAATGTTTCCTTACTCTGTATTCTTTATATAATAAAAAAATCTGCAAGCCAGGATTACAGTCTGTTAATAACACACAAAAAGCAGAGCCTGCAGACTTTTCTATAATTGCTACGTTTGTGCTATTGTGCTAAGGAACATGATCAGATAAAGATTTAGAGACATGTACATTTGGAAGGTTTTCAACTGGGCAGATGTGTGTGTATATGTGTTAGATATGTGTTTGTATTAGGACTTCCTATTTCCTCCTATGAACTAACTGGAAATAAACTTAATCAACCCCACCGCCATTCCATACTTGACCATATTTGCCAATGAGAATATGAAAGGTCTAAATGGAAAATGTCCTTGCTCAGTGGCTGAAAGCTGTCCCAGTTTTCTGAGTACAGATATGGTGGGGTGGGGGGAGACCCTTGTTCCCCAGCCATGCATTTCTGGGAATTGTGGCAGCCAGTGGGAATGTGACCAGTATAACACAGGACATTATAATGACAGTCTATAGATGAGATACGTAAACCCACATCTTTGAACACGACACATTCCCTTAATGTTATCCACAATGATTTCTTTCTCCCCATTGATTTTTCTTCTGTGGATTCATACCGGCATACAATTTCCATATGTGCTTCAATGTCCTGCCCAAGTGACCATTTGGATCCAGGCGGGGGAGAGCTTGACTACTGGGCCCGAGTGGAGGATGCGACTCACAGCTGAGGAAATAGGTGCTTTCCAAGATAAATTACTGGACAGTGGTCAAGAGTGGGAATGTTGGCTGATTCTCCTACTCCCACTCACAAGCCTGCAGCGTCTGGAGCCAACTTTAAGCGTCCTTTTAATCACCCTGGCTGAGATCAGAAATTTGGAGAAGTCCAGAGATTGGTTTCAATGTATGACTCAGCCAGCACTGAAAATGTATTGGAGTTGATAAACACAACTACAGGACTTTGCCAGCAACTTTGCAACAACATAATTCCTCCAATTGCTTTAATTACAGGAAATCCTATCTAATAGTGCCTGGGGAACAGACTGTATCTTTATTTGAAAGTTTCTGAAGTATTATCTTGTAAAAACAAAATGGATTTACTAAGGAACATCCTTTGCGCAGTGACACAGTCATAAAAGGAGCAGATGGTATTTTATCGCCAGACCATAAGATTTTGGAGAGCATCCCAAAATTATTGAAAATCCACTGCATGTTCTGTCCCTACACAATGAGAATTTATTTCTGCTCTCTTTTCTTAGCTGCAGAGTGAAGTGGAGAAACCGCTATTATCATTTCGAGAAAACTTCAAGAAGGATATGAAGAAGTTTGACCATCATATAGCTGATCTCCGCAAACAACTAAGTGCTCGCTATGTTGCCGTGGAGAAGGTATGAGATACTTCGGAAGAAAGGCAAAACCTTACCGTTTCCAAAGATATTTAATTCTTAACTTAAGAGTTACATAATGAAGAGTATTTCTCCTCTTTTATTTTCAGTGATTTCATTATTAGCCCTGAAATTCCTTGAGAGTTCTACCAGCCTGTGTCGTAACTCCAGCAAAAGATGAATTGAATTTCCCCACAAGAGGTGCTTTAGAGCAATCTTCAAAGTGCAGTTCTTGTTGTAATGTAGGGAAAATAACAACCAGTTTGCGCACAGCAAGGTCCCACAAACATAATGTGATAATGATCATTTATATTTGGGGTTTGATTGAGGGATAAATATTGTACAGGACACCAGGAAAACCCTACTGAAATTGTTTTTTTTTTCATTCATGGGATGTGGGCTTTGCTGGCTAGGCCAGCATTTTTATTGCTCATCTCCGGTCGCCCTTGACAATGTGGTGGTGAGCTGCCTTCTTGAACCGCTTGTGCTGTGCCAGTGAAGCCCACATCACATGAATGAATAAAAATAAAGGATCATTATGTCTACCTGAGAGATGTCTTGATTTAACGTCTCTTCTGATAGATGGTCTATCTGATCGTGCAGTCGTCCTCAGCACTTCACTCAAATGGAAGCCGAGAATTTGTGCTCAAATCTCTGGTTTAGGACTTGAGCCCACAACCTGCTAACCAAGAGGTGAGAGTGCTACCTACCCACTGAATCATGGCTGACATGCCTATTTCCAGCCATTTTATGCCATTTCCTTGGAGGTTCCCACTGATTTCCTTTCGAGGTATGATAAGGAACAGCTTGTAATTCCAGGGTTTTTGGACCTTTTTCTTTCCCAACACCAAAAATTAACTACAAAGTCAGTGGAAATAAAAATCAGGAGAGATGTAAATCAGACTGCTGGTTTGCCATTGCTTATTCTACGCTATTGTATAATGTCAAAATCTCCCAATTGATTTTAATCAGCTGTAAAACGACTTTTGAGTCCCTTATATCAGCAGATTAAAATATAGGTAGGTTCCCTCAACCATATCTGAAAGTTTGATGATAAACCCATTCCAGTTACTGGGCAAGCAACACAACAAAAAATATGAACTACAAAGCAAACCTCAATCAAGCACCATAGCCTGTCAACTGACGGAGATGCTTGCTGAGGTCTTGGTCAAATTCTGTCACATCTAACGATCCAAGGAATTGAAATAAAGCATCTCATAGTTAGTCATCAGCAGCATGTCAAAAATGGTGGAGAAATCTTTGTCTCTACATTGGAATGCCAGTTCATCCAGGAGCTAATGGTAAATCACTGAGATTGCTCGGAGCTTGTCCAATGATCAGATAAACTTATTTTCAACATACCACAGGGAGATGCTCTACATTTCATTCCAGGCAGCTGTCTCTCTAATACTTGGCGTTACTGGGGATTGCTGCATGGCCATTTTAGATAAAGCTGCCCATTGTTAGATGACAAATTAGCAGTTACATTATTATTGGATGAATCTTGGGTTAATCCTGCCAGAATAATGTTAATGAAGTTAGGATAAACAAAAATAAAGATCCTTCCTGTCAGATTAAAAAGTTAATAAAATTGGCCATGCAAATGTTTTCTGTATAGTCAGCAGTTCAGAAAACTGCTGCACATCAAATCACATAAGTGAGCTCCTCCACTTTCCTCCCCTTCTCTTCTCTCTGCGCTCACTCAAGTTGTTACTAATCAACAGATGTGAGCTCTGTGAATGGTTAGTCTTTGCATCAACCTGACCATATCTTCAGCTAACATTTACATATGGGTGTATTTTGACTTTGTGCGATAATGTAGATCATGACAGTCAGGGAGGTACGTAAATGGGCAGACAACTTGTTTTCACCTGTTGTACACTATCACACAACGTTAAGATTTACTCCATAGGTTGCCAATCATGAATTGGCCATGAGTTGCTCTTCGTGTTTTTTTTAATTCACCTGGCTAGTTTAGGGGCATTGAGAGCAGTTGTGGTGTCCTTAAATTTGATTTGAGGTTAACTTATCTGGGACAGATTTGACTTGGGTTCTCCTGGTCTGTGTGGCTCAAAACCATGATCGATGATGCATTTTCCAAAGGAGGGTCTGGCAGAGCCATATGTGTGGAACAGGAGGAGGCCATTTTGCCCCTCTAACCTGTTCAGCCATTCAGTGGGATCATGGCTGATCTGTGACCTAGCTCCATACACCCAACTTTGCCCCATATAATCCTTTTAGTATCTTTGGCTAACAAAAATCTATTAATCTCAGATTTAAAATTAACAATTGACCTCGCATCAACTGCTTTTTGCAGAAGAGTTCCAAACTTCTAATGTGCTTTGTGTTTAGAAGTGTTTGCTAACTTCACTCCTGAAATGCTTACCTCTAATTTTCATGCTTTATCTCCTGGTCCTAGATTCCTCAACCAGTGGAAGTAGTTTTGTCCCTGTCTACCCTATCAGTTCTCTTTTGATATCTTGAAAATATTGATCAGATCACTCCTCAATCTACTAAATTCCAGGGCATACACCCTAATTTGTGCAATCTCACCTCTTAATTTAGCCCTTGAAATCAAGGTATCCTTCTGGTAAATTTATGCTGCACTCCCTCCAAAGCCAATATATCCTTCTTAAAGGTGTGGTGCTCAGAGCTGTTCTTCAAGTGTGGCCTAACTAGGGCTTTGTATAGCTGAAGCATGGCCTCTTGTATTCTAGTCATCTAGATACAAAGGCCAGTGTTCTACTGACCTTTATGATTATTTTCTATACCCATTCTTGACATTTTAATGACCTAGGCATCTTAACATTTTTGGACCTAGCCATTTTGAGAGTACTCCAATCATTTTTCGGTCAAAAGTCATACTTGTCTACATTGAAACCCATCTGACATAGTTTTACCCATTCACTTAATTTAATTAAAAGACATTTTAGGGGGCAATGCCTGTTTCCCAACAGTGAATGGGTCACATGCTTATCTCAACATGGTCACTTGGAGAAGGTGAGCGTACAGCAGGAAATTATTGAAGACTAATGTTGACAGCGCTGTAAAGGTTCCAGCAGACAAGCTTGAGGTTAGCCATACTCAGGTGTGTGCGCTGACAGGAGCAACTCCTTCGGGCTAAACCAAGCGATTTTGTGTGGGGACAACAACTTGGTGCTAAATTGTTTAAGTTCCTTAGATACACCTGAGGGGCACGTTATCATGTCACCTGTGACATTACAGTTCCGTGGGGTCCACATATTCAGCAGCTGGCTGGACCACTGAAGCTGAGTTGCAGCACCCTCTAGCACAGCAGCCACAGTGACAGAGGAGGCAACTGCATGAGGAGCAGTGGTTGTAGCATTCTCCACAGTCACATGCAGCTGGACAGAATGGCCTCAGGATTGCACTTAGAAGCAGATGATACCCTGTCCACAGGCCAAGGGTCAGCTTCCTCAACCTCTCTGAATGACAGTGCCTCCAAAGGCTGTGCCTCTTGCGGGAGGCAGTGGCTGGCCTGTGCACCTGCTTGGAAGAAGCCCCACGGCCAATAGGAGAAGGTGGCCACCCATTGCCTGTGGTGGTCAAGGTGACCACAGGACTTGATTTCTAGGTGCTGTTCGTTCCAGGGCTCAACTGTTGACATCTGCAGCATTTCACAATCCAGGTCATGGATGCCATGTTTGCAAAGGTGTCTGACTAGGTTAATTTTGAGACAAATGCAGCCAGCCAAGTCAAGCCAAGAAGGCTGTCAGCTTTGCCTCCCTCACAGGATTTTCACAGGTCCAAGGTGTTGTAGACTGTACCATCGGAGCAGCCAGACTTTTTAAATTATTCGGAAGGGGATTCCACTTCTTCAGGGTGCAGCTGGTTTGCGATTAGTGTAGGGAGCGGCTGCGATACATTCATCCTTCAGCAGTCCTGGGTTCCTCAGCTCTCCTTTCTACCAGGCAGTCTCAGCGATTGGCTCTTGGAGGGTAAGAGATATCCCTTCAATAGCTGCTGTTCACACTAGGGATGAGCCCTCCACCCCACCCCACCACACCCACAGAGGCATGGGACAGGTACGAGAGGAACCATCTTACCACCAGGGCCACTACTGGTTTGCTCAAAATGAGGTTCTGCTCAAGACTGATCTGGGAGGTGCCCTTCCATACAGCCCGGCAAGGGTGTCTCAATAGTGGTGGTGTGCTGCACCCTGCACATGTTGGCACTTCAGAGTGGACTCAGAGCTGGAACTAGAGGTGGGGGAGAGCGCCAGGCATCTTCGGAGGGGGAGGAGGCACAGGAATTTTCTGAAGTGCCGTTGATGCCTGTGGCCTAAATGGCTGACAAGTCCGTGATGCCCAAATCCTCATGCTATAGCTAAGTATTATGCATGCAGCATTGCATTTACCTCAACAAAGCCCCTGAGGTGTACTGAAGCCCCCAGTACATAGCGCACCGCCACCCCCCACCCAACCCTTGGCAGCAGCAAGCCTGCTCTTTCTGAGCCTTACATGGCCATCGATGACTTTCAGGCCATTCACCAGCATATACATGTCCCAGCTCAATGTGGTGTGGAGCACCAATGATGATGAATATAAGATCACACATGCTGTCATTGAAATAAACATCATCCATGTGATAGTAACAGTGTGACAGGCACTCAATTGACTTCTTTGTGCAGCAAAGACTGTTTCCACATCCATTTGTTTTGTTAACTGGTGCTACCCCTGTGGCTTCAGCAGAGCTTAAGGCAGCTGCTTGCCCCCCTGCTCTCATATTTGAGACACCCTAAGGGATACCCTCTGGGCTGTGGAGCCTGTGAGGGCCCTGCCAAAAACTGCCCCGCCAGGGGCAGACTTGCACATGGGGGCAGCAGGCAGCGTGTGTGGCTCTGTCTGGGGGCAATGGCCATGAAGTGAGGGCACCTTCAGAAGATCTCCCACTGCCATCATCCCTTTCTCCCTCTTCCCTCCAAGGGCCCACCTGTACTTCCATACTATCCAAGAGCTGGAGAGCACTTGGCTGCATTTGAATATAGTGTTCAGCCAACATGGTGACTGTATGACCAATGCTTCTCAAGGTTGCTGCCATCAGATGGAGATCATTGATGAGTGCCTGCATCCACTGGTTGTCCTGGCACTTCTGATGATCTGACATTGGAGTTGTTGTGCGCTCAAATGCCTGAGACATCATAGCACTCATGCTGGAGATAGGGGAGACGGTGGCGTAGACTGGACTAGTAACCCAAAAGCCCAGGTTAATGCCCTGGAACACGGGTTTAAATCTTACCATGGCAGCTGGTGGAATTTAAATTCAGTTCAGAAATTCAACTATTTAATCCAAAAAAAAAATTATAATGAAGGCTAGTCTCAGTAATCATGACTGTGAAACCATTGTTGATTGTTGTGAAAACCCACCTGGTTCACTGAAGTCCTTTAGGGAAGGAAATCTGCTGTCCTTACCTGGTCTGGCCTCTGTGTGATTCCAGATCCACGTGGTTGACTCTTAACTGCCCTCAAAGGACAATTAGGGCAGGGTAACAAATGCCGGCATTCCCAGCGACGTCCACATCCCAAGTAAGAATAAAAACAAAGATGGACTCCTCCATCTTCAGTGCTAGGGGCCGCACTGCCTCTGGAAATTCTGACAGATGCCCAAACGTTTCCCTTTTCTGCTTCACAAGCAGACCTCCACCAAGGGCTTAGCACCTGTGCCCAGCCGAGCAAAGTTTGAGGGGTCCTCCGGTGGGATCCCTCCTCAGCTCTCTCTGCCCCCAGCACCTCCTCACATGTGAAGTGTTTCTCACCTTGTGCCGACATTTCTATCTGTGACACTGGAGTCACCGAGGCGAGTGTTTTGCACTGGTGAAGGGAGTGCATGAAGCATATGATGGGGCTTTCTCAAAGTGATGCCCCTCTTCTGATTGGGCTCCATTGCCTCCTCCCTTACCTCTGGAGTACAGTGCATCTGTGGGAAATGAAAGACATTTGTTAGTGCTGCACATGGGTGACAGAGCTCCAACTTGGCAATGTACAGATCATGACAGGTGAGGTACAGGCAACATTGGTTCAACATGCATGATAGTTAAGTGCCAGGTTTCAGTGTGATATCTAGTGCTTTCACCAGATTTGTGTCACCCCCATCTTTCCATCAGCAACCATCAGTACGGGTGCCATGTGGCCAATTGCCAGGGCATCTGTCTCTCTCGCCATCAGGATGACCATTTATGTAGCTCTACCGCCACCCACCCCATCCCACCTCTGCTTCTCTGGCTCTCCAGCAGTTTTGGGCTCTCCTGTGCATTGAAAAAAAGCTTTAGGACCGTGAGGAGTTAAGTGATTGCTGGGGATGGAAGCGAGGTATTTGCTGGGGGGTTTGTTCACGTGGAGGGGGAGTGTTTGTGAGATGGGGAGTAAGTGGGCACCAGGCTGGACACTCAAGGGGAAGCCTGTGGAGAAATGTATGTGTCTGATAGCAGAGAGTGAGGCACGAATGACTGCTGTCCAGGCAAAGCCTAAGGAGCTGAGGGATTTAGATGTCATGGGGTACTCACCTCACCAGACTTTAGGTGGTCATTGAAACGTTTATGACACTGGATCCAGGTCCTCCATACAACGCTATGACTGCTCACTACCTCTGCAATCTCAAGCCAAGCCTGTTTGGTGAGGCTGACTGGACAGAGGGCTTTTTGTGTGGCCCTGATTCCTTCCAGCATTACCTTCAGGGACGAGGTGTTGGGGGTGGGGGTCTTCCATCCATTTTCTTCCTCTTTTCTTCTCAATGAGAGGAATCACATCACACAGTATTCCTGCTGAGGGTGCTGCCAGAGCCCCTTTTAAGTGGAGATCCTTCAACACTGTTTCAGAACGGCTCCCTACCCTCACCCCTAACCCAGAGACAGGCTGCTCATTGGTTTTCTCTAGGAAAGAGCAGCTGTAGGCCTGTGATTCAGGAGATCGAGTTCGTGACCTGGAAGTGGACCTAGTGTTGCTCTGGAGACTGTGGCGGCAAGATTCTGCCTGTGGTCTGTAGTCATTGGGGAAACGTGCAGAGCCCATTCCAAGTGATGATTTGACAGGAAATCCCTGTATGACTCACATGTGACCAGTTAACAGCTAAAAATGTACAGATGTGAAATTTCATGGTGTGGGTGTGTGGGTCACTGCCTTGGCTCACCTGCATGTGGAGTTAAATCCAAACAATTCTAGCCCAGCTGCCAAATACAGAACATGTGCAATCCATTTGAACAGTGATCACTGCAGGATTTAGAGTCTTCATGATGTTTTTTTTTTAAAGGGCCCTGAAATACAAAGGCCTAGAAACTTGACTGCTCTTCAGATACTAAACAGCCTCCGAAGCTGCCAAGATGGTGGACAGGAAATGCAAGCACAGTTGTGGCTAGAAGTGCGCTGACAGCCATATTAGATAAGGTGGTTATGCTGCTGTCAAAAATGTCGCAAACAT
Source organism: Carcharodon carcharias (assembly GCF_017639515.1). NCBI lineage: Eukaryota > Metazoa > Chordata > Chondrichthyes > Lamniformes > Lamnidae > Carcharodon > Carcharodon carcharias. The sequence continues at coordinate 14,597,751 of NC_054488.1, forward strand.
TTAAAGGTGGAAATAATTTAAGTTCGGCCCTTGCTTCTGACTTTCGCATGGTCTTGCGCTGAACTTGCACAGCACAACATAACATTAACCACCGGGAAAATCCTCTCGCTTGCCTGAATATGGAACAGGATCAACAGGAGCACTCCCGCTTTTAAGAACAAATGTGGGAATCTCTTTGCCACGATCCCACCACCCCCTTTCTGGCAATAGTGCTGCGACTGGTTGCCCCCTTCCCAACCCCCCACCCCCAACCTTAGCGACACGCTGCTCAGCGTGCTGCCCCTTATTCTCTGCTATGCATTCACTTTGTTGAAATGAGGCCTGAAGCTCAATCTTGACAGGGCCTCAGCCCTCAGCATTGAGATCCAGGGACCTTGCCATGCGCTAACTATGTGTCCAATAATCGTCACTCCCAAACTTCTAGGCCATTAATTCTTACGAGTTGCCCTCAGAGACCACTGAGAAATGGCTCTTTGTACTCGATTGTAACAACAGCAGAGTAGCAAATTTGTTTCAGCACTAACTTTCAAAATGAATGTGTATTTCATGTCATTTCAGTATGTTGCAATCTAAATTCAAACTGATTTACCACTTCCCAAATTGTGGCTAGAAGTGCACTGCCAGCCATATTAGATAAGGCGGTTATGCTGCTGTCAAGAATGTCGCAAACATTCAAAGGTGGAAATAATTGAAGTTAGGTCCCTGCTTCTGATTTTCACATGGTCCTGCACTGAACTTGCACAGCTTGGATTAGTACTTGGGACTATGATGTTATTGCTATTACAGAGACTTGGTTGAAGGATGGACAGGATTGGCAGATAAACGTTCCAGGATTTAGATGTTTCAGGCAGGATAGAGAGGGATGTAGAAGAGCTGGGGGAGTTGCACTGTTGGTTAAGGGGAATATCACAGCTGTACGACAGGAGGACACCTCAGTGGGCTCATGCAGCGAGGCAATATGGGTAGAGCTCCGGAATAGGAAGGGTGCAGTCACAATGTTGGGGGTTTACAATAGGCCTCCCAATTACCATTGGGAGATTGAGGAACAGTTATGTAGGCAGATTGTGGAAAGATGTAAAAGCAATAGGGTTGTTGTGGTGGGTGATTTTAACTTTCCCTATATTGACTGGGAATCACTTAGTGCTAGGGGTTTGGATGGTGCAGAATTTGTAAGGTGCATCCAGGAGGGCTTCCTGAGACAATATGTAGATAGTCCAACTAGGGAAGGGGCAATACTGGACCTGGTATTAGGGAATGAACCCAGCCAGGTGGTCGAAGTTTCAGTAGGAGAGCTTTTCGGGAGAAGTGACCATAGTTTCAAGGTACTGGTGGATAAGGATAACAGGAATCCTTGGGTTAAGGTGCTTAATTGGAGGAAGGCTAATTATAACAATATTAGGCAGGAACTGAGGAATCTAGACTGGAGGCGGATGTTTGAGGGCAAATCAACAACTGACATGTGGGGGGCTTTCAAACGTCAGTTGATAAGAATTCAGGACTGGCACGTTCCTGCTAGGATGAAAGATAAGCATGGCAAGTTTCGGAACCTTGGATAACGAGGGATATTGTGAGATTAGTCAAAAAGAAAAGGGAAACATTCGTAATGGCTAGAAGGCTGGGATCAGATGAAGCCCGTGGAGAATATAAAAAAAGTAGGAAGAAACTTAAGCAAGGAGTCAGGAGGGCTAAAAAGGGTCATGAAAAGTCACTGGCAACCAGGATTAAGGAAAATCCCAAGGTCTTTTATACATATGTAAAAATCAAGAGGGTAGCCAGGGAAAGGGTAGGCCCACTCAGGGACAGAGGTGGGAATGTGTGTGGAGCCAGAAGAAATGAGAGAGATTCTAAATGAATATTTCTCATCAGTATTCACCAAAGAGAAGGACTTAGCGGTCGATTTGTCTAGGGAAGAGTGTATAGATAGCCTGAATCATGTTGAGATCAAAAAAGAGGTGTTAGGCATCTTGAAGAATATTAAGGTGGACAAGTCCCCAGGGCCAGATGGGATCTACCCCAGAGTCCTGAGGGAGGCAAGGGAGGAGATTGCTGGGGCCTCGACAGAAATCTTTGTATCCTCACTGACAACGGGTGAGGTCCCAGAGGACTGGAAAATGGCCAATGTTGTTCCATTGTTTAAGAAGGGTAGCAGGGATAATCCAGGAAATTACAGGCCGGTGAGCCTTACGTCAGTGGTAGGGAAATTATTAAAGATTATTTGTGACAGGATTTACTACCATTTGGAAGCAAATGGGTGTATTAGTGAGAGGCAGCATGGTTTTGTGAAGGGGTGGTCGTGTCTCACTAACTTGATCGAGTTTTTCAAGGAAGTGACAAAGATGATCGACGATGGAAGGGCAGTGGATGTTATATACATGGATTTCAGTAAGGCCTTTGACAAGGTCCCTCATGGCAGACTGGTACAGAAGGTGAAGTCGCATGGGATCAGAGGTGAGCTGGCAAGATGGATACAGAATTGTCTTGGTCATAGAAGACAGAGGGTAGCAATGGAAGGCTGCTTTTCTGAATGGAGAGCTGTGACTAGTGGAGTTCCGCAGGGATCAGTGCTGGGACCTTTGCTGTTTGCAGTATACATAAATGATTTGGAGGAAAATGTAACTGGGCTAATTGGTAAGTTTGCAGATGTCATCCAACAGAGGGCGCTGGTGAGAAGTGACTGAAGCATTCTGGGAGAAGTCACCGCAACTCAGGAGGGAATTGAGGAGAAGGACTTTTGGCCATTACCAAGGAGAAGGTGCTAGGAAAACTGAAAGGTCTGAAGGTGGATAAATCACCTGGACCAGATGGATTACACCCCAGAGTTCTGAAGGAGATAGCTGAAGAGATAGTGGAGGCGTTAGTGGTGATCTTCCAGGAATCACTGAAGTCAGGGAGGGTCCCAGAGGACTGGAAAATCGCTAATGTAACCCCTCCCCTGTTTAAGAAGGGAGTGAGGCAAAAGACGGGAAATTACAGGCCGATTAGCCTGACCTCGGTTGTTGGTAAGATTTTAGAGTCCATTATTAAGGATGAGATTTCAGAATACTTGGAAGTGCATGGTAAAATAGGGCAAAGTCAGCATGGTTTCATCAAGGGGAGGTCATGCCTGACAAATCTGTTAGAATTCTTTGAGGAGGTAATGAGTAGGTTAGACAAAGGAGAGCCAATGGATGTTATTTACTTGGACTTCCAGAAGGCCTTTGACAAGGTGCCGCACAGGAGGCTGCTCAGTAAGATAAGAGCCCATGGTGTTCGAGGCAGTCTGGCAGGAGGCAGAGAGTGGGGATAGGGGGGTCCTTCTCAGGATAGAGGCTGGTGACTAGTGGAGTTCCGCAGGGGTCAGTGTTGAGACCATAACTTTTCACTTTATACATTAATGATCTAGATGAAGGAACTGAGGGCATCCTGGCTAAGTTTGCAGATGATACAAAGATAGGTGGAGGGACAGGTAGTATTGAGGAGGCGGGGAGGCTGCAGAAGGATTTGGACAGGTTAGGAGAATGGGCAAAGAAGTGGCAGATGGATACAACGTGGGGAAGTGTGAGGTCATGCACTTTGGTAGGAAGAATAGAAGCATAGATTATTTTCTAAATGGGGATAGAATTCATAAATCTGGAGTGCAAAGGGACTTGGGAGTCCTAGTCTAGGATTCTCTTAAGGTTAACTTGCAGGTTGAGTTGGTAGTTAGGAAGGCAAATGCAATGTTGGCATTTATTTCGAGAGGACTAGAATATAAAAGCAAGGATGTGCTGTTGAGGCTTTATAAGGCTCTGGTCAGACCACATTTAGAATATTGTGAGCAATTTTGGACCTTGTATCTCAGGAAGGATGTTCTGGCCCTGGAGAGGGTCCACAGGAGGTTCATGAGAACCATCCCAGCAATGAAAGGCTTAACATATGAGGAACGTTTGAGGACTCTGGGTCTATACACGATGGGAGTTTAGAAGGATGAGGGAGGATCTGATTGAAATTTACAGAACACTGAAAGGCCTGGATAGAGTGGTCATGGGGAAGATGTTTCCATTAGTAGGAGAGACTAGGACCCGAGGGCACAGCCTCAGAGTAAAGGGAAAACCTTTTAGAACAGAGATGAGAAGAAACTTCTTTAGCCAGAGAGTCGTGAATCTATGGAATTCATTGCCACAGAAGACTGTGGAGGCCAGGTCATTGAGTGTATTTAAGACCGAGATAGATAGGTTCTTGATTGGTAAGGGGATCAAAGGTTACGGGGAGAAGGCGGGAGAATGGGGTTGAGAAATGTATCAGCCATGATTGAGTGGCGGAGCAGACACGATGGGCCGATTGGCCTAATTTGTGCTCTTTTGTCTTATGGTCTTATGGACACTAAGATTGGAGGAGCTGCAGATAGTGAAGAGGATTGTCAAAGAATACAACGGGATATAGATCGGTTCGAGACTTGGGTGAAGAAATGGCAGATGGAGTTTAATCCGGACAAATGCGAGGTAATGCATTTTGGAAGGTCTAAAACAGGCAGGAATTATACAGTAAATGGCAAAACCCTTAAGTGCATCGATGGGCAGAGGGATCTGGGTGTACAGGTCCACAGGTCACTGAAAGTGGCAACGCAGGTGGATAAGGTAGTCAGGAAGGCATATGGCATGCTTGCCTTCATTGGCAGGGGTATTGAGTATAAAAGCTGGGAAGTCATGCTGCAGCTATATAGAACCTTGGTTAGGCCACACTTGGAATATTGCGTGCAATTCTGGTCGCCACATTACCAGAAGGATATGGAGGCGTTGGAGAGGGTGCAGAGGAGGTTTACCAGGATGCTGCCTGGTCTGGAGGTTATTAGCTATGAGGAGAGGTTGGATAAACTCGGATTGTTCTCACTAGACCGACGGAGATTGATAGAAGTTTACAAAATTATGAGTGGCATGGACAAAGTAGATAGTCAGAAGCTTTTTCCCAGGGTGGAAGAGTCAATTACTAGGGGACATAGATTTAAGGTAAGAGGAGAAGACTATAGAGGAGATGTGTGGGGCAAGTTTTTTATGCAGAGGGTAGTGAGTGTCTGGAATTTGCTGCCAGAGGAGGTGGTGGAAGCAGGTACGATAGTGGTGTTTAAGAGGCAGCTTGACAAATACATGAATAGGATGGGAACAGAGGGATACGGACCCCGGAAGTGCAAAATGTTTTAGTTGACGGACAATATGATAGGCGCAGGCTTGGAAGGCCGAAGGGCCTGTTCCTGTGCTGTACTTTTCTTTGTTCTTTGTTCAAATCTTGTTGGGCGATGCATCTCTTGTGCCCATAACCATGGCTCACCGATTTGCTGTGAGGCCTGTACAAATGTCGCTCTCTGGAAGTTGCATGAGAATGACCTGGCCCCTCAACAGCAGCACAACAGAGCTCAGGAACTTGGAGATACCGAACCTGGGATCCACTCCAGTAGGGCTGTGCATTGGTGCTTCAATATACTGTAACAGTTATCAACCTTCAGATAAATCTTCAGTCAAGTTTGCAAACTATTTTGTTTTGTTCAGTTAATGTAAGTAATTGCAATCACTGTAAATGCAATTAATGGTCACTGCCGTTTCAAAGGATTGAGGCTTCTGTTAAAGGAAGAACCTCAATTTTTCACGCACAAGTTTTGCTGATCATCCAGTGTATATGGTCCTTTGCTGATCGCAATAGCCACATCTGTTGCCTCAAATATTAGATGGAGTACCAAAAGCTCTCATACCATGCTTGCAATTTTGTTATCATGTTGTTCTGTTCCTCAACCACTCTTCTATCTCCAGCAGCAGCTTCAGTCATTGGGCACCTGCATGCTAAAGCTCTCTTCCCTACAATCACCAGTCCTTGTTAGTGGTTCCCTCCAAATGTAACCTATTTAATTGTGCATTGGGTCCAACTTCTTGTTCGGTGTCCACTGCTTGTGCTGTAAAGCATTTGGTGGGTTAAGTTTTGCGTCAGGCATTGTATAAATGTAAGCTGTGTTATTTAGATGGATCTCAAGAAGGAAGGGCTAACTTCTCATTGGATCTGTGATAACTGATGCCACTCTTTCTGTAGGCTCGAAAAGCTCTGGCGGAAAGGCAGAAAGATCTGGAATTCAAAACTCAGCAACTGGAGAATAAATCCACTTACAAAACAGAGGAAGACATCAAAAAAGCCAGGCGGAAATCAACACAAGCAGGTGGGGTAGCACACTGTGTTTGGCATTTTTAATAGGTGAGGTGATATGATGGGTCTAAGCCACGTCTCTCCTTTGTTCTATTATTCGCTCCTCATTTTATTACCAACTTCCATTGCCTTGGCTTGCTGCCTGATGTTTATTGGAAGAAAAGGATCTCCAATCCCGTGATTTCCTTTCCTTTCTCTTACATTGGTCAAAACACCTATACAATGCATTTCCCACCCAGTAATAGAAAGAGGTGACACTGATTGCACAAGTGCATGGAACAAAGATAGTTTTTTAAAGGGAAGAATAGTTTGGGTGGAGTACCTGTTGTTCAAAGCATTCTTCCCATTTTACATTTGAAAAAGATATATGCTTAAAGAATGATAGCTTTTTAATAAAAAGTCCTCTGACTGCCAGGTAAATTTACAGGGTCAGGTTTCTCTCATAGCTCACCCATTCATTATATCACTGATGATGAGCTTCCCTGATTGGCTACCTTTGGACGTTTGGGTGCTATGGCTTTGCTCCTATCTCCCAGATTTCCATGGGACTGAACTCCTGTCGAGCATTCTATCAGTTCTCAACTTGTATTCAAGAAGAGTGAAGGGTAAATACATTGAAGCATAAGGGCCACTAGCCTGTGTATGTGATTGTCTCCCTCTTGGATGTACAAGCTAAGGGTTTCCTACATAATCAAATCTTTTGTGTGTTGAATCACTTCTGGAAGTGACAAATTTGGCAATCAAGTCAAGTTTTTCCAAGGCTCCAAAGGTAGGCAGCTTGGGTTTTCTCTTTTTGCGCTGTAACTTTTCTATGGTTCTATTTTTTATGTCTTTAGAACAAAGCAACACACATAGAGTAAGAGGAAGGTTCTCCCCTTCAATCCCCACCAATCTCTCCCAGGCCAATTGTTTCTATGTTCTTGGTGAAAAATGTTATTAATGTGAAAAGAGAGCGGCTTTGCATAGATGAAATTGCAAATTCTCTACTTTCTCCCAGTGCAAAGATACAAAGCCAGCAGCAAATCTCTTCCAGTCTTGGTTAAAAGTTGCTACAATCCTGGCACAGCTAAACATTCCTATTAAATTAGTCATGTAGAGATTCCTATTACCCGAGGAGCCGCTGTGATGAATGAAACTGCTCTCGGATGTTCTCCCTAGGTCTTCACATCTTTTCAAGTATATCATTTGTCAATCTATTAAAAAGTGAAGGAAATTGAACAAAAAATACTCTCTCTTACACTTTTAAGCAGTAATGTTGAAATAAAGCAGCAAGTGAAGACCTTACACTATCCAGGCTGACACTTGACAGGTAGCTATTAGTTGGCACAGTGGAAATCGTTCATGTTTTGCATCTATCCATAGTATTATTTTGTCTTTTAAAACATTTGCCTCATTGAAATGATTGGTGACTTGACACGGCATGACATCTGCAGTCATGTACTTCAGTCCAACTCTGTCAGCACACCTCACCATGGTACTAATTCAGAGAATAACCTTAAATATATATTTTATGCTGCAGAAAACAAAAAAAAAACAGGAAGACAAACCAATTTTACAGGCTGGGTTTGCCAGCGGTAAGCATAAATGGTCACCTCTGGCAATACTGAATGCTGTTGCCTGCAGGCAGCCTGAACTCGATTCCCACCCATTTGAGAAACACCACTTTTATATTATTAGCTTTCCCTTAACTTCAGCCAGCTCCACAGCCAGAAACTTAAAAGTTATAAATGCGACATTTGCCTAGGTGCAATTGTAACTGCTTGTGTATTGCTTTCCACATCGGCTCCTATGCCTTTGGTTATCTAGGCCCCAAGCCCTGGAATTTCCTACCTAAACTCTCTGCCTCTTGATCCCTCCTTGTTTAACAAACTCCATAAAACCGACCCTTGACCAAGCTTTTGGTCGGCCATCCTGTCTCCTCACATGGCTTGGTATCAAATATTTTGCCTGATTATGATCTTGGGAAGTCTATTGGGATGTTTTACCTACAACGAATACATAATTACAAGTTATTACTTTTGCTGGTGTATGAAATTGAGTTATTTCAGCCTTTTTGTGGTTGTTCTGAAGTCCAAGTGCCCATGTAAACAGGGCTCAATCTCACCGAGCCCCAGAACCACCTTCAGTAGGGGCAACTTCACCACACCAACACGGCACAAGACTCCATGAAATGTCTTGTTGTTTGGCACACGATCTTGAGTGAAAAGGAGTTTTGCGCTAAAATTCATTGTCACTTTCATGCATATCACCAGGCAACAGAGGGGTTGCACAATAATCCGTGAAAGCAGCGCACTATCTGTGGTTAAAGCTTTGGCTTTTGTCAGAATGAATGTGGGAAGCTGTGAATTTTAAACATCTGTAGCTGCAAAGCAATCTCCCAATTTTTAAAAATTATTTTGCTTCCTTTCCATTTCCAATAATTGTATATTTAGCGAATTGACTTGGCCAATGTTTCTTCTTGGTGAAAATCTGCAGCTGTTGTGAATTACAATTGAAAGCAAAAAGTTCCCCTGTTGCTGTTTTGGAGTGAAATGCTGCAGTAACTGGGCTTTGTTCAGGCCAATGTAAATAAAGCAGTTGAGAATGCCCATTCTCTTCCTGGCTAACATTATATACGCTACACAGAGCGCATGCGTTTGACTGTAATCTAACACCGCCCCTGCATCTGCCTTAATGGGTCGATCTCCTGACAGGCAGTCATTAAAGTACAACTAACAACATATGGAGAAAGATAAAATCATGGACAAAAATAAGTACAAAAACGTGTGGTTAGATTTATTCTTTTGTCAGTTTGTTTACTGTTGCTTAACTTGTTCCCCCCCTTTATTTACAATAACAGTTTATATTAAAACTTTATGATTTTGAGAGCTATAATCTCCAATTTCTTATCCATTTGTAACTAAAAGGAACTTGGTTCATTCAAAAGTGCTAAACATGGAAAAATTATAATTTCTAAATGGAAATAATAATAAGGGAAGCAACATAAGAGCACGAGAAGGCCATTTGACCCCTTCAGCATGTTCCACCATTAAATTGTATCATGGCTGACCTGTATCTTAAATCCATTTACCCACCTGGGTTCTGTAACACTTAATAACCTTGCCTAACAAAACTGTATCAAACTTGTTTTCTTGAAATTTAAATTTGACACAGCCAGAACAGCTTTTAGGGGATGAAGTTCCAGAATTTCACTACCCCTTCTGTGAAAAAGGGCCTTCTGATATCGCCCCTGAGCAACTTAGCTTTAATTTTAAGGTAATGTCGACATGTCCTGGACTCCCCTACCAGAGGAAACAGTTATGCTCGATTCACCATATCCAATCCTTTAATCATCTTAATTACCTCAATTAGATCCCCTGCTAATCTTTTGTACTTATATTCCCTTAAGCCTAGCCTGTCTCATAGTTTAACCCTTTTAGTCACTGTCGCTGAGTCAGAATCCTGGAACTCCCTTCCTGCAACACTGTGGGTGTACCTATACCATGTTGACTGCAGCGGTTCAAGAAGGTGGCTCACCACCACCACCTCGAGTGCAATTAGGAATGGGCAATACATGCTGGCCTAGCCAGCGACGCCCGCATCCAGTGAATTGAAATAAAGATGTCCCTGTATTCTTCTGGTAAGTCTGTGCTGCACCACTTCCAAGACGAGTATATTTTTCCTGAGGTGTGGTGTCCAAAACTGACTGCAGTGCTGGGATCTAACCTGAGTTTTATGTAACTGTATTTAATCTCCATCCCTTTGTACTTGGCCCTCTCAACATAAAGCTTAACATCCCATTAGCCATTTTAATTATTTTTTGCACTTGCTTATATGATCTTGGTCAAGAGCAGTAACTTGTTTTTGAAGAAGAAATCCAAAAGAATGATGCCACAAGACACCACGGTTTAAATTAGAAGAAGTTTTATTATACAAGACGCAAACAAAGCAAACTCTAAATACTATCTTAGGTAACCACCTATATTTTAAAACCTGGAATCAATTTAAGTTAAACCTGAATTAACAGGCAAATTGCAGTTAATTATAAACTATATATTACGCCTTAAAAACTAAGGCAGATCTTACGAATTGGCTCATCAGTTCACTCAGCCTATATGTCATTAATCTCAGCCATAAAGTCCTTCAAAACTCTTGTCTTCATCATGAAGAATTTCAGCTCCTCATCTTTTAGGATTCAACCTGATCTTTAGCCAACAGCAGCGCAAAACCAACCCGAGTTCCATGGGCACAGTCCTCAGCAAAATTGTGCATGCCTGCAGAACCTCTTGAACTCTGCTTATAGTGGTCTGGATGGCAAGAATGTACCAATGTTATCTTCAAATCACAGAAACAGTTGCAGCAATTATATCTTTGCTTATTCTCAGCTTCTGGATCTAACCTCTGTATTCTTCAGCCTGCCAACACTGCACCACTGAGTTCATCATCATGTACTGAGCTCTAATGGCTCTGTTGTTTTATAAGGTTTCTACCAGAAGTTTTGGTTTCCAATCTCAATTTCAATCTTAGCAACTGTAAGGGTCGGTTTCCCTTTTCAGTTTCCCTTTTAAGTTATAGGGTCTCTCTCAAAAAATGCAAGCTTTGAAAGTATGGATTCCATCACACTGTCCACTAGCTTTCAGTAATTTGAAACCCTACATGTCTCTGTTCATCATCTAGAAAATACTTTCATCTGTCTTGGTCCCAGAGTGGATAACCTCACATTGATCTCCACCTGAGTTTTAGCCACTCACTTCATCTATCATGTATCTTTGCAACTTCATACATCCATCTACACAATTTACCTAACATGGTGCCATCAGCAATACGGGATATACGGTTCTCTCATCCGTCACTGATAAGTCATTGATAAGTATAGTGAAAAGCTGAGCATCCAGTACAGATTCCTAGTCACATCTTGTCAATTTGAGTAGTTAACCATTCTCCCTACTCTCTGTCTTCTAACCAATTCTGTATCCATATCAATGTATCGTCTCCAATTCCACATATGCTCATTTTTGTTCACACACAAAGCCATGGAGAGAGGGTTCAGAAGAGATTTACCAGAGTGACACTGGGAATGAAAGACTTCAATTAAGTACAGAGACTGGAAAAGCTGGGACTGCTCTCCTTAGAGCAGAGAAAATTAAGAGTAGATTTGACAGAGGAGCTTTGGAAGAGTAAATAAGGAGAAACTGTGTTTCCATAGGTAGGAGGGCCAGTGTCCAGAGGACACAGATTTAGGGGAATTGGCAAACGAACCAGAAAGGAAAATGAGAAGTTTTTTACACAGCAAGTTGTCATGACCTGGAATGCACTGATTGAAAGGGTGGTGGAAGCAGATTCAAACATAACTTTCAAAAGAGAATTTGATGGCTGATTAAGAAAAAAAACTACAGAACTATGGAGAAGAGCAGGGGAGCAGGACTAATTGGACAGCTCTTTTAAAGAGGTACAATGGTCAAAGTGGCTGCCTAGCGATAAGAAATAGGCTGCTGGAAATCTAGAAGAAAATTAGAAAATATGAGAAATGCAGAGCAGGTTAATCAGCATCTGCAAGAATGTCAGACTAAAGTTTGAAGTGTATAACCATTCATCTGAATCCTTACACTAACTAAGGAGTTAAGTACTGCATAACAATTGTTCATTGAGTACTTCCTCTTTATATCTCTTGAGGCATTTCACATTTTGTATTAAAGTACAAACAAGTGCATAGTTCCCTTCCATTGATTGTTCAAACTGCAAGAACCGGAAATTCTCGCTATTTCAGATTGGTTTCAAACTCTGGCAGGACAGCGATACCACGGGATCCTGGCTTTCCCTAGGGTTACTTGTGGCAGTGTTTGGGATGGGGAAGGAGAAACAAGGCGCTGAAGCAGACAGGGTGGGGCTGTTGTTGAGGACTTCCTGATGTTGGAGTCCACATCCTCGGCCTAACAGGGACACTAAGTGATGAAGTTTGTAGGGTAAGAAGAGGTGACACAGCTTTTTGATGAGGCAGATGTGTGTCTCCTGTTGAGGCTGTGGCCTGAACCCCGGATTAGGAGGCCTAGGGTGAGTTTTTAGTGTGGCTGGGTAGTCAGTCTGCTGTTTCTGGGAGAAATGTTCACCTTCTGGACCCCCTTTTCCAGCCCTCTCCTCCATGTTTTGCAGCCTCTTTGGGCAGACAAGTGACCCCAGTAACATGATTTGCCACCCGCTCCATACCAATAGGGTGACCTCTTGTGGATGCTGCATTCTCCGGCTTGGTTATGATGGAGGTCACCTGTGGTTATGGCCTCAGCGTAAGCTCCGGGATCAGATTCCTGTGGAAGTTTGACCTCTTCAGCTTTTCTTTGATCTAGGATCAATAGACATTGACTGCCTCTTATCATTTGTCATCGGATTATCTGAGTCCAGGTTTCCCTGGTACCTCGTGGAGAACTATGCCAGCTGGTAATAAAAATGGGGAATATGAGGCTGGCAGGACCATGGTGTACTGTGTTCAGTTCTGGATACCATGCCTTAGGAGAGATATATTGGCCTTGGAGGAACTGCAGCATACATTTATCAGAATGGTTCCTGGACACTCTAAGGGCTAAATTATGAGGAGAGAATACACAAGCTTTGGTTATATTCCCTGGAGTTTAGATGATTAAGGGATGATTTGATCCAAGTTTTTAAGATGTTAGGGGGAACTGAAAAGGCAGAAAGAGAGAAACCATTTCACTAGCGAGTCTTGAATTAGTGGAAAATGCCTGAAAATTAAAGCCAGTCCTTTCAGGAGTGAAAGTTGGAAACACTTTACACACAAAGGGTGGCAGTCAGTTTGGGACACTGTTCCACAAATATTGTTAATTTTAAATCTGAGATTCATCGATAGGTTTCTGTTCATCAAAGTTATTAAGAATACGGAACAAAGGCTGGTATATCAAGTTAGGTCACAGATCAGCCATGATCTCTTTGAATGGCAGAACCTGCTCGGGGCTAAATGACCTATTCTTTTTCTTACGTTCCTAAGATTTTCTCCAAACCAAAGCTGCAATTCAGAAGGACATTTAGGTTGATACCTGAAGACTATTGGGAACTTAAGATTTTTGAGAGCTCCTTCCAAGTTCTGATCAAACCAAAAGTTCAAAAGGTCACATTTGATTCTGGGAACAGTCCAATAGCCCAAATGTCTCAAATCTGGCTAAACTTGGGAGATGGAGGTGGAAGGGGGTGGGGAATCAGTACAGTTATGTATACTGGACATCCAAAACACCTTGAGAACACATGTTGACTCTGATCCTGCCAATGAACATGTGGATGAAAGGCACCATTACTGTCCCTTGTGGACAATTTCAGGAAAAAAACAGACAAATGATTTGCAGAGTTGAGGTCAGCCATACTGAATACAGGAAATTTGGAACATATACACACAATCTCTGCATCGAATCAGCCCCAGACTGCAAGGGGTTTGAAGCATTTCTGCAGTCTGTTGACCTTGGCAAATGTGTCAGGAATACTGTTTTGGAAAAAAAAAAATCAGACAAAAGTCAACAGGCTTCCAGTTACAAGCAAGTAACATGAAACAAAATCACATGGGTGTTTTGGAAGTGTAGAACCCTTCATGGCTGCTATTGTATGAAAGTTATTAAATATCTTTTCAAAGCTCCTCTGCCTAGCAAATACAAACCAAAAAGCTGAGTTTTTTTTTGTCTCCTGGTATAAAAGTGTTTGTACTATTGCTTAAACCTACAGCATTTAGAATAATAATGGCTTTGTTGAAATAGTGTGCAGGAATTTGCCATGACCTCATTAATCAATATGCTAAAAAACAAGGAATTTCAAACACCTAGCTATGATGTTATTTTTATCAATGTTCAAAGCTGGCTATTTATCTATTAGTGGCTGTTATCAATTCACCACGTTTACTGAGAGGCCTCTTTATTTCCTTGAGACTTCCCCCACTTAGCTGTGCAACTGTGAGGTGCCAAACTTCTATAATGAATATTGTCCCTCGGTCTGATGATTTTAAAAGCACATTGCTGCTGTTCTACATAAATTCTACTGGTCCAAAACCAAGCAGCCATTTTGAAACCTTCTGAGGCCTTATGGCCCCTCACATCAAAGCAAACGTTAACTTAAAGGGGCATTAACGAGAGAGTTTAGAATACTACTTCCCATGTATTGAAGATGAAAGTTATTTAAACATATAGGTCCAGATTTTGTAGACACTGACAAAGGAATTGCCCTCGCTGTTAATTAAGTTTCCAGACTTTTCATACACTTTTGAGCAGCAGCTTACAGTTACTAGAGATGTTTTTCAGCTCTACAGGGAACTTGTGGCATGTGTGGGCAAGGTAACCAAAAGGGTATCTCTTGAACCAAGCAAATTGAAGAACCCTCATTGAGACATGCAGAGTTTAAACCAGGAAGTATAAATTAAAATATGTGATTCATTGTAAAATCTTATACAGAAATCTAAATGAAGAGGAGGAAGATGGGGTTAAGAGGGAGATAAAATACAAAGAAAAAAATTAAAAAAAAAATGTAATTTCAATTTTGTCTTGAAGCCTCCAGTGGTAATTAAAATGTGAAAGAATGAGACTTCCCACTAGTAAAATTATATTTTCAGGACAAGAGACTTTGGCCTGAATTTTCACGGAGGCAGAGATGTTCTCAGCTTAGTGAAAATGGCTGCAGAGGAATGAATCCAGAAGTCCCAACCCCAAACCCAGCCGCCATCATTTTTGTTGGAGAGGGGAGAATGGGGGCAGATTCTAAATAGCACATGCATGGTTCACAGAGGGAACCGCAGATGCTAAAGTGCAGCTGCCTCAGTCGGATCTGATTTTCACCAGTGGGATGTCTAACGTGCATAAGTCATGTTTTAGACCTGGTAGGAGAAGGTCTAAATTTACAGGAGTTCTTTGGAGAGGGAGAGTACCTTTTTGGGTATGGTCCAGGGACACCTTTGGGAGAGGTCATATTCCCTTTGGGATTGTTAAAATTAGACGTGAAAATGCGTTAAAAAAGTGCATAAACTCATTGAAGTTGTCAAGGGGAGCTGTATAGCTGTCAGGGGATTTAAATCTCCTGTCTTTTAAATAGTTGAAAAAAACCATCTGCAGTGTTTTAAAAAATCAGTGCTTGCTATTTCACCCTGTTGACAAAAGCCTGAGGGTTACCATTATAGGACTAGTGCTGCGTGACTGATTTCATAACCTATCATTGCACAGTGGGGCACCTGTCAGTTCATAGTTGCATTGACAGCTCCATATGTTTATAATGTCTTTGAAGTGGGACTGAATACAAATGCTTGCTTTTCTAAGAGATTAAAGAAAGTTAAATGTAATGAATGGGTTTTTAATCAATGACAGTGTTTTTTTAAATAGCAAATTCATCAGTAGATGCTTAAGAATTTTGTTTAATCTCAGAATGGGTCCTGAGTTCTGCCCATGGTGGATACTGGGTGAGTTGACATGAAGAGTGTAAGGGCAAAAGGTGGTGGGTCAGGGTGCATGGGCTGGCATGAGTTGGTACTAAGTTTGCATAGGGGCTATAAGGGGTTATAGGAATTAGTGAGGGCATAGGTTGGCATGGAGGGTATGAGGGGCCATGAAGTGGCGGGTAGAGGGACCTGGATTGGTGTCACTTTTATGAGGGGCCATAGGGGTGGGTAGGGGTTATGAGGTGGCATGGACTGACATGGGTGGTCATGGGGATTGTGTTGGCGGGTTAAGGGGGAGGGAGTGAGGGCTGGAAAGCTGTTTTTTGTTTTATTCCTTTCCTTCATAGCTTCGATAATGTGCCGGAGCACTGAAGCTGGCCTTCTCCCCAGCCCACCTCTGCACCAGGCAGCCTCCAAACTCTGTACGCGGGCGGCGGCCATGATTCCCGCCATTTTCACCCACACACCAACCCGCCCACCAGAACGAAAATCCACTCTCCTGGGGCATTTTCCCCCTAGGCTGATCTTGAGGAGCTGGGAATTGGCCTGACTCTGGGAGCGAAAAGTCAGGCCTTGCTTGGTAGTAATTAAGACTTGTTAAGTTGATAGAATTTCGCTTAGACCTGAATGCGCCAATCCCAACTTTTACTGGCAGGTTCAGGAGATAACACGAGGATACTCACATCCTTCATGTGTCTAATGTTAAACCTATTGGTGAGGAACTGGCCTAATGGAGCCCCTGGAGGACAGGCCAATTTGGCCAGCAACTTCAGATTTCCGTTTGCATGTGCGCTGATGCCAGAAGTTACTGTCCAATTTGCACCATAGCAATGATGAGCACTGAGAGCTTCGCCATTACTCCTATCACAAAAATCCAGGCCAGCTGTGTTTCAAAATAAAATCAACAATTGGATAACTGATATGTAGACACTTGGGTAAGGTCTTACTCCCTGTTAGGCCACTATGTTAGCATCGATTTCTTACCAATTTCTTGAATAAAATTAAAGGTGCAACCTCAAATGGCTTTGGGAGACTGTAGTGATTGTAATGAACTAGGCTAAAGGCTGTGAGACCTACACCTTAGGTTTGCTTGAGTTAGCTGGCTCCAGAGAGCTCATTTGAAGTTGCACTGTTCTGATGTTCCCTGTTTTCCCTTTCCTTTGCCTATTTCTACTTGCCCTGAGAAGTAAGTGGTAGTGAGCCCTCGGTTTGAATTGCTGGCGACCCTTGCACAATGCTGATAGGGCTTTAGCCCTGCCTAACAGTTGGTTTACTTTAAAAAGGTCCAGGAAGGCCAGTGTTGGCTGGATTTTATGGGGCGCTGTGGACCCCGGACACCCCATCTGCCCCAGCTAACAAGTCAGTGGCGAGGGGATCCTGCCCAGGAGCAAAACAACTGCCCTACAACAATCTAGTAGACTGGAGGTGAGATTTCCACCCCTCAGGGACAGTAAGTCCCGCAACAGAGAGCTCTCCAATGCTGGCAGCTCCACTGGGAGCGGTGGCCACTGCTGGTGTTGCAGTCAGGGCTGAGGAGCCACTCAGCGCTGGATCCAGCCCCGCAGGTGAGTCAGGGGCCTTTCACAGGTGCCAAGCTGGCAGGCCCTGGCAAGGGAGCTAGGTCATTGGGGGGGGTGGCGGTGGGGAAGGCGAGGGCAACCTAAGGGGGTAACATTTTGGGGCTTGGAGGGGTGGCCTCCGATGGGTCCACTGGGACGTTAATGAAGAACTCTTTTCCCAGTCCAAGAAAGAAAACCTGCCAGGCTGGGCATTTGGTGTAGGCCTCTCCCGCTACCTGTTAAATCCCAATGGTGGTGGGATGAGACCTTTAATAGGCATTGATTACTCACTCAAGGGCCTCAATTAGCCCACCGGCAGGCAGGCCTGATGCTACACCCTATGCTGGAAAAATTGCAGTGGGGGCAGGGGTAACAGGTGGGTGGTAGGCAGACCGCCTGCTGTATTTTACCTGGCCCCCCCCCCCGCCCCCCCGCCAACACAATCACACTTGGCAGCAGGGGAGCATATAATCTGACCCATATAGTGGTAGAACATCCACAGAGTTCTCTCAATCTTCCAATTTTAACTTTGGAATATTGGTCGAATCTCTGAAGAAACTGCTGTTTACGCTGGCCTTCTAAAGTTTCTACTGACCTTTCACAAAGTAATGTTGAAAGTTCAGGAGAATTGCCATGGGAATCCTGCCCCAAAACCTCACAAGGGTTGCCATTCTTGGAATCGGGACTTCAAACCATCCATCCTGCATTTTGTTACAATGCTCTGAAAACCTATACTTCTACTGTAAACCGTGGCACATAAGATGGCACAACCCCCATTTTTCTGGCCTCAAAAATCACATTTTTGCATCAACTCAGTGTATAGGTTGAGTCCCCGCCCACCCCTCCCCCACCCCCTTTTCAGCCAAGACATATTATAATTCCCATCCGTAGTCAGCCTCAATTTTTCACCCACAAATGTATGTTTTACTTACCGGCACCCTATAACTTGGTGCAAGAGATCAACCAAGGGAATATGGGGTTGTGTTGCGAAGATATAAGGGATTTTAAGACACACCCACTCTTTGCGCGGATGCCGGACATTTCAAAATGGTGACCACCCATGCCTGCGGTTTACTTTTATAACTGGCATATATAAGTCGATCCCTGTTGTTGGAGGGATTTTTTGAAGCTTCAGACATTGGTCATTTAAAATGTCGCCATTTAGAAAGTGGTTGCTGTTGGAAAACTGTAAATAGGCAGAGCGTAAATACTTATGAAGAGGAAAAAATTGTCACCAACTCTGAAGCTAAAAGAAACCCAGTTATTAAGAAAAAGTCTGTATTGAAAAAGGAATAATCCTAGCTCGAGACTTATTTACTGTTGGTCTGAGATTTATTTTACCAGCAGTGTGGTTTTGAGTAGAGGTTTTGCCTGAAGTTTCCCCATGTGGCAAATCCCTGATCCTCTTTGCTTCACTGAGAGAGAGGGATGGGAGGTTTCAACTGAATGTCAAGGTTTCTTTATCTCTTTATAGGGAGTGAGAGAACAAGAAACTGGGCAAATTTCATGTGCCCCCCCCCCCCCCCCACTAACCAAAGAGACTGTGGGAATTTTCCTGGGAGACGATCATTACCCTACCTTACTGCCCCTTCGTTTTTCTCTCTCTCTTGGTCAGTGAATGGTAGTTTAAAAAAAAGCAGGAAGAGTTGGATGGACAATTGTCAATGAAATTAAATCGCAGTTGAATTGTTCTTTCAAGGCTCAGTTGTCAAGGAAACTGCCGAATGAGAAGCTCAGCCATGCGAAGCAACAAGGTTCTGGCCTCAGCAGTACTTAGGCTAGGAAGAGTTCTAATTGAGCAGAGCTCCGACTTGAGATTCTTGCCCGATTCTTGGATGGACACCTAGTAAGGATACAATCGGATTTAGGCCAGAATTTTATGCTGCCCCCTCCCGCCCCAACCTGGCGGGTTCTGAGGTGGGGGTGGTGGGGGGTTTGGGTTGGGGGGGCGTGGTTAGTGTGAAATTGCATGGATGAGATTCCCTCTGGGATTCCGCCAGCCCCAACCTCGGAGCGACTTCATGCTTGGACCGGAAGCCTGCCCTTGCCCCAGTTAAGGCTCTTAAGGGCTGTTTCCCTCTCAGCCTCAATTTTTAGGCTGGCAGGCAGACCACAGCACGGGGGGGGGGGGGGAGGGTCGGAAATGGAGGGAGTTAATTCTCAGGCGGGAAGTGGGTGTGGGGGGCATCTCCATCAAAAGCCTCCTTCTGGCTGGAGCGCCCTCCCCTTAATGGCTGGTGACCTGCGGACCTCCTACTGCCCTATACACCGAGACACCCATCATCCCCCGTCGCGACCCCCCAGGCCTTCCCTACCCTCCCCACCCGGACCCCTGACACCTTTTTCTCCGGTTCCCGGACTTAGGGTCAGGCAGCCCCCTGCAATGCCTCTTCCGGCCACATCAGTGCCGTCCCTGGAGGGACTGGAATTGGCCGGCAGCTATCCAAGGCGGGACTTCCTCCCAGGTAAAGGGAAGTCCTGCCAACTGCCAACCAGTGCTCCTTAGCTGAGCCGCCACCATCCTAAAAATTCTGGTCTTGGACATGATGCCCTCTGAGATTGAATGGCTAATTGATAATTACAGCCTAAGTATGCATGTGGAGGAAAACCATGTGAACAAGAAACTAGAGGAGGAAGGCAGTTGTCGTTGATGACGCCACAAGCAATCATGAGATGAAAGAAGAGAGGGGGAAAAAGGCAGTCAGAGATATTTTAGAAAAACTAATTGCTGTTTGCATGCTACTCCCATTATAGTGTAGAACAGCAATAATTTGTACAGATGCTAAATAAAGCTATCACAGGAAAGTTTGATTTGTGATATAAATCATTGAATGACGTGCTTAGGTCCCCAGTATTTAATTCATTAATTTGCAATATGTCAAATCCACACTGCCACCTTCTGGGAAATAATATGACTGAATGTTAAAACCGCAGCTGTGTGGTAAACTGCTCCGTGCACATGCCCAGACTGTAGCAAACTTTGAAGCATTTGTACAAGGTTGTCCTTGTTGTTGACAACCCGGATTGGGCAAGGCCCTGATAACGCTGCGGTTTATGACTGCAGACTACTTCACAGGCCCGTTCTGCAAGGCGATTTTAAAAATTTATTTCCGAATCAGATTACGCTTGTTTCCTGTAGTTCCACCCATTGAGACAGGTCCCGTGTCATGTCCTCCAATTTCATCCAGTACTGGATGAGCAGGAATTACCAGCTATTAGGAATGCCAAGGTTATTTTCTTTGGTCCCTGCCACACGCTGTTCCCTATCCATCCCTCTTCCGAGCAGAGACTGAACCAGTTTCTAACCTTAGTGTCTTATTTGACCCCAAGATGAGCTTCCAACCACATGATTGCTACAGCACCATGATTGCCTGACGTTGCATTGTCTGATCTTACCTCTGCCTCTGGTGCTGAAGTCCTCATCCATGCCTCGAGACTCTACTGCTTTTTGGTTGGCCTCCCATCTTCCATCCTACGTAAACATGACCTCAGCCAAAACTTTGCTGCTCATACCAAGTCCTGTTCACCTATAACATTGTAGGTGATTTGAGTCGGTACAAGTTGAGTGGCATGCCTGAGGCAGCGGCTGTGGCTAAGAGTGGTGCAAGGGGTCAAAGCAGCTGCTGACTAAAGTCACCAAGAAGCGGAGGAAATCTCACAAGCAGAGCTATTCCGCTTACGTGTACAGGGTGCTGACCCAGGTTCACCCTTCCACCAGGATCTCGTCTGAGGCCATGAGTGTCATGAATTCCTTCATTGTCGACATTTTCAAGCGCATCACCTCCGAGGCCTCGCACCTCCTTAGCTACAACAAGCGCCACACCATCTCGGCCAGAGAGATCCAGAGCGCCGTCCACCTCTCACTGCCAGGGGAACTGGCCAAACACACCGTCTCTGAAGGCACCAAAGTGGTCACCAAATACACCAAATTCATTTGGGTTGATCACTCTAAAGATTATAATCTTGCGCTTTTGCTGATTACTAGCTCCTGGCTGAGCAAAGACCAATTTTAAAGGTGCTTATCTGATTTCAAACTCATCCATGGCCTTGCCCCTCCCTATCTCTGAAATCTTCACCATCTCCATAATCTTTTGAAATTTCTGAGCTCCTCCAATTTTGGCCTCTTGAGTGACCCTAATTTTAATTGCTCCACTGTTGGCTACCTTCCTTTCAGTTGCCTAGGCCCTAAGCTCTGGAATTCCCTCCCTAAACCTCTCTCCGTCTCTTGCCTCTTTTAAGATGCAGTGTAAAACCTACCCTTTTAACCAAACATTTGGTCACCTATCCTAATTTCTCCTTATGTAGCTTGCCATTAAATTTTGTTTGATAACACTGCTGTGAAGTTCCTTGGGACATTTTATTATGTTCAGGGTGCTACATGTTATAGAGGAAATTCCAAGGTAACACCCCATCTGACCGGCTGGTTGGAATAGAGTGTATGCATATGTTTGTGGGCCCAGGTGATTAAAAACAGCTATTTCATGATGAATGTTGTGGGGTGCCAGAAAGCACTGAGCAGCACTCTGGAGTTATAACACAGTGTTTATATAATCCAGCATTTAATAAGTGACATCTGTCATTCCAGGTGATGACCTGACACGCTGTGTAGATCTCTACAATCAAACCCAATCCAAATGGTTTGAGGAGATGGTCACAACAACTCTGGTGAGTAACAGACATTATCATATCCTTTAAACATCTCTATGGGGCACTTTCATTGTGGCAACCCTGCAAGTTAAAATGGTTAGGGATTTGGCCAGAATGTCAGAAAGCGCTCCTTTCCTAGGTCATGTTAAATTTATCTTCCCATTGACTTTCCTGAAGGGAGGTTATGTACATTAGTCTCTTGTTCTCCAAGGTTATCAAAAAAGAAGTTAATTGATGTAGAGATAATAAACAATTTTCAGATAGTAATCTTGTTGAGTTGTGGTTAAATCATATATCAGGCAAGTGAATTGTCCAACGGTTTCTGCGTCTTATCCACGATAGTGTGATTTTAGTGTAAACTTGATCCTTGAGCTTTGTCAAACTGCCATTTTGATTTCAGTCCAATGTGTGTGTATGTGAATGATAAGTGAAGCCACGGGTCAAACTTGGTGCTTGAGACTGATTAGCACCCTCTATTTGTCAACAAAGGCCCATTAAGCAGTTGGTACCTGTGAAACAATACTGCAGCAAGGAGCTGATACCTACAAGAGAGAAAGCGAAGGAGAGAAATTAATAACAGAAGGGGAAAAAATCCAGGCGTAAGAATACTGTCTATCCTCCCTTCCATCCTCATCTTGGATGGCAACTATTAGCTTGAAACTCTTTAAATTCCACATAATGCACATCCTGACTAGCAAGAGTCCTTAAAAACCAGTTGTAACATGAAGAACCTGCTTTCAAACAGAGCCGACATCACACTCTCAGAACATCCCAAAACACTTCACAGGCAGTAGTAATATTTGAAGCATTTGTACAAGGCTGTCCTTGCTGTTGACAACCCAGATTGGGCAAGGCCCCTGATAACGGTGAGGTTTATGATTGCAGACCACTTCACAGGCTTGTTCTGCAAGGTGATTTTTAAAATTTGTTTCCTGATTAAATTACATTTGCTTCCTGTAGCTCAACCCATTGAGGCAGATACTGTGTCATGTCCTTCAGCCTCATCCAGTATTGGATGAGCAGAAATCTCTACCTGTTAGGAAGACCAAGGACATTTTCGGTCCCTGCCACAAACTCTGTTCCCTGTCCATCCACTCCTCTTTCTTAGCGACTGTCAAAGTGTGAACCAGTTTGCAACCTTAGTGTCATAGTTAACTCCCAAGATGAGCTTCCAACCACACATCTGTTGAAAGAGGCACAATTATCATGTAAATAAACACAACAGCCAATTTGTGAACTGCAAGGTGCCACAATAAGCACATCACTAATTAATCTGATTCTGGTAATGTTTGTTGAACATTTAATGTTTGTTGAACATAGGGCTTGCTTTTTTAAAAAATAGTGCAATGGACTTGTATACATCAACCTGAGTAGGCAGGCAGGACCTCAGTATAGGGTTTCATTTGAAAAGCCTCTGACAACTCAACCCCTCTTCAATGGTGCACTGGAGTGTAGACTTGAACCCACAACCACTTGGTTCTGAGGCCAGAGTTCTGTCAACTGAGCCAAGCAGGAATTTTAAGTCTGCAGCTATCAGCAGGCAGCTCTTCCTGTTTCCCGTGTGGAACATGCCCTACTTACGATATTGGAGAATTATCTCAACGGCTTGCTGCTACTGAGTTAGGCCGTAATTCATTTGGGTTAGAGAGGTCATTTCCTTCCTCCTAGACCTTTGATTTGGATCCTTTAGCTTTATAGATTATTCAGAATAGTTGCTGATGGAACCTTTCTTCTACTGTGAACTAGGCTCTGCTTAGTGCCTAGCTAGTGCTGCCAGTTCCTGAAGCTTAGATCTTAGCTAAGGCTGACCTGGCTGCATGATGCCTCTATATTGGAAGACGATGGCACTAACACGCCACTAAATCCCACATTAAAACTGCTTTAATAAAAAAAACTGCAGATGCTGGAAATCCAAAACAAAAACAGAATTACCTGGAAAAACTCAGCAGGTCTGGCAGCATCGGCGGAGAAGAAAAGAGTTGATGTTTCGAGTCCTCATGACCCTTCAACAGAACAGTTCTGTTGAAGGGTCATGAGGACTTGAAACATCAACTCTTTACTTCTCCGCCGATGCTGCCAAACCTGCTGAGTTTTTCCAGGTAATTCTGTTTTTGTTTTAAAACTGCTTTAACTGTACAAGTATACCAGTCTAGTGTAAAAATGACACTATTAAACATGATCAAATCCAAATATTATATAGGAGATCGGACAGAAGATTCCAACAGCTGATATTGTTCAGGACCTTTTTGTAACACATGACAGTATTCATAATACTAACTGATTGCCCAAGTGGTTATTTGCTGTAAGTGTATGTTTCCACTTTCTCTTGCACTTTTGTACTACATTTGGGCTAAAATCTGTGGATATTATATACTGAGTGTACAATAAAGGACCTGAATGGAGTGACGTCACTAAAGTGACAGTTTTATATGGTGGTGGAGTATAACTTTGACAGCAAACTTTGTGGCCTATAATTGTCAGAACAAGAACTGAACTTGCTTTAAAAAAATCTGTGCTGTAGTGAGCAAAGAACTTACTTCAAATTTTTTAAAAATGTGTTCATGGGATACAGGTGTCGCTGGCTAGGCCAGAATTTATTGCCCATCCCTAATTGCCCTTGTTCAGAGGGCATTTAAGAGTCAACCACATTGCTGTGTGGTCTGGAGTTACATGTAGGCCAGACCAGGTAAGGGCAGCAGATTTCCTTCCCTAAAGGACATTAGTGAGCCAGATGGGTTTTTTTAATGACAATCAGCAATGGTTTCATGGTCAGTATCAGACTTTTAATTCTAGATTTTTATTGAATTCAAATTTCACCATCTGCCGTGGTGGGATTCGAACCCAGGTCCCCAGAGCATTACCCTGATTCTCTAGAATATTAGACCTGTGACAATACCCCCTATGCCACCAGCTTCCCACGAGGGGAGGTGTAAGGATTTTCAAGAAACGGTCAAGGCCTTTTGATTCAATATGCCGATCAAACCACCTCTTTAGAAAATTCCTCAATCCTTCTCTTCAGGAATGCTAATTATCTCCTCACCCATTATTATTGTAAGCCTCAGTGGCCTTCTTGGCAATTTACTCCGGAGCTCTGTTACTCTCTGTGTGAAAAATATCCACTGACTTCCTTTCTTGTCCCTGATTCCTTCATTTTGAACCCGTGACTCATGATACTTAATCAATGTTTTATTTATTGAGCAGAAAGTATGTTACTCAATGCGTTTTTCTTGAGAGGATTCGCAAACCTGCAGCCTAAAGTGTCTAATCCCTGAGAAAAGTGCTTGGATTTTAACTAGATTTCCTATTTCAGTCAGTCAGCGCTGTACTTGGAGTGCTGCACTTGTTGGAGGTGCTGTCTTTAGGATCACTTAAACTTGGGTGGACCTAAAAGATTCCATGCATTGTTTTGAAGAAGAATATGAGGCTTTTCCAAATATTATGGTTAATATTTATTACTCAACCAAAGTCACTTAAAAAAATTCTAGTCATTACATCATTGCTGTTTGTGGGATTGCCACAATATGGATGCTGTGTTTCCTATGTTACGACAGTGACTATATTTCAAAATGTACTCTAGGGCATTCTTGAGGTTGTGAAAGTTGCTTTATAAGACTGTGGTGCACAGATACAATAGGTTTTCTTTATTTTTCATGGGATGTGGGCATCACTGGCAAAGCCAGCATCTATTGCCCATCCCTAATTGCCCTTGAACAGAATGGCTTACTAGGCAAATTTCAGAGGGTCTGGAGTCACATGTAGGCCAGACTGGGTAAGGATGGCAGATTTCCTTCCCCAAAGGACATTAGTAACTAGATGGGTTTCTACGACAAGTGATGATAGTTTCACAGTCATCATTACTGAGACGAGCTTTATAATTCCAGATATTTATTAATTGAATTTAAGTTCCACCAGCTGCCATGGTGGGACTTGAACTCGCATCTCTATAGCATTAGCCTGGGCCTCTGGATTACTAGTCCAGTGACATTACCACTACACTGCCATCTTCCTCTGATGGGTACAACATTCTTCTGCTATCTGGCCAACCTATCCTGTTGCATCCAGCTTGAACTGTTCACTTTCCAGCCATGGACCACAGGAATTTGGTGATCCAGTTTTGGGCACAAGGCAGTGGTCGCATTAAAAGAATCAGTTTTATCAGTTCCTGTTTTGATGTGTTCAGGAGGGTAGCTAACGGTGTGAGTTTCACATCTGTTTCCTGTTAGGAAAGTGGTGAACTCACAAAGCAGATCCTGCGGAGGCTGGAAATGCTACACCAGTAATAAATTAAACCTGTGTTTATCGTTCTTGCACTGGTTAAACACACTCCGCTTTAACAAGGGGATGTGCCAGACAGGCCTTCTAGGATCAGCATTGTTCTGCCAAAGTGTTAACAAGTGGCTTTGCATCCATCAGAATCTGTTGTTTATTTCTAGCTGTGAGAATAGACTGTCACCATATATACACCGTAACCTAGACATAACCTCCCTAGCCCCTGGGAAAGGAAAATGGCAAATGCATCAAAGATACACTGTTGTCACAGGACAGAGCGCCATGAAATAATAGTGATAACAGTTCTCCAGTTTTGAATTGGTCATTTTATTTTACGAGGCGTTTGTTTGGAAATTTATCAGGTGCAAGCCAGGCCTTAAAGAGGGTAATTTTAACCTACCCCACTGGGCCGGAAGCTGATGAGATTGGGTTTATCCTATCCTATCCTGTCTCTTTATGGGGTACGTGGAACATTCCTTGTTCCAGTCCTACTCCGGCCCCCTTCCACAACTCTTTCTCCGGTATATCGATGATTACTTCGGTGCTGCTTCATGCTCTCGTCGGGACTTGGAAAAATTTATTAATTTTGCTTCCAATCTCCACCCCTCCATCATTTTCACGTGGTCCATCTCTGACACTTCCCTTCCCTTCCTTGACCTCTCTGTCTCAATCTCTGGTGTTAGACTGTCCACCAATATCCATTACAAACCCACCGACTCCCATGGCTACCTCGACTACAGCTCCTCACACCCCGCTTCCTGTAAGGACTCCATCCCATTCTCTCAGTTCCTTCGCCTCCGTCGCATCTGTTCTGATGATGCTACCTTCAAAAACAGTTCCTCTGACATGTCCTCCTTCTTCCTTAACTGAGGTTTTCCACCCACGGTCGTTGACAGGGCCCTCAACCGTGTCCGGCCCATCTCCCGCGCATCCGCCCTCACGCCTTCTCCTCCCTCCCAGAAACATGATAGGGTCCCCTTTGTCTTCACTTATCACCCCACCAGCCTCCGCATTCAAAGGATCATCCTCTGCCATTTCCGCCAACTCCAGCATGATGCCACCACCAAACACATCTTCCCTTCACCCCCCCGGTGGCATTCCGTAGGGATCGTTCCCTCCGGGACACCCTGGTCCACTCCTCCATCACCCCCTACTCCTCAACCCCCTCCTATGGCACCACCCCATGCCCACGCAAAAGATGCAACACTTGCCCCTTCACTTCCTCTCTCCTCACCGTCCAAGGGCCCAAACACTCCTTTCAAGTGAAGCAGCATTTCACTTGCATTTCCCCCAACTTAGTCTACTGCATTCGTTGCTCCCAATGTGGTCTCCTCTACATTGGAGAGACCAAACGTAAACTGGGCGACCGCTTTGCAGAACACCTGCGGTCTGTCCGCAAGAATGACCCAAACCTCCCTGTCGCTTGCCATTTTAACACTCCACCCTGCTCTCTTGCCCACATGTCTGTCCTTGGCTTGCTGCATTGTTCCAGTGAAGCCCAACGCAAACTGGAGGAACAACACCTCATCTTCCGACTAGGCACTTTACAGCCTTCCGGACTGAATATCGAATTCAACAACTTTAGGTCTTGAGCTCCCTCCTCCATCCCCACCCCCTTTCTGTTTCCCCCTTTCTTTTGTTTTTTCCAATAAATTATATAGATTTTTCTTTTCTCACCTATTTCCATTATTTTTAAATCTTTTATGCTCCCCCCCACCCCCACTAGAGCTATACCTTGAGTGCCCTACCATCCATTCTTAATTAGCACATTCGTTTAGATAATATCACCAACTTTAACACCTATGTGTTCTTTTGTTCTGTTGTTTGTGACATCTTCTGATGATCTGCTTCTATCACTGCTTGTTTGTCCCTACAACCACACCAACACCCTCCACTTCTCTCTCTCTCTCTACCCACCAGCCCCCCCCCACATACACATACACATACACACACACACACACACACACACACACCTTAAACCAGCTTATATTTCACCCCTTTCTTGGACTCACTCAAGTTCTGTCGAAGGGTCATGAAGACTCGAAACTCAACTCTTTTCTTCTCCGCCGATGCTGCCAGACCTGCTGAGTTTTTCCAGGTAATTCTGTTCTTGTTTGAGATTGGGCTGCTTTGGTTTTACACCCAGTCAGTTTTTACCCTCCCTGGACTTCAATGGGGATTTAAAGTGAGTAACCAGCCCTGGTCCTATCAGCTTCTCACTGGGTGGGTTAGGTTAGAATTGGCAATTCCCCACAATGTCATTAAGCAAGGTTGGCCAAGTTTTGAATGAAATATCATCACAACGAAGGCATCAAGATGCGGGCTGTGATTCTATCTGCCTTTAGTTGCTCATTGTTCAGTTCAAGATTAGCAAAGCTTGGTAACCCTGATAGTGAACCTGTGACCCACCCCCTGCCCCCAAACCCCATGTGTCACTGACCTCAACTGTAGCAGTTGGAGCTTTTCTCACAAGGAGAAAAGGGTTAACAGGTGATCCATCCCCCAATTCCCCCGACAATCGCGTGACATTTTTACATGCCTCTTTCTAAAATGAATAAATATGAGAATGGGTTGTAACGCAGCGATACAAACAATATCAAGGACCAGGATCTCGTGGATTTACCAATGAGAGTCACCGGGAGCACAAAATGAAGTGGTAACGTTATACTGAGTGCCAACAGCCAATAGATCTCCCAGAGTCTAATATTAGCTCCAGAAACAATTTTACCCAGCGAATGGGTCAGGAACATAGAAGTTAGAACGGAGAACTGACTACGCAGGGAGTAGTTGATATGAAGGGGAAGCTAGATGAGTATGTGAGGGATAAAGGAACACAACCATATGCTACTAGGATTAAATGAGAAGTGCCAGATACGGAGCATGAAAACACTGTCACAGAGCAGTTGGGCCAAATAGCCTGTTTGTGTGCTGTAAGTTCTGTGTAACAACCTTAATGTACTAATTGTTGGCTAACTCTGCAATTGAAGTTCTCACTAGGCATGCCTACTGTTGGAACTGGCTACACTTTTTGCTGGATTATGGTGCATGGTCTGATCTTGAACGCTGAAAGAACTGAGCGTGTTGCATCATTTGCATTTCGCAAAGGCAATTACAAAGCTTTGGGTCAAACCAGTCGCTCCAATAGACAGGGGCCACGTTAAATCTGAATAAGTCAACAGAAACTTGCAAGTATTAAGGATGCTCATGTCGCTAATATTTCCGTTTATTTTTAATTGTTCAGGAGCTCGAGAGACTGGAGGTAGAAAGGATCGAAATGATTCGGCAGCACCTCTGTCAGTACACACAACTTCGTCATGAGACGGACATGTTCAACCAAAGTGTAAGAAAACATTGCTCCTACGGAACCACTGGAGAACATCCACACACTAAAAAAGCTGCTGTCTCTACATCTACAATTGTTTTGGAAACTTAAGATGGGGGTCACATTTGTAGGAAAGCTTTGATTACAAAGTTTCACATAGTTTTAAAATGTGTTGGCAATATAGAAACAGGAAAGTACTGGACTGGAATGGTCCAACTCACTGGTTTTAATATTTTGTGCTCTTCAATTGCCCACTTCCTCAAATAGCTCTACAAGTCTCTGTCTGTGCTATTTGCTTCCACTGATGTCTTGGATGATCTTATTTTAACGTAATCTTTTAAAGAAAAACCCTGCTCCTTGTTGATTTCCCCTAGTGTGAATTTCAAAATGATCCAAATAAGTTTCCCACATGCCATACTCTCGTTACTTCCAGCATCTGAAGCATTTGTTTTTAAATGTTACACATTGGCATCCCTAGGAGTTGGTTGCTTGGGTTAATTTTCTGCCATCTTTAATTATCTTGTCAGCAATACAGAGTAACTAGCTTATTACTGGCCTGATTTGGCAAAGCCCAAGCTGTTTCCAGTAGCAACGCTTCCTTTATAATGTGGTGGCAGGAGTCCAAAGTAAGAGAGGGCAGAAGGTAGAATAACAGCCCTTTACAATGATAGGTCCTCTTATTTGTCTGCTGGTAGCCATCTAATCAGTGATAAAAGGTTTTGGAAAAAAAGGTTGCGTAGGCCCAATTTCTCATTGACATTTGATCTAGTCAACAAATTGGACATTAGCCTCCTAAATTAATTATCAAGGGTACAGAACTGTTTATTTGCTCAGCGATGCTTTGAAAAAGGTCATTGAGATTTGTTTAATTGCCTTTTCAGCAGTGCTCAAGTTCACTGCACCCAGGGCTCCCGCTGCCATGCAGTTACAAGTAGCTCACCAGCTTTATATTGCATGTTTTGCAAATGCCTAACTGGATAGTTTCATTTTACATGTGTTCAAGCTGTCTGCAGTAACTTAGTTTAGTCTCTGGAGTCAATCCCACACAGATAGATGTTAGATCTATATCTGGCCATCACCATTTGGGTGTCAGTTTTCCGAAATTGCTTTGCTGTCCGACAAGTGTTCAAGCATTTTGATTTTTCCCTTTTGCAGCTGTGAAACTTAAGTGCAGCAGGTGGCCCCTTAGATTAGGGCTTGTTTATTTCAGTGTGTAAGATTCTTCGGTGGAGAGCAAAATTTAGATGCAGTCAAAAATAGGATTGCAGGATGCAAAAAAAAAATTCAACACTTTGTACGTCACGGGGTATATATTCCAACTAGCTCCACTAGGTGCACTGGACAGGTGCAGGGGGAATCAGAAGACTGGACGAGTAACTCTGAGACACGGTTTGCACTCAATTCCCCTCACTGGGCCATTCTGGGCTTGACAGGGTAGATACTGAGGGGTTGTTTCCCCTTGTGGAAGAGTCTAGGACCAGAGGGCATAATCTTGGAGTAAGGGGTCGCCCATTAAAACAGAGAGGAGGAAGAATTTCTTCTGAGGATGGT
Source organism: Carcharodon carcharias (assembly GCF_017639515.1). Taxonomy (NCBI): domain Eukaryota; kingdom Metazoa; phylum Chordata; class Chondrichthyes; order Lamniformes; family Lamnidae; genus Carcharodon; species Carcharodon carcharias. The sequence continues at coordinate 14,628,634 of NC_054488.1, forward strand.
TAATCTGTGGAATTCTTTACCGCAGAGGGCTGCAAAAGCTGGGCCGTTAAGTATATCCAAGGTGACAATAGACAGATTTTTAATCAGTAAGGGAATCAGGAGTTATGGGGAAAAGGCAGGAAAGTGGAGTTGAGGATCGTCAGATCAGCCATGATGAATGGTGGAGCAGACTCGATGGGGCAAATGGCCAACTTCTGCTCCTTTGTCTTATGGTCTGATCATCTGCTTTTTGTGTACAACAACACTTTATCATATCAACTCTTGGTATTGGTGTAAATTGGAAGAAATTGAATCAACTGTTCACTATACACATCTCTCTTCATTTTCATTTCAAGCTGGAGAGAAGTATAATTGTGACTGATCTGTTCTAAACCATCACCAAGGTAGAAATAATTCCCACCCATTTTGTGCTGTTGCTTCACCGAGGACCCAGAATACATGCAAAAAAACTTTGGAAAGTATCTGGTGCAAAATCCAGGATTGTTCCCTCTATGTTCTAACTTTTATAATTAGAATTTCAATTTTTTTATTACTATGGTTATTAAAGATTTAAATAAAAATAATCAATTTTTAAATTGTAAACATAGGTATTTTAGATAAATGTTTGGGGTCAATTTTTATTTATCAAACAGCAAGTGACTTTTTTAAAGCCCCAAAAACAGCCATCATTTTATGCTAAGTCACCAGGGAAGAGACCGTAAGTGAAGAATTGAAGCAGAACAGGCACTGAAGTGAAAATGACACAGTGAAGGGCTGTTCTCAATGAGCTATCTTCCACCCTCCATAAATTTGTACTTATCCAAAACTTTGCTACCCACTTCCTAGCATGCACCATGTGCCATTAACCCCTCACCCCTGTGTTCACTGACTTGTGTTGCCTCTCAGTCTGGCATGGTGTCACTTATAAAATTCTCATCCTCATTTGCAAGTCCTTCCATGACCTTACCCCTCCCTACCTCTGTAATCTCCTGCAGCCCTTCAACATCCCGGGATCTGTCTGCCCCTCCATACCCATCCCTGATTTTAATTATTCCATCATTGGTAGCCATATTTTCTGCCCTAAGTTCTGAAATTCTCTTCCTAAACCTCCTACCTTGTTTCCCTCTACTGAAACACTACTGCGAAACTGCCTCTTTGGCCAAGCTTTTGGTCATCTGTTTTACTCGCTACATAAATGCAAGTTATTTTTGAGCCTTGGCTTATTCTAGGTTAGCATGCTGAATGAACAAATGCGATGGCTGCACATATTACACAGGCGACTGATGCAGGAAGCAGCACTAGGAGTTTAATCAGTGCCTGACAGTGTCTAACTTCGCCGCATTTCACCAAGGACAGAACAACCACTGATGGCATTCACGTGGCCGTCCAGTCAGTGTGTTCCCACTCCTTCTTTTCATTTGCACAGGCTTCTCGTCACCAACACACACTCTGCCTCCTCAGCTCACTTACCTTGGCATATGTGCTAGTACTTACTTCATTAAGCAATGATGCACCTTTTTGTGTTGTTATATTAATCTGGACCACTGGCCGCTTTATGAGGCCTACAATATAAAAACAAAACAGCAGCGAGTTGCATTTCCAGACAGTGTGTGTGATATCTGTGTGGTTGTGTGCATGGCTCTGTAGAGTGTATGAGAAGCTGAGTCATGAGTGCAGAGTGGCATTAGCTTGTGTGTGGTTCACTGCTTCACCAGTTGGAGGGGTCTTGTGGCTCAGTGGGTAGTGCCCCTGCCTCTGAACCAGAAGCTCCAGCTCCAGGTTCAAGTCCCACTCCAGGACTTGTTGGCCACAGAAGGAGCACTCATGACATGGATCAACAAGTTGATAATCAGTCTGTTAATCCTTCTAACCCTTCCCAATTAATCCCCAAAGGGAAAAATGTGTATGGGGAAAATACAAACCAGCACTGCTTCACACTTCATTAATTCCTTTTACACTCTCATATGTCAGGTTGTCCAGGGTGACCTCCTTTCAAGGAACTTGAGGATTTGAGTGTTCTCCAGTCTGTTCCTTGTACTATGCAGAGACATATTCCAAGTTAAAGGACACATGTAAGGACAGACATGTGCTCATTCTGTAGGTCATTAGTAATTGATCATAATTTTGTTGGAATGGTTTGATGTGTGGAGTAAGGGAGGACACGAGTATAGTAAGGCTTTCCGTTCAAAGCTGCTGCCTCAAAGTGTGACCTGCTGACACTTGGGTATGAATAGGACTTCAGAAAATAAGTTGTGTGAGGGTTTGGCATAGGTGAGCAGTAAACTGTAAACATTTTATTGCACGCAATGTGCCTATATTATGATGCTGAGTAGTTTTACCTTGTCATATGGAGGGAACGAGTGCTGCTGAGTGAGAAATTGGAGGGTTTGAACCCTGACCTGCCAACCTCTGAATTCTGGATTGGCTTCCAGGAGTGAGTGTGGGTGACATCCCTTGTGGTAGCAGATAAAATCCTCCTATTATATAGAACTGGCAACAATATTGGCTGGTGTAAAGATGGTTATGGCCAGGGGAGATACTTTCACAGATTGCCTGACTGTTAATCAGCCTCAGAGTCCTTCCATCATTTCAAACATTCTCCGCCGAGAAAACTAATGTGAAAGTGTAAAAAAAAGTGGTGGGAATCTTTTCATATTCATTAAAATGTGCTGTCATTTCCCACATTTGTTCTCAAGTTTTGCCAGTATTGCCAGGCCTAGCTGCTCCAGACAGACATGGTGCACAGCTGTCACCTGGAAACTGTCCACACACATTGTCCACCTTGTCCGCTATCAAATAGCTGTCAGGGGGAGGGCAGTTGAACATTTACTTGCCCACAGATTTGACTACAGATTGTGTTTGCCTTAATTTTGTATTAAGTTTGATAAGTACAATGCAAGGTTTCCCAATGCTGCTGCTTTTAATGCAGCTAAAGCTGTTAAAGCAAGTTCTGAATATGTGACCACTTGCATCTCCAATTTTCCATGGGCTTCTGAAAGGACATTTTGATGTTCTTTAAGCAGAATTCATCTCCGTCCCTCAAAATACCACCATGAGCTGGGCTCCTTACATAGAGTGAGGTTCTTGCAAAGGGCTCTCAATTTTTATTTGATTGACTGACCTCACTACATTCAGCAAGACTAGTCTTAAAAAAATGCATTCTGAGCTATGATTCATCTGTGCTATTGTTGGCTTCGATAGGTTTTCATTAGCAACAAATGGAGTTCCCATATTTGTATTCAACACTTCCAACCACAGTACCAGAGGAAATAACTCTCTACTTCCTCTGCCTCATTCTTTGAATTGTGGCTCTACATGCAATAAGCACAAATCCATCAGAAGACTTGTCCCTTTAAGCGAAGAACTAATAGACTCTCCTTTGTATGACATACAAAATGTGCCTATCTTGGATCAGTGGGGATTGTGGAAAAAACAGAGTATAAGAAAGATTAAAGGCTAAAGGATTATTTTCCTTGTGGATATTCCTCAGGGAAAAACTTGCTACATTGGCTCTACTTCCCAGATGCTACAGGGCCCTGCAACTCCCAGGACTCATTCTAAATCCACATTTTAAGTGTAAACTGGTTGGCCCTCCAAAACAGTTCATTTTTACTCTTTGAAAGAAGACTCTCTCACAGAGGAAACATCAACACAGGATCTGAAAAACTATGAGGATGGGTATACAAATTCTTAACCAGTGGGAAGGCAGTCCATCCACATGTAAAACTTGGGGTATTCTTGAGCCTGGCACAATACTTTTGAAAATGTGCATTTGTGTTTAAGGCCGAGCGACCCATCTTGCTAGAGATTGTAGAGGATGTTTAATGATGGACGTAGACAGTTGTGGAGCACTGTCCCTCAGTTCCAGATGTAGCCTACTCTGTATCTTACCACCTTTAACTTTGCTCACACCTGAATCATGGCCTTGTATTATCTGAAACTGCCTTGATGCATGTTGAACTACACTCTGGACTGAATGGGATGTTCTCTCTGTTTACTGAGAGGCCTAACTGAAATGCCTTTGTGGCCTCCTCCTGAGAGGGTACTTGGGTGAGTCAATTTTCCAGATCTTTCCGATGTGTATGGGAGCCTGCATGCTCGCAGCCATTAAGAGAAAATATTATTTCAGGCCAAGGCATTAATAATATTTCCCTTTTCTGAACTGTAGATAAAACTTCCTGCTGCCCTTGTTTCAGGGTTTATGGAATTAGTGTTTTCAGAAAAAAAAATCACACCCAGCCTCCTAGAGGGGTGCCAAATTTCTCAGTACTTTTGCCCAGTGCACTGGGATTATCACGATATGAAAATCTTTTTCAAAGTGTTTGGATATTAACTCATTAATGCTAAACAAACTTCTGATTATATTGGTCCAGTTTTGTTTCTTGCAGTTCCAAGTTAGCTTCTATTCCAGTGAAATGAAGCAGCATCCTTTTTTTAAATTTAACCTGATAATGTTGGCATCACCATTTTGGTAAAGAACTGAAGGTCTAACAGCTCAGCTTAGCCACTGATTTGACTGACTGTCAATATTGGGGAAAGCCTTCTGTTTACAGTTTATGATGAAGACAGTTGTTTAAACCAGGTGGCAAAACAAAATGTAAAGTTTAGTGAAGCCTCAACCTGCAGGACAAAGATTTTTTAAAAAATCCTTTCACAGGATGTGGGATTCACTGGCTAGGCCAGCATTTATTGTCCATCCCTAATTGCCCTTGAGAAGGTGGTGGTGAGCCAGCTTCTTCAAACACTGCAGTCCATAGGTACACCCACGGTGCTGTTAGGAAGGAAGTTCCGGGTTCAGTGAAGGAGCGGCGATGTATTTCCAAGTCAGGATGGTGTGTGGCTTGGAGGGGAACTTCAGACTTCGCTCACTCCAATATTGGAATAATGAAAGGTGATCAATGCAGACAGTTAGAGAGGAAAACCAGTAAGTGATTACTCAAAGAATGAATGGGCAGATTTCTCACTCCCTGGTCCCAATTGGGATGAAATGCGGTTCAGAAACTGTACGTATGCCAAAAGTGAGACCCAGAGGGAGATTTGGGAGAAGATGACCATTCAAGTGGCCACTTCCGGGAGCCCCACTCAATTAAGTACATCAGGCGGGCCTTCTAAATATACAAGATGGAACATTTATTCTTAGGTATGAAATATCTACAGTATATTACCCTCCAAACGCATTGTTGCACACACAGTCTCTCCTCCTTACTTCATCTAAATCAATCCAAAGCACTTTAACTCCTTCTATGCTTTTGGCCACAAAGCAGTGGAACTCCTTACCTCCTTCGATCTTCATTTCCTCCAACAACTTACAGGCTTTTCAAACACAAGCTCACCATCACCTAACCAAACCTGTAAATTTATCTTCATCTTCTAACATTCTTTCTTCCAACCCTCCTACTTTTTTTTAAACTTTGACCGTCTTCTAGGTGACCAACAAAGGCAAAGATAGGCCAAGGCAGACCTGGGTGATGCATCAGGGGACGTTTTTTAGTTCTGCATCCCTAATACGAAAGCAAAATACTGTGGATGCCAGAAATCCAAAATAAAAACAGAAAATGCTGGACATACTCAGCAGGTCAGGCAGCGTATGTGGAGGGAGGAACAAAGTTGACATTTCAAGTCAAATATGGCTCCTCTTCAAACTGTGGTACTTTTATTTAACATTTTGGGTTGATGACCTTTTTTCAGAATGAAAGGTGAAAGGATCAAGAACGAGAGGGCACAGGGGATTTAAAGTAATTGGCAAAAGATGCAAAAGTGATATGAGAAAAAAACTTCTTCCGCGCAGCGAGTGGTTAAGGTCTGGAATGCACTCCCTGAGAGTGTGGTAGAGGCAAGTTCAATTGAAGCATTCAAAAGAGAATTAGGCTGTAGCCTGAACAGGAAGAACGTGCGGGGTTCAGGGGAGAAGGAGGGAGGATGGCGCTAAGGGAATGGCTCATACGGAGAAGCTGGTACAGACATGATGGGCCGAATGGCCGCCTTCTGCACTGTAACAATTCTGTGAATGTTTGCCTTTTGTAATGAAAATCTAGCAGTGTTTCATACTTTGTTTTCCCTCCTTTCTAGACTATCGAACCAGTGGACAAGCTACTCCGGAAGGTTGACCCCAACAGCGACAGAGAATTATGGGTAAAAGAGCACAAGACGGGCCATATCCGGCCTGTGGACATGGAATTATAGAGAGCAAGCCCTTAGAGGCATACATATTTTTTTCCACAGGCATTGACTGAGCAGTTAGTTGTTGCTGGTCTTCAGATGAATGGATTGAGTCAAGGAGATGACGTGCAATGAAAGTTACAGTACAAGCTCATAACCCAGTGCCTTTTGTGTTCATGGAACAAAAAAAATGTTTAAATATTTAGCCATCTGTGTCAACTTTAATAAGCAGTTTGTTTTTTGTGCTAATAGGAGTTTTCTTGCAGATCAAACTGCCTGTTCACCAGCAATGGTGGAAAAGCTTTCTTTTGCATGCTAAGCATGTATATATAAAGAGTGCTTCGGCTGTCATTGATTCCAACCCCGCTTCCCCCACACTCCTTACATTCCAACAAACAGTGCAATGTGGTTGTCCCCTGGATTGAGTTGGGCACTTTCACATGAAAACCAGTTCTCACTTTGGTTACCGAGTAGAAACTTTCACCTCCTCGCACACAAGTTAGCAAAGCAATATTTCTCATAGTTGACCACAGTTGAGAGTTGTCGTACCTCAGAACCAAACTAATCAGGATAGAAAAGCAGATGGGGGGAAGGTTTCTAATAACTGCAAAATTCATATTCAGTATATTTTGAAGAAAGGTTTGAGGGTGTGCAATGCACCATCACTTATTTGCTATAATCATTTTTATTTTCATGATTTCTGGAAGGAGCAATGAATGAGATTTGAATTCTAGGTCTGATTTTAGCTCAGTGTTTTGGGTGAGTTAAAATCAGGCCTCCTCTAGTTTCAGATCTCTGACTTTCAAGTTGATTTCCAAAAGGGCCGTTGGTAAGGTTAAAGACACCCAAATTAAATTCTTAATGGCGGAACTAAGGGACATCAGGTATTGAAGTTTTAAATTAACCATCTACTAAAGGGTAACCTTCCCCCTGTTTTGCTTGGAGTTTATGTCAGTAAGGTGATTGCTTCTTTTTACTTTTTGAGTGATTGGATAGCTTTCTGGATAAATATCCACCATCTCTTTTCTGTAACTCTTCTCTGTCCACTTTACCTTGCGTTTAAGATAAGTGTACAACCTACTGCTAAGCTGCTGTGAGGTGCACTGAGGTGTCTGGATCACCCTTCTATTTTGTGCCCCATTCATTTCTATGACTTTCCAGTCAAGCTCTTTCACTTCTCCTTCCATGGCGATATCTCAAATAAGTAATGCATACCTATGTACACTAATAATTGTTTTGAGGCAAGTTTGTTGAATATATGCTTTTTTTTTGCCCATATTAGCTTATAAAACCCTTTCTTCTGGATTCCAGGAGCTTAACCTTCAGTCCTTGGATGTCATGAGTAAGTGATTAGAGAAGGTTCTGAGTCCCATTTGGCCTCACACTGTATTTGTCAAATTGTTTGGGTAGATCCCATTCTAAAGTACATCTGTGCAGGTCAGTACATCACTGTAATGATGTCAACCATCGTTACAATATGATGCCCTGTTAAAATTGTCCTAAAAAAAGTTTCATCTATAAACCAGCAAATTAATTTAGTACTTATGGACCAAAATACTGCAAGTCAACTCTTAAAACAATGAGAGTGTGGAAGTAGCTGAAAGTGTTGTTATTTATCTAGAGTTCTGTCAATGGCAGAAATTCTTCTGCTGCCAAAGGAATCTCACAACCTTCAAAGCCATCACAACAAAATTGAGATTTTCATTGGGTTTTGCAGCTGCTGTTCTATCCTGCTGAAGGCTCTATTTCATATCATAATCAAACTCATAGAGACACACAATTGTCCAAAGTCAACTTAGAGGCCCCATCAAAATGACCACTAAAGCTGAAAGAGATAAGTGGTATGGAGCAATGATTTGTGTTTTTTGTGAAGTTCAAGTGACCCATTTAAAACTAAGGACTTTCAATAGACCCAGATTCGAAGTGACAGGTACTTCATGGGGGGTGGAGTGGGGGTGTGGGGGAGGGGGAGGGACTAGGCCCCAGGCTGCTTTCCTGGCATGCCAACTGAAGTGACAGGACATGGAGCTGACTAGAAAGTTGGAGCATGGAGAAAATATTCAGCGGTTTACTCTGGCCACTGCCTGAACCCTCTGAGAAAGGTGAGCTGACAGACAACAGTTTACAAACCGGATGTGGGAAGCAAATTTCCTGTTGGAAACGTTAGTTGAGCTACTTTCAAACTCTCCAATGTAAATCAGTATGATTTGCAACCTTTGTAGATAGGTGAGATGCGTTGTGAATGCCCTTATCGAATGAAAATCCAATCTTGCACACATTAATGTTTGTTAGCTTATGTAATGGGGGATCTGGCACTGCTGCTATTCTATGCTTTTCTTTAAATAATGCAAACTCCATTGAAGAATAATGCAATTAACAGTTTACAGGAAAATTACTTTGGAGCATTTTGTCAATCAGTGTATATTGGGGTGATAATAACACGTCCACTCACAGCTTTATACATGAATGCTATTTGCATATTTTAAATGCCATTGGGTTTCATAAACCACTGACATTGTTATAATAGCACAGTTTCTCTGTATATACAATATTTTGAAATTCTACGATGTACTGTATAAGGGTTTCATAATGTTCCATAAAACAGTATCAGTCATCAGAGGAGATAAGGTTTACGATCCAAGATGTTTTCGTGTGAAAGTATCCCAAAATGAATTTGACCAAGCTGTATTTGCAGCAATACTATGATTCCTATTTAACACTGTGTATGTTGCTTTGAATATTGTGCAAGTTGTGATACATGTTCTCTCTAGTTAAAATTGATAGTTATTAAAACATTCACAGCATAAGTGCATTTTTTTTCATCAAAAAGCTGTAGCTGCTAAAACCTGAATGTTTTCCATATAATAAATGACATCTTGTTCAAAAATTGCACTTAAAGTGTGCTGCAGAAGATGCTGCAGTATCTGTTTTAAATAGCTCTGGATCTTGTTACATACATGTGCGTTTCATGGTAATTTAAACTGCGAACGCAATCAAGTATCTTCAAATGTTACCAGCTACGCAGAGTGCTACTGCTGAAGGGAAAGATTTGTTTACTGAACTGCAGTACAATTCTGCCAATCAGCACATAGTCCTCCATCTTACCAGCAAAAACAAAATACATCTGTTGCTGGTGCGGCTAGTTGAGATTGAACTTCAACCTTTGCCCCCTTCACAATGCATCTTATTGGCATGAGTGGGAACTAGACATTGTGAATTTCATTTACCAAGAGGAGTTGTGTGAAAATTTAATGGCAAAATGCTGACAAATTGCCAGAGCAACCAGAGATAGGGACGTTTTAGAAATGGAGACATGAGACATCTGCACTTTAGGAAGGATGTGAAGGCATTGGAGAGAGTGCAGAAAAGATTCACGAGAATGATTCACTGATGAAGAACTTCAGTTATGAAGATAAGTTGGAGAAGTTAGGACTGTTTTTCTTGGAGAAGAGGAGATTAGATAGAGATATTCAAAATCATGAGGGGTCTGGACAGAGTAGCTAGGGAGAAACTTCCCACTTGTGAAAGGATAGAGAATGAGAGAGAGCACAGATTTAAAGTAAATGATAAAAGAAGCAAAAGCAATATGAGAAAAAACTTCTTCAGGCAGCGAGTGGTTAAGGTTTGGAATGTGCTGCCCGAGAGTGTGGTGGAGGCAGGTTCAATCAAAGCATTCAAAAGGGAATTAGATCTGTTATCTGGGAAGGAAGAATGTGCAGGGTTACAGGGAGAACGATCTCCTTCTGTCCTGGAATAATTCTGAGAGTCTGCATTTCCTGACACTCTATTTGCCTATTTATGAGCTGAGATTTTAAATCATTCAAAACCCATCCAAAACAGGACAATTAATAGACCCGGCTCTGGGTACTTCACAATGATTCCCTTTGGTTGTTGCCCCTACTCCATAATACTTTATACATAAAGCCACAGTACATGATCCTCGGGAACATAAAGTTGAGCCTCTGTTAGAGACTTGGTGCTTCTAATCTCCCAAAGGCTGATGGTGAGAATATTTCCCCTCAGCTTTCAGTACTTACCCTACATGCCTTGCTCTATCCGTGAGCCAAGACAGTGAAAATTAACGATGGCTTGCATTAAAGGTGAGGACTGGTCATCATAACGCACGGCAGTAACTAAATTACCAACAACAGCTGCTTCTTCCCTCCTCTAAAAGAAAATATTCACTTCTAAGAAGATTACGTTGGTTTATTATATTTTAAAATGCATAGAATAATATATTCACAATCATCATGGATTACATGGAAGTTATAGGGTAAAATAAGGACTCGCTACAGAGAATTCAATCTGCAATTGCTGGTCTACTAAAAGCTGCATTATAGATTCAATCAAGCAGTCCACAATATATATATATATATATATATATATATTAAATATAATGCAATTCTCAGTGATACGAAAATGTGTTGGTTCAAAATTTCAACATTTTACTGGTGTGGCTTTGAAACATGAATCATCACTTTGAGCTTGGCAGTCACTGAACGGAACTTTAATGACAAACTGGGAAAGCACAAACTAACTCTGAAATGCTGAGTCAAAGCATGGCAAACTACAATCTGAATCTAGGATAGCTGACCATGTTTAACCATATTATATTGTTAAACGATCCGACTGATTAAGTAAACTCTTAAGTTATTTAACCATTTGTTTGGGTGCTATCAAAGATGTGGAAGAATGCCTGACCTATTGGTACCATGCAACAGTATCCATGACCCACTGCTGCCAACTGACTGATCTCCTGAGCAAGCACAAAGCACAATAGCGACATTGAACACACGCAGTCAAATGAGGAAAATATATTTTAAAAAATGGCATGAAATGCCAAATGGTAAGACAGTTTACTGATGCTCCTACCAGTCTGGATGTCCATTTACAATACGCAGCAAAGGCATCAAGCTGTCCACATCATTTTGTTTTACGACGCCCCCCAGTGCTGCCTTTTTCCATGTGGTTTTTCCCAGGAACAGTTAGTGCACGAGATGTGGCCTGTTCTTCTACGTGTCATTCTACAATCAGTTTCTTCAGCGAATTCAGGTAGGTGGGAATGAGAGAGGTGGAATCATCATCATTCAGGATCTTCTCGCCTCGTCCTTCTGACCCCGCTGAGCTAGGGGATCTGACTAAGGTGGCAAAGGGGGAATTGTAACCCTGAGGATTAAGACAGAGAGTCAGAAAATTAGTTTGGTTGCATCTTGTGTGTTTTACCGTATATCTATGATGTTTTCCAGATTTACAGGATAATTTAATCTGGCAATGTAACAGACAAATTATGCAAGAACTGTTCTCTCATAAATGTTAAATTTAGTACATTGATTAAAAATTTGTGCAGCCTAAGTGTACAAAAATGGGATTTTATAAAAAGGAGACTTCAACTTGGGAGCGATCACTGACTTATCATGTCCAATGTTTGGACAATCCGGTGAAGCAATTAGCAAAAGCAAATAGCATGTTGACAAATATAGCCAGGGCAGTGCAGTATTACCCTGCAGATATTACCCAAAGGCTTTTACAATGTCTTCACTTGGACAAAAATGCACCAAAAATGGAACCAAGCGACAAGACTGATCTCAAATCTAATGAGAAGAAAACAGAATAAAAGATGAAAGAAGCTTAATTGCCTTCATCTAAATGGAAAAGAGTACAAAGTAATGGGGGCTTGGCCTAAATAGCCAAGTGGTTATGGTACTGGGTTTGCAACCCCAAGATCAAGAGTTCAAATCTCACAATGGCAAAACTATGAAACAATGTAACTTCATCTGAAACAGATGGAAACGTGTTTGTACTCGAAGGAGTTACAAAGTAATGGGTGGAATTGTTCCAGATTTGTACTAAGTATGGGAGCAGGAGTGAAAAACAACATTTAACCTGCTGGACACAATGGCAAGATTTCACACCATATTGTCCCCTTCCTTGCCTCATAAATAATGCATTCATGGGAAAACATGCCAGATCATGGATGGGTGGGCTCAGATTTGCCTACCATGCCTTGACCTCAGTGCTTCCTCACTCTGGCTGCCATATTTAAAGCGCACCAGCACGCAGCCTACTTCGTGTCTACAGACCAGGACTGCTCCAGATGGCCCTGAAGCCAAATGTGACAGCAGCCCCCAAATATAGTGACATGTCTCTGGGGTGCCTGCTGGACACAGTGGAAGACTGCTGCAATGTTCTCTACCCCAGCTCTGGCCGCAGGAGGTCCACCAGTGTCACCAATCCAGCCTGGGAGGAGGCTTCCAGTGCAGGAAGAGGATGAATGCTTTCACCTGTTCCGCCAGGGTAAGTCAACCAACTCATCACTCTCAACTCTCTCACTCACAAACCCATCACACATCCACAGGGATCTCACATCTCAAGAGACATCACCACTAACTCTCACACACACCCTCACATCTCCATCAGGCTCATATCCTCTGGAGCTCCTGCCCATGGCTCCGCTCTCCACGCAGATATTCCACAGTGCCATGTGTCCTGCTCACACTCCCATCAGTTTTCATACAGAAGAAGCTGGCTCACAGCAGCAGGAAGAGGCTGACATTAGGGCCCTCGCACTGTGAGGAGCGTGCCACCTCCACTGGTGAGGACATGGACTGTGCCTGCGTTAACGGTGAGGTCAACGGCAAACACCGACGTGAGGATCCTGCACCATATCATCCTCTCTCTCAGTGCAACTGAGTGCTCTCTCTCCTGCTTTTGACTCTGCTGTCAAGCACTATTTATCTCTACTTTGGTTCACAGGGAGCTCTATCAAGTGACCAATACCCTCAGCCAGCCGGTCCCTCAGCTCCATCCAGGTCCTCACCTCCAGCCAAGAGGACACCACCTCCACTGAAGAGCTGGAAATAAGCAGCCTGGAAGACCCGTCACAGCGCTTACCCACACCCTCCACCATTGCAGGGACAAACACCTCGGTGGGACCTAGATCTAGAGCAGGCTCAGGTTTACAATCTAGTGGTCATCACATGGACATGTGTAGGCAGCAGCAGGTGGCAGGTTCAGCTGAGCTCCCTGACACTCAGAGGGGGAGAGGCACCTGGATGACGAATCTCTGGATTCGGCCTTCCAACTCATTGTGGAGAGTCAGTAGAAGGCAGGGGAACACACACAGCGCTGTTAGAAGCCCTCAACAGGGTGACAGGCTGAGTCAGAGGAGTGCGTCGGCCTGCACTCTCATGAAGTGCTGCCCACACATGTTGTATGGAGGAGGTCTCATGGGGAGATTAGCAGTTGCCATAGAGACCCTGGTCCAGCAGAATGTGGAGATGTGCGCAGACCTGTATTCCATTACAATAGTCATAGGTGAGTTCCTTCAGTGGCAATGTGAGAGGGAAACGCCCCCCCAGGGACTCCTTCCCCTGAAGGAGCGAGGCCAAAGCCCTTGGGCACCCAAAGGGATGAGCAGCAGCAGCTGGACACCCCAGGGTCATCCATTCAGGAATCGCAGAGGTTGTCTGCTCCCTCAGTGCCCTTTGCCTGTGTCGACCTCATCCTCTATCACCACAGAGGGAGCAGCTGGCCCACAGGAGGTCAGCCAAAGTAAGCCTGGGCCCCCAAGGCCTAAGTCATCAGAAGCAACAGGGCTAACCATTGCACAGATTGTCTCCACCCCTGCTACAGGTGTCCGGGCAGCAACTAGAAAAGCTAAAAATTTCTGATCACCGTTGGTTGAACAGGTGAACAATTTTGTCACTTTATAATCTGAAAATATATTCACTTTCACTGAATAATGTGCTATGTTATCTTTCAGCTTCATTGACATGCTTCAGGAGCCCTCCCACTGTATCCGCCCCACCCCACCCCCAACCACCACTAGCATTTCAGCTACACGCAGCCAGACCACCAGTAATTCCAGGGGGAGAAGTGTGTATGTGTGTGTGTGGGGGGAGGGCTTTTCAGAGCCTTGTGCGAGCATTCTCCCACGCACATGGACCCTTCATCCATCACACTCACTTTACTGTCCAGAGCATTTTCAATGCTGCCTGCTGGGGATTTTTCACTCTTCAATCTGAGCTGATCGGAGCATCTCCACCCACCCACTAATCATACCCCCATGCAGCACCTGTACCTGCCCACCACGAGGCTCTGCTCACTTTCAAATTCTGCAGCATGGTAGCTGTCAAGTTTCTCGTAAGCTCCCCCGTTCTTTTCCCTCCCCATGTCCACCACCCCACCCCATTACTGTGGACGCCCCAGCATCACCTTCCCACCGTCACCTACCAACCCGAACCCTCGTCATTCCCGAATGTATAGGTGAACATTCCATTCCATCCTGAAAATCCCACCCCATCCACATTGACTTCCCAACCACCCCCAGGGTCTGTGTCTGCCTCGAGTCCCTACCAACCATCCTAGCTGTCCCTTCTGCTGTTACCAACGCACCCTCACCCTCCCACCCTACCGGCTCCCTCTGCCCCACCCACACTCACCATACCCTCCTACCACGCCCACCCTCAGTTCACTTCCCAGGAAGCAGTCATTGACTCCACAGACCCCTGCCTTGCATGTCCACCAAGACATCAGTCCCCTTTACTCCCTCCTCGCTGTGGATACCTACCCTAACCGAACTCTGAACTCCCCCTCACCCCCACCCCGCTCCTCCGGACACCTCCCCCCAAAAACTCCTTCCTGCCCTGGGACACCTACACCTCTCTGAAGTCCCCCCCCCAACCCCCCCCGTCCTCCCAGGATTCCTACCCCCCTCCAACCTCCCTCCCTTACACCTTCCTTTCCCCTTACACCTACCTCCCCACTTGCATTCTCCCCCGTTACACCCTCCTTCCCCCTCCCAACCTCACCTCCCCCAAGAAACCTTCACACCCCCCCCCCCCCCCCCCGCAACCTCATCCCCCCCCGCAACCTTTGTCTCTCCTCTTCCCAACCTCCCTGCCCTCCCCCGCAGTATACCTTCCTCTTCCACTCACACCTAGACCTTCCGCTCCCATCCGTAGTAGCCCATGGCCATGATCATGATGTTGTGAAGCAGGATGAAGCACCAATGGAGACCTCTCGCCTTCTGAGAGCGGCTTCATGGCGGAGCCTTGTGCATGAGGATCCACTCACCACTCCATGCACACGTTCCTCCAGGGTCCGGTAGCTGTGGAGCTCCAATATCTTCTCTCCGGATGTCCGTGATCTGAGCAAAGCCCTAACACTAAGTCTCGACTTCCACATGTAACACTTACCCAGACGTGTTCTGGGTTGGCATGTTTTCCTGCTGGAATAATGGTAAATCGGGTGGGGTGGGGGGGGGGGCAGGTGTGGCAAGGTTCTGGTGAGGCCTTACTTTGCATCCCATTACCAGGAAGTGCCGGCCTCCAGTGGGATTAGTGTTCCGGCAGGGCGGACCACTGGATAACCCCGCTGTGATTTCACGCCAGCGTGAAACTGATTTCTGCCCCTCACATGGAATTATCACCCCCCTCCCCCCAACCTGCCATGACTCCCACTGCCAACAGGGCCGAGCAATTCCGCCCGATAAATGGTTAGGATGAGTGAGGTAAGAAAAGTACCTCAGATTAAGCAACAAAATTGAACAAAGGTTGTAAGTTTAATTGAGTGGAAACAGCTTCTAAACTGTTATTTGAATAAAGAAATTGTTTCTAATGCTTGGCCCAATATTCCAGGTGAACTAACACTGGGTACGTTTAAGAGGGAGCCGCTGTCCTGATGGGAAAGATGAGCTTCAATGGGTTGAATGTCCTTTACTCATCCTCTGAAAACTCACATGCACAGGCAGTCCTCCAAGGTCCGGGAGAGAGGAAGCAGCTAGAGGCCGCAAGTCTCTACATTTCACCATGTAGGAATGCAGGTGGGAGCTTGCGCTCGGATTGAAAAGGCCAAATTTTTTTGGATCTGAAACAAGGCTGGAAGATTTGCCACACTTATGTGCCAGAGGGAGGATCTCCAGGAAAAGCCCTCACCGTGAAAGATAGTTCTGGGGTTAAAAACTACCATGTTGGGAAGGGAAAAGATCAGAAGTAAATCCTTGGTAGCTAAGAATCACTTTGGACTGGGCACAAGAAAATCGAAACCTAGTTAAGGAACAATGTAAAGTATAACTGTGAAGTGGAATTTTCAGTAGTGTTGAAAGTAAAAAGGGAAAGTTCTGTTCTTTAGCTTAATGTGGTTAATTAGTTTTGCTCCTCATTTTTTTGTTACAGTAAAAATGTTAAAACATGAAATCTCGTCATGTCTTCCTTTCAGCTATTAAGTGGAAATTTGAATTTCTTTTCAAAAGTTGGTCTCCATGGGGATTGTAACACTTTGAAGATAGCAATAACCTCCATGTTCTTTTACCTAGGTAAGGGCTAAAACACAGGTTTGAAAAGAGCAGGAGAGAAGTCAATTTAAATGGAAAAGTGGCAGGTTGGGTTTAAAAGCTCACGGATTGAAGGAAAATTTTGATATACCAGGGTCACATTTCAAGTGGCTACTTTCACTGACAGGAGCAGGCAGAGGAGGTTTGCTGCTTGCTAAATAAAAGCAGCTCGAGGCCTGGACTAGAGCTAAGTTTGCTTCCATCCAGTTTTAACAAGTTGCTCGTACTTTTGGAGCTGTCCACCGATCAGGTTGGGGGGTGGGGGGGAAGTTGTGAGGTTGTCAGACTCATGGGAGGGCCCAGCTGGGGTAAATACATTAAGGATGGTAAAAGGGCTGTGGAGGGTGGTGCACTAGGCTTTAAGTCGCCAATGGCCGGGATTTTACGGTCCCGCCATAGACAATGGACGTTTGAATGCCTCGCGGCATTTTATGGCCCCTGCTCCCACCACGACAGGACTGTAAAATTCTGCCCTATGTCCGTTCTCTTTAAGCATGGTGGCTGGAACAGGGAGCAAGTGTTGTGCTGCTGGTTTTCATTCACATTAGCCATAATGGATGAAAGTTGGCCTCTCCCTGAGTTAACAAACTCCGTCAGTCTACAGGAGCCTCAGACAAAGAAAGAAGGAGAGCAAAATGGGAATGATTCATGCATGGGTTAATGAAGGGGCTGTCTTATAAGGAAAGGTTGAGCGAGTTGGACTTCCACTCGCTGGAGTTTAGAAGAATGAGGTGATCTTATTGAAACCTAAGGTTCTGAGGGGGATTGACTGGGTAGTAGCTGAGAGGATGTTTCCCCTCATTGGGGATCTAGGTGGCACAGTTACAAAATAAGGGGTCTCCCAGTTAAGATGGAGATGAGGGGGAGTTTCTTCTCTCAGCGGATCATCAGTCTTTGGAATTGTCTTGGCAAAACTCAGCAGGTCTGGCAGCATTGGCGGAGAAGAAAAGAGTTGACGTTTCGAGTTCTCATGACCTTTCAACAGAATTGATTGAATATTAGAAGAGGGGTGAAATATAAGCTGGTTTAAGGTTGGGGGGGGAGGTGGTGGAGAAGTTGGGGGGGGGGGTGGTGTGGTTGTAGGGACAAGCAAGCAAGCAAGGGACTACAACCACACCACACCGCCCCCCCCCACCTTAAACCAGCTTATATTTCACCCCTCTTCTAATATTCAATCAGTTCTGTTGAAGGGTCATGAGGACTCGAAACGTCAACTCTTTTCTTCTCTGCCGATGCTGCCAGACCTGCTGAGTTTTTCCAGGTAATTCTGTTTTTGTTTTAGATTTCCAGCATCCGCAGTTTTTTTGTTTTTATCTTTGGAATTCTCTTCCCCAACGAACAATAGATCATTGACTATATCCAAGGCTGAGTTAGGCAGGTTTTTGATCAACAAAGGAGTCAAGGGTAATGGGAGACAGGCAGGAAAGTGGAGTTAAGGCCACAATCAGATCAGCCATGGTCTTAATGACTGGTGGGGCAGACTCGAGGGGCCAAATGGCTGACTTCTCCTATTTCTTAAGTTCTTATGGGTGACTTTAAAAAAGAGGGAACAAGTGTAATTTTATTAATAAGGAGAAGAATGAGAATTTGATATTAATCCACTTAATAAAACCCTTTCTACGGCATGGCATTTTAAATGGTCACCTTAGCAATAATGGTCAGGACGATAGATGCTCAGCAACAAAGGGATTTTTGATAGTTGATGATCACCCCACCAACTAAAAATCCTTCACCGACACATTGAAACCTCAAATGTCAGGGAGCTTCACTCCACCTTGTGCTTGCTATCAGGTTGGATCTAAGCGCCAGATTCAGCCTGGTGTTCACAGTCTCGCTCCAGAATGTGGCCAAGTGTGAGAATGCCTTCTTTCAGGGATATGTGTGCTACACAGTGTGTCCTTCTCATGACTTGATCTTACCCGAAGAACATGCAACTGTTCAGTCAAGTCGCGTTGGCAAAGACATTTCAGATGCACCATCAGCTGGGCCTTGGCTCGGGAGGGTTTTGGCATCATTCAAATATTGAAAATGGCTGCTCTCTTGGAAAAGACCTCATACCTACCGAACACAGCACTGATAGCTGGGAGAGTGAACCAAACCTTGGAGTTTTGAAATAGGCTGCCTGCTCCCAGTGATATGTTTATTTGTGAATCAGCAGATAATAGGTGTCATATATATCTCAGAAGCCTATGATCTAGAAGTCTCTCTGCAGTTACTAAGTCTCAGATTAGCTGTGCAGTAAGATGTAATTCAATTATCATTTGGCACTAACTAACTGTAAAGTTCCTGACCCCATAGGTCAAGCGGGCATCAGTAAGAGACACAGAGCAAGGCCCATATTGTTTTCACTGTATTAGGGCTTGTGAGAAGGTTATTATACATTAAAATCATTGATAACTTTAGCGTTATCTACATGGGTTCCTCCAAAGTAAACAAATGGAAAAACAGCAGAAAAAAGTGTCAGTAGGAACCTCACTCATGGCCCTTGTAGAAGGCAAATTCCGGGCAGTTGCGTACCTTTCCTCAGGGTCCAAATGCTGATGAACTTCCCTTTCATAATGGCTCAGAGTGGACAGAGGGAAAAATTATACAAAACACTGTGGCAGACATCAGTGACAGCCATTAGCCAAGTCTGATGCCACTTTTCAACCCATTAGCACTGCACACACTGAAAGCTGTCAGCGAAGCCAAAAAGGGTCTTTTTTCCAATGTAGGTTTGAGGACACGGGTTCCCAAACAATGGGTCGCAATTGTTTGCGTGGGGTCATGGGATGAAATTTTGGGGTTGCAAGGGCTGAGACTGTAATAAAAGCAAAATACTGCGGATGCTGGAAATCTAGAACAAAAACAAAAATACCTGGAAAAACTCAGCAGGTCTGACAGCATCTGCGGAGAGGGAGTTTCGAGTCCATATGACCCTACGGACTTGAAATGTCAACTATATCCCACTCCGCAGATGCTGTCAGACCTGCTGAGTTTTTCCCAGATATTTTTGTTTTTGTTCTGAGACTGTAATGGCAGCTGTGGAGCGGCCTAATGGAACTCTTACAACGGGCCACTTTGGTAGAACGACAACTCCCCAGCATGTTCTGTGACAAGAGTCTGGCTGCTTACCACAACATCCCCTAGAGCCAGCCTCCATATTGCTGCCTTGAGTTTGATCCAGAGAAGCAGCGGGCGGCAGGATCAGGGAGGGAGGGAGGGAAGCGGTGGGAGGTAGGGTCAGGGAGGGAGGGAGGGAAGCAGCGGGAGGTAGGATCAGGGAGGGAGGGAGGGAAGCAGCGGGAGGTAGGGTCAGGGAGGGAGGGAGGGAAGCAGCGGGAGGTAGGGTCAGGGAGGGAGGGAGGGAAGCGGTGGGAGGTAGGGTCAGGGAGGGAGGGAGGGAAGCAGCGGGAGGTAGGGTCAGGGAGGGAGGGAAGCGGTGGGAGGTAGGGTCAGGGATGGAGGGAGGGAAGCAGCGGGAGGTAGGGTCAGGGAGGGAGGGAGGGAAGCGGTGGGAGGTAGGGTCAGGGAGGGAGGGAAGCAGCGGGAGGTAGGATCAGGGAGGGAGGGAAGAGGCGGGAGGCAGGATCGGGGAGGGAGGGAAGCAGCGGGAGGTAGGGTCAGGGAGGGAGGGAGGGAAGCGGCGGGAGGTAGGGTCAGGGAGGGAGGGAAGCAGCAGGAGGTAGGGTCAGGGAGGGAGGGGAGCAGCGGGAGGTAGGGTCAGGGAGGGAGGGAGGGAAGCAGCGGGAGGCAGGATCGGGGAGGGAGGGAGGGAAGCAGCGGGAGGTAGGGTCAGGGAGGGAGGGAGGGAAGCAGTGGGAGGTAGGGTCAGGGAGGGAGGGAGGGAAGCGGCGGGAGGTAGGGTCAGGGAGGGAGGGAGGGAAGCGGCGGGAGGCAGGGTCAGGGAGGGAGGGAGGGAAGCAGCGGGAGGTAGGGTCAGCGAGGGAGGGAAGCGGCGGGAGGTAGGGTCAGGGAGGGAGGGAGGGAAGCGGCGGGAGGTAGGGTCAGGGAGGAAGGTAGGGAAGCAGCGGGAGGTAGGGTCAGGGAGGGAGGGAGGGAAGCGGTGGGAGGTAGGGTCAGGGAGGGAGGGAAGCAGCAGGAGGTAGGGTCAGGGAGCGAGGGAAGAGGTGGGAGGTAGGGTCGGGGAGGGAGGGAGGGAAGCAGCGGGAGGTAGGATCAGGGAGGGAGGGAAGAGGCGGGATGCAGGATTGGGGAGGGAGGGAGGGAAGCAGCGGGAGGCAGGATCGGGGAGGGAGGGAAGCAGCGGGAGGTATGGTCAGGGAGGGAGGGAGGGAAGCGGCGGGAGGTAGGGTCAGGGAGGGAGGGAAGCAGCAGGAGGTAGGGTGAGGGAGGGAGGGAGGGGAGCAGCGGGAGGTAGGGTCAGGGAGGGAGGGAGGGAAGCAGCGGGAGGCAGGATCAGGGAGGGAGGGAGGGAAGCAGCGGGAGGTAGGGTCGGGGAGGGAGGGAGGGAAGCAGCGGGAGGTAGGGTCAGGGAGGGAGAGAGGGAAGCGGCGGGAGGTAGGGTCAGGGAGGGAGGGAGGGAAGCGGTGGGAGGTAGGGTCAGGGAGGGAGGGAGGGAAGCGGTGGGAGGTAGGGTCAGGGAGGGAGGGAGGGAAGCAGCAGGAGGTAGGGTCAGGGAGGGAGGGAAGCAGCAGGAGGTAGGGTCAGGGAGGGAGGGAAGCGGTGGGAGGGTCAGGGAGGGAGGGAAGCAGCAGGAGGTAGGGTCAGGGAGGGAGGGAGGGAAGCGGTGGGAGGTAGGGTCAGGGAGGGAGGGAGGGAAGCGGTGGGAGGTAGGGTCAGGGAGGGAGGGAGGGAAGCAGCAGGAGGTAGGGTCAGGGAGGGAGGGAGGGAAGCAGCTGGAGGTAGGGTCAGGGAGGGAGGGAAGAGGCGGGAGGTAGAGTCAGGGAGGGAAGGAAGCAGCAGGAGGTAGGGTCAGGGAGGGAGGGAAGCGGTGGGAGGTAGGGTCAGGGAGGGAGGGAAGCAGCGGGAGGTAGGGTCAGGGAGGGAGGGAGGGAAGAGGCGGGAGGTAGGGTCAGGGAGGGAGGGAGGGAAGCAGCGGGAGGTAGGGTCGGGGAGGGAGGGAGGGAAGCGGCGGGAGGTAGGGTCAGGGAGGGAGAGAGGGAAGCGGCGGGTGGTAGGGTCAGGGAGGGAGGGAGGGAAGCAGCGGGAGGTAGGGTCAGGGAGGGAGGGAGGGAAGAGGAGGGAGGTCGGGTCAGGGAGGGAGGGAAGCAGCTGGAGGTAGGGTCAGGGAGGGAGGGAGGGAAGCAGTGGGAGGTAGGGTCAGGGAGGGAGGGAAGCAGCTGGAGGTAGGGTCAGGGAGGGCGGGAGGGAAGCAGTGGGAGGTAGGGTCAGGGAGGGAGGGAGGGAAGCAGCAGGAGGTAGGGTCAGGGAGGGAGGGAGGGAAGCAGCGGGAGGTAGGGTCAGGGAGGGAGGGAGGGAAGCGGTGGGAGGTAGGGTCAGGGAGGGAGGGAGGGAAGCAGCAGGAGGTAGGGTCAGGGAGGGAGGGAAGCAGTTGGAGGTAGGGTCAGGGAGGGAGGGAGGGAAGCAGTGGGAGGTAGGGTCAGGGAGGGAGGGAGGGATGCGGCGGGAGGTAGGGTCAGGGAGGGAGGGAAGCGGCGGGAGGTAGGGTCAGGGAGGGAGAGAGGGAAGAGGTGGGAGGTAGGGTGGGGGAGGGAGGGGCGCAGCTGTGAGGTGGTGAATGGAAGAGTCAGCAAACAGGAGGGAGGCAGCGAGTTTTGATATCATGCAGAGGAAGTCTCTCCCAGTTACTGAGGCTCAATTTGGGCAAAGTTCAGGGTCTTCAAAACAGTTTTGTAACTCCCCGCACACCCCCCACTCCCACCCCACCCCACTCCACCCCGCTCTCCAACCCCCCACTACCCGGCCATCCTCACCCCCCCCACCATCACGTCAATTTACAGGCGTTGAAATGGGGGTCACAGCAGGAAAAAGTTTGGGAAACATTGTTCTAGGGCATGAAGAAATTAATGGTGCAATCTCTGAGCTACAAACAGAAAGGTACAGACACCCAGAATAAATGGACTAACTTTAAGGGTTGCGCTGAGGCCTGAAATTTCAGGTGAAGTTGGGCCTGCTGGCTGTGAGGCGTTCAGTTGCCAAGTTGGCGAATTTGGCTGCAGAATTGCAGGTGGCTGAGCTGAAAGCTATATGTAAAGGCTGGTATTAGGTGTCCACTTGCTATTGCCCCAGGTAAAGAACCAGAATGGATGAGCAATCTCTTCCAACGCTGTGCTTCTTTACCTCGAGGCAGGTCATTGTGGCGCGTTTTCAAACTTCTCAAAGCTGTAAGCAACTCATATCTGATTCAATGGAAAAATGAGGTTTAGCACTGTTAACGAATCTGTCCTGTAAAAACAACATGCAAAACGAGTGGTAACTACACATCCATCATTCCTCGTGTTATCTGATTAAAGAGATGCAATCATTCACTTTACATCAATCTCTCCAGTTTTTTGTCAAGAGAAAGGAGGCAGGTGGCTCAACCACCTACCCTGTTGTAACTTTAACCACATTTGATATCCACCTCTTCATGTCTGCTCACTCCCGATTTAGCTGGGACAGTGGAACTATTTAGGCCACAGGCATCAGATGACACTGGAATATACAGGAAGCAGTTTTACCCAAGCAGCATTTTGCCTCTACAAAGTCCTCCAACATGGTCAGGTAAAGAACTGACATGTCGCTCATATAACACATACGTAGGCCATGGAAGGACACATCAACCATTGAGTCATTAAATAAAACCCAACAGATCTCAGCCAAGGCAGCATTGGAAGGCTCTAAAAGACAACAATGGCTTTCCTCAACCCTGGGAGCATTGGTACTAGAGAGCGATCATCATTCAGAGCCAGTGAGGGTACCAGAGAATGATGATCACTCTGAGATTCCGAGGATACCAGAGAGTGGCGATCACAGTAAACTAATGAGGTTAGTAGAAAGGGACAATCACTCTTATCTAGTGAGGATACCAAATAGTGACAATCACATTGAGCTAATGAGGGCATAAGGGTGTGATGATCACAGTGAACTAGTGAAGATACCAGAGAGAGACAATCACTCTGAACTGATGAGTGTACCAGAGTGACGATCATTCTGAGTTCATGAGAATATCAGAGAGTGGCAATCACACTGAGCTATCCCTGAAACTTCATCCAGCCCTACAATCCTCCAAGAGCTGGGCATTCTTATAAACACCTGACTTCCTTCAATGGTGGCCATGCCTTCAGCTGTCTAGGCCCAAGTTCTGGAAATCCCTCCCTAAACCTCCCTATGTCTCTCTCTTCTCCTCTTAGATGCTCTTTACAACCTGCTTCTTTGACCAAGCTTTAATGCATCTGTCCTACCGGCTCCTTCTTTGCCTCAGTGTAAATTTATTATCTGTTAACACTTCAGTAAAGCATCTTGGAATGTTTTACTATATTAAAGATGATATATAAATGCAATTTGTTGCTGATAGCAAAGGGACTGGGTGCTACGGTGGGCTGGATACTGAGCTTACAGTCCTGGGATCTGGGCTCAATCTTATTTGAACTGAGTTTGGACAAGCTCCTTCTGGTTTCTGGAGTCCAAAGTCTTAACCTTGATAATCTCACTCAAGGGGAAATACAAACTTGTCATCCTGGTTCAGTCCTGAGGAAATACTGAGGAATATTGGGGTAAAGTAGAGCCGGCTTTATCACCCATCTACTCTGAACCAACCCAGAACATGTCATGCTTGATGCAAACATCGGGAGTGATTTTCCCTGGATACTTTAGGCCCCAAGACCACCGAGTTGGCTAAAATGGAGCCTTGAGCTGCAAAGCCGGTTTAGCCCAGATTTAGAGCAAGATGCCATCTTGGTAAAGGAGTTATGCTAGCGACAGGAATAGCTGACTAAAGGATCATTAAGCCTCTGACTGACAAGCTGTTCACTAGCGCTCATTAAAGAGGCTGCACATCATTTTGTGGCAAGTGCTTCCATTAACCATCTCTCATAACAGTGAGAAGCTAAACAGCAGTAAACAAGGATTTCGAGCGCCACCTTAAAAGGTGTTCAGTTTTCACAGTTTCCAATTGCTGCTGCAAATTTAAAGAGGACTTTAGACACATCAGGAAACTTTCTGGGAGTTAAGACGTCACTAACACTGGGATACCATTTATTCTGGGAATTCTCTGAGGAATTTGGGCAAAGAGAGTAAGTGCTGTGCTACCCCACTTCTCTGCTTTCTTGGGGACCCAATAGAAGCCACCAGAAGAAAGGGATCCTGAGTGTGCTAATAGTGACACTAACGACCAATTTAAGATAGTCAGTCGAGCTCATAATATGGCTCATTTATACTTGCTATAAGTGACATATGTTTATATAAGGGGACCCGTTCTCTGCAAACAAAAGGAACGTGTTCAAGCCTTTACTCCCTTTTTGAATTACCCGGGAGCTTTGGGACCAATCAAAGCCCTTTTCTCCTGTACTATATTGGTTTTGATCGTTTGAAATTTGGTATTCTTGGGTTTGTCCTGACGAGTGCAAGATGAAAGGCTTCTGTAGCATGTCTTTTTTTTAAGCAATATAGAAAGGACTAGAGTCTACTTGGACTGAGACCATGCTTGGTCTCAGACATCTTACTAGGGGTCCCCACTTGGTCTGGATGAGGGATTGGAGGAGGACGTGAGGACAGATAGAGCAGCACCAGCTGCTGCAGGAGATAGGAACATGAGGGTGAGGTCAACATCTTCCCCCTTGCAGCTACAGGATATTCCTTCTCCATTGGAACTCCTCCACCAGGACTTCCAGTTGAATGTCGGAGAACCTGTGCCCCTTCCTCCCTCAGCCCACGAGCCATCCTTCAATGTTTCGCTGTGTACCAGCCAGAACACGCTATAACCTCAGTGGAAGTGGGTGCGAGGATACTCGCATACACTGCTCCATGAAAACCGTGTCTAATCAGCGCTCGAGTGCTGACCTCCAGGTGGCCCTTCAGGCAAAGTTAAATTATGATGAATAGCAATTAGGACCAAAATAGTGTGTGAAAAGCAGGTTTTCAAACAGGTTAATCATATTAGCACACGAGTGTCTGTTTTCACCTCATCAACAAAATGATCCCCATTGGGTTCCAACTTCACAACGAGAGCACCAGCCAATCAGCTCAAATTGCTGAGAAGCTGCCTGACACTTACCACCTCTGCCGCCTGTTAGAACACACCACAGCGTGAAGATACCTGTAATCAACCCCTAACTCAAAAATAGTAAGATTACAGTAACAGTAATATACAGTAATAGCAGTAACACAAAGCACAGCTACTTCAATATACAGGATGACTTTGTACTGTTTCCAAGTTGCACCTTTTAATCTAAATTTAATCTAAATCATGCAGTCACATGTAGGCCAGACCAGGTAAGGACAGCAGATTTCCTTCCCTAAAGGACATTAGTGAACCAGGTGGGTTTTAATGACAACTATTGATAGTTTCATGGTCACAATTACTGACTACAGATTAGCTTTTAATTAAAGATTTTATTAATTGAATTTAACTTCCATTTAAATGGAACTAACAGTGGGGTTTGAACCCATGTCCCCAAAGCATCAGCCTGGACCTCTGGATTAGTAATCCAGGGACATTATCCCTATGCCACCATCTTCCCCTCAGTTAACTAGTTTATTGCGAGAACTAACAGTGAGTCACCAATGACAAATGAGTTACAATGTGGGAACGCTGCAGTGTCCAAGGTGCAGTCTATCGGATCATGTAGACACAAAAGACCCCCCATTTAAAGAAGAGCAGACAGATAATTCCCAGTTTCCTGGCCAATATTTATCCCTCAACTAACATCACCACAAGCAATTGCCATTATCACATAGCTGTTTGTGCAAGCTTGCTATGCAGAAACTGACTGTAGCATTTCTTACATTAGGGCAAAGGACACATTTCAATAAAGTGCATTGTTGGCTATAAAGTGCAGTGGGACATCCTGAGGTCGGGACAGGTGCTACATAAATGCAAGTCTTCCTTTAGGTGCGCTGCAGTTAATTTTCTGCTGGTTTGTGTGGAGATGACACCAGCAGGAGGAACATTAAAGGGTGACCACAACAGCATCAGACACCCAGACCCATTCACCACACAAAACGTGCCTCTGCACAGGAAGAGCCAGTGGAAACCTTTACCGAGGAGTAGCCTTTGCCAAAGCTGGCCCGGTTCTTGGTGCGTATTTTGGTCAGTGCTGCCTCAGCAATGTCGGCGCGCTCCTCCGCATCATCTAACTCATGAACTGTCTTTCGGTACTTGGCCAGGTTCATGTTGGCCTGCTCCTCCTGGGGAAGAAAAGAGAAGGTGAAGAATTCCAAAGGTGGGAATATCCGCACGCTCTTCCCAAACTTCTGCCTCCCCCACCCCCACCCCCACCAAACTGGGAAACAACCCAGTTCCTCTCTTGGAAACGGCAACCGGGCCTAAATTCAGTCCGTCTCGCAGTCCTCTCCCTCCCTGACTAAAATTAAACTGGGCCTCGGGATGGGTTAGAAATGACGTTGAATCCCAGGTTGTCAGGTAAGTCGGTTCCAGGTAGCACTTCATCAGGTCTCACTGAATACCGGCAACAATGACACACAACACAGAACCACTCTCTCTTAAATAGTCCGTACTTATCAAACATTGAATAAGCCCTTCAGGTTTGTCACCCTGCCTGACAGGACCTTTAAGGGTCATTTGGAATCTCTCTGATCTGTAGCCACCAAGGGTTTTTAAAGTGTCCGCGGTAAACCCAAGGAAACAAATAAACGAGAAAGAGAAGATCAGGACCTTACAACATAAGTAGGAACCGGGAACTGGTCAGCGCCTGCCCTGAAGTCTCCTTGGTAACAGTTCCACCCACAATGGTCAGGTGTCACCTTATTTTTGGGAGCAGGAATCCCACTGAAATAACCCGAGCTAGTGCTGCCCTGTCATCCTCACCCCCGGTGATTGTGACCCCCCCCCCACAACAAACTTCACTGTTGACCCATCTGGCCCAATCCTGCTGGCTCCACTGGAGGCCTGGTTGTCACCTCGTGCCTTTCCTGTGGGACCCAAAAGAGGCTGGGGTCCCAAAATCGCTGGGGCCTCTCCACTGCTGGATTAGGCGACCGATCCAGGCAGTCACCAAAAAGTCAAAATCGACCCCTAAATTGTGTGAACGTTTCAGCTGTCTGATTCAGAGACGCTTCAGCAAGAGAGAATCTAACTACCTCCAGCTGACAAAACTGAATCCCCCATTATCAACTTCCTCAGGGTGGGGGGTGGTGGCTGCAAATACCAGAAACTGAACGGGACAGGCCACATAAACGCTGGACCGGACCGGCCGCATAAACGCTGGGCCGGACCGGCCGCATAAACGCTGGGCCGGACCGGCCGCATAAACGCTGGGCCGGACCGGCCGCATAAACGCTGGGCCGGACCGGCCGCATAAACGCTGGGCCGGACCGGCCGCATAAACGCTGGGCCGGACCGGCCGCATAAACGCTGGGCCGGACCGGCCGCATAAACGCTGGACCGGACCGGCCGCATAAACGCTGGACCGGACCGGCCGCATAAACGCTGGACCGGACCGGCCACATAAACGCAGGACCGGACCGGCCATATAAACACTGGGCTGGACTGGTCATATTAATACTGGACTTGACATATATTTACTGGACTGGACCGGCCACATAAATACTGGACCGGACCGGCCATATAAACACTGGACCGGACCGGCCATATAAACACTGGGCTGGACTGGTCATATAAATACTGGACTAGACATATAAATACTGGACCGGACCGGCCATATAAACGCTGGACCGGACCCGCCACATAAACGCAGGACCGGACCGGCCATATAAACACTGGGCTGGACTGGTCATATAAATACTGGACTAGACATATAAATACTGGACTGGACCGGCCATATAAACGCTGGACTGGACCGGCCATATAAATACTGGACTGGACTGGCTATATAAATACTGGACTGGACCGGCCATATAAACACTGTGGCTACAAGAGCAGGTCAGAGGCTAGGAATCCTGTGACGAGTAACTCACCTCCTGACTCCCCGTAGCCTGTCCATCATCTACAAGGCACAAGTCAGGAGTGTGATGGGATACTCTCCACTTGATTGGCACCCCATCTGCCAACTTAAACATTCGCTCCCTCCATCACCAGTGCACAGTGGCAGCAGTGTGTATCATCTACAACATGCACCAAACCTTCTTTGACAGCACCTTCCAAACAAACAACTTCTACAACTGGAAGGACAAGGGCAACAGATGCATGGGAACGCCAGCACCTACAAGTCACTCACCATCCTGACTTGGAAATATATCGCCGTTCCTTCAATGTCACTGGGACAAAATCCTGGAACTCCCTCCCTAACAGCACCGTGGGTGTACCTACACCACATGGGCTGCAGCGGTTCAAGAAGGCAGCTCGCCCCCACCTTCTCAAGGCCAACAAATGCTGGCCTTGCCAGCGATGCCCATACCCCATGAAGGAAGAAAAGACATTGGGTTTTTGTTCCAGATTAGGCGTCTGGATTGCCCCAACCACTCTGGGTGCCGTATATCAGACCTTCCTTATCCCCCCCCGTTTGCCAGCCTAAGCTGCCTGTGCAAGGTGATCCATACTTACTGCTTCCTCCACCTGCCTCTTGTAGGCCTTTAACTTGTTCTGGAGCCTCTCGACCAGCTCCTGCATGCGGTGCTGGTTTTTCTGGTCCTCCTCTGCCTGGAACACCAGCTCCTTCAGCCGACGCTCGTTCTTGCGCAGGGTCTTCACGGTCTCCCCGTGACGCTTTTGTTCTGCGTCCAGCTCCGCCTCCAGTTCTTTCACCTGTTACAAAGAGGCAGCGGTCAGTCAGCACCCTGCTGCGTGCGATATATGCCCACTGGCCTTCACCTTCCCAAACCGCAGCCCCCTCGTTCGCAAACCGCAACCCCAGCATTGCGTCAAGTGACAGGTGGGTAGCGCTCCCCCAGGTCAAAATCTAGCTCAAAATGAGTTCAAGTGTCCCTCATTTTAGGAGTCAAATCAAGGGGAGCGTTTCCTTTTTCACGTAAATGGGAACTCCCCCGTCTGACACTAAAGGTTTGCTGAGCCATTATGCCGACTAGCTTAATGTTGGCAACACTGCCCTCCCTTCCCCTCCCATCCCCTTCCCCACCGTGTCTGCTCAGCTTCTAACCCCCTCCCAGATTTTCCAGGCGGGAAAAATCCGCAGCGTGATTCACAACCACTCGACGCAAATCGGGCTGTCCGCTCTCACGTACATGAACTCAATAACTCCCAGCAAGGTCCTGGGTTTACGTGGCCCGTGTTCTTACCCGACCTTCCAGTTTCTGAATGATTTTCTTCCCTCCCTTCAGGGCCAACTGCTCGGCCTCTTCCAATTTCACGTTTAAGTCCTTGATCTGCGCCTCAAGGCCCTTCTTTATCCTCTCCAGGTGCAGGGCGTGCTCCTGTTCATGATGCAGCTCCTCAGCTAATCTGACAACCTAAACACAACAAACAATTCACTTTAGCTGCTCACGGCATCACACTTGGGCAACACTGCCCCCTTGTGATTGATCTGTGCATGAGCATAAACCCATGCTCAGAATTCTGGACCAAAATATTCAGCTACCTTGACTTCTCTCCCTCTCTTTCTCAGCCCAGGGTACATTTGTACAAATTTCCATTTTCATTTAAGAATTATGACATTTTCTGTGATTCCTGGGCAGAAATTCCTTCCTCAGAGCAGAGTGCCACCTGCTGGTTCAAGTGAAGACTCGCATTTCTTCCAGCTCCAAAATGGACCAACAAGATGGAAGGAAATTGAAAAGGTGAACTCAGGATTTAGAATTTAAAAATAAATGAAATAGAGAGGTTCGAGAAAATGGCCACAAAATAAGTGGACTGACACCTGACTTAGCACTGGAACTTTCCATAACTGGATTTTATTGTTGGGTTTAACCTTTACACAAAAAAAGCCCCACAAACACTGTGGCGAGGCCAATGGGTTAACAGTGAGGGGGTAAATAGGCAGCAAGTGTTGAGGGGGTGGTAAATGGAAGAGACAGGGGGCAAACAGGTGCACAGAGTGTGTGAGGGAGGGCTGAATCATGAGGTTCTTGTGCATGCTAAACTGTCACTGACCCCTGGGTGTTATATATGACCAGCTATTCACACCATTCAAGGGAATGCTAGCTCAAATTCCCAGGAACGGGAAGGATATTTGGGGGGGGTGTCATGGCCACAGGATTTGCTGAAGTGGCCTCAGCTCAAAATTGGAATGTAATCCGAGTGCCGGGGATCACGTTACACTCATCTTCAAATCCTGCCAGGGCCAGTGAGACTGTCAGCTGTGAACAGCATCTCCTCCAGAGACGCCCAGTCCCAAGAGGCAGCTCTGAGGGTCAATGACAAATTCACCCATCTTCGCGTTACAAATTGGGTACAGGTACCCGTTGTGTGGGGGGCATTGGGTACAGGTACCCACTGTGCGGGGGGGGCATTGGGTACAGGTACCCGCTGTGTGGGGGGAACTGGGTACAGACCTGCACCCTCATGCTCCGAGGCACTGGCTCTCTGCTCAGAATTAACAGCTCCTTTATTATGTAATCAGTTTTATCTTGTGACAGAACAGGTTTTAAAAAACTTCAGCCTGTGTTTAAAGCAGTAAATGTTCGCACGTACTTTTTTTTAAATGCCCGTCAGCTCTTATCACTAAAATAAGACTTGCACTGACATAATAAAGGGCCTGTCCTGTAAACACTCTAGCCAGTAGCAAAATGTCATCCAACTGAACACCTAACTTAGCCTCAGCAGGTCTGACAGCATCTGCAGAGAGGAACATAGTTAACGTGGGGGGAAGGGATCGAAATAGGCTAAAAGGCAAAGATAAAACAATGGAAGGAAATATATTTAAAAATAATGGAAATAGGTGGGAAAAGAAAAATCTATATAAATTATTGGGGAAAAAGGGGGGATCATAAAGGGGGTGGGGATGGAGGAGAGAGTTCATGATCTAAAGTTGTTGAACTCAATATTCAGTCCGGAAGGCTGTAAAGTGCCTAGTCGGAAGATGAGGTGCTGTTCCTTCAGTTTGCGTTGAGCTTCATTGGAAGAATGCAACAGGCCAAGGACAGATATGTGGGCATGAGAGCAGAGTGGAGTGTTGAAATGGCAAGTGACACGGAGGTCTGGGTAATGCTTGCGGACAGACCGAAGGTGTTCTGCAAAGCAGTCACCCAGTCTGCGTTTGGTCTCTCCAATGTAGAGGAAACCGCATTTGGATCAGCGAATGCAGTAGATTAAATTGAGGGATGTGCAAGTGAAATGCTGCTTCACTTGAAAGGAGTGTTTAGGCCCTTGGACGGTGAGGAGAGGGGAAGTAAAGGGGCAGGTGTTGCACCTCCTCTGGTTGCATGGGAAGGTGCCGTGGGAGGGGGTTGAGGTGTGGAGGTGTGGACCAGGGTGTCCCGGAGGGAATGATCCCTACGGACTGCCGCCAGGATCATGAACTCTCTCCTCCATCCCCACCCCCTTTCCGAACCCCTCTTTTCCAATAATTTATACAGATTTTTCTTTTCCCACCTATTTTCATTATTTTTAAGTGTATTTCCATCCATTGTTTTATCTCTGCCTTTTAGCCTATTTCGATCCCTTCACCCCACCCCATCCCCACTAGGGCTATCTGTACCTTGCTCGTCCTTTCTGCCCTTAATTAGCACATTCCTTAGATAATATCTCCAGCTTCAACACCTCTTTGTCCTTTTGTCTATGACATCTTTTGGTTATCCCCACCTATCACTGGCCCTCTATCCAGCTCTACCTGTCCCACCGCTGCCCCCCCTTAAACCAGCTTATATTTTACCTCTTTTCTATTTTTCCTTAGTTCTGTTGAAGAATCATTTGGACTCGAAAAGTTAACTGTATCTCTCTCTGCAGATGCTGTCAGACCTGTTGAGTTTTTCCAGGTATTTTTGTTTTTTTGTTCAAGATTTCCAGCATCCGCAGTATTTTGCTTTTACCTAAATCAGCCTATAGAGTCCGATCACTGCTGTCGCTGCTCTCCTCCTGCAGCGTAGAGCGGCACTGCCACCTGCTGGCTGCACCTAGAACTCCACAAAGCACGCTAAACTGCTGGCAGACACCCAGGGTAGTCATTCAATCGAGCTGCTTCTGTTGACACCCAAAGCCGCGAAAGATGCAGAAACAATTTACCATTGGAACCAGCTGGCAGACTCATTATAATCTGCTCTATTTAAACTTAATTGAAACACAAAACCTGGTCTGGTGCCTGAACAGCAACCTCAGCTGGCATATACTGCCGCTGTTTGACCGAGGACAGTGTTACGATTTTGTGATCCGCTATTTCCACGAGCTGGGAGATTGTGGGCACACGGCCTGTGATATTCTACACCTCCCATTAATTTTAGAATTCATTTCTGGTTGCTATCTTTCTTTCCCACATCTCACCGGACTTTTACAGCATCGTATGTTTGTCTGTCAGATTTCTGGCCTTCGTATCTCGTGGTGGGAATGAAGCCTGGACTTCAAGGATCGAGATTTACTGGAAGTAATCAGCACACCAGTTACAATTCTCCTTGTGGGATCCTCGAAATGAAGCCCCCATCAACACTGTCCTCTTGATTATTGAGGATGACGGGGTCAGATTAAGACATACGAACGAGGAGCAAGAGTAGGTCATTCAGCCCCTCGGGCCCTCCTCTGCCATTTAATAAGATCATGGCCGAACTGATAGTAACCTGAAATTTGCATACCACCTACCCCGGATAACCTATCACCCCCTTGCTTACCAAGAATCTATCCACCTCTGCCTTAAAAACATTCAAAGACTCTGCTTCCACCACCTTTTCAGGAAGAGAGTTCCAAAGACTCACGACCCACTGAGAGAAAAAAAATGGCCTCATCTCCTTATTTTTAAACAGTGACCCCTAGTTCCAGATCCTCTCCACATCCACCCTGTCAAGATCCCTCAGGATCTTACATGTTTCAATCAAATTACCTATTACTCTTCTAAACTCCAGCAGATACAAGTCTAGCCAGTCCAACCTTTCCTCATAAGAAAACCCACCCTTTCCTGGTATTAGTCTGCTAAATCTTCTCTGAACTGCTTCCAAGGCATTTACATCCTTCCTTAAATAAGGCAAGCAATAGTGTACGCAGTACTCCAGATGTGATCTCACTAGTGCCCTGTACAACTGAAGCATAATCTCCCTATTTTTGTATTCAATTCCCCTGGCAATAAATGATAACATTCTATTACCTTTCCAAACTACCTGCTGTACCTGCATACTTTTTTGATTCATGCACCAGAGCACCCAGATCCCTCTGAATCTCAAAGCTCTGCAATCTCTCACCATTCAGATAATAAGTTTCTCTTTTATGCTAAAACAAAAACAGAATTACCTGGAAAAACTCAGCAGGTCTGGCAGCATCGGCGGAGAAGAGTTGACGTTTCGAGTCCTCATGACCCTTCGACAGAACTTGAGTTCGAGTCCAAGAAAGAGTTGAAATATAAGCTGGTTTAAGGTGTGTGTGTGGGGGGCAGAGAGATAGAGAGACAGAGAGGTGGAGGTGGGCGTGTGGTTGTAGGGACAAACAAGCAGTGATAGAAGCAGATCATCAAAAGATGTCAACGACAATAGTACAATAGAACACATAGGTGTTAAAGTTAAAGTTGGTGATATTATCTAAACGAATGTGCTAATTAAGAATGGATGGTAGGGCACTCAAGGTATAGCTCTAGTGGGGTTTTTATTCTCTTTTATTCTTCCTGCCAAAATGGACAATTTCACATTTGCCCACATTTTTGCCCACTCTATTAAACTATCTTTATCTTCTTGCAGCCTCCTTATGTCCTCTTCACAACTCACTTTCCTACCTATCTTTGTGTCATCAGCAAATTTGGCAGCCGTCCCATCCATCCCTTCATCCAAGTCTTTTATATAAATTGTAAACAGTTGAGGTCCCAGCACTGATCCCTGCGGCACACCACTCATTACATCTTGCCAATCAGAAAAAGACCCATTTATGCCTACTCTCTGCTTCCTGTTAGCCAGCAACATTCTATCCATGCCAATATGTTACTCCCTATACCATGAGCTTTTATTTTCCATTATAATCTTTGATGTGGCACTTTATCAAATGCCTTCTGGAAATCGAAGTACAGTACATCCACCGGTTGACATGCAACACTAGGTCAACAGGCAAGAAAGAACCAAGAATGGCCTCTTTCTGTGATATCACCATTCTATAATTCAATGGTTCTGATCATATAGCCCTCATCAAATCTTCCAGCCAACCCAAAACACGTCTCAGGCAATGAAAGAGGCATTTATATAGTGCTATTCATGGCCAGCACTTTACAGCCAATGAAGTACATTTGAAGTGTAGTCACTGTTGTAATGTCAGAAACACAGCAGCCAATTTGCACACAGCAAGTTCCCACCAACAGCCATGTGGTAACGACCAGATAATCTGTTTTTGTGATGCTGTTGGAAGATAAATATTGGCCAGGATACTGGGGAGAACTCCGCAGTGCTTCAAATAGTGCCATGGCACCTTTAATGTCCACCCTAAAAAACAGGTGGGGGGGGTTACCCCCACAGTGCAGCACTCTCTCAGTACTGATCCTCCCACAGCGCAGCTCTCTCTGTACTGACCCTCTGACAGTGCAGTACTCCCCCAGTCCTGACCCTCTGACAGTGCAGCACTCCCCCAGTACTGACCCTCTGACAGTGCAGCACTCCCTCAGTACTGAACCTCTGACAGTGCAGCATTCCCCAGTCCTGACCCTCTGACAGT
Organism: Carcharodon carcharias; assembly: GCF_017639515.1. NCBI lineage: Eukaryota > Metazoa > Chordata > Chondrichthyes > Lamniformes > Lamnidae > Carcharodon > Carcharodon carcharias. The sequence continues at coordinate 14,663,910 of NC_054488.1, forward strand.
GCAGCACTCCCCCAGTACAGACCCTCTGACAGTGCAGCACTCCCCCAGTACTGACCCTCTGACAGTGCAGCACTCCCCCAGTCCTGACTCCCTGACAGTTTTGCACTCCCCCAGTCCTGACCCTCTGACAGTGCAGCACGCCCTCAGTACTGACTCTCTGACAGTGCAGCACTCCCTCAGTACTGACCCTCTGACAGTGCAGCACTCCCTCAGTACTGACCCTCTGACAGTGCAGAACACCCTTAGTACTGACTCTCTGACAGCGCAGCACTCCCTCAGTACTGACCCTCTGACAGTGCAGCACTTCCCCAGTCCTGACCCTCTGACAGTGCAGCACTCCCTCAGTATTGACCCTCTGACAGTGCAGCACTCCCTCAGTACTGAGCCTCTGACAGTGCAGCACTCCCCCAGTCATGAACCTCTGACAGTGCAGCAGTCCCTCAGTACTGACCCTCTGACAGTGCAGCACTCCCCCAGTACTGACCCTCTAACAGTGCAGCACTCCCTCAGTACTGACCCTCTGACAGTGGAGCACTCCCTTAGTACTGACCCTCTGACAGTGTAGCATTCCCTCAGTACTGACCCTCTGACAGTGCAGAACTCCCTTAGTACTGACTCTCTGACAGTGCAGCACTCCCTCAGTAATGACCCTCTGACAGTGCAGCACTTCCCCAGTACTGTACCTCTGACAGGGGAGCACATCCCCAGTCCTGACCCTCTGACAGTGTAGCACTCCCTCAGTACGGACCCTCTGACAGTGCAGCACTCCCACAGTCCTGACCCTCTGACAGTGCAGCACTCCCTCAGTACGGACTCTCTGACAGTGCAGCACTCCCACAGTCCTGACCATCTGACAGTGCAGCACTCCCCCAGTCCTGACTCTCTGACAGTTCAGCACTCCCCCAGTCCTGACCCTCTGACAGTGCAGCACCCCCTCAGTACTGACCGTCTGACAGTGCAGCACTTACCCAGTCCTGACCCTCTGACAGTACAGCACTCCCTCAGTATTGAGCCTCTGACAGTGCAGCACTCCCTTAGTACTGACGCTCTGACAGTGGAGCACTCCCCCAGTCCTGACCCTCTGACAGTGCAGTACTCCCCCAATATTGACCCTCTGACAGTGCAGCACCCCCTCAGTATTAACCCTCTGACAGTGCAGCACTCCCCCAGTCCTGACTCTCTGACAGTGCAGCACCCCCTCAGTACTGACCCTCTGACAGTGCAGCACTCCCTCAGTACTGACCCTCTGGCAGTGCAGCACTCCCTCAGTACTGACCCTCTGACAGTGCAGAACTCCCTTAGTACTGACCCTCTGACAGTGCAGCACTCCTCCAGTACTGACCCTCTGGCAGTGCAGCACTCCCCCAGTACTGACCCTCTGACAGTGCAGCACTCCCCCAGTAGTGACCCTCTGACAGTGCAGCACTCCCTCAGAACGGAACCTCTGACAGTGCAGCACTGCCCCAGTCCTGATACTCTGACAGTGCAGCACTCCCCCAGTCCTGACCCTCTGACAGTGCAGAACCCCCTCAGTATTAACCCTCTGACAGTGCAGCACTCCCCCAGTCCTGACTCTCTGACAGTGCAGCACCCCCTCAGTACCGACCCTCTGACAGTGCAGCACTCCCCCAGTCATGACCCTCTGACAGTGCAGCACTCCCTCAGTACTGACCCTCTGACAGTGCAGCACTCCCCCAGTCCCGACCCTCTGACAGTGCAGCACTCCCCCAGTATTGACCCTCTGACAGTGCAGCACTTCGCCAGTCCTGACCCTCTTACAGTGCAGCACTCCCTCAGTATTGACCCTCTGACAGTGCAGCACTCCCCCAGTACTGACCCTCTGACAGTGCAGCACTCCCCCAGTACTGACCATCTGACAGTGCTGCACTCCCCCAGTACTGACCCTTTGACAGTGCAGCACTCCCTCAGTATTGACCCGCTGACAGTGCAGCACTTACCCAGTCCTGACCCTCTGACAGTGCAGCACTCCCTCAGTATTGACCCTCTGACAGTGCAGCACTCCCTCAGTACTGACCCTCTGTCAGTGCAGGACTCCCCCAGTCATGACCCTCTGACAGTGCAGCACTCCCTCAGTACTGACACTCTGACAGTGCAGCACTCCCCCAGTACTGACCCTCTGACAGTGCAGCATTCCCCCAGTACTGACCCTCTGACAGTGCAGCACTCCCCCAGTCCAGACCCTCTGACAGTGCAGCACTCCCCCAGTCCTGACCCTCTGACCGTGCAGCACTCCCTCAGTACTGACCCTCTGACAGTGCAGCACTCCCTCAGTACTGACCCTCTGACAGTGCAGCACTCCCCCAGTACTGACCCTCTGACAGTGCAGCACGCCCTCAGAACGGACCCTCTGACAGTGCAGCACTGCCCCAGTCCTGATCCTCTGACAGTGCAGCACTCCCCCAGTCCTGACCCTCTGAAAGTGCAGCACCCCCTCAGTATTAACCCTCTGACAGTGCAGCACTCCCCCAGTCCTGACTCTCTGACAGTGCAGCACCCCCTCAGTACTGACCCTCTGACAGTGAAGCACTCCCCCAGTCATGACCCTCTGACAGTGCAGCACTCCCTCAGTACTGACCCTCTGACAGTGCAGCACTCCCCCAGTCCTGACCCTCTGACAGTGCAGCACTTCGCCAGTCCTGACCCTCTGACAGTGCAGCACTCCCTCAGTATTGACCCTCTGACAGTGCAGCACACCCCCAGTACTGACCCTCTGACAGTGCAGCACTCCCCGAGTACTGACCCTCTGACAGTGCAGCACTCCCCCAGTAACGACCCTCTGACAGTGCAGCACTCCCCCACTCATGATCCTCTGACAGTGCAGCACTCCCTCAGTACTGACCCTCTGACAGTGCAGCACTCCCCCAGTCATGACCCTCTGACAGTGCAGCACTCCCTCAGTACTGACCCTCTGACAGTGCAGCACTCCCCCAGTCCTGACCCTCTGACAGTGCAGCACTTCGCCAGTCCTGACCCTCTGACAGTGCAGCTCTCCCTCAGTATTGACCCTCTGACAGTGCAGCACTCCCCCAGTACTGACCCTCTGACAGTGCAGCACTCCCCCAGTACTGACCCTCTGACAGTGCAGCACTCCCCCAGTACTGACCCTCTGACAGTGCAGCACTCCCTCAGTATTGACCCGCTGACAGTGCAGCACTTACCCAGTCCTGACCCTCTGACAGTGCAGCACTCCCTCAGTATTGACCCTCTGACAGTGCAGCACTCCCTCAGTACTGACCCTCTGACAGTGCAGCACTCCCTCAGTACTGACCCTCTGTCAGTGCAGCACTCCCCCAGTCCTGACCCTCTGACAGTGCAGCACTCCCCCAGTCCTGACCCTCTGACAGTGCAGCACTCCCCCAGTACTGACCCTCTGACAGTGCAGCACTCCCCCAGTCCTGACTCTCTGACAGTGCAGCACCCCCTCAGGACTGACCCTCTGACAGTGCAGCACTCCCTCAGTACTGACCCTCTGACAGTGCAGCACTCCCTCATTACAGACGCTCTGACAGTGCAGCACTCCCCCAGGCCTGACACTCTGACAGTGCAGCACTCCCCCAGTATTGACCCTCTGACAGTGCAGCACTTACCCAGTCCTGACCCTCTGACAGTACAGCACTCCCTCAGTATTGACCCTCTGACAGTGCAGCACTCCCTCAGTACTGACCGTCTGACAGTGCAGCACTCCCTCAGTACTGACACTCTGACAGTGCAGCACTCCCTTAGTACTGACCCTCTGACAGTGCAGCACTTCCTCAGTACTGACCCTCTGACAGTGCAGCACTCCCCCAGTACTGACCCTCTGACAGTGCAGCACTCCTCCAGTACTGACCCTCTGACAGTGCAGCACTCCCCCAGTACTGACCCTCTGACAGTGCAGCACGCCCTCAGAACGGACCCTCTGACAGTGAAGCACTGCCCCAGTCCTGATCCTCTGACAGTGCAGCACTCCCCCAGTCCTGACCCTCTGAAAGTGCAGCACCCCCTCAGTATTAACCCTCTGACAGTGCAGCACTCCCCCAGTCCTGACTCTCTGACAGTGCAGCACCCCCTCAGTACTGACCCTCTGACAGTGAAGCACTCCCCCAGTCATGACCCTCTGACAGTGCAGCACTCCCTCAGTACTGACCCTCTGACAGTGCAGCACTCCCCCAGTCCTGACCCTCTGACAGTGCAGCACTTCGCCAGTCCTGACCCTCTGACAGTGCAGCACTCCCTCAGTATTGACCCTCTGACAGTGCAGCACTCCCCCAGTACTGACCCTCTGACAGTGCAGCACTCCCCCAGTACTGACCCTCTGACAGTGCAGCACTCCCCCAGTAACGACCCTCTGACAGTGCAGCACTCCCCCACTCATGAGCCTCTGACAGTGCAGCACTCCCTCAGTACTGACCCTCTGACAGTGCAGCACTCCCCCAGTCATGACCCTCTGACAGTGCAGCACTCCCTCAGTACTGACCCTCTGACAGTGCAGCACTCCCCCAGTCCTGACCCTCTGACAGTGCAGCACTTCGCCAGTCCTGACCCTCTGACAGTGCAGCTCTCCCTCAGTATTGACCCTCTGACAGTGCAGCACTCCCCCAGTACTGACCCTCTGACAGTGCAGCACTCCCCCAGTACTGACCCTCTGACAGTGCAGCACTCCCCCAGTACTGACCCTCTGACAGTGCAGCACTCCCTCAGTATTGACCCGCTGACAGTGCAGCACTTACCCAGTCCTGACCCTCTGACAGTGCAGCACTCCCTCAGTATTGACCCTCTGACAGTGCAGCACTCCCTCAGTACTGACCCTCTGAAAGTGCAGCACGCCCGCAGTACTGACCCTCTGACAGTGCAGCACTCCCCTAGTACTGACCCTCTGACAGTGCAGCACTCCCCCAGTCCTGACCCTCTGACAGTGCAGCACTCCTCCAGTACTGACCCTCTGACAGTGCAGCACTCCCCCAGTCCTGACTCTCTGACAGTGCAGCACCCCCTCAGGACTGACCCTCTGACAGTGCAGCACTCCCTCAGAACTGACCCTCTGACAGTGCAGCACTCCCTCAGTACTGACCCTCTGACAGTGCAGCACTCCCCCAGTCCTGACACTCTGACAGTACAGCACTCCCTCAGTATTGACCCTCTGACAGTGCAGCACTCCCTCAGTACTGACCGTCTGACAGTGCAGCACTCCCTCAGTACTGACACTCTGACAGTGCAGCACTCCCTTAGTACTGACCCTCTGACAGTGCAGCACTTCCTCAGTACTGACCCTCTGACAGTGCAGCACTCCCCCAGTACTGACCCTCTGACAGTGCAGCACTCCTCCAGTACTGACCCTCTGACAGTGCAGCACTCCCCCAGTACTGACCCTTTGACAGTGCAGCACTCCCCCAGTACTGACCCTCTGACAGTGCAGCACTCCCTCAGAACGGACCCTCTGACAGTGCAGCACTGCCCCAGTCCTGATCCTCTGACAGTGCAGCACTCCCCCAGTCCTGACCCTCTGACAGTGCAGCACCCCCTCAGTACTGACCCTCCGACAGTGCAGCACTCCCCAAGTCATGACCCTCTGACAGTGCAGCACTCCCACAGTACTGACCCTCTGACAGTGCAGCACTCCCCCAGTCCTGACCCTCTGACAGTGCAGCACTTCGCCAGTCCTGACCCTCTGACAGTGCAGCACTCCCTCAGTATTGACCCTCTGACAGTGCAGCACTCCCTCAGTACTGACCCTCTGACAGTGCAGCACTCCCCCAGTCATGACCCTCTGACAGTGCAGCACTCCCTCAGTACTGACCCTCTGACAGTGCAGCACTCCCTTAGTACTAACCCTCTGACAGTGCAGCACTCCCTTAGTAATGACCCTCTGACAGTGTAGCACTCCCTCAGTACTGACCCTCTGACAGTGCAGTACTCCCTCAGTATTGACCCGCTGACAGTGCAGCACTCCCCCAGTACTGACCCTCTGACAGTGCAGCACTCCCCCAGTACTGCCCCTCTGACAGTGCAGCACTCCCCCAGTACTGACCCTCTGACAGTGCAGCACTTCGCCATTCCTGACCCTCTGACAGTGCAGCTCTCCCTCAGTATTGACCCTCTGACAGTGCAGCACTCCCCCAGTACTGACCCTCTGACAGTGCAGCACTCCCCCAGTACTGACCCTCTGACAGTGCAGCACTCCCCCAGTACTGACCCTCTGACAGTGCAGCACTCCCTCAGTATTGACCCGCTGACAGTGCAGCACTTACCCAGTCCTGACCCTCTGACAGTGCAGCACTCCCTCAGTATTGACCCTCTGACAGTGCAGCACTCCCTCAGTACTGACCCTCTGACAGTGCAGCACTCCCGCAGTACTGACCCTCTGACAGTGCAGCACTCCCCCAGTACTGACCCTCTGACAGTGCAGCACTCCCCCAGTCCTGACCCTCTGACAGTGCAGCACTCCCCCAGTACTGACCCTCTGACAGTGCAGCACTCCCCCAGTCCTGACTCTCTGACAGTGCAGCACCCCCTCAGGACTGACCCTCTGACAGTGCAGCACTCCCTCAGAACTGACCCTCTGACAGTGCAGCACTCCCTCAGTACTGACCCTCTGACAGTGCAGCACTCCCCCAGTCCTGACACTCTGACAGGGCAGCACTCCCCCAGTATTGACCCTCTGACAGTGCAGCACTTACCCAGTCCTGACCCTCTGACAGTACAGCACACCCTCAGTATTGACCCTCTGACAGTGCAGCACTCCCTCAGTACTGACCGTCTGACAGTGCAGCACTCCCTCAGTACTGACACTCTGACAGTGCAGCACTCCCTTAGTACTGACCCTCTGACAGTGCAGCACTTCCTCAGTACTGACCCTCTGACAGTGCAGCACTCCCCCAGTACTGACCCTCTGACAGCGCAGCACTCCTCCAGTACTGACCCTCTGACAGTGCAGCACTCCCCCAGTACTGACCCTTTGACAGTGCAGCACTCCCCCAGTACTGACCCTCTGACAGTGCAGCACTCCCTCAGAACGGACCCTCTGACAGTGCAGCACTGCCCCAGTCCTGATCCTCTGACAGTGCAGCACTCCCCCAGTCCTGACCCTCTGACAGTGCAGCACCCCCTCAGTATTAACCCTCTGACAGTGCAGCACTCCCCCAGTCCTGACTCTCTGACAGTGCAGCACCCCCTCAGTACTGACCCTCTGACAGTGCAGCACTCCCCCAGTCATGACCCTCTGACAGTGCAGCACTTCGCCAGTCCTGACCCTCTGACAGTGCAGCACTCCCTCAGTATTGACCCTCTGACAGTGCAGCACTCCCTCAGTACTGACCCTCTGACAGTGCAGCATTCCCCCAGTCATGACCCTCTGACAGTGCAGCACTCCCTCAGTACTGACCCTCTGACAGTGCAGCACTCCCTTAGTACTAACCCTCTGACAGTGCAGCACTCCCTTAGTAATGACCCTCTGACAGTGTAGCACTCCCCCAGTCCTGACACTCTGACAGGGCAGCACTCCCCCAGTATTGACACTCTGACAGTGCAGCACTTACCCAGTCCTGACCCTCTGACAGTACAGCACTCCCTCAGTATTGACCCTCTGACAGTGCAGCACTCCCTCAGTACTGACCGTCTGACAGTGCAGCACTCCCTCAGTACTGACACTCTGACAGTGCAGCACTCCCTTAGTACTGACCCTCTGACAGTGCAGCACTTCCTCAGTACTGACCCTCTGACAGTGCAGCACTCCCCCAGTACTGACCCTCTGACAGTGCAGCACTCCTCCAGTACTGACCCTCTGACAGTGCAGCACTCCCCCAGTACTGACCCTCTGACAGTGCAGCACTCCCCCAGTACTGACCCTCTGACAGTGCAGCACGCCCTCAGAACGGACCCTCTGACAGTGAAGCACTGCCCCAGTCCTGATCCTCTGACAGTGCAGCACTCCCCCAGTCCTGACCCTCTGAAAGTGCAGCACCCCCTCAGTATTAACCCTCTGACAGTGCAGCACTCCCCCAGTCCTGACTCTCTGACAGTGCAGCACCCCCTCAGTACTGACCCTCTGACAGTGAAGCACACCCCCAGTCATGACCCTCTGACAGTGCAGCACTCCCTCAGTACTGACCCTCTGACAGTGCAGCACTCCCCCAGTCCTGACCCTCTGACAGTGCAGCACTTCGCCAGTCCTGACCCTCTGACAGTGCAGCACTCCCTCAGTATTGACCCTCTGACAGTGCAGCACTCCCCCAGTACTGACCCTCTGACAGTGCAGCACTCCCCCAGTACTGACCCTCTGACAGTGCAGCACTCCCCCAGTAACGACCCTCTGACAGTGCAGCACTCCCCCAGTCATGATCCTCTGACAGTGCAGCACTCCCTCAGTACTGACCCTCTGACAGTGCAGCACTCCCCCAGTCCTGACCCTCTGACAGTGCAGCACTTCGCCAGTCCTGACCCTCTGACAGTGCAGCTCTCCCTCAGTATTGACCCTCTGACAGTGCAGCACTCCCCCAGTACTGACCCTCTGACAGTGCAGCACTCCCCCAGTACTGACCCTCTGACAGTGCAGCACTCCCCCAGTACTGACCCTCTGACAGTGCAGCACTCCCTCAGTATTGACCCGCTGACAGTGCAGCACTTACCCAGTCCTGACCCTCTGACAGTGCAGCACTCCCTCAGTATTGACCCTCTGACAGTGCAGCACTCCCTCAGTACTGACCCTCTGACAGTGCAGCACTCCCGCAGTACTGACCCTCTGACAGTGCAGCACTCCCCCAGTACTGACCCTCTGACAGTGCAGCACTCCCCCAGTCCTGACCCTCTGACAGTGCAGCACTCCCCCAGTACTGACCCTCTGACAGTGCAGCACTCCCCCAGTCCTGACTCTCTGACAGTGCAGCACCCCCTCAGGACTGACCCTCTGACAGTGCAGCACTCCCTCAGAACTGACCCTCTGACAGTGCAGCACTCCCTCAGTACTGACCCTCTGACAGTGCAGCACTCCCCCAGTCCTGACACTCTGACAGGGCAGCACTCCCCCAGTATTGACCCTCTGACAGTGCAGCACTTACCCAGTCCTGACCCTCTGACAGTACAGCACTCCCTCAGTATTGACCCTCTGACAGTGCAGCACTCCCTCAGTACTGACCGTCTGACAGTGCAGCACTCCCTCAGTACTGACCCTCTGACAGTGCAGCACTCCCTTAGTACTGACCCTCTGACAGTGCAGCACTTCCTCAGTACTGACCCTCTGACAGTGCAGCACTCCCCCAGTACTGACCCTCTGACAGTGCAGCACTCCTCCAGTACTGACCCTCTGACAGTGCAGCACTCCCCCAGTACTGACCCTCTGACAGTGCAGCACGCCCTCAGAACGGACCCTCTGACAGTGAAGCACTGCCCCAGTCCTGATCCTCTGACAGTGCAGCACTCCCCCAGTCCTGACCCTCTGAAAGTGCAGCACCCCCTCAGTATTAACCCTCTGACAGTGCAGCACTCCCCCAGTCCTGACTCTCTGACAGTGCAGGACCCCCTCAGTACTGACCCTCTGACAGTGAAGCACTCCCCCAGTCATGACCCTCTGACAGTGCAGCACTCCCTCAGTACTGACCCTCTGACAGTGCAGCACTCCCCCAGTCCTGACCCTCTGACAGTGCAGCACTTCGCCAGTCCTGACCCTCTGACAGTGCAGCACTCCCTCAGTATTGACCCTCTGACAGTGCAGCACTCCCCCAGTACTGACCCTCTGACAGTGCAGCACTCCCCCAGTACTGACCCTCTGACAGTGCAGCACTCCCCCAGTAACGACCCTCTGACAGTGCAGCACTCCCCCACTCATGATCCTCTGACAGTGCAGCACTCCCTCAGTACTGACCCTCTGACAGTGCAGCACTCCCCCAGTCATGACCCTCTGACAGTGCAGCACTCCCTCAGTACTGACCCTCTGACAGTGCAGCACTCCCCCAGTCCTGACCCTCTGTCAGTGCAGCACTTCGGCAGTCCTGACCCTCTGACAGTGCAGCTCTCCCTCAGTATTGACCCTCTGACAGTGCAGCACTCCCCCAGTACTGACCCTCTGACAGTGCAGCACTCCCCCAGTACTGACCCTCTGACAGTGCAGCACTCCCCCAGTACTGACCCTCTGACAGTGCAGCACTCCCTCAGTATTGACCCGCTGACAGTGCAGCACTTACCCAGTCCTGACCCTCTGACAGTGCAGCACTCCCTCAGTATTGACCCTCTGACAGTGCAGCACTCCCTCAGTACTGACCCTCTGACAGTGCAGCACTCCCGCAGTACTGACCCTCTGACAGTGCAGCACTCCCCCAGTACTGACCCTCTGACAGTGCAGCACTCCCCCAGTCCTGACCCTCTGACAGTGCAGCACTCCCCCAGTACTGACCCTCTGACAGTGCAGCACTCCCCCAGTCCTGACTCTCTGACAGTGCAGCACCCCCTCAGGACTGACCCTCTGACAGTGCAGCACTCCCTCAGTACTGACCCTCTGACAGTGCAGCACTCCCTCAGTACTGACCCTCTGACAGTGCAGCACTCCCCCAGTCCTGACACTCTGACAGGGCAGCACTCCCCCAGTATTGACCCTCTGACAGTGCAGCACTTACCCAGTCCTGACCCTCTGACAGTACAGCACTCCCTCAGTATTGACCCTCTGACAGTGCAGCACTCCCTCAGTACTGACCGTCTGACAGTGCAGCACTCCCTCAGTACTGGCACTCTGACAGTGCAGCAGTCCCTTAGTACTGACCCTCTGACAGTGCAGCACTTCCTCAGTACTGACCCTCTGACAGTGCAGCACTCCCCCAGTACTGACCCTCTGACAGTGCAGCACTCCTCCAGTACTGACCCTCTGACAGTGCAGCACTCCCCCAGTACTGACCCTCTGACAGTGCAGCACTCCCCCAGTACTGACCCTCTGACAGTGCAGCACTCCCTCAGAACGGACCCTCTGACAGTGCAGCACTGCCCCAGTCCTGATCCTCTGACAGTGCAGCACTCCCCCAGTCCTGACCCTCTGACAGTGCAGCACCCCCTCAGTATTAACCCTCTGACAGTGCAGCACTCCCCCAGTCCTGACTCTCTGACAGTGCAGCACCCCCTCAGTACTGACCCTCCGACAGTGCAGCACTCCCCAAGTCATGACCCTCTGACAGTGCAGCACTCCCACAGTACTGACCCTCTGACAGTGCAGCACTCCACCAGTCCTGACCCTCTGACAGTGCAGCACTTCGCCAGTCCTGACCCTCTGACAGTGCAGCACTCCCTCAGTATTGACCCTCTGACAGTGCAGCACTCCCTCAGTACTGACCCTCTGACAGTGCAGCACTCCCCCAGTCATGACCCTCTGACAGTGCAGCACTCCCTCAGTACTGACCCTCTGACAGTGCAGCACTCCCTTAGTACTAACCCTCTGACAGTGCAGCACTCCCTTAGTAATGACCCTCTGACAGTGTAGCACTCCCTCAGTACTGACCCTCTGACAGTGCAGTACTCCCTCAGTATTGACCCGCTGACAGTGCAGCACTCCCCCAGTACTGACCCTCTGACAGTGCAGCACTCCCCCAGTACTGCCCCTCTGACAGTGCAGCACTCCCCCAGTACTGACCCTCTGACAGTGCAGCACTTCGCCAGTCCTGACCCTCTGACAGTGCAGCTCTCCCTCAGTATTGACCCTCTGACAGTGCAGCACTCCCCCAGTACTGACCCTCTGACAGTGCAGCACTCCCCCAGTACTGACCCTCTGACAGTGCAGCACTCCCCCAGTACTGACCCTCTGACAGTGCAGCACTCCCTCAGTATTGACCCGCTGACAGTGCAGCACTTACCCAGTCCTGACCCTCTGACAGTGCAGCACTCCCTCAGTATTGACCCTCTGACAGTGCAGCACTCCCTCAGTACTGACCCTCTGACAGTGCAGCACTCCCGCAGTACTGACCCTCTGACAGTGCAGCACTCCCCCAGTACTGACCCTCTGACAGTGCAGCACTCCCCCAGTCCTGACACTCTGACAGTGCAGCACTCCCCCAGTACTGACCCTCTGACAGTGCAGCAATCCCCCAGTCCTGACTCTCTGACAGTTCGGCACCCCCTCAGAACGGACCCTCTGACAGTGCAGCACTCCCTCAGAACTGACCCTCTGACAGTGCAGCACTCCCTCAGTACTGACCCTCTGACAGTGCAGCACTCCCCCAGTCCTGACACTCTGACAGGGCAGCACTCCCCCAGTATTGACCCTCTGACAGTGCAGCACTTACCCAGTCCTGACCCTCTGACAGTACAGCACACCCTCAGTATTGACCCTCTGACAGTGCAGCACTCCCTCAGTACTGACCGTCTGACAGTGCAGCACTCCCTCAGTACTGACACTCTGACAGTGCAGCACTCCCTTAGTACTGACCCTCTGACAGTGCAGCACTTCCTCAGTACTGACCCTCTGACAGTGCAGCACTCCCCCAGTACTGACCCTCTGACAGTGCAGCACTCCTCCAGTACTGACCCTCTGACAGTGCAGCACTCCCCCAGTACTGACCCTTTGACAGTGCAGCACTCCCCCAGTACTGACCCTCTGACAGTGCAGCACTCCCTCAGAACGGACCCTCTGACAGTGCAGCACTGCCCCAGTCCTGATCCTCTGACAGTGCAGCACTCCCCCAGTCCTGACCCTCTGACAGTGCAGCACCCCCTCAGTATTAACCCTCTGACAGTGCAGCACTCCCCCAGTCCTGACTCTCTGACAGTGCAGCACCCCCTCAGTACTGACCCTCTGACAGTGCAGCACTCCCCCAGTCATGACCCTCTGACAGTGCAGCACTTCGCCAGTCCTGACCCTCTGACAGTGCAGCACTCCCTCAGTATTGACCCTCTGACAGTGCAGCACTCCCTCAGTACTGACCCTCTGACAGTGCAGCACTCCCCCAGTCATGACCCTCTGACAGTGCAGCACTCCCTCAGTACTGACCCTCTGACAGTGCAGCACTCCCTTAGTACTAACCCTCTGACAGTGCAGCACTCCCTTAGTAATGACCCTCTGACAGTGTAGCACTCCCCCAGTCCTGACACTCTGACAGGGCAGCACTCCCCCAGTATTGACACTCTGACAGTGCAGCACTTACCCAGTCCTGACCCTCTGACAGTACAGCACTCCCTCAGTATTGACCCTCTGACAGTGCAGCACTCCCTCAGTACTGACCGTCTGACAGTGCAGCACTCCCTCAGTACTGACACTCTGACAGTGCAGCACTCCCTTAGTACTGACCCTCTGACAGTGCAGCACTTCCTCAGTACTGACACTCTGACAGTGCAGCACTCCCCCAGTACTGACCCTCTGACAGTGCAGCACTCCTCCAGTACTGACCCTCTGACAGTGCAGCACTCCCCCAGTACTGACCCTCTGACAGTGCAGCACTCCCCCAGTACTGACCCTCTGACAGTGCAGCACGCCCTCAGAACGGACCCTCTGACAGTGAAGCACTGCCCCAGTCCTGATCCTCTGACAGTGCAGCACTCCCCCAGTCCTGACCCTCTGAAAGTGCAGCACCCCCTCAATATTAACCCTCTGACAGTGCAGCACTCCCCCAGTCCTGACTCTCTGACAGTGCAGCACCCCCTCAGTACTGACCCTCTGACAGTGAAGCACACCCCCAGTCATGACCCTCTGACAGTGCAGCACTCCCTCAGTACTGACCCTCTGACAGTGCAGCACTCCCCCAGTCCTGACCCTCTGACAGTGCAGCACTTCGCCAGTCCTGACCCTCTGACAGTGCAGCACTCCCTCAGTATTGACCCTCTGACAGTGCAGCACTCCCCCAGTACTGACCCTCTGACAGTGCAGCACTCCCCCAGTACTGACCCTCTGACAGTGCAGCACTCCCCCAGTAACGACCCTCTGACAGTGCAGCACTCCCCCAGTCATGATCCTCTGACAGTGCAGCACTCCCTCAGTACTGACCCTCTGACAGTGCAGCACTCCCCCAGTCATGACCCTCTGACAGTGCAGCACTCCCTCAGTACTGACCCTCTGACAGTGCAGCACTCCCCCAGTCCTGACCCTCTGACAGTGCAGCACTTCGCCAGTCCTGACCCTCTGACAGTGCAGCTCTCCCTCAGTATTGACCCTCTGACAGTGCAGCACTCCCCCAGTACTGACCCTCTGACAGTGCAGCACTCCCCCAGTACTGACCCTCTGACAGTGCAGCACTCCCCCAGTACTGACCCTCTGACAGTGCAGCACTCCCTCAGTATTGACCCGCTGACAGTGCAGCACTTACCCAGTCCTGACCCTCTGACAGTGCAGCACTCCCTCAGTATTGACCCTCTGACAGTGCAGGACTCCCTCAGTACTGACCCTCTGACAGTGCAGCACTCCCGCAGTACTGACCCTCTGACAGTGCAGCACTCCCCCAGTACTGACCCTCTGACAGTGCAGCACTCCCCCAGTCCTGACCCTCTGACAGTGCAGCACTCCCCCAGTACTGACCCTCTGACAGTGCAGCACTCCCCCAGTCCTGACTCTCTGACAGTGCAGCACCCCCTCAGGACTGACCCTCTGACAGTGCAGCACTCCCTCAGAACTGACCCTCTGACAGTGCAGCACTCCCTCAGTACTGACCCTCTGACAGTGCAGCACTCCCCCAGTCCTGACACTCTGACAGGGCAGCACTCCCCCAGTATTGACCCTCTGACAGTGCAGCACTTAACCAGTCCTGACCCTCTGACAGTACAGCACTCCCTCAGTATTGACCCTCTGACAGTGCAGCACTCCCCCAGTACTGACCCTCTGACAGTGCAGCACTCCCTTAGTACTGACCCTCTGACAGTGCAGCACTTCCTCAGTACTGACACTCTGACAGTGCAGCACTCCCCCAGTACTGACCCTCTGACAGTGCAGCACTCCTCCAGTACTGACCCTCTGACAGTGCAGCACTCCCCCAGTACTGACCCTTTGACAGTGCAGCACTCCCCCAGTACTGACCCTCTGACAGTGCAGCACTCCCTCAGAACGGACCCTCTGACAGTGCAGCACTGCCCCAGTCCTGATCCTCTGACAGTGCAGCACTCCCCCAGTCCTGACCCTCTGAAAGTGCAGCACCCCCTCAGTATTAACCCTCTGACAGTGCAGCACTCCCCCAGTCCTGACTCTCTGACAGTGCAGCACCCCCTCAGTACTGACCCTCTGACAGTGCAGGACTCCCCAAGTCATGACCCTCTGACAGTGCAGCACTCCCACAGTACTGACCCTCTGACAGTGCAGCACTCCCCCAGTCCTGACCCTCTGACAGTGCAGCACTTCGCCAGTCCTGACCCTCTGACAGTGCAGCACTCCCTCAGTATTGACCCTCTGACAGTGCAGCACTCCCTCAGTACTGACCCTCTGACAGTGCAGCACTCCCCCAGTCATGACCCTCTGACAGTGCAGCACTCCCTCAGTACTGACCCTCTGACAGTGCAGCACTCCCTTAGTACTAACCCTCTGACAGTGCAGCACTCCCTTAGTAATGACCCTCTGACAGTGTAGCACTCCCTCAGTACTGACCCTCTGACAGTGCAGCACTCCCTCAGTATTGACCCGCTGACAGTGCAGCACTCCCCCAGTACTGACCCTCTGACAGTGCAGCACTCCCCCAGTACTGACCCTCTGACAGTGCAGCACTCCCCCAGTACTGACCCTCTGACAGTGCAGCACTTCGCCAGTCCTGACCCTCTGACAGTGCAGCTCTCCCTCAGTATTGACCCTCTGACAGTGCAGCACTCCCCCAGTACTGACCCTCTGACAGTGCAGCACTCCCCCAGTACTGACCCTCTGACCGTGCAGCACTCCCCCAGTACTGACCCTCTGACAGTGCAGCACTCCCTCAGTATTGACCCGCTGACAGTGCAGCACTTACCCAGTCCTGACCCTCTGACAGTGCAGCACTCCCTCAGTATTGACCCTCTGACAGTGCAGCACTCCCTCAGTACTGACCCTCTGACAGTGCAGCACTCCCGCAGTACTGACCCTCTGACAGTGCAGCACTCCCCCAGTACTGACCCTCTGACAGTGCAGCACTCCCCCAGTCCTGACCCTCTGACAGTGCAGCACTCCCCCAGTACTGACCCTCTGACAGTGCAGCACTCCCCCAGTCCTGACTCTCTGACAGTGCAGCACCCCCTCAGTACTGACCCTCTGACAGTGCAGCACTCCCTCAGTACTGACCCTCTGACAGTGCAGCACTCCCTCAGTACTGACCCTCTGACAGTGCAGCACTCCCTCAGTACTGACCCTCTGACAGTGCAGCACTCCCCAGTACTGACCCTCTGACAGTGCAGCACTCCCTCAGTACTGACCCTCTGACAGTGCAGCACTCCCTCAGTACTGACCCTCTGACAGTGCAGCACTCCCTCAGTACTGACCCTCTGACAGTGCAGCACTCCCTCAGTACTGACCCTCTGACAGTGCAGCACTCCCTCAGTACTGACCCTCTGACAGTGCAGCACTCCCCCAGTACTGACCCTCTGACAGTGCAGCACTCCCTCAGTACTGACCCTCTGACAGTGCAGCACTCCCTCAGTACTGACCCTCTGACAGTGCAGCACTCCCTCAGTACTGACCCTCTGACAGTGCAGCACTCCCTCAGTACTGACCCTCTGACAGTGCAGCACTCCCCAGTCCTGACCCTCTGACAGTGCAGCACTCCCCCAGTCCTGACCCTCTGACAGTGCAGCACTCCCTCAGTACTGACCCTCTGACAGTGCAGCACTCCCTCAGTACTGACCCTCTGACAGTGCAGCACTCCCTCAGTACTGACCCTCTGACAGTGCAGCACTCCCCCAGTACTGACCCTCTGACAGTGCAGCACTCCTCCAGTACTGACCCTCTGACAGTGCAGCACTCCCCCAGTACTGACCCTCTGACAGTGCAGCACTCCCCCAGTACTGACCCTCTGACAGTGCAGCACTCCCTCAGAACGGACCCTCTGACAGTGCAGCACTGCCCCAGTCCTGATCCTCTGACAGTGCAGCACTCCCCCAGTCCTGACCCTCTGACAGTGCAGCACCCCCTCAGTATTAACCCTCTGACAGTGCAGCACTCCCCCAGTCCTGACTCTCTGACAGTGCAGCACCCCCTCAGTACTGACCCTCTGACAGTGCAGCACTCCCCCAGTCATGACCCTCTGACAGTGCAGCACTCCCACAGTACTGACCCTCTGACAGTGCAGCACTCCCCCAGTCCTGACCCTCTGACAGTGCAGCACTTCGCCAGTCCTGACCCTCTGACAGTGCAGCACTCCCTCAGTATTGACCCTCTGACAGTGCAGCACTCCCTCAGTACTGACCCTCTGACAGTGCAGCACTCCCCCAGTCATGACCCTCTGACAGTGCAGCACTCCCTCAGTACTGACCCTCTGACAGTGCAGCACTCCCTTAGTACTAACCCTCTGACAGTGCAGCACTCCCTTAGTAATGACCCTCTGACAGTGTAGCACTCCCCCAGTACTGACCCTCTGACAGTGCAGCACTCCCTCAGTATTGACCCGCTGACAGTGCAGCACTTACCCAGTCCTGACCCTCTGACAGTCCAGCACTCCCTCAGTATTGACCCTCTGACAGTGCAGCACTCCCCCAGTATTGACCCGCTGACAGTGCAGCACTTACCCAGTCCTGACCCTCTGACAGTGCAGCACTCCCTCAGTATTGACCCTCTGACAGTGCAGCACTCCCTCAGTACTGACCCTCTGTCAGTGCAGCACTCCCCCAGTCCTGACCCTCTGACAGTGCAGCACTCCCCCAGTCCTGACTCTCTGACAGTGCAGCACTCCCCCAGTCCTGACCCTCTGACCGTGCAGCACTCCCTCAGTACTGACCCTCTGACAGTGCAGCACTCCCTCAGTACTGACCCTCTGACAGTGCAGCACTCCCTCAGTACTGACCCTCTGACAGTGCAGCACTCCCTCAGTACTGACCCTCTGACAGTGCAGCACCCCCTCAGTACTGACCCGCTGACAGTGCAGCACTCCCCCAGTATTGACCCACTGACAGTGCAGCACTCCCACAGTACTGACCCTCTGACAGTGCAGCACCCCGTCAGTACTGACCCTTTGACAATGCAGCACTCCCCCAGTTCTGACCCTCTGACAGTGCAGCACTCCCCCAGTATTGACCCTCTGACAGTGCAGCACTTCCCCAGTCCTGACCCTCTGACAGTGAAGCACTCCCTCAGTACTGACCCTCTGACAGTGCAGCACTCCCCCAGTACTGACCCTCTAACAGTGCAGCACTCCCTCAGTACTGACCCTCTGACAGTGCAGCACTCCCTCAGTACTGACCCTCTGACAGTGCAGCACTCCCCCAGTCCTGACACTCTGACAGTGCAGCACTCCCCCAGTATTGACCCTCTGACAGTGCAGCACTTACCCAGTCCTGACCCTCTGACAGTGCAGCACTTACCCAGTCCTGACCCTCTGACAGTACAGCACTCCCTCAGTATTGACCCTCTAACAGTGCAGCACTCCCTTATACTGACCTTCTGACAGTGCAGCACACCCTCAGTACTGACCCTCTGACAGTGCAGCACTCCCCCAGTACTGACCCTCTGACAGTGCAGCACTCCCCCAGTACTGACCCTCTGACAGTGCAGCACTCCCCCAGTCCTGACCCTCTGACAGTGCAGCACTCCCCCAGTATTGACCCTCTGACAGTGCAGCACTCCCCCAGTCCTGACCCTCTGACAGTACAGCACTCCCCAAGTCCTGACTCTCTGACAGTGCAGCACACCCTCAGGACTGACCCTCTGACAGTGCAGCACTCCCCCAGTACTGACCCTCGGACAGTGCAGCACTTCCCCAGTCCTGACCCTCTGACAGTGCAGCACTCCCTCAGTATTGACCCTCTGACAGTGCAGCACTCCCCCAGTACTGACCCTCTGACAGTGCAGCACTCCCTCAGTACTGACCCTCTGACAGTGCAGCACTCCCCCAGTCCTGACACTCTGACAGTGCAGCACTCCCCCAGTATTGACCCTCTGACAGTGCAGCACTTACCCAGTCCTGACCCTCTGACAGTACAGCACTCCCTCAGTATTGACCCTCTGACAGTGCAGCACTCCCTTAGTACTGACCGTCTGACAGTGCAGCACTCCCTCAGTACTGACCCTCTGACAGTGCATCACTCCCTCAGTACTGACCCTCTGACAGTGAAGCACTCCCCCAGTACTGACCCTCTGACAGTGCAGCACTCCCCCAGTATTGACCCTCTGACAGTGCAGCACTTCCCCAGTCCTGACCCTCTGACAGTGCAGCACCCCCTCAGGACTGACCCTCTGACAGTGCAGCACTCCCTCAGTACTGACCCTCTGACAGTGCAGCACTCCCTCAGTATTGACCCTCTGACAGTGCAGCACTCCCTCAGTACTGACCCTCTGACAGTGCAGCACTCCCCCAGTCCTGACACTCTGACAGTGCAGCACTCCCCCAGTATTGACCCTCTGACAGTGCAGCACTTACCCAGTCCTGACCCTCTGACAGTACAGCACTCCCTCAGTATTGACCCTCTAACAGTGCAGCACTCCCTTATACTGACCCTCTGACAGTGTAGCATTCCCTCAGTACTGACTCTCTGACAGTGCAGCACACCCTCAGTACTGACCCTCTGACAGTGCAGCACTCCCCCAGTACTGACCCTCTGACAGTACAGCACTCCCCAAGTCCTGACTCTCTGACAGTGCAGCACTCCCCCAGTCCTGACCCTCTGACAGTACAGCACTCCCCAAGTCCTGACTCTCTGACAGTGCAGCACCCCCTCAGGACTGACCCTCTGACAGTGCAGCACTCCCCCAGTCCTGACCCTCTGACCGTGCAGCACTCCCTCAGTACTGACCCTCTGACAGTGCAGCACTCCCTCAGTACTGACCCTCTGACAGTGCAGCACTCCCTCAGTACTGACCCTCTGACAGTGCAGCACTCCCTCAGTACTGACCCTCTGAGAGTGCAGCACCCCCTCAGTACTGACCCGCTGACAGTGCAGCACTCCCCCAGTATTGACCCACTGACAGTGCAGCACTCCCACAGTACTGACCCTCTGACAGTGCAGCACCCCGTCAGTACTGACCCTTTGACAATGCAGCACTCCCCCAGTTCTGACCCTCTGACAGTGCAGCACTCCCCCAGTATTGACCCTCTGACAGTGCAGCACTTCCCCAGTGCTGACCCTCTGACAGTGAAGCACTCCCTCAGTACTGACCCTCTGACAGTGCAGCACTCCCCCAGTACTGACCCTCTAACAGTGCAGCACTCCCTCAGTAATGACCCTCTGACAGTGCAGCACTCCCTCAGTACTGACCCTCTGACAGTGCAGCACTCCCCCAGTCCTGACACTCTGACAGTGCAGCACTCCCCCAGTGTTGACCCTCTGACAGTGCAGCACTTACCCAGTCCTGACCCTCTGACAGTGCAGCACTTACCCAGTCCTGACCCTCTGACAGTACAGCACTCCCTCAGTATTGACCCTCTAACAGTGCAGCACTCCCTTATACTGACCTCTGACAGTGCAGCACACCCTCAGTACTGACCCTCTGACAGTGCAGCACTCCCCCAGTACTGACCCTCTGACAGTGCAGCACTCCCCCAGTACTGACCCTCTGACAGTGCAGCACTCCCCCAGTCATGACCCTCTGACAGTGCAGCACTCCCCCAGTATTGACCCTCTGACAGTGCAGCACTCCCCCAGTCCTGACCCTCTGACAGTACAGCACTCCCCAAGTCCTGACTCTCTGACAGTGCAGCACACCCTCAGGACTGACCCTCTGACAGTGCAGCACTCCCCCAGTACTGACCCTCGGACAGTGCAGCACTTCCCCAGTCCTGACCCTCTGACAGTGCAGCACTCCCTCAGTATTGACCCTCTGACAGTGCAGCACTCCCCCAGTACTGACCCTCTGACAGTGCAGCACTCCCTCAGTACTGACCCTCTGACAGTGCAGCACTCCCCCAGTCCTGACACTCTGACAGTGCAGCACTCCCCCAGTATTGACCCTCTGACAGTGCAGCACTTACCCAGTCCTGACCCTCTGACAGTACAGCACTCCCTCAGTATTGACCCTCTGACAGTGCAGCACTCCCATAGTACTGACCCTCTGACAGTGCAGCATTCCCTCAGTACTGACCCTCTGACAGTGCATCACTCCCTCAGTACTGACCCTCTGACAGTGAAGCACTCCCCCAGTACTGACCCTCTGACAGTGCAGCACTCCCCCAGTATTGACCCTCTGACAGTGCAGCACTTCCCCAGTGCTGACCCTCTGACAGTGCAGCACTCCCTCAGTACTGACCCTCTGACAGTGCAGCACTCCCCCAGTACTGACCCTCTAACAGTGCAGCACTCCCTCAGTAATGACCCTCTGACAGTGCAGCACTCCCTCAGTACTGACCCTCTGACAGTGCAGCACTCCCCCAGTCCTGACACTCTGACAGTGCAGCACTCCCCCAGTATTGACCCTCTGACAGTGCAGCACTTACCCAGTCCTGACCCTCTGACAGTACAGCACTCCCTCAGTATTGACCCTCTAACAGTGCAGCACTCCCTTATACTGACCCTCTGACAGTGTAGCATTCCCTCAGTACTGACTCTCTGACAGTGCAGCACACCCTCAGTACTGACCCTCTGACAGTGCAGCACTCCCCCAGTACTGACCCTCTGACAGTACAGCACTCCCCAAGTCCTGACTCTCTGACAGTGCAGCACTCCCCCAGTCCTGACCCTCTGACAGTACAGCACTCCCCAAGTCCTGACTCTCTGACAGTGCAGCACCCCCTCAGGACTGACCCTCTGACAGTGCAGCACTCCCCCAGTACTGACCCTCTGACAGTGCAGCACTTCCCCAGTCCTGACCCTCTGACAGTGCAGCACTCCCTCAGTATTGACCCTCTGACAGTGCAGCACTCCTCCAGTACTGACCCTCTGACAGTGCAGCACTCCCTCAGAACGGACCCTCTGACAGTGCAGCACTGCCCCAGTCCTGATCCTCTGACAGTGCAGCACTCCCCCAGTTCTGACCCTCTGACAGTGCAGCACTCCCTCAGTACTGACCCTCTGACAGTGCAGCACTCCCCCAGTCCTGACCCTCTGACAGTGCAGCACTTCGCCAGTCCTGACACTCTGACAGTGCAGCACTCCCTCAGTATTGACCCTCTGACAGTGCAGCACTCCCCCAGTCATGACACTCTGACAGTGCAGCACTCCCTCAGTACTGACCCTCTGACAGTGCAGCACTCCCTTAATACTAACCCTCTGACAGTGCAGCACTCCCTTAGTAATGACCCTCTGACAGTGTAGCACTCCCTCAGTACTGACCCTCTGACAGTGCAGCACTCCCCCAGTACTGACCCTCTAACAGTGCAGCACTCCCTAAGTACTGACCCTCTGACAGTGCAGCACTCCCCCAGTATTGACCCTCTGACAGTGCAGCACTTACCCAGTCCTGACCCTCTGACAGTACAGCACTCCCTCAGTATTGACCCTCTGACAGTGCAGCACTCCCTTAGTACTGACCCTCTGACAGTGTAGCATTCCCTCAGTACTGACCCTCTGACAGTGCAGCACTCCCTCAGTACTGACCCTCTGCCAGTGCAGCACTCCCCCAG
This sequence comes from Carcharodon carcharias, assembly GCF_017639515.1. Taxonomy (NCBI): domain Eukaryota; kingdom Metazoa; phylum Chordata; class Chondrichthyes; order Lamniformes; family Lamnidae; genus Carcharodon; species Carcharodon carcharias. The sequence continues at coordinate 14,686,523 of NC_054488.1, forward strand.
TTATGACCCTCTGACAGTGCAGCACTCCCCCAGTACTGACCCTCTGACAGTGCAGCACTCCCCCAGTCCTGACCCTCTGACAGTACAGCACTCCCCCAGTCCTGACTCTCTGACAGTGCAGCACCCCCTCAGGACTGACCCTCTGACAGTGCAGCACTCCCCCAGTATTGACCCTCTGACAGTGCAGCACTTCCCCAGTCCTGACCCTCTGACAGAGCAGCACTCCCTCAGTATTGACCCTCTGACAGTGCAGCACTCCCCCAGTACTGACCCTCTGACAGTGCAGCACTCCCCCAGTCCTGACACTCTGACAGTGCAGCACTCCCACAGTATTGACCCTCTGACAGTGCAGCACTTACTCAGTCCTGACCCTCTGACAGTACAGCACTCCCTCAGTATTGACCCTCTGACAGTGCAGCACTCCCTTAGTACTGACCCTCTGACAGTGTAGCATTCCCTCAGTACTGACCCTCTGACAGTGCAGCACTCCCTCAGTACTGACCCTCTGACAGTGCAGCACTCCCTCAGTACTGACCCTCTGACAGTGCAGCACTCCCTCAGTACTGACCCTCTGACAGTGCAGCACTCCCTCAGTACTGACCCTCTGACAGTGCAGCACTCCCCCAGTCCTGACACTCTGACAGTGCACCACTCCCCCAGTACTGACCCTCTGAGTGTGCAGCACTCCCTCAGAACGGACCCTCTGACAGTGCAGCACTGCCCCAGTCCTGATCCTCTGACAGTGCAGCACTCCCCCAGTCCTGACACTCTGACAGTGCAGCAATCCCCCAGTACTGACCCTCTGACAGTGCAGCACTCCCTCAGAACGGACCCTCTGACAGTGCAGCACTGCCCCAGTCCTGATCCTCTGACAGTGCAGCACTCAACCAGTCATGACCCTCTGACAGTGCAGCACTCCCTCAGTACTGACCCTCTGACAGTGCAGCACTCCCCCAGTCCTGACCCTCTGACAGTGCAGCACTTCGCCAGTCTTGACCCTCTGACAGTGCAGCACTCCCTCAGTATTGACCCTCTGACAGTGCAGCACTCCCCCAGTCATGACACTCTGACAGTGCAGCACTCCCTCAGTACTGACCCTCTGACAGTGCAGCACTCCCTTAATACTAACCCTCTGACAGTGCAGCACTCCCTTAGTAATGACCCTCTGACAGTGTAGCACTCCCTCAGTACTGACCCTCTGACAGTGCAGCACTCCCCCAGTACTGACCCTCTGACAGTGCAGCACTCCCTCAGTATTGACCCGCTGACAGTGCAGCACTTACCCAGTCCTGACCCTCTGACAGTCCAGCACTCCCTCAGTATTGACCCTCTGACAGTGCAGCACTCCCCCAGTATTGACCCTCTGACAGTGCAGCACTTACGCAGTCCTGACCCTCTGACAGTACAGCACTCCCTCAGTATTGACCCTCTGACAGTGCAGCACTCCCTCAGTACTGACCGTCTGACAGTGCAGCACTCCCTTAGTACTGACCCTCTGACAGTGCAGCACTTCCTCAGTACTGACCCTCTGACAGTGCAGCACTCCCCCAGTACTGACCCTCTGACAGAGCAGCACTCCTCCAGTACTGACCCTCTGACAGTGCAGCACACCCCCAGTACTGACCCTATGACAGTGCAGCACTCCCCCAGTACTGACCCTCTGACAGTGCAGCACTCCCTCAGAACGGACCCTCTGACAGTGCAGCACTGCCCCAGTCCTGATCCTCTGACAGTGCAGCACTCCCCCAGTCCTGACCCTCTGAAGGTGCAGCACCCCCTCAGTATTAACACTCTGACAGTGCAGCACACCCCCAGTCCTGACTCTCTGACAGTGCAGCACCCCCTCAGTACTGACCCTCTGACAGTACAGCACTCCCCCAGTCATGACCCTCTGACAGTGCAGCACTCCCTCAGTACTGACCCTCTGACAGTGCAGCACTCCCCCAGTCCTGACCCTCTGACAGTGCAGCACTTCGCCAGTCCTGACCCTCTGACAGTGCAGCACTCCCCCAGTCCTGACCCTCTGACAGTGCAGCACTCCCCCAGTAATGACCCTCTGACAGTGCAGCACTCCCCCAGTCCTGACCCTCTGACAGTACAGCACTCCCCCAGTCCTGACTCTCTGACAGTGCAGCACCCCCTCAGGACTGACCCTCTGACAGTGCAGCACTCCCCCAGTACTGACCCTCTGACAGTGCAGCACTTCCCCAGTCCTGACCCTCTGACAGTGCAGCACTCCCTCAGTATTGACCCTCTGAAAGTGCAGCACTCCCTCAGTACTGACCCTCTAACAGTGCAGCACTCCCTCAGTATTGACCCTCTTACAGTGCAGCACTCCCCCAGTCCTGACACTCTGACAGTGCAGCACTCCCCCAGTATTGACCCTCTGACAGTGCAGCACTTACCCAGTCCAGATCCTCTGACAGTACAGCACTCCCTCAGTATTGACCCTCTGACAGTGCAGCACTCCCTTAGTACTGACCCTCTGACAGTGTAGCATTCCCTCAGTACTGACCCTCTGACAGTGCAGCACTCCCTCAGTACTTACCCTCTGACAGTGCAGCACTCCCCAGTTATGACCCTCTGACAGTGCAGCACTCCCCCAGTACTGACCCTCTGACAGTGCAGCACTCCCCCAGTCCTGACCCTCTGACAGTACAGCACTTCCCAAGTCCTGACTCTCTGACAGTGCAGCACCCCCTCAGGACTGACCCTCTGACAGTGCAGCACTCCCCCAGTACTGACCCTCTGACAGTGCAGCACTTCCCCAGTCCTGACCCTCTGACAGAGCAGCACTCCCTCAGTATTGACCATCTGACAGTGCAGCACTCCCCCAGTACTGACCCTCTAACAGTGCAGCACTCCCTCAGTATTGACCCTCTGACAGTGCAGCACTCCCTCAGTACTGACCCTCTGACAGTGCAGCACTCCCCCAGTCCTGACACTCTGACAGTGCAGCACTGCCCCAGTATTGACCCTCTGACAGTGCAGCACTTACCCAGTCCTGACCCTCTGACAGTACAGCACTCCCTCAGTATTGACCCTCTGACAGTGCAGCACTCCCTTAGTACTGACCCTCTGACAGTGTAGCATTCCCTCAGTACTGACCCTCTGACAGTGCAGCACTCCCTCAGTACTGACCCTCTGACAGTGCAGCACTCCCCCAGTTATGACCCTCTGACAGTGCAGCACTCCCCTAGTACTGACCCTCTGACAGTGCAGCACTCCCCCAGTACTGACCCTCTGACAGTGCAGCACTCCCCCAGTCCTGACTCTCTGACAGTGCAGCACCCCGTCAGGACTGACCCTCTGACAGTGCAGCACTCCCTCAGTACTGACCCTCTGACAGTGCAGCACTCCCTCAGTACTGACCGTCTGACAGTGCAGCACTCCCTCAGTACTGACCTTCTGACAGTGCAGCACTCCCCCAGTCCTGACACTCTGACATTGCAGCACTCCGTCAGTATTGACCCTCTGACAGTGCAGCACTCCCCCAGTACTGACCCTCTAACAGTGCAGCACTCCCTCAGTATTGACCCTCTGACAGTGCAGCACTCCCTCAGTACTGACCCTCTGACAGTGCAGCACTCCCCCAGTCCTGACACTCTGACAGTGCAGCACTCCCCCAGTATTGACCCTCTGACAGTGAAGCACTTACCCAGTCCAGATCCTCTGACAGTACAGCACTCCCTCAGTATTGACCCTCTGACAGTGCAGCACTCCCTTAGTACTGACCCTCTGACAGTGTAGCATTCCCTCAGTACTGACCCTCTGACAGTGCAGCACTCCCTCAGTACTTACCCTCTGACAGTGCAGCACTCCCCCAGTTATGACCCTCTGACAGTGCAGCACTCCCCCAGTACTGACCCTCTGACAGTGCAGCACTCCCCCAGTCCTGACCCTCTGACAGTACAGCACTCCCCCAGTCCTGACTCTCTGACAGTGCAGCACCCCCTCAGGACTGACCCTCTGACAGTGCAGCACTCCCCCAGTACTGACCCTCTGACAGTGCAGCACTTCCCCAGTCCTGACCCTCTGACAGAGCAGCACTCCCTCAGTATTGACCCTCTGACAGTGCAGCACTCCCCCAGTACTGACCCTCTAACAGTGCAGCACTCCCTCAGTATTGACCCTCTGACAGTGCAGCACTCCCTCAGTACTGACCCTCTGACAGTGCAGCACTCCCCCAGTCCTGACACTCTGACAGTGCAGCACTCCCCCAGTATTGACCCTCTGACAGTGCAGCACTTACCCAGTCCTGACCCTCTGACAGTACAGCACTCCCTCAGTATTGACCCTCTGACAGTGCAGCACTCCCTTAGTACTGACCCTCTGACAGTGTAGCATTCCCTCAGTACTGACCCTCTGACAGTGCAGCACTCCCTCAGTACTGACCCTCTGACAGTGCAGCACTCCCCCAGTTATGACCCTCTGACAGTGCAGCACTCCCCTAGTACTGACCCTCTGACAGTGCAGCACTCCCCCAGTACTGACCCTCTGACAGTGCAGCACTCCCCCAGTCCTGACTCTCTGACAGTGCAGCACCCACTCAGGACTGACCCTCTGACAGTGCAGCACTCCCTCAGTACTGACCCTCTGACAGTGCAGCACTCCCTCAGTACTGACCCTCTGACAGTGCAGCACTCCCTCAGTACTGACCCACTGACAGTGCAGCACTCCCCCAGTCCTGACACTCTGACAGTGCAGCACTCCCCCAGTACTGAACCTCTGACAGTGCAGCACTCCCTCAGAACGGACCCTCTGACAGTGCAGCACTGCCCCAGTCCTGATCCTCTGACAGTGCAGCACTCCCCCAGTCCTGACCCTCTGACAGTGCAGCACCCCCTCAGTATTGACCCTCTGACAGTGCAGCACTCCCTCAGTACTGACCCTCTTTCAGTGCAGCACTCCCCCAGTCCTGACCCTCTGACAGTGCAGCACTCCCCCAGTCCTGACCCTCTGACAGTGCAGCACTCCCCCAGTCCTGACTCTCTGACAGTGCAGCACTCCCCCAGTCCTGACCCTCTGACCGTGCAGCACTCCCTCAGTACTGACCCTCTGACAGTTCAGCACTCCCTCAGTACTGACCCTCTGACAGTGCAGCACTCCCTCAGTACTGACCCTCTGACAGTGCAGCACTCCCTCAGTACTGACCCTCTGACAGTGCAGCACTCCCCCAGTCCTGACACTCTGACAGTGCAGCACTCCCCCAGTATTGACCCTCTGACAGTGCAGCACTTACCCAGTCCAGATCCTCTGACAGTACAGCACTCCCTCAGTATTGACCCTCTGACAGTGCAGCACTCCCTTAGTACTGACCCTCTGACAGTGTAGCATTCCCTCAGTACTGACCCTCTGACAGTGCAGCACTCCCTCAGTACTTACCCTCTGACAGTGCAGCACTCCCCCAGTTATGACCCTGTGACAGTGCAGCACTCCCCCAGTACTGACCCTCTGACAGTGCAGCACTCCCCCAGTCCTGACCCTCTAACAGTACAGCACTCCCCCAGTCCTGACTCTCTGACAGTGCAGCACCCCCTCAGGACTGACCCTCTGACAGTGCAGCACTCCCCCAGTACTGACCCTCTGACAGTGCAGCACTTCCCCAGTCCTGACCCTCTGACAGAGCAGCACTCCCTCAGTATTGACCCTCTGACAGTGCAGCACTCCCCCAGTACTGACCCTCTAACAGTGTAGCACTCCCTCAGTATTGACCCTCTGACAGTGCAGCACTCCCTCAGTACTGACCCTCTGACAGTGCAGCACTCCCCCAGTCCTGACACTCTGACAGTGCAGCACTCCCCCAGTATTGACCCTCTGACAGTGCAGCACTTACCCAGTCCTGACCCTCTGACAGTACAGCACTCCCTCAGTATTGACCCTCTGACAGTGCAGCACTCCCTTAGTACTGACCCTCTGACAGTGTAGCATTCCCTCAGTACTGACCCTCTGACAGTGCAGCACTCCCTCAGTACTGACCCTCTGACAGTGCAGCACTCCCCCAGTTATGACCCTCTGACAGTGCAGCACTCCCCTAGTACTGACCCTCTGACAGTGCAGCACTCCCCCAGTACTGACCCTCTGACAGTGCAGCACTCCCACCAGTAACTGACCCTCTGACAGTGCAGCACTTTCTCCCTCAGTATTGACTCCACTGACAGTGAATCACTTACCCAGTCCTGACCCTCGACAGTCCAGCACTCCCCTCAGTATTGAACCCTCTGACAGGCTCGCTACTCCCCCAGTATTGACCTGCTCCTCTGACAGTGCAGCACTCCCTCAGTACTGACCCTCTGACAGTGCAGCACTCCCTCAGTACTGACCCTCTGACAGTGCAGCACTCCCCAGTACTGACCCTCTGACAGTGCAGCACTCCCCCAGTACTGACCCTCTGACAGTGCAGCACTCCCCAGTACTGACCCTCTGACAGTGCAGCACTCCCCTCAGTACTGACCCTCTGACAGTGCAACAATCCCTCAGTACTGACCCTCTGACAGTGCAGCACTCCCCCAGTACTGACCCTCTGACAGTGCTGCACTCCCTCAGTACTGACCCTCTGACAGTGCAGCACTCCCTCAGTACTGACCCTCTGACAGTGCAGCACTCCCTCAGTACTGACCCTCTGACAGTGCAGCACTCCCCCAGTCATGACCCTCTGACAGTGCAGCACTCCCCCAGTATTGACCCTCTGACAGTGCAGCACTCCCTCAGTCCTGACCCTCTGACAGTGCAGCACTCCCTCAGTACTGACCCTCTGACAGTGCAGCACTCCCTCAGTACTGACCCTCTGACAGTGCAGCACTCCCTCAGTACTGACCCTCTGACAGTGCAGCACTCCCTCAGTACTGACCCTCTGACAGTGCAGCACTCCCCCAGTACTGACCCTCTGACAGTGCAGCACTCCCTCAGTACTGACCCTCTGACAGTGCAGCACTCCCTCAGTACTGACCCTCTGACAGTGCAGCACTCCCCCAGTACTGACCCTCTGACAGTGCAGCACTCCCTCAGTACTGACCCTCTGACAGTGCAGCACTCCCTCAGTACTGACCCTCTGACAGTGCAGCACTCCCTCAGTACTGACCCTCTGACAGTGCAGCACTCCCTCAGTACTGACCCTCTGACAGTGCAGCACTCCCCAGTACTGACCCTCTGACAGTGCAGCACTCCCCAGTACTGACCCTCTGACAGTGCAGCACTCCCTCAGTACTGACCCTCTGACAGTGCAGCACTCCCCAGTACTGACCCTCTGACAGTGCAGCACTCCCCCAGTACTGACCCTCTGACAGTGCAGCACTCCCCCAGTACTGACCCTCTGACAGTGCAGCACTCCCCAGTACTGACCCTCTGACAGTGCAGCACTCCCTCAGTACTGACCCTCTGACAGTGCAGCACTCCCTCAGTACTGACCCTCTGACAGTGCAGCACTCCCCCAGTACTGACCCTCTGACAGTGCAGCACTCCCCCAGTACTGACCCTCTGACAGTGCAGCACTTCCCCAGTCCTGACCCTCTGACAGTGCAGCACTCCCTCAGTACTGACCCTCTGACAGTGCAGCACTCCCTCAGTACTGACCCTCTGACAGTGCAGCACTCCCTCAGTACTGACCCTCTGACAGTGCAGCACTCCCTCAGTACTGACCCTCTGACAGTGCAGCACTCCCCCAGTACTGACCCTCTGACAGTGCAGCACTCCCCCAGTACTGACCCTCTGACAGTGCAGCACTCCCCCAGTACTGACCCTCTGACAGTGCAGCACTCCCCCAGTACTGACCCTCTGACAGTGCAGCACTCCCCTCAGTACGGACCCTACGACAGTGCAGCACCCCCTCAGTACTGACCCTCTGACAGTGCAGCACTCCCCAGTACTGACCCACCGACAGTGCAGCACTCCCTCAGTACTGACCCTCTGACAGTGCAGCACTCCCTCAGTACTGACCCTCTGACAGTGCAGCACTCCCCAGTACTGACCCTCTGACAGTGCAGCACTCCCCCAGTACTGACCCTCTGACAGTGCAGCACTCCCCCAGTACTGACCCTCTGACAGTGCAGCACTCCCCCAGTACTGACCCTCTGACAGTGCAGCACTCCCCCAGTACTGACCCTCTGACAGTGCAGCACTCCCTCAGTACTGACCCTCTGACAGTGCAGCACTCCCTCAGTACTGACCCTCTGACAGTGCAGCACTCCCCCAGTACTGACCCTCTGACAGTGCAGCACTCCCTCAGTACTGACCCTCTGACAGTGCAGCACTCCCCCAGTCCTGACCCTCTGACAGTGCAGCACTCCCTCAGTACTGACCCTCTGACAGTGCAGCACTCCCTCAGTACTGACCCTCTGACAGTGCAGCACTCCCTCAGTACTGACCCTCTGACAGTGCAGCACTCCCTCAGTACTGACCCTCTGACAGTGCAGCACTCCCTCAGTACTGACCCTCTGACAGTGCAGCACTCCCTCAGTACTGACCCTCTGACAGTGCAGCACTCCCCCAGTACTGACCCTCTGACAGTGCAGCACTCCCTCAGTACTGACCCTCTGACAGTGCAGCACCCCCTCAGTACTGACCCTCTGACAGTGCAGCACTCCCCCAGTCCTGACCCTCTGACAGTGCAGCACTCCCCCAGTACTGACCCTCTGACAGTGCAGCACTCCCTCAGTACTGACCCTCTGACAGTGCAGCACTCCCTCAGTACTGACCCTCTGACAGTGCAGCACTCCCTCAGTACTGACCCTCTGACAGTGCAGCACTCCCCCAGTACTGACCCTCTGACAGTGCAGCACTCCCCCAGTACTGACCCTCTGACAGTGCAGCACTCCCCCAGTACTGACCCTCTGACAGTGCAGCACTCCCCCAGTACTGACCCTCTGACAGTGCAGCACTCCCCCAGTACTGACCCTCTGACAGTGCAGCACTCCCTCAGTCCTGACCCTCTGACAGTGCAGCACTCCCTCAGTACTGACCCTCTGACAGTGCAGCACTCCCTCAGTACTGACCCTCTGACAGTGCAGCACTCCCTCAGTACTGACCCTCTGACAGTGCAGCACTCCCCCAGTACTGACCCTCAGACAGTGCAGCACACCCGAGTACTGACCCTCTGACAGTGCAGCACTCCCCCAGTACTGACCCTCTGACAGTGCAGCACTCCCCCAGTACTGACCCTCTGACAGTGCAGCATTCCCCAGTCGTGACCCTCTGACAGTGCAGCACTCCCCCAGTACTGACCCTCTGACAGTGCAGCACTCCCCCAGTACTGACCCTCTGACAGTGCAGCACTCCCCCAGTACTGACCCTCTGACAGTGCAGCACTCCCTCAGTACTGACCCTCTGACAGTGCAGCACTCCCTCAGTACTGACCCTCTGACAGTGCAGCACTCCCTCAGTACTGACCCTCTGACAGTGCAGCACTCCCTCAGTACTGACCCTCTGACAGTGCAGCACTCCCTCAGTACTGACCCTCTGACAGTGCAGCACTCCCCCAGTACTGACCCTCTGACAGTGCAGCACTCCCCCAGTCCTGACCCTCTGACAGTGCAGCACTCCCTCAGTACTGACCCTCTGACAGTGCAGCACTCCCTCAGTACTGACCCTCTGACAGTGCAGCACTCCCCTCAGTACTGACCCTCTGACAGTGCAGCACTCCCTCAGTACTGACCCTCTGACAGTGCAGCACTCCCTCAGTACTGACCCTCTGACAGTGCAGCACTCCCTCAGTACTGACCCTCTGACAGTGCAGCACTCCCTCAGTACTGACCCTCTGACAGTGCAGCACTCCCCCAGTACTGACCCTCTGACAGTGCAGCACTCCCCCAGTACTGACCCTCTGACAGTGCAGCACTCCCCCAGTACTGACCCTCTGACAGTGCAGCACTCCCTCAGTACTGACCCTCTGACAATGCAGCACTCCCCCAGTCCTGACCCTCTGACAGTGCAGCACCCCCTCAGTACTGACCCTCTGACAGTGCAGCACTCCCCCAGTACTGACCCTCTGACAGTGCAGCACTCGCTCAGTACTGACCCTCTGACAGTGCAGCACTCCCCAGTCTGACCCTCTGACAGTGCAGCACTCCCCAGTACTGACCCTCTGACAGTGCAGCACTCCCCTCAGTCCTGACCCTCTGACAGTGCAGCACTCCCTCAGTACTGACCCTCTGACAGTGCAGCACTCCCTCAGTACTGACCCTCTGACAGTGCAGCACTCCCTCAGTACTGACCCTCTGACAGTGCAGCACTCCCCTCAGTACTGACCCTCTGACAGTGCAGCACTCCCCCAGTAATGACCCTCTGACAGTGCAGCACTCCCTAGTCCTGACCCTCTGACAGTGCAGCACTCCCTCAGTACTGACCCTCTGACAGTGCAGCACTCCCCCAGTCCTGACCCTCTGACAGTGCAGCACTCCCCTCAGTCCTGACCCTCTGACAGTGCAGCACTCCCTCAGTACTGACCCTCTGACAGTGCAGCACTCCCTCAGTACTGACCCTCTGACAGTGCAGCACTCCCTCAGTACTGACCCTCTGACAGTGCAGCACTCCCCAGTACTGACCCTCTGACAGTGCAGCACTCCCCCAGTACTGACCCTCTGACAGTGCAGCACTCCCTCAGTACTGACCCTCTGACAGTGCAGCACTCCCCCAGTACTGACCCTCTGACAGTGCAGCACTCCCCCAGTACTGACCCTCTGACAGTGCAGCACTCCCCCAGTACTGACCCTCTGACAGTGCAGCACTCCCCCAGTACTGACCCTCTGACAGTGCAGCACTCCCTCAGTACTGACCCTCTGACAGTGCAGCACTCCCTCAGTACTGACCCTCTGACAGTGCAGCACTCCCCCAGTTCTGACCCTCTGACAGTGCAGCACTCCCCCAGTACTGACCCTCTGACAGTGCAGCACTTCCCCAGTCCTGACCCTCTGACAGTGCAGCACTCCCTCAGTACTGACCCTCTGACAGTGCAGCACTCCCCCAGTACTGACCCTCTGACAGTGCAGCACTCCCTCAGTACTGACCCTCTGACAGTGCAGCACTCCCTCAGTACTGACCCTCTGACAGTGCAGCACTCCCCCAGTACTGACCCTCTGACAGTGCAGCACTCCCCCAGTACTGACCCTCTGACAGTGCAGCACTCCCCCAGTCCTGACCCTCTGACAGTGCAGCACTCCCCCAGTACTGACCCTCTGACAGTGCAGCACTCCCCCAGTCCTGACTCTCTGACAGTACAGCACCCCCTCAGTCCTGACCCTCTGACAGTGCAGCACTCCCTCAGTACTAACCCTCTGACAGTGCAGCACTCCCTCAGTACCGACCCTCTGACAGTGCAGCACTCCCTACGTACTAACCCTCTGACAGTGCTGCACTTCCTCAGTACTGTCCCTCTGACAGTGCAGCACTCCCTCAGTACTGACCCTCTGACAGTGCAGCTCCCCCGCAGTACTGACCCTCTGACAGTGCAGCACTCCCCCAGTACTGACCCTCTGACAGTGCAGCACTCCCCCAGTACTGACCCTCTGACAGTGCAGCACTCCCCCAGTACTGATCCTTTGACAGTGCAGCACTCCCCCAGTACTGACCCTCTGACAGTGCAGCACTCCCCCAGTACTGACCCTCTGACAGTGCAGCACTCCCTCAGTACTGACCCTTTGACAGTGCAGTACTCCCCCAGTCATGACCCTCTGACAGTGCAGCACTCCCCTAGTATTGACTCTCTGACAGTGCAGCACCCCCTCAGTCCTGACCCTATGACAGTGCAGCACTCCCTCAGTACTGACCCTCTGACTTTGCAGCACTCCCTCAGTACTGACCCTCTGACAGTGCAGCACTCCCTCAGTACTGACCCTCTGACAGTGCAGCACCCCCTCAGTACTGACCCTCTGACAGTGCAGCACTCCCCCAGTAATGACCCTCTGACAGTGTAGCACTCGCTTAGTACTGACCCTCTGACAGTGCAGCACCCCCTCAGTACTGACCCTCTGACAGTGCAGCACTCCCCCAGTCCTGACACTCTGACAGTGCAGCACTCCCCCAGTACTGACCCTCTGACAGTGCATAACTTCCCCAGTCCTGACCCTCTGACCGTGCAGCACTCCCTCAGTACTGACCCTCTGACAGTGCAGCACTCCCTCAGTACTGACCCTCTGACAGTGCAGCACTCCCCCAGTACTGACCCTCTGACAGTGCAGCACTCCCCCAGTCCTGACCCTCTGACAGTGCTGCACTCCCCCAGTCCTGAACCACTGACAGTGCAGCACTCCCCCAGTACTGACCCTCTGACAGTGCAGCACTCCCCCAGTCCTGACTCTCTGACAGTACAGCACCCCCTCAGTCCTGACCCTCTGACAGTACAGCACTCCCTCAGTATTGACCCTCTGACAGTGCAGCACTCCCTCAGTACTGACACTCTGACAGTGCAGCAGTCCCTTAGTACTGACCCTCTGACAGTGCAGCACTTCCCCAGTACTGACCCTCTGACAGTGCAGCACTCCCCCAGTACTGACCCTCTGACAGTGCAGCACTCCCCCAGTACTGACCCTCTGACAGTGCAGCACTCCCCCAGTACTGACCCTCTGACAGTGCAGCACTCCCCCAGTACTGACCCTCTGACAGTGCAGCACTCCCCCAGTACTGATCCTCTGACAGTGCAGCACTCCCCCAGTACTGACCCTCTGACAGTGCAGCACTCCCCCAGTACTGACCCTCTGACAGTGCAGCACTCCCTCAGTACTGACCCTTTGACAGTGCAGTACCCCCTCAGTCCTGACCCTTTGACAGTACAGCACTCCTTCAGTATTGACCCTCTGACAGTGCAGCACTCCCTCAGTACTGACCCTCTGACAGTGCAGCACTCCCCCAGTACTGACCCTCTGACAGTGCAGCACTCCCCCAGTACTGACCCTCTGACAGTGCTGCACTCCCCCAGTCCTGAACCACTGACAGTGCAGCACTCCCCCAGTACTGACCCTCTGACAGTGCAGCACTCCCCCAGTCCTGACTCTCTGACAGTACAGCACCCCCTCAGTCCTGACCCTCTGACAGTACAGCACTCCCTCAGTATTGACCCTCTGACAGTGCAGCACTCCCTCAGTACTGACACTCTGACAGTGCAGCAGTCCCTTAGTACTGACCCTCTGACAGTGCAGCACTTCCCCAGTACTGACCCTCTGACAGTGCAGCACTCCCCCAGTACTGACCCTCTGACAGTGCAGCACTCCCCCAGTACTGACCCTCTGACAGTGCAGCACTCCCCCAGTACTGACCCTCTGACAGTGCAGCACTCCCCCAGTACTGACCCTCTGACAGTGCAGCACTCCCCCAGTACTGATCCCTCTGACAGTGCAGCACTCCCCCAGTACTGACCCTCTGACAGTGCAGCACTCCCCCAGTACTGACCCTCTGACAGTGCAGCACTCCCTCAGTACTGACCCTTTGACAGTGCAGTACGCCCCCAGTCATGACCCTCTGACAGTGCAGCACTCCCCTAGTATTGACTCTCTGACAGTGCAGCACCCCCTCAGTCCTGACCCTATGACAGTGCAGCACTCCCTCAGTACTGACCCTCTGACAGTGCAGCACTCCCTCAGTACTGACCCTCTGACAGTGCAGCACTCCCTCAGTACTGACCCTCTGACAGTGCAGCACTCCCTCAGTACTGACCCTCTGACAGTGCAGCACTCCCCCAGTAATGACCCTCTGACAGTGTAGCACTCGCTTAGTACTGACCCTCTGACAGTGCAGCACCCCCTCAGTACTGACCCTCTGACAGTGCAGCACTCCCCCAGTCCTGACTCTCTGACAGTGCAGCACCCCCTCAGTCCTGACCCTTTGACAGTACAGCACTCCTTCAGTATTGACACTCTGACAGTGCAGCACTCCCTCAGTACTGACACTCTGACAGTGCAGCAGTCCCTTAGTACTGACCCTCTGACAGTGCAGCACTTCCCCAGTACTGACCCTCTGACAGTGCAGCACTCCCCCAGTACTGACCCTCTGACAGTGCAGCACTCCTCCAGTCCTGACCCTCTGACAGTGCAGCACTCCCCCAGTACTGACCCTCTGACAGTGCAGCACTCCCCCAGTACTGACCCTCTGACAGTGCAGCACTCCCCCAGTACTGACCCTCTGACACTGCAGCACTCCCCCAGTACTGACCCTCTGACAGTGCAGCACTCCTCCAGTACTGACCCTCTGACAGTGCAGCAAACCGTCAGTACTGACCCTTTGACAATGCAGCACTCCCCCAGTTCTGACCCTCTGACAGTGCAGCACTCCCCCAGTACTGACCCTCTGACAGTGCAGCACTTCCCCAGTCCTGACCCTCTGACAATGAAGCACTCCCTCAGTACTGACCCTCTGACAGTGCAGCACTCCCCCAGTACTGACCCTCTAACAGTGCAGCACTCCCTCAGTACTGACCCTCTGACAGTGCAGCACTCCCTCAGTACTGACCCTCTGACAGTGCAGCACTCCCCCAGTACTGACCCTCTGACAGTGCAGCACTCCCCCAGTACTGACCCTCTGACAGTGCAGCACTCCCCCAGTCCTGAACCACTGACAGTGCAGCACTCCCCCAGTACTGACCCTCTGACAGTGCAGCACTCCCCCAGTCCTGACTCTCTGACAGTACAGCACCCCCTCAGTCCTGACCCTCTGACAGTACAGCACTCCCTCAGTATTGACCCTCTGACAGTGCAGCACTCCCTCAGTACTGACACTCTGACAGTGCAGCAGTCCCTTAGTACTGACCCTCTGACAGTGCAGCACTTCCCCAGTACTGACCCTCTGACAGTGCAGCACTCCCCCAGTACTGACCCTCTGACAGTGCAGCACTCCCCCAGTACTGACCCTCTGACAGTGCAGCACTCCCCCAGTACTGACCCTCTGACAGTGCAGCACTCCCCCAGTACTGACCCTCTGACAGTGCAGCACTCCCCCAGTACTGATCCTTTGACAGTGCAGCACTCCCCCAGTACTGACCCTCTGACAGTGCAGCACTCCCCCAGTACTGACCCTCTGACAGTGCAGCACTCCCTCAGTACTGACCCTTTGACAGTGCAGTACGCCCCCAGTCATGACCCTCTGACAGTGCAGCACTCCCCTAGTATTGACTCTCTGACAGTGCAGCACCCCCTCAGTCCTGACCCTATGACAGTGCAGCATTCCCTCAGTACTGACCCTCTGACTTTGCAGCACTCCCTCAGTACTGACCCTCTGACAGTGCAACACTCCCTCAGTACTGACCCTCTGACAGTGCAGCACCCCCTCAGTACTGACCCTCTGACAGTGCAGCACTCCCCCAGTAATGACCCTCTGACAGTGTAGCACTCGCTTAGTACTGACCCTCTGACAGTGCAGCACCCCCTCAGTACTGACCCTCTGACAGTGCAGCACTCCCCCAGTCCTGACACTCTGACAGTGCAGCACTCCCCCAGTACTGACCCTCTGACAGTGCATAACTTCCCCAGTCCTGACCCTCTGACCGTGCAGCACTCCCTCAGTACTGACCCTCTGACATTGTAGCACTCCCTCAGTACTGACCCTCTGACAGTGCAGCACTCCCCCAGTACTGACCCTCTGACAATGCAGCACTCCCCCAGTCCTGACCCTCTGACAGTGTAGCACTCCCCCAGTCCTGACTCTCTGACAGTGCAGCACTCCCTCAGTACTGACCCTCTGACAGTGCAGCACTCCGTCAGTGCTGACCCTCTGACAGTGCAGCACTCCCTCAGTACTGACACTCTGACAGTGCAGCACCCCCTCAGTACTGACCCTCTGACAGTGCAGCACTCCCCCAGTATTGACCGTCTGACAGTGCAGCACTCCCTCAGTACTGACCCTCTGACAGTGCAGCACTCCGCCACTACTGACCCTCTGACAGTGCAGCACTCCCTCAGTACTGACCATCTGACAGTGCAGCACTCCCCCAGTCCTGACCCTCTAACAGTGCAGCACTCCCCCAGTTCTGACCCTCTGACCGTGCAGCACCCCCTAGGTACTGACCCTCTGACAGTGCAGGACTCCCTCAGTACTGACCCTCTGACAGTGCAGCACTCCCTCAGTACTGACCCTCTGACAGCGCAGCACTCCCCCAGTACTGACCCTCTGACAGTGCAGCACTCCCTCAGTACTGACCGTCTGACAGTGCAGCACTCCCTTAGTACTGACCCTCTGACTGTGCAGCAGTCCCTTAGTACTGACCCTCTGACAGTGCAGCACTCCCTCAGTACTGACCCTCTAACAGTGCAGCACTCCCTCAGTACTGACCCTCTGACAGTGGAGCACTCCCTCAGTACTGACCCTCTGACAGTGCAGCACCCCCGCAGTACTGACCCTCTGACAATGCAGCACTCCCCAAGTCCTGACCCTCTGACAGTGCAGCACTCCCCCAGTACTGAACCTCTGATAGTGCAGCATTTCCCCAGTCCTGACCCTCTTACAGTGTAGCACTCCCCCAGTACTGACCCTCTGACAGTGCAGCACTCCCCGAGTACTGACCCTCAGACAGTGCAGCACTCCCTCAGTACTGACCCTCTGACAGTGTAGCACTCCCTCAGTACTGACCCTCTGACAGTGCAACACACCCTCAGGACTGACCCTCTGACAGTGCAGCACTCCCCCAGTCCTGACCCTCTGACAGTGCAGCACTCCCCCAGTCCTGATTCTCTGACAGTGCAGCACTCCCCCAGTCCTGACCCTCTGACCGTGCAGCACTCCCTCAGTACTGACCATCTGACAGTGCAGCACTCCCTCAGTACTGACACTCTGACAGTGCAGCACTCCCTCAGTACTGACCCTCTGACAGTGCAGCACTCCCTCAGTACTGACCCTCTGACAGTGCAGCACCCCCTCAGTACTGACCCGCTGACAGTGCAGCACTCCCCCAGTATTGACCCTCTGACAGTGCAGCACTCCCACAGTTCTGACCCTCTGACAGTGCAGCAAACCGTCAGTACTGACCCTTTGACAATGCAGCACTCCCCCAGTTCTGACCCACTGACAGTGCAGCACTCCCCCAGTACTGACCCTCTGACAGTGCAGCACTACCCCAGTACTGACCCTCTGACAGTGCAGCACCCCCTCAGTACTGACCCGCTGACAGTGCAGCACTCCCCCATTATTGACCCTCTGACAGTGCAGCACTCCCACAGTTCTGACCCTCTGACAGTGCAGCAAACCGTCAGTACTGACCCTTTGACAATGCAGCACTCCCCCAGTTCTGACCCTCTGACAGTGCAGCACTCCCCCAGTACTGACCCTCTGAAAGTGCAGCACTTCCCCAGTCCTGACCCTCTGACAGTGAAGCACTCCCTCAGTACTGACCCTCTGACAGTGCAGCACTCCCCCAGTACTGACCCTCTAACAGTGCAGCACTCCCTCAGTACTGACCCTCTGACAGTGCAGCACTCCCTCAGTACTGACCCTCTGACAGTACAGCACTCCCCCAGTACTGACCCTCTGAAGTGCAGCACTCCCCCAGTACTGACCCTCTGACAGAGCAGCACTCCCCCAGTCCTGACCCACTGACAGTGCAGCACTCCCCCAGTACTGACCCTCGTACAGTGCAGCACTCCCCCAGTCCTGACTCTCTGACAGTGCAGCACCCCCTCAGTCCTGACCCTCTGACAGTACAGCACTCCCTCAGTATTGACCCTCTGACAGTGCAGCACTCCCTCAGTACTGACACTCTGACAGTGCAGCAGTCCCTTAGTACTGACCCTCTGACAGTGCAGCACTTCCCCAGTACTGACCCTCTGACAGTGCAGCACTCCCCCAGTACTGACCCTCTGACAATGCAGCACTCCTCCAGTACTGACCCTCTGACAGTGCAGCACTCCCCCAGTACTGACCCTCTGACAGTGCAGCACTCCCTCAGAAAGGACCCTCTGACAGTGCAGCACTGCCCCAGTCCTGATCCTCTGACAGTGCAGCACTCCCCCAGTCCTGACCCTCTGACAGTGAAGCACCCCCTCAGTATTAACCCTCTGACATTGCAGCACTCCCCCAGTCCTGACATTCTGACAGTGCAGCACCCCCTCAGTACTGACCCTCTGACAGTGCAGCACTCCCCCAGTCATGACCCTCTGACAGTGCAGCACTCCCCCAGTATTGACCCTCTGACAGTGCAGCACTTCGCCAGTCCTGACCCTCTGACAGTGCAGCACTCCCTCAGTATTGACCCTCTGACAGTGTAGCACTCCCTCAGTACTGACCCTCTGACAGTGAAGCACTCCCCCAGTCATGACCCTCTGACAGTGCAGCACTCCCTCAGTACTGACCCTCTGACAGTGCAGCACTCCCTCAGTATTAACCCTCTGACAGTGCAGCACTCCCTTAGTAATGACCCTCTGACAGCGTAGCACTCCCTCAGTACTGACCCTCTGACAGTGCAGCACTCCCCCAGTACTGAACCTCTGATACTGCAGCACTCCCCCAGTACTGACCCTCTGACAGTGCAGCACTCCCTCAGTACTGACCCTTTGACAGTGTAGTACGCCCCCAGTCATGACCCTCTGACAGTGCAGCACTCCCCTAGTATTGACTCTCTGACAGTGCAGCACCCCCTCAGTCCTGACCCTATGACAGTGCAGCGCTCCCTCAGTACTGACCCTCTGACTTTGCAGCACTCCCTCAGTACTGACCCTCTGACAGTGCAACACTCCCTCAGTACTGACCCTCTGACAGTGCAGCACTCCCCCAGTACTGAATCTCTGATAGTGCAGCATTTCCCCAGTCCTGACCCTCTTACAGTGTAGCACTCCCCCAGTACGGACCCTCTGAGAGTGCAGCACTCCCCCAGTACTGACCATCAGACAGTGCAGCACTCCCTCAGTACTGACCCTCTGACAGTGTAGCACTCCCTCAGTACTGACCCTCTGACAGTGCAACACTCCCTCAGGACTGACCCTCTGACAGTGCAGCACTCCCTCAGTACTGACCCTCTGACAGTGCAGCACTCCCCCAGTCCTGACCCTCTGACAGTGCAGCACTCCCCCAGTCCTGACTCTCTGACAGTGCAGCACTCCACCAGTCCTGACCCTCTGACCGTGCAGCACTCCCTCAGTACTGACCCTCTGACAGTGCAGCACTCCCTCAGTACTGACCCTCTGACAGTGCAGCACTCCCACAGTACTGACCCTCTGACAGTGCAGCACTCCCTCAGTACTGACCCTCTGACAGTGCAGCACCCCCTCAGTACTGACCCGCTGACAGTGAAGCACTCCCCCAGTATTGACCCTCTGACAGTGCAGCACTCCCACAGTTCTGACCCTCTGACAGTGCAGCAAACCGTCAGTACTGACCCTTTGACAATGCAGCACTCCCCCAGTTCTGACCCTCTGACAGTGCAGCACTCCCCCAGTACTGACCCTCTGACAGTGCAGTACTTCCCCAGTACTGACCCTCTGACAGTGCAGCACCCCCTCAGTACTGACCCGCTGACAGTGCAGCACTCCCCCAGTATTGACCCTCTGACAGTGCAGCACTCCCACAGTTCTGACCCTCTGACAGTGCAGCAAACCGTCAGTACTGACCCTTTGACAATGCAGCACTCCCCCAGTTCTGACCCTCTGACAGTGCAGCACTCCCCCAGTACTGACCCTCTGACAGTGCAGCACTTCCCCAGTCCTGACCCTCTGACAGTGAAGCACTCCCTCAGTACTGACCCTCTGACAGTGCAGCACTCCCCCAGTACTGACCCTCTAACAGTGCAGCACTCCCTCAGTACTGACCCTCTGACAGTGCAGCACTCCCTCAGTACTGACCCTCTGACAGTGCAGCACTCCCCCAGTACTGACCCTCTGACAGTGCAGCACTCCCCCAGTACTGACCCTCTGACAGTGCAGCACTCCACCAGTCCTGACCCACTGACAGTGCAGCACTCCCCCAGTACTGACCCTCTGACAGTGCAGCACTCCCCCAGTCCTGACTCTCTGACAGTGCAGCACCCCCTCAGTCCTGACCCTCTGACAGTACAGCACTCCCTCAGTATTGACCCTCTGAAAGTGCAGCACTCCCTCAGTACTGACACTCTGACAGTGCAGCAGTCCCTTAGTACTGACCCTCTGACAGTGCAGCACTTCCCCAGTACTGACCCTCTGACAGTGCAGCTCTCCCCCAGTACTGACCCTCTGACAGTGCAGCACTCCTCCAGTACTGACCCTCTGACAGTGCAGCACTCCCCCAGTACTGACCCTCTGACAGTGCAGCACTCCCTCAGAAAGGACCCTCTGACAGTGCAGCACTGCCCCAGTCCTGATCCTCTGACAGTGCAGCACTCCCCCAGTCCTGACCCTCTGACAGTGAAGCACCCCGTCAGTATTAACCCTCTGACATTGCAGCACTCCCCCAGTCCTGACATTCTGACAGTGCAGCACCCCCTCAGTACTGACCCTCTGACAGTGCAGCACTCCCCCAGTCATGACCCTCTGACAGTGCAGCACTCCCCCAGTATTGACCCTCTGACAGTGCAGCACTTCGCCAGTCCTGACCCTCTGACAGTGCAGCACTTCGCCAGTCCTGACCCTCTGACAGTGCAGCACTCCCTCAGTATTGACCCTCTGACAGTGCAGCACTCCCTCAGTACTGACCCTCTGACAGTGCAGCACTCCCCCAGTCATGACCCTCTGACAGTGCAGCACTCCCTCAGTACTGACCCTCTGACAGTGCAGCACTCCCTCAGTATTAACCCTCTGACAGTGCAGCACTCCCTTAGTAATGACCCTCTGACAGTGTAGCACTCCCTCAGTACTGACCCTCTGACAGTGCAGCACTCCCCCAGTACTGAACCTCTGAACGTGCAGCACTCCCTCAGTACTAACCCTCTGACAGTGCAGCACTCCCTCAGTACTGACCCTCTGACAGTGCAGCGCTCCCTCAGTACTGACCCTCTGACAGTGCAGCACTCCCTCAGTACTGACCCTCTGACAGTGCAGCACCCCCTCAGTACTGACCCTCTGACAGTGCAGCACTCCCCCAGTCCTGACCCTCTGACAGTGCAGCACTCCCCCAGTCCTGACTCTCTGACAGTGCAGCACTCCACCAGTCCTGACCCTCTGACCGTGCAGCACTCCCTTAGTACTGACCCTCTGACAGTGCAGCACTCCCTCAGTACTGACCCTCTGACAGTGCAGCACTCCCTCAGTACTGACCCTCTGACAGTGCAGCACTCCCTCAGTACTGACCCTCTGACAGTGCAGCACCCCCTCAGTACTGACCCGCTGACAGTGAAACACTCCCCCAGTATTGACCCTCTGACAGTGCAGCACTCCCACAGTTCTGACCCTCTGACAGTGCAGCAAACCGTCAGTACTGACCCTTTGACAATGCAGCACTCCCCCAGTTCTGACCCTCTGACAGTGCAGCACTCCCCCAGTACTGACCCTCTGACAGTGCAGCACTTCCCCAGTACTGACCCTCTTACAGTGCAGCACCCCCTCAGTACTGACCCGCTGACAGTGCAGCACTCCCCCAGTATTGACCCTCTGACAGTGCAGCACTCCCACAGTTCTGACCCTCTGACAGTGCAGCAAACCGTCAGTACTGACCCTTTGACAATGCAGCACTCCCCCAGTTCTGACCCTCTGACAGTGCAGCACTCCCCCAGTACTGACCCTCTGACAGTGCAGCACTTCCCCAGTCCTGACCCTCTGACAGTGAAGCACTCCCTCAGTACTGACCCTCTGACAGTGCAGCACTCCCCCAGTACTGACCCTCTAACAGTGCAGCACTCCCTCAGTACTGACCCTCTGACAGTGCAGCACTCCCTCAGTACTGACCCTCTGACAGTGCAGCACTCCCCCAGTACTGACCCTCTGACAGTGCAGCACTCCCCCAGTACTGACCCTCTGACAGTGCAGCACTCCACCAGTCCTGACCCACTGACAGTGCAGCACTCCCCCAGTACTGACCCTCTGACAGTGCAGCACTCCCCCAGTCCTGACTCTCTGACAGTGCAGCACCCCCTCAGTCCTGACCCTCTGACAGTACAGCACTCCCTCAGTATTGACCCTCTGACAGTGCAGCACTCCCTCAGTACTGACACTCTGACAGTGCAGCAGTCCCTTAGTACTGACCCTCTGACAGTGCAGCACTTCCCCAGTACTGACCCTCTGACAGTGCAGCACTGCCCCAGTCCTGATCCTCTGACAGTGCAGCACTCCCCCAGTCCTGACCCTCTGACAGTGAAGCACCCCCTCAGTATTAACCCTCTGACATTGCAGCACTCCCCCAGTCCTGACATTCTGACAGTGCAGCACCCCCTCAGTACTGACCCTCTGACAGTGCAGCACTCCCCCAGTCATGACCCTCTGACAGTGCAGCACTCCCCCAGTATTGACCCTCTGACAGTGCAGCACTTCGCCAGTCCTGACCCTCTGACAGTGCAGCACTCCCTCAGTATTGACCCTCTGACAGTGCAGCACTCCCTCAGTACTGACCCTCTGACAGTGCAGCACTCCCCCAGTCATGACCCTCTGACAGTGCAGCACTCCCTCAGTACTGACCCTCTGACAGTGCAGCACTCCCTCAGTATTAACCCTCTGACAGTGCAGCACTCCCTTAGTAATGACCCTCTGACAGTGTAGCACTCCCTCAGTACTGACCCTCTGACAGTGCAGCACTCCCCCAGTACTGAACCTCTGAACGTGCAGCACTCCCTCAGTACTGACCCTCTGACAGTGCAGCACTCCCTCAGTACTGACCCTCTGACAGTGCAGCACTCCCTCAGTACTGACCCTCTGACAGTGCAGCACTCCCTCAGTACTGACCCTCTGACAGTGCAGCACCCCCTCAGTACTGACCCGCTGACAGTGCAGCACTCCCCCAGTATTGACCCTCTGACAGTGCAGCACTCCAACAGTTCTGACCCTCTGACAGTGCAGCAAACCGTCAGTACTGACCCTTTGACAATGCAGCACTCCCCCAGTTCTGACCCTCTGACAGTGCAGCACTCCCCCAGTACTGACCCTCTGACAGTGCAGCACTTCCCCAGTCCTGACCCTCTGACAGTGAAGCACTCCCTCAGTACTGACCCTCTGACAGTGCAGCACTCCCCCAGTACTGACCCTCTAACAGTGCAGCACTCCCTCAGTACTGACCCCCTGACAGTGCAGCACACCCTCAGTACTGACCCTCTGACAGTGCAACACTCCCCCAGTACTGACCCTCTGACAGTGCAGCACTCCCCCAGTCCTGACCCACTGACAGTGCAGCACTCCCCCAGTACTGACCCTCTGACAGTGCAGCACTCCCCCAGTCCTGACTCTCTGACAGTGCAGCACCACCTCAGTCCTGACCCTCTGACAGTACAGCACTCCCTCAGTATTGACCCTCTGACAGTGCAGCACTCCCTCAGTACTGACACTCTGACAGTGCAGCAGTCCCTTAGTACTGACCCTCTGACAGTGCAGCACTTCCTCAGTACTGACCCTCTGACAGTGCAGCACTCCCCCAGTACTGACCCTCTGACAGTGCAGCACTCCTCCAGTACTGACCCTCTGACAGTGCAGCACTCCCCCAGTACTGACTCTCTGACAGTGCAGCACTCCCCCAGTACTGACCCTCTGACAGTGCAGCACTCCCTCAGAAAGGACCCTCTGACAGTGCAGCACTGCCCCAGTCCTGACCCTCTGACAGTGAAGCACCCCCTCAGTATTAACACTCTGACATTGCAGCACTCCCCCAGTCCTGACATTCTGACAGTGCAGCACCCCCTCAGTACTGACCCTCTGACAGTGCAGCACTCCCCCAGTCATGACCCTCTGACAGTGCAGCACACCCCCAGTATTGACCCCCTGACAGTGCAGCACTTCGCCAGTCCTGACCCTCTGACAGTGCAGCACTCCCTCAGTATTGACCCTCTGACAGTGCAGCACTCCCTCAGTACTGACCCTCTGACAGTGCAGCACTCCCCCAGTCATGACCCTCTGACAGTGCAGCACTCCCTCAGTACTGACCCTCTGACAGTGCAGCACTCCCTCAGTACTAACCCTCTGACAGTGCAGCACTCCCTTAGTAATGACCCTCTGACAGTGTAGCACTCCCTCAGTACTGACCCTCTGACAGTGCAGCACTCCCACAGTACTGAACCTCTGATACTGCAGCACTCCCCCAGTACTGACCCTCTGACAGTGCAGCACTCCCCCAGTACTGACCCTCTGACAGTGCAGCACTCCCCCAGTACTGACCCTCTGACAGTGCAGCACTCCCCCAGTACTGACCCTCTGACAGTGCAGCACTCCTCCAGTACTGACCCTCTGACAGTGCAGCACTCCCCCAGTACTGACCCTCTGACAGTGCAGCACTCCCCCAGTACTGACCCTCTGACAGTGCAGCACTCCCCCAGTACTGACCCTCTGACAGTGCAGCACTCCCTCAGAACGGACCCTCTGACAGTGCAGCACTGCCCCAGTCCTGACCCTCTGACAGTGCAGCACTCCCTCAGTCCTGACCCTCTGACAGTGCAGCACCCCCTCAGTACTGACCCTCTGACAGTGCAGCACTCCCCCAGTACTGACCCTCTGACAGTGCAGCACTCCCTCACTACTGACCCTTTGACAGTGCAGCACGCCCCCAGTCATGACCCTCTGACAGTGCAGCACTCCCCCAGTATTGACCCTCTGACAGAGCAGCACTCCGCCAGTCCTGACCCTCTGACAGTGCAGCACTCCCTCAGTACTGACCCTCTGACAGTGCAGCACTCCCTCAGTACTGACCCTCTGACAGTGCAACACTCCCTCAGTACTGACCCTCTGACAGTGCAGCACCCCCTCAGTACTGACCCTCTGACAGTGCAGCACTCCCCCAGTACTGACCCTCTCACAGTGCAGCACTCACTTAGTACTGACCCTCTGACAGTGCAGCACCCCCTCAGTACTGACCCTCTGACAGTGCAGCACTCCCCCAGTCCTGACCCTCTGACAGTGCAGCACTCCCCCAGTACTGACCCTCTGACAGTTCATCACTTCCCCAGTCCTGACCCTCTGACAGTGCAGCACTCCCTCAGTAATGACCCTCTGACAGTGCAGCACTCCCTCAGTACTGACCCTCTGACAGTGCAGCACTCCCTCAGTACTGACACTCTGACAGTGCAGCACTCCCCCAGTCATGACCCTCTGACAATGCAGCACTCCCTCAGTACTGACCCTCTGACAGTGCAGCACTGCCCCAGTCCTGACCCTCTGACAGTGCAGCACTTACCTAGTCCTGACCCTCTGACAGTGCAGCACTCCCCCAGTACTGACCCTCTGACAGTGCAGCACTCCCCCAGTACTGACCCTCTGACAGTGCAGCACTCCCCCAGTACTGACCCTCTGACAGTGCAGCACTCCCTCAGAACGGACCCTCTGACAGTGCAGCACTGCCCCAGTCCTGACCCTCTGACAGTGCAGCACTCCCCCAGTCCTGACCCTCTGACAGTGCAGCACCCCCTCTGTATTAACCCTCTGACAGTGCAGCACTCCCCCAGTCCTGACTCTCTGACAGTGCAGCACTCCCTCAGTACTGACCCTCTGACAGTGCAGCACTCCCCCAGTACTGACCCTCTGACAGTGCAGCACTCCCTCAGTACTGACCCTTTGACAGTGCAGCACGCCCCCAGTCATGACCCTCTGACAGTGCAGCACTCCCCTAGTATTGACTTTCTGACAGTGCAGCACTCTGCCAGTCCTGACCCTCTGACAGGGCAGCACTCCCTCAGTACTGACCCTCTGACTTTGCAGCACTCCCTCAGTACTGACCCTCTGACAGTGCAACACTCCCTCAGTACTGACCCTCTGACAGTGCAGCACCCCCTCAGTACTGACCCTCTGACAGTGCAGCACTCCCCCAGTAATGACCCTCTGACAGTGCAGCACTCGCTTAGTACTGACCCTCTGACAGTGCAGCACCCCCTCAGTACTGACCCTCTGACAGTGCAGCACTCCCCCAGTCCTGACCCTCTGACAGTGCAGCACTCCCCCAGTACTGACCCTCTGACAGTGCATAACTTCCCCAGTCCTGACCCTCTGACCGTGCAGCACTCCCTCAGTACTGACCCTCTGACAGTGTAGCACTCCCTCAGTACTGACCCTCTGACAGTGCAGCACTCCCTCAGTACTGACCCTCTGACAGTGCAGCACTCCCCCAGTCCTGACCCTCTGACAGTGTAGCACTCCCCCAGTCCTGACTCTCTGACAGTGCAGCACTCCCTCAGTACTGACCCTCTGACAGTGCAGCACTCCCTCAGTACTGACCCTCTGACAGTGCAGCACTCCCTCAGTACTGACACTCTGACAGTGCAGCACCCCCTCAGTACTGACCCTCTGACAGTGCAGCACTCCCCCAGTATTGACCGTCTGACAGTGCAGCACTTCCTTAGTACTGACCCTCTGACAGTGTAGCATTCCCTCAGTACTGACCCTCTGACAGTGCAGCACTCCCTTAGTACTGACTCTCTGACATTGCAGCACTCCCTCAGTACTGACCCTCTGACAGTGCAGCACTCCCCCACTACTGACCGTCTGACAGTGCAGCACTCCCTCAGTACTGACCCTCTGACAGTGCAGCACTCCCCCAGTCCTGACCCTCTAACAGTGCAGCACTCCCCCAGTCCTGACCCTCTGACCGTGCAGCACCCCCTAGGTACTGACCCTCTGACAGTGCAGCACCCCCTCAGTACTGACCCTCTGACAGCGCAGCACTCCCCCAGTACTGACCCTCTGACAGTGCAGCACTCCCTCAGTACTGACCCTCTGACAGTGCAGCACTCCCTTAGTACTGACCCTCTGACTGTGCAGCACTCCCTTAGTACTGACCCTCTGACAGTGCAGCACTCCCTCAGTACTGACCCTCTAACAGTGCACCACTCCCTCAGTACTGACCCTCTGACAGTGGAGCACTCCCTCAGTACTGACCCTCTGACAGTGTAGCACCCCCTCAGTACTGACCCTCTGACAATGCAGCACTCCCCCAGTCCTTACCCTCTGACAGTGCAGCACTTCCCCAGTACTGAATCTCTGATAGGGCAGCATTTCCCCAGTCCTGACCCTCTTACAGTGTAGCACTCCCTCAGTACTGACCCTCTGACAGTGCAGCACTCCCCCAGTACTGACCCTCAGACAGTGCAGCACTCCCTCAGTACTGACCCTCTGACAGTGTAGCACTCCCTCAGTACTGACCCTCTGACAGTGCAACACTCCCTCAGGACTGACCCTCTGACAGTGCAGCACTCCCTCAGTACTGACCCTCTGACAGTGCAGCACTCCCCCAGTCCTGACCCTCTGACAGTGCAGCACTCCCCCAGTCTGACCCTCTGACAGTGCAGCACTCCCCCAGTCCTGACCCTCTGACCGTGCAGC
This sequence comes from Carcharodon carcharias, assembly GCF_017639515.1. NCBI lineage: Eukaryota > Metazoa > Chordata > Chondrichthyes > Lamniformes > Lamnidae > Carcharodon > Carcharodon carcharias. Next base: position 14,713,840 of record NC_054488.1, read on the forward strand.
ACCCCCTCAGTACTGACCCTCTGACAGCGTAGCACTCCCCCAGTACTGACCCTCTGACAGTGCAGCACTCCCTCAGTACTGACCCTCTGACAGTGCAGCACTCCCTTAGTACTGACCCTCTGACTGTGCAGCACTCCCTTAGTACTGACCCTCTGACAGTGCAGCACTCCCTCAGTACTGACCCTCTAACAGTGCAGCACTCCCTCAGTACTGACCCTCTGACAGTGGAGCACTCCCTCAGTACTGACCCTCTGACAGTGCAGCACCCCCTCAGTACTGACCCTCTGACAATGCAGCACTCCCCCAGTCCTTACCCTCTGACAGTGCAGCACTTCCCCAGTACTGAATCTCTGATAGGGCAGCGTTTCCCCAGTCCTGACCCTCTTACAGTGTAGCACTCCCTCAGTACTGACCCTCTGACAGTGCAGCACTCCCCCAGTACTGACCCTCAGACAGTGCAGCACTCCCTCAGTACTGACCCTCTGACAGTGTAGCACTCCCTCAGTACTGACCCTCTGACAGTGCAACACTCCCTCAGGACTGACCCTCTGACAGTGCAGCACTCCCTCAGTACTGACCCTCTGACAGTGCAGCACTCCCCCAGTCCTGACCCTCTGACAGTGCAGCACTCCCCCAGTCCTGACCCTCTGACAGTGCAGCACTCCCCCAGTCCTGACCCTCTGACCGTGCAGCACTCCCTCAGTACTGACCCTCTGACAGTGCAGCACTCCCTCAGTACTGACCCTCTGACAGTGCAGCACCCCCTCAGTACTGACCCTCTGACAGTGCAGCACTCTCCCAGTCCTGACCCTCTGACAGTGCAGCACTCGCTCAGTACTGACCCTCTGACAGTGCAGCACCCCCTCAGTACTGACACTCTGACAGTGCAGCACTCCCTCATTACTGACCCTCTGACAGTGCAGCACCCCCTCAGTACTGACCCTCTGACAGTGCAGCACTCCGTCAGTACTGACCCTCTGACAGTGCAGCATCCCCTCAGTACTGACCCTCTTACAATGCAGCACTCCCCTAGTCCTGACCCTCTGACAGTGCAGCACTCCCCCAGTACTGACCCTCTGACAGTGCAGCACTTCCCCAGTCCTGACCCTCTGACAGTGCAGCACTCCCTCAGTACTGACCCTCTGACAGTGCAGCTCTCCCTTAGTACTGACCCTCTGACAGTGCAGCACTCCCCCAATCATGACCCTCTGACAGTGCAGCACTCCCTCAGTACTGACCCTCTGACAGTGCAGCACTCCCTTAGTACTGACCCTCTGACTGTGCAGCACTCCCTCAGTACTGACCCTCTGACAGTGCAGCACTCCCTCAGTACTGACCCTCTAACAGTGCAGCACTCCCTCAGTACTGACCCTCTGACAGTGGAGCACTCCCTTAGTACTGACCCTCTGACCGCGTAGCACTCCCTCAGTACTGACCCTCTGACAGTGCAGCACTCCCTTAGTACTGACCCTCTAACAGTGCAGCACTCCCTTAGTACTGACCCTCTGACAGTGCAGCACTCCCCCAGTACTGACCCTCTGTGAGTGCAGCACTCCCTCAGTACTGACCCTCTGACAGTGCAGCACTCCCCCAGTACTGACCCTCTGACAGTGCAGCACTCCCCCAGTACTGACCCTCTGACAGTGCAGCACTCCCTCAGTACTGACCCTCTGACAGAGCAGCACTCCCTAAGTACTGACCCTCTGACCGCGTAGCACTCCCTCAGTACTGACCCTCTGACAGTACAGCACTCCCTCAGTATTGACCCTCTGACAGTGCAGCACTCCCTTAGTACTGACCCTCTAACAGTGCAGCACTCCCTTAGTACTGACCCTCTGACAGTGCAGCACTCCCCCAGTACTGACCCTCTGTGAGTGCAGCACTCCCTCAGTACTGACCCTCTGACAGTGCAGCACTCCCCCAGTACTGACCCTCTGACAGTGCAGCACTCCCCCAGTACTGACCCTCTGACAGTGCAGCACTCCCCCAGTACTGACCCTCTGACAGTGCAGCACTCCCTCAGTACTGACCCTCTGACAGTGCAGCACTCCCTCAGTACTGACCCTCTGACAGTGCAGCACTCCCTCAGTACTGACCCTCTGACAGTGTATCATTCCCCCACATTTGGAGACAATAGAGTGTGAACGTCGTTTGGTGCAGGAAGCACCAAAATAACAGGGAAGGGGTTGGGTGGGCGGGGGTGGGAGTGGGAGGAGTGTGGGTGGGAGGGGTGTGGGTGGGAGGGGTGTGGGTGGATGGGGGACATATGCTGCTCATGGGCAAGTTCCATTCTCCAGCCGTGACATCGCTCACATCAAGGAGGACAAAGCTCTGCCAGAACAGCCCCCTGTTCAGTAAAAAGGTTCCCCGCCCACCGCTCCCCAGGGATAAGCCCAGGAAGCGACGAGGAGCTGAGCTCACCTCACAAAGCACCTTCTTCGCCTTCTCGTCCGCGCCTCTGAATTCACTCGTCAACTCCTCGTGCTCAGCTGTCAGCTGCTGCAGGTCAGATTCCAGCTTCCGTTTGAGGACAGTAGCTCCTTGGAACTGGGGAAGGGGAGGAGACAAAGGTCAGAGTGCTCAGCGCTCCGCGGAAAACCTGGGAACGTCTCTGATGGGCCTTTCCCGAGTATCCTGGGAGTATCCTGTCAATCTCATCCCTGCACGACGTTGAGCCGTAGCAATAGAAATGTGACAAGAAACCGCTGGCGTTTGATGGATATTTGTATGGGGATTGCTGGGACACTGACCTAGCTGAAGTATTGTGGACTGTGAACTAAGTCAATAAGCGCTCTCCAGCAAAGAAAGCAACTGTGTCTTAGTTTTAACTTCATCAACTGGTGTGGACCCAATTAGCACCAAGGAGCTTAATACAAAATGCAGAGTGTAGGAGACCTTCCATTTTTATTCTGGGTATTAATGACAGCTGCATTTTGCAATGTATTGTAATTATTTGTGTACTAATTTTACAATCCTTTTATTGTTTTATACTTCATTTTAATTTTACTAATTGACTATGATGTTATAAGTTGTGATTACTTGTTTATTTATATTGTGAGTTCGGCACCTTGCCAGCACGTTGTAAATTCCAAATCCACTTTGAGGAATTCAAGTTGTTTCAAGTCCTCAGCTTTAATTGATGGCTTCCCTGTCCCAGCCTGCCACCCTAGAGCAGCTCTCTCCTTACCTGTGTGTTAATCTCGTTGTATTTATCAGTCATCTCCATCAGTTCTTGCTCCAGGATTTTGCGTGCGCGGTCGGTTATGTCCAGGGCACTGTGGGTTTCTTCCAGCTCAGTGGACAGCACGCTGCAGCGGCGCTCCACCAGGCTGTACTGCTCTCGGAGCTCCTCATGTTGCCGGGTGTCATCCTCCAACTGAGTCTGCATGTCCTGGGTAACACAGTAACACAGTTCCTTCAACACCAGCCATTCAGCTGCTCAAGGAAGCGACTGCCGTACCAGCTACCCGTCACGAGTTGAAAGAAACGAAAGACCTTGCATTTTTATAGCGCCCTTCATCCCCACAGGGTGTCCTAAAGTGCTTCACAGCCAATGACCTACTTTGTTTCATGGCGTGAACACTGTCGTAATGTAGGAAACACAGCTGCCAACCCGTGCACAGCAAGCTCCCGCGAACAGCAATTAACTAAATACTAAGGTTATTTGTCCTTAGGGTTTGGTCGGCCAGGAACATGTGGGAGAACTCTCCTACCCTACTTCAAAATAGTGCCAGTGGATGAATCACACTGGGAGTTATAAATGGCCCTTTGACCTTTCAATGAGAGGATGTATTCATTAATATGCAGGGACCTGTTTTCTGCAAACAAAAGCTTGCATCTTTTTTGAATTACCTGGAAGCTTATGGAGCCTACAGTGCCCCATTGCTTTCTCCATGGTAACACCTCGGCCAATCAGAGTCGACTTGCCAACCAATCAGCACCCTTTTGTCTTGCAGTATAAATTGTTGTGATCGTTTGAAATTTGGCTTTCTTGCATTTGTCCTGAAAGACAAAAACTTCAGCAATGCGTCTCTCTTTTCAGCAATGTTCAAGAAGATGTAGTGCTCAGAGCTCACTCTCAACAGTACTGCTGAGTGGAGATGGATTAAAGTCCCATGGGATACTCTTGTTTGGTGAGTGTTCACTCCTCCCTGATCATACGACATGACATTCCCCCCAAAAAAAGCTGCCAAGGTACAGGTCTGACCACCCTACAGACTGGTCAGATGATTATGGCCAAGGAAGAGTGTTCACACTGGGGCCTGTCGCACTGTCAGTCAGTCTGAGAATCCCTACTCCATTTCACACTGTTCTCTAGAACATCAAGACAGGGTGGCAATAACGTTAGGAGATCGTCTTTGTTTTACATTTTGCAACCAGCTCTATTATCGTTCATCGGCCCCTCGGTAACAACAATGAGCTCGAACTACATGGCAATGAAAATATAGAGAACAATCCTGAAGAAATAACACTAGATTATCAGGAACGGAGGGATGAGACATCTCTACCAGTGGAAAAGCACAGGGCAGTCCTGAGCACTGCACTCGCTTTTTAACGGACTATCGTATTTCAGTTTGAGAGTCAAGAGCTGGTACACAGCACCACCTAGTGCACAGTTGACGTTTCGAGTCCTCATGACCCTTCAACATAAGCTGGTTTAAGTGGGGGATGGGTGTTTGTTGGGACAAGCAGCCAGTAATAGGGGGAGGACTGGCTGCTTGTCCCAACAAAGCCCTCCCACCCTTAAGCCAGCTTATATTTCACCCCTTTCCTATTTTTACTTAGTTCTGTTGAAGGGGCATGAGGACTCGAAACATCAACTGTGCTCTTCTCCGCCGATGCTGCCAGACCTGCTGAGTTTTTCCAGGTATTTCTGTTTCTGTTTTTGTTTTGGATTTCCAGCATCCGCAGTTTTTTGTTTTTACCACCTCGTGCATATTAGTCCGGGAGAGATGAGTTCATTTCTTGAGTGGGGGGAACTGGTGAGGATGTTTTTCCTGTTTGTGTACTTTCTAAACCTACTTAGGGAGAGGATAATGGTGTAACGGTAATATCACTGGACTAGTAATCCAGCGGTTCGGGCTAATGCTCTGGGGACATGGGTTCAAATCCCATCATGGCAGCTGGTGAAATTTAAGTTAAATTAATAAATCTGGAATTGAAAGCTAGCCATCAATGATGGTGACCATGATTGTTGTAAAACCCATCTGGTTCACTAATGTCCTTTAGGGAAGGAAATCTGCTGTCCTTACCTGGTCTGGCTTACACATGACTCCAGATCCAGAGCAAGGTGGTTGACTCTTAACTGCCCTCTGAAATGGTCTAGGAAACCACCCAGTTCGAGGGCAGTTAGAACAGGCAACAAATGCTGGCCTTGCCAGCGCCACCCACATCCCATGAAAGAATAAATAACAAAAAGCTCTTCAAAGCAGAATTGCGAGGCTGTTTCCACTCCAAATCTCTCCTCTGCTGAAGGGTGTGTGTATTTTCTCCTCTGCTGAAGGGTGTGTGTATTTTCCTGGGTGACAGATGCTCTTTGCCACAAATGGCCATTCCTCCTGCGTAAATCTAGACAGAGGATCAACTGGTTATTCAACTGTGGGAAGCATCACAGCCCAGTCCACTCCGACCCATGCCTTAGCACGTTCCAAAAAAAAGGGGGGCCAGCTGGTTTCCATTCTACCTCCTTCCACTTTGCGATGCAGATGTAAAACCCATCAATCTGGCTCAGGTCAGCCAACTGAATGCTTGAAGTTCAGAGTTTCCTGACCTGGCTCAATTGCTGAGTGCAGAGCCCACTAAACAACTGGAGAGAGTCATGTGTGTGATTGTCCTCTCCGAGTCACACCCAAATAACACAGCAGATAGGCTGCATACACTGAGGTGTCTACTGACTGGCAATTGCTTGTCTTTCCACAGAATAAAGTTAAATGTGAATTGAGCAAGAATTTGAAACTGACTAAAATTTTGGAAAGATTTACCCTCCATTTAGAGAAAAGTGCATTGTGAGGAGGCTGTGCTGAGGGTTTGGTTGCACTCTTGGCTCTCTGAGTCACAAAGGGTTTTGGGTTCAAGCCACATTCCAGGACTTGAGTACAATATCAGTCTAGGTAACGTGCTCAAGTACAGTACAGCACTGCTGGAGAGGCCATGATAGGGGTGTCTATTGATTGTATGATGCTAGTTAAGGAGCAGGGTGTTCTCCCACTGTCCTTTCCCAATCCAATGGCATGAAAATGCGTTCAGTGAAAATCTCATGAATATTTTCTGGGTGATAATACTTAGTTAGAAATTATGACCTACATTTCTTTTTAATGCCTTATCCCCAGCTCTCAGAAAGCTCCTCAAACACCTCACATCCAGTCAATTACTTTGAAGTGCAGCATTTGTATCACCAGTGTATTTACACATGTGTTGTAACAGAGACAGGGGGAGCAAACTCTTCCACTCCAGACCCAATCAGGGGCCTCTCCGACCTCCCAATTTCCTGGGACTGTCCTGCTAGGGGCCTCAGTTTTCAGCTCTCTGTTGCTGATGTTCTCTCCTGTTCATCGGGCAGGTTCTCCATTTTGTTGGCTGCTGGACCTGTTAATGAAGCCCAGCCATTAAGATCAACAGGAATTCCATGTGGGTTCTTGGGCCTTTTTGGGCTCCGCCTCTTCATAAATAATTGAGGACATTACTGATGGAGGTGTACAAGGGGAAGGAGTCCCCCGTGGTTGTGCCTTCTGCTGAAACGCTTCCCAGCTCTGTTTAGAAAAGTAATGGTACAACATGCATTTGTTAAAAATAACTTGCATTTACCTAGCACCTTTCACAACCTTAAGACATCCCAAAGCACTTAACAGTGCAGTCACTGTTGTTATGTAGGGAACATGGTTACTTATCTGTGCACAGCAAGCTCCCACAAACAACAACATGATAGCTAACCAGATCGTCTGCTTTAGGCATTTATTGAGGGATAAGTGTTGGCCAGAATACTGGGGAGAACTCCCTTGCTCTTCTTCAAACAGTGTAGCCTCCACCTGGGAGAGCAGGTGAGGCATCAATTTAAAGTCTCATCTGAAAGATGACGCCTCCAACAGTGCAGCACTCCCTCAGCGCTGAAGCGTCAGCCTGGATTTTGTGCTCGAGTCCCTGGAGTCGGAATTGAACCCACAATCTTCTGAATCGGGGCAAGGGTGTTACCACTAAGCTAGAGCTAATTTACAGCCCTTCAGGCAATGTCATGGAAAAGCTGGGCTCTCCATTCTCCGACGCAAGTTAAGGTGAGCCACTTAATCACCTCAGCCTGGGACTCAAGATGGAACTGTCCAACCACGGGATCGGCATATTATTCAGGTGGGATCTGCTATTTAGCCAGTAGGGGGTCTCTGTTACTGGCAAATACTTTGAACAGGGAGCATTAACTCGAAGCCCACGATTAAACTGTTAGGATCAATGGTTCCCAGCAGACTGCCCTTTACAGAAAGAAAATGAACCCATTTGAGAGGAAACCACAAATATAATGTGGCTGAAGTATGACAAAGAACTGCTTCAATGACAAGTTGTCACACAGATGAAGAATTGGCCAATCAGATTGAGGTAAAACAGGAACATATCACTCCCCTGGCTTCTAACAACCAAGTTAAAAAGGTGAGCGGCACTTCTTTTGACACCCAACATCGTATGGACAGGTTGGCGAGGCAGAAACTAATGTCCACAATTTCAAACAGAGTGAACCTCACTCGCGTCAGAGACAGAGCTTGAGCAGAAGTCAAGCACCGACCACAGAAAATACTCGGCTGGCTTGGTTCTCCCTCTAGTGGCTGCTTTTAGATTGCCTGGCAGTGGGTTCATCACTCACTCAGCCCCTCATCTGGAGTTTGGGAAGGGCTCATGAAAGAAACCAGGATGAGGAGAAATTACAACAAAAATGACAGTGTGTAGCGGCAATTTCTGGACAAAATGTCTTCATTCACGGCTTGCCAGGCTGTTCCTTCGTTGAACACTAAAAAGGTAGGAAAATTATTCAAGCCTTGCAGAGAATGCATGGAAGATCCCTCATGGCAAAGGACTGAGAAAAGGGGTCTCTAATCTTAAGAGAAGGAGACTGAAAGAGACACTTTCAAAAGTATTCCAAACATTAAACAACACAGTCTCACACTACAACAGTAACAATGCTTATAAAATACTCCATTAGCTGTAAAGCACTTTGGGATGTTGTCAGCTCTCCCTCGATTTGAGGATGACGTTGGCTACGAGGCAGTGGGATCCGGAATATAAGATTCGCTTCCTTTTCCCACATCTCTTCAGATGTACTGAGGTTATGAAGGGCGCTTTATAAGTGCAAGTCCTGTCTAGAAAAGGTTAACCTGGAGCACTACATCACTGGAAAGTGTCAAAATTAGAACACAGGGCATAGGTTAAAACGGCTGAACGTTGAGGAGAGAAGTCATGAAAACACTTCTTCATGCATTTTGTGATCAACACTTGGAATGAGTTCATCATTAAGGGAGCCAGAGCCACTGAAATGGACTACCTGGTCACTAACTCTTTGCTGTGCACAAGTTGCTTGTCACACTTCCTACAACAGTGACGCTTCAAAAATACATTTAAAGTGCTTTGAGACATCCTGGGGTTGTGAAAGGTGCTATGTAAATGCATGTCCTTCTTCTGGTATTATATGCAAACTTACAATTCACGTTCATTTTTTTGAATTTCCAAATGGATGGGATAAGACGGACCAGATGTCCTCTCTCATTGATAGTATTGGCTTTGTTGTATTTTAAACTATCCCCATCCGATACTGTGGCCTGCTATTCTCGCAGCCTTCAGCTCCTGTCTCACCTTTGTCTGTTGTTGCATCTTCTTCAGTAGCTTCACCAGCTCACTGTTGTTCTTGTTCCCTTGGTCCAGTTGGATCTCCAGCTCATTCAGGTCACTCTCCAGCTTCTTCTTTACTCTCAGCGCCTCCCCGCGACCTTTCACCTCAGCATCAAGGCTGGCTTGCAACGAGTCCAGAGTTCGCTGGTGGTTTTTCCTTGATAGGTAAAACATGGGCCAGTCATTGGAAGGCTCTGAGGCAAATGCCAAACCCTTTCAAGCAGCAACACAAAGAGGAGAAAACGGCTAGCCCTGATCCCAGATAACAAAGACATCACTGAGTGTCAATTAGAAACATTAAAATGTTCAATTTTACAATCACATCACACCCCTCCCACACACCATAAACTCGAGCTCACCCAAAACTCTACTCTAATTTGCATCAAGTCCCATCCAGCCCTGTGCTCGCTGACCCATATCGGTTCCCAGTCCGGCAACGCCTTGATTTTGAAATTCTCACCCTTCTTTTGAAATCCCTCCATGGCCTCACCCCTCCCTATCTCTGTAATCGCCTTCAGCCTTACAACCCTCCCAGGTCTCTTCACTCCTCCAATTCAGGCCTCTTGTACATTCCTGATTTTAATTGTTGCACCATTGGTGGCCGAGCTGCGGAGGTCCCTGACTCTGGAATTCCCTTCCTAAACCTCCCTGCCCTCTGTCTCTTCTTCTTTACGATGATACATAAACCCTTTATCTTTGACCAAGCTTTTAGTTATCTGTCCTATTATCTCATTTTGTGGATCAGTATCAAATTTTGTTTGATAATGCTTCTGTGAAGCACTTTGGGATGTTTTACTAGGTTAAAGGTGTTATGTAATTATAAGCTGTTGCTGCTCTAATTTATTCTTTCCTGGGGCCCCAAAAATTCCACTTTTGCTTCTTTCCTTTGAATTCCTTTCCTGTTACAATCTAAAGACTTTGAAAGCCAATTCTTGGCGATATTCTAACTGCTGTTCCCTGATTTCCCTTCTCTTCTCCACCCTGTTCCTCTCCTGAACCTTGGCTTTGCCCTGCCCCATGACTTCTCAACAATAATTGGATCCTTCTCAACCTGAATTCACACCCCAATGTTGGCCACTAAAAGAAGGCGCAACATCCAAGACAATCCCTTGATGCTGCTGCGGGCCAGAAACTCTCTAAATGGTTCAATACGAACACTATAAAGAGAAAAGTGCACGTTTCAGACTTACCACAGGAGGGAGGGGATATCCGACAGAAGTTATGGAAGACAGAAGAGAAGAAGAGAAACGTGAGCAAAGGCTGGAAACAGATACTTTGTTAGGAATAAGCAGCAGAAGTTAATTCATTTTGGAGGTGCTACTAAACACTGTCAATTTCAGCCATTTCAAACTTGGAGAGGAAAACATTAATCTCAGCAAACACACATTACTGCCTCCTTCCTGTCCACCATGGAAAAACAGGTCGAAAAAATCGGCCTGGCAGCAGGTGACAAATTGTGATGACAAAGAAATAAAACAAGTATTCATAATTTATAATAGTTAAGGATGATCAGTAAAATAAAAATAAAGTTGTAGTAATTGTGGTTTTGTTTAATGTGTAATGTACCTTTAAGAATAATACTTGGTAAGGAAGATCACATGATCTGTAATAACCAATAGGAGAGTAGCGTGGGCTACCACACCAGTCAATATGGAGGTAGAGTTGGAGTTGAAAGCACACATGTAGTTGATGCTGAGAACATTGTAAATAAACTTAATGTTTCCACCCAAGAAGTGTCTGCAGATCAACTCTACCATTAATGGTAGCAACTCAGCCACTCTTACAACAAAAGTGTAAAATAATAAAAGGTTCACAAAATTATGAATATTTAACTATGCAAATAATTACAATACATTGCAAAATGCAGGACTCCTTAACTTCTTCGACAGCACTTTCTAAACCTGTGACCTCTACCACCTAGAAGGACAAGGGTAGCAGACACAGGGGAACACCACCACCTACAGGTTCCCCTCCAAGTCACACACCATCCTGACATGGAAATACATCGCCGCTCCTTCACTCTCTTTGGATCAAAATCCTGGAATTCTCTTCCTAATAGCGCTGTGGGTGTACCTACACCACGTTGGGCTGCAGTGGTTCAAGAAGGCAGCTCACCACCAGCTTCTCAAGGGCAATTAGAGATGGGCAATAAATGCTGGGCCCAGCCAGCGATGCCCACATCCCGTGAAAGAATAAATGTTTTTTGAACTGAAAGGACTGCTGCACTTTGCATTTTATATTCAAGTCCAAGATCATATGCAGTCAGCTTAAGATTCTTAAATTCGCAATCATTTACATACGGTTTATGAGTTTTATAAAGTAGAGCATTGGGCTGTCTTATGGTCTATTTTATATGCCGAATGGTGTATTTTCTCCTTAATTCTATCACACATTTACTTACCATATGGTCTTCCTGCTGATTCTGACCTGTACAAAACACTCTGCGGGGTAGGGGTGAGCTACAAAGGCCAGAAGGGCTCCCCTGCTTTGAACTGTGTTGATTTAGCTGATCTCAGTCCGGTTGTCATTAAAATTTCCCTCAGCCTTCCTGGGTCGTGAGAAGGAAAATTCACCAACGTCCCCCACTCTGAGTGAGATACTGGAGCCCGCCTCACCCATCCCCAACCCTGCCCCCCGCCACTGCTGGGAAGCATAGGGAGAATAGAACCAAGCCCAGCTGCGATCAGGCCACACAAAGGTGAACAGCCTGCCGACATTCACACTGGGGTTCACATGAGGGCAGTTGCTGCCTGTGGCCTCTGTACCACAACAGGTGTCAGCAACTGCTCAGAAAGGTGGGAACGCGAAAGGGTTGGGGGGGTGGGGGGTGAGGGAAGCAGCGGAAATTATACTAAAAACTTTACTCCACCCTTGGACAGAAAAACCTCGCGTTTTACAACGAAGGAAAAGACCATTTTGATGTTAACCGAGAGACAAATCAGCGATTAAAAGGCTCAATCCCCCACATGGAGCAGAGTTTGACGGCAAAAGTTTAAAAGAATGACAGGAGAGATGGTCATAGCCCAGGTAGGACTTTCAGTTGCCGGCCAGTCAGCAGAAGATAATCCTTCACAATAGCCAAAAGCTCAGTAAAATCGATCATTAAACAGCAGAAGACGATGGGGCTGAAAGCCCATAGTTTGCAATGCTGGGTGACCAGACTGGGAGGACCCTGCCTGCTGAAGTTTGAGGAGCTTGTAGGATGATACCTAATTCATAGCATAGAATCATAGAATGGTTACAGCACAGACAAAGGCCATTCAGCCCATCGTGTCCATGCTGGCTCTCCCGAGGAGCAATTCACGTGCTACCACTCTCCCGTTCTCTCCCCACATCCCTGTGCACTCCTCCTTTACAGATATTTAGAAAATGTAGAAAATGTTAATAGCACAGAAGGAGGCCACTCTGCCCATCATGTCTGTGCCAGCTGAGAAACGAGCCACAACAGGCTAATCCCATTTTCCAGCACTTCACTCGTAGCCCTGCCGGTTACAGGACTTCCGCTTAATCGTCCTAATTACCCTGGGGCAAGTGGGTGCTCCTCCAGGATCTGCCCACTCCTGGGTGGTGTGAAACTGGCTGTCCTGCTGCCAAAAGGCAGGGGTAAAGGCTCCTGTTACCTCAGTCTGGGTTCGGTTCAAACACAGCGATTGAACTCGGTGCACCGATGCCGATTAAGTACTGCAGGGAGAAAATGGGATTACCGTGTTGCCTCAAACTCTTCTTCCTTCTCTTGGATTCTGCGGTCAATCTCCGCCTTCACTTGGGTCAGCTCGAGCTGCAATCGAACCACCTTACTCTCTTCAGCCTGCAACCAGGGGAGCAACAGTCAGCCAAATAAATAACACTCCACAGTCAGTAACTGGCCAGCGGCTCAGTGAATGGAACCGTAATACTCAGAAAAACAACCCTGTAAACGCACGGTAATTCACAGAAAAAACATCCCGGTAAATGTACTGTAACTTGCTGACATAGCAGCCCCTAAAAATGTACCATCATGCTCAGAAAAACTACCCTGTAAATGTACCATAATACACAGAAAAATAACACCTGTGATTGTAACCTAATAGTCACAACAGCCCTTGCACTTGAACCAAAAGGAACCATAATATTCTGAGATAACAGGTTTTTTATTCTTTCACGTGATGTTGGCATTGACGGTAAGGCCAACGTTTGTTGTCTATCCCTAAATGTCCTTGAAATGTGCTGCCATCTTGAACACTGCAGTCCAACTGGTGTGCGCTCTAATAGCCACATTATTTATTAGGTTGGCCCAGTTCAGCATCTACAGTGCTGTTTGGAAGGGAGTTCCAGGGTTTTGGTCCAATGACAGTGAAGTGTATATAGTACACAGTGCTGCCACTGTGCATCGGCATTGGGGAGGTGTGGGAGGGGTTGATATTTAACTCAATAGATGGGGTTCCGATCAAGCAGACCTCTTTGTCCTGGATGGTGTCAAGCTACTTGATGTTGTTGGAGCTGCACTCATCCGGTGGAAAGTATTCCATCACACTCCTGGCTTGTGCCTTCTGGATGGTGGACAGGCTTTGCAAGTCAGGAGGTGAGCTACTTGCCTCTGAATCCCTGGTCCCTGATCTGCTCTAATAGCCACATTATTTATTAGGTTGGCCCAGTTCAGTTTCTGGTCAATGGTAACTTCCAGGTTGTTGATAATGGGAAATTCAGTGATGGTAATGCCGTTGAATGTCTAGGGGAAACAGTTAGGTTCTCTCTTGTTGGAAATGATCATTTCCTAACACTTGTGCGGTGCACAATTACTTACCACTTAGCAGCCCAAGCCTGAGTGTTGTCCAGGTCTTGTTGTGTAAGCACATGGACTGCTTCAGTATCTGGGGAGTTGTGAATGATACTGAACATTGTGCAATCAGTGAACATCCCCCTTCAAGCCTTATGATGGAGGGAAGGCCACTATTGAAACAGCTGAAGACGGCTGGACTTAGGAACTTACCCTGAGGAACTCCTGGGGCTGAATTTTCCTCCCATCGGGAGGGAAGTTGAAAGGCGGGTGCATACAGGCGCGCTTCCAATCGGCACCCCTAATTTTACATGGGTTGGCCAATTAAGGCCCGCCCAGCGTGACGTCCGCGAGGCTATGCACTCCCTGTGTGGACAGCGGGGGAATCCCAAAATCGAGAGTGCGCTCTTTCACACTTACACACAAAAGAGGCGCACTCATCTCCCTGAGGCTAAGTGCTGCCTCAGGGAGATCAGCTGTACATGTAAAAAAGATAAAAATAGAAAAATAAAATGTCCCTTACATGTCCCCTCATGTGACAATATCTATAATTTTTACGAAATCTTTATTAAAATTTTTAAAAGCCTGCATGAAACCTCATCCTGTTTGGATGAGGTTTGATGCTTTTTCTAATTCCCGCCGGGGCCCCTGGCCTGCCCGCCAGCCTTAAGGTTGGACAGGCAGGTCCTTTAATTACATAATTGACACTGTCAATGGCCTCAATTGGCCATTGACCGGTCGGCAAGCGCACAGCTGATTTCACTGCTCTCCCGCCTTCCTGAAAATTTAAATGGGGCGCGGTGACATTGGGAGCTCCCCCCGACATCACTGCGCATCATTTTACGCGTCGGTGAGCAGGCCCTGTCCCCGCTCACCGACTGGTAAAATTCTGCCCCGGCAGCGATGTTCTGGGACTGAGATGATTGGCCTCGAACGATTACAACCACCTTCCTTTCTGATAGGTATAACTCGAACTGCACTTGCACTAAAAGGCAATTTGGTTTGCAAACTTGAAATTTACTCTCAGATAAAAGCAAAATACTGCGGATGCTGGAAATCTAAAATAAAAGCAGAAAATGCTGGAAAAACTCAGCGGGCAGGATTTTACCGTCGGCAGGCGGGGGAGGGGCCTGCTCGCCGACACGTAAAATGCCGCGGGATGACTTAACCCTGTCCCATTTAAATTTTCAGGAAGGCGGGAGCACAGCAAAATCAGCTGTCCGCCCGACGACCTGTCAAAGGCCAATTGACACCATTGACAGGATCAATGAAGCAATTAAAGGACCTGCCCATCCAAACTTAAGGTTGGTGGACAGGCCAGGAGCTTCGGTGGCAACTAGAAAAAACATGAAACCTCATTCACCGGCGGGCTGAGGTTTCATGTAGGGTTTTAAAAATGTTAATAAAGCTGTTATGGAAGTTATGAACATGTCCCAACTCATGTGCCATTGTCACGTGAGGGGACATGTAAGGGAATATTTTTTCCTCCATTTTTAATATTGTTGAAAGTAGAGCTGATCTCCCTGAGGCAGCACTTAGCCGCAGGGAGATGAGTGCACTCATCTCATGGTTTGATTAGGGATAGTCAGCGTGGCTTTGTCAGAGGGAGGTCATGCCTAACAAATTTGATTGAATTTTTTTGAGGAGGTGACCAGGGGTGTAGATGAGGGTAGCGCAGTTGATGTTGTTTATATGGATTTCAACAAAGCCTTTGACAAGGTCCCACGTGGGAGACTTATAAAGAAGGCAAAGGCACATGGGATGCAGGGTAATTTGAAAAGATGGATTCGAAATTGGCTTAGTTGTAGGAGACAGAGGGTGATGACAGAAGGATGCTTTAGTGACTAGAAGCCAGCGGCCAGTGGCGTACCACAGGGATCTGTGCTCGGTCCTCTATTATTTGTCATTTATATAAACGACATAGATGACTACGTGGGGGGTAGGATTAGTAAGTTTACGGATGACACAAAGATTGGCCGGGTGGTTAACAGTGAGGTTGAGTGTCTTGGGCTACAGGAAGATATAGACGGGATGGTCAAATGGGCAGATAAGTGGCAGATGGAATTTAACTCTGAAAAGTGTGAGTGATACACTTTGGAAGGAGTAATTTGACAAGGAAGTATTCAATGACCGGCATGACACTAGGAAGTTCTGAGGAACAAAGGGATCTTGGCGTGTGTGTCCATGGATCTCTGAAGGCGGAGAGGCATGTTAGTGGGGTGGTGAAAAAGGCATATGGGACACTTGCCTTTATCAATCGAGGCATAGATTACAAAAGTAGGGAGGTCATGTTGGAGTTGTAATAGAACCTTGGTGAGGCCACAGCTGGAGTACTGTGTGCAGTTCTGGTCACCACATTATAGGAAGGATGTGATTGCACTGGAGGGGGTGCAGAGGAGATTCACCAGGATGTTGCCTGGGATGAAACATTTAAGTTATGAAGAGAGGTTGGATTGACTTGGGTTGTTTTCGTTGGAGCAGAGAAGACTGAGGGGCGACCTGATCGAGGTGTACAAGATTATGGACAGGGTGGATAGGGAGCAGCTGTTCCCCTTATTTGAAGGGTCAGTCATGAGTGGACACAATTTCAAAGTGAGGGTCAGGAGGTTTAGGGGGGATGTGAGGAAAAACCTTTTTACCCAGAGGGTGGAAATGGTCTGGAATGCGCTGCCTGGGAGGGTGGTGGAGGTGGGTTGCCTCACATCCTTTAAAAATTACCTGGATGAGCACTTGGCACGTCATAACATTCAAGGCTATGGGCCAAGTGCTGGTAAATGGGATTAGGTAGGTAGGTCAGGTGTTTTTCATGTGTCAGTGCAGACTCGATGGGCCAAAGGGCCTCTTCTGCACTGTGATTATGTGATTTCGTGCGCATGTGTGAACGAGCACACTCTTGAGTTTAGAGATCCCCCCCCCTGCCCACACAGGGAGCACATAGCACTTCCTGGCAGACATCACACTGGGTGGACTGCCCACATAAAATGGCATCGCGCCTCCGATTGGGGGCACCGATCGGAAGCGCGCCCGCATGCGCCAGCCCATCAACTTCCCTCCCTGACGGGGAGAAAATTCTGCCCAGCAAGTCTGGCAGTGTCTGTGGAGGGAGGAACAGGGTTAAAGTTTCGAATCTGTAAGATTCTTCTTCAGGGGACTTGAAACGTTAACTCAGTTTCTCTCTTCACAGATGCTGCCAGACCTGCAGAGTTTTTCCAGCATTTTCTGTTGTAATTTGAAATTTATTGTTTTGGATATGATCCTATAAATATGTATTCATATGGAATTTGACTGTTGCTCCCATCAGATATTAACCTCATAG
The DNA here is from genome assembly GCF_017639515.1 of Carcharodon carcharias. Lineage (NCBI taxonomy): Eukaryota > Metazoa > Chordata > Chondrichthyes > Lamniformes > Lamnidae > Carcharodon > Carcharodon carcharias. The sequence goes on from NC_054488.1 coordinate 14,730,777, forward strand.
ATTGAAGACAGGGAAGAGGTGCCTTTCCTCTGCATCTAGCAGCTCTACCTGATCCGAAAGGGCCCAATGCTAACTCATGGTTTTCTACTGTGCTGACACCCGAATGATTAAAAATGAGCATCACATTGACATGAATGGAAGCTTGCTAATTGTATCCAATTTTCCGAATTCAACTCATTATCCTAACTGCACATAGCTTCAGATGGATATTTGGAGGGACAGAGGAAGAACACTAGCAGTAGCAGCGGAAAACTGTGTGTGGGTAAGTTGGAAGGGATATGGGAAGTTAAAGGGGAGCAGCATTACTGAATCATCAAATATCTGAAAGCCTTTGAAAGGCATAAAAAGACATTACAACCTATTAGCACCAATTGTCAAGGCCCAAGAGGGAGAGAACAAAGAGGTGATTGGCAAATATAAAGGGAAAGGGAAATAAGATTTGGAAATCAATTGGCAGCAATTTGCCACCTGATCCCTTACCTATTGGCTGCTGAAATGTGAGCCGTGCTGCATGACCTATTGAAACATGCCCTATTGACGGGCAATTGTGGATGCACATCGCTTGTGGTGCTGCTGCTTGAAGCAAGAAGGATGAGCGGTAGACTACATAACCTCTCTGCTCTTCCTCAAGTATGCCATGGGATTTTTAAAAACCACCAAAACCACTGGATAGGGTTTCTCAGGTGGACAGCAAAGAGTCCATGGTGCCATTCAAATACGAGCAGGGGAGTTCGTCTCAGTCAATATTTATCCCTCAGGCGACATCCCTATATGAAAGTTACTTGGTGTGGGAGCTTGCTGTGCATAAATTGGCTGCTACATTATAACAGTGACCACATTTTCAAAGCATCTCGCTGCCTTTCTTTATCACAGAACAACAAACTCTGAGACTAACTGTAATACAGTTATACAGACACTTGACAACATCAATTCTTTTCAGTAATACTCACACCCTACTGAGATAACCAAAACTAAAAGGAACGCAACATTGCAATTCCTGAGGAATTAATGTAATCTTGCCTGAAGCAGCTTCTCCCTGTGTCTTCACATCATACAGAGTGATGAGGAATGAAGTCTTGGTAGATACGATTATCTTAAATACATTTACTTATAATGTAACTACAAAGAGTTACTGAGTCCCAGCAATCAACATTCAGCAAACCTCAATGTAAGAAGATTATAGTAAGAAGTCAATTTTTTTTAAAAGTAGCTGCAGGGAGCAGCTATAAATTGGGTTCTGTGCCTTTCTATCTGTGTGTCTCCAATATTACACAACTAAACGTTCAGTACACCAGGAGGAAGGACGAAAACATTCTAGAACTTAAATAGTTCTAGATAGAACTGAGGAGCAGGAGTAGGCCATTCAGCCCTGTGAACCTGCTCTGCCAGATAGATCATGGCTGATCTGGCTGTGGTCCGAACTCCACTTTGCTGTCCACCCCCCATAACACTAGACTCCCTAGTCTATCAAAAATCTGTCTAACTCTGCCTTGAATAAATTAAAGCAGCCTCTGCTGCTTTCTGGGGAAGAGAAGTCCACACACGAACAACCCTCAGAGAAAAAAAACTTCTCATCTCTGTCTTAAAAGGAAGACCTTTTATTCTTAAACTGTGTCTGCTAGTTTGTCTAAATGTTATGAAGCTGATACTCTACGAATTCTCCATAAAAATGCAAGCTGACTGAGAGCATTTTGGAAACAAAACAAGTCAAAATGTCAAGAAACAGTCACATTCACATACAGATATGATCACATTTCTATGCTTGAAAGCTTTTATTCAATAGAAGTTGGTGAGGATGGCACAAAATTTAGAATCAATTTAAAACTGGATTTGAGGTCGGTGGCAAATGAATATCACCAGCCACTCATTACATTTACACTTGCCTACAGACATTCTATGGGCTTTTGCATTGGGACCTGCTGTGATTAGAAACCCATATTGGCAGAGTATCCTCTATAGCAGGTCTGGGACCTGTGTGAACAGGATAAGAAAGTGTGTATCTCCTTAGCCAATCAGAGTGAAATATTGTCAATGAGCAGTGCAGCGTCTGAATCAGGAAGTGTAAACTGTAGGATCGCATTCAATGCCAAATTAGGCACAGAAAGACAAATAATGAGAGGGAAAGAAGATGGGAGTAAGAGACAGATTAAAGAGACACTGTAGACTGCTTTAAATACACATTTTAATTAAAGTTAGACCTCTGTATTAGGGTAATTTTCTTTCCTTTTATTGTTATTATTCATTTATATTTAATTTTTTAACAAATGAGCAACATACCCAAAATTAATTTTTGTATGGACAATAAAGTGAAATTGCAATGAAATTTAAATTGAAGCAAAGAAAAGCTTTTAGTTCTTCTTTAGACCTTCAACAGTAATTAACATCTGAAGGAATGAGACTCCACACTTGAAAAAAACACTTTACAGTGCCAGAGATGTTGCTTGAAAGTAAATAAGGCTCATTGTGCCTTCAAACTGTATTTCCACCAGAATCGCCAAGCCCAAACTTTTTCGGGTGTGCTTAGTGAGTAGCTGTCGCGTTGAACGTAGCAACTTCACACTGTGCTACAGCTTCCAATGCGGTGTATCTCAGCGAGGTGATGATGTAGTGAAGCTTATGGAGGAGCAAGATAAACGGGATGGCAACTTGCTGATTTCTGCATTTAACTGCCCTGGAACTTGTTGACCGATTTACTCATTTATCAGTACATGAAAGGAATATGTAACGTGTCAAAGAATATACTATACTGATAAAGGTGGATAAGAAACTGATAAGTAAAAAAACAAGAAATTTATAGGGAGTAATCTTAACATTTGTCACGTTGCAAAATAAATAGTTTCGAGTTAGCCACCTGTCGAACGCCACACCCATGATTCCTCTCCAAAGCTGTCAATGGATGAGAAAATTGAGGTGGAATGAAATGAGTGGTCAATTTGATAGCATCCATCTGAGACCAATGCCTAAGGTTAAAATTACTTCCATATAATGCCTCTCACTGCTCTCAAAAAACACGGAGAATTATTTTAGAGTGCAGTGACTCTTGTTATGTAGGTAAGTGTAGCAGTTAGTTTCTACAGAACAAGATTGGGCAAACTGCAACAGCTGAATAGGCTGTTAATTGGCTTTTAGTGCTGCTGGGAGAAAGATAAAATGGTGACTAGTAGACTGGGAAAATTCAGCTCTTCTTCAAAAATAACCCTGAGATCTTTAACGCTCACCTAAAGCACTGGATAGGGCCTTAATTGAACTTCTCATTCAAAGAATATCACTTCTGACAATGCAGCATTTTTCCTCAGAATGGAGAGTAGGTGAAGGGGCAGGTGAGAGCGGGTTAAGGGGATAATTTGGCGTGGAGAAATCTGGGTGTTATCTTTTCCTGTCCAGGGTGATCTGGGAATAATGGGCAGCTTTGATAGAGGAGAATGCTGAAAGAGTCAAAGAGGGTAGCTGTGGACTTACCCAACGGGAATTCAATTTGGATGATGGCAGGAGCATGGGAAGGTAGAGGAGTAATGATGTGTCGGGAGAGAGATTGAGGGGCAAAGTGCCCAAGAAGGGTGAAGTAAAAGATGGCATGACTGGGTGGCAGGAAAGGAAGAAGCCAAGAGAGAAAGGTTCAAGAGGGGCTAAGAGAAATAGAAAAGGAGATGGAAGTAACAGTGTCAGCTTTGGAACAACACATACAGAGCGTAGATGAATAGACACAAACAGTTTAAGGATAAATTGTCATTGTAGAAATCAGACAGGGCATGATCTGGTTTTAAACAGATATCAGAAAGGAGAGAATTTGAAAGAGTCTGAGTTACAGTATGAGGACCCTGTGCTGAGTCAGGGACGGGGGAGTCAGACTGGGGTGTTCATAAATCATTGCACATTAACATACACTCAGTGGGGAGTCAGAGAGGAGAGTTCATGCACCTGTGTACATTCACATACAGCCGGGGGGTGGTGGTAGTGAGATTGGGGTGTTCACAAACCAGTGTACATTCATGTACAGTCAGAGGGTGCCAGATTAGGGTGTTTATAAACCATTCACTTACAGTCACTTGGGGGAGGTGATGGCATAGTGGTATTGCCGCTGGACTAGTAATCCAGAGATCCAGGGTAATGCTCTGAGGACCCATTGGAAGTTACACAAATCAGTTGGGTTTTCTTTTGATAGCAGTGCTTAAATACTGGGTTCAATTTATTCTCGGGATATGGGTGTCACTGGAAAGGCTGGCATTTATTGCCCATTCCTTCTCGTGTGGGCCTGGAGTCACATGTGGGCCAGACTGGGTAAGGATGGCAGGTTTCGTCCATGAAGAACAGTAGTGAACTAGTTGGTGAACTAGTTGGTGAACAACAATCTGACAGTTTTGTGGCCACTTCCACCGATACCTAGATTTTTATTTTTAGATCTTGAAAAAGAGAAGCCGGTCTCAATGTTCCAAGCTCCCTGTGCTGTGCCCCATTGGTCAGGAAGACTTCACAGCAAAAGACTCTAGAGTTTGACTTTGTTTGTGATTTTATTTTCTGGTGATTGCACCTTCCCTGAAGGGTGGGAAAGATCTTTACTGGCCTGCGATGAACACCACAATGCTGGCTTCTCAGCTGAAGAAGGTGGTGTTCTCCCAGGAAGCAAAGCTTACATTGTTGCTGAGGTGGTACTGCTGCCCCTCAGAGTCATCAGTGAACATGCCCCCCCCTTTAATTGGGTATGAAATCCTCTGGCAACACCAGCAGCAGTGCCAACTCACTAACCTGTCAGCGCTGGCACTGAATTGGAGCTGCTTTCAGAGGCAGCACTACTAAAAGAATGCAGCAGGGGGCAGCATGACAGCAACTTAAAGTACTGGGGCATCAAGATCCACCAAAGCCACTGCAGGAAACAGTATGAATAAACCCTGGGTCTCTATGAAGGGAGCACTGATTCTCTGCCTTGAGCAACAAGAGGACAGTGTACCACAGATACTGAATTTGATTTAATGCTCCAATTGCCGATGTGTCCTCTACCAAGCCAGTCACGGCCAAATTTCACCATCACGGTCATTAATGATAAATCCTCACTTCCTACCACCATGTGCAATCTTACTGGTGAATATTCAAAAGGTTACAGTGTGAATCTGCTCCATCTTTGAGGCTGCAGACTCTGAGTAAGCAGCCTCTCATTCTGTTCTGCAATAACGTAGGTGCAATATTCTTTAGGGACTGAACAAGCAGAGGGTTCCTACCCCTACAAATTCTGTCCCTTAGCAAATGAGACAAAACAGATCTCAGACAAGCATTCTCTGTAAATGCAACAGGACAATAAGGGCCAACTACTGGCCGGTTGCTATTCCCCTACAATACTTAGAGAAGGAGTTGCTGTATTTTTGATACTAGTGGGGGCGAGCGCCAAGTTTCGCTTGTGCTTACCTCCAGTGCGGCCTCCGACTCCTCGAGAGTTGCCTGCAGCTCTTCTTTCTCCATCTCCAGCTTCTTCTTGGATTTCTGCAGCTCGTGGACGCTCTTCCCACCCTCCCCCAGCTGGTCTGTCAAATCAGTAATCTCCTCTGGGGAAGCAAATGAGGAAAAGAGTGAAAACGTAGAAAATAGGAGCAGGGCACTTGGCCCTTCGAGGCTGCTCTGCCATTCAACACCTTACTCCCACTCTCTCCCCATACCCCTTCATGCCTTTAGTGTCCAGAAATCTACCTATTTCCTTCTGGAATATCTTCAGTGAAAGCTGAGTCGCTTCAGTGAGATCCTTTCCAGCAATATAACTGAAACAAAAGCCTCATGCTCTGTGGTGACTGGAGGGCTCCTATAAGTTTGGACAGTTCCAAATCCCTATTCTCCCTTCCCGTCTCCCCTTCTCGATGAATGATACAAAGGCCTCAGTTCTCTCCGGCTGTTGGTTTCCAGCAGCTGCCAGAAACCTCGATGACAACAGCCAGGAACGCAGCCACAGGGCTCAGGCAGTGCCTCACAAGTGCAGTGAAACTACTTGATACCCAGAGAGTCAGTGCAAATCTTTGGGAATGCAGCACATTATAACTGGCCTGGGAACAATGGTTACATATAGGAATGTGCCCAGGAATTCCAGATCTTAACCTCGCTAGTACCTCCTATCTTTTTTTATAGTGATATTTGCAAATGCGACCCAGTATTGGATGCTATGTAATCTTTACTGGCGTATTTTAGACAGACTCAAATGGAAGTGTGATATTTGTAACCCAATTCTAGGTTGGTCCATTAACATTAACATAGTTTCCTATGTAGATTGAGACAGGGGTAGGGAGCAGCCTAGTGGATGGGGTGGAAAGTTGCCGGTAACTGAAATTTAAAGGGATGGGGCCAACTTAAGGGGGATATCAGAAAAGGATGTCAAAAATTCTACAGCTTCTGAAGAGCATCAAAAAGCATCTCAAAAGGCTGAGAAAAAAGAGGAGGCTGGTCAAAATAAAGGGTAAAGAAACTCAAGATGCAGGTGTGACTCTGCAGACCTGACCTATTCCACAGTTGCTGAAGTACAGTTGGTTCTGATTGAGGTGAGGATGGTGGTCCTTCTGTTCTCTTACACAGCATCATCCCACAATTCAACATAGCAACATGACTATAAAGAGATGGAGCTGTTACCATCACTGTACTACCTGAATGAGACCTTGCCTCCGAATCAGAGCAAAAATCCACACAACTCATGCAATTTTTTTTCACTTATTATGGGATATGGGTGTCACTGGCAAGGCCAGCATTTGCATCCCTAATTGCCCTTGTTGAGCGGAGTGGCCTGCTCAGCTATTCAGAGGGCAGTTGAGAGTCAACCACATTACTTGGGCCTGGAGTCACATGTAGACCAGACCAGGTAAGGATGGCAGATTTCCTTCCCTAAAGCACACTAGTGACTCAGATGGGCATTTACGACATTTGACAATGGTTTCACAGTCACCATTACTGAGACTAGCTTTATATTTCAGATTTTATTAACTGAATTCAAATTCCACTAGTTGCCATGACTTGAATCCATGTATCCAGAGTATTGGTCTGGGCCTCTGGGTTACTAGTTCAGTGACATATTAACACTATGCCACCATCTCCCCAAAAATGCTGTATTATCAGAGGTGCCATATTTCAGAGGAGACATTAATCTCTCATTTCTCACTATATGCCACTATTGAAAAGCAGGGGTGCTCTGGTCAACATTTAGCCCTCTAACTGATCTTTTCTCTCAATGTTGTTTGTTGGAGCTTGCTCTGTACAAACGGGCTGTGGTGTTTCCCTACAATACAACAGAGATCGCACTTCAAAAGTACTTCACTGGATGTGAAGAGCTTTGTGACGTCTGAAGATCACGATGGTTGCTTTCTATAAATGCATGCTCCTTCTCTATATTTGTAGATGGTGGTACAGCTCTGTATTTGACTTCCTTTGACAGTTCTCCACAGCACTGCGGAGCAGGTGTACCAGAGCCTGAAGAATTCATTGGTGGCACCTTGGCAGGTGTGTGATGAGCCAAGTTACACTGGTTCATGATCACACTGATGTATAGTGCTACCATGAGTGGGCTGGAAAATCCTGGCCATTATCTTTGTTTTCTCAATACCTTTCCCAACCGCTGAGAGTCAGCTTTCCCTTTATAGTCACTCCTGTCCGATATTTATGCTGACTCATACCCCGACATTTTATATTTATTCCTGAAAGCCCCCTGCCTGATTTTTTTTCAGGAATTTACCTTGGAGTGTTTTGTTCTCCCGCTTAAGCGAGTCCATTTGCTCAATCAGCTCTTCGTAGGATGTCTTCAGTTTGAAGAGTTCGGTGGCGTACTGGCGGCACTCTTTCTGTGAGGATTCCAGTTCCGTCTGGATCTCCTCACACTTCTGACGCCAGTCTGAGATCTGCTTATCAATCATTCTCTGCTTCTTGTCCAAGGTTGCCCCTGCTGCATTAGCCTGTAATAAAAAATAATGCCAAAAAACAAAAATGGGAAGGCGGTTTGAAGAATTCAAATCAATTTTACATTCAGATAAATGCCTGGAGGGAGTTGGGCATGAGGATGGATTTGTTTCAGCATCAGTTCTTAGTAGTCAGGTTCAGGTTAGAGAAAGTATACAGACTGTATAGTTCAAACAGCTTGAGCTAGAGTTTCTGCTTTGGGCACAATTAGTGATCTGCTTACAAACTGCTCTGGTTTTAATAAGTGTCTGTTCCCCAACATTCCTGCTCAAGCTTATTTGCATGTTGCCAAAAGTAAAACCCACCATGAATCCTGCTCTAAAACTAATTTTATGATAGATTTTCAACGTGGATTTGGAACCCAGCTACAATTTAAATGTTTAAAATCTTTGACATTCACCAACAGGAATTTATTAAACTGTGGGAACACGAGAAGTGATGCTTATAGATGGAGTCACAAGGCTGAATTTTGACCGAAGAGAAAGGTGGGTCTGGGTTTGGTGGGGGAGGGGTTAAAGTCTCAACCCAACTCCAGCCACTCCAACTTTAACTGAAGTCACAAGGTGGGTGAGCGACCAAGCTAATACAAGGGGGAAGGTTGCAGCTTTAAATAGAATAATGAGGCTGCAAGCCACAACGTCCTTCAGCTTTTGAATTTGAAGTCAGATTGGCTGGTTTCTCGAGTGTCAGCTAACCTGGCAGCTTTCTAAAGGCCAGGGCTTGGTGGATTCAGGAGGGAAATGGCTTTACATCTACCTCCTGGTTTCAGGTGCCTCCCTGAGAAGCCTCTCCAATAGGGCACCCCACATTGGTCTTCCCACCATGAGGCCCCAATCCTCTTTCCTCCCAACACGAGGTCTCTCATCCTCGCAGTGGCCTACGTAACCCCGTCACTTCAGCCCCAAGGCACCCCACCGTCCCATGGCCCTGAGGCCTCCGATGCCCTCAGGGGTGCAATTCACTTCTCACTAAGAGGCCTCTGACCATCTCCACACCTCAGGCCCCTATTCTCCCCCAACCAAACCTCTGGAATTGGCAGCCCACCCAATTAGACAACACCTTCCCCCCCAACACCCAGCACGGACTTACTTGTTGCTGTGGCCTTCAGTGACCAGTTCCCTACTCAACTGGAAGTTCAGCTTAGAATGCTGTTGAATAACTCGTCAGTGATGTCACAGATACAGTCAGCAGTGCTTTGGGGGAGGGGTGGGGGTGGGGGGGTGGAATCCTGATCTGTGGGTTTCCCTCCAAACTTTGAGACCCACCTGTGAGTCAGGTGTGCAAAAATAACCACCACCCCACCCCCAACCCCTGGTGAAAGTTGACAGCAGGTTAGACTGATCGAATATTGGCTGCTGTGGAAAAATCATGGATCAAATGTCAAGTTACTTTAAGCCAATAAGCTTCATTGCTTCCATTGCCTTAATGAGAACTGTAATATCTCAACCATGGACTGGATTTGATGGCCACAGAGCAGGTGGGATGACCCCCACCACCCCCCCCCCCCACCACCCCCCCACACAACTGTACCCCGCAAACCCAAGTGAACATAAAACACAGTGTGATAACATCGGATAGGCAACATGACATCATCACACCAGCCTCAAGTATTACACGAGGTGAGAGCGGGTGAATAAATTAGAAGCCACTCGCCATTTTTAAATCACCAGTGAACACGCTATTGAGCTTGTGAAAAAGCCAATTGTACGGAATTTTTCAACCGAGTGCTGCATTTTCCAGGCAGTGGTTGGGAGAGAGGTTTGGGAGTGCTTTACGGCAGGTATAATGAGGTGGCACAAAGGCAGAAGGACAGGCCTACCACCTGGACGAGGGCCGCATGTAGCAGCAGGTTCTGCTGCTGAAGGTGGTAGTGTCTGTAAGGCTTTCAACTTTCTTGAGCCTTCAATAAAAAAAAAGAGACAGATTCAGAGAGCAGGGGAGGCCTTTGGATTTACAGCCCTGACTGACTTCCTGCTCGAGGCACAATCCCTCTGCCGCGAGACGTAATCCCGGCCGATACTCCCGGCTGGGCGCGGAGACCCCCCCCCACCCCCCACCTTTGACCCTTGAATTGGGCGCCTTCCGGCCGGACGGCCCCTGGTCGGCCGTCTGCCGCTTGCCGGAACGATCTGAGGGGGCAGGGGCAGAAGCAAGCGGACCACTCACTCCCCGCTCCGCCACCCCCCTCCCCCACCCTGCTGAGGAACAGAAAATCCAGCCCCACTTGCTGCTGCGATCGTCCAGGTCCCGTCGAAAGCCAGTGGCCCTTTGGCTGGGACGCTGCACCCCCCGCAGTGGGTGCCTCCACAACAAGGCCGGAAAATCCCGGCCCACGCGTTCTGAAAGCCCACCCTTGTAATAAAGTGTGCACCTTGCCGGACGGTGCGTGTAGGGACCAGACTGCCACCCGAGGCCTCCTTGAGGGGAGTCCTCCGTCTGGTAAGAGAAATTCGTGTCCGGACCCAGGGCTGGGGAGGAGGGAGAAAGATAAACCCGCTGAAGGTTCCCTGCTCTGGATTGCTGCAACGGAGGAGCAATGTCTGACTGGACGTTGAGTGAGGATCGGTGTAGAATGATCAAATGGACACAGTACCAGACTCCCACAGGCAACCATATAAACCGTACCCCAGCATGACTGACCCTCCTGAGGAGAGAGAGAGGGGAGTGGTCTGCAGGAAAAGGGAAACCCGGAAAACTCCACCTTCCGTGTAAAAGTAACGGCTACACCAGAACGCTTACACAAAGCCACATCCAGGGACGAGGTAATGATTATAAACCCACTCATCTTTCTGGTATATGCTATTGTGGACTGTGGACTGGGGTCACTGCTCTGTTATCATTCTCAGGTTACCCAGGGAGAGACGCACCTTCTCCAGGTCGATTCCCAACTCCTCCACCTCTACTTGCAGCCGCTGTTTGGTCTTCTCCAAGCTGCAGCATTTAGCCTGCGCTGCCTCCACTGCTTCCTCGGCCTCTTGCAAACGGGAAGTCAGCTTCTTCCTGTTGGGACCCAAAGGTTACTCAGAATCACAGAATCTTTACAGTGTGGGAGGAGGCCATTCAGCCCATCGAGTCTGCGCTGGCTCTCTGAAAGTGCACTCTGCCTAGTCCCACTCCCCTGCCTTATCACCGTAACCTTGCACATTCTTCCTTTTCAGATAGCAATCCAATTCCCTTTTGTACACCTCGATCGAACCTGCTTCCACCACTCTCTCAGGAAGCTCCTTCCAGACTCCAACCACCAATATATTCTATATAAATATTTAAAACGCTTCCAGTCAATCCGAATTCTGTTTGTGCTAACAGCACGAGCAGAACATGCACACCTGAACTGTCCCATACTGCCACAGAAAGGTCCAGATTCTACCCCCCGCACCCCCCACCCCACCTGCCCACAACATTTGCAAAATGGTGGACCCCTGACCTTGCCCCAGCCACCCTGACCGGCAAGGCCCTGTCACAGAGGAAGGCACTGGGGAGCAGGCCGAAAAATAATTAGAGGCTGTCTAAATTTGCAAGGCCCTTATTCTTCCAAGCGTGTGCCCTAAACCACATTATTAGAAGCGTGCGCTGGTCTATACTCGCTGCAGAGAGGAGCCAAATAGAGGTAAATAAATGAGTAGATGATAAAGACCCGGCACATTGCTATTGAGCGGCCTGCGTTAGAAGCACAGGTTGCTTTGTGAAATGTGAACTCTAAAACCTTCAGCTGCCTAGGCCCTAAGCTCTGGAAAACCCTCCCTTTTACCCTCTGCCTCTCTACCTCACTTTCCTCCTTTACAGCACTCCTTACCCTCTTACCTCTTTGACCAAACTTTTGGCCATCTGACCTAATATCTCCTTCCATGGCTCAGTGCCATTTTTTGTTTTATAAAGTGCTTGTGAAGCACCTTGGAACATTCTATTACATTAAAGGCGCTACATAAATTTAAGTTGTTCTTGTTCAAAGCTTGTTCTGTTCACATTTAAACATGACACATGGTCATGTTTCACTGGCTTTCACTAGTGTTTTGGTGACTGTCTGTGTTTTATATCCCTGGGATAGTAACAGAACTACATTAGGAGATTGAGCAGTGTGTTTTCGTTCACCCTCCCCTTCAGAGGGGGATTTGAACCATTTCCAATTCACTAAACAGTTCCAAATTTTACCACTAGCTGGCGTCCACAGGCCACTGAATATGGGAAGAAAGTCGTTAAAACCTACCAAGGCTGGAAAAAGGACAAATGGTATTATTACTGCTTTGTTCACAAAGTCTTACTCAGCTACTAAGAATCCAAACAAAGGCACTATTTTGCTAACATCCTTCTTATCTATAAAGAGTGAAATTTTCTAACTGTACATAGCCCATAGATTTATTTATTGCTATATTGTACCACACAGGAGTTCAGGAAGTAGGTAAAAAGGGGAAAGGAATTTAATTAATAACGGAATAACTTAGGAACAATAGTCTGGCAATTGCAGAGGGGGGGGGTATGTGGTTACGCCAGTGAGAATTGTGCAGGACTTTGAAAGTTATTGAACTTGTTTGCTTCCTACCAGCTGAAATATAAACCACTGTAAATTCCTGCAATGCTTCCCCTGTTATTGCACAGAATAAGGAGTTTGTCTCATAATCAATGAAAATCTGCTAATACACCTTCACTTAACAAAGGGGCCTGCAACGATCCTGTTCCCAGGCACCATGTGTATAATGCACTAAATAGGTGACTAAAGCCTGGCAGGCTCTCCTGGGCCAGAAACTGATCTCCCAAAGCAGTAGCATTGATGTCTTTGTGGACCTGCTCAGTGGTAAGCTCGGTGCTTCTTTCTCCCTTCAAGAAAGGAGGGCGGATCAGGCAGACAAGTTGGCATTACAGGTAACTTGCCCATGGGGTGTATCTCGACAGTCAGGTGCAACTGAGGGCACTGGCTGCAGCAGGCGCAGGACGTTCAGCAAGTGGACACAGAGTTAGAGACCTTCATGCCCACTCTAGTACAGAGGCAGCAATTCCACTAAGGGTCATGGTGACTACGGCCCTCAGTTTTTATGCCTTCAGTTCCTTTCTGGCCAGCTTGGAACCTGCTGCTAACAGATAGAATCATACAGCCCAGAAAGAGGCCATTTGACCCACTGTGCTTGGCACGGCTCTTTGCAAGAGCTGTCCAACTCCTCCCACCACTCCTGCTCTTCCCCCAGAGAATACAGAGATAAGGTTAGCAGGAAGCTTGGTCATATATCTAGCGGTGCAGAATAGAAAAAGAAAGGAATGATGTTGAACTTGTATGAGCTCTTAGTCCAGAAGCTCCTGTGGTGCTGCGCACGACCTTGGGCTCCCCATTACATGAAAGATGCAGAAGCATTAGAAAAATAAACAGCAAAGGTTCACCTTGGATGAAAGGTTATGGTTATGAAGAGAAAAATGGGCAGCCAGGGCTTTTTTCCACTTGGCCCAAGAAAATTAAGCATTGGCTGCAGAGGCCTTTGTGATGACCGAGGGTTATAATAAGGAAAATAATGATAGATTGTTTCCTATTATGGGAAAGGCAATGACACAAAGGCAGAAATATAAGATGATCACAAAACAATTGAAAGAAAAAGTTCATAAAAATTGAGCGTGGATAGTAGCTCTGTCCCAAACCACTGTTGAAGCAGTGGTCATAAATTCAGAATCACAGAATTGTTAATGGTGCAGAAGGAGGCCATTTGGCCCATCGTGTCTGCACCAGCTCTCCAAATGAGCAACTCAACTGGTGCCATTCCCTTGCCTTCTCCCCCTAACCCTGCACGTTCTTCCTTTTTCACATAACAGTCTAATTCCCTTTTGAATTCTTCAATTGAATCTGCCTCCACCACACTCTCGGGCAGTGCATTCTAGACCTTAACCACTCGCTGTGTGGAAAAAGTTTTTTTCTCATATCACTATTGCTTCTTTTACTAATTACTTTAATTCTGTGCCCTCTTGTTCTCGATCCTTTCATGAATGGGAACAGTTTCTCCCTCTCTACTCTGGCCAGACCCCTCATGATTTTAAATACCTCTATTAAATCTCTAATCAAACCCTTTCAAAAGAGAATGAGGCAGATGCTTGAAAAAGAGCAATAATAAAGAAGTGACAGGAGAGTGTGGGACTGCAGGTTAGACTAGCTGGTGCACAGAACAAACAGAATCAATGCTGCCTTAGTGGGATTAATGGTCAGTTTGAGGCATTCTATGTATCAAAATTTAGATTTTAACAGCGTTTCCACAAAAACACAAGAATTAGAGCAGGAGTAGACTATTCTGCCCTTCGAGCTTACTCCACCATTCGATAAGATCATGGCTGATCTGACTGTGGCCTCTACTCTACTTCTCTGTCTGGCCCGATAACCCTTAATGATCAAAAATCTATTGAATATACTCAAGACTGAGTTCATTCAATGAGCCAGCTTCCACTGCGCTCCGGGAGAGAGAATTCCATAGATTAATGACCCTCTGAGAGAAGGATCTTCTCATCTCAGTCTTAAATGGGAGATCCCTAATTTTTAAACTGTGTCCCCTACTTCTAGACTCCCTCACAAAGGGAAAGGTCCTCTCAGCATCCACCCTGTCAAGTCCCCCCCGGATCTTTAAAATTTTACATTTTCATTACAACATCAACGTATGCCTGTGTGTACCAATGGATGCATGAGATTGGGGTGGGGGCAGGAAGGGTTCAGGCTTGGTGAGATCGTATGGTACTAGACCTGAGCTTGGAAACAGCTCTGGTTTCATCCTTCTCATAATTTATTGATGATCTCACAGCCAATGATGGTATGCTCTCCTCAATGGAAGTCATGGGTTCACAAAATCTGAGCCCTCCTTCTATCCAGTGCTGTTCACTTGTTACATGCTATCTCGTTCTTGGCATTTTGCAAGTATAAGGAACGGTTGCAGCACAAGTCACGTGCCAACCTGCTCATTTTGTGTGTCAGTAAACATACATGCAATATCCAGGCCAGGTTGTTTTTGAAGATGTGCCATTTGAATTGCAGATTGCAGAGCGACAATTCCAGCCAAAAGCTGCAGCTTGTATTTATGCCCTGCTGTAGTATGACCACACATGGCATACGTTCAAATTACATACATCGCATGAATGAGTGCTCAGGATAAGGTTGCAAAAATTGAGGCAACACTACGACTTGTTAATATTATGTTAATTGTACGTTTAAGGTTAAGGATAAACAGGTGGAGGGTATTGATTGATTAAGTATCTTGTGCACAAATGAAAAGAGACATCTGCAACTGGTGGGCACTGCAGGGGCTTCATCAGCCTCAGAAATTATATTTTAATTTGATTTTGTAAGTTTCCTTTCACATTTTTTTGTTTCAGTGACCGTGCCCCACAGGGGCTGTCACCCCCTCTCACTTACTGATTTTAGTTTAACTTATTGATTTTGTTTTTTTACAGAAGAGTCTACAAAAAGGGACTTCTGCAACCGATGTGCACCGCGAGGATTGGGGTGCATCACCGCCCCTGGAAATGATATTTAGACTTGATTTTGTACGTTTCCTTTCATGTTTTTTGTTTTAGTTACACTGCCCCACCAGGGGCTGTCGCCCCCTGTGATTTATTGATTTTAGTTTAATTTATTGATTTGGTTTTACAAAAAGAATATAAATAGGGGACATTCCATGACTGATGGGCACCATAGGGGCTGGAGTGCAGTGCGTGGAATGACATTTTAATTTAATAAGTTTCTTTTGAACAAGAACAGAAGGTGCTGGAAAACCTCAGCAGGTCTGGCAGCATCTGTGGAGAGAGAAACAGATTTAATATTTCAGTCCATATGACCCTTCTTCAGAGTTTCCTTTAAAGTTTTGTCCTTTGTTACAGGGCCCCTTTAAGGTACTGTCACTTTATTAATTAATTTATTGAATAGTTTATTTAAAAGAGCATATAAAAAGGAACTTCTGCATGCGGTGGATACCACCGGGGCTGGGGTGCATCATCAGCCCCCCCCCAAACAATATTTTAATTTGATTTACTAAGTTTCCTTTAAAAGTTTTGTCTTTTTGTTATAGTGCCCCTTTAAGGGGCTGTCAATTTGTTTAATTAGTTTATTTTGGGCTTAAAAGAGGGTCTTTAAGGGGGCTTTTCCTCAAGTTTTGTTTGCACTTCAGCCCCACACTCCTGATCTTTGGCCAATCGGTATGGAGGGGTGGGCAGGGAGGGGGGGGGGGGGGGGGGGGGGGTGGTGCGCAGATCAGAGGACCTCCTCATGGGTCTGCTCCTGGACCTGGCCAAGTTGGTAATTAACAGGTCCAGGCAGTGGGCCATGGAGAGGTTTGCTACACCCAATTGGCTGCCCCCATTCTGCAGCTTTGTTTGTGCCCAGGTGCCTCTAGAGAGGAAACACATGGTGTCCGCGGGTACGCTTGAGGCCTTCGTGACCAGTGAGCACCACAGAGGCTGGAGTGTATTTTCAGCCCCAGGAACATTATTTTACATGAATTTGCTAAGTTTCCTTTAAAGTATTGTCTTTTGTGACAGTGCCCCTTTAAGGGGATGTTAATTTGTTTATTAGTTTATTTGTTATTTATTTTACTGTACCCAAAAAAAAAGAGTACAAAAAGGGACTGAATGGAGGTCTTGTGGCACAGTGAGTAGCATCCCTGCCTCTGAGCTAGAAGCTTTGGGTTCAAGTCCCACTCCAGGCCTTGATGTCCAACGAAGATGTTTTCATAACGCAGCCAAACTTGTAAATCCTTCCAACACACACCAACGGCAGGCAGTAAGGCAGGGAGATTCCTAGTCAGTCGTACGTTGGGAAGAAATTGGAGTCTCTTCCATCACTATTCACAACTCCAGGTTACAATATGCATGTAAAAGTGCATGTTGCCACAGCAACTCAGACTCCTTGGGGGGGTGGGGGAAGTTGGCTGGATGGAGCACATGGACCAGATTGGTGCTAATAGAGTGAATTATGCTATGTCCACCAGTACACTTGGGGTCTTCTGTGACTGGTAGGTGCCCCAGGGGCTGGAGCACATCATCAGCCTCCGGAATGCTATTTTAATTTAATTTCTTAAGTTTCTGTTAAAGTTTTTGATTTTTGTTACAGTTTCCCTTTAAGGCACTGTTAATTAGGTAATTCATTAATTTGTTTAATTGTTATGCTCAAGAGTATAAAAAGGCACTGCTGGGACATTGGGGTATTAGAAGATAAAGATGTGTAACGCTGCATTCGGTAAATAAACCTACTATCAAGAAGAAGATCTTTGTCTAATTTCATAATTCACCATCTGGCTTGGATCTGCTTAACAAGGCTTGCGTATTGGAGTGGCTTTTTTTTTTTTACACAGAAAATACTTTTGCAGCTTTTCAATTGCAGAAATTACAGCACAAAAGATGAATGTATGTTTGGTACATCTCATCTATGACAATGTTAGCCCTTCAAATGGAACTATTTACCTTAATCTCAGTTCTCTGCCTTTTCTCCAAGTGTTCTTTACATGTATATTTTCAAATATTTACACAATTCCCTTTTAAATGATGTTTTATTTTTTGATCAAGAGCCACTTGTTAGTGAAGCTTCTATGTGCTAGTAACCAGCTGTATGCAAACATTTCTTCTAACCCATTGTAGTTAATAATAATCTTCAGTCTCATGCTTCTTTATTACTGATTACCAACCAGAGAAATTAATCTTTGCCCCATTTATTCTGACAAAAGCTTGCAGAATTTTGAAAACCTCTTTCAGCTCTCAACCTAACTTCCACAGGATCAATGTAAAGAGATGCAGAACTTTAAGCCTTTCTTTCTAACCTTTTATTCCTTGCAGCATTTTAATGAATTGATGCTGTAATTTTTACATGGTTTTTATATCCTTCCTATGACAGGGTGTCGAGATCTGCAAGCAACACTTCAACAACATCCTGTTTACATTCAATGCCATACATACAGATCCCAGAATCCCAATTGCTCTCTTCTGGCCTTTTCCAACTGCACTTTAAAGACCAACTTATTTGATTTCCTAGATCTCTCTGTCCATCCATATTACTTCTACCTCTTTGCCCTGAACACATCTTTTATCTGCCCATTCCTCCATTGACCTCCTGCATTCTTGGTTACATTCTGCCATCAGAAAACATCAATATTATTCCTCTTGTGCCTAGGTCCAAATCATGCAGAGCAATGGAAAATCAAAAATTTCCTAGCACACATCCAGTATTTAAAAACCATTTATCTCTAACAGTCCCTCTATCCTTGAAGTTACCAGGAGATGTAATTTATCTGGATTTTCAAAAAGCCTTCTCAATGGAGTTAGGGGACAAGTGGTAGAATGGTTGCTAGCTGGCTTCAAGACAGGAAGCAGAGGGTGGGAGTAAAGGATAGCTATTCACAGTGGTGAACAGTGGGTAGTGGTGTTTCACAGGGATCTGTGCTGGGACCACTGCTGTTCGCAATTTACATTAATGATTTGGACTATGGAATCAAAAATAGAATTCCTAAATTTGCGGATGACACCAAATGTTGGTGGGGGGCATGGGGTTATGGCCAATACTGAGAAGAACTGCAACAAATTACAGATGGGCATTAACAAATTTGCGGAATGGGCAAATAATTGGCAAATGAAGCGGCACACAGGTAAATACGAGGTGATACATTTTTTGGTAGGAAGAATGGCGAGGTCACTTGTTCATTGGAAAGTGCAAGTTTCGGTGGGGTAGAGGAACAAAGCGATTTCAGAGTACAAGTATACCATTCATTAAAAGTTGCACCACAGGCTAACAAGACCATTGAGAAAGCAAACCAAGAATTTGGCTTTTTTCCTAGAAGGATAAAGTTGACAAGTAGGGAGTTGGTACTTAACCTGCATCAGAGTTTTGCGCGCAGTTCTGGTCACCATGTTGCCAAAAGGATCTGGAAGCACTGGAGAGGGTGCAGAGAAGACTTACAAGGATGATCTCAGAAATGTGTAGGTGTGACAATGTTAGAAATGCAGGTCCCTTTAAGTCAAGCTTCAGAGTGAATTGAGAACAGGTGATGCTCACTGAAGCTTGTACTTAAGAGATAGGTTTTTCCCCAATAAGAAGATTTTGCTTCTGGACAAGGAAAGAATCCAGAAGAGAAGAGGGAAACAGGTATTTGTAGAGAATTATAGTTTAACAATAAAACAGCTGTGATTCGCAGAATATCTTCAGCTGCCTGATTCAATATATGGATATCCACCTATTAAACAGGGGTACACATCTGGAAAGAATCAACAGGCTGGATCTCTTTTCTCAGAGACAAGGCAAAGGGGTGACCTAATAGAGCTCTTCAAAATTTTGAAAGGTTTTGACAGAGAGGACACAGAGAAAATATTTTCTCTTGTGGAAAAGAGCATAAGTAAAGGCTATCAATATAAGGTAGTCAAGAAATCCAATAGGGAATTCAGAAGAAACTTCCTTACCCAAAGATTGCTAAGAACGTGGAACTCGCGACCATTGGAAGTAGTTGAAGCGAATATTATAGATGCATTAAAGGCAGTGGTTCCCAAACTACGGGTCCTGACCCCAAATGGGATCACCAGCTCCCCCACTGCCCCTACCGCCTGCACCAACATAAGGCCCAAGTGGCATCCGGCCCTGACCTTGCCCTGCTTGTCTCTCAGTCTCAGCATTTTTCCTTCTTTTGATCATTTAACAATGGCGCCCCCAGGGCCGCAGTTGCATCCCAGCTCGAGCTGTCAGAGCTCCAGCACCTCCACAGTGGCTGCCATTGACTGCCTGACCTGTTTGCACGTGTGCTACGTGTGTGGGGGAGAATTTTTCCTACGGCAGGCAGGCTGGGCGGGAACGGGTGCGGAGCTGACTGCCATCCGCAATCGGCTGCGCGCCGCCATTTCATATGGGCAGGACAATTATGGCCCGCCCAGCATAACATGCAGCTGGTAGCGCTCTGTGCTACCTGTGCGGGGGTGGGGGGGAAGAGAGGGAGAGTTGGAGCCTGCGCTGAGCACAGCAATCTCCTTGAGGCACAGGCATGTTTGTGAAGTTAGCAAAATTTATTTAATTATTTTACAAAACCTTCAAGAAACCTCATGCCGCTCATGGTGGGGTTTTCTGAAAAACGCTCTTCATCTGTCGCCAACCTTAAGGTTGGACGGGGCAGCCTTGTTAAAAAGTTAAATTACTTTTTTTAATGGCCTCAATAGGCCGTTGACAGTTCAGTGGGTGCACAGGCGCCTCTGGCGAAATATCGAAATGACGCGCGACGATGCGGGGACGCACGCCCGACGTCATTGTGCGTTATTTTATGCATCAGCGTGGCGGGCCCGCCCCTGCATGCTGACGGCAATATTCTGCCCGTGGTAATGAGGGTTGGGGAAGGGCATGATGAAGAGAAGGGTTGAAACCCACGGTAGAAAATGAGAAGTTTATTTGACTCATTTCACATTAAAATCAATGATGTTGTGATGGCCTTTAGGGAACCTTATTGTGATGTTGCTCTGGATCAGTAATGCTGAATGGAAATGTCAGCAACAGTGGTATCCATTGTATTATGGCCACACTGAAGCAGCTCAGATGCAATAATGGACTGGTGAATGCATAAAATAACATTTTTACAGAGTACTTTAAAACCACGTGTATTCATACTTCTATGATGTGTTTAGTATATGCTGATCTATTATGTTGCAAACTTTAATAATTATACACTGAATGTTACTATGCTGTTTTATTGCTGTTGTGTTTTTGTGGTGCCTGGGGTCACGTTGATTGTCGAATGTTAAAATCGGGTCACATTGGAAAATAATTTTGCAAGTGCTGATTTAAGGGGAAGCCAGGCAAGCATTTGAGGGAGAAAGGAATACAATGGTAGATTTCTATGAAGAAAAATTGGGAGGAGGCTCAAGTGGAACATAAACACCAACATGGAGTGACTGGGCCGAATGGCCTGTTTTTGCACTATACATCCTATGTAATCCATTTAATACCTTTTACCTAATTCCTCATGACTGATCTCTAATATGACAACATGTCAAACTCCTTCACCTCAGCAGCTTTCTTCTGGTCTTCCATCGACTTGTGGGTGTACCTTCAGGCCCTCTGAGTGGTGCAAACAGCACTGAGTCTCTAATTTAGCTTCTGATCTACAAGGACGTCAAGGGTTATGGTGGGGGTCAGCAGGGAAGTGGAGTAAAGGCCATAATCAAATCAGAATTGATCTTAATGAATGGTGGAGCAGGCTAAGGTGGCAAATGACCTAATATTGCTCCTACATCAGGTGCTACACCAGTCATTTCTGAGACAGATGTCATTCACGTTTCACAATTTTTAAAAACATTTTCCCACAGAAACAATTTGAAAATAAATGAAACATCTAATTTAAAAAAAAATACAAAGTGCATTCCCACAAGTTTACAAAAGTAACAGTCAAAAGACAGTAAAAGTGTGAAATGGAAATTTGTTTCCCCGAGACCAAGCAATAAGCTATTCATTCCCAGGGCAATGCCTTGACCAGAGTTGACCTGTCTGGTTTGAATTTGAACAAAGCTGGGCAGTTAACTGTTCCATGCTGCATTCCACCAATCAGAGTCCATGTACCAACCAATCAGCACTCTCTTCTCATGCAGTAGAAATTGTTGTTCCCCTGTTACTGATGGCAATTTCTTGTGAGCTATCCTGATGAGTGCAAGACAAAAAGCTTTGACAGCATGTCTCTTATTTCAGCAATACTCAATAAGTTATTCATTAGCTTGTCTAGTTTATCAAAAAACAGTTCATGCCTATTGTATTGGAAACACCTTTGATCATGGTCTGTCTGAAGAGACAAAGAAAAACTGCATTTATGAAATAAAAAGGCTAACAGGGCAGTCAGTGTTTTTTTTTAAACAGAAACAGAGCTGTGAATGGTTAAGTGAAGCTGACAAAGTCATAATTGCTGAAAACCTCATGTTTCAGTCAAGAGAGCCGTGACAAAGTCTTTATTTTGTATCATGATATCAAAGACACATGGTACTGATTGAAGAAAGTAAATCTGACTGTAATTGTTGCTCTGTATGTCAGGGGTAAGTTAAAGCAGCTTGACAATTCCTATCTAGCCTCGCTTCATCAGTCAGGAGGGCGGATCTTCAATTTGCGCGATAGTGTCAAACTGATCAGAACAAATCATGTTACATCTATCCTGATTTTTATTTCCATTGATGTAAAACTAATTGCCCATTCACTCTCACACATTTTACACTATGTACAAAGTCAAGAGCGAGCCAGCCTTTGGAGAGACTGAAGAATAACATGGGTAAAAAGACACAAATATTCAGTTTCAGTCTTGAGGGGATATTAATGATCCCCTCCACCCATCCAACCAGTCATGTTACTATCCATGTTGATATAGGGCAGTGGGAGTGATTAAGGACGTTCTAACTGCTCACGGGGATGACTGACAGCACTCAAATCTGAGATGTTAACTAAAGCAAACCCAAATTTGTAACAGTGTCCTTCAGGACCAAAGAGGACAAGTCTCCTTTCCTGCATGATCAACTCTGACTGATCAGGAAATGAGAAACCCACTTTTTCGGCACTTGCTGGCACAAACCCCTTGCCTTCTGTTTCCGCTCAGAATGCTGGTGTTTAGACGGGTGATTTAAGGTAATCACAGGCTGTCGAACTCATAGAAAGGCTCCACTATCTGGGGTAAGAGCTGACAAAGAATATGCAAGTGCTGAATATTGGGAAGAAACGTCCATTTGACTGTACTCATGGAAGCAACTAGCAGTTCATCTTTTGGATTGACTTGTACAGGAAAATAAATCCACAAATTATTATCGCTTTTCAGGGAAGGTGAATTATTATGCTGAAGGAGCCAACAATCATCTTATTGTAGACTCCTAAAGCAGTCCCAGCTGGTGTAAAACCTGTATCTTTTTATGTACATTGCAATATTCTTGGCAGTAGGCAAGAAACATGGGCTCAAGCATTATTTTTTGTGGGCACCAGAAACCCAATGTATTCCACACGTTCTTCTGAATGTTTGTTTGTGTTATTATGAACAAATTTCAATATTAGGATACACCTATTTTAAGATTAGTTAGTGAAACCTCCTGTTCTAATTAATTAAGCCATGACATTCCCAGCCTTCCCTTCCTCCTACAATCTGCAGTCTTTTAAAAGCCAAACTTGGCACTGTTGTTCCTGGCCTTGGCCCTTGATCATTCTCATTAAGAAAAATGGTGCAGCACAGCTTAAAAAAAAAATTCAAGTGAATCTTCAAAATGGATTTCACCCTCATTAAATATCTGAATGTTGGGAGTATTTTGTTAGATCTGTTAAAATGTGATTTTCTACAGCCTATTAAAATAACTGAAAATGGAGGTCTTTCTTTAATCGGCTTAGTCAGCCCTGAAGGTCATTTTATCCTCAGTTTTGTTTTAAGCAGTTCAGGGAAATAATTTAATTAAATGCGTACATTAAACCTGCTGTCGGAAAACATTTTCACTCAAGATGTCTATAAATGGTGGTCTTAAAATTGACTTGATTGCTACATGTGGGAATGTTAATCTAGAACATAGTTTATCACAATTTGTCTAGCATAGCACTAAAATTTTGGAGTCTGTGAAATTACAGCCAGCAGGAACCCAGCAGCTAAATGCCTGAGGAATGTCTAGCCTATTATATATCAGTTATGACAGACTGGCTTAAAGACAATCTCCATAAAGACCTCATTCCAAAAAAGAAGCACTAACAATTATCAGTAACTTGCCGTGTGTTGCTCTTCTCAATAATTTGAGGATGGTGATGGTACTATCAGGGGAACATCTTCAGGTTAGTCAGCTAATACTGTCCGATGAGATACATGCACCCACCCTTGAAGGCTACAGCATTCTGGCCTACACTAAAAACATTTCTACCGATGTAAATTCTGCTTCTGCGCTCAGTGGAGGCTCAGCAAAGTTTCAATCCGTTTGCTGCATTTACAATGTCGGTGCTCATAGTTTAAATCAAATATTTCCCTCCCCCACCGCAGCAAAGAATAGTTCCCGAGAGACATTCCTCTTTTGAGCTCCTAGCTGTTGAAGGTAAATCTTGTGCATTGAAGGCATTTTGCTCGTGGGCAGCACTGATCAGGTAATCATGTGATTTTCCATCCATTGGGTAGTCAGGCACTGATAGGTTAACTCATTCAGTAGAGTGTCTTTCTATTTTGGTGTGTTTTTACATGTCAAAGACTGCCTTGATGACACTTATGATATCAATATGTTGGCTTTATTTACCGGAGTGATTACCTTGGCCTATATTTATGAGAACAGGCTGCATATACTGAGTTATGTTGCCTTAAGTTTATAAGGTTGGGAGGTGATCTAATTGAGGTGCTTAAAATTACATCAGGTTTAATAATGTAGATAAATGCAAGTTATTTCTCCTGGAGGGGGGAGGATCCAGAACAAGTGGGCACAAGCTTAAAATTAGAACTAGGCCATTCAGAAGTGAAATCAGGAATTTCCCCCCACCCACCCATCCTTAATACCCAACACCCACCGAAGAAACTGTGGATGCTGGGGGGGGTCAGTTGATTGTAAGGCCCAAAGCGTTATTGTTTACAAACCAGGCCTGTAAAATCTGCTTTCAGCCAATTAAAATACCATTTTTAAAACTTGCAGCCTTGTCTAAGATGGGACAAGATATAAGATCATAAGAAAGAGGAGCAGCAGTACACCATAATTCGGCCCCTCAAGCCGGCTCCGCCGGTTAACAAGTTCATGGCTGATTTGATATGGCCTTAACTCCACTTTCCTGCCTGCTCCCCAGAACCCTGGACTCCCTTATCGATCAAAATCAAAATGCTAAGTTCAAGGTTCTAAAGTTATTCTTGAAGTTAGGAAAGGGTTAAGAGAGACAGAGTTTGTAAGTTAAGGAAAGCACAGTTAGAGTTTAAAAAACAAGACTGAGGAAAGTCAAAATGAGAGAAAGATAATAAGGTGAAAAATAATATAAACCAGAATTCTTTTCTCTCAAATATGCCTATCTACTAAACACATTCCTGAGCTTAAGGAGGGGAGTTTGGGCAGTTTCCAGCATAGATGGAGTTCCTTACTTTCAGCTTACCTGGCTCTCTAATAAGAGTCTGAAGATATGAAAACAACAACTCTACTTAATACAGTGCCAGCTGTATTAATCTAGGCTGACATTCACTGCATTGCTGCCTTTCAGATGAGATAGTAAACTGGTGGCCCATCTGTCTGTTCTGTTCTGTAAAAGATCCTCCGGCATTAAGTATCCTGGCCAACATTTGTTTCTCAGCCTACACCACCATTAAAACAGATCAACTGGTCATTCATATCAGTGCTGTTTGGTGAACTGTGCTATACGCCAATTGGCAGAGTGAGTGTAGATATCTAAAGTAATTGATTGACTGCCAGCGTTTTGGAACATCTGGAGGATGTGAAGCATGTTGGATAAACGCAAGCCATTTCGTTAATGAAATTACGCAACTTTGATTAACTCCAAAGCTTAGGTACAGCACAAGGCAAGTTGAATAAGCTTTGGAAATTCCAAAAAACGTAAATTTTGATCGATTCAGCCAGTAACCACTCTACTTAAAAAGAGTTGGCATCCTGGCTTTGACTGATATTCCAGCTTATTTAAGCACCATGCTTGTTTTGTATATTCTTAACCAGGCACCAGATGGTGCACTTCCTGCTGCTAGGAGTGCAGGGAAAGTGGTGGTGGGGGGTTGGGGGGGGAGGGGGGGGGGGGGGGGGGTGCAGGCGTGGTGGGGGAAAAGGGGGAAAATAACAACTGGCGGAAGCCATCTTGGCTCCACAGAAATGTAATGTTTAACTTATAGAAACATCTGGGGCCTAGAAACTCCATGTTCCTGACCAAAGAATCAAAGCCATGACAGGAAATTTAGGGGAAAAGATATTAAGAGAACAAGGCTGGCCAAGGCAATCTCTTAATACGGCTCCTCACTGACACATTCTCTGGAAAATGTTAACTTAACACAGCCACATTCTCTTTCTCATTCTTCATGAGAAGCTCAGTGCCTTCACTCTAAACATTTCTTGCTCTCAAGCTGACAGCACCCTTGTTATCAAGCTCCTTAACTGGTACGGCTGGCTTGTGATTGAATGCTCCACTTCATTTACAAGTAAAACACAAGTAAGAGAAAACTAGTCTGTAAATGGCTTTTTCTTCAATTGGTTTTAATGAAATTTAAGAGTCTTCACTGGATAAAGGCCACCTCAATAGAAAGTGAAAAGGAAGCAATGGGACCATTGAAAGTTCCGAAAGGTGACATGATATCAATGAACAAAGTGACAGCAAATTTACTAAAACATATTTTCCTTTTCCTGAGTTCAAGAAGGGGAGTTTGAGCAGTTTCCAGCATAGATGTTGAGTCTTTGGGACTCAATTATATTGGACATAAATATATAAATACCTCAGATCTGTTTCTGATAAGTGATAGTGCTCCCACCTCAGAGTCAGAAGATGCAGAGTTCTAACCCTGTTCCCAGAATTTATATG
Source organism: Carcharodon carcharias (assembly GCF_017639515.1). Lineage (NCBI taxonomy): Eukaryota > Metazoa > Chordata > Chondrichthyes > Lamniformes > Lamnidae > Carcharodon > Carcharodon carcharias. The sequence continues at coordinate 14,757,139 of NC_054488.1, forward strand.
ATTGCGGGGTCGGGGTGAGGCTGGGGGACATCCCACTGAATGTTCAGCCAGAGTTCAGAGCTGGAACTGCGGTCTCCACTCACTGGAACTGTCTGCAGAGCGGTTTAGAGTTGGGAAAGCTATCTAATCTCAAATATGAAACAAAGATGGGTAGGAAAGTAAATTGTGACAAGGACAGAGGGAAGAAACATAGGGGCATAGACAGGTTAAGTGAATGGGCAAAGACCTGGCAAATGGAGTATAATGTGGGAAAATGTGAAATTGTCCATTATGGCTGGAAGAAGAAAAAAACATATTATCTAAATGGTGAGAGATTGCAGAGATTCCTTGGCTGAGTGTTCTAGTGCATGAATTGCAAAAGACTAGTACGCAGATACAGCAAGTAATTAGAAAAGCTAATAGAATGTTATCAGTTGTTGTGGAGAGAATTGAATATAAAATTAATGAGGTTATGCATCAGCTGTATGGTACACTGATGAGAGCACATCTGAAGTACTGTGTACAGTATTGGTCTCCTTATTTAAGGAAGGATGTAAATACATTGGAAGCAGTTCAGAGAAGATTTACTAGATTAATACCAGGAATGGGTGTGTTGTCTTATGAGGAAAGGTTAGGCAGGTTAGGCTTGTATCCGCTGGAGTTTAGAAGAGCAAGAGGCAACTTGATTGAAACCTTTAAGATCTTGAGAGGTCTTGACAGGGTGTATGTGGAGAGGATGTTTCCTCTTGTGGGACAGTCTAGAACTAGGGGTCACTGTTTAAAAATGAGGGATCTAAGACATTTAAGGCAGAGATGAGGAGAATTTTTTTTCTCTCTGAGGGAAGTGAGTCTTTGGAACTCCTTTCCTCAAATGGCAGTAGAAGTTTAAAGCACAGGTGGGTAGATTCTTGATAAACAAGGAGTTGAAGGGTTATCGGGGTAAGGGGAAGGTCACGGTCAGATCAGCCATGATTTTGTTGAGTGGTGGAGCACACTCGAGGGGCCAAGTGGCCTACTCCTACTCCTGCTCCTAATTCGTACGTTCGTCTAAGGCACTCAATGGTAGGCTGAGGAAGTTAAAGGAAGGCAAGACACAAGTAAGATTCTAACTCACTCAAAGCCTATCCATTTGAACATGGTTAAAACTGGGCCCCATACATGGCATTTAAGAAGCTGGATAGCCATTTTATTTAGGGGGATCTTTAGAAACAGGAACAAGACCAAAGGACTGGAAAACACCAACATAACATTAATCTTTAAAAAAGGGACAAAGAGATGAACCAGGCAACTGCAGTTAACCTAACATCTATTGTAGGTGAAGTACTCAAAGGCATCCTAAAAAAGTGAATAATGAAATAGCTAGATTGACATGAGATGGTAAAAGAGAGTCAGCATAGATTTATAATGGGAGCTCATGTCTGACAAATTTCTTGGAGTCCTTTAAACAAATGAAGGACCTTATTGCCTTAGGAAATTCAATGGATGTGACAGGTTCTTAATTCTGTGCTCTAAACAATAGCCAACAAGATATGGACTAGACAGCAAGCTTTGGAGATGGTGTGAAAACTGGCTAAACCAGGGAAAGCAAACCAAGATGTTAAATGGAGCTGCTCCAATATAAGTGGTCATTACTGGGATGGCACAGGGGTAAGTGCTGGGGCCATTGCTGTTAACAATATATTTGGTGGTTTGAGGCTTAGGACAACACTAAAGAGGGTGACGAGTCGAAAAATGCATTAAGGTGGAAGGTACAGAAGGAAAATATACTATAGGAACACCAATTAAATGGCACTAAGATACAGAAAACAAATCATGAAGGCATCTTGAAATATTGGTGGATGGTTCATTGATACCAACCGCAAAGTGTGTGGTAGCAGTAAGAAAGCCAACTGGATATGAAACCAGAGGGATAAAGCACAAATCCCCAAGCTGAGATAGTGAGTTTGTACAGACATGGTCACAGCTGGAGTAAACTGTGAAATTCTGGTGACCATATCACAACAAGGATGTCCAGGCAACAAAGTGAATGCAGAAAAGGGCAAAAGAAATTAGCTTTTTTAAAAATATGTTCTTGGGATGTGTGTGTCACTGGCTAGTCTAACACTTATAGCCCATCCCCAATGGCCTTTGAGAAGGTGGTGGTGAGCTGCCTTCTTGAATTGTTGCCGGCCATCTGGTTTGGTACAGTACAGTTAGGAAGAGAGTTCCTGCATTTTGATCCAGTGATCAGTGAAGGAACGGCAATATACTTCCGAGTCAAGATGATGCATGGCTTGGAGGGGAGCTTGCAGGTGATGATGTTTCCTTGTGTCTGCTGCCCTTTTCTTTCTAGGTGGTAGAAGACACGGGTTTGGAGGTTGCTGTTGAATGAGCCTGTGCAAGTTGCTGTGAGAGTTTGAACAACCTGAGGTTATTCACTCTAGGGAGAAAAAGGCTAAAGAGATATTGTTGAAGTATTCAAGATGCTTAATGCAGCAGACAAATTGAACCTGATAATATATTCAAGCTTGGCACAAATTCCTCAATCAGGAAATGTGGGCTAAAGCTTAGAACAGGGAAGGTGCAAAAACCATTTAGTTTTAACTCTTTTCTACAGAGGGTGGTGAACATGTAGAACAAACTCTGCAGGGAGGCAGACTGTATGGAGAAATTTCAGGAGAAAAATGATGGACATTCAAGGGAATGGACAATTGACTGGCAAGACCAGATTGACCGCAAAGGTTTTTCCTGGTCTTGTGCTCTACTATGCTTGTATGTTATTCTTGTGGTGTCTTGGTAGCATTTCTGCCTGAGTCAGAAGGTTGTGGGCTGAAGTCACACTTGAGACTTGAATGTGTAATTCAGGCTAACATTTCAGTGTATATTGAGGTAGTGCTGCATTGTCAAAGGTACTGTCTTACAAATGGGATATTAACCCATTGAACCTCTGGTGAACTTAAAAGATCCCCTGGCACTATTTGAAGAAGAGTAAAGAGGTGTTCTCCGGTGTCCTAGCCAACACTTAGCCTTCAAAAAACCAACATTGTAAACCGATTATCTGATCATTAACATATTGGACATTGCGCACATTAGCTGCTGCAGTCCCTACAATATAACAGTGACTGTACTTCAAAATACTCAATGGCTAAGGAGTCCTTTGGGGCATCTCGAGGTTGTGAAAGGCTCTGCATAAATGCAAGCCTTTTTTTCTTATTGTTCCTGTGTGCCTCTGTTTTAAGCAAACTTATCCTTTTAATTATGAGGTTGCATGTCAGCCCAGATCATGTCCAGAACCTCAGTTTCATGCTGTACGTCTACCTGAAGGGAGCAACTAAAGCTAACCAAAAGGACATGCCTTTTGCACTCAACGCATAATATTCCTTATGTGATGGGTCTACTTAAAAAAAAAGTCATCCAAAACTAAAAAAGTCTGCATTGTAAAATGTAGTGTAATAATAAGAAAAAAGATGTTCAATGCATGTGCAAAAATGTCTCTCAGGAGGATTTCTCCAGTATGTTGTGGAAAGCAGCCAACTTTCATTCTGAATTTTACTTTGATCACAAAAGCCAGAACAATCTGCGAGATGTTTGATTCCAATAGTTGACAGTCAGCACAATCAACTGCTTTGATCTCTTGGTGATGCACACAATATAAATCTGAAAGACATGACTGAGAGCAGATGGCGGAATAGAATAATCAGCTGAGCAATAGTTGCATTGAAGGAAGCTCTTGCTCGTGGCCATTGGAGATCATTCTGGGCTCAACTTGTGGGGATATGGCATTAGGAATCTCCTGGTCGCCACTAAAGACCTACCATTTTAATGCTTTTCTGCAGAGGAGAGGAAAGTGTTTAATCGTTGTTGCTCGGACGATCCTTTGAGGCTAGGGCCTTTGCAGGAGTTGTCAGTTGTCAGTCTGTGCAAACTAGAATAAGGTCATTTCTTAAAACTCCAGTCTTCAAAGAATTGCTGTGCTTCTGGGCATCTGGCATTCATTCCTAAGGATGTACCCGGAATGGTTTCATTCACTAAGTCTGTACTGCAGTGCTTTGAAGTGATGCAGGACAAAGAATCCTGAATTTGGTTGTATTTTTGTGGCCATTATTTTGCATTTTCCTAGCCTTTTGTTACATGCACCATGTTAGGGTCATCCATTAGCAAAGATGGGAGAAAGGAAAAAGACTGTCCTGAGGAGGAGTGGAAGGAGGATGCACCTAGGAACAAGGTTATTGATTTTAATTTGGCAGTGGTGATGGGGTTGCAGGTTTGGGGGAGGGGGAGGTTGTGGAGGTGTGGATAAGTGCAATTAAAAGCTGTGTTGGAGAGCTTTGTGGCTTTCTTTTTTAATATCATTGCAATTTTATGACTTGCATGAGGGATTGTCAGTGTAGATGTCTTTTTATTCTTTCATGGGATGTGGGCATCGCTGTAAAGCCAACATTTGTTGTCCATCTCTAATTGTCCTTGAACTGATTGGCTTACGAGGCCATTTAGAGGGTGGTTAAGAGTCAACCACATTGCTGTGGGTCTGGAGTCACATGTAGACCAGACCAGGTAGGAATGGCAGATTTCCTTCCCTATAGGACATTAGTGAACCAGATGGGTTTTTTCAACAATTCATAATAGTTTCATGGTCACCATTACTGAGACTAGCTATATATTGCACATTTATACATTGAACTTAAATTCCATTAGCTGCCATGTGGGTATTTGATCCCTTGCCTCCAGAGCATTAGCCTGGGCCCCGGGAGTACTGGTCCAGTGACAACGCCACTACACTGCTGTCTCCCCATCTGTAAGTGAACCAATCAGAAATGACGATGCGGAGATGGATCAGACTGCTGCAATCCTTGCATTCTGTTTGACACCATGCTGGATTTCTGATTCCATATTGTAGCAAAACCCAAGATTCATCAAAAACTCAAGACTCTGTCCCATTTACGCACATTCTCCAAGATATTTTCTTTCAGACTTATTTCAACTGGTGACATAAAATTAATGTTTAGGAAAAATGTGTTGAAATCCTTTGTTCCCGTGTCAGTAAAACTGGTTGATATTCTTTTGGCAAACATGAAGCCCGGTGATATCATTTTGTTTAAAAAGATGCCACCAATCAAATAAACAAAGGACTTCGAGTCTTCTTTAAATATTTTGCTTTTAATTTTGGTCAAATGGCTGAGTCCAAAAAAATGCTTAGCAAAGGATGTTGCCATTAGCTACTGATCCAAGAAAGTCAGTTCTATGTAAAGCAGTTAATCCCACACTAATCCTGAGCAATTAATAGTTCAGACTTAAAAAGCCTCCCCAATTCTGATCTCCCATTATCCAGACTGCACTTTGAGTTTTCACCAACTAATAATGATTCAAGGAAGATGGCTATGCTAATGATGAACTGTACGTGAGACATTGATAAATATAAGTCTCACCCATAGTTTGTCAAATTAAACATGTTCCACTTCATTGTACAGAATATGGCTCTGACAAACAACAGTTCTTAAAGCATATTCTGCTTCCCTGCCAGCGGCCTAACCCTGTTAACTGCAGCCAACTTTTAAACATAAGACTGGGCAGTCAAATCATATTTATCCCAACATGTTCCATGCTTCTCAATCCTTAAAGCATTGATTTGACATCTAATAATAAAAGTGCCCAGATTTAATCCTGTGTATATTTGTGTCATACTGTATACCCTAATGTTGATCTCTAACTCCTTCAACCTAAGCAATATTCTAATTCTATAGGCCCATGCATCCATATGCATGTCACTTGAACCCTTCTTAGGATCTTCAAACTCTCAGTACAGCAGTCAGCCTTAAAATCATAACTTTAATCAAAGCTCCTTTAATGTACTACACAAAGTTCAATGCACATTTATCTCAATTTTCATAGACATTAGGATAAGGATTTATATCTTAAAGAGACATTAATTCACGGTATTAAGCTCTCTGAAGTGCTTCCATGTGAAAGTTACCATAAAAGTTCATGTATACTGTTTTACACTGAGAGGACATTAACTCTGTATTTTCATGTACTGCTTTATATATTGATAACTCTGCTACAAAATCATCAAAGCTCTCGTTAGAACAATTTTCTCCCAGTTTGGCTAAAACTTTAGTGAAGCAGCACGAAGCTCAATAGGATTAACTACTGATTAAAAAACTCCATGTTGCTGAAACCTCAGGAGTTTGTAACTTTCAGGTTTAAGTGTATATTTTATACCACTATATTGCAAACTGATAGAAACCAAACATTAATGAGCAGCATTAACTGTTATTACTCAGTTCTTAAATGTCACCTCATCATTATGTTATGTATCCTAAGCTTCAAACGCTGATGTTTCTTGTTGTGTTATTTCAGGAAATATGTTTATAATTAAATAAGATTTAATTTTATTGCACAGCTTTTACTCCTGTATACCGCAAAAGATTGTAAAATCAACCGCTTAAGCTGAGCTCGTTTCAGCATATCTGATAACAAACCGCATGCTTACTTGGACTCTTCCAGCTCGTCAGTCCTCTGAATAGCATCAGTTTCATAGCGTGTCCGCCAGTGGGTGACCTCACTGTTTAGTTTGGAAATGACTCTCTGCAGTTCAGATTTACTCTCCTGCTCCTCCTCGACTTGCTCCTTTAGCAGTTCATTGTCATGCTTGGCACTTGAGAGACTTAGAGCCATTGTGCTCTTCAACTGAAAGGAGAAACAATACTAAGATCAAACATGAACATGGAGAAGGCTGACATTATATTTTTACACTGCACTGTATCACAACCACAAACCGCGACAGTGTAGCTTTTGAAGTTAATACACATTTGTGAGAATGACAGCGTAGTAAGAAGTTAAATTCCGTTGTATTAGCCTCAATCAAATAACTACACTGCTTAAACAACATTTATTACTTGAACTGAATAATTGTTAATGTTTAAAAAATGTTGAATGCAAAAAGGAACACTGTAGCATAAAGCATTAAGAGCTTTTGATAAGTTCAGGGTAGGAGTTACAAGTCTAGAATGTGGGTCAGAGGTAGGGCTAGCATACTGCAGTCCCACTTCTGTGCTTTTGTGTTCATGTTCATCAAGGATCTAAGCCAGCAACAGAACAGAACCTTGCAATAGCTGTTCTATTAAGTATTAGCTCAATAGGTTCCACCTGGTAGGTCTAGTTCTCTACTCTTTTACCTCTAACCTGTTAAGCTGCTTAGAAGAGTACGTTGGAACGCAGTCCTTTCATTTATGGGAATTGGATTTGAACTTGGAGCAGACACATGGAATAAAAGTTTGTTTCCCCGAAGCCTTTATAATACATTGTTATTAAAAAGAAACGAGTCGTAACCAACATGACATTTGGCTCCAATTTGCTGCAATAAACATTGTGAGGAAGTTCTCAAATGCAGAGCTTCAGGAACAGGAGCACACATTGAAAATTTCGGCTATTTCAAGGCTTGCTCCTTCCTTATTTTCCATTCATTAAAATTAACGATGGAAAATAACATGAAGAGCATGCCTCAATTCCTTATACACATTCTTGGCATACAAAGCACTGCACTGGAGTACTTAAAAATGAACGTTTACCTCAACATGTCTTAAATCAAAGTATCAGCAGCAACGTAATTCTGACTTTGCTCTCCAATCATGAACCATGGAAGGTACATTTAACAATGTTGCACCTATTTTATGGACTTATAAGTAGAAAAACAATAAGCAATTTAACTGGGCAGATGCCCTGTACCTGAGCTGCAAAGGCTTGTGAAATTGGTTGCGTTCGTTTCTGGGCAACTCTGACAGATGCCGCAATTAAGTGTGAGCCTCATTTTAATATTGAAATAAGGTTCATTTGTGCAATTGAGACCCACATTGTTACACTCCTTTGCCTTAGTCAGTGCTTGAGATAAGTGAGTTCTGACTGCTCTTTCTGGGTCTTCAGCAGCCTTACCAACATTCCTGAAAGAGACCAATGCAGAAAAAAGCCCCATAGCTTCAGAGATGTGGCATTCGTAGAGTTAGGTACATGAGTGATCTTCCTGGCTCCATAACACTATATTATGGGCCACTGCCAGTTCGGTCTTTCCCCCTCCTGATCAACCTACCCTCTTAGGTTTACCTGTGGGTCTCGATGTGTGGAGATATCATTATAGCCCAGATAGGGTAACTGTGTCATGGTGCCCAAAGCTCAGCAAAATTATTGAATTATGACACCTGAGGATGAATTTGGCTCAATCCTCAGGTCTTGCTGTTCTGATGCACCCATTCTTGTGTCCTGCTGGAATTGCACCTGGTTTGTGGTAACTACCAAATTCAACTCACCCCAGCTCATATATAACATTCTCCCTGTAAAACATTGCGGATCTTACTCCTTCTGATTTCCGGCTGGAGCTGGGACAGGAAAAGACATGTTCCACCGTGTCCCTGTCTACTGTCACACCCACTGGGTTTCCCATTTGGAGGTGACGGGTAATAAACAATACAGGAGGGTCTACATTCCAGGTGCTTCTGAGCTATTTTCTTACAATGCTAAACATCTGAGATACATGATTATTCCTAGCAGCCATAGTGATGATGGGGGGTTTAAATTCTGGAAGCTGGTAAGCTTGGCTCATCATTTTCAATGCTGTGCTACAAAACTTAAGGCATCAATGTATTGCTCCAAGTCTCGGATGCTTTCCACAGCAAAGTTCTGCCCTCCCACCACCCCCACATGTTGGTGGACTCTCTACTTGAGGCCAAGGAGCCCGCCAGAAACACTTTACAGGATCCAGAGGCCAGAGACTTCACAGACCTGGAAGGACACTCTGGGCCAATGTCAGAGGGCTTAACATGGCAGAAAAGGCAAAAGTTAAACAGGAAAATATAAAAGCATGAGGGAGAAAGAGATCCTAAGCAGGATGAGTTTGTACACAGTTTCTGAACAGAGTTGAGGTAAAATGGTTTTGAGAAAGAATTCCAGGGGAATGCGGTGTAATGACTACATTGGCCTCTGAGGGTCGAGTGCAGTACAAGAAGTAATCCACAGTTAGTAGAATCAAAGGTGTGAGCAGTCCTGAGATGAACCACAGCCACAGCGAAAGCCAGGGAATATGAGTCACAATGTCATTTAGGCAAGGCTTTCCCAATGAGAGTGAAATCATGCAATTTTACCTTCCCATCATAGTTTGGGTTAAATCCTATGTAATGTATGAAGAGAATGATTTCACAGCATTGAGACAAAACTCAATGTGCAAAGGCCATTACAAATGAGGGTGAACATTCGACTCATCTAGCTAATTGTTCCATGGAAATCAATGATCTTCCAATCACAACATTTTTCCAAAGAGGCTCTGTGCTACAAATGAGAGATTCAAGACCTCAGACAATATAGCTTTAGGCATCCTCGATTCATATCCAACAATTAACACTAACTGGACCAAATTTCCTTGAAGATGCCATAAGGTATCCTGCTGAAAAATATCATGCTTGCTCTGAATGTTGTGTTACATGAAAAATGGTGGATGCACAAAAAGGGAAAACATTACAATAACATGGTAACCAAAGGAGATATAAAAGAGAACGTGTTACCTCATTAGTAACACAAGGAAGTCAAGCAGATTATATTGACCCTAATTTACGACATTATGGGATGTATAAGTATAGGGCAGCAATATCTAGATCCTCAACTAATTCTTAACAAAGTAATTTTGAAGGTTTTGGCCATTTAGTAGAAGTGGCACTTGGGGATTAGGAAGGAGCAATGATCTTAACTCCCTTAGAAGTATTGCCTACTTTTAGCACTAAGCACTATCTCACCAAAATGTCACAGCTTCCCTACTTGTGTATTTTCTCTCACACACTCCTAGCAAGAGAGTGAAAGAAAACTGGGGGAAAAAAATCACCCAGAAATAAAGGAAAAGTTGGTTGTGAGCAATGATTTTATGAAGAATGGAGGAACAGGGAAAATTAATGGTTTTCAAACACCTCAACACGATCCATACCCATGATTCATAAATTACCTTTGATTCTTCATCAATCTGCTTTTTCAAGTCTTCAACTTGTGATGTCAGAATGATCTTTGACCTGCTAAGTTGACCTATTTTACTCTCTGCTTCTTCCAGTTGGCAATTCAAGTCATTATTTTCAGCTGAAACAATAAATATTATCTAGAATTACAATCAAAAGAACATGCATTTAGCTAATGAACTTTCTTTGGCATAAGTAGATCTTTTTTCCCTCCTTCTCAGTTTCCTCTATTTTCTCATATTTTTTAATTTGTCTGGACCTCTATTATGTCATACACCACCTGACTACTGACACGTTCTTTGGCCTTTTACATCCTCTTAAGATTTCTATTAAGAAATTTAGAGGTAATTGAACTCATTAATTCCTTCTCCATGATTGAAGTCTTTGCTGTTTCTCCTCTCTATTATCTGTCTCTATTTTTCCCACCTGTACTAAACTGCGCACTCATCTTACATTGGAGCCAAGGACAACTGTAGATGCACACTACATTCAAGCCCATCAAACAATCCAACATGGAACAAGATGCAGCCAACATTTATATGCCTGTGATTTATAGCTTCATTTCTGCTATAAGAATTTCAACTATTAAAATTGCTCCCCAAAGGAAAAAGAATAATATTGGAAATTACAGTTCTCTGCTTCCAGGCGAGTGTCAGTAGCACATATATGTCCAGGCCAAGGATCAACGCCAAATGAAACAAAGTACATGTTGGAAACTCAATAACAAATCCAATAATTCTAGCCCAGGATTTAGCTGGTGGGCCCAGCTGGAGATGGGACAACTAATTAACTCAGCAAGCTGAGTAAATTGCAATACAATAGACATAGAGACAATCTTGACATAAAATGAAGAGGTAAGCAGTCAAATTCATAGCTCCTCACCCCACCAGATCTTTGGCATTGTGACACGACAAAGGTAGCAGATACCAATTTCTTACTCTTTCATGGGATGTGAGCATCACTAGCACGGCAGCATTTGTTGCCCATCCCTAATTGCCCTTGAACCGAGTGGCTTAATAGGTCATTTCAGAGGGCAATTAAGAGTCAACCACATTGCTGTGCATCTGGGGTTACATGTAGGCAAGATGAGTAATGTTGGCAGATTTCATTCTCTAAAGGACGTTAATGAACCAGTTGGGTTTTTGCATCGTTACTGAGGCTAGCTTTCGATTCCAGATTTTATTCATTGAATTTAAACTCCACCAGCTGCCGTGCTGGGATTTGAACCCGCATCCCCAGTGTATTATCGTGGGCCTTTGGATTATGAGTCCAGTACATTACCACTATGCCAAACTGCTGTAGTCAGCGTGGTGCAGATACACCCACAGTGCTGTTAGGATCCAATGACTCAGTGACATTGAAGGAACAGCGATACAGTTCCAAGTCCGGATGGTGAGTGGCTTGGATTAGAATTTGCAACTGGTGGTGTTCCCCTTATCAGCTGCCCTTGTTTTTCTAGATGGTAGGGATCATGGGTTTGGAAGGTGCTGTCAAAGGAGGCTTGACGAGTTGCTGCAGTGCATCTTGTACATAGTACATACTGCTGCCACTGTGCGTCGATTGTGGATGGACCGCCTATCAAATGGGTTGCTTTTTCCTGGATAGTGTCAAGCTTCCTGGAGGCAAGTGGAGAGTATTCCATCACACTCTTGACTTGTACTTTGTACATGGTGGACAGGCTTTGGGGAGTCAGGGAGAGTAACTTGCTGCAGAATTCCCAGCCTCTGACCTGTTCTTGCAGACAAATGTTTATATGGCTGGTCCACTTCAGTTCCTGGTCAATGATAACAACCAACAAGTGAATGGTGGGGAATTCAGTGATGGTAATACCATTGAATATCAAAGGGAGATAGTCAGATTCCCTCATGTTGGAGGTGGTCATTACCTGTCACTTAAGTGGCAAGTAATATTGAACCACACATCAGCCCAAGCCTGAATGTTCTCCAGATCTTGCTGCACGTGGGCAATGCCAGCTTCAGTATCTGAGGAGTTGCGAATGGTACTGAACAACATCAGCAAACATCGCCATTTCTGCCCTTATGATGGAGGGAAGGTCTTTGATGAAGCAGCTGAAGGTCACTGAGCCTAGGACACTACCCTGAGGAACTCTTGCAGTGAGTCCAACAACCACAACCATGTTCCTTTGTGCTGGGTAAGACTCCAACCAATGGGGAGATTCGCTCTGATTCCCAATTACTTTGATTTTGCTAGAGCTCCTTGATGCCACACTCAGTCAAATGCTGATTGAATGTCAAGGTCAGTCACTCTCAGCTCACCGAGATGCCACCAATGCTATTCTATTTGTTGAGGATAGTGAGATGGTTTCTGTTTGTTTAGACTTGTAAGATCAGTGCAAACGACAAGTGAGTTACATCTAAAACCACTTGTGATCTTGTTTACTGCGATTGTTTATGCTTGTTCAAGATTCAGTTCACCTGAATCACACACAGATCCAGCCACAGTTGAGAGATTCTGTCCATTGTGTTGGTTCAGGAAGGTTCTTTAAATTGTACTCATTTTCTTAAATCCATGGACACTAATTGGCATGTCTTAAAAGCTTTTCCATGCCAAAAATAGTTAATTTTTCACAAAACTGACTCGTGCACACCGATGAAACTACCTCGGCATCACCTTCCAGTTCCCCTCCGTGACCTACCAGCCACAACCCTTTTCCTTTGGGGATGTCATGGTGAACGTGCTGGTTCCCTTCCTTCCCGAAAATTCCACCCCCATCCATCGTCGAGCCCTCACCCTCCAATCCTACCATCTCACTCTGCCCTTGGTCATTCTTACCATTTCCTCATACCATGCCCACTCTCAGTTCACTCCCCAGGTACATCATGGACCCACTAGACCCCTCCCTTGCACATTCACCTAGACATCTGACCTCCCCCACCACCCCCCCTCCCCCATCCAGCTCCCTCCCCCCTTATCCTCACAACCCCAGGACTACACCCCACCCTGTGCTTAGTCCCTCCCCCTTCCTGACTCCTTCAGAGACTCTTACTTCTTCCACCACCCTTAGTCCTTTCCCCCATCCCGACTCCTTCCTCCAGCTTTACTTCTTCCTCCAGCCTTACTACTTCCCCCTTCCTGACTCCCTCAGAAACCCTTACCTCTTCCTCTAGCTTTATTCATTTTCCCCTTCCCAACTCTTTCCACTACCCTTACTCCTTCCTCCCCCTAAACTCCCTCCCCCCTCTGCGCTCTTTCCTCCCACTGGACTCCCTCCCCTCTCTGCACTCCTTCCTCCACCAGACTCCTTCTCTCCACAGTCCTTCCCGCACCCCGCCCCCCCCCCCAAGTTCCTTCCCTTGCACCTACCTCCCCAGTTGCCACCTTCTCTCTCATTTCCCCCTCTTGCCCGTATTCCCTTCTGCCCCACCCCCGATACCTTCATTCCCCTGCTGCAAACCTCAACCCCCCGACACCATCATTCCCCTCTCCCAACGTCACCCCCCCAAGATCTTCATTCCTCCCCTCTCAACCTCACCGCCCACCCCCCACCCTCCCCCAACACCTCTTCCTCTCCCAATTGATCCTGGACCTTCCTCTTCCACTGCCTCAACCATCAGCTGTTGTGAGCATCAACAATGACTTTCCAACTTCCGTGAGCTGCTTGGCAGCAAAGCCAAATCCGTGAGAATCCACCCAGCATGCCATGGACGTTCCTCCAGTGTGACATTGCTGTTGGGCTCCAGCACCTTCTGCTCCTCGGATGTCCACGATGTGAGCAAGGCCCTGGCGGTTAAGTCCCGACTTCTGCACGTCACACTTGCCGAGACATGTTCCGCAGCGGTGTGTTTTCCCGCCGATGTGGGTGGTGGGATGGGCCTGGCAGGCTGGCTTGATAACGATTTGCGGATGTATGACAACGAGGTTCCCGATGTGCGATGGCGGGTTAAGGTGGCCCGCCCTTGACAGGCAGAGTGGACGATTGCAAACTGGTTTCACGATGTTCTAAAACCGAGTTTTGACCTTGAAACCATATTGTCCACTCGTGCCACCGAGCATGCCAGCGGGCACAGAAAATTCCGCCCAAAGAGACAGAAAGAAACGATTATATTCTATTGTGTTGCCTGATTGCACTGGTTCACACAAAACTTTACTTTCATGTTTATGCAAATTATTTTTATTGGAAACTGGAACTGTAACTTAACCGGAGCAAATTCAAGCGCACCGTTCTGAACGTGCCCAAAGTGGCAACTCGACCCCAAAATGTTTAACAGGTGAATTCAAGCAAGAGTTCAACCTGTTTCTGGCAGAGGTGGACATTATTGTCTCTTACAAGAGGTCAGAGCTGGAGGGAATTCACAGCATCACAGAATTATAACAGCACACAAAGTGGCCATTCAGCCCATCGTGTATACACCGGCTCTCGGAGCAATTTATGGAAATGCCACTCCCCTGCATTCTCCCCGGCACCCTGTACATTCTTCCTTTTCAGATCATAATCCAATTCTCTCTTGAATGCTGTGATTGAACCTGCCTGCAACACACAGTCAGGCAGTGCACTCCAGATCCTCACCACTCGCTACCTGAAAAGGTTTCCGCTCACCTCTTCATTGCTTCTTTTGCCAGTTACCTTAATGCCCTCTTAATATCAATTCTTCCGCCAACTGGGAACAGCTTTCCCCTATCTACTCTGTCCCATTCATCCCACACATGATTTTGAACACCATATCAAATCTCCTCTCAATCATCTCTTCTCCAAGGGAAACAATCCCAACTTCTCCAATCTATCTACGTAACCGAAGTTCCCTATCCCAAGAACCATTCTCGTGAATCTTTTCTGCAGTCTCTCTGATGCCTGCACAGCTTTCCTATTCCCTGTACTAGGTTTGATTGCCTATACAGGTCGGAGAGGAATTCCCCAGAATTTTTTTCCCTAACTTGACCTGGGGTTTTTATTTGTTTTCTCACTGCTCCCCGGAGTTCAGCAGGTTTCAGGTGGGGTAGAGAATGTATATATTGTGCTACACAGGGTACGAAAATTGTATGCAAGTTGGATAGACCATCACTTTTTGTATGTTTGTATAATATGCCACAGCAAAAAGCACAGATTACTAATGTGTCCTCTGAACATGGCCCAAATAGAACGAACCTTGTAATACTTTCCTTCCTTCCTTCCCCGCCCCCCCCCCCACCCCCCCCACCCCACACACCCCCCATACCTGTTAGTCTTGTTTTGCCAAGGCTCTGCTCGGTGAGCGACCGCTGCATCTCTTCATTCCTGGAAGTGGCTTCTGACAGCATGTCTTCCAGCTTGCGGATCTGGGCATCATTGCCCACCTGGTCATAGTGCAACACAGAGAGCCTCAGACCAGCTAGAATTAGCATGCAGCAGCTTTAGTGGCTGACACCGTCATACACGTATGTATCACATGATATTTGAGAGAGGAATGAAGGTAAAGCAAAGATAGCTAAATTGATATTTTGGGCGAATTTGTCACTGAGGTGAAAAATGTTAAAGCTGGGGGGAAACATACTCTTTCAAATTGAGGGGGTGAGGTGTGAGGTTTAGGGGGGGCCTTTTAAATGATGCTGGGGGCTGGGCTGCTGTCCTGAGAACAAAGGTGGGCATTCTAACCAGCCCACCTCCGCACCCACACCCCTCCTGCTCTCCATCACAGTTTGTAAAACGCGCTGCCAACCCAAACCCTGTGTGGAAAGACAAAAATCCGAGGCAAAGTCACACGTGGGTCAGGCGTACATTTTTGAAGGCAGGAAAGTGTGCAGGTGGGGATTTCCGGAGGTCCACACGAACATTCGTGCCAATATCTGTAACTTAGTTAGAAGGAGCAACTTCCACCACCCAATGTGTGGAAAAGACATTCCTGGTTTGACTCCTGAATGGCTTAGCTCTAATTTTAAGACTGGGCTCCTTTGTTCTTTCAGCTATTCATCATTATGTATAAACTAATAAGACTGCATATATCTGCAGCACCAGTCCTGGCACGAATGGAGATGATTGGCCAGTTCCCCTGCCAATCACATCTTGAGCCCATGCTGCTGTAGTGACTGGGGTTGACTTTATGCCCCTAACTTATATTATGAAACTATCCTCCACTTACTGCATTTTTCTGGAGAAATGATCCTGCTTTTATCAGGCTCTGCCATAGTTTGCAGGGATTTTGTTTAAATAGACTCTGTTTGCTGAGTGATGCTGCAAGTTTTACCCCACCTCTACCTCATTGGTTGAAACAGTAGTGTCAGCGTTCACTCTGGGGGAAAAAAAAACCTTGGCTAATTTGGAATGCTTAATACAGGTCAGATATAAAGCTTACAGCCAGAAAGAAATACATCTACATATATTTAGAGTTACGATCAATTTTAAATGAGCAACTGCAGTACCTTGGCTTTTTGGAGGCTGTCGATGGTGAGGGTCATGTTATCTAATTCCAGTTTCATGCTTTGCTTTTCCTTCTCCGTTTTCAACCGTATCCTCTGCAGGTTTTCATACTGCTCGGTTATTTCCACCACGGTATCCCCGTGCTTCTTGCGAAGGGCTGCAGCCGTGGACTCCGACTGTAAGGTGGCCTCCTCCAGCTCACGCCTCAGTCGCAGCAGCTCTGACTCCCTCTTCTTATTCATCTCGATCTCCAAGGGAAAGATTTAAAACAAGAAACTAAATGTGAGGAATCACGGCTGGTCCTTGAAGTGGTGCTGTCTTTACGACCTTCCCGTTTGACAAATGTTCTTTTTTCAGCAGTGTGTGATAAGATTCAGGCTGCAGCTCAGGATTGTGTTAAAGTGCATAGATAGGATCAGCAAGTGTAAAAGTGTGTAACATGACTCACTCTTGGCGCTTGCAAACACTCTTAAAATTATTGTTAAATATTCTGTTGTTTGATGATGCTCATGTTAAGCACCTTGGCATTCTTTGCCACGTTAAAAGCATCATATAAATGCAAGCTGTTGTTACAAGAGGGAGACATGCCATGGACCAGTTTTCCAAAAGTACTGGCCATCAGAGGATTCAACAGGATAGATCTTGACTTTGTGCAATAGTGCAAACTAATTATTAGTGAGTCACCAGCCCATTTCATAAATCTTTTTTTTTACTTACAGTGATCTTTGGGGCTAATTTTAACCTAACGCATTGGGTGGGAATGCTATGCAACAGTTTCTGCTCCTGCACAAGCGGTGTAAATCAATTTGTATCTGTACAGGTCTGTCGCTCCATATTTGCGGAGCCTCCTGTTATAGACTCAGATGCTATATCTCATAGAAGGAGGCCATTCTGTCCATTGAGCCTGTGCCTGCTCTTTGAAAGACCATCCAATTAGTCTCACTTGGCTGCATTTCCCACTTACCCTGCAAATTTTCCTTTTCAATTATATATTGAATTCCCCTTCAAAAATTAGTATTGAATCTGCTTCCAACACCCTTTCAGCCAGTGCATTCCAGATCATAACAACTCGCTGTGTTGAAAAGAAATTCTCCCTATCTAACCTCTGCTTCTTCTGCCAATTATCTTAAATGTGTGTCCTCTGGTTACCGATCTGCCTGGCAGTGGAAAATGTCTCTCCCTGTCTACTTCATCAAAACCCTTTTTACTTCAGTGGAAATAAAATATTGAGTGGGATACAAAACATCTGCCAATTTTCTATTCTCCGCTTAACATTATTGCCAAAATTGAAGACGGGAGTAATATCACTTTGGGAGACCACAGAAACAACTCTTTCCTTCCCTGTTATATTGCATTATTATTTCTCATTTTCCAGATACCAAAGCAATAATAAAAAAAATTGCAACTTAAAATTACTTAAATTTCTATCCAATGAAATGGGTGGGAATCTTTTTAAACTTAAGTTACAATGTCACCTCCACTCCCACTAGATTACTGGAATCTGCTCAAAGTGTCTCAAACTCAGTCCATCTGGAATTTCGACAGACAAGACACAAACAAAATAGCGGGCCCCACCCATTCCTCTATGTCTAGGATTGTGTCAATTTTCATACTAATCCTTACTTTTCTGTAAGGATCCTCTACCCTGCACCCTCATCCCCTATCCCCCTCATACAATTTCCTCCTCCTCTCTCCTGAAGGTGTAGATCCTTGATGGGAATAGAAGTTGGGGCAGGTTGGTTCTACAAGTGCCCCAGCCCCAAGACCCTGTTGCCAGTCTTCATACCCAGACAGGGAATGTCTGGAGACCACCTGATCATGGATTACAGCTGAACCAGTCATGTCCACCTTTTAGCAGAGATAACACCAAGAACTTGGGCTGAGTTGTCCCTTCTTCTCTGCCCCAGGGCACTGAGGGCAATACACTGAATGGAATCAATTAATTCAATCACAAGATCAAGGAATGAACCAGGGACCCTTCAATTCAGTATGATTTGGTACCAAATGCTTGGGCGCATTTACTGATTCAACCCCCTGGGATTTTAGTGAAACATTACCGACAAGAATGCAAATCTGTAGACATGAGAACTACTGATTAACCACAAACTGAAAGGATTTTGTTTGGCCCACTCTGAGATTTTTACTAGAAGAAAAGTTTACTGAATGCTTTCTATTCCCAACAGGAAAACAGATTGGCCAATGAGGATCAGTGAGAAGGGCAGAAATGTAGTCAGGTGTTTTACTTCATTCAACACACCACAACATTCCTTTACCTTTGACCTTAAGAAGTTATTCCAATTTTTGAGAAGAATGTGACATTTCAGTGAATAACATTGGCTTTCAGGAAGCATATGTGAAGATGATTATTGTGAGGGAACGGTTTACAAAGAGGGATTTTTGTAATTTTTTTTCTGGTAATGAGAGAACCAGTACATTGGGAGCCATGATATGTTAAATAAACAGAGGTTTTGTCCAGTAGCAGCAACTTGGTAAACAGCACAAAGATGTCCCTTCTAGAAAATTCATGAATCTATTTGAAGAGAAACTGTCTACAATTTTGCAAGCAAAACTCAACAATGCAAATCTACGTCAACATGTTTAAGATGACTTTGTCTAGTAATTTTTCCCTCACAATGTCTGGGAAAGGTTCCTCTAGGTTCGTGTATCTGAGTATGCCCTGTTGAATAAAAATCATTAAATAATACAGTGAGCAGCTAATGAAAAAAACACTGAATTACTACCTGGGATGCGGTTGCTCCGCCTGCTTCCTCCAGTTTATCAGTCAGATCCTCTAGTTCTCTGGTAAGATCAGCTCGTTGTTTCTCAACCTGTGAACATGGGAAATATATTTCATAAAAACACAAGTAATAGGAGCAGGAGTAGGCCAGCCGGCCCATCGAGCCTGCTCCACCACTCAATATAATCATGGCTGATCTTGGGCTTCAACTCCACGTTCCCTGCCCACTCCCTATATCCCTTGATTCCCTGAGAGACCAAAAATTTGTCTATCCCATCCTTAAATGCATTCAATGATGGAGCATCCACAACTCTCTGGGGTACAGAATTCCAAAGATTCACAATCCTTTGATTGAAATTATTTCTCCACATCTCAGTCCTAAATGATCGGCCCCTTATCCTGAGACTGTGGCCCCCATGTTTTAGATTCCCCAACCAGCGGAAGCAATCTCTTAGTGCCTACTCTATCAAGCCCCTTCAGAATCTTGTATGTTTCAACGTGATTGCCTCTCATTATTCTAAACTCCAGAGTACAGGCCCAATTTACTCAGCCTCGCATCATAGGACAATCCCCTCATCCCAGAGACCAAGTTAGTTAAACTTCACTGTACCACCTCCAATGCAAGTGTATCCGTCCTTAAATATGGAAACCTAAACTGCAAACACTAACATGCTGGAATTTTTAGTTTCAATACCACATTTGATTTACTCAGGGCTCATAGGTCAGGGGCTTTTATGGGCATTTGTGAAGAGACACTTCTTTCCTTAGGACCTTGTTATACAGGAGGCCTTTTAACTGTTGAGGACCATTTGGGTTCCTGGAACACTGGAGGGAATATATCCTCTACTTACTTGTGGAGAGGAAAGATGGCGTGACAGAAGACAAGATCAATATCACAGTGACAATAAGTACAATTTCACTGAGCTCTTCCTATGATACCGTGCTTTTGGCTGGATTTTCCTGTCCCAACATGAGTCCAAAGTGCATCAGGCAGGTTTTAAAAATGCGGGCAGAACCCCATTTGGGATCCCCAACCCCCATTCTTGATGTTGTCCATTTTCAGAGGCACGGGATTGTGTGGGGAGGGGGGGGCGGTGGTTATGAGCCCACATGTTGGCATGTTGACATCCTGCAATGCTGGCACCATTGTGGAAGTGGGAATTTCCGACCTTCCCGCAATTTTGGTGGAGTCGGGCATGTTTGGGAAGGCAACATGATTCACACCAGCGCAGAGGTATAAGCCATGTGGAGTCAGGCACCATATGAAAGGCAAGTACAAAGATGTTCCCAACTTCACATGTCATAATGAAATGCTGTAACATAAGTTGTATGTTTTTAATTCGGAGTGATGAGAGGGCTTTATTTTGAAAAAGTAAGTGACTGCTAAATGCTGTGGTTGCCAGGTTGTCACTTCTGACATCTGGCAAGCTGCCAAGGGAATGAACTGCATTAGGAAGGTGGAAAAACCTTCAGAAGCATTAGAGTGCATTGTTCACTGGATGAAGTGATATTGTGCATTGTATAAAATTGAAATCTGGATATGAAGGTGTGAAATGTGCTGATGTTTCGATTTTTTCCTTGAAGTTCAGCTCAATCATCTGATGGCTTTGACAGATGGCTGAGCTTCTGGTTGCATTCAAAGGCATTAATGGATTCAGCTCAGGAGGGTATGTTGGCACAGTTGTTCAGTAGAACCTCATTATGAACGTTTGTCTCACTTCCAAACCCATTAATGGATTTTTCATAGCAAGGGTTATTGACAAAGCTGTCAAGGGGAATTGAAGTTTGTTCATTTTGGCAGATTTATAAATTGTTAAACTGTTAAATCGATATCCAAGTAATGCTTGTTTATTTTGACAAATTTATGAGCTTCACAAAAACTCAATATTATTGTAGAATTCATGAGTTTGGTTTATAGCAGACACTGGGGATATGGGAGGGTAAGGGAGGGGGGGGTAAGGATATGGCAGGATATGGGGATTATGGAAGGATGAGATGGAATATGGAAGGTATGGGCAGCTGAGGGGAGATAATAGGGAGTTAGGCGAGTAAGGGGGTAAAGGAGTGATGAGGGGGTAAAGGATCTCTGCTCCTGTCATGTCTAGAACTCCAGCACCAGCTGCTACAGAATGAATCATCTTTGGACCTCAGGTACATGTGACCACCTTCTCAAAACTTTACAAATAAACTTCATTTGGGCTTACAATGTACCTCAGCAGGTTGAATGGGCCACTAGGGCATGTTCAAACCTGACTAACTGCCACTCTAGGGCTAAACCCCAAGCACCAAGAAATGGCTTCTCCCAAAGACCTCTCCTTTGCAGTTAGGTTGGAGTCCGATCCTGGAATTTTACTGACACTTGTGTAGCTGTGCAGTGAATCCCACTTCACAGCAGCTCAGAAGCATACAGTGTAACTTCATCACAATCAGTATGAGGATCTTGCTGAAACTTAATGGACATTTTTACAAAATGCACGAACCAAAGGTTATTGCGGAAAATAAAAGCTCATAGTATAGGGATGGATAGAAGATTGGTCAGCTGGCAGAAAACAGAGAGTATGCATAAATGGGTCTTTTTCTGATTAGCAGGATGTGACACGTGGATTCCAATTTATATCAATGACTTAGATGAGGGGAGTGAAGGCATGATAGCTAAATTTGCAGACCACACAAAGATAGGTAGAAAAGTACGTTGTGAAGAGGTCATAAGGAAGTTGCAGATATAGATAGGCTGAGTGAGAGGACAAAAATCTGGCAGATGGAGTATAAGGCAGGAAAATGAGAAGTTGTTCACTTTGGCAGGGAGAATAAAAAAAGCAAAGTACAGCTTAAATGGAGAACTGCTACAGAATTCCACGGCGTAGAGGGATCTAGGTGTTCCAGTGCATGAGTCACAAAAAATAGTATACAGGTACATCCAGTAATTAAGAATGCTAATGGAATGCTATCCTTTATTACAAGAGGATTTACAATTAAACATAAAAGTAAGGATGTTATGCTTCAGTTATATGGGGCATTAGTGAGACCACAACTTCCCCTGTTCCTGATCTATGACCTCGATTTAGCGGCACCCCCAACCCCCAAACTCCGATCTCCTAGCCCCTGACCTCCCTCAGATTTCCCAGCCCCCTCCATCCTGACCCCCAATATCCGAGTCCTTGATCTCCTCCACTCTTGATGCATAAGCCCCAATCTCCAGACTCCCAACCTCCCAGTAGCAATGAGGAACATTACCATCCCAAATGCACTTATTAGAAATTGGAGGACATTGCATCTTTGTAATCATTTGATGTATAGGGGTGGGTAGGAGGGAGGGAAAAGATCTCAAGGTTCCTCACCACCAATGAACACTTAGAAACTTCGCTCCTAAGTCATAATCAGACACTAGGTAACACTTTATGCTCCAATTATCTGACGAATGAGATTTTGTTGCTGGGTGAATAATTGCCGTTCCTGACGTTCCCCCAGGTTAACTTACTAAATGTATTGTTTTGAAAAAGAACTCATAAATTTTAGGGAATTCAATTAGATTGCTTAACTATTTTCAGCAAGAAGAAATACATGCCAGAACAAATCCTGGTTGCGCTCTAGTAACATTAATCAGTTCTCCAGATTGTTCAGTGAGTTAATGTATCACACGGTGAGCTGCTAAGCCTTTCAGACCAGGGGGGGTCTCAGGATCAATCATGCATCTGGGCAAAGTTGGCTGCTGTTCTTCCAGGATGGCATTTGGGGTGGTACTACTGGCTTCAGTGCTCCTGGGTGACAAGGGAGAAAATCTCGGTTTGTGTTTTGGTCCTGACTATTGACCAGTCACCCATAATGGAAGATGCAGTCTCCACTTTGATGCCTTCCAAGAGCTGAATGCCCTGCCAACACTCATTGATTTGGGTTTGTACAAGATGACAATAATGTCAGGTTGGGGGTGGGGAGGGGCACACTGGGCACCCTGCAGTGGATGAATCTTGAGCTCTGAAGAAGTAGGGATTAAATTAACACCACAGCTGCATCCCAAGGAATAATGACTGCAAACAAGTAATAGGTACAACTGAACAGTGACTGGCAGAGAAAGCAACAATATTTTCCATTTTCTTTGGGACATCCCAAGGTTGTGAAAGACGCTTTATAATTACAAATCTTTTCTTTTTATGAGAGTTTTTAGGAGAAATTATAAATGTCCAATGTTTACCACGGGGTACAGTGTACATTCCTCAAATCACAAATTAGGCAATTGATGCAACTGAGAAAAATCAATTCATTACTTTATAAGGGTCCTCCTATTTTTTTCACTTTTCAACATCTGCAAGACTGAAGCCACAAACTCGGTTCCCTAGCTACCAACACCATCCCTCTCCCTGACCACACTCTGAGAGTAAACCAGTCTGTTTGCAACCTTGGTTGCAATCACATTTAATACCAAGATGAGTTTCAGGGCTCATATTTGTGCCATCACCAAGACCCCCTATTTCCACTTCCATAACATCACCCAACTCAGTTCATCTGCTGCTGAAACCCTCATTCATGCTTTCATTACTCTAGACTTGACTGTTCCAAAGCACTCCTGGCTGCTCTCCCACATTCTACCACCTGTGAACTTGAGGTCATCAAAAACTCTGCCGCCCACATCTTAACTCACAGCAAATCCAGTCCCCTATCATCCCTGTGCTCGCTGACCTACATAGGCCCCCGGTCAAGTAACATCTTGATTCTAAAATTCTCATCCTTGATTTCAATCCCTCCAGCCCCACAATCCTCCAATATATCTGTGCTCGTCTAGTTCTGGCCTCTTCTGCCTCCTCAATTTTAATCACTCCATCACATCATTGGTGGATGTGCCTTCAATTGCCCAGGCCCCAAACTCTTGAATTCCCTCCCCATGCTTCTCCACCTCTCTACCTCACTATCCTCTTTTAAGACACTCCGAAACCTACTTTGATCAAACATTTGGTCACCTGAACTGCTATCACCTCGGTGTCATACTTTGTTTTATAACGGTCCTGTGAATCACGTTGGGGCATTTCATTACTTTAAAAGGTGTTGTATAAACACAAGGTGTTGTTGTTGTACTTCCACTACATGCCGATCCTTGTTTCAGGAGACCAAGTTCCACATGCCTTTATCCTATTTAAATGCTCACACCCGGAAGTGAGCCTCTTTAGCTGATTTGGGTTCTACTTTCGTAGAGAAGCCCTTTAGCCAAATACTGCAGACCAGCACCTTATGTTTACATCAATAAAACTTCCTCTCTTAGCTCCCCCGGAAAATAATGGAGCTACATGTCAGTGCTGGCTCCTGGAACCTGCCCTTGCTCACATTACGGGGTGCAGCCGATTAAGGGAAACATTAGCCTGAATTTTACCTTTGGCGGGGGCGCCTGATCAGCAGGCAGGAAATGGACTGCCTATCGTGATCGGCCCCCAGCCGCAACATCACGCTGGCCGGCCCATGTCCAGCCAGTCAACGTGAAACATGCGCTGAAATGCTCAGCACTGCTGGTGTGGGGGCAGGGACAGGGCGGGCGATGATGTGGGCATGGGTGAGCGCTGCGAGAAAGCTCCCTGAAGGAAGACAGCTGCCTTAGGGGGCTGCAGGCCTGAAAAATCATCAAATAAAGGAATTATAAACTGGGGAAAAATGTCCATGCATCACAATCAATCACCGGAAAATATAACTGATAAAACTGCTGCCCACTGATATTTATTTTTATTTTATTTCATAATGGAAATTTCATCCTGCTCTTCGATGTGGTTTGATGAAAAATGCAAAGGCCGCCTGGCTAATTCACCTGTCCACCAACCATAAGGTTGGACGGGCTATGAAAAATCGGAGACAATGACGCTGCTAATGGGCTTAATTGCCTTCTTAGTTGTTGGCAGGTATGCTCCCGCTGAGCGAAATATCGAGCGAAAGTGTGATGACGTTGGGATGCTCGCGGTTTTACGCCCGATCGGGCTGGGTGCACGCCCGCCTGACCGTGGGATGTAAAACACAGCCCCTTGAGTACAAAACTGGGTTTAGAAAATGGGGTAACCTCTTTTTACGCTCGTTTTACACTGACGGCAAAGAAAATTGGGGGAGGTGTTAAACAGAATGCCCCTTCACTATCACCTGCTTCACACCACCATTGAAATCCAATTCCACTCCCTGCCAACTTGTTTCATCAGTCAGACAGCAGAGGCATTGTGCACTTGGATAGATTTTGACCTTGTGCAATTGTGTAAAGTCACTCACTTTTACCCAATTTAACACTATTGCCCATGGCAAAAATTATCCCCCAGCCCCGAAGCTCAGCCTGAGAGCATATAGCATCAGACAGGAAACATAACAATCCCACACCGCCAGCTACAGAGAAAGGCACATCTAAGAACTGACACTTGAAGAACTACGTCATCATCACCAAAAGCAGATCTATGGGAAAAGGATGGGAAAATTGGACCTGGAGTGCTTTCTCGTTGAATGAATTTCGATGACTACGCTTATCTTATCTCTCCATTCAATAGACCACATACTACTGATAGGTGTCTTCTGGCAATGTCTCACACGGGAGAAGGAACAGCGTTGGGATCCAGGTCAGCTTCGAGAAACAGCCCTAATGTGCTGATTTCCCTTTGCATTCAGATTGGAGCAGTAGTGCTTGCTGCTGGTATGCCACCTAGCTTGTTTCTAACCATCTGTCAGTTCTTGCTAGAAGCCACATAAGGTGGAAGGTACTTCTCATGTAGTATGATGCTTGAACCTGTCAGAAGTAGTCTCACTTTTCTTGCTGTGAACAAAGTGTGGCACTGTCAGTCAGCTAATGGCTTGTCTGCTCAGAGTTTCAGATATTTGTTTCCCTCAGACACAAATCATTTTGACATATACTCCAGGCGTGTCAGCAGAGTACCAGAGAACCCTTTTAAGTCTATAAATGGGAGCACTGAAGAGACAGTTACACATGGGCTTGCTTTAAAATACTGCATAGTTTTGGTAATGTTAGGGTGGCTGATAACTCTGACTCCTAATAGCAATTTCCACTTTTCCCTAAGTGACTAAACATAAGAACAACAGTAGGCCCTTCATCCCTACAAGTCTGTTCCAACATTCAATTAGATTGCGGTGGCTGTGTATCTTAACTCCAAAACTCCTCTTTGCTCTAACCTAGTCTAATAAAAATCAATCAATCTTAATTTTGAATTTTTTCATCGGTTCCAAGCCTCACAGGACTTTTGTGAGAAAGCAGTCCAGATTTCCACTATCCTTTGTATAAAGAAGTGCTTCCTGACATCACCCCTGAATGAGCTAACTCTATATTAAAGTTGTAGCCCTTGTTCTGAACCTCCACACCAGAGGAAATAGCTTCTCGTTATTCACCCTATCAAATCTTTTAATCATTGTAAAGACCTCAATGAGATAACCCCCTGATCTTCTATGTTTAAAGTTATTCAAAGTAGCCCCATAACCATAGACTGGAATGGGATCCAAGGTGGAAACTTTTAAAAAATTTACTCTATCACAGGATGTGAGCGTTGTTGGCTAGACCAGCATTTGTTGCCCATCCCTAACTGCACTCAAGAACGTAGAGGTGAACTGCCTTCTTGACTGCTGCAGTCCATGTATGTAGGTACACCCATAGTGCTGTTAGGGAGTTCCAGGATTTTGACCTAGCAACACTGAAGGAACGGCGATATAGTTCCAAGTCAGGATGGTGTGTGGTTTGGAAGGGAACTGAAAGGTGGTGGTGTTCCCAAACTCCTTCCGCCCTTGTCCTCCTAGGTGGTAGAGGTCATGGGTTTGGAAGGTGCTGTCGAAGGAGTCTTTGTGAATTGCTGCAGTGCAACTTGTAGGTGGTACACACTGCTGCTACTCTGCATCGGTGGTGGTGGGAGTGAATGTTTAAGATGGGGGATGGGGTGTCAATCAATCGGGCTGCTTTGTCCTGGATGGTGTCAAGCTTCTTGAGTGTTGTTGGAGCTGCACTCATCCAAGTATTCCATCATCCTGACATTTGCCTGGTGGATTGTGGGCAGGTTTTGGGGAGTCAGGAGGTGAGTTTCCTGTGCAAAATTTCCTAACCTCTGACCTGCTCTTGTAGCCAAAGTATGTATATGGCTAGTTCAGTTCAATTTCTGGTTAATGGTAACCTCCAGGATGTTGATAGAGAGGGATTCAGCGATGCTAATCCATTGAATGGCAAGGGGAGCTGGTTAGATTCTCTCTTGTTGGGATGGTCATTGCCTGGCATGTGTGGTGCAAATGTTGCTTGTCACTTAGCAGCCCAAGCCTGAATATTGTCCAGGTCTTGCTGCATATAGCTCAGGTAGATGCAGGAGACTCATTCAAAGAACAGCAAGGGAGTTACCCCTGGTGTCCTGACAAATATTTATCCATCAACCAAACAACCAAAGCAGTTTGTGTGGTCATCATCTCATTGCTTTTCTTTTGTGGGACATTGCTATGTATAATTCCTACATTACAGTAGTGACTGTACTTCTCACGAGTACTGTATAGGTTGTACAGTTCTTTGGGAAAATTGTGCTAGGGCCAGGGGAGAGAGGAAAACTCAACTCCTTTATGTCGTCCGACCATAAGCAGAGCTGTTTTCATTTTTGAAATGGGCTATGGCAAGTTTCCCCAAACCCTCTGTTTATGAAGTCAATTGTAAGGTGACTCGCAGCAAACTCTCTTTGGGATTAAATTAGACGTATTGTTTATTCATACATTCAAACCCAGGAGATGGTCACAACCACAAACAGCACACACAAGCATACAAGGAGATAGGAAAGAAAGAGTTTTCCAATGAGGGATAGAACCATAGAACAGTACAGCATAGAAAACAGGCCATTCGGCCCTTCTAGTCTGTGCCGAAATATTATTCCGCTAGTCCCATTGACCTGCACCTAGTCCATAACCCTCCAGACCTCTCCCATCCATGTACCTATCTAATTTATTCTTAAAACTGAAGAGTGAGCCCGCATTTACCACATCAGATGGTAGCTTGTTCCACACTCTCACCACTCTCTGAGTGAAGAATTTCCCCCTAATGTTACCCCTAAATCTTTCCCCTTTCACCCTAAAGCCATGTCTTCTCATGTTTATTTCTCCTAATCTAATTGGAAAGAGCCTACTCGCATTTACTCTGTCTATACCCCTCATAATTTTGTAAACTTCTATCATATCTCCCCTCATTCTTCTACGCTCCAAGGAATAAAGTCCTAACCTGTTTAATCTTTCCCTGTAACTCAACTCCTTAAGACCTGGCAACATCGTAGTAAATCTTCTCTGCACTCTCTCAATCTTACTGATATCCTTCCTGTAGTTAGGCAACCAGAACTGCACACAATACTCAAAGTTGGCCTCACCAATGTCTTATACAACCTCACCATAACATCCCAACTCCTATACTCAATACTTTGATTTATGAGCCAGTATGCCAAAAGCTTTCTTTACAACCTTGTCAACCTCTGACGCCACTTTCAGGGAACTTAGCTTAAAACAAAAAATAAAACCAAAGATATGAATATTAATTTACATGAATGTCAGAGTCCAGTGAGGGCTCCTTCATATAGTAGTTAAAGTTCAGGCAAGTTCAGCTAGCTGAAAGCAGGGGTTGTAAAATTCCTTTAAAATTGGTGATTACACAGCAACATGAGGTTGGTGTCCAGAGACTTGGTCCACTTGACAGGCAATGGCAGAGAACCAGGCTTCGAGGGGTTTTAGACTTGAGGCAGACTTTGTTGTCAGCCTGGAGTCTGGCTTTGATGTTGACAGGCTGGATGTTAACAGCAGACTGCCCTGGGAGTTCAGGACTGTAATATTAAAACTTTTCAAAGGCCAGAGGATTTTGTGATGTTGCCCATTGATGAGTCAGTTTCAGGTGAATAATCAGTTTTTGTGTCTGTCAAAATCTATTGCTCATCTTAGGAGGTAGATGTTGGCTATTAGTGCCTCCACAGGTATAACATGTATTAGAGTGCCATTGAAACAAGTCCAGGCTGGGGAGGCAGGCTGGCTGCTGCTCCCTTGTTTCCTTGAATGTAATGGGCCCACATAATGATAGGTGTGAGAGTCCAGAAAGATGAGGGTTGATCTTTGTCCTGTAATTACTGGAAGTTGGAAGCTTCCAGAAGTGTAGCCAACTTGCAAATCATGTGACCTGTGGCAGCCATGGTCCAGCAAAGTCCATTTTAAATTAGTTGAAAATAAGGTTTGATTTGCACAATATATGATCTTTTTCATGTTTTATGGACATGACAATTGTTACATAAATGCAAGTCTTTCTTATATGAAGGCAAAACAATGTTACTGGGCTCAGCGATGCTACTAGATGATGCAGTTGTGCACGTTGCCCTCATACATAGCTTGTAATGTTAACTTCAGAGAAGACAAAAGAAACACTGTAGCCAGTTTAAGGAATTTCCCCCCACTTTTTTTTTATACTTCCATGGGATGTGGATGTCTGTTGCACACCCTTAATTCCCTTGAATGGTTGGGGTGCGCTGTCTTCTTGAACCTACCAAGTGAGTGTATGCAGTGAATATATATTTCACATTTATCTATCAGTGAAGGCTCTTGGCACAATATAACAAACTTGCAACTTTCAGGCACTTTGCAATATAATTTACTTTTCATGTTGGCTCTGAATTATGGTTCTGTCATTCTAAATGCATCTTGGCAGAACTGCTTGATTTCAGATTTGGCAATAAGCTAGTAATGTTGTGCCCAGTATCTCCCACTGGAAAGAGAAGGTTTGGGCGAAACTGTTCTTTAAAAATGTAGTTTACTGTTTAAAACAATCATAAATTTGAGGCAATAATAAGGCAGGAATAATAGAAATTCCATCTCTTCTGCAAACACCTGTTAGAACTGTAACAAATATATCGTAGATAATTTCTCTCTTGTCAAAACCTGTGCTTCTCACCTCAGCACTACGTCAGCAGATTAAAGAAGATCACTTGGATCATGACAAATTGAGCAACATGAAAGAAGCCTTGATTTTAGTTCCAGGGTACAACTGGCCCGAGGGTACCTTTTCAAGTAGCATGTTAGGTGATAAATATTTCCTGTCTATGCCCAACCTATTTTAGAGGCCAGTTCTGTCAGAGGCACTGATCTATTGTTGTAATTAAACTGTGGAATGTGTTGGAGATACTACTCACCAGAAATCAAAGGTAAAGGATCCAGAGTGAGATAATGAGGAATTCTATTCCCATTAACTCCACTTTCAGGACTGAATCAAGGTACACTTGGCCTACTAAAGAATGAATCAACTTCAATCTGATTGAATTTCACATCTAACAAGATATCTTGGAGATGTGTCCATTTTTTGGTTTCCGTCAAAGCAAATGTCCAACATTGTTGAGTCTTGTCATGTGAATAAACGGCTAGAAATGGAATTAAGATTCAAAACTGCTGCTTTTCCATAAACAACTGAAACAATTCAACCAGCCATAGTTCAAAAGAACTCATATTGTGCACATTCAGAAACATCAGCACAGACTAATTTATATTACATATTACTGTACCTCCATAAGAACATAGGACTAGGCCATTTGGCCATTTGACCATTTGACCCTGCTCCACCATTCAATAAGATAATGGTTAATCTGGTTATGGTCTCAGCTCCACTTTTCTGTCTGCCCCCCTAAACCCTTGACTCCCTTGTCTCACAATAATCTGTCTAACTCTACCTTTAATAAATTCAATGACCCAGCCACTACTACTTTCCGAGGAAGTGGATTCAACATACCAACGACCCTGTGGGAGAAAAGAATTCTCCTTATTTGTGTATTAAAAGGGAGTCCTCTTATTTTTAAATTGTGTCCCCTAGTTTCAGTCTCCCCCACAAGAGGAAAGATCCCCTGGTATCCACCCTATCAAGTCCCCTCAGGATCTTATGTGTTTCAATAAGATCAGCCCTCATTCTTCTAAACTCTGATGGGCATAGGCCTAAGCTGTTCAACATTTTTTCAATGGTAGTGTCGCTATAGAGACCATGTTGCTTCAGTGGCCCAGGAGATGCAGGACAGGATATGTACACCCCATTAGGCATAATAAAACTGCTGCTTAATGCCAATGGTTAGGCCTGAGGATGCAAACAAGCTGCATTTTCAAGCCTCTCATACATGTCAGGATTGTAAAAGCCACACTTCTGACAACTGCAAACCTCCCCCACAACACCTAGGAAGGTCTGCAGCCGGAATATTCACATCACAAAAGCGGCTTCTGAACAATTGTACACGTCATGATTTTTAATACGCAATCGCAAGTTTTGAATCTCCAGCATGCACAACGGTTCCATTGTTGCTAGTGCACTGGGTCCACCCCGATAATATAAATGGTGCAATTCTGCAAGGCCAGCAGCCTCATCATATTAACAATACTCACAGTGGGAGTTACTCTGCTACATAAAACATGCCACAAAATGCTCCTAGGTCAGGTTAAATCGTGATTCAAACAAACCTTCGGAGCTTAACAAGTGCATAGCAATCAAATCTTGAAAGCAACAGCTGCAAAACCCTTCCAAAACCAGAAATGTATGGATGGTGGAATTCTTTAACTGCCTTGCATATTCTTTACTGTAAATTTATGACATGATAGACGTTGCTATCTTGCATTCATAATAGTTAATATACTGCCAAAAGGATTCACTTGTGGAGTACTTTGAGATGGCTTGATATGTTAAATACAAGTGTCATGTTAGAATTGCCTTCAATAAGCATTCATTTATTTTCAACAGTATTTTATGAGGGGGAATAAGTGCATGAGCGAGAAAGGAATGGAAGGATGCACTGACAGGGTTGGATGAAGTAGGGCAGAAGGAGGCTTGTGTGGAGCATAAACACTGGAAGAAACTATTTGGGGCTGTTCCTGTGCTGTAAATTCTATGCAATTCGAATAAATCAAACAAAATTCTTCTCGCACCTTATATGTAAATGTAATCTCTTTTCATTAAGAATCATCAGAAAAGATTGCAGCTTTTTTCATTCATTATCAGAAATCTTGACTGGTGTAATAAAGGTCAGTTGCTTGGTCTTCTGCAGGATTTAAATTACAGCACTGCCTCCAAAGGCAGCCTGGAGGCAAAAGTGCTTCTACCACCTGGACCAGCAAGGGATGATTTCTCCCAGCCTTGCTGGAGGTACATCAGCAATTGTGGCAACCTAACCAGGGTGCTGGTGACAATGATGGATGTCCTGAGCCACCATTTTAGTCTGGCTAAGGCCTCGGAGACTGTTTTCCACATTATTTGCCCGTGTGACTTTGTCCCAAAGGTGACATTTGTGTAACTGAGTGAGAGTGA
This sequence comes from Carcharodon carcharias, assembly GCF_017639515.1. NCBI lineage: Eukaryota > Metazoa > Chordata > Chondrichthyes > Lamniformes > Lamnidae > Carcharodon > Carcharodon carcharias. The sequence goes on from NC_054488.1 coordinate 14,789,451, forward strand.
CCTCAAGTGGTTGCTTCAGTGATCCCATTTGTGCTCTAAATTCTGCCATACAGGAAGAAATCCCAACAGTAGAAGTGTTAGGGACATTGTGGAAATGCTTCCATTGAAAGCGTTTCCAAATGTAAAAACATATCTTTAAACAGCTTTCAACTTGGATTCCCAAATTCAGCTGGGCGCACTTCAACAGAGTGGTTGCCAGAGGCCAGAAACCTGTCTTAGCTACTGAAATGCTGCTAAAGAAAGAACTGCTATTTATACAGCATGTTTCACAACCTCAGGATGTCCCAAAGCGCTTCAAAGCCAATTATGTACTTTTGAAATGTATTCAACTTCTGTAATGCAGGGAAATAATGATCACCTTTTGCAAAACAAACCAATGGTTTCACATTTCTTCATATGCCTGCAAGTGTGGCCCAAGGACATGAAAAATCCCTCCAGTCACAGTAATTCAGGTTAAAACAACACAAGGGATGCAACAATGTAGCGGCCAGCACTGTCCTAGTAGAAAGAAAGATCTTCCATTTATTCGCCTTTCACAACCTCAGGATATCCCAGAGTGCATTACAGCCAAGTAAGTACTACTTTTGATGTGCAGTTACTCTTGTAGTATTGGAAAAATTGCAGCCAATTTGCACACAGCAAGGTCCCAGAGATGACGGACAGATAACGACCATACAACCTGTTTTCATGATGTTGATTTTTTGTTGATTAAGGGATAAATATAAGCTAGGAAATTGCGGAGAACTGCCAACTCTTAGTTGAGTAGTGCCTGGGATCTTTTATGTCCTTCTGTCAGGGCAGACAGAACATTGGTTTAGCATCTCCTCCAAAGCTCAGCGCTGCCAACAGTGCAGTATTCCTTCAGAACTGCATCGGTGTTAATCTGGATTACTTGTTCAAATCTTTGGAGTGGGAAGATTGTTAATTTAGAGTGGTTCCAGGGATGAAGCACATCAATTACTTGGATAGATTGGAGAGCCTGGCATTATTTCCTTTGCAGAAGAGAAGGTTGAGAGAAGATTTGATACATGTATTCAAACTCGACAGAGAGCAATTGTTCCAATTGGCAGAAGGGTCGAAAATCATTTGCCTTCCTCATCACAGAGCACACAGGCTTAAAGTGATTGACAAAACAACCAAAGGCAGCCTGAGGAAAAGCTTCATTTCCTCAGTGAGTGGGTGGGATCTGGAATGCAGTGCTCGAGATTCGAGTGGAAGCAGATTCTATCGCGGCTTTCAAAAGAGAAGTGGCTGAGCACCTGAAGGGCAAAAAAAATTGCAGGGCTACAGGAACGAACTTCCAAGAGCAGAAAAAAATGGACAGAATTAATCTTTCCTCTACCATTACCTCTGTTGATAGCAGCTGGCTTAGAGCAGACTGATGATGGACTGGGGCCTTTCTTGTCAGTGAGGCCCAATGCTGTACCGAACAGTTCAACTCATTATTGAGACATTTGGCAAGGTTTTTCTAATGTGACATAAAACCAAAAATATTTCTGGTTTTATGTGATATCTATGACAGAAAGAGGTTCTACTGCGGCATAAATATCATTGGTGGAAGTTTGGCTTGCAGGGTAGTGAATATACAGTTACTCACTTTTAAAGAAATGTCACCTTACAGATCATTTGCTCTTATTACTTCAAATTCAAGATAAATAAAGTCCATGACATCACCCACCTTAGCTCTCATGGTTCGTTCGGCCTCTAGCTCCTCTTCCAGCTCCTCAACACGGGTCTGCAAATAAACAGGGAAGAATAAATCACAGGGCCAAACAATGTAGACATGGGGAGGAGGAAGGGCAAGAGTTTTTTTTTCCAATTTTATGGCACTCATTTTGGCTCACTCTTTCCTTGTCTTCTGCTTCAAAGATTAGAAATATTAATAATATCTAACAGTCAATATTTTAATCATAGCTGTGCTTCTTGGATTGAGAAACCACCAAAAACCACATCAATAAAATTCAATAGAATCTCGCATCTTTTCTTTTACTTCAGAGAAAAAGACATTACATTTGGTGAAGCTACAGTACAGTGTTGTCACATGGTCCTTCCGGTACACTTGCACACTTAGGTTATTATTAAGGCCCTGTACACACTATAGACAATATGCTAGTACCTTTGGGGAGAGTGCGGGTTAAGTTTGAATAATTTCATTCCAGTTCCTGGGACCCTTCTGAAGGAGATAGCTGAAGAGACAGTGGAGACGTTAGTGGTGATCTTTCAGGAATCACTCGAGTCAGGGAGGGTCCCAGGGGACTGGAAAATCGCTAATGTAACCCCCCCTGTTTAAGAAGGGAGTGAGGCAAAAGACACGAAATTACAGGCCGATTAGCCTGACCTTGGTCTTTGGTAAGATTTTAGAGTCCATTATTAAGGATGAGATTTCAGAATACTTGGAAGTGCATGGTAAAATCGGGCAAAGTCAGTATGGTTTCATCAAGGGGAGGTCATGCCTGACAAATCTGGTAGAATTCTTTGAGGAAGTAACGAGTAGGCAAGACAAAGGAAAGCCAATGGATGTTATCTACTTGGACCTATAGAAGGCCTTTGACAAGGTGCCGCACAGGAGGCTGCTCAGTAAGATAAGAGCCCATGGTGTTCGAGGCAAGGTACTAGCATGGATAGAAGATTGGCTGTTTGGCAGGAGGTAGAGAGTGGGGATAAGGGGGTCCTTCTCAGGATGGCGGCCGGTGACTAGTGGAGTTCTGCAGGGGTCAGTGTTGGGACCACAACTTTTCACTTTATACATTAATGATCTAGATGAAGGAACTGAGGGCATCCTAGCTAAATTTGCAGATGATACAAAGATAGGTGGAGGGACAGGTAGTATCGAGGAGGCGGGGAGGCTGCAGAAGGATTTGGACAGGTTAGGAGAATGGACAAAGAAGTGGCAGATGGAATACAACATGGGGAAGTGTGAGGTCGGGAAGTGTGAGGTCATGCACTTTGGTAGGAAGAATAGAAGCATAGATTATTTTCTAAATGGAGAGAGAATTCAGAAATCTGGAGTGCAAAGGGATTTGGGAGTCCTACTCCAGGATTCTCTTAAGATTAACTTGCAGGTTGAGTCGGTAGTTAGGAAGGCAAATGCAATGTTGGCATTTATTTCGAGAGGACTAGAATATAAAAGCAAGGATGTGCTGCTGAGGCTTTATAAGGCTCTGGTCAGACCACATTTAGAATATTGTGAGCAATTTTGGGCGCTGTATCTCAGGAAGGATGTTCAGGCCCTGGAGAGGGTCCAGAGGAGGTTCATGAGAATGATCCCAAGAATGAAAGGCTTAACATATGAGGAACGTTTGAGGACTCTGGGTCTATACTCGATGGAGTTTAGAAGGATGAGGGGGGATCTGATTGAAATTTACAGAATACTGAAAGGTCTGGATAGAGTGGACTTGGGGAAGATGTTTCCATTAGTAGGAGAGACTAGGACCTGAGGGCACAGCCTCAGAGTAAAGGGAAGACCTTTTAGAACAGAGATGAGGAGAAACTTCTTTAGCCAGAGAGTAGTGAATCTATGGAATTCATTGCCACAGAAGGCTGTGGAGGCCAGGTCATTGAGTGTATTTAAAACCGAGATAGATAGGTTCTTGATTGGTAAGGGGATCAAAGTTTACGGGGAGAATGGGGTTGAGAAATTTATCAGCCATGATTGAATGGCGGAGCAGACTTGATGGGCCGAATGGCCTAATTTCTGCTCCTATGTCTTATGGTGTTATGGACCCAGCCAGGTCAGAGGGATTGCAGCAGTCCTGTCTGCAAAGAAACTCCACACCACAACAAAATGTGAAAATCAATATCGAAAACTGGAGAAGAAGGGCTCCCTGATGGAAGGCTTCAACAGTGGATGATTTTTAAATGAGTTGCTGAGCTAGACACAGCAGGAAAGCCCATGTCTAATAATGGGTCCACGTTGGGAAATGACTGGGACACGGTAATTAGAACTACAACTAACCTCAGTATTTTCGGGTTGTAGAGATGACTGAATTATGCAGCGTTCCTGCCCCTGATGATGATCTCTGTCGGAAATGCAAGTGTTAATCTGGATGTGGGCGGGGTCAGCTTCAGCTCTGGCTGCCCTTGTTTGAAATAGTCTGTCACAATTTGCTGTTGAGCCTCATGCATGAACAACGCCTACTAGGGTGAGGGACCAAAGGACAAATGATGCCCATTTAGCACTGGCTGAATAAGGCGTCAATGTCAAATAGGGAAGAAGGGAGAAGAACTGGAGGGGTGAAGACATGCAGTTCTGATCAGCTTTCATCACAGGAAAGGATGTGATTTGGAAATTAAACAAAAGACTAACTGCTTGACTAATTGATTAATTGTCCGGTACACGAATCACAAAAAGTTAGTATGTAGGTGCAGCAAGTGATTAGAAAGGCAAATGGATGTTGTCATTTATTGCAAGGGGAATGTAATATAAAAAAAATGGAGTTAATGTTTCAAGTCTGTATGATTCTTCTTCAGCTTTGAAGTAGAGTCATATGGACCCGAAACGTTAACTCTGTTTCTCTCTCCACAGATGCTGCCAGACCTGCTGAGTTTTTCCAGCATTTTCTGCTTTTATTTCAGATTTCCAGCACCGGCAGTATTTTGCCCTTATAAAAGTAGGGACATTTTGCAACAGTTGAACAGGGCATTGATGAGAGCAAATCTGGAGTACTGTGCAAGTTTCTTTACTTAAGAAAGGACATAATTACATTAGAAGCAGTTCAGAGGCTGGCAGCTGATTCGTGGGATGGGGGATTATCTTATGAGGAAAGGTTAGACAGGTTGGGCCTATATTCATTGGAGTTTAGAAGAATGGGAGGTGATTTTATTGAAACATATAGGCCAGAATTTCCCGATCGACGAGCGGGTGGAACTCTCGATGTCACCCCGCCTTATTTCAATTTTCAAGTTGGCGGGGGCTTAGCCGAATCAGCTGTGTGCCCGCCGACCTGTCAATGGCCCACTGAGACCATTCACAATGTAACTAAAGTTTATGTATCATTTTTAAACTTGCTCTCCTGACAGTGGTGGCCAATCTGAGGTTCCTTCCCCTGATCCCAGCAAACCTATTTGTCCCGCACTCCAACAGCCATTTTACATGGGTGATCCCGAGACAAGTGAATTTTGGAAGACTATTTGGCTGTGGGGGCTTCACAGCCAATTTCAACCATGTCTTTACTTAAGGTGCATCTTCCAGTAGAGGCTGTCAGATTGCAGTAGATGTGAGGAAATGGCTGAAGTTTCCTTCCTTCATGCAGGAGTACTGAGGACAATTGGAGCCATCACTCCAGGTCCCCACTAAAGTGAGCTAATTGGCCACCGGTTGGAAACTTGCTGGCTGAACAGTGATCAGGTGATGCCTTTAGCCACAAGACCAGGGGCAGCTTGAAATCCTATTTTCCAAATATCATGTATGAAACAAGCCTTAGATCCTGAACAGGAGAATTGTATACCATGCTCGCTAGTATTGGGTTTTAAATTACTCAAAAAAAAACATGGGGCAGAATTAAGTTCCAGCAACATGAGCTTCCCACCACCAGTCAGAGAACTGGTGGGAGCCCCACATCACATCTATGGGGGAGATTAAGGTATTCAAATTGGCCATCGTCATGCATCCTATGCGACCAAGGACCTCAGAGGACAGGAAGGCCGCAGAGAGCTGCTGATCAATCTGAGGCTGGCTGCAACACTGGGAATAGCGGCTGCTGCCGGTAATGCTCCAAGGCCTACCCAGATGGCCGACACTGGATCCTGGAGACAGGCGAGTGGGCCAGGATGGGGGCCACGGGGAAGGTGCTGCTGGGAATGGGGGAGGGTGGGGCAGGGGGTTGGAGACAAGGGCAGCTGTCAGCAGCACAGTTCACTGCCAACCCCCACCCCCCACCCCCCACTCTCCCACCAACTCAACTTCCTGAGGCTGGGTCCCGCAATCGATCACCTAGTGCCTGTCAAAGAGGGAACCTCCCAACAAGCCGCCCACAACCCCGGCCCCCACCCCACCTCGGGTTTGCTTGGCCACCTTCGGGAGCCACGGGAGACCCTTGGAGGTCCCAGTAAATCCCTGAGCCACCACTAAACTCTAATGGGCTCGGGGATGATTGGCTTTAAGTGGCTATTTATGAGCCTAACTGACATCCTGCCGTCAGCGGGGCAGCAATTCTTATCGGGCCCTTCCCCTCCCCAACTTAACTGGAGGCAGTTTTCCTGATGCTGGGAATTGGACACGGGTACCTCCACGTGATTTTCCCGGCAATCTCCCCCACATCATGTCCGCTCAATACTTTCAGCCCATGGGTCACCTGAACAAATTTGGTTATAATTCCTACCGTCACTGTCAGTTATTTTCTGTATTATTTGCTTGTAACCAAGCATCGATTACAACTTGATAAATGTGCAAAGAGTATTCGCCACTCAGTTTGGCGATCAGTCTCAGTTGATCTCCCATTTCGGCCTGTGCCAGCTAAATCAACCAAAACAACATAAAAGAAACCCACGAACTCCGCAGGACGTCGAGCAAATACTGAGTACCGTGAAAATGCTGAAATTCTATCTTACGCTGGTGATAGTTAAAAACTAATGGGATTTTGTTCTCATGGTTTCAGATGTCATCTGAGAGGTGGAAAGCTTAATGCCGTGTAGTCGCTTGTAAAATATCCTCATAAAATGCAATTATGTGACTTCTTTGCATTTAATGGCTGTCATGTATTAAGTGATGTGCTTAGTTCAGGAAGAAACGCATACATATTTCCTGTATTAAAATTAAGCCTGTGGTGAATAATTGTTCGGGCTTTCATACTTTATTGACATTAAGAGTTTCCTGTATTGGTAACTTCACTCCAATGTCATTTTATGATATGTAAATCCCGCAGAAATGGCTTTCATAACTTATCTCTCCCAGGTGTCCACTGGGTTGGAATTTTGAGCATTTACAGCCCCTATTTGTACCCATGCCCCATGTTGTGTCTTCTGTTTCCCGTAAGTTAGGGTTAATCACACTTTAGGCTCAAAATGCAGGAGCTTCATCGAGTCTATTTCTCTATGTGGCTGGTGGACTAATACATTGTGACTTGGCACATGACTGCAATGTTGAAGTGAAATGTAGCACCCTGGACGTACATCTGCATAACAATTAGTTCTAGTTCCTAACTCTTTACAGAGGATATGACAATATAACATCCAAGTTTCATAAATAAGAAAGGGAACAATATGGCCGACTTAGCCCAAAACAAATAGCATAATCGTCTCTCCTGCCCTTCATTCTTGGCCCACCCACCTATCAATGAGTTTATCTGACAACCTTCACTTCTATGCCTCCTCAATGTACTGTAAGTGGAGAAAAATAATACAAAATTTGTTGTGTTATGGTTTAGTTAGTGTCTCATTGATGAGATCTTGAGTCTTGTATGTTTACAATGAGCCACTTAATCCTTAACAATGTACAGATCCCAGTTACTGCTATACATGGTGCTGCTCCCATGCAGGCTCTTTCTTGACTGTTTTGAGTCTATTACCATGTGACTCTATATATCATACCATGGGCGGTGCTATACTCCAGTCCCACGTTAACACCTTGCTCTGCTGAGCACCTTTACATTACAATGGCATGCAGGCACACATTACATCCCCTTTTCTTCTCAAAAGAAAACTTTATTCCCTTCTAATGGAGTATAGATATTTACAATACAATCTTAACTTGCTACACCTTCTCCCCAATCCCAAGCCTCTGACTTTATAAATTCAGATGGTTTTGAGGCTTGACAGCTCTTCCACATCTCAGTCTGTCACATTTGGAAGAATGGTAGTAGTACTCTGTTGTTTCTGGTACTGGGTCGTGTCTGTTTGATTCGCTTTTTGCACTCCTTTGAGTTACGTTTCTCTTTATTAACAACCCGTCTGCTTTCTTCGGACACTGTGGGTTTGTCCCATTCCTTCTCCAGGGAATGTGAACTCTATTCATTCCTAGAACAGACTCGAATTTTCTTTTACCACAGTGTCCGCTGTGTTCTTGTTGGACATTGATATTTCACAAATGGAACCTTCATTTCCGTTTGTTTCATAATTTCAGCCAAACATCTGTTTGCTGTTTTATTTTCGGATCATTTTGCAAGCTTATGAATCTTTTTATTCAGCTCAATGGTCCTCAGTATGTCTGAGACATCCAGTCCTCTTTCTTCTTCTAGTTCCTTGCACTTCAGTGTGGGATTTACATTTTCCGATCTTATTTCTGTCTTTTGTTTCTCTGTCTGCAACAGAACTTTGTCCTTATCCTTCAGTTTGATTTCACTTTTGGCCAGGTCTGTCTCCGGTGAAGTCTTAACTTTTTTCAGTTCTGTAATTGTGCAACTCATGGCTTCATTATCCCCTGGCAGCTTGGAAAGTTCTACAGCCTTTCCTCTCAATGCCTCCTAGTCATCATTCAGCTGGTTTCTTCAGCTCTTCTGTCTTTTTCTTGGAGCTTTCAGCTTCCTCCTGGAATATGGAACATTTCTGAGTCGTCTCTGCCAACTGTTTCTTCAGTTTCCTCAGAGTGATGTTAAATTCATTCTGCTTCTCTTTGTAATTTACCCAAGGTTCAAACTTTATCCTAAGGGATCCCTGAAATACGTGAAGGTTCTTCAACAGGTTTTCCTTTCCTTTGTGAAGCTTGTTTGCTTCATCTTAAGTGTTCCTGTAATTCAGCAGCATCTCCTTGAGTTGCTGTTCTTCCATGCTGCTTTTTAAGACAGCCTTCATTTCTTCACATTGCTGAATGGTTAACGATGTTCAGATCCCAGTTACTGCCATGCATGGTGCTGCTCACTCTAGACTGTTCTCTGAGTCTATTACCATGTGACCCTATACGTCATACCGTGGGCTGTGCTATTCTCCAGTCCCATGTTAACACTTGCTCGGCTGAGAACCTTTACATGACAATGGCATGCCGACACACACACACCAAAAACATAAACTTTAAACTCAGATCCAGTATGATGATTTGAAGAAAGATTGGAGGGGCTTCCATTTTGAAGCACTTTCTTCCCAACTTCCTTTCTATCACAGTCTGCTGCTCCTCTCAAGACCTCTGAATGGCCCTCCAGCTTTGATAGCCCACCTACCATCATTAACTTGATGGAGAACCAGTCTCCCTGCCAATTAAGGGGGTGCCTACTTTAAAATCCCAATAAGAGACTCTTTCCCTACCCAGGGGCAGGTTCCGAACCTGGAAACAGTTCCGAGCTCTGTTTCCTGTCTCCGTAGGGCAGATCTAGACCCATATGTTGTTACTCAAGTGCTTACGTTTTAACATTTGTCATGTTTTTCATATCCAAAGAACCCAAAGGTAAGTCGTTGGAATTGCTTAAAGGGCAGGAGGCAGGAATGAAAACTTGCCACCTCAATTTCAACTATGCATGGAAAATAAGACATTCTCTATAGTGTCACAAGAGCATCGTTTACAGCACTGAAAAAGACCATTCAGCCCAATACGTCCGTGATGGTGATTAGTTCACGTTCCAAAACTAATTGCACTGCACTGATCTCTTCCAATAAACCTGTATCTTTTTTCAACACTGCCTCAACTATTCCATGGCAAAGCATTCCGTGCTTCCACAATGCTGTACCTAAAGAAATTTCTTTTAACCTCTCCCCTCATTCGTAGAATACCACTGGGTAAAATCCTCTCATGTAAAGTACCTGTGGAGGGTTCAATGTAAACCCATGCTTAATGGTTGAAGCTGTTGGTGCTCAAAGCAACTAGTAATCTCTTGATTTTAATAACATTGCTTTACTATTTCAAACAAGGCTGAGGCATGTAGAAGGGGCAGAATCTTGTTGAGAGGTCAGGGGTCTCACATGCTGGCTGGAGAGCCCGTAAGAGACCCTCACTGGATCTTTTCAACAAGGCCCGCCAAACCATAAGCCAACAAGGGGCATGGCCAATGGTGTGCCTTCTCTGGAATCAAGACCCCAGGAGGAGGGGGTAGGTGGAAGCCTTGCCTAATGAGAGCTACAAGTCAATCAGAGGCCGGCAGCTCTTGCGCTCAGCAGCATTGCAGGGCCGCCTGTGGCTGCTGCCTGAGCAACACCCTGCAGAGTCCTAGGATCGCGGAGGATCCCAAAACAAAGGTAAGTGATGTTGCGGGGGGGGGGGGGGGGGGATTCATGAGGTGGGGGTCTCATGGAGAGGGAGGGACAGGGGCTTCAGAAGCACGGGATCTCTCAGCGGGCCTCCCCTTCCCAATATCCAGTCCATCGATCAGGCGTTGAGTGCCTTAGATCGAGGGACCGCAACACCCCACCCATTTTTGTGCGAAACCCAAACAATGGGAGTTTGGATCTTCATGAGGACATCACAACACCTGAACCAATTTCAAACTGTAATTTTAACTCACAGTTGCATTGTACTTATGGCTGTAGATGTGAGTTGATAAAGGCACTATCCAAATGCAGAAACTGCAATAGAGCAACCTTAGTCAGGGAAAAAAATACTTAACTTGATTTCCTTTGGCAGTTGTTGCACTGAATCTCGAAGCTTCAATATGTAGGCACTGGTTTATGCATCTGCATGCACACATACACATAACGTTTATATGCACAAACACTCAAAGATACACAGATATTCCGCAAAGATTGCACTGTCTTTAAATACCTAGATGATTGATGATTTTAAAACTAGTATCCCTTTCTTAAATAAGACCCTTCATCCCACAGCTAATTGGTGGAAAATCACAGCCATTCCTTTGCTTAAAATGCTTTATTACACCAATGATTTTATAGATAACCCGGAAATTAATTTGAAAGGAAATCCTTAACTTCACTGGAGTGCTCCTTTGGGCTGCAGTAGAGTGCTTAAGTTGGAGTTTGGTGACTGAAGAGAATTCGGTGAGGAGGGATCAAGGTAAATCCTTTGAGTACTGTGAGTACGGTCAGGTAAGTATTTACTACTTTTATCGCTTATAGTTTTTAAGGTCTTATTTTGTGATTCATCGTTTGTAAGGTCTATATTCTGTAACAACAAGGAGCAGGGAAGAAGGGCCCCAGAGTAATTGATATTATTTGATATTAAGTATCTTCCAAAAGGTTTAATTTAATTTAAAGGGGTAAGTCATGGCAGGAGAGCTCAATGCCGTGGTGTGCTCATCCTGCTCTATGTGGGAAGCCAGGAACATTTCCACTGCCTGGGGCCAGCATGTATGCGGGAAGTGTCTCCAGCTGCAGCTCCTGGAAGCCTGGGTTTCAGAGCTGGAACGGCGACTGGGGACAGTGTGGAGCATCTGTGAGGTGGAAAGTATCGTGGATAGCATATATAGAGAGGTGGTCATACCGCAGGCTAAGAGTCTACAGGCAGGAAGGGAATGGGTGACCACCAGGCAGTGCAAGAGGACTAGGCAGGCAGTGCAGGAATCTCCTGTGACTATTCCCCGGCAAAACAGATATACCGCTTTGGATACTGTTGAGGGGAATGGCCTATCAGGGGAAAGCAGCAACAGCCAAATTTGTTGCACCACAGTTGGCTCTGCTGCACAGGGGAGGGGTAAAAAGTGTGGAACTGCAATAGTTATAGGGGATTCAATTGTAAGGGGAATAGATAGGCGTTTCTGTGGCTACAAATGAGACTCCAGGATGGTATGTTGCCTCCCTGGTGCTAGGGTCGAGGATGTCTCAGAGTGGCTACAGGACATTCTGAATGGGAGGGTGAACAGCCAATGGTCATGGTACACATTGGTACAAATGACATAGATAAAAAAAGGACGAGGTCCTAAAAGCAGAGTATAGGGAGTTAGGAAGTAAGTTGAAAAGTAGGACCTCAAAGGTGGTGATCTCAGGATTACTACCAGTGCCACGTGCTAGTCAGAGTAGAAATAGCAGGGTATATCGGATGAATAAATGGCTGAAGAGATGGTGTGAGGGGTGGGGTTTCAGATTCTTGGGACATTGGGACCGGTTCTGGAGGAGATGGGACCAGTACAAACTGGACGGGTTACACCTGGGCAGGACTGGGACTGATATCCCGGGGGAATATTTGCTAGAGAGTAGTTGGGGAGGGTTTAAACTAAAATGGCAGGGGGATGGGAACCTATGCAAGGAGTCAGAGGAGGGGGAATCAAGGTCAAGAACAAAAGACAGAAAGGGGAATAAGAAAAGTGATATGCAGAGAAATCAAGGGCAAGAATTAAAAAGGGTCTCAGTGAAAAATAGTGGGAACAGGACATGTAATGTTAAAAAGACAAGCCTTAAGGCTTTGTGCCTTAATGCGAGGAGCATTCGCAATATAGTGGGTGAATTAACCACGCAAATAGATATAAACTGGTATGATATAGGTGGGATTACAGAGACATGGCTGCAGGGTAACCAGGGATGGGAACTGAACATCCAGGGGTATTCAGTATTTAGGAAGCACAGACAAAAAGGAAAAGACAGTGGAATTGCATTGCTGGTTAAAGAGGAAATTAATGCAATAATGAGGAACGATATTAGCTCCGACGATGTGGAATCTGTATGGGTAGAGCTGCAAAACACTAAGGGGCAAAACACATTAGTTGGGGTTGTATATAAACCCCCAAACTGTAGTGTTGATGTTGGGAATGGCATTAAACAGGAAATTAGAGACACATGCAATAAAGGAACATCTATAATTATGGGTGACTTTAATCTGCATATAGATTGGGCAAATCAAATTAGTAACAATACCGTAGAGGAGGAATTCCTGCAGTGTATACGGGATGGTTTTCTGGCCGAATACGCTGAGGAACCAACAAGAAAATAGGCCATCCTAGACTGGGTATTGTGTAATGAGAAAGGAATAATTGGCAATCTAGTTGTGCGAGGCCCCTTGGGGATGAGTGACCATAATATGATAGAATTCTTCATCAAGATGGAGAGTGACTTAGTTGATTCTGAGACTAGGGTCCTGAATCTTAATAAAGGAAACTCCAATGGTATGAGGTGCGAGTTGTCTGTGATGGATTGGGAAGCATTACTTAAAGGGATGATGGTCGATAGGCAATGGCAAACATTCAAAGAGCGCGTAGGTGAACTGCAACAATTGTTTATTCTTATGTGGCGCAAAAGTAAAACAGGAAAGGCGGCCAGACCATTGCTTACAAGGGAAATTAGAGATAGTATTAGATCCAAGGAAGAGACATACAAATTGGCCAGAAAAAACAACAGACCTGGGGACTGGGAGCAGTTTAGAATTCAGCAAAGGAGGACTAAGGGATTGATTAAGAAGGGGAAAATAGAGTACAAGAGTAAACTTGCGGAAAACATAAAAACTGACTGTAAAAGTTTCTATAGGTATGTGAAGAGAAAAAGATTGGAGAAGACAAATGTAGGTCCCTTACAGTCAGAAACAGGGGAATTTATAATGGGGAACAAAGAAATGGCTGATCAACTAAATACATACTTTGGTTCTGTCTTCACAAAGGAGGACACAAATAACATACCAGAAATGCTGGGGAACACAGGGTTTCGGACAGAGACAGCATGGAGTTACAAAAGGGAAATCATGCTTGACAAATCTACTGGAATTTTTCAAGGATGCAACTAGTAGAGTTGATGAGGGGCAGCCAGTGGATGTGGTTTATTTGGACTTTCAGAAGGCTTTTGACAAAGTCCCACATAAGAGATTAGCGTGTAAAATTAAAGCGCATGGGATTGGGGTTAGTGTATTGAGATGGATAGAAAACTGGTTGGAAGACAGGAAACAAAGAGTAGGAATAAACAGGTCTTTTTCCGAATGGCAGGCAGTGACTAGTAGGGTACCACAGGGATCAGCGCGGGGACCCCAGCTATTCGCAATATATATTAATGATTTAGATGAGGGAACCAAATGTAATATCTCCAAATTTGCAGATGACACAAAGCTGGTGGGAGGGTGAGCTGTGAAGAGGATACAGAGATGCTTCAGTATGATTTGGACAAGCTGAGTGAGTGGGCAAATGCATGGCAGATGCAGTATAATGTGGATAAATGTGAGGTTATCCACTTTGGCAGTAAAAACAGGAAGGCAGATTATTTTCTGAATGGCTATAAATTGAGAGAGGGGAATGTGCAACGAGACCTGGGTGTCCTTGTACACCAGTCGCTGAAGGTAAGCATGCAGATGCAGCAGGCGGTAAAGAAGGCAAATGGCATGTTGGCCTTCATAGCAAGAGGATTTGAGTACAGGAGCAGGGATGTCTTGCTGCAATTATACAGGGCCTTGGTGAGACCACACCTGGAATATCGTTTGCAGTTTTGGTCTCCTTATCTGAGGAAGGATTTCTTGCTATAGAGGGAATGCAGCGAAGGTTTACCAGACTGATTCCTGGGATGGTGGGACTGATATATGAGGAGAGATTGAGTCGGTTAGGATTATATTTGCTGGAGTTCAGAAGAATGAGGGGGGATCTCATAGAAACCTATAAAATCCCAACAGGACTAGACAGGGTAGATGCAAGAAGGATGTTCCCGAAGGTGGGGGAGTCCTGAACCAGGGGTCACAGTCTGAGGGTATGGGGTAGACCATTTAGGACTAAGATGAGGAGAAATTTCTTTACCCAGAGAGTGGTGAGCCTGTGGAATTCACTACCACAGAAAGTAGTTGAGGCCAAAACATTGTATGTTTTCAAGAAGGAGTTAGATTTAGCTCTTGGGGCGAAAGGGATCAAAGGATATGGGAAGAAAGTGGGAGTGAAGGGGATCAAAGGATAGGGGAAGAAAGTGGGAGCAGGCTATTGAGTTGGATGATCAACCATGATCCTAAAACATGACAGAGCAGGCTTGAAGGGCCGAATGGCCTACTCCTGCTCCTATTTTCTACATTTCTATGTTTCACAGAGGACTTTCAGCTTCTCCTTGTCTGTTAAGGTTTCTCCACCAGCACTGTAATAATTCTGGGTAGCTTAGCTTGAAGTGCTTATCTTTTCAAATGGGGACATTCCTTTGCTGTAAGGAGAGTGTTTGAAGCCTGTGTTGTGTGTTACTGTCTTGTTATCAGCTCCTCCCCACCAAGCACACTGGAGATTGTTCAGGCTGCAACAGCAAATGGATTAATCAGCCAGAGATACAGAGGTGAAGCTTGAAGTTTAGCTGTTGGATGTAGAATGTGAACGGCATGGATTTCTCCACACACTTCCACATTTACTGAATGATGCATAACAACGTTATTCATTTGGGTTTTGAATTTTGCTGAGAAACTAATATTAAATGTTTGTTAACTTAAAGGCAGGTGGGACACAGAATACTTCCTGTTCAAAATGTAACAACAGCTTGCATTTATATAGCGCCTTTAACATAGCAAAACATCCCATGGCCCTTCATTGAAGTGCAGCCAAATACATTTTTACTCCCAGCCACTTAAGGAGATTAATAGGACAGGTGGCCAAAAGCTTAACTCAAAGATTTAGGTTTAATGCATTGTTATGAAGGAAGAAATGCAGAAAGGTTTAGGGAGGGAATTCCAGAGCTTAGGGCTTGAATAGTTGAGGCACGGCTGTTAAAGATGGGGTGATTAAAATCGGGGCCAGAATTGGAGCAGTGCAGATATCTGAGGGTTGTAGGGCTGCCAATCCTTATCAAATGAGGCCCAAATGTAAAAATAATTTGGATCTCTCACAAATGTCATTGTTTCACTCCCTACATCCACCCAATATTTGCTTGGCATGAAAATTGATCCCAATTACTGTATTCTGGGATTATTAAGTCTACTATTGTGTCAAGAAGGACAGTATGGAGACAGCACAACATTTTCTGCTTTCCCCCCCCCGCCCCAACTTTGTCAAATCTTGCACTTTATCACGAGGACAAAACTACACATGGGATTATACAGAGTCTAAGAGGGAAATTAGAGACCAACCAAAACAAAACCACACAATTAGGTTCTGAGTATCAATGAAATATGTGTTTCTAGTAAGGCTTAACAATTACTATTAGCACTACTGTAGAAAGCACTAGTTTAAAACAGCACCCATTTGATTGCTATTGATGAACCACCACCATCTTAAAGCATTGAGTGATTGGGAAAGAGTGAAAGAGTGAGTTCAGGAACACATTAAAAGAAAAAAGGAATACAGAAAATATATCTCAGCTCTGCTCACATCATTGGTTATAGTCCACTTGCTTCCATTTGTAAATGAACATGTTAAAAGACATCAAAATAAAATTGTTATTTTGGCAAAAAAAGGCTTTCGATAAAGTGGTCTTTTCATGCAATTGTTGCAGAAGCACATACTTGGTGGTGTTCTCAAAATAATCTTCACAAGGAAATAAAAAACCATGTTTATACAAACATTTCAAATGGAGGAGTAACGTTTTATTAATCAAAGGCCTGGATTTTGCCGTGACAGAGAGCCCAGTATTGTGGCGAAAATGGCAGAAGAGGCCCGAATCCAGAAGTCCCGCCCCGAACATGGTGCCTACCATTTTCACGGGGGCGGGAATGGGCCCAGATCAAGATTTGCGCATGCGCATTTCACGGAGGCAACTGCCCCTAGAAATCAGAAGCTGCCTCCTCTCGTGTGTGATTTTGGTGTGTGAAGTATAGGAACAGGTCTGAATTTGTGTACTCGTGGATAGCCAGGGCACCCCGTTGGAGAGGTAAGGTACCTCTTTGGACATGCTCCCAGGACACCTTTGGGGGAGTTAAGGTGCCATTTGGGATTCTTAAAAGTAGGCATGAATGTACATAAAGAGTGTATAAACTAAATGGATCTGTGAAAGTCATTGGAAGTGTCAAAAACAACTAAAAGGTGCCAAGATGAACTGTCAAGAGGAGCTGCCAAAGGTCAAGGCATTTAAAGTTCCTGCCTTTAACCTCTTTGAAATACTGTCAGCAGTGTTTAAAAAAAGATTGCTTTCTATTGTACTCTGCTTGTTGACATAAGCCTAAGGGTTACCATTACTGGATTAGTGCTACATGACTGAGTTCACAACAGTGCATTATCACAGTAGGGTGCTTGCTATTTCAGTTTGATTGACAGCTCCTAGTGGTTATGGACTCTTTGAAATGGGACTATGAATTCCAATGTGTGTTTTTATAAGGGATTATGAAATGAAATGTTTGTTGTTATAAGGGATAATATAGTTGAAGGAATGTAACTGTAGTAAATGGGTTTTTATGAATGAGAGTGTTTTTTTTTAAAAAAAAGCTCTGCAATAGATGCTTGGAACTTTATTCTGTGCTGCTTGATTCTATGATCAGGCACAAACTGATGTTACAAAACAATATTCTGATATACAAACTTAAAAGGGTAAATTTCAAGCTACAACAGGACAATAGGAGAGAAAGCTTCAGTTGAGGACTAATGGAATACTTATACAGGCAGTCTGATCTGCATGCAGGATAATACATTGTAAACACTAGCAAAGAACAGATTAGAGAAATTTAAATAGCTTTTAACAACAAGATGAAGAGAAATGTGTAAGAAAAGCAACTCCGCAGTCTGTACGGAGAAGGGTTAGGGGAGCCAAAAAGGAATTCAGAATCATTAAAAACAAAAGGAAATAAGGACAGTCAGATCTAAAAATGAGTACAGCTGTTGATGTCAAGCACAATAACTTGCAGTTTTAGAACCGCCAGAGGGTTATCCAAGGAGGATTGAAATCTCTTGAGCAGAAAAGCTACATTGAAAACTAAATATAATTAACATAGAACATGATAACTTATTTGCAATGTTCATTAGAGAATCCATTACTAGCAGCTTGGTCTCTCAACTACATACTTCATAATTTTGATATCACTTGCATGGGCAATGCAGTTGGAATGGAAGAGGTCAAAACCAATTATTCCTGAATAACAGATGCAATAGACTCGAGAGTGCTAAGGCACACCACAAAGTGCTGCTAGATATGATTGAGGAGTTAATTGATACAGGATGAGTCCCATTGCATTGGGAACAACAGTCCATCTGATATGTGGTCTCATAAAAAGAGATACAACAAACCTCCCAGAGACCCATTGGTTACTCATCAGTATTAGAAAATAAAAATAAAAAAGATAAAAACAAAAAAACTGCGGATGCTGGAAATCCAAAACAAAAACAGAATTACCTGGAAAAACTCAGCAGGTCTGGCAGCATCGGCGGAGAAGAAAAGAGTTGACGTTTCGAGTCCTCATGACCCTTCGACAGAACTTGATTTCGAGTCCAAGAAAGAGTTGAAATATAAGCTGGTTTAAGGGGTGTGTGTGGGGGGCGGAGAGATAGAGAGAGAGAGAGGTGGGGGGGGTGGGTGTGGTTGTAGGGACAAACAAGCAGTGATAGAAACAGATCATCAAAAGATGTCAACGACAATAGTACAATAGAACACATAGGTGTTAAAGTTAAAGTTGGTGATATTATCTAAACGAATGTGCTAATTAAAAATGGATGGTAGGGCACTCAAGGTATAGCTCTAGTGGGGTTTTTTTTTAAATAATGGAAATAGGTGGGAAAAGGAAAATCTTTATAATTTAATGGAAAAAAAAGGAAGGGGGAAACAGAAAGGGGGTGGGGATGGGGGAGGGAGCTCACGACCTAAAGTTGTTGAATTCAATATTCAGTCCGGAAGGCTGTAAAGTGCCTAGTCGGAAGATGAGGTGTTGTTCCTCCAGTTTGCGTTGGGCTTCACTGGAACAATGCAGCAAGCCAAGGACAGACATGTGGGCAAGAGAGCAGGGTGGAGTGTTGAAATGGCAAGCGACAGGGAGGTTTGGGTCATTCTTGCGGACAGACCGCAGGTGTTCTGCAAAGCGGTCGCCCAGTTTACGTTTGGTCTCTCCAATGTAGAGGAGACCGCATTGGGAGCAACGAATGCAGTAGACTAAGTTGGGGGAAATACATGTGAAATGCTGCTTCACTTGAAAGGAGTGTTTGGGTCCTTGGACGGTGAGGAGAGAGGAAGTGAAGGGGCAGGTGTTGCATCTTTTGCGTGGGCATGGGGTGGTGCCATAGGTGGGGGTTGGGGAGTAGGGGGAGATGGAGGAGTGGACCAGGGTATCCTGGAGGGAGCGATCCCTACGGAATGCCGATAAGGGGGGTGAAGGGAAGATGTGTTTGGTGGTGGCATCATGCTGGAGTTGGCGGAAATGGCGGAGGATGATCCTTTGAATGCGGAGGCTGGTGGGGTGATAAGTGAGGACAAGGGGGACCCTATCATGTTTCTGGGAGGGAGGAGAAGGCGTGAGGGCGGATGCGCGGGAGATGGGCCGGACACGGTTGAGGGCCCTGTCAACGACCGTGGGTGGAAAACCTCGGTTAAGGAAGAAGGAGGACATGTCAGAGGAACTGTTTTTGAATGTAGCATCATCAGAACAGATGCGACGGCGGCGAAGGAACTGAGAGAATGGGATGGAGTCCTTACAGGAAGCGGGGTGTGAGGAGCTGTAGTCGAGATAGCTGTGGGAGTCGGTGGGTTTGTAATGGATTTTGGTGGACAGTCTATCACCAGAGATTGAGACAGAGAGGTCAAGGAAGGGAAGGGAAGTGTCAGAGATGGACCACGTGAAAATGATGGAGGGGTGGAGATTGGAAGCAAAATTAATAAATTTTTCCAAGTCCCGACGAGAGCATGAAGCGGCACCGAAGTAATCATCGATGTACCGGAGAAAGAGTTGTGGAAGGGGGCCGGAGTAGGACTGCAACAAGGAATGTTCCATATACCCCATAAAGAGACAGGCATAGCTGGGGCCCTTTTTTTTTCCAATAAATTATAAAGATTTTCCTTTTCCCAACTATTTCCATTATAAAAAGAAAAACCCCACTAGAGCTATACCTTGAGTGCCCTACCATCCATTCTTAATTAGCACATTCATTTAGATAATATCACCAACTTTAACTTTAACACCTATGTATTCTATTGTACTATTGTCGTTGACATCTTTTGATGATCTGTTTCTATCACTGCTTGTTTGTCCCTACAACCACACCCACCCCCCCCACCTCTCTCTCTCTCTATCTCTCCGCCCCCCACACACACACCTTAAACCAGCTTATATTTCAACTCTTTCTTGGACTCGAACTCAAGTTCTGTCGAAGGGTCATGAGGACTCGAAACGTCAACTCTTTTCTTCTCCGCCGATGCTGCCAGACCTGCTGAGCTTTTCCAGGTAATTCTGTTTTAGTATTAGAAAATAGTTGGATTGATTATTGGCAGCACCTTTATGAAGAATAAGTGGAAGTAAATAGATTTTCAGAGGATACAGATCTTGCCTGATCAACCTCATGGACTTTTCTGCAACAATGACATTCTAATTGGACACTGCTTTAGTAGCTTAGACTTCCACAAAGCCTCTGATGTACTCCAACATGAAAACCTGTTCCACAACTTAAGACCAAGGCACTGGGAATTTCCTTTGCTGTTCTTCTGATGAGCTTCTGTATCTTCAGCAGAAGATCAACAAGGACCTCAGGCAGGTGCAGAAATGGGATTTCTGCTAGTCTCTCAAAGTTATAGCAGCTGATCAGGAAGTTCCCCCCAGCCCCCAGAAATTCCCAGTTATCCAAAGACATTGGGTCCCTGTCCATTTACAGCGGCCTGGGATTTTCAGAGCTTTTGCAGCTTGGGAATGGAAAACCTGCAATAGAAGATGTGTCCAGAAAAAGACAGCCTTAAAGCCTTATTCATCATCCTTTTCCAGGAGAACCAGTCAGGCAAAAGCAGCAGCCGTGCCATCAAGACTTTTCTTTTGCCATTAAGATCTTTGCATTAGGAACTGTCTGGTAACCATATAGGAGCTGTTCGTCGACACTGTTTCTGATCTCTCAGTGTGAGAACACATTCTCTTCCTGGTGTCTCTCCATCCCAGATCATCGAAGCTTACCTTCCTCAGCGCCTATTCTCAATCAATACAAACACAGAGACTAAACTGATACCATCAGTTTAATGTAACTTGCTAATTTAAATCAGTTTTAAACTGACATGTTAACATGTCAAACATGTTAATTGGAATTCTGTTTGACCTGTTTCCTTCTTTGCTGTTTTTATTGTGCTTTCCTAAAGTGTAAAAGATCATTGAAATCACCAGATCCATCCCAAATGTAAAGGGCTGAGTTATGCAGACACAGTAGAGAAATTGAACTTCCACAGTTTAAGATACAATAGGTCAAGGAGGATCTCACAGATGTCACATATGTGCACAGTTAAGGTCAACCAGAATATTACTTCAAATTAAAACACAAAGGCATGATGCATAGGCATAAACCTTAAGTAGTGAGAAATAAGTTTAAATCAATTATTAGGAAGAACGTCTGTACTGAAGGAGAGAGGAATGTTTAACCCAATTTGTCAGGCAAGTTGCTCAAAGGAAGTATCTTAGGGACATTCAAAACGTGGCTGGACTCTATAAAGGGAAGCAAGGGTACCAGAAATGATGACTTTCAATGTTTCATATGTTTTTCTCAAATATAAATTTGACTCCTGATCCTCAGTAACCGTTAACTTAATAGAATATGCAGTTATACCTGTTTTTATTATTTTAGAAGCATTGCAGTCTCACATTGAAGTACAAGATGATAGTCAAAGAACCTGTTGTCAGCATTATTAACTATAGGTTCACAAGGAAATAATTTGCAGGTTAAAAGGAAATTCCAGTCCTGTTTATCTGTGATCATATTCCAACCAAGTGGCACATTGCCGGGGTAACTTCACCACACCCATAACTCAAGGTGAGTTTGATAACAATGGAGCACTTTATTTCCAAGAGCTTATAGGAACACTGCATTGCATAATATCATCCTATTTCCACATTACTCTACTTGTCTGATACATTAGAAGTAGCCAGTTTAATGTAACTAATTCCGTATGTTTGCATTAACCAGTGAATATAACATAAAGGGTGCATTATTCTCCTACAATAGGGTGTTGTAAAATCAAATATCACCTCAGCTACTATGTGAAACACAAGCATTTCAGTTCTCTCGCTGTCTATTTAGATCACAGATGCAGAACACAGTTAAAATGAGTTGAGTTCACACAGTGCAATCTTGGCCCTGATGTACTTGGCATTGAGTGGCCTTAACAATGACCCTTAAATGAATCACTGGAGGCTGTTCAAAAAAAAAGCGCAGCAAATGCAATTGTTATTTTTGTAGGCCCAGGAGAAGCAGGTGCACTCCTTCTTGT
Source organism: Carcharodon carcharias (assembly GCF_017639515.1). Lineage (NCBI taxonomy): Eukaryota > Metazoa > Chordata > Chondrichthyes > Lamniformes > Lamnidae > Carcharodon > Carcharodon carcharias. The sequence continues at coordinate 14,811,504 of NC_054488.1, forward strand.
ACCCACAGAAAGAAATTCCAACCCATTGCTGTTTGAAGCAACCCAGGGGACTTCTTCCCCGTGCTTCCCGTTACCAGGCCCAATTTGCCAGCTAGCTAAGTACATGGGCTGGCTGATAGCCCGCCCTCGCCAACCAATGAGCTATAGCAGGGCATCCACTTGGTGATCAAAGGCACCATTTAATTGAGTTCCAAAGCCGAATTTGGCTTGAGTTCCTGCACAGAGCCAAGGCTCCACCAGCGTTGTGCCCATTTTGCACAGAAGTCAAATTTCTTAGTCTTAGCATTTCATTGCTGGTTACCACTCTCCAGTCTACGGGAGTTATCCAAATGGGTGAAGAAAACATCATTCAGCATCCAGTTAGGAGACTTTACCTGGTATTCCTTGATCTTCCTTTGAAGAGTAGCAGTTAGCGATTGTTCATCTTCCAGTTTAGTGCTCACTGTGTTTATCTCCAGCTCCTTCCTTAGAACAGAAGAAAACACATTATACATGGAAGGCAAAGTCCCTCAAGTTTTTCACAAGCAAAAACATCTGGCAATCATATCTTCATTCATCAAGGAAACTGAGAGTGTTCACTCCTTAAAGATGAAGATGCATTTACCAGAGCCAACCTTTTAAGGGGAGAGGCCTTTGATGGAGCAATAAATGTAATTCATGATCCAGTGAAGTAACAAATGGACAGTGTTCCAATTTTACCACTGCTTTTGACATTCGATATGCTGAAATTTAAGAAATGAGGTAATCTTGGAGATTGAATACTTGTTTACAATGTCTGAAATTGTACAAGCGGCTTCTTAGAGTTACAGAAGTCAAAAGGAAAGGACATTTCAGATCCATCAGCTTTTCACAGAATCTTACAATCTGAAAATAATACAGTATAGAAGATTCCACTGACAACTAACTAACAAATAAAGGAGAATATTCTTTCTGCATTATAGATTTTTTTTAACCATATAGTGTGAATTTTTGCAAACATTCTACTAAGTCCAATGTGTGTTACATAAGTATTGTACATGGGGTCAACACATTTTATTACCAGTTTTGTTTCATTATTAGAAACTGTCACCATTACCTTTCAGACTGATGATAGCACATAGGGTTCCAGAAATTTGGGTTGGCCAGTTTAAATTTTAGTTACACCATCATTTTGAACCTAACCCCAATGTTATAACTTTATTACTGTAATATTTGAAATCCAAACAATATTTTCAATGAACATGACTACAGTCCATTATTTTTCCTCATTCTCCTTGCCTTTGACCCGGTTGACAATGCTGTCCTTCTCCAATACCCCTCCTCTGGTGTCCAGTTTGGTGAGACTGCCCTCACTTGTTTCCAATCTTTCTGGAGCAGTTTTATCAATGATTTCTCTTCTCAACCCTGCACCATCATCTCAAAAGTTCTAAGAAGTATACATCTTTGACACTTTCAACTTTCACATTTATTTGCTGCCCCACGGTGACACCATACATCAGCATGAAGTTATCATTCCACAAATACTGATGACACCCAGCTGCTCCATTAACTCTGTCAACTCCCTGTCAGGATATTTGTCCAACACTCAATCTTGGATGGTCAGTTGGAGTTACGTTTCTCTATTAAACATTGGGAAGTCATTGGGCTGGATTTGATGGAGGTGACGGCAGGAGCCCCACGTTACCTCTTTTAGGGAAGGCCAGCCAGATTTATGCCACTCAGGCATTTAACTGGACAGCAGGCTTCCCTGGGATCAAGGACCCTGGGGTGGAAGTCCCATCTGCTGAGGGCTGCCGGTCAATCAAATGACCAAATGACAGTGCCACCAGTGAGGCACTGGCTGCTACCGGTACTACACCCACCCAAGGTCTAGGATCGTCGCTGGATCCCAGGCCACAGATGAGTGAAGGCAGTGGGGGGTGTGGAGGCAGGCAGGGGAGGGGGAGTCGCAGTGTGGAGGGTCACAGGGGAGGATTGGGAGGTGGTACTGGCAGGAGGGGCAGGGATTGGCCTTCAGCGGGCCCTCCACTTCTTCCCGACACCGGGTCTCGATCAAATACTGAGTGCCTTTGAGGGACGTCACTTGGGAACTCAGAAGCAACCCCACATGGGTTTGCACTTCATGCTCCCCACATGGTGAGCCCTCCCCATCTGCCCACCGTGGCAGCAGAGAGAAGCCCTTAAACGGGCATTAACTGCCTCAGCTTCTTTCACAAACTCTGTACTCTTACCACTGACATTATCCTCCTCCCCAGCCACTGCCTCACGCTGAACCGAACTGTTTGTAGTCTCTAAGTTCTATTCAACCCCAGGCTGAGCTTCTGAACTCAGGTACATCTCCATTACGCGGTCTGCCACTGGGCCTACCTCAGTATCATTTGCCATCAAAAGCTTCATTCACATTTTCTTCACCTTCAGACTGAGTTACTCCAATGATATCCTGACAAGCTTACCATACTCTGTAAACTTCAGCTCATTCAAAACTTTGCTGCCCAGATCCCATCCCTGCACCCACATTGCCCTGTCCTTATAGATCTACACTGGCTCACGGTCACCTCAAATTTTAAATTCACCCCCTTTCATTTTAAATATTTCCAACATCTTACCCATCCTTATCTCTGTAACAGTTCCTTCTTTTGCTTTGCATTCTTATGTATGTCCAAAGCTCACTGTAATCTTAAACCTTTAAAGGTTTTAATTCTACTTTTAATACCCTCCTCCACTTTTCTAACTTTAAAAAAAATTCATATCGCTTAAATATTTTACTTAGCTGTTTTTTTTCCCCTCAAATTTCTATTGTCTGTATTGGAGTTGAGACGTTCCCCACTCAGGACTACTCTGGTTGACTGAATGCTACCTGTAATGGTCAGCTTTCTGGGTAAATCATGCTCTTGGTCTTAGCAGACTGAGCTGATTCTGAACTGACTTCCTACACATGGCCTGGCTAATTGCAAGCCCAACTGAAAACTCAAGGAATTGTCTTACCAGTGGTCCTTTCATCGCTCCAAAAGAGACAACTCAATAGCAAAGCTCTAAGGGTTGATCATCCGCTACACTTCCGCCTAATTAGCTGTTTCTCAAGTCGACAGAAATGTGGTCCACTGTTAGAATAGCCCAAACCTCCCTCAGTGCTCTTCAAAGACAGATCAGTCCAGGGCGCAGGAGAATGAACTCAAGTCCCATCATCTGTTACACTTCAACAAGCTGATCCACTCTAGATAAATCTTCTTTGCCACTAGTAAGCTTTGCTGTTTCATTATTCCTGAAAGCATCCCTATGTCACATTCATGACTTTTAAAACATAAACTGTACCCAGTGTGGAATCTTCTGGAACTGACTTTTCTTTTTAAAATGTACACTGATGGGCTGCACAAGATGGCCACCAAGGGTCACCTGACTCTTGGTCTATGGATTCAAAAACTGTCACACTGTCTCAAAAGAACAAAAGGATGCATTTCAGATCGAGGAGTCTCAATTTACATATCCTGAGACCATTGAAAACATATTCCTGACTTGAATGGGTAATTCTGAAATCAAGACAACGAATGTTTCAAATCCCAGGGTGAATGTCTGCAAACAGTAGATCAGGTCGTGGCTAATCAACTGAAGCCCAACACCACATTTGGAAAAGAAGACTGAGAGATAGCACATAGTAAGGCAGCCATGTTGGTCTCCCTTTTTAAATCCTTAACTGCTGTCTGCGCCACGTCACAACAATGACAGAAACACCACCCACAGCAGAAAGGGCAGCAACACCTATGCCTTAAGAATTGAAGACTGGCAACATGTAAGGTCTTCAAGGCTGATCCTTTTCAAGTCTACCAATATAGCAAAACAACCTCCTGGTAACAAGACTGCAAGTAACTATCTTCGTGACCTGTAGAAAGTCCTTCTCTTCAACAGAATCTTACAACAGTTCTGGTATATGACTTTGACTATTGAATTCATCTAACCACACTTCAGGAGTGAAAAACTTCTTTATCACCAGGCCTGCACCATGTGTTTTCCAAGACAAGCTAATCGTGCGTATTATGGACTATTCTTTTGCTTATAACTTATAAAAATGCACTATTCTCCTTAACTGTATTTCCATGTGTGTGTGTGTGTGTGAGAGAGAAAGAGAGAGAGACTTAGCATTATATTTTCGGGATGAATGTGTGAATAAATAACCCTCTTTCTTTAAACCCATGAAAAGCTTGCTGCTGATTTTTCAAATTATTCGTACACTCAGGGGTTAAGATACACAGATCTCTTCCTTTTCAAAAAACATATCGATTATGGACAGTAAGGGAAAGGGGCAGGGGTTTCAGTTTTGTCGCATCCTTGTCCGTAACAATTCCACTTGCATGGTTTTTTGGCACACTGGTATTTATTATCTGTCAATTCTACTTATTCGTTACATCAGAGATATATTGATATAAAGGAAGCCTTGTCATGCATTGGAGAGCCCTCCCAACTTGTATCAATCTGTAAATCCGCCCAATGTGTACTCGTAGCAGGCACAAAGAGTAGGAGAAATTTTAGCCATGTTATGGAATGAAATTGGGGCCTCTACCATCATTATTCATAACTCCAGGCTACAACATACATGTAAAAGTATATGTTGCCATAGCAACTCCAACTCCTTGCCAGGGGTGGGGGGCATGGTTTGCTCAGTTGGCTAGGTGGCGGGTGTGGGTCAGATTGGTGCCAACAGCACAGGGTTGGATCCCTATTTCAGCTGGGGTGGATTCCGGACCCTCCTTGACCTACCCATGGAGGAAGCTGTGGTGCTGTAGGTTGCATCTGCCTTCTTGCAGAGAACTCAAGAGGACAAAGAAGATGTTGATATATACTGAAGTGTTAAAGGTGTCCCATTACATTCACAAGTTTAAGCTTCTTATCTACTTTCCATGAGTTTCAGAATAAAATACCATGAGGCGGATTCTCTGAGGGATGAATGTAGTCAAAAAGTCTCAGAAACTTAGTGTGCTGTTTGCACTAATCTGTTTCAGCTCTTCCTGCATTCATTTGTGCTCATATCTTGATTTTTTTTTAATCAGTTACATAACAAGTTTCTTTAGGAAAAAAATGGTAATACTGTGAAACCCCTGAATATCAGACCACCCAGAACTGCTTCCAGTCAGTTATAGGCAATTACTAAGCTTTCAAAGGAGAAATCACAGCAAGGGAAGCACTCAACTTTCATGGCCAAAAAAGGCCCAATGGACTGAAATGAACAGCAACGCTAGCTGGGACTTCATTTGCACTAAATATAAACAAGATAGTTTTCATAAGGGGGAACTTCTAGAATGGAAAATTACATCAAAGAAAATAAAATGCAATCCTGTCCATTTACCAGACAGCTTCTGAGTAGGAACTTCCATGGGTTTCCTTTCATCAGATTGATAGCCCTCATTCACATTGATTTATTTTGTGATTATGGAGAGGTGGGCAGCCATAAATAATTTAAAAGACAAGAACACTACAGTCTCAACCTCCAGGAGCATTTTATAAATTTATACTTCAGATGGTAGCCCATTCGTCATTTTACTCATCCACCCTCCCCTCACTGACTGAAGTGTCTTGCAGCAACTCATCAAGGTTTCTTCAACACCACCTTCCAACTCCTACATTTGACTCTTTTCTAAATTGAAAAGCTTAGGAGACAGGCCAACTCTTAGTGCAGGGCTTCACCAAGGTTAAAAAGAGGTGGAAAGAAATAGTAGAAAGTTTATTAAGCTTGGAGTTTAAAGGTCTGAGGATTGGAGGGATGGCAAATAGAGGCAAGATGTTTCACAGGTTTGAGCTACATGATTGGTCTAGTGGCCAGCAAAATTTAACATAATGGAGCAGCAGAGTTTGATAAATGCACAATCCAATTCAGCACAGCTCATAAACCAATCTAATTAACAGCCCGCATATATTAATTCAAGAGCTATTTCAATTCATCATTCAGAAACAAAATAAGAAAACACTCACTTCTTGATGACTTCTTCCAGGTCAACCTTCAGTTTCTCCATTTCATTCAGGCTGTCAATGGTCATTTTGAGGTCTCCTTCAAGCTTCCGTCTTCCCCTTTCTAGTTCCGTCCGCAGCTGTTGCTCCTGCTCAAAGTTGTACTCAAACTGTTGAGGAAACACAGATTGAAAAATCAGTTTTGTTTTCAGTTTCTGACCATCATGTGCCTCACCTCTCAAGAGGACAGATGCAGAATATTTACGCAGTTCACACCTCATGGAACCTTCTGAGGAATGCATGGCTTTTTGGGGGAAATGTAGTCATTTTACACTCAACAAGGAGGGAAAGGTCAGTACTCTGGAATTGGATACCTTAGCGATTTTTGTCATCAGCAAGCATTCCCAAGCTCACTGTAGCTAAGCTAGGATCAGAGGAAAGCTCTCTAACCTCCATCTCAACAATACAGTTTACCCATAAGATAGATGGGCATCCCACATCAGCCTCTCTTGAGGCCTCTGTGTAAAATTGCCATTCTGGAGTCAAATTGTGTGGCGTCTCAGGTAATTTTGTCCTGTCGTCAGAGGGCCACAAGGAATCTTGCTGAGACATAGTCAAACTCATTCAACTACCAGATGGCAAAGAGTTTAATCTCACCAGTCTGGGCTCCATTTGACTTGAGCCTCAGAGAAGAAAGGTCAGTGTACAATCCCCATTGCACCAGCTAGTCATCCAAGGAGGGCTCGTTCAAAGAATTGATGGACAATAACTGGTATGCCACAACACAGAGTCGTCTTCTCTTATAATTTTCTCCAACATTTTCTTGGTTCATGCTTTGGTATGGTTCCACAAATAGTAACAGCCATCTGGGGTGGTTATGCTTCTTGTGTATGCTCAATTAATAAGCACACTAATCCTCTGTGGTGGGTTGGGACAGGAAGGGGTTTTGTCCTCAGTCAATATCAATAAAGCAACTGGTCATTAAAGAACAACCTGGCATATTAACTCTTACGACGGATCAAAACTGGATCTTGCTGGCACATGTTGTTCAGTAGTTCACCGGGCTTTACCAACTTCCTTTTTTTTTCTTTATTCTTTTGTGGGATGTGGGCATCACTGGCAAGGCCAGCATTGTCCTTGAACTGAGTGGCTTGCTTGGCCAATTCAGAGGGCAGTTAACAATCAACCACATTTGCTATGGATCTGGGGTCATATGTAAGCCAGACCAGGTAAGGATGGCAGATTTCCTTCCTTAAAGGACATTAGTAAACCAGATGGGTTTTCTTTTACAACAATTGTTGATATTACAGAGACTAATTTACTAGTCCAGATTTATTAATTGAATTTGAATTCCACCAGCTGCTGTAGTAGGATTTGAACTCATCCCCAAGGCGTTTGCCTGGTCCTCTGGATTACTAGGTCAGTGACAAGACCATTATGCCACCATCACCCCTTTATCAAGTAATATTTTTGTGACTGAATAATGGTAATCCCACAGTTTAACAAGACTGTAGCTTTTGAACTACAATGTTAAGTATTGTTTGCAGTAAGGGTCTTGTGGGGAACAGTCTCCGTGCAGTCCAACAACAGGTTTAAATGGACACTAATTTGCTCCAAATGATGTGATGCAGCAAAAGAATCCATCAGATCCTGCCATATAACTCAGACCAAAGAATCACTCACCAATAGAGTTGAAAGGGGTTTTTATTCATTAATCTCAGGATGTAATTTAAAAAGTTCAAAGAATGATTTTAAAGACCATTTTCCAAATCCGTGCTTATGAGATGGAGCCTTATCCATCAGCAACACACACTGAGGAATCACAAATGCATTCCCCACAATTTCCTGACATGTCAGGGGATCAAGGCTATGCACCAGGAACATGCAGTGGGGAAAGAGTTCCCTTAAATCCTTCACTGATTGCATTTACTGAACCCAACTTTCAGTCATGGACAATTACCTTTGTCCAAAGTAATTGAGAAATGTGTATTATATATTGTTTCTTTTGGACAATATCATTGGCAGTTTAAATCTGTCCTGCTTTTAGTATAAACGTGAAAAGTTAAACATATGAGCAAGGCTTTTCAGTAAATGTTTCCTGTATGAAGCAGTGACTAACACTGCTGAGTAAAGCAGTCAAAACCAGAACTGATTTGATCTTTGCACTTGAAACACAAAGGTCAGCTTGTCTGACAGAAACACAAGAATGTGCTGGACTTGGCTGGGTGCTGTCTGCCAACACTTAGCCTGACATAACTTACAATAATCAAGAATAGCATCAGCACCCAGTTAATAATGCCACACTGTTACAAGTTTAGTCACTAAGACAGGTATGGACAACATTGCAGAGGTGACACCATAACTTCTTCCCACTTTTAAATGCTGTTTTTACATTTCTGTACAAAGGTTACATCAAGGTAACAAGGGATGACTACCTAAGAAAGGGCAATCGCAGGAAGCGCTACTTGTGAAATCGCAGGCCTTCGGTCTCCGATTTACTATTCATTCACACTAATAGACAGCAAATCAGGAACTGCAGACTGCTCCTCACATGGGTCAGCTGAATAATTAATCCCTCCTAAGAACTTACCATACCTATTAGAACTTGTGATATTTTACAATAAAAACTGTTTGTTTCGAGTGAAAGCTATTTTTCTTCACATAAAACATAGGACAAATCCAACCCAATGAATGTGCCTATTTCCAACCATCAGCAAAGTGATGAAAGGAGACTCCAACAATGCTGTCAAGTCACATTTCCTCACTAATAATCTACTCTCTGATCGTGGTGGAACCTAAATTGAGCATCATTCAGCTGTACCTTATTACAGCCTTGTATAATCAAGGACACAAGAGCTGAATTTCAGAGATGAAGTGAGAGGACTGTAAGGTAGCATTTGACCGAATGTGGCCGAAGAATTCCCGGAAAATAAAGTCAACGGGAATCATAGGGAAAACTTTCTCGTGGTCAGACTCATGCCTAGCTCAAAGAATGATAGTTGTGGTTGTTGCTGGCCAATCATCTCAGCTCCACAACTTTCCTGCAGCAGTTCCTCACAGCTGTATCATAGGCCCGCCTTCATCAATGACCTTCCCTCAATCATAAGATTGGTAGTGAGGCCATTTGCTGATGATTGCACAGTGTTCCGTTCCACTGGCAACAGCTCAGTTGCGACGCAGGAAGGCCACGTGTAGCATGAGTGGAACAACATTCAGGCTTGGGCTGTTAAGTGGCAAATAGCTTCCCACCAAGTGTCAGCAAGTCTAAACACTTCTTCTTGACATTCAGTGACATCAACATTGCTTCGTCGCTCAACATCAACATCCTGGAGATCACCCGGTGGCTACCAGGGCAGGTCAGAGGCTGGGTATTCTGCATCTAGTGGCTCCCCTCCTCAAATACTCACCCACAAAGCCCAAGTCAGGAATGTTATCGAGTACTCCACTTACCTCGATGGCTGCGGCTACAGCAATACTCAAGAAGCTCAACACCATCCAAGACAAGGAAGTCTACTTGATCAGCATTCTACCCACTAGCTTAAACATCAATGTACTGTGGCTGCAGTGTGTACTATCTATAGAATGCGCTGCAACAAGGCTTCACTGTTTTCTCAGCTGCATCTTTAAAATCTGCGATCTCTATCACCTGAACGGACAAGAGGAGGAACTGCTTGGAAACACGATCACCTTCAAGATTCCCTCCAAGGCACACACCCTTGCTTGAACATATATTATGTTCCTTCAGTGCTTCTGGGTCAAACATGTGGTACAATTTACCTCACAGCAGAGTGGGAGTACCTTCATTACAGAAACTCAAGAAGGTGGTCCACCACCACTTTAGGAACATAGGACTTAGACCAGGAGTAGGCCATTCAGCCCTTCAAGCCTGCTCTGCCAGCAGATCATGACTGATCAGGTTGTGGTTTCAACTCCACTTTGCCTTCTGCCCTCCATAACCCTTGACTCCCTGATCTATCAAAAATCTGTCTAACTCTACCTTGAATAAATTCAATGACCCAGCCTCCACTGCTTCCTGGGAAAGAGAATTCCACAGACTAACGACTCTCTGAGAGAAAAAAAAACTTCTCCTCATCTCCATCTTAAATGGGGGACCTCTTATTCTTAAACTGTGTCCCCTGGTTCTAGTCTCTCCCACAAGAGGAAATGTCCTCCCAGTATCTACCCTATCAAGTCCCCTCAGGATCTTATATATTTCAGTAAGATCACTTCTCAGACTCTAAACTTCAATGGGTATAGGCCCAACCTGCCCAACCTTTCTTCATAAGATAAGCCCCTCATCCCAAGAATAAGTCGAGTGACCCTTCTCTGTACTGTTCTAATGCAATTATAACTTTTTTTTCAAATTAGGAGATCAAACTGTGTACAGTATTCCAGATATGGTCTCACCAAGGCTCTGCACATATGCAGTAAAACTTCCCTACTTTAAAACTCAAGAACAACTATGGATGGGAATAAAAGCCAGTATTGCCAATGAAACCCACATCTTGAAGAATAATGAAATAAAAATTATCCAGAACTACTGTGATACACTCAATGACATATGTAGCTCTGATGAACCTGTTAACCTGCCTTTTGTGATATTGGGACAGGGGTTTAACTGCATGATATTAATTTATCCATAATTTTAATGGAGGCATTCACCTGGGTATTAAAACTGGTAAATGTCAAATTGTGGACAAGGTAGTATCATCAGAACATGTAAAGAGTTTGGCTACTAACCTTACAAGTACTGGTTGGAAAATGTTGGTCCTTTTCCTGTCCATTACTTTAAATAAACAAAAATATGTCAGCTGCTGATCCGTGGCTTCTTGACAAGCACTCCCCCTGTGCTGTTCACTTTGCCCAGATCGGTGAATCAGTCCTTCACTGTTGCTTAACGCAGCTTTAAAGGTTTAAAAGGTTAAAGGTCCTTTTTAACACTGTCCACAGCACAGACATTGCCATTCTTAATTCCATCAATAGTCAACTGTAACACCACAGATGTTCTAAGCATGGCAATATATTTTGTCTCTTGTTTTTAATGTAAATGAATATAAGATCATAAGAAATTGGAGTAGGGGGTAGGCCATTCGGCCCATCGAGCCTGCCCTGCCATTTGATAAGATCATGACTGATCTGATTGTGGCCTTATTTCCACTTTCCTGTCTGTCCTCTATAATCCTTAAATCCCTTGTCGATGCTAAATCTGTCTCAGTTTTGAATATACTCAATGACCCAGCCTCCACTGCTCTCTGTGGAAGAGAATTCCAAAGACTAACAACCCTCTGAGAGACTAAATTCTTCCTCATATGGGAGACCCCTCATTTTAAGCTGAGTAATAGCCTTTATTACATTGCTGAAATAAAGAGACATTTCAAAGCTTTTCATCTTGCAGTCATCTGGACATTTTGCAAGAATACAGGGTCCTGTTCTTTGCAGACAGAAAGATCATGTACACTAATTGTACCTGTTTCAGCTAAACAAAATAAGTGACAGTTATTCTCTGATTCATTCTTCAGGGCAATGCCTTGACTAATCAGGGTAAAGTTGGTTTAAATTTCAAACAATGCTTGGCAATTAACTGTCAGTCACCATCACTGGTGCTTCCTCCATGGCAACACCTCTAGCAAGTCCACTTGTCAACCAATCAGCATTCTCTTCTCATACAGTACAAATTGTTGTTTCCCCCTTATATTGGTATACTTGTGAAGTGTCCTGATGAGTGCAAGCTGAAAATCTTCAACATGTCTCTTTTTCAGCAATACTCAAGTTCTGTACTACCAAACAACTATCTTGTTCAATTGTAATTTATTTTAAAATGGTCAGATGAATATAAAGGACATCAAAGAAATGAAAAGACCACTTCACTCATCAAAGCTCGCCACTTCCAGCAACATAATTCTCCTGCTATAGGATGTAACCTCACACAGAATGTCCCATAGGTATCTGCTTTCAGTCCCCGACTTGGCAGATTGTTCCAAACAATTAAATCCTCTTCCTAAAGCTGCTTTCAAACCATTTGAAACTAATTTAATTACTTTGCACTCTGGTCCTGAGTCCCTAGCTTAATTTGAAGCATTCTGCTCTACCTGATTTAAGTACGATTTACAGTTTTGTAAACTCCCATGACCCTCTCCTGACCTCCCCCTTTTCTGGCTTAACCCTTTCATACATAAGATCTGCCCTTGCTTCTTTAGTTCCCTCTCCAAAGTTGACACAGTGCAACTCCATTTTCCGTGCTCCAATTTATCGACGCTGTTGCTTAGCAACAAGAATAGCTGGGAGAGCAGGATATCCAGACAGAGTAGCGCAGCCTCTTCGATATCCTCACTTTATACAGTGGCCTCAATTTCCTAATCAACATCATTTGAATGCTGGCACTAACCTTTGAAATAAATGGCATCAGTAAAGTTTTTCCAATTTTAAGTGAGTTATTATCAAGCTGACAGAAGGTTTGGAGAGGGATCGAGTGTAAGGTGACTCCAGCGGACAATGAAAGTTGGCGGATAACCAAGAATCTAGGTCAAAGGGCTTTGGCAACAGCTGGCAGAAATCACTGGCGGAAATGTCGAGAACAGCAACAGAATCAGTGAGAGGGGAACATGCACCAGCTATTCAGGGACAGGAGATGCTCTCTTGGAAGAGAGCTTTCTTGGAAACAAGTTTTCCTCCCAATCCACTTTCTTGGAAACAAAGCTTTTGTGAGCTTGCGAATCACTCAATAAAAGATTTAAAAAGAGACTGGTGTAAGCTTTTACTTTATGAAGGTATCAAAGGCAATTAAATACAATAATGAATGTCAATTAGGTTACATTTTGTTCAAACCTAAAGGCAGGCTTATGCCAACAAAGAGGTTTAAAGTTACTAATTGCCTACCCTCTTCCCTTATGGCTCCTCCAGTATCTCTGTACAGTGTCACCTCTGTTTAACAGTAAGCACAAAAGTGCCTTTTGCTGATGGTGCAGTTCAAGTCCAGAAATCCGAGGGTGCAGTTAAACTATAGTTTGAGTCTTAGGTATCAGTGGCGTTGGAGTGTTTTAGTAGGGGCTTTGGATATGCACTTGCCAGGCTAAACAAAGCTATTTCATAAGGTCTATTATTCAAATTGGAATTTCATAATAGGGTTCAAATGGAAACATTATTAATTCCATTAATCTAACAAAGCAAATAAAATTGACGAAAAGAAAAAGCAACCTTGTCGGACAAAAGTCCTAAAAGGTGAAATCTAGGCCTTGGTCTATCACTAACTTCGCTACCATTCACTGCAATATCCTGGTGAATATTTGGAAACCCCACCCCAGCTAACTGTTTTTTACTGGTTGAGTTGTGGAGCTGACTGGCTTTGGAAGAAGATCCTTTACTTGTTCGACCAGGTGATCTAAGGCACGTTCTTTCAGAAAAAAGGGTAGCCTGATTAAAAAAAACAATCACTCAAATTCCGGGAAGTGTTTCAACATCCAACTGCACTCCCCCCAACACCAATCCTCCACCAATCCCACAACCAGGCACCAATCTGACACTAAAGATCTCTAAAAGCAAGTACCCTGTGACACTGCAATAGGTTACTCCAGTCTGCTGCAAAGCCACATTTTGCATGTGTGCAGGTGGCCTACTGAACCTGCTGGCTAATTTTATAGCTTTGTAGGGAGTTTCTCTGCTGTTATGTGGGGTGGAATGCTCCTGCCTGCACTCTCCTACCATGAGGCATTAGCCATATAAACATACATACAAAGATGTGAATTAGGAGCACCAGTAGGCCATTCTGCTCCTCAAGCCTGCTCTGCCATTCAATAAGATCATGGCTGATCTGATTGTGGCCTCAGCTCCACATTCTGCCTGCCCTCAATAACCTTTGACTCCCTTCTTAGTCAAGAATCTACCTACTAAAACAGAATTACCTACTTCTGCCTTAAAAATATTCAATGGCTTTGCCTCCAGCACTCCCCAGGGAAGAGAATTCCAAAGACTCATGACCCTCTGAGAAAAAAAATTACTTCACATCTCCTTCATAAGTGGGAGACCCCTTATTTTTAAACTGTGACCTCTAGTTCTATTCTCTCCCAAAATGGGAAACATCCTTTCAGCATCCACCCTGTCAAGTCCCTTCAGGGACTGATCCATCCAGGAGCAGAGCTCTGCTCACAGCCCCTTTAAGGATCCTGAAAGTTACCCAGCAAAGCACTGCACGATAAGTACGGGTTTAAACCCTGGTTTGTGTCACATTAATTGATCTAAGATGTAAAGGGTGCTAAAATTGGCCCTAGTGTCCTTGGGTTTGGGAGAGTGAAAAGATGCTGCCCTGCTTGAAGTGCATATATTTGACCATTAGTTCAGAATAAAATTGGGATCACCCATAATGCCCCTTGTGGTTGACCATCCCACCAATATCAACCATCAAGAATTATGCTTGAATAATGGCCAGCCTTCTGAGATATTGAATCGACACCCATGGAACTGCATCCCAGCCAGGGAGACGTTACAAGGGTGGAAGCAAAACTGGCGAGATATAAGGAAGCGATGTGGGTGTACTGACAGACTAAGTGTGTGGCTAACACAATAGATTAAAAGAGTGATAAATAATGGCTAAGTTCAAAAGATTTTATTCCCAGTGGCAAAGCCTCATTAGACAGAAGCATGGGCTGGAGATGTAACACTAAAGACCCAGTTTTCCAAACTTGACTCACTGCTAGTGAAGCTCAGAGTTAGCAACAACACCAGGTAGAATTGGCCATCATGCAAATACTTGGTTCATATGCGCAATATGATTGAATTAAAACAGTTATCAGAAATGGTTAAGGCCAAATCTGGCTCTCGCAGGTCATCTGTCTCCTTCCGATTCATGGTGCAAAGGTAAACCCAGATAGTATTCACACAGTACCTAAGGTTAAACCTAAATACAGTGAGTGTTTCTGAGAGCCAAGGATCTCCGCTTCACTTCCCTAATTAGATTGCTGGTAAAGGAGTAACCAAGCATTCCCTGGAGAGCCACAACATTGTTTTGATGTTTAATCATCTAAAGCAGTGGTTTTATCTTGCATTCAGATTAAACTGTTGATTTGAACTTACTTTTACTTCCAAGAAATGAAAGAGTAACATCTGAACACATGGTTCTCTGTTCAGTCACTATGTCATTTAAAGGGATATTTACATTCAATGAGAATACAGCTAATTGCAGACATGAAGGGTCGGATTTTTGCTACCAAGACAGATGCCTCGAGTCAGGCGATTTCCCGACTCAGCAGACCCGCCTTGGTTCAAAGCACCCAATCGCACACGATCTTTGCACGGGGTGGTGGGGGAGGCAGGGTGCGGGATAGAAACAGACCCTCCAACCCTGAAAGCAGTTCCTAGGTGGCCACAGAGGTGTGAGAGTGCCAAGGCAGGCTGTTTAGAAGGCCCACCTCAGTTCTCTGGGACTTTGTCCTACTTGTAATAAAAGCAGGTAGACCCTTTAGCCTTCACCCCTCAAACCACCTCACCACCCTCCCACCCCCACCCACTCACCATGCCCCCCTCATACTCTCCATGCCAAGTCATTGCCAGCTCATGCTCCCACCATTCTTCATGGCCCGTCGTACCCTCCCTGCCAAACCCAATGCCAATTTATGCGCCCCAGCCACTTTCCATTGCCCTTCATACTTTCCATGTCAATTTAATGCCAACATAAGCCCCTTCCATGCCCATCCACTCTGTATGCAATATGTATATAACCAATGAGACATATAACAACATGGCAAGTGTTTAATTACTGGGGGAAAAAAAACAGCCATTCAGAAATGTTCTTTGAAAATAACTGCTGTTCCTACAACCCTGTCAATCAGACTGACCATTAAAGCATCAATAACAGAGGCTTCAAACACTTCGCACCTCTTAATCTTGTCCAAATAAACATTGAGACGTTGACATAAGAGATGACACAATGAACAACCTATTATAATCACTTAAAGATGTCAATCAAGCAAAGTTAAGCAATACACTTCACTTGTCAAACAGATTCCTGCTGAGTAATGATTTTATTTTTCTGGGCTCTCAATCAAGCATGCATAATGAGGACAGGTGGAAATCCACTGAGCTTATCTGAAGCAGCGTTGGAATCTTTGTTCCAGACAAAATTAAGCTTGCGCCAGATGGCAATGCATCTCACTTCAGTCCATTAAGCACAATAGGGCCTAGCTCTCCTCTGCCAAAACTATTCACTATCCCAGGATCATCCTGGAATGCAAAGATAACCCCACAGATTTTTTTTTCTGTATCCATCTCCTTAATCCCCTATTGCCTGCCTGTACCACCCTCATCTCTAACACTAAATGTCACTAAGACTGGGACCATCTATTCAGTTGATCAATTATTTTGCAATATGGGTTGCATAGGTGTGCTGGGCTTCATTGTTATGTGGACACTCAGTTCGTGGTGGATGAACCAAGATGGACTTTTAGCTGGAGACCAACATGGACCAAGGACTTGTAATTGGCTCCCTGCATTTACATAACTACAGCTTGTATTATCACACCTTTAACAAAATAAAATCGCAAGAGCTTTTACAGGAGCATTATTATGCAAAATTTGACCTCAAGCCACATAATATGATATTAGGGCAAATTATCAAAAGTTTGACAAAAGAGGTAGGTTTGAAGAAGTGTCTTCAAGGAAGAAAGAGAGATTGAGGTTGAGATTGAGAGGTTTAGGGAGGGAATCCAGGAGCTTAAAGGGAGTTCAAAGGTATTACTACTTTTGTCTGCTTTCAGCTCTATGATGCACCTTGGGACATTTTTCAATGTTAAAGGTGCTATATAAATGCAAGTTGTTGTTGTACCATTCATCAAAATTATGGGCACAACATTAAATATTGTTACCAGCAACCTCAATTACTGTGCATTGCAGAAACAAATAAACCAGCTCTTCCAACCCCTTCATATCACCGCAAATCTAAGTGACATGAAACCAAAACCACATACATTCTAGTCAGGTGATCATCTGTAAAATGCTTCATGACCTATAGCCGCTGATTTGTGTAAATCCTTTGGTGAAGATTTTCCTTACATAAGCAGGACTGGAACATGTTGCCCAAAAACTAATATACTGAGCAAAGGATGGAGACCACATTTTAAACTAAACAGCCTTATTTACTTGACTCCTACATTACAACAGTGAATACACTTCACTGTGCTTCATGTTAGCACTTTGATAGATTGGAAGATCGTAAAAGGCACTGTATAAATGCAAGTCTTCTTCCTTCTTTTTACCCATACAAGCCGATTCTACCATCGGAGCATGAGCACAGAAAACATCCCACAGCACCATTTCAAAGGAAAGTTTCTCCCCGGTGTCCTGCCGAATATTTATATGGAAGGGGGATGAAGTGCCAACCATATATGCAGACAGAACACTGATGCTTTGGAAGGTTGTCACCTAATCTATGGTTCCACTCATCATAGAAAGGGCACTTCCCCACATAGAAGAGAGCCCACTGTAAGCTGACCAAACATATTTTCAGCTCCGCGCTCTGTGCAGATCTAGTCTGAGAACGATAAAATGTCTTCTCTCTTTAAAGATTATGCTGAACCTATTGTTTAGCTCTAGTGCTTCCTGGTTTTAGTTCAGATTTCTGCATTTGCACTTATTTCTTTTTATTGGACTGTGAATCTGATTGCTTTCTATCCCCCTGGACAGCAGACTGGAGCTCAAGTGAACTGCCTCAATGAAGCTAAAGAAAATTGATCACCACAACACAATGGGAGCTACTTTCAAAATCTTGGCTCCCATTTGCAATTATGTGCTATTTTTGGAAGTTCAACCAATGTTTGTCTGGCCAACTTGCCATAGTTTTAAGCATCACTGGTCTGGCAATTCAATTATAAATGCCATGGAACATGGTTTTAATGATCATTGCTTTAGTGGCTGTTAATTTGCTAAAACCATAACTCCCATGTGTTTGTGTGGTATTTCATATTTATAATGATCTGTGCTAATCGGCTGTAGAGGTCAGTTTAATAGTACTTTACTTTAATTCATTATCTATTATTTCTTCGCAGGGGGAAAAATACAGCTTATTACAGCTGACCTAGCTGTGAATATGCACAGGCCAAAGAATCTCAGAGTTTGTACAACTGTAATTAGCCACTAATTTCAATTTGCAATCCTATACTAGGCTGCATTTATACATTACCATTAATGCACAAGCCCGCTTTCCAAAGCACTTTACAAGTCATGTGGTTAAATTGGCAGTACTCTTGTCCCTGAATAAGGAGGTTGTGGCTTCAAATTCACGCTGAGCAATTTAGCCGTTAATCCAGGCTGACACTCTTGTGCACAGCACTGCACTGTCAGAAATGCTGTCCTTCAGATGAGACGGTAACCTGATGCACTCTCAGATGCACATAAAAAAATCCAGTGCCACGATTTTGAAGATGAGCAGAGGAGCTCTTCATGCTGTCCTGGCTAATATTTACTCCTCAAATCACCACGTTAAAACATGTTATCTGGTCCATTGCCTCTGGAGCTTGCTGTGCACAAATTGGCTGCCTCGTTTCCTATGTTACAACAGTGGCTACACTTCAAAAGTGCTTCACTGGCAGCAAAACAACTTCGGCATGCCATGAGGTCAAGAAAGGTGCTATATAAATGTAACTTTGTTCCTTACTGACAGAAGGGTAAAAAGAACAGAATGCCAAGTTAGGGAGAGAGTTTGGGTGGAAGAAGGCTTAAGTGACAGAGCCACTTCTGAGAAGAATTTTGGAAAAGCACAGAGAAACATACGATGAACACCAGGAAAGGAATTTTAGACCACAGGGTCTAGATGGCTGAAGACACTGATGTCAATGGTGTCAACAATTCTGACTGCTATGTGTTATCTCCATTTTCAAGGCCCTTTTCCTTTTGAGTGAGACTCATATGGGTTTCCCCAATTCCAGGGCTCGCTTGATTGGCCTCAAGTCAAATGTAAAACTACCACAACTCACTAAGATCAGTTACTGTGAAGACTTTCTTTGAATCGCAGACTCTTTACCCTCAGTGCAGCAGCCAGTGCCTTAAACACAGGAGGGCAAATAATGACACTTTCAGTGAAATCATTAAACAGCACTTTGGTCATTGTTCTCCAATATTCATAATGCCAAATTTTGAAGCAAAAACTGTTAGAATATATTGTGCCTTGATGAAATAAATTAAACAACTGTCCCTCCATTCATCCTTCACAACAAAAGTAACATGTAGAACTACATAATTAATGTGCCATTAATAAGACAATTAGGCTGTATCTCACTACATAACTAATTTGTATTTCACTACATAGCTAACCTGTATGTCACTACAAAATTAACCTGACTGTCTTATTACTAACGTGATCCTTGCTACGTAATTATCTTTTATCTCGCCCCTTAATTAACTTGTCTAAGTACATAAGTAACGTGTATCTTGCGATTTAAATTACCTGTGCCTCATTGTATCTTTAACCTGGACTATAAAACTAATCTGCACCTCATTAATCTTTATCTGTACATGTTTAAGGATATTTCTCACTATTGACAATAAAATTGTAAAAGGTCCTAAACGCACTTATTGACAAGTTCAATCATCTAGCAAACTCAGGAGGGGCAAGGTGAAATGTCCCACCATATTTCTATTCTTTAAATAGGTTGAACCGTGTGTGAAAATACATTGAAAATGAGAGGCAAACAAAATTTCATTTAACACATTCGTCTTGCATTTAGAATAATTTCATCCTGGGGTGTGTAATTGCTTTACAAGGTTTATTTATTACTGAGGGAACGAGGAACATTACATTGGTTGTCAGAGAATGTTCTGTAAAAAAATGTACATTTGCAATCTTTGTCATAATCGGTCTTGGACAATTAACTTACTGACTATTCACAGTTTCACAATGTCTTGCTTCCACTTTGAAATCAAATTATATCCCTCGAATAGGAATAGGCATATGTAAATCTTGAGAGAGGGTGTGGCAATAGACTTGCCTATCGCCTTGACCTATTCAAAGCAAGGCTGCCCATTTGGCATAACAGCAAAATACTGCGGATACTGGAAATCTGAAATAAAAACAGAAAATGATGGAAAAACTCAGCAGGTCTGGCAACATCTGTGGAGAGAGAAACAGAGTTAACGTTATGAGTTCAGTACTGTTCTGAAGATGAGTCATTTGGTTTGAAATGTTAACTCTTTCTCTCTCCACAGATGCTGCCAGACCTGCTGAATATTTTCCTGTTCATTTAAGGACTGGATTTCTAACTAGGAGTCAAAGGAAGTCACACTTATCTTTGAGTGACGGCCTCACCTCTTCTCTCTGTGCTTGTAGTTTACCGTTGGTTTTGATCAGATGGTTTACTTTGTCCTCCTCAACTTGTAGATCTTCCAGTCTGTGCTGCAGAAAAGATAAAAGGCTTGAAAACAGATTCAATGGGATCTGAATCTAGTGGTGTACTTAATAGTAAAATCATGGCCACATTAAATTATTGTTTCAATATGACTGAACTGGTTAGCTTTATTACAGCTTTATTAGAATCTGTGTCATCAGTTAGATCAAAACATAGATCATGATTATTTTTCCTACAAAAAGCAGAATTTGAATTATTTATCTCCATATATTATATTATACTCTGATGGATTGCATTCTAATGCACTAATTGGAAGAGTATTTTGTGTGTGAGGTCCAATATCGTTGTGTATCACCAATCTGTCAGGCCCTTTACTTTGTCTGATAGCCCACTGCGAATGACAGAAACCTTGTTTACACTCCAGGAAGGTGAAAGGGGAGAACAGAGAGATACAGAATTCCACAAGGTACAAGTACAGTGAAAGAATGGGAGTAAAGAAGAAAGACAGACAGACTTACATCTATATAGCACCTCTCACGATCTCGGGACATCGCAAAGTGCTTTATCATCAATGAAGTACTTTTGAAGTGTAGTCACTGAAATGCAGCAGTCAATTTGTGCACAGCAAGGTACAAAGCATAATATAAATGCAAGTTATATCTTTCTTTTCTACATAGTTTACCTTGAGGTCTGAAAGTTTCAGTAGAGAAAAAAAGACGTAATTAAGTCTAAATCTAAAAGCTCTTTTTGCTTCTTTCTTCCCATATAAATTATACATATAGAAGCAATAACTGAATCAAACAAGCATTAAAATATATGAAACACTGCACCAACAGCAAGATATTTTTACATCTAGTTGCCTTTCAATGTTTTGTTCCTTTCTGCCAGTACAAATTAATTATTTTCCAAAAATGCACCAAATGACTTAATTGCCTTCGTATTTCGGCAACTTAAACAGTCTGTAAGAGTTACATTTTCTTCCAAGATCGCTCTGAATCAAAGAAAGGTAGAAAGTAGCAGCGGGGGTGAGGGAGTGGTGGTGGAGGGGTGGGGGTCGGGGAGGGGGGGTGGCGGTGGTGGTGTTTGCAGAATGCACAGCCATTCAAAGCTTTTAGAGAGCATTGCACACGATTGCTAATGCCACGTGGGTACAGACATTTGGCTGAGCTGTAGCTGGCCTTATTTGTTTGGAAACTGGTGGACAGACAGTGCTGATTGCAGCCAACAACTTCAAAGATGATTATCAATTCAGACAAAACAATTTCAAAATTTGTTATCTGTGGTTCAAAAAACGCCAACGTCTGCAAAAGTACAAACCTCTTGAATCAAGAAAATGATAAACAGGGCTGAAAATAATGGAAAACAAGCACACTGTTGGAGTTTTAATATTCAAGGGCCAGGAAATATTCCATCTGTAAGTAATCGTCTCTCAATAAATAAGAAAAATCACAGTGTGAGGTGTATATACCAGACCAAACGAATAGCATCTGTTCATCATTAAATAATGAGTGAATTATTAAAGTATGTGCTGGTTTGCTGAGTTCCACCCTCATCTACATGTTCTCTCTATGATACTGGACTTCTTTACAAAACTACATTAGGTTTCAGGGAAATATTCTGGGGATATGCCTGGCAACATAAGAATCGGTGAACTGTGAGGTCACGCTGCTCCATCTTGTATTATATGATTTTCATATGAAGTTATAATATTCTTGCAGTTAGTGTTATTTATAAAAGGTGTCCAAGCCCTTTCCAGTCAACCTCCTCTTCACCTGCGACCCTCAGCAGATTTTCTGCTTCCGAGCATCTAGCTGTGTCTCTGTTCTTGACCTGTCCCACTGTGGGATGTTGACTAAATTGGGTTTTGGTGCTGGTTCTAATCTGTTCCCAACTCTCCAGCACAGAACAAAATAAGGGGCTATAATGAAGAAGTGGGGACCAATATCTATGCAACAAGTTAAAGGGCTCTGTTAAAATTGAACCATTAAATATTGGTCCTATCATCAAAGTGCCATGTCGGGTGCTTTAGGCAACATGGTCTTCCAAACTTTCTGATCATAGCAACAGTGGACGACCTCATTGTTGTAGTTCTGGTTAAGCCAATCTTTAATGTTGCCTAACTACCTCCTTCACTGTCAGCCTCTTGCTCTTCCTCCATTAATCCTTCCAGTGGGTGATTAGGCTCCAACCCTTCTGTACGGATAACCTGTCCAAAGAACTCCATTTGTCTTCTTTTGATGAATGAGTTCCCTTGTTCTTCCGGCCTCAGTCAGTACTTCTTCATTCATTCCTTTCTCCACCCAGCTTACCCTTGGGGCCCTTCTTAAGCACCACATTTTGAAGCTGTTGATTTTCTTTTCTTTCTCTTTCCTGATGTTTCAAGCTTCACATCCAGAATTCACTACTGACCAGACCTAATATTAGTGCCAGAATTAGTCCTTATTTCTTGGTCACAGTGGAGTGTTCTACTCAGGGGCTCTCTATGTGAGGAATCAAAGGCACAGAACCATGTTCCATCACTCCATAGTGTAGGGCACTGCTCTCACACATGGCAATGTTTGGCCCATTGACAACAAGCCAGTGAGGAACATGCTAAATATAGATCAATAATGTGTCCAATAAACCCTCGGGCAATATGTAACTCTCCGCAGGTCACTTTTCAAAACTTGATTCTAGACCAAATTCTAAATTCTCAAACTTTCAACACAGAAGGGCAGAATAAAAAAAAAATGATATTTTCAGAATATGATCCAAATTCCTCATCGTCAATGTGAAGCCAAAGAAAGCAAGCAGCACTCTGAAACCCAACACATAATTTGTAAAGCAGAGCTTGGAGAAACAGAACAGCAATGTTGACATAAAATTAATGTAGCAATGGGGTCATCCTAAAATCTCATAATGATCATTTCACTAATCATTGTTTCAAAGGGTTTCTACTGAAATGAGTTGCAAAAATCACAAAAAGTTATTAATCATTACCAAAGCAGGCTTAAGGGCAATTGTTTATGTAGCTTAACCATATGAATATGGTAAGTAAATCTAGTGACAACATAATAGTGTCAGAAAATGTCACTCTGCATATGCAGAGAAGAAGTCATATTTGACTTAAAACATTAGATCTGTTTCTCTCTCCACAGATGCTGCCGGGCCTGCTGAGTTTTTCCAGCAATTCCTGTTTTTATTTCAGATTTCTAACATCTGCAGAATTTTGCTTTTATTCTTCCTGTGCTGCTTGTTTGCCGAATTCTTAATCTTAACTGTGCTCAATGGAGGAGATACCAAGAAAAAGGCTGTTGGTTCTTTGCAAGAAGCAGAGAAAGAGATATGCTTGAGCTGATTTCACACACTATCCAGTGACTAATTTTAAACTGGTTTTGCAAGTGGTTTTGATGCAGTTTACCAGCCACCTGTATACCTGACTACAGGCACTGAACAACAAATCCTTTTCTTTTCTGAACAGGTAATTTGATATTCAAAATGGTGTAAATAAATTAGCTTAAAATCTTAAGCGAGTGTTTTTTACACCTGAATGCTCCTTAAGGTTCTTCAGTCATGGGATATGTGGAAAAGAAAACCTTCATGGTATATTCAATCAATGCAGAGCAAGGAGGGCCAGATCTTACAGTGCCAAAATGGGTGGCATTGGAGGTGGTGGAGGGGGCAACATATGGTTGCATGAGATGGCATAGAGTTAGGCCCCAACATCCAGGCCCCCAATTTTAGGAGTGGCGGACAGCAAGCTGTGTGGGGATGCTGGCTGTGTTTTCAAAATCAGCAATGGAGAGGCACTTGAGTCTGTTAAGGGGGCAATCGAATCCAGTTTATAGGCCCTTCCTCATTTGACAGTAGGAGCACAGGACACACAGGGGCTTGCCGCCTCAGCAGTTTCAGAGGGCGGCTGTTGTTACTGATGCACTCAGCAGCCCTGTAGTGAAGTTTTAAAGAAGTTGGGCAGCCAATGATTTGGGGTCGAGGTCCCGGTGAGGAGATCGTGCTCCTGACAGGGGCCTCACTGCAGAGGAACCTGAGGTGAGGTGAAGTGAGGTAAGGGGGTCGCAGTCTCCTCACGGGCCTTAGGCTTGTCGGAACGTTTGCAGGGTGGATTGCTGAGGGAAAGGCCGTTCGGATCAGAGCTCGGGCCTTTTAAACATTGCGCCATAACATGCGGCCGTTGAGTGATCAACCAACCCTATCTACCCAGCCAGCATGAGATTTTACTGCAAGTGTTGGCCAGAGCACGAGGGCTTTCACCACCCGCTTCTGGCTCCTCCTCCTCCTTTCCCGCTGGGTCCCAAAAAATCCCAGCCGAGGTCTCCACAAGTAAGAGCTCCCTGACTGTTCAGCCAAAGCTAACGTAATGAAAGCTAGGTGGATATCCTAAGGCAACATAACAGGGAAGTTCAGACACACAGTTCATGGAATCGGTCTCTGCATTCTTTCCTTCCTCATCTGTTGAGGGAAATCAAGAGACTGCAATGTGAATGCAAAAAATAAGACCTGTAAGTCAAATCTAATGAAAACCAAATGGAGTCAGGCAACAATCCTGCACTCACCATAAATAAATTCATCTTTGGAAAGTAAGGGTTATGAAAAAATTCCAAATAAGTGCTGAATGTTATTTCACATTCATACTTCCATAATGTTTCTGGTAGGCTTTGTTTTTTTAAAATGATTTTCTCCTGTCAGTTCCAAGAATTTTACTGAGTAAGTGGTTAGATGAGTGAATTTATCCTGAAATTATTTGTGGATTAAAGAGTCATGGTACACTACCTTATCTGGCATATTATCAAGCAAATTGCTTTTTATTAAATTATTATTTGAATCTAAATGGGATCAACATCTGTCAACACAGGAGATGAGTGGGATCTGATTTTCTGCTTAGTTGCTTTCACAGTCCTGCAATAGTCTGGCAGGAAAGAAAGAAAGACCTATGAACTGCCTGTTAGCCTGTACAACATTCACATCTGCTCCATTGATCAGAGACTTGCAGCTAGCCAGTTCCATACAAGTTTCAGAAAAAAGCACAGCTCTCTGCATCTGTCGAGATACAGTGCAGGTTCTATCCAGTTGTTCAAGTCCTTGACTGCCTTTCTCATTGTCTACAAACAGAAAAAATACTAATGGTTTCTGTCTCCCTGAGACTTTCTTTTAAAACAGGATTTCGATATGGAACACAGTCAGCAGCACAAATCTAACAATGAGCATCAACGTGACCACCAAGTTAAGATGTGTCTGAAATTCCAGGAGGCTCTCACTGCCACTGATTTACATCAGGGAAGGACTTCCAGGACAGGAGTCTGCCTTGGCCTTGCCACAAATCCCAGCGGTCGATCATTTGTATAAAGTGGGCAGCACCTTACCCCATTTATGCCACTCCCCTGTGCATCTACCTTGCATGCAGGCTATGAAGGGCAAGAGTTTCAGAGTGATTTTATGTGCACAGCTGTTGAAAACGCACAGCTGCAGCTTTCAATTTCCAACTTTTGCTGGAGCATACTCAGCTTTTATGGGGATGATTAGCTGCATCCAATTAGTCAGAGGGTCTACACACTGAGCAGCTCAGGCATACAAGCATCCTGCAGGGCCTATCCTCTGTCTGCACCAAGTTTTCTGTGGGGAGAGTCAGTGGCTCCACAGGGCATTTCCCTCACCTACATTCTCCTGGGGGGTACTGCTCATTTATTCTTTCACTGTATTTGGGCATCACTGGCAAGGTCAACATTTTTTAGCCCATTCCTAATTGCCCTTAGTCTACTGAGCGATGGCAATTTCAGAGGGCAGTTAAGAGTCAATCACTTTGCTGTGGGTCTGGAGTCACATATGGGGGGGCCAGAATTGAGGTAAGGGCAGCAGATTTCTGTCCCTAAAGGGCATTTAGTGAACCAGGTGGATTTTTACGGTGATAGTTTCATGGTCACTATTAATGAGGCTAGCTTTCAATTCCAGAACTTTTTAAAAAAAATTAGACCAGCTGTCATGGTGAGACTTGAACCTATGTCCCCAGGCCTGGGCCTCTGGATTACTAGTCCAGTGACATTACCACTACACCACCATCACCTCCCTAAACCTTTGGTCACCGTGGCCACCACAGGAATTCAATGTTTCCCCTCAGTGCAATCTATGGACTCAGCATACATCAGTGGCTGACTGTGGGACATTCCTAATGCGTGTGACTATGATGAACCTCAGTATCTCTCCTTCTACACGCCTCACCATCAGCTCCAGAGTTCCTGCTTCAGATCATCATCTGGTGATCCCTGCTGGAATTGCCTGCCCACGCACATCAGGAAACTCCGTGATTGGGATTGCTGAAAACAGTTATTGGCAGGAATCACACATAAACAATGGCCACTCTGAGGACAACCCATGCCTATGGAACCATACCCAAATAAAGAGCCCATCACCTCAAGCGGGGAGAAAAAGACTGAAGATCAGGGCGGCTGGCTCCACTCGTGACATCTACATTTCAAGGTCCAACCATCCTCAGCTGCTTCATCAATTACCTTCTCCTTCATAAGGTCGGAAGTGGGGATGTTCGCTGATGATTGCACAATGTTCAGCACCATTCGCAACGACTGAAGCAGACAGTGTCCAGCTGCAGCAAGAACTGGACAACAGTCAGGCTTGGGCAGATAAGTGGCAAGTAACATTTGCACCACACAAACATCAGGCAATGACATCTCCAACAAAAGAGAATCTAACCATCTCCTCTTGACACTCAATGGCATTACTGTCACTGAATCCCCCACTATCAACATCCTGGGGGGTTACCATTGACCAGAAACTGAACTGGACTAGCTATATAAATACGATGGCTACAAGAGCAAGTCAGAGGCTAAGAATCCTGCGGCGAGTAACTCACCTCCTGACTCCCCAAAGACTGTTCACAATCTACAAAGTAGAAGTCAGAATTTGATGGAATACTCTCTACTTGCCTGGACAAGTGCAGCTCTAACATTCCAGAAGCTTGACACCATCCAGGACAAAGCAGCCCACTTGATTGGCATTCCTTCCACAAATATTCACTCTCTCCACCACTGATGCACAGTGGCAGCAGTGTGTACCATCTACAAGATGCACTGCAGCAGCTCACCAAGGCTCCTTCAACAGCACCTTACAAACCCGCGACCTCTACCACCTAGAAGGACAAGGCCAGCAGAAACATGGGAACACCACCACCTGCAAGTTCCCCTCCAAGTCACTCACCATCCTGAGTAGGAAATATATCGCCGTTCTTTCACTGTCGCTGGGTCAAAATCCTGGAACTCCCTCCCTAACGGCACCATGGGTGTATCTACACTACATGGACTGCGGTGGTTCAAGAAGGCAGCTCATCACCAGCTTCTCAAGGGCAATTAGGGACAAGAAATTTAGCCAGCGACGCCCACATCCTGTGGAAGAATATATATTTTTTAGATTGCATTGTTTCTGCTGCCACTGAGAGGGTGGGGGATGACCTACTGAGTTGCCATGAAAGCCTCATGTACCCAAAGGTGCTGACACCCACAGGCAAACTGAAACAGTGAATAGAGCATGGAAAAGTCCCTTGGTAGCCACCAACTCCCAACACACTTCTATTTATGTATTTTCACACAAATTCTCTACCCTCCCTCCTTCCTCGAATATTGCCTCCATATTGACACAGTTTCATGGACCACGAGCATCTTCAATGACCTTGTCCCAGTGTTATTCGCTTGCTAAATTACGGCTACTCATGTGTGAATCTTGACATTAGTGGAACACAGTGGCCATCACAAGGATGATGTTTTTATTTTCCTTCCCTCATCTTGTTGCCAACTTTTGCCCTGGATGACATCAGCTAAATAAGCACAGATCCTTTGAAATCTTTTGCCATTTAATCTCTCCTGCCCTCCACCCTATCATAGGCTTCTCTTTTCTTATTCTCCCGCTTCCCACTTCACTTGCTCAAAATCTATTACATTTCTCACTTATCTCAGTTCAGATGAGAGGTCACTCTGTTAACTCCGTTTCTCTCTTCACTGATGCTGCCTGGCCTGCTAAGTATTTCTGGCAGTTTCTGTTTTTATTTCAAATTTCCAGCATGTGCAGTATTTCGCTGTTGTACTATTGTTTAATTCACTGCCACTTCTCTTCCAGGAATGCCCACCTTGAAGAAGTCCTGCTCTTAGACAGGATTTCCATTTGTCTCTTCTACTTTGTTCACCGTCACCTTTGTTCACCTTGCTACTTCCTGTCTTGTGTTTAATCTTATATCTACAAAACTCGCATTCACAGCTACATCTCCTTCCTTAGCAATTGTCTCCGGCTCCAACATATTCACTACAGAATACAACTGACATTCCACATTTCGAGTTTCATATCCACCCATGAGTACAGATATCTCCTGGACATTCAGAATTCCTCGAAACACTGTTCTCACCGCATCCTAAGGTCCAATCTCAAATCCATGTGCCACCACATGCAGACTCTCAACCTCTCTCTATAGCAGCACTGACTCACTCTATCTCAACATCGCCTCTGCCTCTGCACACAATTCTTTGGCCAGGAGTTTTCCTCCCACTCTTTAACCATCTCCAATATCTCCCCTCCACCTGGATCCCTCCCTCTGGCCTCTTACCCTTGCTTGATCATTTTATTGGGAACTGCCAGCAGGAAATTAGCCATCTCAATTTTTCTGCTCCCCTCACGCACTCTTACCCATCTCCCTCTGAACTGGCAGCACTCCGTTGTCTCAGAAACTTCCCCAGGATCAAACTTCATATTCCTCCAACTCTGAAGAGCATGTTTCTACCTCCTTTCTAAGATCACAAACAGTACTGTCCTGATAGACCCATTGTTTCAGCCTGTTCCTATCCCACTGAGCTGATTTCTTCCAATTTTGACTTTATGGCTGCGATTTTTCCGTCGGGATGTCCGGACTCACTGAAAGTCAATGGGCTTTTGGCTGGCCTGCTGTATCCCCAGCAGTGGGTCCTGCCACAGTGAAGCCAGAAAATCCCAGCCTATGTTTTTCTCCCCTTGTCCATTTTCTTCCTACCTACATCCAAAGCCCATGAAGCTTCAAGTTTCCAGTTTCCTGGCTCCAACGGTCTCCTCTTCATAATAGACGTCCAATTCCTCTGCACCTCCAACCCCACACCCTTACCCAGGATGGTCTTAGACCTCTTGGCTTCTTCCATAAACAGAGGTCGAATCAGTTTCCACCCATCATCTGGCTGAACTTGTTCTCACATCGAACAACTTCTCCTTCAACTCCACTCACTTCACCAAATAAAAGGTGCTGCTCTGGGTACATGCATGGGTCCTAGTGATATCTGTGTTTTTGTGGGATATGCGGAACATTCCTTGGGTGGGATCTTGTGCCCTCCCCTGTGGTGAGTTTGGTGGCGGGGTTTTCATTTAATCAGATGGGCAGTTGGGGACTCCACTACCTTCCTGCCTCCACCCTGATTAAGTCCCTGGCAGGAACTTGCTGGCCATGGATGGCCTTCCCACCCCCTCCTGCCAGTTGAGGTCTTTAATATCCACTTAAGAGCCTTAACCCTGGCCTGTTTGCCTGCAGGCTCATGGAAAGGTCCCTCATTCAAAAGCACTCAGTGCCTGATCGAGGGCCCTGGCATCAGGAAAGGAGGGGGGCTTCCCTGAGAAGCGCCCCCCTGCCCTTGCTGCTGACTCCACCCCCACTCTCCCTACTTGGGGGTTGGCCTGCTGCTGGCCTGACAAGTGCCTGAGTGGCACAAGGTGCAGTGGGCCTTCTCAAAAAGAAGCAACATGAGGCTCTCACCAGCTCTCCAGCCGGAGGCCGAGACTCCCATCGCCTCCACAAGTTTCCTCCATTTGTTCTACTCCTACTTGGCACCACCTTGCACCAGCCCCCCCCACCCTCTCACCTCTTTTTCTAGTAGATTAATGACTGAATTCATACTTCCATACTGGCACTTCTGATACCTCTTCCTTTTTCCTCAAACCAAGGATCTCCTCTGCCCACAACCTTCACTCTCTGCCATGGTTGACAGGGCCCTCCACCATGTCCGACGTATTTCACACAACTCTGCTCTCACCACTTCCCCTCCCTCCTTTAACCATGACAACACCTTCCGCTCCCCACCATTCTCCATAATTGACAGATTATCATCTGTTATTTCCACCAACTCCAGTGTGAGGCTGCCACCTTCTCCTCCTTTCATTCCCATCTCTTTCAAAATTCCAAGAAACCGTTCCCCCTGTGACACCCTGGTCCACTCGTCAGTGATCTCCAACACTCCCTCCCTCTCCTAGGCTCCTAGGGCACCTTTCCATGCAAGGGTAGGAGGGCCCTTGGAGCAAAGGAGAGAGAGGGACGATTTGATGGAGCTGTAAAATTATGACATGTTTGAATTCGGCAGACAAGGAGAAATTGTTTCCATTAGTTGATGGTACAAGGTCTAGGGGACACAACTTTCAGGTTTTGGGCAAGAGATGCTGGGGAACATGAGGAACAACTATTTTATGCGGCGAGTGGCAATGACCTGGAACTCGCTGCCCACGAGGGTGGTGGATGTGGAAACAATCAATGATTTCAAAAGGAAATTAGATGGACCCTTGCAAAGCTACAGTGATTATGCGGGGGTAGTGGGTCTGACTGGACTGCTTCACTGAGAGCTGGCATGGACCCGATGGGCCGAATGGCCTTCTTCAGCGCCGTATATGATTCTATGACTCAGATGCAATGCATGGTCTTTCACCTCTTCCTTTCTCACCCTACAAAGTTCCAAGTATTCCTCCCAAGTCAATCAGCAATTAACTTGTACGTTTTTGCAATCCTGTATATTGTATTTGCTGCTCACAATGTGGTTTTCTCTACACTGCGGAGACCAAACGCAGACTGCATGACTACTTTACAGAACACCTCCGTTCAGTCCACAAGCACAACCTGGGGCTTCCTGTCGGTTCATATTTCAATTCTCTACCTTGCTCTCACTCTGACCTCTCTGTCCTCAGCCTGCTATCGTGTTCTATTGAAGCTCAATGCAAGCCTGAGAAAGAGTACTTCATCTTTCAACTTGGCATTTTACAGATCAAACCCTCTGCCTCTATTTCGTTTTGTGTTTTTTTTGCTGGTTCTTTGTTCTTGTTTCTTTATTCCTTTACTTTGCATTCAGACAGCTGCTATCCTGCCATTTATGCCTCATTCAGACACATCTTTTGTTTTTTTATTGGTCCCATTACCACTTCCTCTCGTTTTTTGTAGCATGAAATCTTTAGTCATTTAATCTCCCCTTCCCTCCAGCCCTGCCTCTTTGTTCCCCTTCTTCCCCCCTTTCCCTTTCGCTTGTTCAGAACCTATTGCATTTCTAACATTCCTCTGTTCTGACGGGAGGTCTCAGAAACGTCAACTCATGTTTCTCCACAGATGCTGCCAAACCTGCCAAGTATTTCTCGCATTTTCTGTTTTATTTCAACACAGATCAATGCCTGAATGTGGGACCCTCTTGGTCTGCGCGGCTCATAAATTCATAAGTTAGCTGAGCCTTCGGGGAGCCTGGGTACTTTACTGAAATGTATACAGAAAGTTATAATACCAAGAGTTAGCGTGACAAACATAGAGTGGATTTAGTAGCAGGCAGTAAGCTTTGCAATGTGAAGAAATAATCAAGCTGTGGGAAAAATTAATCTTCACAAATCTTGGAATTAACTATTGCCTCATGTTACATGTTGCCAATTATAACACTTGAAAAAAAAAACACCCAAAATGCAACCACTCAGCTAATCTGATCAAATGTGTTATTTTCCAGTTTGTTCCCTTTTAAGGAATTCACCGTTTGCTGACTTGTTTATTTCTTCTATCAGGCTCCCGGGTCACTGAAATCTCCTTCACCTTTTCCAGTTTTTGAGGCTTTCTTTTGCACCGGAATACACTCCAGTCTTTGAACTGCGCACACACTCTGGGTTGTGTATATAATTGACTTATATGTGCACACGCACGCGTCCCCCACTTCCTCCTTTTCAACCCTGTTCGATAGTGATATCTTCCACATTATCTCATCTGGTCTGTTTAGGGACGCCACCTCACCTCCTGAATGTTTCCATCGTTATCTGTTCCCACGCTGCCGCCCCCCCCCCCCCTCCATTCACATGTTCATTAAACTTGAGCTTGATAGTTGAAACAAGGTGCCAATGTCTTACTTTGATTTTCCAATACCTTGCAAAATTGCCCAACGTCTTAATTTGATTTTGCTCGGACCAAGCCTCATGATCCCCTGTAGTTTTCATAATTCCTTATTTTTAAAATGCCTCAAAAGTGCAAAGAACTGAGAGAAAATCGGCCTTTTTAACATGCTCCAACTTCTAAATTAAACTCTTACTTAAATTCAGGGCCCTGTTGTTGTGAGCGGTTTAATTTTACGATGAAACGTGTGTGGGAATGTCACTTCAACCAACCTCCTAACTCCATAAAAGTTTTATTGCTTTTTTAGTGTTTTTGACTGTACAGAAGAAACTTTATTAACAAGCAGTCTGAAAGTGCAATCATTCATTCAGAAGGACCCCACTTTGTTAGACCCAGCAGGATCTCAATGGATTTGAACCAGTGACAGAAAATGTTGGAAATACACAGCAGGGCCATCAACATCTGTAATGAGAAAAGACAGGCTAATATTTGGATCTTCCACCAGAATTCATAAAAGATCTACAAATGAGACCCTTTTCTTTATGAATGGATCTGCTATGCATTCCCAGCTTTTTCTTTTCTTACTTCAGATTTTTAGCATTTTGCAGTTTTTCTTTTTAACCTCAATATTTATGAGTGAATTATAATTAAAACCTTCCACTCGGAACATTTAGTAATAAGTCTAAGTGGCAGTGAGTTTACTATGAATTATCATCGACACAGTTTAATGTGATTTGACCGTCTCTGACACCTTCAACATTATATAAAATTGTGACACAAAAGGGATTATGCCATTTTTCCTTGTTAACTCTGGTGTTGGACTTCATTAACCATTGTTTGTCTTTTTTCCCTCCTCCTCATGTGGAAATACAGCTCTAGGACCTCAACTGCCTTCCAGAACCTCACTCAAGTGTCCTCTATTCATCAACAGCAGGTTATTTAACTGTCATGGTGATTACAGCAGATTCTGAACTTGTTGGGAACTGACATTCACAATTGTGTACTTTCCAGAGGCTACTTCATAGCACTTAAGGGTTGTGGGAGTATCCCTTTCTGGTACAGAGGTAGTGGGTAGCAGAAGAGAAGAGGTTGGGGGGGCAAGGGTAAATTTGATATTGGGCAACAGTATAAAATGAGCAATATCTGATCAGCTGCTAATTATACATCTCTCTGCATTTTTATCTCAATCAGAAGAGATTAATAATCACAACTGATCCTATATTGCCCCTTTCACACTTAGCCCAAAGCCAAAATTATCTCCAGGGGAACCAGTTCTCTCATCCTCACTGGCATCTCAGCGCCAGTCAGATCAGATTCCTAAGTTTTGGTTCAGGAAACAATCCTTGGATCTTTCTAATTTGCACAACTTATACAACACAGTATTTTCACACATTGAGGTACTACTGAAGCTTCAAATAACTGTCACCTTCTGAAGGTAGCGTTCTGGCAAAGCAATGTCATAACAATCTCTGCTGTTAGCTCCGATATAGGATTACTAAAATGTTGCTTAAAAAGAAAAACATGTTGCTGAAGCTTTTCATCTTGCACTCATCAGGACAAATGCAAGAATGCCAAATTTAAACAATCACAACAATCTATACCGCAGGGGAAAAGGTTGCTGATTTGTTTACAAGTCGAACTCTGATTGGCTGAGGCATTGTCATGGAGAAAGCAATGAGGAACTATAGGTTCCCTAAGCTTCTGGGTAATTCAAAAAGGGTTCAAGGTTTGAACTTATTCCTTTTGTTTGCAGAGTACGGCTCCCTGCGTATGAATATATGTCACTTCTAGCAAGCGAAAATGAGCCACACCATGAGCTCAGCTGATTATCTTAAATTGGTAAATGATGAAAAGTTGCTTGGATTTATAATTCTGCTAAAGTCATGAGAAAAGCCATCTTGCTGGGGCTTCCTAGCTTTATTTATGGCTACTGTCTGTCCAAAATTCCAGTTTAGTTTCCCTTTCAAACAGTTTTGAAAAAACAAAAGTGTAGAAATTTATATTCCAGCCTTGAATGGCAAAGCTGCTATTCAAAGCAAACATCTCTGAGTTGGAAGCCTTGAACTCCCGCATTGCAGCCACTTGACTGCCCCATGAAGTATTTCTCAAAAATGCTTCCAAACAACTTTGATTCACAATGAGAACCTTAAGGAGATCTGGAGGTCTGATTACATTACACCTGAGAAACACTTGGCTTCACCCAGATGATGCGTAAATGAAACCAACATATGGATCACTGATCGCCATTCATCACCCATATACGATGGGAGATGGCTCTTAAACCAATCATACAAGCAGATATCATTGAAGCAAAGTATTCTTAAGCCACTAAAACCACATCTACAAAAACATACCTGCTAACGTAGCGTAAATTGGGGCATTAAAGAGAGTGGAGAAAAAAAAAAACTGATTAGTATACTTCAAACAAGGGAAAACGAAATGATGTTGGTCAATGCATCGTGTCCTTTCTTGTCTTACTTTCTCGCATTTTCTGCCTGCCCATTTCCCTTACTTCACAGCCCATCTCCTTCCAATTCTCCTGTTCTCTTTCTTTATTCCCTGATTGTCTTTTGTCCCTCTGACTCTTTTCTTCTCCCTTACCATTCCCATTGCTTTCCCTCTCTCCCTTATTATCCCTCTCTGTCCCGCTACCGATATTCCTCTGCCTGAGTGCCTTTCTCTCACTTCCATACTGTTGTCAGATGTTTGGCACTCCCCTATCTTTCCACTCCCTGTTCCTCACAGTTCTTCTTGTTCCTCTGTCTTCTCTTGGTCACCATTTCTCTCTATCCCTCTTCTCTTGTAGCCCCCCACACCTCTCTGTTTCTCTTCCATGTTCTGCCCATCTATGTTTTGCCCCTTTCCTTCACTGTTGCTCAGGTTTCTCTTCCCCTCTATACAATGCCCCTCTGTGCCTCTCCAATGCCCTCACCATCTCTCTCCCCTTATTCCTCATTGTCCCTGTGTCTCTCACCCCTCACCCTCACTGTTGCCCAGTATTTTGAAGCCCCTCCATCACCGTCCCAATGAGTCCTTCCCCGCTTCAGTCTCACAACTTGTTTCCTTCACTGTTCCTCTGTCTTTCTCCCTCGCTATCAGCATGCCTAAAATGCAATAAAGATATAACAAATGATGACATCCCAGCACTTATGTTGGAGCACTGGTAATTTTCTACTGGCAAGGATTCAAGTATGTACAGTTCCAATTTTTGAACAATATGATATCTTTCCATGATGGAACATCATTTACGTGCAAGAAGATATAGACCACCTGCTTGGCCCCAGATCACTAAAATCTTATCTCTAACACAAGGCTTCAATCCAAGAAGCTAATGTATTTTCAACCATTTTTTTTAGTTCAGCAAAGAATATCTTCATAGAGACAGGGAGAATGGGTAGCAAATGAAGCTGAATTTGCGCTTATGTTTTACAATAAAAAACAGAAAGAAAGCATTTGAACTGGCTACTGCTTATAGTGGATTTATTCCGACTATCTTATTAAAGATGTTGTATTTGCAATATTATGTTAACCATGTGACACTACAGAAGGGCCAATAGCATCTCAAAATTGATGCGTGTTACAACATGTAACAATCAGATCCATGCAAAAAATAAATAACCTTTCAGCTCTGCTTCACTCCACCTGAATCTCCCTTCCAAACATTGATACAAGCCCAGCACCTAGTTTGTGTGTTCAACCTGATGACTCAGACCCACCCCAACGTCTCAGTCCTGCTCACCTGAGCCAAACCCTGCCCCCTTGACCAGACCTACTTTACCTATCATCAGGGTTTATTCCTGCGACAAGAATGGCTTGCTCTTTCTGATATGGGAAGAGATATTTATTCATGCACTTGACATTTAGTTTAATTTTTACATTGTCAATTGTTACATCTCACACTAACTAACTTCAGATAAGGCTTTAATTTCCATTATTAATTGATGTGCGTTAATTAGTTGCCATGTTTCTCTGTCTTATACTGGTAGTGAAGTGCTTTGGGACATTTTAAGTTAATGAAAGATACTCAGAACAAGTTATTTCTTTCCTTTATTAATATGATTGTTTTTGCCACACATCCTTGCTCTCAGTCTTCAAACTGTCCTGGGTCCATTTCTCATTATTCTAACAACTCATTAGATCCCCATCCTCCCCATCCCCAACCATCTGATCTCTATGGGCAGAATTTTTCTCGTCTGGTGGGTGCGCGCCTGACCCAAACAGGAGTGAAATAGTACGCGATGATGTCAGGCAAGAGTCCCTACATCATCACGCACTCTTGCAATATTTCACTCGGTGTGCCCGCACAAGAGGCGGCAGCACGCCTGCCGACAATTAAGCGGCTTATTAAGATCCTTAATCAATTAACTGATTCAAACTTTTCGCTGCCCGTCTAACCGTTCGGTTGGGGGGTGGGCGAAAAGCTCAAGCGGCCTTTGCGTTTTTGGCGAAACCTCATCGGTGGGAGGGACGAGGTTTCGACCGGTGATTTAAAAAAATAAGAACTTTTAAAACTCATATTTAACATGTCCCTGCTCATGTGACAGAGTCACATGAGGGGACATGTTTTGATTACTTTTAATATCTTTACTTTTACACTTCAAAAGCTTCAGCTCCCTGGGGCAGCTCTCTGTGCCTCAGGGAGCTTTCATTGTGCGCGTCCGTGTGCATGTGCGAACTTCAGCGCTCGCCCTCCTCCTGCCCCCCCCCCACCCCCACCCCCACCCCGGCAGTGCTGAGCGCTGCAGCGTATGTTTCACGTTGGCTGGCCGTTAATTGGCCAGCTCGTGTGAAATTGACGTCGGGGCCTGATCGTGGGCGGCGGTCAGTGGTCGGCTTCGTGACAGCTCCCGGACCCACCCGCCACGCCCAGTCAACGAGGGCAAAATTCAGCCCCGTGTCCCTAATCCCCATTCAACTTATCCTCACAATTCCCAATAATCTTCTTGCTTTTGGGTTTGCATTAATCAGACCTCCACTAATGTGATCCCTACTCTCCTAGTTCACGTTAATCAGATCTCCCTCCTCTCATTAATCGGCCTATTCACGTGCCAGCAGTGTGCTTCCGAGCCCGTGTCAGTGCATTTGAGATACTCACTCAGACACGGGAAGGTAAATGAGGCACCCTGGTCTCTGGATAAGAGGTGAGGCCGGATTCAAGGAAATTCCTAAGGTAGGAATACCCTCCTTTTGACCCTGTCCCCTTTGTTATCAAAGGCTCTGGTCATCTCAGGGCCCAAGAGAAACTGGCAGGCTTGGCTGCAACCAGAATATCCAGAGCCCACACAATTTTCCCTCATCTCCCACTGTACCCTCGCCCAACTACCACTAAAATACCACCTCTTCAGTCCCCAGAATATTTCGGAACTGCTGCTCCAGTTAACTCAATCCAGTTAATTTTGGCAAGTCATTTCAGGGTTTCTTGAAAATCCCTCTTATGTGTGCCCCATGCCTTCCAGAGGGAGCTACAAAAGAGAGACTTGGTCACCCAACATTCCCTCTGACCCTATGTGACTTTTGCTGAATATTTTTAACAGATGAAATCCTGGTTAGGCACAGCTGGTGTACTGCGCAAAACTCTGGGAACCACACTTTAGGAAGGAGGTCAAAGTGTTCC
Source organism: Carcharodon carcharias (assembly GCF_017639515.1). Taxonomy (NCBI): domain Eukaryota; kingdom Metazoa; phylum Chordata; class Chondrichthyes; order Lamniformes; family Lamnidae; genus Carcharodon; species Carcharodon carcharias. Next base: position 14,849,491 of record NC_054488.1, read on the forward strand.
AGAGTGTTCAGTGCCACAAGAATGGTACCAGTAATGAGGGGTTTCAGTTATGCAGAGAGGCTGGAGAAACTGGGGTTATTCTCCTTCATACAGAGATGGTTAAGACGAGGTTTAATGGAGGTGTTCAAAATCATGAATGGTTCTGATAGAGTAAATAAGGAGAAACTGTTTCCAGTGACAGAGGGGTTGGTAACCAGAGGGCACAGATTTAAGGTGATGGCAAAAAAATCTGAAGGCGACATGGGGGAAAAGAATTATTGTGTTTCTAGAATGTGCTGCCCAAAAGGGTGGTGGAAGCAGATTCAAATGGGAATTGGATAATTACTTGAAAGTGAGATATTACAGGGCTTTGAGGCAAGAGCAGGGGAGTGGGTCTAATTGGGTAGTTATTTCAAAGAGCATGTTATTCCAAATGGCCTCCTTCTGTGCTGTAACATTCTGTGATTTTATTATTCAATATTGGTCCCTATTCTAGCCTTAACTCTCGGCATCCTCTTCTCAGGGCTGGGTCAGAGGCAAACTAGCATCCCATTGCTTGGTGAAATTTGGATGAGCTCAAAGCCTCAACTAAGTCACATCAAGAAAGGCACGACATGATGCCACTACATCACCACAATGGGTGTCGGCTGCCTGGGCACCAACAAAAGGCTTGACAGGTGGGTGAGTTCATGCAAGTTAGCATGGAACACAACACTTATACCAATAACTCATTGAGAATTGGGAAGGAAGTTGCTATAAATCTGAGTCAAGACAGATTTCTATTCCAAGCCATATTATCTTGCGCTGTGGTACCAGACTTCCTGGCTGCAGTGATATGATGAAGTGTAATCTAAATATGGCTGAAAGCAGCATTGTGAACTGAAGGGGCTGTGCCTAAAATTAATGACATCCAGGTCTTTATGGTCCATTGCCTTTAAACAATAGTGCTACGGTCACTAGAGGGAACCGAGAGATATTACAGATGCCCTTTAATTTCATTTACTGAAAGGTCCTACTTTTAAAGAGCAGTGGTTCAATTTATAACTGCATTGACTGAAATCTGATATAATCTTGAAATTAAAATTCTTTCCAACACATCAAAAAGATACATCTGCACTGCCAAAAGTATATTGAATATTTTTTATTTTAAAAGATATATTTTTCAATTGCTAAAGTCTCTTGCAAGTATGCAAGAGTAATAATGGTAGACTGTCAACTAACTCTAAGTTATGCTAACAGGCCACCACAAAGAGAACATAGGTGTGTAAGTGCTCAAGGAGCACTAATGCAAAAGGAAACTTCTGAAAATGCCAGAAATGCAAAAACACTCAGCAACATGTGGGGAAAGAGAAAGAGAGTTAACATTTCAGGATGACAACAGTTCACTAGAACCAGATCTGACGATAGGTCAGTGACCTGAAACGCTGACTCTGTTTCGCTCTCCGTAGATGCTGACAGGACTGCTGAGCATTTACAGCATTTTCTGTTTTCTGGAAGAGCCCACCTGGATGAGTTTCTCCAATTGTTGCTTATCCTTCTGAAGCCTGGCTACTGTTTCATCTCTCTGGCTCAACTCCTCAGTAAGCGTCCGCAGTTTCTGTTCCGAACCCTGAGAAAAAAACACAGACAATGCTAGGAATGGCCTTCAAATGTTTTGCAGCTTTTCAATAGATCAATGAATCTGGAGCATTCTTAAAATCTAGGTATACACATGGGGCTGATTTTTACTTTTGTGGGGAGGGCGGTGGTGGACAGTTGGGGGGAGGGGGTGTATTGCTTGCCGCCACCCCCCCACCCCCATTAGAAAAGTCGGTTGCAGCTGATTTTAAAAAAGGCTGCCATGTTACGTTGTGCCACCCTTAGCAAGCAGAGAGTGCCCTCAGTAGAAAGAGGCCCTGCCCTCAAGAGCTACCAGCCAATCTGATTGGCCAGCAGCTCTTCCAGTGCCAGAACTCTGTAGTGGGCACTGCTGGGACTGCAAACAGTTCCCCAAAGAAGATAGCATGGATTTTGGAGGCAGGTTAAGTCAGGGGGGAAGGGATCGGGCACCCTACAGAAGGGTTCAGTGGGGTGCGTTTTGGACACCAGGTTCAAAATGGGAAGGGGGGGGGGTGCTACAATCTTAGCAGGGGTGCCCTGATGCACACAGGGCGCCCAAGGATGTACTTCCCCGCCCTCCCCCACCCTTCCTTCTGGCCCTTTCAACAACTTTGGTGAAAGAACAGCCTTCCTGGTCTCACGGCATTCCAGTGCCCAATGTATTATGGCAGTGGAAATGGCTTGAGATCCATAAGTGGCCATTAATTGGCCATTTAAGAGTGTCAATGAGCCTGAGAGCGGCTGGGCAGTGGGCACCTCACCCCTCCCCAGAATTATGTGGACCCATTCAGGAGTTGGGGGGACGGGGAGGAGGCCAAGGGCTACCCACCTTATATATTGACGTGCTCCTCCCTCCTCCCCATCAAAACACTCAGGGGGCGATAAAATTGGACCCATGATGTATAGTTCAAGGTTTGAATGATGAGAAAAGACTTAATAGACTGAGGCCATTCAGCCACATTGTTAGGTGTTTATTACAGACCCCCAGGTAGTCAGTGGGAAATTGAGGAGCAAATATGTGCACAATTTGCAGAGATGTGTAAAAACAATAATAGGGTAATTATGTTAGGTGATTTCAACTTTCCCAACATTAATTGGGATAGACATAGTGTTAAGGGCTTGGATGGAGTGGATTTCTTGAAATGTGTACAGGAGAACTTTTTAGGTCAATATGTAGAGGGTCCAACAAGGGACGGTGCATTGCTGGATCTAATTCTGGGGAATGAAGCCGGACAGGTGGCTGAGGTGGTGGTGGGGGAGCATTTTAGTGATAGCGACCACAACATGGTACAATTTAAGCTTGTTATGGACAAAGGAATAGACAAGTTGCAAAAAAATGTTTTGGATTGGGGGAGAGCGGATTTTAGTAAAATAAGGCAGGATCTGGCCAAGGTAGACTGGGAACAGCTACTTGTGGGGAAATCTCCAGAGGAGCAGTAGGGGGCGTTCAAAAAGGAAATGGGGAGGGTACAGGCTCAACATGTTCCCTCTAGGTTGATAGGAAGGAGTAACAAGCCCAGAGAACCATGGATGACCAGGGATATTCAGGTTACGATGAGAAGGAAAAGAGAGGCTTTTAGCAGGTACAAGGGGAGCAAATCAGCGGAGGCATTAGTGGAGTACAGAAAGTGCAGGGTGGAGTTTAAGAAAGCAAAGAGGGGAAATGAGAAAGCTCTGGCTGGTAAAAGTATGGAAAATCCCAAGATATTCAATGGGAGGAGGATAACCAGGGAAAGAGTAGGGCCCATTAGGGACCAAGTGGGCAATCTATGGATGGAGCCAGAGGACATTGGTAGAGTGTTGAATGAATACTTCACATCCGTCTTCACCCAAGAGAATGAGGATGAAAGTATTGAACTTGGGGAGAGAGACTGCGAGGTTCTTGAGCAAATTGCTATAGGGAGTGACAAGGTATTGGAGGTGTTGGCAGGCTTAAAAGTGGACAAATCTCCAGGTCTGGATGATTTGTGCCCCAGACTGCTGAGGGAGGCAAGGGAGGAGATCGCAGGGGCTCTGACCAAAATTTTTAATTCCTCTCTGGCCACGGGGGAGGTGCCAGAGGACTGGAGAACAGCTAATGTGGTTCTGCTATTTAAGAAGGGTTGTAGAGATAAGCCAGGGAACTACAAGCCAGTGAATCTCACGTCAGTGGTAGGGAAACTATTGGAGAAAATTCTGAAGGAGAGAATCTATCTCCACTTGGAGAGACAAGGTTTGATCAGGGATAGTCAGCATGGCTTTGTCAGAGGGAGGTCATGCCTAACAAATTTGATTGAATTTTTTGAGGAGGTGACCAGGTGTGTAGATGAGGGAGTGCAGTTGTTGTAGTTTATATCGATATCAGCAAAGCCTTTGACAAGGTCCCACGTGGGAGACTTATAAAGAAGGCAAAGGCACATGGGATACAGGGTAATTTGATAAGGTGGATTCAAAATTGGTTTAGTTGTAGGAGACAGAGGGTGATGACAGAAGGATGCTTTAGTGACTGGAAGTCAGTGTCCAGTGGCGTACCACAGGGATCTGTGCTGGGTCCCCTATTATTTGTCATTTATATAAATGACATAGATGACTATGTGGGTGGGGGGGGTGGTTAGAATTAGTAAGTTTGCGGATGACACAAAGATTGGCTGGGTGGTAAGCAGTGAGGTTGAGTGTCTTGGACTACAGGAAGATATAGACGGGATGGTCAAATGGGCAGATAAGTGGCAGATGGAATTTAACCCTGAAAAGTGTGAGGTGATACACTTTGGAAGGAGTAATTTGACATGTAAGTATTCAATGAACCGCACGGCACTAGGAAGTTCTGAGGAACAAAGGGATGTTGGCATGTGTGTCCATAGATCTCTGAAGGCGGAGGGGCATGTTAGTAGGGTGGTGTAAAAGGCATATGGGACACTTGCCTTTATCAATCGAGGCATAGATTAAAAAAGTAGGGAGGTCATGTTGGAGTTGTATAGAACCTTGGTGAGGCCACAGCTGGAGTACTGTGTGCAGTTCTGGTCACCACAATATCGGAAGGATGTGATTGCACTGGAGGGGGTGCAGAGGAGATTCACCAGGATGTTGCCTGGGATGAAACATTTAAGTTATGAAGAAAGGTTGGATAGACTTGGGTTGTTTTTGTTGGAGCAGAGAAGACTGAGGGGCAACCTGATCGAGGTGTACAATATTATGAGGGGCATGGACAGGGTGGATAGGGAGCAACTGTTCCCCTTAGTCGAAGGGTCAGTCACGAGGGGACATAAATTCAAGTTGAGGGGCAGGAACTTTAGGGGGGATATGAGAAAAAACTTTTTTACCCAGAGAGTGGTGACGGTCTGGAATGCGCTGCCTGGGAGGGTGGTGGAGGTGGGTTGCCTCACATTCTTTAAAAAGTACCTGGATGAGCACTTGGCACGTCATAACATTTAAGGCTACGGGCCAAGTGCTGGTAAATGGGATTAAGTAGGTAGGTCAGGTGTTTCTCACGTGTCAGTGCAGACTTGATGGGCCGAAAGACCTCTTGTGCACTGTGTGATTCTGTGATTAACATTAACATGAGCCTTGACAATGAACAGAAGAAGTAGGTTATGCAACTGCAGAGCTCAGAAGGGTGGTGTCTGGAAGGTGATCTAATAGAGAGAAATACCAGATTGTTCAATGTAGAGAGAAATCTAAACCAGATTACTACTTTCTACTAAATACTGGAAGTATATCAATGAAATACCGAGTAAAAGGTAATTTCCAGATGTTGGGAATGGATTAAGAATGGATTTAAGAAAATAAACTGGCGGTCACAAAATATATCTGGAATTTAAAAGAAAGACTTGCATTTATATGGCCCCTCTCAAAACCTCAAGCTGCCACAAAAGTTTTCCACCTCATGAAGTGCTTTTGAAGTGCAGTCACTGCTGGAAGAAAAACAGCAGCTACTTTACGCACAGCAAGCTCCCACAAACAACAATGAGGTAATGACCAGACAATCCATTTCATGATTTTGGTTGGGGGATCAGTATGAGCCAGGACACTGGGGATAACTCTGCTGCTTTTCTTAGAATAGCATCAGGGGATTTTTCACATTCAAAAGAGAGGGTAGGAAGGGGCTCATCATTTCATCTAAAAGTTAACGGCTCAAATATGCAGCTCTCCCTTAATACTGCATTGGAGTATCAGCCTGTGCTCAAGTTGTTTGAGTGAAAACACAACCTTTAGATTCAGAGGCAAGAATGCTTCCACAGCTGACATTTAAGGAACAACCGAATTATAGAGTGAGATCTTTAATATTGCTGAAAAGCCCTTTTCTCCTGTAGTGTAAATTGTTGTGATCATTTGAAATTTGGCATTCTTGCATTTGTCCTGATGAGTACAAGATGAAAAGCTTTGGCACCATGTCTGTCTTTTCAGCCAATAATTAAATTCTGTAATAGGATCTTTCCGCACAGATGAACTCAGATGGGCTGATCATCATATGTATAATGATTTGTGATTGTGTAAAATATGAATCTCCCTAAATTCAACCTTGCGACTCACTCTGCAGCACAATTTACACTGAATATTACCAGCTTACCCCAGAATGTACATTCAAACATCAGGATACATTTCCTGTTGCATCTATTTTTTTCAAGACTCCTTTCAGGTCCCCATCACACTATACATTAAAATAGCTATCAGCTCAATTGTCAGGCTTTGTCTCATTAGCTTTTGTTACCATTTCACTTGTAAGAGATACAAGTACTGGGTTAAATGTGGCCATTATAATAATCAGAATTCATAATAAAAGAATCATCTTCATACCACTGTTTATTTCCTCATCACACATATGCGTAAAACCACAGAGAAAAACTGCACACAAAGGCACTACAATTTTGTTATCTTTTCGCTAATGTGCACACCCTTCAGGAACACTGAATTCACCAAATGGAAATGGTGTTGCAAAACTTGCAGGATGCAACCACAACTGTTCATTCCTTAGTGCGGACAACATCGCAATCCACAACATGAAACGCACTCGTCATGTTCCAAGGGGCTGTTGGTTATAAAATGGGCCCAAAGGAGGCACCCATGAAGTCCACAGTGCATTTACTAAAATGAATAGCTACCTTGTAGTCCTATGGAACTTCTGACTTGAAAACAAGGGGTAGAATTCAATTCCCTCCTCCATGGCAAGTTTGGTGATCGGGAGGCGTTTAATCAGATGGGAGGGTGATGGGTGGGGACCCCACCGCTTTCTCGCTCACCCAATAAAGTCCATGGCGGGATGGTTTGTGGACAGCCTTCCCATCCCAGCACCAATTGAGGCCCTTAAATGAGCAATTAATGCGGTCCTTGATCTGGGGAACGCCCATCGCTGTCCAATTAAGTGCCTGAATGGCACTTAATTTGGCAGGCCTTCCATAAAAGATGTGACATGGGGCGGCATGTAAGACCACTGTTGCTTCCATTAAATACCGCCCAAGAAGTTCATTTAGATTCCCATCTCCAGTTTAAGGCAATGTAACATTGGATACAAGGCAATGACAGAGATTCCATGGCGCTAGTTTGAAGAGGAGCAAGAGATTTCTCCCAGAGTCTTGGCCAAAGTTCATCCTGAAATCCATGCAATCAATAACAGATTATCTGGTCATCTATCTAATTGCTGTTATGGGACCTTGCTGTGCACAACTTGGCTGCCCTATATCCCAACAACCAACAGTGACAACACTTCAACAAGTAATTCCTTTTTAGCAAAATATTTTGGAAAGTCCTAAAGAAATAAAAGAGACAGATAAATGATTTTTATAATTTATTTACTAAATATCTTAGTGATGGTTAAAAGCTGAGCATCAATACTGCACTAATCATCACAGACATAACTTGAAATCTTTCTTTGATGCCCAATTGGAATGTCAATCATTCAATGTACACATCAGGTCCAAGAGGGCTTCAGACCCATTCCCAGCTATCATCGATTACTGAAGTTTATAAAATAACCTGAATCCATCATTCAGTTCCTTGCTGCTTATCTGCAATCCCCAGTTTTTCCTTCAGTTTTCCACCTAATTTTTAATTTTTATCCCAATGACATACATTACTGTCCCAGACTCTTTGATTCATTCCCAGACTTTGCCTGCGGATATAATTATTCACCATTTATATTCCTGTCAGTTGTGAGTGGCTAATTTATCATCTACTTCAACCTGTGACAGGAGCTTGGATCATTCACTCATCAAACACCGTGTCTGGGGAACCGTCATTTGTCATTTTGCACAGTTCATGGTTACTCCTTTTAGATTTGAATTGCATTGCGGTTTCTTACTTTCCTTTGAGAAGCACAATTTCTTTAACAGTTGGTTACTTACAAGCATGTCCTGGGTTTCTTCTGTATTAAGACAGACCATAACAGGCAAATCAGAAGAATTCCAGGTCAGCTGTACATCACATTAGTGCCAGTAATTCTGTGCATGTCTGATCATCCCTGTGACCTCAATGGAAACATGTAGCCTTATGTCAGGCTGCACTGGGGATCCCGATAGTCAAATGGTTAATGCGCTGTGGATCTAAACAGTTGTTCAAATACTTACCTAAATGGACAGCGTGGTACTACAAAAGTGCAAGCTTATAAAGTTTTCACCTGGTGATAAATTGCTTTCAGAAATTGCCGATTAAGATTTCTTTTTTTGCTGCATGACTTATTAAAGAGAAAGATTAAATTTTTATAAAAAAAACCTTTTAAAACTTGGCACAGCAGTCTGAGGGTTTGCCAAGACATGGGAGCGATCACTTAAAATTACTGTAATGAAAGAGTGAATGTTGAATTATTCTGTGCAAGGTTCCAGTTTCCATCACTCCATGGGTCAAAGTATTCAAATGATTTTGAATGTTGGAGAAATCACAAGCGCGCAGATGTAAAACATAATGAGAATTTTAATACCTACGTACAGGCTCTCAAGACAGTGTGCTGTTTCTATGAGAACTTGTATTATATTTTTCATCTGTTCTCTCATTCAGAAATGCCACTGGCAGAAAGACTTAAATTTATATTATGCTTTTCACAAACTCAGGACATCTCAAAGCTCTTTACATGATGTGCTTTTGAAGTGCAGTCACTGCTGTGGGAAGCTTAGCAGCCAATTTTCTACTAGCAAGGTGCCATAAGCAGCAATTTGATATTGACCAGATAATATGTTGGTTGAGCAATAAATATTGGCCAGGACACCAGGAAGAACTCCACTGCTCTTCTTCAAAATAGGGACTTGGAATATCTTGCATCCACCTGAGAAAACAGAGAGGATCTCAACTTAATATCGCTCCATAAAGAGAATAACTTCAAACCAGTGCAGCATTCTTTCAGTACTGCACTAATGAATCAGCACAGATTTAGAATGCAAGTCTCTAGAGTGGGATTTGAACCCTCAGCCATCTGACTCAGAAGCAAAGGTGCTACTACTGAACCATGGGTGACACCACATAATTATATAGCAAACCATCAATTTCCCAGAGCGCTGACCTTTGTTCTACTATTAACACATTCTGCTCTTACCTTAATGCCACTATCAGCACCTTCTTTAGTCTTTAACACTACTGTTAACACTCCCTTTGTCTTGTGTCCAGGAAATCTTTGTCAATCTCTCCTTGGCTCCCACCTATCCCTGACCTTCTATCTTGCTCCATCTGCACCATCCCCTTTTAAACAGTATAAAATCCATCACATTTCTACTTCTTGTTAGCTCTGAAGAAGTCATCCAGACTTGAAACATGAACTCTGTTTCTCTCTCCACGGGTGCTGTCTGGCCTGCTGAGTTTTTCCAGCATTTTCTGTTTTTATTTCAGATTTCCAGCATCTGCAGTATTTTGCTTTAATATCAATTTTCAGGGTTCAGCTGATGGAGACATGCCCAGACTATCACATCCTTTCTCCATTGTTTGGATCCTACTAGGCTCAGACTTTAACTCTCCTGTTTATGAGGAAGCTCTGAACCATTTCTGCACCAAGCTCCCTCCCATCAGTTAGAAATGTTAAAGCTTAGACATTTGCAATGTAAAATTCCTTGATCCCTGATCATTTAAATTCAGGTGAGGTGCATTCAAAAAAGTGCCCAGGAGACTCAATGGATAGCACAAGTACCTTGTAAAACTACTGCTGAGTTTTCCCAGCTATTTTTGTTTTTATACCTTGTAAAACTACTTTGGTACAGTGCTGCATTTACATTCCTTGCAGTGTGAGGACAACACCTCTATGAAGTGTCACTCAGGATCTTTCCAGATGGGAAATGGTGGCATAGCAGTAATGTCGCTGGACTAGTAATCCAGAGTCCCAGGTTAATGCTCTGGGGGCACAGGTTCAATCCCACCATGGCAGATGATGGAATTCAACCTCAACTCAGTGAAAGTTAGTCTCACTAATGGTGGCTATGAAACTACTGGATTGTCATAAAAACCCATCTGAGCCATTGACAAAGATTTCCTGGACACAAGACAAAGGGTGTGTTAACAGTAGTGTTAAAGACTAAAGAAGGTGATGATAGTGGCATAAAGGTAAGAGCAGAATGTGTTAAAAGCAGAACAAGGGTCAGTGCTCTGGGAAATTGATAGTTTGTTATCTTGCTATGTGGTGTCACCCATGGTTCAGTAGTAGCACTCTTGCTTCTGAGTCAGATGGCTGAGGGTTCAAATCCCACTCTACAGATTTGCGTTTTAAATCTGTGCTGATTAGTCCTTCCTTTAGGGAAGGAAATCTGCCATTCTTACCTGGTCTGGCCTACACGTCACTCCAGATCCACAGTAATGTGGTTGACTCTTAACTGCCCTCTGAAATGGCTTAGCAAGACACTTGAGTTGAAGGCCTTGCCAGCCATGTCCACATCCCATGAAAGAATAAATGTAAAAAATCCAGTTGAACACTGACCCTGGATTTACATGGTATGTTTAGCACTGCTGCAAAGTGGGAGTCATTTCCACTCTAACTCGCAACTAGCTGTGTAAATGTACTTTGAATTACACAGAGAGAGCAGACCTTGTGTACATTATAGAGATAGCAGAGTTCACGTACATCACACGGAGAGAGCACACACTGTGTGTATTCAAGAGAGGATTGCATTTAATGGAATGGTTGGAAATAATATGTACTCCTGGCATAGTGTATTCATATTTATGCCCTATTGTATTAAATATTTTGGCTCACTAATGGGAATCAGATAGTCAGAAATCTGGGGTCTCTTGTATTCTCACCTCCTCCTGAGCCCCTCATGAACCGATCCTGGTCCTACCCTTCTTCCTTATGCATCTTCTGCCACACGGCAAATTAATCCACAGATGTGAGATCAACTTTAACCTGCAGCTCAGCAACATCAAGCTCTTTTCCAATACATCACTCCCATTGCTTCCCTGCTGTCAGTGTTTCTCTAACTTCCAGTCTTTTGATTAATCATAACTTTCTCCATCTCAACACCAGGAAGAACTCAGACGCCATCTTTGGGCCTGCCATAATCTCCTCTCCCTTGCCACTAACCCCATCCCCTTTTCGCAGTCACCATCTCAGATTGAGCCGGACTGTTTGCAATCTAGGTCTGACCCTGAGCTGAGAGAACATCACCATCACTGCTTATTTCCCACCTATAACATTGTCCAGCTCAGCCCCACAACCACTGACATCCTGATACATGCTTTTGTCACTTCTCTATTTGGTCACTCCAATTCCCTGCTTACTGATCTCCCATTCCCCATGCTGCATGCAACATGAACACTAACTTATCTAAACTTTGATACACATACCCCGTTTCACACCAAGTTACACGCACCATCACTGCTGTTCTTGGTGACCTATTGTCTCCTTGTCCCTCAGTGCCTCAATCTTCATTCTTGTCCTCATCTTTCAAACCCGCTACCCCCTACTCTACAATTTCTCCAGCTCTACATTCTGTTTCAAACATCCCTTTACTTCTAGCCTTTCCTGAATTTCTCCTCCTTTTTTCCTCTCCATTGGCAGCACAGCAGCCAGAATGCCTGGGATCTACTTTCTGGAATTCCTTCTCTAACCTTTTCCATTTCTGTCTCATGAAAGCTAATATCCTTTATCAAATGTTCACTCATGCCTTCTAATCGCAAATGACTTGGCACAGCATCTTTTTCCCCATATGCTGAGCCATAAGGATACTTAGGGGCCTAGTTAAAGACTCAATAAAAATGTGGGAATTGTTGGTCCAGTTACATTTTTTTTGTTCCTGCTTAATGTCCGACTCCCAGATTTACAGGAAAAATTCTGACTTATCTGCCTCCCTTCTTCTTATTTAATATTACACCTTCTTCAGATGGAAGTCCTTACTTCTGCCAGATCTTATTTCTATTGCTACTTGGAAACTTTCCCATCTCTCAACCTGTTCCTATATGGTCTGTGTTAACCATAATGTATGTTTTCCTAATGCTGGTTGAACCCAGGAGAAGTTCAAAGTTAGTCGATGGTCCAAATCAGTTAAAGAATTACTACAGAAAAGGTAAGTGGACCGTTCAATGTTATTCCCATCTGTAATATTGATTTATTGCTTTGAAAATTCATTTCAAAGCATATGTTTATGTAGAAGATAATTATCTGTTGACACTGGTGCAGTTTGTAATCCTTTATATACAGATGTAAAAAGCACAAGGGCAGCTTAATAGCAGGCTGACTGAATAACTACTGAAGTTTCCTTTAATCCTACAAAACCTAATTCCTATGTTGCAATCAATATTTATTTACTGTATAAATAAACTGCATGGAAATACCAATTTGTCAGTGGTTCAAATACATGTACACCATTAAATAATGTCCAAACTTAGTAACTTAAACTCACTACTGCTCAGGCACCAGGCAAAGTATTGGGTTATAACGTAATTGGGATACTAGGACTCACATTGGGCTAGATTGTAACCGGGGTAACTAGAAATCATAATGGAATAGATTGTAATGGGGTACTATTCCGCTGTGACTCCCAGCATCCCTGTTACAATCTACCCCATCATGACTCCCATTACCCCAGTTCGCACTGAATTGGCACTGTCATTCCAACCGTCAATAGGAATAACATGTTAAGGTACATGTTTGGATCAAAGTAAAGACAGTTTTCCCCTGCACTTAAAACTTGATATCATTGACTTGGGAGAGGTTGATGCTGAAAGAAGACTGTTGAGTTGGAAGTAGAATTAATTTGTTTTTAGTCCACCAAACAAAATGGATCATTGCATAATCAAGCCATGTCATCAATGCTTTGCAACCCACCCAGTGTGAGTCCTAGTATCCCACTTATGTTATAACCCAATATTATTCCTAGTGCCTGAGCAACAATGATTTTAAATGGTCCATGATGCACTAAGTTACTAAGCCTGGACATTATTTAATAGTGTACAGGTATTTGAACCACTGACAAATGCAATTTATTTGCACAGTAATTTTGGACCTATCAATTTTTAGCATTTTAATATTCAGGTTTAGAACAGCAGCAAAACTCTGCATTAATCATGAGAATTTGTGCCTTTTACTATATAATTGACTCAGCTGAAATGAACTAAAAGGGACTATTACTGTCAATTACCGTAAGGCTGCCACAATTGAAACTGGCAAAAACCTGACTAATGCTACTAAAGTGACTCAGCAGTTGGCCGATTTACTTTTGGTTACATGAACAGTCAGAATGTGTTTAGCCTCGTGTTATTCCAAGACTTTTATTGTAAGTTCTCTTTCATAGGGAAGCTTGACCAGAAAATGACAGTGTTGCTTTGGTAAATGTTTTGTGAAATTCAACAATGAGATTAGCAATCAATTAAGCTGTCTTGGTGCTGCTGGTTATGGAATGGATGTTGGCCGGGACACCATGAAAACCTCCTTGCTCTACTTCAAATAATGCCTTGGCATTTTCTGGCCCCTGAGGGGGCAGATTGGATTTCAGTTTAATGTCTTATCCCAAAAGACTGCACCTCAGGCATTGCAGGACCCCATCAATACTGCATTAAAGTGCATGAGGTTCTCAGGTCTCTGAAGTGGGGCTTGAACCCACAACATTCTGATTCAGAGGTGAGAGTGCTTTAACCGAATAAGAGATGCAGTTTTACAGCAGCAAGTATGCTGGACTAAAATCTTATCTTGTGCAGGTCAAAACAGGCAAGGTTGTATTTGTCTCCAGTTACAAGCGATGTCCAATATTCTGGTCAACTGAAGCCAATAGAGTAACTGTGTTCCAGTATATCAATGTCATCTTGCACCCTGATTGGTTACATTCCACAGATGATCAATGTCCTGACAGGAGAACATATGAATTAGGAGCAGGAGTACGCCATTCGGCTCATCTAGCCTTGCTCCACCATTTGATAAGATCATGGCTGATCTGATTGTGAATAATGGACTTGATTTTAACCCATCCCATCAGGCATGAACAGGTGATTAAAGCAGCAGTCTGGACAATGGTGCTGCAATGTATAAACAGGCTCATTTTAAGTACCGAGGTTCCAGCAGTGTGGTCACAGGCAGGTAAGGGAATAGCTGAAATGACATAAATCAGCACTAAAACGCAATTTTGGCTTCAGTTCCCAAGGAAACTTATACATGCCAAATCTGTCAGTGAAAATTAGCACAAGGTGGCAACTTGACCAGAAGAGGCCAAGGCAAATTACATCCTTTTAATAATTGGAAGGACCCCTTGGGAGCTCCTTTGGCTCCACACAGAATCCATGGGCTTTCTCCCCTGTCATGACCATCCCCCCTCCTTCCCCAGACTGGCATCAGCTCTGCAACCCCTCCACCCAGGATTAACCTTATGCGGGCACCATTTAATTGGATCCCCAGTGGAGGTCAGGTCAGGCTCCTACCCCGACTGGGCTTGCATTTTTCCCGCCAGCTTCGAATGGGAGACAGGGCTTTAATATTAAAGACAGACCCAGGAGTTAAAATGCCCCAGTTCTCACACTGAAGAGGCTGCTAGGCTGCAATCAAACCCGCCTCTCGTTAAAACAGGTCCTACACTTCATGGAACGTTTGCTTATCCATACTTGTACCCATTAAACTTTAATTGTAATGCTTTCATCAAGTTTTAATTCAAATTGCTTTGAAGATACTTGCTTTTTGTTCCATAGAAAATGTTTCCCTTTGGCGATTAAGTGTCTATAGAAACCAAATGCATCAAACAGTTAAATGATGCTCCTCTCGGTGGAGGTTCTCCTGCAACCTCGAATGCACCCCTGGAGTGGATAACAGGAAAAGTTCATCATCTGAAAGCTACTTCCATTCCTACCACTAGCTTCTTATCGCTCTGCATCCATTGTACCTTACCTGATTTTTCTTCACTAAATACTATTATGGTCACTGGAGCTCTGACATTTCCTCTCGCTCATCCTCCCTCGGCTAGGCTGGCAAGCATCTGAATCTTGGATGGACTTAAAACGACAAATATGGCTACAAGAATCAAGCTACACGGTAATGTAAATGTGAGTGGCAACTCGGTCTTGAACAACAATTAAACAAACAAAACTTAGCTCATTTTGTGCTTTGCAGACATTCATAATCCAAACTAATGTTTCAGTCAAAATTAATCTGTATGCATGTTAAAGCTCTGATTAACTTCATTGCTGATCTCTGTAAGAGGTACATTTTAGACTTAAATCCCCACAGCACAAGAGTTTAGTGAAATGTATTAACACATGAGTTTCATATCCCACCAGTTCAGTTGACTGGATAGAAAATTGCTGTCCTTTATACCCAGGTTCCGGAAACCTGCACCCATCATGTGAAACTCCACATCTGGGGACTAAACTATAAATTTTACCATCTAGCTCCTCGTAAAGTTGCAGACATACATCTCAATTTTATGGAATTGTTCCCCAGTGTACATCGCTTCACACAAGCACTACTTGATGAAATAAGTTCCTGTTTCATGGCTACCAAAAGAATGCAATGGTTACTTAGAGGCACAGAGTCAGAATAGCACAGAAGGATGTCACTTAGCCCATCAAGTCCATCCTAGCTCTCTTTGGAGAAATCCAGTCAGTCCCATTACCCCCAACCTCGGCCCCCATCCCTGTTGCTCTGCAAGTTCATTTCCCTCAAATGCCCATCATTGATCATCTCATCCAGCCAGATGTCTTCTGAATTACTAAGGGCTAGTAATTGCTTCACATTGGCTGGGTTGGGCACGGATTAACAGTCCTGGCCTCTAAACGGTTAGGCCCGAGGCTCACTCGACGTGGAACCTTGGGCTTCATTTGCACAAGGCCTGAGAGCTGAGGGTGCCTACTGGGCATCCACAGGCAGAACGCCGACGAAGGCAACTTGAACGTCGAATCTCTAGTCATCAGGTTTCAGAAGAGTTGCGGCGGGGAGGGAGGGTCAATCGTTTGTTGGGGGAAATGGGTGACCAAGAGAGGGGAAGGGGGGACAGATAAGTGGTGGCTGGCAGTTTGGCCAAGGTTTCATTGTGGAACCTACGGACATTCCTGTACCCACCCCACAAGTCGTACTCGGAGGCTCGATATACAGGTGATATTTATTCACACAAAGCACCGTGGTGTTGGTCTTGTATGCCTCTACTGACACCTTTACCAGTATGGTGGACGCTGGTGGTATTGGGGCTGACTGGGTTTCACTACAGATAAGCTAGCATGGACTTGATGGACTGAATGACACCCTTCTGTGCCATTCTGACTCTATGCCTCTAAGTAACCATTGCATTCTTTTGGTAGCCATGAAACAGGAACTTATTTCATCAATAATAATAATAATAGTTCTGTCGAAGGGTCATGAGGACTCGAAATGTCAACTCTTTTCTTCTCCGCCGATGCTGCCAGACCTGCTGAGTTTTTCCAGGTAATTCTGTTTTTGTTTTTACTTATTTCATCAAGTAGTGTTTGTGTGAAGTGATGTACACTGGGGAGCAGTTCCATAAAATTGAGATGTACACCTGCAACTTTACGAGGAGTTAGATGGTAAAATTTACAGTTTAGTCCCCAGGTGTGGGGTTTCACATGATGGGTGCAAGTTTCAGGGGCTTGGGTATAAAAAACAGCAATTTTCTATCCAGTCAACTGAACTGGTGGGAGATGATCCTAATGTGTTCACACGTTTCACAAAACTCTGTGCTGACGGGGTTGAAGTCTAAAATGTACCTCTTACAGAGATCAGCCAAGAAGTTAATCAGAGCTTTAACAAGCATAAAGGTTAATTTTGACTGAAAAATTAGTTTGAATTAAGAGTGTCCACCTTTCTGGCTGTGTGGGCTCATCACCCAATATATTGAAAGCTTCAACGCGGGTTTCTATTCCCGTGAAGGAGGCGCAGTGGAATTGAATATTTAGATCAAGTGAATCTATATTCCCCCAGATACTGAGTTCATCATTCAAAGTAACTGTGGAGTAGGAAGGCTGGAGGTGACTGGAATTAGTTGACTCGGTCATTAAGCACGAACAATAGCATACCACAAGAGGGAACAATCACTTGTTTCAACACACCCACAATCAGTATGTGCTGAAGGTAAAACAGGTAATGGAACTGAACTGGCATGAATTTTAAAATTGGCTCAAGAAGAGAAACTGAGAGAGAAAGAAAACAAAGTAGTTTGAGTTTTTCCATTGTAATTAAGTCTTTATGTTAATGACAGGTACTCCATTGGGGCAGCGGGCAAATTATAAACCCCCTCCCACCAAAGAGGGGCCATTAATAGTTTAAAACTGTGTAACCCAACCTCAACCTACCAATACACTTATGCCTCCATTTTTACAGCGCACATTGCATGCCGCATCTCGAGAAGTGGAATGACTCAATATGATAATTAAATTGGGCTCCTGCACTGCAGTTAGGAACCTGGGTTAAATGCAATAGTGGAGGCCCATGTTTTGCAGAGCATGGGAAAGCAGGAACTGAAATGGAGCTGAAGCAAGCAGGAAAATACTTCTATGGTGCTGCTTATGCGAAGGAGTGCTTCTCTTCAGACTCTCGAACAAGTCTTTTGCAGCGTTCAGTAGATCCTGTCCCTCTCCCGTCAAAGCCGCAACCCCAAGCCTGTTGCCCACCCTCCCTATTCCTGCTCGGGCACAACGCCCCCTGATATTTTGCCTGGGCCTGTCCCAATGGTCCCCTGCTGAGGCCTCCAACCATGCTGGCTTTCTCCTTGGCAGCCAGCCAATCAGCGCAGCTGGCTCAGAGGGGCAACTGGTGATAACAACAAATCAAATGGATCGACAACAAACTTCTCCTTCATTACAACAGTGCCTACACTTCAAAAGCACTTCATTGGCTGTAAAATACTTTTGGATGTCCTAAGGTCATGACAAGCTCTACGTAAATGCAAGTCTTTTCTATTTTTCTTGAAGCGTCACTGCCACTGTGTTTCAGTCATAGGGTTTCGAGGGGAGCAGGAAGGGGGTTGAATACTTGCTAGCATAACAAAGAATGTCCGTATTGAAGAATGTAATTTTTTAAATAAATTGTTGCAGCATTAACCATTACCAACTTAGACCAGCATGGCATGGGCACAGTGTAAAGCTCCCACAATGCTGCTCTCATGACATCTTTTAACTCCAAATCTTTAAAAGAACGCACTCTGCCTCAACACTCTCTCAATCATCTCGCCCCTTTACTGATATCCTTGTGATCTGTCCAACCATGATAGTCTTTGATAACAGTTTGAATTGTGGCCACAAGGAAATGGGTTAAAAACGTGAAGGACCTTTAAGATCAATCTGTGTTCAAATTGAACCAAGCTTCAAGAGCTGAGAGAGCTGTCTGTACAAGTTGACTGCACAGCCCAAAGTGAACATATTCCACTTCAACAAAAGGCATCATTAACACTATTGGTGCCTCAATATAACATAAAACTACCCCCACTTGTATTACGGGTTGTCTGTGACCATCTAGAACCACCCCCCCCCCACCCCCACCTTGACACTCTATATTTAGGGTTGCCAATCTTCCAGGAGCATCCTGTAGTCTCCAGGAATTAAGGATCATCACCTGGCCACCGTTACGAGTAACACAGGAGAAAAATCATAGGGGCTTTAAAAATAATATGTGGATTTTATTCACTTTCTTTGAATGCATTTGTTTATTTGTTGTAAAAATATAGAAATGAAAGGAAAAGGCTGCTTGACTGGGTGGTGGTGGTGGTGGTGGTGTGGGGGGGGGGAAGGAAGGGAGGGGCGGGGGGTTGGTGGTGGTGCAGTGGGGGGGGGGAAAGTTATGTACTGAAACCTCCAGTATGCAGCCAACCCAAGCCAACTTCAATATTATAAAGGTAAATTCTACAGCATCAGCATCAATAAACAAACAACCATACCCACACAGTCACGGATTTCTTTTTCCCATCCTGGACATTCTCCCTCAGTTGGGCAAGTCGATCTGCACAAAGACCGAGTGCCCAGGCCCACCTGCAAGCTGTGTTGGCAGCAGCGACACACACCTTTGGTGCCAGCCTTCTGTATTGTTGCACTGTCTCTCATGAGGTGGCACTTGGCGGAACCAACCATTACAGCACTGCCCCCATCCCACCCCAACCAAAATTGCCACCATCGGCAGCATTGTTATGTAAATGTGGCATACACACACCACTTGTTTTAGTTGGGTAGAACGCTGAGACCTTCATGCTACAATAACTGCTACTTCAACTGAGAGCAAATAAAGGGAGCTCCGAGCTCTGGAAGAGCCTACGATGGATTGCCTACCGATAGAGGTCAACCTCTCAGCTTCAAACTATGCAACAGTAACCACAAAACACCGCCACGATGTTTTCAATAAGCAAAGCTAATTCAAACCAGCCCGAAAAGGAACGAGGTTTCGGCAAAAAAAAAACCTGGCTCCTTTCAAGTTCACCTCGTACAAAGTTTCTAAACAGTAATTCAGCCTCCACCATAGCAGAGGCAGAGAGCCAACCAGATGGAAACTCAAATTTCATTAGTTTTCAATCTGCTTCCTGTGAGGATTCAAACTGCGACCCCAGAAACGAAAGACAGGGGTCCATTCCTGCCAATCCATATTATGTATGCATACAAACCCCCTTTGGGTTTTCCATTAACTGTCTGAGAACTGAGTTAGCTTCCCGAACTAACATAAAGATATAAACTGTTCAGACAGTGGTTGTAATTAAATAAATGTCTTGTGGTCCTGCACGGTTTATAGCGATGTTTGTCATATATAATATGCAAACACACAGACACACACACGCACACAAAATAAGAGGTTAGAAGATATTTTGGCAGCAATGTGAAATTCAAAAGCTGTTCACACAATTTAATGTACAATGAAACAAGTGGTAATTCTGCATTCTATACAACTGTTGGGAAGAATCTCCAAATCTCAAGACATGTCCTCGTTTAAGTTAATATTCATTTCTCTTATTTCAATCTGTCTTTGATGTCTTTGAGCCTTCACCCTGATTTAACCTGTACACCGGCCTACTGGGGAATGAATCCGGAGCCTCATCTGGTACTTTTGTTTTAACATCTGAGGAATCAACGTTTATACTTTTGAAGACTTTGCTGCTGAAACACTTTGTTAACCAAAGGGTAGCACCTCTGCCACCTTCAGTTTGAAGCCAGCCTAAGCTGGCAAAATGCAAGCCTCCTCCCACCATCCGTTGGCAAGAGCTTGGACTGCCTCAATCCAAGTTCCCAGGGAGTACAGTCTTTTGGCATAAAACTGCCTCTAATTTAGGGCTGCCACACAGATGCACTGCCAGCTGAATGATGCGTAAAAATGCCATAATCTTTTGACACCAATGTAAACTGTTGGACAGTAGTACAGGGAGCTTTACTGGCATCTAACCATGCTAAATTTGGCTTGGGAGTGCTTAATTCTGGGTGTCCAAAATAAGAACTGCTCTATGTCCCCAGAACGAACATTAATGCAGTTTAATAACACTTGCTGACAAAATTTGTCCAACTTGAGGAAAACATTACTGACACTAACACTAGGCACAACTGAGTTCAGTCTCCCTTTGGTGCATTAAACTGTAGGCTAACCATCTCAATTCCTCGTGTTACTGAAATAGGGAAGCTGCTGTGTAAAATGCGGCCCAAGCAAAATCAGTTACTGCATTCCAGAACATTCTGAGTATAAATTATTCAGAAGAGGTCCCTTGATGGCTCAGTAAGTTTGTTGAGTGCCTGACAGACTACGAAGGCCCAAATTCAATTCCTAGTGGCTGATCTCGTTCACTCACGCAGAAGGGAGGCCAGCCCAATTGTCCTCGGTGCCCTTGCATTAGGGAGAGGAAGAGCAGCCAGTGTTACTCTGCTGGAAATGTACTTGTTGGGGGAAGGATAGGGTCAGGCCTGGTTTTATGCTTCCGAAGATCAAACAACCTGCAACTCTCAAGTATAATTATTGCTTGCATGAGCTGTAGCCCAGTCCAGCAAGAGTCAACACTTTCAAGAGAAGAGAAGAACAGGGGAAAAATATAACAGAACAAAGTCAATCATCATAGTTTCTCAATCACTTGTGCAGAGAATTATTGAAATGGAGAGAGACTGCAGAATACTGCAGTACAGAGGAACTTGGGTGTCCTTGCACATGAATCACAAAAAGTTAGCATCTTGGTACAGCAAATAATTAGGAAGGCAAATGGAATGTTAGCCTTTATTGCAAGGGGGATGAAGTATAAAAGTAGAGAAGTCTACAACTGTACAGGGCATTGATGAGACCCTGGGGGAGTACTGGGACAGTTTTAGACACCTTACTTAAGGAGGCATTGGAAGCAGTTCAGAGAAGTTCACTAGACTTGATTTCTAAGATGAAGGTGTTGTCTTTTGAGAAAGTGTGAGCAGGTTGTGCCTATACTAGAAAGTGCCCATAGAAGAGAGAGTTGATCTTATTGAAACATAAAAGATTCTGAGGGGGTTTGACAGGATAGATGCTGAGAATATTCCCCTCATGGGGGAATCTAGAATTATGGGGGCACAGTTTCAAAATAAGGAGCCTCCCATTTAAGATGAAGATGAGGAGGAATTTCTTCTCATTAATGTTTGGAATTTTCTTCCCCTGCGAGCGCTGGGGGCTGGATCATTGAATACATTCAAGGCTGAGTTAGACAGACTTTTGATTGACAAGGGACGGGGGTAGGGCTGGGGGAGGTGGGACAGTGGAGTGGGGACGGGGGGAGTGGAGGTTGGAGGGAGTGGTTGGGAGGTTGCAGAGGGATATTTGGGAAGGTTGGAGGAGGTGGGGTTAGGTTAGAGGGGGTGTCGGGGAGTTTTGGCACAGGTTGGAGAGGATGGGGGTAGGTTGTGGGGCTTGGGGAAGGTTGGAGGGGAGGTTGGGGGGAGCAAGTTGGAATGTTGGGGGTTGGGCGGTGGTTGTGGGGGTTGAGGATGGGCCGGTCACTTTTAAGGTTTAGTATCACAAAATTAAGTACTGTGCACTTCTCAAAATTCTCTTTTGAATTTAAACCAGTATATAAATAGTATTCTAACTTTCTACTATGCTCTAAAGTAGACACTATTCTGGTGACATGCTGTTGATGTACCAGAGACTTGAGAACCCTGGGCCTCATCAAAATAAATGTAAATAACTAAAAACCGGGAGTGATACAAAACAGGGTGTTGACTCACAATGGACCATTTTATTACTCTTGCAAAGACTGGGAATGAAACCCAGTTTGTTTCTAACAGATTGTTTAAGAGATAGTTTTACAAATCTCTACTCCATCCTAGAATCACCCCATCCTTCATCATCCTGTTTAAAATCGAGCAGAAGGTGGTCCCACCATGGGACTAGCATTTCTCTGGGGGTGAGGATTCCCAATCACCGATTGTAACTTTGGCACAAAAAAAGAAATCCCAGAAAAACATAAACAGCTTTAGGGAAACCCAATCCTATAACTTAAGTGCTTCTAGGAATGATTTCTCTCAGGATTTTGCTGTCATACTCTTTTCTTGCTGTTGAAGTTCTTTATTTATTAATTACATTTTTCCATTTAATTTGCTTGCTTCTGTTACATCTCAAAATACAATTAGAATGAAAAAAATACTATTTGCACATTTATTTAGTACAAACATATGTAACATCATATGGAACCCGTGTATAGTCTGTAAATTCATAGTGTACAACAGAATTGTACAAAAGGGAGTTGGCACCAGAGAAGTCAGAATGGTAAGGTTGTATCAACTACAGAGTTGAATTATTTTGTAAATGTTGTGATTTCTTTGCAGTCATTTTCCTAACATCAGTTAATTGCTCAGTGATTAATTATCCTTACAGACTCAGCATTGGGCCTCCAATTTCACCACAGTCACTTTGCCTACTGAATGCAAGAGTAATGAAAAAAGACAAAACCTACATTTATTCAGCACCTGTCATGATGTCTCAAATTGCTTTAGAGCCAATTAAGTACTTTTGAGTTGTAGTCACTGGTATGATGTAGGCAATGTTATCAAATGGCACAGCAGGCTTGAGGCGCCGAATGGCCTACTCCTGCACCTAATGCACACATTCATATGTCATTCTGGGTGGATGACATGAGCTGGGGGAAGATCAGATGATTGAGGGGGAGGGGTAGCAAGGGGCCCAGAGACAGGAGAAGCACCAGGGCCCTTGATTTCTTTCCCTGGCCCTGGGGACAGGCAGGAAAGTGGAGTTAAGGCCACAGTCAGATCAGCTGATTTTACTGACTGACAGAGTAGGCTCGCACAGGAAAATGGCTTCTGTTCCTATTTCTTATTTTTTATACGCAGGGCAGACAGTAACAATAATGGACAGATATGGACATATTATATAGATTATATTATACATATTGTATTATACATATTATACAGATGTCAGGTTGACACTAACATTGCTGATAATGTTTTAAACTTGTCCAAGTTTTAAAGGAGATTGTTCAACTTTTTCATATTCTCTGTTAGTTCACCACCCACAAATACATAATAACTTTCCAACCTAAAGAAGATCTAAATATAATAAATCATATAAACATTTACATCAATAAACAGCCCACAAATTATTCTAACTGTTACAAAAAATGTCAGCCATGGCTTAATTGGTAGCACTCTCACCTTTTGAGTCGAAAGGTTGTGGGTTTAAGTCCAAGTCCCGAGGGTTGAGCACAAAGTCTAGGCAGGTACTTCACTGCAGCACTGCGGGGGGGAACTGCACTGTCAGATATACCATCTTTTGGATGAGACAGTGAACCTAGGGCCTGTCTGCCCTCTCAAGTGGATGTAAAAGATCCCGTGGCACTTTTCAAATAAGAGCAGGGTTGTTCACCCAGTTACCTGGCTAATAATCATCCCTCAGTCAACATCAATGAAACAGATTATTTGGTCATTATCACATTGATGTTTGTGGGAGCTTGCTGTGCATAAACTGGATGTCGCAATTCTTACGATGGTAACTATGCTTCAAAAATGCTTCATTGGGTGTGCAACTTTGGAATGTCCTCAGGCTCTAAAGTTTGCTGTACACTGCATGATAGTTCCTTTTCTTTAACAGAGGATCATGTTGCAAAACATGAATACAAATATGATAAAGACTTACTATACAAGAGCGAGAGAGGTAGAGAGAGAGGGGGAGAGAGAGAGAGAAAGAGTATGAATAAGAGAGGCCGGATCAGATTTAAGGCCAGGGAACTAAGTAGAGGCTGTGCTCAGGGAGTGGAGGAGATGGTGAATCCTAAAGATTGGGAAGGCGCAGTGCTGAGGGTGAGAGAGAACAGAGGGAATGGACGTATCGATAGCATGCAGGAAAACAACAGGAAAATATTGACTCCAATGGCAGATTGTCGGCATTAGGTTTGTGCAGGGACGCGCAACGTCTAGGACCTGGGAGCACTCAGGAAACATCAGGTTCTGACCAGGAGGGCAACATGTTGCCCCTGGTGATTTAAAAGGGCAAAAGTCAGCTCTCCATATGAGTGAATGAGGAGCTCTCAGTGTGCATACACTTCCATGCATTTTTTAAGCTGACCCTTTACTGAGCAGTTGAACGTATCCCAAAAGGGGCAGAGATATCGGTGAGGATTGATGGGGTGCAGTGGACTGCATGGAGAGAAAGTTGTTGGAATAATTGAATAATGGGATCAATATGCAAGTTTTTGATTGAAGAGGAGGGGCCAGATTCTGCTCTCAGTGTCAAATGAGCAGCTCCAGGCGCTTATTACATTTGCATTTGAGTAGATATATTTTAGAAATTGGAATAGGTAGGAATAGTTGGATGGTGAACACGTGTTTGCCCTTTGCCAGTCTGGTTACTATTTTGGAACAAGAGTGTAATCGGTCTAAGCCATTTCTATTCTCTCAGGATAGTAGAGAATTTGTACGTGAATGAGCTCTGCCATCACCTATAGCTTACAGATAGCCAAGTGGCATCCAGCCAATCTCCTGCCCTCCTCCCTATCAAAGACCTTCCCTTTTGTTCTTCTTCACCCCCCTCCCCACTTTCACTTGCTCAAGATCTCATTCCTGATGAAAAGTCACAGACCTGAAATGTTAACTATGTTTCTCCCTCCACAGATGCTGCCTGACCTGCTGAGTGTTTCTAGCATTTTCCCTTTCTATCCCATAAATATATATATTTTTAATATAGAATTGAGGAGTGTTAAGAATAAAAGCTGCTCCGCTACAGTTCCTTTCCCTTTGTCGGCATGGAACAATCATTTCATGAATCTCAGAAACTAAACAGTCACCAAAAAGAGTGAGATTAGCAACCATTTATTCCAAAGAGAAAATAATTTTCCTTAAGTTGATTAAACATGATGTAACCTTTATCTGAGCCAGACATTCTGAAGTTAAGTCCAATTATTTACGAGCTTGACGCAGACAAAAAGTACATTAAATTAGATAAGGGTTAGAGAGGTCCACAAACTAGAATCCTCAGATACTGAAGCAGTCCACGTCCAAATGCAGCAAGACCTGGACAATATCCAGTCTTGGGCTGACAATTGGCAAGTAATATTCGCACCGCACAAGTGCCAGGTAATGACCATCTCCAACCATCGCCCCTTTACATTCAATGGCATTACCATCACTGAATCCCACGCTATCAACATCCTGGGGGTCACCATTGACCTGAAATGGAACTGAAGTAGCCATATAAATATTGTGGTTACAAGTGCAGGTCAGGGGCTAGGGATTGTGTGGTGAGTAACTCACCTCCTGACTCCCCAAAGCCTGTTCACCATCTACAAGGCACAAGTCAGGAGTGTGATGGAATACTCTCCACTTGCCTGGATAAGTGCAGCTCCAACAACATTCAAGAAGCTCGACACCATCCAGAACAAAACAGCCCACTTGATTGGTATCCCATCCACAAACATTCACTTCCTCCACCATCGACACACAGTAGCAGCAGCGTGTACCATCTACAAGATGCACTACAGGAACTCACCAAGGCTCCTTAAACAGCACCTTCCAAACCTTTGACCACTAACATCTAGAAGGATGAGGGCAGTAGATGCATGGGAACACCATCCTGCAAGTTCCCCTTCTAGCCACACACCATCCTGACTTGGAAATATATCGCTGTTCCTTCACTGTCGCTGGGTCAAAATCTTGGAACTTTCCCCCTAACAGCACTGTAGGTGTACCTATACCACATAGTCTGCAGTGGTTCAAGAAGGCAGCTCACCACCACCTTCTCAAGCGCAATTAGGGATGGGCAATAAATGTTGGCCTAGCCAATGACACCCACATTCTATGAATGAATTAAAAAAATGACAACATCACATGAGAAACCAGCTAACAACTAACTATATCTCTACTTACTGAGTGCCAGTGGATCAGCATCAATATTTGGGTTGTAATATGTGGTTTACTTCAAGTGAGGCACCAAAAGAATTCAAATAAAGACAAGATGCACAGATGTTATTCATCTCTCTCTAAATTTGGGGCTTTTTCCCGTAAGGATTCAGATGTGGTCTGCTTTCCACTGAACCACTACTATTGTATAACTTGAAAACTCACATTCCTTCCGAAACAGGGGTAAAACTATATTTAAAGCAGTTCTTGGCATGTAATAAGAACTTATGATTCAGAAAGTCTGATGCTAATGGGAAAGATTGATGGTAAAAGAGATTGAGGTAGGCAAAGAAAGACCTTTTTAAACAGCCTCACAAATTGGATGGACATACCACCAACAAAGATGATCTAGGCCTTTACGGAAAGATTAACATGGAGGCCCATGGTGGCCAATGCCCTCTTGGGGCATGGTACCTGAAGAGAGCAATTGCATCTAGAAGGATTTGTGTATGAGTTAAATACCCACTTGGCCCAGAGGTACAGTGTCTGGAAGAACTATCAAACTCAAGATGGACCTCATCACTTTGAAGGTTTTTCTGAGCTTCCCATCCTCTTGAAGTTTACATTAAAAAGAGCTACCATTTTATAGTTGGTCAATCTGTATAGAAATACAAGTCAAAATGAAATACTTCAAAATACCAAAGCATTGCACAGACTTCCCTTCACAGTTCATATCTTCATAAAAGCATGATTTTGTTTAGATCTCCCAAAACCCAAATAAAGTTTACACCAATTGCTGCAATGATTTGACTGCTATTTATTTGAAATGCAATGAGGATAGATTGATTGCAGAGAGTTCCTTTGTGGCATATGTTTGTTGTAACGCTGAAAAACAATAAGGACTGAGCCACATGAGGACAGGAGCCTAGGAGTGTAGGCCTAAGACCTGGATACTGGGCAGGGTCTGAGTGAGGCCAACAGGATTAATTCAGCAGTCAAACAAAATGACTTTTCACCCAAATCTGGTGTCTCATTTTTAGATATTGTCTCTTTAAACTCAAGTTTATAAAAAGACACTTGAAACACAAAATCTACGCTGTTCAGTTCAGTACTGTCAGCGGTGCCAACCTTTAAGATGAGACATTAAAGTGAGGCCCTGTCTGCACTCTCAGGTGAAAGATCCCGTGGCACTATTTGAAGCAGAGCAGGGGCATTCTTGTGATGCCCTGGTCAATATGTAGATTATCTGGTTATCATCACGTTGCTGCTTGTGGAAGCTTGCTGTATGTGAGTTCGCTGTCAAGGCTCCCGCATTGCAACAGTGACCACACTTCAGTTTCATTGGCTGTAAGTTACTTTGGGACATTCTGAGATTGTGATAGGCATTACACTAATAGAAGCCCTTTCTTTCTACTTTTAGTAGCCTAGTGCTAGCTCGGTACTGGTTGCCTGGTTTGTAAAATACTCATGGCAACTAATTGGGTGTCAGGCACTGCTGAGACTGCAGCATCTTCACAGGGGGAATCACCAAGGCAGGAATTTTGCCCCAGTGGAGGCAGGCATTGGAGACAGGATGGAGGCGACAGGCGCCTAATTTTGCACGACAAGCCATTATGCCAGTTTACTGGCACCATTCTACCCTGCACCCCCCCACCTCCACCACCCTGAGATGCTTTGGGAAAAGCCAGGGTCGGTGCAGGGGGCTAGCTATTACAACTAAAAGGCTAAGCAAGGCCATGGAGCAAGGCCTACTGGTTTCCCCTCGCAATGGTGGGACAGCAGCTGTGGCCATTTTTAACTTTTAAAAGTTGTGAAAGTGCTGAGAGGGAGCCTCAAGCTGGAGGTAACCCCCCCCCAAACCACCACCACCACCACCTTCTCTCTCCCTTAAATGCAATGTCAGGCAGCAGCTTTTTCCACGCTGGAGGGCCTCCTATTGGGCCCCTCCAGCTTCAAGAGCTTGCCAACCATCCTTAATTGGATGGGGAGCATGTCCTCTGGCCACTATTTGGCCAATTCAGGCAAAATTGATGTCTGATGACCGCTCCCAACACAGTACTGGGTCGGGGCCCCATTTGGCCCCAACAATGGGTCCTGATCCAAAATGCAGAATCCCACCCCCATTCTCAGCTAGACTGTTGGGGGTGGGGGGAATTCAATAGATGGTGCAGCACCCAGAGCTCACTGGAATTGCTCACTTTCTGTTGCTGAGATTCCTATCTTGCACCGCACTGTTTCCTGCCACTGATGGCCAGCTGATTCCCAGCCAGCAGTCCAGCTCATTGCTGGCCCAGGATACTTCTATGAGTTGAACCTGGAAAAACAGTTGGATCCAACAGAAAACATGGGAATGGAGCACATCTTACACCGATGGGAACGGACTTGGTTTCAACCGGCAGAAGCTGACACTGTTCCCCAAGTAAAACAAAAAATAAAACTTCGAGACTTTGAGAGGCCAGGGTGCATCATGGCAACTGGGGTGGGGGAGGGGGGGTGTCATGGCGACTGGGCCGGGGGGGGGGGGGGGGGGGGGGGAGGAGTCATGGCGACTGGGGCGGGGGGAGTCATGGCGACTGGGGTGGGGGGTAGTCATGGCGACTGGGGCGGGGGGTAGTCATGGCGACTGGGGCGGGGGCTGTCAGGGCGACTGGGGCGGGGGGAGTCATGCGACTGGGGTGGGGGCTGTCAGGGCGACTGGGGCGGGGGGTAGTCATGGCGACTGGGGCGGGGGGAGTCATGCGACTGGGGCAGGGGGAATCATGGCGACTGGCGCGGGGGGAGTCATGGCAACTGGGGCGGGGGGAGTCATGGCGATTGGGGCGGGGGGAGTCATGGCGATTGGGGCGGGGGGAGTCATGGCGACTGGGGCGGGGGGAGTCATGGCGACTGGGGCGGGGGGAGTCAGGGCGACTGAGACATCACAGCAACTTCAATTTAAATGCAGCCCATACTGATGAGAAAATCTCTTCTCTGCTGGCTGCGAGGGTCCCTGCTACAATAGTTTTGGCTACTTCAATGATACTTCAGAGCTGCCTTTCTCGGCAGACTGCCTCACTTAAAAAGGCAACAGGGAGCTCCCCAATGACTCAGCTGATTAAAATGATGAATGGCTGGGCCAGAGAAATCAGGATAGTCACAGCTTCAATACAGACATGAGCTGGGGTGGTAACTGGAATAGTACAAATAGCCTCACTCCCTTGGGTGCAGGATTGGGTGGGGGGGGGGGTAAAATCACACAGATTGCTGCCATCAGTCACTATCTAGTGACCTGCTGGAGGAGCAGACGGGCTGATGTTGAATCAAGCTAGCATCGTATTCGAGTGTGACACCCAAAGATAATGCACTAGTCAGCCACGCAAATCACAAAAGCAGTCACTTTTATCTCACTGATTGCAACATTTGATGACTTTTATTTTCTGAGCAAGAGTCAAAACAGAAACATAAGCTCAAAATTCCTGCTGCCAAAATCAGTAGGAGCATTTCTTACATTCAGGATGTTATTAAAACATAAGTTGTGACTGTTGCTCAGAAAGCATGGCTTTTGTTAATACCTCTTCAAAAGAGGAATGTCACATCAAAGTGTTAATTGTTCAACTCTAGTTGTCGCCATCTGTAATTTGTACCCTCCTATGTTTTAAGGTTTTACAAACAGAACCTATTTGGAATGTCCAAAAGGTTGATCAACATCTTAAAATATAAAGAACATAATAGGAGCAGGAGTAGGTCACTCAGCCCCTTAAGGCTGCTCTGCCAGTCAGTAAGATCATGGCTGATCTTTCCTGCTTGTCCCCCACAATCCTGGACTCCCTTATCAATCATAAATCTGTCCAACTCAGCCTTGAATATATTCAATGATCCAGCCTCCACTGCTTGCTGGGGAAGAGAATTCCAAACACTAACAACCCTCAGGGAGAAGAAATTCCTCCTCATCTCCATCTTAAATTGGAGGCCCCTTACTTTGTAACTGTGTCCCTGGTTCTAGCTTCCCCCATGTGGGGAACATCCTCTTAGCATACACCCTGTCAAGCCCCTCAGAATCTTATAGTTTCAAGATCACCTCTCATCCTTCTAAACTCCGATGAACATAGACCGAATCTTTCCCATAAGGCAAACACCTCATACAAGGGATCAGCCAAGTGAACCTTCTCTGAACCGCTTCCAATGCAAGTATGCTCCTCCTTAAATAAGGTGACCAAAACTGTACACAGTACTCTAAGTGTGCTCTCACCAGTGCCTTGCACAGTTGCAACAAGCCTTCCCTTCTTCTGCACTCCATCTCCCTTGAAATAGAGGCTAACATTACATTTGCCTTCCTAATTACTTGCTGCATCTGCATTCATGTATAAGGAGGCCCAGGTCCCTCTGTACCACAGCATTCTGCAGTCTCTCTCCATTTAAATAATATTCTGCTTTTCAATTCTTCCTGTGGACAAGCTGATATTTTCAAACATTATATGCCATCTGCCAAATTTTTGCCCACTCACTTAACCTATCTCTAGTCCTTTGCAGGCCCTTTGTATCTTCCTCACAACTTGCTTTCCTACCTATCTTAGGATCATAAACAAATTTGGCTACAATAGAGTTGATCCCTTCATCTAAGTCATTAATATAGATCATAATTAGTTGAGGTCCAAGCACTGACCCCTGTGGTACTCCACTAGTCATAGTCTGTCATCCTGAAAATGACCTGTTAACCTGACACTGTTTGCTGTTAGTTAACTAGGCCTCGATCCATGCTACTATATCACCCCTAATACCATAAGCTTTTAGCTTGCGTAGTAGTCTTTTATGTGGCATCTTATTAAATGCCTTTTGGAAATCCAAATACACTACATCTACCACTTCCCCTTTAACAACTTTGCTTGTTACATCCTCAAGAACTAATAAATTTGTCAAACACAATTTCCCTTTCATAAAACCATACTAACTCTGCTTGATTGTTTTATGATTCTCTAAATTCCTTTGGCTGTTCCTAATAGGCTGAATATAGACTGTACTCAACCAGCCCACACTTGCAAAACTGAAAACAAAATGTCCACTGTTAGATTGGGCAGCACTGCATGAATGATCCTAAGTGCGTTAGAGCTACGCTAACAACTAATTTAAGATAATCAGTTGAGCTCGTATCATGGCTCATTCACATTTGCTAGAAGCGACATACATTCATGTACAAGGACCCATTCTCTGGAAACAAATGTGTTCAAGCCTCGCACCTTTTTTGAATTACCCAAAAGCACGGGGAGCCTATAGCTCCTTGTGGCTTTCTCCATAGCAATGCCTCAGCCAATCAAATTCGACTTCCCAGCCAATCAGCGTCCCTTTTCGCCTGTAGTATAAATTGTTGTGATTGTTTGAAATTTGGCATTCTTGCATTTGCCCTGATAAGTGCAAGACAAAAAGCTTTGGTAACATGTCTCTCTTTTCAGCAATATTCAATTTTCTGAATGGCTTGCTATACATTACTGGTCCGAAATAGCCCGATCTCCGGTAGGTTCTAAAACATATTGTTCTAAGAAACTGTCCTGACTACATTCTTATGAACCCATTCTCCAGGCCACATTTGTCAATTTGACTTGTCCAATCAACGTGAAGGTTAAAGTCACCCATGATTATTGCAGTACCCTTCATGCAAGCCCCCATTATTTATTGATGTATACTCTGTTCTGCTATGTAGCTATTGTCGGGGGTCCTACAAACTACTCCCACCAGTAACCTCTCTCCTTTGCTATTTCTTACCTCCACTCAAACTGATTCAACATTTTCTGAACCAAGATCATTTCTCACTATTGTACTGATCTCTTCATTTAGCTATCCCACCTCATTTTCCTTTCCTCCTGTTCTTCTGAAATGTCAAATACCCTTGGATATTCAGGTTCCAGCCTTGGTCACCTTGAAACCTCAAGTTTGTAATGGTATCATATACTCATTTATTTCTATTTGTGCTATCGATTCATCCATCTTGTTATGAATGCAGTGAGCATTCAGATAAAGAGCATTAATTCTGTTTTTTTAACCTTTTTTCCCCCTATTCTGACCTTATTTTGCTGGTACATCCTTGTATTTGTCCACTCTGTCCCTTCCTGTCACACTCTGGTTATCATTACCCTGCACCAATGCCTCATCTTTTCTCTTTAACTTTCCAAATCTCCTCTTTTGTGAATCCTCCCTGTATTTAGTTTAAAGCTATATCTATAGCCCTAATTATAAGATTCACCAGGACACCAGTCCCAGCGTAGTTCAGTTAAGGACTATCCAAACAGTACAGCTACCTCTTTCCCCAGTCCTGATGCCAGTGCCCCATGCACTGAAACCTATTTTTCCCACACCAATCTCTGAACCATGCATTCAACTCTCTAATCTTATTTAACCTGTGCAAATTTGCTTGTGGCTCAGGTGGTATCCCAAGTTAATTCATTCTGAAGTCAGATGGTGAAGTCAGGAGCCAAATGCCAATCTTTTTACTTAACACTAGCTTTATTTACAGAATGCAGCATTACATACGTCTGGGTTAGGGTTCCTCCCTCACCTCCACCCAATGTCCCAGTAGTCCTTCTTTATATTTTTCTTGAGTAACAACTAAACAAATAAACTAATTAACTAACTGACAGCAAAGGGACAGCTCAAGATGCTTGCTTAAATCAATGCCCTTCACCTATCACTACGATAGTACAAGTAACATACCACTAACAATCCAGAGTACCTTTGTGGTGCTGTTTGCAACTTAACCCTTTGCTGCTCCTACTCCCTTAGCAGAACCACTTTCTTAATCCTACCCATGTCACTGGTGCCCACATGGACCGCAACAACTGAATCCTTTCCCTCCTACTCCAAGTTCCTTTCCAGCCCCAAGGAGATGACTTTAACCTTGGTATCAGGCTGGCAATGCAGCCTCCTGGACTCACGCTCTTGGTTGCAGAGAGCTGTGCCTATCCCCCTAACAATACTGTTACCTTCTACAACTACATTCATTTTAACTCCCCTGCACTTGAATGGCTCCCTGCACAAAGGTGGCATGGTCAGTTTGCTCATCCTCCTTGCACTCCCTTCTCTTGTCCACACACCAGCTGCAGGAACCTCAAACCTGTTGAACAATTACAAGGGCTGAGGCTTCTCTGGTGCCACTTTCTGGATCCCCAAATCTGCCTCACTCATAGTCACATCCTCTTGTCTCTGACCATAGGACAAATTCATAGTACCGAGCCTAAAGGGTATGACTGGTTCCTGGAACAAGGTGTCCAGGTAGCTTCCCCCCTTCCCTGATGGGCCTCAGTGTCCAAAGCTTAGACTCCAGTTCACAGCTCTGAGCTGAAGTTCTTCAAGCTACAGATGTAGTTGAGGTAGATCACACAGGTGTCCATCACTACCCACATGCTACAGCTGCTATACATCACCTACGCTGCCATCTTTACTAGGTTTAGAAATATCACTCAACTATTATCTGTAGTTATATCATGTGGTTTAACTAGTTAAGCTATAAATTTAATGCAATACTTATATCTCCGCTTCACCAGTTTAAGCTCCTTCACTCCTTTATAGAGGTACAAAAAAAACCTTAAAACTCACCTACCTGCTCACCTAATTAATGCTTCCAAGCTTCTGCTCCCATGTCTTGCTGCAGGTCTCTGGCTTCCTGTCTTGGACCACTCTCTTTTTTGTAAAAGGTCAGAACAGCCCTCCTCCTTCACTGCACTTACCAAATACCCAAGCTACACTCTGTTTCAAGCTGCACTCAGTCCTGAGTTGCAATTTTTGTACTTGCTTACTCAGAGATAAAGACAGGGAATACAAGAACACAAGAAATAAGAGCAGTAGAAGACAAAATGCCCTGTTGAGCCTTCTCCACTATTCAATGCAATCATGGCTGATCTTGGGCTTCATCTCAATTTTCTTGTCTGCTCCCGATATCCCTTAATTCCCCAAGAGACCAAAAGCCTGTCTTTCCCAGCCTTAAAATGTATTCAACAATGGAGCATCGAAAACAATGTCTTCACTGGGTGCTTTAGAGTGGGGTCCCTTCATCAACTCTTGGCTCCAAGGATTCGCTTCAATGAATCACCCTTACCGTGAAGCCTATACTCACAATGGTCTTCGAGCTATTGGCTCTTTTGAAGCTGCAGGCCAGTTTTCTTTTGCTAACTTCCCAGACTGGCATGTGACAAGCTGGGTGGCATGACAAAGAAAAGCATCCTGTAAGGAAGCACCACAAACACAGCATGGGGGGGCGCATGGATTTTCAGCTCTGTTACTATGAAGATACATAAAACAGAACCAACTGTTCAAATATAAAGTTACATTCCCAGATGACTTTGTCAAAGTCACATTTATTGCCCGCCCCTAATTGTCCTCAGAATGTGGTGTGGGTATTCTCTTCAAACCACTGCAGTCATTGCACTGAAAGTGCTTTGACTATTTTCATATAGACATAAAATTAGCACATTGAAAGCTCTATGCAATATTCCCCCACAGAATATTGCAACAATGTACAATGTTCCTGTTCTCTTGAATATTGCCATTTCAGTTGCCCTGATGGGTTCAGGATGTGGATTAGGGTCCTAAGCCATGCAGCCCACATTCAATCCTTTCACTGTGCTGAGTGAGCCAAGGTCAGTCACAGAGGTAGGAGGGGTGTTGTATCCCAGTCCCAGCACCACAGACTAAGGGAAGGGTAGGGAAATAAATCCAGGAAGGGTACCTGATTCCGATCGCCATTCAGATTTCCCTCCTGGAAACATGATATGGAAAGGCACGATGCCCCCTGTGGTTGAATTACCTGTTCATGCAACAGGAATGGCAGTGCTGGATGTGGGGATTTTGTCATGGGTTTGTGATCCCCTGTGCAGTGAGCTCCTCATTCTCAACCACAGACATAGGCAGGTCCAAGTGGGGTACAAATTGCAGAAAGAGGGAGAGAGGGCAATCTAAGTGCAAGTCAAGACAATTGCATACTTCCTAACAGACATCACGATGGGCTGAAGGGCCTCTTTCCATGCTATAAAACTCTATGAGATCAGCACTGCTTCTGATTTTGCTCGGGATACGGGTGATCTGGACAAAGCTGGAGAAAAACACAAGGAGACAGAGGGAAACAGGAGGAGGAAAGTAATAAAGCAAATTAAAAACAAAAAAAATGTCAAAAAGTGAAACAGGAATTAAAGGAGCCCTGCTCTTAAAACAGTGAAGATTTTATTTTCTGAAGGCCATTATGAAAGTGTTGTGTACCTCCACCATTGAACAACTCGCATGAGTCATCCTCACAATCAACACTGAGCTCAGCTCTCTGCCTTTATTTCCACTCCAAACAAGAAAAACACAAGTTTAGCCCAACACATTAAAAAAAAAGACGGTGCCCCTTTAATGGCCTAAAGAGTGAAATGATTTTTGGATTAGTCACTGAAAGTGTTCTTTCTCACCACGTACATGCCAATTGAGAGCGATGATCTTATTAAAGGATTAGCCATCAATTTGGACAAATTGCTTTGCGGACAAAGTGCAAATTTAATTCTTAAACGGTCATTCAGATGAGATTGATCAAGATTGGATTTTTGAATTAATCAGGAGATTGATTAAATTTCTCCCCCCTTCACAAATGCAGAAGATCACAGTTTGACTGCAGCAAGGCGCTCACCTCTTCGGGCAATTCGCTAATCACATTACACTCTGATGAATTAAAGATTCCCTTCCAATTCCCACTGCACAGGCTTCCCCGATTCAATTCGAATAAAGCCCATTGCCTCGGCTTTACGTCTCCTCGATAACCAAAGTGCAGGAATGCTCTGTCCACATCCCACCTGGGGACCCATCACAATTTAGAAGGCTCATCACTGCAAAGGGCTTGTTCTGCTGGTGCTCGCCCTAGGCTGCTGATTAAATGATTAATGATCGCTGTGCTATCGATTTGGCCGCATTTTGCCTGTAGTTTACAAGAGGTTTAATCCAAGCACGGCATTTCCCCTTGGCCAATTAGTTATGCATTTATCAGGTTTCAACTGAACGCCACCCACCTGCTTCTCCGTCTCCACTTTGATGAGCGTGGACTCCAATTCTTCAATGTCTGCCTTGAGGTTGCAGCACTCGGTCTCCAGCTTGCATTTCTGAGTGTTTAGCTCAGTGGTGCAGATCTCCTCTTCCAGCAGTCGCTCGTTCAGCTCTGCGACCTGCGATTCCAGTTCTAGTTTCACCTTCAGCAGCTGCGTGCAACGCTGCTCAATGTCAGTGAGGTTCCCCTGTTCCTGTGAAGATGATTGGCAGCTGTTCAGGGCTGGACTCTGATGATTTACAGTCTGCATTGTCTCTGTGTGCATAGAATCAGGGGTTGTGTGTGTGTGTGTGTGAGCACTGTCAGCATTCCTCAGTAAATGAAGACCAGGTTCCAATTCAGAACAGGAGAGTTGACTGTGTAAAGAAAACTAGACTGCCGAGCCTCTATTCTGCACCGACAGATCTGGTTACAACATCAACACACGAAATAGCTCTATTCCGAAGGAAAATGAAAGCTCTCATCTTGTATCTGCCTTTCTGACCCAGTTTAACAGGGTAGCAGAAGAGAGTGCCCAATTTGGAGGAGGTTATTTCATTCTGCCGTTGATGACCGTTAAAAAAGTTGTACACTATACAGGACGTTAAATACTTCAACAACTGTACAGTGAAATCCAAACGCGCAGCTTTTAATAAATGTGCCTGTGCTGGTTAATAATGGTGATGTACCATTTGCCTTCTCTTTCTCTCTCTCCCTGGCTCTCCAAAGTTGGTAAATAGTCAAATAAAAGGAGCCTCTATACATGCTATTACGTCTCAAACATAGCAGGTATAGCCAAGGAGATAAATGGAAATGCATTTTCATTTTTATAACTTTTTCAATAATTTAATAAACCTCAGTGTGACAGAGAGACCAAATGACAATTGGGCTGCTAGAAGTGTTACTCCTGCTACCACAGCCCCTATGAGCAACTGCTGTTCAACTTTGTACTTCCCAATGCTTACTGTTACTTTTTTAAAAGCAAGAAAGCAGCAGTGTTCTGATAAGGTCATTAATCTACATGACACACTGAAGGTGGCAGTGAGAGTGAGCTAAATGAGTTTATATTATACAGCTGAAGTGGACTGGAAGCCATACTTAAGTTGTACCACTATTGATGTTAATTTTTTTTCTTTACTCCATTAGGCTCAGTTGCTTTTCTTGGATACATCACTTCCTGATGCCATTAGTTTTAAGAAACTTTGCAAAGTTGGAGAAGAATCTGAATATTGCTCACAATAATTCTTGACAAATAATTCCCCTTTCCTGCTTCTGAAGGTGCAGTGGAGGTTTCTACAGGTACCATAGGTCACCCAGTGCCTTTGTAAAGGTGGTCACTCTTGACTTGAGCCAAGATGGAGAGTGTCAGGATATTCAACCATGGAAAACATCACAGCCAAGCTTGATTCTAGTTCATTTGACATCCACACTCATATTATGGGTTTTACAGTCAAGGGGTCTCTAGACAGTGATCAGGAGTTGGAACTCTAACGGATTTTCTAGCCTACCCCGAGCTCCAACTGCTGCCCCAGCCGACAAAGAATTAAACTTGAGATATCTTGTTCTATATGGCTCCCATCTTTAATACAACTCAAAAGATTAAAAGGAGAAAAAGTGCTTATGGAAATACTCTTAAAGCAAGTAACTTTTCATGGAGCCTGACAGCACAGTAGGAGGCCATTCGTTCCATTCTGCTGACAGGGCCATCCAATCAGTCCCTTTACCCATAACCCTGTGCTTTTTTTTCTTTTCAGTTATCTATTCAATCCCCTTTTGAAGTTACTATCAAATCTGCTTCCATCACCCTTTCAGGCAGTGTGTTCCAGATGATTACAACTTACTGTATAAAATAATTTCTCATTTCAAACTTCATTAAACCAAGATGCAGAAGCATATTGTACAATAACTAATAACTTCATTAAAAACAAAGAATCAAATCATGTTCAAAAGCACAGCATAACTTTATTCTCAAAACTTAAAAAAAATGTTGTACTTGTGTTTCATTCTGGCTGGAATGATAATTAAACAAAATCATAATGTCATGCTACTAATTTTGAATATCAAATTTAATGTCCAATGAAAGATAACTGCCTTTACGGGTTGCACAAAAGATTAGCAGCAATGTGCATATAAATCCAGGGAATTCCATGAAAATAGAAACAGAAGGATTGCCTGGGAAATTCAAACACAAAACACACAAATACATTTGACTGTCAGGGAAACCAGACATTGAGATGTACTGGGCTGTGGGAAGCATGGAAATCATTGGTGCTTAAATGCATAAAATCATAGAAATTAGACACCGTGAACAGATAGACCAACGGGGAACTAGTTATTAAGTCTCAGAGATGCACTAGAATCAGGAAACTTAGCATCTATAGAAACTTTATGCATGAGACTGACAGGGGAATGAAATATCAAGCAAATGCAAAGCACTGGGAAATCATTTGACACACACAGCTGAGGAGCATTGACAAACGGATTCAGGAGAAACCAAACATTAAGACCACACATTTAAACTATGGCTTTATATTCTGCTGCGTGGGCTGCATCCTGGAAGAATCTCAAACACCTACTCAGCAACATTCACAGCACAGGACGCAGTGCATGCCAGATTTTTCATTCATTGGAAAAACATTTACAACTTCCCACCTTTGTCTCTTTTGAAATATGTCGGCAATACCTCACAGGGTACCTAAAGGGTTAAACATTTTCTGAAAGACTGCATCAGTATTAACAACTCTGGTCTGCTGCACCAACTCTCAGGTATGAGTGGCAGAATCAACCTTACCTGAAAGTCAAAAAATATGCTTCAGCCTCGACTTGATAGCCCCAACTCCAATCCTCTGCCTAAAGCAGGTTGTAATGTTCGATTTTTCATCACATATTGAAACCATTGTGACTTTTAATGACCTTCATTTAAATGGATAAGGTTAAGAGTTCCTAAGAAACTATTTTGTCATGCAAAATCCCAAAGAGTTAAGTTCTCAATGCTCAAGGGAGGCTGAACTTGTACCTACAGAACAACTTACAAGCCAACTGTGTTCAATTACAGTGTACCTCACTAGCAAGCTTCATGCAATCTGCTTCAAGTTTTCTTTTCCTCCAAAGGCTTTTTCATTGGCCAATGTTACAGTGGGTTTGAACAGTGTGTTCATTCTTCCACACAGGCTAGGTGAAAGGGATGAAAGAAAGCAAGTAGTTGCAAAGGGGGAATTTGCAAGTGAAAGGGAATACGTACAGCAGCTATCCTCTCCTCCAGGGTCACGCTGTAGTTATCCCAGTCTAGATCTTCTTCTTCTGTCTCCAGCTCCACTCCGTCGGCTGCTTCTGACTCATCGGACAGAGACCGTGATCTCCGCAAGCTCCGAATTCTTGACATTACTTGGCTGCCTAGCTTTGAGCCTCCGACTTCAAAGTGCACACCTGCCTGTCTGGCTGCCGAGTGCTGAAACAGCAGGGCAAGGCTCAGCTTGATTTACTGAGCTGAGAGCACTGTGTCGGAAGTCTCCTGCGTTAGAACGGTGGCCAGCTTCTCCCTGCAGCTACACCTTACAGCTCAACCCTCTGTTATTTTTCCCTCTTGGTTGATCTTTTTCTGCAGATACCTTGGTTTTCCCTCCCTCTCTGTTCACTGCCTTGAACGTGTGCCATCAGAGTCTAACAACCACTCTGCTATTTGACACTTTCACTTGCCACAGACAGCAAGCTGACTCAGCACCTCACTAAATGAGACTGGTCGTCAGGAAAATAATTGTTGTCAGTATGAGCTCCGGTGTCCCTATGGACCCCACACTCTACATAGTTTCTTTTTTGTTGCACTCTATCAGCCTTCAACTTTGGTGCAGGTGTTCTATTCGTAAACCAAGTTTCCCACCACAGATGCCTTTTGGCCACGTTATTAAGAATAGAACAATTAGATGTTTAGAGGCCTAATGAATCAATAGGTGGCAACTTAACTGCGAACTTCATTGGTAACAAGAGAACAGAATATCCCCTGCCTACACCAACTCCACCTGTAAATTCCTGATGTGTTTCTATGTATAGTTTTTTTCCTCTCAAAAAGCAGGATTTATATTATAGCAGGAAAGAAACCAATATTCCACATATATTATTCCCTGGAAGCAAATACCTGATAACATATGAAGCTACTTTATACTTTCAACAGCCTATTGTTTTTTAAAAACCATATTCCCATGTGTTTCAGGAAAGTGTAGGAATGAGATCAGCATTCAAAAGTCCTCGCACCCTGCTTTTATGCATTATTAATTTTGGCCCCATTAAAATGTACTTTGTGATCGTGAATGTGTTACTATCAAAGCAAAGGGCAATGGTCAATGAGTGTTTTTATGGCTAGAAGGCTGTTTCCACTGGGGTTCCACAGGACTCAGTAATGGGTAT
This sequence comes from Carcharodon carcharias, assembly GCF_017639515.1. NCBI lineage: Eukaryota > Metazoa > Chordata > Chondrichthyes > Lamniformes > Lamnidae > Carcharodon > Carcharodon carcharias. Next base: position 14,890,121 of record NC_054488.1, read on the forward strand.
CATGCCACATATCAATGATTTAAAACTTAAGTGCCGGGACCATGATTATAAGTGATACAAAAAAATGGCCGTGCGGTTGATAGTGAGGAAGAAATCCGTAGACTGTAGGAAGATACCAAAGGAAATCAACTTTAGTGTCATAGCCTACAAGATTGTAGATGGGATTAGGCTTGATAACTAATTAAAAAGCACCCTCCCATGCAATTGCAGAAGGTGCAACATCTGCCCATTTACCTACACCCTCCCTACTGTCCAAGGTCCCAAATGCTCCTTTCAGGTGAAGCAACACCTCCTTCAATTGGTCTACTGTATTTGCTGACCCCCAATGCAGAGGTGTCTACACTGGGGAGACTAGACACAGACCGCTTTGGGTGGCCGCTTTGTGGAACACCTTCACCTAGTCCGCAAGCATGACCCAGGCCTTCCTGTCACTAGCCATTTGAACACACCATCTTGCTCTCATGCCCACATGCCTGTCCTTGGCCTGCTGCAATGTTCCAGTGAAGCCCAATGCAAACTGAAGGAACAGCATCTCATCTTCTGATTAGGCACTTTACAGCCTCTTGGACTTAACACTGGGTTCAACAACTTCCGACCATAAACTCTCTCCTCCATCTTGACCCCTTTTTAAAGTCAATTTCCTTTCTCCAACACCCACCCTCCCCACTCCATCCAAAGGGCTATCTGTCACTTGTTTTTATGTTTTCCTTTCAAAGAGCACTGACCCTTGTCCTGCTATTAACACATTCTGCTCTTACCTTTATACCACTATCAGCACCTTCTTTAGTCTTAAACACCACAATTAACACTCCCTTTGTCTTGTGTCCATGACACCTTTGTCAAATCTCTCCTGAGCTCCCATCTATCCCTGACCTTCTATTTTGCTCCATCTGCTCCACCTCCTCTTAAACAGTATGGAATCCATCACATTTCTATCTCTCTTTAGCTCTGAAGAACAGTCATAGTGACTTGAAATGTTAAGTCTGTTTTGCTCCCCATAAATACTGCCAGACCTGCTGGGATTTCCCAGCATTTTCTGTTTTTATTTTAGGCTTGATAACTCTTTTTTTGTTTGGCTCTTTTTGGTTCAGACATACTGGGCCGAATGGCCTCCTTCTGTGCTGTAAACTCTCTACGTTTCTACGAATGCAAGTTAGGTAAACTCTGGAAAATGGGAGGGTTTGCTATGCAGGGTTAACCTCAAGGCAATGACTGATCACCGTTGAGGTGCTACAACTGGTGTTAGCCTCTTTGTCCTGGGGAAGGGAAAATAATTCTGATCCCGTTTGCCATCCAGTGACCCATTGTCCTGAGGCGTACATGATCAGAGGCTTGGCTATGAGGGGCAACAGTCAATTAGCCGGCGACCATGGGAGAACATTTCAATGCTATGGGGAAAGAGCAAAGGTGTGGGAATAGCTAGATGGCTCTTTCCAGGTGTTGAAAGAGGCAAGTTGGGCCGAATAGCCTCTGTTGGTGTTGTAAGATTCATTGACTGACTATACTAGACTCACGTACAGAGAACAGGCATTTGGGTGAGGTGCTGGAGGGAGTTAGTACTGTCAGGAGGGGAAGGGGTAAAAAAGAAAAAGAGTGAAGGAAGAAAATCCAGTTCTTCCAACTGATAGTTTAAGATACAGTGATTGAGTCTCTGAATCATATCACCTCGAAATTGTTCTGCACAGTGCCCGTTTTATTAAGGTTCCAGTATGGCAGGCAGGAAGTGTTGCAAACCTTCCAAACCAGAAGTGGGCCTCTTGCCATATTAAGGACAAAAGATATGAGTCCTTTATCCAGGCCAGAAACAGGCATAAGGCCCACTCCAAGATTGGTTTCCATTTGGGGAGTCCTCATCCCAACTCCACATTAAAGGAACCAATTACCACCACACTTCCTGATCCCTCACCCTCACCCCATTGGCATCATTCACATACTAAGGGAGGGCTACGCTGTTGGAAGTGCAGTCTTTTGGATGAGGTGTTAATTTCAGGCCAACCCTGCCCACTCAGGTGAATGTAAAACGTTGCATGGGATCATTCAAAGATCAGCACAAGAGTTCAGGAAGAATAAAAAAGCAGAGTATTATTTAAACTGAGAATGACTGCTGAGTTCTGAGGTGCAGGGGGATTGGGTGTTCTAGTGCATGGGTCACAAAAAGTTAGTTTGCAGGTACAGCACGTAATTAAGAAGGCTAATGGAATGCTATCCTTTATTATGAGAGGGATTGAACATAAAAGTGAGGATGTTATGCTTCAGTAACACAGGGCATTGGTGAGACTACATCTTGAATACTTTGTGCAGTTTTGGTCCCCTTATTTAAGGAAGGATGTAAATGTATTGGAGGCAGTTCAGAGAAGATTTACTAGATTGATACCTGGAATGAGCGGGTTGTCTTATGAGGATAGGTTGGACAGGCTGGGCTTGTTTCCGCTGGAGTTTAGAAGAGCGAGGGGTGACTTGATTGAAGGGCATAAGATCCTGAATGGTCTCGACAAGGTGGATGTGGAAAGGATGTTTCCTCTTGTGGGTAAGTCCAGAACTAGGGGGCACTGTTTTAAAATTAGAGGTCACCCTTTTTCAACAGAGATGAGAAGAAATTACTTCTCTCAGAGGGTTGTGCAGCTTTGGAATTCGCTGCCTCAGAAGGCGGTGGAAGTGGGGTCATTGAATATTTTTATGGCAGAGGTAGATAGATTCTTGTTAGGCAAGAGAATGAAAGGTTATCAGGCATAAATGGGAATGTGGAACTTGAAACACAAACAGATCAGCCATGATCTTATTGAATGGTGGAGCAGGCTCAAGGGGCTGGATGGCTCACTTCTGCTCCTATTTTGTATGTTCTCCCTGGTGTCATGGTCAATATTTCTCCCCAATCCAACACTTAAGACAGATTAGTGAGGGAGCTTGCTGTGTGCAAATCGACTGCCACATTCACTACATGAGAACAGTGAATGCATTTAAGAAAGTACATCATTGGCTGTAATGAACTTGGGGATTTCCTGAAGTTGTGACAGGTGGTATATAAATGTAAGCCTTTTTATTCTTTGTTTCTTTTTCTTCCTTTTATCTATCTCAGCACAGATCAAGGATTAAAGAAGGCACCTTCCCATAGCAGTGCCATACTAAGCAATACATTGTCCCACTGAATTATTGGGATCCTTACTTCAGAAAGATTAATGTTTTTCAGAATGTTCAGCTGTAGATTTGCACCGACACAGTTAGGCACTAAATTTCTCATTAAATGTTTTAATTTAGAAATACAGGTCTTTGGTCTTCTGATTTACAAACATAAACTCATCTCAGAACTAAAGTTACCAAGAAACTAGATCTTAGTGATGCAATTCCTTGATTTGCTGCACCATTGCATATGAGACTCATCTGCATCCACATCACTAATGCAACATCATTGCTGACAACTAGGTCTGTATCGTCCACCAGTCTCTTGGCTGACCAGGAATCCCGCCTGCTCTTACTGCTTGCCAATGACACATCATGGTATGATTTCCAAGTTGATTTAATTTTCCTATTTGGCTGCATTATGGATGCATCTTCCATTGTCATCAAGGCCAGGATTTTATGGCCCCTCCCACCCACTGGGATATTATGGTCCTGCCGAACTGAATGGAGGTTTAAATGGCTTGCTGCATCTGCCATGGGGAGACATGCTGCGGGGCCATAAAATCCTGGCCCAAGTCTGGAGTGGGACATGACCCCAGGGCTTTTGGCTCAGAAGCAGGGATGCTACCCACCGCATCACAAGACCTCCCTCGTGGATTTAGGAAAGGGGCTATCAGCCACAATTCTCACTCCTGGTCACTATCCTGTGATCCCCCGCTCAGAGGTGTGGATGTACAAATATCGGGATTGGGGGAGGTGTAGATTTCAATGCGATGCCTAGTTCACAACCGAGTAGCTTTCTCAGCTCACATGATGAACCACCTATGGGCTAGCAAGATGCCAGCAAGTCGCATCCCATTCTGGACAGGGAGCAGAAAATTGGCAAGTAGAAAGTACAACTTGCAGTAGAAAGTGCACCTTCTAAAGCTCTGTAATTTTCTACTTGATTGAAACAATTAGAACCGAAAACTTCATCTCTGCCAGATGTTGTCCGCTTCCATCCGAAGATCAGATAAGAAACTTGAAAGTTGCAGGCAAGCTGCAACACATTTTCAACAGGGAATGAGGGAAAAAAACTTTTGATGATAAAGTACAGTTCGCTGGGGCCACAATGTCCAATTAACCACCTCCCTCCTATCACCTAGAGGGACTTGGGATGTTCCAATTTGCGTTACCACCTATGAGGTAATATTCTAGAGTGAAAATCTGATGGAGAGCTGGAGGAGGAAAAAAAACTGTTTGATGAAAACTAGCACGTTCTGTTCTACATCAGTTTTGACATATGCAGTTTTAGAAACATCTAACCATTAGGCAGTCATATTTTCCAAAGAAATTCCACACTGCTTACCAGTTTTATCACAATAGTTTTCCATCAGTTTTCCTCTCCATTGTAGTTTCTCAAAGCCGGTGACTCATGCTGGAGTGAGTTTTCTTACATGGCTACCCCACAGTGGGGCATCATCTAAATGGTTGTTCTTATTGGCTCCCAGCCCAACATCCCTTGATTTTAAAATCAGTCCACGGCTTCGCCTCTCCCTAACTTTTATAACCTCCTCCAACTCTACAACCCTCTGAGATCTCTGCAGTCCTCCATTCCTGGCCTTTTGTGCGTTCCCCACTTCCTTCACCCCTATCATTGCTTGAGCTCCAAACTCTGGAACTCCTTCCCTACACCTGTCCACCTCTCTAGCTACCTTGCAGTCTTAAAGAGACTCCTTAAAAACTTAATAGCAGCTCCTTACATGCCTTGGTGTCAAATTCTGTCTGATGACATTTCTGAGAAGTGGCTTGGTACGTACATGTTAAAGAAGCAACATAAATACAAGTTGTTGTTCTTCATGGGTGAACCTGCACAGTGTGGGAAGGCTGGTTAATCATTAGAAAACCTCACAGCTAAGCCCTATTCTATCTTTGCTGAATGTCCTCACATATACATTTCTGCAAGAGCACAGAGAGCGACCAGGACTAACCCAGATGACTTATCCCCTCCCTCATCTGTGTGCCCTAAAGCCTTTTGCTGCTGCTTGAGGTGACATCAGCTAACTTACTCTAGGCCAGGGTTTGAACCAAGGCTCTTTATACACTCCGTGACCCTTATGGCATTAACTGTATAATATATAACTAATATTAGTATAGCTGCACAAAGGAACCATTATGTCCTGCAGTCATTGTATACAGTTAAACAACAACTAAGATATTAACTTATATAAATTAAATGCAATCAGTAAGGATCAGTTTGAAGTGTATCTCTGATGCTCAGTGGATATGCAAAACTATTGCGCTCCTATTTGAAGGCACAGCCAGGAAAAATAAAACAAAGATACTTAACAGTAAAGAACTCACACAGACTGTGTCACACACCTAGGGCACACACTCGTCAATGAATTCACCTCACAATCCATTGGTGGATTCCATTTCTTAATTTCTAAAGAAAAGACAAACCCTTTCCCAAACCAACTTTTAAAGTAAATTACATGTAAAATAAAGATGAAAAGATGTCCTTTAATATAAAGCGCCTTTCAAGACCTCAGTACTTCACAGCCAATTAAGTGATTTGGAAGTGTGGTTTGCAATGTAGAAAATGCAGCAGTTAATTTGCACACAGCACGCTCTTCCAGATAGCAATGTGATAATAACCAGCTGATCTGTTTTAGTGATGCTGGTTGCCTGATAAATATTAGCCAGGACACAGGGGAGAACTCCCTTGCTCTTCTTCAAAGAGTGTGATGGGATGTTTTACATCCACCTGAGAGGCAGACACAGCCTTGATATAATCTCTCTCTGAAAGATGACACTTCCGACAATGCAGCACTCCCTCAGGTAATGCTGACACCGGGGTAGATTTTTATCTTTACTGTCTTGGCATTAGAGTAGAAAAGTGAGTTGTAAGCCCATGACAGCATCAGCCCAATTTCCCTTCTGTTACAAGCAAGTTCCGTTATGAACATGGGCTTCACTCTGGGAGAGTCTTGTCTCTGCCCTCTGCTGAATCCATGCTTAAAGCCCATGTGGTGCAGACAAACATCTGCCTCAATATCGGTAACTGCAAATAACCACCAGTTTACCTCAATCAACACCCTCTTCAAAGATATCATATCATTAAGGTAATGAAAGGAGAATGCACATTCTGAATCTGAACCAAAGCACTGGTATAACCTAACATGTCAAAGCATAGTGTAGAGATCACCCATTAATCAACAGGAATGCCAATCAGCCCCTGCCAGTAAAATAAATCCATAAAAATTGTCAGACAAGATTTAGCAAGTAAAAACCACAAATATATAGCAGAAAGGCTGGATTGAAAAAAATAGACTGACAAACCACATCAAAAGCCATCCACAAATCATGCTCTGTAGATAAAAGTGACAATGCCCTGTAGTGTGCACATTGGCTACAAAGTAATATAAATATACACTTAAAATACAAGGGGCTATAAATTCCCAGCACTGTAAATAGAACATCAGTTGATTTCATTGATTTTTTTTCCCAACCCAAAGTACTTAATTGCAAATATGATAAATTAAATTTCATAATTGTGCAATCTTTAGAAAAATCTTCCGGGCTTCATTCCAAGTCTTGATCAATACACGCTTCAGAGATTTTTAAGAGAACTGGTTTTCCTCAGCCCAGACTTGTAAATACTTGTTTATTTTATTGCTTCCTGCTTCTCCAAGGAGACACAGTATGATCGCAAGCTAGGCAAGGAATCTGGTTAATGCATATTGGACAAAGCAGTGTCAAGCGTCCCTGCTCAGCTGAATTGGCTTGAATTAGTTTATAATAGGATGTTAGTTTATTTAAAGGCAAGATTGAAAGCTCATTCAGTAGATATTTGCTCTGCCTGAGATTAACCTGATTGGCTCTTCGTCTGTACAGCAGTAGTATTTTCTAACCACTTCTCACAGTAATTGGGGTTGATTTTGGTATGGGCCTGTGACCAGGCTCAGACGTGGCACTAAACGATCAGCATGTGTCCTGACTGACTGACCCAAGGGCCTCATCAGGGTACTTAGCGGATACTGCTAGCATTGATCGCACCTCCACAGACAGCTCACTCGGTAGAAGACATCAATGGTCCTCAGGTAAGTTCAAGTAGAGGAGGGTGGGGTTGGACCAGATGTTGAGGGGGGTGGGTGTCGGGGTGGGGGGGAATGGGGGTGTTGGACAATTATAATTCCAGTAGAGTCAGGGAAGCACTCCTGGTTCTCTAGAAAGGTTTACAAATTCTCCAATGCAGAATGATTTCATTAGGGCCAACACATGCCCTACTTTTCCCTGTTAAATTTCAAAACAGGCTCCTTCAAATCTGCCCATAATTTAGAGTTAAGGAGGCTCACACTGTTTCGGGCATCAGGCCTGGATGCTTAGAAAGAAACTCCATAAATTTAGTATTGACACCACTGCTTGCGCAGGCTGGGTGTAGGCCATCCCACAGTTAAGTTGCTGTGTTTTCCACTCATTTTACATCCAATAAATGGGTCAGTGGGTCAAGGAAAATCCAAGACAGTCATTAGCCATTGACACCAGATTGGTCACAGACCAGCTGGATATTGTGGGAGTGGAATCCCTTTCAGTTCCAGTTGAAAGCAGAGTTAATAAAACAATGGACATGTGTTCAAAGGCACCATATACCATGGGGAAGCCTGCAGTTCTCATGCTCACTCCATCTGCTAGACTCTGGCAACAGGGAACGAAATGAAGTAATCTCTCTTTGAATTGAGTATCTCGGCGATCTCCTGTATGCAACAGTAGACTGCCGACCGGGAGATGTTGTTCACATCTTCACCAGCAGTCTGGAAGGAGCCAGGCATATATAAGTTCATCACCGTGGTCTCCTTCAATGTCACTAATGTGGTCCTTGCCCTGCTCTGAGGTTGCAGTTATAGCTGCAGCTGTTGACATTCAGTGAAGCACAGGTATCTCAAACATTAGTAATACTGAGGTTCAGGGAAGAGAATAGCTTCCTAAACACCATGAATGGATATGATTCATGCTGAGAGGCCTCCTTGCTCTCTTCCTTCTCCCGCTTCTAGCAGCTTGACTTGCTCTGGATGGCCTCTGCTCATTCTCCCAGTCATGCTGGATTCCAAGAGGACTTGTGTATGGGGGCAATTGGTTCATGCAGAAGCCTTGAAGTCAGCACAAATTACTTCAACACTGTCACTCCATTCACTGTGGAGTCTTTCAACTTGAAACAACTATAGAAAGCGCCAGAAACATGTAGAATTGTAGCAACAACCAAAATGAATCATTTAGCAACTTAAGTTAGATTTAGGATAGTTATCGAAAAGAATAAAGTTGGGCGAGGAATAAAGTTCTAAACTGGGAAAAGACTAATATTACTAAGATGAAATATGATTTGGCCCAAGTGGACTGGGAGCAGCTACTTGCAGATAAAACTGTGTCAGAGCAGTGGGAGGCATTCTAGGAGGAAATAGCGAGAGTACAGGGCAAATGTGTTCCTGTAAAGACAAAGGGGGGACCAAGTCCTGAGAACCCTGGATTTCAAGGGACATAGAGGTTAGCATTAAGAAAAAAAGAGAAGCTTATGGCAGATACTGAGGGCTCAATATAGCAGAGTCCCTAAAGGAGTATAAAAAGTGCAGGGGGTTATCTTAGAAAGGAAATTAGGAAAGCTAAGACAGTGCATGAGAAAGCATTGGTGGGTAGAATAAAGGAAAACCCAAAGGGGTTTCTTAAATATATAAAGAGCAAGAAAGTAACTAGGAAAAGAGTAAGGCCAATAAGGGACCATTAGAGGTAATCTGTGTGTGGACCGGGAAGACATGAGTACAGTCCTCAAAGAATGCTTTGCGTCAGTCTTCATAATGGAAAAGGACAATGCAAGTATAGGCATCAGGGTGGGGGACTGTGAAATATTAAAGGAAATTAACATAGAGAGAGAGAGAGAGAGGAGTTAAGCCACAGCTGGATTATTGCATGCAATTCTGGTCACCACATTATAGGAAGGATGTGATTGCACTGGAGAGGGTGCAGAGGAGATTTACCAGGATGCTGCCTGGGCTGGAGGGTTTGAGCTATGAGGAAAGATTGGATAGGCTGGGGTTGTTTTCCTTGGAGCAGTGAAGGTTGAGAAGGGCCCTGATAGAGGTGTATAAGATTATGAGGGTCATAGATAGGATGGATAGGAAGGCACTTTTTCCCTTTGTAAACGGGTCAATAACCAGGGGGACTAGATTTAAGGTAAGAGGTAGAAGGATAAGAGGGGAGTTGAGGAGAAATTTTTTCACCCAGAGCGTGGTGGGAGTCTGGAACTCACTGCCTGAAAGGGTGGTTGAGGCAGAAACTCTTTTAACACTTAAGAAGTATTTAGATATTCACTTCCATTGCCATAACCTCCAGGGCTATAGACCAAGCGCTGGAAAATGGGACTAGTGATCTTTATTGACTGGCATGGACATGATAGGCCAAGTGGCCTCCTTCTGTGCTGTAAATGTCTATGAGTCTAAATAGCTCTGGTGGGGATATTCTTCGTGTTTTTTAAACACATACTCATGTGAGTTTAGGCGAGGTATCAGCTGCAGTGTGGAACTCCAAATTGGCAGCTTCAAATCAGTATTGCCCTTTACCAAGATGACACCCAGCGCATGTTGTGTCAGAAGTGCACATGCACCATGGATGCCATTTTGGATCTTAAGGAAACTCATGTGCCCAGGAAAAGTGCATCACTGTGTCCAATTTCTCGCCTCATGGCCAGAATTTCCCCATTGGCATGCAGGGGCGGTCCCCATAGGCTCACGTGGAAAATGACGCACGGTGACGTCGGGCGAGTGTCCTGACATCACCACGCACCATCGCGATACTTCGTTGGGGGGCAGACATTGATCTCCAATGCGTCCCCGCCATTAATTAGCGGGTCATTTGAGGCCCTTGAGGTGCCAATCGACAGCGAGTTTTCAGTGCCAGTGCATCCTTTGGGTCAGTGCACATGCACCACAGGCAGGTGGGTAGGACACATTTGTATAAACCTTATCCACGGGTGGGATAAGAGGGCTCAGTGGGGTTGCGAGAGTGCTCTGTCAAATATTGTTTTTTCAAAGTTACTGATACTTGCCTGTGTGATCTTCAAAACACAAACCAGTTGCTTGGTCTGGACTCACAGCCTTCAGGTCAGCACCTTGCAGTGAGGGATCTTTGTTGGGCCTGCAGGTTTTGGGAAGGCTTCCCTTAACCTGGGAATGGGAGCTGAACTCTCCACTGGAGGCACCTCCTCTGAGGAGGAAGAGAGGGCTAGAAGGAGGAGGAGGCCAGGAGGCCACATTCAGCCTCCAGGGGAGCTACCTTTGGGAGGACAGGTGCAGGCACAAGGAATGAAGGGCCAAGAGGTGGTCCAAGGTGGAAGGGGCCATGAAGATGCCACTATCCTGCTGCCAGGGTATTCAGGCGGCGAAGCAGCTACCTCAATATGACTGAGGTGTAATGCCGAAGGAGGCTCCATCTGTCAAGGGAGACGGTCAACTACATCTGTCAGATGATTGGGCCTGAGATCTCCTCTAACTGTATGGCTGGACACCCCATGCCAATAGCTCTAAAGACCACAGCTGCCCTCAACTTCTATGCATCTGGCTCCTTCCAGGGCTCGGGGGTGGTCTTTGTGGAGTCTCCCAATCAGCTGTCCACACTTGTGTCAAGCAGGTCACAGATGCTCTGTTCAGACGGGCATTGACCTTCATCCACTTCCACTAGGACCAGACAAGCCAGACACAGCGAGCCAGAGGCTTCGCGGCCATTGCTGGCTTCCCCCGTGTCCAGGGTGCTATAGACTATGCACATGTGGCCATCAAGGTGCCAGCAGGTGAGCCCAATGCCTTCATCAACAGGAAGGGCTTCCACTCCATGAATGTGCAGATAGTGTGTGACCACAGGCTACTGATTCTACAAGTCTGTGCAAGGAACCCAGGCAGCTCCCATGACACCTACATCCTCAGACACTCCCAGGTGCCGGGGCTCTTCAGTGCTCCAGCCCGGCTGGATGGATGGCTGCTGGGTGACAATAGTTATCCCCTCAGAAGGTGGCTCATGACGCCTCTCCGCCATCCAAGAACAGAAGCTGAACATTGGTACAAAAGGAGTCAGGGCACCACAAGGTCTGTGGTGGAGAGAGCCATTGGTTTCTCAAGATGTGCTGCCGATGCCTGGACTACTCAGGGGGTGCACTCCAGTACTCCCAGGTCATGTGTTGCTGATAGTGGTTGCATGCTGCGCTCTATACAATCTTGCGCTGGAAAGGCAAGAAACTGTGGATGATGAAGATGTAGACGCAGTGGCTGCAGCTGCACACGATGAGTCCAGCAGTGAGTCCAAGGATGAACATGCACAGGGAAATGCTGAGCGGGTAGACACCGACCCGGGCATACTCCAGGGAGGCAGGGACACCCGGGAGGCTTTAATCCAATGAACCTTCAGCTAGCTCACCACAGATGGGCCTCCAGGACAAGCCTGGGCTGCAGGCTCCATACTCGATACCTGAGTACAAAATCTGCTCGGTGAGGAACATTAACTATGGGCCTTGTTAATAAAGCTGAATGTCCTACAAAACACTCATAACATTTTTTGGAAACATCCACCTGCAGAAGAAAAGAGGCAGCCTCAGCCATGGTGACATATTTAAATTTAATATTACAACCAAAGCAACTTAAGAAAACAAAATGACAAAGGTGTTGAAAATCGCATTATCTCAAAGACCTTGTTGCGGGCCAACACAAAAGCACCAGTGATAAACCCATGGTGTGCCTAAGGCACCTTATGTTTATGTTTTTGGGTGCTATGTCTTGGTGTTGACCCCTAGCTGGGAGTGGCATCTGAGGCAGCCTGCTCACTCTGCTGTCCTGTTGGCTTTGATGACCATGGCGGGTCATCCTCTGGCCCGTGGAGCCTGTGCTGCCCCCGCCTGGGAGGGAGCTGCCAGTTCCACAGCTGGCATCACCCCAGTCGTCACAGCCTCATTGGATGCTACGGTCACTGGGAGAGGGGCGGAGGAGCTGCTGCCCTTATCCAGATCGCCCTGAGAGCAGAGACGACAGGCAGCTGCTCCACTGACGTGAAGTTGCTTCAGACCTCCCTGCTCACCGTCGGTGGATGGGCAACGAGCTGGGAAGCTTGGTGCCCAGACCATCTCCCACACTGGCACTGACCAGCTGAGGCCAATGCCAACGTGAGGGCTTGCTGGTCTGAGCGCATCCCCAGGAAGCCCTGATTGGCCTCCTGGAGGAGCCTCTCCACAGGAGTCACCACTCTCTCCATGGAGGACGTATGGGTCTCGGGCATGAGGCTCATTGCTTCGGCGATGGTCCATGTAGACTCCTCCACTATGGATACCAAGCCAAGCATAGCCTCATGTATCTCCCCCAGATGCTCCCGCACACCCGGCCGCATTTCCTGCATTCGCTGTGCTGCGGACGACTCCAGGGACACATCATCAGGCACCGACTGAGCATGTGCCTGATCCCCTGCAGTCCTCTGACTGCTGGTGCCATGGGCACTCTCTATCTCTGCCAGCTCCTTCAGCGGCTGTGAAGTGCCCTCACCGCTGTGCCCCAGGACAGTGACCGATGTTCTAATTCCCACCAAGGTGCTGGTGCCTGCCAGCAGAGATGGTGTGATGCTGGTGAGCCTGTGGTCTTAGGGCTCTCAGGTGTGAGAGGGGGCAACTGCTGCTCCTCCTCCAGATCCTGCTCTGCTGATGCTGAAAGGCAGAACAAGGACATTGGATTAGTTAACGTGGAGACAATGTCGATGTGCATCCCTGTCCCCCAGATCATTATGCGCTCATCCTTCCATAAACAATGGTCAAGCCATGTTGCAAACTTCAATCACTGAACATTGAGCACTGCCATGGCTGTTGGGAGAACAATGGTGACCTCACTGCTGGGCATTCATACCTGCCCGTGGCACCCCAGCCTCACCGACACTGGTGAACCAGGGCACATGGCGCCTCTCCAAATCTAGGGCCTCCTGCTCGAAGCAGCTGAGAATTGCTATCTGTGCTAGGCCACCACCAGTCCACACCCGCTCTGCAGCATTGTGTACATTGTTCTCCTGTAAAGGAGAGAAGAGCATTGATTAGTGTTACTTGTACCTGGGCTCTCTTTGCGGACGGCCCACCCCAACCAGAGTGGGATATTTCAGGGCTCCAGTGTCTCCTCACCCCGCTGCTGCCGAACACTCACACAAAGATGCTAGACCTGTCCCCATCTCCCCACCCACTTGGCTACATGCTGCCTACATCACTTTAGGCACCACACAGTCTAACCTTCCATAGCAAGGAGGCGCAAGCACGTAGAGCGCAGAGGACAGCAGATCGATCGGTGCCAACACCACCTTGAAGCTCCCCTCCCAGCATGTCATCACCCTGACTTTGACATGTCCTGGAGTTCCAGCACTGCGCCCAGGTGCACCTCCTCCAGGTTCACCCCAAAACAGTCATGTGGGTCTCAGTGTACCACATGCTGCGGGGGCAGAACCCATCTCTTCACCACCTCTCAGGGTGACCTTGACATGGGCAATTTCTGCTGGCCCACCCAGCGAAGGACACATACCATCAATGATTCAATGCAGTCACTACATTCAGACCTGAAGGGGTTGGTGGGGGGGGTGGGGGGCGGTGGTGATGGTCATGGCCGGGGTGGGGGGGAAAGCCTATCTGCTGGGTTAAGGGACCAATGCCAACATGGTGCTCATCCTTCCTGAGTGCAACAAGTTGTTGAAGTGCTTGTGACACTGGACCCAGGTGCACCCACCACGTCGCAGGAGCTCACTAACTCTGCCACCTCCTCCCAGGTACGTTTGGTCATGTGAGGGGGGGGGGCCTCCTCCTCCCACCCTGGGGTACGAGGACCTCCCACCGTGCTGCCACCTCCTCGAGGAGGGCAGCAAGACAATCATCAGAAAAACGATGGGCACAGTGCCCCCCCCCTGCCCTATCCCCCTGCCTGGCCTGCTCACCAGCAGCGCTCTTGGGGGAGCCCTTCCACTGGGTGATCCACAGCCTTTGAAAGGCTGCAGCAGCTTTTTAAAACAGACCGCCCGGGGTCACCATTGGACCCGGTGGTCACTGCAGTCCCGCCTCTGCCCGCCCACTCCCGCTGTCCTCGGGAGCCGCGCTTCACGCTGGGTGGACCTTAATTGGCCTGCCCACGTAAAATGGCGGCGTATACATGATCGTGGGCAGCGAACAGGTCCGTGCCCACCCACTCCTGGTCCGTCCGCCCGACAGGCAGAAAATTCTGCCCATTGTGTTTGGAAACAAAATAAACTGAGCGTTTAATCACTCTGAGCAAACATCCTCACATGTCCTGGAACTGCTCCATTGCAAACAGTGAAGATACAATTTTGGACAGAGCTGAAAACCTAGGTGACAAGCAACTCCAAAAAAAAAACTCAAGGGATGCACTGGATGGCTGTTTGCAATTGATTTAAATAGAAAACCGCAAAGTAGCTACGGATAAAAAAAAATCATTTTTCCCTATAACGAGAGCTTGCCCTACACATTGCTTCCACTTTAAGCTCTTTAAGTTCCATGCCTCAGGGAGATTTCTGTGCTCTGAGCACTACCAGGCACGCGTCATGCCGGGCGAGTCTTAATTGGCCTGCCCACGTAAAATGGCGGCCGTGCAGCTGATCACGCCCATGTCCGGTCCCGACCGGACCGCTCGGGAGGGAGAAAATTCTCCCCAATAAGTTCTGAATCACACCTCTAGTATCAGGGAAAGATAACAAGTACAGTTCAGGGCGGTAGGGAAAGTCATCCTGAGACATCCTTAATTATCTACTCCTGGCTGGCTCTATAGCAGAATTGACGCACCCTGTTTAGGAATATGGGAACATTAGGAACAGGAATAGGCCATTCAGCCCCTCACCATTCAATTAGGTCATAGTTAATCCACATCTCAGTACCATTTTCCTGCCTCTGTTCCCTCATTTAGTAGCTTGGTACAACAAATCAATGCTATTGATTAACTAGACCATAGCGTTATAGTGTAGAATGCAAAGTATGTGATATATAAGCTTGCCTCATGATAACCTTTTTCTAATCAGCACTAAATGACCGCCTTGAGGAGCTTCTAATTATTCAATGTCTTCCATTGAGAGGTGCTCTAAATGGGAACACCCTGAGGTCATTCGAGACCAATTAGTGCCCCGCAGAGCATAGAATCTAGGATGATGAAGCACAGAAGGCCATTCAGCCCATTGTGCTTGTGGTGGTTCTTCGAATTATCCATTTAGACCCATTTCCCATAGCCCTGTTTATATTCAGTTCTCTTTCAAAATTCCTATCCTATATTTTCCTAATGATTCTTCAGTTGTGGCTATGTTGAGGTTTTATGAGTAAAGTGCAAATGTGATAAAATTGACTTGAGTTATTTTCAGGTGTGACTCATTCAAGTGTGGCGGAGTTTCAATTAATTTACAGGCAGATATTGAAAAAATATAAATGTAAGCTGTAAATTTAGTAAAGAAATCAATTTCATTCAAATATTGGAGCAATTCAAATGTCTAAGTTTGATTTGTGATGTTATTTCAAACCCAAATACATTTATACCTTAAATTTGTACTGCTGTCTTGTACAAACTAGGAGCGCCGTGGTTACAGAGTGCTGATTGGACTCATCAACAACCTTATGTACTTCTAAGAATGATCTTTGAAGCTAGTAGCAGTAGATAGTATGTCGAGACAGGATTCATCGTATGGAAGGTAACAAGCTCTTCTGCACTATGTGAACTGTTAATCTGGACTGCATTATTTAAGGGGCTGTTAAACATTTCGTAACATATGGTGAATTTGTTAAGATACTTTACCAAGTAGCCATGCTTCAATATCAAACTCGTTAACTGTGTAGCAGTGGGATGGCTGGTTAGCTCAGTTGGTTAGACAGCTAATGTGTGGTTCAGAATAAGCACTGAAAGTGTGAGGTTCAGTCCCTGATGCAGAGCTGGGGCCTGCCTCCTTGCCTTGCTCTTTTGCAAAATCATGGTATAAGCAGTAATTCAGTGGCCCTTGAATAATCAAAGATGCTACCTGAAGAAGAACTATGGAGAGAACCTGGCTAGCTCTCTCTTTAAATACATAGAAGCTTTTGCTCTCCAATTTCAAATTATTTCTAGGGGGAGAATTTTTCCTATGGTGGACTGGCAGGTGGGGTGGGTGTGGAGCGATGCCGCCCGTGATCGGCTGTGTGCCACCATTTTACCCGCGTAGGCCAATTAAGGCCCACCCAGTGAAACGCGCGGCCGGTAGCGTTCAGTGCTACCTGTTTGGGCGGGGGGGGGTGGAGAGAGAGTTGGGGCCTGCACTCTTTCACACGGAGCTGCCTCAGGGAGATTGAATAGACAATAAAAAACTTTAATAAGTGGCGTTAAAATTTATTTAAACATGTCCCCTCATGCGACAGTGCCGCATGAGTTGGGACATGTTTGCAAAGGTTGGGAAATTATTTTATCGAATTTATAAAAGCTTCAAGAGACCTCATCCTGCCCGTGGTTGAGGTTTCCTGGTAAACATAAAGGCCGCTTGGGCTTATCCGCTGCCCGCCAACCTTAAGGTTGGACGGGCAGTGTTCGTAACTAGTTTAATTACAGTCATAATGGCCTTAATAGGCGGTTGACATTTCGGCAGGCGTGCAGCCGACTCCAGTGCACACCCTCCGAACAAAATATCAAGATGGCGTGTGATGACATTGGGGTTCACGCCCGCATCATCGAGCGTCATTTTGCGCATTGGCCTTGTCAGGCCCACCCCCATACGCTGACCGGAAGATTCAGCCCTAGGTGTGCATTTGTGTGTGCCTCTCTCTCTCTCTCTCAAATGTTTTTGAACTCCTGTGATAATAATTCATACCTTGACAGGGGCCATTAGGAACTAAATGTCCCACTGCACCTGTGAGGTACTGTTTTCAAATGCAGCTATTGACATATCCCTTTTCCAAACTTCTGAAAAATAGCCAGCGAATCAAAGAAAAGCAGTGCTTTCATCACAGGAAATGTTCTGTTTTTAAATTAATATAAAACAAAAGTAATAACTTGCAAGTAGGTCAATACATACAGAAAATATGAAAAATTCTCTCAAGAAATTTTTGTTCCCTGTGGAATATGCCTGGCCCCAGAAATCCCATGGAGTGTTGGACCTTCAGGGCATGTATACCTCGGTTTGAAAACCTATGAATTACAGAGTATGTTTTACATTTAAACCTATCAATTCATGTTATTTCCTAATGTTCTTACTATATGCTGACTGTAAAAGACAACTTCCAGAGGGAAGTCTTAACATTTTATGAACTGAACGTTGGCCAGTTCAAAGAAAAACACAGTATGCACCCTCTCCACATTCCTCAAGTCACGTCTAAGAGATAAACTCGATCATCAAAAAACATCAGATGAAAAGGGCAGAATTGTGACCATTTAACAAAAGCTTCATCCTTGGTTTGTCCCAACTACAGTTGTATGGATTAATAATAGAAACTGTAGAACTGCGTAAGAACTGGGGTGAAATTCAGAGATGTTTTTGGAAACGGATCTTGAATTTGGGTGGTATGTGAAGCCATTCTGAAGCATCAATGACTAGAGAGTTCATGCACCTCACACTTATAGCCAAGAACAATTCCTCTCCACAACAGATTTTCATTATCACATCTTACAGCTGGTCCCTGTGAGTGGGATGGGTTAAAATTAGAAATCCCCACTGGAGGAAGAGGTTCAAACACTGTAGAGTAAAGAAGCCAGTGAGAGAGTGAACCACTGTTGAAAAAAAAGAGGCACTGCAGATATGCACACTCTGCTGGTCATGACGATTCTGAGTGAGTGATGGTTTCTTAAGGAACAGATAGATTATGAGACCAAAGTGGGGGTTCAGGACATTGGGCAAAGGTTTTCTCCTGCTTCAGAGTGGAGTCACACTCTCTAGTAGTGGAGAACTGAAACTGGCAGGAGAAGTGTGGAATCAGATCTCTTTGGTTGTGTCATGAACAAAAAGGCTGCTTCTTTCTGCACTTGTACACAAATGCCAAATGTAAACCATCACAAGTTAACCAGCCTAAGGAATCCTACCTGTCATTGTCTGGAACTCTCAGCTGCAGCATTTGGTGCATCGATTAGACTTTGAGAATTTTGTTACTTGTTGTGAGTCCATTACATCTTCTCAGAGGCTGTCTGCATTACCCCCAACTCTCTATGCTCTGGTATATGTCTAATATACAAGGAGAACAGTAGCTAAAGTGATGGTGACAGATTCAAATTGTAACTGTTGATCCTTAACAACCAATTAGCTGAAATGAGAGGTTCTAATTTTGATGAAGAATCCCCACAAGCTTGTGAGAGAGTATCCAATCTCTGCTACATGCCATTGATTAGGATCTGACAGTTGTAAGCCTATCTCTGTCTACACCAGGTATGAGCTGAGAATGGCTCATATTTCAGTATTATGGGATCAGAGGAGAATGTAAAATGCTGTCTGGAAAAGAACCAGTGAAAAAAATCCCTTCATATTGTCTGAGGTATCAACAGCTAGTAGGGTGGAAATTATTCTTAAGTGCCACCTTAAAATTAGTGCAAATATACCCCCCTGGTCTGATAGTCCATTTCATTAAAGTCAATGGGACTGAATAGCAGGAGGTGGTGGAATGAGTGTTTGATTCAATAACATCAACTTTGCATTACTACCCAAGGTAAATTTCTATCCCTGTGTTCTTGCCCTCCATTAGGAGAAGACCATTTGCTCTATGCTCAATGCAAAGCTAGAATATCCAACGGATTAGCATTCAGGGACAGAACGGATGTCATTCAGGATAACAGCTGTTACTAAAGTTTACCAATGGAAGCCTTCCAATTGACCAGCACCTAGGACTGGATCAAATTTGAATCAATATTACTCCCACTGGAGGCTATTTGTTAATGGGTTGTGCGACTGATGACAGCTGAACAATTCATTGTTGAATACGGAGACTCAAAATGGTTGGTCTCGGTGAGTGAATTGGAGAATAACTCTAAACTTAAAACAAAAATTCCACAAGCTATTGTTATCTACTGTCATAAATTTAGCCGGAGGGGAGGTTTTTTTTTAACCCCACAGTACGCTTTAGCTTGAAGAGCTCAGTCACCCACTACATTAATGCTGGAAATAAAACCAGAACCTGTGTTACCCTTGAGTGAACACATCACATTTACTTGGGTTCCAAGGCAACTAACTCTACTGGGCTGTCTTAATACTGGTTCCATTGTTCTCCTGTTTGCAATCTTCACATGGGTCTCCAGTCAGTGTTCAGGATGGGTGTGGAACTACTCGATTACTGTGGTATGAAGGTCACAGAATATTTCCATCAGGAAGTCATTGTACTACATTGAAGGATTCTCAAAGGGCTAAGTTGTCCAGAAAGGGGAGGGGGAAAGGGAGGAAGGGCAGCCTGGGAGATAATGTTTTGGCAGTATAGATCATCGCCATGGAGACACTAAACCAAACTTCTCTCAACTGTGGTATAGTGGATTAAACTTGTGAAATAAGGTTAGGGAAGTGAAAGTGACCCCAAAAACATAGTTGGAAACTTAAAAAACATGAGAAACGCATTGAAAAAAATAAACTGTTAGTGATATTAGCCAACTAATTGCATTTACCTACACAACAACAATGACTGCAATCGAATTTCTACGCCCGCTGGTGGAATTTATCATACCCATTGGCTTTGGGCGTCATGGCGGGTGTGAGCTGACAATGTGGTCAAACCAGTTTGCGATCGTCCACTCTGCCCATCAATGGTGGGCTGCCTTTCTCGCCGCTGCACGTTGGGAACTTAATTTTAATATATCTGCATATCATTATAAACCCTGCTCATCGGTATCATCACCCCCTGCTGGATCATCCGGGCAATCACACCAACCTGATTCACAGCTGCACATAGCAGACATGCATCTGGCAAGCTGCACTTCACTTGGGACTTCGAGGTTTGTTTGCCTACCTTGCTTCGGGCAGCACTCATGGCCATCAGCGCCAGGCTTTGCAGGCAAGACCGCAGCAATTTTAGGGGGTGCTCACAGGCAGGTTTCTACCTATCAGACCAGCCGTAAGGCAGGGGTGGCTTTGAAATGGCTGGAGGGCCTGGGCTTTCTTGGGGAAGGGGGAGAAGCAGCCTCAGGCAAGGGAAGAGACTGCAGGGTGAGGGCTGTGTTGGGAAAGGGGGGTATCCCAGGGTATATGTGGGAGCGCATGTTGATCTGTGCCAGTGGCCAGAAGATGATGAGGGATGAGGAAGCAGTGAACAGAGGAGATGAAGCCAGATGGAGATGGACGAGTGTGTTTGAGAGAGTGAGTGGTGATGTCCCTTGAGCTGGCAGCGAGTGAGATGTCAGTAAATGTGTTATGGGCTTGTGAATGTGTGAGTTTAGAGTGATGAAATGGTTGCCTTACCCTGGCAGCATGACTGAGATAACTCATCCTCTTTCCGCCCTGTTTGGCCAACCTTTTCTGTGCAGCGTTGGCACTGGCCACCACTACCTCCCAAGCTGGAGTGGTGACAATGATGGGCCTCCTGTAGCCAAGGGGGTAGAGGACATCAAGGCTGACCTCTGAAAGACATTCCAGTGACGGGTTACTGAACTCTTCTTGGCTTTCGGGGCCATGTCTTCACTGCAGCCGTCCTGGGTAGCAAACCCGATAACTGTGTGGGCGGATGGCAGTTTAGTTTTGGCATCCAGAGTGAGGAAACAGTGAGGTAACAGTGTGACGGGCAATTCAGAGGCCATCCGCCAGCGAGATGGCATGTTTCCTTTGGCTGCATAATTAATGAGACGAGAAGTTGCCATTCCAGCTGTTGGGTAAAATGCCCTTTTTCCCACCCACTACTGCACTTAGTGCAAATCTGGGATAACTCCACCCCTCAGCTTTGATTTGGCTCCTGAGTACATTGTAATATTTCCCTACATTGCAATTGTGACTACACTTCAAAAGATCTTCAATGGCTGTTAAGTGCTTTGGGATGTCCTGATGTTGTGTGAGGCCCTGTAAAATTATTTTTGCTCTTTGTGCATCAAAATATTAGAAAAATAAGTTCTGCAAAAATATAACTCTCAAAGTACACAGTTAATGCGCTACACCTCACCCAAAAACACTGTATTCATTGAAAGCACAAGATGTTCTGATTTATATTTCAAGCTTCTGAATATTTCCTGCTGTCATTTTGAGTCTGCATGCAGCCTTTGGTGCTAAAATAGGCAGCGTACTGCCTCTCCCCTATGGAGTTGAGCTTTAAATCATGAAGGAGGCAAGGCATTACTTGGATTTAATAGCTTTTTCTACAACCTTTAGCAATTCACTTGTGCTAACTTTGCTGACCTGAGGTCACCCCAGCACGCAGATACCAAGGAGGAATCCTAAATATTTACCAAGACTAAGTCTAATTTATACGGCCAAACTGATCAACCTCCTGACTTGAATCAGAGGCCCCTGAACATTCCAAACCTATGCACTGACATCAAAAATTTATTCTCAACCTTGGGTTTAAATGCAAAGTTTCACCATCTGTGTTAATGACTAAACACATATTGCAAACGATTTAGCTCTGTATTTATGTCACTGTTTGTGGCCTTAAAGCAAAAACACGATTGAATTGTGAGCAGGAATGGCATCACTTAGCAAGGTGCAGGCAGCTATCAGATGCCACCCTTCCAAGTGCCACATTCATCCTGCCAAACTCCCAGGTCCTTAGGGGAGAAGGCACATGGTCATTTGGGATATTTTGTATTTTTACATTAAAGCAGTTCTGCTGATTAATTTTAGCCTTACTTTGCAGTATGTAGATTTTTAATCTTAGAAATGGTAATTGGTAATTAGACCTAGTCCATGAAGGGCTATCTCTCTCTCTATTAGTGGTTGGGATTGAAATGCAATCATGTACAAAAGGTCCTACCTGGTTTTCCATAGTCATGTGACCTCTGCCATGAGGCTCAGGCTGGGGCAGCCATGATACGTTCAGTCATAATAAAGAAATTATACTGGAAGGCAAGGTACTCTTTGAGCTTATAATATGGTGTCAGGAGTGCAGCTAAGATTGAGTTTTGAAGAGCTGGAGAGATACTGAAAGGGGAACACAGAAATGTTCAGAGCTGCAGAAAGCTGCTAATAAAAAGCACATAAAAGGAAAGCAAACAAACTGGGTGTGTCAAAATGGTTATTAATTTTCCTCTTCCAGCTCCTGTTGAAATGAAAGGTGATAAACAATAGAACTGGCTATTTTTTCACTTGCAATGGCAAAACTACAAGATTGCAACAGATTTAATTAACAAACAGGAGCTAATACAAATAGCAACACTTTTAACACTGGTGGGGAAGGACTGCTACAAATTGCATTCCATCCTATAACTTTCTGAAGAACGGAAAAAACAGATGGCAGAAAACTTGAAAGCCTTAAAGGCACACTTTGAAACCTAACTGAACACTCTGTGTTCAACATTAGGGCTCAAGATGAAAAAGAGTCAATCAGTATGTGACTGCAATAACACAACTTGCAGAATCCTGTGAATTCAGGCAACTAGAAGATGATCTCATTAAAGATCGGATTTTCTTAGGCATGAGAGATCCTGCAGTGAGAGCAAGTCTACTGAGAGAGGAGAAACCTACTCTCAAGAAAATGATTGACACATGCAGAAGCACAGAGGTTGCAAAAAGTCAGCTGGAGCACATGTTTGGCAAAGCAGACCAGGCTTTGCATTATGCTGATAGGCTTTCCAGGCCAAAAGAGCAGAACGATCATGGACAAAGGGCAGGATGCAAATACTATGGAGGACATCACAAAAAGGAAAAGCAGACTTGTCCAGCATGAGGAAAGCAGTGTTTTAACTACAAGAAGCCAAATCATTTTTCGCACATGTTTGGCTGGAAAGGAGCAAAGCAAGCCCAAACAAATGGCCACTGGAGAGATATCAACCAAAAAGTCTGACAAATCACTATAGATCATACAACAGGTTTTCTCTGTCATGTCTATAGGTGATAAATGGTTTGTGACAGTTAGAACGATGACCGCAGAAGGAGAGCATCAAGCAAACATGAAGTGTCAGATAGACATGCAACATCATGACCTTCACAGACCTTTGTGAAGTGGCTCAACATGGCGAAGCAAAAATGAAGCCCTCAAAAGTAAGGTTGAGGCTATATAATGGAACAATGCTCATACTGAGAGGACAAATTAGTCTGAGAGCCTAATTGAGTGAGAAGAATGAAGATCTAGAGTTCCAGGTCATAGACGGTAAGCAAAAGCCACTCATCTCAGCATGATCACAAGTCTAAAGCTTGGATTGGTAACCCTAAACATGCCAAAAGAGATTTACAACTTGTTGCAGCATACTAAACCGTTGTGCATCACTGACACACTGTTGAGAGTGGCATTCCCTATGAGGAAAGTTAAGGATGCTAAAACAGAAAGTGAAATCTTCCAGATTCAATGTGAGGTAGCAACTTGACATGGTCTGGAAGTCATTAGCCCAGCAGAGACATTGAATCTGATAGAAAAGTTGAGGCGGCAGTGAAAGTATCAAGAAATCAAGCAACCCTAGCACAGATGTATAGAAGGCAATCCTCAAATGGAGAAACACACCAATTGAAGGCATGGAAAGTAGTCCAATCCAAAGACTAATATCACACCACACTCAAAATACTCTTCCAACAGCAAAAAAGCTACTGAGGCTACTCAAGTAGTAACAGACATCAATGGAAAAAATCAAGGTGAAATGGCAGAAAGCCAAATTTCAATTTGACAAAACCATTTCCAGAGCTGAGCATTGGAGAGTCTGTCAGGGTACAAACTTTCACTGCTGTCAACAGGAGTCATCCCACCTGGCAACTTGGGACATGCATAGCGCAGTTGTCACCACTGTTGTACACAGTAGACGTGAACGACCAAATATACAGATGCAACTGCAGGCATATACAAAAAACTAGAGGCGGCCAGTCAGGAAGATGTGATTTCAGCATCTGCACAGAGTACAGAATAGCCATCACTTCCAGAGTTCCACCAGTCCCCAACAATGGAAATTGAACAACAAGGGGGAGAGTGAGGTGGTGGCATTCCAGAGACCCAGGGTAATGCTCTGGGGACTTGGGTTCGAATCCCACCATGGCAGGTGGTGGAATTTGAATTCAGTAAAAAAAAAATCTGGAATTAAAAGTCTGATGATGACCATGAAGCCATTGTTGTTAAAAACCCACCTGGTTCACTAATGTCCTTTAGGGAAGGAAATCTGTCGACCTTACCTGGTCTGGCCTATATGTAGCTCCAGACCCACAACAATGTGATTGACTCTTAAATGCCTTCTGAACAAGGGTAGTTATGGACGGGCAATAAATGCAGGCCTAGCCAATGATGCCCACATCCAATGAATAAAAAAGCAACAACAATTATCAAGGCTACAGCAAATGCTATGGGAACGACACTCCCCGGAGAGGGAACATCACCCAGATTTTGTCTTTTTTATTCATGTATGGGATATGGGCATCGCTGCCTAGGCCAGCTTTTATTGTCTATCCCTTACTACCCTTAAGACCAGTTAAGAGTCAACCACATTGCTGTGGATCTGGAGTCACATGTAGGCCAGAACTGGTAAGGTCAGCAGATTTCCTTCCCTAAAGGACAGTAGTGAGCCAGATGAGTTTTTATGACAATCGACAATGGCTTCATGCTTATCATCAGTCTTTTATTTCCAGATTTTTATTGAATTCAAATTCTACCATCTGGCATGTCAGAATTTGAACCCTGGTTCCCAGAGCATTACACTGGGTTTCTGGAATACTAGTCTAGTACCAATACCATTACATCCTCACCTCCCCCTTGAATAGTCAATGACAACTCCAAATAAGAAACCTGTACGATTTAATGACTGAGTCTGCAATGCATGTGCGGAGACCGACTAGAATAATGAACAGTTTGTTAATGAATGAGAACAGATGTTTTATAGTGGGTAACTTTGGTAACTCAAGGTTACACATGATAGTGCATGCAAATTTAATTATGAAAAGGGAATATTTAGGATTGAAATGCAAGCATGTACTATATGTCCTATCTGGCTTGCCGTAGTCATGTGACCTCTGCCATGAGGCACAGGCTGGGCAAAGCCATGTTACATTCAGTTCTAATAAAGACATTGTATTAGAAACAAGGTGTTCTTTGAGCTTGTAACAATTAAAGAGTAAGAGAGACCATTGGTCTTATAGCTTAAGGAGCATCACTCTACATCAAGCATGGGGCAAGGTAAGGAGACAGGTCTCCAGGAACTCTCACAGCTTGTATGGGAATTGAACTCATGCTGTTGGCATCATTCTGCACAATGTTCTATCCATTTAGCCACCTGAGCTAACTAAACCCCAAATTATTAAGAAAATAAGCACCATTCAGGCTCATCTCTATTCTGTAAACCAATCAGATCAGTGCACTTTCCTCCGATTTCACCAAAAAACATTGGGTTAGATTTTTACTTCTACATAATGACCATTCTAGGGAATACTCATGCTGGTTGGGGTGGAACAGGGTCAGGAAATCATCTGGGGAAGGATTCCGCTGGCATGTTGTTAGTCACTGCCATTTCTAGGCCCTGTTAATGTGATGGTGGACATTCCTTTATTAATGTCTTAGCAACTACCCTAGTCCCTCAACCGACACCTCCCTCCCCTCTGCAACCCCAGTTCACAGAGGCATTTTCTTTCTCTACCCATCGGCCCTCAGATCAGAGAAACACCAGCCTTCAACACGCAAAAGATTCAGAGAATCTCTCCCCCTTCCATACTCCACAATTCGCACCAATGCTGATGCTATTGGAAATTCAGCCAAAAGCCTGCTAAAAATATGTAAACATTGATGAGACCAGGAAATTCACCAGAGTGAACATACAGAGCCTGATCTGCATTATTTCAATAGAATGCCCATTGAAGAGGCAAATGTGGGCCATTCTCTCTACCCTCTATGCCCCAGTTTACTCAAATTCACAGGGACGTGCCCCTTGCCAACCACCTCTGGAGTTTTTTGAAACTCTCTTCCTCCAACAGCCTGTTGCCCCAGTTCACAGAGATCTTTTCTGTTGGGGCTTATGGACCTGGATTGCACACTTGTTTTGGGATGGCCAAGTTGATAGAATATGCAGAGTTGGCAGTTATTAGGTGGAACACATTCTGTTTATTTACAAAGGTACTCAGCAGCTACATTTGCGTGCTTTCAACTCAAACCCTGTCTCCATACTTCTCCTTACTAACTCAGACTACTGACTCCAGAGGTAGCCCGCGCTCCTTCTCTATTGGCTACATAAGATCATGTGATCTTTCTTTATAACATCCTTCTTAAAGGTATATTACACATTACATAAAACCCTAACTACCACATCCATCCATCTCCCTTTACTTGGGAACACATTTTACATTTACAAGTACAATTTTCTAAAAATAGCAAATTATTTGCACAGATAAGTAGTTTATAAATTCAATCCTTCTGGGGGGGTTTCCTTATGCACGTGGAATGTCTCAGCTCTACAACTTAGGTGCTTTGTCAGGAACCTTCCCTTCTGGAATTGTCTGAACATCAGGTTCTTCAGTGGGCACCTGCAAATCTGTCTCCTCAACTCTTGCAGGTACAACAGACACATTTGTACTAGGCTGAGTTCTCTCAACAGGAAATGTTGACTCAGTCGTGAAATCATTTCTTGGTGAATTGTATCTTTCTTCCTTAGATGATCCGCATGCCTCCATATGACTCGGACTTCCACCTCCATGTGGTAAGTTAGAGGTCCAGTCACAGCACTTATTTCACCCGGTAACCACTTTGGGCCTTCTCCAAATTCTTCACGTATACTGTCTCTCCCATGAAAAGTCCAACATAGTCAATGTGTAATTGTATCCATGGCCTTCCTGGCCATTCCCAAGGGTGTAACAGAGCTGTTGAAGGTAACATTTGCAATTGCTGACACCATACACAATTCTTCACTAAGCTCTTTATTTTGCCATCCATCCCAGGCCACCCTAGATAGCTGCGTGCTATGGTCTTCATTTGGGAAATTCTTGGATGTGCACTATGCAGTTCAATCAACAATGTTTTTTTTTCCTTTTGAAGGAACAATCACTCATGCTCCCCACAATAAGTTACCTTTCTGGCTGGTTATTTCATGTCTTCTGTTAAAGTATGGTTTTATTTCATCAGGAACATGCTCTTGTGACCAACCATGATGCACTTGTTCTCGTGCTTTGGATAAGACTGGGTCTCAACTTGTCCAGTCTCTGATTTACCTAACACATACCGGAAATGAATCTAAGAAATTCAGCAATAAAAATAGCTCTTGTAGAACTGTGATATCTTCATCTTTTTCTTATAAGGGCAAACAACTCAGTGCATCAGCATTTGCAATTTGATTTCCAGGCCTATGGACGAAAGTGTACTCGTATGCTTCCAGGGTCAACGGTATTATTTGTGTTTCTTTGCCTTCTTTCGATGGGCTTTCTTCCTTCTGACACTGACTTTATTCTTGGCCTTCTTTTTGATTTCCATATTGACCAGACTATTCTCAGAAGCAAGCTCATCTTGAGTGAACTCAGTGGTTGAGTGTCCCAGAATTTCATCATTTGGCTGTTTCATGGAAAATTTTACAACTTATGTCTCCAAAGCCTCTTTAGCTTCTTGCAGCTGCTTCTTCAGCTCTTCCATCTCTTTTTTGTATTGGTGTACTGCCTCCTGGAAAATTAAGCATTGTCGTGTCTTCTCTGCCAACTCATCCTTCATTTTACTCAGAGAAGTGCAGAACACTGTCTGTTGCTTCTCATACTTTTCCAGAGGTACGCACTTAGACAGAAGGGAAACTGGTCATGTGTGAAGGTCTTTCGGCAGGTTTCGATGACAATAAAAACATTCAATTTTTTTAAACTGCCAATCATTATAAGATTGTCTGTTTCCGCCTCTGTTACAATTATTCCTTGTTTTCGCTAAGTCATTTCCTTTTATTTGTCTGCTAGTGGTGGCTGTTTCCCATTTCTCGGCAGAGTCTTGCATTTTCACACTGTTTTTGGCTGGGGCTTTGCGCCCAATGGGGAGGACAGTGCCATTTTGCACTCCTTGTATGACTTTGGAATCCCTTACCGTGCTTTCCAAGGCCAGTGCTATCTCTAGTGCCTTCTTAAAATCCAAATTTGTTTCAGGCAGTAATCCCTATTGAATTGTGTCCTTATTCACACTGCACACTAAACAATTTCTGGGCATGTCATTTAAAGATGTAACAAACTCGCAATGTTCTGTTAGTTGTTTCAAACCTGTCACATAATAAGAAACTGTCTCCCCCGGTGCTCTATTTCTTCAGTTAAATTTGAAATGTTGCATCAATACTGAGGGCTTTGACTGGTAATGACCCTTTACGTGGGCCACCAAGTTATCAAAGCTTTTCAAACCTGGGGCACTGGGTGCCATCAAACTTCAAATCAAGCCATAGGCTTTACTCCCATATG
This sequence comes from Carcharodon carcharias, assembly GCF_017639515.1. NCBI lineage: Eukaryota > Metazoa > Chordata > Chondrichthyes > Lamniformes > Lamnidae > Carcharodon > Carcharodon carcharias. The sequence continues at coordinate 14,918,705 of NC_054488.1, forward strand.
TAGATAAGAGGATTGCTCACCTCTTCTCCTCCCCCACAATGTTGTTCACTTGAAAAAAGAACATGAGACGTTCAATATAATGAGACCAATCATCCGTGGCTGGATCAAAAGGATCAATTCTTCTGAATTGCAGCATTTGTGAGGAGATTGCTTCGATAATTAGGATAGAAATTCTACTTACAATTACCATATGAGCTTGATTTCCTTTGGTAACTTACTTTATCCTCAAAGCCCGTTTATTGCATCTTCACTATTTCCTTGCCGCCACTTTGTTAGGACTTGTGGATCTGGTTTACACGCTAGTTTTGGGATGGCCGAATTGGTACAATAGACAGAGTAGATCAGTAGAGAGTTCTTAGGTGGAACACATCCTGTTTATTTACAAAGGTATTCAGCAGCTACACATGTGCGCTTTCAACTCAAACTCTGTCTCCATACTTCTCCTTACTAACTCAGACTATTGACTCCAGAGGTAGCTCATGCTACTCCTCATTGGTTACATAAGATCATGTGATCTACCTTTATAACATCCTTCTTAAAGGTATACTACACATTACATAAAAACATAATTGCCACATTTTCTTTCTTTAAACTCCTTAACTCCAGTTCAGAGAGACACTCCATTCTTCAGCAAGTACACTTTAAGGGGCAATCTTAATCCCTCAGGATGGATAGTTTGGCAGGGGGAGGGGTGTAAAAATTCACAAACCAATAGTCTACCTCCACTTCATTTGCCTATTTTCCCCCACCATCCTGCCCACAAAGCACCGAGCCACTGTACCTCATTAATGCCCTTATTTGCATTGCACCTGACTTCAGCTTCAACCTGACATTGCTGCTTCCTTCTGAGACTGGTCTCTGTGCTGCAGGCAGGGGCTCCCAGTTCAGGGCCCAGGAATATCCATTAGCAGCACAGATCCCGCAACTGAAGAAAGAAGCAATGTTCGGTATGACCTGCAGCTGAGGTCTGCAGGAGGGACATCAGGGACTGAAGAAGCAACAGCTCATGACCAGGTTCCATGGAGCAGTAAGTAAACTGTTGCAGTGTAAACTAACAGCTTGCAATGCCTGAGTTGACGCCCCAGGGGATTAAAACATGGACACACTTGTGCACACTGTGAATTTCCATTGTTTCACAGGATAATGCTGATTTGCTGGAGACAATGAACCCAATAGTGCTGGAAATATGAATCAAAGAATTTTAAGTCTACCAATTGATCTCAATCTTGAGTGTTTCAATTGACCCAGCATTGCAACCTTATGGAGACAAAGTTCCAGATTTTTACTGACCCTGTATTTAGGATTTCAGTCCTAAGTGGCCTGGTTCTAGTATTAAGATTATACAGCATTCTTTTGGATAGCTCCTTTGTATCTCCCCAATGAAATCCCTTTATTGTTAAATGCACCCCAATTAGATCACATCTCAACCTCAAAACCTCAAATCAATACAAGACATGGTTACACAATCTGTCCTCACAATTTAACCCTTTACATTTTGTTACCATTTTGGTGAATCTGCTCTGTATCCCTTCCAACATGAGTATATCTTTCCTGATTTGTGACATCCAAAAATAAACAGTTTGCTAGCTGGCATTCTAATCAAGCATCGCTTCCTGCCCTTTGTATTCCAGCCCCTTAGATAAAGATCAATATTCTTGTTCTTGTTATTATTTTCTTGTTGATTATTTTTCACACTTTTGATTACCTGGAGAACTTTTTAAAAATTTTTTCATGGGATATGAGCATCACAGGCAAGGCCAGCATTTGTTGCCCATCCCTAATTGCTACAATTGGGTGATCTGCTGGGCCATTTCGGAGGGCAGTTAAGAGTTGCTGTGGGGGTCTGGAGGCATACATAGGCCAGACCAGGCAAGGTGGCATAGTGGTAATTGGATTGGTAATAAGTGGCCCTGGGGACAAGGGTTCAAACCCCAATAAAAAAATTTAGAATTGAAGCTAGTCTCTGTAATGGTGACCATGTATCTATCATCAATTGTTGCAAAAACTCACTGGGTTCACCAATGTCCTTTAAAGAAGGAAATCTGCCATCTCTACCTAGTCTGGCCTATATGTGACTCCAGATCCACAGCAATGTGGCTGACTCTGAAATGGTCTAGCAAGCCTTGCAGTTCAAGGGCAATTCAGGATGGGCAACAAATGTTGGCCTTGTTACTGACACCCACATCCCATCAAAGAAAAAAGGGTCAGCAGATTTCCTTCATGAGGTTGAGCACAGGAATGTAGGTTGTCAGGGAGTGTGTGAGAGGCCATTGAGGTGGCTGGAAGCATGAGTTGGTATGGGAGGGTGGGATGAGGGCTTAATGTTTAACCACATAACTAGGACAAAGCCCCAGAGCACTGAAGCAGGCCTTTTAACAGGCTGCCTCTGAACTGGGGTTTAAACACTTGACCTTCTGCCTTGGCTGGGGTGGGTGGGGAGACCTCTACTACAAAGTCAACGTTGGCACCTAAACCGAAACAACCTTGTACCGTTGGTTTCCACAATGGTTTAGTGTGGTAATACTACAAGAGTGTGATACATCATGGACTGAGATTTAAACTATGGTTTCTCCTGCACTTTTTGGTGTTAATCGAGGTAGTAATAAAGCCACTGGATATTGGTCACTGCTCAGGGACAAATGCTCGAAAGTATGGACATCAAGTAAGGGCAAGATTAGGATCAGGATCAGTGTAAGATGCCCACCCTGGTTGAAAAGCCTGGACACAATCTAGGTTCATGTGAAGATCCTGTTGGGGACAGGCATTGAAGAATTGCTGCTGTCCAAAGAAAAGTGCGTTGGTGCATCCCAGAAAGAAAGGGGTGGGCGGTGGGATGGGGGGTGGGGGGAGGGTTGGGTGGTGGTGGGGAAAGAGGATGGAGGGAGCGGAAGGTTGTGTAAAAGAAATACAAATCAAGGCTGGTATCTGAACTTATGAGTCTCTGGGTTGTGTGTCCAAACACTTAATGATGGCTTACTGGGCCACTTCATAGCGAATTAAACAGGACTGTGAAAGCATAATGGGTTAAAACACTGTGAGCACAATATCTGTCCAATTAGTTGTCATATTTCATGAAACACAATGTTGGTCACTTCAACAACAACTTATTTTTAATTAGCACCTTTAACACAATAAAACATCCCAAGGTGCTTTACAGGCATACAGTAAAACAAAAGTGATACTGAGCCACGTAAAGAGATACTGGGTCAGTCAACTAAAAGCTTGATCAAAGAGACAGATTTTAAGAAGTGTCTTGAAGGGAGAAAGCGAAGTAGAGGGGCAGAGAGGTTTAGTTTAGGAAGTGAATTCCATAGCTCAGGGTCGAGGCAGCTGAAGGCACATCCGCCAACGGCGGAGCGATTAAAACTGAGGAGGTGAGGCCAGAACTAGATGAGCATAGATACCTCAGAGGGTTGTGGGGCTGAAGGAGATTACATTGACAGGGAGGGGTACAAGGGGTTTACATATTTATTTACTTTGATGGGTAGATAGAAAACAAGGTTGTAATTTTTCAGTGACACACTTAACAAGCACAGAAAGTTTGGAAGGATGAACTTACAGCATTTTTCTGCTGGGCCAGCTGTGCATTCTTCTGCTCAAGTTCCCGAATCCGCAAAGCGAGTTTATCTGTTTCTGCAATGGCTAGTTGGAGCTCCTCTTCCTTTGCTCTCATCTCGCTGTTCTGACCTAACACATGTAGAAGTGGCTTTACCTACAAGAAGTAAAGGTTTGTTAACTCATGGTATTGCAACAAAGGGTCAGAGGCAGACTCCATTTTAACAAAAGGAGCCGAGCAAGAAAATAGAAGAATAAAATAAAGTGTCTTCAGAATAAATCTACCTCATCTCTTCCCCTTAAATTCTGTGCACAATGAAACAGATTTATAAATGTCTGAAGCAGAATTTATTTCAACATGCTTAATATAAATAGATTAATGGATCTCCACACTGTTCTCTACCTTTACTTATGTTACAGTTTAAAAGCCTTACTCAAACCAGATCACCATTAGTGTACAGATAAATCTCAATGCATCATGTTGGCACCCTTCCACCACCTCCCCACCCAACTAGTGCTTAATGAGAAAAGAAAACTACAGAACCCTTTGGGGCAAGAATTCTTCTGGTTGCTAAGGGCCAACATTCATGTGTTCATGAAGGTTGTCTCTGCTCAGTATCTCTACTGACATTGTGAACATGCTATAAAAGAACGTGTTTATGGTTTTGTCAGAAATTCTGAACAGAATAAAACTTAATTGCGTTCGCAATGTGGTTACACATAGCGACCAGAAGAATTCTGACCCAACTGGAACAAATCAGCATGAAAAATGCCAAGTCTAGCACTTAATTATACCTTGCTTTGACTCAAGCAGCTGTCTCAGGGAAGAAAATACCTTGGATGGCTGAGTTACAGATTGGCATCCAACTTGATGCTTACCCCAGATCCAGGCTGGAGTCAAATCAGTGGGTAATTCTGGAAGTGTTACACCACAGGCAAGATCTTTTTCACTGGAGCTGTAGTCCCCCATGAGTATTGTAACTACAACAAGGGGAGTGAATTGAAACTATGCTGGAAGACCCAGGTCAAACCAGTGCAAGACTTCTATTACCTCACACATGACTGATATTTGGAGAACCACATCATAATGTAAACTTCAGCCACAATTTATAGAAACACAGCAATTTTCTCCACTCAGCAAAGAAACTGTCATCTAGAACTGTCATCTGCAAGTAATCATTGCTTAGTTCCAGACATAACAAGAGAGCAATCGATGGAATGCAAAACCTCCTGCCTGCACAGAATACTTCCCAAGTGCGTTGGTTGAGAGTAAGAAAATAAATGAACCTATGTAACAGGATATTTCACATACTGTGCAATTGCTCAGCAAGAGAAGCTGAAGACAGAATCTTGAGGTGGTTGGTGAGGATTTTTAGAATACTGTATTGGGTCATCATCCCTTGAATGACTGTCTTCAGGTTACGAGGAAGTTGAGGAGACCCCATTGATGAAGGAGAGATGGAACCTAGAACTATCTCTGAAAGCCAAAGTGGGCAGGAAGAACACTAAAGTGTGTGAAAAGTACCATGGAGTATGTGAGATGCATGATGAAATGAATGAGAGAAAGAGGTAGAATGGAAATGAAAGAAAAAGATAAACAGAAACATACAGTGAATGATAGGGGGGATCAGCAAGCATGTGAGAGATAAAGGCAGATAAAGAGAGGGTAAAGAAAGGCAAGAGAAAGCAAGATAGAGTCATAGAACTTAGCAGCGAGCTAGGTCATTCAATACATCATACATGCATCATTACTAGCTCTTAATTGGAGATGTCTGTTCCAATCTCATTTCCATGCTCTTTGCCCATATCTTTCTAAATGTTTTTCCTCTGCAAATATTTAATTAATTCTCTTTTAAGTTATCTCATTGTCTTTTGCTCAATAGCCACTTGTGATAATGCATTCCACATTCTAATAACCTACTATGCACGGAGAAATATTCTAAGCCTCTCCCTTCTTCTATATCTGTGTTCCCCTGTTGCCAGTTCAATAACAAGTAGGTCAATCTTTCACTATTGACCTTCTCATAACCTGCTCAATTTTGGAAACCACTGCGAATTCAAGTGCCTAATTGATCTCCTTCGGCTTGCACTTAAGCTGAAATATTTGAAGCATTTTCTTTCTTTTAAAATATTATTTGTTAAATGTTCAGAATTGTATTAATAATGTTTGGATTGAGTAAACTAAACATACAGACATCATTTCTTCTGTTGCCATTGAAATGTAATCATCTGCTGTCAAATCCATCCCTCATTTCTTTAAAGCAGCGGCAGGAATTCGATAGCCCTTTCAAAGAGACTGCACAGGAACGTTGGGCCAAATGGTCTTTTCTATGATTCCATAAGGGGCCAATAGCAACACCCTCATGGCTCATTATGGCCAAGGAGAATAGTTAGCCAGCTTGTGAAAGGGCATTAATGTTTTTTATCCATTCACAAGCTGTGGGCATCGCTAGCTAGGCCAGCATTTATTGCTCATCCCTAACTGCCTTTGTTCAGAGGGCATTTAAGAGTTAACCACATTGTAGGCCAGATTTCCTCCACTAAAGGGAACATTAGTGAGCAAGGTGGGGTTTTTACAACCATCAGCAATGGGTTTCATCAGGCTTTTAATTCCAGATTTGTATTGAATTCAAGTTCCACCATCTGCTGTGGTGGGATTCAAACCCAGGTCCCCAGAGCATTACCATGGGTCTCCAGAATATTAGTCCAGTGACAACACCATTATGCCACCACCTCCCCCACAGTACCGGATTGGAAATAAGAAACAAATATTGTCGACAAACAAAAAATAAGAGGAACGGCTGAATGTGGAAAACATGAAGCGCCGAGCACAAATAAAAAGTGAAAAACCCAGAAAGTCAGGCAGTATCAGTGGAGAGAGTAACAGAGGTAATGTTTCAGGTCGATGACCTTCGTCAGAACCTAGAATAGTTAGAGATGTGGCAGGATTTAAGCAAGTGCAGAGGAAGGGAAGGAAGGAGGGGAGGATAGTGCACAAGAGAAGATCTGTGGTAGGGTGGAAGGTAGGACAGACTAAATGACAAAAGGAGTGAAGGTGCAAGGCAAGAGAGGTCATTGGGGGGGGGAGGAGGGGGCGCGCTGGTGGTATTGAGACATGTAAAGAGGCAAAAGGTGGGATTAAAAGCCAGAAATGACAACGGAATTACCAGAACATGTTGTCTGATAAAAATGGGGGCAGTGGTAATTGGCAATTGTTGAACTCTTAGGTTGAATCAGGAAGGTTGTACATTGGAAAGCAAACTGCATTCACTGAAAAGATATATTCCCCTCAGCCCATCACACACACACACACACACACACATAGGGCAGAGTTTTTACCTCATCGGGCGGGCGTAGCGGACAGGTTCCAACCGCGATTTCATGCTGCCTGGCCAATTAATGGTGCGCTCAGTGAAAGCTTCCTGAAGGCACAGATCTGCCTCAAGGAGCTGAAGGTTTTTCACATTAAAAATAAAGTTTTCAAAAAAAAGGGAAACGTGACCCCTCACGTGACTCTGACACGTGAGCAGGGACATGTTGAAAGTGAGTTCTAAAAATTTTTATCTTATTTCAATTAACATTGGAAACCTCATCCTGCCTGTGGATAAGGTTTCCTTAAAAATCCAAAGACAGCTTGGCCTATTTGCCCGCCTGCCAACCATAAGGTTAGACGGGAAGGGGAAAATGATATTTAATTAATGGGCTTAACAGACCTCTTAATTGTCAGCACACCCACCGACAGAAATATCATGCAAGCGAGCGATAACGTCGGGACACTCGCCTGTTGTCATCGTGCGCTATTTTTCTCCTGTTCAGGTCAGGCGCGCACCTGATAAATTCTGCCCATACTGATGTTGCTGAATATTCAACTCAAACTATGAGCTCATCTTGTGGATCACAAATTTTCAATATCTTGTAATCATCTCATTTTCAGTTCCACGTGAATCAATCTCAGCAGCAAGCAGCGGTCACAAAGTGAATATCGACCCAATGCAGTTATCTAAATCCTCAAACCTCCCTGGTGTGAGGTAAACAAACTGAGAGGGGAAACCAAACTGGGTGATTGCTTTGCGGAACACCTCTGATCCGTCTGCAAGCCTGACCCAGAGCTTCCTGTCATTTGCCGTTTCAACACACCATCCTGCCCTCATGTCCGCATGTCCATCCTTGGCCTGCTGCAACGTTCCAGTGAAGCTCAAGGCAAACTGGAGGAACAGCATCTTATCTTCCGATTAGGCACTTTGCAGCCTTCCGGACGTAACATTGAGTTCAACAACATCAGACCATGAACTCTATCCTCACCCTTTTTTATTCCCTTTTGCTACATTCATTTTTATTTTTTGTCTATTTATTTTTATCTTTATTTTTATTTCTATTCATTTATCCATGGTTTTATTCCACTTTTTTTATCCCCCTTTATCCCATTTTCTATCTATCTTTCCCCCACCACTGCCCCTCCCCCCACCCCATCCCCAACAGGGCCATCTGTCACTTGTTCCATGTTGTTCTTTCACACAATGTTACCCTTGTTCTGCTATTATCACATTCTGCTTTCTTACCTTTATGTCACTATCAGCACCTATTTTTTTTAGCCCTTACCACCACCATTAACACTCCCTTTGTCCTTTAGTTCATGACAAATTTGTCAACCTCCCATTTGTCCTCACCTGCCGCTGGCCTTCGATCCAGTTTCACATGTTCCTCTCCCCTTAAACAGTATAAATTTAATCACATTTCCACTGCTGTTCAGCTCTGAAGAAGGGCCATACTGACTCAAAACGTTAACTCTGTTTCTCTCTCCACAGATGCTGCTAGACCGGCTGAGTTTTTCCAGCATTTTCTGTTCTTGAACAAACTCAAGTCTGTCTATACGTAATCTAGTAATATCTATAAAACCTCCAGCGAGTTTCTTTAGAGGTGGATATTTGAAGCAAGAAAAAGAAAGACCTGCATTTATATTTCACTTTTCATGACCACTGCACATCTCAAAGCAATGAAGTACTTTTTGAAGTGTAATCACTGTTGTAATGTAGGAATTGCAGCAACCAATTTTTCACACAGCAAACTCCCACAAACAGCAATGAGATAAATGATTAGCAGTTTGTGTGATATTTATTGATGGATAAATATTGGAAAGGACAACAGAGAGAACTCCCCTGCTCTTAATAGTTCCCTGAGACCTTTTACATTCATCACAGCAAATATTGGCCAGGGAATCAGGGATAGCTTCCCTGCTCTTTTTCAAAATAGTGAGCCATGGGAACTTTTAAATCCACCAGAGCAGGCACTTGGGGCCTCTGTTTAATGCCTCATCTGAAAGATGGCACCTCCAACAGTGCAGTACACCCTTGGCGCTGCACTGGAATGTCAATATTGAGTTTTGTGCTCAAGTTGGACTTGAATGCAGAACCTTGTGAGTAAAGACAAGGGCGATATTGTCTGAGCAAGAGCTAATGCTCTATCATGTCACACATATCAAGGATAAGGTTGAAGCCATGCATGGGCCAGATTTTGCTGGGGTAGGGCATCTTGCAGTGTGCACTGTTAGTTAGACATCCTCAGGTGCCCTTCAGAACAGAAATGTTTTGCCCTATAAGTTGCTAGAAGTACTAATTGATAAAGGCACAATGAAGGCAATGGGGCATCTGAGATCTTAGTAAACAACAGGACCAACAGTCCATCTCCTTAACCAATAAGATTTAAGGAAAAACACAGACGAACAATTGAGATTGTGAGTGAATTAAAAGGCTTTGCTTTTAGTTAAAACTGGCAATAATTGCTTCAAGTGATTTTAACTAGAACCCAGGGCTATCTGGTACCCTGGACTCAATTTCTACTGCAAAGCTACAAGCTGTAGCTCCACACTGGGGGTGGAAGACACAGTTCATTTTGCTTTACAATGAACAAACATACTGTGAGTCAATTAAGAAAAAAGTCTGCTTTATCAAACTACCCTGTATTTCCAGCAGCAAGGAAGCAGTTTAATAATATGAGGCTCCTGAATGTCAATGGAGCAGCAGGAGGTGACTAGGGATAAAAGAAGAGTGTTACGATCCCTGTAGAGACCAATAACTTTAAAGAAAAGAGATGAATTTTCCAAAGACCGATGGAAAGAATCATATAACAAATTTCATGCTTTAAGACTTTTACTGTAACAAATGAACTGAAATCAACCCTAGACTAAACATTACCTAATAGGCAACTAATGCACTAATTGACAGAAAAGGTACTTCTCCATTAACTAATTAACGCAACCAAAATACTTTACGTCATGCTCCCAGCCAAAATTTAGCCATGAAGATTCAATTCCAAGCTTCCTCCGGCTTTCCAACAGGATCTCGTCTCCATGTGCTACATCCAGGTGAGGAGGGGTGAAATCACTCCCCTATTCTCCCACTTTTCATTGACCGTAACAGAGTTATTTTTAAAAAGAGTTTAAGCAGAATGTGCTTTGCCAATTCTGTAAATGTCCCACTATTTAAGTGTTGAGGTTGTAGAGAATTACTCAGACAGGTTTTCTTAGGTTAAACAAAGAACAAGGTCAGTTCATTGAAACTAGTCCCGAGCTAAAAAAAAGAAAAATGTAACATCATTTATACAGTCACGTACATTTGTCCGGGCCTACACACATACACACAAGAAAAGATGACCGAGTAAGAAGAAAGACTTATATGGATTTTACAGTCCACGAAAGAAAAGATTGAGTATACGGTTAGCAGTTCCCTGATTGGCCTCGATGAGGTGATTCAACATTGTGGCCATTTAGCTTAGCTTTTTTCCTGGATGCATTCATACGGAGCAGATTTCCAAATTTTAGCAGTTTTCAGTTCGCCGTCATTTTCCTCTCAGCGTGATCACTTTACAAACTGGGGGCAGTACTTCCAGGGAGAAAGAGAGAGAAGGCACATGGCTCTAACAACTTTTCAGTGCAGCATTGTCCTTTTCACTTCTTCCTCTCTCCTGCCTGACAGAGGTTCCCTTGAAAAACCTTGCTAGTTGCATATCCCAGAGGGCTTGATTAGTTCACGTCTGCTGCAGTTATTGTTTCAGAACAGGTAACTGAAATTTGACATCTCATCTCAGAAACATTTACAAAGTCTTCGTGTATGGTGGATATTTAGGAGATGGGGTGTTTCATGATCCCCAGGGGGTTGATTGTCTGTCTTCATCCCAACTTTCTGGAATGCAAAGTTGTGTTTTGTAGCAGCTCGGCCTGACTGGGGTACTTCTTTTCAAAAACACACAATTACCTATTTAGGGTTCAAATTTAAAATCCAGCCAGTGAAAAAAATCAGAAATCATACCTTCAAAAAGCACATTCTCGTGACACCATGCCACACCAGGGTGAATCTTCCAGTGTCCTGAATGTTGTTCCATTCAGTCTGAATCAATTTTCAGCCCACTCTGCTGACCCCTTGTTCCTTAAATTTCTACAAGTCCTGTCTCTTCAAATAGCAAGCCAGTTCCCACCAGCATCCTGCTTAGCGGCTTACACAAAAAAACAGAAACTGTTTCTGTCTCCATCTCCAGGTCTCTCAGTCTGTGAGTCTTTATCCAGAACGATCAGCTGCCCCTCTTTTGTGTCAAGGTTTGAAAGCTTGTCACTTGATTTTCTATAGGTTTTGGTTACAGGTCACATGGGCCTGGCTCTGGGCAGAATTAGTCTGATCACACCACGCCCCATTCACAACATTTTGTTTTACCTTAAATTACAAGGAGATCATTTAAAACATTATCGTCTTGTAAAGCCTCACATTCATAATAATTGGAACTTTTTTTAACTTGACAAGATATCATTGTCACAGGCTAGGGCAGCATTGGTACACACTTCTGCCACTGTGTGTCGGTGGTGAAGGGATCTGAATATTTAAGATGATGGATGAAGTGCCAATATGGGTTGCTTTGTCCTGGATGACATTGAGTTTCTTGAGTGTGGTTGGAGTTGCATTCAGCCGGACAAGTGGAGACTATTCCAACATATCCCTGACTTGTGCCTTGTAGATGATGGAAAAGCTTTGGAAAGTCAAGGGTTGAGATACTTGCTAAAAAACACCCAGCTTCTGATCTTCTCTTGCAGTCACAGTATTTATATCATTGGTCCAGTTATGTTTATGTTCAATGTTGACCACCAGGCTATTGAATGTGGAAAATTCAACAATGGTAATGCCGTTAAGCATCAAAGGAAGACGGTTAGACTTTCCATTGTTGGAGATGGACTGACACTTGGGTGGTGCAAATGTAACTTGTCTTTTATTAGTCCAAGCTTGAATGTTGTACAGGTCTTGCTGTAAGGGGCACAGGCTGCTTCATTATCTGAGGAGTTTTGAATAGAATTGAAGAGTAGGTAATCATCAGTGAATATCCTCATTTCTGAGCTTATGATGGAGGCAGGTCATTGATGAAGCAACTGAAGATGGTAGGGCTTGGGACATGGCACTGTCAAAAATCCATGGCTCATCTGGTGCACTTTCCCATTAACTCTGATGGGAATTTGATGGAAGAGCAGCAAATTAGGCTGGAGCTCAGATATGCCAGGTCCTTGGTTTAGCCGCCTGTTTTTGTGAAGCCTTAAAAGGGGCAGATTCTCCATGCACCTTAAAGAATGGTGACAGCAAGGGAGGGATGTGGCCACAGTTTGGAGCACTCTGAGGGTAGGAGTTCCTGTGTCATTGACTTGACTGTGCGATGGCAGTTTTGGACATCAAACAGGTGAGACAGCATAATCTGGCTCAGAGGTGACATCAGTGCTCTCCATTCATTTGTTGTGTGGCTGAGGTGAAGATGGGGGCTTTGGGGACTGTCTATTCACCCAAAATATGTTGCTTGAGCCTGTAGTCTCTCATAACCATTACTGTTTATTTACATCAAGTATCTACACATTTGGATCTCTACACGAGGTTGAAGCTTCTCCTTCTTCCAGATCTCTCTTACTTCTCAGTTACATACCCTGACATCATTCTTACATCAGCATCAAGTATGCTTTTGATGTTAACCCTTTCCTTCACATCTCCCCCAAGTCTTTATCCTCATCATATTTACATTCTCCACATCTCCCCCTAAATTCTCAGACTTCACAGGGTTAGTCTCTGAGGTGTCCTGACCAATCTCCCTGATCTCGTTCTGATCTCCTTTTGAGGCCAAGGATATTCCATACTTTCTCTTCTGTCAGTGTGTGTATTCTTCTTCTGGGTAGCAGTAGAGCTTGTAGTAAGTCTTCTTCATTATCAGGATCTGAGTAGTTAGTCCAAGTTTCTTTTAGCTTTCTCTCCAAGGGTGTTAAGATACTGCAGTTTCTCCTTATGATGCCCTGTCTGTCTCAATCCTGTACAATCTTGGTTGTGGAGATTTTTCAATGATTGTGGCTTCCTTCTGTTGGTCTCAGACTCATACTCTGCCCAGACTTCAGCACAATGATAACTCAAGTGTTTTATGCCTGTGATTAAAGTTCCGAGCTAGATTGTTTCTTCCATGAACATGAAAATATTCATTTTCATTTTTTAATTTTTATTTTTTATCCACTTATTTTTATTTTTACTTATTTTCATTTTTATTCATTTTTTTCTCCCCACCTTTTATCCTATTTTCAATTTATTTCCCACCACAGTGCCCCCCCACCCCACCCCCACAAGGGCCATCTGTCACATGTTCATGTTGTTCTTTCCAGAGTGCTTACCCCTGTCCTGCAATTACCAAATTCTGCTTTCTGACCTTTGTGCCACCATCAGCACCTCCTTTTAGCCAGTACCACTACCATTTGTCCTTTTGTTCATGACATCTTTGGCAATCTCTCCTTTGCCCCCACCTATTGCTGGCCTTCTATCCAGCTTCACCTGTCCCACCCCACTTAAACAGTATATATTTCATCACATTTTACTTATCTTTAGCTCTGAAGAAGAGCTATATGGACTCGAAACATTAACTCTGTTTTTCGCTCCACAGATGCTGTTAGACCTGCTGAGTTTTTCCAACATTTTTTATTTTTCTTTCTTCCTCATGCTGTTTTACCCTCTCATGGTTGTTTGTGGTGATATTGGGTTTGAGTTTTTGTTCTGGAGATGGAAGCTGTGTTCTCAATCCCCTACCTAATCATAACTCTGATGGTGAGAAACCATTTTGTAATGGGGAGGAACTCAGAAGGGCTAGGTTAATGTCTTTGTTTTTCTTCAATAAATCTTTGATGGTTTGTACTCCATTTGCTTGAGGATAGTGAGGTGAACTGGTTGCATGAACGAAGGCATATTCATTTGCAAAATTGTAGAATAGCTCATTAGCAAATTGTGGTCCATTGTTGGACACTATGATGTCTGGAATGCCATGTGTTGCATATATTTTCCTGCTGGATTGTATGACTGCTTCTGCTGAGATACTGTGCAATCTGTTTACTTCAATCCATTGTGAGTAGTAATCAAAGACAATAAGGAAGGTTTATCCCCTAAATTCAAATAAATCCATTCCCAGGAGCTCCCACGGCCTTGATGGAAAAGTAGAAAGTAATAATAGTTCTTTTTGTTCTTGGCTGTTAATGGCACAAGTAAGGCAGTTAGGAATCATTTCTTCTAGAGACCAAACAATGCCTGACCACCAACCGGATTGCTGTGCTGTCACGTGACATTTTGCTATTCCTAGTTGACCTTTGAAGTCTTTGAAGAATATCAAATTGACATGTTCTAGGTATGACTATTCTCTCATGGAATACTAGTAATTTGTCAATGACTGTGAGGTGCTTGCATTGTTCAAAGTACAGCCATAATATGGGATCAGTGGAGATATAGTCTGGTCATCCTTCGAGACAATATTCTTGGACTTGGAGACATTCTTCATCTCGTTGCTGGGCTTGTTTTATTTCCTATAACTTTTTTGCAATAGCTGGTAAGTGCTGCGTGATTAAGGATGTATATAGTTCAACCCCCTCAATGAAGTGTAAATCTTCTTGGTTGGTTTCTTCTGATGGTATTCGTGACAGTGTGTCTGCTGTTGTTTGATACTTCCCTTGCACATACTCTGTGATGGAGTCATATCTCATCAATATTAATCTGAGCTGTTCTGGGCGACACCTTTGCAATCTCTTTCATATTCAGAAGGGTGATACTGGCTTACTGTCTGTTTCAATTTTGAAATGCAATCCCATAATATAATCTGAACATTTTTCACATGTTACTGTCAATGCTTCTTTTTCTATTGTGGTGTATTATTGTTCTGTTTCTGTTAGTGACCTAGAGGCACGGTAGACTGATATACACTTGCTGTTTCTCTGCACTTGAAATAAAACAACCCCCAGACCCGTAGACGATGCATATGATGTATTATGATTGGTAATCCTGGTCAAATATGCCAAGATTTCAGAAGAGATTAGATGTTGTTTAATCCTTTTGAAAGTATTTTTCTGGGCCACACTCCAGCACAACTGTTGACCCTGGCTCAACTGCTGTCTCAAGGGATCATTGATCTCCTCTAAATTTGGTAGGAACTAGGTCACTTGGTTGACATCCTGAGGAATCTTTGAAGCTCAGTTATGTTCCAGGGTTGTGGGAATTCTCTGATTACTTTCATTTTTTGAGATTCCAGTGGTTTGTACCATGTGACCTAGAAACTTGATCATAGGTTTGGCAAACACACTTTTTACTCAATGTTAGGCCTGTAACCTGTAAGACTCTTAGGACTGCTCTGACTCTGCAGTCGTGCATTTCTCTCACCATATACAAGTATGTTGTCTATATGGCATGTTACTCCTTCCCTGCCTTCTGGAATGTGAGACACTGTTCTCGCGAGAATTTCTGGGGTGGGCGCTATTCCAAAGGACATCTATTGAAACAATAACAACTGAATGGCATTATCAATGTGGTCAGCAATCTGGATCCTTTGTTCAGAGACAAAGTACACAAACTGCCAAAATGCACTGTTGACATCCAATCTGGTAAATAAAGTAGTCTTGGCTACTTTGGCAAGGTTCTTATCCATTGACGTCATTGGTGAATCACATGTTTGACTGATTCGTTTAGTTGGGTTAAATCCACGCAAATTTTTATAGTACAGTTTGGCTTTGGGACTGTAACCATTCCGAGATGTAATTTTATTGAAATGGTGACTGGTGAAATAACCCCTTGCTGCTGCATCTTTTCAACCTTACTTTTGACTTTGTCCAAGAGTGGGTGAGGGACTTTCCTCAGTGTAAAGAGGCAAATTGGTTTAGCTTCAGCTCGTAGTATGATGTGGCACTCGGTTTTAATTTCTTAAGCCTGTAAACAATTTTGGAAATTCATTTCAAAATGTACTGCTGTTGTTCTCACAAGCAATTTTGTCCACTTTAGATTAGTTTCAAATTTAGGCATGCCTTTTTGCTTAGTAGAGAGCACTCTTGATTTTGAATGACAGAGATTGTTTGAGGATTTCTTGGTCTTTATATTTCAGCTTTGCCAAGAGTTGGCCTTTCACTTCTAAAGCTGTAATTCGATAGATGAGGGTTGCAATGTAATCTGTTTGAGCCATTTGACTTCATCTGGTAAAACAGAAACCTCTGCTCCTGTGTCTAGTTTAAACTCTGTGGGGTATCCATCCAATTTGAGTTGAATACTCTAATACTTCATGTTCAGTACCATTTACCTCCCTCAGGAAGGTCAGTTCCTTTGCTTGTGGTTCTTCCACTTTTTGTATGCGGTTCTATTTTAAAATTTTCTCCCTTTTTGCAGGTTGTCAGCATTTTGAGGGGTGAGCCGTTTTGGGGTGGCCTATTTTTTCCACAGCTGTGGCACTGTGTCCTCCCCTGATGGACATTCTTCTCACTTGCGCAGTTTGTTCCCACCACACTGAAGACATTTCAAAATGGCAGTTGGTACGCTTTTCCCTGTTTTGGCGGGCTTAGGCATTTGGCGCCCTTTCTCTCTTATGGCCTACAAACTGAATGGTCTCACTCGATCCTCTCCACAGGACCTCTCCTTCCCACAAACAAATGCCCAATTCTATTTCCTGAACTCTGTTTGCCTCCCGATCTGCACAGCTTTCACTAATGTTAAATCCTCCCTTGTCTGTAAGAGATCTGACATTGCTTCATCTAAGACTTGAATATGATCCCGTCACGAATCAGCTCATCCTTTAAGATTACATAATTGCAGTTAGCTGCCAGCCTATATGATAGATGAATCCATGCTTCCGCCTGGTCTTTGCTTTCTGTTATTAAATTTAGTGCTCTATTATTAAATTTCGACAGATGCTTATTTACACGTTTGGATCTCTGCACAAGCTTGGAGCTTCTCTTCCTTCCAGCTCTCGCTTACTTCTCAGTCATGTGACCTGACATCATTATTATGTCAGTATCATGTATGCTTATAGTGTTAACCCTTTGCTCTCCATCCATCTGTCTAGGTAGGAGGACGGTAACACAGTGGCCATGTTACTGGACCAGTAACCCAGGGGCTTGGACTAATGCTTTGGAGACATGAGTTCAAATCCCACCACAGCAGCTAGGGGGAATTTAAATTCAATTAATAATGATCAAGAAACTACCAGATTGTAGTAAAGACCCATCTTGTTCACTAATGTCCTTCAAGGGAGGAAATCTACTGTCCTTACTCAGTCTGGCCTACATGTGACTCCAGACCTACAGTAATGTGGTTGCCTCTGAAATAGCCTAGCAAGCCATTCAGTGGAAAAAAAAGGTCAGTGGTTCAAGAAGGCAGCTCACCACCCCCCTTCTCAATGACAATTAGTGTAGTAGGTGGGCCTTGCCAGTGATGCTCACATCCCGAGAACAATTTAAAAAAAAACAAAATGCAATTTGCCTTTTTGGGAGTTCAAAAGCATTTTGAAGCTCGAATGTTGATCTCTCAGTTGAGAGGCCGATGCTCTAGAGTTGTGGCCACTGAATTCACTTTTTTAAAGTCTGTTTCCAATGGTTAACCAGGAAAGAATGAAGTCATTTGTAGATAATTCTTCAGTGTATCCTAAGTTTACAAGACACAAAATATAAGCCTTCATGTTAGCCCAACATAGGTCAAACAGTAAACATTAACCCCCACATCACCAATTTACAGCCATGTATTATTGTTCATTATAGAGGAGGCTGATCACGAGAACACTTGTTATTAGTTACATTCCATCTAACACAAAAATTGTGTATTGTTTATACATATTTATCTGCTGTATTTAACAATAGAATGCCAGGTGTACAGGTCACCCTGGTGAAAGTTCCTTTATAAATTCCAATGTCATAATTTCAGAAGGAAGTAATTACTATGTTGGTTAACAAAGAGTTTCAAATCACACCAGTTGATTTCCCAATGCCATTTGATATCTTCAGTGCAGGAAGTTATTAAATCTAGAATCTCACATTGCTTTATCTTTTCTATTCACATCTCGAGACTATCAAATGCATCTGCAGGTGTGAGGAATAGAAGGAATTTATTCAGATTTTTTGTGCAGCAACTTCAATAAAGAGCTGGGATTCTTCCAATCAGCAGCCTGCACTGTAGCACAATCGGCGCATATCAGATTTTGGAATGGAAAGGCATTTTCAAAACGACCACGTAAGAAAAGAAACGTTGCCATGACAACTTGACGGATTCAGCAAAATGAACGTCTCCTGCTCCCTGCACAGCCCACTTCATGCCCTGCTCTTCTACCGTGCTGTGAGATATGCTGAAGTGAAAGAGCATGAGGTGGTTTCCCATTGCCTTTCTCACATGTGTTTGAAGGGAACACAAGCCCTCTTCCCAGAGGATCCTCTGCCTGTCACCAGCCAGGTGTTGTCCTCCGAGGTCATAGCTCCTCCGCCTTCACTATTGTAGAATCTGTCGGATCCAGCATTGACCATCACCTATAACCCTGAGCATGGGATTCTTCCAGGTACCAGCAGCCATGACAGCTGCACCTGGGACTTGCAAAGGGGCAAGGCCATCTGCACTCTGGGAGTCATTCAGATTCCCTGCTAGTGCTACCTTTAATGTTGTAACACACCCCAAGATGATTCACAGAATGTTATAAGTCAAAAATTGACACAGGGCCATAAAGAGTCAGCTTTGGCTCAGTTTGTAGTACTTCACCTCTGAGGTACAAGGTTGTGGGTTCAAATTTCATTCCAGGACTTGAGAACAATAATCTAGGCTAACAGTCAGTGCAGTAATGAGGGAGTGCTGCACTGTTGGAGGTGCCGACTTTTGGACTAAACGTTAAACTGAGGCCCTCTCAGGTGGACAAAAAAGATACCAAGGAAGCATTTTGAAGAAGGCCAGGTGAGTTAACCCCTGGTGTACTGCCCAATATTCCTTCCACAGTCAACTTCACAAAGAACAAATTACCTGATCTTAATTGCGTTTCTGTTTGTGGGAGCTTGCTGTGCACAAGTTAGCTGCTGTGTCTCCTACATTTCAACAGCAATTGCACTTCAAGTCTTTCACTGGTTGGAATGTGCTTTTGGATATTTGGTGGCTGTGAACTTCGCTATGTAAATGCAATTCTTCCTTTTTCCTGCAGAAGAAATGACCTGAAGTGGACTTTTGGCCCTGCAAGCCTGCTCCACCATTCAACAAAATGATGGCGGATCTTTCCATACTATCCCACATTTCTGTACTGTCCCAATATCTCTTACTTCCCTCAGTAACAAAAAATCTATCTTCAGTCAACAACAGAGCTTCCACAGCTTTCTGGGGTAAAGAATTCCAAAGATTTAAAACCCTCTAAATGGAGGAATTTCTCCTCAATTCTGATCCAACTGGCCCACCACTTATTGATAAGCTGTGACCCCGTAGATTTCTCCAACCAAAGGAAACATTTTCTTAGCATCCACCTTGTCAAGTGCCTTAAGAATTTTATATGATTTCAATTACACCAACTCTCATTCTTTTAAACTTCAGGGAATACAGGCCTAATTTACATCAATCACTTCTCATAGGACAATCCTAGGAACCAGTAGTGAACCTAAGGACAATTCTAGGAACCAGTAGCGAACCTTTGTTGCACTATCTCTAGGATACGTCCATCTTTAGGTAAGGAGACTAAAACTGTACACAGAACTCTAGGTGCGGCCTCACCAATGCGCTGTATAATTGCAGTAAGACTACTTTATTCATATACACCCAATTGCTTTGTGACAAAATCTAACACACCATTTGCCTTCCTAATTGTTTGTTATACCTGCATGTTAACTTTCTGTGATTCACACATAAGAACATCGAGGTTCTCGTTTCCCAGTCTCTCACCATTCAGAGATTATTCTGCTTTTTAAATTTTCCTCCCTAAGTGTAACTTCACACTTTGCCACATTATATTCCATCTGCCATGCTCTTGCCCACTTACCCAATCTGTTTATATCCCTCTGCAGCCCCTTCGCATCCTCCTCACTGCTTACATTCCCACCTAACTTTATATGGTCAGCAAAATTGGATATATTGTACTCACTGCACTCAGTCCACTCATCTAAGTCATTAATATAGATTGTAAACAGCTAAGGCCTAAGCAGTGATTCTTACGACACCTTACAGCCTGCCAACCTGAAAATGTCATATTTATTCTCTTTACACTTTCATGTGATGCGGGCATCGCTGGCAAAGCCAGCATTTGTTGTCCATGCCTAATTGCACCGAACTGAAAAATTTAGAGGACAGTTAAGAGTCAACCACATTACTGTGGGCCTGGAGTCACATGTAGGCCAGACCAGGTAAGGATGGAGGATTTCCTTTCTGAAATGACATTGGTGAACTAGATGGGTCTCTACAACAATCAATGATAGTTTAATGGTCACCATCATTGAGACTAACTTTATATTCTAGATTTATTAATTTAAATTAATTGAATTAATTATTAATTGAAATTTGGACGTATGTCCCCCAAAGAATTAGCCTAGGCCTCGGATTACTAGTCCAGTGACATTACCACAACACCACCATTACCCCCTATTCCTGTATTTTGTCCTTTAACAAATCCTCAATCCATGCTAATATATCACACCCCCAGTCATATGATGTATAATGACCTCTTGTACGCCACCTTATCAAATGCTTTTTGAAAATTCAAATACATGACATTATCTGGTTCACCCTTATATATTCTTTATTTACATCCAAAAAAACTTGAACAGATTTGTCAAACATGATTTTCCTTTCATCTGAGAATCTACTTAATTATATTATGATTTTCCAAGACCCCCTTTACCACATCCCTAATCATTGTTTCTAGCATTTTGCTCACTACTGATATTCAGCTAATTGGCCTATCACCTCCCATTGTCACTCTTTCTTCTTTGTTAAATAGTGGGATTATGTTTGCCATCTTCAATTCTTGGGAACTGTTCTAGAATCTAACGAGTTCTAGAAGATCAAGACCAATGAATCCTGCAGCTGCCTCTTTTAAAAGCCTAGGATGCAGGTTGTCAGGTCCAGGAGGCCCTGTTGTCACTTAGTCCCATTGTTTCTCCAGTTCTATTTCTTTTCTTATACTGATTTCTTTAAGTTCCCTCATCTTCACTATATCCTTGGTTCCCCATTATTTCCAGGATGTTTTTTTATATCTACTGTGAAGACAGACACAAAAGGTGGAATTTTATGGCCCCTTTGCGGCTGGCATAAGGCCGTAAAATGCAGCGAGCCATTTTAAACTCAATTGACTGCGGCAGGATCGTAAAATTCCATTGGTGTAAAATTCTGCCAAAAGGCCTGGATGACTCAGGAGACCTTTAAAAATGGCAGGTGGGTCCCATTTCTGGGATTCCTGATGTCATTCATGGACTGTCTGATTTTCAGGGGTGACCTTACAGGATGTAGGCTGGTTCCTGTCAAACGCACGCATTCAGTACTCCTGACCTGGCTGGCTCCATTGCGGAGAAAGGCAAGTCCAACTCCTCTGCAATTTTCATTGAGTATTGCCAGGTTTTTCAAGAGCCATGACTCATGACCCCTCAGAGGAGTTGGGGACTATAGTCTGCATGAGGAGACCTTTTAAAAGGTGAGTTCCAAAAGTCCTTCTATTGCCTCTATGGCAAGCTATGACCCCCATCCACCCCCCGTGGCTCCTCATGCCCCCATGCCAAGCTCTGCCCTACCACCTACTCCTTATAACCCCTTATGCCCCCATGCCTAGCTATGGCACTTCCATGCCCATTGACCCACTATACTCTGTAAAGGACCAATAAACCCTATGGTGACAGTAGGATGTGAAAAAAAGGTTTAAATCAAAGTAGCTCATTCATAACTTACTACTATTCATCAAGCACTTCATTCATAAATTTCTACTAGGTAATAGGGAAGGCGAATGGAATGTTGGCCTTTATTTCAAAGTGAATGGAGTATAAAAATAGGGAAGTCTTGCTAAAACTATACAAGGCACTAGTTAGACCACACCTAGAACACTGTGAACAGCTTTGATCTCTTATATAAGGAAAAATATATTGGAGGCTGTTCAGAGAAGGTTCATTAGGTTGATCCCAGGTATGGAGGGATTTTCTTATGAGGAGAGGCTGCGTAGGTTGGGCCTGTACTCATTGGAGTTTAGAAGAATGAGAGGCAACCTTATTGAAACATATAAGATTCCTGGGGGGGGGGTGCTTGACAGGGTAGATGCTGAGAGGTTGTTTCCCCTTCTGAGACAGTCTAGGACCAGAGGCATAATCTCAGATTAAAAGGTCACCCATTTGAGACAGGGATGAGGAGGAATTTCTTCTCTCAGAGGGTAGTGAAACTGTGGACTTCTTTACTGCAGAGGGCTATGGAAGCTGGGTTGTAAATTCAAGGCTAAGATAGACAGATTTTTAATCAGTAAGGGAATCAACAGTTATGGGGAAAAGGTAGGAAAGTGGAGTTGAGATCAGCCATGATCTCATTGAATGGCAGAGCAGACTCGATGGGCCGAATGGTCTACTTCTGCTCCTACATCTTATGGTCTATATTTAAAAAAATCATTCCACTAGAAGGCAATAAAAGCATCAGTCATGCAGACCCCTTTAAAACAGGCTTGTCCAACCTTTTTGTATGGGGACGCACAATTCCATTGTTTTCTCATTCAAGGGACTGATAAGCAAATTTCAGAAAGATACATAAATTTCAAAAAAAAGTTGACTAAGTAGAAAAGAAATAATTTGCTGAGCAAAGATAAAGACATGACAAACCAAGAAATTGATAATATTAAAAAAAAGAGTAATTAAAGATGCCTGTTAGAGTGTGAGAGGGTCAGAGCGTGTGTGCCCAGCTCACTCCCAGTCTCAGGGTATTCACCCTTACCCACTGTCTGAGTGGGTGCAAATATCTGTTGGTGCGGGGATGAGGGCGACTGAGTCATACACACATTCCACACACTTGCTCCCTCTTACACACACCACACATTCCCTTCTCTCCCACACAATCTGCTCCCTCCCACCACACACTCGCTTTCTCTCACACACTCACGCCCTCTTTGACACATTCTCTGTTTCACACACACACATACACACACACACACTCTCTCTCTCACATATGCTCCCTCCCTCCCACACACTCACTCCCTCACACACATGTGAGGAGCCTAATTTTGGAGAATTTGAAGGACGTTGAATTTTGGACATCCTTCCTCCTGAGTTATTTTTTAAAAGTTTGCAATATTAATTCGGGGCTGTGAAAATGCCAGTCTTCAAGAATGGTACAGGTCAAAATAGCTGTCCAGTGGGGAACACCTGGAGAGAGAAGAGATACTTTGTCCATTTAAGTTAACAAAGAACTGTTGTTGCCAGGCTAAAGCCTCTTGCCGATTTGTTAAAAATGCCTGCTCTAAGAGAAGTATTCGTTGAACTTCTTAGTTTTTAAAACTCAGTCAGTGTGTGTGCCTTAGAAGCAGGCTGCCAGAAAAAGGACTCTCTTTTTCTCTCTCTCTGCCCTGCCTTTGTGTTATATGTGGTCCGGTGAGTTAAACCTGCCTCACAAACACCTCATCAGGATAACTAATGTGTTTTTTTGAAAGTCTGAAATGTTGTGATAAATAAGAGTCATCAAGGACAGTTTCACCAAAAAATCTGTCTGAGGGAACTTCCAGACGTATTGTGTCCAGAATTCTATTAGATCAACAGCATCAAGGTTTCTTTGAATTTTATCCTTTTAAAATAAACTTACCCATACTCAAACCTTTGCAGGAGACTGTGTTTGTTCTGTCCTGTTTGTGTTTGTGTATGGAGGTTTGAATATCTGCTTTTAAAAAGGGGAAAATTGTTGCATTTCTAAACTGCAACTTGTATGTTAACCAGTTTTATAACTTGTTTTAAAAAAGAAGTTTGTTTTATAATAAATCAATAATTTTTTGTGTTTACTGAAAGAAGCCCAGTTAGAATCTATTTATGCTGGGAATAACAGTATCAGAGGTAGAAAATTGGCCAGTTTTGTGGGTGAACTAAATATTTAAACAATTGTTATGACTTGTGGAGAAGTGGGGCTGGAGTTAACTGTGTGCTCCTCCCATCACGGTCCATTACACGCACTTCACCCTCTCTCATACTCCACTTCCTTTCATACATTCACATCCTCTCACAATCTCTCTCCCACACGCAGGCACACACACTCTCGATCTCTCTCTCGCTCTCACACTTATTCTTTCCCACACACATCAGCCAGCCTCTTCCCTCACCCCTGACCCTTGTCACCACAGCGTCTCACCGCTGGCCAACCGCTCCTCTCCTCCCTAAGGCCCTAGCAGTCTCTGTCTCCTCCCCGTGGCCCCACAGTCTCTCTCTCCTCTTATAGCCCCGCAGTCTCTCTTTCCACTCCGTGGCCCCAGTAGTATCTCCTTCCCCAGTGGCCCCAACAGTCTCTCTCTCCTCCCCATGACCCCGGCAGCCTTTTTCTCTCTCTCTCCCTCACCGTCCCCTGCGGCTGCCTCTTTCTCTCTCTCTCATCCTCCCCTGCTGAAAGTCAGTTTCTCCCCAGCACACTCACTGCCGCTGGTGTTTGCTGCTCCTCCAATCACAGCCTGTTTCTCTCCCACAGTTACTGTTGATAGGCTCACTAGTGAGCCTGTGATTGGAGGAGCCACCCCTTGCATAATCTGCAACTTCACTTACCTGTCTTACTGGCATTTTGAACAGTGGCTCTGGAGGCCTCATAGAATGGCTTCGGGTCCACAATCCAGCCCTTGGGTCACAGGTTGGACAAGCCTGCTTTAAAGTATCAATGATAAAAACTGCAAGCCTTTGAAACTACTTAACCTTGTGTAAATAAAGTTTGGGAGTTGACGGCAGAGTTCAGAGAGCCTGAGCTGTCAATCAAGCAATCTTTTCTCTGGGGTGCAGCTGTTTCAACAAGGGTAATGAATGTCTGGACTCTTAGCCAAGCATACATAATAAATTTCAATTTATATTGCATGAAAAAAAGGGTGCTGGTTGGTAGGCAAGTCGACTCTGATTGGTCGAGGCATTGCTACATCAAGAATGCAACCGGGGACTATTGTCTCCCATGCTTTAGTTTACTTCAAAAAAGGTGCAATGTTCTTGCCTGCAGAGAATAGGTCCCTTCATATGAATATATGTGGCTTCTAGCAAGCGTAATTGAACCTTATTGTGAGTACGACTGATAATCTTAAATTGGTTGTTAGTGTAATTCCTATAGAATGGATATACCTATAGAAGCATTTACAATCTGATTTTATCTCTATTGCTAATCTACTCTCATGCTCTCTTTTCTATTTCCTTATCAATTTCTTGGTCCCTCTTTGCTGAGTTCCAAATTCCTCCCAATCCTCAGGTTTACTGCTCTTTTTGACATTACAATCCCCTCCCTTTGCTGCAATACTCTTTTTAATCCATCTTGCTAGCCACAGTTTTATTAATTTTTGTGGAGTTTTTATGTCTTAAGGGAATATGTATTTGTTGCAAATTATGTATTAATTCTTTAAATGCTAGCCATGGCTTGTCCACTTTCATATCTTGTAATGTAATTTCCCAATCCACTTTAGCCAACTCACAACTCATACCTACATAGTTTGCTTTGTTTAGATTTAAGACCCTAGTTTTGAACTTAAATAAATCACTTTTAAACTCAATATAAAATTATGTCATCTTATGGTCACATTTCCTTAGAGGTCCCTTTACTACAAGGTTATTAAGTAACCCTTTCTCATTGCACAATACTAGATCCAAAATAGCCTGTCTGGTGTCTTGAAATACTGATCTAAGATGCTTTCTTGTATAGACTCCATGAACACACTGTCCACACTATTACTGCAACTTTGGTTTGCCCAGTCTGTACGAAGACTAAAGTCTCCATGATTACTGTATTACCCTTGTTACATGTGCTTCTAATTTCATGATCTATACTCAGCCATACACTACTAGCACCATTACATAGCCCATAAACATCTCTCACCAATGCTTTCTGCCCTTTGCTGTTTCTTAACCCCATGTTTTTCTACATGTTTTTTCTCAGCCTGGAAGGAGACATCAGGAAAGGTGACCCAAAGCTTGGTTTAACTAATAGATTTCAAGAAAAATGTTAAAGGTGGAGAGACAGGTGGAAGGTGACTGGCCTGAAATGCTAACCATGTTTCTCCGTTCACAGATGCTACCAGACTTGCTGAGCATTTCCAGAGAATTGAAAAGGGGCAGGGGTTTGATGAAGGGATTCTGGGGCTTGGGGCTGAGTTGGGCATGGCCGTCAATGGTGGGGCAAAGGAAATGGGAATGCATAAGGGGCCAGCTTTGGAGGAGCACAGAGTTCTCATTGGGTTGCAGCATCTAGCGTGCCAGCCGAATACTGTATAATAGGCAATGAAATGGTGGGGCCACTTTAGCCAGAATGTCAATCAATGCTATTGTTCCAAACTCAGGTCACAACAAGAATACTGAAACTACAATAAAATGACAAAGAATTGCAACTGTACAGTATACCACAGCCAAAAAGTATTAGTAAAGAGAGTTAAAATAAAAGTAGGAAATACTGAAAATACACAGTGTGTACATGAAGGAGGAACGCTTCAGGTAGGGATCCTAATATCAGAATTTTATATAGGCAGGCAAGTCCCTTTAGAGGAGTGATGAAAATAGAAAGGAAACTAGATAAAGATTGTCCAAGTCAAGAGCTCTAAAAAACTGAGGCAACTAATGTTTTTAGCTGTCCTCTAACAGTTCTAAAGAAAACGTACATGGATAGATGGTCCTTCATTAATCTCTGAAGTTGACAGGACATATTAAGAGAGCAGCTAGCAAGGCACATAGGATCTTGGGCTTCATAAATAGAGATATTTGGCTAAATTTTAGGGGTGTTTGAGGAGGTGCATGTAAAGTACGCCAGGTGGCTAGCCCTGCACCTTCCTGCCCACCCCTGAGCTGTTGCCCATAATTCAGTGGGTGGGTAAGGCATCTGCCAGCCTGCCTCCCTATAGGCCTATTGAGGCCCTTAACTGGCCAATTAAGGGGCATAGTAAGGGCCCAATCCCACCTCGGCTCCCAAAATCCGGTGTTTGGTGGAAGACAGAGGAGAGTGGATTGATCTACAGAGAGCCAATATGGCCTCTCTCTGTGCCTTAATGACTCTATGACTCCATGAGCTATTTGTGAGAGTCTAGAAAATCTAATGAAGGATCTCTACCTAAAACATTAACTTCTTTGGTTAGATGCAGCCAGGTCTATAGTGGATTTCCTGCATTTTCTGCCTTACTTCAGGTTTCCAGTGTTGGTGACCTGTTTATCCACCTGCATTGATAGAAAGTAAATTAAAATCGGAGGGTGCACTTGCATGGAGCCGCAGCATGTTGTTTATAAGATTGTCATGTTTCAGGACTGTTTCCTTAATCTAGGCTAAAAGAAAGGGCGGTCATGTGACCTGTTCTGACGTTTGACTGATAATAGACTTGGGTGTTAAAGATTAAATGGAGGCCCAATTATTTTGCTGGAAAGAAGGTGTAATGTGTCCACACTTGGAAACAATGACAGTAGCATCTGTGTTTGCAATGGTTAGACTGCTAGCCTCCAAAGTTCCAGGAAGATGTTGAGAACATCAGATTGTAAATGGTTATGCTTTAAACTGTCCATTTACTTCCAAGATAGAACATAGTTGGGGTCTGAAGAATAAGCTAATCAGCATTTCTATTTTGATACAAGGCCTGTGTGATTCATGTTGGCCTGGAGAAGGGCTTTGAGAGGGGGAGAGCCCAAAAGACATCATTGTGAAATTGCGTTACAGGCTTTCCTAAAAGATATTTTTGAAAATCACTCACAAGTTATTCTGCCTGGATCCTGGAGAGAGAAAACAGCTAGGGGTACCAAATCTCTATGGTCCACCATGTAGGAATGCTTGCACTCGGATTGAAACAAAACAAATTCATGAGGATTTAAAATGAGTCTCGAAGATTTGCCAAGCTTACACTAGAAGGAGGTTCTCCAAGAAAAAACATTCACCATGAAAGTCAGTTCCGGGACTAAAGTTTAACCAAGCTGGGAAAGGAAGAGAGTGGAACTAAACTCTTGGGAGCTAAGTATCACATTGGATTGGTTCCAGCAGAATTAAATGTCTCCCGAAAGGACAATGTAAAATATAATTCTGAATTGGGATTTTCAGTTGTGTTAAAAATAAAAGAGGAACGTACTGCTTCGTAGTTTAAAATATAAATTACCTACACAAAAAAGTGCTTAGTCAAAGTTGCTCCTAGTTTGCTTGTTACAGTAAAAGTCTTAAAATATGCAGTCTTGTTGTATCGCCCTTTCAGTTATAAACTGGAAGTTTGAATTTCTTTTTAAAAATTACTGGCTTCTATGGGGATCATAACAATGTGCAAAGTGGTT
Source organism: Carcharodon carcharias (assembly GCF_017639515.1). Taxonomy (NCBI): domain Eukaryota; kingdom Metazoa; phylum Chordata; class Chondrichthyes; order Lamniformes; family Lamnidae; genus Carcharodon; species Carcharodon carcharias. The sequence goes on from NC_054488.1 coordinate 14,946,978, forward strand.
TCAAAACTGCCATTATAGCCTAATTGCAGCCAGAATCCAGTGCCATGGCTCAGCATGACGTAAGAATAAAATGGAATAAGAATCCCCAGAGCAGTAAGGCTCACTCTCACTCAGACACAGTTGGTTCAAACTTCCAGACACAACTTCAGTCCAAATTAATGTTGGTGCTAAGTACTTCCTGTTTCACAACAACAGTGACCTCGAGGGGTGTGATTATGTGAACAGATTCAAAACTGAAGGTATTCTCAGCACCCTCCTTTACAGCAGTGAGGCATGGACAACTTATGCAAGTCAAGAAAAGCAACTGAACAGCTTCCACCTCCACTGCCTCAGATGAATATTGGGCATCTCCTGGCAAGACAGAGTGCTGAATATGGAAGTACACCAGCATGCAGAGATCCCCAGCATGTTTGCCCTCTCGAGACAGTGGTGACTCTGTTGGCTGTGTAATGTGAGCTGAATGGATCATGACTGCATCCCCATACACATGATCCATTGTGAGCTTGCTATCGGCATGAAATTAACAGGTTGCTCACATCTGAGATACAAGGATGGCTGCAGGCGAGACTTCAAGTTGATGGGAATCAGAATTAATCCATGGGAAGTCCTCACTGCTGGGAGACAAGGAGTCAGGAAGGGTGTGGAGAAAGCAGAAGGCAAAAGAAATGACCAGATGGTGGAAAAGGGAGCCCACCAGAGGTAAAAACATCAGTTGACCTCAGGCCAACGCTGTTCACCTGTGGAAGGGACTGCCACTCATGATTGGCCTCTACAGCCGCAACAGGTAATGTTCAATCCAGAAGTGATGTATACCCTGGGCACAGTCCATCATCTCTGGAGACAGTCAAATGCCTAACTCAAACTTCAACATGTCACCACATGCCTTTGAAAGCATCTATTGTTTAACTAGAGCTACAGGGTCTTTAATAAGAATATCAGAGAGCATGGAATGCTTCCTCTTGATCGCTCTTTCCACTGGTTACTCCAAAGCCCCTACCATGGACTCTATCATTTCTATTCAATCTCATGAGAAATAGTTCTTTGTGAACATTTTCCTATCTGTCAAAGTTAACAATCGAAACATGAGGATATCTATCCACTCCACATTGTTCACTCCTGTTTACTGTTCTGTGCATGACAAACCCCTTTATCTTAGCTATTTTTATTCCTCTCAGGATAAGGAAAGGCCAGCATCTGTTGCCCCTCCTTCGTTGTCCTTGAGAATGTAATGGTGGGTCTTGTTCAACTGCTGTAGTGCACCTATATGCACTCCAAAACTGTTCAGCCTCAGCTTCCAATATAATGTAACTTGCTAAGGCTCCATTGACAGCACCTTCCAAACAAGCTACCTTGCCACTGAGAAAACAAGGGCAGGAGTTGCATAGGAACAACACCACCTGCAAGTTACCCTACAAGCTACACACCATCCTGACTTGGGACTATATCACCATGCCTTTACTGTCACTGGGTCAAAATCATGAAACTCCCTTCCCTAACAGCACTGTGGGTGTACCTACAGCACATATACAGCAGTGGTTTGAGAAGAGGGCTCAGCACTACCTTTTCAAGGGCAATTAGGGATGTGCAACAAATGCTGGCCTGACCTGCAACACCCATATTTCAGGAATGAATTAAAAAAACCGGCAAATATCAGTAAAAAAAATACTCTCGGCTGCTTTGAAATGCATTCAAAATTTAACTCTACTTCAGGCCCAGCAGAGGAGAGGAAAAACAGCCTGAACAAAGGAAACTTTGTAAAAACCTGGCACATTTCTCAGTTTGAATTCTGCCAGTGGTAGGCTTGTTGGTTCACCAAAGAAGTGGATTTACTCGCAACCCAGTTATCTGGAGAATTTCAGGATTAAGTGAGAGGGCTCAGTGTAGACTTGCCAGTAAATCATTTTTAGTACAGAATAAAAACACTCTCAAACTGTAATTTCATGTCAAGTGTTTCCGAACAAAATTTACAGCAAGTACAGTGCCAGGAAGGCTAAATCTTGGAATACAGCCTCCATTATAACTGAAACATTTCTGTACCACATCAATGCATTGAACGAGATTAGATGTGGCTTTTATCTTCAATTTACTTTTCGAAGTCCATTATTGAAGACATCTGACATTAGTTCTCAGTTATCTATATGCCAAACAGATTTTTCTAACATTTCTACTTGACTTACAAAATATTTTCTTTGTTTCTGTAACACAGCAAAACACATAGCTGCACTGTAAAGATGTTAAAAGAAAATTGTCCATCCTTCTCTTATTTTCTCAAGCTTACTTTCCAAGAATGTTTTAATTTTATAGAGTAGTTCTTTTGATCAGGTCGCTTGTGCTGAAACAGAAGAAATAAATAAGGATTGGGCTGTAGGCTTTTAACTATTTTTACAAGCAATAGTAAGGTCATTGTTTATATAATTTTTAAACAGCAATGATATGCAAAAAATTAAACCATTAGTGTGTAGATGTATTGGATGTATACAAAGAGCACATTCAGTGGGAGCTGATCATATTTTCATGTATATTTGATGACGATATGTGATGTTATAAAATGGATACTAAACTAGAGAAAATGGCATTGCAATGCGTTGGGCATAAATCCCTTCGTCTCCAATACATGACTTCAAATCTAATCCAATGGGGTTAGGAGAAAGTTTCTTCTCTCAGGTTGTTGTAAAGATCTAAAATGAAATGAACACAGTCACAATCTCAATTTAGTTCCTTGTGGGTACAAAACCACAACAAACAACTGCTATGTTCCAATACCAACTGTACCAAACTGGCAGTTTTGTTATAGAAGGCTGCAAGAATGGCTGAAATGACCATTGAATGGAACACCCATACTGCAGGCACACAGCTTCACTCGGGCAGTTTCACATCCAAAGGAGTTCAGGTTTTGGGAACAGCAGGCAGATGATGAAGTTTATTTCTCTTTGCTGCTTACGTTGTTTTGATTTTTTTGTGCTAGTGTTTTTCATGATTCTGTGGGGTGCTCAGACAGGCTTGTTCAATCGTACATTGGTTTTATCTAACGATGGTCCAAGCGGTTTGTTTCTTATATAGTCAGGAGTACCTAGCTCTTTGGAGGATATTAGTAAAGTAACCTCTGTGGTTGCTGGGGTGTGGGGTGCGGGGAACAGTATTTGTTTTCATTAAGGTGGCTTAGGGACATGTGCACATGATGATTGGTTCCCATGCATCCTAGACTGCTTTGGGCTCATGAGTTACAGAAGACCTGCTTATTGCAGCAGGGCCTGCAGTAGGTAGCGATGGTGGGGGAGAGCACCAAGCAGGGGAATTGGTTGGCCCCTATGGGCCTCTCCCTGCAGGAAGCAATGTCTTTGACAAGTTGAAGGGCAGAGCCAGATGCGATGGGGCGTCTTAGATAACTGGTACATGGCCTATTAGGTGGCCAGTATATGACTCTTAGACAGCTGGAGTATAGGAAGAGGATTAGGCCATTTAGCCCCTTGAGCCTGTTCTACCATTCAATGAGATCACGGCTGATCTGTGACCTAACTCCATATACCTGCCTTTGCCCCATTTCTCTTAATACTGTACCTTTGATTTACAGAAATCTATCAATCTCAGAATTAAAATTAACAACTGACATAACATCAGCTGTAGAGAGTTTAAAGCTTCTACCATCCTTTGTGTGGAGAAGTATTTCCTAACTTTACACTGAAAGGCCTGCTCTAATTTTAGACGATAAATTACATGGGTTGGTACATAGCTGGTGTGAGGCTTGTAAAAGACAGAGCTAGAGTTGAGAAAAGTTGTACAAAATAAAATTGAGAAATCTGAACAGTTAGAAATTAAATTTTTCAAATTTTTTTCACATTAATGGTTGACGGAAAACAAGAAGCAGGTATTTAATGCTTTGTGATGACAGGATAGAGTGAGACAGATCTGGGGTCATGATAATTGCTGTCGAGAAAGCTTGAATACAAACTGATATAATCTATTTCAGCTGCATGTAAGCAATTGATTAAATAAATACACAGATGAAAGCTGATGTTTGAAGGGTAAGGAATTATGCTTGTACAAATGGCAAATCACTGCATTCAATCCAAACTCTGAACAGCTGTTCTGTAAAATAAGATGTATGAGTTTTCGAAATTAGAAACTTGGGAGAAATTGTGGCTGGGATTTTGTCAACAGTGTGTCGTTTCCAAAGTTGTAACTGGAATTGTGCACAACTTCCACTTTCTCGCTTTGTGCCATTTGCCATGTGATTAGAATTAAAATTCTAAGAGCCAGCAAGCGCGCATAGAAACCAAGTGCGATTTAGTGGCATGGAGAGCTTTTCATCGGTGAAGCTCGCCATCAGCTGACAATGTTGTATCTATGGGCAGCCTATTAAAGAGCTAAAACAAAAAAAACATAAAAATACCTGGAAAAACTCAGCAGGTCTGACAGCATCTGCGGAGAGGAACACAGTTAACTTTTCGAGTCTGTATGACTCTTCAACAGAGCTTCTTGGTCAAACAGGGAGGCTGTGTCTCATGGCCACAACTTTTCTACCTGGCCATATTGCCATTAATGTTAGACTTGAGAGCACAAAGGTGGCATGGGTGTTTTACAAAATTAAATGCTTTATGCATGTGTGCATCATTGTTACTTGTTGAGACTAACTTAGCCAGAGAGCTAAATGTACTGGCGCACCTCATGGTTGGCAAACATTGGCAGTCATAGGGGAGTTAGGGACATTTCCTTTATTGCAGAAGAAACAATGTTGTGTTTTTGTGTTCACTTCTTTACTGCATCTTCATGTTCGTGTCTAGTGTTACACTCACCACTCTGTGGGACAAAGCTGAATTTGAAGGCTCAGCTGGCCCTCCCCTCTATGTATTGTAAAGGACATTGGCCAGGGTATACGGCCCCTCCCACCTGGTGGGATATTATGGTCCCGTCGAACTGAATGGAGGTTTAAATGCTCGCTGCATCTGCCGGGGGGAGGTATGTCGTGGGGGGCCGTAAAATCCTGGCCACTGTCTGAGAGCAATCTCATCAGAAGTAACTGAAATGTTGTAGGTGAACTCAATGCCTCATAGGGACTCTGCAAAAACTCATGGAAACAAATCTGGACAGCACTGACCACCCTTTAGGCCCCTCAGTTTCTTACATTAACTGACCAACCCCACCACCACAAACCCCCCACCACACCCAGGAGGTCAGTGCCCTTTCACTTCACTGCCCCATAACCCGAACCACACCCTCTGTTCTCTCCTGAATCCCTCTTCCACTCCTCCATGCCTCTGACCCCACTCCAAAATCCGCCCCCCCCCCTCACCACTGACTCACTCTCGCTGTCCGGAGGCTCCTGCAAGCCATCATTCTCCTGCTTCCCTTCCTAGTGCTGCAGAGTTAAACAAGGGAAACCACTGACACAATTGCACAAAGCCAACAGGGACACCTCATCTTTAAATGATTGTGAACTGGGTGCCACAAGATTTCCATGCACCGCTGACTTTATCTTGATGGCAGGGCATAATTTTAAAAAGCTTTATGCTAATGAGCATTCATATCATGCAAATGTATTACAAGTAGGAACCCTGCACAGGCTGGCATGAGGCCCAACATACACCAAACATGTCACTGACTTAATCTCTGCATCTTAAGCTGCCTTTGGGCAATTGAAATTTCGCATCCCACCTAATTAAGTCACCCTTCACACCACATTTCCTGCGCATAAAATCACATCCCACCACCCCCACCACCCGTCCACCCCCAAGAATAAATTCATAGGTAGATTTCGAAAAAAAAATCCAAGGGCATGCCTCCTGAATGTGGCAAGTTGGCTTGCCTGAATTTCAGAAATATTAGAAATATTAAACATTTGTAACTCTCTATTCCCTCATAATTGCTTTCATTATTGGATTTTCCATTGCAAAATTCAAAGCAGGCGGAACAGAAATGCACTGCACCTCAATAAATATCAAATATCATAGGAAAAGATTGTAAGTAATGACAATGTTTAGACATGTAGGATCCTGATCCCTTGAATCTGACATTGAATAGGTAGTAAGGCTTAAGCAAACACCCAACTCTTTATTCTTAGAGAATCTAATCTGATCAAAGCACGCCTCCCATTCCTGCCTGGGGGAAAACTTAAATATATCTACTACCAGTTGCCTTTGTTGATTCTGTGGCCCCAGAATTTCAACTTGCAACCGCATAAAAACACCAGTTCTATGGAAGAGCCACCTGTAGATTTATTCATTTCAAAAGATCCTAGAGCTCAAGAGCAGCCACATGCTGCTGGAACAGGGGCAATTGGCTCCCTCATTGCTGAGAGTAATTAAGAATGACGCGGGTAGGGATTTGTCTTTAGTGCAGAGGCCAGCTGGCAGCATTCTACCCGCTGCCCGTTAAAGGTGCGGCCCAATACTCAGTTGTATTGTGGCCGCTGTGCATTCAATGGGCAATGAGCTGGTTCCATGCTGTCCAGGTTGTGCTTTCTCCCCATGGTGTCTCCAGGGGCAGGAACTTCAAACTTATCATTTCAAACTCAAGGGCACACTGGCTATTGCAAATAATTTAATAAAACTTGTGTTTGACAGATTATTGAGTAAATCCATTAAGGAATGCAGCTTTCGTATTGCTCTATTTATTATTGGATTCTATGAGTGCAAATGTATTACTTAGAGGAAGGAAAATGGCAAAAGTGACCAATAGTTCTGGTTTTGGAGCACACAATTACCACAAGGCCATCTTAGATTTAGAATCTGAATTGGAGCCTCTCAGGAGCTACTCTCTCATGAACTTTACTAGTCAAATTGGGGGTGTTGAGTTGCAGCCTGGGACCAAATTCTAGAGTTTTTTGATGTTTAAAGTCGAAAAATTTAGTTGTAGAGCTAAGACCCAAAATGCATATGGCATATCGAAAAGTTAGAGAGAATTTTTCAAGAAGTATGGTTACCTTGGTGGCACATGGTTGAGGTTTGAAGGACAGTGGATTGTAAAAAGAAGAAAAAACTGAGGGGGGGGGGGCAAGGAATTTCACAATTTTGAGGAAACCGTGCAGTCGAGTAAGAATGGTGCACAGCACGTTAAAAATGCAGGGAAGAGAAATGTATGGGTGACAGTGTTTCTGGATATTAACAAAATTGAGCGAAACAAGCTCTGAATACTGAAACTGTCTCTTGATACCCCGAGCAAACAAAAATTTAATGCAGCAACAACAGGGGCTTGGTGATGCAGTAAAGACTAATTCTGAAAATGCTAAGTGTCCGCACAATTTCGCATTCCCAATTTTTGCATTAACTCTAATATGTAGAAAATCATCAAATTTAAAGATGATTTTTGACAAGACAATTTTTTCATTGAAGACTAATTTTACAAACCAAAACTGTATGACCTTCTTCCACTTGTTTCTGAGTAAAAACCCTTCAGAGCAGGAAGATCATAGAATCAATTGGCAGTCTGTGCTGAGTAGCCGATCTCAATCAAGTTGGTGTTAGCGTTTATAAAGTTGCCTCCAATGACCCTGAGTCAGCAACGTGAGCTGAGAAAACACTCATGACGACAGGATCAGGACCATTGTCACCTAGGTGGGGTTCAGAGAATTGGGTGGTATCCAGGTAACTGAACCCCAACATAAGGTTGGAGGAGAAGACGGGATGAAAACTAAGTGCTAAGAATTGTTTAAGAAACCGTGGTGTCATAGTGCTAAAAGCAAAAATGTACATTTAAGAAAGAATAGCCTGGAATGTAAATTTATAGCATTCGTGTCACATTTATCATCCACTATGTTAACCCCTTAGTATAAATGGAGTTATATCACCATTTAAATAGCGGTCAAAAATAAACTTGTGCTCATGCGTGAAGCATTTGAATGGTAATATCATGCAGTATCATATCTTAGCTTATAGTTTGCTGTCAAATATAGTTTTTTTTCAGCAAACCAAATAACATTTGGACTTCATCCAAAATACTTCATCTTCCAACAGCCATCTGTAGAGGCAGGAGGCAAAACACATAAAGCAAAGTGGAGGCATGTGTTTACTTATTTGACAGTCTACCTCAACCCATAATTAGGAGGTTGGATAGAGTTCATTGCCTACAGTGCCAGAGGCAGTACCAGATCTACTGTCATTTTCAACATACTGTACATTATAGATCCTAAGGGAAAATAAAGGAGAGCTTTCACAGAAACCTTGAGCCAAACCAACGTTTCATTATAAAGGCTTTCTGAATCTTTCCTGTAAATTTTGCAAAGAAAATGTATAAATCTTTTAACTAACAGAGCCCACAAAGCAGCAGATTTGATAGAACCTATCCAATATTCCTGCCAATGTTCTCCGGTAAAAATCACTGCATTAAAATCAAATTCAATTTCCAAATAATTTTAGACCCAAGATTTCAGCTTGTGATTACTTAAGCAAACTTACTTCCATCGACTACTAACTTTTTAAATTGAAGATGAAATATTGGACCAGTCACACATGTGGAATATTGAAGAACTTTTCCAAATTTCTGATAATTATTTGTGGTTACATGGTTCATGAGATTGTGCTGTGCGACATTAATGTGTAAATGCTTAAAGTGTTCAACAGGGTTTTTTTTTACTCAGCTTTTTGAATGGGGAGGTTTACCCATTTTGTTTAAAAATGTTGCCAAATCTGCAAAAATAGTGGAGAGGTATTCCAGAACACATTAATGTTTGTAAGATATTATCCCATGGTCTACTTTCAGAATCATCAAAGCTTATAATTTGTGCTAAATACTTTGAACCAAATCATGTCAAGCTTTCTCTAGGATGTGTTCTACCGACACACATAATCCATTTTTTGTTTTAAGATCCCAAAGTCAAAAAGTCATCGGATTTCAAAGCTTTGTATCCAATTAAACTATTCTGGGCAGAAGTCCTGGAGATGATGAGAATAGCAGAGCCCCTGATTTCTACACATGCAGCCTGCTGAGCCTGCCCAGTGGAGATTGAGTCCTGATATCTAGCAATATATAGGCCAATGCAGATGCCACTGCTAATTGCAGGAAGATGCATTCCCAAATGTGGTGAAGCACAACAGAAAAATTGCAAACATATGGATGAAGCTTGTGTGAGACTAATGCCACTCAGAGCAAGTCATGCTTGGAATCTGCTTGGAAATCAGAAGATGCAAAGCTGTATGGAGCTCTTTCTGACACTGCACAACACATCCAGACCATCAACCCTGAAGGTCAAAATGGGATCGTAGACTAACAATCCCTTGCTGGACTTCACCAAGGCACCAACTCTACCTTTCAAGTAGAGAGAATCCTTGAAGACCCTCTGACTCAACCAAAGCCCAGGCACTGACATCAAGATATCCCACTTCTTCCCATATAATGCACAGTTCTCAGCATATGATCCCTACGTTTTAGGAAGGGTGTGGGGGACCTTGGCAGCGTGCAGAGGAGATTTTCTGGAATGGTTACAGGACGAGGGAATTTAGCTACAAGATTACCTTGGAGAAGCTGGGATTGTTCTCCTTGGAGCAAAGGAGATTGAGGGAGATTTGATCGGGGCGTACAAGGTTATGGCCTGAATTTTTCAGGCGGCAGGCGGGAGCAGGCAGGGACGATCATGGAGCCGATCGCCACCTGTGATCAGATCCGCGCCGCCATTTTACGCGGGCAGGCCAATTAAGGCCCACCCAGTGTAATACGCAAGCTGTAGCGCTCAGCGCTATCTGTGCAGGTGGGAGGAGGAGGGAGAGTCGGGTCCAGCATCTTTTGTGCATGTCTGTAGAAGAGATTGCATGGACATTGAAATAATTAAATAAGTGGGTCAAAAATTTATTTAAACATGTCTCCTCATGTGTCACATGAGATGGGAAATGGTTTCATATTTAGGAAAACTTTAAAATTTATTTAATAAAAGCTTTAGGGATGAGGTTTGCTTAAAAAACGCAAAGGCTGCTTGGTCTTTTCACCTGCCGCCAACCTCAAGGTCAGAAGGGCAGCGTTACTAATGACGTGAATCACTTTCTTAATGGCCTTAATAGGCCGTTTACATATCGGCGGTAACTGCCGACTCTGGTGCGCGCCCACCGAACGAAATATCGTGGGACTGTGAGATGACGTTGGGACGCACGCCCGACATCATCAGGCGTCATTTTATGCGTTGGCATGTCGGGCCCACCCCCTGCATGGTGACTGAAAAACCCTGCCCAATGACAGGATTAGATAAGGTAGAGAAAGAAAGGCTGTTCCCATCAGGACCGGGAGACACAGATTTAAGGGATTGGTTAAGAGTTGCAAGGGGGCTGTGAGGAGGAACATTGTTTTGCAGTGAGTGGTAATCGCCTGGAACCCGTTGCCTATGAGGCAGAATTGATCAATGATTTCAATAGGATAATGGATGGGCACATGAGGGAAATAAACTTGCAGGTCCACAGGGATAAATCAGGGAAGGAGACTGACTGGATTGCTCTACAGGGAGTCAGTATGCACTCAATGGACCGAATAGCCTCCTTCTGTGCCGTCATGCTCCCATAACTCTATGGATATGTGTACAGCCTTGAAATATGCCTGTGTTTCAAAATGATAAAGCAGTACAATTACTTCACAGTTTATACATGGCCAGAATTTTCGTGTCGGGCGTGTGTCCTGACATCACCGTGCGTCGTTCAGATCTTTTATTCGGCGGGTACGCTGGAGGTGGCTGCGCGTCCACCCAACTGTCAAAGGCCTGTTAAAGCCAATAAAAAACCAATTAAAGAAATTATCAACGTTGCTTGTTCAACCTTAAGGCTGGCGGCAGGCGAAGAGCCCAAGCGGCCTTTGGGTTTTTCAGGAAACCTGTTTCCTGAAGGCTTTATTAAATAAATAATTTTTTTTTCACAATTCATAAACATGTCCCAGCTCATCTGACACTGTCACATCAGGGGACATACCGGAATAATTTTTTAAAATCTTTCTTCATTTAAAACCTTCAATATGAACTTAATCTCCCTGAGGTAGCTCTGTGCCTCAGGGAGATTTCTGCGCTCTTTTGTGCGCACGCTGGAAAGAGCGCAGGCCCTCCTCCCCCCCTGCCCGCACAGGTAGCACTGAGCGCTCCCAGCCATGCGTCACGCTGTTTACGCCAATTAAGGCCCGCCTACGTAAAATGGTGGCGTGCAGCCGATCGCAGGCGGCGTCGGCTCTGCACCCGCCTACGCCTAGTCCCGACTGGCCTTCCCCAACAGGCAGAAAATTCTGCCCCATATGTATTCTCTTTTCTTAGAGAATAAAGCCAGTAGTTAGTTTACATTCTTGCACTAATATGTCGCACAGTTCAATTGCTTATTCTTTCCAATAGTAATTTGAGGAAACTACTTCAAGCATTCCCATGTTTTCCAACTCTGATGTGCAAACCACTAATTCCACAGTTAAGAGGCACAAGATTGACGTCATTATCTTTCCCCAAACCACAACTTGTAATATTTTTATACTCGGAAGCGCAAGGCATGAAATGAGGAAGAAAGAAATTTAAATTTAAGTAGCTCTTCATCTCAGCCTCAAATTGTCCCGAAGTGAGAAGCATCTACTCATGAGCTCTTTTTGAAATGTAATCACTCTAGAAGCTCCTCTGAATATTAACAGTGCTATATAGATGAAAATTGTTGTTGTTGTTATAATGTGGGCAAATCAATTTGTACATAGCTAAGTTCTAAGCAGAATTTTTAAATTATTTCATGAGTTATGGGCATTGTTAGAATGGCCAGCATTTGTTGCTTATCCCCAATTGCCCTTGAAAAGGTTTCTTGAATCATTGCAGCCCATCTGGTGCAGGTACTTGTACAGGAAGACAGTTCCAAGACTTGATCCAGTGACAGTGAAGGTTCAGCAATATAGTTCCAAGTCAGGATGGTGTGTGGCTTGGAGGTGAATGTGCAGATGTTGGTGTTCCCATGCATCTACTGTCCTGTCCTTCTAGGTGGTAAGGTCATGGATTTGGAAGGTGTTGTCAAAGGAGCCTTGGTCAGTTGCTGCAGTGCATCTCGTAGATGGTACACACTGTTGCTACTGTGCGTCAGTGGTGGAGGGAGTGAATGTTTAAATTGGTGGATGCGGTGTCATTCAAGCGGATTTCTTTGTCCTGGGTGATATTGCACTTCTTGAGTGTTAGTAGAGCTTCACTAATCCAGGCAAGTGGGGAATATTCCATCACACTCCTGACTTGTGTCTTCTAGGTGGTGGTGGACAGGCTTTGGGGAGTCAGGAGGTGAGTTACTCACTTCAGAATTCTCAGCCTCTGACCTGCTTTTGTAGCCACAGCATTTATATGGCTGGTTCAGTTCAGTTTTTGATGAGTAAATCCCCAATTAATCCATCCTCTTTTTGTAGTGCTGGTTGAAAGAAGACTGTTGGCCAGGACACTGGGAGAATTACTTTCCCTCCTTCATTGTGCCATGGAAACTTGTATGTCCACCTGAAGAGGACAACAGTTTAACTTTTCAGCTGAATGTCAACATCTCCAGCAATGCAGTACTCCTTTAGTACTGCACTGGAACGACAGCCCATACACTACATGGCTGAAAATCCATGGCCTACTGGTGTACTCTGCCATAACTCCACTAGGAGTGGGATGGGAAGAGCTGCCAAGTAGGCCAGGATTTGAAGGGGGCCAGGAACTCCCAGATTTGAGAGCTCCTGCCTCATCAGCCAAGGAGCAGGTTTAGTGGTGCAGGATTAGTGGTACGCTGAAAAAATAGTGTGCCTGCCTGATGAGTGGCCGTTGTCAGGCACAGCCTTGCATATTGGTCTTGAAAACTCACATTCCTGCAATCCTGGCACTCATGCAGGCACCATGCCTCATAGTGACCTCCACCACTGACTCTACTGGAGTATTTGGAGTCTGAAGAAGGTGGGCTGTTTGGGGAGGGGGGTGGTGGTCACCTCATTTAAGTGCCCCTCAGTAGTTACCTAAGCTACAGGGAGAATATCTCAGCTGCTTGCCTCCCCTGGCTACCAGAAACTATAGCAAATGCCACCAGTTTAGGTGGGGATGCAGGGGAGTTGCTTATGCTTCCCCCCGCTGTGGCTTGGGTCTCTGCCAGGGGTCATTTAAATGAGGCAACCTTTCCCTGACTCCAAATGCTCCAGTGGAGCTGGAGGTGAAGATCACTGGGTGGCATGGACCCTGATATGAATGCCAGGATTGCCAGCCTGTGAGTTTTTTAACATCAATGTGATCAGGAGTGGGGTTTGAACCTGCAACACTCTGCTTTCAGCCTGGAGACTGTGTCTGGCTGACGTGTGAAATTAGAAAGTGGCATTCATTCCATCAATCCTGCACCTTCCAATAGAAGAGGTCACATATTTGACCAAATTAGTTGAATCTACTAAGGGAAGGCTAGGGCTTCCCAAACTATTTTCCAAACGTGATCCCATTTTAACACTAAAAATTAACATGAATTTAAAGTAATCCCAAACGCCAACAAAAACAAAACAGCAAATAAAGCACCACAGTAACACTCAGAGTAATGATTAAAGTTTGTGTATTATAGGTCAACATGTAATACTAATATGAAAACCTGTGTTTTAAAGTACTTTGTAAAAGTGTTATTATCTTATGTACTCTTGTAGGCTTCAGCAAAGCTGTCAATATTCCTCGGTGACGGAAGAATCAATATGTCCCTCTCCCCAGCCATCCACACACACACTAATCATGTGACACACAACATGCGATTGAATGACATGAGAGGAATGTTTATGATCTAACACGATAGGACATCTGCTGGTTATTATAGTAATCAGTTCTCGGTATTGTCTATCAGTCTATTTACTTTGGTTTACAAACACAAATGCAATGTTTTCAAGCGCTTTAAAAGTGTGAAATATGACAGTATAAACCACCAATCATCTAATATCATTAAATTGATTCAAATAGGCTAACAATGCCTTAAGTTCATATTCATTTAGTTTTATAAATTACTTGAAAGCAATTCTGGGAACTTTTCAACGGTATTCATTAACCTTTTACACCACACTCTCAAAAAGTGCTTTCTCAAAGTTGATCATCATAGCCTTCTAGAAAGTAATTCCATGTGCTTACTTATCAATGGTAGAGGATGTATATATTTGGAGAATGTGGCTTGCCAAAGTCCTGTGACCTCTGATGGTATGCTTGGTGTATAACGGCTTAAAAGCAGAGGTCATTTCATCAACCACTTGGAACATAGTGCCAAGAGTGGTCAGCTGACAGTGAATGGATTTTGAAAGCTGCAAGAGAGGCAGGTGCTGTAAGAAACAGCAGAGAATCATTAAGACTTCAGTCTGCAAATTTGTACAGGATGGTCATTGGTTAAGTCAGTATAGCTTTGAATATGCCAGCATCATCTCCTATGGAGATGAAGGCAGATTGTGAATAAATTGGATATTCTTCAGTTTCAATGGCAAAACTATGAAATTGCCATAGATCTAGACACGAAATCTGAACAAATAAGAATAGCAAGTCTGTTATCAGTGCTGGGGAAAGATTGCTACAAGCTGTATTGCAATCTAGACCTGACTGAGTAGCAATAAAGTCAGCCTTAAATTTTGAGGCCTTAAGGACCCACTTTAACCCTCGAATAATGTTACTTACGGACACAATGTGTTCAACGCCAGAGCTCAAGAAGAGGGGGCGAATACTGATCAGTATGTGGCTGCATTGAGCTGAGCCTTGTGAGTTTGAGCAATTGAAGGATGATCTAATCAGAGATAAGATTGTCTTTGGAACAAGACACCCCGCCAGGAGAGTACGTCTGCTGAGCGAAGAGAAACTTACTCTCAAGAAGGCTATCGACATGTGCAGAAGCTCTGAATTGTTCAATCCTCAGCTGCAGAGTACTCAGAGTACTGATGGGAGAACGGATAAGACCTTGCTCTCTCCTGAGAGGCAGTTCAGGCTTTCCAAGCACAAGACCATGATAAAAAGGAAGAATTCTTTGCAAAAGGGCCAGCAGAAAGATCAAGGCCGGAGTACTTGATGTGAATATTGCAGAAAACTCCAGCGCTCTAACTGCATGAAGCTGAATCAATTTCCACACACGTTTTGCTAGAAATTAGGAAAACAAGCCGATAAAGATGGTTGCTGGAGAAATGTCGGACGATGAACCTGATGAATCACCCTACACCCTAGAATAGGTTGACACCCTCCAGCCTCAAGGGAAAAAAAAGCTTGTGACCATAGGGAATGATGACTGCAGAAGGGGAGCATCAAGTTAAAATGAAGTGTCAGATAGACACTGGTGCCATCTGTGTGAAGTTGCTCAAGGCGGTGACCCAAAACTGAAGCCGTTGAAGGTAAAGGTACGGCTATATGATGGAACAATGCACACCCAAGAGGGCTGACTAAGCTGAGAGCTCAATATCATGGGAAGAAAAAAGATTTGCAGTTCCAAATGGTGGACATTAAGCAAAATCCACTCATCTCAGTTGAAACAAGTCAAAAGCTTGGACTAGTAACTCTCCATGTACCAGAAGAGACTTGCAGTATTTCGCAAACCTATTGACTGCTGAACAACTGCTAAAAAATTACAAAAATGTTTTCACGGGTCTTGGGTGTTTTCCTGGTGAATATCATCCTGAAGTAGATGAGAGTGTGAGACCAACTCAGCATCTTCTGAGGAGAGTTCCAGCTGCCCTCATTGAAAGCAAAATAGCAATAAAAATCTCACTTATCAAAGTACACACACACAAAGTAATGTATAATACAATAAACACACTCTTCCATCAGTTCACAATATTTGTGACTGTGATTGTTGTTTGGTACAGAATTGGGACACTTGGACCTCAGCAGCCACTTAAAGAAGATGTAAAGAAGACACAGCGATGTGACAGCTGGGATGTACCAGGCAGAATTTTGAGGTGCCCTCTCGCCAACTTAATGTCCTCAGCAGCTGGGCCATCATTGGGAAGGGGGAAACGCTTGACAAGGTGGCATCTGACTACAGCAGTGGCCAAGCTGTTGTGGAGGGCCTCAAGGCCTGCCTAGAGACCTGGGCCCCCAGTCTGCCAAAGGCAGGTCACCTGCGGGCAGCTGATTTGCTTCCTGATGCCGTCGGGGTCCGCAGGCCAATTGGAAAATTACAGTCACCCTCTGACAAAGGCCTTAATTGGCCTTTAATCTTATTTGTCTACCCACTTCATGCAGGCATACAGGCCTGTCAACTCTGATCCCAACCTCGGGGAAAATGGCCAAGGAGCAGGACGGTGCTGCCATCTGGGGGCAAAAATCTCGCCAGCTGTTGCTGAAGACATGCTGACAAAGCAGAAGTACTGGTGAGGAAGGCCTGCTGACAATGAAGACATTTTGATGATAGAGACTCACTGATGATGAAGGTGTATTGATGAAGTGGCCTACCAGCTTTTATTTATAATCTTAACTGAAAAAGCTTCTCTTTCCTTGACCTACAGAGACCAGAAGGGCTTGTCAGCAGCAGGGTGCTCAATGTGTTCTTGGATGGCCAGGCATTGTTAAATATCCCACGCAAACAGCTGACCAACAGGCCTTTAAATCACCTCTCATCTGCTAGAAGATGGCCACCCTAGTGTAGGAATGTCCGGGGTAACTACACCCTTTCAGATAGGGTTGTCGACCCTCCCAGAATAGCCTGGAGTCTCCTGGAATTGACATTAATCTCCTGATGGCTAAAGGAATCCTTCTGGGAGCTTCTAAACCGCAACTACAATGATGAAGGGAGCAGGCATGCAGACCAGACTTGCCAAGGCAGGGGTTTTATTTCTGTCATCTGTGTTTATTTGGTCTGCGCCATCTTTAATGCAGGTAGCTGACACCGCAAGTGCCCATGTGTGGGACGTGCAGCTGTGCCCTCAGTGCTTGCTGAGCGTTCAGACACTCCAGCTGGCTGCTTCCGAGTGGAAAGCGCAGCATTGTAGTGCTGCGGCTCTGATCGGTCACAACAGGACTCTGACCCGGGATTTTTAAATGACCCAGGCGAAGCGGGAGCTGGGGCTAGGAGTTTCCAGGTAGGATCCTACTTTACCGAGGACAGCCCAGAACCAGGGGAGGGGGATTATCTTCAAAATAATGTGCACTTCTCATGTTAATTTCTTCAGGCAGGGAGACATTTCAGACAGAGATGATCCCCTGGGAACGTGTTGGTATTTTCAAGCATCTCTCCAGACCTGCTCCCATCACACTGCTGGCTTTCTGTGTTGCTACTTGTGTCAACGTCTCCTGGACTATGTGCAGCCAGAGTCAGCAACCCTACTTTCAGATAAGCTCCAACCTGAGTCACATAGTTGGGCAGTCAACTGGGTCACATTCATTTTAAACTAATGTTCACAGAATCCCAAACTGTGGCACCATCTAATTGTAATTTTTCTTGTATATCGAAGGCAGCAAGAGGGAGACTAGTAGCACGCAGGGAGAAATGGAGAACCAGAATCGATGAATTATCGGTAAAATCTCTGTCCGGTTTCTGTGAGGCAGGAAGTTCAAAGTTTGGAAAAAAATAGCATTTTGGACAATTGTCCACTGGTTCAAATTGTCCACCCTCTCATTTATCCAGACAGTAAAACGTCTCAGCATATTGTTGAAATTTGTCAATTCAGTCAAGTATTAGATGGAAGAATCAGGTGTTTCTCAATTCTTTACCATAAATTAGACCTTCCAGCCATGTGTGGAATTTAAATCTGCATGGAACACATTGGCAATGAGCTGCAGTTTCTCATTATGTTCTTGTCACTTTGCATCTTGTCTTCAGTTTATAAATGTAATAATTATTCTCTTTGCGGTGGAACACAAGATCTAAAAGATTCAATGATTGAGGTGATGATCCAGGCAAAGTAGACAGTCAGGTTTTCATGGGCCAAGAATAAACTAGCTTGATGTCTTTGAAGATCAGCATGCATAGCAGCTCAGAAAATTCATCAAGGAAATCTTCCAAGTGAGTATTTTGAATGTTGACCCTATTTCAATCAATCCAACTCCCTAGGTTTACAAGATGCACTGCAGCAACTCACCAAGTCTCCTTTGACAGCACCTTCCAAGTCCATGATCTCTACCACCTAGAAGAACAAGGGTAGCAGGCACATGGAACACTATTGCATGTAAGTTTCTCTCCACGCCACACCCCATCCTGACTTGGAGCTATACCTCCATTCTTTCACTGTCACTATGGGTGTTCCCACACTGCACAGATTGCAGTGATTTGAGACAGTAGCTCACCACCATCTTCTAAAGGGCAATTAGGGATGGGCAATAAATGCTGGCCTAGCCGGCAATGCTTACACCCCAAGATTGCATAATAAAAATGTACAGTAGTGATAGTTCACTTGAATGCTTTGTGACAGGAATTCTAAGTTCCTGGAGCGGATTATATCGGAATGAATCACTGCACAATGCAGAGTTGTGATCAAGAGGTAACTGAAATTTTCATGCCATGTTCTTCAGTCATTTTTTCAGAAAATTGAGTCAAGATAACTGGAATTCTCCATTGAGCCAGCACTTCCAAAGATGCAAAATCTGTTTGATTCCACCCATGTCAATATTCAGGCCACTTAAATCCACATCAAAGTGGAGGGATCCCAAATATCATGTAGCCAGTGTTACATTAAGTTGTTTTGTGCAAAATTCCTTGGACCAGGACACAATTCCCCTATTGTACACTCTTCTTATGGAGCCTGTGGAGGATGAATTTTTATCAGGTCAGTTCTTGGCTGATTGTGGTCAAGGTTGAATCCCTTGTTGCTCAGAACATTGTAAGAGGAAAGTAATTCCAAAGTCAGAAAGTTTGGTTGCTGATTTGGCAGATCATGAGAAGTGGATTCCTTCCTCAGAACCAGGGCAAAATCTGGTGGGGCCGGTGGGGGGGGGGGTGGGGGATTAAGTGGGGCAGGGAGGGACAGGCAGGGAGTGGGGAAGAAATGGATGCGTTGACACAAGTAGCATTTTCTCAAGCTAAGTTTTCTTATTTTTCTAAAGGGTCCCCCTGTATCAACCTGTCAGTGCGACCTCTATTAAATTATAAAGCAAGCCTTCCAAAATATTGCTGCAGCTGACATCAGCTAAACGAATGAATGCAAATCCTGTTCGGACTCAGAAACAGTACATGCTATGAGAATCTCTCTTCAAGCTTTTCATATAACATCCCAAACAATCCTCTTACTGTTCAGTTCATGTAGCTGTGGTTTTAAGCAGTCATTCAAATGGCAAACCCATGCACCAAATTTGACTGGACTTGTTCTATTCACAAAATATGCACATTTCCGGGATCATCTAGACATTGTCACTCAACCCTCTTTGCTTCTCCAAACATCATGCTTTGCCATGAAGTTAATTCAGGAGATGCAAATTCAATAGACCGGATTTGATGCGTCTTTATGTTTAATCTTTAAAAAGAATTGGGATTAATTTGTAAGATCATCATAATTGGCATCATACTGATTTATTTAAATAGCGCAAAAGCTACTCTTTAATTTTACTTGTTAGAAAGAGATTGCTGGAGCCTGTATACTGTTGAAGTTATCTCTGATCATGTCCTTATATACCTCACTGTGCACAATCCCTATACTCTTCCTAGTGTATCTATCGCTGGAGAAATACCCCCTCGAGTAGCTTACAACCTCCACTACCACACCCCTGGTACTACTGATTCGCTTAATCGCTCTCTCCTTTCCATCTTCGATGCCCTCATCCTTGTCAAACTTTTTCCTGTATGTTCATTGGCCAGGTAAGGCACCCACCTTCGCTGAAGTTCAGTCGGTGACACTTTGCTCATTAAGATACATTTCCCCTTAATTTCTATCCTCCCACTACTTTATACCTCTCATCTCTCTAGTTAACACAGCACTTGAATATTGTTGAGAAGAGAGACTTTTTGCTGAAGCTTGCACTTATCAGGACAAATGCAAGAATACCAAATTTCAAACAATCACAACAATTTATGCTACAGGGGAAAAGGGTGATGATTGGTTGGCAGGTCAACTCTGATTGGACAAGGCATTGCCATGGTGAAAGCAACAGGGAGCTATAGACAAAACGTTTTGACAACTTATCTCTCTTTTAAGCAACATTTTCTCATTAATCTCCCATCCCCTACACCCACAAGCTAATTTCATCCATGAAACCCAACTACTGCTCTTTCAAACTTATTCCCACTAGAGTTTTAACCAACCAGCTTCCGTTCCTCGACAACATTGTAAATTGTTCTTCTCCACGTGTATTGTCCCCATCCCTTTCAAAACTGTAGTCATTATTCCCTACTCAAAAAAAAATCCTCGACTTCTCCTTGTAATAACTTCTGTCCCATCTTGAACCTCCCCTTCTTCTTCAAGATCTTTAAACGTGTTATCACTTTTTAAAAATTCTTTCATGTGATGTGGACATCACAAGCAAGGCCAGCATTTGCCATCCCTCTCTAATTGCCCTTGAACTGAGTGACCTGCTATACCATTTGAGGTTAGTTTAGAGTCAACCATGTTTCTGTGGGTCTGGAGCCACATGTAGGCCAGAGCAAGTAAATGTGGCAGATTTCCTTCCCTAAAGGACGTTAGTGAACCAGATGGGTTTTTACAACAATTGATTATAGTTTCGTGGCCACTGTTACTGAGACTAGTGACATGCCCCTGAGAAATGAAATAAATCATTAACCATGTAAATCACATGTTATTCTTTTTTGCTTATACAGCTTCCCAGAACAGGATCATTAATATGGAAAATAACTCTTTCAGAGGCTACTGACTGGGACATTATAAGCCACCAACCAAAAGCCAGACCCAGACACCAGATAAATATCCTATTAAGAAATCATTGTGGAGGAAGGAGGTCACATGACTCTACTGACCATTTTGAAATCTCTTTATACAACTGAGAATTCAGAATCAGGACATCTGTTGATTTGTCTTCAACCTGCAACACCCGACAGCAGGAATTCTGGCTGACCAAGCAGCCTGCAGCCAACCTTCCTCAAAGCCTGCTTATCTGGAAGCCACTGGCCACTGTCTGCCAAGCAGATCAAGCCTGTGAATATCACCATCATTTCACTGTGTCACCATCATCTTTAAATGAATTCTGCGCTTCTGCCTTTAGTCAAGAACCCGTCTGAACTGGAACTTCTCTGTGAGAGGACCCCACCTCTGAATTTGGATTTTCTGGACTCTGGCCATCTTATGAACTGATATCCATTTCTGTGGTTCTTTTTACTATTAAGTTATTCATAGTTGTAAAACCCATCTTTCCTATACCCTTACTGTTTTGTGTGCGTGTGTGTGTGTGTGTGTGTGTGTGTGTGTGTGTGTGTGTGTGTGTGTGTGAAGTTACGATCATGATCTCCCCCTGGGTTTGTATGTGTGAATAAACTAAACTTCTGATTTAATCCTAAAAGAGTTTACTACGAGTGGCTTTAAAACTTGACTACACAGCAAAGGATTTTTGGAATAACCACCGCAGCCTATTTTTAAAACAAAAAACACCTCTGCTTACAGACAGTTGGAGGAATTCAGTTTTTCCTCTCTCTCATCCAAGAGGCTAGCTTTTCAATTTCAGATTATTAACTGAATTTAAATTCCACCAGCTACTGTGGTGGGATTTGAACCCATGTCCCCAGAACATTAACCTGGGCCTACGGTATTACTAGCTCAGTGACATTACTATCTACCAGGTCTATGCCCAGCTCTCCCCAAGTTCCTGTCATCTTGTATCAATCAATTGGCTATCAGGAATTTCAAACTTTCCTAATCATTACCTAAAAGCTGTTTTGCTGAACTATTAGATTGCTGCTCCTGAAGCGTGATTACTGCCTCAAACTTAGAACTATTATTCCATCACAAAGCAAGGGTTTAAAACCTTGCTTTACTGTTTGGGCTTTTGAAAGAAACCCACGTTCCAAATGGTTCAAGAACACTTTGCGGTGGTTCGGCTACCCCCACGGCCAATAAGGACATGTCCTCCTCATTCTTATTCAAGAGGTATTTCTACCAGGGTCTAGCAATTAACATCAATTGCACTTCTGTATTTGTCATACTTCAGTTCAATCTTAAGAATGTAAAACATGGAAAAAGACATTTAAGTCTCATTACCTAGTCATTTTCTTCACAGATACTATTGCCAAGGTGCCAATAGGATAAAAATCACAGGATTCCATGCAGTATTTTATCATCTCTCATTATAGTGGAAAAATAAAATTCTTGTAATTTCTAAGCTTACGTTAAGACTTAATTTTGATCTTGAGTTAAAAAAGCTAAATTGTAAATTGCCAAAAATGTTGTGTTTGGGATCCCCTTTCTCCTTTGCTATCGTCAGTTCTTCCAGCCTCCTCACATAGCTAAGTGCTTTGATCCCTAGAATCACCCCTGCTGCTCTTTACTGAGCCCTCCTTATTTTATCAATGGAATTGAAAGGACGTAGCCAAAAATGTAGGCAAGCATGTCAAAAATAACCTCAAAAGTAGGTCAAATATAGTTAGAAGTTAATTGCTGATCAGGAGCTCTCCATATGAATCCGAATACTTGAAGTGCCTCACCATTAACAGCTTCTCATTGAACAAATAATTTACTTTATTGCCAATATTTACACCTAAACCCTTTCCTTTCCACCCTTCATGAACTCAGGGTGCTTCTGAATTATGGCTACTGTTGTTATGTAGGAAATGTGGCAGCTAATTTCTGCTCGGAAATCCCCATAAATAACAATGTGATAATGGTCCAATAGTACTGTTGTAGACTCAAGATGCATTTGCGATCTTTGTTATTAATAACTTCTTTGGCAGAATTTTACCCTTGGCTGGCACGTGCAATCGGTGGGCCATGGTACGATCGGGGTACAGGCCCCTGCCCGCGATCGGCCCATGACCGCGATTTTACCCTGGCTGGCCAATTAAGGCCCTCCCAGTGTGAAAAGCATCTTCCCAATGGTCGGGAAGGGCCAGGCGGGGTTGGGGGCCTGTCGAGTGCCAGGTCCAATGGCGACCCTGTGGGCGGGTTTAAAATGGCACAGGCAGCTCCTCGAAGGCTGCCAGGGAAAAACATATCTTCCACGTTCTGGAGACTGAAGCTATGGCCAAAATTGTGGCTGGAGACGCCCAGCAGGAGGGCAGGTTGAGTGGGCACTCAGCCCCCTGGTTTTCCGACGAGTGCCTCGCAGTGCTATTAGAGGAGGTGGCTGCCAGGAGGGACACCCTTGTCCCCAGAGAGGGAAGGAGGTGGCCACTGCACCTGACAAAAAAAGTTTAGGAGGAGGTGGCAGCCGAGGTCGGCAGCCACAACGTTGTGAGACGCGCATGGGTGCAGTGCCACAAAAGGTTCAATGACCTGCTGCACTCGGGAAGGGTGAGTACTGTGTTGACATGGATCAGTGTGTTGAACTGTTAAGGTCTGTCCGTCCCCCCGTGGAGCTCAGGGTTGTTCGAGTCTGAGTGCCAACTGTCAATGACACTGGAGCTAGCCGAGGGGGTGAGCCCTGGCTGCCTGGACTGAGAGCCTTGTGGCTCGAGGGCCACGACTTGGTTGTGTCTTGCAATGTGTCCCTCAAGTGGGGTTGGCCAGATTCAATGGCGCTGCAGGTAGAGAGTGGACTAATCAATGCTCCTCTGTCCTTTCAGGAGAAGACGGGCCATAAAAACATTGAGAGGCCACGGACAGGCGGAAGCCCCCAAACCTCCTGATCCTGACAAGATTTGAGCAGGAAGCCTTGGAGCCGGAAAGGCTGGGGTGTCAGATGAAGGTAAGAGTGCGGTGCACAGAGGTGAGAGTTTTGGATGGTGCAAGCATTCTTGTGTAATCTCTTCATTGATGGGAGACCCTATTGATCATTGAAAGAAGATGGCACCATGATGCTGTTCTCCATTGTCTCACCAGGGTGCCTGGCATGCACAGTGACAGAGTGACGACTTAAACTAATGATGTCGTTGTTCTCCCTTAGATTCGCCAGCAGACATTTGTTCGTAGGAATCTGATGAGCCACCCCTGACGCCAGGGGACCACCAGGCTTCAGCTGCACCTACGTCACGCCTGCTTACTGAACCAGGCACCAGCACAGATACTAGCACCTCGTTGGGCATTAGATCTTTGGCTAGAAGGTTGGTGCACAGCGGTGAGAGCACTTCACACTCACTTGAGGAGCAGGTGGAGGCAGAGAGTGCCCAGGGTGCCAGCAGTCAGGGGACTGCTGGAGACCAGGACGATGCTGAGTTGAAGGCAGATGATGAGCCTCTGGAGTTGTCCATTAGGCGGCATCCAGCGAAATGTGCAGGAGGATCTGGGGAAGATCCATGAGGGTCTGCGTGCCATGGTCTCTGTTGTGGAGGAGTCGATGCAGAGCATAAGCATGCTGTTGAACCCCTGTCTCCTCCAGTGACAGAGTGGCGACTCTCATGGAGAGGCAGCTCCAGGGATAGAATCAAGGGTTGCTGGGGTTGCGCTCTGACCTGCAAACCCTCACACAGGCACTGATCTCAGGTGGTGGTCAGTCACAGTGTGGGAGATTCCCAGCCCGGTGCCTGTCCATCAGTGACGAGCAGGGAGATCCAGAGTGACCTCTCACTGGCGCACAAGCTGTCTGTCGTACCTGCGGGCTCCTCTCAGGGCACTCTGGGTGATGGCAGCAGCTCTCTCACCCCTCTGCCAGTGACCGTTGCATCGTGAGGCTGCATTGACTGGGGAGATGCCAGCTGTGGAACTGGCCACTCCCCCATTCCCTCCCAGGCGGCGTCAACACAGACTCCACTGACCAGAGGACGACCACCAAGATCACCAAGGCCAACAAGACACCAGAGTCAGCAGGCTGTCTCCAATCCTTGTGCCAGTGAGAGATGGAAGGGGGTGGGGGGGAGGTGGCAGACACCATGACATAACACTTGTAAACATAAGTTTAAGGCACCATGAGCACAAGAGGGACTGTTCACGGATGATCTTCAGTTCTGTAATGTTTTGTTTATGTTTACTGGTGTGGAAATGAACACCAGAGATGGTAATGTTAATTTGTTTTGACCGCGAAAATTATATAAATTTTGTTTTTGTCATAATGGCCTGAGCGTGCTTCACCTTTTTTTTTGGTGCAGGGTACACTAATTTGTAATTCTGGACGTGAATAGCTCTAAACTTTATTGCACAGGCACTTAGTGGACTTTGGGTTCAAAAGAAAGGGTCATTTCAGACATCCAGGATGGAGCCGGTAGCCCTGGCATGAGGTGGAAGCAGATCTTTGACATCTTAGCTAAAGGACCATTGGATCAAGGCATCCCTGGCGTCCCTACCTCCATGGAGGATACAGAGGTCTGCCTCCACACCCTCAGCATTCTCCTCACTATGATCCTCTTCTGACTCACTACTGAATTCATCATCTGGGGCCTGTGAAACTGTGTCAAGATCCTCTTCCTCCAGTGCCAGATTGTGGAGAGCGCAGCATGCAACCACTATCAGTGACACCCACCCTGGGGCATATTGTAGTGCTCCCGCTGAACAGTCCAGGCATTGGAAGCGCATCTTCAGAAGACCTATGGTCCTCTCTATCACCGCCCTTGTGGAGGCGTGACTCCTATTATAACGCTGCTCTGCCTCTGTTCTTATGTGGCAGTGAGACATCATAAGCCACCTTTTCAATGGATAGCCCTTTTCGCCCAGCAGCCATCCGACCAGTCGGGCTGGAGCACTGAATATCCTCAGTACCTGGGAGTGTCTCAGGTATAAGCGTGATGGGAGCTGCCTGGGTACCTTACACAAACTTGCAAAGCGTCCTGTGATCACACATTATCTGCACGTTCATGGGGTGGAATCCCTTCCTGTTGACAAAAGCACCCGGCTGACCCATTGGTGCCTTGATGGCCACATGTGTGCAATCGATTGCACCCTGGATGCAGGGGAATCCAATAATTGCTGTTCAGCCTCTGGCTCGCTCAGCCTGGCTGGCCTCGTCCATTCAGACATGAATGAATGTCAAACTCGTCTGAACAGAGCTTCTGTCACCAACTTGATGCAACTGTGGACAGCTGATTGGGACACTCCACACATATCCCCCACTAACCCCTGGAAAGGGCTGGAAGTATTGAAGTTGAGGGCTACCGTAACCTCCAGAGTCACTGGCACAGAGTTTCCACCAGCACAGTCAGAGCTGATCTCAGGCCAATCATCTGACAAATGGAATCACTGTTTCCCTGGAGAGGCGGAGCCTCCTTCGGCATTTCACCTCGGACATATTGAGGTAGCTGCATCGCTGCCTGTAAACCCTGGCAGCAGGAAAGTGATGTCTTCCATGGCCCCTTCCACCTTGAACTACCTGCTGGCCCTATGCACATTGTGCCTGCACCTCTCCTCCCACAAGTTGCTTTCCTGGAAGCTGCATTGGGACACCTGCCCTCCTCTCCCTCTGCCCCTTTCTTCCTCCTCAGAGGAGGTGCCTCCAGCAGAGAGCACAATCTCCATTGCCAGGCTTATAGAAGGCTGTCTGATACCTGGAAGGGTCCACACAGTCAAAATTCTCTGGGGGCCTTGGAGACCATCAATGAGTCCTGAAGTGAAGCCTAGAAATGCTAAGAATGAAGCTCAGAGCTGAGGTGAATCTGTCAAGTTCCAACAGGCAACCAGCAGCAAACTATCTCCTAAATTCCTCAACACTCACAATGGCAATACTGCTGACCCTTTTTATCCCGTGCTTGGATGAAGTTTTGCAAAATGTGGGTGAAAGAGCACGAAATGGCACGGGCAGTGTAAAATTGGGATCGATTAGGTTTTTAATGGCCTTAAGTGGCCTTTTATTCGATGGTGGGCGTGGCTCCGACACCTGTGCAAGCCCGCTGACCTGAAGATTGCTCGCGTGCAGGATGACGTTGGCACACCTCGCGCTACTTTACACCTGATTGGGTCAGGCACGTGCCTGGTCACGAGGCATAAGGTTCTACCCCATAAATATATTTGTATTTGAGACACAGAAAACACTAGCCATCATGAAACTTTTCTTCCTTCAGCTTGTGTGCAACTAACAGTGGGAGATTTGACTGAAGCTCCAGTCCTGATCTCCAAATAATATTGATGCTAACAACCTATAGTGCCAGGGAGGCTGACGAGTCAGAGGGGCGGACAGATTCTCCCTGTGAGGTACAAGCTGACACATCAATTGAAACACTCTGAATGATTAAGAGCTTGCATGTATCCGCCAGAACTCGTTTTTTGATTGAAGGCTCATTGAGTGAAAGGAAAAGGGAGGATAAAAGATTGGGGAGTTGTGTGACCTATTTTTAATGCAAATTATTTGAGTGCACCTTACTTCATCCTCAGAATAAGAAATCCAACGAGCAAGAAAGGAAGAATTCAAAATGTTAAAATGGCATTCCCATTAAATTGTTAGGCTTTTACACTTTAACAGAATATACTTTAACAGTTCAGCATTATCACACCCTTGGCTGCAGAATATAGCCTCGAAGGTATCTTCCTCAGTACAGTTTCAAATAAAATGTGTGCGCCACACACCCACTGAGCATTTCTTTTGTGTGTGTGAACACCCTTCGAAATTCATCAGTAATTGCAGATGGACCCCACCTTTACCTGTGTAATAAATTCTCCGAGGCTCATTGCTCAGTGGGTTTCTCACTTGGCCAGCAGGCTGAGGGGAGGCTCAGGCATTGAATTCAGTGTGGATAACTGCTCCTTAACAAGATATTCATTGCAATGGCCAGAAATCCTGCATTACCCCAAACTGACTGCATCATTGACCAATTCCATGAGAGGTGATCCTTCTAAGCAAGACCCCAGCTTTACCCCAATTTCTTAAACATTTTTCCGCTTTCTTTCCTGAACAGCCTTACCAAAGGAAGCTACTATTTAAATCAGTTCACAGCTGCTGTCACACCCTCCAGTTAGCTAGTTTTAACATTCTGTTTATGATGCTACAGCTTTTCCCTTCTCATTTATGACAACCAAGGTAAAATTGAGTTCAATGTTATACACTGATTAAATTCACCCAAATCATTCCTGATTCTGAATTGAATTGTGGGAAACAATTTACAGTCTCCTATCCTGTTAATAGAAATGTTACCCAATAAGAATTGTTGACCAGCTCGTATTCCTATGGCAATCCGATTTTAGCCACTTTCAATAGTGTTAGCAGAAAGGTTCTTATGCACATATACATTAGAGACAGTGGCGTAATGGTAATGTCAATGGACTGGTAATCCAGAGGCCCAGGCTATGGGGAATTTAAATTCAATGAACACAAAAATAAACTGTAATATAATGGCGACCATGAAACCCATATAGTTCACTAATCTCCTTTAGGGAAGGAAATCCGCAATCCTTATCTGGTCTGGCCTACTTGTGACACTAGACCCCATAACAATGTGATTGGTTGTCTCTTACCTGCCTTCTGAAATGGCCTAGCAAGCCAGTCAGATCGATGCCTATTAGGGGATGGGCAACAAATTCTGACCTTGTTAAGGGCACCCATGTCCCATGAAAGAATTAAGGGAATGTATCCGTGTGCATATTTACTTAACCAACATCTAGCACCATTCAATAATCAAGGAAGCAAAGCACTCAGAGTGATCAAGAAACACTCACAAACTCTGCCATTCATCTTACGATTTTACGAACAAGCTTATGAAAAGGTTAAAGTACAGATTCATATACTGTGAATAATCAGAACACAAGCACATCAACATTTTTTTTTACCAATCACAAAGACAATCATCCACATCTGGATTCTCAATTACTCCAATATGGTCAATGAACTGGATTGTATTAACGCCTACAAAAGACAGGGCCTCAAATTTGCACTTTATGCCAATCTGGCCATCAGAGTAAATTTAAAGGGATGTGCATATTTAAGTGGCTACACATTGAAACAAATATCGTTTCAATTTAACCTTTAGAAAACTTGCACATTTTACTAGGAGAAGTGGGAAACATAAATGTTAAGAATTGGTGTGGGGAGGGATTGGGCATTCGACAGAGGAAGGATGGTTGGGTGGTGTGGGATTTGGAAGGCGTGTGTGTGTGCATGCGTGCGTGTGTGTTTGTGAGAGAGAGAGCGTGTATGTGTGTGTGTATGTGAGAGAGCGTATGTGTGTGTATGTGTGTGTGCGTGTGCCTGCGTGCGTGCATGTGTGCGTGTATGTGTGTATATGTATGTATGTGAGAAAGAGAGAGAGCGTGTGTGTGTGTATGTGTATGTGAGAGAGAGAGAGAGATTGTGTGTGTTTGTGTGTGTGTGTGAGAGAAAGATCATGTGTGTGGTGCATGTCTGTGACAACCTGCTCAGGCTGAAGCAAATCCAAGTCATCTGAACTGAACTTGGAGAGGAACTTGCAGGTGGTGGTATCTGCTGCCTTTGTCCTTCTATGTGGTAGAGGTCCCAGGTTTGAAAGGAGGTGTCAATGGAGGTGTGGTGAGTTGCTGCAGTGCGATATGTAGATGATACACACTGCGACCACTGGTGCGCTATTAGTGGAAGGAGTGAATGTTTAAAGTGATCAAGCGGGCTGCTTTTTATTGGATGGTGTCGATCTTCTTGAGTGTTGCCAGATCTGCTGCAATGCGCTGCTGCAAGAGAAGGCCACATCACAAAGTGACCTTTGGTGGGGGGAGAGGGGAACTGTGCTCATGGGATGGGGGAAGAATAGATGGCCAGAGGAGAGTGATTGGTGGCCTTGTGGGATGGGTGGAGAGAGGGAAATTAGGTTCCTGGAGCCTGGAAGTAGGGGCCAAGGGAGGAAGATTGGAGTCAGAACCAGGGTTTGAATGTTGGGGATCCTGGAGGTGACAGAGAGAGGGATCAGAGTTCAGCAGGGCGGAATACAGACAAATTACCTTTCTCCTGCATGATATCTGTATGGTTGGTTTTCCTGAGCGCACACAGCAATGATACTGGCTGCACAGGGTAAGCTAATGCTGCAGGCTCTAGGCTTGTAATTTGACATGTAAGAACATAAGTAAAGGATGTCTCTTGTTTGTCCTTACCCAATGCGGCAGGCAACGCACATCCATTTGGAAATGTGCACCCAATTTTGCCCACCATTTTGAGAACTTGGGATGCTTCATAGAATGTTCAATTTCAAGGCCTCAATGTTTAAATCAACGCACCTGAATTCAAGAACATGAAACAAATTATGAGGAGCTCAATCTTTAAATATTGCTGTAGAATGTCTGACGAAAATTTTTGAAGCGCACGTTCTTTTTTCTCTGTAACTCAGTGGATTTGAAGGCCTGAGGGAGTGGCAGTAAATTTTGAGATCTTCTGCCATGCCAATTGGATCCACAGAGGTGGTCATTCTGGAAACAGATGATGATCCCACTGTTGACCACATTAGTAAAGGCAATGACTCTCTGGTGATTGCTGATACATAAAGCCTGCATGTTGGGAGCCAACAACCCTGTAGTGCTGTTAAAACACCTTTAAATAGGTTTTAAAAGCAACCTTTGTTTGCTAATGGACAGGTGAAGGACAAGCGCAGGCCTGCTACTTGCATAAGATGCAAATCACTTTGAGAAGCAGAAATACAAATTGGATTTAAGACCTCACATTCTTCATATATGATTTCATTTCCAATACTGTAATATTACCCATTTTGGAAAGTTGACAACCAAAACAGAAATGGATTATACCAAGATATATAAGAAATCATGTCAAACATGGAATTTTATGAATAATCAGACTTCCCTGTTTTGTTTACCTAAAGAATTTTCTCCACTTATTGCTTTTCTATCCTCCTTTCTCTTTAACCAATTGTATAGTGCTTAGCAGAGTTCCACAAGTGCTGCCCAAGCTGGCTTCACCGAGCGATCAGTCTTTGAACATGAGCCTAGACAGAGAGGCCCTGAGTTTAAACTAGCCCACCAAGTGGCAATCAATGGGATGTAAGAGGGGGAGAGAGGGAAGGAGGGAGATTAAATGGTGGCTTGGTGAAAGTGCACTAGACACAGCAAAGGCTATTGGTCTTGACAACTTCCTGGCTGCAATGGGTAAGACTTGTGCTCCACCTTTGCCATATGGACTGCAATAATTGGAGATACGCCACCACTGCCACCTCACTACCTTATAAAGGTGGAGTCCTTGAGTATTTTTACTTGTGGTTTTACACTAGCAATGGTTTTGCAACAAGTTCCAAGAACCAGGCAACTGCCCATGAGCAGGGGAAGAGAGGAAACTGAGGGAAGGGAAGTGTGGAAACAGAAGGTGGAAGAGGGATTTAATCTGGGAAGAAGGGAGATGGTGGGGAGGGGTTAAAAATAGAAATGGAAGGAAGCTTAATTCATTTAAATTGTTCCGATAACTAATAGTAACCTGATAACATTCAGATTCTAAAAGTAAAAAACTGCGCATACTAGAAATCCAAAACAAAAGCAGAAACAGAAATATCTGGAAAAACTCAGCAGGTCTGGCAGCATCGGCAGAGGAGAGCACAGTTGACGTTTTGAGTCCTCATGACCCTTCAACAGAACCTCATGAGGACTCGAAATGTCAAACATTCAGATTCTGCTCAGGACTGACAATAATGCAAAAACTTACTGATCATATAACAATGCTCCAATAGCCCACCAATAATCTGTGGATCATAGAATTACAGAACTGTTATAGCACAGAGGAAGGCTATTGGGCCCATCATATCTGTGCCAGCTCTCTGAATGAGAAATGCACCTAATGGCATTTTTCACTTTCTCCCCAAAATCCTGCACATTCTTCCTTTTCACAGATAATAATCCAATTTCCTCTTGAATACCTTGATTGAACCTGCCTCCCCCACACTCTCAACAGAGCATTTCAGATCTTAACCACTCACTGCGTGAAATATGCCAATGTTTACCTTCTAACTGCAGCCAGAATCCCCTTGCACTGCACAGTGTACTGTCAGACTCCTAAGTCGATTGTACTTATAACAGGCTCCCTTTCACTCCTCTGGTTCAACTCAAGTTCTGTGTGAAGTTGAAAATCAGAACTGAGAACCTCAGTCGGAGCCGATTAGTCACAGGTCAGAACCACCTGGCACCGACTGACCTGAACCAAACTGAGAGATTTCATGAATGGGCAGAGAGCTCGTGTTTGGGGCACTTCTTACAGGGCACATTGTCTTAGACGCAGCTCAGCACCAACATTTCTAAACCACTCCCTATGTTCAGACTCAATAAAGGAGAGTTTTCAAAGTGTAACAGAAATTATACCACAGGATGAGGCCATTTGGCCAATGTTACCTGTGTTGGCATTCTCCCCATTTCCACTAACCCAACTGATCCTGTATTATTCTTACTTTTCACCTGCTATTCTAGTCTCTGTCTCCATAACAACTCATGTTGAATCATCCCAGGGTGCAAAAACCCTCAGTTCAAAAGCCTTCCTCTCCCTTTCCCTTTACTTCTTGCAGTAAGAATAGTCCCTGATCCCTTATTCCCAAAATCCAACCACTGCCCCTATAGTCCCTGGGCATCCACTCTTCCCTTTCTGAGCCCCAGTTCCCTTCCTTTTAGTTCATGACTCCCAGCCCTGTAATTCTCCTCATTTCATCTCTTTCTCTCTCCCTCCCACATACCTCAGACTCCCAATCGGTGCTAAGCAGGCTCTACTTCTCTGAGATGGCGTGGGGCATTGGGGGATTGGGAGGTGGAAGGGGTGGGGCATGAATTGACCAAAAGCGTGGCACCAGGACAGCAGCTGACAGCACCATGGAGCAGGGGTGGGGGAAGGAGAATTACTGTGACAGGAAACAAGGTGCAAAGTTCTTCCAAGTTACTTGCAGTTGTACCTGGGAGATTCAAGTCCCATTCTGTGCAACCATCAGACAAGATGACCAGAGTGGGAGGATAGGAGAAGGGGGATTTAATAACCCGAGTCAGAGGCCTTATGAATATTGAAAATTTTTCTTTCATTCACGGGATGAGTGCTTCGCTGGCTGGGCCAGCATTTATTGCCCATCCCTAGTAGCCCTTGAGAAGGTGGTGATAAGCTGCCTTCTTGAACCGCTGCAGTCTATGAGCTGTAGGTACACCCAAAGTGTTATTTGGAAGGGAGTTCTAGGATTTTGACCCAACGACAGTGAAGGAATGGCAATATATTTCCAAGTCAGGATGGTGAGTGGCTTGGAGGGGAACTTCCAGGTGGTGGTGTTCCTATCTATCTGCTGCCCTTGTCCTTGTGGTAGTGGTCGTGGGTTTGGAAGGTGCCGTCTAAGGAGCTTTGGTGAATCCTGCAGTGCATCTTGTAGATGGTACACACTGCTGCTATGGTGCGTCGGTGGTGGAGGGAGTGAATGTTTGTGGATGTGGTGCCAATCAAGTGGATTGCTTTGTCCTGGATGGTGCTCAGCTTCTTCAGTGATGTGGGAGTGCACTCATCCAGGCAAATGGGGAGTATTCCATCACACTCCTGACTTTTGCCTTGTAGATGGTGAACAGGCTTTGGGGAGTCAGGAGGCGAGTTACTCGTCGCACTATTCCTAGCCTCTGATCTTCTCTTGTAGCCACAGTATTTATATGGCTAGTCCAGTTCAGTTTCTAGTCAATGGTAACCCCTGGATGTTGATAGTGGGGGATTCAGTGATGGTAATACCATCGGACATCAAGGGGTGATGGTTGGGTTCTCTCTTGTTGGAGGTGGTCATTGCCTGACACTTGGGTGGTGTGAATGTTACTTGCCACTTGTCAGCCCAAGCCTGTATTTGGCTGGGTCTTGCTGCATTTGGACACGAACTGCTTCGGTATCTGAGGAGTCGTGAATGGTGCTGAACATTGTGCAATCATCAGCGAACATCCCCACTTCTGATCTTATGATAGTGTCCAGTCAAGCCATTAGCACCCCAGGTAATTTCAGCTTGGAAGTGTGACAATAGTGCACAATCTTTGTCAGGTCAGACTGTATGTCAAGCCATTTACAACACTGAGGCCAATTATAAGATACTGGCTTGCCGTGGATTCTGTTTGCTACATTTTCTATTTAGGTGTCAATTGTCTAATTTCTCCAGTATTGCTGAAAAAAGAGACGTGTCTAAGCTTTTTGTCTTGCATTCATCAGGGCACTCACAAGGATACCAATATAACAACAATTTATACTATATGTGAACAATGTGCTCATTGGTTAGCAAGTGGCCTTACCATGGAGAATGCACCACTGATGGTGACTGACAGTTAACTGCCAAACATTGTTTGAAATTTAAACTGGGCAGCTTGACCCTGATTTGTCAAAGCATTGCCCTGAGGAACGAGTCAGCGAATTGCTGTCACTTATTTTGTTTAGCTGAAACAGGCGCAATATGTGTACATGTTCTTTCTGTCTGCAATGAACAGGGTCCTGTGTTTTTTTATTCATTCAAGGGATGTGGGCTTCGCTGGCTGAGCCAACATTTATTGCCCATCCCTAGTTGCCCTTGAGAAGGTGGTGGTGAACTGCCACCTTGAACTGCTGCAGTTCATGTGGTGTAGGTACCCACAGTGCTATTAGGAAAGGAGTTGCAGGATTTTGTATTAATATATGTAGCTTCCAGTACACACAAATACACCATGTTGTGAGACGGACTGACAATCTTAAATATGTTGTCAGTATAATTCTTGCACATTGAGGATTATTTAGCAAATGTTGTCCAATTGCGGAATCACACCTAATGTTGGAAGGGAGCACTGCACTGTTAGAGGTGCCATCTTTGGATCAGGTGTTAAACTGCCCTCTAAGGAGGATGCAAGATATCCCATGGCACTATTTGAAGAGCAGGGGAGTTGTCCCAGTCCCTTGGCCAATATTTATCTCAACCAATCCCACTAAAACAGATCATATGGTCACTCATTGTTGTTTGTGGGAGCTTGCTATGCACAATCATGTTTCCGACATTGCAACAGTGTCTACATTACAAATAAACTTCATTGGCTGTAAAGCACTTTGGGTCATCCTGAGGAACGTTGGACACTGTGTTTTGAGTTTTGCAATCACAGGCTGGTTGGGTACAGTCTGTGTCATGCCCATTGTGAACAGCGGCTAGGGCATGCTGTTTGATACAATCTGTCAGTCTTTGGGATGCATGGCCTACATACCCAGCCTTACACTGACACAGAAATTCATATACTACATTACTCATTTGTGTGATAGGCAGAGCGTCTTTTTGGCTTGACGGCAGCATCCTGTTAGTGGGGAATACCGCTTGTGTTGCTACTGCGTAGTAGCAGCGTGAAACAGCTAGCTTCACCTGATATTCAAATTTTTGAGATATCTTGCCCTTCCAGGATAATCTGAGGAGGATTGGGCACTTTTCAGGGCCGAAAGTGATGGCCTTATGGCCGTTCATGAGTTTGTGTGATATACAGCGCAAAATGATTTGATCAGGGTAGCCATTATTTCTAGCCATAAATTCCTAACTCCACATTATAATGGAGACAGTCTATGTAAACCAGTCACACTGTAATTAACCCTTCCCACCTGCATTAGCAATATAACACTTCAGTTTTGCATCTCCCTTTAACTCAGTGTGTCTGTGGAGAAATTTGTTTCACTGCGATCAATTTGACTTCCAAAATGGTTGTAAGTTTTGTTGAGGTATCGTATATAAATATGAGGTGGGCTGCAGTATATAAAAGGGATTGAATTCCATCTGCACAACCTTGTTCCTGTTATCTTCCACTGTCTAACATCTTTTTACTTGAAAACTACATTTGATTTCCACCTCTCATGTTCAATATTAAAACATCAGCTGGTACTTTAGAATTAAGAATGACAAGAAGAGTCACTGGTTATGAAAAAAAACTCAACACACAAACCAACATAACCTTGTGCTCAAGAGAGACCTGTCCTCATGTATATAAGAATTATCAAAACTTATATTGTGAGCTGGTAAATTGACATAGGTGTCAGATTTGGCTCAGTGATAGCACTTTCAATTTTGATCCTAAAGGCAGAAGGTTCAAGATCTACTCCAGAGATTTAGCACATAATCTTGGCTGGCGTGTCAGCGTAATACTGAGGGAGCACTGCACTGATAGGGGTGCCATCTTTAGATCAGGTGTTAAACTGCCCTCTAAGGAGGATACAAACTAGCCCATTGCACTATTTGAATAGCAGGGGAGTTGTTTCAGCCCCCTGGCCAATATTTATCTCAACCAATCCGAAAAAAACAGATCATATGTTCACACATTGTTCTTTGTGGGAGCTTACTATGCACAATCATGTTTCCGATATTGCAACAGTGACTACATTTCAAACAAACTTCATTGGCTGTAAAGCATTTTGGGTCATCCTGAGGAATTGAAAGGCATTATATAAATACGAGTTCCGACTCTTTTTAGCACAAAACAACTATAGATATATTATGCATAAGATTAACTGTGGACATCATACTTTAACTTTTTGAAGATAGTTACACCATCAAACTTATTCAATATCCAACACCCTTCATGAAAAGCAAAATGTGGACAATTTCTAATTTAACCCAAACTTGCAACTTTATCCTGCTATTATTTGGCATAAATCAAATTGTAAAGTTTACTTGCAGCAAATAAAGCAAAACATGATAAAAAAAACCTCAACTTTTTAGATGAGTGTTTTAAAGTGAAAGTTTGCAATATCTCCTAATAAAGCTGGCAACACCATTGATAGAAGTCAGTCCTCAGCACATGCATTACTAGAGGTAATATAGAGTCAGAGTTACACTAACATCAACACAAAACATTGCCAAAATAAGCTGAATAGTAACGTAAGTAACACACTGTCTCTTTAACCATGTCTAGACCAAGGACAGTTTCACAAGTGAGATTAAGGATGGCATTTCTGTCTTACATGTGCTAGAGGCTTGACTTGAACACTAATAGTTGGACGATACTGATGAAAATCTGTTTGAATCACACAAACTTTCCTCTCCATCCTCCCAGACAGTAGCCTCTCATCCCGCCATCACTCAGGCATGCAGAGGAAGCGTGCGAGACCAGCACTGGCAGTTTGGTGTTACCTGACCCTTCAGAAGTACTGAGAGCGAGAGAGAGAGAGAGAGGAGTGGTGAGAGAGAGAGAGAGAGAAAGGGAGAGAGGGGGGGAGGGGAGAATTGCTGAGAAAAAGAAAAGCTTCAGCCAAGCCCTAAAGCCAAATTGGGTGGAGAAAGCCTCCCTCTGCTTTATAGCTTAAAGAAACCCCGCCTGCAAGGAGCCAGCCAGCCAGCCCAGGCGTTCAATTCCTCCCTTATCTGATCAAGAAACCTCAGTTGTATTAGCTTTGCAGCAGGACTGACGTTTGCAGCCACACGCACTGTGCTGTATGCTTCCAAACAGAGGAGCAGAAGAGCTTTCTATACAGTGACCTGTGTAACCTTTTCAACTGGCCCTTTTCACTCTAGCCCTAACAGTCAAGGAGGGAAAGATTGGCAACCATTTCCCTGCATGGTTGCCTCACTGAAAGGGTTAAAAACAAGACAGTAGCTCGAAGCTTTCAGAGCTGGCTGGCTGTGGGTTGTTAGCTAGCTGCCAAAAAGTGTAGAAGAGCAAGAATAGAATTAGGAGCAAATCTTTTACTGCCAATGTTTTCCCTTCTCTTTAAAAGGCTGACTTAAAAGAACAGTCCTAGCTACAGTGGGTGACCCAGCCAACTCCATACACTCAATTACAGATAGTTCTTGACCTCAACCACAACTCATAACTTTTGGTACAAAAACAAAAATACCTGGAAAAACTCAGCAGGTCTGACAGCATCTGCGGAGAGGAACACAGTTAATGTTTCGAGTCCGAATGAAGAGTCATTCGGACTCGAAACGTTAACTGTATCCCTCTCCACAGATGCTGTCAGACCTGCTGAGTTTTTCCAGGTATTTTTGTTTTTGTTCTAGATTTCCAGCATCCACAGTATTTTGCTTTTATCATAATTTTTGGCATTTTTTTTTCGAGATAGCTGCACCTGGCTGTGAATGTCCTTGATTCACTTTGTTAATTGGATAGATGAGTCGAGAAATTACAGTACAGTAGTGATCTTGGGGCAACATTTCCTGTATTACAGTAATAACTACTAAAATGACTACACTTCAAAGTACCTCGTTGGCTATAAAGTGCTTTGGGACGTCCTGAAGTCATAAAAGGATCTCCGCAAGGGAAAAGGTTTCATTCTTTCCAAATCTGTGCTATATTTAGATATACTGGTATGTCTGTGCTCCTCCAATTCTAGCTTCTTGCAGAGCCCTGACTTCCTTCCTTTCATCATTGGCAGATGTGCCAGCGGAGGGCTGTAAACTCTGCAACTGATTTCTTAAACATCTGCCTACTCTCTCTTACCCTTTAAGTTACTATTTAAAGCTTATTTCTTTGACAAAGCCTTCAGTCACTTATCCTAATAACTCTTTTTTATATTTTTGGTTATCGGGTTCGCTTTGTCCGGCGAATGCTAGCTGTGCCCTTGATATTAACACATTAGTTGGTGCTTGAAACAATATAGGCAGAGGGATTGATTAACTGAATAAACTCTGGTGGTTTACTGGAACTAAGAACAGAACACTAACACCATGTGTGCTTCTTCAATCACTGTCAGTTCTAGACTTACAGTTACCTAAGTAGCCCACACTGTGTAGTGGTTGGTCAATACAGTCACATGGTCAGTTAACTACATTCTCTTAAAGGTACATAGCAGCCCACTTTACCACTCTCTTTATGTGGTTTGGTGTATAATTTTGTCTGATAACTCTCCTTATGTGAAGCATCTTACAGAGAATTGTGTAGAACACACAGCACAGAAATAGGCCATTCAACCCAAGTAGTCCATAGTGGCATTTTCCACCAAAGCTGTGCCGGAAACCTGCAGGTTTAAGGAGGCAGAATGTCATTACTGCTACATAAAAGGGAATGTAATAAAGCAATGCAGGACGAAATCAAGACCACCAATCAGACAGCAGACCATTATGATTGAAGTGCACAATGTAACTGAACCAGAAGCTGCTGATACTGATATCTATTCCTTATACAATGTCAAAGCAGTAAAAACTGAACCAATCACCGTCACCGTTCAAGTGAATGGGAAGCCCCTAGTCATGAGGGCAGATACGGGAGCCTTGACCACAGTGGTGGGGGAACACATATTTAAATACCTTAGTGAATGTATCCAGCCACTGAATCTGGAGCAAACACAGCTCAGCTGAAGATGTATGCTGGAGAGGCAATACAGGTAAAAGGCAATGCCACTGTTGTCAAGTGAGAATAGGAGGAATTCCTGAGCTGTTAAGGAAGTATGACAGTGTATTTTGTGATGAATTGGGAAAGATAAAAGGCTTACAAGGAAAAATATATGTAGATTCGGAGGCAACACCCTGTTTTTTTAAGGCCAGACCTGTGCCTTATGCCCTAAATGAGAAGGTGGATGCAGAATTGTGCCACTGAGAGAAGTTAGGCATCATCCAGCCCACCCAATTTTCAGAATGGACAGCACCCATAGTCCCTGTGATGAAACCAGGCCAAACTATTCACATTTGCGGAGACTACAAATTAACTGTGAACAAGGCTGCTAAGTTAAATAAATATCCTATGCCGAGAATAGAAGATTTGTATGCTAAGCTAGCTGGAGGAAAATCCTACACCAAACTGGACATGAGCCAACAGCTAGAGCTAGACAGCACATCTAGAGGATATATAACAATCAACATCACAAGGACCTGTAACTACATAGACACGTAGCCTTTGGTGTATCAAATGCATGTGCAATTTTCCAAAGGATCGTGGAAAGCCTATTGCAGGGACTTCTCCAAGTAGTAGTGTGCTTGAATGATGTCCTGATCACCGGATCAACGGGAGCTGAATATTTTGGCCAACCTAGAAGAGGTATTAAGAAGATTTTTGGAAGCTGGTGTACGACTGAAGAAAGAGAAATGTACCTTCCAAGTGACTTGGGTCACCGAGTGGATGCCAAAGGGTTGCATCCAGTAGAGGAGAAAGTCAGGGCAATCAAAGAGGCGCCCTCTCCTACCAGTGTCACTGAACTCAAGTCTTTTTTGGACATGATAAATTATTACAGTCGCTTATTGCCAAACTTGGCAACAGTGTTAGCCCCTTTACACTTGTTACTGAAAAAGAGTCATAGATGGTCATGGAAGGTGCAGCAAAAAGAAGCCTTTGTAAAAAAGCCAAGAAACTATTACATTCATTGTGTCTACTAGCACATTATGACCCATAAAAGAATGAATATTAACCTGTGATGCATCTCCCTTTGGTGTGGGAGCAGTGTTGTCATACAGGTTGGAAAATCGTTCCAATAGGCTATGTCTCCAGAATCCTCTCTGCAGCCAAGAAGGGTTATTCACATATATAAAAACAAAAAAACTGCGGATGCTGGAAATCCAAAGCAAAAACAAAATTACCTGGAAAAACTCAGCAGGTCTGGCAGCATCGGCGGAGAAGAAAAGAGTTGACGTTTCGAGTCCTCATGACCCTTCGACAGAACTTGAGTTCAAGTCCAAGAAAGAGTTGAAATATAAGCTGGTTTAAGGTGTGTGGCGGGGGGGGGGGGGGGGGTGGGGGGGGTGGGGGGGGGGGGGGGGGGGGGGGGGGGTGGGGGGGGCGGTGGAGAGAGAGAGAGAAGTGGAGGGGGGGGTGTGGTTGTAGGGACAAACAAGCAGTGATAGAAGCAGAAGATCAAAAGATGTCAACAACAATAGAACAAAAGAACACATAGGTGTTAAAGTTGGTGATATTATCTAAACGAATGTGCTAATTAAGAATGGATGGTAGGGCACTCAAGGTATAGCTCTAGTGGGGGTGGGGAGAGCATAAAAGATTTTAAAATATTTAAAAATAATGGAAATAGGTGGGAAAAGAAAAATCTATATAATTTATTGGAAAAAAAAGGAAGGGGGAAACAGAAAGGGGGTGGGGATGGGGGAGGGAGCTCACGACCTAAAGTTGTTGAATTCAATATTCAGTCCGGAAGGCTGTAAAGTGCCTAGTCGGAAGATGAGGTGTTGTTCCTCCAGTTTGCGTTGGGCTTCACTGGAACAATGCAGCAAGCCTAGGACAGACGTGGGCAAGAGAGCAGGGTGGAGTGTTAAAATGGCAAGCAACAGGGAGGTTTGGGTCATTCTTGCGGACAGACCACAGGTGTTCTGCAAAGCGGTCGCCCAGTTTACGTTTGGTCTCTCCAATGTAGAGGAGAGCACATTGGGAGCAACGAATGCAGTAGACTAAGTTGGGGGAAATGCAAGTGAAATGCTGCTTCACTTGAAAGGAGTGTTTGGGCCCTTGGACGGTGAGGAGAGAGGAAGTGAAGGGGCAGGTGTTGCATCTTTTGCGTGGGCATGGGGTGGTGCCATAGGAGGGGATTGAGGAGTAGGGGGTGATGGAGGAGTGGACCAGGGTGTCCCGGAGGGAGCGATCCCTACGGAATGCTGATAGGGGGGGTGAAGGGAAGATGTGTTTGGTGGTGGCATCATGCTGGAGTTGACTGAAATGGCAGAGGATGATCCTTTGAATGCGGAGGCTGGTAGGGTGATAAGTGAGGACAAGGGGGACCCTATCATGTTTCTGGGAGAGAGGAGAAGGCATGAGATGGGCGGGAGATGGGCCGGACACGGTTGAGGGCCCTGTCAACGACCGTGGGTGGAAAACCTCGGTTAAGGAAGAAGGAGGACATGTCAGAGGAACTGTTTTTGAAGGTGGCATCATCGGAACAGATCCAACGGAGGCGCAGGAACTGAGAGAATGGGATGGAGTCCTTACAGGAAGCGGGGTGTGAGGAGCTGTAGTCGAGGTATCTGTGGGAGTCGGTGGGTTTGTAATGGATATTGGTGGACAATCTATCACCAGAGATTGAGACAGAGAGGTCAA
Organism: Carcharodon carcharias; assembly: GCF_017639515.1. NCBI lineage: Eukaryota > Metazoa > Chordata > Chondrichthyes > Lamniformes > Lamnidae > Carcharodon > Carcharodon carcharias. The sequence continues at coordinate 14,988,633 of NC_054488.1, forward strand.
GGAAGGGAAGGGAAGTGTCAGAGATGGACCACATGAAAATGATGGAGGGGTGGAGATTGGAAGCAAAATTAATAAATTTTTCCAAGTCCCGACGAGAGCATGAAGCAGCACTGAAGTAATCATCGATGTACCGGAGAAAGAGTTGTGGAAGGGGGCCGGAGTAGGACTGGAACAAGGAATGTTCCACATACCCCATAAAGAGACAGGTACAGCTGGGGCCCATGCGGGTACCCATAGCCACACCTTTTATTTGGAGGAAGTGAGAGGAGTTGAAGGAGAAATTGTTCAGCATGAGAACAAGTTCAGCCAGACGGAGGAGAGTAGTGGTGGATGGGGATTGTTCGGGCCTCTGTTCGAGGAAGAAGCTAAGGGCCCTCAGACCATCCTGGTGGGGGATGGAGGTGTAGAGGGATTGGACGTCCATGGTGAAGAGGAAGCGGTTGGGGCCAGGGAACTGGAAATTGTTGATGTGACGTAAGGTGTCAGAGGAATCACGGATGTAGGTGGGAAGGGACTGGACAAGGGGAGAGAGAAGGGAGTCAAGATAACGAGAAATGAGTTCTGTGGGGCAGGAGCAGCTGAGACGATCGATCTACCGGGGCAGTTCTGTTTGTGGATTTTGGGTAGGAGATAGAAGCGGGCCGTCCGAGGTTGGGCGACTATCAGGTTGGAAGCTGTGGGAGGAAGATCCCCAGAGGAGATGAGGTCAGTGACAGTCCTGGAAACAATGGCTTGATGTTCAGTGGTGGGGTCATGGTCCAGGGAGAGGTAGGAGGAAGTGTCTGCGAGTTGACGCTCAGCCTCCGTGAGGTAGAGGTCAGTGCGCCAGACAAGAACAGCACCACCCTTGTCAGCGGGTTTGATGACAATGTCAGGGTTGGACTTGAGAGAATGGAGTGCAGTAAATTCAGAGAGAGACAGGTTAGACTGGGTGAAAAGAGCAGAGAAATTGAGACGACTAATGTCGCGCCGACAGTTCTCAATAAAAAGATCAAGAGAAGGTAAGAATCCAGAGGGAAGGGTCCAGGTGGAGGGAGAATATTGCAGATGGGTAAAAGGATACGTTGAACTGGGAGAGGAGTCCTGCCCAAAGAAGTGAGCCTGGAGACGAAGACGGTGGAAGAAGAGTTCAGCATCATGCCGAGCCCGAAATTCATTGAGGTGAGGGCGTAAGGGTACGAAACTAAATCCTTTGCTGAGCACTGAACGTTCAGCGTTGGAGAGGGGAAGGTCAGGGGGTATAGTGAATACACGGCTGGGGTTGGGATTGGAAGATGGGGTGGGGACGGAGGGACGGGCAGGGGTGGAGGGTCCTAGATGGGTGTTGGTGTCGATGAGTTGTTGGAGCTTACAACTTGAAAAGGAAGGTTTATCAGTAATGTTTGGAGTGAAGAAATTCCATTAATATCTGCATGGCCGACATTTCACCATAGTGTCGGATCATGAACCACTAATAGGTTCATAGCAAGAATAAAGCCATTCCACCTATAGTCTCAGCAAGAATTCAACATTGGGTTTTGATTTTATCGGTGTATGAGTACACATTTATGCACAATCCTGGTGTGCATATTGCAAATGCAGATGCACTCAGTCATCTTCTGTTATCAGATAGCATTGTATATGCTCCAGTGCCACAAGAAGTTGTGTTTGTGTTAAATTTCTTGGACTCTTCACTGGTCTGTGTGAAGCAAATAAGGAATTGGACAAACAGGGATCCAACTTTGTCAAAAGTCCGGGACCAAGCATTGCCAGGATTGTCGAATTCACCAGTGTCTGAAGTAGTAAGACCATTCTGCGCCTGTAAAACAGAGTTAAGTTGTCAAGATGGAATCTTGTTATGGGGATCGAGTCACCATCCCTTTGCAAGGAAGAGAACCACACTTGACAGAGCTTCACAGTGCGCATCCAGGCATTCAAAGATGAAGATGCTTGCGCGAAGCTATGTCTGTTGGCCAGGTATAGACAGTGATATAGAAAAAATAGTCAAGCACTGTCTCCGGTGTCAGCAGCAAACAGTAGTTGCCCGTTTCAGCTCCACTGCATCCATGGGAGTGGCCTGGTCAACCCTGGGTTAGATTAGATATGGACTATGTAGGTCCATTTTTAGGTACCATGTTTTTATTGATCATCGATGTGCATTCTAAGTGGATGGATGTGTATGAAGTTAGATCACCGGCATTTGTGCAACTATTGAAAAACTGCATCAATGTTTTAGTCTACATGGCCTACTAGAAGTAATTGTTTCAGATAATGGTACTGTCTTCACCAGTACTGAATTTCAGAGATTCATGAGTTTAAATGGAATTAAGCACATTAAAACAGCACCATATCGTCCCTCATCAAATTGGTTAGCAGCAAGAGCAGTGCAAACTTTAAAATCAGGAATGAAAAAGTTATTTGAAGGTACTTTAGAAACTCGACTTTCACGTTTTCTTCTCAATTATCGTATGATTCGTCATGCAACTACCGGTTCAACACTGTCTCAATTACTGATGAAATGCTGCCTTCGTACAGGGTTAAGTCTGGTGTTTCCAAACTTATAGAGGAAGGTAGAGAAGAATCAGAGTAGTCTGAAATTGAATCATGATATTCATGGCAAAGCTCGAAGATGTACTGTGGGAGATACAGTTTTCATGCAAAATTTTGGAAATGGTCCTAGTTGGGTTATTGGAAAAATTGTCTCTGAAACTGGATCTTTGTCATTCCAAGTGGAAATGGAAGACCAGATTTTTTGAAAACATGTGGACCATTTAAGGAGTAGAAGGAGACTCCAACAATCAGCTATTCTGCCTGTAATTGATGTCAAACCTTTAATCCCTGAAGTGCCAGATAGACCGAGAATAGATATACCTGATGTCTCTGTTGAACTACCTAATCCTGAACTACCATTGTCTAAGGATGTCCCTGACGCTGCAGTTCCTGATCATGTTGATCCAGTGGAGGAATCTCAAGTGACAGAGCCACGCCACTTTAACCGATTTAGAAAAATACCTCAGAGACTTAATCTTTAATCACAAGACCTGTGTATATATATGTACATGTTGTGGATTAAAATATTCTTTGTAAATGGGAAAGGTAAAAAAAAATTAAAGGGGGAGGAAATGTAATGATTGAAGGTATAGTCTTTCCTACTGCCTTTAGGGTTGACGTGATTGTTCTGACGAATGAGCCCTAAGCGTGGGTTATCTTAGGGTTGGAGCTTTCCAGTCATGGACCTGGCTGAAACATGCAGCTTCAAAAAGAGCTCTGTAATAAAGTTATCACTTTCAAGTAAGAACCCTCTCTGGTACATCAAGTTCATTATGCAATCTTAGGTTGATAGCCTCTAGTTTTGCTGTTCCTCACAATTGGGAACACTCTTTCTGTGTCAACTCTATCAAAACCTTTCATAACATTAAAGAGTTTGATAAGTGATCCAATTTGTTCATCCTTTCATGATGGGTATAACACTACAGCTCTGGTATCATCCTTGTAAATCTTTCTTGCATCTTCTCCTGTGCTTCCTTATCCTTTTCACAATTGTCAGGACCAGGTTAGGAGCAGTGAACTGAGTCCTCTCATTGTCCCAGTCCTGGGTCGATTATAACAGAGTTTGAATTTTGAAAAAGATGTGACATTACCAATTCAATAAGTATTTAGTTGTGTATAGCTCAGTGTAAGAAATAAGCCAGCCAAGTTGCTTAAGTTAACAAGGAAAGAGTTAGCTTTATTGCTAAAACTCACTCAGGTAAAGATACAGAAAACATTAGTAAAAGGATTAAAATCTAAAAATATGTCCAACTAACCATTAATGCAAAAATAACAGACACAAACCCCCCTTCCCTCCTTCCAAGCAGGCAAGAAAGAAATAAAACACAGCAGAATATCAGATCTTAAAACTTGGCCAAGAAACAAGTAAAGTCAGAAAAGGGAAAATTATGGATTATCCAGATGTTTGTTTACAACTGAAGGGTCGCTTTCCATGGTTGGTACTGGTACTCTTGGAGACAGAGGTGTTGATTCAGAATCCATCTTTAAGAACTCTCAGTTTGCAGCAATGAGGTCTTCTGATAGTTTTTCCAATCACAAACAGCTCAGTTTTGATGAGAGAGGCTTCAGATTAAAAGAGAGATAGGGTAAGGTTGTTCTCCCTGTGGCAGTCTCTTGTCCAGCTGAAGACTTTATGAAAAAATATTCTATATAAAGCATCTTCATAACACAGTAAGGTAACCAGAACTGTACATGCTCCAAATGTGGTCTAACCACTGTTCGATACAAGCCTAACAACTTCTCTACTTTTAAATTCTATCCTTTTGTTATGGCCTGATTGACTTGCTACAAAACTTTTAGTGATTTGTATATTTGTACTCATAGATTTATTTCCTTCTCTATCCCATTTAGACACTCATTTTCCGAGTAATATGTGACTTCCTTCTTTTCTTACCAAAATCTGACACATCACACTTATTTGTGTTGAAATTCATCTGCCCATTCTATTCTGAAAGTTTATTAATGTCTTGTAATTTATTGCAGTGTTCCTTAGCATTGGCCACCCCTTCTAACTTACTATGTTAAATACTCTATATAAATGCAAGTTGCTGTTGCTATAGCTGTATATTGGATCTAGTCCAGTATATGTACAGCACAATATAAACTAGAAAAAAGGTATTGGCATTGCTGATGTGTATGATGGTGCTCATTTTAATGGCTTCTAAATATAAATTGATTAAATCCAAATATTATGGATCTAGCCTCCCGCCCCTTGCCTTCAGTACAGTCTAGTGATGACCTGATGATGCATTGATGCCCATGCTTCACATGGCTGCATTAATGTTAGCCACAAACCATGACTGACCTTTTTAAGAAGTCTGGACCAAGGTGCTTTGTTGGTGATGTCCACAAGTTCGGGTGGAGACAGTTATTATTACCTTGTCTAGAGCCATTTTATATTATTCTTTGGTCACCCACTCCTGTGTCAGCGTCTATTGTAGTCAGCGGCCAGATGAAGTTAAAACTTCCTTACTTTCTTATACTGGTGCTCAGGAATGCCAGTTTTTCTCAGGGTTTAGTGTTTGCTACTAGTATAAGTCTACTTTGTGAAAGTGCAGCAACAACAGCGGCACTGTTTTACATCTGCCTTCATAAGTTCATCGTGTACCAATGCCAGAGTCATTGGTTTGTGGCAGACTTCAGTAATTGATTAAATTATGGTGTAATTACATTGCAAATGCACTGTGGCCAAATTGTGATAGACAATCTGCACATGCAATTCTCCCCATGGCCAGCTCATAGTGAGAGCTTTGACACAACCAGGAATGTAAAAGGCTCCAAAGTGTACTAGTGGGTCAAGCTATCTTACCCCCACCAGCCTATCTGCCCCTCTGTGTGAGTAATAGCACTTATACTTATGAGTCCAAAGGTTATGAGTTCAAAATCCATCCATAGGCCTGAGCACAGGCTGTGACACTCCTAATGCAGTAATTCAGATGAGCTACTGAACAAAGGTTCTATTTGCCCTCTCAGGTGGCTGTTAGAAGATGCTTTGGCATTATTTCAAAGAGAAGCAGGGGAATTCTCCCCAGTTTTCTGGCTGATGGTTATCGCTCAACCATATCATTAAAACAGATTGATTTGATTCACATTCCAGTTTGTATGGGCTCATTTCCCAATCTACACGCTGGAACTGCCAAAGGGAAAATGTATCAACAATGCTCCACCATAAATAAAAGGAGTGAAATGGAACATACCAACTGATTTTCTTTGCATTCCTCCAACTCTGGATTCTCATACAAACCCCAACCCCTCCATGGCCCACCCTTGGTGGCCATCTTCAGCTGTCTATGCCCTAAGGCCTGAGAATTCCCTCCATAAATTTTCCTGTCTCTCTACCTCTCCATCCTAATTTAAGACCCTGCTTAGAACTTGGTTCTTTTCAAGTTTTTTTTTAGCTGTCTGTGGTAATGCCCCTGCTTTGAATTGTTTTGAAATATTGTCTGATAATCCTTCCTTGAAGCCCCTTGGGACATTTACCTGTAACAACGGTGCTACATAAATGCTATCTGTTTTTGTATATACTCCTCATCTTCCTCTTCCATCTTAAGTGGAGGTGAGGTGGGGGGGTAGTGGGGCAGGATGGGGGGAAAGTTCAAAAGTTGAGTGACACTCAGTTGCTAATTAATGATAGAAAGCATTAAAGACTGGATGAACCTTTAGGGTGTCAATAATGCAGTTCTGGTGCTAGGACCATAGCTCCTGTGCTGTTGGTCACTCTGCACCTCTTATGACCAACTCTGCCCAATTTGAGATTAGCTCGTTTATGTAACTTGATGGCATTTTTGGCATGTAGCACTTGACATTCAAGGAGGATTGGGACCCATAATGTCAGTGGTCATGAAGCAGTGGAGTTTGGCCAATTCCCTTATCTCTGGAGAAGCCAGAGCCAGGAGCAAATTGCCTCCCACAAGAGCAAATATCAACTCATCCCCAATCAAAGTGCTTCCCCTAAAGTATTGTTCCAAATTGATGATTAGTCAACTATTGGAAATCCCTTCTAATTTAAATAATTTCTGTCCTCGATGGGCTTGGCACCCAAGTAGAATGAGTGCCAAATATTCCAAGTGTTTGTTTAATCACTAGTGGTATCTGTAGACTGTTATGATACAGCAACTAGTTGTTTAGTTTAAAGAGGTTTTGTTTATTCACTTTTCTGACAAATTGCTGCCAATTCATCACATGGAATAAAACCATAGCTAGATTATACTAACAAGTGCTTAACTCATGAAACACTGCAGAGCTTGGATTTCACATAAATTATTGGATGTCCACAGTGAGTTTTCTTTGGTACAATGTCATTATTGGCCATCCAAATTAGCCAACAATGTTCAACTTTAATAATAGTGTTTCACCATTTCATCCTCCAACCCCTCTGCAAGATCTCAGGTACAGATCCTGGAGCAGATAATAGAGCAGATTTGATATTAGAGCAATAATAGAGCAGATTCTGAGACTACACTTCTGTTTATTTGTTTATGGGTTGTGGGTGTCACTGGCAAAGCCAGCATCTGTTGCCCATCCCTAATTGGCCTCGAGAAGGTGGTGGTGATCTGCCTTCTTCAACCATTGCAGTCCACGTCGTGTGGGTACACCCACAATGTTGTCAGGCAGGGAGTTCCACAATTTTGTTACAATCCCTGTAGAGAACAGTGACTTAAAAAAAAATTGAGTTCCCGGTGACCAACTTGAAGGAATTGCATGTCAAGATTTCAAGTTTGAAGGCTTTTACTGTAATAATCAAACTAAAATCGACAGTGACTAAATATTATTTAGTCGGCAATTAATACCCTAAACTACAGAAAAGACCATTGGCACACTCAAAAACCCCAACGTCACTCTTACATGTTACAAGTTACTCCCAGCTTCCAACCGGCTCATTTCTCCTCATTTCACTGAGTTGCAACATCCTGTGACAGTCAAAGGTCCTTTTCTCAATCTCCCAAGAAATCCCGAACTGACCTCCAGCAGCACAGCTCACTGCAATGATTCCTGTCTCTGGCCACACCAGCAGCAATCTACTAGAGTCTTTAAATTTCCATGTGTTCCCTATCTCTTTGACCAGAGAACATCTGACCTGCATTCTGTCTGCCAGCCAACAGAAAAAAAACAACCTTTTTCCTTCAACCGACCATAGCTCCTTGTCTCTCTCCTTGTCTTTCTCCCTAGGATTCTCTCTGAGACGGTAAGTGTGCAACAGCAAAAACATTTGCTTCTCTCTTTGTGTTCAAGTGTTAGATCTGGTACATGTGCATCTCAATAGTACTAGACTGGTGTCCCCAGTCCCCATGGTAACCAAGCCACACAAGTTTATCGTTGGGCAGAACTTGTAGCAGGTCACATAATTCCTCTACATTATCCCATTTACCATGAATTAAAGAGACAGTGTAAAACATAACCGGTTATAAAACTTTATATTTGTAACAATTTTGATCCATCCATAGTGAAGGAATGGTGACATAGTTCTAAGTCAAGATGGTGTGTGACTTGCAGGTGGTGCTGCTCTTCTCCTTCTAGATGGCGGAGGTGGTATGTTTGGGAGATGCTGTCAAAGAAGCTGATGAGAGAACTTTGCCTGTCAGTTCAGGACTCTGGGCATGTTATGGATATGATGCTCTGACAATTAATCTTCATGACTGGAAACTCATGTAGCACAGGGCCAGAATTTCCTGTGTGCCTATCTCTGGGGGCCCATTTTGATTGTAGCCAGGACAACCGTGGAATCCGCTGGCCACCAACCCATTCCATAAGCAAACATGCCCCCATGGTTTTGAGGCTCCCGGCCTCATTTACATTTGCCAGGAGAGTGGCGGGATGTCAAACGGACATGTCGACACAGCTCACCAGATCAAGGAAAGGAAACTGGGTCGAAGATGTTGCCAGGAAGGTGCTGGGGGAGGGTTGAGTGAGTTGTGAATGCAGGCGGATGGGGGTCCCACAGGGACAGCGGCCTGGGTTGTATTTGTGTGCCCTGGAGGTGCGCTCATCCTCCTCCAAGCCTATAAGCGTAGTTCAAGATTTACCTTTGCTGAGCCTCGTCCCCATCCTGCATGGAATTGGTCAAAGCCTGAACATGAAAGACAGGCAGCACTTTGGCCGGTATTTTCCATGCCCACCGGCATTGGTTGTGTTCCGTGACGTAAGCAGACAATATGTTGCGATTGGTTCCACGACAGCGTGAAACCAGTTTGCGATCGTCCGCTCAGCCCGCCAATGGCAGGCCATATTTCCTGCCATCGGACATCAGGTACCTCATTGTAATACAGCTGCATATCATTATTAGGCCAGTCCACCGGAATCGTTCCCCCCCCACCCCGCCGTTGGATCGTTCACCCACGCCAGCGGCAAAACACATTGACATGTTTCACAACAGCATATATAAGGCGTGCACCTGACGGGCTGCACTTTGCTCAGGACTTCAAGGTTTGTTTGTGTTGCCTTGCTTCGGTCAGTACTCACAGTCATCAGCGCCAGGCTTCACCGACAGAACCACATCACTTTTAGGGGGGCTCACGGTCAGGTCTCTATCAGATCAGCTATATGTGGGTGGCTTTTCAATGGCTGCAGGGCAAGGGCTTGCTTAGGAAAGGAGGAGGAGTGGCCTCAGGCAAGGGAAGAGGCTGCAGGGTGAGGACTGTACTGGGGAAGGAGAGTATCCCAGGCTGTGTTTGGGGCACATGTTGATCTGTGCAAGTGGCCTCAAGGTGGTGAGGGCTGTGGAGGCAGATTCCAGAGGAGATGAGGCCAGATGAACATGTGAGGGCATGTGTATGAGAATGGGTGGTGATGTCCCTTGAGCTGACGGTGAGTGAGATGCCAGTGAATGTGTGGTGGACTTGAGTGTGTGAGATTAGAGTGATGAGATGGTTGCCATACCTTGGCTGCTCAGATGAGATCATTCATTCTCTATCCACATTGGATGGCCAACCTCTTTTGTGCAGCATTGGCAACGTGAAAGGGGCCCTGAGAAAGGCTCAGCACTGCTGGAGGGGGTGGGAGGAGGGCAGGTGCTGGTGAGCACTTCTACTGAGCTCCCTGAAGGCAGACAGATGCAGACCTCCAAATAATAAGAAAGCACAAAAACGCTGCAAAAAATGTCCATGCAGCACAATCAATCTCCTGAAAGCATACCTCATAAAAAAAAAGCAGTCCCAAGATATTTATTTTAATTTTAAATCCTAATGGGGATTTCATCCCACCTCGGATGAGGCTTCATCAAAAATGTAAAGCCTGCCTGGTCGATTGGCCCATCCACGAAAAGTAAGGTTGGACAGGCCATGAAAAATCGCTCACAATTGGGCCACTGTTTGGAGAACTGGTGCAATTCCTCCATGAGGGAGACCAATAGTATTAAATGCCCTCAATTCTACCTCTTGGAGCTAATCTGTTTTAACCTCTCCTTAAATGGCTCATGTCAAATTTTATTTGATAAGGCTCCTTTGAAGCACCTTGGGACATTCTACTATGTTCATGAGGCTGGATAAATGCAAGCTGTTGTTGTAATTAGGTCAGCCTATGGCCTAACTATTTCATTCAGAGTCTTTAATCCCTTATACAGCAACTAGCATCATCAGCAAACTTAAGGGTGCTGCTTCCAATGCCTTCATCCAAATATTTTGGGGAGGTTTGTTCTTTGGTGATTTGACCATGGATCTCTGGGGCACTCCATCAGTCACCAGGCCTTGTGCTGGGCTGCCCACAATAGCCCTTGTCTTCCTATACAAATGCAAGCCTGTTCATAATGCAACTTCATGATAAACCACCAATCCCTCACCAAATCTCACAACCCCCATTAACAGCCATTTACACTGCCCTTTATCAAAGACTTTACTAAAATCAAGGTCCTTATATCTGCTGGGCTATCCTAATCCACTAAATTCAAGATCACTTCAGAAGGTCCAATCAACATTAGAAGTAGAGGAAGATGTCAGGTTAAAAGAGAAGGTGGGGCAGCAAAGGATTGGCATAGAAAAATGGGCTGCTGGGCCTCTTTCTGAGCTGTAGCTTCTGTGTCACAAGTTCAAGCCAAGGCAATTTTTATTGTAGGGGTTGGGGGGTGGGGGGGAGGGGGGAGGGGGGAGGGGGGTCACATTTACAAATATGTATCAGGATTGGGGAGTAGTGCTTCCCGACAGCATACAATTGGTAAATCGAGGCTCTATACTTGTGGCATCATGGTATACATTGGCTATGGGGTACTTTTCACGTCGCCAGGGTCATTACACCATTATGTCTTTCTGCTAAAAAGATAAGGTTGAGGGAGTGGCCTCACAGAAGTTTTTAAGATGGGGTTTGATGGGGTAGATGTGGCATGATTCCACTTTCAGGGCACCCCAATGCTAGGGGATGTAAATATAAGATAGCCACAAATAAATCCAGCAACAAATTCAGGAGAAAGTTTTTTTACCTAGAGAATGGTCAGAATATTGACCATTGCTACCAGAGGGAGTAGTTGAAGTGAATATCATTGATACCTTTGAGGACAAGTTAGGTAAGAACTTGAGGAAAAAAGGAATAGAAACATAAGCCAATGTGGTTGGATGCACTTAAGTGGGAGGTTACTTGAATGCAGCATCTGCATTCAATGCACTGATAGTTGAGCAAATGATTGTTTTTTTGTGCCGTAAATTCTATATTCCCCCTCCTGACTCACACTGGGCTTTTGTTCCATGAGCATTGAAGCGAGTGCTACCATATCCAATCTCTACTCTTCATGCACAACTCCAGACAGTAACTAACAGCAGGCTACTGAGGACTCAGAAGAAGCCGTTGAAGAAGACTTGTGAGTTGCTGCAGTGCACTTTGTAAATGGTACACAGTGCTGCCACTGTGCATTAGTGGTGGAAAGGGTGAATGTTTAAGGTGGTGGATGGGGTGTCAATTAAGTGGTTGCTTTGTCCTGGATGGGGTCGAGCTTCTTGAGCTTCATTGGAACTATGGTCATCCAGGCAAGTGGAGGGTATTCCAGCACAGTCCTGACTTGTGACATGTAGGTGGTGGACAGGCTTTGGGGAATTAGGAGTTGTATTATTTGATATAGAATCCTCAGCCTCTTACCTGCTCTTGTAGCCACTGTATTTATGTGGCCGCTCCAGTTAAGTTTTTGGACAATGGTAACCCCCAGGATGTTGATAATAGCAATTACAAGAATTACTGTGACTTTGGGACCCTTATAGTTTTAAAGTAAAGATGAGAAATCAAGGATCCTAGTACTTTGCATCTTCTGCCAATTAATCTATTATTGTCTTAATGTTACATCTGCTTCAAAATGAGAACTGGGATCATATCTTACATTGGTTTTGGAGAGTCTAGGAGTGTATTATGACATTGGTATTATTTTCAGTGCCTAATTCATCAATAAAAAGGTTTATCATTTGCCCTACAACCCATTATCTTAGCTTACTTCATGCATTAAAGCCACATTTTGTTCCACTGGGCGCAAAGGTTTTCCTGTGAAAGAACACTTCTGTGTTAGAAAAGAGTTGTGTCTCGTGCGTACCCAAATCAGCTAACACTTTCTTATTTTTTTTTAATTATGTCCCTCTGTTGTTAAAGCCATACAGCACAGAAGAAAGCCATTCAGCCCATTGCACCTGTGCCAGCTCTTTGAAAAAGCCATGAAATTAATCCCCTCCCCTGTGCTCCATTCTTTCCTTGTGGCCCTGCCAATTAATCCCTTTCAACTATTTATCCAATTTCCTTCTGCAAGGTGCTATTAACTTTGCTTCAACCACCCTTTCAAGCAGTGCACCTCACATTAGAACAACTTGTTCATATTTTTGTCTTTCATTTTAATTCACATTTTCACCTTCCTCTCTTCTGATTCTCACACTGACTACAATGGCAATGTGGAGGAAACTCATTGGCAACCCCACAGCACTGTTCTGTTCTTTGCTGGTAGGGGTTTCTCTCCACAGAGACTTAAGCACTTACTCTAGGCTTGCAATTCAGTGCTGCACTGAGAGAATGCAGCATTGTCAGAGGTCCATCTTTTGTATGAGGTGTTAAACTGATGCTCAGTCCATCAACCCACTTTAGAGACCATTAAAGATCCCACAGCAATGCTGAAGAACAGCTGGAGAGTTGAATAAAAATAGAAAGTGCTGGAAGAACTCTGCAGGTCAGGCAGCATCTGCGGCGAGAGGAACAGAGTTAATGTATTGAGGCCAATATGACTCTTCTTTGCAACTGCTGGACGGTTTCCCCAGTTTCTGGCCAATAGTTACCCCTCACGCAACACATTAAAACAGAAGACCCTGCTATCGGTGATTTGTCTGCTGCATTTCCTACATTATAACAGTAACTACACTTCAAAAGTATATTATTGGACCTGAAGCGTTTTAGGGTCCAAGTTCCATCTTTCCTCTAAATGTATAGGTGTCTAGCATGCAACAAGGGGGACAGCAGGGGTGGGGAGCAGGACTAAACATTTGTCAAATTTTCCCCATCCTTAATATGCCTGAATTAATTCCCTCCCTGCTATTTTCCTATACATTACACATTTAAGACAATAGTTCTGACTTTGTGTTAGGAGTAATGGAGAGGCTGTTAGCGCTCATTGTTATAATGGAGTAAATCAAATAGCAACTTCTGACATTTGCACATGTGCAGCTAAATACTTAAATCCAGAAATTGTCAGACATACTCTGATCTCCCACAGGATACACTAAAACCATCCTCACCTGGCATTGAAATCACTGCAATGGTGAGATGTTGCACTACTTGCCCTCTAGCTCCCCAATAAAGACACCAGAAAAAGTTAGGATGGTGCTTTCAGGAGTAAATTAGTTTTTAACAGTGTGATAAGTGATACTTCCAAACAACCTCTCTGTTCCTGAAAATTAAACTTTACAAGTATGGAGTCTCATTCCTTCAGAGCTTATCGAGTGTTGGGGACCTAAAAAAATTATAAACGAAAATAATTATTAAAACCTTTTCCTAAGTCTCTCTCTTACCTCTCTCTTAAATCCAAATCTTCATTTCACTTTCTGTACATTATTTCATTTTAATTTATATATCCTACATTATATTTCCTGGGTTAGACTCTGCATAGCTCAGTGAGGATTTTTCAATCTGATTGGTTGAAGAATTTGTCGTTTCTTGTTCACAGATGCCACAGTTGCTCTGTAGTGGGCACCACATTGGATCAGATGCCAAACCTCAGCAAATCCTCACTCAAAAGCCTATGAGAACTTTGCTAGCAGCAGTCAGTGAGGTGAGTGGCGAGTGCCGTTCCTTCACCAGATGTAAAATCTGGTTTAATATTGATAGTCAATTTAAGGTGAGGGCTAAACAATTGATTTCCTCAGGGAGTCTCCCTCAGCACTAGCCATTTCCAAGTTCTGCACTAATGACATCATGCAACCAAATGCAAGTGAACATTGCATATTTCTTTTTACAACATAAAATGTAATATTTCATTTTAGTGCATAGTCCTTTATTAAAATATCAATACCATTTGCTGTAAGCCCAGAGATATCATCACTTTAATGATCAGAATGTGCTTCAAACTGCTGGAGATCTCAAGATTAAAAGCAACTATTGGACCCTGACAAATTCATACATAGTAATCACACTTGTTTTTGTATTTCTGCATAATCATTCGCATTTCGTGTAATAGCTATATATTTAATGAAATCATATTTATAGTTCATTAGCAACAACAGCTGAGTCTTGGTGTTGAGTCAGGGTGCAAATATTCATTAGCTTCCACACTGTTGATATTCTTATATTTATTATTTTAAAAATCCAACATCTAACAATGCACACTCTCCCACTGCCACATCTGTGGGCTAGTTCATTATTGCAAGGTTAAATTCATTGAAGTTGGGATATGTGAAGAGACAGTTATCTAGGACCCTGATATGGAGATGCCTATGCACATCTACAAAAAGAAAGAGGTTAACTGTGCTCTGTGATCTCTCAGTCCATTTGATCTGTCAGCCAGTCCAGTATAATGTGGCCAGCAACAGCTGCTCCATGCTTTACCATACATCCCCCAAGCACCTACATGCAAATAGAATTGAAAGTTAATAAGCAGTCTCCTTAGGAAGCTGCACATCATGAACACAGCCTGCAAAGACTTCTGCACAAACCAGATGCCCAGACTACAGCTTAAACCAGGAATCTGGACATAAACCAGGAGCCTGTACTTAAGCAAGACTATCATGCAAACCAGGAGTGTGAACTACTACACAAGCCAGCAGTCCACACTACTGCACATACCAGGAGGCAGACTAGGGCTCAGGACTGTGAGCCAAGCCAGGCTTCAGGACTGTGAACCAGTCCAAATGGACAGAAAAAAGGCAGGCCAGCGAGGACTAAATTAAGCTGGAGGTCAAGACTAAATCGAGCCAGGGATCAGGACTGTGAGCTAGGCCAGGAACACAGCAATGAGCTGAAGCCAATCCACTGACATATGTATCTTGATGACAGGTCTTGGGGGTGGGAGTGGGGGTGGTGGTACGGTGGTGTACAGCCGCTTCCCAATTCTCCGCCTTCCCCAAGTTGTACATATGGTGACATGAAATGCCAAATTGCATTTATGTAGTGCCTTGAACATAGTAAAACATCCCAGGGTGCTTCACAAGACTGTTATCTGCTGAAAGGTGACACTGAGGCAAAGAAGAAGATATTAGGACAGGTGACCAAAGACTTGCTCAAAGAGGTTAACTTTTAAAAACCATCTTAAAGGGTGAGACAGAGATCGAGAGGTGGAGAGATTTAGCATGGGATTTCTGATCTCAGTGCAGAGGCAGCCGAAGACGTATCTGCCAACAGTGGTTTGAAGGAAGGAGCGAGGGATAAGGAGTTAGAATCAGAGAACAAAATGCTCGTGGTGGTTTGTAGGGTTGGAGTACGTCATGGGCATGGGGTAGGTGGAGGGATATCAACACATGGGTAAGAACCTTAAAATGGATGTTCTTGGGGACTGGGAGCTAACTATGTCAGTGGGAACAGAGCTGATGGCTAAACTGAACTTTGTGTGAGTTAGGAACATAGGACTTAGGAGCAGGAGTAGGCCATTCGGCACTTCGAGCCTGCTCTACCATTCAATAAGATCATGGATGATCTGGTTGTCGTCTCAATTCCACTTTCCTGTCTGCCTCCCTTAACCTTTGACTCCCTTATCTATCAAAATATCTGTCTAACTCTGCCTTGAATGACCCAGTCTCCACTGCTCTCTGGGGAAGAGAGTTCCACGTACCCTCTGAGAGGAGAAAAAGAGCCTCCTCATCTCAGTCTGGATAGGGAGACGTCTTATTCTGAAATTGTGTCCCCTAGTTTGAGCCTTCCCAACAAGTGGAGACATCCCCCCAGTATCTACCCTGTTAGGATGTAGGCGGCAAAGCTTTGAATGAACTTAAGTTCATTGGTGGGAGAGGCGGAAGAATGTGGGAGGGCAGCCAGGAGAGCATTGGAATAGTCAAGACTAGTAGTAACAAAAACATGGGGCAGAAATTTGCCCTTGAGGGGCAGGATCAGCAGGGGCGGGCGGGATTGGTTGGGAAGTAAACCTCCGCCAGAGATCGGGAGTGCACCGCGATTTTACGTGGACGGCCCACCCAGCGTAAGATGCAGCTGCCGAATGAAGGCAGTGGCCAATTCAAATGCGGCCTCAGCAGCTTTTGGAAGCCTCCCACCGAAGGACACGGTAGTCGTGATGGAGAGCATTGCGGGTGGACACGGCAGACAGGAGGGCAGATCTGAGGTGGGGCAGGGCTGGAAGGTGGAGGCCCCACTATCCCCCCCCACCCCACCTCACCAAAGAGGCCTGGGTGGAGGTGGCATCCAGGGTCAGCAGCCACGATGTGGTGAGGTGCGTAAGGTGAGGAAGCCCTTCAATGATCTCCTGCGATCGGGATGGGTGAGCACCATGGCATGGGTAACTTAGCACAGCAGTTAAGAGCTGTCCATCCCCTCATGGAGCTCGGAGTGCAAGTGGCAAATGTCAATGAGGCAGCTTCTGGGATAGGGGGCGAGCCCTGGCTGCTTGGACTGAGTGGTTCCAGGGTCACGAATCGGCTGAGCCCTGCAAGGTCTTCCTCAGGTGGGATTGGCCAGGCTGCAATAGCAATGCAGGTAGAGAGTGGACTAATCAATGCTCCTCTATCCTCTCAGGGGAAAACATCCCGGAACAATGCAAAGAGGTTGCACACTGGTGGGGGACCACCACACCTACTAATCCTCACTCGTTATGAGCAAGAGGCCCTGGAGCTGGAGAGGCACCATACACCTCAGTCAAGCGGCCGCGGAGAAGCTGGGGTGTCACAGGGAGGTAAGAGTCCAGTGTACTGAGGTGAGAATGTCTGTAATTGCAACCATTCCACTGTAGTCTCTATAGTGATGTGAGCCTCAAACCTGTAATCCCCATTGATAATGGAAAGACGAGGGCACCCTGATGCATATCTCTGTCTCATGAGGCTGCCAGGCATGCACAGTAACAGTGTGACAACTTCAACTTAGGACATGTCCTTGTTGTTCCTTTTAGGCTCATCACCAGCCCCTCAGGATGAGGAGCCTGAACGCTCACCCCTGACCCCTGAGGACCACATTGATCAGAACGACTTGCGTCACAGCTGCTCTCTGAAGCAGGCACCAGCGCATATACCAGCATCGCGGTGGGCATTAGATCGGCTACTATCTCAGCGCACATTGGTGAGGGCACTTCACACTTGCTTGAGGTGCAGGCGGAGGCAGAGAGTGCCCAGGGCACCGGCAGTTGGACGAGTGCTGGGGAGCAGGACAATGCTCAGTCGGTGGCTGATGATGTGCGTCTGGAATCGTCCCTGAGGCAGCAGATGCTGGACATGCAGCAGGTGTGCGGGAGGATCTGATGGAGATTCATGAGAGAATGCATCCCATGGTCTCCATTGTGTAGGAGTCCTTGCGGAGTGTAAGCACTATGTTCACTCTCATGGTCAAGCGCACTGCCTCCTCCATGGAGAGAATGGTGACTCTCATGGAGAGGATCCTCCAGGAGCTCAATCAGGGGCTCTTGGGGATGCGCTCGGACCTGAAAGCTCTCACACTGGCAATGACCTCAGGTGGTCAGTCCCAGTGTGGGAGATGGATTAGGCACTCAGTATTCCAGCTAGGTGCCCTTCCATCAATGGTGAGCAGGAAAGTCCAGAGTGACCTCACGTTGGTGCACGAGCTGCCTATCATCTCTGCGGGCTCCTCTTAGGATGCTCCAGATGAGGGCAGTAGCTCCTCTGCCCCTCTTCCAGTGACTGTGGCATCTGATGAGGCTGCAGTGACTAGGGAGATGCCAGCTGTGGCACTGGCTGCTCCCTCTCGCGGGGCCAGTACAGGCTCCATGGGCCAGAGGACACCCGCCAAAGTCATCAAGGCCAACAGGACAGCTGAGTCAGCAGCTGTCTCCAATTCCAATGCCAGCGAGGGGGAAGCACCTAGAAGGAGCACCCACAAATGAAAACTTAAAATACCTTAACCACAACATGGCCTGAACACAGGTGATATTTGTTTCCCCCATTTTTCCGTTTAGTGTTTATTGGTGTGATGGATAAAACCCGTCAATATGAATTTGTGGAATGTGTGCCAGGCACCAGTTAATTAAATGTGTTTTTGTGCAACTGACCTCTGGATGCTTCATTTGTTCTGCAGGTGCAGGCTAAGCCATGATGTTATGATGGACGTCTTTCTCCTTAAACTTTATTGACATGGCACATAGTGTATGTTGTTGACCAAGGAACTGGTCCCGTTAGGGATTGAGTATGGAGCCTGCAGACCTGGCATGTGGTGGTTGTCCTTATTTGGTAGGATAGCTGAAGGAGTGTTGGATCAAAGCGTCCTTGGTGTCTCTGCCTCCCTAAAGGTTACCCAGGTCAGCGTCTATGCCCTCAGAGTTCTGCTGAGTATGCTTGTCCTCAGACTCACTACTGTTCTCATTGTTTGTTGCCTGTGCAGCTGCATCAAGATCTTCTTCCTCCACAGCATCCCCCCTTTCCAGCGCCAGATTGTGGAGAGTGCACGATGTAACCACTATCAGTGACACATGACCTAGGGGGCATTGCAGTGCACCGCCTGAACGGTCCAGGCATCGGAGCGCATCTTGAGAAGACCGATGTTTCTCTCTAACACAGCCCTTGTGGAGGCGTGGCTCCTGTTGTACCACTGCTAGGCCTCTGTTCTTGGGAGGTGGAGAGGCATCATGAGCCACCTTTTGAGGGGATAGTTCCTGAGACCCATCAGCCATCCATCCAGTCGGGCTGGAGCACCGAAGGGCCTTGGCACCTGGGAGTGTCTGAGGATGTAAGTGTCATGGGAGCTGCCTGGGTACCTTGCACAGACTTGTAGAATCAGCATCCTGTGATCACAGACTATCTGCACGTTCATGGAGTGGAAGCCCTTCCTGTTGACAAAGGCTCTGGGCTCACCCGCTGGCACCTTGATGGCCACACTTTTACAGTCTATTGCACCCTGGACATGGGGGGATCCCAGCAACCGTTGCAAAGCCTCTGGCTTGCTCTGCCTGGCTGACTTCATCTGCATGGTAGTGAATGAAAGTCAATGCACACCTGAACAGAGCGTCTGTCACCAGCTTGACACAACTGTGGACAGCTGATTGGGAGACTCCACACAGATCCCCCACTGAGTCCTGGAAAGAGCCGGAGGCACAAAGGTTGAGGGCCATCGTGACCTTCAGAGGCCACAGGCACGGGGTGTCCACCCACACAGTCAGAGCTGATCTCAGGGCCAATCCTCTGAAAAACGGAGGTCACTTTCTCCCTGGAGAGGTGGAGCCTCTTTCGGCATTGCACCTCAGACATATTGAGGTAGCTGCATCACTGCCTGTAAACCCTGGCAGCAGGATAGGGACGTCTTCTGCGGCCCCTTCTGCTTTGGATTTCCTGTTGGCCCTGCGCCCCTTGTGCCTGCGCCTCTCCTCCCACAGGTCACTCCACTGGAGGCTGAATAGGGACGCCTGGCCTCCTCCCCCTTCTGGTCCTCCCTTCCTCCTCAGAGGAGGTGCCTCCAGCAGAGACCACAATCCCCATTACCAGGGTAAAAGGGAAGGCTGCCTGATACCTGGAAGCTCCCAAGTGGTATGAATCATCTGGGGGCCTGGAAAACAACCCTGAGTCCTGAATTGAAGCCTCTTATTTCTGTCAATGTAGCTCTGAAGCGAAATTAAGATGTTTCCTCACAAGCAACTAGCAGCAAGTTATATCCTAAACTACAAACTACAGCCTGAAAATCGCACGGGCTACATAAAGTCCAAGACAATTGGTGTCTCAAGGGCCTTAACTGGCCACTTAATTAATGGCGGGTGCACCTCCGTCTTCATCACACACCCGCCTACCGAATTATCGCGAGAGTGTGCATTGAGACCGGCACGCCCGGCCGACGTCAACGCCCTTGATTTCACACTCGGGCGCGTCGGGCGCGTGCCTGCACGGTGAGCTTAAAAACTCTAGCCATGGATTTGGATTTGAGCAGCAGGCGGGCTAAGAGCTGTTTGAAGACGGATGTGGAAGGAGGTAGTTGCTGTGATGGGGAGGATATGGGGTCGGAAACTCGTACACACTGAGGAAAATGGAAGAATGAGGAACTTCGGACTTAGAATTACAAAACAGCCGAACCAGCTGAATTTACAAAACGTTTTTAACTTTGAAAATTTGGCCATGCATCAAGCAAGAAGTGAAGGGATCATGAGGACTCGAAACGTCAACTCTTTTCTTCTCCACCGATGCTGCCAGACCTGCTGAGTTTTTCCAGGTAATTCTGTTTTTATTAAGAAGTGAAGGGAAGTGACTAAAAGGTTGTGATTTCGATTCCCAGTTGGTTCGGAGAGGGGTTTTGAAGGTGAGGAGCAATACAGCACGATGGAGGGTCTCAGCAATGAAAACCCAGAGCTCAGTGGCAATAGCTGAAGGCTCTAATTTGCTGGCGGGAAATTATATTATGTGATGTTATGTTGCTGATTGTTATAATTTGCAGTCATCGCCATGTTGACTGTATTCTTACCTCCTCTCGAAATGAAGAGGTAGTGATTTGGCAATTGCGCTCCAATTTCATTTTAAATCACATTGCATTGCTTTGCTTTTCTACAATTCAGCAAGATATCATTCCGTTTCTCACTTTTTAAAAATTAACTATTCCCTCATATCCCGCTACTTGGGGATGGGCGGGGGAGGGGGCATTGTTGTGGGGTGGGGGGTGGTTGGTGGCAGGGGGAAGCTAGCCGGTTAGCTCAGTTGGCTAGATGGCTCGATTAGCGTCTGGTTCAGAATATTGCCAACAGTCTGGTTTCGGTTCCTATTTCAGCAAGCTGCCACTGACAAAACCTGCCAAGAAAATGGCTCAGGATGGAGCGGCAGCAGACATATGAGCCAAGAACCTGCTCTCAGGTAGAGCACACATGACATGAGAAATCACTGTGGTTGGATTAGTGTAATCCATAAAAATATGAAAACAATGGAATTTATATTAATAAGCCAAAATTAAAAATTCTACAGTCTTTTGCAGCCCAATCTTACCGTCAGCCCTTCATCATGATTTACCCCACTTGCTTTCTGACTCAATCCATCATTGGATGAGGTTTTCCAGGCCTGTCTGCTGCCGGGATCGACTGGTCCCGTTGAAAATCAATGGCCTTTTGGCTGGGCTGCCGAATCTCAAGCGCTGGGTCCTGCCACATTGAGACTGGAAAATCACAGCCGTTGCCTTGCAATGAACCTTGACCTTTCACCCAGGGAAAAAAAAATTGCAGCAAATTAAGCAAATGAGAAAAACCCATTAATTTTGTATAACTTGCATCTTTGTCCTCCATTATTTACTGTGTTTTCACAAATAGTAAACCATTTAAAGCACAAAATCCTCTTTGTTGCACAACTCTAGAGAGCAGCCAGCATAAAAACGATGGGCTGAATGGCTGCCTTTGCAGTAACCTGCAATACCTACTATTACCCTTTTTTAAAAGCTCACAACTTTTTAAACCAATTCAATTTTAAAAAGTGCATTGGTGGCTGAACTGATCCTACATGCACAAAGCAAAAATCTTGAAGTTAGGGTTGTGGGAAGTACGCACATTAATAATATTTGACCTGGAGGTCCAAATGACTCAAGGTTAGGGGTGTGGCCTGTATGTACATTAATACGGTACTGATTTTGCTGCCATTTCCAGTCACAGGCTCCACAAAAGATATTGCAAAGTCCTATTCGATTTTCAAAGAAACCACGTAAAAACTAAGATAGATGAGGATAAAGGTGAAAAAGAGACCTCTAGATTCATCAGTACTCACCAGATCCCTTGAAGAGAGCATTTATGTGAAGCACCCACCCAAAAATACCGCATTAACTTTTGGGAAAATTAAAAAGGTCAACAACCATGAACTGCAGCCTGGTTAACTCGGGACAGAATGTTCAATTAGAAACATAAATCTCAGAAATAATTAAAAAAAAAACACTTGAAAGAAAAGTAGTGCAAATAGACAGGAGCAAGGGTCAGTTGCCAGGGTTACCAAAGTTCTCACAGGTCAGATCCTTGAGAATTCCCCTGTGTTTGTAATAACAAAAGCTTCACCTGAGATTTTGGGCAGAATTTCTATTCCCGGGTCCTAATCCCATCTTCAGATGCGGGTCAGGAACCAGGAGAAACTGGTGGCGGGAACCTGAGGGAGATTTTGGAGGAGGCCGCTTCCGGGAGCCCCATTTAATTCAGGACAGAGGGCGGGCTCCCACATTTGGAGCACCGGTTGGTGATTCTGAGCAGCAGGCAGCCCCACCGCTGCCAGTGTAGGTGAGAGAATGAGATGGCACCTCAGCAAGGGAGTCCTCCTCCCCCAAACATCTTTCACTGAGTGAAGTGTGGCGAGGTGAATTCAATAGCTGAATATCAGAGTCGTTGCAAGATTCCCTTGAAGGGATGGGCTTTTTGCTGGTCATGAGGGTAGCTACTTGTAGTCTTGTTACTAGGAGGTTATTTTACTGCCTTGGTGGACTTGAAAAGGAACAGTTCTTAAGGTATAGGTTTTGCTGCCCTTTCTGCTGCTGCTGTTTCTACAGTTGTTATGTTGTTGCATCCTTTTTACAGACAGCACTTAAAGAATAAATAAAGAGGCCAACATGGCCATGTGGTTTCTCATAGCTCCTGCTTACAAATATGGTGGGCTTACATTGATTTGCCACAACCTGGATTATTATTTGCAGACATTCACCCTGAGGGTTTGAGACAATAGTGGTTCTCCGCCACCTTCTCAAAGGCAATTGCCGATGGGCAATAAGTGCTAGCCTTGCCAGTAATGCCCACATCCCATGAGCAAATATATTTAAAAAATTGCCAACTTGGTTTCAGAATGACCCACTCAAGTCAGGAAATATCTTTTTGGATGTTAACGACACCGTTAGACTGAAATGAATCCTTTTGTCCCTTTGAGAGAGTGTGGCAGTTTTTGAATCCACAGACCAAGTGAGATGACACTCGGTGGCCATCTTGTGCAGCCCAGCTGTGTCCATTTTGAATAGGAAAGTCATTTCCAGAAGATTCCACACTCAGTACAGTTTATGTTTTGAAATTATGAATATGATGTGTCTTTACCGGGCATGACAACCGTAATCAAGGGAAAGGAAAAACCCGACTGAGTGAACGAGATCTGACCGAGTGTCGATAGGAGGAACCTGGCCGTCTGTTGGAAGAACTTACCGTAGATGTTGGTATACAAGACAACCTTTGAAGCTTCGAAAAATCCCTTCAAAAAATAAAAGGGGGTTGATTTATACGCCAAGTATAAATGTGAACCGCTGTTGTGGGTGTGTGTATGGTTGCCATCTTGAAATGTCATCAGCACCCCATGCAAAGAGCAGGCATATCTTAAACTCCTCTGCATCTTCGCAACACAGCCTGGGACACCTGCTTGGTCCCTTGCATGCAGTTATAAGGTACCAGTAAGTAAAGCACGCATTTGTGGGCTGAAAGATTGAGGCTGAATACTAATGTAAGTATAGCATGTCATGGTTGAATAGAGGGGTTGATTTATGCAAAACCATGATTTTTGGAACAGTCTTATATGCTGGGTCGACTTATACACTGTAATTTACGGTACCTGTAATCAACAGAAGCTGGTCACTTCAGTGCTTGTAGGACTAAGTTTGCTGGGTAACATATTCTATATGTTCCCGTCACATTCTGAAATCTACACTCAGTGCCATGCGCCGCCATATGAACACACTCAACCTCTCCCTCCAGCAGCACCGCCGTACCCTTTTTCAAAGCTGCACGTGCCCCCAGTTTCATTTTATTCTTCGGCTCATCCGACGCTTCAACAAGAAACTTTTTCTCTTTCTCTCATGTGCTAAGGAACGCAAGCTCCAACAACTCATCGACACCAACACCCATCTAGGACCCTCCACCCCTGCCTGTCCCTCCGTCCCCACCCCATCTTCCAATCCCAACCCCAGCCGTGTATTCACTATACCCCCTGACCTTCCCCTCTCCGATGCTGAACGTTCAGTGCTCAGCAAAGGACTTAGTTTCATACCCTTACGCCCTCAATGAATTTCGGGCTCGGCATGATGCTGAACTCATCTTCCGCCGTCTTCGTCTCCGGGCTCACTTCTTTGGGCAGGAGTCCTCTCCCAGTTCAACGTATCCTTTTACCCATCTGCAATATTCTCCCTCCACCTGGACCCTTCCCTCTGGATTCTTACCTTCTCTTGATCTTTTCATTGAGAACTGTCGGCGCGACATTAGTCGTCTCAATTTCTCTGCTCCTCTCACCTATTCTAACCTGTCTCTCTCTGAACTTACTGCACTCCATTCGCTCAGGTCCAACCCTGATATTGTCATTAAACCCGCTGATAAGGGTGGTGCTGTTGTTGTCTGGCGCACTGACCTCTACCTCGCGGAGGCTGAGCGCCAACTCGCAGACACTTCCTCCTACCTCTCCCTGGACCATGACCCCACCACTGAACATCAAGCCATTGTTTCCAGGACTGTCACTGACCTCATCTACTCTGGGGTCTTCCTCCCACAGCTTCCAACCTGATAGTCGCCCAACCTCGGACGGTCCGCTTCTATCTCCTACCCAAAATCCACAAACAGAACTGCCCCGGTAGACCGATCGTCTCAGCTGCTCCTGCCCCACAGAACTCATTTCTCGTTATCTTGACTCCCTTCTCTCTCCCCTTGTCCAGTCCCTTCCCACCTACATCCGTGATTCCTCTGACACCTTATGTCACATCAACAATTTCCAGTTCCCTGGCCCCAACCGCTTCCTCTTCACCATGGACGTCCAATCCCTCTACACCTCCATCCCCCACCAGGATGGTCTGAGGGCCCTTAGCTTCTTCCTCGAACAGAGGCCCGAACAATCCCCATCCACCACTACTCTCCTCCGTCTGGCTGAACTTGTTCTCACGCTGAACAATTTCTCCTTCAACTCCTCTCACTTCCTCCAAATAAAAGGTGTGGCTATGGGTACCCACATGGGCCCCAGCTATGCCTGTCTCTTTATGGGGTATATGGAACATTCCTTGTTCCAGTCCTACTCCGGCTCCCTTCCACAACTCTTTCTCTGGTACATCGATGATTACTTCGGTGCTGCTTCACGCCCTTGTCGGGACTTGGAAAAATTTATTAATTTTGCTTCCAATCTCCACCCCTCCATCATTTTCATGTGGTCCATCTCTGACACTTCCCTTCTCTTCCTTGACCTCTCTGTCTCAATCTCTGGTGATAGACTGTCCACCAATATCCATTACAAACCCACCGACTCCCACAGCTACCTCGACTACAGCTCCTCACACCCTGCTTCCTGTAAGGACTCCATCCCATTCTCTCAGTTCCTTCGCCTCCGTCGCATCTGTTCCGATGATGCTACCTTCAAAAACAGTTCCTCTGACATGTCCTCCTTCTTCCTTGACCGAGGTTTTCCACCCACGGTCGTTGACAGGGCCCTCAACCGTGTCCGGCCCATCTCCCGCGCATCTGCACTTATGCCTTCTCCTCCCTCCCAGAAACATGATAGGGTCCCCCTTGTCCTCACTTATCACCCCACCAGCCTCCGCATTCAAAGGATCATCCTCCACCATTTCCGCCAACTCCAGCATGATGCCACCACCAAACACATCTTCCCTTCACCCCCCCCATCGACATTCCGTAGGGATCGCTCCCTCCGGGACACCCTGGTCCACTCCTCCATCACCCTCTACACCTCAACCCACTCCTATGGCACCACCCCATGCCCACGCAATAGATGCAACACCTGCCCCTTCACTTCCTCTCTCCTCACCGTCCAAGGGCCCAAACACTCCTTTCAAGTGAAGCAGCATTTCACTTGCATTTCCCCCAACTTAGTCTACTGCATTCGTTGCTCCCAATGTGGTCTCCTCTACATTGGAGAGACCAAATGTAAACTGGGCGACCGCTTTGCAGAACACCTGCGGTCTGTCCGCAAGAATGACCCAAACCTCCCTGTCACTTGCCATTTTAACACTCCACCCTGCTCTCTTGTCCACATGTCTGTCCTTGGCTTGCTGCATTGTTCCAGTGAAGCCCAACGCAAACTGGAGGAACAACACCTCACCTTCCGAATAGGCACTTTACAGCCTTCCGGACTGAATATTGAATTCAACAATTTTAGGTCTTGAGCTCCCACCCCCATCCCCACCCCCTTTCTGCTTCCCCCTTTCTTTTGTTTTTTTCCAATAAATTATATAGATTTTTCTTTTCCCACCTATTTCCATTATTTTTAAATATTTTAAAATCTTTTATGCTCTCCCCACCCCCACTAGAGCTATACCTTGAGTGCCCTACCATCCATTCTTAATTAGCACATTCATTTAGATAATATCACCAACTTTAACACCTATGTGTTCTTTTGTTCTATTGTTGGTGACATCTTTTGATGATCTGCTTCTATCACTGCTTGTTTGTCCCTACAACCACACCAACCCCCTCCACTTCTCTCTCTCTTTCTCTCTCCGCTCCCCCCCACACACCTTAAACCAGCTTATATTTCAACTCTTTCTTGGACTCGAACTCAAGTTCTGTCGAAGGGTCATGAGGACTCGAAACGTCAACTCTTTTCTTCACCGCCGATGCTGCCAGACCTGCTGAGTTTTTCCAGGTAATTCTGTTTTTGTTTTGGATTTCCAGCATCCGCAGTTTTTTTGTTTTTAACATATTCTATAGTTAGTTTTTTGTTTTATTCTTTCATGGGTTGTAAATGTCGCTTGCAAGGCCAGCTTTTGTTGCTCATCCCTAATTGCCCTTAAGAGGGAGGTCGTGACTTGCCATCAGGTATCTGTAGCACCTAAATGGCTTGCTAGGGCATTTAAGAGTCAATGACATTGTTATGGGTTCAGAGTCACATGTAGGCCAGGCCAGAAAAGGACAGCAGATTTCCTTCCCTAAAGGAGTTTAGTGAACCAGATGGGTTTTTACGACAATCAATAATCGTTTCAGTGAGACTAGCTTTCAATTCCAGGTTTATTAAGTAATTGAATTTAACTTCCACCAGCTGCTGTTGCAGGATTTGAATTCATGTCCCCAAAGGATTAGCCTCTGGATTACTAGTCTAGTGACATTACCGCAATGCCATAATCAGCCCCTACGTGCTGGGATTAAAGTAACAAAGCAGCGGTTTTTTTTATTATCACTTTCTTTTCTCTTCTTCCTTCTCAATCTGTTAAATCTGTAACCATTTTAATCTTTCTGTCATCATTTTAAATAAACAATTACCCAATTAGGCATAGCAACCTTTTGTTAAATCATCAATCTGATCTTTTTTAATTCACGTGTCAAAACAAATTATATATTCAGGTGTGCTTTCAATTCCTATGGTAGGCAGCATCAGAGCCAAGCTCTCAACCTCATAGATGCTCGCTTTCCAACAGGGGTCACTGAACAGCTATCAAGGAATTAGAAGATAAGAACCAAAAAACTGCAGATGCTGGAAATCCAAAACAAAAACAGAAACAGAAATACCTGGAAAAACTCAGCAGGTCTGGCAGCATCGGCGGAGAAGAGTACAGTTGATGTTTCGAGTCCTCATGACCCTTCAACAGAACTGGAACAAGAAGCATGTGTGAACTTTCTGTTCCCTAGTCCAGGGATGGTTAAATTATGAAGACAGGTTGCATAGGCTGGAACAAAAACAAAAATTGCTGGAAAAACTTAGCAGGTTTGACAGCATCTGTGGAAAGGAAGACAGAGTTAACATTTCGAGTCCATATGACTTCATCAGGACTAAAGAGGAATAAGAAATGTGGTGAAATATAAGCTGTTTAAGGGGGGTGGGACAGGTGGAGCTCGATAGAGGGCCAGTGATAGGTGGAGGCAAAGGAGAAATTGCCAAATATATCATAAACAAAAGGACAAAGGGGTGTTGACGGAAGTGATGTTAGCTAAAGGATGTGCTAATGGTGACATTATGGGTAGAAAGCAGAATGAGCAAGTGACAGAAGGCCCTAGCGGGGGTGGGGTACGGGGAAGGGATCGAAATAGACTAAAAGGTGGAGAGAAAACAATGGATGGAAATAAATTTTAAAAATAATAATAGAAATAGGTGGGAAAAGAAAAAATATATATAATAATTATTAGAAAAAAAGGGGATCAAAAAGGGGGTGAGGATGGAGGAGAGAGTTCATGATCTGAAGTTGTTGAACTCAATGTTAAGTCCGGAAGGCTGTAAAGTTCCTAATTGGAAGATGAGGTGCTGTTCCTTCAGTTTGCCCACATGTCCGTCCTTGGCCTGCTGCAATGTTCCAGTGAAGCTCAACGCAAACTTCAGATCATGAACTCTCTCCTCCATCCTCACCCCCTTTTTGATCCCCTTTTTTCTAATAATTATTATATATTTTTATATATATATTTTTCTTTTCCCACCTATTTCTATTATTATTTTTAAAATTTATTTCCATCCATTATTTTATCTCCACCTTTTAGTCTATTTCGATCCCTTCCCCCCACCCCACCCCACCCCCGCTAGGGCTATCTGTCACTTGCTCATCCTGCTTTCTACCCTTAATGTCACCATTAGCACATCCTTTAGCTAACATCACCACCGTCAACACCCCTTTGTCCTTTTGTTTATGATATCTCTGGCAATCTCTCCTTTGCCTCCACCTATCACTGGCCCTCTATCGAGCTCCACCTGTCCCACGCCCCTTAAACAGCTTATATTTCACCACATTTCTTATTCCTGTTTAGTCCTGATGAAGAGTCATATGGACTCGAAATATTAACTCTGTCTTCCTTTTCACAGATGCTGTCAGACCTGCTGGGTTTTTCAAGCAATTTTTGTTTTTGTTTTTGTTTCAGATTTCCAGCATCCTTACTATTTTGATTTTATTTTTGCATAGCCTGGACTTGTACCCAATTCAGTGTAGAGGATTAAGGGGGATTTAATTGAAGTGATTAAGATGATTAAAGGGATTTATGCAGTTTATAGAAGGAATTTCTTCTGGTTGGGAACCCAGACCAAAGGGGCATAACCTTAAAATTAGAACAAGACCATTCAGGGGTGATGTCAAGATGTGTGAGGGACTGAATGGCCTTCTCCTGTTCCTATGTTCCTAAGGCAATGAAAGGACCCTTACAATTGAAACAGCTGAAACAGCTAATTCAACACTAAATCTTCCTGGTGTGATTCAATTCCACACTCCCTAACTATTCCTCTGGGAGAGCTCATTATCCCAACTTTAAATGAGAACACAATCCCACAAGGTGAACTCTTTGTTCTCAGTCATTTGTGGGCTGTTGTTAGGATGAACCAGTTGTAGCTGCAGCCCACTTACCATCACATCAGTGTGTCCAAAATGGCCAAACACAAATACAACAGAGCAGAGAAAGGATGATGGTAATTAAATTGAAAGAAGAAAAAAAATCTTTAAGTAAATCTCACACACATCAGATGTACACCTTGAACAAGACTTCCTTAGGAAAGCTCAAACCTGAAGAGAGTTTCAGCCAAAATTGTCAAACCAGAGCACATCTAATGGTCCAAAACCATTCCAAATCCAAGGATTCTAATCTGTAGTTGAACGCTGCTGTACATAGGATTGCCGTTATTTTTGTCCTTTCATCCATTCTTCAAAATTCACATCTGCGCAGTGTTCCACCAGAGCAGACAATTCCACGTCAACAGAGGGAAGCACTTTGTAGTGCATAACACATTCAGTCTAAGGATAAGCAGGATGAAGCTCAAAGTGTAAGTTCGTATTTTATAAGAATTACTAGCTCAACCAGAGCCAAGATTTTCATTAAACCTAAATTCAGTGCAACACCTGGCTTTCTAAGGAATCCATGCTTTATTTTTATACTCACTCTCCTTATGGTACTAACTCATCCTGGGATTGTGCTATCAGTACTTGTTGCCTTCTTGTACATCCCCTACTTGGCCACCTTTCAATTCTGAGCCAAAGGTGGTGAGCATTAGCAGGTTATTTGTCTTTGGGGTGTGGGTGCAAGACAAGCAAATCACAAAGGTATCTAAACACTTATGTCCCCTTGCACACCTTTTAAGCTTCAGTTACCTCAGTCCCAACCCTGGAATTCCTTCCCCACGCCTCTCTACCTCGCTTTCCTCAAGACACTTCTTAAAATCTATTTCTCTGACCAAGCTTTTGATCATCTGTCCTAGTGGTCTGGATTTTCAACAAGTTGCGTTGACACCAGGATTCCCTACACCGTTCTCAGGTCACCTAATTTTCGAGACTGCCTTTAAAGGGTGCGAGCTGCTTCCTGTCAGAAGCCCACATCTGGCGCTCCCGACCTGGCCGGCTCCATTGCAGAGATAGGTATCTCCTACTCCTCCGCAATTTTCATGGAGTCAGGCCAGGTTTTTAAAGGTTTGTGGTTCATGGCTGCTTCATAGGGGGCCTCCCCATCCACCCCCTCAGGCCCCCTATGTCAAGCTCTGCCTGTCCGCCCACACTGCTCATGCCCCCTATACCAAGTTCTGGCACGTCCATGCCCATTGAACCAATGCACATTTTCTAGAACCAATGAATACCATAGCGAATAGTGATATTTCTAAATAAAAATCTTTGGAAAAATGCAATCCATTGAT
Organism: Carcharodon carcharias; assembly: GCF_017639515.1. Classification (NCBI taxonomy): domain Eukaryota; kingdom Metazoa; phylum Chordata; class Chondrichthyes; order Lamniformes; family Lamnidae; genus Carcharodon; species Carcharodon carcharias. The sequence goes on from NC_054488.1 coordinate 15,019,199, forward strand.
GAATTTCTCCTATGAAAAAAAAAGTCTGGACAGCAATCTGATAAAAGTGTCAATCATCCAGGCCCTTTAAAGTCTCAAAAACCACAAACACTTGAAATCACTTGACTTTTGTCAACAAACATTGTGACCACAGAGATCAGAGAGCCTGATCTGTCGATCAAACAATGTTTCCTCTGGGGAGCAGGTGTTCTCGTAACTTAATAGCTGTCTGGGCTGTCAGCCAAGTTTGGTGCATTACCAGGTCCTAACCCCATGTTGCATCACAGCAAATAATGGCCAGCTTGCACGTGTAGGGGCTGTGGCTGTGAAGTTGCCCAACACCTCTGTGTGCCTCAGGATCACTAGCCTATAGTTGTACTGTGTGCCTCTCCCTGAGCAGCTCTCTATCAGTTGTTGCCCTTTAATTCCTCCTCCACATACCATGTCCTAAGAGAGTATTGGCAACCAGGGACTTCCATTGGATTGATCCATGATTATACTTGGCAAAATGCTGCAGTGGTATGCTATAGCCTTCAGGAGCATGGCTGACCAGAAAACACCCCCGCTCTTCCCACCTGTCATAAGGCACATTGCAAGGATTTACAGGCTGATAGTCAACCTGTTTGGCTACATTGTTAACACAACTTCCATGGCCATCAAGTCATGAAGTGGGACTTGAACCCAGATCTTCTGACCTAGAGATAGGGACACTACCCACTGTGCCTCAAGACCTCTCTGTTACCCTTCAATTCATTGATTATGATGGACTGGTTAAGTGACAGGCTCCCCGCTTAACTGCTACTAACATTTAATTACTTAGTTTGACTCCTCATTGTCCCTGTGCCTAAGAGCTTTCAGCCCTTTAAGTGGATGTTAATTGTCTTATTTACATGCTCAGGTGCTGAGCCTCTGGATTTGGGCGGCTTGCCGACATCCAGGACCTGATAAAAACAAAAAAACTGCGGATGCTGGAAATCCAAAACAAAAACAGAATTACCTGGAAAAACTCAGCAGGTCTGGCAGCATCGGCGGAGAAGACCTGCTGAGTTTTTCCAGGTAATTCTGTTTTTGTCCAGGTCCTGATACCTGTCTGGGGAAAAGAAGGGAGACAGGAACATGTCGGAGAGCTGTTACATCACAGCTCACTCAGGGGGGTCTGAGTTGCTCTGGCAATATGCAATTTTAAATTCATATTGTAGTCTGGAGCCTTTGGATAGTAATGATCAAGGCTCCAACTTTCTTTCCATCACCTGGCTGACCAGGAATCTTTCCCACTTTTACCACCTGCCGCATGTTGGAAGGGTATGGAGGTTAATACAAAATCTGTTTGGATATTTTATGAACACACCTTCCTCAACCTTCAAGTCCTGGTGTGGGACTCAAACCCAGAGCTGCTGGCTTAGAAGCAGGGAAACAACCTAATGCACCACAACACTTCCTGTAGACTTGGTACACCGCAGTCTCTGGCATGTTGCCCACTAGGGAAGCCTTCCATTCAGGCAAAACCTGATGCTTTCTTGTCCTGTTTTGCTCTGCCCATAGTGGGAGGTGGTGGCATGGTGGTATTGTCACTTTGTACTCTGGAGACCCAATATAATGCCCTGGGGATCCATGTTCAAATCCCACCATGATGGTGAAATATGAATCCATTAAAAGTCTGATGATGCCCTTTAGGGAAAGAAATCTGTTGTTCTTACCTGGTCTGGCCTACATATGACTCCAGACCCACAGCAATGTGGTTGACTCTTAACTGCCCTCTGAACAAGGGCCTAGCCATTAACACTCACACCTACATCCCAAGAATGAATATAAAGGAAAAGAGGTGTATCTGTTTCTACTGGTGTAGAGAGCCCTGGTGACCTCCTGATACGTTGTTGTGACTCAGAATTGGGAGATGTCATTGATGTCACCTGAAAGGACACTGAGGTATATCATGATAGCATTGCCATGCACAGGCATTGCTGTCGATGTCCTGGTTCAACGTTCAGGTAGTGGCTGCAGTGGGTAACATAGTCCCGGCGGCAAATCTCCTCAGTGAAGTGAAATCTGAGATATTGCGCCTGAGTGAATTTACTGTCAGAGAAGTGGTGCCTGTATACCCACTGTAAGGGTTTTTAAAAAAATCATTTATGGGATGTGGGCATTGCTGGCTGGACTTTTAGGAAGGGAGCTCCAGGATTTTGACCCTGTGACCCTGTGACAGTGAAGGATCAGCGATATATTTCCAAGTCAGGATGGTGTGTGACTTGGAGGAGAACTTCCAGCTGGTGGTGTTCCAATCTATCTGCTGCTCTTGTCCTTCCAGATGGTAGTGGTCATGGGTTTGGAAGGTGTGGCCTCTTGCTCAGTACTGTACTCCTCCTCCCTCCTATGGCAGCTACTCCTGCTCTCTGCTGTCTTCCTGCTGCTCCCCTTCACTATTCAGCCCCAAAGGCAGCTCAGGAAGCCATGAGCTCACCCATGACTGCAGCCAAACTATCTGTGGGGTAGCAAACAAAAGTACAAGGTAAGCAAAATCTTGCTCAGTTTTGACAAGATGAGCTTCTCAGAGTGATTAAAAGAAACGTTCCCAAGTTAACTATCAATTTGAAATGAGAAACCAGCAACTCACCCACTTGCACTGCAAGGTCCCTTCAAATATTATTGGTAAGGGGACTCTCCTGACTGTTAGAACCATGCTCTGCTGTGCTACTTAAGCAACTGATCACAATGAGTCTCAAAAGAAGCACAGGGCTCTAATTTGAATAAAATAACCTGTTGTTTAAACAATCCTCAGATTTCCACTTTCACCAATGCTGGATGGCACACCACTTTCTGGAAATGTGTGTGCACCCTGCCCGGTATACTGGGGTTTCAGTAGACCAGTCAGTACCAGTGAAACAGGCACCATGTGGCCAAACTTCTAAACCCAGACTCCCTTTCCCCAGATTAACTGGAGATCCCATGGATATGTACAGAGTTCTCTGGTCCTGGACACAGACGCAGAGATGAAGGATTGAAAGGCAGAAGGGGAAAAAAGACAATTGAATGGAAAACATTGAAGGAAACACAAATGATTTGAAAAGGAACGAGAAAACAAAGTCCCGATTACTCATGATGGGGGAGGGGTAGAAACCAGCAGCCATTAATTGTCACTTCACACATCCATTCCGTCTTAAACAGAGACCCAAAGTATTTACAACATGCCTGTACTCAGCCGCAGATGGTTCTCATATACAGATGTGTGTAGGCAGATAGATTCGTCTCTGAGCAGGCGCTGACAGATACTGTCATTAAACCAACAAAGATTTCAGTCAGGTTCTGCAGCCATCTGCTGACTGGCAGGAACCCATTGGGGAAACAGGTGGCTGACCCTCTCCCACTGCTGTTTTTGTCTTGTAAACAGAACATTCCCTCCATGGCAAAGAGGAGGAGATGGGTGCATTTCCAGATTAACTACTTGCATCTGCAACTCATTTTGAAACTGTGCAAGGATGAATGTTATCTTCATAGGTGGGTGGCAATAAACTGAACCAAAAAAAATCTTCTGATTTTATGTGTGCAGAAGGCAGAGCCATTTTGATTTTTAAAAAGTGTCACGTCAGCAAGGGACAGGCTGTTGTACTATTAGTTTGTGCATCAGCACACAGCATGTGGTTTCTTGTTGAGAGTTGACACCTTCAAAGCACAGGAACAAATGGAATGAGAAAAACCTATTCACACATTAAGCCTGTCCCTTCCAAAAACCATCTATGATCTACCTTATCATTTATTCAAACCCGTCGTTTAATTTCCTGCAAGGCAGAACCTGCAACTATCTAGTGCTTTTCATAACCTCAGGAAGTGCCAAAGCATTTTACAGCCAATGAGGTGCTTTTGAAGTATGAAACTCAGCAGCCAATTTGCACACAGCAAGATCGAACAAATAGAAATCTGATAATAATCAGATAATCTTAGTTTAGAAACATAGAAAATAGGAGCAGGAGTAGGCCATTCGGCCCTTCGAGCCTGCTCTGCCATTCAATATGATCATGGCTGATCCTCTATCTCAATGCCATATTCCTGTCTCTCCCCATATCCATTGACACTTTGGAGTCTAGGAATCTATCTATTTCCTTCTTAAATATATTCAGTGACTTGGCCTCCGCAGCCTCTGTGGTAGAGAATTCCACAGGTTCACCACTCTCTGAGTGAAGAAGTTTCTCCTCATCTCAGTCCTAAATGGCCTACCCTGTATCCTGAGACTGTGCCCCCTTATTCAAGACCCTCCAGCCAGAGGAAACATCATCCCTGCATCCAGTCTGTCCAGCCCTGTCAAAATTTTATATGTTTTAATGAGATCCCCTCTCATTCTTCTAATAAAGGCCTAATCTCTCCTCATACAATCCTGCTATCCCAGGAATCAGTCTGGTGAACTTTCGCTGCACTCCCTCTATGGCAAGTATATCCTTTTTAGGTAAGGCAACCAAAACTGCACACAGCACTCCAGGTGTGGTCTCACCATGACCTTGTACAGCTGCAGTAAGACATCCTTGCTCCTGTACTCAAGTCCTCTCACAATGAAGGCCAGCATGTCATTTTCCTTCTTAACTGCTTGCTGCACCTGCATTCTTGCTTTCAGTGATTGGTGTACATCAACATTTCCCAATCTATCACCACTTAAATAAAACTCTGCCATGCTGGTTTTCCTGCTGAAGTGGATAACTTCACACTTATCCACGTTATAATGCAATGGCCATGAATTTTCTGTTCACTCAACTTGCCTTGAAGCCTCTTATCATCCTCCTCACTATTCACATTTCCACCAAGTTTCTTGTCGTTAGCAAACTTGGAAATATTACATTTGGTTCCCTCATCCAAATCATTGATATATATTGTGACTAGCTGGGACCCAAGAACTGACACCTGCGGTACCTCACTAGTCATCGCCTGCCATTCTAAAAAAGGCCCATTTATTCCTCCTCTGTTTCCTTTCTGCTAACCAATTCTCAATCCATGCCAATATATTACCCCCAATCCCATCTGCTTTAATTCTGCATATTAGCCTCATGTGTTGCACTTTATCAAAAGCTTTCTGAAAATCCAAATACACCACATCCACTTATCTATTCTGCTAGTTATGTCCTCAAAAAACTCCAGTAGGTTTTTCAAACATGATTTCCCTTTCATAAATCCATGTTGACTCTGTCTAATCCAGCTGATATTTTCTAAGCATCCTGTTTTAACATCCTTTATAATAGACTCCAGCATTTTCCCTACTACTGAGGTTAGGCTAACTGATCTGTAATTCCCTGTTTTCTCCCTCCCTCCTTTTTTAAATAGTGGGATTACACTTGCCACCCTCCAATCTGCTGGGACTGTTCCAGAATCTACAGAATTTTGGAAGATGACAACCAAGGCATCCACTATTTCCATGGTCACCTCTTTTAGTACCCTGGGATTATCGGGCCCATGGGATTTGTTGGCTTTCCATCCCATTAAGTTCTCCAGCGCTTATTTTTTCTAATTTCCTTCAATTCCGCCTTCTCACTAGGCCCTTGCTTTCCTAGTATTTCTGGGAAGTTATTTGTGTCTTCCCCCATGAAGACAGAACTAAAGTAGTTGTTTAATTGCTCTGCCATTTCCTTGTTCTCTATTATAAATTCTCCTGTTTCAGACTGTAAGGGACTGACATTTGTCTTCAATATTTTTTTTTCTTTTTACATACTTGTAGAAGCTTTTACGGTCCACTTTTATGTTCCTTGCAAGTTTACTCCCATTTTCTATTTTTCACCTTTTAATCAATCTCTTGGTGCACCTTTGCTGAATTCTAAACTGCTCCTAATTCTCAGGCTTGCTACTTTTTCTAGCATCTTTATATGACTGCTCTTTGGATCTGATACTAGCCTTAACTTTTTTTGTTAGCCACAGTTGGGCCACTTTTCCTGTTGTGTTTTTGCACCAGAAAGGAATGTATAACTGTTGCAATGCATACATTCGTTCCTTAAATATTAGCCATTACCTATCCACCATCATGCCTTTTAATGAAGTTCCCTGATCTTTCTTAGCCAACTCATGCCTCATACCTTTGTAGTTTCCTGTGTTTAGACTTAGGACCCTAGTTTCAGATTGGACTACTTCACTTTCCAACCTAATGAAGAATTCTATCATGTTATGGTCACTGTTCCCTAAAGCACCCCACATAACAAGATTATTAATTAACCCCTTCTCATTACACAGTACGAAATCTAGGATAGCTTGTTCCCTAGTTAGTTCCTTGAAGTACTGGTCTAAAAAAAACATCTTGTACACACTGCAGGAATTCATCTGCCACAGTATTATTGCTAATTTGGTTTGCCCAGTCTATATGTAGATTAATGTCACCCATGACTATTGTAACATCCTTGTTACATGCATCTCTAATTTCCTGTTTAACGCCATCCTCTACCTTACCACTAATGTTTGGAGGCCTATAAATAACTCCCACCAATATTTTCCACCCCTTGTTGTTTCTTAGCTCCACCCAGACTGATTCCACATCCAGATTTTCTGAGCCAATATCCTCTCTCACTATTGCACTGATTTCATTCTTAACTAACAACACTATCTCACCCCCTTTTCCTTCCTAAATATCAGTACCCTTGGATATTCAGGACCCAGCCCTGGTCGCCCTGCAGCCATGTCTCTGTAATCACAATCATATTGTACCTGTTTACAACTATTTGCACTATTAATTCAACTACCTTATTGCGAATGCTCTGCATTCAGATAAAGTGCCTTTAGGCTTGTCTTTTTAACAATTTTACACATTTTTTTGTACTATGGCCCTATTTGCTGCCAGCCCTTGTTTCTTCTGCCTTCTACTTTTGCTTCCTAGTTTTCTCTCTTTCATTCTTGTCTTTGTTTCCCTCTCATGTGTCTCCACACTCAGGTTCCAATCCACCTGCCACTCTAGTTTAAACCTTCCCCCACAGTACTAGCAAAGTACTAGGTCTTGGTTGATGGCCAAATATTGGCCAGGAAACTCAGTTCTTCTTTTAAATGGTGCTATGGGATCTTTCACGCCCACCTGAGAGGACAAATGTGACTTTGGTTTAATGTTTCAATCAAAGGAGGCACCTGCTCCAACAGTGCAGCACTCCCAGTACTGCACCAGAATGTCAGCCTGAATTATCTGCTCAAATCTCTGAAGTGGCAGTCATCCTTCTGAGAGGCAACAAGTCACTTAGTCATAGCGGAAATAAATTTTACATATATACTTCCTGATCCCAAGCCTAACTGGGTAAACTGCAAATTATCCATGTCATATCTCCACACTCAGTTTCTGATTATCCCAGAAGTTGCACATTCCTATGGACTTGAGCCCATTTCTAATCAGAAACATCATCAGCCTCTATCAGATAGCGCTAAAGGGCACAGCATCAACCGGATAGTGAGAGGTGAACTGGCAAAGGACCCCTTGAGAGGAGTTGAAGCATATCTCTCTTAATCACTTGGAGTGCTTCACCTCTGCTCTGCAAATCCCCGGCAGCAGCTGCAATTGCAAATCTAGCTAGCGGGGTAGTGCAGTGATAGGATACACTTCCTGCCTAGGCTTGTCAACCTTGTAGAATCTCCAAAATTCAAGAATAATCACCATAAAACTACTGCATGTGACTCAGGAGAAAAACAATAGGGGCATTAAAAAACTGTGTTTTTTTCATTTTCTATGAACAGTTATTAGTTTTAAAAATATAGGAGTTCTTATAAAAGGCTAATTACCAAACAGACAAGAATCACCCAATCTGACAATGAAAGTTCTGTTCGCTTTCCATTTGGAGGATGGGACTGAGTATATGTATCGGATGACTAATGGCGGGAGCTTGGGGGGCGGGGCAGTTGGAGTTGAGAAGTCATGTGATGAACCCTCCCCGAAAAGATCCAACCTGAGTTTGTGACAAAAAAATGAAAATGCTGGAAATACTCAGAAGGTCGTGCAGCAACTGGGGAGAGAGAAACAAATTAATGCTTCAGTTTGATAATCTTTTACCAGAAGTGGGAAAAGCTAGAGATGCAGCAGACACTAAGCAATGCAGGGAAAGTGAGGAGGAGAGAAAACAACAAAAAAATATGGACAAAAGTTTGCCCTGGAATTAAGACGGGAGAGATTAAAAGGCAAAAGCTTTGGTCACCTAACACTGGAGTCAGTTCAGAGAAGGTTCACTCAGCTGATTCCTGGGGTGAGGGGTTTGTATGGGGAAAGGTTAAGCAGTGTGGGTTATACTCATTGGAGTTTAGAAGAATTAGAGGTGATCTTACTGAAACATATAAGATTCTGCAGGGACTTGTGTTATGGCACAGCCGATGGTAAATGTTGAGTTGTTCAAATCCCAGAGAGAAACTTGAAAAAACTACCACAACTAATTTTGCAATTTGTATAAATGTCGAGATGAGTGTCTTGAATTCAGTAGTAAATTGACCCCCAAACCTCATAAGTTTCTTACCAAACTAAATTAAACCTTTATTAATAGAAGAAATGATTTTAAATACATACATAGATCTACAAATTACTACCATGATAGCTTCTAAAACCTCTAATTAATCTAACTCCCAGTTACACTTTTGTTAAGGCAACAGTATGACACATAGATTTTAAAAGACCCAGGCAAAGAAACATGGTACCCTGAACAATTCAGTTCAAAATGAGCTTTCTTAACTTCAGTTCATTGTAGACAGCAGCTTGAGGCGTGGATGCTGAAGGCTTTTCACACTTGTTAGACCTTAAAATGCCTACCCTTATACACAGCCTTCACTCCTTTATACATATTTTCACCTTTGAATGCAAATTCCCATTGTTTCATCATGTCTTTGGAATTTACCTTGCTGATAATAAAAATCTCTCATAGTAGAGGCGATGGCGTAGTGGTATTGTCACTGGACTAGTAATCCAGAGACCCAGGGTAATGCTCTAGGTTCAAATCCATGGCAGATGGTGGAATTTAAATCCAATAAAAATGTGGAATTAAAAGTCCAATGATGACCGTGAAACCATTGTTGATTGTTGTAAAAACCCATCTGGTTCCCTAATGCCCTTTAGGGAATGAAATCTGTTGTCCTTACCTGGCTTACATGTGACCCAATGCTCTCTAAAATGGTTGAGCAAGTTCCTCAGTTGCAACAACCCAACCCAAAGAAGGAATGAAGCCGGACGGACCACCCGGCATAGACCTGGGCACTGGAAACGACAGTGGCACTCTCAGCCCTGTTGACCCTGCAAAGTCCTCCCCAATAACATCGGGGGGCTAGTGCCAAAATTGGGAGAGCTGTCTCACAGGCCAGTCAAGCAACAGCCTGACATAGTCATCCTTACAGAATCATTCCTTACAGACTCCACCATCACCATCCCTGGGTATGTCCTGTCCCACCGGCAGGATAGACCCAACAGAGATGGTGGCACGGTGGTATACAGTCAGAAGGGAGTTGCCCTGGGAGTCCTCAGTATCATCTCCAGACCCCATGCAGTCTCATGGCATCAGGCCAAACATGGCAAGGAAACATTCATATAATGCGCTCCCTCAGCTGATGAATCAGTACACCTCCATGTTGAACATCACTTGGAGGAAGCACTGAGGGTGGCAAGAGTGCAGAATGTACTCTGGGTGGGGGACTTCAATGTCCATCACCAAGAGTGGCTCAGTAGCATGGCTACTGACCAAGCTGATTGAGTCCTATATGACATAGCTGCTAGATTGGGTCTGTGGCAGGTGGTGAGGGAAAAGTTTACTTGACCTCATCCTCACCAACCTGCCTGCCTCAGATGTATCTATCCATGACAGTATTGGTAGGAGTGACCACCGCACGGTCATTGTGGCGACGAAGTCTCACCTTCACATGAGGATATCCTCCGTTGCGTTGTGTGGCACTACCACTGTGCTAAATGGGATAGGTTTCAAATAGATCTAGCAACTCAAGATTGGGCATCCATGAGGCACTGTGGGCCATCAGCAGCAGCAGAATTGTACTTGAACACAAACTGTAACCTCATGGCCTGGCATATCCCCGACTCTACCTTTACCGTTAACCCTGGTGCAATGAAGAGTGCAGGAGAGCATGCCAGGAGCAGCACCAGGCATACCTAAAAATGAGGTGTCAACCTGGTGAAGCTATAACACAGGACTACTTGCATGTCAAACAACATAAGCAGCAAGTGATAGACAGAGCTAAGCGATCCCACAACCAATGGATCAGATCTAAGCCCTGCAGTCCTGCCACATCCAGTCGTTAATGGTAGTGGACAAATAAACAACTCACTGGAGGAGGAGGCTCCACAAATATCCCCATCCTCAATGATGGAAGAGCCCAGCACAGCAGTGCAAAAGGTGAGGCTGAAGCATTCGCAACAATCTTCAGCCAGAAGTGCCGAGTGGATGATCCATCTCAGTCTCCTCCGGAAGTCCACATCATCACAGATGCCAGTCTTCAGCCAATTCGATTCACTCCATGTGATAGCAAGAAATGGATGAAGGCACTGGATATTGCAAAGGCTATGGGCTCTGATAACATTCCGGCAATAGTACCGAAAACTTGTGCTCCAGAACTTGCTGCGCCCCTAGCCAAGCTGTTCCAGTACAGCTACAATACTGGCATCTACCTGGCTATGTGGAAAATTGCCCAGGTATGTCCTGTACACAAAAAGCAGGACAAATACAACCTAGGCAATTACCGCCCATCAGTCTACTCTCGATTGTCAGTAAAGTAATGGAAGGTGTTTTCAAATGGCAGTTGCTGAGCAATAACCTGCTCACTGATGCCCAATTTGGGTTCTGCCAGGGCCACTCAGCTCCTGATCTCATTACAGCCTTGGTTTGAACATGGACAAAAGAGCAGAACTCCTGAGGTGAGGTCAGAATGACTACACTTGACATCAAGGCAGCATTTGACTGAGTGTGGCATCAAGGATCCCTAGCAAAACTGTGGTCAAAGGGGGAAAACGCTCATACCTAACACAAAGGAAGATGATTGTGGTTGTTGGAGGTCAGTCATCTCAGCTCCAGGACATCACTGCAGGAGTTCCTCAGGGTAGTGTGCTAGGCCCAATCATCTTCAGCTGCTTCATCAATGACCTTCTTTCCATCATAAGATCAAAAATGGGGAAGTTCACTGATGATTGCACAATGTTCAGCATTCCTCCTCAGATACTGAAGCAGTCCATGCCCAAATACAGAAAGACCTGGACAATATCCAGACTTGGTCTGACAAGTGGCAAGTAACATTTACACCACACAAGTGACAGGCAATGACCGTCTCCAATAAGAGAGAATCTAACTATCATCCCTTGATGTTCAATGGCATTACCATCACTGAATCCCCCACTATCAACATCCTGAACTGGACTAGCTATATAAATACTGTGGCTACAAGAACAGGTCAGAGGCTAGGAATCGTGCAACCAGTAACTCACCTGCTGACTCCCCAAAGCGTGTCCACCATCTACAAGGGACAAGTCAAGAATGTGATGGAATACTCCCCATTTGCCTGGATGAGTGCAGTTCCTACAAGAAGCTGGACACCATCCAGGACAAAGCAATCCACTTGATTGGCACCACATCCACAAACATTCACTCTCTCCATCAACGACGCACAGTAGCAGCAATGTGTACCATCTACAAGGTGCTCTGCAGGAATTCACCAAGGATCCTTAGACAGCAAGTTCCAAACCCATGACCACTACCATCTAGAAGATCAAGGCAACAGACAGATGGGAGCACCACCACCTGGAAGTTCCTCTCCAAGTCACTCACCATCCTGACTTGGAAATATATCGCCATTCCTTCATTGTCGCTGGATCAAAATCCTGGAACTCCCTTTCTAACAGCACTATGGGAGTACGTACACCATATGGACTGCAGCGGTTCAAGAAGGGAGCTCATCACCACCTTCTCAACGGCAAGACCTATCAAGATACGGGCAATAAATGCTGGCCCAGCCAGCCAAGCCCACATTCCATGAATGAATAAAAAAAAATCTTTGGGAAAAGTAAATACACTGTTTCTGAATTTCACCTGGCTAGGTGACATATTTCATTCCCTCTTTTGAAAACAATCTAATCTGGTTTATTTAAAAATGCAAAAGTTCCCTTGATGACTATGTTTACCTACTTAGCATTTCAAACCCAGCTAACACATCAAAGCCTTCAGACCAACTGCCTTTAATTCAATTGACACACACACACACACACACACACAAACACACACACACACACACACACACACACACCACTATTTCACAATAAATTCCAATAACATTATTGTATCTTCCTGACATTTGACAGGGTAGATACCAAGAGGATGTTTCCCCTCATGGGGGGAATGTAGAACTAGGGGGAGCAGTTTCACAATAAGGGGTCTACCATTTAAAAATGAGATGAGGAGGAATTTCTTCTGTCAAAGGGTCATTAGTGTTTGGCATTTTCTTCCCCAGTGACCAGTGGAGGCTGGGTCATTGAATACATTCAAAGCTGAGTTAGAAAGATTTTTGATTGATGAGGGAGTCAAGGCTTATGAGGGACTGGCAGGAAAGTGGAGTTAAGGCACCATTATGTCAGCCATGAACTTATTGACTGGCGGAGTAGGATGGAGGGGCTGAATGGCCTACTCCTGCTCCTATTTCTTATGTCCTTAAGGTGGTGCAAGCCAAATGGAGATGACGTTGGGGCAAGTAAAGAAATAAAAGACATGCTTAGAGGTGGAGGAGGCAGGAATGGTGATCTGTTGAACATGAAGGCTGGAGGGGTGGAAGGTGGGGACGCAGGGAACCTATCATGCTTCTGGGAGAGTGGGGGAAGAAATGAGAGCAAGAGGCGTGGAAAAGCAAGTGGGAGTTTAGCATTATATGCTAAGTTATCCAAGTAATAATCTTTTGTATTGCTGAAAAAAGAGACACATTGAAGCTTTTCATCTTGCACTCTTCAGGACACTTTGCAAAAATATCATTATAGGGGGAAGACAACAATATGGCCCAAGCCATTTGCTCACCATGCAAGGTTGATGCTGAAATTGGGCACATCAAAGGCATCCACAGGATAACAGCCACCCTAATCAGGTTATTTTGCATTGTATATTGCGCAAACTCATGAACGGGCCTAAGGCTGTCACTTTAGGCCCTGAAAAGTTCCAATATACCTTAGATTAACCTGGAAGGGCAAGGTATCTCAAAAATTTGGACAACAGGTGAAGCTAGCTGTTGTACGCTGATACTATGAGTGGAATTCATCACTCAAACCAAAAAGATTGTCTGCCTATCACACAAATGAATACTGTGGTATATGAATTTCAGTGCCAGTGTGATGCCAGGTATGTAGGCCTTGCATCCCAAAGATTGGCAGATCGTATCAAAAAGCTTGTCCCAGCCAGTGTTCGCAATGGGCAGGGTACAGACTGTACCCAACCAGCCAGGGGCTTGCAAAACTCAAAACACAGTGCCCAACATTAGATGTGACTCTGTGTTTGGACAACATTTGCTAAATAATCCTCAGTGTAATAAGAATTACACTGACAACCAATTAAGATTGTCAGTTGGGCTCACAGTGTGGCACATTTGCGTGTACTGGAAGCTACATATATTAATACACAGGGGCCTGTTATTTGCAGACAGAAACAACACATGCACACATTGTGCCTGTTTCAGCTAAACAAAATAAGTGACAACCATTCGCTTGCTCATTCCTCAGGGCAATGCCCTGATCAATCAGGGTCAAGTGGCCTGGTTTAAATTTCAAGCAATGCTTAGCAGTTAACTGTCAGTCACCATCACTGGTGTATTCTCTATGACAACACCTTTACCAATCAGAGTCCACTTGCCAATCAATCAGCACTCTCTTCATATACAGTATAAATTGTTGTCTTCCCCCTAGGTATAGGTGTGTCCTGATAAGTGAAAGACATGTGTCTTTTATCAGCAATACTCAAGTTCTGTGCTACCAAGTGACTAGTAATAATCTTTTATTAAACCACACATAAGATGCATATATGAATGAAAAAAACCCAGAAAATTAAATGGACTGTGAATATTTAATATTTTTACAGAAATTTGCATTACACAGATATAAAAATAAGGGTGGAAAAAGACCATTAGGCCAATCAATACTCATCTAATCCATGAGACAATGCAACTTCATGCACTACTCTTTTTCAGTAATTGTAAATATCCCTTAAACTCCCTTTGAAATTTAGCAGTTGGAAAGTCAATTCCTTACCTAATGCAAATTTTAAAACCCAACCTATTTGCTTGTAAATCCACTCCACCAGAGCCTCTCATTACAAAAGCGTGCATCTAGCCTTTTACCTTTCCTCTCTCAGCTCCCACAGACAAGCTGTCTTTACAAACCTTCCCCCAGTTTAATTAATTATGGATGCACACACAGAATACCATCATATCCCCCAAAAATATTAAAATAATAACATTCATCTTCACACAGGAACACTCCAATACAAAGATAAGCAAATGCAGGAGACATTATTTGTAGCCCACAATCAAGAATTTTCCCTATTAAGTAGAAAGGCCTCAACCTCCTTCAGAAAATTGACAAGGTCAACTAGCAAGGGTCTGGTTCCAAATTTAAAAATGAGTTTCCCAAACTCTTCACTGGATTGGGGTGACTGAGAACTGCATACAGTATTACATTAAGGGAGGCCCGTGTGCCTGTTCACACCACGGAAAATACCTTAGCCGCTCATGAAGCAAGTGCAGCAACAAATGGACGAGATGACCAAAATGGGGTGTTATGTCCCCCATGAAAGGATCGAGAACAAGGGGGCACAGATTTAAAGTGATTTGCAAAAGAAGCAAATGTGATGTGAGAAAAAACCTTCTCACACAGCGAGTGGTCCGAGTCTGGAATGCACTGCATGGAAGTGTGGTGGAGGCAGGTTCAATTGACGCATTCAAGAGGGCATTAGATGATTATTTGGATAGAAACAATGTGCAAGGGTATGGGGACAAGGCAAGGCAACGGCACTAAGTCAGAATGCTCAGTTGGAGAGCCGGTGCAGACACAATGGGCCGAATGATTTCCTTCTGTGCCATAACAATTCTGTGATTCTGTGAGTAACTGGAGGTTATGTTAATTGCAAGGGGAGAAAAAGACTTGTGGTGAAATTTTAGAAAGCACCCTTGAAAATTCCTCCCTGGCTCCTTAAGGCAATCAAACGAATTTCAGGAGGCCATTGTTACTCTCGACATATCTAAGTTATGACCCATCCTCATGAAGACCAGTTTCCTGAGGAACAAAGGGTTAAACAGGACCAGATATTCCCTATTCCACCAACTAAGTGGGGCTCAATAACTACAGACTTTTATCTCCCTTCACCTCCAATAAGTAATCATTTTGTTTTCCAAAAAATGTATCAACCCCTCTTAAGAAGTATAATATTTTCCACTTCTATTGCTTCCCTGGAGGAAGATGGTGTGAGTGACTTGGTCAAAGACCGCAGAGAGAGGGAGAAGGCTGAGGAGGATGGTCACAGACACAAAGGACTGTGTTAGTGCTGTGGTAAAAGCAGAAGCTGGATTGAAGCAATTTAAAATGGAGCTGCAGAAAAGATGGGCATGAATTCGGGAGGCAACATGTCCAGGGACTTTGGAGAGGAAGGGGAGGTTGAAGATGGGCTGATAGCTTTGAAGCTTACTGAGGTTATCTCCTAGCAGGCCTGCCAGATAGGAAGGTCAACAAGAGAGGAGTTAGGTAGTAGGATTTGCTTCTTTTAAGGAAGTAGTGGCGACTGCCTTGATAAGTCCTCTGGCTTGCTGAGAGAGAAACAGAAGGGAGCCATGGGCTTGTCCAGGGGAGATCCAAACCTCAAACCCAGCAGTTGTGTAGGAAAATTGATAAGTAATGATAGATTGGGTTAAGGTTAGACGGTGGTCAGGCAAAATACTTGACAGGAGAGTAAATATGGATGGCATCATTCAGTGAGAGGAAGAGGAGGAGAGATTGAGAGAAGGACCCAAAAGAGGTGCAGAGAAATAAGACAGGTATAATATCTGAAGTGGAGGTCTGGTACCACAGCAATCATGTCCCTACCTCTGGGCTAGAAGCTCCGTGTTCAATTCCCACTTCAGGACTTGATGACCATGGAAGATGCATTTATAATGAGGCTAAACTGGTTGATTATCAGCCTGTCAATTCAGCCAATACACCTGACGGCAGGCAGTAAGAATGGGAGCGTTTCCTTGTCAACCATACTGCAGAATGCAACAGCAAATTGCTACAATAGTTTGTCAAGCATAATCATGGACCAATCCACTTGAAGTCCATGGTTGCTAATGCTCTCTTAGGCCATGGTACCTGGAGGAGGAGGAGGAGGAATGTCCCTGGAAGCCATTAAGGGCACAACAATGGACACAGGGGAATTGTCGTAAATAGAAATGGCAGAGATGAGATGGGATGTATCCTGATCATATAGAGAGGAGATGATAAGCGTGAATTCAAAATTTTAGGTCCTTTGCCGAGTTGAGGTTGACTAGGAGATAGGGTGAAATCAGTCCGAAGCATTTGCAGGCTAATGCCCAGGCTTAAAGACAGTTGTGAATAGGTTGTAAATCCAAAAAGTGTTAATGGGACAGTCTATTATTTAGTGTGCTGTTGGAGGTTGTCGAATGGAAAACTGGAGCACAGGAGGGTGTGGAGTGCACTGCTGAGTGTGTGATGGAGGCAGATTCAATCATTGATTACAAAAGGGAAATGGGTAAAGCACCTGACGAGAAAAATTGGAGGGCTCCAGGGAAAGGACGGGAGAGTGGAACTAGCTAAGTTGTTCTTGCAGAGAGCCAGTATGGACATGATGGGCTGAATGGCCTTTTTCTGTGTTGCCACCATTTCCTGATAATATGAATAATTCTCCTTGATGAAGGTGAAATTGGAAAGAAAATGAGTTCATTGTGCTGAGCTCAGTTTCAATTACTTCCTCTTGGTTTTGATTCCAAGAAGCTGATTTTATTGCTCATTAGAGAGAAAAACTGATCAACAATAAAACTAATGCCTCTACATACATTCAATCCTTCATGTGTGTTTTTTCTGAAGGCAGGGCCTTGACTTATTTCCTGCTGATGCTTCACTTTAAGCTGTTTCCTTGGCTGTTCTTTTTCCAGTGATGGTTTGCCATTGCCTTCCACCCTCAGGTGCAGAGCAAGGAGGCAGGTGCCAAGTCTACCTCAGTCGGAACAGGAGTTGAGCCCACACTTTTCGTGTTATTCTGAACGTGGCAGTAGCTGTCTAAGCTAACCAGCCCCATCTCAATACACGTAACCTTGTTTCTATTGCACCATCGCCTGTTTGCTTTCAGACCTTTCTATTTTCTTGATCCTGTGATAACTCACTTCTTCCATTGCACCTCTGTTTTCATGAACGTTAGTTTCCGATGTGTGTTGCTGGTAGTTGCTTTTCAGGATTGTTTTCAAGGGAAATATTTGGCAATGAGTTATATTGAATTGATTGTGTTTAAATTAAAGTGATTCCAGAAAGGGTTAAAATTTAGTGTAGAGCTAGAGTTAGAGGAAGGAAGAGGTAGGAAGAGACTAGAGGTGGCATTTATCCCTACCATTTCCCAGAACAACTGGGGACAATGGATAATTTGACATGAACACAATTCTCTTTATTTTCTGAAATCATTGAATTGGGATCCCTTAATTTAGTCCTGCATTGTGCAGGTGAAGCAAAGCACTGTCCCTAATATACTAAGTTTGTCAAGTGCATTCACTAACATATGAGGCTGGATTTATAATTGTACAGTCACACTTATTCGTTCATTGACGTCAGGGCCAGCTTCAAAAAGAATGCAAATGGCTGCTGCTTAAATGCTGTCCTTAGGAGAGACCTGATACAGAACAGCCATGTTATCTCTGAGCTTTACGCTCAAGGGTAGATTCCTGAACTGTATCTCATGTCATCATCAAAAGAGTATCAATAACTGTGTTGGTCGAAAGGTGCCAAGTTCAATGAGAGATTTGACAGGTGCAATTTGAGACATGCAGTAGGTTAAGTGGGGCCCCCCTGGCCAATTGTTCATATATTGTTTGTAATTTTTCCCTTGTACATGAGTAATGGAGATATGTATAATTGTGATCTCCTTGAATGCCTCAATGCATCTGATAACAGTTCAAGTAACCCCTCTGTTTCTCTGAAGATGAAATAGAGCTGAATATCAAACCTGATTTTTAAACACCAGTACAGATGAACTCCTCCGATGAAGGATTTCAGCAACTTTGATCCATTTGCTGTCTCCATACACTGATGGTTGTACATCCATGTGTCATCTGTTCCACGTCTGTGCAGATATTTTTGTAAGGCTGATGAAAACATTATTTTATGTGAGAAACTTTCATGGAAGGAATAATTGTGCTCTGTGGAGAACCCTTTAAGAATGATTTAAAATGTTGTGAAATGGGTTGGTTTCCAGGAACACTGAGGCCCAAATTTTTGACATGACAGAGATGCCATTTAAACCACCCAGCTGCCTCCACTGACTCTTGATTTTTGAGCCCTAGCTGCATAAATCCCAGGCAGCAGGCCACGTAAGAGGAGGTCTGAATTTGGTACATTCTTTGGATATGGTCGTGGGACACCTGTTGGAGACGTAAGGCACTCTTTGTTAGAATTAAACATGATTATGCACTTTTGTGCAAAAATGTATTGGAGCTGCCCAGCTGAATATGAACTGTCAAGCAAGTGTTAAAGTTGTCATAGCTGTCACAAATGTCCAGGCAGTGTCCACAGATATTAGTTGAGAGGGTAGGGGACGGATAAGGGCCAAGGATGTTGTGTGGGGGGCATTGGGTTGGCATGAAGTTGGCCTGGGGTATAGGGTTCATTGGGTTGGTAGAAGGGCATGGGCTGGCATGGGGATGTGAGGGGACATGTGGAGTGGGCGGAGGAGCATGGGCTGTCATGGGGGTAATGGGGTGGGTGGAGGGCATGGCTTGGCAAAGGTTGGCATGGATGGGGCATAAGGAATGTTTGGGGGATGAGGGGTGGGGGCTGGAGTGGTGTTTTTTTTTTGTTTTATTATTATTATTATTTATTTAAACAGTTGCGCCCATCCTGCCTCTGTACCTGGCAGCCTCCACATTCATTCTGATGTCACTCATCCCGAATTCTATTTCAGCCTGCACCCCAACCCCCACTGAGGTGTGGGCGGATATTTTTAAAGGTTGGGTTTGTCAACCTGGGAAGTCACCTGACTCTGTGCGCCTGACCCGGGGACGAAAATCTGGGCCCATTTTTTTCCTCACAACTATTAGATCAGTCTCAATAAATCATTTAAGTGCAATTCTGACAAACCATGAACCTACCCTGATTTTCGTTGACTGCCAAAGATATAAAATCTAAGCTTCGACAAAACATCGTTTATCCTTTCCTTAAAATGTTATTTTTTTTGTACCTTAACTATGATCGAGCTCATGTGGGTTCAGTTCAGTCTGTTTGCAGTACATTCCCGGTTTGTTTTTTCAACCACACTTCACGCTGTTCAGTTAATGAGCTGAATCCTGAACAGGATGCGTTGAGAAATATTTCCAATCATCGATATTGTTAACTTCCCCATTCAGTGACTAAACGTCGATACTGCATGTGAAGAAAGGAAGAAAGAGTTTGCAAATGCATAGAACATTTCAGATCCTCAGGACATCTCAAAATAGGATCAATCGATCCTATAGGTTAGAGGATGAGCAAGAAAGGTTAGGGCTCTGCAGCCATGAAAAGGTGGGAAATCAGAAGCATAGAGGTCCATGAGATATCGGTAAGTGAAATAAAATAAAGTTCATATATATCCTATCTCAAGTGAAACCAGAACTAAAGCTTAAGGAAACATGAACACAAACTGGAATAAGTGCAAAATACTGGAGATCTGAAATAAAAAAACAAAAAACTTTGGAAATAACCATCAACCCCATGGCATCTGAGGAGCGAATGTTTCGGATTCATGACCTTCCTTCAGAACTGGAACAAGTTAGCAATTTAATAGTTTTTAAGCCAGTAGGACCAAAGGAGGTCCAAGAAACTGATTAAGAAAGGAAAAAGAGAATATGAATGCAAACTAGCGAGGAACATAAGGGAGGACTGTTCCTTTAGGTATGTGCAAAGGACAAGATTAGCTAGGACAAATGTGGGACCACTACAGGTGGGGACAGGAGAATTTATAGTGGAGAACAGGGAAAACGGTGGGGAAACAAAACAGTTACTTTGCATCTGTCTTCATGGAAGAAGATATAGAAAATCTCCCAGAAATATTAGGCAACCAAAGGACTTGTGAGACTGAGGAACTAAAAAAAATAGTACTAGTAAAGAGGCCATACTCAAAAAGATTAACTGGATTGAAGGTTGATAAATCCCCTGGACCAGGTGAGCTTCATCCCAGAGTGCCGAAAGAGGTGGCTAGAGAGACAGTGGCTGCATTGGTGGTTATCTTTCAAAATTCTACAGTTTCTGGAAAGATTCCTGTGGGCTGGAAAGTAGCAAATGTAATCCCACTATTTAAGAAGGGCAGAAGAGGGAGAATGGAGAACTGCAGGCTTGTGGGTATGATGTCAGTAGTAGAGAAAATGTTAGAATCTATTATAAAGGATGTCGAAAAGAATGGGAAAATTAGGTAGAGTCAACATGGATTTATGAAAGGGAAATCATGTTTTACAAACTTGTTGGAGTTTTTTGAGGATATTACTTGTCGCATTGATAAAGGAGAACCAGTGGATTGGGATTTTCAGAAGATTTTTGATAAGGTCCCACACAGGAGGTTAGTAAGTAAAATTAGAGTGCATGGGATAGGGGGAAATATACTAGTATGGATTGAGAATTGGTTGCAGACAGAAAGCAGAGAGTAGGAATAAATGTATCATTCTCAGGATCTCAGAATGTTACTAGTGGGGTACTGCAAGGATCAGTGCAAAATCCATAGCTGTTCACAACCTTTATAAATGATTTGGATGTAGGAACCAATTGGAATTTTTCCAACTTTGCTGATAACACCAAACTGGGTGGGAACGTAAGCTGTGAGGAGGATGCAAGGAGGCTTCAAGAGGACTCGGACAGGCTAAGTGAAGGGACATAGTAGATGGAATATTATGTGCATAAGTGTGAAGTTATTCACTTTGGCAGAAAAAAACAGAAAGGCAGAGTATTTCTTAAATGGTGAGAGATTGGGAGGTGTGGGTGTCCTTGTTGAGTCACTAAAAGTTAGCATGCAGTTGCAGCAAGCAATTAGGAAGGTAAATGGTATGTTGGCCTTCATCACAAGGGGCTTTGAGTACAGGAGTAAAGATGTTTTGCTGCAGTTATATAGACCCTTGGTGAGGCCATACCTGGGGCAGGATTTTTACCTCTTCAGCAGGCGTGGTGGGCGGGCACAGGAACCGAGCACTGCCCGCGATCGGGCCCTGACTGTGATTTCACACTGGCTGGCCAATTAACAGCATGGAAGACTGCGCAGGCGCAGGGGAGCGCGCACTGAAAGCTCCCTGAAGGCACAGAGCTCCCTCAGGAAGCTGAAGATTTTTAAAAACATAAATAAAAAACATCCTCATTTTATTTTTAATTCCTGTTGGAAACCTCACCCCGCCCATGGATGGGGTTTCATAAAAAAAAACAAAGGCCGCCTGGCCGATTCACTTGGACGCCAACCTTAACGTTGGACGGGCAGTGAAAAAGTGCATTTAATTATTACTTTAATGGTCTTAATAGGCCTGTTGATTGTCGGCGGGCATACTGCTGACTCCTGCGCGTGCCCATCGATCAAAATATCGCGCAAGCGCGCAATGACATCGGGACGCTGGCCCAGACATCATAGCCTGTCATCTTATGCTTGAGTCCAGAGTTCGTCCGCCAGCTCAGTGAAAAATCTTGCCCTGGAGTATTGTGTACAGTTTTGGCCCTCTCACCTAAGGAGGGATATATTTGACATCGAGAGAATGCAACGGGGGTTCACCAAATTAATTCCTGGGATGACGGAATTGTCTTATGAGGAGAGATTGGGGAGATTGGGCCTGTATTCTCTAAAGTTTCTAAGAATGAGAGGTGAACTCATTGAAACTTACAAAATTCTTACTGGGTGTGACAGGGCAGATGTTGATAAAATGCTTTCCCTGGCTGCAGAGTCTAAAACCAGGGGACATAACCTCAAGATAAGGTGTAGGCCATTTAAGACTGAGATGAGGAGGAATTTCTTCACTCAGAGGGTGGTGAATCTTTGGAAATTCTCTATCCCAGAGGGCTGTGGAAGCTTAATCATTGAACATGTTCAAAACAGGAATAGAAAGACTTCTGGAGACTAATGACATCAAGGGATATGGAGATAGTGCCAGAAAGTGGCATTGAGGTAGATAATCAGCCATGATCATCCATGAATGGCAGAGCAGGCTTAAAGGGCTGAATGGCCTACTCCTGTTCCCAGGTACTTATGTTTCTAAGCACAACCGCAAGGAAATTGTGCATATGTTTTTCAAAAGCAAATATCAATGATGAATTTTTAAAAAAAATATATACTCTATCCTGGGATGTGGGCACCACCATCCCTAACTGTTGCCCTTGAATGGAATGGCTTACTAGGCCATTTCAGAGGGCTGTTAAGAGTCAACCACATTGCTGTGGATGTGGAATCACATGTGGGTTAGACCAGGTAAGGATGGCAGATCTCCTTCCCTAAAGGGGATTTGTGAACCAGATGGGCTTCCACAACAATTGAAGGTTTGGATGAAGGGACCGATGGTATGGTTGCTATATTTGCTGACGACATGAAGATAGCTCAGAAAGTAAGCTGTGAAGAGGACATAAGGCGGCTACAAAAGGCTACAGGTGGCTTAGGTGAATGGGAAATGATCTGGCAAATGGCATATAATGCGGCAAATGTGAGGTAGTCCATTTTGGCAGGACGAATAAAACTGAAACATATTATCTAAATGGTGAGAGATTGCAGAGCTCTGAGATGCAGAGGGATCTGGGAGTCCTAGTGCATGAATTGCAAAAGGTTAGTATGCAGGTGCAGCAAGTAATTAGCAAAGCAATAAAATGTTACTGTTTATTGTGAGGGGAATTGAATACAAAAGTAGGGAGATTATGCTTCAGTTGTACATGGCATTGGTGAGACCACATCTGGAGTACTGTGTACAGTATTGGTTTCCTTAATTAATAAAATAGTAAATGAATTGGAAGCAGTTCAGTGAAAATTTACTAAATTAATATCTGTAATTCATGTGTTGTCTTATGAGGAAAGTTGGGCCGGCTAGGCTTGAATCCACTGGAGTTTAGAAGAGTAAGAGGTGACTTGATTGAAACATAAAATATCCTGAGGGGACTTGAAAGGGTGAATGTGGAAAGGATGTTTCCTCTTGTGGGAGAATCTATAACAAGGGGACACTGCTTAAAAATAAGGGGTCACCCATTTAAGACATAGATGAGGATTTTTTTCACTCAGAGTGTTGAGAGTCTTTGGAACTCTCTTCCTCAAAAGTTGGATGAGGCAGAGTCTTTGAGTATCTTTCAGGCAGAGCTAGATAGATTCTTGATAAGCAAGGGGGTGAAAGGTTATTGGGGTAGGTAGGTATATGGAGTTGAGGTTAAAATTTGCTCAGCCATGATCTTATTGAATGACAGAGCAGACTTGAGGGGCCCTGCTCTTGCTCCTAATTTGTATGTATATATGTATAGTTTCATGGCACCATTACTGAGATTAGCTTTCAATTCCAGGGGGAGAACTTTCACCCCCTTGGGGAAGCTGAGTGAGAACGGGTGTGGGTGGGCCTGCAGCCAATCGTTGCCTGTGATTAACTGCGCGCTGCTATTTTACGTGGGTGGGCCAATTAAGTCCCACCCAGCGTGACGTGCACCCAGAAGCGCTGAGCGGTCCCTGTGCGGGCGGGGAGAGGAAGCTGAGTTGGGGCCTGCACTCTTTCGCGCACGTATGGATCTGCCTCAGGGAGATTAATTTAATTATGTAAAATTTAAATAAAGAAAAAAAATATTCAGACATGTCCCCTCATGTGACAGCATCACATGATCTGGGACATGTCAATGAATTTTAATTTAAAAATCTATCTGATTTATAATTCCTTCATGAAACCTCATCCCACCCGTGGATGAGGTTTCATAGTAAATGCGAAGGCCACCTGGGTTCTTCACCTGCCGCCAACCTTAAGGTTGGACCGGCAGCTCCGTTAATCCTTTTAATTTGTATTTAAATAGCCTTAATAGGCCTTTGACAGTTTGGCGGGCAAACAGCCAACTCTGGTGCACATCTGCCGAACTGAAGATCTGAATGATGCGCAGTGACTCCGGGACACACGCCCAACATTACCATGTGTCATTTTACACATCGACGAACCTGCTCACCGACCAGAAGATTCAGACCCAGATTTTTTTTTATTAATTGAATTTAAATTTCACCAGTTGCCACCGGTGGGATTTGAACCCATGTGCCCAGAGCATTAGCCTGGGCCTCTGGATTACTAGTCCAGTGACAGTATCATTATGTCACCATCTACCCTTGAAAGGCGTAGTGAAAGAAAGGAAGGGAATATCTGTGATAGGGTGGGAAGCAGAAATGATTAAATGACAAAAGGGATGATGGTGCAAGTCAAAAGGGGGAGTGGTAACGTGACAAATAAAGAAATAAAAGATGAGTCAAGAGAGGATGTAAATGCAAACAACAGGGCCAATACCAGCATCTGCTGTCCACTAAAACGGGAGCAGTGGTTATGTCCTGAAGTTGCTGAAACTCACTGTTGAGCCCAGATGGTTGTAAAAGGGCCTAATTACAGGACACAAAAAAGTGTCAATATAAACGTGATGAACCAAGCCCTTTTCTGCATGGCAAATTCAGTTTCTATCGTCAAGCCACAAATGTTTCCGGAAAGGTTTTCCATGAGACTCGTCACTTTGTTCTGATCAAACACCAGCTTCAGGAAGAATTACTCCCCCCAACCTCCTTCTGCACCCACCCCACCCCACCCATCTTCACACTTTCACCCAGCTTTTGCCCCCTCAGACGAAAAGAAATAATAACATCTGTTCAGGGGGTTCGCCCTATCAGTAAATGTGTAAATGGGGTTTCTGATGATTTTCACCTAAGCTACGCCAGATAATCACAAAAACCTGTGAAGATTTTCCTGGTTTCTGTTGCTGTTAACTCCTCAGTTTAGCTGTGCACTAAAAACCTTAACAGTAATTCATCCCGTGTCCCAAATTTACAGCAGAAAACAAGAATCACAAAGAACAATAGCCAAAATTTTATAAAAGCAAAATACTGAGGATGCTGGACATCTGAAACAAAAACAGAAAGGCTCAGCAGGCCTAGCAGCATCTGGGGAGAGAGAAACAGAGTTTACGTTTCAAGTCTATGTGACCTGAAGACCTGCTATACCTGCAGAGCTTTTGCAGCATTTTCTGTTTTTGAGCCAAAGTTATTATATTTGGTTCCAGATTATCAGAGGGCATCACCTTCTTGAAAACCCTTTGCCAACTTTTCCTTGGCCATGACTGCACATTGTGATGGTGCAAATCACTATCAAAGTCATCAAGTTGCCTTTTGCTGTTCATATGAGATCGCTGTGTGAAAATGACGCTCAGTTGTTCTTCGTCCTCCTTAAAAGAAAATGGCCAAATATTGTTTATGAAGACAGTGCCCCTTTTTAAAAAAAATACAAAGAGAGTTTATGTTCAAGGACGTTTCTTGATGTTCAGATGTAAATTAAATTCACAATGGAACAAAAGAGGCTCCTACTTTGGCTTCAGTCGATAGCAAGTGAATGTTTTGATGAAACTGATAAAAAAAGAATCAGGAAGATCAGCGCACCAGCCTCGCGGAAAGTCTTACCATGTGACCACTGGAATTCTTTGGCAGCACATTACAGAAAAATACCATACAGCATTCAGCCTCTGCTTCACTGGATTATCCATAAAAATTCCACATAATCAACTTGATTTCCTCTAACAACTTCACTACAATCTCCTACAACCTCTTGCCTCCCCCAACAATCTACATATACACCACCAAACACAAAAAAATCTTCACAAGCAACTTGCATAGGTATAACCTTTCACCATCTGAGTTCATCTATATTTCAAAGGCAGCCTAACCAAACAAGGGAGGAGGGGGGCCCCAATTAAATGGCATGTTGAACTGATCTCTTACCACATGGTGTTAAAACAAATTGAACTGCATGACGTTACTCTTTCAGTAAAAAGAGGAAATCAATGAAATATGATGTTCAGTGCTAGCAGATGGGGAGAAATTCACAGAGATCCGTCAAAGATTAATGCACAAAGACTGCAGGCAGCAAATCAAGAGTAACCTTCAGGCAGTTATTAGCTGTCAGCTTGTTCCAGGCTGCAGAGAAGACTAAAACAATGAAAACACTAATGGTAATGAAAACACAAGTGATCACATATCCGCCCCTGTTTAAATGTTTGAAGAGGGGAATCTCTTCATTGGGATCATGTTTAAAAACAAAATGGTTAGAATGGTGGGTAACCTCATTGGACTTTGCTTTTGTTGAAATCATTTCTGTAGCTAATATTTTGTTTAAATAGAGAGTGCTGATGCCACTATGGGGATACTTGTTTCATGGAATTAAAAATTGTTATAAGCTTGCTGAATTATTGGTAGAGAAGCAGTGATAAGCCCTGGGTTAGTTTAACATGAAGAGTTTTCCTTATTTGTGGAGATGCAAATTGAATAATTTACCTCTTAATGTCTGCCACAGTTGTTCTTCCAAGCTCATACCTGTGATAACAGTAATACTTATTTACAGAGAATAAAGATTAATGAAGAGTGCTGGAGGGCATGCCAGGAGCAGCACCAGGCATACCTAAAAATGAAGTGTCAAAACCTGATGAAGCTATAGCACAGGACTACTTGTGCACCAAACAGCATAAGCGGCAAGTGATTGACAGAGCTAAGTGATCCCACAACCAATGGATCAGATCTAAGCTCTGCAGTCCTGCCACATCCAGTTGTGAATGGTTGTGTACGTTTAAACAACTCACTGGAGGAGGAGGCTCCATAAATATCCCCAACCTCAATGATAGGGGAGCCAAGCACGTCAGTGCAAAAGATAAGGCTGAAGCATTTACAACAGTCTTCAGCCAGAAGTGCCGAGTGGATGGTCCACTTCACCTCCTCCGGAGCTCCTCAGCATCACAGATCAGGTCTTCAGCCAATTTGATTCACTCCACGTGATATCAAGAAACGGCTGAAGGTACTGGATATTGCAAAGGCTATGGGCCCTGACAATATTCCAGCAATAGTACTGAAGACTTGTAATCCAGAACTTGCCATTCCCCCAGCCAAGCTGTTCCAGTACAGCTACAACACTGGCATCTACCCGGCTATGTGGAAAATTGCCCAGGTATGTCCTGTACACAAAAAGCAGGACAAATCCAACCTGACCAATTACTTTCCATCAGTCTGCTCTCAAGCATTAGTAAACTAATGGAAGGGGTCATCAACAGTGCTATCAAGCAATACTTGCTTAGCAATAACCTGATCACTGATGCCCAGTTTGGGTTCCGCCAAGGCCATACAGCTCCTGACCTCATTACAACCTTGGTTCAAACAGGGACAAAAAAGCTGAACTCCCAATGTGAGGTGAGAGTGACTGCCCTTTACATCAAAGCAGCATCTGACCGAGTGTGGCATCAAGGAGCCCTAACAAAACTGGAGTCAATGGGAATCAGGGGGAAAACTCTCCACTGGTTGGAGTCATATGAGCACAAAGAAAGATGATTGTTGTTGTTGGAAGTTAGTCGTCTCAGTCCCAGGACATCACTGCAGGAGTTCCTCAGGGTAGTGTCCTCAGCCCAACAATCTTCAGCTGCTTCATCAATGACCTTCTTTCCATCATAAGTTCAGAAGTGGGGATGTTCGCTGATGATTGCGCAACGTTCAGCATCATTCACGACTCCTCAGATACTGAAGCAGTCCATGTCCAAATGCAGCAAGATCTGGACAATATCCAGGCGTGGGCTGACAAGTGGCAAGTAACTTTCGCACCACACATGTGCCAGGCAATGACCATTTCCAACAAGAGAGAATCTAACCATCGCCCCTTGATGTTCAATTGCATTACTATCACTGAATCCCCCACTATCAACACCCAGGGGGTTACGATTGACCAGAAACTGAACTGGACTAGTTATATAAATACTGTGGCTACAAGAGCAGGTCAGAGGCTAGGAATCATGGGACGAGTAACTCACCTCCTGTCTCCCCAAAGCCTGTCCACCATCTATAAGGCGCAAGTCAGGAGTGTGATGGAATACTCCCCATATGCCTGGATGAGTGCAGCTACCACAACACTTAAGAAGCTTGACACCATCCAGAATAAAGCAGCCCACTCAGTTGGCACCACATCCACAAATATTCACTCCCTCCACCATCGATGCACAGTAGCAGCAGTGTGTACTATGTTCAAGATGCACTGCAGGAATTCACCAAGACTCCTTAGACAGCACCTTCCAAGTACTACCATCTAGAAGGACAAGGGCAGCAGATAGATGGGAACACCACCACCTAGAAGTTGCCCTTTAAGTCATTCACCATCCTGACTTGGAAATATATCGCCGTTCCTTCAGTGACGCTAGGTCAAAATCCTGGAACTCCCTTCCTAACAACACCACACCATGTCGACTGCAGCAATTCAAGAAGGCTGCTCACCCCCACCTTCTCAAGGGCAACCAGGGATGGGCAATAAATGTTGGCCTAGCCAGTGAAGCCCACATCCCGTGAATGAATAAAAAAGATTAGAATTTTGTGATACATGTTAGATATCATACAAACACATTCTGCATGGCGTACTTTTGCTTTCCTCCTATCCTGAAGATGTTGAAATGAAGTGCCACCCATTGGCACTGCCAACCTTTGCCCAAGTCACCAATCCTTAGACATGACTCTAAGCATGGATGCCAACTGGTGCGACAGCCCTTGTCCAAAATTTGCCAATATGGGCTGTCTAACCCAATGCTTCCCAAACTGTTTTCCAATGTGGCCCAATTTTAACACTTGAAAATTAACATGGCCACAGAAGTCAGCAATAACAAAACAGCACTAAAGCAGCATGGTAACATTCAGTATATAATTATTAAAGTATGAAAATTATGGATCAACATACAGCTTGTGCGACAGGAGCAGAAACACTGTAAATTTTGACGCCACCACACACCTCCCTGACTCAGTTGCATGACCTCCTGTTTTTTCCTACACTCCAGTGACTGTTATGTTTGCTTGCCCCTGCTCTGACCAGGTCAGCGCACAAACATTCTGTGCCCATTTGACGCTCGCTGTCAAAGTGTTTTCTGAGGTTAAAGAGTGATTTGGGCTTGCTGTCCTAACCTTGCTGTTGGGCAGCAACAGCCCAGTGAGCCAAGGACTGTCCTGCCAGCTCGTGTCATGTCAACAGTGGCCATTGTTGCCTCAGGGGTGGGGGAGTTTACGGTCCCAAACGCTAGGGTCATGAACCACAATTTGGGAACCCTAGCCTAACCACTGAGGGTGATTGTTATTTTATATTGATCAGGGGCCTTGGCTCATTCAGTCCTGTGTGTAATCCCTTCATAAAAATTAGGGGGAAAAGCCTTCAGAATAACATGCACAGCGCATGATCAATTTTCCAGTAGAGTTGAGGATGCTATTTAATTGAAGTTATGTTGTCTACTGAATGAACACAGCTTGGATAAAGAGTTCCCATGAGTAGAAAATCCCTATTACTTTTAGATAGTTATCAAATAAATACCACTAGGTTAAAAAGTTTAGTTCAAAAAAATCTAGTAGATTATTGTAAAGGCATTCACTTCACATTCCCTCTGGGGAACCTGCACTGGTTTATGGATTGTTATCCATTCTGTGCTATTGCAGTGAAGCTGTTAATCCATTAATTAAGCATGTTAAATGACAGCATCGACACATTACTGGTAGGAATTTAATTTGAACACATTAACTGATGCATGATAAATAGAGCCCAGAGGGAGTTAATCCCCAGCAAGCGTTAGAGTGGTCAGAGATATAAGATTCTGGTTACTGTTTTCATCTGTTGCTATGGTAACTTGAAAAAAATCTTTGACTGATTTCAACTAAAGGCAACAGCAGGTTCAAAGGGTCAGGTTTAATTTCAGGTCCTATCTCATTACATTGGTTTTTAGGAAGCTATGTTTGAGGCCCATATCTATTTAGTTCTGTTTTACCCTCATCACATTTTAAAAATTCATCTCAGCCTTAAGATATTCAACTCTCTGTGTCACACAGCACTGTCTAACTGAGATGAAAAATTTACCCTGTAAAGAATTTCAGCTGCCAAGTACTTTAAAGCAAATGTAAAGCTTAGCAATTAATCTTACTGGGATTTTTTTGGGATTCGCTGTAATCTCAGATTTAACTAAAAAGGAATATAAAATAATTTAGATTTCAAAGACCTTAATTGACAGCAGCATTCAATTGCTGCTTACTTTTGTAATATGCCTTTAAGCGATAGTGGCATGACATCACTAGAAGGGAAGTGTGTCATGTGATCCAGTCTTAGTTTCACTTTTACTAATGAGCAGAGCACACACGTACACAGCTCTGTTGCTGGTGACTTTAAGCTTTCTATCTATGTATATCTGTTCTCAAGTGCCTAGTCTAAATTAATGAACCCATAACATGTTTACTCAATCTCTTATGAGTGCTTGGTGCCGTTGAACCATCATAACAGCACAACACTTCTCAACATCATTTTCAGACCCCTTGGCTTTAGCCTGGATCAAAGTAGCTATCCAACTGATATAATATCTGATAGAGACTGTGAACAGATCATATGTGATCGCATTGACATTTATTGAAGTAAAGGAATGTTTATAGCAAGGCAGCATTGTCATTCTAAAACCTTGAAGCGCATGTGAATCTACAACCACAGGGATGGACTTTATTGGGCTTTAGATGTCAGACCAGTGGCCCTGTACACAGATCAGTTTCTGTGCATAAACTGGCCAGAATTTTACGTCCCACGGGCGGGTGCACACCTGACCCATTTGGCTGCGAGAACTAGCATAAGATGATGTTGGGTGAGCGTCCCAATGTCACTGCTCACTCGCACAATATCTTGCATGGTGGGCGCGCATGTCAGTCGGAAGCGTGCCCACCGACAATTAAGCGGGCAATTAAGCCCATTAAGGAGGCAATTGAAAGCGACTTTTTGTGGCCCGTCCACTTTTCCAGTTGGCAGATGGGCCAATCGGCTGAGCGGCCTTTTCATTTTTGCTTAAACCTCGATCCGGGGTGGGATGAAATCTCTGTGGGGAAATAAAATAAAAAAAGATATCTGGGGACTGTTTTTTTTATGAGGTTTGCTTCCAGGTGCTTGATTGTGCTGCATGGACATACTTTGCAGCATTTTATTTATTCTGTGGAGGTCTGCAGCTCCCAGAGGTAGCTGTCTGCCTTCAGGGAGCTCGGTGGAAGCGCTCACCAGCACCTGGGGTGACATCGGCACCCGCCCTCTTCCCGCCCTCACCGGCAGCTCTGAGCCTTTCTCAGCGCTCGTTTCACACTGGCCATTAATTGGCCATCTAGTTTGAAATCGCCGTCGGGGGTCCATTTCCCATCTGATCCTGGGCCCGCCGATTGTGCAGGCCTGATGAGTGAAACATTCAGGCCAGTGTATTTAAATCCATACCTGACTTTAATACAATGTAGTGATGCAAATTGGGGTTCCAAAGTGGTTTGTCATGTTATGGCATGTGCAATTATGTAGCTGTAGTTCAGATAAAAGTACGTTCCTAATCTAAGCCTTTTTATAATGAGAAAACAAAGAATTAATTTTCAGACTGCTGACTCCTAGTGGGACGGGGGGTGGGGGGGGGGGGGGGGTGGGGGGGAATGGGGGGGTGGGGGGGGTGGTGTATGCTACACCCACTTGGACCACATTTTGGAAAATTGGTTATGTGTTGCACACAATGACCTGGATTTTCATCTGGAGGCACGTTCTGTATGGGGCTGAGGAGCCGTTTGGAAGTTGGTAACTCAGAGAAACGAGTTTCCCAAACATCCTGCAGTTTTACATATTTTTCCTTTTGGTTTCCCTCCTCCACAAGCATCTTGACTGACAGGCTGGTGGCCTGGTGAGTGAAGAAGCCTACAGCACAAGGCTGTAGCCCTGCAGAGGAAAGCAAACAGGTCAAGCGAGGGGTGGTGTGGTATTGGGACAGACTGCGGATTGTGGAGGGGCAGGGGGCAATCAGGGGGTCCTAATTATGCAGGGTGGGGGTTGATAGCAGGAATAGGTTTCACAAATCTAATGGTGGCTTTGGAACCATCCAAACACACTGGATGTGGAGGTGCTTCGATGGTGGTGTTAGGAGTTTGGTGGGAGGCATTCCAATGATAAGCGGGTTGGAGGGGCTGGGGAAAAGGCAGATTAATTGCCAGGTGGGCGTGGGGGAGGGGGTTCACTGGATAGTTTGTTGGGCCAGGGAGAAACACACCTGCTCCTTGGGACCCACAAGCAATCTAAGCTTATCAAAGAATTTTTCCGCATGAGGAAAGGGCTCCTAGCTCTACTTACTTCATGGATTCAGTCCTTCAGTTCCTCTCGCCTCCTTCCAGCTGCCTGCTTTCTCAAGGCCTGAGAAATCCAACCAACAGGTCTTAAAAGTAGAATGACTGTTTGGTACACAGCCTCATTATAACATTCATTTTTCCCCCAAAATATATTTTATTCATAAACATTAAAATATTTTATTTGAAATATAAAATTGAATATTACAGGAAGTGCAATAAAATTTAACTTATTGCCATAAGACATGTTCCACCTTGAAGTGCCTCAATACAATTGCAATGCTCTTGATATTTACAATGTACATTCCATGTCAAACTTACAGGCTATGGGGTTCTGCAGAGTTTTCAGCCCCTTGGTGTACTACGGCTGAAAGATTGTTGACGTGGACTGTCCCCATTGTGCCTCTGCGGCAGCTGCCCCAAGCTTTAGTGCGTCCCTCATCACGTAGTCCTCGACCTTGGAATATGCCACCCGCAACACGCGGTCACGGACAACACTTTGCACTGAAAAACCACCAAACCCAAGAGCGTCTTTCACTGAAATGATGGTCCTCCAGACGCTGTTGTTGTTTATCTCATTGTGTGTCCCTGGGATCAGCCCTTGGAGCACACAATCCTGAGTCATGGAGCTTTGACAAAAACCACCGCATCTCTCTCCAGGCCTTCTTTGCAAAGGCACATTCCAGAGGGAGGTGGACAATGCTCTCTTCCCCACCACAGCCACCTCGCTTTTTAATTCAAATTACAAATCCGCTTTCTACAATCGATTGATTGCTTGCCCCTCACCTAATCTTCATTAAAATCTGACATGGGCTGAGTTCCTATTTCAGTTTTTTAAAATTTTAACCTCTGACCTGGTGTCAGCCCACCCGTTTTTGGAGTTCAAATTCAATCCAATAGTCCTGATTAAATTATGTGTGAGAAAAGAACATGCAGGTCCATATAAAGGGCCAATATGTACTGTAACACATGGAAAAATCTGTCCATTATCCACCCAAGAATATTATCCTTTATCCTACAAATTCCTTTCAAATATAGATATATTTGGATTTGTGTTACTAAAAGCAAACATGCTGTCAAACATATTACTTCAAATACGTAGGTGGGAGCCCCTGTCTGGTACTGCACTGATCTTTGCATTTTCTATTTATTTGCTTTAGTTTAACAAGATCCAACTCAACCAGCCTAGGTAACCATTCTCAACAAGAGTCATCAAACAAAGCTTTGCTCTTCTCCGCCGATGCTGCCAGGCCTGCTGAGTTTTCCAGGTAATTCTGTTTTTGTTCTGGTTAATCATGTGTTGTGCCTGCACCAGAAATCTATATGTAGAGACAGAGTTCAGCATTCATTACTGGTCTGTGAAGACAGCTGTAATGAGTCATAGAACTCCGTTCTCTATGAGCGGATTATTTCTTCAGAATGATAAAGTATAGTGCTGCATGAATGTTATAGTGTGTAAATGATTCCCATTTATCCATTCTTATACAATAAAAATATTCCCTCTTTAATCAGCTTTTCTCCAACAAACAATTCAGTTCAGTGAATCTTCCTTCGTATTTAAACTTTTGTATAGAAATAGGTGTGTCTTTTCTTATCTTTGGAATGTGTATTCCAAGTAAATAATTCAATAGCAAGCTTTTGTGAGTTTAAAAATAAAGGTAATTTGTTCTCACACACTAACCGCAAATCAACACGCCACACACTCGATCTCATTCATGAACGCACGTGTGTATATATACACACGCACACACACACAGACACAGACACACACTCACACAAAGATTGAATACAGATAAAGATGGTGATCTTTTTCAGATTACAGTTAATTCAGTCCCTAATTTACCATTTCCAGTCTCACATATGGCTGACCTGTGGTTCCTTGAGTGGATTTGATATTTTAAAGCTGAAGTAAGGTATAAGTTGAACTATAGAGTGAAGTGTTCACAACTGGTTGTGAGGTTTCTTGTAATCAAATATTAGGGAGGTTGATTCTCAGGTGAACTTTGAAATGGTAACACCTTAAGTCCTTTGGCTGCTTGTTGACTTGCAGCTAGTTTCAGAGTTTGATTCTCAGACTGGCTGATGACTGATGATTCCGATAGATTTGCTGGGTCCTGGGTTAATAAGGGTGCAGTCCCTGAAACCAGCTTTGATCATATGACTGCTGGGTTAACACTTCTGAGGTCCACCCTGTCTGGTTTGGATGGGGGAGATAATCATAATGCAATGGGACATTGATAGTGGCTATTGATATTCAATCTTCCCTTTTGTCCAGTGTGAAACATGGAGACAGGCAGTTGGAAACCCCATAGGTTTTAGGTGTTGGCCCATTCTTAAACAATGAGATGTGTGAATTCTACAAATGGCTGTGGGGTACCTTCACCTATGTCATTATTTAATTAGGTTTTTGCCGGAGACTTGATACTGTTTATTAAGAACTTTGAAGATGATAGTATGTTCCTGCCCTATGCTCATTCTCAACTCCCACCTCACTCTAATCCTGCGATCTGGTATGCTGAGCAAGCTGCAAATAGCATGACCATGGATATCTTGCTTTTCACACCACCCCAACTCCTCACACTAACCTTCTTCTTCCTAATCTCCTGTTTTCAGGCACACATGCACTGCTGTCTGCCCAGTTACAGCGCACCCAGGAGAAGGAAAGAGAGCAACCTCACAGCACTGATGAAGAGGCCCTATCACTTGATTTCACACTCATAACCGCCAGCTCAGATATTGGCACTACATCTACTTTGGAGGCAAGTAGACAGTAGGGATGAGCAAGTACCAAGTCAGCAAGCATGAATGGGTTGCAACCAGGCCAAGGATAAAGAATGGTTCATTTGTACCCCGTAGGATGAAGGCACCTCTATAGCAAACTCAGATGAAGGCCTCGATGGAGCGGCACATAGGAGAACATTGATGGATATGCACACCGAGATGCTGGAGGCATAGTTAGCCATTTGTCACTGTCAAGGAACATGGAGGAGGCTGACTCTTAAGCTGGCATAGGGCATTACACAGAACTTGTCTTCTCCATAACTTCTGCTCCAATTCCCTGTTGTGCTGCAGACCTAGAGGCACTGCCACTGCTGCTCCCATACAGGGTGGAGCTTTTGTGTGGACACATCACCAAATGGCCTTCTGTCCCTGTGAGAATGCAGCAACAATCACCGCTAACTCCCAAGAGCTCACCACAACATCTCGAAAAACATCCTGCAGTATTCCCAGAGAATGGCAGACATTCTTCGACATTACTTTATCTGCAATTTGGGTGCCTGGCCCTTTAAGTAATGCTAGCGCTGGGTCCCTCTTGAGGCTGAACATGACCTTTGGTGAATACCAAGTGAATTTGTCCAATGGAGCTGGGTGGTTCCAAATTTGGAAGTTGAGCTTTAGATCAGTCTTTTGGAGTATGTGATGTCATGATAGCAGTCCTTCGGGTCTAAATGAATGCCCTTTTCAAAATGGTGCCCCATATAGGCCACACTGGAAGAGGCTGGTGGCACAGTGCACATCTCTGGGCAGAGTGGGTGGGGGTGGCGGGGGGAGTGCTGTGGCACCATGGATCTGAATTTTGCATCCTTAGGGAGCTATTTAATGGAGGTGACAGGGGTCTCACCCCTTGGTTGAAGAGCCGGTGAGAGCTCTGGTTTTCCCCCTTTCAGTAAGGCCTGTTGAATTATGTGCCAATCAGGTACTTAACTGGGCAGCAGCAGGCCTTCCAATGGATCAAGGACCCTCAGAGCATAAATCTGGGAAGTCAGTGGCCGCTGTCAACAATGCACCCACCTGTGGCCCAGTATCGTCGAGAGACTCAGGTCACAGGTGAGTGATGACGGCATGGGGACCAGAGGACAGGGATGGCAGGGGTTGGAGAGTGGTTGGCAACAAGGGCAGGGGAGTCATTCTCAGTGGGCCCCCTCCCTTCCCAATGCCAGGGTCCTCAATCAAGAACTGTCTGCCTTTGAACAAGGTGCCCTCCCACCCCACCCCCACCCCACCAACCCCTGCCAGCAGCCTGCAAGCAACCCTGACAAGGTTTGTTTTTCAGGCTTCCCACATTGCTGATTGAATATCAGCGGTGGGAATGAGGTCCTGGGCTGGGCATTAATTGCCTACTTAAGGGCCTCAATATGTGGCGGGTCAAAAGGCCACTGTGAGCCCTCCCAGCATGGACTTAATCGAGGCAGAGGCCGGGAAGTGCTGGGACCCCCACCTGCCATCCTCTCGTCCAATTAAATGTCCCTCCCATCACCAAACATGCCTTGCGGGGAGGCATTAAATTCCGCCCTTAGTGCCTATCCTTGGTCGACCTGCAAGTAGGTCTCAGTATTGACTACTCGATCAAACCCATTTACCTCTAATCGTGCCATTAATTTTTTTATCTTGTTTCGAATGCTTCATGTATTCAGATGTGGTGCCTAATTTTATTTTTTTTTACTTTTTTTCCCTGATGTGGCTATTGTTGCTGATACCCTGTTATCATTAGTAAAATCGTTGTGCCTTTCTGGCATAACCAGCTCGATTTTTACCCAAATTGCTACTCTGTTCCCCAGCCCTGTCTTTACTCTCCAGGCTATCCTTATCTGAAACCTTTCGCCCTGGTATTAGTTTAAAGTCCTATCTGCTGCTGTAGTTATTTGATTCACCAGCACACTGGTCCCAGCCAAGTTTAACTCGAGTCTGTCCAAACAGAACAGCTCCCACGTTCCCCAGTACTGCTACCCTTCAATTCAAACCACAGCCTCCCACATGACTTTCACTTATCTCTATGCCAGTTAGAATAAACTATAAGACAGCCCAATCCGCCACTTTATAAATATCATAAATACTATGTAAAGGATTGAGAATTTAAGGAGCTCAACCTGACAGTGTTTGATCTATGGACTTTAATACAAAATTAAGAGTGCAGCAGACCTTTCAGT
Organism: Carcharodon carcharias; assembly: GCF_017639515.1. NCBI lineage: Eukaryota > Metazoa > Chordata > Chondrichthyes > Lamniformes > Lamnidae > Carcharodon > Carcharodon carcharias. The sequence goes on from NC_054488.1 coordinate 15,056,610, forward strand.
TTTATCCTGTAATTTAAGGAGACCTGCATTTTGCAATGTATTGTAATTAATTGTACACTGAAATGTTCATAATTGTGCACTCCTTTTATTATTTCATGCTTTATTTGATTTTAGTGATTGTCTCCAACTGTTATGAATTGTGATCTCTTGTTTTATTTGTATTGTCTTCACAGTTTGGTACCTGATGCCATGATGAATTTTCAATAAATCAGTTATCTATCTATCTGCCTATCTGCCTGTCAAACTACATGTGGCTCAGGTAGTAATCCAAAATCACTATCTTCTTCTTTTTAATTTGTACCCTAACTCAAACTTGCTTAGCAAAACCCTATTCTTAGTTCTACCTATCACAACAACTGGATCTTCCCCTTCCTTCCCCAGTCACAAGGCGATGCCCTTAGCCCTTCACTGAACAAACAACACAACCTTCAGGACTCCTGGTTGTGACTGCAAAGATCACTATCTTTCCCCTGAAGATACTGTCCCTTACCACTACCATGTGATCTTTCGCTAGTCCCACTTGGACATAGTATAAATTTTACATACCCTATCAGTGTACTAAATGACAGACTTAGTTATAAATAGATTAGATATCCTGTAATATCACAATGCATAAAGGTTTCATCTATTTAGTGAAACACAGTAGCACTTTTTTTTTAAAAGAAGCACACAGGTGCCAGTGATGGCTGTGTGATCCTTATCGCTGAGTCAGAAGATTGTGGGTTCAAGTCCCATTCCAGGGCTTGAGCAGAAAAATCATTGCTGACAATCCAATGCAATACTGAAGGATAGCTGCACTGTTGGAGGTGCCATCTTTTGGTTGAGATGTTAAAATGAGGCCTTGCCTGCCATCTCAAGTGGATGGGAAAGATCTCATGACACTATTTTGAAGAAGTGCAGGGGAGTTATCTCCAGTGTCCTGGCCAATACGTATTCCTCATTCAACATCACAAAAACACATTATCTGGTCTTTATCACATTGCTGTTTGTGGGAACTTGCTGTGTGCAAATTGGCTGCTGCTTTTTGTACATTTTAATAGTGACTACTTCAAACGTACTTAATTGGCTGAAAACTGTGTTGGGGTGTCCTGTGATCATGCCAGTTGCTATATAAATCAATTCTTTTCTTACATGAAATTATTACATCATCCACTCCTAAGTGAAAGCAACAGATTTTTACTGAACGCAAAAAAATCAGATTGGCAATATGTTTTCAATAGGGATATAAAACATTTTATATTCCAGTTTTCTAGTCGCTGGGGCTCCAATTCTGTAAGGTTAGATTTGGATAATAAATTCTGTGTGATGCAGATGTTAAATTCTGACATGTTTAGTGTGTGATGATAATAAATCTGCCAGGTTTTCATAAACCCAGGAGTTGTTTCAAACACCTTTCCTCTCTCCTGAGAAATGTGTCAATCTCGTTTAAACAATGAGAAACCCACATCATATTTATGACCTGTAATGCCGTTCTATTCTGAATAACCAAGCAGAAGCACCAAGGCCAGGAAAACCAGAGGGTCATGGCGAATAGAATGGATTTATTGGAAACAGACCAAAGGATCCTATTCTTCATGCATGATGTAAACGTATAAAGTCAACATGGGGCAGGAACCGAGTTTCAAATGAATACCTTGATGCTCAGTGGCAGATTCATTGATGAAGTGACATACCTGTCTTCCAATATGCTCTGTGATTCAGTGTTGTTGGTACATAGGTGTTTGCCAGAAACAAAGGCTTTTGAAGTTGCTTTACCAGTCAGACATTCAACCAACACAAACAGATGAAGGGGAAATTACAGACTGCATCATCCTTTCTAATGAATCATCTGTGTTTTCTCAGAATTAACACTGACAGCTGATACTGTCCCACTGACAGTAGCTTGCTTAGATAGGCAACAACAGGAGCAACAGCTTCATTGAGCAAACATTAGCTTGTAGAACTTCATTCAGGTATGTATTTGTTCAAAGGCCAATGGAATAGAGACTGGGTTTTTCTGGGTGAACTCTCTGTGAGACTCAGGGGACTGGGAGGATGATCTTTTTTCAATGTGAAATCCTCATGCAGGAAAATGCCCAGTGAGAGGTGTGCTTTAATACTGAATATTACCTTTCCTCACGACTGTAACAAAGTAGTCCAAAAACAAAGCAGCATCTAAGAAATCAACTTTCGTTTCATAAAGTTTGGCAGTAAGTTGGGTCGCTTAACCTTTGTGCTATCTCTCAATTTGATTGATGCTACTATGGTCAATGCTCCTCTGACCTCTCAAGTTTTGTTCCAACATATCGATAATTGAACAGCTTCAGCAAAAACAGGAAGAAGCAGTATTTATATTTGTGATTCTATAATCTGCTAGTACTGACGAAAGAACTTATATAATAACTTTCAAACCCTCAGGACATCCCATAGTCAATTAAGCACTTTCTGACATTTACTCCCTTATCTAAGGACAAGAGTTTTCCATGTAACCAGGGCTATGATGATAAAATATGTTACAGTTGTAGCACAGGTCCATAGAGCATTGAATTCTGGCAATTCAACCCTCAAGTTGACAATGATGCTTTGCTCCACATTATAGTGTCATCGTCATGTGCATGGGATAGGTAATGGGATAACTCAATTTCTATGGCAATTGATATGGTTTCCAGATTTTCAAACCAACCTTCGGTGCCAAGTGTTCCATCTAATGCTGAACAGCACGCCAGCTGCCATTTAAAGACAAGTTGTAGCAAGGGAGTGCGATATCCTCTCCAATTCAGATCTTTAAGTGTTTGAATTGCATGTGATCAACCATTCCACACGGCCTTTGATGATCTAAAACTCCTTACGACCCTTTCTAATTTCAGCAAATCCTTTCACTGTGCTTAAGTTCTGACCCTCAGCAGGATGGAGCTTAGTCATCAAGTGTATAAAGCACTTAGTTGCAGCTTACTGGAAATAAGCGCTCTTACACTGACAAAAACTATAACCAGTTACTGTAACTCAGGGTAAGCTGCATTGTCCAACCATATAGTGGCTGCCGGTTTGTACACAAAGTAAACAGGGTAACTGGCTCATAGACCCGAGAGATCACATGAATTTTTGACTCAGGAACAATACTCAGTCAACCATCTTTGTTCTGTTGTGGTGGAAGGCATTTGTAGAAAGCATTTAAAACAACTACCAGCATGGCCTGCACATTTTGCCTGCTCATAGATCATGCACTTTATTCTCCCTTGTTAATACTGCTTGTAATCTGAAGGGGACAGAGGTGGCAGGTAAGACTTTGTCTTGAAGGCTTGTGTCTCGTTGTTGGATGGAATGGGGATCAGGTGCTATGGAGGTTCCAAATGGGCCTCTGCTCTGCATTAAAGGGCTGAATTTTGAGACCCTGCCAGAGCTGGGAACTGGGGTAGGCAGGCGCTAAACATAGTGCCACTGGCCTGCTTCACTCCTTCCCATCCCGGGGCCATTTTTGAAGCAGGGCTATCCACCTGCAAGTGGTGGGTAGCCAATTAAGCTTGTTAACAGTCACTTTTCAGGCTAATTGAAGGAGGCCAACTGGGATTTTCCAGGTTCCGGGAGGTGGCATGGGCAGGTTTAGCTGCTTGGGGGTGGTCTCCTGGCAGCAGACAGTGCTCCAGGCAGGCTTAGGGGCCCTCTCTGCCTTCCTGGGTGCAGCAGTAGCTGCAATCTGCCCTGTAGAGGGAGTCGTCCCCTTATGGTTGTGGCTTGGCTGCAAAGGACGTTCTTTTAAAATTTGAAAATGTTGGAGGGAGGGTGCCTCCATTACCTGCCATGGCATCATGCTGCTGATTTCAAGCTGGAGAGTCTCTGGTTGGCCCTCCAGCTTTTAAGACCTTCCCAGCTGTCTCTAATTGATAGTGTCACAATGATGTGACTTGTGCATGAGTGATTTCAATATTTAATTTAATCGGCTAATCAAACATATATTGAACTGTTTAAAAAGGACTTTTTAAAAGTAAGAAATGACACTGACTTAAGATGGCTGCTACAAGTCACCTGAGGTCTGAGATTGCAAGTTGACCATTTTCTGGAAAGTTCCAATATGAATTACAATTCAGACATGCCTAGACACCCTTGTGGAATTTCACAACTGCTGATATCAAAAGGAATGACTGAAAATGGTACCGGACTTCACATTTGCATTTCTATAAGGCTACCTCTCAAGTGGAGATAAAAATGTTCTCAGACAATAGCTACATGGAAAGGGATTCTTCCTATCTTAAGATGGATAATGGATATTCAGATGTTAATGGCTGGACATAACATAACATGGAAATTATGGACATAATAGAATCTAATCACCTTGGCCATGAAACAAGAACCACGGTCTGTCCAGATATCAGCTAAGCAAATACCTTCTGAAATCATTATGGGGAGAGAGGTCATGTCACTGGAGTAACCATTTTTGAAATATGTTTTTACACAGCATATAAGCTGCTAAAAAAGTTGTCTAGAAGAATGTGCCAGTGAGGCAGTAAATCTCTGGCTCTCCCCGTCTTCCTCAAGTCAAGTCCCTATCTCTATTCCAGTTTAAAATCCAGCACAGAGATAGAGAATTTTTCATCAAAAGGAACCGAAGGTGCAAAACTCATCGACTTCTGAAAAAGTCAGATTCCATTCTTAAAAATAAATTGTCTCTGGAAAATGCAGATCTCAAGCCCACAATGGAGAAATAAATCTACTGCAGCCACAGGTGCCAGCAGAGGACTCATAAACAATGAACTCTCTTTTTTTTAATACCTTTTAGCATTGAAATTTAATTTGGCTAAGAAAGCAACTTCCTACTGCATATCTTGTAATTCTGCATGCTTGTGTGTGTGCTGCGAAGGTGGGAGGTGGCTTTACCTTTTTAAGTGAGAACATAGGAACATAAGACTTAGTAGCAAGGTTAGGCCATTCAGCCATTTGAACCTGCTCTGACATTCAATAAGATAATGGCTGATCTGGTTGTGTCTCAACTCCATTTTGCAATCTGCACCCTCCCCCATGACCCTTGACTCCCTTGTCAATCAAAAATCTGCCTAATCCTGCCTTGAATAAATTCAATGACCTAGCTTCCACAGGTTTCTGGCTAGTAGACTTCCACATTCTAACGAGCCTTTGAGAGGAAAAAAATTATCCCCATCTCCAACTTAAACATAGACCTTTTATTCTTAAACAGTGTCCCCTGGATTTAGTCTTTTCCACAAGTGGAAGCATCCTCACGACATCTACCCTATAAAATCTCCTCCGGGTGTTATAAGATCACCTCTTATTCTTCTAAACACTAATGGGTATAGGCCCAACCTATCCAACCTTTCTATATGAGGTAAGCCCCTCATCCCAGGAATAAGTCAAATTTTTTATATCTTTACCTGGGTGGTTTTTAAGTCAATAAAAACTAAGCCCTTTTTTGAACTCAAGAAAGCCTGACAGAATAGTTTTTTTGTTATCAGCATGTAAATGGTGAGGCACAGACATTGAGTAAATTCCTGTTGTAATATGGGTTCTCTAGGTGTCTCAATGATGAGATTTTGACATTTGTATATTTAAACGTGAACGCTTTATTGTTAACCTTTATTTACAGATCCCAGTTTTCTGTCATGCATGGTGTTGTTATCTCCATGCAGGCTGGTTCCAGAGTGTTCTCTCTAGACTGTTCTCTCAGCCTATCACCACGTGAGACCGTTAACTATTTACAGGTCCCAGGTTACTGTCATGCATGGCTAGCTGTCTTTACTATAGAGGATACAAAAAACATTCCAGTTATAGCTGTAAATCAGGATGTGGAATGGAGGGGGAAGCTTGATGAAATTACAATCACTCGGGAAGTGGTACTGAGCGAGCTGATGGAGCTGCTGGCTAAGAAGTCTATGGGTTCTGATGGACTTCATCCTAGGGTCTTAAAAGAGGTGGGTGATTATATAGTAGATGTGTAGGTGTTAATTTTGCAAAATTCCCTAGATTCTGGAAATATGCCATCAGACTGGAAAGTATAAACATAATCCCTCTATTCAAGAAGAAAGGGAGGCAGAAAACAGGGAACTAAAGGCTGGTTAGCTTGACGCCTGTCATGGGGGAAAGTATTTGAATTGATCAGCTTCCGCTGCTTTTTGGGTAGAAGAATTCCACATACTAATGACCCTTTGAGAGGAAAAAAAATCCTCATCTTGGTTTTAAACGTAGACCTCTTATTCTTAAACTGTGTCCCTGGCTTAGTCTTTTCCACAAGTGGAAACATCCTCGCGACATCTACTGTATAAAATCTCCTCATGATCTTATAAGATCGCCTCTTATAAAACTGGATACTCAGAGAAACTCAAGGAAATCGGGAAGAGTCAGCATGATTTTGTGAAAGGGAAATCATGTTTAACCAATTTATTGGAATCCTTTGAAGGAGTAACATGCGCTGTAGATAAAAGGGAGCCTGTAGGCATGCTTACTTGGAGTTCCAGGAGGCATTTGATAAGCTGCCACATCAAAGGTTATTGCAGAAGATAAAATCTCATGGTGTAGAGGGTAACATACTAGCATGGATAGAAGGTTGGCTGGCTAGCAAAAAACATAGAGTAAGTATAAATGGGGCTTTTTTTGATTGGCACGATGTGACGAGTGGAGCCCTGCAGGGTCTGTGCTGAGGCCTCAACTTTCTACAATTTATATTAGTGACTTAGATGAGGGAGTGAAGGCATGATAGCTAAATTTTCAGGTGACACAGATATAGGTAGGAAAGCATGTTGTGAAGAGTACATTAGGAAGTTGCAAATAGATAGATTGAGTGAGTGGGCAAAAATATTGGAAAATGAGAAGTTGTTCACTTTGGCAGGAAGAATAAAAAAGCAGAGTGCTACTTAAACAAAGAAAGGCTGCAGAATTCCGAGCTGCAGAGGGACCTAGGTGTTCTAGTGCATGATTCACAAAAAGTTGGTAAGCAGGTACAGCAAGTAATTAAAAAGGCTAATGGAATGCTATCCTTTGATTTTAGAGGACTTGAACATAAAAGTAAGGACGTTATGCTTCAGATATACAGGGCATTGGTGAGACCACATCTCGAATATTGTGTGCAGTTTTGGTCTCCTTATTTAAAGAAGCTCAACTAGATTGATACCTGAAATAAGTGGTTGTTTTATGAGGAAAGGTTAGACAGACTCGGCTTGTTTCCACTGGAATTTAGAAGAGTGAGGTATACTTGATTGAAGTATATAACATCCTGAACAGTATTGACAAGGTGGGCATGGAAAGGATGTTTCCCCTTGTGGGTGAGCCCAGTTCTAGGGGGCACTGTTTTAAAATTAAGGATAGCCCTTTTAGGACAGAGACAAGGAGAATTTTTTTTCTCCCAGAGGGTTGTGTGACTTTGGAACACTGTCTTAGAAGGTGGCGGAGGTAGGGTCATTGAATATTTTTAAGGTAGAGGTAGATAGATTCTTGTTAGGTAAGAGAATGAAAGGTTATCGGAGGTAGGTGGGAATGTGGAATTCAAAACACAGACAAATCAGCCATGATCTTAATAAATGGCGGAGCAGGTTTGAGGGGCCAAAAGGCTCACTTCTGCTCCTATTTCGTATGTTCATATGTTACCTTCATGCAGGCTGGTTCCACAGTGCTCTCTCTTGCCTGTTCTCTCAGTCTATCACAATGTGACTCTATACATCGTACTGTGGGCAGTGCTATTTTCCAGTCCCACGTTAACCCTTGCTCTGCCGAGCACCTTTACATTACAATGGCATACAGGCACATACAACACCATACAACAATGTCTTTATCCTCTCTAAATTCACAAAACAAAACCTTGTAATGATGAATTTGGAGTGGAAGGATGGGAAGGGGAGTCATTTTTACCCTTCCTCATGTGGCTGCAACAACAGAGAGACCCCCACTCCTCCCCTAGCCATTAATTGGTCATCCCAGGGAGAATGACATTGAGTGACCTATTCCCACACAGTGGGCCTTCTGGCCCCTGTTAGCATGATAGCAGGGTTCAGGAGTCCTTCACCAGCCCAACAGATCTTGGCACATACCTAAGGAGCTTTCCAGGTGCCATGGCTGCCAAAGCACCAGGCAAAGGTTTAATTTTGATTGTAATGCAAGACTCAGGCAGTCCTCATATAAATCTTTCCTGGGGGAATGCATTGAAGCTGATTGTGATCTAGATAAAGTTGAGATTATGCTTTAAGCAGACTGTTTTAGTGTTTTTTTTTAAACTTATGAAGCAATTTGGCTACCTGCTCATTTTTTCAAGTGGATTGTCAAAGTTTCTAAGTCACCTCATTAAATCCAAATGAATTATGTTGTGCCCTTAAATTAACAGACAGTAAGATTAGTGCAGCATGTTTCTCTTGCTATGATTATTATTGCAAATGTCCTAAAATCCTCAAGTAACACAAGGCTACCAGGCTATTGGGAACTTTGACCCTTCTAGCTGCCTGGTAAAATTCCTTGCTTCAGAATTCTGTTACAGGCTAATTAGTGCAGAACCGTATCTACATCTGTAACACACCAGGGACAGATGTCTTCATGGTTTCCCTGACAACAGAACATATGTAAGATGACAGAAAATGGTAACTTGCAATGCTGGAAAATCAATTGTGGAATGACAGCCGGTGAGTCTATAAAGCAAGCACATATTCAGGATGGAGGGCTGTTTAATAGTGAAAGGGAAAGGTTTTTTGTAAAATAATACAACAGTGGCCACAATATGAATGAATTTTGTAATATTACCACCAATGGCTTGAACTAGTGCCTCCCTTAAAATAGATTAAATGCAAAAAAGGAATCAACGAAGTACAAAATTAATACTTCACAGATTAAGACAACCAATATGATCAAATGCAACAAGGGTCATTTTAACCCCATTCATTGGGTGAGAAATCCATGGGATTAAGTGAAACATCTCTTATATACCCCATCCAATCATCCAATATAATTCTCCATTGACTTTAATGGGGAGTAAAATCATGTGGGGTGTAAAGCCAGTGTTGTACCCAAATCTGTCAATTTTGCAAATGATGGTTTAGGTTAAAATTGGCTCTTACTAGTCTTTATGCATCACAGTTATCCGTTCTATACAAGAAATACAGTTAAGCTTGATGCATAAAAAATCTGTACACTGTCTAGTAATGGGTTGGCTCAAAAATTCCTGTAACTGGTGAATGATGCGTACCTGCTGTTAGTTAGACATGCCCTTGCCCATTTAATCTCCATGCTATTTTGCACTGCAGGTTGCTGGAAGTGCAATAAGGAAATGACATATGCCCCTTCCAGGCAACTGGAATCTGAATGAACAGAGCAAGCATCTGTGCATGTTTTTAATCCCATCGGACAGCAGAATTGTGAAATGACCACCACAAAACAAGGAAACCTTAATAAAGTGGTGAATTCATTATCTAATATAATACAGAAGGAAACACAGAGAGAGGGGAAAATTGGATTAAAAGAGAGGGGAAAAAAGATAGAAAGAAAAATGTATTTTTTTGCATTTCACAGTTTAAATAATCTCCAACAATAATTAACTTCCATAGGAATGAGACTCTAAACTCATACTAGTTCATTTTCAGTGCTGGAGAATTTGACTGGCGGTAATTAACACTTAATAAAATTATGGAATTGTGTGAGTCTATAAAGCCAACGCATATCCAGGATTGAGGGCTGTTTAACAGTGAAAAACAGATTTTTGGTAAAATAATACAACCATAGCCACATGGTGAGTAAATATGGCAATGTTACCAGCAATAACTTTAACTAGCACCCCCCACCCCGCCTTAAAATATACAATATACAAAGAAAGTGTCAACAAGATACAAAATTAATACTTCGCAGTAAGGCATCCTAATCAGATCAAATTCAATAGGGTCATTTCAGCCTCACTCATTGGGTGGGAAACCCAATGTGTTTCTTATGGTACTTAAACTTGAAATTGATGTAACCTCCTGCAGCAGGTTTAGCTCATATCTGCCACGCACATATAGCAACTTTACGCCATTTGATGCATATCAATGGAGAACCAGACAGCAAGAAGATAACAACAGAGTGGTGCATCTAAGACAGCAACTTTTTTACTTCCTTGTTTGATGACACATTTAACTCACCTAGCATTTGCATTTAACAAATTGCAAGCTTTGCCATTATTTTGTCAGCAATATTTGAACCAATACTCCTGCACCAACTGGAGCTCCTTTACAAAACATTACTGGGTATCAATTTAGATCAGCATGTTTATAAAATCAGATTCTATTAATTGTTTATTCATTTGTCGCTCCTCACAACCATCCCAAAGTTATAGATATAAATATTCTTCAAGAGCTTTTGTGAGGAAGGTACTTGCTGATTCTGTTCTCCTTGTGTTATAATTATTGCAACATTCATTAATGTCTCGTGACCCTGCATTCACTGTTGGTTAAACCGCTGTAGTATTCAATTGTTTGGTGTTTGATTATGCATGTCTGTTGGCTCTTCTCTCCTCTGTGTGCTGTTAGTCAAGCCTGGGTGTGATTACAGAGAGAAACCGAAGCAAGAAGATGTAAGTATTAGAGCAGACATTTGAAAGTATTGAATACAACTCCTCTTCAAGCATGGAAACTGGTGTGTCATCTCTGCCTATCTCTGATGCACAATACACAAACACCACATTCTTTGGTCCACCTAGGTTTATTTGATCCAAGATGTATTTCTTCAAAAAAAAACATCCTTTGAACAAATCTGTGGATAAATGCAATTACCTGATTGGGCACTTTGCTACTGATGGAACATTCCCATTGTGTGTGCACTATTTAAAAGCACGTTAGAAGTGGAATTTAATCATCTTTGGGCCTTGTACTTAACAGTCATGTGCATAGAATTAGAAGGTAGATTCAGAAAACAAATGGTCAAAAAATTGATTCTGAAGTCTCCAAATTGTTCATGTCACTGCATTCTCCAAACAAGGTCACATTTATGCCAGGGATATCTTTTAAAATAGACCAGGAAAAGGCAAATATACAATGCATTTGTTCAGGTTAATTTCATACTGATTCCGTAAGTGTTGACACACTTTTAGCATCGTCGAAAGCCAAACATCTGTCAAAACCTATATCATAAAAAAATCAACATTGTGTCAAGTATCAGTTTGTTATCTAGCTTTTAACATTCTCTTCCTCCCCTAATTTTGCCCTGATCCCAATGTATTTGCTTGGCTAAGTTGATGGTCCTCTTGCCTTTAAATCGATAGCGCTATGGTTTCAAGCCCAACTACAGGTGGCAGTACAAATGCTGACACCTTCAGCATCACACTGAGGGAAAGTTGCATTGTCAGATATTCCATTGCTCAAATAATTCACTTACACAGACCTGCCCAACAACCGTACCTTCAACACCTCTTTGTTCTTTTGTCTGTGACATCTTTTGATTATCTGCTCCTATCACTGCTTGCTTGTCCCTAAAACCACACAACCGCCACCCCCTCCCCGCACCCCCACCCTGCGCCGGCCTCCCCGCCACCTTAAGGCAGCTTATATTTCACCCCTCTCCTAATATTCACTCAGTTCTATTGAAGGGTCATGAGGACTCAAAATGTCAACTCTTTTCTTCTCCGCCGATGCTGCCAGACCTGCTGAGTTTTTCCAGATAATTCTGTTTTTGTTTTGGATTTCCAGCATCCGCAGTTTTTTATTTTTATAACAGTACCTATACTTCAAAAGTATGAAGCATTTTGGAATGCTATGAAGAAAAATTAAATAAATGCAAACTCTTCCTTCTCCTTTTTATCTACTTGGTCTTTCCTAAAGGTGATGTCTCATGCTGGGATAGGTGCTGGCAGCTTTCAATACCTTACTTCTTCATGTATATATCTAGACGTTGAGTGGTGGCAGGCTGTTTGGGGTGGAATATCTTATGAATAGTGAATAATTAGGAACTTATGCTCAAAATTAAACCTACCTGTGCACTCATTTTGCCAATATCAATTTGCAGCTAAGTTTCTTGTCAATCTCATTAGCATGTGTGGGAACAGAAAATTATCAGGAGCAATTGAATCCCAAAGAAACAGCCAAACTTGGGCCATAGATTCCAGCCTGAAGTCTGAAAATTAAAGTTTCAAGCTAGCTAACCATCGTTCATCTATATTAGTTATAACATGTCCTGCATTCAGAGGAGCTTTGCAAATTTTATTGTGGTTCATAATGATGCCATGGAAATATAAAGAAACAGAAACTACAGGGCAAATCTCAGTCAGGAAAAATCATTTTAAAAATTGCTTTTTTAAAAATTGCAACAGAACACTAGAAAAATAAAAACAAAAAAACTGCGGATGCTGGAAATCCAAAACAAAAACAGAATTAACTGGAAAATCTCAGCAGGTCTGGCAGCATCGGCGGAGAAGAAAAGAGTTGACGTTTCGAGTCCTCATGACCCTTCGACAGAACTAGAAAAATGATGGCTTCTTGGTGAACCAATGCATTTGCAGGAAATTTGAGTGAGCGCTTTAGCCTGAGGAGGGAACCATCAGAATAAACCAAGATGGATTCAGGCACAGGGGTGGGTAGGTGTAAAAGATCAGGGAAGGTCGGGCACACCTTAGTCACATACATTGCAGTGCTTCATTCAAGTTTCTTCGATCTTTTATTTGGGCATCTGCTTCACATCCCGGTTAAACGGGCCTTTCGGTACAAATTTTCAGGGAAGTCCCCCCTCCATTCATGGGCACCGTGCCGTAGCCCAATTCTGTCTTTGCCCAATTTACTCAGACACTCGCTTTTAACAGGGTCACTGTGTAATAATTAGGAAAGGGAACTGTGGCTGAGATATTTCTTTTCCTTAGCCTATTAACATGAGAGTGTTTATAAAGCTCGAATGAGATAATTCGGCAAGCTAATGATGAGCAGCTACAAATCTAGAGAATCTGTCCGAAAATATATCACATTTGGGTTAAATGTATGAATTAAGTTTATAATTAGAGCCAGTGATGAACATTTAAAAAATTTGAATTGCTTTGGGAAAGAAATGTTCACAAATCTTTCACTAAAGGTGTTGACTCTGTAAGAAGGTATTCTATTATTTTTTGTAGTGACCACAATAAACTATCCCTTATTCAGCCTTCTTGGCCTATCCACAGCGTTCGATGCTGTTGGCCACACAATTATCCTCCAACATCTTTCCTCCATTGTCTGACAAGGTGGAACTGCCCTAGTTTAGATCCATTCCTACCTATCTAATTGTAACTAGAGACTCTTCTGTGACGGCTTCTCTTCCCACTCGCATTCTGTTCCTCCTGGGGGAGAAATTTCTGTCCGTCGTGGGGGCTGAGTGGGAGCAAGCGTGGGCAGGCGAGCAGCCGATCGCTGCCCGTGATTGGCTGCGCGTTGCCATTTTATGTGGGCGGGCCAATTAAGGCCCGCCTAGCGTGACACACACCCAGAAGTGCTGAGCACTCCCTGTGCGGGCAGGGGGAGGAGGGAGAGTCGGGGCCTGTGCACTTTCGCACCTGCGCACGAAAGAGAGCAGAAATCTCCCTGAGGCAGCTCCGTGCCTCAGGGAGTTTAATGTCGCTGTGAAAATCTGAAAGAAAATTTTTTTAAAAATTATTTGGGCACGTCCCCTCACGTGACAGTGTCACATGAGCTGGAACATGTCAAATAATTTTAATAAAAAATTTTACTTGATTTATAAACTCTTCATGAAACCTCACACCGCTTGTGGATGAGGTTTCATGATAAATGCGAAGGCCACCTGGGCTCTTCGTCTGCCCTCCAACCTTAAGGTTGAACGGGCAGTCCAGACAATTAGTTGAACTAGCTGTGAAACGGCCTTACTAGGCCTTTGACAGTTTGGCGGGCACATAACTGACTCTGGTGGGCGCTCGCTGAGCTGAAGATTGGAACGACACGCAGTGACATCAGCCCCCACATGCCTACCAGAAGGTTCAGCCCCTGGAGTTCTCCAACAATCTAGTCTCTGCCCCCTCCTATTTCTCATCTATATGCAGCCACTTGGCAATATCATCCACCAACACATCAAGCCGGAATTTCATGTTGGAGGCAGAAATTGGGAGCCAGACAAATCCTGCTGTTGCAATCCAGCCTTGTTTCGAGAAGGCCAGGGGGTGGGATCTTCTGGGGGTCTAGGCTCTAAGTGGCCTGAATACTGGCCTTTAGCCTCCTAAAGATAGTATGTCCATTGGATGTTTTGTAATTTCCATTACAGTGGAACAGTGAACACTGTATGAAAAGATTACAGATTTACCTCGCTGACTTGAAACAAAGGCTGGAGAGAAAGGAAATCTCTAAAATTAAGTGGAGGAATGCACGTTTTCAACTGTCTGATTGTTTTACAAAAAGAAACACGTATGAAAAAACTTTTATGTTGCACAAGATCATGCCCTGCATAGAAAACAGCATGCAGTTTTCCAGATTCCACCCACCGCCCCCCCACCCCCGGCTATCGGCATCGCCCTGTTCTGTCGAATGTCAATTAAATTTTGACTAGCCCATCGCATCTCCTGAAGCAGATCGGGCCATGGAGTTTCTGGTTTAATTTGTTTTGACATTTTTGGTTGTACACTAAAAGAGAGACATGAATCCATTAATTCATTATTAATTGTGTTTAGTTTTTTGCAGCTACGTATTAATTAAGGAGTAATTAACTTAATTCCTCAAAGAGACCAAGGGACTTTAGCTACTCTCCTTTTTATATACTTACAAAAGGTCTCACCATATGCTTTTATATTCCTGGCTTGTTCACTCTCATATGCTATTTTTTCCCTCTTTATTAACTCAAAAAATGTTGTTTTGAGCATGTCTCTGAAAAATGGGGCTGGATTTTATGGGGCACCATATTCCCCCCAGCCCCTGATTTAAAAGTTGATTGAGAGCCCGCCTATCGAAAGACTGGCTGCCCACAGCCATATTATGTTTGGGGGTGTGGGGGGTGGGGGGGGGCATTAATTGGCTAAGGATGAAACTTCTACCCTCCCCTGGGGAGGAAGTCCCAATTTCGGGAGCTGCCAGTCAATCCTATTGACCGGAAGCTCTGTTGTCCCAGTAGCGCCAGATTCGAGCGATGGCCATTGCTGGGACTACAGGCAGACCCCAAAGAAGAGGACGTGATGGAGCACAGACCTCAGGTCAGTTTGGGCTAACAGCAGGGCCTGGCTGGCAGGCCCCAGTGAGATGGTTTGGGGTCGAGTTTTGGAGGCCGGAATTGTGTAAAGCAGCAGTATGACCTCATGGGGAATAACTCCGATGGGCACAGGAGACCCTCAAAGAAGGTCCAACTCCACTTGCCCGACACCAGCTTTTCTACTAAAAGCCATCAGGCTACTTACTTGGTGTGGGCCTCCTGTCAAGTAGTGGTGGGATGGGATCAGGCTCTTAATTGGCCATTAATTGGCCACATAAGGGCCTCAACAGGCCCAAGGGCAGGCTGGGCATCCAAAGCCTCCGCCACCCTCTGTAAAATGGGACAAGTGGAAAGGTGGTGAGCAGGCCATATGTTGCATTTTACAAGCCTTCCGCCTTCAAACATGCAGGTGGGGTGGGGGGTGGGGTGTACTGCAAAATCCAGCAGATGGAAACGGAATAATGGAGCAGAGACTGAAAATGATGGAAAGATTCTTGTGTAGATGTTGGAAAAAAAAGTGACAATATTTCTGGGGAAGGTAGGTATTCTTGTTGGAGGCTTTGTACCAACTGGCAGTTACACTAACAGACACAAAATTACAATTCATGTAAAATTAGACAAGTGTTTTCTGCTGGATTTTCTATAGGGCATACTGTCCCAATTACATTCTATATCTAGTCAAACTTAAAACAAAAACAGATATGGAAATTCTCCTTCTCGCAGTCATTCGCTGAAAATACCACCCATGCTACTGCTAAAAATTAAAGCAGATTACCTAAATTTGAAGAGCTGTAATTCTGCCATGACATAACTTAGTATGTTAGCGAATTGTATGCAATAAAAAAAAATCATAAATGACAATCAATTAACTTTTTCAAACGGAGCCAACATGCAGACACTTGAAAATTACCCAGACTTTTAAACTAGAAGGGTTTCAGCCTCCAGCAGACAATGAACAACCTGAATATGCTCAGTTCAGCTGAGCAGAATAAAGGAACTAATAGGGGACTCAGTGGAAATAAAGCCATTATAGCCTAATGCCTCATATGAGTTAACGGAATTTGCTGAAAATTGAACATGCTGTCAGTGATTTCAGTCCTTTGAACATACAAACGTCAGGGGGTCACCTGGTAAAGTGGTTCATGCCTGATCATGGGTTAAAATGTCGGGTTTCCATCCTTTTAATTGCAATAAGCTCAGACGTCCAACTTTCAGCCATTGGTGAATGAGCAAAGGGTTCTCTCCTTAAACAAGAACAAAATCCACCTGCGTCACTCCCACGTGGGCCTCTTGAGGCACATTTCGAGGATGACCAGTCAAGAGAAAGATTGCCTGACAGTGGAGTACAGCAAAGAGAATATACTTAAGAGAATAATATACAAAACGCGGTGAAACTAATGTCAAGAACATGGCCGAACATGGCGCCATCGATGGAGTGGTCGCTTTGGCCGCCTGCTTCTTTTCCATGACTATGCTCATGCTCAGGTGTTTTTGGGCCAAGATCTAGTGGTGCCTGTGGTACACCATAAGTTTTTGTGACCAATGGGCTCAGAAGAAACTCGAGTGCAAGATGCATACACAAAAAAGAGAAACTTGAATATATATAGTGCCTTTCATGACGACTGGATATCCCAAAGCACTTTTCAGCCAATTAAGTACTTTTGAAGTGTAGTCAGTGTTGCAATACAGAAAACGCAGCCGCAAATTTGCACATAGCAAGTTCCTGCAAAGAGATAATGACCAGATAATGTGCTTTTGTGATGTTGATTGAGGGATAAATATTGGCCAGCACAGTTCGTTTAATTCCCCTGCTCTACTCTGAAATTCTGCTGTGGGATCTTTTACATTCACCTGAAAGGGCAGATGGGGCTTCAGTTTAACATATCATCCAAAAGACATAGCGACATAAGAACACATGCTCAGTACTGCACTGGAGAGTCAGCCTTGATCTTTATGCTCAAGTCCTGGAGTGGGACTTGAATCCACAACCTGCTGACTCAGAGATGAAAGTGCTGAATCACAGCTGACACAGAGAAACAAAAATATTGATTTAGATCCACATAAAAATTTGGAGTTGTGCACCTGGGGTTTTCTCCTTTTGGTGAATTGGATCACAACTGATGACGTGTGTCAGGACCACAGAACCTATCCTCGAATTGTTTATGGACACGCTGAACTTTTAAGACAGACATGTGTTTTTAAAAAAAGGACGTACGAGGAAAGGCTGGCTGAGACTGTAAGGTAACCGCTTGCTGGAAAATTCCTATGCAAATTACTCGACCAACTAGAGCAGAGAGAACTGAATGTCACACCTAAAAAGGCGTGACATGGCCTACATCAGACAGAGACACTTCAAAGGAAAAGATTCAAGTCAAACTGAACTGTAATCTCCTGTGTTAGCGGAGATAATGGGAAATGATTACCATCTCAGCCGAAACCACCTCCTGTTGAGTTATATCCCAGACTGTGAACACTAACTGAATGGGAAAGAAAACAGATCTGGGCGAAAGACAGGTTTGTTTTTACCTTCCATGAATACACATAAAAAAGGTTAAAAAAGCCAACTGCAACTCTAGTTCTGTGTGCTAGTTTGGTGTTCTGTTCTGGTGTGCGTGTGCTGTGAAGATCACAGCTGAAGCACAGCAACAGGGCACCCCTGCACTTGCAGGTAACAAAAAACTGTCTCTGATTTTTGGAAGCAAGTCACAAGTCAACAAAGCCACAGTCAAAAAGGAAAGAGGACAACTCCTTTCTGTTAACCTGCTGAACCAAGAATCTCCAACACAACTGCTCAACTGCCAAAGTCAGCGCTATCAAAATCAGCCCAACTTAACAGCTGCAATGGTTCACCATCTACTCCTCATGGACAAGCCAAAGGACTGATTAGTATATCTTTTTTAACTTTTATTTTTGGACTCAATTTCTCATTTCCAATCTGTGTGTTGTGTTTTTATTATTTTTCCTCACATTTAGTAACTAATAAACTAACTCTTTCTTTGGCTCAAGACAGCCTGGTTAAATTGGCTCTTTTTAAAGCATAAATACGTTTGGACTGGGAAAAGGTATCCACGAGAGAAGGTGTCTTTTTTAAATTAACCTTGTTGTAACCAACTGAGTGTGTTGAATAAAGAAGATGAGCCAGTTTATCCCTCCTCACCTGGAAGCAAAACAATTTGGGGTACCTCGTCCGGGAACTTAACAAACTGGTGGAAACTCGCCCAGGGACCAGTCATAGCACACGTCATCGGTTATTCCAACTGTTATGTTATATCAATGGCTGCAAAAAATGTAACTTTGCACAACTCTTTATTGGTGCAGATATCCATTATGTAGATTCAACCAAATCCAAGTTTCTGAATGCCTGGTCTCTCATTATTAGCTCTCATCAAACCCAAAAGTTTGAAACAGAGACATCTAATCAAATCAATCATCATGGTGCAACATAGCTGGGTTTTGGGAACCAAACTGATCCATTAATTCAAAACCTGTTTCTCATAATTTTGAGTTTATTCTGGAACATTAGGCTTTTTTTTTTACTGTTGTGCGACATAATGTACAGATTTAGCCTGTTGTTAGACATCACTGGGCAGAGATACTAGGAACACGTGGGCCAGAATTTTACCTTCAGTACGTGGGCGTGCACCCGACACACTGGAACGTAAAATGACGCCGGGCATACGTCCAAATGTCACTGCGCAATATCGCGATATTTCATTCGGCGGGCAGGAGCTGGAATTGGCTGCACACCCGCTAATAATTGAAAGGCCTATTAAAGCCATTAACAAGGTAATTAAGTTGAAGTTCACGCTGCCTGTCCAACATAACGGTTGGTGGGCAGGCAAAAAGGCCAAGCGGCCTTTACATTTTTAAGGAAACCTCATCCATGAGCAGGATGAGGTTTCCCAAAGCTATTACAAATTAGATAAAAATTTTCTTTTGAAATTGAAAACATGTCCCATCTCGTACGACATAGTCACATGAGGGGACATGTTCCATTGAATTTTTATTGTATTTATTAATTTTTTCAAAAAGCGCTTCAATCTCCCTGAGGCAGCTCCGTGCCGCGGAAAGATTGAAGCGCTCTTTCATGCGCATGTGTGAAATGCGCGCCAAGCCCGATCTCCCTCCTCCCCTCGCCCGCACAGGTAGTGCTCCACTACCGCTTGCGATCCACGCAGGGCGGGCCTTAATTGGCACACCCGCCTTAAATCACGGTGCGGAGCCGATTGCGGGTGGCGGTCAGCTTCCCAACCTCCTCCGCCCGCTCCCACTGAGCCTGCCTGACGCAGGAAAAATTCAGGCCCTGGTCGCAAAAAATCCGGCACTATGTTCCGATTTGGACACCGTTATCGAACACCTCAAACCTTTGGATTTTTCAATCGTCTCATTGCCTTATTTAAAGAAAGATGAAAATGCATTAGAAGCAGTTCAGTAGAAGGTTTACCAGACTAATAGCAGGAATGGGCGGGTTAGTCTTATGAGAAAAGGTTGGACAGGTTAGGCTTGTATCCACTGGAGTTTAAGAAGAGTAAGAGGCGCCTTGATTGATACCAAGATCCTGAGCGGTTTTGGGAGGGTGATTTTGGAGAGGATGTTTCCTCTTGTGGGAGAACCTCAAGCTAGAGGTCACTGTTTAAAGATATTAGATCCCCCATTTAAGACAGAGATGAGGAGAAATTTTCTTCCCTCAGAGGGTTGTGAGTCTTTAGAACTCTCCCCTCAAAAGGCAGTGGAAGCAGAGTTTTTGGGCAGAATTTTGCCCTTGGTGGGGGTGCGGGCCCCACCAGCTCGGTGACAGACGGACAGCCGACCCCCGCCATCGAAACGGCGCCATCTGCCATTTTGAGTGGGCGGGCCAATTAAGGCCCACCCATCGGCCTGCCCAACAGGAAGGGTTATGCACTTCCTGTGCGGGGGTGGGGAGAGATTCCCAAGTGTCAAGGTGCACTCTTTCGTGCATGCGAGCACTGCTCCCTGAGACTAAGTGCGGTCTCAGGGAGATTACTGACAGTGCAAAAGACATTAAAAATAGAAAAAGTAAAAAATTATTTACATGTCCCCCTCATGTGACAATGAGATGGGACATGGTAATAAAAAGGACATAAACTTTATTAAACTTTCTGAAAACGGACATGAAACCTCATCCCGCCAGTGGATGAGCTTTCCTGCATTTTCAGGAACCCACTGGGTCTCCTGGCCTGCCCGCCAACCTTAAGGTTGGACGGGCAGGTCTTTAATTATCTTAATGATCCTATCAGTGGCCTCAATTGGCCATTGACAGGTCGGCGGGTGGACAGCTGATTTCGCTGTCCACCCGCCTTCCTAAACATTTAAAGGGACCGGGATGACGTCTGGGGTTCCTCCTGACATCATCCCGCGTTATTTTCCCGTCAGCGAGCGGGCCCCACCCCCAATTTGCCAATGGGAAAATTCAGGCCTTTGAATATTTTTAAGGCAAAGCTATTTAGATTCTTGATTAACAAGGGGGTGAAAGGTTATCGGTGGTAAGTAGGAATGTTGGGTTGAGATTACAATCAGCTCCGCCATAATTTTATTGAATGGTGGATCAGGCTTGAGGGGCTGAAAAGCCTACTCCTGCTCCAGGTTTGTATGTCCGTATGTCCATAAGGAAAGGCAGCAGACAACTGTTAGCTGTAAAGGAACCAAAAATGATTCATCTCAAACCATCCACTAATAATTTTGATGTTGGATTTATTCAGATTTCTTTGTATTGTTCATCAAAGGAGCCCACTTGGTGTTAGTTAAAGGCAGATATTTCTACTTTGGTTTTGGATGAAAATACCATTTAGCCATCAATCAACAGCAGTGATGGGTAACTTTAAATTGTTTCGAGCTGCAAAGTGATTTTGTATTTGCGGGCTTACATTTCAATAACAATGTAAAACAAACTCATAAGTACAATAACCAATTACATTTATGTAGGACCCTTAATGTGGAACCAACATCCCAAAGCATTTCACAGAGGGTGTAACGGGATAAAATGAATGCAAAGGTGTCACGAGGAGAGGTGTCCAAAAGCTTGGCCAAGATGCAGGTGTTAAAGAGAACCTTGTTTGGAGAGGGTGTTGGGGTGATAGGGGGCTTTTTGGAGTGAATGTAGCAGAGTGCACGGATAAAGACAGATAAAAGCGCAGGCTCTCAATGCTAGGGGGATGGTGGGGGAGGGGAGGGGTGCACAATACACCAAAGTCGGAGGAACAAAAAGATTATAGCTGGGGTGGGGGGTGGTAGAGATTTACAGTGATAGAGAGGCAGTGAGGCCACAAAGTGATTTAAACATAAGAATTTTATGTTAGAAACACTGGGAACTGAGAGCCAGAGTGTACACCTCAAAGGAAAGGGGCTATAGGTGTGTGGCACCTAGTGCAGGATGGGATAAGGGCAGCAGAGCTTTGGATAAGCTGTCGTTTACTGATTACGGGGGATGGAAAAATCGACTAGGAAGTATTGAAATAGTTAAGCCTGGACGGAATAAAGGGATGGATGAGGGATTCAGCTGCAGCTGGACTGAGGCCAGGGTGAATGTGGGCAATCTTAGAGGTAGAAGTAGACATATTTTGGGATGTGTACATGTGGTCAAAATTTCAGTCCATCTCTTTGAGTCAAATAGGAGGCTGAGATTGCAAACAGTCTGATTCAACCTGAGATAATAGGTTGGGGAGGGGAAGGAATTGGTGCCGAGGGCATGGAGTTTATGGCAGGGGTGAAGACGCTGTGTCATGAAGAAGGGTCATACGGACTCAAAACGTTAACTCTGTTTCTCTCTCCACAGATGCTGTTGTCCTGCTGAGTTTTTCCAGCATTTTCTGTGTTTGTTGTGTGTGAAGATGAATGGCTCTGTTCTTTCAGACTTCTCAATGTTTAAATGGAGGAAACTGTGACATGTCCAAGACTGGATATTGGATAAGCAGTCTGACAACACAGAGATGGTGGAAGAGTTAGGAAAGATAGTACAGGGGCAAAGCCAGGCTTTGGCAGAAATAAATTGAAATTAATGCTTCTTTAAATTTACAATGTGAGGAAGGTTTCTTCAATGATGGTGGCTCCTGTGTATGATAGTCTATATACTAAGTTAATGATGCCTGTTGGTGTGTGTCCTTTAACACTCAGGAAGTTTTAATAAATTGATTTATTAGTTTGTAAAGAATATTGAGGCACAATAGAGTAGGTCCTTAAAATAATTTGCTATTTCAAACAGCTAAGCATTGTAATGAAGGAACCCTGTAGGAGACTTCACTCATGCACTGATGTAGAGTTATACGGACTTGAAACGTTAACTCTGTCTTCCTCTCCACAGATGCTGTCAGACATGTTGAGCTTTTCCAGCTATTTTTGTTTTTATTTTCCAGCATCCCCAGTATTTTGCTTTTATTTCACTCATGCACTGTTTGTCCTGTGCCTGTGATTTTGCCCATCCTGCCCTGTACAATACTACATTGCTTATTGTGTTAGCTATTTTGATCTTACTTTATTTTCCTCTTTGAAAGCAATTCAAGTAATATTAGCAAGTTACAATCAGAGATTCAGTGTCTCCCAATGAAGGGTTCTATGTCCTACCTTTCTCGTGCATTTCCATTTCTACATAATGAGTAAAGCCACATCATACAGAACAGTTTAAATGTAACCTTGAAAACAACCTTCACCAGCACTCCTCTACTAACCAATCCCTGTGCATCACTCACTCACTTCTGACCTCTGGTGATCAAACTGTGTTGTACTAAAACATGAAAATGAATCAATACAAAACATGGAATGGATGAATACAAAGTGCGGACTGGGTTTTTTTTATATGACATGGGTGTGTGCATGACAAGCAAGGCCAGCATTTGTTGCCCTTCCCTAAATGCCGTGGCGAGACATCTTCTTGAAACATTGCAGTACATGTAGTGGAGGTATATCTACAGTGGCGTCAGGGAGGGAGTTCCAGCATTTTGACCCAGTGGCAGTGAAGGATGGTGATATATTTTCAAGTCGGGATGGTGAGTGATTTGGAAGGGAAATTGCAGGTGATGGTGTTTGCATGCACCTGCTAGATGGTGGAGGGTGAGGGTATGGCTGATGTTGTCAATACATGTATCAATACACAATTATGAGATACAAAACATGGAGTAAATCTCTCTTGCCATGGAGCTCATGGCAAAAGCTTGCACATGGAGTCTTTTAACTTGGGGTTATTGTGCTGCAGCTATCACATGGCTCTTGCTGATCAGGAGACTCTCCCGCTCTTACCACCTGTAGACATATTGGAAGAATTTATAATTTGACAGTCAACCTGTTTTGCCAGGCCACAACTGCACATTCCATGGTCATTAAGTCCTGGGGTGAGACGTGAAACTAGGCCTTCTGGCTTAGAGGTAGGGGCATTACCACAGTGCCACAAGACCTCCCATAGAGTGGATCAGTACAATATAGGATTAATTCCGTGACCCTGCACCCCATTAGAGTAGCTATGCTTTGAGGACCATGGATTGGAAACTGGTTCCAAAATGATAGCCCCAAACTTTCTGGCTCCCATTCCATGCAAGCAAAGCATTTATAGGAACTCAAAATTACCCATAATATCTCTAGCATCCTCTGAAAGATTAAACACTACCTCAACAACAATCATTGTAGTAGTATCTATGTTACCTTATGAGAAAGACCAATACTTGAGACTGCATAAATAGAGTACCCTTGAGATAGTCACACTGGGCTGCCGAAACGGGCCGCGCCGCCATTTTAAGTGGGCGGGCCAATTAAGGCACATGCGCACGAAAGATCGCACATCTCCCTGAGGCAAAGTGCAGCCTCAGGGAGATCGCTGAAAGGTTTTCAAAGTTTAAAAATAGAAAAAATAAAAAAAATCATTAACATGTCCCATTCATGTGACAGTGTCACTCGAGATGGGACATGTTAATAAAGCGCACAAAAACTTAAATAAACTTTTTTAAAACCAACATGAAACCTCATCCCGCCAGTGGATGAGGTTTCATGTATTGTCAGGAGCCTTAAGGTTGGATGGGCAGGTCCTTTAATTGTTTTAATTATCCTATCAATGGCCTTAGTTGGCCATTGACAGGTCGGCGGGCGGACAGCTGATTGCACTGTGCCCCCGCCTTCCTGAACATTTATATGGGGCGGGATGACGTCAGGGGTTCCTCCCGACATCATCCCACATCAATTTCACGCTGGCGAGCAGGCCCCGCCCCTTTTTCGCTGATGGAAAAATTCAGCCCGCCGAGTCTGAATCAAATGAATGTTTTTACTTTGTGTTTACAGCTTTTGTGGTTTTTCTTTTAGAACTCGCTGCAGCCTTTGTAGTGAGGGGAGGGAAACAGGCAAAATACTGCAGTGAAAAAAAAAGAGAGAAATGTGACATGACCAAAACCGAAAACAGAGAGCAAGGAGGATTCTCAGACAGCAAAACTGGGAGTGAGAAGTAGAGAGTGAAGAGGGGAGTAAATGGAGCAAAGGTGAAACTAATGTAATGATTTGCGTGAACTTCCTTAGTTCCCATTAGCAGGAAGTCATGGCAAAACAAATAAAAAAACTGGTGATCATAAAGCATTAATACATAGTACAAAGCTTACAATAAAAATCTATCATGATAATGCTTTTAACTGCTATTTGCATGCAGTTCCTGCCACTGGTTATTTCATTCTCTTCTCTCCCTCAGGTACCAATGCAAACAGCTACCCGTTGATCCAAATCTGAAATTCGCAGTGATACATTTTTTGGACAACTGATGGATATGATGTTGCATTAAGTGTACCACAGGATTCCATCTTGTAATATAATGAAGTTTTGGTCTCAGAAAGAATTTGTGGTTCCATATTGTACTTAAGAATGGGATGAAAACACATAATTGCAACCCTGCCTTCAAGCACGAGTTTAATCATTAACACCAAAGTTATCTATCTAGAAACCGCTCCCCCAAACCAGCCATAGATACCAGGAAGACCCTAGTTTTGATTCTTGGCCTGTACTAAATTACATCCTGGCAGCTGGGTAGGTGGCAGGGGCATTGCCATTGGCCTTCCTGTTTTGGACATGGAAGGGGAAAGTAAAGGTTCCAATCACCCCATGTAAATGTGCAGCCAAGTGGCAAAGGTCAACAGCTGTGATAACCACAGCTGAATCATTGGTTCAGGCATGAAGCCAGTGGAACAGTACGAACAAAAACATTTTTAGGAAGAGCAGAAGGTCTTTAGGATCAAAAAGCCCATGCCTGTTGCTAGATAAACCATACCCACTCTCTTCACAGAATTCCCTAATACACTGCCTCACCAAAGAAAGAAAAAACTTGCATTTATATAGCACATTCCATACTCTCAGGATGTCCCAAAGCACTTCACAGCCAATTAAATACTTTTGAAATAACTTGTTATCTCAGCAAATGCAACAACCAGTTTGTGCACAGCAAATCCCACAGATGGTAAAACATGAATGACCAGACAATCTGTCCGGGTGTTGTTGGTTGAGAGGCGAATGTTGGCCAGGACACTGGACAAACCCGGCACTCTTCCAAAAGTGCAATAGGATCTTTTACATCCACCCAAACAGGCAGATGGCACCTCAGTTTACTTCCAGATTTTCACTCCTGGGTCGGGCGCACAGAGACGGGACAATTCCCGGCTCCACAAACCTGACCTTTAAAAATGGTTCCCTGAATGACCCAGAAGTCAGATTTTCAGTCCGGGGTGGGGACTGGGATTGGGGGCAGGCTAGAACAGGAGTCAAGGCAGGTGATCCAGGAAGAACTGAGGAGGCTGTGGAGGCGGGATGGGTGGAAGGTCTGCCTTGGGAGTCAGGCATTGTGTCCAAAAATAAAAATAAAATATAAAACATCTCTCCATCCCTCACTGCACAACCGCCCCACCCCCCCGACACTCCCCATGCCCCAATCCATGCAGCCTCTGTATTCACCTCCCATATACCTTTCCAGCCCCATGCCAACCCATGCCCCTGTATCCACACCAAGGTCCTTTATAGCATCTATGCCAAACAGTGCTAACTCATGCCAGTCCATGGCCCCCATTTAACACCCTTTACTCTTACACCTACCATGCCAATTCACCCAGTATCCACCATCGGCAGGCCTTAGGACCCATGCAGAGATGAGAAAAAATAAAGCTCTATTGTTCTAGACATCTATTGCAGATTTCACCACATTGAAAAGACACTATTATTCAAAAAACACCACTCACTACATTTACATTCCTTCAACTAAATAAAGATTTATAACAACAAAAAAATTCATTCAAGTGCACAATCCCTGTAACAGGTATTGGAATTCATAGTCCCACATCAAAGATTCTATAATACACTTGTGGTTGACAATCAACCTGTGAAACAGAAGGCACCCTACTGTGATAATAGGTGGTTGTGAAGTCGGTCATGTAGCACTAATCCATTAATGGAAACTCTCAGGCAGATATTTCTTCCAAAGATTTAAAGGGCTGGACTTTTGACATTGTCATGGCATTTCTTTTATTCATTCATGGAATGTGGGCTTAGAGAAGCCCACATCCTGTGAATGAATAAAAGAAATGCCATGACAACTTGACAGCTCCCTTTGACAGGCCTTTTTGATAGGCCACTTTGGCAGGTGCTTCTGACAGTATTGACAGTTGATTTTGACAGGTTTGTTGAGAGCTCCAATGAGATTGCCAGTAATGAGTTTATGCACTTTTTACACACATTTATGCCTACTTTTAATGGATGAGGAGAAATCTCTTCACTCAAAGGGTTGCAAATCTTTGGAATTCTCAACCCCAGATTGTTGCGGATGCTTTGTTATTGAATACATTTAAGGCTGGGATAGATAGTTTTTTGGTCCCTCAGGGAATTAAGGGATATGGGGAGCACGTGGAAAAATGGAGTTGAAGCCCAAGATCAGCCATGATCATATTGAACCTGACCTACCCGAATTGGCACCTGACCTACCGAAAGGGCACCTGACCTCCACCAAAGGTGTACCAGAACCAGATCCAAAGGGATACTTTACCTCTCCAAAGGGTGTCCTAGCTATCCAAACGAATCCACCAAGTTTGAACTGCTCTTAGCTGGTCTAATCTGCACACTTTGTATTTCACAATCCTTTTGTATCAAAATGCTACTTCAATGGTGCCAACTGATGGTTTAACTGGCCTGCTGCGCTTGTACACTATGCTTGCACGAAACGTGCCCGAACTCTGCCAAAATGGGAAGTGCCGTGTTCGGGGGGGTGGTGGGGTGGGACTTCTGATTTTTGGGCATTTCTGCTACTTCCATCCTGACAGAGAGCCTCAATGTTGTGGCACAAATCTGGGCCTTGATATTTGATGTGAAAGGCAGTACCCCTAACTCCCTCTATCTGGCACTGAAACTTGAGCAGAATAAATGCACTCCAGTCTGGAGTGGATCTTAATTGCTGGGGATTCAAGGTGAGAGGGCTGCCAACTAAGGCAACTGGCGCAGGCGACAGGAACATGTATAATTTATTGCTTGAACCCATTTACGTTATCTACCTCAATGTCCTCTCCTGATAACTCATTGATCAGATAATGTTTCAGGCAAGGCAGAAAAGGAGATAATCTAGGGGTGGTCCTATTAAATATCAAACTTTTGACAATTCTGTTGTTTGTAGAGAGTTGGGTATCAGAGCAATACGTCAGCAGCAACACTGGAATGTTAATCATGTTCAAAATCACTCATTGCTTACTATCCAACAGACTGATCATCTGGAAAGATGCCGGTGCTTTTACATTCTTGCCTCCAGCTGTGAAAGGGATTGAAAAGAGCTGAAATTAGTGCTAATCAGGTACCAATTGGCTGGCGCCTGTGAGGCTGTTTAGTCATTCATCCGATTCTCAATTCAAGAGGAAAGTTTTTGGCCTACGTCCCGGTTACAAATAAAAAACTGTCTTTGTTTGGAAAGAAGCCCCACAAGTAAACCTGTCCCAGGATGATCTGCATTCTTTTCTCTGCCCCCTCATCTCGATTTCTGGAACTGATTGCACAACCCTAAGCAACCCCTGAAGTCAGCCACATAACCGACATCTCAACTCATATCAAATACCCTTGTTTCACCGTATTCAGGTCAACCTGAACTAAGATCTCGGCCTTCCTGGAGCTACCTGCTGACAAGAGAATGAGCAAGATAAGCAGAAGGCTCACAGCAGCTGGGTTTTATTATAAAGAGACACTGGGGCTGCAGTTTCTTATCAAGCGTGCCCTGGCGCGGTTTAGGTTTGAAATAAAAACAATCCTTTAGGCTATAACGTTCCTTTCACAGCAGACTTCAGTACTACTGTTTGGGGAAATACAGAGCCATTGCTTAATTGATGAAAAGTTTCTGTTTTTAAATTAGTGGGAAGGAGACATCGAATAGCTGCAGGAAGGGTAGAATGAGTCACAAGGCCGTTGTGTGGCCTTAATAGGCTCAGACCTTGAGGGTTGGCAAAACTTAGGCTTTTCCACCTTGAACGCAGGCACCCGAGAGGTGAACTTATGGATGTACATAGGGTAATATAGAAAAGAGACAATTCTGTAGATTACTTCAAACTAAAATGCAAGGAAGGAAAAAGGAGGCACAATTTCAAATTAGGGAAAAGTAAGTCAAGGAAGTTCTTCACACAGAACTTGATTAGCATGAAATTTGGATTTTTTTTTGCTTTCATGGTAAGGGAACATGTACAAGACCCTAGAAATAAAAAGGTCATAGAGGAAGGTCACTTGGTCAAATCACTGAGAGATAACCAGCACTTATGAAGCTGTCTCCCAGGAGTCAACACAAGCAGCCAACAAATTCGAGTTTAGAAGTGAAAGGGCAAGAAATGAAATTGTGACTGTGGCACATGATAAAAACTGCTCAGAAACTCATGCTCGAAATAACAGTCCTCAGAGGGTAAGGGAGTGAGCTGGTCAATAAAGCTATTTTACTTTGTTGTATAAAGGAATAATGGGCAGGGTTTTGCCTTTGGTGGGGGCAGTCGGGCAGCTAACCACTGCCCGCGATTAGCTCTGCACCGTGATTTTACAAGGGTGGACCGATTAAGGCCCAGCTAGCATGGAACGTGAGTGGCAGCGCTGAGCGCTGCCTGTGCGGACGGGGTGCTGGGGTGGGGGGGTACGGGAGGGAGGAGGGTGAGAAGGCCTAGCGAGCAATTCATGCATGCGCGAGAAAGAGCTCTTCAATCTCCCTGAGGCACAGAGCTTCCTCAGGGAGATGAAGTGCTGTTTAAAAAAGATAACAAAAGAAATAAAAATGTCGTAAAACGTGTCCCCCCAGGTGACTCTGTCACATGAGCGGGGACATGTTTTTAATCCAAGTGTTCAATTTTTATTTTATTTGTATTTGATTTTGGAAATCTCATCCCGCCTGTGGATGTGGTTCCCTAAAAAATGTCAAGGCCGCTTGGCCTTTTTGCCTGCCCGTCAAACGTTAGGTTGAACAGGCAGTGAAAAATTCAGTGCAATTGTTACCTTAACAGGCCTTCTAATTGTTGGCGGGCGCGCTGCTGGTTCCGGTGTGCGCCCGCCGACTTAACTATTGCGAGAGTGAGTGTTGACGTCGGCATACTTGGCTGATATCAGTGAACTTTATTTAACGCTCCAGCGTGTCGGGCATGTGCCCGCACGCCAAGCGTAATTTTCTGCCCAATGTGACTAGATAACACAGATTGTTCAGATAAAGCCCCCTGTCGAGCTCTCCTGTCCCACCCTCTTCTACCAGCTTATACTTCATCTCATTTCTATACGTCTTAGTTCTGATGAAGGGTCATGCGGACTCGAAACGTCAACTGTATCCCTCTCCACAGATGCTGTCAGACCTGCTGAGTTTTTCCAGGTATTTTTGTCTCTGTTCTTGAAAATGATGTTCTGTGTTACTAGTACTTGTGTCCCTCTACCTCAGCACTTCCCAAGCTAGTTTCCAATGGAACTCCGTTTTAACACTTGAAAATTAACTCAACCCCAGATGCCAATAAAATCAAAACAGCAATGAAGCAGCATAGTAACATTCAGTAAATACTTGTTAAAGCTTGCGTACTGTAGGTCAACATATCCTACATCATATAAATATAAATCTGTGATGAATATCCTGGGCCCTTGGTGATCTAGCTGCTGCTGGTCACTAAATCCGCGTCCGCCTCTGTTACCGTTCTGAGAAGCCACTCTGGAAGGCTCCTAACAGATTTGCCTATTGTGCCACAGCACACCTGATCACTGCCGTTGCAGCCAAAGTATCCAAAGCTGGGACTTTGTCTTGTGATTGGTTACTTCCTGTTGCCAGGACAATATGAGGGGGCTGGAGATCCATTGGTTTTATTTCTCGTGACCCCATGCGCTGTTCCTGTGACCCCCACCTGAGGTTGTGCACCAGTGTTTGGGAACTGCTGCTCAATCAGCGACTTTAACAGATGAAGCAACCTGCTGAAATTAAAAGAGAAATTTGAGTTAAGTATTCAGTAAGAATGAAGCTGCATTAATATAGCAACCTTCATGTCCTCAGGGCATCAGAAAATGGCTTACAGTCGATGACTTACTGTTGTTCTGTAGCCAAACAAGGCAGACATTTGGTGCACAGCAAAGTCTCACAAGCAGCAATGTGAAGGATAATCAGATTGTCTGTTTTGGTCGTGTTGATTGATGGATGAATGTTGACTAGGACAATGGGAGAACTCCCTGCTCTTCAAAAAATGTCAAGAGGTCTTTTGTGTGCATCTGTACAGGCAAATGGGCCCTCAATTGAGTGTCACAGTCGAAAGAAAGGGTCCCCAAAAATATAACTGTCCCTCAGTATTGCACTGAAGTATCAAAATGGATCACGGGCTGAATTTTTCCGTCGGTGAGAAGGGGGAGGGGCCTGATGTCATCCCACCCCATTTAAATATTCAGGAAGGTGGGGGCACAGCGCGATCAACCACCCGCTTGCCGACCTATCAAAGGCCAATTGAGGCCATTGACAGGATAATTAAGACAATTAAAAAAGACCTGCCCGTCCATCCTTAAGGCTGGTGGGCAGGTCAGGAGCCCCAGCGGGGCATAGAAAAAACATGAAACCTCATCCACCGGCGGGATGAGGTTTCATGTCAGTTTTTTAAAAAGTTTAATAAAGTTTTTGTGCACTTTATTAACATGCCCCATCCCATGTGATATTGTCACATGAGGGGGACATGTTATTGATTTTTTTTATTTTTCTATTTTTAAACTTTGAAAACTTTTCAGCGATCTCCCTGAGGCAGCACTTAGCCTGAAGGAGATGTGTGCTTTTTCGTGCACATGCGTGAAAGAGCGCACTCTCGTCTTTGGGGAATCCCCTCCCCCACCAGCACAGGAAGTGCGTAGCACTTCCCATTGGGCGTCACGCTGGGCGGGCCTTAATTGGCCCACCCACTTAAAATGGCAGCGGGGCCCGTTTCGGCGGCGGTGATCGGCTGCCCGCCCGTCAAGGGCAAAATTCAGCCCTGTGTGCCCAATGCAGGAAAGGGGCTTGAACCCACAGACTTTTGACTCAGAGTGTAATGACTGAACCAAACTCACAATTGCAATATTAATACAAAGACTAATTTCTGTGCTGAGAGTTTAATGGCTCAAATTTTGCTAAATTCTTTAAAGATTAGTTGGAACATTGAACAAATCTTCCTGCGAATTCATTTCTTATTTAAAACCTAACACCAAGCCACCATTGTACAAAAAAAAACCCAGATGGCTTTATTGCAAATGTATCATTTTTCTCATAAACTTGTCATGAAGGACAAAGTAGGCTTTGACCTAAATCTTTTAATCAATCAAATTCCAGACTTCTGGATCAGCAAAATGGAGGCCAAACAGCTGCTGGGAAATGAGATTTATTGGTGTTTATCCTGCCTGCTCATTGATCTCCGTCATAAGGAATGTTTTGCAGGTCTCAAAAATTCATATCCACGCCAGCTTACAAGGGCTTCAACAAGATCATGAGGCCTATTAAAAACGGACATACAGAATGAATGCATGGCATTTGTTTGTATTTTAATGTAACCACTAGTTTGGAAAATTATGGAGCTGGAACCCCTGGAGGGTATTGAAATGTTAGAACAGGCTACTTGAAACCAGAGCCACATGCCTACCAGATTTCTGTAGCTTGCTGCTTTTGTCAGTCCCCAAATGTTTTGATGGTATTAGGCTCTGGGCTAGGACGGCTATGAATATATTTTTCTACCTTGTTTAGCCAACACTCCAGATGGGAGGCGTAATGCACCTGGCCATTTAAGAATGATCAATGGGTTTGGGAAGATGTCGGTGGAGATAGTGATGGGGGTGGAGGTGGAAACTATGATCGGACAGAAGTCGTTGGTGCAGCAGGTTAGGCACTGTGCATACATCTCCAGGAGCTGGATTAAATGTCGATGGACTGCGAGGATTCTATGCGAAATGAGCTTGGGTAATCTCAATTGAGTTTCGAGTGGGTATAGGGGGGAACCAGTCTGGCCCTAATGTGGCAATAAGTCAACTCCACAGATCAGAAATGCACCTAATAGCTCCTTGGCCTCATTCATACCGTCTGCTCCAAACAACTTTCTCAGTAATTTGCTCTGCAAATGTATCATCCTTTCGGTAAATACACTCGACCTAATGTCCCTTCTTGCTTATAACTTGCAATAAATATTGTCCTGACCTAAACTTTTCATGGAACATAAAGCTGCACCAAAATACTCCAAGCAATCAGAAAGAAGAATTATTGTATCCCACTCTATAAAGATATATGTAGAGAGAGTGCAGCACAAATTCACTAAGATGATGCTTGACATAAAGAGATAAGAAGAAAAATGTGAAAAATTTGGATTGTTTCCTTTAGAAAAAAGGAGATTTTGTTGTCACTCACATCATTGCTGTCTGTGAGATGGTGCTGCGTGCATAAATGGTTGCCGCACTAAATATAATGCTGTACTCATATAGATGTCATATTATTCACAAAGAGCTAGGAATTGTCAGGTGATCATTTATCCCAGAGTGCCCTATTCGTTGTCGCACTGCAGTCATGTGCCGAACAACAATTATCACTCTATCAGTCCATCAGCCACAAGTAGTGAGGCAGGAAGTACACTTGACAAAACTCCAGCACTTGGAGTATAAAGTGATTATTTCTAACTTACGGGAACCAGAACATGGTGGCAGCAGGTGTTTGAGTGTAAACCTAAATATTTTAGACAAATTTAATCCTGAATTAGAATGAAGAAAATCAACCCAATTTACGAGAGTGATTTGTGTGAAAACAAAATGGCCACCACCAGCCATGAAGAATTGGGAGGCTGATGATGTTGTAGAGGCATTTGAGAAGTTTAGACAAAAGTGCAGACTGACATTCTTAAAAAGCACTCATGAGGAAGAAAGGGTCAGCTACATCCTTTTGTTGGCAGGAGAGAAAGGCTTAAATTTTTACTTAATAGCTGGGAGCTGAGTCAAGATGACTGCAAAAACTCAGACAAAATGTTTTGAAACATTCAGCACACACCTTCAGCAATAGTTAAATCATCGGATCTGTCGATATGAATTTCAAGGCCTGAGGCAGGAACCAGGTGAGCCTGTTGAAAATTTCACGATTGAGAAAATGCAGTCAGAAAAAGTAAATTTGAGGACATAGATGAAAGGCTGCAAATCAGCTTATTTGGGGCTTTACACACCCTGAAATAAAAAACAATTTAACTAGAAAGGACAAGCTCACAATATTACAGGCTGTAGCCACTGTCAGAACACATGAAACCATGAGTAAACAGGTGAAGACCCCGACTACCCACACAGCTGGCTTTCAGTTAAGTAAAGAAAAAGGAAGAAGGGTTGATGCAGTGAAATAGCATTGAAACAATGCACACCAGCCAAAGCGAAAGGTGTACAGGACCACACGAGTTCACAGACAGAAGGAGATGTCTCACATATGGATCAAACTGCAGTTTGTGGAAAGCCAAATCACAGGAAAAAGACATGTAAGCAAAGAAAGAATATGGTAAATGAGTTATCAGAGACAGAGCAATAGGGTAAGTGAGAAGTAAAAAGAACCAAAATACCCATAACCTGGAAGATGATGATGGGTGGAATCGTCCCAGATTTGCACTAAGTGCGGTATCGGGCAGGTAAATGACGTTTTACCCTCCAGCCGCAATGGACGCAATAGGCATAGGAACCATACAACTGTATGAAGTGGCTGGCAACATTTCCCAGAGAAAAGAAATACACAACCATCCAGATCAGGGGGTGGGTGAGAAATAATCCCACAACCAGAAATCTGAAGCTGAAACTAGATACCGGAACATAGGAGTAATATTATTCCACTCAGAAGATCTGAGAAGATATCGAAGATCTTTCCTGAAAACTTCGCACACACACAGTTGTTAAAGGACAGAAGGAGGCCATTTGACCCATTGTGTCTGCATCAACTCTCCAAAGGAGCAATTCACTCAGTGCCATTCCATCACCTTCTCCTGAAACCCTGCACCTTCTTCCTTTCCAGATAACCGTCTAATTCCTTCTTGAATGCTTTGATTGAATCTGCCTCCACCACACTCTCTGGCAGTGCATTCCAGGCCCCAACCACCCGATGCGAAAAAGATTTTCTTATGTCGCTTCTGCTCCTTTTGCCAATTATTTTAAAGCTGTGTCGTCTCGTTCTTGATCCTTTGACAAGTGGGAACAATTTCTTCCTATCTAATCTGTCCAGACCCCTCATGGTTTTGAATTCCTCTATCAAATCTCCTCTCAGCCTTTCTTTGTCCAAGGAAAACAGTCCCAACCTCCCCAATCTATTTGCATAACTGAAGTTCTTCATCCCCGAAACTATGCTCTTGAATCTTTTCTGCAGTCTCTTGAATGCATCACATCTTTCCTAAAGTGTGACACCCAGAACCGGATGCAATACTCCAGCTGATGCCGAACTAGTGACTTATACAAGTTCAACATAATCTCCTTGCTCTTGTATCCTTTGCCCTTATTAATAAAACCAGGATACTGTATGCTTTATTAACCTCACTCTCAACCTATCTAGCCACAAATTCAATGACTTATGCATATATACATACAGGTCCCTCTGTTCCTGCACCCTCTTTTAGAGTTGTCCCCTTTATTTTGTTTCTCTCTCCATGTTCTTCCTACCAAAATTAATCACTTCACATTTCTTCACATTGAACTTCACCTACCACTTGTCTGCCCATTCCATCAACTTGTCTATGTCCTTTTGAAGTTCTACGCTATCCCCCTCAGAGCTCGCAATGCTAATAAGCTTCATATCATCTGCAAATTTTGAAATTTTTTCCTGTACACAAAGGTCTAGTTCATTAATGTATATCAGGAAAAGGAAGATCCCAACATTGACCCCTGGTGAACTCCACTACAAACCTTCCTCCAGCATGAAAAACATCTGTTAACCACTACTTTTTTTTTACTTTAAATCAGCCAATTTAATATCCAAGTTGCTTCTGTCCCTTTTATTCCATGAGCTATAACTTTGCCCACAAGCACTGTATCAAATACCTTTTGGAAGTCCATGTACACCACATCAACGGGCTTGCCCTCAACAACCCTCTCTGTTACCTCTTCAAAAACTCAAGTAAGTTGGTTAAACACAATTTTCCCTTAACAAATCCATGCTGGCTTTCCTTAATTAACCCTCATTTGACAATATGACTTATTTTTTCCCCAAATTATCATTTCTCCACCACTGAAGTTAAACTGGCTGGCCTGTAGTTGCTGGGCTTGTCCTTACAGCCTTTTTGGAGCAACGGCATAATGTTTGCAATTCTCCAGTCCTCTGGTGCCACTTTAAAATTCAAGCAAGGCTGGAAGATCACGGCCAATGCCTTCACAATTTCCACTCTCACTCCTCTCATTATCCTTGGGTGCATCTTGTCTGGTCCTGGTGCCCAGGCCACAGTGAAAGACGAGGTAATTAATAGGCTAGAATGGCTTAAAATTGATAAGGAAGAGGGATTAGATCGGCTGTCCATGCTTAAAGTTGATAAAGCACCATGCCCCTAGTCAAGATGTTCCAACACTGGCATTCACAACGTGGAAAATTGCCCAGGTATAGCCTGTCCTCAAAAAGCAGGACATATCCAACCCGGTCAATTACCGCTTCGTCTGTCTACTCTTGATCATCAGCAAAGTAATGGAGTGTGTCATCAACTGTGATATCAAGCAGCACTTATTCAGCAATAAACTGCTCACTTATGCTCATTTTCGGTTCCACCAGGGCCACTCAGCTTCTGACCTCATTACAGCCTTGTCAAAACATGGACAAAATGGTTGAACTCAAGAGGTGAGGTGAGAGTGACTGCCCTTGTCATCAAGGCAGCATTTGACCATGTGTGACATCAAGGAACCCTAGCAAAACTGGAGTCAATGGGAATTAAGGGGGAAATTTTCCACTGGTTGGAGCCATACCTAGCACAAAGGAAGGTGGTTGTGGTTGTTGGAGGTCAATCATCTCAGTCCGGGACACTGCTGCAGGAGTTCCTCAGGGTAGTGTCCCAGGCCCATCTTCAGCTGCTTCATCAATGACATCCTCTCCATCATAAGGTCAGAAGTGGAGATGTTCACAGATGATTGCACAACGTTCAGCACCCTTTGCGACTCCTCAGATCCTGATGCAGTCCATGTCCAAATGCAGCAAGACCCGGGCAATATTTAGTCTTGAGCTGATTAGTGGCAAGTAACATTTGCGCCACACAAGTGTTAGGCAATGACCATCTCTAACAAGAGAGAATCCAACTATCTCCCCATGACATTCAATGTCATTACCATCGCTGAATCCCCCACTAATATCATCTTGGGGGGTTACCATTGACCAGAAACTGAACTGAACCAGCCATAAAAATTCTGTAGCTAGAACAGCAGGTCAGAGGCTGGGAATTCTGCACAGAGTAACTCACCTCCTGGCTCCCCAAAATCTGTCTGCCATCTACAAGGCATAAGTCAGGAGTGTGATGGAATATTCTCCACTTGCTTGGATGAGTGCAGCTCCAACAGCACTCAAGAAGCTCAGCATCATCCAGGGTAAAGCAGGCCACTTGTTTGGCACCCCATCCATCACAATAAATATTCACCCCCTCCACCAATGATGCACAGTAGCAGCTGTATATACCATCTATAAGGTGCACTGCAACAATTCATCAAGGCTCCTTCCACAGCACCTTCCAAACCCGTGAACATCTATCACCTAGAAGGACAAGGGCAGCAGATGCATGGGAACACCACCAACTGCAAATTCCCCTCCAAGTCACTCACCATCCTGCCTTGGAACTATAACGCCATTCCTTCACTGTCTCTGGGTCAAAATCCTGAAATTAGGAACTCCCTTCCTAACAGCGTTGTAGGTGCAATGGTTTAAGAAGGCAGCTCACTACCACCTTCTCAAGGGCATTTAGTGATGGGCACTAAAGACATCCACATCCCATGAACAAATAAAATAAAATGCTCTCCTACTGACACTTGGCCCATCTCATTCCCAAGAACCAAGTCCAGAAATGCCTCCCCTCTCATTTGACTGGAAACATGCTGCTATAGAAACTTTTCCTGAACACACTCGAGGAACTCTTGCCCCTCTCTGCCCTTTACATTACTAATATTCCATTTTATATTTGGATAATTAAATTAATTAAAATTAACTACTACATAGTTCTTGCATGCCTCTGTAATTTGCTTGCAAGTTTGTTCCTTTACATCCTTTCCACTAGTTGGTGGCCTACAGTCTACACTGAGCAATGTGATTGCACATGTGTTGTTACTTAGCTCTAGCCAAATAGATTTTGTCCTTAACTCTCCGGGATATCCTCTCTCTCCAGCACTGAGATGCTCTCCTTTATCAATATCATCACTCCTCTCCCTTTCTTATCTTTCCTGAACATTTTGTAGCCAGGAATATTTAATACTCAGTCCTGCCCTTCTTTGGGCCTGGTCTCTGTTATAGCCACAACATCATGTCAGCCTGTGCCTGTAACACATAAGCTTTCTTCCTTACTCTGACCCCCACCCAATAACTTACTATTCCCTATTCTAGTGCTATCTATCGATCCCTTTCAATATTCTCAACCCCTGGATAGCAGGACCATCTGTTTCAGTGCCATAGAACATACAGTTAACATCTTTCCTTTTGGTGTCCCTCTGATTTGGGTCATTCCTAGCTGTCGAATCTCAGTTCCCCCATTTGCCAATAGCACGGTGTTGCTCGGTTTCAAAGCACCTTTCCTTAGGTAACCATTTTCTTTCAAGCTTAAACAAACTTGGCAGGGGTGTGGGAATTAGGAAGAACCATCAGGGAGGATTACCAAGGTGCACAGAAGAGGGAACCATCCAAGGCTCCAACCTCAGCTGAGACCATGTGCCAACATAGAAAGAGAGTTTTTGGCAGTTTTGCATGGATGTGAGAAATTCCATAAATATCTCGCTGGGAGAAAGTTCATAGTGGAGAGTGATGATCATCCACTGAGGCAAATCCACAAGTCTGCGTAGAACACTTGTAAGACTTGCTCATGTAGAATTACAATTTCACTCTGAATGACACCACCAAAACTGAGTCAGTTTAGAGATTAGGCCAGAAAGATGAGGGTCGGGATTTTCCGGCCCTATTGTGGGTGGGACCTGCCGTGGGTGAGGCAGTGCCCCAGCCAGAAGCCCATTGAATTGTGGCGGGACCGGAAGATCCCGGCCATGGGCGGTATTGTGGAAAATCCCGCCTGAAGTGTTACAGATGCTCTCTCAGCAAGTGATCTAGGGACTGCCTGATAAGATTCAGCAAACATAGCCAGAAATATGGCAGTACTGGCCTATCAGAGATGACATCTCACTGGAAGATAGTGTTCTGCTAACCGGATCCAGAATAATCATCCCCAAAATAATGCGGGAAGGATTTCTCCAGACGAAACATGAAGGCCACTTGGGAATGGGGAAGTGTAAGCTCAGAGCCAGATCAGCTGTGAACTGGATAGGTATCTACAAAGACACCGAAAGAACGGTGTCTATATGCAATGTTGCCAGAAGAACAGAAATACACAGCAGAAAGAGGAAATGATAACTACTGAAGTAGCACCCAGACCGTGGCATACTGGGGAAGCCAATTTATAGATACACGATCAAGAATGGTATTCCAGAGTTGTAGACTACAACTCAAGGTATCTTTTCATCTGAAAGGTGAAGGATTTGAGAGCTAAAACAATCATCTCAGCTGTACAAGTTTTAGTCACCGAGCAAGGGATTCCTGAAAGAACAATATGTGACAATGAGATCCAATTCACCTCCAGAGATTTTAAGAAATTTGCTGCACAGCATTGGTTCAACATCATCATCTCATCACCACATTATCCAAGGGAACATGGGGTTTATAGAGAGACACATCCAAGTGCCGAGAGACAAAGATATTTCCACCAAATGACCAGGATGAAGTAAGACAACTACTCACTGATGCACAGGTAGAAGGAGGTCAACATTTCAACATTTATGTCAAATCCCTGGCTGAGCTGTTGAAAGGACAAACTGTACGTGTACAGGATTGAATCATGAAAACCTGGAACCCAACAAAAGCTGGTGGCGAAGCTGAGACTCCAGGGTATTACATCATTGAGATAGAAACCAGTAAACAAATGAGCAGGAACTGAGTCGTATTCAATCTACACTCAAGCTAGGAGAGCAGACAAGGTCATCAACAAACCAGCAACATCACTAACCAGTGAGACAACAGCAGCAGCATTAATAACATGTGTTACAACATATAAAACATCACCAACAAGTGACACAATATTATAGCATCAAGCACAACTTGCAAAACACCAGGAGCAACATACACATCACATGTGCAGAGCGTCGACTCACCACTGAGAGTGACGACTGTCAAGTCCACAAGATAGTTGCAAAACATCCTATCACCTAAATGATACATTTTGAGAAAAAGAGAACAAACTGTAAAAGGCTTATATGGGGTTCAGGTTATTTCTAAAAAAAGTCAGTCGTTAATCTTCTTTCGATTAGAAGAAAAGAAAGTTAATGATTGGAATTTATACCGATATTGAGGTACCACATTTTTTTTAAAAGAAAAGAGGGTTGTTATATTGTTATATTATTTGTTAAGAGGTAGGAACTAATTGTTATATTAATATCTGTTCTGTGGTCCCACATTCGCTGTCACACTGCTATCATGTAGCGAGTAACTTTGGCCCAAATTTTTTGATTATTTGGGAACCACTTCATCCAACGTTGATCAGGCAGAAAGCTGCACACTTACCTGGTTACGTTGAGAAGGGTTTGACTTCTGATTCAGCATCCTGAAGAACTCGCCCAATGCAGGAATCCTTTGCAGAGAGCTGCAAAGACGATCAGCGCAAAAGACTTGCTCCTTTTTTTATGGCACTAGCTGGTGTATGGTAAATTTAGAGGTCTAGTCTGAATGTTAGTGAATGGATGAATGGGTAAGAGAGAGGTGGGCAAGTGGGAAGGGGTTGAGGTGGATAGGTAGATATGTGGGTAGGGTGGGAAGGGTGTGTAGATGGGGTAGGTGCTAGATGGGTAATGGGTGAGGTGGGTAAGTGGGTGAGGCGGCTGAATTGGGTAAAGTGGGTAAGTGGGTAGGGATAATGTAGGTAATCAGGTCAGATGGTTCATCAGATCAGGTTTTTGGGGGGAGCCTGGTTGGATCAGGGAGGTAAAGGACTAGTTGGGTCGATTCAGGGGTTAGTTTGGTGGTTATGGAGTAGTTGAGTTGGGCCAGGGGTAATCGGGTAGTCGGGAGGCAATCAGGTTTGTTCTGAGGTATAGTCAAGTGGTTGGGGGTGGTCATGTCAGGCAGTCGGAGTGGTGGTCGGGTTGGGTCAGAGAGTGGTTGTATGGTCAGGGATCAGAGGTATAGTTGGGATGGGTGAATGAGGAG
Source organism: Carcharodon carcharias (assembly GCF_017639515.1). Classification (NCBI taxonomy): domain Eukaryota; kingdom Metazoa; phylum Chordata; class Chondrichthyes; order Lamniformes; family Lamnidae; genus Carcharodon; species Carcharodon carcharias. The sequence goes on from NC_054488.1 coordinate 15,097,552, forward strand.
TTGGTGTTCTTATGTGTTAGTCTAACATTTCCTTGGTAACTATTCAGGTAAGTGATGCAGTATCGTCCAAAGTCTCTGACTTTAATTCAGAGTCGCAGACATTCGTGGAAAGTACGAGGAAGCAGAGCAATTGCCCATCAGCAGTTGAAACTTCCTGAGAAATTCCCATGTAGATCCATGCATCAGGACTTCCACAGGGTCTCGTCACCCATCTCAATCGTACATCCAGTGTCTGAAGATCAGGAGATCGGAAGCTTTGGTCCAATGTGTCAGTCCACCAGCAACGTGGAGAGATGCAAGAAACACACTCAATGGTCCAGCATTCTGAGTCTAAAGTGTTGACCATCCACCCACCCCATCCCTCTGACCTAACCCGACCCAACCCAACTCGATTGGCCTTATTTCTGACTTGTGGGAACTAGAAGCCATAACACACAGTCATGTCAAAGTAAATCATTCCACTCAAATGTGGAGAGATTCTTTTTTGATTAAATAAATGTTGACCTGAAGGTAACTCTTTCGAGTACAAACACGTTTCCATCTGTTTTTTCAGATGAAGTTACATTGTTTCATAGTTTGCCATTGTGAGATTTGAACTCTTGATTTTCGTGGTTTAGCATCTCTTTCTTTTGTAACTCTTTCGAGTACAAACCTGTTTCCATCTGTTTCAGATGAAGTTACATTGTTTCATAGTTTGCCATTGTGAGATTTGAACAATTGATCTTGGGTTACAAACCCAGTACCATAACCACTTGGCTATTTAGACCAAGCAAAATGTTGACCTGAAAATGCAAGACTTTCAGAATATATTCAACAGATTTCAGGTGTGTGGTGTATCCAAAGTCTGACTCCCTCTTGTGGCTGTATGCCACAGTGACAGCTCCTGTGTCTAATGTTGATAACCGAACTATGCTCAACATTTTCTCTGTGAATTACGTGAGTATTCTCCCACACTGCCACCAGACCCTGCTGGAGCAGGCAAAGCCATCAGGGAAGTCCAGGATCTTGATTATAAAGTGCATTAGAATAGCAAAACAAATCTGTATCATAAAAATGATCAATAAATGATCCACTTTATTCTATTTTCCTAAGAATTTACATTTTCCATTTAAAAAAGTTATTATATTTTCTTACACCAATTGAATGACATTGTTACATAAAAGTTAATGAATAACTGGTAGCGATTACAAGGTAACAACTTCACCTTTAGACTGAATATATGAATGAAACTTAAACCATTTATAATTCAAGTTGAGATTGCTGTCTTTAAATAATTCTTATGCATTCAGCACTGAGATGGGGGTCTTGCTATCTGGAAGGGGGCTGATGAAGGTATCTGGGATGGGGGATTGAAGCACAGGGCAATCTGAGGTTCATAGAAGCTGGCAGAGGTGGATTTGGTTGGATTTGATGCTTTGAGTGGATGGAGCCTGGAAAAGCTGAAGGTTGCTAAAAACTAGCAGAATAGGAAGCAGGGTTTAGTATCATAATGGCTGAGGGATCAGGAGACAAGTTGGTCTTGGCCCCTTCTAAACCATCAGGCCTTAACCTCCATCATGTTCCCACCCATTAACATCCTCTGCGGACTCACCCACCGCACTTTTTACACCCTTTTCATGGTTCCCACTGCACTGTATAACCTCAGCCAGTTCCAGAATATTCTAGTCCGTAATACAGAGGGTAAACGAATAACCCAGAGAACCTGGGGGTGAAGTTGGTCTACACCAGCGGTGTGAAACGTAATCAATCGGCAGCTGATATTTCACCGTGACTGATCTTCTTCCCACTGAAGTTCATGGAACAATAAAAACAAAAATAAAAATAAAAATACCTGGAAAAACTCAGCAGGTCTGACAATATCTGTGGAGAGGAACACAGTTAATGTTTTGAGTCCGTATGACTTCAACAGAATTAAGTAAAAATAGAAAATAGGTGAAATATAAGCTGGTTTAAGGGGGGTGGGGGTGGGTGGGACAGGTAGAGCTTGATAGAGGGACATTGATTGGTGGAGATTGCCAAAAGATGTCATAGACAAAAGGACAAAGAGGTGTTGAAGGTGGTGATATTATCTAAGGAATGTGCTAATAGGTGACATTAAGGGTAAAAAGCAGGATGAGCAAGGTACAGATAGCCCTAGTGGGGGTGGGGTGGGGGGAAGGGATCGAAATAGGCTAAAAGGTAGAGATAAAACAATGGATGGAAATACATTTAAAAATAACGGAAATAGGTGGGAAAAGAAAAATCTGTATAAATTATTGGAAAAAAGGGGGATCAGAAAGGGGGTGGGGATGGAGGAGAACATTCATGATCTAAAATTGTTGAACTCAATATTCAGTCCGGAAGGCTGTAAAGTACCTAGTCAGAAGATGAGGTGCTGTTCCTCCAGTTTGTGTTGAGCTTCACTGAAACAATGCAACAGGCCAAGGACAGACATGTGGGCATGAGAGCAGGGTGGAGTGTTGAAATGGCAAGCGACAAGGAGGTCTGGGTCATGCTTGTGGACAGACCAAAGGTGTTCTGCAAAGCGGTCATCCAGTCTGCGTTTGGTCTCTCCAATGTAGAGGAAACCGCATTGGGAGCAGCGAATGCTGTAGATTAAATTGAGGGAAATGCAAGTGAAGTGCTGCTTCACTTGAAGGGAGTGTTTGGGCCCTTAGACGTTGAGGAGAGGGGAAGTAAAGGGGCAGGTGTTGCACCTTCTGCAGTTGCATGGGAAGGTGCCATGGGAGGGGGTTGAGGTGTGGGGAGTGATGGTGGAGTGGACCAGGGTGTCCCAGAAGGAACGATCCCTGCGGATTGCCACCAGGGGGATGAAGGGGAGATGTGTTTGGTGGTGGCATCATGCTGGAGTAGGTGGAAATGGTGGAGAATGATCCTTTGAATGCGGAGGCTGGTGGGGTGATAAGTGAGGACAGGGGGAACCCTATCATGGTTCTGGGAGGGAGGGGAAGATGTGAGGGTGGATGCGTGGGAGATGGGCTGGACACAGTTGAGGGTCTTGTTAACGATGACGTTCCAGCCCTACTCCGGCCCCCTCCCACAACTCTTTCTCCGGTACATCAATGATTGCTTCGGTGCTGCTTCATGCTCTTGCCTGGACCTGGAAAAATTTATTAATTTTGCTTCCAATTTCCACCCCTCCATCATTTTCACATGGTCCATCTCTGACACTTCCCTTCCCTTCCTTGACCTCTCTGGCTCAATTTCTGGTGATAGACTATCCACCAATATCCATTACAAGCCTACCGACTCCCACAGCTACCTTGACTACAGCTCCTCACACCCCGCTTCCTGTAAGGACTCCATCCCTCAGTTCCTTCGCCTCCGTCACATCTGTTCTGATGATGCCACTTTCAAAAACAGTTCCTCTGACATGTCTTCCTTCACCGAGGTTTACCACCCATGGTGGTTGACAGGGCCCTCAACCGTGTCCGGCCCATCTCCCGCACATCCATCCTCACACCTTCTCCTCCCTCCCAGAAGCATGATAAGGTCCCCCTTGTCTTCACTTATCACCCCACCAGCCTCCGCATTCAAAGGATCATCCTCCACCATTTCAGTCAACTCCAGCATGATGCCACCACCAAACACATCTCCCCTTCACCCCCCTGGTGGCATTCTGCAGGGATCATTCCCTCTGGGAAACACTGGTCCACTCCTCCATCACTCCCTACACCTCAACACCCTCCCACGGCACCTTCCCATGCAACCGCAGAAGGCGCAATACCTGCCCCTTTACTTCCCCTCTTCTCACCGCCCAAGGGCCCAAACACTCCTTTCAAGTGAAGCAGCACTTCACTTGCATTTCCCTCAATTTAGTCTACTGCATTCGCTGCTCCCAATGTGGTTTCTTCTACATAAGAGAGACCAAATGCAGACTGGATGACCACTTTGCAGAACACCTTTGGTCTGTCCGCAAGCATGACCCAGACCTCCCTGTTGCTTGCCATTTCAACACACCACCCTGCTCTCATGCCCACATGTCCGTCCTTGGCCTGCTCAACGCAAACTGGAGGAACAGCACCTCTTCTGACTAGGCACTTTACAGCCTTCCGGCTGAATATTGAGTTCAACAATTTTAGATCATGAACTCGCTTCTCCATCCCCACCCCCTTTCCGATCCCCCTCTTTTTCCAATAATTTATATAGATTTTTCTTTGCCCACCTATTTCCGTTATTTTTAAATGCATTTCCATCCATTGTTTTATCTCTACCTTTTAGCCTATTTCGATCCCTTCCCCCCACCCCACCCCCACTAGGGCTATCTGTACCTTGCTCGTCCTGCTTTCTACCCTTAATGTCACCTTCTGGCACATTCCTTAGATAATATCACCACCTTCAACACCTCTTTGTCCTTTTGTCTATGACATCTTTTGGCTATCACCACCTATCACTTGCCCTCTATCCAGCTCTACCTGTCCCACCCCCCACCCCCCTTAAACCAGCTTATATTTCACCTCTTTTCTATTTTTACTTAGTTCTGTTGAAGAGTCATCCAGACTCGAAACGTCAACTGTGTTCCTCTCCGCAGATGCTGCCAGACCTGCTGAGTTTTTCCAGGTATTTTTATTTTTATTTTTGTTTTGGATTTCCAGCATCCGCAGTTTTTTGTTTTCATGGAAGAATCGTTCAAGCTCTTTGTCGAGGCTTGTTTCCTTGTCTCAATGTCACTTTTACTTCATTTAAATTAAAAATAAGGGCTATATTTTCCAAGTTAATGGAAAATAAAAACTGTTATGATGAAAAGTCACTCTCTGATTCATTTCATTTTGTACTGCTGGCATAGACCAATTTCACGCCACTCTCACTCCGAGTTCAAATATCGCCACTGCACTTTGAGAATTAGAATTCAGTTTTAAAAGATGCTGATGTCAATAAAAGTGACAGTAAAGCTGTTGGGCTGTTGTAAAAATCTGACTGTTCTTAGTTGATATGCCAGTAAATTTATATTGACAAAACTGTGAAATTGTAATAACCCAACTATCTCATCAATATCCTTCAAGGAAGGAAATTTATTGTCATTATACATGTCGTTATATATCGGTGATCTACTAGTCACATAACAGATTCTTAGGTTGTCATTTTATTCTGTTTGGATCCCTTATTTTCCTTCCTAGTGATGTCAAGTGTAGTGATGTCAAGTGGGTCCCAAATAATTAATAATTATCTAACAGGATAACCTCATGCCTGGAGCTACTGCAATATAATCATTGCTAGCTTGAATGGTGGTTACCAGGAAATCACATTCATGCTCACAGATCCCATTTTCAGCTGCGCAATGAAGGGTTATACTAACCTCTAGTGGAGGCTAAGATGAATAACAATGTTTGGGTCTGAAGACTTTGATCAATACAGGTTTGGAAATGCACACCATAATGGGAGAGATTCTCCGTGGTGTGTTTTTTTCTGCCTTTTAAAAGAATATACTTAGAAGACTTTTACAGTGCTGTGAACAATAATTTAAAAGCAATCACTTGTAAACGTTGCCAATAATTTACCAGAAACATTTATCTGCTGCTTTAATGTATTAGAATGAGAGAACAAATTCAACACAAATGTTATTTACGTGTGCCAAAAATTCATACTGGTAAAATTTATTTTCTTAGATTAAACACATTGTTATGTATTGAAAGTCTTTTTGAGCTTGCCATACTTTGCAAGCTAGTGTATTGTGGAACTGCAGAGTCCATGTTTTCTTTTATTAGTTTAGTTACTGCAGTCAAGAAATGGAGCACCTCGTTCAACCACTTCTGTACCTTTATGAGTATTTATTAATCTCTAAAAGGTTATCAGTAGTATCAATATTAAAACAAAACATACATCGCTTGATACATGTTGCAATCACATGCTGTTATCTTGCAGTAATTCCTCATGATATGAATAGATTTTTGTGCAATAAGTGACTCCATTCCAACATGGCAAAACTCAGCACAGAATAACTTTAGTCAAGGTTGGACAAGCAACAAATCACAGTGACTGCCATAACTTGTCTGAATTTAATCCCTGGAGGACAATGGCACACAGCACATATGTTATCCTTATTTGACAATCTTCTCAGAGGTCTAAGGAATGGCTGGTTTCCCATACTGAAGGTGAACATTTAACATGAATGTAGACTTTTACTAAGGAGGTGAACAGGATATGTCTGTCATATCCGGAGTGCAATGACTGTGCTTGAATTCCACGTGGATCCACAGCACTATTACATGTCCCAAGTTTATTTCCTTACATTTCCCTGATGTTGATGCAGCCTTCAAGCCCAAATAACAAATTGGCTTGTGTGGCTGCGGCACCTGCACTATGCACGCAAGGCCAGCTAACACTGGGGCCATGCTCCACTTTGTAGTATGCCATGTACAAGCAGCATTGGTATGAGGCCTCCAAGCAAATCTCGAGGGCACACTGAGCACTAAGCAATGGGCTTTAGTACTTAAAATAAAGCATCTCACTAACATGTTAACTTGATTTCCACTTACATTTTGACACATGTATCACCCAGGCATAATCATTTCTTTTAATTTACTGTTATTGTTGTTTAACTGGTATCTGAAGAAGCCAACTGCAACTATATGAAACTTACAGATATTTGTAGGCAATCGCACCTCTAATAGTTCTCAGATGTATCAACTTTCTGACTGAATCATTCTACAGTCAATTTGACTTGACAAAAAGGTAGCACTACAACAAAGTTACATTGTCTGAAAGGAAAATTTGCTTCCATTTCTTCTCTGGAAAATAAATAGTATTTGCAAAAGTTAAGGGGTGACAGAACTCAAAAACTTTTCACCAAATGGAGGATTGTTAGCTCATATAGGAATTCTTTATATTCATTTACAATTATTAATGACGGAGATTCTTCCTCAAAAATTCAGCTGTTCTAGAAAGTTAAGATTACTTCACTGTCTGTCTGTTAATTAAAAATTGATTAAAGAGAGTGTATTTTGAGCACTTATGATAGTTCATTGAGGTGATTGAGTGATTAGCTTTAGCTTCAGAGGTTAAAGACATCCCAAATAAATCCTTGGTCTGTGCCAAGTTAGCTGATCTCTGGTGCTGGCACACTTGGATGAGGGAAGGGAGAAAATCAACTAAGATTCTGGATCTCGAACTGCCCTTCAGTGAAAACCATGAGCCAACGCTCAAGATCAAGATTCCCTTTGGCTCTAGGAGATAACAAATATCCATGGAATTTTACCAGGGAAGGATAGCGCTGTAATTCTAACTTTGCTGCCTATGAGGTAACTTGTTGGAGCAGATCGGGAGGGAATTATAAAGGTCAGGCAGCCTGTTCCAGCAGGTTATTCAAGAGACAGTGAAGTAAAAATGACCCTTGAGTTCAGGGCAGAACTCAAGCAATATCGATGTAGAAAAGCCGTAAATGGAAGGAAAGGGAATAAATAATGGATCCTGAGCCCCTTCAACCTTGGAGGAATTTGCGATCTTAATAATGGAAATGTAGAAGATATAAAGAAGTGGATAAACAGAGAGCGAATCTCTCTTTTAGTTTGTGTGTGGCTGGAAAAATTGAGGACCACGAGGACTTCATGTAATGGTCATTTCAATTACTTAAAATTGAATTTGGTGCTAAAAATTATAATATGAAAACAATTTTACTCACATTGGGCCTCAAGTGTCCCCCAGGACTCTGCTGTCACCGTTTTTAATGAGCAATTATGAAATATATCATCTGATTCACTTAGATTACAGCACCAACACCACAACTCGCACTTTTAAATTATAACATTTTTAGGGAGATAGCTTTCATTTTGTCTACATTTTTAAGCAGGTAAGACACCACCATCCAACTCAAAAAGATTTGACAATAATCGTCCCACATAATTACTAATTTACGTCTACGCTCAATTAGCTGGGAATTAACCATTATTTATCTCTTCTGTTAATCCTCTTTAATCAAATGGGCTTAAACAAGGCATGTTAGAAAGAGGAATGTAAATCTTGCTTTTTATTCTGTAAACATACAAGGCACTGTTTTCTTAAGGAATGGGAAATACCTTTAATATTTTAGGCTGGTCTTACATGTGGTTTTCTACATCCTAAATGTGGACGCATGATACTACGTCATCATCCTCAGCTCAAATGAGCAACTGTGCAAATATTTACTTCATTCTGAAATAATTTAAAAACATCAGCAGAAAGAGAAAATGCTGGAAACATTCAGCAGGTCAGGCAGCATCGATAGGGGGAGGAAGGTCTGGTTAATGTTGCAGGTTAATGACCTTTTATCAGTTTGGCTCTGATGAAAGGTCACTGACCTGCAATGCTAATCTTATTTACTTCTGTCTGCAAATGCTTCCTGGCAGGTTAAGGGTTTCCAGAATATTCTGCCAGTGTTTCAGGTTTCCAACATCTGCAATATTCTGCTTTCAGCCAGGCAGAGTCAGCATGGTTTCGTGAAAGGGAAATCATGCTTAACCATTTTATTGGAGCTCTTTGAAGAAGTAACATAGGCTGTGGATAAAGGGGAACCAGTGGATGTACTGTATTTAGATTTCCAGAAGGCATTTGATAAGGTGCCACATCAAAGAATATTGCAAAAAACAAAAGCTCATGTTGTAGGGAGTAACATTTTGGCATGGATAGAAGATTGGCTAGCTGACAGGAAAACAAGAGGGTAGGCATAAATGGCAGGATGTAATCAGCGGTGTGCCACAATGATCAGTGCTGGGACCTCTGTTTTTTACGATTTATATATATGACTTGGATAAGAAGGAGGCTACAAAGGGATAAGTAAGTTAAGTAAGTGGGCAAAGATCTGACAAATGGGGTATAACGTGGGTAAATGTGAAATTGCCCATTTTGGCAGGAAGAATAAAAAAGCATATTATCTAAATGGTGAGAGATTGTAGAGCTCTGTGATTCAGAGGGATCTAGGTGTCCTAGTGCATGAATCACAAAAGGCTAGCATGCAGGTACAGCAAGTAACTAGGAAAGCTATTAGAATGTTATCATTTATTGTGAGGGGAATTGAATATAAACATAGGGAGATTATGCTTCAGTTGTACAGGTCACTGGTGAGACCACATCTGGAATACTGTGTATAGTATTGGACGCCTTATTTAAAGAAGGATGTAAATGAATTGGAAGCAGTTCAGAGAAGGTTTACTAGATTAATACCAGGAATGGGTAGGTTGTGTTATGAGGAAAGGTTGGACAGGTACAACCTTGTGTCCACTGGAGTTTAGAAGAGTAAGAGGTGACTTGATTGAAACTTTTAAGATCCTGAGGGGTCTTGACAGGGTGGGTATGGAGTGGATGTTTCCTCTTGTGGGGAGAATGTAGAACTAGGGGTCACTGTAAAGGTATAAGACATTGCCCATTTGGGACAGAGATGAGGACAATTTTTTTTCTCTCAGAGGATAGTCAGTCTTGGAACTCTCTTCCTCAAAAGGCAGTTAAAGCAGAGACTTTGAATATTTTTAAGACAAAGCTAGATAGATTCTTGATAAACAAGGAGGTGATAGGTTATTGGCGGTAGGCGGGAAGTTACAATCAGGTCAACAATGATCTAATTGAATGGTGGAACAGGCTTGAGGGCTACTCCTGCTCTTAATTTGTATGTTGGTTTGAATAGAACGTGGACAGTCTGGCCTGTGAGAACTGGCATTTTTTATTTTTGGAAAAGGCTCTGTGCTTAATCAAATTTGTTGCTAAATGTCATAAAATTGGGCTCTTTGAATATTATTGCATGCACCCTTTAACAGAGGCATGTGCTGGCTCGCTATCTTATACAGGGGTTGACACTTCTGTAACAGTGCCCAATAGTTCTCAATAGGCAAACGCCTAGCACAGCTCCCGTGATTGTTCACTGGATAAGATCATCATCGTGGTACAGAGCAGGAAGTCCCGAAATTTGAACTAGGGTCTGTGCTGAGTTCACTAACCTCAGTTAGGATGGCTGTCAGGGCACTGCAGTTGACTATTGACTAGTTAGGAATCCTGGTCCTGATTGCTATACATAAGTAACAATACTTAGGACAGGATAAGGCTTAGCTGGGCACTCAAACCCATTAATGTGCCTTCAAGCTTAACATTGCTAAGAATTATGCTCTCCCAGAGAAACTGATACATTGTTGTTAAAGGGCTCACAAAAAAGAACAAACTGTGAATATATCATATGTATTCTATAGTGCCATTGTGGAGTTACCTCAGAATGTGTGAAGCAGAAAGTCAAATTTGGAATTGTCTTCCATTGCTTGATTGAAGTGTATCCCCTTCATATATAGTTCTCAATCTCCTATTCCATTAAAATATAAAGAAAGATTGCTTGTGCCAATGATTCTAATACAGTGAAGGACGGTCCACCATCTACAAGGCACAAGTCAGGAGTATGATGGAATACTCTCCACTTGCCTGGATGAGTGCAGCTCCAACAGCACTCGAGAAACTCAACACCACCCAGGACGAAGCAGCCCACTTGACTGGCACCCCATCCACCACCTTCAACATTCACTCCCTCCACCACTGACTCAGTGGCAGCAGTGTGTACCATCTACATGATGCACTGCAGCAACTCACCAAGGCTCCTTTGACAGCACCTTCCAAACCCGCGACCACTACCATCTAGAAGGGCAAGGACAACAGATAGATGGGAACGTCACCACTTGGAAGTTCCACTCCAGGTTACACACCATCCTTACTTGGAACTATATTGCATTCGTCCACTGTCACTGGGTCAAATTCCTGGAAATCCCTTTCTGACAGCAGTGTGGGTGTTCCTACAACACATGGACTGCAGCAGTTCAAGAAAGCAGCTCACCACTGCCTTCTCAAGGGCAACTAGGGATGGGCAATAAATGTTAATTTAGCCATCGACTCCCACATCCCATGAACAAATAAATATTTAAAAATCCAAGTCTTCGATAGCAAAATAGCTGAACATCAAAGACATCCTGAAAAGGTTTTATAAAAGCAATAAAATGACAGTGAATACAAAGGGTGAATACACTTTTAGTCAATGTTTTGAAAGATGTTTATACTTTATCAGCCCTAATGCTTTACTTTATACAAAATATTAAGACTTTGTAAATCCATCTTCTTTTCTTTGGAGTTGGTACCTTTGACCTTCTCTATCACAGTGCATTTCTGGATTTCTTCACATTGCTTTTAATTCACTCTGGAGCCTTGTTTCCAAGGACACTTTGTGTTACAATGCCTGTAGAGACTGATAAACTTTTCCAAAGAAAGGGATCACCGCCACACCAACAGAAAGAAAACCGATGGACAAGATTTAACTTTTAAAAATTCTTACTGTAACAAGCCAGTTCAAAACAATGTAACTCAAACATTCATGAACAGTTGAATGATATCTCAAATTAAAAGGTAAATTTCATTTTAAGTAGTTGATGCAACAAAGATATGTTTCATGTAGTTACAAGCACTCACATTACTTCCTGCACAAATGTAACACCACGTACAGTCTCACAGTCTTTCCTACTTGGCCTCTGGTACACAGGGTCTCTCACTTCCCACACAGTGGATTTGGCCTTGAGTCACTTTCACCGGCAGTCATATCCTATTCCAATTTTCCCAAATACAATTGACACCCAAAGAGCACACCTCTGCAGAACCTCCCCAGCTAGGCTCACAAAATTTGGTGGCACAGAATCCCCAATGACTCCCTTCTCTGAGCTCTTTGAATGGTCTGGTTGGCTCTGGCAAAACTGAAACAGCCACGATGGTCTTGTCCAATTCACAATCTTTGATCTGCCTGTTTTCAGCTTTCTGTTCTTTAAACACACATAGCTCCTTCTAAAAGTGTCTCCTCCGATCCTCTCAACAGTGGGTTCTGTTCTACACACAGATATGTCTCATTTTATGTTCTGAACGGCAGATTCTGTGAGCAGCTGTAATTCATCGTTAATTAGCTTTCTATTTACTCTATTTGTTTTAAACTTTCATCTCCATAGCAACCTCTGGTCACATGGGCATTTCTTGGAGCCAAAATGCTTGCGAGGAAGTCCAATTATACCCCTTTCAGAATACGCCCCAGTTTCACTTTAGAAGTAAAGGGGCAGCACTCAAAATAAAAATATAGGTTTTTCCCAAAGCACAGGGGTCATTCCATTTGTACAAGTGAGTTTTAGGGCTAGTAGTGTGAAATTGATTTCAATATTTACAGATATTTTGTCCAAATTCTGTCCCGTTTACAGTTATGACATGTAAAGTTCATTCAAAATACTGGTTTCAGGAATCCCAGAAATTTCATTTCCGAGCATTTCTCATTCTTTCTTTTCAGAAGTCCCAAGATTTCAGAGTGCCAAACAATAGTGTTCTCTTTCTGCGGCCACTGCTGCCAATATATTAGCCCCTGGATTAGATAATGGCACCCATAGCATTGTTGCTTTAAGTCACAAAATTGGGACAAGGTGTTAGAATCATATCTCTCAGGACAATTTTTTTTCAAAAATATGGATGGACATTGCATTCTCTGGACACTTGGAAACTGACCTAGATTGTTTTTAACACGGCCATAATTCACCTTTGGACTGGGAGCAAGCGTGCCTTTTCTAAGAAATCACCTGACCAGCTTGCTGCTTGAGGGGAAGAGCTGTTTGCTTGAATGCACTTCAATTATTTTAATTGATTGGGGGGGAACTGGTTTAAAGGCAAAAGCTAGTGATTTATTGAAAATCACATGACATAGATGAGCTTTAAGTTTACAACTTGCTTTTTGAATTCAGTTGGGAATGAAATGAGATAGGGAAAAGCTGCCCAGCTCGCATTCTCTTTGCCTTGCCTGAAGCCTTGTGATTGTCGGTATCCAGCTAAGAATTATCCTCTCAGTGGAACTTATCTGTCTTTGGAAACCTGAGAGACTGAGATGAGAAGGATTGATCCGGCTCTATTTTCCTCCAGGCCGAAGCTCCATTGGTGAGAGCCTCCAGGCCTCTATTGGGGCTAACGATCTGTCTTAACTCATGGGTTCTCCAGATCAACAGTGTCAAAACCTTGCAAACTTTATCCATTAAAAAAAAGTCTATTCCCCAAAGCCCACCTCTGCAGAGACCCAATCAATTTGTCCTTTGTATGTTTGTGTGTGTTTGTGTGCTGGGTATTTTTAAAAGGGATAGATAGTTATACTTACAGATTACAATTGCGTATTAACCAGTTCTTGCAACTTGTTTTACAAAAGAAGTTTCATTTTATAATAAATCAATCATTCTGAGTTTGTTGAAAGAAGCCTGATTGAAGTCTCTTTTATTTTGGGTCTGACAGTAGTGGAGGTAAATAATTGGTCATTTTTATGAGTGAATTAAACTTTTTAAGCTAATAGTGCAATCTGCGAAGTAGTGGGGCTAGATAAACTGTGCACTCCTCCCATCCCGGTCATAACAAAGGAGACATAAATGCAAATTAACAATTTTAAACATAGAATCAATATCAAGAAAATTCTCTTTCACACATAAACTGATCATGTGGAATGGATGTCTTGGAAGATTAGTAGAATCCTCTAAGAAACAACTGGATACCGAAATGAAGCACTTTTGGATTTTCTAGATGCTGAACTAAGATGGTCTGAATGGCCTTCTTCATTTGTAACTACCGTGGGAACTTATTTGGCAGGTCAACAGAATTTAACACAACACGGTGGTGACATTTCACCGAGGTTACATTGGTCAACTGAAATCGTGAGTCAACATGGCACCAGTGCAAGACCACAACACTGCAATAATTCGAAGGAAAGCTTCTATTCTCCACGATAAATAACAATGTTCTTATCCGTTTCGTACACCTTTACTTCATACAGTAGATTTGGTGGGAGACGTTTTTGAAGTTTGTCCCAGATGAAGATAGCTACATTTTCAGTAGTACTAGGCAAAAAGGTAAGAGGATTAGTTCTACTAATTGCTCACCAATTCATTCAACCTAGTAGCTTCTTCCTAAGGGTGTATTTATAACAATGGGTGTTGCATTTATGCAAAGTGGGTTCAGGTTGGGCCTGAATACATACGTGTGTGTGTGCGTGTTACATTATGCACTTTAAATTTTTGCACCCGAGGGTTTAAAATCAACATGTCTGTAAGGTTCACCCCAACATTCGATCAAAAATTTTGCTACCATTCCAAGCATTATGCACTTAATTACTCATTAAAATAACAACCTTTAGTTGGAGAAATATCTGATAACATTTATCCAGCATTAAGAGTTTAAGCACTTAACACCTATCGAAGTTGCTCCATAGGGTCTCAGAAACGACCTAATCTTCATATCAAATTTGTTTTGTAAGCTTATGATTTTTAATCTGGAGAGACTGTCAGAGGGAAATTATCAGAGAATCTCTGAAAGATTCAAGGAGTCTCAAGGTCTGGGCAGGAAGATGTTGGTGAGAATTTCTCAGAATCAGCCCAGGAAGGTCACTTGAAGTAAGTGATAATAGGCTTTGCGACCATTGCTGTCTTCTACATGAGAAAAGGTGGCAAAGGCAACTACCTCTTGAAGCCGATGTTCTTGATCTATTTTAAAATACTGGATTATATTCAACAATATGATCTTTAATTCTGATACTTGACTTTAATTTATAAATAAAAGTTGTAGAAACTTTTGCATGTGCAAACATGTTGTTGTGTCTCATATTTCTGTGTTCTCAGAATATGGATGACACTGGCAAAATTGCAATTTTGCCCATTCTTCATTGACCTTAGAAAGTGATGGACCATCTTGAACTGCTCCAGCTCTTATGGTGATGGCACTCTAATGATGGTGCTGATAGGCAAATTATTTGGCTGAGTGGTAGCACTTTCACCTCTAGTCTGAAGTTCATGTGTGCTCAAGTCCAGAGGTACCACCTTTTAGATGAGACTTTACACTGGGGAGTCACCTGCTTATTTAAATAGATGTAATAAGTCCCCTTAGTTGCAACTTGAAGAAGTCAATTCCCTGGTATTCTGGCTAACATGCAACCCCAAACCAATACATAAGGAAAAATCAGTGTCAGCATAAAGAGGCACTTTACTGTCACTTAGGTTGACAGAAACCATTGAGACAAGGTTGACTTTGCATCTATCCCTTGCTGAATCTGTCCTGGAAATATTTTGGAGCCGCTTCTAAGTGAATTTCGAACAGCCTCAGATTTGCATCAACATCAAGTGGCAAAGCAAAACAGGAGTGAAACCCCAAACTGACCCCCAAGCACACTGGAATGAAATGGTGTGAGTGCACCTCCATGGGAATAATTCACACTGGCTCGAGTTTACAGTCAGCGGTGTAACTCCAGCCTGGTATAGGTTGTCCTTTTGAACTGCTCCTTGAACCTTGGGAGCACTTCAGAGGCTTACTTTGCGATGTTTTTAATGTATATACTGCACTCCACACCCCGAACATTAAAAATTAGCTATTCAGGGAGCAGAAGTCTGAATCCAAGCACATACGTAATATACAAACCTCCTTTGTCACGGACCTCAGAATAACTTGGGTCTTCAAAATTGCACTTTACACTGCACAGACACTAGTTTGAAAGTGTACAATTGGAGTATAACTGCAGAAATGGTCCACTCACTGGCCCTAACATTCCCCACCTTTAAAAGCTGCATAATCGCTACTCGTTACCCTGCTGCTTTCATATTCGCACATAAAGTTAAAGCTCATCAGATTCTTTACACGAGACACACACATTATACCTACCTAACAATATTAGCAAAGTATGGAACATCTTTGTCCAGATTCTTATGGTCAAGTGGTTTCATGATGGCTTCCTGTTAAAGGAAAGATAGACAGGGACCTGCAGTCAATATCTATTAGAACAACAGCTGAAAGGAATAGTCCATTCTCTAATTTTGTCCAGGGTTAGCAGTTGTGTTAGGGCCATTTTATAACCTTGCGAGGGTGGGGAGAGATGGTCATTTACAATTTCCCCCACCCAAGTGGTAATAAGGCACAGTGAATTGCCCACTCGTTATAGCGACTAGAATTCTTCAATTTAATCATCACCTGCATATGCTCCTTTAGTTCTGTGAGGTTGATCACCATCCCAGTTGATGGATTCACCTGAAATACACATGAAATGGTTGAACGGAGGTGAAGTTAGATTCCCCACCCAGCAGGAAGATTGGACAGAATCACTTTCATTCTACGGTGGCTTCTTTCGACACAACAGTCTCAATCCAGTGATGTTTTGAAAGAGGAAGATTGAACTTCAATTAATTTAATTCCATCAAAGTGAAAAAATATTTCTAGAATTTAATCTTCGCACTACCACAGGTGATAGAAAATAACTATCTCCCCTGGTCTGCCATTTATAATGGTTCAACCACTGACATTAAAGTAAGTGATATTACAGTAATAAATCTACAAAAAAACATAAAATAGTTTTATTATGGAAGTGATTCTAAACTGCAAATTAAAATAATTTAGCTTAAGCACTTACATTTTTCTCACCGCCTCATGATTTTCCTCATTCTCATTTTTATTTTTTTCACTATTCTGGTTCAATTTAAATGTTACTTTTTCCTGTCTATTTAAATGTAATTATCTTTTCTATATGTTATTTTCCTTTCTTTTATAAAAAGACACATTTAAATCTTTTCCCTAGCCTCTTTCCATTGAATCAGGCGATTAAAAATCCAGCCTTTTGATGTGACTGAGCCAATCCCAGTACTTCTGTACTGAAAACAAAAATAGTTGGGTAGTCCCCACTCTCGATGCTTTCCTCTAAACCCTCGCCAATGTATTTAGTGCAAGTTATCGGCTGGTGACAGGTCGCGACCCAAGCAGATTGAAATGTTGCTGGTGCTACAGTGGCAGCTGCCAACAAGAACTCAACTTCTCACTCACCTCTCCACGTACTGTAACCTCCACTGAAAAACACAAACACAACAGGTTATAAGTATCGCACACAAAGTTAGTCCTGAATTGGTAAGAAGATGAAATCTGAACACCGTTCACATTAGTCAGAGGCAAAGTTTGTAGGGCATGCTGCATTTTCAAGGGAAAAATTTTTACCTAGGTGGGTGGGCGTGCACCTGACCCACTCGAGCGTAAAGTGACGCGTGTTGACGTTGGGCGTGCATCCCGAGGTCAACGCGCAGTCGTGCAATATTTCGGTCGGCGGGTGTGCACCGGAATCTTCAGCGCGTCCACTGACAATTAAAAGGCCTTTAAAGTATCAATTAAGTTAAATATTTTGCTGCCCGTTCAACCTTACGGTTGGCAGGCAGGCGAAAAGGCCAAGCGGCCTTTGCATTTTTTTTGCAAACCTCACCCACGGGCGGGTTGAGGCTTCCAAAAGCAAATAAACATGTTAAAATTTAATTAATAACGGGTCCCTGCTCATGTGACATGTTTTATTTCTTTTTTCAAATTCTTTTTCTTTTAAAAAAAAAACGCTTCATTTCTCTGAGGTAGCTCTGTGCCCCCCCGCCACACACACAGGCAGCACTGAGCGCTGCCCCTCATGTTTCACGCTGGGCAGGCCTTACTTGACCCGCCAGTGCAAAACTGCCTCCCGGCCTCGAACACAGGCAGCGGCTTCCTGACTGCCCCTGACCGACCCTGCTCGGCCAGGGCTAAATTCTGCCCACTGTTTTCAAAACGCAGTATTTTTTTTAACTTAAGAACAGCCAGAACTCTTTTATGAGAGAGGGAGCCTTAAGATAGATAATTCACCAATAAACTGTGGAGCGTGAGAAGCTCCACAGGGTCCAGTTGCAGAACCAGATGTGATTCCCCAAACAGCTGGCACGTGTGTTTTCCACCACAGTTCTCGCAGGTCAAATTCTTGGGGTTGGATTTTCAGTCCGCAGTGGGGCTGGGAATGGAGGTGGACGGGTGCAGAATTTCATATTGCTGACGGCTTGCTGGTTTCCCAGAGGCATTCCGCTAGCAGGCGGGATGGGGGCCTCTCGGGTCTATTAAGGCCTACTGAAGGAGACCGACTGGGATTTTCCGGTTGGCCTCTGGGTCCTTGCAGGCGGAGGTGGCCAGTTCAGCTGCCTAGGGGTGGCTCCTGATGGAAGATCACAGTGGTAGTGCTCCTGCCAGGCTCTGACGCCGTCCGTACCTGCCTAGGTGCAGCAGCAACCACAGGAACCCCCCATCACGTCAAACTCCACACAATAATGGCACAACAAAGGTCATTATTTTATTTCAAATTTCAGAAAATTGGAGAGAGCCTCCATTTTGAACCACCCTCTCCCTCACTTACTTGACAAAGCATCCTGCTACTGCCTTCAAGACAGAGGGCTTTTGATTTGCCTTCCAGCTTTGAGACCCCACCTTCCATACCTTTTTAAAAATGTTTTCATGGAATGTGAGTGCCACTGGTAAGCCCAGCATTTGTTGCCCATCCCTAATTACCCTTGAGAGGACAAGCAGCCTGCTCTCTGGCCATTAATTGCCTATTCTGGCGAAAATCACATCGAATGACAGTTTCCCATGAAGTGCAGTTTTCTGACCCATGTTTGAGCTTGCTGGTGGGGTTCAGAAGTCTACAGGGAAAAATCTAATCCCTCATCTCAGCAGAAAGCACGGGAAGAAAGTAGATCAAGTGTGCCATCTATCATGTTCCTCCCTCAGACTTTATCCAAACTACTCACCCATGGGCTTTACTCTGCCTCTTTAACCCCCTTCTGAGTGTCAGCTCCACAAAGATACCTCCTGCTCCCTAAATGTTACTAAGCAACACTGCAAAATAATCATCCACCCTCACATCTCCAGTATTCAACCCTGCCAGCTGGAAATCAGAGACAGAAAATTAAATACTAACTATTGCTATAGTGCACAATCTAATGGGCAAATCAAAAGCATGAAATCGTCATCCTGTGCACCGTTTGGCGAAGGTATCTCAGTTTTTAGTCTTTGTACGTCACCTCGATATGTACCAAGGCCTCTAGCTCAACACATCAGGATCTCTCCCTGTCCACATCATAGGTAAAAAGCTGCTGTACTAAAGGGCCTTGGTGTTTCAGTTAGGATTCATCAGCTAATGAAAGAAGTGCACTAGAACAGCCTTTTCTAGACCTCCAGGCACAAAAACCTCACACAGGTTAAACCAGTGAGCTAGATGGACACAGTGAACAGAGTTACTGGTGTTTCACGGGCTGGTGTGCCAGGGCTCAGATTGTGGAGGAACCTAAACATTAGGTGAAGTAAATAGTAAGAGCAATTTTAATTGGCTTCCACTTCCCATTGCCAACAATCACACTCGATTGCTTTGGGGAGAGGTTGATAAACTGACCTACTTCAAAATCTCTGTTCTGTGACAATCCTGAACAGGGACTTTGTGTCCCCTCCTCATTTTCTGAAGAAGTGCTTAATGTTTACTCTGTGTCTAGCCGATGATACAGCCAAGAATGGAGCTTGTCACATCAGGAATTACTGGCATGAAGTCAATATTCTCCCAGTGCACGTCATAGTCAATTGGCAGACCAAAGCGCTGCGCTCAGTGGATATCTTTGAA
The DNA here is from genome assembly GCF_017639515.1 of Carcharodon carcharias. Classification (NCBI taxonomy): domain Eukaryota; kingdom Metazoa; phylum Chordata; class Chondrichthyes; order Lamniformes; family Lamnidae; genus Carcharodon; species Carcharodon carcharias. The sequence goes on from NC_054488.1 coordinate 15,116,966, forward strand.
TTGACAAAACAAATTTTGTACTTTAACTCTCTGAAATTTAGAGGCATTCTGGAATTGAATATCGAAACTTAAATGCCAAATGCCAATTGAGTTCATTGCAGACGCTCTTGTCTGAGTCAGGAGGTTGCAGATTAAGAACAATTCAAGGGACTTCAGCAAGTAAATTGGATACATTGACACTGTATTGTCAGAGGTGTCACCTTTGGAATTGGACGTTAAATATTAATGAGATGTTAAAACTGCCCATTCAGATGGACACAAACGGTTCCATAACAATTTTCGAATGAGAGCAGCAACTTTTCTACACTGCCTCCTGCAGGCAGCAACACCAAAGTAAATTAACTAGTCCAGCTTCTTGATATTTGCGGTACTTAATGGGCAGAATTTTTCCGTCGGTGAGCTGGGAGTGGGGCTCGCTCGTCGACAGGAAAATGACATGGGGTGATGTTGGGGGAATCAGCTGCCCACCCGCCGCTGAGCCGGTGGGGCCCACCCACCCATCAAGGGCAAAATTCTGCTCAATGTGTGCAAATCTATAGCCACATTTGCTTATAAAGAAGGTGCTACAAAGTTAAATTAATTGCCTGGGAAGTGCTTTGGGATGTCCTGGGAATGGGAAATGTGGTATTTTGGCCGCTTGTGCATCTCCCAGTTCCTTAACCCTTTCTTTAGAGGCCATGGCTGAAACTCTGGAAATCCATCCCCAAACCTCTCCACTTCTTCCACCTTCTTTCAAATGCTCCTTAAATATCTATTTCTTTGACCAAACTTTTGATCACCTGCTATGATGTCTCCTTCTTTGGCTCAGTGTAAATTTTTGCCTGATTTTGCTCCTGTGAAGTGCCATGGGGTGTTTTGCTATGTTAAAGGTGTTATATAAATGCAAGTTGTTGTTGTAAAAATGAAAGTTCATTGCTCTTTTATAATATGCTAAATAAATCAGAGTAGAGATGAAGAGTTTGACTTGGCACATTTTGCTCCCATACAAAATAAAACCGTGTTTAACTTGCTACCCTACAATATTTCTGGTAGTCTGGACATGTGCTCTTATCCTGTGTAAAAGAATGATATTCAGAGGGTGATATTCAAACACAGTTAGCAGGACAGGCCCTTCTGAAAAAAATCTGCCTTGATCCACAATAACAAAAAAAACAACAAATCATTGCATCAGATATAAGATATTTCTGATATCCAGCTGATGAAAACTGATGAAGCATTGAGCAATTAGTCATCATAGAATTTAGAAGGGCCTACGTGAGGTTAGTCTACCTTTCATCTCGCACAGGCCTTTAGCAACCTTTCTGCACCATGTGCCTCTGGGCCTTCATTTACAGTCTTTTTAAGCTACAGGGTTTCACCATCAATAGAATTCAATATAGTTTCCTTTCTGCTTTCATTCCACAGAATGGGGCGGGGGGGAATCGCACTACCCAAAGACCTAATTAAAGGGCCCCTTTAAAATCAAAGGCCCAACAGTCTATTTAAATCTCTGGTTCAACACTGTTTGTCCCTTCTTGTCCACCAGGCCCACCCCACCACCATGAGTGTAAGTGCTGCCATCAATTCAGCACCTTCTGAGTGTGAGGAATCATGAAATGGCCATTAATAAATCAATGGTGGCACATAAAGCAGAGCCAAATTCAGGTTTGCAGCTAACACCCCAGCAAGGTCCATCATCATGTGCTGCAGTTCATAAGCAACCAAACTTAGCTACATTAAACTGCAGAAATGGATGTTATCTGACTTTGGAGTCATTTGGTTTGGAGAAAACCTCCTCTCCTGAGCACAGTAAGCAACTTGGCTGTTAGAGGTTTACAAGGCACTGGTGTTACTGCTGTAGCTGAGTTGAGTCAGTTATGCATTGCATATCCTTTGGTCACACATTTATAACAACAAGCAATATATCAATTACTGACCTTTGTAATTATGACCATGGCCATTAGGGTTGTTGCATTTTCCAAAAATTCTCTTGTTTTCTTCAGCACTCAAGCATTTACTAGAAAACAAATTCCAAATGGTAATCAAATTTTCAAAGCAAACATTTTAAATGCCATGCTACATACATTGAAGCATTATGCACCTGTATACATTGATGTATTACCCATCTTCCTATCTCAAATCTGCACAAATTCTCTTGCAGTTTGCCCTTTGTATGTTTAATGACTGATAACAAATGTTGGTACTACATCAATATGACATGGATATCAATAGAAGGTTGAGAAACGTAAAACATCTGACAAACACACGGCAAGGTATCAGAGATTTATCATCAGCTTTCCCTACACCATAAAATGACTACATTCCATACACACTTTGGGGTATCTTCACATCATGAGAAATGTAACTTCTTCCCTTTATGTGTGTTGCTTTGTTGGCATCAAACAGTATAGATTAGGATGAAAAGTGTCTTGTGATGCTTGAGGCAGACAAAGCACATGTTTATGTCTGTTTCCATAGCTACACTAACCTGTCACCAGAGGCTATAGTTTGAGGGGTGTCACTGTGCAGCAAGCATGGCTAAAGAGGAGACTCTCCCACAAGTATATCAGAAGACTTGTATTTAGATGATATCCAACCTGTCTGGCTATGTTATGAAAGCATGAAGTTATGATAGCCAACAAGTCCTGGAGTGGGACTCAAACCCAGAGCGTCTGCCTCAAAAGCAGGAACACTACCCACTGCACCATGTAAGCACTATAGAGGCCTGAGAGTTAAACAAAGTTGGAATGTACTTGTTCACTAAGACTCCAAGTTAATCCATGTTAATGTCTGGATATGAAAAGATTAGACCTTTGTCTCACTGTAGCATTCATTTATAGGTGAATCATCTGGGAAAAAGGCTTCATATCCTAATGCATTGCTACACCTTTAGAGCCAGAATTTTGACATCGGCAAGCAGAGGTAGGCCCGGCACGCCGATGCGTAAAATGATGCTTGATGTCGGGCTTGCGTCCTGATGTCATTGCGCAGTTCCAAGATATTTCATTCAGCGGGCATGCGCCGGAGTCGGCTGCCTACCCACCAATATGTGAATGGCCTATTAAGGCCATTAAGAAAGTAATTAAAGTAATTGTTAACGCTGCATGTCCAAATTTAAGGTTGGCGGGCAGGCAAAAAGGCCAAGCGGTCTTCATGTTTTTTTAAGAAACCTCATCCACGAGCGGGGTGAGGTTTCCGAAAGCTTTTGTTAAATAAATTTTAAAAATTTCCTAAATACAAAAACATGTCCCATCTCATGTGACAGTTACATGAGGGGACATGGTTAAATTAATTTTTAAACCATTCATTTAATTATTTCAATATCGATTCAATCTCCCTGAGGCATGGAGGTGCCTCAGGGAGAAGGAAGTGCTCTTTCACGCGCATGACCCTCACTCTCCCTCCTCCCCCCAACTGCACAGCTAGTGCTGAGCACTATGGCACGCATCTTACGCTGGGTGGGCCTTAACTGGCCCGCATGCGTAAAATAGCGGCATGGAGCCGATCGCGGGCACCGATCGGCTCCTTGACACCCCCCCCACCCCCACCGCCTAGCCCGCCTGCTGCCTGAAAAATTCAGGCCTAGGTCTGCCTTTGATAGTCCCTTGCTACAACAATTCTGGGACTCCTGTAGGTGGTCTGAGGTTCTTCTGTTCAGAAGTATGCCCACACTGCTCAATATCTAACTGTAGGAAAGTCCCTAACCTCAGGGTGTTACAATCGGACCTGATTGTGTCCTGAAATTGGATATGATGCCTTTTCCATGTGCCCTCATTCAAGTGAAATGAAACACTTGGTGAGATGAAGGGATTATAAACCATTAAGTTGTATTATTTCAAAGACAGCAAGTGAGCATTACAGATCAACAGTCAATGTAAATTCCACTGACTTGGCTAAATCTCAAATTATCTTCTGAAAAATAAAGAAAAGATGATCAAATAAGCCCTGTTCCTTTCACAGACTGACTTAACTGTTTTTGATATTAGTTTCTTTCAGACTGTACTGGTGCTTCAAGATAACACAGTTGGCTATAGCATGGAACTCAGTATAATGTGGGTCCATCTTGAACCGCTGAATTTTAATTCTGCAAATACAGCCACAAGCCTCCCCCACAGCTATGAAAGAAAAACAAAAATAAGCAGGCAGTGAATTATTATAGCACCTGTTTTATTCATTTATTTAGGATCATGAGGGCTGGAAATTGTACAGAAATACACACAACCTTGGCCCTGGCACACTCAGGATCAAGACTGAGTACTCGGCATCAGCTATGAAATAACACGGTCTTGAGATATGGACCGTGTGGTCCACATTCTAGCAGGGTCACAGTGTATTTCAAATTCATCGATCTCCTGTACTTTATAAGCCTCCAGCTCCTGGCTGAGGGCTTTCTGCCACAGTCCCCCGGTTCAAATGTCCTTGCTCTCCTTCTTAACGCCCGCCCCAGGAAGCAGCCAGGGATTGGGCAGCAGACCTCCCAAAGCAAGCCAAGTGCCCCCCACCACCGCATCAGGAGACACCTCATGCTACGTCCATAGGAAGATAATCACCCTCACCATTTTGGAAACAATATTTGTTTGGCCAAATGAAATGAGATGATCAACTGGTTGCAACATCCCTGGGCATCCTGAGTATTCTCTGCTGCCTGCAACCTTTCTTTTAAAATATGGAGAAATACATTTGGTTTTAAAACATTATCCTTAACTCAAACAAACTATCTTTTCAAGATTTTACAAATGCTTGACAAATTTCAAACTCCCTTCCACAGGTAACAATTCACTTGTAACTGATTGAAAATTTCAGAGAATTTAGACTTTATGTCCACAAGGAGGCAGGCAAGATTAATCACAGCTCCACCAGAGCAGCAGAATGATGCATTGCCTATTTCATGTTACAGTGTTCCACTTGATATTAAAAATGGCCCTGGTTCTGAGCTGAGCAACAACTGTTCATCACACTTACACTTCCCCACAAACTTGCTGTGGGCTTTTGCATTAGAATTTACAGAGATTAAAAATCTGAAATGGTGCAACACCATCCACAGGGCAACTTGGACCCATGTGAACAGGACAAACAACTCTATATTACCCAATCAGAGTTAAGAATCCTTATTGAGCCAGGCAGTGTAAGTTAGAATAGTTAATCCAATGCCAAATCATATAAAAAGTGAAATAAAGAGAGGGAAAGGAAGATTGGATTAAGAGAGATAAAAGAGAAAAAGTAAAAACAAATGTATTTTAATTTAAAAAAATCTTCAACAACTATTAAATCTGGAGGAATGAGACTCCATGGCCAGAATTTTCCCGTTGGCAATTTGGGGGCGGGGCCAGCTCGCCGACAGGAAAATGACACGGGATGATGTCGGAAGGAACCCCCGATGTCATCCCGGTCCCTTTAAATTTTTAGGAAGGCAGGTGGACAGCGAAATCAGCTGTCTGCCCGCCGACCTGTCAACGGCCAATTAAGGCCACTGACAGGCTAATTAAGATCATTAAAGACCTGCCCGTCCAACTTTAAGGCTTCCTTAATTGACCCGCCTACTCAAAATGGCGGCGGGCTCCGTTTCGGCGGCGGGGGTCGGCTGTCCGCCCGCCGCCGAGCTGGTGGGGCCCACATGCCCACCAAGGGCAAAATTCTGCCCCATGTTTGTAAGATCCAATTTTCAGTGTCAGAGAGGCTACTTGGAAGTAATTGAGAGTTTTCATGCCATTAAAAATTCAATTACACCTGAACGAAGAAGCCCTATTTTTTGCTATTGTGTTTAGTGGGGATCTACCTTGTAAGCACTGCAACTTCATGTCATTGCATACATTTAGATGCTAAGTCTATTGATGAGATATTGGTTTAGCAAAGCTTCTGGGCAGAAGGGCAACTTGGACAGCAATTCCTTGACTTCTGTATTTAACTGGTATCACGCCCAGTACAGGTATTAATATATTACATATTTCAAAACTATATTTTTAAAAAATGGACACAATAGCTTTTAAGATATCTGACAACATATCGTGTGAATAAAAGCAAAATATTACAGGTGCTGGAGATCTGAATAAAAAACAAAGTGCTGGAAAAACTCAGCAGATCTGGCAGTATCTGTGGAGAGAGAAGCAAAGTTAATGTTTCAAATCCAATGTGGACTTTATGGCCCAATTTATGTTTTAACAATAGTGAATGCAGTTAGCCTTATCATTATTTTTCTGGTCTCTCTGGGCCGATGTATCTACTGACATACTCTGCGTGGTACATGTGTTCAAATGCATCCCTGACCTAATCCCTCCCTATCTCTGTAACCTACTTCAGCCCTGCAAGATATCTGCAGTCCTCCAATTCTGGCCTCGTATGCAACCAAAGATTTCTTCGTCCACCACCCCCTCCCCCACTTCTCCACTGGCATCCCAGCCATTATCTGTCTAGGCCAGGAATGTGCACTGCATGTGGCTTGTCATGAAAATATAGTAATTCCCATAACATTATTGTGATTTATTGTTAAAGTAGGTTAATAGTCGGATTTGGGCCAGTTTTTTTGTGTGTATGTGTGCACATGGGGGATTTAATTCAATTGGACACAGCTTGTCTGGAGGTTTTGAATTATCAAAAATAAACTAGGTTTGAAATGCTAAATACATAAATATGGCTGAAGTTTTAGAATGTGAGGTGTTTGGAACATTTGCATTTTTAGATAAATTAGGTTAGTTTGAATTTCAAAGAGATAGTAAGATGTTATACCTAGTCAAAAGAAGCTAAGCCAAGCAGTGTGTTTATTTTTCCCAAAGGCTACTGATAAAATTAGCACTGTGAAAAAAATTATATTATGAGAAAAGTAAAGTTGCAAAAACCTGTGGGAACAATGTAATTTGCATTAAAAAGGGAGAAACCTGTATAAAGGAGATGGGGCTATGTGTAAGGGAGAAGGCATTCTTAGATCTAACAAAAGTATGAAAAGCCTCCAGTTCCTGTGCATCAAGTTGCTGTCTGCAGGGACCAAAGCTAAGAAAACATACTTTGAATATCACTGTCCAGGGTATTGTGTGCTTTGCCAGGGTCTGTTTAAATCTATTTGTTTTCACTGTTGCCTTCGTTGAGGTGTAACTGGGACCCAGATTAATTGAGGGATTTAGGAGTTATTATCGTTGTAATTTATAGACCTATGCATGTGCTTAAAATCTTCTCTTTTATTAATAAATCTTTAATTTAGTTCTGTCAAGAATCTCTAAGTCTTGCTGGACTTATTACTACTGAATTCAAGGCACACATCTTGAAATAAAATACAAATTGCAAAACAGTTGTGGCAGCTTTTTCAAATTTCCCTTTGGGATATGAGCAGCTTGGCATTTACCATCAACTGTGCCATAACAGGCTCATTAAGGACTCATGTGTGGCTCCCAAGCTTGATCAATTGAACCCATTTTGATAGTAATTAAATGGCTTATTTTGATTCTTAAACTTTTATTAACATTGTACTTGTGAGAACATATTCAATTAACAACATTTTTGTAAAAATTTTGAAAATGTTTTTATGTCTGTCTGCCTTTTTTTTCATTATTATTAGTACTTGAGTAGCAGCATTGCTATTCTTAAGATATTGGGTGGAATCTTGTGGAGTGAAAGGGGTCTCAGCTGCCAGCTGGACAGCAGGGGAAACCTCCACATCACCTCTTTTTGGGAAGGCCCGTCGCATCTTGTGCCACTCAGGCATTTGGCAGGCTGGCAGTGGGCCTTCCTCCAAGATCAAGGACCCCGTCAGCTGCTGGCCAATCATAAACTGGCAGATCTTCTGTACTCAGCGCCATTAAGGAGGCGGTGGCTGCTGCTGGTGCTACACCCACCGGAGGCCTCGGATCAAGGAGGAACCCAGGCACAGGTGAGTGATGGCAGGATGGGGTGTTGAAGGGTGGGGGGGTGGGGTGGCTGGGGGGGTTTTGGGAGCAAGGGCAGGGAGGTGACTCTAAGCTGATCATCCCTCCCCCTCTTCCAATGTAAGGTCCCTTGATCAGGCACTGAGTGCCTTTGAATGAAGGATCCCTGCTCTCTGAGAGCCTGCCAGCAAACAGGATTTGATTGACGTGCTCTCCACACAGCGAGCCCCCTGTCTGCTGCTGGATTAATGCCAGCAGCAGTGGGATGAGGCTCTTAAAAGAGCATTTTGCCCATTTAAGGGCCTCAATTGACGGTGGGGCAGGAAGGCTGACCACAGGCTTTCCACACCACAAACTTAATGGAGGTGGAAGTGGGAAGACGGTGGGGTACTCACCACTGTCTCACCTGATTAAATACCCCCTGCCACCAAACCCGTCACTGGGGAGGGCATGAGATTTCGCTCATTGTGTTTTTAACGAATTTTCTTTTAAAAATGGCTTTTCTTGTTATTAAGGCCCCTGACCTTGGCCTAGGCAATAAGCACTGGAATTCCATGAACCTCTCATCTCATTACCTGTTTCCTTGTTTAAATCTCTCCTTAAAACTCTTTGTGCAAGCTCTTGTTCATCTGTCCTAGTATCTTCTTACTTGGCTTGATGTTAAGTATTTGTTTAACAATGCTCCCGTGATGTGCACTGGGCTATTTTACTTTGTTAAAGGTGCCATATAAATACAAGCTGCTGTTGAGAGATTCACAGTGCTGACTTTTAATGTAAAACAATGTGTCAGAATGTGATTTAGGAAGCAAATAAGATGCTATCGTGTTTCAGGACTGGATTTACCAGTATACAGATTAGATGCGAGGGATTGGCTCAGTTTCAGCCAACGACCCCTTTCCCAATCATGGTGCACTGACCCCTGCTGGAAAAATATATGAAAATCCCACAAGAGCAGATTGAAATGTAGCCCTGCATGAATCCGCACATTCATTTCAGGAAAGTAAGGAAAACGTTGAGCTATTGTGCCACAGTGGGTAGCGTCCCTACCTCTGGCCCAGAAGAGCTGGGCTCAAGTTGCGCACCAAGACTTGATGGACATGGAGGGTATGTTCATAATGTGGCCAAACTGGTTGATTATCACCCGGTAAATCTTTAATATGCCTGAATGGCAATGGGAGAGTTTCCTGGTCAGCCATTCGGCAGAAGGCAATGGCAAACCGTCTACAGTGCTTTGCCAAGCATAGTACACCAGTCCAATGGAAGCCCATGGTAACTGGACGAGGAGGAACTCTAAGTGTTAAAAAAAAAATATGGCTATTCTAAAACATTAATTATCCCTGCTTCCGTACAACACCGAAAGCTCCCTGCCCTGCTATTCAATGAGAATGATGTTTACTAAGATAAAAGCAAAATACTGCGGATGCTGGAAACCTGAAACATAAACAGAAAATTCTAGAAAAACTCAGCAGGTCTGACCGCCTCTGTGGAGAGAGAAAAATAAAGTTAACGTTTTGAGTCCGCAGGACCCTTCTTCAGAGTGATAAAAGCAAAATACTGCGGATGCTGGAAATCTGAAACAAAAACAAAAATTGCTGGATAAACTCAGCAGATCTGACAGCATTTGTGGAGACGAAGACAAGAGTTAACGTGTCGAGTCCGTGTGACTCTTCATCAGAACAACTCTGATGAAGAGTCATATTTTTAAGAGTCAATTTTTGTTTTTGTCCCTTCTTCAGAATGATGTTTACTGTTTAGAATAAGCTACAATGAAGCAGACTTGTGCTGTAGCTGCGGCTCTGGGAACAGCAGAAAAGAGGAATCAGGCCCAGCCTTTCGCTCTGACCTCAGTGAAGCTGAGTTAAGGGGTTATGAAAGACGATTTCACCGGTCGCCTAAAACGAAACTGAAAGCAGCCAAGAGCCGAAACAATCGCCCCCGCGCAAGGCCTGTACAAAAGGAGATTCTGGGACTTGCAGTCTTTCCTTGATCCTCCCTGCTCCGCTATAGAGTGGAGAGATTGTTAAATAAGAACTACAAATCCTAGAATTCCACAGACCGTTCCCTGAGAGTGGGGAAGCCTTACTTTACAGTGCTTAATTATAACCCGCTATTCAAATATTATTCACCCCATTTCCTCCTCCCCGTGTTATCATAACTCGAGATACTGAAAAAGGCTGCAACATCCCGGTGGTGTGAGCGCCCTAGCCCCCGGGGGGTCTGGGTTGCGATGCTGCGGATTTACCTGTGGAGGTGGTGAGCGGCGCTGAAACTCTCCACTCGCGTAATCAGCACCGTCCTGCTCGCTTTCACCTCCATGAGTGCAGCGAAAACCCTCCCTCAACTCAACCTGGAGTTCAAAGCAGCCTCGATGCGAAGGGTTCAAAGGCTGAGTTAAGGGGATCCGCCTGCCACGCTCAGCGAGCCGACGCGATTGTTGCTTTCACATCCCTATTGATAATCCAACCTCTCTGAATCCTAACCAGAGTGGTGGACTCCACAGTGTCACGCTATAGTGTTATTGCTTCTCTTTTGCTTTGTCAAGGAGGGTTTGAAAATGCGAACAAGTTACGGAGATATATATATATATATATATATACAAACACAGACAGACATATATGCTTGTAAAGCTCAGCAATACTCAAAACGAAAAACAGAAAAAGTTCAGGCGATTGATAAATGAGACAATCTCTGAATATTTGATCTGATCACATGATATTTGATTGCTTTTGTAAATATTATTGAATTTATCTTAGTTGCAATTTTGAAGCACCAACTACAATATATAACTAGGGGCTTGGCCTAAATAGCCAAGTGGTTATGGTACTGGGTTTGTAACCCCAAAATCAAGAGTTCAAATCTCACAATGGCAAACTATGAAACAATGTAACTTCATCTGAAACAGATGGAAATTGGTTTGTACTCGAAAGAGTTACAATATATAACTATAGATAAAAACAAAAAACTGCAGATGCAGTAAAAAATACCTGGAAAAACTCAGCACGTCTGGTAGCATCGGCAGAGAAGAGCACATTTGATGTTTGGAGTCCTCATGACCCTTCAACAGAACGAAATAAAAATAGGAGAGGGGTGAAATATAAGCTGGTTTAAGGGGGTTGGGGGGGTGGTGTCAGAAGAGGGGGGTTGTTGGGACAAGCAAGCAGTGATAGGAGGAGATAACCAAAAGATGTCACAGACAAAAGAACAAAGAGGTGTTGAAGGTGGTGATATTATCTAAAGGAATGTGCTAATTAAGAGTGGATAGCAGGACAAGCAAGGTACTGATAGCTCTAGTGGGGGTGGGGTAAAATAAGACTAAAAGGGTATAAAAGGGATAGATAAATGATTGGTGGAATACATTAAAAATAATGGAAATAGGCAAAAAAACTATATAAATTATTGGAAAAAACAAAGAGGGTGTGAAACGGAAAGGGGGTGGGGATGGAGGAGGGAGTTCAAGATCTAAAATTGTTGAACTCAATATTCAGTCCGGAAGGCTGCAGCCTTCTCTCTCCACCCCCCCACCCCCTCCACTTAAACCAGCTTATATTTCACTCCTCTCCTATTTTTATTTAGTTCTGTTGAAGGGTCATGAGGACTCCAAACATCAACTGTACTCTTCTCCGCCGATGTTGCCAGACCTGCTGAGATTTTCCAGGTATTTTTTTTTTTAATTTTTTGTTTTGTACAATATATAACTTTTTTTTGTTTTGTTGTGACAATTAAATGTCAATTAAATTGACATAATTTATAAATTAAAGAACACACTTGAAAGATTTTGAAGATTTAAGCATAAGCAATGTTTAAATTAAATCTCCAACTGTGATGTTTCTACAGCGTTAACAGCAGGTGAGAAACAGTAAAGGGGAATTTTGACCTGGAAGGACCATGTGGGTTTGACATGGGCAATGGGCTAAAACAGGCAAAAATGCCATGGCAACGGGGAGCCGACTCCAATCTGCCAACTTCTGCATTTAATTGGAGTGGGTTAGGTTATGGGCATGAAAGAGATGGTTGCAACGCACTCAAATTATTGCAATATTGGCCTACATTTTTGGGCTTACCTGTGGGTTTCCCAGGCAGCCTGGGGCTTGCCAGTGAACCAATACCAAAGGCAATTGAAAGCCTAAATCCATCTCAGTGAAATAGGCTAATGAAGCCCCAGTACTCATGGCTGCTTTCTTACCTGCTGGTGAGTAAAGGTTTGCTTCTGCTGTGAGTTTACTTCATACACTTGGAAAGTTTCATCTACTTTAGACATTTCACGGACAATTTGGTTGCCTATAATCTACACAGGAGGTCCGATCTATCAGATATGGATGCAGGCTGCTGATGTTGTCTTTATTTGGATCTCATGTTAGGACCAAGAGGACCAACAACTACCACACTGGCAACAGGCAGTTGGTCACAGATCGGTACCTTCCATTGGAGAGAGAGGGAAGGTGTGAAGAGAGGAGCAACAGAGAAGGCAGAGGCAAAGTGGTGCAGCACACAGGAGTCCATAGTAAACACACAGGCACTACAAGAGGGATAAGCTTCTTTGACATGTCTGAACGATAGTAAATGCTGGTTGGTAAGTTATGAAACTGCTTTGAGCTGAGTCCCCATCTTCATACATCCTTTCACTATCATCCCTCTCATAGTTTAGTCACACTTTGCTACTACCGCTTTTGTTGCAGGTCACTGTGGATTTACAAGACAAACACAAATATTCCAAGAGATTTATTATCCTCATCTAACAGTGGTTTTTCCAACTGGATTTATTTATCTCATATCAATGGTCCTTGGTTTTAGACTTTCTGATAAGTGGGAACATCTCTATGTCTATCCTATCAAATCCTTTCATAATCTTAAAGACCTCTATCAGGCCATGCGTCCTTCTGTTTTCTAAAGAGGAAAGCCCCAGCCATTCAATCTTTTGTTGATTTTTATATCCTCTCAGTTAATGGGATCATCCTAGTGAATCTGTTTTGTTAGTGACGTCAGCCAGCCCCAACTGCAGAGTTGCTGTTAACAAAGTTATCATTTAGCAACATGCACATCACCTGGTTATTGACCAGTAGCAATTTTGATATATTTTTGGATGTAGGAAAAACAAATATTCCAGGACACTTTACTTAAGAATCTAATTACATTGATGGATTAGAGACAATAGATTAGCCTCAACACTGAAAATGCTGTGGAATAACTTGACATCACTTCTTATTGCTGCTTCTGGGATCTAAGAGACGGCAACAATGCCTTGCATATACACAGCACTTTTAATGTGGAGAGACATGACAGAGACGTTCAGTAGAGGCTTAAGGAAATCATAAACATTGTGTCAAGGAAGGAGAGATTAGAAGCGGAGGACCAAAAGCTTGAGGAAAAAGATAAATTTTAAAGATGGCATGAAAGGAGGCGAGGCAGATAGTGAAGTTTTGATAAAGCACTCCCAGGCACGGTGTCTAGACAGCTGGAGGCATGGCAGCCATTGGTGGGATGACCAGAGAGTGGTGGAAGCATAAAATGTCAGAGTAAGAGGGATGGAGGGTTTATTGTGGGGTCAGGAGGTTGTAGGGCTGAAGGAGGTTATAGATATAGCAAGGAGAGAATGCAAGAATTAGAGTTTTAAATCTGAGGCCTTTTCATTTATTCTTTCATGGGATGTAGGCATTGCAAGCAAGGTCAGCATTCGTTGCCCATCTCTAAATTGCCCTTGAACTAAGTAGCTTGCTAGGTCATTTCAGAGGGCAGTTAAGAGTCACCCACATCGTTGTGAGTCTGGAGTCACATGTAGGCCAGACCAGGTAAGGATGGCAGACTTCCTTTGCTAAAGGATGCTAGTGAACCAGATGGGTTTTTACAACTAAGATAAAAGCAAAACATTGCAACAAAAGCAAAGCATCTTTCATATTCTTTTGTGTGAATCAACACTCCCCAACCACAATGCAACTGTTTCCAGGACTGAGCTGATGCCATTTTCAGTCAGCTGCTGCACACTGTGCAGAGACAAGCAGGGGATCACTAACTGGTTCTCTGATTGTTTTTCCCTCCATATTTCCTTTTGGAACCACAGATTTGCCCCCCACACCGCCCCACCCCCCCAACACTGACTGAGGTCCACTAAATAAATGTACATTTCCTGAAGGACTCACCGTCAGACTGGGTGTACTCGGAGTAATATTTAAAAGGTAGACACCTTCATAATGAACTGTTTTTGATAGGAGGGGTGGGAAAAAGACATCAGAATTATGCCCCATTTTCGCCAGGACGGAGTCAGTCATGAATGACACCATGATATCTTTCAATGTGTGTTCAACTTGTTGCATTTTTGTAAATAAAAAGGTATGACAAGTTCATCATTACCACAAGAGTGTTTCTTTGATCAGTTTTCCAACTCAGAAATGGGACTGTTTAGGACTGATGCCAAGCAGGATGCTGTCCAAGGCCTAGTGGTCCCACTGATTCTTAATTCATTGCAAACAGTCATGTCTGGACAAATCCAATTTAACTTGAAGAGGGTGTTCTCTGGATTTAGTCAAGGCTTATACTGCTTTAAAATACACATCATGCAACATTATTTTCTTTTGGCAGTAAGTCAATAATAATTAAAAGGTTGTAGAAGTTCAAAGCATATTCGATTGAGCTGAAAACAATCTGAAAACCTGGGCTTGAGCTTCCACAGAGCCAACTGTGTGTGGTCTGGTCTCACTGAAGAATTATCAGTGAAATTGAGGTTCACCTACCAACACCTGTTATATAAAAATGAGAAAAGGCACGTGGTACCTTATTCTTCAAAAGCTTAACTCTTTCACCCTACCTTCAATCCGTGTTTTGAATGCCACCAATGTCGCTGTCTTGTGCTACCTATTAGATTATACTAAATAGCCTTTGAGTAAAGAAGCTTATCCTAACATTGCTTCTAAATTTACTTCTGAATTTGTATCCTCTGCTCCTACTGACCTGATTTACTTGAAAATTATTTCCTGACTTTACCTGACCTATCTTTTCTATTTAATATTTAATATGCCTCAGTGAGGCTGGTTGGTTCAGTTGGCTGGATGGCCAGTGTGGGTCCAGTTTGAAATCTTTGTCATATAGACACAAAAACTTGCATTTATGAAGTGCCTTTAATATAGTAAATCAGCCCAAGGTGCTTCAATGGAACATTTTCAAATAAGACTTGATACTGATCCATGTAAGGGGATACTGGGACAGGTGACCAGAAGCTTGGTTAAAGAGGTTGGTTTTAAGGGTCGGCGCAAAGGAGGAAAGAGATTTCTAGAGAGCAGAGAGACCTACAGAGGGAATTGCGTGAGGCTGAAGACACACCTGCCAATAGTGGAGTAATGATAATTGGGGATGCGCAAGAGGCCAGAATTAGAGGAAAACAGAGACCTCAAAGTGTTGTGAGCCTAGATAGGAAGGGGAGAGATCATGAAGGGATACGAAAACAACATTAAGAATTTTAAAATCAAGGCATTGCTGGATATGGAGCTGATGAGGTTGCGAATGCGGACATGATGGAACTTGGGGCAATAGAGATTTTAATAAGGTCAGGGACAGGATTTTCCCTGTTGGCTTCAGGATCCTGTCATCAGGCTCAAAGGGGGGTCAAAAGCCTACACAGTGGAGGGGATAGTCATTTGGTTGTGCTTTTCCCCAAATTGGCCAATTTGTGGCTAGAGAGTGAGCTTGCTGTCCAATTAAGGATGGTGGGTGGGCTCTCGAAACTGGAGGGCCAATATGAGGCCCTTCAGCTCAGAAGGAGCGGAAGCAGGCCTTTCAAGGTAACTGAGAGGGAGGGGGGCCTTAAGAGGAGGTGACCTCTCACCAACCTTTTAAAACTTAAAATAAACATTAAAACTGAGCAGCTGGGACCACCATTGGATAGCCTACAGCTGTAGCTGGAGCCAGGCATGTGGGGAGGGCCTTTAAGCCTGCCTGGAGAGGGAAGGCCATCTCCAGGCAGCTACGCTGTTCCACGAAGACTTCAGTTCCTAGGGAGTGACTGGAAAATTCCAGTTGGCCTCTGACATTAGGCCTTAATAGGCTCTTAATAAGGTCAATAGGCTACCTGCTGCTTGAGAGTGGGTAGCCCTGTTGCCCCCACCAACCCCCCCTACCCTCCCATCCCACTGCCCAGAAAATGGGGAACCAGTACGCTAGATGGCAGCATGGAATTCTGTGCCCACCCCCACTGGGGCCTAAAAAATCATCCTCGAAATAGGAGATGGCCAGGAGAGCACTGAAATTTTACAGTTTTGAGTTGTCTGTTTAACCAGAAAATTTCCTCTAATCCGGGTTTCAAAAAACGTGTATTCTCACATGACTTGATACATTTCACATTTATAATGCTACCCTGCATTACTGCGGGGCCTTGAATTGGGGTGCACTGATTCACTCTTTTGACAAATAATTTCGACATTTGGCGCGTGAAAAGTCAGACGTGCACCCAACAAACCCACAACCTCTACCACCTAGAAGGACAAAGGCAACAGATGCATGGGAACACCACCATCTGCAAGTTCCCCTCCAAGCCACCATTCTGTCTTGGAACTATGTCGCCATCTCTTCACTGTTGCTGGATCAAAACCCTGGAACTCCCTCCCCAACAGCACTGTGGGTCTACCTACAGCACATGGACTGCAGCAGTTCAAGAAGGTGGCTCACCACCACTTTCTCCAGGGCAATTAGGGATGGGCAACAAAAATGCTGGCCCAGCCAGCGATGTTCACATCCATGAGAGAATAAAAAAAATCTGATTTAAGATTTAAGGATAATTTATCTCCTTTTTTAGGTTGTCATTTGGCAGGTTCATACAAATTTCTTTCAACACAAACAGTGGAAAAGTGGTCTATGTATCAAAGTAGTGCGGAAATGAATGTCAATAATTTAATGTTAGATTCTTGTCTGACTGAAATAGTGCTGCTGCTGAACATCTGAGGTAATTGTTTCTATTGACTTTCTGTATAAGTGAACTTGACAATATATCAGGTTGAATTGTAATTCTCTTTCTACAAACAGAGAAATCTAGATCATATACAGTGAAAAGAAGTTTACAATTAACAAAGCTGGGTGAAGTACTTTCAGTACCACCTCCCTCCCTGTAATCTCTCCCACCAAGACGCTCATTTTGAGTTCCATCATGACTGTTCAGTTCCTGACCTTACTACAGCCTTGGTCTAAACATGGATGCAGAGCTGAACTCAAGAGATGAAGTGAGAATGACTGCCCTTATAATTGAGGCAGCATTTGATCATGTGTGTCATAAAGGAACCCTAGAAAAATCAAAGTCAGTGGGAATCAGGGGAAAACCCTCCACTGGTTGGAGTCATACCTAGCACAAAGGAAGATGATTGTGGTAGTTGGAGGCCAATCATCTGAGCCATGGGACATCACTACATGGCTTCCTCAGGGTAGTGTTCCTCAGCCCAATCGTCTGCAGCTGCTTCATCAATGACCTTCCCTCCAACATAAGTACAGAATTGTGGATATTCACTGATGACTGCGCAGTGTTCAGTGCTGTTCACAACTCCTCAGAGCAATCTGTGCCCAAATGCAGCAAGACCTGGGCAACATTCAGACTTGGGCTAATCAATGGCAAATAACATTCATGCCAAACAAGTGCCAGGCAATGACCATCCACAACAAGAGAGAATCTAAGCATCTCCCCTTGATATTCAAAAGAAAAGACTTGAATTTATAGAGTGCTTTTCACCACCACCAGGTATCTCAAAGGGCTTTGCAACCAATGAGATTTTGTTTTGAAGTGTGGTCACTGTTGTAATTAGCATCAGCTAATTTGCATTCAGCAAAGTCTCCCACAAGAACAATATGATAATGATCAGATAATCTGTTCTTGTGATGCTGATTGAGGGATAAATATTGGCAAGGACACGGAGATAATTCCCCTGCTTTTCTTTGAAATGGTACCTTGGTATCTTTTACATGCACCTTATCAGGAAGATGAGACCTTGGTTAAATATCTCGTCTAGAAGATAGCACCTCTGATAGTGCAGTGCTCCCTCAGTACTGCACTGAAGTGTTAGCCTTGATTTTTTGCACTCGGTCCCCGGAGTGGGACTTGAACCCAAAACCTGTGATTCACAGGCGGGTGTGCTGCCAACAGAGCCATGGCTGTTCAATGGCATTACTACAGCTGAATCCCCAACCATCAGCATCCTAGGGGTTACTATTGAGTGGAAACTTAACTGGACCAGCCATATAAATGCTGTGGCTGCAAGAACAAGCCAGTGGCAGGGAATTCAGTGGAGAATAACTCACTTCCTGACTCCCTGAAGCCTGTCCACCACCTACATGGCACAAGTCAGGATTGTGATAGAAAACTCCCCACTTACCTGGATGAGTGCAACTCCAACAACACTCAAGAAGCTTAAAACCATCCAAGACAAAGCAACCCTCTTAATTTGACACCCCATCCACCACCTTAAATATTCACTTCCTCCATCATTGACACACTGCGGCTGCAGAGTGTATCATCTACAGGATGGACTGCAGCAACTCAGCAAGGCTCCTTTGACAGCGCCTTCTAAACCCATAACCTCTACTATCTAGAAGAACAAGGGAAGCAGACACTTGGGGACACCACCACTTGCAAGTTCCCATCCTAGTCACACACTTAGAACCATATCCCCATTCCTTCGCTGTCCTTCACTGGAACACCCCTCCTTAACAAGCACTGTAGGTGTACCTGCACCACATGGACCACAGCAGTTCATGAAGGCAGTTCACCAACATCTTCTCAAGGGCAATTAGGGATGGGCAACAAATACTGGTCTTGTCAATGATGCCCACATCTCCTAAATTAATAAGTAAAATGGACAAAAACAACAATATCTTGAAATATTGTCACCTTCCAGTTTCCCCTGTAAATCACAGACCATCCCCTGACTTGGATATGTACCACTGTTCCAACATTGTCATTGAGTCAAAATCCAGGGTGGGATCAACATGGGAATACAAACACAAGAACTGCAGTGGTTCAAGGAGAAGACCCACACCTTCTCAGGGCAACTGTATTTCCTGTATAACTGTATATCCTATGTAATCCCATCCAAGCACATGAAAGAGAAGGGATTAGATGATAAATTTAGTTGAGGGAAGATGAGAGAAGGTTCAAGTTGAGCATCAATGATGAAACAGGCCATTCGGGAAACGGCCTGTTTCTGCGCCATATATGCTATGTAATCCTATGTAAATTAGCAGCAAATGTGAATACCCACATCCTGAGACCAAATTAAAAAAAACATGTTATTCCATTCTCTGTGAATTCAGACAATCTATGGACAATATGATAACAGTAAGCGTTGTTTTCTTTAACACTGTACAGAAAATTAACTATCTGCAAGGGCAGATGGTTTGTTAGTACTTTAAAAAATTCACGCCTTAAGTCACAGTTATTTCCATTAGCTAATTAACTTGTTCTATATGTAAGAATATTGCTGTCTTTGTGAATGTCAGGCAAGGAGATGAAGACTAATCCCTTTAATCCATTAAGCTTAATCTGTTCAGATAAATACAGACCTGATATCAGTCTGTACAGCGTTGGGAGAGTCAGAAGAAGTCTTTTCAAGTTCTTTGCTTCTCCTAGCCGGTGTGCTTTGAAATGGGAAACACCAAAAGTAGTGCCCTATCCAAAGATATCTTGGAAGACCTCAAAGTGAACACCAAGTACACGGAAGAGGAGCTCACCGTATGGTACCAGACATTCTTGAAGGAATGCCCAAATGGCCTGGTCTCTGTGGAACAATTTGAGAAGATCTATTCTAACTTTTTCCCAGATGCAGACCCGAAAGCTTATGCCAAACATGTCTTCAGGAGCTTTGACACCAACAATGATGGGACCTTGGATTTTAAGGAATACATCATTGCCCTTCACCTCACCTCCTCTGGAAAGATTTCCCAGAAGCTTGAGTGGGCTTTCTCTCTCTATGATGTGGATGGCAACGGCACAATCAACAAAGAAGAAATACTGGAAATCGTCAAGGTACAGTTGATTTTCAAATGTCAACTTTACAAATTGGCACAAGATTATGTTATTCAGTTTGCATGTTGAAGTCATTTTCTTCCCTCTTCTTCCCCTCAATACTTACCATTGGTCTGCAAGGAATATTTTTCAGGCAACCCTTCCAATGAAGGCTGGCTCTGTAGCCAGTGACCATAGGCTGCAGTAAAGAAGCCTTAAATGAATGAGCTAACTCTATTTATTTTGTCCTCTTGGTGAAGAAGATCTTCATCTTTCTCTGAGACAGCCTAGGGCCTCCCAATATAAATAACAGCATCATTCATTCTACCATAATGTAACTTAAGTTATAACTTTGAAGTAACTTTAAATTGTGTATTAATTATAAAAAAATTCTTGAAAGTGCTTTTATTTTCATAACACTGTAACACAAGCCCAAGACATCTTTAGGCACTTTGCTTTTGAAGTGCAGCCACGATTATGTAGCTGAACCTAGCAGAAAATGTGCTTGCAGCAAGGTTCCACAAACAGCAAATGAATGAGCAACCAGATAATTTCTTTCTTCGTGGTGTAGGAGAAAAATTGGGCAGAATTTTACTGGGGGTGAGGGTAATGCCATTCAAAAGTCTACTGACTTGGGCAGGAACGTAAAATCCCACCTGCGTAAAATTCCACCCATTAACTCAGTTACTGGAAAATTCCCTGATCTTATTTGAATAGTGTCACGGGATCTCATACACTGATTTTATAGCACAGTCATAATTTAAATGTAAAACACATCACATTAATGATACCTAAACATATACCACCCGTAGTAAATAAAATTATCTAGTCGTCTTTGAATTTGAACAATTATTGTATTGCAAAAGCAGAGAAGTTATTAGATTGAAGGAGGCTGACTAAATGCACAGTAGCAGTCCTTCATATATATAGTAAAGTATGGAACAGTTCTTAGTGGTTTGCCCACTGTCACTCTTTCATGTATTTCACCATTATGTTAATAGTTGTCATGACTTCTGTGTGTTTTATACTGTAACAGGAATTTGTAAATGTGTTAAAGCTCAAAGTGAATTTTATTGCACTCTGTGTTGCAATATTCATTGTCAAAAATACAGGGGGGTTGGCAGTTAGGATGTGACAATTGGTCTTTTCTTTCAACAGTGACTACATTGAAGAACTTCTTTGGCTGTAAAGCTCTTTAACATATTTTGAGGTCAGGAGAAGGCCTAATTAAGTCTGGGGGGCAAAATTTGACAGCACTCACAAGCAAGTGTGGGGGTCATGACATGCACGTTCTTTCCAATGCAGGCAGGATGCAAATTTCATGCTACCTACTGATTTGCATGATGGCTGTGTGCAGCCCACTGCTAAACGCACCATTGGATGGCTGTATGCCTCAGCAAGGGCTCAGGTTCCTGTGAGCGAGGCTAGCAGCACTTAAAACTAGTCTGCACTTTTTAAAGTCAACCTGAACCTCTTATAAGGAAGATTCATTCTGGCT
This sequence comes from Carcharodon carcharias, assembly GCF_017639515.1. Classification (NCBI taxonomy): domain Eukaryota; kingdom Metazoa; phylum Chordata; class Chondrichthyes; order Lamniformes; family Lamnidae; genus Carcharodon; species Carcharodon carcharias. Next base: position 15,138,264 of record NC_054488.1, read on the forward strand.
GGTGCATGTTTTGCAAGTAGCTGGGGAAGACATATGACTAGGAGGGAAACTGACAAATGGTGCAACATTAGCAGGTTCCAAGGTTCTGAAATTCAGCACTGGAGGCTTCGTTACAGGAGGTGGAGAGAACAAGAAATGCCCTCCATCCACAGGGGCCCAGGATGCCCTCCAGGTTAACCCTGCGAAGGCAATGGGAGCAGATAGCTGTCATGGTCAATGCATCTAGTGTAGCCCAAAGGACAAGCATGCAGTGCTGCAAGTTCATTGTCCTCATATGCGTGGTCAAGGTCATAGAAATCATTTTCAAATCTCTACAGCTGAATCAATAACCTCACACATTGCTCCATTCATCAAACCCCTTTACTCACCTACCAACAATCGCTATCAATCATAACTCATATCTCACAGCTATTGCATCACCTTGTCCTCACACATCTCTCTGGCAGAGCAAGGTGGCCCATAAGAGGAAGCAGCAGTACCTAACAAGTGGGGAACAAGCATGCTTGCATGTACTTACCCGTGTAGAGGAGCCAGCAGTGTCCTCGTACCTAATCCTCTTTCTCACCTCCTACTTCTCCCTCATTCCGCAATCTCTTCTGATTTACAAACTGCACATGGTGTAGACATGTACCACTTGCTTTCCATTCTCCCCCGCTCCCCCACCCCACAACACAACCTGACCCTTGTGCCTTTCTGCTTTCAGATAACCAAGAACTGGAACTTGCCAATCCTGGAAGGCCAAATAGTGTAAGACCAGGAAGACAATGAAGCAATTGCTCTGATGCTCACAGCCACGAGCTCAGCTACTGACACTGTGCAATATTTAGGGGGTAGCTTAGAGATGGGATCTGCACAAGTGGAGGAGCCAATGCAGGGGACAAGGGTGGCGCAGGTGCCAGCTTGAGTCATAGAGTCGTAGAGGTCTACAGCACAGAAAAAGGCCCTTCAGCCCATTGTGTTTGCGCCAGTCAAACAAGTAACTAACTATTCTAATCCCATTTTCCAGCACTGGGCCCATAGCCTTGTATGCCATGGCATCGCAAGTGCACATCCAAATATTCCTTAAATGTTATGAGGGTTTCTGCCTCTACCACACTTTCAGGCAGTGAGTTCCAGATTCCCACCGCTGTCTGGGTGAAAAAATTCTTCCACACATCCCCTCTAAACTTCCTGCCCCTTACCTTAAATCTATGCCCCCCTGGTTATTGATCCCTCCACTAAGGAGAAAAGTTCCATCCTGTCTACCCTATCTATGCCCCTCATAATTTTATACACCTCAATCATGTCCCCCCTCAATCTCCTCTGCTTCAGGGAAAATAACCCCAGTCTATCTACTCTCTCCTCATAGCTAAAACTCTCCAGCCCAGACAAAATTCTGGTAAATCTCCTCTGTACTCTCTCTAGTGCAATCATATCCTTCCTATAATGTGGATTGCAGAACTGCACGCAATACTCTAGCTGTGGCCTAGCCAGCATTTTATACAGTTCCAGCATAACCTCCCTGCTCTTATATTCTATGCCTCAGCTAATAAAGACAAATATCCCATATGCCTTCTTAACCACCTTATCTACCTGTCCCACTACCTTGAGGGATCGGTGGACATGCACACCAAGGTCCCTCTGACCCTCGGCATTTCCCAGGGTCCTACCATTCATCGTGTATTCCCATGCCATGTTTGTCCTGCCCAAGTGCAACACCTCACACTTATCCGGATTAAATTCCATTTGCCACTGATCAGCCCACCTGACCAGCCTGTCTATATCCTCCTGTAATCTAAGGCTACTCTCCTCACTATTTACTACCTCACCAATTTTCGTGTCATTAACGACCTTACTGATCAACCCTGCTACATTCAAGTCTAAATTGTTTATGTATGCCACAAACAGCAAAGGACCCAATACTGATCCCTGTGGAACCCCATTGGACACAGGCATCCAGTCACAAAAACACCCCTCAACCATCACCCTCTGCTTCCTGCCACTCAGCCAATTCTGGATCCAATTTGCCAAATTGCCTTGGATCCCATGGGCTCTTACCTTCGTTATCAGTCTCCCTTGCGGAACCTTATTAAAAGCTTTGCTGAAGTCTAAGTAGACAACGTCAAATGCATTGCCCTCTACACACCCTGTCACCTCTTTGAAAAATTCAATCAAATTGGTCAGACATGACCTCCCCTTAACAAAACCATGCTGACTGTCCTTCATTAATCCCTGCCTCTCCAAGTGTAGATTAATTCTGTCCCTCAGAATTGCTTCCATAGTTTCCCCACCACTGAGGTTAGACTGATTGGCCTGTAGTTCCCTGATATATCCCTTCCTTTCTTCTTGAATAACGGTACCACATTGGCTGTCCTCCAGTCCTCTGGCACCTGTCCTGTAGCCAGAGAGGTATTGAAAATTATTGCCATGGTTCCTGTTATCTCCTCCCTTGTCTCACTCAACAGCCTGGGATACATTTAATCCAGGCTGGAGATTTATCTACTTTTAAGCCTGCCAGATCACTTAGAACCTCCTCCCTTTCTATGCTAATTTCTTTAATTATATCACAGTCCTTCTGCCTGATTTCCATACCCAAGTCGTCCCTCTCACTTTTGAACACTGACACAAAGTATTTAGAACCCTACCTACATCTTCCGGCTCCAAACAAAAATTACCACTATAGTCCTTAATGGACCCTACTCTTTCCCTAGTTATCCTCTTACTCTTAATGTGCTTGTAAAATAACTTTGGATTTTCTTTTATTTTACCTGCCCATGTTTTCTCATGCCCCCTTTTTGCTCTCCTAATTTCCTTTTTAATTTCCCCCCAACACATTCTATACTCCTCTAGGGCTTCCGCTGTTTTGAGCCCTCGGTATCTGCCAGAACCCTCCCTTTCCCTCTTTATCCAATCCTGTATATCCCTTGACATCCAGGGTTCTCTGGATTTGTTGGTCCCATCCTTTAGCTTTACTTGAATATATTGGCCCTGTACTCTCCCTAGTTCCTTCTTGAATGAGTCCCTTGCTCTGATGCAGATTTACCTAAAAGTAGTTGCTCCCGGTCCACCCTGGCCAAATCATATCAGATCTTATTAAAATCAGCTTTCCCCCAATTTCAAGCTCTGACTTCTGGCCCACTCTTTTCCTTTTCCAAAACAACCTTGAATCTAACGGAGCTATGATCACTATCTGCAAAATGGTCCCCCAGTGATACCTCTACCACTAGCCCGGCTTCATTCCCTAAAATTAAGTCCAGGACTGCCCACTCTCTTGCAGTACTTTCTACGGACTGACTTAAAAAACTCTCCTAGATACATTTTAAGAATCCCGCTCCCTCTAAACCTATCACACTATGACTAACCGAGTTAACGTTGGGGAAGTTGAAATCCCCATTATTACTACCCTATTATTTTTACACTTCTCTGAAATTTGCCTATATATCTGCTCTTCTATTTCTCTCTGACTGTTTGGGGGTCTATAGTACACTCCCAGCAATGTGATTTCTGCTTTTTTGTTTTTAAGTTCTACCACATGGCTTCGTTTGAGGAACCTTCTAAGATGTCATCCCTCCTTACTGCTGTAATTGATTCCTTGATCAATATTGTGATGCCCCCTCCTCTTTTACCTCCTTCACTGTCTTGCCTGAAGACCCTATATCCTGGAATCTTGAGCTGCCAATCCTGCCCCTCTCTCGACCATGTCTCTGTGACAGCAATGACATCATGCTTCTATTTGTTAATTTTTACCCTCAATTCATCTGCCTTATTCGTCAGACTCCTTGCATTAAAATAAATACTTGATGGAGGGAGTGGTCGCACTCGGGTTCTGCTGCAGGGGATTCAGATGAGGCAGGATGCAGAGGAAAGCTGATGGGCATGCACAGCGAAATACTTGGTGCATTGGCAGGCCTGCCAGGCAGCGTGTGGTTAATGGCAAGCAGCATGAAAGAGTCCGGCACCACGCCATTTCTAGATGCTACAGTCACAGCAGTCCAGGAATTTGCCTTCCAACACATTGCTAGGGTTACCAAGTCACTGCCTTCCACGCTCACCTCCCCAGCATACCCCCCAACCCAACTCCCCAGAACCTCCTCACCATCCTGCACACCCTACGAGTGACACAAACCTGCTGCCCTCTCCCAGGATAACAGCATTCATGCTCTCACCATTGGTGCTTTGCCAGGGCCCATCAACCAGCCAGGCCAGACTGCTGCCATCCATGCCGAATGGTGCAACCCAACGCCAGGCCTTCAAGGGCCAGAACTGCTTGAGGTCATCCAGCAAGGCTATCTGCACTCTGTCCCATTGAAAGTCAGTAGTCTTCCACTAACTAAGCTGCAGCCACTGGAGCAGCACTGCGTAAGAGCACTAGGACAGGCAAACTCACATGGAAGATAGGCACCAAGGGAATGCACAAGGATAATTAATTGACTTTTGTGTGGAATTTTGGAAAACTTCATCTATAAAGCTATTTGAAATGTTTGTTTTATGGTGCCTTTTATCTTAGCATTGTGGCCAGTGACAGGGAGGTGGTAAGAGATGTGATTGGTATTAAATGGGAATTGGATTTGCCTTCTCTGGTACCACAGTTGGTGGATTAATCATCGACAGCCTAGCCAGAAAGGGAATGTGTTGACTGCCCCCTTTCTTTCTCTGTCTCCTCCTTTTTCCTCTTTCTCCTCTTCCTCAACTATGCACCATATAAACCGTGACAAGTGTTGTGTCTTCATGATGGTGAAGTTGTGCAGTATGTAGCAAACTACAATGAATCTTGAGACATGCTCTGGTGAGCATTGTGAGGCAGATAGCCCTTGTCATTCAATAGCAACGTTCTGATTTGTTGTGGTGGCTTAAGTACACATGGTGGACCCAGCCACTGCATAATGAAGACATTGTGATTCTTGCCTTAACACTATACATAGACCTGCATGATGTACTAACTGTGGTCACACACAAATGAACATTGAGGGAGTTTACATGCGGCATCATATGTATGCAGTGAATTGCACCTTGCACTATGGGGGCACCTGCAACCCTCATAAAGACACATGCTCACATTGTCTGTTTGTCTCTGGCAAGAGAGAATGAAATGTATTCAGCTCTCCTTGTACACAGAACCTCAGTGACTTCCCTCATACAACAGTGGACAGCAAACTGAGAAATGTTGGACAAACCACCTGCTGCAGCCTTGGAGGAGCAAGGTTCATGGGCATGGGAGCCTTCACAGTAACTGGCAATGCCATCCTTGCCCTGCTCTGTGGCTGCAATTCGGACTACAACAGGTGGCAGACTTCAGTGTGAACCTCTTTAGTGAAATGGAGATGCCTGACACAATTCATCACTGAGGTTGAGATAGGTAATTGCACCTTGAAGACACTGTATGGTCATAGCCTGCTTCTGATAGCCCTTTCCCCCTTCCTGCTCCTCGCACTTTGAGCATCTTGTCCTCCCCTGCTGCTTTTGCCCCTTCTCCATGTCTTGCTGCAGCCATGGGGGATACTAATTGTTGCACCCACCTGCAGGATTAGGTGGCATGAGCAGAGCCCTTAAAGTTAGAATGAAGACCTTCACCATGTGCCACACCACTCTTGTAGACTTCAGCGAAAAAACATCAAGCACTTCTACTAACTCAGCAACAGCCAATAGAAGTCAATCTGCAACTAACCTGAAAGTGGTTGATGATCCTTTTAAATAGTGCTGGGGACAGTCTTTCCTGCTGCTGAATGCATGTTCATCTGTGCAAGGTTAGGAGAGGGTGCTAGCTGAAGTGCTCATGTTGAAAATGGCACCATTGGAGTTAAATCAGCGTGACATGCTGATCTGCCTGCTCTGCATACTCCAGTGCAGGGTCCCAGTTCCCGTGCTAATGCCGTCACCAAATGGCATCCAGTGCAGCCAGTGCCAGAAGCGTGTGCATGCGCCGCAGACTCCATTCTGAATTCAAAAAGCACCCGGAGCATCAAAATGATGGGTGGTATGCAACCAAATTTTGAGCCCATGTTCTTTTGTTCCTCACCCTGTAGTTGACAGCGGGGAGTGAAAAACAAGAACAGTTCTTAGGCCTGATCAGTGAGTTCCATTGGAAAGTGCATGAGAACATCAGACAAGAACGAGGCAGATTCCAATTGTGATGGTCTTTGTTGTTGAATTGCTCACTGGCACACACAGTTCAGGCTTGTGAATGAAAATGGTGATGGTTATGAGATATTGGAAAATGTTTGGAACTCTTTGGTCTTTAGAAGAGGAAAGGAAGGGATAATTTGAAAACAAACATTGAGTTATTGTCCTTCATTGATTGATAGCTCTTTAAGTTGCTTTAAAGTAAATACAGTTCAATTTACCTTGTTAGCTGTGTCAGTTAGAGAAACAAACATTGTATGTTGTCTGCACCTGTAAAAGGTAAGCACAGATGATTGCATCCCGTTCAGGGTTATTGTAATTATTTGCCAGACTCATTGCCGCTTTAGTGAAATTAGATTTTCATTCTTCCAAAGGCGATATTTAAGATGATAACTGAGGAAGAACAGAAGGCCCTGCCAGAGGATGAGAACACCCCAGAGAAGAGGACTGAAAAGATCTGGGTGTTTTTTGGCAAGAAAGAAAATGGTAAGCATGAGACATTTGGTGAGGGTGGCGGTTGAGGTGCGGGTGATGGGGTGCAGGAGAAAACTGCTTATTACACAGGTCCCTGATGTATCTCCTGAACTAAGCTGCTATAAACTGACGTTAGGAGGTACACAGCTTTTAATTTTATGATCGTTATGCACTTGCAAATTCGATATTGCCACTGTCATAATTCTAACTCCAACTGTGGTGGCAGAATAAATTAACAACAATGAGAATCTCTGACTGACAGTCACAATTGATTAGTAAAGCTGGTGTGGTTTCCCCAAATGCGCCCTTAGTCCACCCTTATGATGGAGTCTGTATCTAAAAATAGCAGAGTCTAAGTAATTAATATTTACGAGTACATATCTGCACCAAGAAAGTTGTCAAGGTGTCAGAGAAATACAGAACAAAGACCAATTATCTGCCTGGTGCCATTCATAATTAATAATCCTTAAATACCTGGTGCTATTTAGTACAGTGATTACAGTATTAATACATTCATAACTGACCTGAAGTTTTAAATCGCCACCTGCCAATCAGTAACCAGATCGTTGCTAGGACAAGGTTATAAAAATAGACCTACTTACTGACTAGGGATAAAAGAAAAACTGACATGTCTGGAAATCTAAGACGAAAATCACACATGCTAGGAATGCGCAACAGGTCCGTCAACATCTGAAGGAGAAAGAAAAGATAACGTGGCTTTAACGGTTTAACAAAACTGAGGTTCCTATCAAAAAAATTCCGCATCATTGACTTTTCTGATACTAAGTGAGCTGATGTGCATTTCCAATACTTTCTTGTGACCTAGTTGCTGGATGCAGTATCTGGTGAAATGTGTTTACTCAAAAATGATTCATTTAGTTCAAAAACTTCCTAGTTTATTTAAAAATGGTCCATTTATTTCAAAAAGTATCACTGCTTCAGGCAAACACCGCCATTTCACAATTTACATTCCAAACAAACCATGGTTAAAAAGTGAAGGCTGGCAAAATTGTACAAAGAATATTGTAGTGAAAGTTTATTTTAAGTGTATGCACTTTTTAATTAAATGTCCTTTTTCACAGATAAATTATCGGAAGGCGAGTTTATTGAAGGCACCCTTGAAAACAAAGATATACTCCGAATGATACAGTTGGAACCTCAGAACATCAAAGGAAAGCTAAAGAAGCAATAGCTTTCCAAATTGGAAACAATTTTTCTAAAGACTGTTTCAAGATATTTCATTTCTCACTTTCACTTTAATACACATATGTATTTCATAAAGCTTAATGCACACACAGTGAATGTGATCGAGGTTTTCCTAATCTGAAGTGATGGTTAAAGCCTCTTAATCCTCAAGGTCATTTTCTGAAATCTGTATAACTTTTATGGATGTTCGAGTCTCAAATAAATTACATTTAATTGTGCAGTATACATGTGGCTTGTCGTACTTAACTAACAGGAAGTTATATGGATTTTCTTTTTGAATCGTCTAGTTGTGGGATGTGGTGAAATCTTAATCTAATGAGATGCGATAGATGGCTATTCGTATGGAATTGTCTGAGACTATAAATTTGAGTTTGATGCAAAGGCGTTCTAGCATTACTTGAAACCTTCCAAATCCACAACTGTTCTGGAAGGACAAGAGCAGCAGACTATGGGAACACCACCACCTGGATGTTCCCCTCCAAACCACTCACCACCCTGACTTGGAAATACATTGCTGTTCCTTCAGTGTCTCTGGATTAAAATCCTGGAACTCCCACCCTAACAGCACTGAATGTGCACCTATACCACAGGGACTGCAGCAGTTCAAGAAGGCAGTTCACCACCATTTTCTCAAGGGCAAATAGGGATGGCAGTAAATGCTGACCCAGCCAGCGACACCCACATCCCATGAATGAATAAAATGAAAGTTGCGACATATTGAGATAAGTGTGGGTTGAACATAGATTTGGATCTGGAACTCCAGGTTTTGTTGAATCTCAAAAACAAAGTCTGGTTTCAGATGTAAATTCACATCCTTTATTACAATAGTCTAGCTCTATAAGTTACTTTATGAAAGGACTAGGGCTATTCAGTTGGGAGAATTTCTTTTATCAGTTGTCAATTAAAAGGTTCTTGAGCAGCAACACAGGGCATCTGGGGTCAGGTTGCAGCCAAACGGAAACATTAAAAAAAACATAAACTTTACTTAGGCCTCTTCTTGTCCCAGTACAAGTTTTAAAGGTGTCTCCAACACTGTGTGCAATTTTAATGTTTTTTTTGTTCATTTCACATCAGGATCTAAATTATGTCATCAAACCTTGACATTTCAGTAGTCAAGAAGTCCTGGCCTGCTTGCAGCAGGCAGCTCCAACACTTCTACAAACTCAGGAGTCAAACTGGTGGGTAGCACAAACATAGCAGGTAACGACTGGCAACCGTTTTAACCCCTCTCCCACCCCATTCCCCACTGGGCAGGCAGATTAAAATGTCTCCAGCATATTCACATTCTAGCTTTCACAGTACATTGTGCGTCACGTGGAGAGCACCACAGCAGTGCTGTCACCTCACTGCGTGTATCAGTGTGAACCTTTTACAAGTGGCACTAGCAGCCTGTTAACTGATACACATGGTACCACAGTAAATGACTGACCTGCTGCTGCTAACTGTGTACATTCAAATACAAGTCCAGTGACATTACTGCCATACCACCATCTCCCCCCACCCCATTAAAAATGAGATAGGTGCTTTGCTATGTACAAAACCCTGAGCCAGAATCAGGTTGTCTATGAATAATTTAGCACTAGATTTCTCAAGAACATATTGTGAAGACCTGGACTGAGCACATAGCATTTGGATTCATCTTTGCTGACAGACTCCAGTGTATCTGTATTTGCTCTGTTTTTAACTTTTGCACTTTTCTACTGCATTACACACCCTAGCTGAATTTATAGGCACAGCTTTGTTGTTACTAACTAGGGACAATGTCAATGAATCTGCCATGATTGTTGGCAGTAACTGGTTGAACAGATGCCCAAGCCATTTTCTAAATATTCTTTGGTCAAGGCAATATATTTGCTTTGGTTCCAAAATATACAGGAGCCAATTCATTGACTAACATGTTATGACTTTAATTTCCTATTTTAGGCTACAGGTGAAGGATAAATTTGAGGGGCAACGTGGCAAATAAGAAGAAAATCAAAATACTGCAGAGCTAGAAATCTGAAATAAAAATAATAACAATGCTCAAAACACTCAGGCAATATCTGAGGAGAGTGAGAGAGAGAGAGAGAACAAGTTCCATAAGGGACAAGCATAATGGCTGAAAGAGCGACCAAGAAAGTTTAAGCAAAGACCAAGTTGTGGACTAATGTGGGAGGATCACGTGGGTTGGTGAGGGCTGAGTGGTAGCAGGATATTGCTGAGTTGGATGGGTTGAGTAGATGGAGGGATTTGAAAATCAGGAAGATGATCTTAAAACTAATCTGTCGGAAATGGGGCTGAGGGCAGAACATTCTGAATGAATTATAACGCGTGGAGACTGACACTCCCTACTGACCTATCGGACACCCCTGTGTCCCTCCCCCCATCCTGGGATCTGATTGCCTTCCCCCAACACCCAAGGGTGAGGGATCAGACCTCTCACTGTCTGCAAGATTGGGCTTTCTCCCAGGATCAGGGTTCAGAGACCTACTCCCCAATCTACCATTCCGCCTGACTGGAAGCCAAGCCTGTCAATCAAGCTGACCTCCGAGTGGGAAACCTGTTAGTGACCTCACATGCACGCTGTGGAGTTAAAAATCTACAATGTGTGAGGAAACACTGATGTCTGGTTTTGCCCTGTGCAACCAGGCTCCCTTTCACTTCAGTTATAGCCAATTTGAGAAGTGTGAGAGAGAGCTGGCTGAGGCTGATTAGGTAAGTAGACTGAAAGGTATGGTAGTAAATAAACAGTGGTAAACATATAAAGAAATGATTCAAAAATTTCAACGAAATCACGTTCTATTAGAAAACAAAATCTCAGTGAGAAAGATCCATCCATATGTTACAAGGGAAGTTAAGCATAGAATTAGATTGAAAGGAGAGGCTTATAGTGTTGCAAAGAATAGCAGAAAGCCTTAGGTTTGAGAGAGTTATAGAAACCAGCAAAGGGTGACCAAAACATTGATTAAAAAAAGAAATAGATAATGGGAGAAAACTAGCCAGGAATATTAAAATAGATTGTAGGACCTTTTACAATATATAAAAAGGAAGAAAGTAGTTAAGCTAAATGTGGGCTCCTTAGAATCAGAGACAGGAAATATTATTATGGGGATTGAGGTAATAGGAGAAAGTGTGAACAAATATTTTGTGCCTACCTTCACACTAGAAGATACAGAATACCCAAAAATACCAAAGGGGGACTAAGAGGCTGATAAGAGTGAGCAACTTCAAATACATTAACATCAGCAGAGAAAAAGTATTCAAGGGACTAAAAGTTGACAAATACCCAGACTTAATGACCTGCAACCTAGGGTTCTGGAAGAGGTAGTTGCAGAGCTAGTGCATGCAATGGTTATGATTTTTCCAAAGTTCCCTATATTCTAGAAAAATCCCAATGGATTGGAAGTCAGCAAATGTAACACTACTATTTAAGAAAGGAGGGAGAGAGAAAACAGGAAACCACTGGTTTCCATATTTAAGGAAACATATACTTGCATTGCAGGTGGGTACAACAAGGATTCACTAGATTGGTTCCTGGGATGATAGTGTTGCCTTACCATGTGAGGTTGAGTAAATTGGAACTATCTTTTTTGGCGTTTAGAAGAATGATCTCATTGGAGCATACATGATTTTGAAGAGAGTTGACTAGGTAGACACTGCGAGGTTGTTTCCCTGTCTGGGAATCTAGAACATGGGAATACAATCTCAGGAAAAGGAGTCAATTATTCAGGACTGAGCTGAGGAGAAATTTCTTCCCCCTGTGAGTTTTGAACCTTTGGAATTCTCTATCCCAGAGGGTTTGGGAGCCCCATCATTGAGTATATTTAAGGTTGGGATAGATAGATTTTTGGTCTCTCATGGACTCAAAGGAGCGGGTAGGAAGGCGGAATTAAGACAGAAGGTCAGTTTTGGTCATTTGGTGGGCAGGCTCATGGGGCTGAATCTACTCTTGCTCCTATATCTTATGCTCTTATGTCAGGACAAAAATTTAAAGTTCTCCCCTAAATGTCAGAGTTCAGTATGATAAAGTCTAAAAATTAGGACAGAGGGTAAAGGAACATTTATACACAGATTGTGAGGCTTTGAAACATTCTTCTGGAGTTAGTAACTGAAACTGAGGTATATCAACATTTAACAATAGGGCAGATGCTTGGTAGATTGATGGTTGAAGAAAAGATAAAGGGATATAGGAATAGATAGGCACAAGGGATAGGTCGGCTGCTCATGTGGAGGCTAGATGTTAAATTGAGACTCCAATTGCTCAGTTTGGTGGATATGAAAGGAATAGAGGAGGTGTCCCAGCCAACATTATTTAAACAATTTAATTGCTCACATCTCTTTGCTGTTTGTGGGACCTTGCAATGTATAATTTGGCAGCAGTCTTTCCCCACATCAGAACAGTGTCTATGCTTCCAAAACACTTTGTTGTTTGAGAATCACTCTGGGATGCCTAGAGCACCATATAAATTCAACTTCTTTCTTTCACTCTGTTAAAGATACCATAGACATGCAAGCTGTTGTTTAACTGGCATGTAAACCATCGGTTGTCAAACCCTACCATTTTTAGTCCATATATATTTTTATTTTAACATATGAATGGGGAGTATTGCATCTATAATTTTTATAACCTGCCATTTACTAATAAAATAAATGTCACCTAAAGGCGAAGTCTTCCCTCTGTCATAGAAGTGGGGTTTGCACAGTGTTTTCAGTCCCATTCACAATTCCTCAGATAATGAAGCAGTCCGTGCCTGCATGCAGCAAGACCTGGACAACATTCCAGCTTGGCCTGCTATGTGGCAAGTAACATTTGAGTCCAACCATCGCTCTTTGACATTCAATGGGATTGCCATCATCAAATCATACGTCATCAATATCTTGGAGGGCACCGTTAGCCAAAAAGTAACTAGATCATCCAAATAAATATTGTGACAACAAGAGCAGGCCAGAGGCCAGAGGAATGAATTGCCCCCTGACTCCCATTCTTAACATCTACAAGGCACAAGTCAGGAGTATGATGGAATACTCTCCAATTGCCTGGATGAGTGCAACTCCAACAACACTCAAGAAGCTTAACATCATCCAGGACAAAGCAACCTGCTTGATTGGCACCCCATCCATCACCTTCAACATTCACTCCCTTCATCACTGGCGCAACATGCCTGTAGTGTGTACTGTCTACAAGATGCACTGCAACAGCTTTACTTCGACTGCCTCTTCCAAACCTGTGATCTCCACTTAAGGGGGTCAAGCTCATAGCACTGCCACCACCTACAAGTTCCCTCCAAGTTACCCATTATCCTTTCTTGCAGTTCTTTCATCATTGCTGGCTCAAATTCCTGCAAATCCCTACCTAATAGCACTGCGAAAGTAACCACACCACAAGGACCGCAGTGCTTCAAGAAGACCATCCACCAAAACCACCTTCCCAGGTGCAATTATGGATGGGCAATAAACGCCGGCCTTGCTAGATTTGCCCACATCATGTAAGTGAATTAGAAAACCGTATAGTGTGGTCCCAAACAAATGTCTCTGTCCAGCAGCCCATGAAATGACTCTTAGTCATTAATCTCAAGCGTTATTTGGTCAGTCAAAGACATTGGGTGGAACCTTCTGTTCCAGGGTCAAAGTAGGCAGGCGGGAAAGTCAACATAATTCCCGCTGGGCAGCAGTGAGACTGAGCATTCATGGCCTTCCATAGTTTAGCTCATTAATTATGCGTCCGTGAGGGGAACGGCGAATCTCGCAATAGGGCGGGCGGGAAGTTGACTGCCCCTCCGTTGCCTCATGGGGTCCAAGGCCCTGGCACCATATCTAAAGGGCACCCAGGCAGCCATTGACTCATTGCAGGGCAGGAGCTCTGCAAGCTCCTGCAGATTCCTTGCAACCTCAGCTCGTACTGGAGGAGCTGGCAGGTGTGAGCAACTATATCCTGGGACACACGAATGTGTCTCCAGCATTGCCTTTTGACCTATGTTCGGGCCAATGCTCGCTATTGCAGCGGACCCTGTTCACCAGCATCTAGACCTTCTTAAGGCCCGCTGCCTCTTGATGGTCAGGGCCTTGATCCTCCTGGCCCTGTGCCACACTGTGATGGGCCCTCCTTCTCCCCATCTGGGTCAGAGCCATTACTAAGGCAGGGTAGCCTGCATCACCGACACCTCAGTGGATATGTGAACAATCTGAAGTGATACATTTAGTGAGCATGTCCGTTACAGTTTTTCCCCCATTTCAAAGCCAGCAGGCCAGTGCTAAACCCTTCACCTGGCCTCCATCCATCTTCACCTCATCCTTGCCAGTAAATAATATCCTGGAGGACCAAAGATGGATGTTCCTCCTGTTCAGTCATGAATGCTTATGGAGACATTATTTTTTGACCAGGTGATGAGAGCCACATGAAAGAAGCCTCCCTCTGACACTATTCCACTTGCCTCCACTGCCCTCGAGACTCAATAGAGAGACCATTGCCTTGGCAGCATAGAAAGGCTGACCACATGAGCCCTTGTCAGCCATGACCATTCACCCTGGAGGATGGAGGTTTGGAGTCACAGGCTGGCTGCCCTTCACCAGCTGTGCCCCTCAGAGTTATTCCACCTCCCTCCCTCCCTTCACCCTATCTCTGACTGCAGGGATGGTAAATGGCACAGGATGAACAGCAGCTCCACACCTTGCTGGGATCTCGATGTTATGAGGCTTGTGAGTCAGGAACAAACCTGCTGCCATGTGGGCTTCACCATTGAGAGGAGAACACAACTGAGACATCCACTGGCCTCATAATTATTAGGGTGTCACTTGTGTTGACCTTGAACTCCACCCCCTGAAAAGATCCACCTCCCACTTCGAGGGATCTCACTGATTGACTAACTGCGTGGTCAAGGTCAGTTTGGAAAAATGGTGCGTGTCACATCCCAGACTCGCTCCACCACCTTCTACCCTCCTCCTGTGACCCACCAACTTCCATGAATCAACTACAACCCACCCAATATCACCATTCCTCTACCGTCTGTCACCCTTGAACCTCCCCCCCATTACCATGAACCCTATTATGATCCACCTCCACATGCATTTCCTCCCTCATAGCTGACACATGTTACTGTCCCCACGCCCACCCTGATCCTGCTCCCTCTTGAGACCTTGACCTACCAAACTCTCGCCCTGAACCTGCCACCCTACTGCATCCCTTTCCCCCACCCCCAACTGTGTCTGTCCCTCCTATCACTAATACTCTGAGTTCACCCTCAGGACCCCACCATTGATACCACCAACCCCTCCCTCTAAGATGGTCTCTCGCCCCATTCTTCCAGACACTGTCTCCTCTCCAACTCCCCTGGGCGATTTCTCCCCGCTTCTCCGGACATACTCCCTGCCCCTTCCTCCTTTGTCCAGCCTTGGATGAGCTTCTGATACCGGCGTGTGATATAAGTGAAGTTATGGGAGGTCCCCAAGAAGGGGAAAGCAGCATCTACGGGCCTCAGAGTCATGGAAGAAATGAAATTTGCCCAGTGCACGCCACATTATACAGTTAGAAAAATGAATGCTCTAAATTCTCACCGGCAGGGAACCTAATTTGGAGGGTGAACTTAATTCCGGCGAGGTGGCCTTTTAATGAGCATGCATGAGATGCTAATGAATGCAAATGGGGTTCCCAACAATGATTGTCGGGGAGCTCGACTTGACTTTAACCTGCCTTGAAAGTCGGGAGAACAAAATTCCAGCAGTTTATCCGGCTGTCGGGAAACAGATGTTTTGCCTCCTGCCAAATTAAGTGTCCCTGCCCACCAGGATTCCCGCTGCTGACCGGAATGGTAGATCCTGCCCATTGATCCACTCTGAGGAGCAGGGACCTGCAGGTTGTTTAACAGAGCAGCACAGTTGCTAACGCTGTCACTTCTGAACTTCGAATGACCCAAAGTGTTGGCTGGGTTGTAATCAACCACAACAAAGTGCAAATTACGTTTGAGGAATTGTGGTTGC
Source organism: Carcharodon carcharias (assembly GCF_017639515.1). Lineage (NCBI taxonomy): Eukaryota > Metazoa > Chordata > Chondrichthyes > Lamniformes > Lamnidae > Carcharodon > Carcharodon carcharias. The sequence goes on from NC_054488.1 coordinate 15,153,996, forward strand.
GTCAAAAATTAAATTTATATTAATCTCTTGGTGAACAGTACGTTGGGGATTTTAAGCAATTTATTATAACGCTGGTTAAAGTTCTCAGGGACTGGCTGGCTGTTTAAGCACCTGTGAGCAATGTGTAGTAGCCTATTTAAGCTCAGTGGTTGCTGATGACGTGAGTATTTGGTCTCTGATGGGGTCTGTCCTCCTGGACAGCTGTTAACTGCCAGTGGCAACAAAGAACTAGTTAATCTAAGAATTATACAGTCACACCAATAAACAAATACTCTGTGAAAGTGTTTTGCTGCTTCATCATTGATTAATTCCAACTCAACTCATTATGTCCTACTTCCCCCAGCACAGCACTGTTTGTTTTGTCGATGCCAATTATCAGGCATTAAGTCCTAGGAATGCAAATACACCCAGCTTTGGCAGCATGGGCATAGAGTTTAATTCCTGCACCTGATTGGCAAGGCCGAAAATGAATCTCGGGCCTAATTTCCAAAATCCAGGCAAGCCACGGAGACTAAGAGGCAGCTTGCTCAGCCTAGCACCGTGGAAGATTGGGCCAATGTGACCCCAGCAGCTGTCCTCAGATAAGTGAGGAGGGTGTGGGTGGGGGACGGGGGTGGGGGGGTGGTGGGTGGGGAGGGGGACATTGGGCGACTGATGGCGGTTGTGACGGTGGAGGGGGAAGATGGGAGGAAATTAGTGGTCAGCGGGGTGATGGTATTGTCCGGGAGAAGTGATCAGTGGTTGGGTAGGAGAGGTAGCTGGTGGTAGGTTGGTGGGAGAAAATGTTAATGTGGGCCTGGATATGCTCTGCTGCTTCTTCCAGTTCCACATTCAGGTAAGTATATTTTACCCTGTTGTTTATGGCTTTTAAAGCCCGTTTAAGGACTATATAATGATTGTAGTTATAACCTTTCCTAATGCCTTTAGGGGTCACATTATTGTACTCACTAATGAGCCCTAAGCACACGTCTTAGGGACGGAGTTTTCTAGTTGTGAACCTGGTTCAAGCACGTAGCTTCTAAAAGAGCTCTGTAATAAGGTTATCTGTTTCAGGTAAGAAACCTGTCGGGTACATCAAGTTCATTACATTGGCAACGAGGATAAATAGCTCCAACGCTGCGTCTCAACTTGTGAATGTGAGTATATCGATTATTAAGGAAAGATGGAAAAGTATGCTCAACATTCATTCCATTCTTCGGTAGAACCGACCCTTATGACCTGTCCATGGAAGACTGGAGCCAGTACACAGGGCGCCTAGGTTTTTATTTCATGGCGAATGAACTAACAGCAGAGGAGAAGCAGAAAGCAATTCTTTTCATTTTCTGTGGTAGCAAGAGATATAACCTCATCTGCAGTCTGACAGCCCCAAATGCACCCAATTCTAAATTTTTTAATGAATTGGTAGACCTCGTGAAGATGCGTTTTCAGCTGAAGCCATCGGTAATTATGCAGAGATTTAAGTTTAACTCCAGAGTAAGGGCCCCGGGAGAGTCGATTGCAACTTACACAGCGAAGTTGAAGCAGTTGACTGAGCACTGCGACTTCGGACAAACGCTCAATGACATGTTCCAGCATTGGTTGGTTTGTGGTGTTCAGGATGACACCATTCAGCGCCATTTACTTGCAGAAGTTAACATTGATTTGATACGACCCATGGAAATAACGCTAGCAATGGAAAGTGCTGTGAGGGACTCACAGGCATTACAAAGTGTGCAACATGGTGTCATTCTTCAGTTGGGGCATCTCAGCAGTGATTCAAAAATTAATTTGTTACAGATAACCATGTGCTACTAAGTAACCATGTGTTGGAAACCTGCAGATTTAAGAAGGCAGAATGCCATTAGTGCCACATAAAAGGTCAAGTAATAAAGCAATGCAGGGCAAAATCAAGACAGCCAACCAGACAGCCGAACAAAATGATTGAAGTGCACAATATAACTGAACCAGAAGTTGCTGATACTGATATCTATTCCCTATACAATGTCAAAGCAGTAAAAACTGAACCAATCACCATCACCCTTCAAGAGAATGGAAAGCCTCTGGTCATGGAGGTAGACACAGGAGCCTCGACCACAGTGCTGGGAGAACACAAATTTAAATACCTAAATGAAGGTATCCAGCCACTGAATCTAGTGCAAACCATGGCTCAATTGAAGACATGCACTGGAGAGTCAACACAGGCAAAAGGCATTAACCACAGTACCTGTGTCCTATAGGCAACAGACAGCCCAGCTTCCAATGATCACATGACAGGTAAAGGACCCAGTCTTCTGGGCTGTGATTGGTTATAAAAAATTAAGCTTAACTGGTCAGAAATATTTCAAGTGAGAACAGGAGGAAGTCGTGGGTTGTTAAGGAAGCACGACAGTGTATTTTGTAATGAATTTGGAAAGATAAAAGGCCTACAAGCAAAAACGTATGTAGATTTGGAGGCGACACCCCAGTTCTTTAAGGCCAGACCTGTGCCTTACACCCGAGAGGAGAAGGTGGATGCAGAATTGTGCCACTTAGAGAAGTTAGGAATAATCCAGCCAGTCAAGTTTTCTGTCCCTGTGATGAAACCAGACCAAACTATTCACATTTGCGGAGATTACAAATTAATTGTGAACAAGGCTGCTAAATTAAATAAATATCCTATCCCGAGGTTAGAAGATCTGTACGCTAAGCTAACTGGAGGAAATTCCTACACCAAACTGGACATGAGCCATGCATACCAACAACAAGAGCTGGACAGAACATCAAGAGGGTATATACAATCAACATGCACAAGGGCCTGTGCCAATATAGATGCCTACTCTTTGTTGTATCATCTGCCTGTGACTTCCCTGAGTAGTAGTGTACCTGGTTGATGTCCTGACACAGGATCAGCGGAAGCTGAACAATTGGCAAACCTAGAAGAGGTTTTAAGAAGACTTTTGGAAGCTGGTGTATGATTGAAAAAGGGAAATGCACCTTCCAAGTGACGGAAGCACTTACTTGGGTCACTGAGTGGATGCCAAAGGGTTGCATCCAGAGGAGAAAGTCAGGGCAATCAAAGAGGCGCCCTCTCCTACCAGTGTCACTGAACTCAAGTCTTTTTCGGGCAGGATAAGTTATTACGGTCACTTCTTGCCAAACTTGTCAACAGTGTTAACCCTTTTAGACTTATTATTGAAAAAGAACCATCGATGGTCATGGAAGGTGCAATAAGATGAAACCTTCATAAGAGTCAAGAAGTCAATACACTCATCATGTCTACTAGTACATTATGACCCATCAAAAGAATTAACATTAACCTGTGACACATCTCCCTAGGCTGTGGGAGCTCTGTTGTCACACAGGATGGAAGATGGTTCCGAAATGCCAATCGGCTATGTCTCCAGAACCCTCTCTGCAGCCGAGAAGGGTTATTCACAACTTGAAAAGGAAGGTTTATCAGTAATATTTGGAGTGAAGAAATTCAATCAGTATCTGGCATGGACAAAATTTCACCATAGTGTTGGACCATAAACCACTAATGGGTCTATTTTAGTGAGGGCAAAGCCATTCTGCCAATAGCCTCAATGAGAATTCAACATTGGGCTTTGATATTATTGATGTATGAATATAGCTTTATGCACAATCCTGGTGTACATATTGCCAATGCAGACGCATTCAGTCATTTTCTGTTACCAGATAGCATTGTATATGCTCCAGCACCACAAGAAGTTGTGTTTTTATTGAATTTCTTAGATTCTTTGCCTGTCTGTGCAAAGCAAATAAGGAATTGGACAAAGAAGGATCTAATTCCATCAAAAGTCCAAGATCAGGTATTGCAAGGATGGTTGAATTCACCATGTCTGAAGAGATAAGACCATTCTATGCCTGTAGAGCAGGACTAAGTTGTCAAGATGGAATCTTGTTATGGGGATCAAGAGTCATCGTCCCTTTGCAAGGAAGAGAACCACTCTTGACAGAGCTTCACAGTGCACATTCAGGCATTTCGAAGATGAAGACGCTTGTGTGAAGCTATGTCTGGTGGCCAGGCATAGACAGGGACATTGAAAGCATGGTCAAGCACTGTCTCCAGTGTCAGCAACAACAGAAGTTACCCATTTCAGATCCACTGCATCCGCCGGAGTGGCCTGGTTGACCCTGGGTTAGGCTACATATAGACTATGTAAGTCCACTTTTAGGTACCATGTTTTTATAGATCATTGATGCACATTCTAAGTGGATGGATATGTATGAAATTGTGTCATCAACATCGTGTGCAACTATTGAAAAGTTGCGCCAATGTTTTAGGATACATGGCCTACCGGAAGTCATTGTATCAGATAACGGTACTGTCTTCACAGAGTTCAAATGGAATTAAACATATTAAAACAGCACCATATCATCCTTCATCAAATTGATTAGAGCAGGAGCAGCGCAAACTTTCAAATCAGGAATGAAGAAGTTATTCAAAGGTATTTTAGAAATTCGACTTTCAAGTTTTGTTTTCAATTGTCGTACGATTCCTCATGCAACTACCGGTTCAACATCATCTGCATTACTGATGAAATGCTGCCTTCATAAAGGGTTAAGTCTGGTGTTTCCAAACTTAGAGAGGAAGGCAGAGAACAATCAGAGTAGTCAGAAATTGATATTCATAGCCACATTCGAAAACTTGCTGTGGGAGATACAGTTTCCATGTGGAATTTTGGAACTGGACTTAATTGGGTTCCTGGAATAATTGTCTCTGAAATTGGACCTTTGTCATTTCAAGTGGAACTGGAAGACTGGAACGTTAGAAAACATGTGGATCAACTAAGGGGCAGAGGACACTCCAACAACCAGTTATTCCACCCGTAATTGAGGTTGAGCCTTTAACCCCTGAGGTGACAGATCAACCTAGAATAGACATACCTGATGTCTCTTTGAATTAACTAATCTTGAACTGCCATTGTGTAAGGATGTCCTTGATGCTGCAGTTCCTGGTTATGTCGATGCAGTGTCAATCTCAAGTGTCAGAGACATGCTGCTCTAACCGAATTAGTAAACCACCTCAATCGCATGACCTGTGTATATATGCATATGTTATGGATTAAAACATTCTTTGTAAGCAGGAATTGTAAAAAAACTGAAGGCAGAGGAAATGTAGTGATTGTAGGTATAACCTTTCTTACTGCCTTAGGGGTCACATGATTGTACTGACGAATGAGCCATAAGCACGGGTAAACTTAGAGATGGAGTTTTCTAGTCATGGACCCGGTTCAAGCATGTCGCTTCTAAACGAGCTCTATAATAAAGCTATCTGTTTCAAGTAAGAAACCTATCCGGTACATCAAGTTCATTACAGACTGACATATGTCTGGTTCTCCAGAGTACAGGCAGTGCTGTTGCTAGTGCAGCTGCCTCAGGGTAAACCAGACTTGTAGTGAGGGGCCTCAAACAGTGCCCTTACATTCAACACTTGCAAGAGAGGTGCACGGGACCTTTAATTCCAGACTTTTATTGATTTCAAATTTCACCATCTGCAGTGGTGGGATTTGAACCCAAGTCCCTCAAGCGTTATCCTGGTTCTCTGGATTACTGGTCCAATGACAATATCACTAAATCATCACCACCTCCCCTTATCAAATCCCACTATACTGTAAGAAGAGCAGGGAGCAATTCCAATTTGCTGACCAACAGTTCTTCCTTAGCAACATCTGCAAAACCAGATTTTTAAAAATTCCTTCTTTGATTTCCTCATGGCCCGTGCACCGATTAGCAGCTGCAGTTTCCGACATAACAACAGGGATGTAATTAGTTAACCCATCGATTACAAAGCCATAGAATACAAGGGGAAGGAAGCTGTGCTTCAGTTGTATAGAGTTTTGTCAAACCCCATTTAGAGCACTGAGCACTGCTCCACAGGACGAATATGATGGTCTTTGAAGGGGTGAAACATAAATTCCCCAGAATTAAACCAGGGCTGAAAGAGTTAATTATGAGGACATTTTTTTCCATGGGTAGGCTCGCATTCCCTTAAGTAGAGTAAATTGGAAGGTTATCTAATTGAGGCATTTAAAATGGCAAAGAGATTTGATAGGGTAGGTTAGGAGAAGCTTTTTCCACTGGTAGGGTACTCCAGAACAAAGGGGCATAATCTTAAAATTCAAGCTGTGCTGTTCAAGTGTGAAACGAGGAAGCAGAGTAGTAGAAATCTGGAACCCTGTCCTCCAAAAGCCTGTGGATGTCGGGTCAATTAAAGTTTTCAAGACTGAGATTGATAGGGCAGAATTTTGCAGCCCCTCCTGCCAGATGGATTTTCCGGCCCTGCCGAAGTCAATGGAATTTTGAACAGCATTTTCGGGATCTGCCCCCACTGTGCTAGCGCAGTAAAATTCCACCCATAGATTTTTATTAGGGAAAGGTATTGGGGACATGGTGAGGTGACCTGAGGTGAGATCAGGTCTAATCTAATTGAATAGCAGAACAGGCTTGAGGGACTGAATGGACTTCTAATGTTCCCATGTTCTTAAAGCTTTTTGGCACGTCCCAAGGATGTAATAGGATTGTATATAAATGCAAGTTCTTTTTGTTTTTCTTAACAACCAGTGGTGGATTTTTCACTCACTTTTTAATTGAGGCAAAAGCAGGGAGGGAGGAAGCTGATGACTTCATGCTCAGGTTTCCTTCCTGCTGTGATACCTGTCCTGATAGTAGTTGATTGTGGTGGTGGACACCAGTGTTAGATACTACATGGTATTCTATATTAGATAGGGGGGTCACCTGAACAAACAGTTGAAGGTCAGATGGCGCATGTTGGAGCCTGTCATGATAGAATTCAGTTACTGCAGAAATGTGTTACTGTTTGGAAAATGTGTTATCAATAAAGTTAGCTCAGCTATGATGTTCACAGCCTTAAAACAAAAAACAAGAAATGGTGTCAGAAGTAAACTAAACACAGCAATGGAGGTTCTGAAACTACCGACAGAGCTCAGTTCAGAGGGAAATCTCTCCAAAAACTGGAGGAGGTTCCGGCAGCGATTCAAGCCGTACCTCACAGCGATGGGCAGTGATAAAAAAGACCCTCAGGTACAGTCTCCCATCTTCCCATCTTTCTTCATGTAGCAGGAGAAGCAGCCCTAGAAGTCTAAAACACATTCACGTTTGAAAGTGATGAGAAAAGAAATGAATTGAAAGAAATAATGGAAAAATTCGAAGCCTACTGAAGCCCTAGGAAAACATCGCGTGTGAAAGATACCGATTTTTTTAGATACACGCAAGGCAATGACAACGTTAGTCAGTACATAAATGAGCTGAGAAAACGAGCTAAATCATGTGAATTTGGAGAGCTTAAAGAATCACTCACCCGAAGTAGAATAATTTGTGGAATCACAAATGACGCTTTGAGAGAACGGCTTTTGAGAGAAGTTGATCTCATGCTGGAGAAAGCAATAAATATCTGCAGGGCGGCAGAGACAATGAAATGCCATATTAAGCAGGTGACAGAAGATGATAAGCTGCACACGGTCAAGCAGTTAGATGCAGTTAAACAGAAACAGCCCCAGGAAAGAACAAATAGACAGTCCGAATGTAAAAAGAACAAAACTGCTATTGGAACATTCAAATGCAGCCGATATGGATTGGAGCATTTACCACATAGTTGCCCAGCCTACGGAAAGCAGTGTAAGAACTGTGATAAACTGAATCACTTCACTAAGATGTGTAAATCAAAATAAGTGCGCACAATTGATGCTGACGCTGGTCAGGATTTTCCGGCCTCCTCTGCGGGCGAGATGGTGTCCCAGCAGGATTGGAAGATCCCGACGGCAGGCGGGCATGGAAAATCCCACCCTCTGAAAATGAACTTTCCGTTGGTGCAGTAACAACAAATTCCAAAGAAGACGAATGGATGGTTGATTTAAAAATTGCCAACATGATGGTGAATTTCAAGCTTGGCATAGGTGCACAAGCAAATGTCATCCCCATAAGCCTGTATCATAAGATAAGCAAAGAGAAACAGCTAACTAAAACAAAAGTGAAGCTGTCTACTTATACAGGTGAAAAACTTGCAGTCGAAGGCAAGTACACACATTTGAAATGAACAATAAAAACAATCTCAAGCAGTTCCATTCATCGTGGTGAAAACTGATGCAAAATCCATTCTTGGTAGCAAAGGTTTTGAAAATCTGAAGCTAATCAGGAGAATAATGACTGTCACCGCTGATTACATCCTGACTGAGTATAAAGATGTGATCCAGGGATTGGTTGCCTAAAAGGAGAACACACCATCGAGACTGATGGAACTGTGACACCCAAAATTGCACCCGGCCAGGAAAATAGCAGTAATGTTAAGAGGCCAACTGAAAACAGAGTTGGACAGAATGGAGAAATTTCAGATCATCAAGAAAGTTAAAAACCAACCAAGTGGATTAATCCAATTGTAATTGTAGAAAAATCAGATGGGAGTCCGCGAGTCTGCTTGGATTCCAAAGACCTAAAACAGGTAGTACAAAGAGAAAATTACCAGCTATCCACAGTAGAAGAGATCATGTGTAAGCTAGCTGATGTTAAATACTATTCAGTCTTGGATGTGAGTTCAGGCTTCTGGCAGGTCAGGCTGGATGAAAACAGCTCCTATCTCTCTACCTTCAACACACCACATGGGCGATACAGGTGTTTACACTTACCTTTTGGTATTAATTCAGCTCCAGAGGTGTTCTACAGGACAGTGTAGCAGCTGTTTGAGGGGTTAGAGAGCATGGAAACCTATATAGAGGATGTGCTGGTCTGGGAAGCTTCATGAGAAGAACATGACCACAGAGCGAGGCAGATGCTGGCCAGAGCTAGAGAAAGGAACCTGAAGCTGAAGAAGGAAAAGCACAAAATGGGTCTTCACAAAATCAAGTACTTGGGACATGTACTAACTAGTGCGAGATTGAAGCTAGACCCGAGTAAAATCAAAGGAGTTGTGAACATGCCCCCCCAGAATGTAAGAAATACTTGGAGAGGTTTTTGGGAATGGTGACCTATCTCGGGAAATTCATTATGAACATGTCAGACCTGACAACACCTCTTAGAGGACTTCTACAAAATGATGTGGGATGGTATTGAGAACAAAGTCACCAGGAAGCTTTGACCAGCCTGAAGAGAACACCGACCCAGGCACCAGTGTTACGATGTTGGTCAACCAGTCAACCCAGTGGACGCTTCAAAGCCTGGCCTGGGAGCTGCCCTCTTGCAAAATGAGGCACCAGTGACTTATGCTTCAAAGGCAATGACTGAAATACAGCAGCGATATGCTCCAAATAGAGAAAGAAATGCTGGCAATTGTGTTTGGCCTAGAACACTTCCATCAATTTGTCTATGGCAAAAACATAGAGGTAGAGTCTGAACGTAAGCCTTTGGAAGCTATACTTAAAAAGCCCCTGAACTGTGCACCACCAAAAATCCAAAGATTAATAATGCGTCTGCAGAAGTACCAGGCTTAAATACAAACCGGGCAATGAAATTCACATCGCAGACACTCTGTCACGTGCATACCTACCCAACACGGAGGAAGAGGATAAAGAAATGGAAGCACAGGTTCACATGCTGACAAAGAACTTACCTGTGGCTGTGACCAAACTGGATGAGATCAGGGAAGCGACCAAGAATGACACAACCCTGAGAAAAGTGCAGCAGATTGTGCAAACTGTCTGGACCACACATCGGAGCGGAGCCCCTTCTGCTGTACAAGAGGACTGGAACTTCTGTGAGGAACTTCATGTAGCAGAAGAAATACTTTTCAAGGAAGAAAAGATCATGATTCCTGCAACACTGAGGAAAGAAATGCTGCAGCACATACATGAAAATCACCTCGGCACAGAAACATGCAGGAGAAGAGTTTGAGATGTAATGTATTGGCCTGGAATGGGAACACAAATTGGGGAAATGGTGAATGCATGTGCAGTGTACCAAAAGTACAGTAAATCACAACAAAAAGAACCATTTCAACTGCACAGTGTTCCAGAGAGGCCCTGGCAGAAAATTTGAGTGGACTTGTTCACATTTAATAACAGTGAGTACCTACCAGCAGTAGATTATTACTCAAACTATGCTGCTGAGAAATGATAGTAAGAGCATCACTGTAATACATTATTTAAAATCAATTTTTGCTTAGCATGGCATACCTGAAGTGCTCATCTCAGGTACGGTCCACAATTCTCAGGCATTGAGTTTCCCAAATTTGCACAGGATTGGGAGTTTTGCCAAACTACATCAAATCCCAAATATTCACAATCCAACGGAATGGTGGAACGTACCGTGTAAACCTTAAAACACCTGTTGAAGAAGGCAAAGGTGGACAAAAGAGACCGCTACCTGGCTCTGCTGGATTTCAGGAAGGGAGGGCATCAGAGGGCATTGGGTCATCTCCAGCACAGCTTCTGATGGGGAGAAGACTAAGAACCAAGCTTCCAGCTGTGCCCCAACTGTTATTTCCAAAGCCAGTGAGGTACAGCATGTAGGATCAGCTCAAACTGAGACAGCAGAAGCAGAAACAGCACTTTGATCAAGGCACCCGACCTCTGCCTGACCTGAACATTGGAGAGACAGTGAGGATTCAGCATGAAGGGATCTGGAATCCTGCTGTTGTCTCAGGAATTTCAGGAATCACAGGAGAACCAAGGTCTTACATAGTGCAGACTCCAAACGGACAACAGTACAGGAGAAACAGGAAATTCTTATGGAAAACAAATGAAGAACTACCCTGCTCTGAACCAGAAAGTGTGGCTGAAGATCAAAAACCAGAATGTACCAGGGAAGCAACAGATAACCAGACAAAGCCTGAGAGTCCTGAAAACTATCCAAGGGGTGATAGTGACACAGAGCTGGAGAAAGCCACTTGTCCTTCAAAACCACCACTGTCACCATTCAAAACATCCAGAGGAAGAATTGTGAAAGAAACCATAAAGAAACAGAGATGAGTAAAAGACAAAACAGACTGATCAAAACAGAATGAGAAAGAATAGATAACAGACTTTGTGTACTTGAGTTGTATAGAAATTTTTTTAAAAAATGGGAATGTCCTGACAATAGTTGATTGTGGTGGTGGACTCCAGTGTTAGATACTGTATGGTACTCTGCACTAGATGGGAGTCACCTGACAAGGGAGTTGAAGGTCAGATAGCACATGTTGGAGCCTGTCTTGATAGAATTCAGTTACCGCAGATATGTGTCTATGTTAGGAAAATGTATTAGCAATAAAGTTAACACAGCTACGATGTCGACAGCCTGTGTGCATCATTGAGACAAAAAACAAGACAATACTCACCTCTACCATAGTTGCCCTTAATACAATGGTGAAGAATATTTTCCTTTGATGTCTGTTGTATGGATACTAGGCAATAATCTTCTTATATCCATTTTAGGAATACCAAGGGAAGCTGGGAGTTAGAAGTTGCAGAAATGACTATCGTTGTGCACGATAATAAACTTTATTGTCTGGACATATTCAAAATCTACAAGCTTTGTTAAAAAACATCACAGCTACAATATTAAATATGCATAAAATTTGTAACTTATTATATTATATTATAGATGATGTCCCAAAATTGGGAGCGAGGGGAATGTTTACTTTAGTGCACAGTGTGTACAAGCTTGGTCACATTCTGATACCTTACACTGTTTACCTATTGACACAATAGAAAGACCTGGAAACATAGAAATTTACAGAAGGAGGCCATTTGGTCCATTGTGTTGTACACAATAGTAGGAGATGCATGGTCAGAAGCAGGTAAATATTGTAAAAATAAACTTATTGTTGTCCCCAGCAGATGGAAAGGGTCACACCACTGGGATTTTCTTTTTTACCCCAGCACCTCTCCTTAATTCACTGATCTCTCCTCGAATTGAATCATTGTGAGCCTGAACAGTGAGTGTCAGTCAGTCACATCCCTATCAGGTGTATGCACACACATGCACACACACACTTAGACGTGCACACACGCATGTACATGCACGCACACACGCACACACACGCACGCGCACACCCACATACATGCACGCACACGCACACACACAAACACACACACACAAACATACACACACATACACACACACACACACACACACACACACACACACACACACACACACACACACCTTTTAAGGATTGGCAGGGCAGCAATCAGGAACGGCTGAATCTTTTCCCTCACCCTAACCACTGGGCTCTGAGGCCAACTGTAGCACCTTTTCCGGCTTCAGTTGACTTAGCATCGGCTGAGAATCAAACCTGATGTATTGCTTCTCTGCAAGGCATAGGTCTACACTGGTAGTACCCACTGAACCACTGGAAGAGCAAAGGTGTTAAAATGACTTCCAATGCAACCTGATCACTTGCAAAATTCAGTATTTACAACGGAAAATAGAAGTCAGTCACAAAGCAGGTTCAGATTGTGTTGCTGTTGACTCTCTAATGCACTTCTTACATTCAAGGACTTAACAGCTCACAGCATTCAATGTTATACTTGGCTTGTCAAGACCTGCCCTTACATGTGTCCCTTACATGTGGCTGTCTCCAACACCTGTTTCTCCTTCGCTGCTCTCAGACACACTAGTCTGGGTGAACTGCTCCATTGGGATGGTTCTGTGTGCCTGCATCTCCATCATGGGCGTTGTGCTCAGTTGCATGCTAGAAGTTCTGGTATCACTGTAGTAGGAGCTGCTGCAGATATAACTGTTAGACCTGGGTTTCGGGCATTTCCCCAGTGATTTGAAGTGCTTTCCAAAAACGCAGCCATTACATTCAAAGTGATTTACCAACAGCCAGCACCTCCACCGCATTTTCAATTCTGCTTGAACCTGCCGGAAAAATATAAAAGAGCAAGTGGTTGATTTGAGATTCTGGACATAACTAATTATGCAGAGCATCAACTAAAGTGGAAATAGTTTCAATCAAATATGAATGCTAAGAACATTGATGAAATTTCAAAGCATGGCTTTCTAATGCTGCAATTTAGCAGTCCATGATTTCCACACATTCACAGGATTGGGAAACCTTAGCCATAAGTGTAGGCTCTATTTTGCAGTCAGAATAATGGTGAGGCTATCACCATTCTTAAAGTGCAAATCAGACAGCAACTTCCAATGACTGTGCATGTGCAGCTAAATGCAGAAATCAGAAAGTTGCTGTCTGAGCTGCCATGCTCCTCCAGAGGTTTTGCTATGACAGTATCTTGCTGAGAGACTCAACGTTGAAATACATGCAATGGTGTGAATTTGCTGTCCTCACCAACTAATAACCATGCCAGAAAACATTAGGGCAGATCCATTCCAGTGTAAATAAATTTATAACAACTTGGTAGGGTTTAGCTGTCTTATTCAGGAAAGTCAGGTGGTAAAGGATAGAACTGGAACCAATGTTTAGACACTTTTATAAGCATTTTTATACAGTGGTATGCATGACAAATATGCACTTCTTAAAACAACAACTGCAATTTCAGTCTGTTTCTATTTATACCTCTTGATCCAACCAGAAGGTTGCCAGTAAAGAGAAACTAAGTTCCCCTTTTGAAAGGGGCACAACTAATATACTGTAACAAAAAGAAATCCCCCAAAACATTAATCTGATTAGCTAAGCTTCCCTTTAAAGTGACGCTCTCAAAGTTGATGATATACTCCAGTCCACCCGCCTCCACACACCCCCCCACCACCCCCCACCCCCACCACTGACTCCCACACCCCAAACCCTGGTGCCCACTTGTCACTGAAGGCCTCAAGCATGTTGGTGGACACCACAAGCTCCCTCTCCATCGATACCTGGACGAGAGGCAGGCAGTCAGGCCAAGTGACTCCCTCTATTGCCCATTACCTGGACCTACTGATGACCTGTTTTTATTCATAGGGGATTAAGTGAATCCCAGTTAATGCCTATAATCCATGCATATTAAATACACTTAACATACAATGAACATTAACCTCTCTGGCACTGAAAATTAACTTTAACAAATGTGGAAGTCCCGTTCCTTCAGATTTTAATTATTGTTGCAGATCTTAAAAAATAAAAAAACATGTTTTTTTTTTACTTTTTCTTTTAGCTCTCTCCCTTAATCCCATCTTTCTTTCTCTCTCTTTATTTTGCTTTCCATGCATGATTTTACATTGAATTAAATATTCTAGCTGACAATTCGAGTTTCAGACTTTGCACTCTGCATTAACTATTCTTCAGTTTGATGAATTAAGGAGGTACAAAGTTCACACAGATGAGATCCTCTATAAAAGGCATTGTACCAAAATGGCTTACCAAGCAGAGCAAGTACCAGCGCAAAAACCACAACAATGACAGCTTGTATTTATGTAGCATATTTACTGCAGTAAAATATCTAAGGCACTTCACAGGAGAGGTACTCAACAAAATTTGACACCAGGTCGCAAGGGGCTGCTGACCAAAAGTTTGGTTAAAGAAGTAGGTTTTAATGAGAGCCTTAATGTAGGGAAAAGGATGAAAAAAGGCAAAGCGGTTCAGGGAGGGAATTCCAGATCTCGGGGCCTTGGCAATTGAAGGCCACCAATGATGGAATGATTAAAATCAGAGACACTCAAGAGGTCAGGATTACAGGAGCTCAGACATCTGGGAGAGTTGTGGTGCTGGAGGAGATTACGGAGAAACGGAGGGACAAGGGCATGGATGGATTTAGAAACATGGATGAGAATGTTAAAGCTTAACTGGGAGCCAATGAAGTCAGGGAGCAGAGGTGAGAGGTGAATGGGACTTGGTGCAAATTAGGATAGGGGCAGCAGAGTTTTGGATGACTTCAAGTTTACAAAGGGTAGATGATGGGAAGCTGGCCAGGAATGTGTTGTAATAGTCAAGTCAAGAGGTAGCAAAGGCATGGAGGAGAATTTCAGCAGCTGATGCAGGAGCAGGGAAGTGTTATGGAAGTGAAAATAGGCGGTCTTAGTGATGGTGTAGATGAATGGTCGGAGATCCAACTCTGGTCTAATATGACACCAAATTTGCAAATAACCTGGTTAAGCCTTGGACAGTTGCTCGGGAGAAGGATGGAGTGGGTGAATAGGGAACAGAATTTGTGACAGAAGCTGAAGAAAATGGCTTCAGTCTTCCAAATATTGAGATAGACAGTGGGGGGGGGGGGGGGGTTGGTGTTGAGACAATGGCGGCAAGGTAGAGTTGGGTATTGTTGGTGTGCATGTGGTGCTGTGTTTTTGGCTGATTTGATCTAAGAACAGTAACATATAGTAGTGAGCAAGGATAGATCTTTGGGAGACACCAGAGGTATTAGTGGGGGTTGGTTAACTCAGTTGGCAAGATGGTTAGAGTGTACTGCAGAAGGGAGCTAACAGCACAGGTTCAATTTCCGTATTGGGAACCAAATCCCATATCAAGAATCAACCCGAGTTAGCAACTGCCTGGCCCCCAGAATGAAAATCTGGCTGTTCGGGGAAGCTTCTCCCAAGTCATGTTTGCAGAGTTGGGAAATTTCCTCGCTCTGCTCACCTGACTCAGGAGTGAAAACTTGTACCAGGGAGTCTGGAGAAATGGATCATTACCAGGTTAGCAAACTGTAACCAGTGGAGTGCCACAGGGATCAGTGCTGAGATCTCAACTAATTACAATCTATAGTAATGACTTGGATGAAGGGATCAATTCTATTGTAGCCAAATTTGCTTATGATACAAACATAAGAAAGTAAGTTGTGAGGAGGACACAAAGAGTTTGCAGAGGGACATAGATAAGTTAGTGGGCAAAAATCTGGCAGATGGAGTATAATTTGGGAAATTGTAAGGTTGTCCACTTTTTTGGGAAGAATAAAGAAGCAGAATATTATTTATTTAGACATAGACCAGAAAATGCTGCAGAACAGAGGAATCTGGGTGTCCTTGTACATGTATCAGAAAAACTTAATATGTAGAAACAGCCAGTGATTAGGAAAGCAAATGGAATCTTTGGCTTTATTGCAAGGGGGATGGAATATAAATGTAGGGAAGTCTTGCTACAACTGTGCAGAGCATTGGTGAGACCACACCTGAAATACTGCATACCGTTTTAAATCTCCTTGCTTGAGGTGGGATATATTTGCATTGGAGGCAGTTCAGAGAAGGTCCATTAGGTTGATTCCTGGGATGAAAAGGGTTGTCCTATCAGGAAAGGCTGAGTCTATACTCATTGGAGTTTAGAAGAATGAGAGGTTATCTTATTGAAACATATAAAACAAGATTTGATAGAGGTATTCAAAATCATGAGGATTCTGGACAGAGTAGATAGGGAGAAACGTCCTACCCGTGAAAGGATTGAGAATGAAAGGGTACAGATTTAAAATAATTGGGAAAAGAAGGAAAGACAAGATGAGGGAAAAAATATCTTCACGTGACGAGTGGTTAAGGTCTGGAAGCATTGCCCCAGAGTACGGTAGAGGCAGGTTCAATCAAAGCATTCAAAAGGGGGATTTTAATATATAGATAGACTGAAAAAATCAGGTGAGCAAAGAGTTTCTATAGATAATTAAATAGGAAAAGAGTTAACAAGTGAGTGTTGGACCTGTACAAAGTGAGTCTGGGGAATTCATAATGGAAAGTAAGGACATGACAGATGAATTGATGTATTTTGCATTGATCTTCATTATAGAGGAGACAAGTAACATCCCAGAAATAGCTGTAAATCAGGAAGTGGAAGGGAGGGAGGAACTCAGGAAAATTACAATCACCAGTGAAGTGGTATTGAGAAAATTGTTGGAACAGCAAGCTGACAAATCCTCAGATCCTGATGTACTTCGTCCTAGGGTCTTGAAAGGAGTGTTTAGCAAAATAATTGATAGATTAGTTTTAATTTTCCAAAATTTCCTAGATTTGGGGAAGCTTCCATTAGATTAGAAAATAACTAATGTAACTCCTTGATTCAAAAAGGGAGGCAGACAGAAAGCAGGAAACTACAGGCCAGTTAGCTTAACATCTGTCAGAGGAAAAATGCTAGAAGCTATTATTAAATGTGTTATAGCAGGGCACTTGGAAAAAACTCAAGTTAATCAGGCGAAGTCAACATGGCTTTTGTGAAAGGGAAATCATGTTTAACCAATTTATTGGAGTTCTTTGAAGGAGTCACATATGCCATGGATACAAGGGAACTGGTGGATACACTGTACTTCGATTTCTAGAAGGCATTTGATAAAGTGCCACATCAAAGATTATAATGGAAAATAAAAGCTCATGGTGTAGGGGGTAACATATTGGTATGGATAGGAGATTGGCTAGCTAACAGGAAGCAGAGAGTAGCCATAAGTGTGTCTTCTTCTGTTGGGCAGGATGTAACGAGTTGTGTGCCACAGAGATCAGTGCTGGGACCTCAGATTTTTCACAATTTATATAAATGACTTGGATGAAGGGACAGATGGTTTGATTGCTAAGTTTGCTGATGACACAAAGATAAGTAGGAAAGTAAGTTGTGAAGAGGATATAAGGAGGTTGCTAAGTGACATCGATGGGTTCAGTGAGTGGGCAAAGATCTGGCAAATGGAGTATATTGTGGGTGAATGTTAAATTGTTCATTTTGGCAGGAAGAATAAAAAGGAAGCTTATTATCTAAATGGTGAGAGATTGCAGAGCTCTGAGATTTAGAGGGATCGGAGTGTTGTAATGCATGAGTCATAAAAGGTTAGTATGAAGGTACAGCAAGTAATTAGGAAAGTTAATAGAATGTTATCACTTATTATGAGGGGAATTGATTACAAAAGTAGGGATGTTACGCTTCAGTTA
Source organism: Carcharodon carcharias (assembly GCF_017639515.1). Taxonomy (NCBI): domain Eukaryota; kingdom Metazoa; phylum Chordata; class Chondrichthyes; order Lamniformes; family Lamnidae; genus Carcharodon; species Carcharodon carcharias. Next base: position 15,171,678 of record NC_054488.1, read on the forward strand.
TACAGGGCACTGGTGAGACCACGTCTGGAGTATTGTGTACAGTACTGGTCTCCTTGTTTAAAGAAAGATGTAAATGCTTTAGAAGCAGTTCCGAGGAGGTTTACTAGACTAATACCAGAAATAGACGGGTTATCTTATGAGGAAAGGCTGGTCAGGTTAGGCTTGTACTCACTGGAATTTAGAAGAGTAAGAGGTGACTTAATTGAAACTTTTAATGTCCTGAGGGGTCTTGACAGGGTGGATGTGGAGAGCATGTTTCCTCTTGTGAGAGAATCTAGAATTAGGGGTCACTGTTTGAAAATAAGGGGTCGCTCATTAAAGACAGAGATGAGGAGAATTTTTTTCTTTCAGAGGGTTGTGAGTCTTTGGAAATCTCTTATGCAAAAGGCAGTGGGAGCAGAGTCTTTGACTATTCTTAAGGCAAAGCTAGATAGATTCTTAATTTACAAGGGGGTGAAAGGTTATCGGGGTAGGCAGGAGGTTACAAATCAGATCAGTATGATCTTATTGAAGGCGGAGCAGGCTTGAACAACCGAGTGACCCACTCCTGCTCCGTGTTTGTATGTTTGTATGTTTGTTTGGAATTTGACTGTCATATGAAAAGGAAGATTGTGCAGGGTTACGGGAAGAAGGCCAGTGAATGGCACTAGATGAATTGCTCATTCAGAGAGCTAGTGCAAACATGATGGGCTGAATGGCTGTAATAATTATGTGGTTCTGTGATTGTACTGAAATTCTGAGGGGGCATGACAGGGTACATGCTGAGAGGATGTTTCCCCTCGTGGGGGAATCTAGAACTAGGGGGCACAGTTTCAAATTAAAGGGTCTCCCTTTTAAGACTGAGGTGAGGAGGAATTTCTTCTCTCAGAGTGTTGTTAATTTTTGGAATTTTCTACCACAGAAAGCAGTGGAGACTGGGTCGTTGAATATATTATCAAAGGTCAATTAGAAAGATTTTTGACCTACAAGGGAATTGAAGGTTATGCAGGACAGGCAGGAAAGTGAAAGTGAGGCCAGAATCAGACCAGCCATTATCTTATTGAATGGCTGAGCAGACCTCGATGGGCCTACTCCTGCCCCTATTTTCAGGATGATCCCAGAATATTGAGCAGTTTTGCCAGAGAGTGAGAAAATGCTTTACGGTATTTGTGTGGTTGGTCGAGAACAAGGATTTTAAGGGGCTGGAACACCGAGATTCTCAAAGGAGCTGAAAGTGCGAGAGAGTGCACAAGAGGCAGACCAAGGTGTGATTTAGCAATAAGAGCCACAACACAGTCATGACAGTCTCAGTAGGGCAAGTGGGGGTAGGTTTAGCCAGGTAGGGAGGCTTCATTTAGGGGGAATTGTATCCAGCCTTGGTGAGACCTGAAATATTGGGCACAGTTTTGGTCTCCTTATCTAAAGAAGGATGTACTTGCCATAGAGGGAGTTCAACAGAGATTCACCAGACTAATCCCTGGGATGACAGGATTGTCTTATGTGGAAAAATTGAGGGAACTGGGCCTGTATTCCCTCCAGTTTCAAAGAATGAGGTGATCTCTTTGAAACTTACAAAATCCTTACAGGGGGAATGTGGATAGGGTGTGTCCCCTGACTAGTGAGTCTAGAACCTGGGGACACAGTCTCAGAATAAGGGGAAGGCCATTTGAAACTGAGATGAGGAGGAATTTCTTCATTCCGGCAGTGGTGAATCTTTGGAATTCTCTAGCCCACAGGGCTGCGGAGACTCAATCACTGGGCATGTTCAGGACAGAAATTGATAGATGTTTGGATATATAATGGCACCAGGGGATATGGGGGTAGTGGGGAAAAATGGCATAGAGGCAGATGATCAGCCACGCTCTGCCTGAATGGTGGAAAAGGCTCGACAGGCCAAATGGCCGACTCCCGCTCCTATCAAAGTGTCATCACCCCTCAGCCAGGTTTCTGTCAAGGTCATACGATGTGGATGCAATCACCAATGCTGAGCTCATGGAAGGCAAGGGCCTCATTCACAATTGAATGGACATTCTGGAGGGAGACGTAGAGAGAGGGGGTAATAGCTGATCCTCCAGCAGGGCTTATAGGGCCAGAAGTGGAAGGGGTGAGTTGGACAGGGAAGGAGATTAGGCCCTAATTGCACTGGGTTGGGAAAGTCAGCAAGAGAGTAGGCTGGGCATCTGGGGTTGCTGCTCATGCAGAGGCAGCGATGAGCCCTTGATGGGCCCTTTGAAGGATGTCAAGAGGGAAACATTGTTAGCTTATCTAAGAGGGAGTCAAGCTTGGGATAGGGGCAGAGGAGTAGGAAGGTCAGGGCCTATTGAAGGTTTGAGGTAGGAATTTGGGAGGGCAGAGCACCTGGGTGGGGGGAAATGAAAGGAGGCATGATACCAGGGAAGATGGGCCTAGGAAGGATGAAGAGAAGAGTACAAAGTGCAGATAAAATCATGGTCAGAATTTTACGCTCTGCCCACCGCCCACCCCCCCCCCCCCCAGTGGGTTTTGAGGCTGGTGGGGGGAGGTGGACTGTGAAATTGTATGGATGGGGTTCCCGCTTCCCGCCCACCCTGATCTCGCTGTGATGGGGTGGGCAAGGCCTCAGCCAGGAGTTAATGGCCACTTAAAGGGCTGTTTACCGCCCAGCCTCAACTTTTAGGTTGGTGGGCAGATCGAAGCTCTGTGGGGAAACCCAGAAATAAAGAAAGTTAGACCTCGGGCAGGAAGGGAGGGTGGGGTGTGCCTCCATCAGAAGCCCCCAATGACTGGGGGTGCCCTCCCCTTAAGGCCCAGTGACCCCCGGACTCCCCTCACCTACCCCACTGAGACCCCTATCACCCCACTCACAACCCTCCAGGCCTTCCCAACCCTCCCCGCCCTGGGACCCCTGACACTTACCTGGGTCTCCGGTTCCTGGGATGTGGCCTCAGGCAGGCCCATGCAGTTCCTCTTCTGGCCACTGCAGTGCTGTTGCTGCAGGGACTGGCGAGCTGCCGGCCAATCAGGTTGGCTGGCAGCTCTCCAAGGTGGGACTTTCTCCCAAGTGAGGGGCCAAAGTCCTGCCTGCTGCCAATCAGTGCTCATGTGAGCGTAAAATGGCTGTGGGGCAGCCGGAGTCGGCAAGGATGTGTTCCGAGCCCCCAGCATCCTAAAATTTCAGGCCCATGGCTCAGGTCCAGGATGGCAGCAAAATCCTGTGGGTTAATGGACACAGGAAAAGCTCATAAAAACAAAAAAACTGCGGATGCTGGAAATCCAAAACAAAAACAGAATTACCTGGAAAAACTCAGCAGGTCTGGCAGCATCGGCGGAGAAGAAAAGAGTTGACGTTTCGAGTCCTCATGACCCTTCAAGGGTCATGAGGACTCGAAACGTCAACTCTTTTCTTCTCCGCCGATGCTGCCAGACCTGCTGAGTTTTTCCAGGAAAAGCTCAACTTACATAGGCTCGGTTAAGTAGCAAAATTAGGAAACATATACTGGTTGTAAAAGGGAAATAGAGAGGAGATAATAGGAATGATTCCAGAGCAGCATGAAGTTGACCTAGGTAGAGTTCGGAGAGCGAGTGAAGCCATGAAGCTATTTGAAAGGGAGAGTATCGGAGGGCAGGCTGCTTGCCATCCCACGGAAAGTCTGTGGGCAAGTAATGAACAGCTGGCAAAGTATGCTTGCCGCTGGAAGCAATATTCTGCCTGAGTAAAGGGTGCAGGTTTATGGGATGTAATGAGTTGAGTCCTCTAGAGGGAGCTCTTGCACAGGACATGCAGGTGAACACAAAGAGACGCAGAATGATAGACATGGAGAAAGAGGCAGGCAGACACACTAACATACAAGAACAGTCCAGCTTTATTTTGTTCTTAGACAGAAATTGCTGACAGCAAGATCACTGTGAAAATGTATTATGTGGCTTGCGTTAACATCAGTAAATAAGCACACCGATGAACCAAATACTGATGAAATATTTGGTACACCTTCAGGCAAGTACAACTTCAGGCCTATCTACAGCATGTCCAAAAATATGTTCCAAAATCCGAAAAAAAAACCTTGGATCTGCTTAATGTTAATACAGGTTTTGAAGTACAAGGGCCTTGCATTTCAGGCATACTCTTCCACTAATTACTGACTCATTTCCCTCTCCTTGACCCAGGGCACTGAGGCCAAGCCTCAGCTGAATCAGCTGACTTAGTGCCAATCAAGAGTGAAACCTGGAGTAGTCTTGGTTCACTGTTAAGGAACACAAATATTATCGTCACGATAAACACTCTTATTATCATGGAGACTCTCTTACAACGAGACTGCATTCGGTCAGTTCCTTACCTCTCCATTGGCAAAACAGTACAGCAAAGCCACCAGGAAACCCTGCAGAGGAAGAAACGAGTGTACTTTGAATTATCGCTATAGGCTCTCCTTATTACAGTGAATATGGCACAGATTAGTCAATTATAGTTTTCCACAAACTGAAGATATCAACAGTAATACATATTTTGCTCCTTCACAGCTCATTATTGCATTCCTAGGGCAACTAAGGAGAGGCAATAAATGTAACCATGCATCCCACATTCTAAGATCAAATGTAAAAAAACGACCCAGCAGGCATCCGCCTGTCGTAGCAGGCTTGTATTGTAACTACAATCCCATTTTACCACTTTAAAAAAAAATCAACCAGGTTTAAGCAAGTGTCCCAGAAGCCCCTGGCTTTTCTTACTTTGTTATTACCGTAACCATAATGTTCAATTTCCTACAACCTACATAAGTGAAACATGGGGCAGAATTTTGCCCTTGGCGGGCGGGAGCAGGTGGGAAGCTGACTGCCGCCTGCAATCGGCATCGCACCCGCAATTTCATGCCCAGCGTCAAACGCGAGCGGCAGCGCTGAGCGCTGCCTGTGAAGCGGGGTTGGGGGGGTGGGGGTGGAGAAAGTGCGTGTGGCTGATCACTGCATCATCTCCCTGAGGCATGGAGCTGCCTTGGGGAGATGATGAAATATATTGAAAAAAATTTTAACAATAAAAATGTAATAAAACATGTCCCCTCATGTGACTCTGCCACATGAGCAGGGACATGTCATCCATGAAAAATTAAACTTTTTATTTTATTTTTATTTGCTTCTGGAGACCTTATCCCGCCCGTGGATGAGGTTTCCAAAAAAACACAAAGGCCCCTTGGCCTTTTTGCCTGCCCTGCCCACCATAAGGTTGAACAGGCAGCAAAAACTTTATGTTAATTGGTCAATTAACTTTATGTTAATTGATAACTTAATGGCCTTAAGAGGCCTTTCGATTGTCGGTGGATGTGCGCTGGAGACGGCAGCGCGCCCGCTGACTGAACTATCGCGCGGCTGCACATTGACGTTGGCATGCTCGGCTGATGTTAATGCCCGTCATTTCACGCTCGAGTGGGTCAGGCGCGCGCCTGCTAGCCCAGCAAAAATTTCTGCCCATGGAGTCATCTATTATCATGTTCTCACTGACACAGTCTTCGGTTTAGTTTGGACTAAAGTTATCAGCCAAAGGTTCAAAGTGTGACGCATATCACTTAACAACTGTCAAGTGTTTCTAACCCACCGAGAAAAACTCTATGATGGTGCAATGGCACAAGATGTAAGGATCAAATCTGCTCCAAATGTTCATAATTCCAATTCAGTGATCAACTATCAGCTGCTTATTAAGGGAGTATAAATACTGCTACTTTCTGTATGCTGTGGAACTGATGGATAATGCCTAAATAGCAATAAAAGGTACAATGAACACTTCAGTCAAGTTGTAAGGCTCTCCATAAGTTGGCAGAAGCCCTGACTACAGCATCAACTTAATGTCAAAGTTGATGTGTCAGCCTTGGTTCAATTAATAACACTCTTGCCTCTGGGTCAGAAGGTTTAACTAAATAATCCAGCTGACATTTCAGTGCAGCAGTGCTGCACTATTTGGAAGTGCTATCTTTAAACTGAGGCCCAATTCGTGTGCTCAAATAGATGTAAAAGATCCCAGTGCACCATTCAAAGAAGAGCAGTGGAGTTCACCCAGTCAACCAATACCACTAATAGACATTATCCAATCATTTATGTCATTGCTGTTTATGAGACTTTGTGCTGTTTGCAAGTTGGCTGCTGTGGTTACAACAATGACGTTACTTTAAAAGATACCTCATCAGCTGTGAAGCGCTTTAGGAAGTCCTGAGGATGTGAGAAGTCCTATCTCTGTAAATACAAGTCCTCTCTTATAGAGTTAACCATGGCTAAACAATGTGTTAGTCCTTTGAGTTACCCTTTTGGAGGACAATGCTGACTAATAACTAAAAGCAAAATACTGCAATGCTGGAGATCTGAGATAAAAGCAGAAAGTGCGAGAAAAACTCAGCAGGTCTGGCAGTATCTATGGAGAGAGAAACAGAGTTAACATTTCAAGTCCAATACTCTTCTTTGGAACGTGAAAAAAGTCACATTAGACTTGAAATGTTAACTCTGTTTCTCTCCCCGCAGATGCTGCTAGACCTGACTCATAACTAGCCCCACATCTTTTTACTTCATCTAAATTGTTCCAAAATCACTCAAGATTTTGATGAAGGATGTTTGCAGAGGGCCAGATGTTTGTAACATGGTCGCTGCAGATCAGTGCAAATAACAATCGTTAACTAGTGCCTTTTGTTTAAAAACTGTTGTTGAATTGTGATGTCCTAAGCGAGATGGACACGGTCAAAGTACTTAAATGGTGGGATGGACCATCACTGCCCACAGAGGCAATGGCTTCCATATGACGTGTTCGTTTTCTTGATGACTTTGCATGTACTAGCATTGCTGTGCAGAGGCGAGGAACATAATTTACCAAATTCAATTATGAAATGTAAAAGGGTGCTATCCTTTTATTCACTTCTTCCAATGTAGTGACAGTTGATTTTATTGGCTACTTTTAACTGAATGGGTAGGATTTTTACTTCGTCGGGCAGGTGTGGTGGGCAGACCCGATAGTGGACGCGATATCGACCGCTGCCTGCGATCGGGCCCCGGCCACAATTTCACGCTGGTTGGCCAATTAACAGCCCAGCCAGCGTGAATCGCGTGCTGTAGCGCTCAGTGCTGCCGGGGTGGGGGGGTGGGAGGAGGACGAGCGCGGGAGTTTGTACAGGCACGTGGGAGTGCACGCAATGAAAGCTCCCTGAAGGCACAGAGCTGCCTCAGGGAGCTGAAGGTTTATAACATCACAAATAAAGATTTAAAAAAATAAAGGTTAACATGTCCCTTCGTTTGACTCTGTCACATGAGCAGGGACATGTTATAAATGAGACTTAAACATTTTTATTTTACTTTTAATTCTTGTTGGAAACCTCATCCCACTCGCTGAGATAAAAATTCCTTCCGGCCTATGATTCTTTTTGGATTTTTTCCACCCCCCTGGACTTCTTCAGTCCACACACAGCCTGTGACTGAGATGATACCAAACAGCTTCTTCGCGATGATTCAATTTACCTTTATAGATAGGATTAAAATCAAGCACCAGTGAGAGGTTTGTGTCAGAATTAAAAGAATCTTTGACTTCACTCACATGATGGTACTGATCTAATTTTTATTGAGTTATTCCTTATCTAACATTGCCTACTTTGCTATTAAGATTGCAAGCCTAGTGGTTTGACATCTGTTGGTACTGTGTACCACAGAGGGAATATGGTCTGTCAAATAAACATACTAGTGTTACTGCATTTCTTCAGTAAATGGATCCCACAAGTGCACAACATCAAAGGGTGAATATTCCACCAGTTTAGTTGGATTGCATAGAGCGTGCAGTCCCTCTTAATAATCTTTCCCTGCTGATGCTCACAGGTGACTGGAGAGGTTTTTTTTTTCAATATTTTTTGGGAATATGAATTTCAGTGCTGGTGGGATGCCAGGCACATAGGCCATACATCCCAACAACTGGCAGATTTGTATCAAATAGCATGACCCTTCAGCCGCTCACAATAGGCAGAGTACTGACTGGACTCTGTACACTGCTTGCAAAACTCAGAACATAATGCCTAATATTAGATGTGATTCTGCAATTGCACTTATTGAACAATCACGAGTGTGCTAGGAATTGCACTAATAGCCAATTTAAGATTATCAGGCAGGCTCACAATGTAGCTCACTTATGCTTGTTGGAAGCTACATATATTCATACGCAGGGACCTGTCTTCTGCAGGCAAAAGGAACATGTCCAGGCATGTCAAAGCCTTGGGGCTAATAGTTTTATGGTGCATTCCCCATGGCAACACTTCAACCAATTAGAGTCAACTAGCCAAGCAATCAGCACCCTTTTCTCATGTAGTATAAAATGCTACTCCCTTTGAAATTTGGCATTCTTGAATCTGTCCTGATGAGTGCAAGATGAAACGCTTTGACAGCATGTCTCTTTTTTGAGCAATACTTAATATGTGTTCTTGGGATATTGACATTGCTAGCAAGGCCACATCCCTAGCCACACAGAAAGAGTGGTGATTGCTTTTACAAGTACTTAACCAGCCAGGCTACTTTAGAGAGCATTAACGGGCGATCACTCAGTGTGAAACTGGAAACATATGCAGGCCAAACCAGATAAGGATAGCAGGCGGTAATGGATAGGTGTGAACCAGTCGGGGTTTAAGAAAATTTCTAACACACTTTGTGCTTATTTTTTTCCTGGTGCAAAGTTATAGATTACCATTTTTTTGGGGTGTTCAATTTCATAACTTGTCATGGTTGCTTTTGAAATGATGACTTCTAGGTTGTACCATAGCTGCACAGCTACTGCATCTCAACTGTTTAGTCCCTCATTTGAGAAAAGGTTAAACATCAACAACCCCCATTATACTGTGGTTGCAGTTTGTACTATCAGTACAATGCATGGCAGTAACTTGCTTCCTGAGCTACACCTCCCAAATCCATGACCTCTGTAACCTAGAAGGACAAAGTTACAGGTGCTTGGAAAGACCATTGTGCCAAAGATCTCCTCCAAGTCTGGCACCATCCTGACTTGGACATACCGTGTCTTGTGTAAAAAAGAAACTGTTGTCAAATTGTGATGCCATAAGTGAGATGGACATGGTCAAAGCAGGCCAACACCACCGCTGGGATCTTCTGGCCCTGTCGCTGGTGGGACCCAGCCGGATGTCCATTGACTTGTGACGGGATCAGAAGATCACGCTGGAGGGTGGGTGTGGAAAATCCCCTTGCACATATCACCATCCCTTCTTTGTCACTGAGTCAAAATCCTAGAACACCCTACTGAGAAATATTATGGGAGCATCTTCACCACAAAAACTGCATCAGTTCAAGAGGAAGGCCCCAGTCTCACAATCTCAAGATCAACTAGGATTAGGCAATATGGGTCTTGCTAGCCACTTCCACATCCCAAGAATGAATAAAGCAAATAAATCATTTTCACCCTTGAACATATATTAATCTAGGAACCACGGTTGAAATATGAGCCCATGATCCCTTAACAGAAAGATAAAATAAACAGCCCTCTGCCACTCTTAAAATTGCGGGTAAGGAATGAATTCCCATAATGCACATAAAACCGCCAAGGCTATTGTTGAAGAATTCTTGCTTGTACCTGAAAGGAGCTGATCGCTAGCTGAAGAAAGAGTCGGATATGTCGCAGGAAACCCTGAACTTGCTCGTCTGTCAGGAAGATGAATACAAACTCGTGGATCCCAAGCAATGGTATCAGCACCAAAGTCGATCTGGCCAATCTAAAATATTGGGGGGAAAAAATGATTTTTTTTTGGGCGGATTCTTTATTTTATTTTGGAAGTCTCAATTCTGGAAAAATTGCACATTTTGAAATACTCCCTTTGACAACGGCCATATCCATGTTGGGGAAGTGCATCACTTGAGTAACTGTTCAACTCTATTTCCAGAGCTAGTAATATACTATTCCAAGATAGCGATGCCAATCAAACAGCAAAATACGGAAATATCCTGAAACTCAGCCAAGATCATTTCCTCTAAAATTTATGGTTCTAGTTGTTACCAGTCATTTTGCTGTAAGCATATTCTGCAAAAACTGTTCTACATGTTTTAATGATAAATTACAGATTCCTCTTGTAGTTTATACATGGATAATAAACACCAAAGCCTTGAGAATATTTATTTTCCTCCCTTTTGCTTCTCAAGTGATTGACTCATTCCTGGGCCTTGGTTCCACAGTGTTGCAGCTGTTTGGCATCTCACATGAGTGGCCATACTTCATGCATGAACTTGAACAGTGAGATAGGCTATGAGGGCCACTATGGCAATGCCTGTACATGCCTTCTCCCGCTTGTGCCACTGATACGTGATGTGAAGTGAGGGCTGAACTTGCCCTTCCCATGATCTGGAGTGGCACTTGCATTCAGCATCTTTTGACCGTTAGCAACTGAGTGAAGCTGACATGAAGGCTGTCCAAGGTTAAAATGGAGGAAAAACACAAGCATTGCTTCTTGGAGCTTTCAGTTATAATGTAATCCTATCATTGGTATTTGGCATCTGGCACTGACTTCATCAAAATTTCCCCAAATGCTCTCCCTTCACTCTATTCTCTTAAGGCGAGAACATTACTAAGAAGGAATAAACCATATCAACCCACACAGCACAGGACATTGGTATGTGAAGCAGAGAGACTGTGTGGAGGTTAAATTCAAGGGCCCCTAAAACTGGGCTCTGGAATTGTGAATGATTAACCTGTGCCTGTCAACAACAACATAGGTAGCATATGAACTTCATGCGACCTGCTGTTTTAAATGATTTCAGCAGCCTCGCCAATGCTAACCACGCTGTTGATTGGCTGGATGCTGGAGCAGAGGGCCAACGTCGTGAGTGGCCAGGGTGGGAGTTGAATCTGACCTGGGAAATAATGGCAAAAAAATTGGGTAAGAGTGCGCTCCAAAGTTTTATGACATTTGTGCTGGATGCTTTAGTGAAGGAGATGTAAAGGAGGAGAGGTGTTCTGTATCTGCAGGAGGCTAGGAGGTCTGCCAGACACATGCTCAAGAAGCCGTGGGAGCAGATAGCTGTGGAGGTCAATGCCAGGACTAAAGCTACAAGGACTTGGATGCAGTGCTGCAAGAAGTTCAATGACCTCACACGAGTGGTCAAGGTCAGTGAATGCAATTTCAAATGCCATATCCTGCCAACTTGTGCAATTAGCATCAAAACTGCTTCTCGCACCACTGCCACATCACTTACCTAGAAACAATCTCTATCAATCAGGATTCAGACATGACATTCACTTACTACACCTCAACCTTACACACATAGCTCTGCTACAAGCCTCACACCCAATTCTCACAGCTTGCACACGCCAGGGACAGCCTCACCAGCTGAACAGATTGCCCGACAGTCACTGATACACTTCCCTCTTTCTTGCAGGGCAAGGTGGCGCCCAATTGGAAACAACAGAGGGATCATCATCTGCATATCCTGACTCTCATGGAGGAGAGAGTGCCTTGGATGCTCATTTTTGAGACTATGGCCAGTGAAGGTGCTAAAACCATTAAAAATGATGATATTTTCATACCTAATAATCCTCTCGCAACTCGTCTGCCATTCATCCCTCTCACCACAACCCTACTCCTGTGCTTTTCTCTTTTCACATGCCCACGAAATGTAATCTGGCCAGGAAGTGCACGAGGCACAGGAACATCAAGAAGGTGGTGATGATAAACCATCACTTGATCAGCTCTGACACTGACGCTGGGTGTAATTTAGAGGATAGAAAGCTGTGGCCATTTCTGGAAGCCGTGATGGAATTAAATGTCAACCAGACCTACCATCAGGATTTCCACACCTTTAAAGGCACAGGAACCCGCCTCCAACAGCTGTCAGCCAACCAGAGCGCTGGCATCTCTTTAGTCCCAACAGGGCCACAGGGATTGGTGGCCACTTCTGGTACTGCAACAGGCCACAGAGCAGCCACCATGGAGGAAGCTCCAGAAGACAGATGAATGGTTCGGGCCGCCACTCAGGCAGGCTCCGACATAGGGGAGGGGATGTCGGTGTGTGCAGGGCAGCGGGGGTATTCTTTCAGCAGGGGTGGTCCTCCATGGGCCACAGGATGCCCGATCAGGAAGGCGCCTCAACCCTTCAGGGAGGCCACCAGTGTAAGGCCAGTGGAATACCAGTGGCAGTGGAAGGAGGCCCTTAAGGGCCTGAATTGGCCATGCCCTCCTACCCAATTACACACCCGCTGCAACCCGGCTACCTAAATCCCAACCTGCTCCCGGGGGAGGGGGTTGGTGGTTGGGTGGGGGGAGGGGGGGGGGGATTAGTTAAATTCAGCTCGGTGAGACACGAGGCATGAATGATCTGGAGTCAGGGCAGGCGGTAGTATTGCAATAGCTGGAGGGCAAGGCCACACATGAGTTCTTCTGCAGAGGGCTGGGATAAGCAGTTTGATGGGGCTTGTGTACAGAAGGATGATGGACGTACAAAACAGAATGCTTTGTGTATTAGGAAGCCTGCCAGAAAGCCTGCATTCAACTTTGAGCATGGCTGGGTGGGGGCGGAGGGGGGGGGGGGGGGGGGGGGGGGGGGGGGGGGCGTCTGGCACCAACATGGCGCAGGGCTTTGTGCACAGCTTGTGGACTATCTGTTCCAGGGTGGAATTGGTGGCTAGCTCCATCTGCCCACTTGCGGACTCAGCCATAATGCAGCATCTGTTGGCCGATGACGTAATTCCACAGCGGCACCAGCAACCACAGAAGTCTCAGTGTCGCAGTGCAAGCTCAGACCGCAGGCATGCATGATCAGCTTGCTGCTATTCAAGCTCAGACTGCTTCCATCATTACTGTGGGATGGAGTTTGTCAAGGCACTTGCAGGGAGTCACAACGGTCCAGCAATCCGTCCTCCAACCAAGATTGCTGAGGCACTGCCCCAGGAGAGAGGCAGTGGCTTCATGGTGTACAGGTTTGGTGTCCTCTCTCAGGCTCAGGTAGACAGTGTTTGTCCTGCTACTCTGCCAGTGTCCCTGCTGTTGCCTGTCAGCTAGCCCAGACTGCTGCTGCCCATGCTGAGATGGTGCAATTTGATACACAAATTTACACCGGAGTGTTCATTTTGTGGTAGCTTTCATTTCTGTATTGTGGCCAAGTGGGTTTTGTGATGGTCAGTGACAGAGGAAAGACAAGGTGTAGGACTGTTGGTGAGTGGGGAATTAGGATTTTGAAACCTGATATCACACTCCGATGGGTTCTTCCCAGACAGCCCAGGAAGAAAGGGGCTGTTAATGTTGCCTCTTCCCTTCCTCTTCATTCTCCTTCTACTCCTCCTCCTTATGCACCTACTCCTCCTCCTGAGCTCTTTGTCTTATTGCTGGTGGCAAGAGCTTGTCCCCTCAAGATGGCGAGGTCGTGCAGCAAACCACAGTGAATCTTGATGCCCGCTTGGCTGAGTACTGCAGGGTTCTTGGGGAATGGTCTAGACGAAGGAAGCATTGATTCAGCACACCAACGGTCTGCTCTGCCACATTTTGTGTGACAAGCATGGCTTTCATTGTATGCATGTTGGCTACGTGTGCATGGGTTGCACATCAGAGTTATCAGCAATGTGAATGGTGGATAATCCTTGATGCCCATCAGCCACCCTTTGGTTACTTGTGCTGGCTCAGATGCTGATGGCACAGAGGGTTGCCACAGAATGAAGGCATCATTACTGCTGTCAGGATACTGTGAATCGGCCTGCGTGATTCTCAGCAACTGGACTCCGAGAAAATGGAATCTCTTTTGCTTGTGGTATGGAGCAAAAGTGACATGTCAAAGTACGCAGTTAATTGTACCCTACATCTTGTGGAAGCCTGCAATTCTCACAAAGCTGCATGCTCACTCTGTCTGCTTCTCTTTGGCAGGAGAGAGTGAAATGTAACAGATCTAAATAAGCACATCCGTACTGTAGTGTAGACATTGCACACATTGTTTCTCTCTGAGATCGCTCCTTGTTTTCCTTTACTATTAACTTGCTCCCTCCCCCCCTCCCCCCACCTCCTCACCTTTGGATATTATGTGGACAACCAAGTGGACAAATGAGTGGCTGCTTGAGAAGGCCGGTGTTATGAGGAATTTGTTTGAGGCAGTGATATGAAGGAAGCTCACAGATTTTGGACACGTGATGTCAACAGGAGGGGAGTGTTTGGAAAAAGAGGTAATGCAAAGCAAAACACATGGAAAACATGCACAAGGAAGACACAAGTTGACCTGGATGGATAATATCAGAACATGGACTGGTCTCTGTATGGGACAGGCAGTGAGGACAGCGGAGAATAGAAATCAGTGGAGGAAGATCGTTCAAACTGCGGCCAACCCTTGGAAAAGGATGAATAAAAGAAGATCTCTTTGGAAGGTATCAACATGTTGCTGGATTCAGTTCCATAAGATACATGTCGACCTTCAATATCAGTCTAAAGGATACATGTGAGCTACATAGTCGGTGTAACCAGGCAGCTCAAATTTCAAATATATGCATTTTTACCTGATCTTGGTCAGCAATCAAGGCAGAAAATCTGACCAAAATTCCTCTCCTTAATCCAAGGACGCAGCATACAATTATACAGTCCTTACTGCCAGCTTCTAACCTGATACAGGCTGGAGTGCAGTTCCTCACTGCTGTGACCAGCTGAGCTTAGGATAACCATATCCTTCAATTGTTACCAGACAAGGAGTGGTTGGGTTGATAGAACAGCATGAATACCCTTGAAACCTCACCCACCTAATTAAACAATTATCAGAAGAAGCCTTAAAACATTTCAAAGGAGAAAGGACGTTTTGAAATTTGGTTTTAAATCAATTTGAAATTTGGTTAGTACAGTGTCTGCATTGGGCAGGAGGGTCCCGGCTTTGAACCCTAGTCTATACTGGGTCAGCTGATCCTAGCAAGGCCACTCAACATTCTGGGTTAGAAAGGGGAGAGAAAAAGAAAATTAGTGAGGACTCATGCCCTGATTATTATCCAGTCACCTCTTCTGGAAGATACGCCAGGAGACATCCAGTGAAGGTGTAAATGGCTGCATTGTTCCCCTCCCCACCCATGATTTAACAGGATTCTGACACTCATACGTGAAGATAAAAGTAAAATACTGCAGATGCTGGAAATCTGAAACAAAAACAGAAAATTCTGGAAAGACCCAGCAGGTCTGACAGCATCTGTGGAGAGAGAAACCGAGTTAATGTTTCCAGTCAGTATGACTTATCATACAGGTTTGAACATTAACTCTGTTCCTTGCTCCACAGACACTTCCAGACCTGCTCAGTTTTTCCAGCATTTTCTGTTTTTATTAATTCATACATGAAGGATGGGCATGAGGCCATGATATTGGATGGTAGCTATTGCCTGAGGAACCATAACCTAGTGAAAATTAGCACCTTAGAGAGTGAAGGAGACGGGATCTTTGAGGATTCTTTTATTGTGTCTGTGATGTGGGTACATCCTAGTTTCCATTATAAAGATGGTTAGCTCAGTTGGCTAGATGGCTGGCGTGGTTCAGAATATTGGCCACAGTGAATGCTAAATTCCTTTTCCAGTTGTGGTAGACTTGGGTCGTGCTTCCTTGCCTTGCCCCATGCTTGATGCAGAGTGATCCCCTCAAGCTATGTAACCACTTGTCTCTCCCTAACAGAGAGAGATGGTCCCTCATGGACTGTGGCTAATTACCTACCCATCTATTATAAAGATAGTAAACCACATATAACCCTAAATGAAGGCACATACCTGTACTTGTAGTCACTGAATCGCATTTGTTGGGCTTTAAGTTTGGAAAGCAACATTTTCAAAATTTTTATGAAGATGTAGAAATTCATCTGCAAGAAAGAATAAAACACTCAGTTACCATTATTACATATTCATTTATTATGTAAATGAAGCAGCTACCATAAATAACTGTGAATGATAAGGGTGGAATATTGGTTAGGATATCGGGAGAATTTGTTCCTCTTCAAGTAGCACCGAGGAATCTTTAATATTCATCTGAAGCATTGGAACAAGTACTTTGGGGTAACATCTTATCCATAATAATGGATGTATTGACAATGCACCCCTGCCTTATATTGGAGAGTTAGGAGGAGGGCTTCAGGTCACAGTATTATGACTCAGAGGTGATGGTGTTTACTCCCAAGCCAAGTTGACACAACCAATGTAAGGAATTAGTGCAAATATTTTGAGCTTTGTTGGCAAAATGTTAGATTCAGTTGCTAAATTGCCAATAGTTTTTCTCTGATGGCACCTACAAGTTGTCACAAATTTGAAAAATATGAAGATTAGCTATGATAAAGTGACAGAGTCTTCTGACGCAGACCACTACTAGCCGTGTGAAAGCAGAGCACGGTCCAAAAGCATCCAATATTTATCTGTGGATTTTGAAGAGCCTTCCTTAAACTATATTATGACAAGAACACTTTCCCTGAACAGTAACAGCAGAATAGTAGGCTTGGATTGATAAGGAGAACGCAAAGTTCAATTTAAAATTACTACCAATGTTGTAAAGGTGAGAGCAAGTTAGACAGTGGATGAATATACTGTTTAGACATCTCCCACTGGCCACAAGCCAAGTTCATCTCACTGCTCCCCCTGGTCATAAATTGTGTCACTGAGTGTGATTCATTCCAGGGGTTTTCAAACAGGGGTCTCCGGCCCTCTAGAGGACTGACAGTCAGTTTCAAAGGGTTTGTCCCATTGCCTCATCACAAGGACAAAGTTCATCTCAATTAGTACAAAAATATTTAAACCCAATGGGCAAATTCTAAGCATAAGCTTCTATCAACAGAAATAATCTTTGTAAATCCTGCCATTCTGTGGCATTGATTGGCCAGTTTCCAGCCTGTTGAGGAGCTGGTGGGAAAATGGATTGGCTGCAGCACATGTCACTCAGTGTACCTACAGTTTCAACAACAAAAACTTGCATTGACATAGCACCTTTAATCCAGTAAGGCATCTAAAAACACTTCACATGAGCTCATCAAACAAAATATTGACACCGAACTACATAAGGTGATATTGGCACAAGTTTCTAAAAGATTAATCAGAAAGGAGGGTTTGAAGATATGTTTTAAGGGAATGAAGAGAGATGGAGACAGAGAATTTGAGGGAGGGAATTCCAGAGCTTTGGGACCAGCCAGCTAAAGGCACAGCTGCCAATAGTGCCACAGTGAAAATGCAGGATGTGCAAGAGGCTAACATTATAGGGCTGCAGAGATCTCAGATGGTTGCACAGCTGGATGAGGTTACAGAGGTAGAGAGGTACGAGGCCAGGGAGTGTTTTGTAAGCAAGCCAACAAATTTCACATTGGTTTGTTATATCCAATATTTAACGAGCAGAAGTTCTTTTCAATTAAATATTTGGGAGTCTGAGGGCGGAATGTTCCGTGCCTGTTTGTGCCGGTTGTCATGGCGAGCATGAGCGGACAATATGGCAGGAAAGCCAAAAATTGGTTTCACGACATCGTGAAACCAGTTTGCAATCGTCCGCTGCACCTGTCAATGACAGGCTGTGTTTTCTGTTGCTGCATATTGGAAATGTCATTTTAATATATCTGCATGTTATTTTAAACTCAGCTCACCAGAATCATCCCCCCAATGCTGGATCATCCGAGCATGCCGGTGTGATTGCACACCAACGTGTCTCACAACTGAACATAAACAAAGTGCACTTGGCGAGCTGCACTTCCCTCGAGACTTAGTGTCTACCTAGCTGTGGGCAGCACCTGTGGTCATCAATGCCAGGCTTCGCAGGCAGCACCACATCACTTATAGCGAGGCTCACGGGCAGGTCTCTACTTACCAGACCAGCTGTAAGATGGGGGTGGCTTTTCAGCGGCTGCATGGCTAGGGTTTGCTTGGGGAAGGGGGAGAAGAGACCTCAGGCAAAGAAAGAGGCTGCAAGGCTAGGGCATTACTGGGGAAGGGAAAATCCCAGCATGTGTGTGGGGGCACATGTTAATCTGTGCAAGTGGCCTCAAGAGGCTGAGGAGGCAGTCTCCAGAGGAGGTGAGGTCAGATGGAGATATGAGGTTGCGTGTGAAAGAGTGAGTGGTGATGTTTCTTGAACTGGCAGTGAGTGAGATGACAGTGAATGTGTGATGGCCTTGTGAGTGTGTGAGTTCAGGATGATGAGATGGTTGCCTTACCCTGGTGGCACGGATGAGATCAACCATCCTTTATCTGCACTGGATGGTGAACCTCTTCTATACAGGGTTGGCACTGACCATCTCTGCCACCGCCTCCCAAGGTGGACTGGTGGCTCTGATGGGTCTCCTGCGGCCAAGGCGGGAGTAGAGAGGGCATTGTGCAGGCTCCAGCGGTGTCCAGGAGGTGCCTCAAGGATGCGTCACTGAATTGTGGAGCTGCAGTCTTCTTGCCTATAGGGGCCATGTCTCTTGTGCAGCAGTCCTGGGCTGGAAGCACTGAGAGGTGTGCACATGGCTGCACTTTAAATATGGCACCCGGCGTGAGGAAGTAATGAGGTGACGGTGTGGCGGCTGAATTGGAGGCAGCCCGCCAGCGAAACAGCCTGTTTCCTGAAAATGCATGATTATTGAAGTGGGATTGGATCAATACGGCGTGAAAAGCCACCATTGCAGCCGGTGAGTAAAACTGGCCCACTATCACACTTAGTGCAAATCTGGGACAATTCCGCCCTGAAGCTATTGTATTTGGTCCCTGTCTCAAACACTCTTCACTTCCCTCCCCCTCCCTTGCAACTGTCTGAGGCTGAACCAAACTGTTGGTAACACTGTCATTCTACTTGACTGAGTTTCTTACTCTCTGTCCCCTCCACCACCAAGACTGTCTGATCCCCCATCTCTAACATGGTCATCTCCATTCTTGCCACTGCCCATCTGCTGCTGACAAACTCATCCATGCCCTTGTTACCACCAGACTTGACTGGTTCGATGCTCTCCTGGCTATCCTCCATCTACCTCCCTTCATTAGCTTAAGCCAATCCAAAGCCCTGATGTTAACACCCTTTAGTCCACTGTTAGTGGTTGTGCTTTCAGTCGCTGAGACCCTAAGCTTGGTAATTTTCTCCTTGCACCTCTCTATCTTTCCACTTCTCTCTTCATTTAAGTTATTTCTTAAAACATACCCCTTTGACAATCTTTTAGTCACCTCCCATAACATCTCTTGGTGTCCATGTGTGAAGTATCTTTGGATGTTTTACTACATTAAAGATGTTAAATAAATGAAAGTTGTTTACAACTTTCCAAAACAGAGTTTATCAGATGAATAGCATTCCCTCAGAGACTAATTACCCTCTAACTTCTGCATTTGTAGTTAAATAATATAGTCTGAATCAGTTCCAGATGACCAGGAAGTGATTGTACCAAGATTGCGACTGTTGTATATTGCTGATTCCCTCCAAGTCATACACCATCCTGGCTTGGAACTATATCATCATTCCTTGACTGTCACTCAGTCAAAGTCCCAGAACTCTCTCCCTAACAGCACTGTAGGTACGCCTACACGATATGGACTGCAGCGGTTCAAGGAGGTAGCTCACCACCACCTCAAGTCAGTTAGGGATGGGCAAGAAATGCTGATTTTGCTAGCGATGCTCATATCCCATGAACAAATAAAATAAAAATTGGATGACTCCCGGCAGCCAAAATGAATGGCAGGGCATTGAGGAGACTCCTCAGCAAAGGGACTGAAACGTTCTGTGAAAACAATGTCATAATGCGAACAGTGTAGTACAGTCAGGCGGGACCTAGAATCAGTGGAAAGAAGGACTGTAGATTAGGTTGAAAATTGCGTAGGCTATCCAACCATTATGGTATGTGCATATACACGTACAAACTGCTTAATCTTGACCAACCTTGGCCATCGTGCTTTGAGACGTTGGAAGCAGCAGGACTGATTGGAAATTGTTTTTCTCAAAATTGCTGAATTGTGACTTTTTGTCTTGAGGAGGAACTTGTTCCCCTACAAAGCTCATCAGGACTAGGACAAAAGAAGCTTATTAGAAAGCTTTAAAGTAGGCCTTGGAAATCTGGAAAGGTAGATGCGTGTGTGGCTCCCTGAGACTGTATAAGCACAACTAACTACCAGCTAACAACCAAATACCCTGGACAATTTCCCACATAGTCGGTCTGAACCAGGTTCTGCCAAAGAATATCTGGAAACTGAGGATCCATCACCAACTTAGTACATGGTGATTTTAACTATATAGAAAACAATCAATTTTGAATTTGGTTAGTGCAGTCAAGAGGGAGAAGTGATCCGGCCAATCACTGAAGCCTACAATCAGCATAGACCTGACGGCATGAATGCTTTGTAAGTATAAACTCCTTGCAACTTCATGGCCAGGATTTTATGCTTCCTCCCCACCACACGCTCCACCCCAGCGGGATCTGAGGCGGTGGGGGTGGCAGGGGGAGTGTGAAATTGCATGGTCAGGATTCCCTCCCACGCCGACCTTGGAGCGACTTTATGTTGGGGCGGGCAGGACTTGGGATGGGAAGCCAGCCTTGCCTCAGTTAAGGCCTTTGAGTGGCTGCCTAGCCCAGCCAGGCCTCAATTTCTAGGCTGGTGGGCGGTTAACAGCTCGGGGAGTTGGGGAAGGCCGTAAATAAAGATTGTTGGATCGGTGCGGAAAGGGGGGGTGTGTCTCCATCAGAAGCCCCCTTCTGCTGCTGGGCACCTACCTCTTAAGGCCTGATGACCTCCGGACCTCCCTCCATAACCCCCTGGCCTTTCTCCCCCCACCACAAGTCCCCGATCGCCTCCTATGGTAACCCTCCAGGCAATCCCGACACTCCCCTCCCTGGGACCCCTGCCACTTAACTTGTCCTCTGGATCCCGGGACTTAGTGCCAGGCAACTCCCTGCAGTGCCTCTTCCGGCCACTGTAACGCTGTGCCCGGAGGGACTGGAGAGCTGCCGGCC
Source organism: Carcharodon carcharias (assembly GCF_017639515.1). Taxonomy (NCBI): domain Eukaryota; kingdom Metazoa; phylum Chordata; class Chondrichthyes; order Lamniformes; family Lamnidae; genus Carcharodon; species Carcharodon carcharias. The sequence continues at coordinate 15,192,510 of NC_054488.1, forward strand.
AACCTGATTGGATTTTGGATTTTGATCTCTGTTTTGTGTATGTGAATGTTGGAAGCTTTCTATGAACGCAAGTCTGTTCACCTCTGTGCATGTGTGTGCTCTTCTCTACAGAGCTGAAAGTTGTTAACCCTTTGTGGTCTTGCCTTGGATGTTGTTTTAAGTTTGTGGATTTGTCCATGTGAATACAAAAGCATGAATTTGATTGTTAAGTCTGATCATTTGAACTTAAGATCGTGCGTCCAGATTTGGAAAAATATAAAGCCTGAAATACATTTTAAATTAAAGTGGCTGGCTTGAGTGTTATTTTTATTTAAAATTTAGCTTTGTAACCGTGGAAAAGCACTGAACAGTTTGTCATGTAAGAAATAAGCTTCATTCTTGAAACTTGAAGATGCCTACCAGAAATCCGATTTGAACTTTACCATACATAAGTGACACTGCCCATCGAACAAACATGAAACGATAGGATGGGTGATGATTAAACTGTTCAAAAATGATTTTAATTGCATATATACCAAGAGAAGAATGCTTTGATACTCACTATAATTGCAAATATCACTGGTCCCCTGATGATCCACCAGATGCCCATGTGTCTGTTTATTCCCCAGCACCTAATACACAATAAATTTACCAGTAAATATAATCATTATTTCTTGTAAAATATTATGGCCTGAATTTAACCTTTGGTGGGCCTGGGATCGGATGGGAAACGGGCCCCCGACTACGATTGGCCCTCGACCACAATTTCGCACTGGCTAGACAATTAACGGCCAGTCAGTGTGACACGCGTGCTAAAAAGCTCAGAGGTGGGGGTGAGAAGGGGGTGGGCAATGATATTTCCGCGGGCGCTGCTGGGGTGGGAAGGGGGCGGACAATGATATTTCCGCGGGCGCTGCAGGGGTGGGGGTGGGCAATGATATTTCCGCGGGCGCTGCTGGGGTGGGGGCGGGCAATAATATTTCCGCGGGCGCTGCTGGGGTGGGAAGGGGGCGGGCAATGATATTTCCGCGGGCGCTGCTGGGGTGGGAAGGGGGCGGGCAATGATATTTCCGCGGGCGCTGCTGGGGTGGGGGCGGACAATGATATTTCCGCGGGCGCTGCTGGGGTGGGGGTGGGCAATGATATTTCCACGGGTGCTGCTGGGGTGGGGGTGGGCAATGATATTTCCGCGGGCGCTGCTGGGGTGGGGGCGGGCAATGATATTTCCGTGGGCGCTGCCAGGGTGGGGGTGGGCAATGATATTTCCGCGGGCGCTGCCAGGGTGGGGGACGGGCAATGATATTTCCGCGGGCGCTGCTGGGGTGGGGGCGGGCAATGATATTTCCGCGGGCGCTGCTGCGGTGGGAAGGGGGCGGGCAATGATACTTCCGCGGGCGCTGCCAGGGTGGGGGACGGGCAATGATATTTCCACGGGCGCTGCTGGGGTGGGGGCGGGCAATGATATTTCCGCGGGCGCTGCTGGGGTGGGGACAGGCAATGATATTTCCACAGGTGCAGGTGAGGGCTGCGAGAAAGCTCCCTGAAGGTGGACAGCTGCCTCAGGGTGCTGCATGCCTGAAAATGATCAAACAAAGGCTTTAAAAGCTGAAAAAAGGGTCCATGCGCCATGATCAATCATCTGAAAATACGGCTGATCGAAATGCTGCCCGCAGATATTTATTTTTATTTTATTTCATCACAGACATTTCATCCCGGCCCTTGGATGAGGTTTAACGAAGAAATGCAAAGGCTGCCAACCGTAAGGTTGGGTGGGCAGCGAAAAATCAGAATCAACGGCGCTGTCAATGCGCTTACTTGCTCTCTTAATTGTCGGCGGGTGCACTTCCGGCTTTTGCACTCGCCCGTCGTGCGAGTACACGATGACGTCGGGATGCTCGCCCGACATCTTCTCGCCCGATCGGGTCAGGCATGCGCCTGCCCATGGGATGTAAAATTCCGCCCTGTATCTTAGGAATTTTTAAAAAGAATTCACTGCCTTGCTGTTGTTAATTTTCTCCCCATGCCTTTTCCTCTCTGATGGTAAGCCAGCGTGGGCTCAATGGGACATATAGCCAACTTCTGTGCCGTAAATGAATCTATGACCCTATGACTCTCACATCGTGCTTTCCTTTCACACTTTGGACTCTGTGAGGAAGGTGGAGTTCAAGCAGATTAAGCAAGGTCGTATTGAATGGTTGAGCAGGCTTAAAGGACCAAATGGCCTGCTCCAGCCCCTATTTCTAATGTTCTCATATTCTTTGTGTATACTTGTGTGTGTGTGTATGTGTGTGTGTGTGTTAGTTCATTAGTGTCTACATGTCACAGCTAAGTTTACATATGATTTGATATCTGGTACATTAAAATTATGTGAAAGAAGAATATTTGAAGCAATGTAAACAACAGCGAATATCCAGATTCCGGAAATCTGAAATAAAAACGGAAAAACACTGGGAATATTCAGCAGGCCTGTCTGCATCCATGCAGAGAGAAACAGGTCGTGGACCTGAAATGTTAACTCTGTTTTTCTCTCCACAGATACTACCAGACCTGCTGAATTTTCATTATTTTATTAACTTTAAATATTATTATTTTAGCATTAATTTCCTCCAGTATTTTCTGTTTTTAAGCACATGAGCAACACCATATACGCAAAGTTTAGAAGGCCACCATTAAAATGTCTGGAAACATCTCTTGCTTGCTAAATGTCAACTTGGCTGTTTAAGTTCCCCAGTATCAGGCTAGGGAATCATCCTAAAACATATCTTCCAGCTGGCAACGTGAAAGTGAGAGACAACAGAAGAGAGAGTGGCTTGATGTGAGAGAGGGATCATTAATCAGATTAGACATCTTTACATTCAAGCGTCTGAGAGAATGTTCCAAGATTGTGTGTGTTTCAAGTAAAACAATAAACCAGTCCAATTATTAACAGAGTTACAAAGCAACAGATTTTCTTTTCAGTATATCTTACCATTCATTCTCATAGATAATCTTTGATATTGTCCAAGGTATAACAAAGAATAGTGGGCACCCTGAAAGAGAAAGAAGTTTGTTTTTGAGTTGCATCAAGACTTGTTGTGGAAGGATTCTACTCGAAGACCACTTGGTCCCGGTGTGGAGGTTCAACTGAAGTGCATACCTAGGTAACTGTGACATTTTATTCAGTGGGTATATTTAAGGATTCTTTCTTGAGACTGGAAACTTCAAAGCAATACCTTCAAGTGAAACTAGAAAATCCAGCCCCAGGGAGCAGGCCCCTCCCCCCCGCCCCCCACAATCCCCCGCCCCCCACAATCCCCCACCACCAACTCCCCTCAACAGGGATTTGTTACAGGGTCATGGGGAGGTCAAAGTGGCAGCTGGAAGTCCAACCAGCTCCAACTCCACCTTTACCACCCTGAATAGCTTGATAGAGCTTTCATCCGAGTTTTTCTAATTCTTCTGGTTCTACTCTGTAGAAGTGGAGAATATTGGTATTCAAAGTCAACCCAACCTCCAAAATGGATTATAACAAAGAAACACAATAGCTCTTGTCATTCTATATAATACTAGCAGATGTCCTTTGTCATTGCTCATAAATCAATAGATACATGGGGAATTTTTTTCTCTTGAGATCCATACTAAATACACCACAGGCCCAGCACATGGCAGGATGGGAAGTCAAAAGAAACCTGCATTTATATTACAACATTAATGCCAGGAATTGTCCCAAGGGTCTACACAGAAATGTAATCAGACAAAAACTGACACTGAGACAAAGAAGGAGATGTTAGGAGGGACAATTAAATGCTTGATCAAAGTGATAGGTTTTAACGTGCACCTTGAAGAGGAGAAGGAGGTGCAGAGGTTCTTCTCAAACTATAGTGCCTAAATGGCTGAAGGCAAATGGTGAAAGTAGTGGGAGATATACAAGATGTCAGAGGTGGAGGACTGGAGATGTAAGAGCTGACAGGTTACCAAAATAGGGCAGGGCAATGCCTTAAAGAGATAGTTAAACAGAAAAATATGAATTTTAAATTGTGGTGACTATAATCCTTGCACCTTTTTGGATAAATCCTAGATCAGGAGTACCATCAAATGATCACTGTCAACTTCACATTAAGATATACATACCTCAAAGACACTAATTGGCTCTGAAGAACTGATATAATTTTCCCTTAAGGAAAGACACCCCCTGAGAATATTACTGTCTTCCAGAAAGCCTTTTCTAAACATATTTTAGCCAGTATAATATCCCAGATATTAATAGGAGTCAGGAATCTCTTCTTAAGAATGTACCTCCCCAGCAGAGAGTGTCCAGAGTCAGATTCACGAGTTATGAGTTAGTGATACAGAATACTATGTGAGACAATATAAATTCTAAACTATATTGGAGCTTATGCAATTTATAGTTTGGTGGTACAGTAAATCGCAATTTGACTCTGTGTATTGCGAGGCTCTGTGGATCTGGATGTCCAAGAAAGTTCATCCAAATTCTGCAACTGCTTCATGATGATATGACTGCAACTGTCTTGGAGTGGGAAATCTGAAACAGACTTCAAAATCTGAACCCGTACTAAGCAAGGCTGTGTGATAGTCCCCAGGCTATTTACAATCAACCTGACAGTGACCAGACCTTTTCAAAAATCGACTGCCCTCTGGTATGTTAAGTATCTTCTAGATGGAAGTTCCTTAACCTCAGTTGCCTCCATGCCAAAACTAAATTTATCACTATAGACGTACATAATCTACAGTTTGCGGTTGATTGCAGTGTTGCTGTCCACCCTGCACCACATTTGCAAACCATTCTCGATCTCTTCAATTCTGCACGCAAGAGACTCAGCCTATCCTTGAACATTGTCAAAGCAAAACTCATAGATCAACTCACACCTGGTCAGTTAAATATTCAACATCCCATACAGTTGAAGGTGGGTCTCTGGAATATGTTGAGCAATTCCCATGCCTATGCAGTGATCTCCCTCAAAAGGCCACTTTTGATGAGCAGATCCAACACCGGATCAGCTGTACCAGCTCAGCCTTCTACAAACTATGGCAGTGAGCGTTTGAAAGCAAAGATGTCCACAAGTCAACAGAAGTCGTAGTGTTCATGCTCCTGTACTCCAATGAGACCTAGATTGTGTATTGGTGACGCATAAGAGTGCTGGAGAAATTTCACTAGCAATGACTTCACAGCGTCCACTTGATTCAATGGGAGGACCATTGAACAGATGTCAGTGTCCTTCTTGAAGACAGCTGCACAAGCATTTAGGCAAAACATCTGCAAAATCAACTTCGATGGACTGGACACTGTATCTGGATGGCCGAAAACCATCTCCTCTGCCAGATCCTGTTTCCTCAACTCTCAAATGGCCAACGTTCCAGGTGAGGACAAAGAATATGCTGCAAAGACACCCTGAGAGTCTCCGTGAAACATGGCAGCATTGATCTTAATGACTGGGAGGAGCCTGCTACCAACAGTGCAGAATGGCGACACCCTCTCCATCAAGCTGTATCAAGCTTTGAGTCCCAACGTCTTAATGATGAGGCAGAGCGGCGGCAGAGAAGGGAAGAAAAGGAAGCAAATCCTGCACTCTGGATCCCACTAGCTCGTGGGATGTCTCACCCCATGTGCTCAAAGATCTGCGGGTTGAAACTCAGCCAGTTCAATCGCATGAAGACCCATGGCATCATAATTGAATTGAGGGACAGCTGATGACAATGACATTTGGAAGAAGCATTAAACCAAGGCACTGTCTACCTTCTCAGTGAATGTAAAAGAATCCATAGCACTATTTTGAAGATGAGCAGGGGAGTTGTCCTTGTTGTCCTGGCCAATATTTATTCCTCAATCAACATCACAAAAGCGGAATATTTGGAGATTCTCGCTTTGCTGTTTGTTGGACCTTGCTCTGCGTATGTTGACTGCCACATTTCTTGTATTGCAACAGTGGCTACACTTCAAAAATACTTAATTGGCTGCAAAATGTTTTGGGACATCCAGTGATCAATAAAGGATCTATACAAATGTATTTCTTTCTTTTCTAACCTTTTTTTGGGTTTGGGGTGTCACAATTTGCAATCTGCCCACCCCTGTTCCACTAGTCACAGGCAGCACATAGGTTTGATGCTGCAACCTCATAACCATCTACCACACTCCTGACTTCACAATTCCCAGCTCACTCTTATTCTGCTACCTGGCATAATGAGCAATCTGCTCCTGGTGTGACCTCTTCCTTCCCACCCCATATCTGCTTCCCTCACATAAACCTGTTACAAGTGTGAGGTTTATGGGATTATTATTAAGTTTTGGGACTATATCCTCTGGTTTGTAAGAGTGTTATAGTTTGGGATCGTATCTTTAAATATCGGGTAAATGAAAGGGGTCATGTGACATGCTGGAATCTTACAGTAAACCTGAGGGTTTTAATTGTTAAAGATCAGAAGACTCAAATTGTGTTATTGAGATGGAGGTGCCAGGTGTTTACTCCTGGGGACAATGACAGCTGTTTCTAAGTCAACAATGAGGAGCCAAGACAGACATTCAGTGTCAAAGAGCATGCAAGAGTTCAGGCTCCAAGTTGACAGAGGACATCATGCAGAGGGAAGAGCTTGCCTTCCTCAGTCCTGGCTCCATCCCTCAGTTGTGCTGCAGACCCAGAGACAGTGTCACTGCTGCTCCCATATCTCTTCCAGCCTGTGTGTGGACAGGTCACCTACTCCCCTGAGATGCAACAACACTCCCTGACAAATCCAGCAACTAACCACAGCACCGCCAAATACACTGCACAGAACTTGCAGAGATGTGCCCATCCTGCAGCTCACTGCTTGATCTTCATAGACTGATGATTGACGGTGTTCAATGGGCCCACATGGACTGAATTAGGAAGTCTGATGTCACACCAGGCAGCGGAGCTGTAATGCCAGGGTAGTGCGGAAACAGTTGCCTTTGATCCATGCAGAGGACACCTGTGCAAGTGCTGCTCTCAAGAAAGTGCGATGTGCAGTCAATGCTGTAAGTGCTGGTGGCACAGAACGGCCCAGCACTCCCCATTACTACCCAGCACAACGCCAGCACAGCTCCAACAATCCCTGCATGCCCCAGCATTCCCCAGTGCAGCCCCATCACTCCCCAACATTCCCCAGCAATGCCTCAGCATAACCCTTAGCAAATCCACAGCACAGCCCCAGCACTCCCCAGCACTGCTCCAGCATGCCCAACATTCTCCAGCATGTTTCAGAATATCCCAGCATGCCCCAGCATGCCCCAGCATGCTCCAGCACATCCCAGCATGCCCCACCCAGAAGGAAAAAACAGTTCTGACCAGTATTCTTATTTCCCAGTTTCAATGTTTTTTCATTCTGGGCCGCACCTCCCAGCAAAAGGCAGCTGGGCTTCCATAGCGCTGTCTTCAGCTGGTTTATGGAAACCCTTCGTCCATGTTAAGATCCATCTGCACTTATCTCAAATTGTTGTTACTAACAGATCTTGCTGCCCTGATATAGGGTTATTCCATCAACAAAGCATCAGTATTAAGACCAACTCTTCAAAATTAAAACAAAGAAGAAGCTGCATAGAAGAAATATAACTGCAAATAGAGGTCTGAGTAGCCTTGTCATTCAGGCTAGTTGTGCTCTATGACCTGTAGCTTTGACTTCCTAAGCTAGAGCCTTGGTGGCTTCAGGAGAACCAAAGGTGGGGGTGGAGTGGGGAGCAGATAGATGACAGGCAGTGTCCTGGAGGTGGGATATGACAGACTTGGGGCGGAATCACCCCAGATTTGCCTGGCCATGCTGGTGGGTTTTCACACCATATCGCCCTAAACCCCCACATTATTTATGCATTCCCGGGAAAGGTGCTGTTTTGATGCCGGGCGAGCTCTCATTCACCCACCCGCCCGCCATCACCTTACCACTTCATCATGCTGGGCGCCATATCTAAAGTCCAGCCATGCTCACCACATCTCAGTGTTTCCAGCCCACGACTGCTGCAGGGAAGATATCCTTGAAAGGCAAAAAGACTACAGCCCTCGGGTTTAGTGATGCTTATCTGGGACATCTTTTGGACGCCATGGAGACCCCCTGGGATGACCTCGGGCTGCAGGATGGGCAGCAGTGTGATGAACCAAGCTTGGGAAGCGGTAGCAGCGGTGGTCAGCACCAAGGCCCTTCAAAAGAGGACAGTGCCACAAGAGGATGTATGATCTCCTCTGTTCCACCAGGGTAAGTCACTCATTTCATTACTCTCAACTCACACACTCACAAACCCATCACACATCCACAGGGCCCTTACTCACTGCCGGTTTAAGGGGCATCACCATTCACTCTCTCACACACACCGTCATTGTCCTCATCCCATCCATGGGGCCACTCAGCACCTACACATGCCAGGCATACTTATCATCTGGCCTGGCGGGCGTCCTGCTTACACTCTCTCCATCTCTATCCATGCAGGACAAGCTGGTGCTCAACAAACGAGGTCGCAGACTGGTGGAGGAATGCCTGAAATCAAGCTCTTGACAGACTTTGAAAACAGAGTCATCCAGCTGACTGGCAACGATCTGGATCGATCCTGTGCTGACGGTGAGGTCGGCGATGATCTACCAAGCGAGGATCCAGCAGTGCAACATCCATCAGGAACTGTGCTGTGAGTGATGTGTCCTTTTTCACAGGCACACCTGGGAAACAGCCGACTGAGTCCATGACCCAGGGCCTCCAGTCAAGCCCTGAAGAAACCTCTGAAGAGGAATCTGGAAGCACCCTCCTTGAAGTCCTGTCACAGCGCTCACCCACGCCCTCCACCAATGCAGAGACACACACCTCAGTGGGACCTAGCTTCAGAGTAGCCTCGGGATCACAATCTGGTGAGTGCATCGCACTGTCTGATCCACTCCAGTGACTTCCCTGGTGTCCTGCAGGCTGAGGCCAGAGATTTGCTGAGTCCGAGTCAGATGATGAGCCTCTGGACTCGATCATGTCACAGTTGCTGGAGCTGCAAAGTCAAGCTCGGGAACATCAGGAAGGGATGTCCGCTGCACTCCTCAGATTGCAAGGCACGATGGAGAACTGCGTCTGCCTTCGTGATAACACTGGCATGTCAACGCACCGAGGTCAACACTGGTAGGATGAAGGCCACCATGGGGACCTTGGTCCAGGACTGCTCCTGCACTGCTGCGCAGGCTCATCTCCATCGTTGATGTCATGGTTGGCCTCCAATGGTGTGTACATGAGAGGGGTGCTGGGCACCTTGATCTCACTCCAAGTATCCCCTCCCCTCAAGGAGTCAGCCTGGGGCCCTCGGGCACTCCCAGGGAGGAGGATAGCAGGTGCACACCCTGGGGCCATCCACCCAGGTGACTCTGGGAGTGTCCGGCCCATCTGAATCTCCTCCTCCTGTGACCACAGAGCTCCAGTTCCACAGGACAAGGAGGTGCCACTGCCACACAGCAGGACCCCAAAAGCAGGCTGGGACCCTCCAGGTCTCGGCCCTCCAGAGGATGCCCCCCCCATCATCACAGATGGGGCTTCGCAGTCAACAGGCTGCATCCACCTCCACTGTGGATGTCCGGGGAGCACCAAGACATAGCGGCAGGGTTAGGAATGTTAAGAAGAATTAATTGCATAGCCTGGGCATGGGTGTTAATCATTTATATGTAATGCTCACTATTGTCAATAAACTCCCAAGAATGTCTCCCTGCCTGTGGCTCCTTGTTCTGATGAGCAGTGTTCTTGTCTCTCAGATGTGAAACCTTTCTGCACAAAATAAAGGCAGGTGTCTCAGTCCAGGGCCTCTTCCCTGTGTCTGTGCAGCCTTCAGACCAAAGTGATGGTCCAGCCTCACACTCCCTGGATACATTACTGATGCCTGCACCTTGCAAATGTTTGTCATTGCTGCCAGAATGTCGTGGGCAGGTGTCACAAAGTTCCATCATTCTCTCTGTTTGCTCTCAGCACCTTTAATGTGGGGCCGGCCCCCATCTCCTCAGCATCTGTGACCAGTGATGCTGTGCTCCTGAAGGGCTCAGGTGCTGCAGGCGGACAAAGGATCAGATGCTTCTAAAGTTTCATGGATGTGTCTCTATGATATGACCCTGATCACAAACGAGTTGCCCTCGGCCAGACAGGAGTCAGACATTCTCAGAGGCTATGTGAAGATCTGTGGAGTGTTCTCACTGCATGTCATCATCATCCTCCTGCGACTATTAGGTCCTCCACTGTGTCTCCATGACAGGAGCATTCTCACAAAGGGTGTGCATGCTGCCATAAGCCAGACTGGAGTCAAACGTTCACAGATGCAATGGGGTCCCCTCACAGCATGTTGTCATCATCGCCCACAAATCTGGCAGCATGAGGGTCTCCCGAGTGTGCCTGCCTTGTCTAGCCAGTGCGAGGCCTCATCCCCGTCACCATCGCCTTCGAAGACCTCCTCACCCTCATCCCCATCGGCATCCTCCATCTCGGAGGAGACCTCCAGCTCTTCCATCTCCTCCTCAGCCAGCTCATCTCCCCATTGGAGTGCCAGGTTGTAAAGGGCGCAGCAACTGGGAGAGGAGGGAGATGGTTTGCTCCACTAATTTGTGGGTTGCAGCACGAGCCTCATTATACCTTCACTCTGCTGGAGTCTGAGGCTGCCACACGGGTGTCATCAGCCACGGACCCTTGTCCCCGAGGAGCCTGCCCCAGAGTTTCTGTGGTCCCTGGAAGAATTCAGGGATCTGTGACCGACTGAGGATATAGGAGTTGTGCACACTCCCTGGAAAGCATGCGCACACTTGCAGGATGCGTTTCTGATGGTTGCACATTCAGTGAATGGAAGCCCTTGTGGCTGATGTAATTGTCCATGGTCGTGACAGAGACCTGAGCGAGTGCAGTTAACCACACCCTGCACCTGTGGAGACCTGAGATCTGGGTGAATCCAATTGCTCTTGCATCCTGGCTGTCCTGGTCCCAGGGGAAATGCACAAAGTTGTGTGCTCTTGAGAAGATGGCCTCATGGATAGACTTGTGGCTGGGGCCTTGTGATATCCCACAGAGGTCACCTGTGGAGCCCTGAAAGGAACCACTGGCGTTGAAATTGAGCGCTGTGGTCACTTTCACGGCCACTGGCAGTGGATGCCCTCCATGCCCCCATGGCACCAAATCCTGCAGCAGGTGGCAGATGTGACCGACCAGTTCCCTAGACATGCACTGTCTTTGGCAACACTGGTTCTTGGTCATCTGTAGGAATGAAAGGTGGGGTCTATAGACTCTGGGTGTGGTTAGGCGCCAACCAGTGACGGCTTGCTGTAGCTCTTCAGTGGCGTGTGCCAGAGCTCCAGCCACCCTTTCTTCCTGAGGATGCTGCTTCTCCCTCTGGGCAGCCAGGAGCCTCATCCGCTCTCTCCTCCATTGTCTTCACTCTATGTAGGCCATCAGGCATCCAGCTAATTCACCAGGCTCCATGAGCCTGATGTACTCCTCCCGCAGGATGAGAAAGAGAGACTTGTGTAGTCAATGCATTTTTTAAATTAATTCATGGGATGTGGGCATCACTGGCTAGGCCAGCATTTATTGCCCATCCCTAATTGCATTTGTTTACAAGGCACTTAAGAGTCAATTCCATTGCTATAGGCCTGAAGTAAAGTAGGTTAGGTGAGACCAGGTAAGGACAGCAGATTCCTCCCCTAAAGGGAATTAGCCCTTTAGTGAATGGACCAGCAATGAACCAGATGGGTTTTTAACAACAATTGGCATGGTTGCATGGTCATCAACAGACTCTTAACTTCAGATTTTTATTGAATTCAAGTTTCACTATTTGCTGTGGTGGGATTTGAACCCAGGTCCCCAGAGCATTACCCTGTGACAAGACCACTATGCCACTGCCTCCCCCTTGCTTGCTGGTACACACACATGACTCTGTCCAATGCTAGACTGACTCTGGGTGCATGTCATGTGCTATTTTACATCAACATGTGGGCAGTACTGTACTCAGTCCCACATTAACCCTATATGTGCCAGACCCTTCTACTACACCACTGAGCCAAGACTAACACTTTACCATTCCTCTTTGAGAAGCATTTGTGCAGTTCTCAAAATTTCCCCCAGTCAAGAAATTAGACTTGCATAAAGAGGGGCTTGGGACCGGGGTAAATTGCCTCAACCTGAATATTCAGGAGCGGTAATTAACATGCATGGGCACCACCAAAAGTAAGGAAATTAAATGTGTTCACCATTTTAAAAATTAAGTTTTAGACTTGAGCTTCACTCACCCCATCCTATCAGGATGTATTGTTTTAACAGCCTTTTCTCTGCAAGGACAGCCAGGACTATCATTTTATGAAGATAAATTCCTTCCACCAAAAGCCAAAAGAAGTTGGCTCCAACAAAATAATGCATGAAAACTTGGGCCATTTTACATCCATTTGAAACCTGGAAGAGAGAGAGAGAGTGCAAATTTGACTAGCAGCTGCTTCAATAAGACTTTAAAATAGATAGTGAAATATTCAGTTTTGAATTGGTGGTGTCCCAGTACTGGCTAGTTTTACTTATGAGGGGACTATGAGTTCACTTGGTAGCATTTGAGTGGACTAGTTTTCAAGAAACCCAGTCATTGTGCTGCCACTTTGATAAGGGCTTGTCATACTGCAGCAGAATTTTGACAGTGCATTACGTGCATTTTTCGTTTCACGTTAAGAAATCTGGGTGAAGAGGGTCAAGCCGAATGGGAACTTTTGAAAAGAAGGGATAATGGTTCAGTCGCTCCAGGTGTAGGATTAAAAGAGCTCTGAGATTATGGAATTCTCTTTCTAGATGTAGCAAGTGCATTGCAGGACTCCTGACTATAACATTGTTCTCTTCTTTAGTGTTTTTTTAAATAAATATGTTCTTTAAATAATTAGCTTTAAAGGACTGGAACCTTTATAGCCTGGTTGGCTCAGTATTACAGCAGGCACTGTGATTGTATCTTTTTTCTAGTATAAGACAAGGCCATGCAGGAAACCTTTTGTGCTACAAAGAGGTGCTTGGAGAATATATTGCTAGTGAGTGAGCAACAGTTCCTATATTTGAAGGTTTGGACCATTCGCTTTATGGTGGGAGAATGGAATCCTCTAAATAACTGTCTGAAGATCAATAGTGAACAAGATATCACTCATTTGGCTGTGGACTCGTTCCTTTAAAAATCACTATTTTACTTAAAACAATGAGCAATTTGAAAAGAGACAATTGTACAAACAGAAGGAGAGAAGAAGAAATAGAAAGGAAGAAGACATGGTCCCTGGCTGAACAAAAAAGAGACAGGCATATATGACAGTGATTTTATTGGTTTAAAAATCTGTCGCAGAAGATACAGGATATCAAGCTTACCTCGGTGTCAAAAAAGGTCTTCCAGCCCATTTCATCATCTGGATGTTTGGAGTAAGTGTTGCTTAGGAAAATATCTTTTATGAGAACAGCCAGTGCTCGCAGAATAAAGGAAGAAAATAAATTAATGTGGATGTAGTTTCGAGTACAATGCAGCTTCCTACAGAAAAAAAGGGGAAAGATGCCAAGATTATCCAGATATCAGGACTCTCTTTGGATTACACCTAAAAATGCAGCTCACACAAAACAAGCATTCTCTTAGAAATTCTTCCAACATACTTGTTTCAATATTTTCTTATGTGCTGTATTGTTATTAGGTTAATTAACATAGACACACAAAGAAAGTTGTTGGCCTTAGTTGCTATCTTATACAATATTCATAGCATTTGCTAAATCCTCTGTACAGTCTGAAGAGCTGTTATAAGGGCATGTTCAGAATCATTTCACTTGCCTCAAGTTAATGCCTTAACTTGGAGGCAAAGTGCACAATGTGGAACACAATTCTGTTTTGGGGGTGAACAGGGAGAATGTTTGTATTATAGGGAGGATTCCAATCCTGCATGAGGTCTGTGGAGTTTTATTTTTAAGAATGCATCCAAGATTGGTTCCTCGATCAAAATATTCCTTGTCGAACAAAGAAAATAAGCATTGCTTTATTTAATGTAGTCTAGAGAAATGAAATTGGGAAACTAGCTGTTGAGTGATTAGAAGGACAAATGGGAACAATCGGCAGTCACAACATAATTAGATTCAAGGTGAAAACAGCACAGTTTAATGAAGAATAGTGACACCAACTAGGAAAAGACAAAGATCAAAAAGAGGTAAGAAGTGATCTGGCTCAAACTAACTGGGCAGAAAAATTCGAACATGGTCAATGGGTCAGCAGTGGGGAATTTTCAAAATGAGCTGATAGATTACAAAATAGATATATACCTATTAGATAAAAAGGGAGCATCAAAGAATGGGACTCTGAAGAAAAATGAATAGATTGAAACTAAATTGAAATAAAAAAAAAGTATTAACAATAATGAGAGGAAGGAGAAGAAGATAGAGCCATGGGGAGAGAGCAGCACGATGGGATTAGTTTTGCTTTGCTCCAGCAACAGCATGCACAGATTTGATGGGCAAAAATAGTTTTAGTTTCGGCATTGTAATTGGTATATTTAGTCCTCATCACTGCTGGACAATAAAACTCAGATTCCAATTTTATGTTGAAGAAAGAAATTATATTTAATAACTTTCACACTACTTCACATGTGATACATGGTCAATATAAGTGAGCTGTAAACATTTTAACAATATTACCCAGGCCCTGGGATGTGTAAACTGCTTGTTATACAGTGGAGTTTTACCTTTATAATATCAGAAAAAGTTATAGCTTTGTGAAACTTCCTCATTTTCCCCGTTTCTCATCTCTGCTGTCATGCCATTTGGAGTCTCATGGCAGACACAACAGATAGTTCCTTTGTATAACACACCATTAGGACAGAAATGATACAGTCAGAAGGGGCAATGGGGATTGTGTTACTGGCTCATGCAAAGGATGTCATATAGTACTAATCATTTATGCTGTACCCTGATATCAGTATGCCCTTGCCTCATGTTATAAAACAGTGTCAAGAGATAGGACAGTAAAGCTATAAGAATATCATTAAATATAACTAATTAAAACTATGATCTTAGCCTAAGTACACTTTAAGAGTGCTCGACATGAGCAGAAAACAGACCTAAGCCACAGCAGTATCAGCACGGCCAATGAGAGTGAGGCCAATGAGAGTGAGTAACCCACGGTGTAGATCAATTGCAGGGCTTTCAGTAACCCATGCTGATTCTTCTGCAAAGATACAACAAAACAAAATAACATGTCATTATTAAGAACAGTATGAGTTGTGCTTCCCTGTAGTTCCGAATAACTGGTAACAAGATTATCCAACAAATGCAACTTCCTAGTTACAAAAGAGTCAACCTATTCTTCTAAACGTTTATTGTGAAATCTAGCTGAGGGGCCAGGGCTCATAATTTTTTTACATTAATTCTCAGGATTTGAGTTGCACTGGCAATATCAGTATTTATTAGCCAGCCCTTGAGAAGGTGTTGGGTGGCCTCCTTCTTGAAACACTGCAGACCTGTTAGGTAGGGAGTTCCAGAATTTTGGCACTCTGACAATGAAAGAATGGCAAAAGATATCAAAGTCAGGATGGTTTGAGACAGGGAAAACGTGGAGGTGGTGCTGTCCCCATGAAACTACTGACCATGTCCTTCTCAGTGACGAAGGTCGCGGGCTTGAGGAGTCAGGAGGTGAGCCACTCTACAGGGAATACCTAAACACAATGTTTATGTAGCCATTCAGTTCAATTTCTGATCAAAGATAACCCCTCCGGAATGTTGATGGTGGAAACATTGGGGATGGTAATGCCACTGAAAGGCTGTCTTTTGTTGGGTATGGTCATTGCCTGGCACTTGGGTGGTGCAAATGTCACTTGCATAGTGCAGAATACCATCAACTGGTTGAAAAGAGTGAGAGAAGATGAGGTGAGTCAAAAAGCAGTTTTCATAAAGGTAATATCCTGAGTAACTTTCAGAGAAGTTAATGGTGGCCAGGAACTTGCCTTTCTCCAGCACATATCAAAAAACCTTGGTACTGTGTTTCTGATGTTCTGAAGAATATTGGGGTGGGCAAGGGCCTGTTTCATCCACACATATCCAGAAAATTACATCCACTGTATGCAAACAATTCAAAGGTTTATGTTGATGAGAGTTATTCCCTTTCATTATATATTTTTACAAATGCTTAGAGGTTTTCAAAATACTTATTAACCAAGATACTGTTTCTAGGTACATCAGTGTACATCTGTACAGTAAACTCCACAAACTTTGGAAGATTAAAAGAAATTCCCTATCAGCCATGTTGGTGATAGGAATTATACAATAATCATTATTTGATAAGTTCTTGCTCTTTAGTTTTCCAGTGGCTCCTTGTGGAAATTGTAGACACAGGATAATCCCACAAATAATTTGCTGCCTCTCATCACCTTACACACGAGAAATTACTAATAGGCAGTGAAGGAGCATAGAAACATTTAACTCCTGGTATCAGTTTAATGATTCAATGAGATCACAGATGATCTGCAACTTAACTCTATGGGCGGAATCGTCTGCTCCCATGGCAGTGGGTGTCATTGCAGGTGTGAGTGGCAGGCGAGAAGGCTAAAAATCGGTTTTATGCTATCGTGAAACCAGATTGTGACCGTTCGCTTCACCCGTCACAGCGGGTTTGACGCTGCCACATTTTATTATAAGCCCTGCTCACCAGAATCATCCCCCACACTGGATCTCCTGGGCACGTCAGTGTGTAATCACAACTTTATATAAGAGACGTGCACCTGGTGAGCTGCACTTCACTCGGGACTTCGAGGTTTGTTTGCCTACCTTGCTTCGGGCAGCACTCGTGGTCATCAGTGCCAGGCAGGTCTCTAGCTAACAGACCTGCTGTAAGGCGGAGGTGGCTTTTCAATGGCTACAGGGCGAAGGCTTGCTTGGGGAAGGGGGAAGAAGAGACCTCAGGCAAGGGAAGAGGCTGCAGGATGAGGGCTGTACTGGGGAAGGGGGGGGGGGGGGGGGGGGGGGTATCCCAGGGTGTGTGTGGGGGCACGTGTTGATCTGTACAAGTGGCCTCAAGAGGGTGGGGGCTGAGGAGGCAGTCTCCAGAGGAGATGAGGCCAGATGGAGATATGAGGGTGTGTGTGAGAGAGTGAGTGGTGGCGTCCCTTGAGTTGGTAATGAGTGAGATGCTAGTCAATGTATGATGGTCTTGTGAGTGTGTGAGTTTAGAGTGATGGGATGGTTGCCTTACCCTGGAGGCCTGGATGAGATCATTCATCCTCTTTCTGCGCTGAATGGCGAACCTCTTCTGTGCAGCGTTGGCACTGACCTCCTGCCATTGCCTACCAAGCTGGAGTGGGGAGATTGCTGGACCTGCTGTGTCCAGAACAGGGGTAGAGGACATCATGGCAGGCCTCCAAAAGTCACTGAACTCTTCTTGGCTTTCAGAGCCAAGTCTTCACTGCAGCAGTCCTGGGCTGCAAGCTTGAGATCTGTGTACATGGCTGCAGTTTAGATATGGCACCTGAAGTGAGGAAACGGTGAAGTAACAGCATGGCAGGCAATTCAGAGGCTGCCCGCCAGCGAGCCAGCGTGTACCCTCTGGCTGCATAATTAATGAGGTGGGAAGGGGACGATACGGTGTGAAAATCCACCATTGCGGCCAACGGGTAAAATGTCTTTTTTCAGGCTCGCTGCTGCACTTAGTGCAAATCCCGGATGATTCTGCTCTACATACCTGCCTTTGCCCCAAATACTTTAGTACAGTGATTCCCAAACTATGGGTCGTGACCCCAAATGGAGTCTCATAAACAGTGAATGGGGTCATATTAAATTGACCAGCCTGCAGACAAATCCTGCTGCTCTGAAGCCATGAAGGAATGAATGAGGTTTTTGAGAGCTATATTACGGATGAAACCTTTTGGGTTGATACCACTTGATAATTGCTGATTTTATTCTAAAAATAATAACTACTATAAATTCAATATTGGAGGAAAGCCTCACAGTGTCTCCAAAATGTTGAGGACAGTTTCATGTGACCATTAGCAGGAGTTAAGGAGCTGTGAACATAGACCAGAAAGCCTTCTCTGTGCTTTACTTCTGTGGGCTTTTGACAGCCTGATGCAACTGTGCATCATGCACGTTCAACATTCCCAATTCACCAGCTCTTCCAGGCCATTGAGATAGCAGCTGGAGAGAACTGCTGAAATCTTACACCCAAGTGATGTCCGAGATCCAGCTTTATTATGAATGGAGTTAGCACGTGTCCAGGGTGAGTGTCTGGCCATGTGCCATCATGGGCGGAATCATTTCAGATTTGCACAAAATGCAGTAGCGGGTGGGAAAAAGGATATTTTACCCCCCCCAGCTGCAATGGCTGCTTTTCACTCCATATTGTCCCAGTCCCAGCACATCCCACCTCATTAATAATGCATTCACGGGGAACACACAGGATCGCTGGCGGGCAAGCTCGGATTTGCCTGCCATGTTGTGACCTCAGCCTTTCCTCGCTCCAGGTGCCATATGTACAGTGCACCAGAGCACATGCCTACTTTGTGTCTTCAGACGAGGACCAGTCCAGGCAACAGGTAGCCCCAAAAGCAAAGAAAATGGCAGCCTCTAAATTTAGTGACGCCTCTCTGGGGTACCTGCTGGACACAGTGGGCGGCCACCACGATGTTCTCTACCCTCGCTCTGGCCGCAGGAGGTCCACCAGAGTCACAATCTGGCCTGGGAGGTGGTGGCAGTGGTGGTCAGCACCAGAGGAGGTCAGGCATCCAGTGCAGGAAGTGGATGAATGATCACATCTGTTCCACCAGGGTAAGCCAACCACCTCATCACTCTCAACTCACACACTCAAAAACCTGTCACACATCCACAGGGATCTCAAACCTCAAGGGACAACACCACTAACTCTCACACACACCCTCACATCTCTATCAGATTCATATCTTCTGGAGCTCCTGCCCATGGCTCCACTCTCCACACAGATATTCCACGCAGTGCCATGTGTCCTGCTCACACTCTCTCCATCTGTCTTCATACAGGAGAAGCTGGCTCACAACAGCGGGCTGGAAGTGGAGTGGTCCACGTTAGGCCCCTCACTCACTTTGAGGAGTGTGTCATTGCGCTGACTGGTGAGGACGTGGACCATGCCTGAGGCAACAGTGAGATCAGCGGCAAACACCCTCGTGAGGATCCTGCACCACATCATCCCTCTCTCAACACAACTCTCTCTCCTGCTTTTGACTCTGCTGACATGCACTAATTATCTCTACTTTGGTTCACAGGGAGCTCTGCCAAGTGACCGACACCCTCAGCCAGGCAATCCCTCAGCTCCATCCAGGTCCTCACCTCCAGCCAAGAGCTGGAAATAAACCGCCTGGAAGGATTGTCACGGTGCTTACCCACATCCTCTACCAGGCCAGAGACACACATTTTGGTGGGACCCAGATCTAGAGCAGCCTCGGGTTCACAACCTGGTGGTCACTGCATGGACATGTGTCCGCAGCAGGAGGAGGCAGGTTCAGCCGAGTTCCCTGGCACTCGGAGGACCGCTGGGGAAGAGGCATCTGTGAGGTCCGAGTCAGATGAAGAGCCTCCGGGTTTGGCCTTCCAACTCATCGTGGAGAATCAGTATTTTGTCACTTTATAATCTGAAAATATATTCACTTTCGCTGAATAATGTGTAACGTTGTCTTTCAGCTTCATTGACAGGCTTCGAGCACCCGCTGCTCCAACAGCAGTTCAGCTGCACACAGCCGTACCACCAGTGATTCTGGGGGGACAACTTGGAGCCTCGTGCAAACTCTCCCACGTAGGCGGAGCCTTCCTCCATTACACTCACCTCAATGTCCCGAGCATTTTCAATGCTGTCTGCTGGGGTTCTCTTTCAGTCGTCCATCTGAGCTGACCCTCATCTCCGCCCACCCACTGATCACACTCCCAAGCAGCACCTGTGCCCGTCCAACATGAGGCTCCGCCCACTTTCAATTTCGACAGCCGTATCGGTCATTAAGATTCAGATCAGCTCCCCTGTCCTTTCCCCTCCCCCTGTCACCCATGTCCTTTCCCCCATCACTGTTGACCTCTCTGATGTCACCTTCCACCTCCCCACCATCACCTGCCTACCAGAACCCTTTTCTCTCTGGGATGTCCAGGTGAACGTATATGTTCCCTACCTTCCCGAGAATCCCACCCCTATCCACATTGAACTCCCGACCTCCCCCTTCCCACTCTCAGGGTCCATGTCTGCCTCCAAGTCCCTAGCAATTACCCTCGCCGTCCCTTCTACCACGACTGATGCACGCTCACCCTCCCACCCTTCCGGCTCACTCTGACCCTCTCATATTCATCATTCCTTCCTACCATGCTCATGCTTAGTTCGCTCCCCAGGAGGCAGTCATTGACTCCACAGACCCCTCCCTTGCATGTTCACCTGGACATCACCCCACATATTCCCTCCTCCACCCGTAGTCCCTCCTCCCCTGGACACCTTCCTCCCTCTGGACTCCTTCCCCTCTCCTAACTCCTTCCTCCCCCAGCCACCTTCATCCCCATGGACACCTTCCTTCCCTGCAGACTCCATCCCCCTTCCGAACTCCTTCCCCCCTTCCGAACTCCTTCCTCCCTCCGAACTCTTCCCCTTACACTTTCCTTCCTCCTTAAGCCTAACTTTCCACTTGCCGCATTCTCCCCATTACACCCACCTGCCCCGTACTTCCTTCCACCCCCAACCAATGTCACACCCCCAACACCTTCATTCCCCCCCTTAGCCTCACTCCCACCCCCTGTCACCTTTGTTCCCCCCACCCCAAGCTCAACCCCCCCACTACCCAGTACACCTTCCTTTCCCACTCACAGCTGGATCTTCCTCTCCCCCTTCCTCTCACTGATCATCCCACAGCAGCCCACGGTCAAGACCATGATGTCCCGAAGTGGAGGCCTGACATCAACGGAGACCCCCCACCTTCTGTGAGCTGCTTCGCGGCAGAGCCACATCGGTGAGAATTCACCCAGCATGCAATGCATGTATTCCTCCAGGGTCCCCGTAGCTAAAGGATTCCAGCATCTTCTGCTCCTCAGATGTCTGCGATCTGAGCAAGGCCCTAACAGTAAGTCCCGGCTTCTGCACGTCACCCAGACGTGTTCTGGGCTGATGTGGTTTCCCGTCGGCGTAATGGTAAATCTGGCGTTGGGGGACAATTCCGGTCGGGCCCTACTTTGCATCCCATCAACGGGATGTAAGGAAGGGTTCATGCCGGCCTCCAGCAGGATTGGCGTTCCACCATGGCAGACCCCATCGGATGATCCCGCTCTGCTTTCACACCGGCGTGAAACCAATGTTTGGCCTTCTTGCCATATTGTCCCCGCCCGCCCGCCGTGACGCTCAACTGTCAAAGGGGCCGTAAAATTCTGGCTCATGAGCGTAATGGAGATGAATGGTGACTGATGGTTTCAGTATTCTGGTTCAGCATAAAGACTGACTATTCTGATATTGCAATATACCCATTGAGAGTGATGGTCCCTTTTGTATTTGTATGAACCTGGATGTGGCACATTTGTCTGCGTCGAATCTTGATATCGATCAACGCTGGATGTCACATTGGAGATTAGAGGTGCACATTGCCAGGTTTTGAGAAACTGCATTGAAACAGGCCCACCTGTTTCACTGGGCTTGGTAAGGACATAGAATAATAGCATTTTTAAAAGGAGTACCTTAAAAACACAGATTTTCACATTTATATGATGTATTATATGTTAACCAATAATGTAAACTTTAATTATTATGTACTAAACGTCACTATGCTGGTTTATTGCTGTTCTGTTGGCATCTGGGTCGTGTTAATTTTAATTTTCATGTATTAAAATGGGGTCATTTTGGAAAATAACTTGAGAAGCATTGCCTTCATACTTTTGGATAACAAAAATCCTATCTATCTCAGTTTTTAAATTAACAATCGATTGAGCATCAATTGCCATTTTTGGAAGAGTTCTGAGCTTCTAATGCACTTTGCTTCTGACCACGCCCATTGTTCAGCATAGCAGTGGAACAGTGCAGCAACAGAACCATATAAGAATGCAATGGAAGCATATACAAACAAAACTTTATGGCATCGAAACTGTGCTTGAGTCAGCATTTTCATGAGAGACTGTGAACAAATATGAACATATTTTCTTTACAGTGAAAGGCTTTATCAGATACGGCAAAAATTTCACATTCTGTTTGAACACGGGTGCTGGACCAAAGTTAACATTTTTAGGAGTTCTGGCAGGATGAAGGGCAGATGGAAATGTAGATTTTCTGAAACTTTCTGTAATGTGGGGAAGAATATTGAGCTCGGCAGAGCGTAAAATAACGCACGATGAGGTCGGGCGAGTGTCCCAATGTCGCCACGTAGTCCTGCGAAATTTTCTTTGGCGGGTGCACGCTGGAGTTGGCAGCACGCCCGCCGACAATTTAAAGGTCTATTGAGGCCCTTAAATAGGTAATTAAATTCAAATTTACGCTGCTGGTCCAACCGTATGGTTGGCGGGCAGGCGAAAACGCCAAGCGGCCTTTGCACTTTTCAGGAAACCACATCCATGGGCAGGATGAGGTTTCCTAAAGCAAATAAAAATAAAATAAAAATTTTATACTTGAATTAAAAACATGTCCCTGCTCATGTGACAGAGTCATATGAGGAGACATGTTTTATTTCTTTTTAATTTGGTTCATTAGTTTTTTCAAACAGCGCTCCATCTACCTGAGGCAGCTCCGTGCCTCGGGGAGATTGAAGTGTATGCACGAAGTTCGTACTAGGCCCGCTTGGTGTCCTCCCCCCTGCCCGCACAGACAGCGCTGAGTGCTGCCGCTTACAATCCACGCTGGGCGGACCTTAATTGGCCCGCCCGTGTAAAATTGTGGTGCGGTGCCGATCGCGGGCTGTGGTCGGCTTCCCGATCCCTCCTCCCCCACCTCGCCCCCCCGCCGAGCACCCCCGCCAAAGGCAAAATATTGCCCATGGGTTTTCCTGAACTAACCAATGGCACTGGGCGGCTACGCGTGTGTTCAGAGGGAGTCTGTATGCAGAACAGTCTTCAGTTCTTGATGACTAAGAAAACAGGAATTGCTGTTGCAAAACAAATTTACAAATATCCCGATGGCTTACCTTTTGCTGGACATCCTGGCTGTCTTCGAAACATTCAGAATGATCCCGCCAGATAACAGTAGAATTTGAGAGAGTCATCCAACTGCCATTGTCCAGGCAGTACCTGTACACCCTTCTTATGCTTCCTGCAAAGAAGGAAAATGAGATGAATTATCTTGGGGACACCAAGGTTGAGTTTTAAAAATTGTAGATTATAGGTAGAAGATTGATGAAGGTGCCGAATTACAGTTCTAAGGCCTTAAGGAAGACGCATCTCCTGGAACAAGTTTTTCTTATTTGACTGGGTAAGGAAATAATTTTCCAGAACATCTTTTACCTTACTAGCCATTGTATTTTCCTTTGTTTTCCCATGAGATTCAATGGCTAAAACCAAAATAGGAGGGGTAAGCAATTGGGAAGTGCCTGGAATGTTGTCCTGGTCATCATGGGATGTGAGGTGGGCCTGATGTACTTGATGTACCAGTTAATCATTTCCTGTCTGTCAATTTTATATGTTCGTATGTTTGATAGATATTGCTATTATTATCACAACTGGGTTCTGGCTGTCTTCGATGGAAGCAAGCTGGAAACCATGCTCATGCAAACTAGTGAACATTTATTAACTATTTACACTATTTACAGAGATGGAATTTATCAGGACCCCATTGGAACCTTTTCCCCTCAGGTTCCAGTTACATCACCGATGATACACTCTAGCTATTAGCAAAATAGCTATTAACCCTTTATACTACATCTACCCCACTCCCAGTCTTTTGTTCTACTCATTAACATTAACTATTCACACACTCATCCTATTTCTACACCCCACGCCCCCATCGCCCCAGTCTCTTGTGCTGATGGTGTCAATCTTATACTGTGTTTTAGGCTCTCCTTGAGGATGTGGAGGACTTATGCTCTTCATAATCTTCTCCTTGGAAGGCGCCGACCTCTGCATTAACCCTTTATAATACACTAACAAAGAAGCTTTGCTGCAGGTAAAGTATTTCCTCAGCGAGTAACTGGGTTACTTTATATGGTACCGAACTAAACAGATGATGAAAATTGACCCTGTTTCATGTGGAGTCAGTTCATCTGAACTGGGGCTACAATGGAGGTGTTACAGATGAATGCTGTTCCTTGGATTAAAATTAGGCATGGTGACTATTCAAAGCTGGTCTGTGTGCAACAAGCTTGGTTGCACTGGCTGCAGTGCTTAAATTGTTTGGCAATGTTCATTCTCACATGTGGTTGGCCACTTAAACCTGCGAAATATTACTATTTCGCACCTTCAGAACTCGAAAGTATGGTTACTCCATGTTCTTGGATGGCCTGAGTGTTCCATGGAAAGGTGGGAAGTGTGTGTGGGAAGCTTATGGTCCCAGCTGGCACATGGGATTAAAAAAAATTAATTTGGTATTGGATTGACGCAGAGGTCCATGGCTGTTTTATTTCTTGTAATTGTATGTGCTGTGTGAGTGCATTTTACACCAACATGCACAGGCTATTTTGAAAGCTGCCTTTTCTTGTAATAAATTCTGCAAGAAGCCAATTTAATACAGGCTACCAATCACTGATTCAGAATTTAAGAGCACTCCTGAAGAGGATTGGGTATAAACTGTATATTACATTGACAGCATAACATAATCATTTTAGAAAAATATACTGACGTTTTAACACTCTAATGTATTGTAAAATAAAACAGACTCATGATGCAGCGTGTCGGTGTATCCGTACATGGTGTCATGGTGGGGGTGTATAGGGGTGTGTGGGCGGTGGGGGGGGTGTTAGATGGGCTTGATGTTGCTCTACTGAATTCTGAGCAGCATTTCTCAGGGTTAGCATCAAGGCAGGTCAGGATTCTCATACTCAGTGGGGAGGAAATCAGATGGACAGTCATCAACAGGTTACAGAATTACCTGGAAAAACTCAGCAGGTCTGGCAGCATCGGCGGAGAAGAAAAGAGTTGACGTTTCGAGTCCTCATGACCCTTCAACAGGACTCGAAACATCAACTCTTTTCTTCTCCACTGATGCTGCCAGACCTGCTGAGTTATTCCAGGTAATTCTGTTTTTGTTTTGGATTTCCAGCATCCGCAGTTTTTTGTTTTTATAGTCATCAGCAGGTTGCTTTGTGTTTCCTGTCTGTGTGACATTGTCATGCATTTTGTTGCTTCAAGATGCATCGCCCACAATTGGCACAGAGCTCAATGGGAACCAAAGGAAAATAACATTCAGGGATACTTTTTTCCTTAGATGTAGATGCAAGATTAAAATACTCTGAGAAATAAAGCGAAATTTGCTTGAAGATTACCTGATTTAATCCAAGGGAGGTACCAAGGGCAGGGTTCTGACACATTTCCTGGGTATGATTCTGGCCAGCAGGCAAATTGGTCAAAACTTTCATTACAAAATATTCCTATTTGGAAACAAATGTAACTTAATTATTCAAACTGTTGCAAACTAGCTATTTCTAAAGGTATAATTTATAAGAAAAATAGAAAATAGAGTCTTATGTCTGATAAGCTTCAAGATCTGAGACTTAATTTTGTAAGACTTCTCCAGGTTGATCATTCATTTTGGACTTCAAGTCAGATGAATTATGATAGTCTCAATCAAACTCTAGCAAAGGTGAATCCACAGTATAAACCACTATTAGGCTGCAAAAAAGCCCATGAGAATGGCTATTGTATGAAATGGAATATTAGGTTTGAGGTTCTGCGGTGAAGTTAAGGTACATTTGGGGGCACTGTGGAGGACATGGTCATGAAAGTTTTACTCTGCATTTCCTGTAAGACACTGCACCACACTATTCAATGCTAAATTGATGCTTCTGTTTATTAGGTACAGGATATTAATTCTGGGGATTGGAAGAGCTTTCATACTGATGGTTCATTCTCAATGTCCTTAACAGTTTATTGGTCAGATGGGTGTCGATACATTGCTTAGGTTCAAATTATAAAAGAACCATTCAGCATGACTATGAATGAAGGACAGTTCAATGAAAATAGAACATAAGGCACAATTAGTTAAGCGTTGGATTTGTTAACTCATTGTATTGACTATCTACTAGTTTGACTTATATGAAAATATTTTTATTTTTAGTGCTTTAGACCTTGAGATTTAGTATTGTTTAATTTGTAAGAGTTCAGATGAAATCTTGTCATATTTATTGTGTATCCTTTTGTTCTCCAATTTAAGTTTAATTTAAGTTTTAAGCTGGGAGAAAAATTTAGTCGATAATTTCACTTTTGCTTGCCAACGTTAAATAATTATGGCATTAGCACATTAGAAAGGGATAACCCAAGTTCAGGAAACCAGGGGCAGAATTTTGCCCTTGGCGTGTGGGATTGGCGGGGGTGGTCTGGGGCAGTCGGGAAGCTGACCTCCGCCCGTGATCCACAGCGGACCATGACTTTACACAGCATGATATGTGAGCTGCAGCGCTGAGCGTTGCCTGTGCAGGTGGAGTGCGAGCGGGCCTAGCACATACTTATCACGTGCGTGCGAAAGAACACTGAGTAATCTCCCCGAGGCACAGAGCTGCCTCAGTGGGAGATAAAGAAAATATTGAAAACATTATTAAACATCAGAAAAATTTAATAAAACATGTCCCCTCATGTGACATGAGCAAGGACACGTTTCGAATTAAAAATTAAAGTTTTTATTTCATTGGTATTTGCTTTTGGAAACCACATCCCGCCCATGGATGAGATTTCCAAAAAATGCAAAGGCCACTTGGTTGAACAGGCAGTGAAAAATTCAGGACAACTGATTACTTAATGGCCTTAACAGGCCTTTTAATTGTCGGCGGGCGTGCTGCCAGCTCTGGCGCACGACCACCAACTGAACTATCGCGTGACTACATGTTGACATCGGCATGCTCAACCAACGTCAACACGCGTCATTTCATGCTCGGTCAGGTCAGGCACACGGTCACCTGCCGAGCTAAAAATTCTGGCCCAGGATGTAGATGTGGTTTGGGTGGAGATGAGGAATGATAAAGGCAAGAAGTCACTTGTGGGAGTGGTGTATAGGTCTCCCAATTGTAACTACGCAGTAGGATAGAGTATTAAAGAAGAGATAATGGGAACTTTCCAGAAAGGTGCAGCAATAATCATGTGGGATTTTAATCTACCTATAGACTGGAAAAATCAGATGGGCAAAGGCAGCGTAGATGAGGGGTTAATGTTTTTGGGATAGTTTCTTAGAACTTTCTCGAGCCAACCAGAGGGCAGGCTATACTAGAACTGGTATTGAGCAATGAGGTAGGATTAATTGATAAGCTCCTAGTGAAGGCACTCCTAAGTAGCAGTGATCATAATATGATTGAATTTTACATTCATTTTGAGGTGTGTCCAAAGTTGTATTTTACACTTATATAAGGGCAATTATGAAAGCTTGAAAGCAGAGCTAGCTAAAGTGAGCTGGCAAATGAGGTTAAGGGATATGTCAATAGGAGTTCAGTTGAAGACATTTAAAGGGATATTTCAGAGTACACAATACATACGCTTCAATGAGAAAGAAAAATTCCAACGGGAGGGCCCACCATCTGTGGTTAACTAAAAAAGTTAAGAGTATCAAACTTAAAGGAAAAACATATAATTATGCAAAGACAGATAGAAGGTCAAAAGATTGGAAAGAATATAAAGATCAGCAAAGAATGACAAAAAGGCTAATAAGGAGGGAAAAGTTAGAGTATGAGAGAAATCTAGCAAGTAACATAAAGATGGATAGTAAGAGTTTCTATAGATATTTAAATAAGAAAAGGGTTAACAAAGTGAGCGTTGGTCCTAAAGAGAGTGCGTCTGGGGAACTGATAATAAAATGTAGGAAGATGGCGGTTGAATTAAACAAGCATTTTGCTTCGGTCTTCACTGTAGAAGACACAAGTAACATTCTGTAAATAGCTGTAAATCAGGAAATGGAAGGTAGGGAGGAACTCAGGAAAATTACAATCACCAGTGAAGTGGTATTGAGCAAATTGTCGGGACTGAGGGCTGACAAATCCCCAGGTCCAGAAGGACTTCACCCTAAGGTCTTGAGAGAAATGGCTAGTGAGATAGTTGATGCATTGGTTTTAATTTTCAAAAATTCCCTAGATTCGGAGAGGCTTCTGCCAGATTGGAAAATAGCAAATATTCAAAAAGAGAGGGAGACAGAAAGCAGGAAACTATAGGCCAGTTAGCCTAACATCATGACATAGGGAAAATTTTAGAAGTTATTATTAAAGATGTAATAGCAGGGCACTTAGATAAATTCAAGGCAATCAGGAAGAGTCAACATGGTTTTGTAAGAGGGAATTCATGTTTAACCAATTTATTGGAGTTCTTCAAAGGAGTCATATATGCTGTGGATAAAGGGGAACCAGTGGATGTCCTGTACTTAGATTTCCAGAAGGCAGTTGATAGACTGACACATCAAAGGTTATTGCAGAAAATAAAAGTTCATGGTGTAGGGGATAACATATTAGAATGGAAAGAAGATTGGCTAGCTAACACGAAGCAGAGAGTTGGCATAAATGGATCTTTTTCTGGTTGGCAGAATGTGACGAGTGGTGTGCCACACGGATCAGTGCTGGGGCCTCAACTTTTTACCATTTGTATAAAAGACTTGGATGAAGGGACCTAAGGAATGGTGGCTAAATTTGCTGATGACACAAAGATAGGTAGGATGGCAAATTGTAAAGAAGATGTAAGGAGGCAACAAAGTCACATAGATAGGTTAAGTGAGTGGGCAAAGATCTGACAAATGGAGTATAATGTGGGCAAATTTGAAATTGTTCATTTTGGCAGGAAGAATAAAAAAGCTTATTATCCAAATGGTGAGAGATTGCAGAACTCTGAGATTCAAATGGATCTGGGTTTCCTCGTGCATGAATTGCAAAAGGTTAGTAATCATGTACAGCAGGTAATTAATAAAGCTAATAAAACGTTATCATTTATTGTGAGGGGAATTGAATACAAAAGTAGGGAGGTTATGCTTCAGTTGCACAGGGCATTGGTGAGACCACATCTGGAGTATTATGTATAGTACTGGTCTCCGTATTTAAAGAAAGATGTAAATGCATTAGAAGCAGTTTAGAGAAAGTTTATTAGACTAATACCAGGAATAGATGGGTTGTCCTATGAGGAAAGGCTGGGCAGGTTAGGCTTGTGTCCACTGGAGTTTAGTAGAGTAAGAGGCGACTTGATTGAAACCTTTAATATCCTGAGGGGCCTTGGCAGGGTGGATGTGGAGAGAAGATTTCCTCTTGTGGGAGAATCTAAAACTAGGGGTCACTGTTTAAAAATAAGGTGTCACCCATTTAGGACAGAGATGAGGAGGCTTTTTTTCTCTCAGAGTGTTGTGAGTCTTTGGAACTCTCTTCCTGAAAAGACGGTGCAAGCAGAGTCTTTGAATATCTTTAAGGCAGAGCTAGATAGATTCTTGATTAACAAGGGGTGAAAGGTTATCGGGAGCAGACAGGAATTTGGGGTTGAGGTCACATTCAGATCAGCCATGATCTTATTGAATGATGGAGCAGGCTGGAGGGGCCGAGTGGCCTACTCCTGCTCCTAATTCGTATGTTCATATGTTCACATACCTTTACTCTAATCTTTTGTATAATTTCACACAAAGAGGTTTAGAAATAATGAACTAGGTTTTGAATGATAACTGAGACTTTATTCATCTGCTACAATTTTCAGTATATGTTTCAACAGCTATGGAATACTGGCCTGTATTGTTTTAGTCCTGTAATCAACTTTAATTTTAGTCCGATCTCTTTTTCTCATTTTGATGCTGTATTTCTATTTTAGTCTTGACAAGATAGTTAGTTTTCTTTTCAACTTGACTGGCTGAATTGCAATTACATTTTCTCCCCATTTTACTCATCTAAAACAACGATACTGCTTTCAATAAGGAACTGAAGTGATTGTTTGTTCAACAAGTGTAGAGGATTACAGTTTGATGTCAAGATAGGAATAAGATGAATCTTGAATTGAAATCAATGAAAAGTGACATCAGATGGGCTGAATGATTTTTTTCTAGTTGCGTGCTCTTGTAATCTTCATATCACTAGTTACTCACTTAGTCAATTTAAAGACAATCAAGATTATTTTAAAACAATTTATTATAAATCAAGAGTGTAATATAACAATGTTCTGGCATCATATGATTAAACATTTAATCCATTTATTTTTGGAAGCCAACAGTAGATTAATGTAAAATAAACATTTTCAGATTTGTGCCTCGAGTGGATAGGGAGGGTTATTCTCTGCAAAATATTTGATTAGGTTTTTTTTCTAAAATAAGGGATTACTTTATCATGGGGAGAAATAAGCCCTTGAAAAAACAATCTATTGATATATTTATTGGATTGTTCTGGCTGAGGTAAACAAGAAAACTAAAATATAAGCCAGGGTCCAGATGTTTCTCAAAGCATTGAGGAGATATGTTATCAATCAACCAATTTTGACATTTAAATAAGAATAAATCATAAAAGATCTTCCATTTCTGTAATATTTCATTGTTCATATAAAATCAATGACAAAAATTCAAGATTTAACCCAAAAGGTTCCTTTTTTTAATCCAAACCTTTTTAGTGTAATTAATTTCAGAACATAAACTGCAAAATGAGAAAATGCCATTAAGCTGAATTCCATCCAGATGCATGATTATTCTACTATGAACTCCTATTTTACAGAAAACCAAGGGGTAGATATTCAACTTGCAGCCTAGGTGTAAGACTGGTGCTAAGGCCTGAATTTTACCCGTGTCAGGCAGGCTTGGTGAGAGCGGGCGGGGATGGTCAGGAACCTGATTGCCGCCCATGATCGGCTCTGCACCGCCATTTTACACGGGCGGGCCAACTAAGGACCCACCCGGCATAATATGCAAGTGGTAGCGGAGTGCGGGCGGGGGCAGGAGGGGGATCATCGTTGGCTTCAGGAAACCTCATCCCGCTCATGGATGAGGTTTCTTTAAAAAAGTACAAGCCGCTTGGCCTTTTCGCCTGCCTGCCAACCGTTAGG
Organism: Carcharodon carcharias; assembly: GCF_017639515.1. Classification (NCBI taxonomy): domain Eukaryota; kingdom Metazoa; phylum Chordata; class Chondrichthyes; order Lamniformes; family Lamnidae; genus Carcharodon; species Carcharodon carcharias. The sequence continues at coordinate 15,223,545 of NC_054488.1, forward strand.
CCATTTTCCCCCAATGCTGCAACTTTCCTGGCTTCACATGCGTGGTGTTGGGAGTCCGACAATGCTGAGGAGGCTTCCTATCACTGGCAGCTCAGAGGGCCATAGTGACGGAATTAATTGACAGCATTGGCGAGCTGCAATGCCTCCTGCAGCTGCAGATACTCTGCCAGGAGGGTCAACCCTCTGCCAGAGAACCTCCTGTTGACGCCCACAGTACTTTGTGATCTTTTTCACCACTGCAGACTTTGTGAGCACCTCCATGTTGAAGTGCTCCCTTGGTCTCCCTCTTCCCCAGCCACACTCGCCTCTCCTAGTGGGGTTTCTGGATTGACATTGCTGTGGGCTCTTCGATTGTGCCTTCCACATTGCTGGTCTGCCCACCATCCTTTACTGGACAGCAAATCCAAGACAAATGGGTAGAAACAGCTAGGGCAACATTCATGCCAACAGGTTAAAAATAAATTAACCAAAGGATACAAAATGCTACCTGTAACATTCAAGTCCGTTTAAATGACCATCCAGCTGAGGATTCATCCCTAGAAACCCTTTAGATCAAGTATTCTAGGCAACCAGCAGACACAAAAAATGGATCAGGGGGCTGCTAGACACCCTTTTAAAAACACACATAAACCTCTTGCTAGCTTCAGATGGGAAGCCCAATGGGAGAATATAGTGTGGCCCAAAATGGACAATAATCAGTTAGAACTTGCTAATTCCACTGATCTCTATGCCTTACATGTGCCAATGTTTGGTGTTATGGGCACCTAAAAAGGCTCCATAGAGTTTTCCACTAAAGTGATTATGTAACTCATGTATTTCACATCACCAACTAAACATACAAAGAAACATATAGAGAGATTGTGGCTTTTACCTGTGAGGGACTGTAAAATAAATTATGTTGCTACAAAAAAATGTTATTACCTGACCACAATTAGGAAGTTATCACATTGCAACTTATTTATTGGCTGTAGAACATAAAGGAACCATTGCACCTTCTGCTAAGACGCAGAGTACATACAAAATTCTAGGAATCCACACATTTGTACTTGGTTCTATGTTCTAGTGTAACAAAGTAACAAGGAGCCATTTCCTGGCCGATCATTTATCTAATTCTTGTAATCTCAACTGATTATTAAGAGCTTTAGCCAATTTGAAACTCGATTAAATCATTTCACCCTTTGCAAAGGATGGACATTATCAAATTACACTAGGAGGGCTGAGGCAGTTGTGTGGCAAACTAGATAGGGACATTTTCTGGATAGGTTTCGATGAAATTATAGCAGGTCAAATGCTCAATGAATGTGGAAGATTTGCCAAATGTAATATGTTCAAGATGTTGCTCAAGGCACTGATCAGATCATGGCCGCTTAACTGTGATTTCAAACAAAAGTGAATCATCAATTCAGAGCTGAGCTCTGACTGGAAAATTTCAACCAATAATATCCTCATTATGTGCTGTTCCTTTTTCTTAATTCAGCCTTTTGGTTCAAAATAAATCTTAGAGTTGCAATATACATGGAATGTCAGAAAACAGTAGCTGCACTTCAGTGCTGAGCTGGTTTTCTTAGTACTTATTTTCCATTTTAAAATAAAATGAAAGCAATTCCATCCAGATTTACAACCTATCCCATTTTAAAGCAACCTTTCTCTTCCATGTTTGGTGTATCTCTGCACACCCCCCTCCCCAAAAACAAGGGCCGATAAGGAAATGATCCCTGCTTTTGTTCCTCATCAGTTGCTTTCTAAAGGAATATAATTTTCCTTTAGTGCACTTAGTGTTTAAATCAGAATTGATTCTTTCCTGTTTTTTTGACTGGGTTTATTCATAACACAGAGATGAGGAGAATTTTTTTCTCTCAGAGGGTTGTGTGACTTTGGACCTCTCTACTCCAGAAGGTGGTGGAAGCAGGATCATTGAATATTTTTAAGGCAGGGGTAGATAAATTCTTGTTAGGCAAGGGAATGGAAGGTTATCAGGGTTAGATGGGAATGTGGAAATCGAAACACAAGAAGACCAGGCATGATCTTATTGAATGGCAGAGTAGGCTCAAGGGGCCAAATGATCTACTCCTGTTCCTATTTCATATGTTCTTAACACACTCTTGAAGCTGGGAGGCATTGCAACTAATGGAGCACTAAGAAAATTACACACTTATTAACCTCCTCTATTAGCATCAGCTTTGACTGGCAATTGTGGCATTTTAATTTGACTTTTCTCCATGCCTCGTTTTTCAGTTGGACTGTCCATCGTTGAGATGATACTGCGGTATTGTAACCGACCAAAGTGCCAACATACAACACAATTAATTCTCCCAACATGTTGAGCTTCAAGGTCAGCTACACTGCTGAGGGAATATACCTGGGAGAAACCAAGCCACTTTCCAAAACAGAAGGTGTAAACACACTCCCTGAGCAGGGTTGGAGATCTAGGGTAATGTAAATAACGTGTCAAATAGAGTCAGAGACTTGGAGAGATGCAGGATAATGTAAATAATGTGTTGAATAGAGTCAGACACTTCGGGAGATGTAGGATAATGTAAATAATGTGTTGAATAGAGTCGGAGACTTGGGGGGAGAGAAGTAGTGTAATGTTAAATATGTAAATAGACAATTTACATAATCAGTGATGTAAGCACATGACAACAGAGTGCACTGAGGGATGGTTTTGTATGAAGCCTTGTGCTAAACCTTGTCATGTATATAGTTAGAACAATGTTTAATAAAAGATAAAGTTTGCCAATTGCCTTGCCCCAGCATTTCTTATTATCCTAACCAAGGACAACCTAAGCTAAGACACATGAGGCAGGATTTTACGCATCGGTGAGCAGTGGTGATGCGCGGTGATGTTGGGGGGAGCTCCTGACGTCACCGTGCCCCTTTAAAATTTTCAGGAAGGTGGGGGGGGCACAGTGAAATCAGCTGCGCGCCTGCCGACTTGTCAATGGCTAATTGAGGCCATTGACAGAGTCAATTATGTAATTAAAGAATCTGTCTGTCCAACCTTAGGGTTAGCGGGCAGACCAGGAGCCCCGGTGCAAACAGGAAAAAGCGTGAAACCTCATCCAGGGGCGGGATGAGGTTTCATGAAGGTTTTAAAAAATTTTAATAAGGTTTATGTGAAAATTGTGGACATGTCCCAACTCATGTGTCACATTGTCACATGAGGGGACATGTTAGGGAAATTTTACTTTTCTATTTTTAGGTTTTGTACATTTTGAGCCCATCTCCCTGAGGCTGCACATTTCCTTGGGGGGATGAGTGCGCTTTTTCGTGCACATGTGCAAAAGGGCGCACTCTCGATTTTGGGATTCCACACCCACCCTCCCCCCCCCCACCCCGCCTGTACAGGGAGCGCATAGCGCTTCCCACCGGGTGTCACACTGGGTAGGCCTTCATTGGCCCGCCCATGTAAAATGGCGCCGTGCCTCCGATCGAGGGCGCCGATCGGAAGCGCACCTATGTGCGCCCGCCCTTCAACTTCACCACCCCCCCCCCGCCCCACAGGGGGAAAATCCAGCCCACAAAGATGATAGCAGAGGAGCCATGTGTTTGAGTCAGGCTGGAGGCCTGCAGGCAGTGCAGTGCAACATGGCAGAGCCTTATCAACAAGCCAGTTTCCCATTCTCCGGCATTGGGATGGCAAAATATTATCACTGGAGAACACTTTTACTGGGGGACAGGGAGTAAATACCAGCCTTGCCAGACTTGTGTGAAATGAAAACTGAATCAAAATATCTTGTTTTCAATCTCCTTGGATTGATGCAAATTACAGTTCTTGTGTTTGATCCAGTTGGCTGCATTTGAAACATTGAATTTTTTGTTTAAAATGCGCTGGAAAACTACTTTAAATCTTTGACTAAGTCACACAGAACTCTCCATACAAAGTATAGTTTTATTGCACAAAATTCCTGAGTATGAATACGTCTTGCATTGCGAAAAAAAACGAATGCCATAAAACCATCAGCCCTTGGGTGTTTATCTGGAATAGTTATTAACAATCAGGATCCACTTAAAGCACACAGCCTTTATCTTCCCAATATTAAAAACAGCCCACTTCAATATTATTGTTACTATTAAACAGCCATAAAAGCCCAACACTGAAACACATGTGGTCATTTTCTGATGTCACATTTCTAGTGGGGCACCTCATCCATCAGGGTATAGTTTTCAGCTGTACTTTGCAGCTGATTTTCTTAGTATTTCAATTCATTGCGGGTGCCACGTGCGCCAATTTACAATATGTATGTATTCCTGGTGGCTGAGACCCACTCAATGGGAGAGTAGGGTTGAAAATTTAGCCCTTTAAACCAGCAATAGAGTTCTTTCAGTCTGAAATAAATCATGAATGGAAGAAATGCTATTTTGGACCTCCTGTCCATCTCCTGGTTTAACTGCTGGTTTAACCTTCTATTTCAATTCATTCCTCTAGTCTCTTAATATTGTTAAATTGTGAAGCTTCATTGACTCCATCCACCATCTTGCATCTTACCGTACACGTGTGGGAGATCAATGTGGGCTATTTTGGATTGTTGCTAGGCCAATTGCCCATGAGAGGCACCATGGCTAAAATGGCTTCTGCCCTTCCCGTACTTGACATCTGAATTGGAAACACTGGATGGCGATCAGGAGCAGGAACCTTCAATTTTATTTTCTCCCCTTTCCCAGCCCATGGTTGTTCCAATCAATTGTGAAGCCCCGGCTGCCTCTCACTTCAGAGCAGTGAACTCAGTATGAATCAGACGTGGGATTGCTATATTTTGTTCCACTCTAGGCAAAGCATTTAACAATTAAACTATTAGGATAGCCAAGGTTTCCTCTTATAAATGAGGAACGTGGCATAATGAAAACAATAGACTTTTCCACAAGTATATGGGACAGGACAGATCTTGGGGTGTTCGTTTCTGAGATAAAGCACCACAACGTTGCCTAGTTACATTTTGCTGAGGTATGCTAGGTGAATAGGCTTGAAATCACAATATCTAATCACAGATGAGTGCATAAAATGCTGGTATGATGGTCTTCTTCTTGTTATTTTAACTAAGATATTAACCACTTAAAATTACTCAATTAGCAAATAAAATATCAGATGAATGTTAATCATTCGCCTGATTTTATCACCAATAGCAATTTTGAGCCTTTAGGAATGAGTCACGTTGGACTCTAATGTTTTGTTCCAATGTTTGAGACAAAGTAAAGTAAGAATGTGTCAAACTAAGCAAAGCTCACTGCAGTTTCTGACTAAATGCTATTGGAACTTTGTCAGACTCAGGGAAAGAGCCAAGAACCCTGGACTATAAGGATAGTCATCCAGTGATTCCATCTAACTCCTACAGTGAACTTCTGAAACTTAATCTATAAAGGTAGTTCAAGTTGAGATATTGACCCAAGATGGAAGTCTACCAGTTTAATTTGCAAATACTTGGTTACCTGTGCAAACTTCTTCTAAGCTCATAAATTGAGTATTGGGGGCAGGGGCGGGGGTGGGCGTGGGGTGTATTGTGAGCACTGTCTCCTCTTCTTTGCTCGAACTTTTTGCCTTCTTGTCAATGGGTGGTTTTAGGGAAGCCTAAAACTAAAACTGTGGAGATAGTGGAGGACGTAACATAAAATAAAACATATGATGCTTTAAGAATTTGCACAGATTTGTGACCTGGTGCCCAGAAAGGCATTCCCCCTAAAAGAGGCTTCTCCCAGTAAGGCTAAAGGTTAAAATGTTTAAACAGAATAACTTTCCTATAAATAAATCTTAATATCAAGTTAGGTTGCTCACCAGTTTTATTACTGGCCTTGGTTAGGTTTTGCAAACACTGATCTTTATACAAGGACCAGTTACTGACCGTGTCTTCCAGCATCGAGCCACTGACCTGCAGAATAAACAGGATGGAACATGTAAACAAGCCCCTGTAAGGAAAGTTAAACAACCAAATTCTTTGTGAATTACTAAAGGAGAAGATTACTGCTGTAAGGTTGATTTGTGTGAAAAGAATGTAGTCAATTCCAGCTGAAGTGAATACCTAAACATCATTCCTGATTTATCTCTTCTTCTAGTCTTCAACCCTTGTAGTGTCATGCATTATATCTTTGGCAATTATCTAAGTTTCTCAAAAAAATGTATCAGCTACATTAAGAGAATGATGCAGGATAAAAATAAAATTTGTGAAAACTTCAGTCTCAAGGTCCTGATTGAACAATCAGCTTCACAAAATTAAAGCCAGTTAATTTTAACAATTTATTATCTAGCAAGCAATATCATTTTAGTTTCTCAGGTTACTAGATCACCCCAGAATGAAATAAATGTGGCCCCACTAAACTATACTTTGAACTGTTTTCTTTTAAATAACACCTCCCAACAATTGTTAAGGATAAACTTTTAGATGATTCAGTCACTTCAAAAGTAAATCAGCATTGATGGCTTATACAAGTCCAGAATCAAAACAAATTATTACATGCACACAAATGATTCTCATTTCAGAACGTTGAGACATCTCACCTTCCTTAACTGCTCTGTTTATTTCAATATTTAATTGCAAATCATAACCAGCACCACTAGATTAATATCTCAAATTTCATTTTTAAAACATGGGGTCCCAGAAACATTCCTCATATTTTGTTGTTAACATTCTATGATTCTGTTTGTTTCTTCAGGTAGGTGGAAATTCTTACTTTTAATATGCAAAAAAGCTGAAAGAGCTGCTTTCCTCTCTAATTAGGCTTCATTGGGTTTAAGTGATTGAATTCTGTTTTTATTGGAAATTCAGGAACTTATTAGTGTGTTTGGGATTGTTATTCTGCTGTCGGATGTTGGATACCATTTGGGAGGTCTTTATGAAATCATCGTAGTCTTAAGTAGGTTAACTGCATGTATTTATTAACTACAAGAACTATGTACATATTTACAGTAAAAGTTTCAAGCAAGGAGCTGACTCCATGCTTGCTTGTGCACATGGCTCTGTCCAACACTAGACTGACCCCTAGGTGTGGGCAACGTGTTCTCTTCCATCACTGTGTGGGCGGTACTGGACTCAGTCTAACTTTAACCAATATGCACCAGACCCTTATACAACACAGCCCCCTAAGTTTTTACCCAATGTATTTCAATTTATTCTAGTTTACCCCATGTATTTACTTTGTTATTACTACCCTATCTCCCCCCCCTTTCAGGTCCCTGAGTTCATAAATTAAGGCGGCCTGGAGGCCTAATAACTCTTCCGCGGCCAGGATATTGAGGTCGGTGAGCAGGCACTCACCGACACGTAAAATGAAGCGGGATGAAGTCGGGCGGAACTCCCGATGTCACCCCGTGTCATTTCAATTTTCAGGTTGGTGGGGGCGCAGCCAAATCAGCTGTGCACTTGCCGACCTGTCAACAGCCAACTGAGGCCGTTTAAAAACTAATTGAACTCGTTAAAGGACCTGCCCGCCTAACCTTGAGATTGGTGGACAGGCCGGGAGCCCTGGCGGGCTTCAGAAAAAGCAGGAAACCTCATCCATGGGTGGGATGAGGTTTCATGTAGGTTTTTAAAAATTTAATAAAAGTTTGAACGACAGTGATAGATATGTCTCCTCATGTGACCGTGTCAAATGAGGGGACATGTCAGGGAAATTTTAATTTTGTGCATTGACCATTTTTGAATTTGGCGCTGATCAACCTGAAGCAGCACTTAGCCTCAGGGAGATGAGTGTGCTCATTCATGCGCATGCACACTCCCGGCTGAGGGAATTTCCCTCCCAGCGCCTGCACACGGAGCGCATAGCGCTTCCTGGTGGATGTCATGATGGGTGGGCCTTAATTGGCCCGCCCACGTAAAGTGGCGGCACGCCCCCAATTGGGGGCGCTGATCAGAGGTGTGCCTGCACACGCCTGCTCCTGAACTTCCCCCCAGTGGGGGGAGAATTCTTCCCCATATCTCATTCACTCTACTGTCGGAGGAGTTGTAAGTTGCAGGTAAATTCTGTTGATTTGGAGGTTGTCCTGGCATCTGGGTATCTTATATCCTCTTTCTCAGTTCCTTTGTATTGAACAGCTCTTTGTCGATTCTGTTGTTGTGGTGATAGGTGATTGTTGTTCCATCCCATTTCTTGCAGGTTGGATGAACATTTTGCTCTTCTCCATGTTGTTTTTTTCCTCCTCTTCCTTCATTGTGTGAGTCATCGTGACGTCCTCTGTGATGGAAGTGGCCATCCGTTATGAGGATGTGTTTTTTTTTTAGTAAGCTCACCATTATGTTTGGCTGTGTGGTGCTGTCAGTAATGGGGCTGCTACTTGGTTCTGTGGCACTGTCATGCTGGTTGGGACTTGCAGCATTTGCTCTGTGGTCACAGTGTTGACATCATCAACAGTTATCGGAGCCGGAGGTTGAGGCTCTTCCGCTTGTTGGTTGCTCCCTTGTCTATGCTCCACTGGAAGCATCATGGTAACCATCTGAGTGGTTGGCTGGTCTGACCAATGAGGGCTTTCTAGTACCTGTAATGAAAATGAACAAACCTGCTCTGGAAAGAGAGCAGACAGTCCAGAGCTGAAGTCCTAGTCAGGATACTCTTTCTGGTTCACACTCCCAGGAACTTGCAGTTCTGCATCATTTACGACAGTGGTTGTCTTGGCATCTTCTGCCATTTTGAGGAGATTCAGAGCTACACAGACATCTCTGCTCAAGAGAGAAAAAGACTGGATGACGTACATCAGCTCGAAGATTTGTTTGCTGACATACATTAGTGGTTCCAGAATCATGCCTATGACCAGAAGTCGATTCCTCCGGGCCCGTAGAGTGGTGTGTCTCTAGTTCAAAGCCAGGGGTCTCTCGGTCAGATAGAACTGTAACACTGGCTCCCATGTCCAATTTAAAGTTTATGAAATGGCCATTAACTGAAATGCCCGCATTCCAATATGAAAATCCAGGATCTTTGACCTCACCCAAGAAGTCTGGCTGTGTGTCGACTTGCTGTACAATCTTGACCTCATAAATCACCTTTGGGTCTTCTGTGTGTTTAGATGTTTTGGTCCTGCACAGTTTGCCAAGGTGTCCAATTATGTTACATTGAAAGCATTGGGCTGAAATTGCAGGACCTTGAGCACGTCTGTGGGGGCGCTTTGCCCCACAGTGCTGGCATGGTCGCTCTGTTGGTCGGTTAGGGTATATGTTCCCTTGGCCTGGAGTGTCCCTGTTTCTGTACTATTTAACTAACGGGACTGTGGGTTTCCTTTGTATCTAACCATGGTATAAAGGAAATGGACCTGGGCTGCACATGGAGTTCAGACTGCCGAACAATCTGGATAGCTTTCTCGAGAGTCAGATCTCCTTTTGCTTGCAGCATGTCTGAGAGTGCATCACCCGCTACTCCTGCAACCATTCTATCCCTGATAGGTTCAGGCTTTAAGGGTGGAATTTTCACAGATTTGCTCTAAATGCGATAGTGGGCCGGCCACGTTGGCAGCTTTTCACATCGTATCATCCCAAACTCACCTCATTATTTATGCATTCTCGGGAAACACACCGTTTCCATGGTGAGCGGTCTGTCATTCACCCTCCGGTCATCACCCTGCCATTGCATCACGCCAGCCGCCATGTTTAAAAGGCAGCCACCAGCACAGCGCTCATCGCCACCAGCTCACCACTGCTGACCGAGAGACATTGCCAGCAAAGGCAAAAAGACGGCAGCACCCCCCTCCCCGCCCCACCCCCGACTGGTTTAATGACGGGTCCCTCGAGTGACTGCTGGATGCCGTGGAGACCCGCCGGGATGCCCATTACCCCCGCTCTGGCCGCAGGATCGGCAGCAAAGTGACCAATCCTGTTTGGGAGGCAGTGGCAGCGATGGTCAGCACCAACACCCTTCAGAAGAGGACAGCCACCCAGTGCGGCAAGAGGATGAATGATCTCTGTTCAGCCAGGGTAAGTTACTCTTCTCATCACTCTCAACTCACACACTCACAAACCCATCACACATCCACAGGGCCCTCACTCACTGCCAGTTCAAGGGACATCACCATTCACTCTCTCACACACATCTTCATTGACCTCAGCCTGTCCATGGGACCATTCATCACCCACACAGGCCAGGCACATCTGTCATCTGGGCAAGCAGGCATCCATCTCCATCTCTATCCATGCAGGACAAGCTGGCACACAACAAGAGGGGTCGCAGACCGGTGGTGGAATGCTCGAAATCAAGGTCCTCACAGACTTTGAAAACTGAGCCATCTAGCTGGCCAGTGAGAATCTGGACTGTTCGTGGGCTGAGGGTGAGGTCAGCGGTGCTCTATCAAGTGAGGATCCAGCAGTGCAACATCCATCAGACCACCATGCTGTGAGTAATGTGTCCTGTTTCACAGGCCATTGCCATGCACTAATTATCTCCCCTTGCTTCCACAGGCACAACTGGAAGACAGCCAAGAGAGTCCATGACTGAGGACCTCCAGTCAAGCCCCGAAGAGACCTCTGAAGTGGAATCTGGAGGCACCCTCCCTGAAGTTCTGTCACAGCGCTCACCCACACCCTCCACCAACACAGAGACAAACACTGCGGTGGGACCTAGCTTTAGAGTAGCCCTGGGATCACAATCTGGTGAGCACATTGCACTGTCTGATCCACAGCAGGTGGAGACAGGGACTTCCCAGGTGTCCGGCTTTTGGAGGACTGCTGGAGGCCAGAACATTGCTGAGTCCGAGTCAGATGATGAGCCTCTGGATTCGGTCATGTCACAGTTGCTGCAGATGCAAAGGCAAACTCGGGAACATCAGGAAGGGATGTCCGCTGCACTCCTCAGATTGCAAGGCACGATGGAGGAGTCTGTCTGCCTTCAGACTGAAGTGATAGTGCCAGCATGCCAATGCATCAAGATCAACACTAGTATGATGACGGCCAGCATGGAGACCTTGGTGCAAGACCTCGCTTCTGCTCTGCTGCATGGGCTATACTCCATCGCTGACATCATAGTTGGCCTGCAACAGTGTGTATGTGAGAGGGGTGCTGTGCAGGTCAGCCTCACTCCAGCCACCTCTTCCCCTCAAGGTGTCAGCCAGGGGCCTGCAGGCACCCACAGGGAGGAGGTTCAGCAGGTGCACACTCCAGGCCCATCCACCCAGGTGACTCTGGGAGTGACCGGCCCATTTGAATCCCTCTTCCTGTCACTTCAGCAGCTCCAGCTTCACAGGCTGAGGAGGGTGCCACTGCCACTCAGCAGGACCTCGAAAGCAGTCTGGGGCTCTCCAAATCTCGGCCCTCCAGAGGACACCCATCAAAGACATCACAGACAGAGCGCCATAGTCAGTAGGCCGCCTCCATCGCTGCAGTGATGTCCAGTTAAGGAGAATTAGTTGCACAGCCTGTGCACGGGTGTTAGTCACTGTACATACTGTTCACTATTGTCAATAAACTCTATAGAATGTCTCCCTGCCTATGGCTCCTTGTTTTGATGAGCAGTGTTCTTATCATTCAGATGTGAAACCTTTCTGCACAAGATAAGGGCAGGTGTCTCAGTCCAGGGCCTCTTCTCTAAGTTCTGTGCAGCCTTCAGACCAAAGCGATGGACCCACCTCACACTCCCTGGCAACATTACTAATGCCTGTACTTGTCATTCATGCCAGAATGTAGTGGGCAGGCACCACAGAGTTCTCTCATTCTCTCGATATGCTCTCAGCACCTTTAAGGTGGGGCTGGACCCCATCTCTTCAGCATCTGTGATCACTGATGCTGTGCTCCAGCTCCTGACGGGCTCAGGTGCTGAAGGCAGACAAAGCATCAGATGCTTCTAAAGTTTCTTGGCTGCCTCTCTATGATATGGCCCTGATCACGGAACGCAAGTGAGCTACTCTTGGCCAGACAGGAGCCAGATATTCTCAGAGGCTACTTGAAGATTTATGGAGTGCCCTCACTGCATGTCGTCTTCATCATCCTCCTGCAATCGAGCGACTATTAGGGCCTCCACTGCATCTCCATGACAGCAGCCTTATCACAGAGAGTATGCGTGCTGCCATAAGCCAGACTTGAGTCAAACATCCATAGATTGTTGGCTGGTGTCTTTCTGATATTTGCATGTGCTCGCCGAGCGAAATATTGCGCGAGCATGGGATGACGTTGGGACACTCATCTAACATATTCTTGTGCAATTTTTCATCAGATTGGGTCAGGCTTGTGTCCACCCATAGAATGTAAAATCTGGTTTTTCTGCCTGATTTTAAATGGCAATTTCTGACCATGAGCTATTTGTAAGTTTCTCAGGACTTCCTGTATCCTGGAATTTAAAAGTTTTAGCTCACCCTACTAGTTCTGCTGGCTCTGCACACAGGGAATTGAAGCTGGACTTCCAACAGATCCTATGGAGTTTTCTGCTGCAGTGAGGAATTTTAAATTCCTGCCTTCAGCTTTCAAGCCTTTTTTTTTGGGAGCTTTTTCCTAGCAATTTTCCTCTTCAGGTCAGAATGCTTCTTCGAATTTTTCTTCAGTCTTGCATGATTTTAGGTTTTCTCTGCATTTTTTGCAAGGTTTGGGGTTTTTCCATTCATTGCCACCATGTTGTAGGGTTTGGTAGTTCTTAATGAAGTCTTTGTCGTCTTAAGTAGGTTAACTGTATGTATTTATTAACTACAAGACTTATGTACTTATATAATGTAAAGGATTCAAGCTAAGAGCTGTCTCCATGCTTGCTTGTACACACAGCTCTGTCCAACACATAAACTGACCCCTCGGTGTGGGTCATATGTTCTCTTGCATAACTGTGTAGGTGGTACTTAACTCAGTCCCATGTTAAACCTAAATGTACCTGACCCTTATACTACATTTTCCATCTGTTTCATTTGTAGAAACCAGAACACACTAAGTTATAGAGTTATGGTTCACATTTCACCTTTGCCATTTCCAGCATTAGTGACCCTATTGATGGCATTGCTATTGGCAGTGTAGCTCTTCAGGCCATTGAGGCATGCAAGGCCAGAACAGCTGGGCCAAATGGCCTGTTTTAAGTTTGCAATTTACACATAATTTGATGTAAGAATGCCCTTCACAGTGTCTATAGGAGGCCAAATGAATGCCAGTTCCACTTCTGGGAGAAGTTGGTCACCATTCAAGTACTATTTGATCATCCTATACATGGAACATGAATGTTAGGCCTAAAGGATTATGAATCTGCAGAATTGCTAAGCAGTGGTTCGATGCCGTGCAGTAAGATGAAAGGGGCTGTGAGCTATAACTTTGACATTCGCAGATTGCCCTTACAACTTCAATTACCAGCTTGCCTTGGAGAGCTGTGGGAGTATGGAGTGAGTGACTCAAGAGTGGTGGCCGATGTTCTCTCAAAATCTTTTCCTGCTGTACATGGCCTGTTCATTTCAATGCATGGTATATTTACATTTGGTTGCAGCGGATGTGCACATAGGCTGTAATGAAAAGGTTAATTTTTGAGCATGCTGGACAGTACGTTCCAGATTGAGGAGCCTCTGGGCACGCTCGCATCTTGGAGGGAACATTGGTGGTGACCAGGGCTATAAATCTGCACATAGCTTATCCAGCACCCTCATGTCAGGTTGTTGAAGCTGCAGCACCCTTTGACCCTATCTATTGTATATGCTCATGGGAAGAGGGCAAAAGAAAATGTCTCTAAACATCGCCAATCTCTTGCCAGTTAACTAGTTGGTTGGTCATCATTTACACTGTTGTGTTGACAGTTCAGTCAACTTCAATTAACTAGTATTCAGCAAAATTTTCAGTCAACAACATTAATTAGTTCATTTAAATTAAATAAAGAAAAGCACAGATAGCATTGTAAAATGATCATGACAGATGTGACATGCTTGCAACACATGGACTCATGAACAAAAATGACATTTTTTCTTCATTTCTGTTTTATTTTGGTTAATTTCAATACAAGTCTTGCCAAAATAAACTTAGATAAATAAAAGAAAAGCAGGCAATTGAAGGGAATTTCATAGCTAAATCATTCTTGATAGCAGTGAAACCATTGGCTTTTTGGCTCCAAAGTATAAGGAAGCCTTAACTATTTTAGTTCTTAGCACAATGCTGGACAAGTATCTACAGGACCTGAGCTAATAATATCTGACCTATAACCAACTGGTAAAGTGATGATGAAGTGGGACGTTTCTATTTTAGCTTACTCTCCTTTGATCAAATACCTCAAAGCATCTTGGTAATAAGGGGAAAAATTATCTCCCCCGTTGTGGGGGTGGGGGACGTGCAAGAGCGGGTGCGTGGCCCCCCGATCGGAGGCGTGCCACCATTTTACGTGGGTGGGCCAATTAAGGCCTGCCCAGCATGATGCCCGCAAGGAAGCGCTATGCGCTCCCTGTGTGGGTGGGGTGGGAGATTCCCCAAAAGCGAGAGTGTGCTCTTTTGCACACGCCTGCGAAACAGCGCACTGATCTCCCTGAGGCTAAGCGCTGCCTCAGGGAGATTGGCGCCAAATTTAAAAATGTTAAAAGTAGAAAAATAAAATTTCCCTGACATGTCCCCTCATGTGACACTGTCAGACATGGGGGATGGGCAGGTCTGTTCACGAGTTCAATTAGTTTTTAAATGGCCTCAATTGGCTGTTGACAGGTCGGTGGGCGCACAGCTGATTCGGCTGCACCCCCGCCAACCTGAAATTGGAAATGACGCGGGGTTCTGCCCAACATCAATTCGTGTCATTTTAAGCGTCGGCGAACGGGCCCTCCCTCCCGCTTGCTGACCTCAATATCCTGCCCAAGGTGTCCAATTCATTCTTTATGGGGTGGGAAGGATGGCAGGAGGTATGCTGTACACAACTAAACAAGTTTGAACTAACTCGTATGAGGAGTATTCTGCCAAGGTTAGCTCCTGAAACATTTCTGACCTATCCATTTCCACCATCGCCATATTGATCACTCTGCTGTCAGGGAGCTTTCTCTCAGCGCTTGCCCATGTCCGCATTGGCATCATCACCTGCCCTCCTCCTGTCCCCAGCCCAGCAGCGCTGAGCTTTGCAGCATGTGCTTCACACTGGCTGTCCATTAATTGGCCGGCCAGGGTGAAATCACAGTCGTGGCCCGATTGTGGTCAGCGGTCTGTTTCTTGGCTGATCCCAGGCCTGCCGATCACGTCCGCCCGCCAAGCTAAAAATCCGGGCCCATGGCCACTTGGTACCAAGGGTGATTGTCATTTCACTAGGACAATCATGTCTCTTTAAATGGAATCACACCCATTGCTCAACCAATCACGGTCACTGCATGCTAAAGTGCAATGTGGGGGCAGAAATTTTTGTCCAGCGGGTGGGTGCTCACCTGACTCGCTGGAGCGTGAAAGGACGTGCGTTGATGTTGGCCGAGGCTTGTTAAGGCCATTAAATAATCAATTAACTTAAACTTTTTGCTGCCTGTCCAACCTTATGGTTGGTGGGCAGGTGAAAAGGCCAAGTGGTCTTTTCCACGGGCAGGATGAGGTTTACAAAAGCAAATGAAGATAAAATAAAAGTTTTAAAATTGATCTAATAACGTGTCCCTGCTGAAGCGACAGAGTCACATGACAGGACGTTTCGTTACATTCTTATTTACTTCTATTTCTTTTCTCAACAGCGCTTCGTATCCCTGAGGCGGCTCTGTGCCGCGGAGATTATGAAGCACTCACTCGCCCGCATGCGTAAAGTTCGCACTTGGACCGCTCGTCCTCCTTCCACCCCCACCCCCCACCCTCCCCCCCACCCGCACAGACAGCACTCAGCACTGCTGCTCCCGTTTCACGCTGGGTGGGCCTCAGTTGGACCGCCCTGCGTGAAATCGGGGTCCGGTGCCGATTGCGGGCGGTGGCCGGCTTCCTGACCATCTCTGCCGAGCCCGCCCAACAAGGGCAAAACTCTGCCCGTGTTGTGTAACAACTAAACCGAGTTCAGGGTTCTGACTGATGTTAAGCAGACTTAGCGCTGATCAAAGAACGATGTGCAGCCCATATGGTTATTGTAGATAAATACCAGAAGCCCTGTCGCTCCCTGCAGTTCATCTGACTGAATTCATAGAAATTCAGAGATAACAAACCATAACTTTATATCTTGTACCTCAGCTATTTTTACATTGCCGACTGACACCTTTGTTATAACAAACTGTGTCATTCAATAAAATTCATCAGGTCCGTGACTACTGCTAGTCATTTCCCAGTGCAGCTTCCACTCCTCAGGTGGCAGTGTTATTCTGCAATAACACTTTCCTTAAAGCGTATCTGGAGCTCATTTCCCACCTGCTTGTCCTTCTGATGGTCCCCCCTAACAGTTATTCAGTCCTAAAGCAAGCTGCAGTTAGAAGCAGGTGTCCATGGACAGAGGTTTACAACTAAATCCCCTTTTCCTTTCAGCTGTAGTCCGCTTGTGCCTCAACAGACAACAGAAACCACCAAAGCTGAACCTGGTGGAGTTAGGGGCACGGGCAAGACTTTTATCTGTGCATTGGATGTACTGATTTTGTAAACCCATGCATTGTTAAAGGGTTTATGATTTGGCTAACAATATGACATTCTGGAATTCTCTTCATTCTCCCCTGATGTTCTTTATTAGAATTCCCCAGGGAACCTTATAGCTCAGGAAGAACACACGCATTTAAATATTTGCTGATTTGCTCTTGTAACTAACTGCAATGCCAATATCTAGTTTGTGACATCTTTGACATCACCTTCTAGATCTGCAAAGTTTATGAAACACTTTTGTAATAAATAGTGGGGGGGAGGCGGAAAGGGGAGTTAAGGCAGCAATCGGATCAGCCATTATCTTATTGAATGGTGGAGCAGGCTCCTATTTCTTATGTTCTTATGCTCCTTCACATGCATTTTCAGTGGCCATCACATCTAACATCATGAATATAATGAAAGCAAAATACTGAGAATGCTGGAAATAATGATGTGTACAAATGCAAAATAATAGAAAAACACATGTCGCGCAATAATCAGGTTGATTTGTGCAATTTATAAAAGGGTTTCAAAGTCGTGCTGATTTCTCTGTATCAGTTAACAACGAACCAGGCTTTGTTGCAGCAGGACAATCATCTGCTGTTAGTCAGACTTGTCCCTACACCCTTCAGCTCAAAACTTTCTTTGTCCACTAAGTTGCTGAATGCATGAGCTGATGACGGAGGAGAGACGGAGACAGGGCCAGAGTGAACAGGGAAACCAACGGGATACCTCCTTAACACATGAGATTTAGGCCTGAATTTTCAGGCCCAGGTTGGGACAATTCCCGGCTCCACAAACCTGACCAATGAGAAAGTACCCTGGAAGGTCCAATTTTTGCTCTGGGGTGGGAGGAATATGTGTGTCAGGTGTCGGGGGGAGGGGGTGTGGGGCGGGGCAGAGATGTTATGGGAGTCATGGCGGGCAACACCAGGATGAGTGCGGAGGCTACCGGGTGAGGAGGTGGGCTGGGCGGGAGGTCTGCCTCAGTGCACTGGCACTTTGTGAAAGATATAAAAAGAGTACAACATAAAAGAGTGCTCATCCCTCACCACTTACACTCCTCTCCCACAACACACTCCACATGCCCCATCCATTCCAACTCATCATAGCTCATGTCTCACACTCTCCCCCATGGCCCTTCATCCCCTCCATGCCAACCTATGCCCCACCATCCATCAGTTTATAAGCACTTTGAGCTATTAATCAAACTGTTAACTGACAGGCACCCCACTAATAATGGATGGTTGTGAAATTACTCATGCAGCTTTAATCCTATAATGAATGCCCCCGCCCCCAACCCCAACCCCGGCTTATGTCAACAGAGAGTGAAATAGTAAGAATTGATTTTTTTTAACACTGCAGAAAGCTTTTTCCCCCCAAATATTTAAAGGGCAGAAGTTTTAAATGCCTTGACAGTTTGGCAGCTCCTTTTGACAGCTTCTTTTGATGACTCCTTTTGATAGCTCCTTTTATCAGCTCTGTTGATAGCTCCCTTGACAGTTCCAATGAGCTTGAAAGTTCCAATGGGTTTATGCACCTTTTACGCACATTCATGTCCAATTTCAAGGGCAGCTTACCTCTCTCAAAGGGCACCTGACTCTCCAAAAGGAAAGCTTACCTCTTCCAAATGGCAACTGACCTCCCCCATAGATGTCCCTGGATCAGATTCAGAAGGGCACCCTAATTCTCCAAAAGGGTACCTTACCTCTCTAAATAACTCCAGCAGCTTTGGACATTCTCCTACCAAATCTAAAATGCATAAGTCATGGTTTGTACATCCCACTAACGAAAATGAGATCGCTCTAAGGCTTAGCATTTGAGGTTGTTTCTGTGAACCATGGGTGTGCAACTTAGAACCCACCCTGACCCCAGTCCCTGCATAAATGGTAGGTGCCATGTTCAGGGGCTCAACTTCTGGATTCAGGCCTCTGTCGCCATTTCCATAATGATGGTGAGACTTTCTGTCTTTATGAAAATTCAGGCTTTAGTGATTGGGAAACAAACAGCGGAAGAACTGGGAAGGAGGGTGAATTCAATGTCAAATCAAATAAATAAAAAGGTGGAAGAAAGATTGCATTAAGAGAGAGAGAGAGAGAGCAAAAAAAGAGGCATCAAGAGAAAGTGAGAAAAAAAAATTGATGTTTTAAATTCTACCTAAATCGATTCACAACACGAAGGAAGGAGATTCCACACCTATATAGTTCATTTTTGTTTCCAGGGAGGTTGATTGGTCATCATTAACATTCATTATATCATTAAAATGGCAATGACACTTGCCATTACTAGCTCTAACTATCTATCTCCAGTTTAGTTCATACCGAGCGTGCAAATACAATAACTTCATGACATTGCATGCACTCCTTTGCCGAGACAAACAGAAAGATGCTGTTTTCATGAAGTTAATAGTGGAGAAGGGCAGCTCAGACAGCAACATATTCGGATTTAACTTTGCACCTGCTGCCCACCTGACTCTGCTGCACCATTTATGTATAAATAATGGTGATTGCCATTAGCCTCACTGTTATTTTGATAGGAGGCTTGTCCCAATCTCTTTCAGTTCTATGCCATTGGGATATTTCAATCAGTAAGTGAATATTTAAGAATTAGTTTTTTTTCTGGTATCAGTTCAGGTAAAATCCAAATGGAATAGAAAATATATTTGACTGTATATGCCTGTGTCCAATGAAATACAGAAATGCTTATAATCTGATCACACAACCTTAACTACCAATAATTAATGCTTGTTATATTAAATTAATTAAAAGATACAATCAATTCCACCACTGTTCTGTATTGCAGCTGAAGACTTTTTGATTTTCAAAACCATCTAACAGCTTTAAAATGGACTCATGTGAATTCTTAAACAATAACACCACAGTGCTAATGACATTTCGTACTTCATAGAATTGGTGGACTATGTTTAATGGATGCAAAAATATTGCTGCAGTCCTCAAAATGATAAACAGAATTCACAGGATAAATGTAAATGAGGGAGGTCACTTCACCCATCATAATACATCTATCTATAATAAAAGATGACTCAATTTCCCTACCTCTTCACATCATAATTGGCTCTTGAATAACTCTAAGGCTTCTCATCCACTCCTTTGTCTGGGAGCCCAATTTAGATGATGTTACCGTTTGTTTTTTCTATCTGACCTAAATTCATCCCACATTGGTTTAAACCTCTGCCTATGGCTTTACTTTATCTAAAAATAATCCTTCAGATTTCCCTTTCCTCTCTCATTTAGTATCCTACACATCTGAGAGATCTCCTCTTTTCCAACTCCCACCAATGCTAAATATAGCCTCAGTTTTTCTAATTTACCCTTGTAGCTTAGGTCTGTGATGCTGGTTTATAGCCCTATGGATCTTCTTTGCAACACTTGCAGATTTCAATTGTGCCCGGCTGTACTGGGTAAAAATGGAACTTGCATTTACATAGCATCTTTTACAACCTCAGTAAGTCCCAACATGGTTCACTACCTATGAAGTACATTTGAAATGTTGTTACTAATGTCATATTGTAGGAAACAGGACAGCCAATTTACACACAGTAAGATGCTACAACTGGCAATGAGGTAATGATCCAATCATGTGTTTCTGTGATGTTGGTTGTGGGATATTTTTTGGGCCAGGAGAATGGGAACTCCACTACTTTTTTCATAAATCGCATAGAATCATTGGCATTTCTCTGAGTGACATCAATTTAATTCAGTCTCATCTGAAAAATGGCACCTCCAACAGTGTAGCACTGCCTCAACACTGCAGTGAAACATCACCCTAAATCATGCACTTGAATTATGGACTGGGATTTGAAATCATGCCTTTCTAACTAAAGGCAAGAGAACTACCACTTGGTCAAGGCTGACACCTAGAGTACGAATGAACAGGAAGAAACATATCTACTCACAGGGAGAACAACAAAGCTACGCATTATTAGGCAACCTACCAACCTGGGGGGGGGGGAAGAGAGGGAGTCAGTGCCAAGGACTGGTTGATGAACTCAACCATAATATTTTGCCATTATCACTAATGTTTGTGTGCTGAATCATGATGCATGCACAGTGCTGACAATGTGCAAATGACCAGTGAATCTCCAAGCTTTTGATCATAAGCTGTTCACAGGAAACGTAGACAGTTTATGAGTGTGGTTAGTTCCAAACCATTGCCCAAACTTTAACAATTTCCAATCCGCACTCTTGTTCTTGACTTGTTCTGCACTGGTCAAATCAGTTCAAACACCCTCTCTGAGTATTCTGCATAAGCACAGCTTATCATAACAGGGGCTGTGAACTTGCTCATAGAATCATACAGCACAGAAGGAGACCATTCAGCCTATCCTACCTGGGCTGGCTCTTTGATGGAGCTATCTAATTAGCCCACTCTCCTGCTCTTTTGCTATAGTCCTGCAGACCATTCCTTTTTTGTATATTTATACAATTCCCTTTGGAAAGATACTGTGCAATCTGCTTCCACCATACTTTCAAGCGGTACATCCCAGCTCATAGAAACTCACTCCACAAAAATCTCCCCCCTCAACTCTTTCATCTATTACCTTAAATTTCTATCCTCAGGTTACTGACCTGTTGGTTGAAAATAGATTCTCCCCCACCACATTTACTCGACCAAAACCCTCATGATTTTGTACACCTCTGTTAAACCTCCCTGCTCTGAGGAGAACAATCTCAGCTAAAAAAAAACAATACTCGAGAAATCGTATTGAGTATTTCTGGAAAAACGCGGAGAGTGATGTGGATCTGTGTTCAAATGGTGAAAGTGGCAACTGGAATTGTTCTGTCGAGATCTCTAGTGTAGCACCATCTGGTGTAAAGGCTGAATTGTGGTCAGCAAGCAGCAGTCATTGTCAAGGCTAAGTGCAGTATCTGATGCTTTCTAGTTGGAAACACAACTTTGGAGCTCTCCCTGCTGTCATTAAGGAAAAAAATACAAAGCCGTAAGCAAGTTTTTTAAAAAATTCCTATCAAGGGGGAGTCATCATCAGGAGGCTATCTGATTCATAAATTGAAAGATCGCCAGAATCTCTCTGCCGAGCTCCAACATTTTTGATTGACATAATGACCCAAAGAAATGCGAAACGTTGGCAATTCCATAAAGGATCCCAGAGACAAATGAGAAAAAAACAGAATAATCAAGATAAAGCTGAAAGAAGAGAAAATTGGTGTAAACGAGTTAGTTAATTAAAAAAACCCAGGTGGTTTGTGGTATGGGATACTTTAGTTGCCCAGGAAAATAGCTATTATAATAAAATAGCTTATATGCTACATTTCTTATATCAGTGTCAATTGCATTTGACAGAGCAATCAATTTAGTGAGTGG
The DNA here is from genome assembly GCF_017639515.1 of Carcharodon carcharias. Classification (NCBI taxonomy): domain Eukaryota; kingdom Metazoa; phylum Chordata; class Chondrichthyes; order Lamniformes; family Lamnidae; genus Carcharodon; species Carcharodon carcharias. The sequence goes on from NC_054488.1 coordinate 15,245,285, forward strand.
AGAGAGATAGAGGAACAATGGAAAGAGGAACAAAGACTAGAAAGAAAACGTGAGGCTAAGAAAAGCAAGGAGGCAGAAAGTGTCAATGAGAGAAAAAGAACACATAAAAAGAGGTAGAGAGGGATTTTTTTTTTGTTCTGACCTAACGTTCAATATTGCCCTGATCTGTTCTTGCATCAGACAATAGTGAGGGAGCAGAGGCACATATCTCATGTTTGTTATCATTTATAAATTGCTCAAAAAGTCATGAAGGTAGCTGCTGACCTGGTGCGATAGTGTAAAATAGGAGACAGCAAATTAGCACCTTGTTTTGCATCTTTTCAATTGACTTCACTGGAAATGAAAATTGAGAGTGATGTAAAACGGCTGCTGACTATCACTCATCTCGTACTAGCGCACATAATCAACATATACCTTGTAAAGTTTAAAAACCTTTCATTCATGGCCAATAACTACAGTCACTTCAAGCTGTTCAACAGCACAATTACCGAATCAATAAGAAAAATTGAATTAACTTTCAGTTCAACTTCTCAAGAAAAGGCATAACTGAATTTCAAACGACGATAACAATCTCATCTCAATTTACATATAAGACAAGACTTTTAGATCAAACATTAATTTAGTTGAATTATTTGCAAAAGATTATGTTTTTAATTAACTAGTGAAGAATATCATTCAACTTCCTCTTAAACTATTTAAATGTCCTGCCCTTTGAACACTGTATGCAATATTTGAATCTTCCAAGATTTGTTGATCACTTATACTTAAACTGAATTTGTTTTGATAACAATTAATTATTCTAAATGTTGATCTGATCAGATTTTTTTCCTTTATTTCTGCATGATGGTGAAAAATGCAAGTTCTCTGTAGTCTAGAACCACTTGATGCAGTGTTTTGAGTATCCAACTTACTGCTGATGATCTATTGACTTACAATCTGTTTGAAATCAAGACTCTCTAATGTTGGCTGCATTTTACACTGGGAAATTTCTATTCAAGTCACTGAACTCCCAGTTGAAGTGACAGTATGTCCAGACATTTAAGTAGGAGCTGAAGCCGGCTCCTTATAATGTGGAAATATTCTCTGCATTGACCAATATCAAATGCTCGAGTTTCAAAACAGCAATCAATCTCAACAATGAATGATTTTTATTCTTGTTCCGCTGATCTCAATTCTCCTTTTCCTAGAATGGTAGTGGAGTGGTTATGTTATTAGAGCAATAATCCTGCACTAATAATTCAGAGCTCAAATTCCAGCACAAACCTGAGTTTGTAAGCACTGGGTTCTTTTCATAATATAAACTCTTTGCCTTTTGCTAAAGATTTTTGAGAAGAGAATGGATTTTGAAAAATGTTTATAGCTGTCTGGACAGCTCTGTTGGTGCAATACTATCCTTTTAACCATGAGGGTCTAAGGTTCAATTGCTTACGCAGCTGCTGGCTTTGATCTCCCCCTCCTCATTCCTTAGGTCTGGCCAGCAATTTACCGAAAGAGGGACATGCGAGGGCTTCATAACTCACTTGTGTCCAAAACAGTTGTCTGCTATTTGAAAAACAATACACATAATGGGAAATATTCAAGAAAAACATATTTAGAAATAAAAACTTGAGGGTTTTGTTTTCTCCAATGTGCGCTAATGAAATTCCCTGTGGGTTTTTTTTAACACAAATTTCATCTATTTAACTAGATTAAGGACTTAGTCACCAAGTGCAAACAAGGATGTAACGCAAATATACTAGAAATCACAGATAACATTAAAACTTTGTATGTTAGAGGGAAAAATGCTGCAAAATCCTGCGACACTTATCCTGTCTTTGAACTGACAAGTAGATATAATCAGAAAACTAGGTTAAACTATTCACTGTGGGTTTTTTTTGATGTGGTTTTGTTTGTACAAAGCACTTTTCTTCCTCTAGATAGTCAGTTTGAATATACTCAGACGCACTCACCTGCATTACTTGTAGCAATGTCGCAAAGAGAACTGAAGTTTGTAAACGATGTAGCCACAGGTTCGAATTTAATCCCTCATCCGTGTTTCCATTGAAGATTTTCATTGCAGTTTGCCTCAGCAAAGTCGCCAAAGAAAATGCAATTCTCTTCCCAGCCCAAAATGTTCTGCACTTTATCCAAATGCTGCCTTATTGAATCATTCCGGTTGCAGCAGCTCCCGTTAGACAGCTTCTTTCTTTATATCAATTGGATGTTTCAAGATCTCTAACCCCTAATGTCATGAATTAATGTAAGTTTTTATTCATATCCAATCCTGCTTCAAAGCTTATTTATTGAGGCAGAAAGTCTAAAAAAATGTTGTGGGATTCCAGTGAAGTCTTGAATCCCTGGAGAGAAAAGTCCAGCGTCTGTCTCTGCAGTATGTGCACTGCCAGAATCTGCTTTCTGTATCATACTCCTCCCGATTCCTAAACTTCTCTCTACCAATCATAGCCAAAAAACAGTCACCATAGAAACATACCTACACAATCACATTTGCATAGAAAGTGACCATCTCTGTCACACACTGATGTACTGAATAATTCGGACAAAACACAGGAACCTTTAAAATCAGACTTTACTCATCCCGGTGAAGAACTTCATAGAATCACAGAATCACGCCTTGCAGAAGAGGCCCTTCGGCCCATCGAGTCTGCACCGACACATGAGAAACACCTGACCTACCTACCTAACCCCATTTACCAGCACTTGGCCTATAGCCTTGAATGTTATGACGTGCCAAGTGCTCATCCAGGTACTTTTTAAAGGATGTGAGGCAACCCGCCTCCACCACCCTCCCAGGCAGCACATTCCAGACCGTCACCACCCTCTGGGTAAAAAAGTTTTCCCTCACATTCCCCCTCAGCCTCCTGCCCCTCACCTTGAACTTATGTCACCCCCCCCCACCGTGATTGACCCTTCAACTAAGGGGAACAGCTGCTTCCTATCCACCCTGTCTATGTCCCTCATAATCTTGAACACCTTGATCAGGTCGCCCCCCCTTAGTCTTCTCTACTCCAATGAAGATAACCCAAGTCTATCCAACCTCTCTTCATAACTTAAATGTTTCATTCCAGGCAACATCCTGGTGAATCTCCTCTGCACCCCCTCCAGTGCAATCACATCCTTCCTATAATGTAGCGACTAGAACTGCACACAGTACTCCAGCTGTGGCCTCACCAAGGTACAACTCCAACATGACCTCCATACTTTTGTAATCTATGCCTTGATTGATAAAGGCAAGTGTCCCATATGCCTTTTTCACCACCCCACCAACATGCCTTTCTGCCTTCAGAGATCTATGGACACACACACCAAGGTCCCTTTGTTCCTCAGAACTTCCTAGTGTCATTGAATACTTCCTTGTCAAATTACTCCTTCCAAAGTGTATCATCTCATACTTTTCAGGGTTAAATTCCACCTGCCATTCCGTCTATGTCTTCCTGTAGCCCAAGACACTCAACCTCATTGTTAACCATCTGTCCAATCTTTGTGTCATCTGCAAACTTACTAATCCCACCCCCCACATAGTCATCTATGTCATTTATATAAATAACAAATAATAGGGGACCCAGCACAGATCCCTGTGGTACGCCACTGGACACTGGCTTCCAGTCACTAAAGCAGCCTCCTGTTATCACCATCTGTCTCCTACAACTAAATCAATTTTGAACCCACCTTATCAAATTACCCTGTATCCCAGGTGCATTTGACTTCTTTATAAGTCTCCCATGTGGGACCTTGTCAAAGGCTTTGCTGAAATCCATATAAACTACATCAACTACACTACGCTCATCTACACACCTAGTCACCTCCTCAAAAATATCAATAAAATTTGTTAGGCATGATCTCTCTCTGACAAAGCCATGCTGACTATCCTTGATCAAACCTTGTCTCTCCAAATGGAGATAGATTCTCTCCTTCAGAATTTTCTCCAATAGTTTCCCTACCACTGACGTGAGACTCACTGGTCTGTAATGCCCTGGCTTATCTCTACAACCCTTCTTAAATAGAGGAACCACATTAGCTGTTCTCCTGTCCTCTGCACCTCCCCCGTGGCCAGAGAAGAATGAAAAATTTGCAGAGCCCCTGCAATATCCTCCCTTGCCTCCCTCAGCAGTCTGGGATACAAATCATCTGGACCTGGAGATTTGTCCACTTTTAAGCCTGCCAACACCTCCAATACCTTGTCACTCCCTATATCAATTTGCTTAAGAACCTCGCAGTCTCTATCCCTGAGTTCCATACCTTCAACCTCATTCTCTTGGGTGAAGATGGATGTGAAGTATTCGTTCAACACTTTACTGATGTCCTCTGGCTCCATCCATAGATTGCCCCCTTGGTCCCTAATGGGCCCTATTCTTTCCCTGGTTATCCTCTTCCCATTGATATACTTACAGAATATCTTGAGATTTTTCCTACTTTTACCAGCCAGAGCTTTCTCATATCCTCTCTTTGCTCTCCTAATTGCTTTCTTAAGCTCCACCCTGCACTCTCTGTACTCCACTAATGCCTCTGCTGATTTGCTCCCCTTGTATCTGCTAAAAGCCTCTCTTTTCCTTCTCATCATATCCTGAATATCTCTGGTCATCCATGGTTCTCCGGGCTTGTTACTCCTTCCTATCACCCTAGAGGGAACATATTGAGCCTGTACCCTCTGCATTCCCTTTTTGAATGCCCCCCACTGCTCTTCTGTAGATTTCCCCACAAGTAGCTGTTCCCAGTCTACCTTGGCCAAATCCTGCCTTATTTCACTAAAATCAACTCTCCCCCAGTCCAAAACATTTTTTTGCAACTTGTCTATTTCTTTGTCCATAACAAGCTTAAATTGTACTATAACAAAAACAGAAACAGAAATACCTGGAAAAACTCAGCAGGTTTGGCAGCATCGGTGGAGAGGAGCACAACTGATGTTTTGAGTCCTCATGACCCTTCAACAGAACTAAGTAAAAATAGGAAAGGGGTGAAATATAAGCTGGTTCAAGGGGGAGGGGGGGTGGGGAAGGGGGGGCGGTGGTGATTGTTGGTACAAGCAGCCAGTGATAGGAGGAGATAACCAAAAGATGTCACAGACAAAAGAACAAAAAGGTGTTGAAGGTGGTGATATTATCTAATGGAATGTGCTAATTAAGAGTGGAGAGCAGGACAAGCAAGGTACAGATAGCCCTAGTGGGGGTGGGGTGAAATAAGACTGAAAGAGCATAAAAGGTATAGATAAACGATGTTTGGAAATAAAAATATTAGAATTAGGTGAGAAAAGAAAAATCTATATAAATTATTGGAAAAAAACAAAAAGGAGGGGGAAGAAATGGAAAGGGGGTGGGGATGGAGGAAAGAGTTCAAGATCTAAAATTGTTGAACTCAATATTCAGTCCAGAAGGCTGTAAAGTGCCTAGTCGGAAGATGAAGTTCTGTTCCTCCAGTTTGCATTGAGCTTCACTGGCACAATGCAGCAAGCCAAGGACAGACATGTGGGCAAGAGAGCAGGGTGGAGTGTTGAAATGGCAAGCGACAGGGAGGTTTGGGTAATGCTTGTGGACAGACCGAAGGTGTTCTGCAAAGCGGTCACCCAGTCTGCGTTTGGTCTCTCCAATGTAGAGGAAACCCCATTGGGAGCAATGAATGCAGTAGACTAAGTTGAGGGAAGTGCAAGTGAAATGCTGCTTCACTTGAGAGGAGTGTTTGGGCCCTTGGACAGTAAGGAGAAAGGAAATGAAGAGGCAGGTGTTGCATCTTCTGCGTTTGCATGGGGAGGTGCCATGGGAGGGGGTTGGTGAGTAGGGGGCGATGAAGGTGTGGACCAGGTTGGCACGGAGGGAACGATCCCTACGGAATGCCGCCGGGGGTGGGGGGTGGGGGTGGTGGGGGGGTGGGGGGGAGGTGAAGAGATGATGTGTTTGGTGGTGGAATCATGCTGGAGTTGACGGAAATGGCGGAGGATGATCCTTTGAATGTGGAAGCTGGTGGGGTGATAAGTGAGGACAAGGAGGACCCTATTGTGTTTCTGGGAGGGAAAAGAAGGTGTGAGAGCGGATGCGCGGAAGATGGGCTGGACACGGTTGAGGGCCCTGTCAACTACCGTGGGTGGAAAACCTCGGTTAAGGAAGAAGGAGGACATGTCAGAGGAACTGTTTTTGAAGGTAGCATCATCGGAACAGATGCAACGGAGGCAAAGGAACTGAGAGAATGGGATGGAGTCCTTACAGGAAGCGGGGTGTGAGGAGCTGTAGTCGAGGTAGCTGTGGGAGTCGGTAGGCTTGTAATGGATAGCGATGGACAATCTATCACCAGAAATTGAGACAGAGAGGTCAAGGAAGGGAAGGGAAGTGTCAGAGATGGACCATCTGAAAATGATGGAGGGGTGGAGATTGGAAGCAAAATTAATAAATTTTTCCAGCTCCCGACGAGAGCATGAAGCAGCACCGAAGTAATCAAAGATGTACCGGAGAAAGAGTTGTGGGAGGGGACTGGAGTAGGACTGGAACAAGGAATGTTCCACATACCCCATAAAGAGACAGGCATAGCTGGGGCCCATGCGGTTACCCATAGCCACACCTTTTATTTGGAGGAAATGAGAAGAGTTAAAGAAGAAATTGTTCAGTGTGAGAACAAGTTCAGCCAGATGGAGGAGAGTAGTGGTGGACGCCTTCGTCTCCATGCTCACTTCTTTGGGCAGGAGTCCTCTCCCCGTTCAATGGATCCTTTTACCCACCTCCAATATTCTCCCTCCACCTGGACGCCTCACTCTAGATTCTTACCTTCTCTTGATCTTTTCATTGAGAACTGTCGGCATGACATTAGTCATCTCAATTCCTCTGCTCCTCTCACCCATTCTAACCTGTCTCTCTCTGAACTTACTGCATTCCGTTCTCTCAAGTCCAACCCTAACGTTGTCATCAAACCCGCTGACAAGGGTGGTGCTGTTGTTGTCTGGCGCACTGACCTCTACCTCGCGGAGGCTGAGCGTCCACTTGCAGACACTTACTCCTACCTCTCCCTGGACCATGACCCCACCACTAAACATCAAGCCATTGCTTCCAGGACTGTCACTGACCTCATCTCCTCTGGAGATCTTCCTTCCACAGCTTCCAACCTGATAGTTGCCTAACCTCAGACGGCCCGCTTCTACCTCCAAATAAAAGGTGTGGCTATGGGTACCCGCATGGGCCCCAGTTATGCCTGTCTCTTTATGGGGTATGTGGAACATTCCTAGTTCCAGTCCTACTCCAGTCCCCTCCCACAACTCTTTCTCCGGTACGTCAATGATTAATTCGGTGCTGCTTCATGCTCTCGTCGGGACTTGGAAAAATGTATTAATTTTGCTTCCAATCTCCACCCCTCCATCATTTTCAGATGGTCCATCTCTGACACTTCCCTTCCATTCCTTGACCTCTCTGTCTCAATTTCTGATGATAGACTGTCCATCGCTATCCATTACAAGCCTACCGACTCCCACAGCTACCTTGACTACAGCTCCTCACATCCTGCTTCCTGTAAGGACTCCATCCCATTCTCTCAGTTCCTTCGCCTCCGTCGCATCTGTTCTGATGATGCTACCTTCAAAAACAGTTCCTCTGACATGTCCTCCTTCTTCCTTAACTGAGGTTTTCCACCCACGATAGTTGACAGGGCCCTCAACCGTGTCCAGCCCATCTCCCGCGCATCTGCCCTCACGCATTCTCCTCCCTTCCAGAAACATGATAGGGTCCCACTTATGCTCACTTATCACTCTACCAGCCTCTGCATTCAAAGGATCATCCTTTGCCATTTCCTCCAACTCCAGCATGATGCCACCACCAAATACATCTTTCCTTCACCCCCCTGGCGGCATTCCGTAGGGATCGTTCTCTCCGGGACACCCTGGTCCACTCCTCCATCACCCCCTACTCATCAACCCCCTCCCACGGCACCTCCCCATGCAAATGCAGAAGATCCAACACCTGCCCCTTCATTTCCTCTCTCCTCACTGTCCAAGGGCCCAAACACTCCTTTCAAGTGAAGCAGCATTTCACTTGCACTTCCCTCAACTTAGTCTACTGCATTCGTTGCTCCCAATACGGTTTCCTCTACATTGGAGAGACCAAATGCAGACTGGGTGACTGCTTTGCAGAACACCTTCGGTCTGTCCACAAGCATTAACCAGACCTCCCTGTCACTTGCCATTTTAACACTCCACCCTGCTCTTTTGCCCACATGTCTGTCCTTGGCCTGCTGCATTGTTCCAGTGAAGCTCAACGCAAACTGGAGGAACACACCTCATCATCCGACTAGGCACTTTACAGCCTTCTGGACTGAATATTGAGTTCAACAATTTTAGATCTTGAACTCTTTCCTCCATCCCCACCCCCTTTCCTTTTCTTCCCCCTCCTTTCTGTTTTTTCCAATAATTTATATAGATTTTTCTTTTCCCACCTATTTCCATTATTTTTATTTCCACCCATCGTTTATCTATACCTTTTATGCCCTTTTAGTCTTATTTCCCCCACCCCCACTAGACCTATCTGTACCTTGCTTGTCCTGCTCTCCACTCTTAATTAGCACATTCCATTAGATAATATCACCACCTTCAACACCTATTTGTTCTTTTGTCTGTGACATTATCTCCATGTGTGGTTATCTCCACCTATCACTGGCTGCTTGTCCCAACAACACCCCCCCCCCCACCCCCATTCCCCTTAAACCAGCTTATATTTCACCCCTTTCCTATTTTTACTTAGTTCTGTTGAAGGGTCATAAGGACTTAAAATGTCAACTGTGCTCTTCTCCGCCGATGCTGCCAGACCTGCTGAGTTTTTCCAGGTATTTCTGTTTCTGTTTTTGTTTTGGATTTCCAGCATCCGCAGTTTTTTTTATTTTTAAATTGTACCATGTTGTGGTCACTATCACTAAAATGCTCCCCACCACCACCTCAGCCACCTGTCTGGCTTCATTCCCCAGAATTAGGTCCAGCACTGCGCCTTCCCTTTTTGGACCCTCTACATATTGACCTAAAAAGTTCTCCTGTACACATTTCAAGAAATCCACTCCATCCAAGCCCTTAACACTTTGTCAATCCCAATTACTGTTGGGAAAGTTGAAATCATCTAATACAGTTACCCTATTGTTATTGTTTTTACACACCTCCACAAATTGTGTACATATTTGCTCCTCAATTTCCCGCTGACTACCTGGGGGTCTATAATAAACACCTAACAATGTGGCTGCCTATTTTTTATTCCTAAACTCTATCCACAAAGCTTCATTTGATGCCCCCTCTCTCCTTACTGCAGTAGCTGACTCCTTAACCAGTAATGCAATGCCTCCTCCTCTTTTACCCCCTCCAATGTCTCGCCTGAAGATTCTATATCCAAGAATGTTGAGCTGCCAATCCTGCCCCTCCATCAACCACAACTCTGTGATGGCTATTATATCACAATTCCACATGTCAATCCTCACAATTAACTCATCCGTTTTATCTGTAATACTCCTGGCATTAATGTAGGGGCCATCCAGCCTTGCCTTACTCCCTTGAAACTTAATGCAGCTGTGCTCCCTCTGACTTGATTGTTTTACTGTATTATGATGTGTCCCTATTCTGCTACCATTCTCTGTCCCCTCCCCTGCTGAATTAGTTTAAACTCCTCCCAACAACACTAGCAAACCCGCCCGCAAGGATGTTAGTCCCGCTCTGGTTCAGATGTGGACCCTCCTGCTCGTACAAGTCCCACCTTAAAGATTTTATTTAGGTGGTAAGTTGATAAAGACTGATTTTCTTCCATATTGGGAGCGAACCCTCTGAAATTTCCTATGCTTTTCTTATTAAAAATCATGTACCACAAGCATTTGCATTACACCTTAAAGAGAGAAAGAACTTAAGTATAGCTGAAAAAAGAGACATGTCCAAGCTTTTTGGCTTGCACTCACCAGGGCACATTACAAGAATACCAATATAAGGGGAAAATAACAATTTTATACTGTACCTGAAGAGCGTGCTGATCGGTTGGCAAGTGGCATCGCCATGGAGAATGCATCAAGATTATGACTGACATTTAACTGGCAAGCATCGTTTGAAGTTCAAACCAAGCAGTTTGACCCTGGTTGGTTAAGGCATTGCCCTGAGGAACAAGTCAGCAAATGGTTGTCACTTATTTTGTTTATCTGAAACAGGCTCAATGTGTGTACATGTCCTTTCTGTCTGCAAAGAACAAGGTCCTGTGTATTAATAAATGTAGTTTCCAGTACTTGCAAATGTGCCACATTGTGAGCTTGACTGACAGTCTTAAATTGGTTGTCAGTGTAATTCTCAGCACACTGAGGAAGATTTAACAGATGTTGCCCATTTGCGGAATCACACCGAATGTTGAACACTGTGATTTGGGTTTTCCAGGCATGGGTTGGTTGGGTATGGTCTGTACCTTGCCCATTGTGAACAGCAGCTGAGACATGCTGTTTGCTATGATCTGCCAGTCTTTGGGGCATACGGCCTACATACCTAGCATCACACTGGCACTGAAATTCATATACCACATTACTCATTTGTGTGATTGGCTTGATGGCAGCACCTTGTTAGTGGCAAATACCACTCGTGTTGCTTCTGTATAGTAGCAGCGTGAAACAGCTAGCTTCACCTGTTGTTCAAATTTCTTCCAGCAAATGTCTTACAGCATTGCGAGGCCTTAAGACCAACCTGAACATACACATCAATAAACTAACAAAGAGATGGGAATAGTCATCCTTAACAAGTGTGACTATGTCAACAAAATTCACGCCATTCTTAATGACAGGTCCAAATTTGTGTCCATTCAGCCTGCCGCTCAACATGGTTGAACAGCCTTGCTCGAAAGTATGCTAAAAAAACGTTTGCTGAACTTGTGTAAGATTGATGATCTGCCATGTGATATATATGACAGGGTTCTTCCTCGCGGTTCACTACGTCCGTCTATGTATGAGCTGCCTAAGACACAAAAGTGATGTCTCTTTATGTCCCATCCTATCTATGACCAGTTCTGCACAACATGAATAGGTCAAATGGTTGGGTGAATTGTTACATCCAGTTTTGACCAAGTTTGCCACTTACACGGTGAAGGATTCCTTCACATTGGCAAAGACTATACAAGACTTGAATATCGATAGCAATGCTGCAACCATGTGCTCATTTGAAATTGCTAGCCTATTCACCAATGTTCCACTTAAGGAAGCCATAGATATTTGCACTGTAGCATTATATCTTGGCAACCTAGACCTGCCACCATTGTGTGACTCAGTGTTCATTGAACTTATGAACTCGGCAACCCATGCAATTGAGTTCAGTTTTGATGACACCATGTCGGCCCAGATAGATGGTGTTGCCATGGGATCCCCTCTAGGCCCAGCTGATGGGTTCCATGAGAAACGTGTCTTTGATGGAATGACACCTAATCTCCTATCCCTTGTATATTTCCTATATGTGGATGAAAGGTTTGCTATATTTAAATCTGTAGCAGCATGTGATAATTTCCTTAGATGTCTTAATGGACTCTATCCTGCACTCGAATTGACTTTTGAACTGGAGCAGCTAAATGAACTCCCCTTCCTTGACACGCTAATGGAGAAATCTGCCAGGGGTTCTCTACTGCGGTCAACCACAAACCTACCTTCACTGGTCAATGTACGTAATGAAAGACTATAAGATTGACCTTATTGGCAACCTTGTAAATAGGGCCCAAGCTACTTGCTCAACATGCAAGCTTAAAGCTAGAATAGGGTGCATCAAAGACATCTGGCATGATAACGGCTGCCTTGGTCAGGTCTTTTTGTGCTGTATATCATGCAAACTCATGAACGGGACTGAGGCTGGCACCTCTGGCCCTGAGAAGTGCCCAGTCTGCCCTAGGTTACCCTGGAAGGGCAAGGTATTTCAAATGTTTGAGCAACAGGTGAAGCTAGCTGTTTCACGCTGCGATTATGCAATAACAACACGTGTTGTGCTCATCGCTAACAGGATGCTGCCATTCAGCCAAAAAGACGCTCTGCCTAACACACAAATGAGTAAAGTGGTATATGAATTTCAGTGCCAGTGTGATGCTAGGTATGTAGGTTGTATGTCCCAAAGGCTGGCAGATCGTATCAAACAGCATGCCCAAGCTACTGTTCGCAACAGGCAAGGTACAGACTGTACCTAACCAGCTTGTGCTTGCAAACCTCAAAGCAGTGTCCAACGATAGATGTGATTCCGTGACTGGACAGCATTTGCTAAATCTTCTTCAGGGTGCTAAGAATTATGCTGAAAACCAATTTAAGATTGCCAGTTGGGCTCATAGTGTGGCGCATTTGTGTATACTGGGAGCTACATATATTAATACATGGGACCCTGTTCTTTGCAGGCAGAAATAACATGTACACACATTGTGCCTGTTTCAGCTAAACAAAATAAGTGACAGCCATTCACTGATTCATTCGTCAGGGCAATTCCTTGATCAATCAGGGTCAAGCTGCCTGGTTTAAATTTCAAATACTGTTTGGTAGTTAACTATCAGTCACCATTACTGGTGCATTCTCCATGGTGACGTCACTTGCCAACCAACAGCACTCTCTTCACATCCGGTATAAATTGTTAATTTCCCCTTATATTGGTACTCTTGTGAAGTGTCCTGATGAGTGCAAGACGAAAAGCTTTGACATGTCCCTTTTTTCAGCAATACTCAAGTTCTGTACTACCAAATGACTATTAACTTACTCTTATCTAGAGTCCTCTTCACCTCAGAATGTTCCAATATGTTTTATAGTCCAACAATTGTTTTTGCAGGATAGTCACTGATGTAACGTAGGGAACCAAGGCAGTTAATTTGTGCACAGGAAACTCCCACAGATAGCAACATAATAACTCACCACAAAATCTGTTTTTAGCCAGTAATGTCAGCACAGGTATTGATGAATCTTGGTAATGACCACGGTGATTGTGTTGACAAAATGGATACACTGCATACAATAAGCGTAAGTTACTGCTGATAATGTTAGCTGTAAAATGGCATTTTAACATCAACAAGTTCATATTGCAACCAGACTTTAAAAATATTTGTGCCTTGCAATACAATGATGGGGATGTGTAATTATATATTGAAAATGCCTGCCGTTCAATGTATATAATATAAGAATATGTTCAAGCATTGTGCCTTTTTTTGAATTACTCACAAGCACTAGAAGCCTTTAGCTGCTCGGTCCATGGCAATTCCTCGGCCAATCGGAGTCAGCTTGCCAAACATGCAGCACCACTTTTCTCCATTATTTTAAATTGTTCTGATTGTTTGAAATTTGGCATTCTTGCATTTGTCCTGATGAGTGCAAGGTGAAAAGCTTTGGCAAAATGTCTCTCTTTACAGCAATATCCATTGAACTATATTACCAATGGCCCAGACTTTACTGGAGAGGGCATCATGTGCTTGTCCTGTCTGTTAACACTTTCGCCCTCACTATTCAGTTCAGCAATATTTTGCTGGGCAAATTGTTGGAAGTGTGAGCTGATACCAGCCCAGTGAGGGCAATAGACATCTGATACCTTGGTGAATAAAAGGAACCAAAAATCTAGGTCCTTAACCAATAAAAAATAAAGATTGAGAAAGAACCAAAGGGAAGACAGAAAAGGAAATAGGGAGTATTAGAGTCAAATCAAATAAAGAAAGAGACTAAAAGAAAGATTGGATTGAAAGAGAGAGAGAGAAAGGAGACAGAAAGGAAAATTAAAGTGACAAATTACATTTTAAAATCTCTAATAACATTTTACTATCTGTAGGTGTGAGTCTCCACAATTTAACTGGTTTCTTTTTTGAGCTAGAGGGGTCAAGTGGCACTGCAGGTAGATAAATTGCTGCATTAAAAGCCCCACTAATTACCAGCCCCAATTTCCTGAAGCTTATTTAATTGATATACTGAGCAAATGCAGCAATTTGTTGAAACCCATGGGGCAGTTAAGGATGAGCTGTCATGTTCGCAAGGCTAACATTGGAACTGCGTAAACTGTCCAGCAATTTGTGGTGATTCATAATTCGCCTGGTGCCTCTTCATAGCCACAAATTGCTGGATGATTTACTGGTGTGCACATTAAACCTGGAGATAGTTTGGCATCAAAATTTGGATCATTGTGTTTAACCTCCGGAGTAACTTGACAGTGTTTTGTGATCATGGAAACTTATACTGTCCCCGCCAATTTTTGCACATTGGTGTCAACATGATTTACCTGCTTTTTGATATAGCTAGTTTTTCTAAATTTAAAAAAGGAAGGAGATACAGATGCCGGAAAGAAGACCCAAAAGATAATATCAGCAGATACTTATTAATAGTGGCTTCATTGATTCAAAGGAAATGGCAGCAAAATTATCTCATTAAAAAGTGATTCGCTTTCAAGTCATTAAATGTCTATATTTAGGTTTGCAATACCTCTTCAAAGGAATTTGAAATCTTATGGCTAAACACAAGTACAAAAAGCATATTTGTGCTCAGAACCAGAAGATCAAAAAGCCTGCTTTGCAAAGCTGTTAAATGGTCAATACAGAAAAATAAGGTAATTAATTTAACAAGGTGTGAAGAGCTTAAAGGATAGCTTAACACTTTTGAGTGCAATTAATTTCTAATGGTTTGGCAAATGATTATTATTAGTTGCCCAGTGCAGATGGTTGCCCATCATAATATGGGCAGTATAAGTAGTGGGGACTATGTTATGTTATTTTTGGAACTGTGTAAAAAATGATGTTACCTTGGCTGAGCTTCATAGTCCCTTGCTTATGTTATTCTGATTTTTTTTCTAAGTAAAAACTGATTTACTCTTTTGTTCTGTGCTCTAATTCTACCCTCCCCCCAAAATTGCCCCCTTTTTTAACGCTTCAAGTGGAAACTGAGAAAACCTGCGTTTGAAATTAGCTGTTGGTATGAAAGGCAAATACTTAGCTTGGAGGTCGGAAACTCCAGTTCCTAATGAGCCTTGGGCCTTTTTGTACATGTACCGGCTGGGAAATGGTTGCACGTATGCAGTTTGTTTATTTTAGCACCTTCAGGCTGTGAAGCAGCCCTGCACACCTGTGCAGAAGAAAAGGACAAATGGCGTGAAAAGCAGCACAAATGACCTGGAACCAGAGCACCATTCCTGAGGAGGTGTCCCAGGGGGCAGGACACATGGAGGGGGACAGGGAGAGGTTGCAGAAGAGAGTCACAGGCAGGGGCCAGAGTTTCCCGTGCCTGCTGGCATCAGGAGTGTTTGGTGGCGTGAGTGGACTATGTGGCAAGAAGGCCAAAAATTGGTTTCACGACGTCGTAAAACCAGTTTGTGATCGTCCGCTCAGTCCATTGATGGTGGGTTGCGTTCCCCACCACTGGACATCAGAAATCTCATTGTAACACATCAGCATATCATTATTAGGCCAGCCCGCTGGACTCATCCACCCCCTGCCCAACCCCTCCCACTGGATCGTCCACCCACATTGGGCGGAAAAACACGCCGGTGCTGACACGTTGTGACAGCTCATGTGCAGAAGTCGGGACTTACCACCAGGGCCATTGTGGACATCCGAGGAGCAGAAGATGCTGGAGCCCGACAGCAACAGGTTCCTGGAGGAGTGTCCATGGCATGCTCGTGGACCTGGGTCTGCTGCAAGGCAGCTCATGGCAGTTTGAAAGTCACAGTTGATGCTCACAATGGATGATGGTCGAGGGAGTGGGAGAGGGAGGTTTAGGGTCGACTTGGAGAGGAAGAGGTATTGGTGGGTGTAAAGTTTGGGGGGGGATTGAAGGTGTCGGAGGATGAGGTTGTGGGAGGGAATGAAGATGTTGGGGGATTGAGTTTGGGGGGTATGAATGTGTTGGGGGTTGAGGTTGGGGTGGTGGAATGAAGGTGACAGGGATGAGACTGGTGGGGGGGGCGGGATGAAGGTGTCAGGGGGAGAGGTGGGTAGGTGAGGGAATATAGCTGCAGGAGCGGGTAACAGGGGAGAAGATGGCAACTAGGAAGGTAGGTGTAAAGAGGTGTGTGGAAGGTGCAAGGGAAAGAGTTTGGAGGGGGGAAGGGGTGTGGAGAGGGGAGGGAGTCCAGGGGAGGAAGAAGTAAGGCTGGAGGAAGGGGTTGAGAAGGAGTAAAGCTGGAGGAAAAAGTGAGGGTGTTTGAGGGAGGCAGGATGGGGGAAGGAGCTTGGGGGGAGGAAGGATTAAGGGTGGCAGAAGAAGTAAGGGCATCTGCGGGGCTCTGGAAGGAAGAGGGGCTAAGGTGGCTGGAGGACTAAGGTGGGGGGGTGGTGGTGAAGGGGTTCCGGCGGGAGGTGGTGGAAGGGGTTCTGGGGAGAAGGGGTATGGAGGTGTGGATGCCCAGGTGAAATTGCAAGGGAGAGGTCTGATGGGTCCATGTCTGTCTCCTGGGGAGTGAGCTGAGAGTGGACATGGTATGAGGAAATGGTGAGAATGACCGAGGGCAGAGTGAGGTGGTAGGATGAGGGGGTGAGGGTTTGACGCTAGCGGTAGAAGGCAAGGCAAGGCTGGTTGGTGGGGGCTCAGAGGCAGACATGGACCCTGGGCGGGGTGGGGGCTGGTGGGAACAAGGAGGTCGGGCGGGTTAATGTGGAGGTGGGATTTTCAGGAAGGAAGGGAATATGCACATTCACTTGGACACAACCGAAAGTAAATGGTTGTGGCTGGTAGATCACGGAGGGGAGGTGGAAGATGGTGCCTTGGTGGGGGGGGCCAACAGTGATTGGGGGGAGAGAAAATGGGTGACTGGGGGAAGGGAAAATATGGGGGAGCGCACAAAAAACCGAATCCAGACCATGCTGTCCAAATTGAAAGTGAAACAATAGTCGTGGTGGGCGAGATCGGGTGCTGCATGGGAGTGTGATCAGTGGGTGGGCGGAGATGCGGGTCAGCTCAGATGGACAACTGAAAGTGAACCCCAGCAGGCAGCATTGAAAATGCTCAGGACATTGAGGTGAATGTGTTGGGGAAAGGATCCACGTGTGTGGGAGAGTGCTTGCATGAGGCTCTGAAAGGCCCTGCCACACACAACCACTTCTCCCTCCAGAATCATTTGTTGACCAGCTGCTCCCTCTGCGGTGAGAGAGGACGAGGTTGAGTGGCTCACAGACAAAGGGGACTCAGAGGGAGAGCACAGCCTCTGAGATTGCTGTGTGAATGACCCAGGGGTGGCCAGCTGCCACTCATCCTCCTTTCGGGGACCAAGGACCCCCGGCCTGAATCCTTGAGGGGAAGGGGCACCAAGAGGGATGTTGAGGTGCCGCGCTTCCCTCTCGTGTTGCCACTGCAGAAACTCGCCCATGGATCCCGTGATGGAGTGCAGGTCTGCACACATCTCCATGTTCTGCTGGACAAGGGTCTCCATGGTGTCCACCATCCTTCCCATGGAGACCTATATCCACACACATGTGGGCACCACTTCACCAGAAAGCAGGAGCACACACTCCCCCGACTCGTGTGCCACTCTGCTGAAGGCTTCCAATAGCT
This sequence comes from Carcharodon carcharias, assembly GCF_017639515.1. Taxonomy (NCBI): domain Eukaryota; kingdom Metazoa; phylum Chordata; class Chondrichthyes; order Lamniformes; family Lamnidae; genus Carcharodon; species Carcharodon carcharias. The sequence goes on from NC_054488.1 coordinate 15,262,724, forward strand.
CTGCGTGATGTTCCCATGCCTTCCGCTAACTCTCCAAGATGAGTTGGAAGGCCAAATCTAGAGGCTCGTCATCTGACTCGGACCTCACAGATACCTGAGCCCCAGCGGTCCTCCATGTGCTGGGGAGCTTGCACGAACCTGCCTCCTGTTGCTGCAGACACATGCCCATGTGGTGACCACCAGACTGTGAACCCTAGCCTGCTCTAGATCTAGGTCCCACTGAGGTGTGTGGCTTTGCGCTGGTGGAGGGTGTGGGTAAGCGCTGTGAAGGGTCTTCCAGGCTGCTGATTTCCAGCTCTTCAATGGAGGTGGTGTCCTCTTGGCTGGAGGTGAGGACCTGAATGGAGCTGAGGGACTGGTTGGCTGAGGGTGTTGGTTGCTTGGCAGAGCTCCCTGTGAACCAAAGTAGAGATAAGTAGTGCATGCAGCAGAGTCAAAAGCAGGAGAGAGAGAGCACTCACAGTTGTGTTGAGAGATGGATGATATGGTGCAGGATCCTTACGAGGGTGTTTGCCTCTGACCTCACTGTCACTGCAGCCACGGTCCACAGTCTCACCAGTCAGCGCAATGGCACAGATCTCAAAGTGAGTGAGGGACCTAATGTAGGCCATTCCACCCCTGGTCTGGGACCTGTCCCTGCTGATGTGAGCAGGCTTCTCCTGCATGAAAAGAGATGGAGAGTGTGTGAGCAGGACACATGGCACTGTGTGGAATATTTGTGTGGTGAGTGGAGCCATGGACAGGATGAGGATGCGAGATCAAGAGGATTTGAGCCTGATGGAGATGTGAGGGTGTGTGTGGGAGTTAGTGGTGTTGTCCCTTGAGATGTAAGATCCCTGTGGACGTGTGATGGCTTTTTGAGTGTGTGAGTTGAGAGTGATGAGGAAAGTGAATTACCCTGGTGGAACAGATGAGGCCATTCATCCTGTAGCGTCACTGGGTGGTTGTCCTCTTTTGCAGGGCATTGGCACTGACCACCACTGCCAACGCCTCCTAAAGCTGGATTAGTGAGGTTTCTACTCATTCTGTGGCCAAAGCGGGGGTAGAGGTCATCATAGCAAGCCTCCACTGTGTCCAAAAGATGCTCGAGGGATGCATCATTGAACCTGGTGGCTGCAGTCTTTTTACCTTTGGGGCCATGTCTTCTTTGCAGCAGTCATGGGCTGGAAGCGCTGAGAGCTGTGTGCATGGCTAGACTTTAAATATGGTGCCCGGTGTGATGAAGTGTCGAGTTGATGGCATGACAGGCGATTGAGAGCCCACCTACCATGGAAATGGCATGTTTCACAGGAATGCATAATAAACGTGAAAGGTATGGGACAATATGACCTGAAAAGCCATTAGGTAAAAGGGTTTACCTGCCAGCTACCACACTTAGTGCAAACCTGGAATGATTCCATTCAGCGGTCAGAAAGAGGTCCCAGAAGTCAATTAAAGAAAGGGACAGAGCAATCAGCTCTGAGTCAAAGAGAGACCTGCGAGGAGCTGACTGAAATGAAACAGGTTTGAGAGAAGCCCTGAAGATCCGAGGAGACGACTGAAGTTTGGTGACTCCTCACTGTGGGCTTTGAATCAATGTTGTTCTGCTTGGCAGAGCCAAAGATTTGAAAGTGTGCTTGGAAAATGAAGCTTGAGTGTACTCGGAGAGCTGGGGAAAGGAATCTCGGAAGGCAAGATTGAAACACTGGAGATGGTTGCTTGTTGAAGCCGTACCAGTGGGAGCGACATTTGGAGAGAATTCCAAGATGAGTTCTTCAAATGTGGAGATTGGAAACCTTCGTGAGAAAGATGAAGTTTCCATGAGACTGGTTAGCTCACAATGTTACAAACGTCTGGGTGGGTTGCTGAGAAACTCTTGGAACCTGCTTTGGTCGCATCTACCATTTACTTTGGAATCTAGTGAGTCTGACCACAGTTCATCTGTTAATTCACATGTACCTCATATTTACCCTGAATAAAGTATAAGATATGTCTGTAAAGATATTGTTGGGGTAAAAGAATAATGTGATTTGAATCATTTTCCCGTGTTGCTATTGAGATTTTTCCAACCTTTTTGCCTGGTATAATGCAGTTCATTTTGCTTGTTTAATAAATATTTTATTCTTAGTGTTAAAAGTTCATCAGCAGACTCTTGTGCATTTGTTCAGTAACTTCCCTCCAGGGTTTTAAAAAAAGGATCTATCAAGCCAAGCTTCGCTCTGGGATTTGACTTGTCCAGTATTAACATCAGCTGGGATTGTAATAGACCATTGTAAAGACCAACTTTAAAGGCCCCTATCAACACCTCATGTACAGCTTTTCAATTATCGTGCCGTGGTGGATATGCAAAGGGAACGCATTGCTGCCTGTATCTTTAGGTAGAACGTAACAAATCCATTCATGTTATTGCTGTTGGGCATTGGATTCTGTTTGGTAGGTCTTAATTAAGCCTTTGTAGTCTTAAGTAGATTATCTCTATGTATTTATTAAGTACAAGAAATATGTACATATATAAATGGATCAAGCTAGAACCTGTCTCCATGTTTGTGCGTGCACACGACTCTGTCCAACATCAGACTGACGCTGAGGTGCAGGTCATATGTTCTGTTACATCACTGTGTGCGCGATACTGTACTCAGTCCCATGTTAACCCTTTATGTGCCAGACCCTTATACTACAGTTATGGCAGGAAGAGCGTAGCCAGGAAATAGTTGCTGCTGGTATTAGCATACAGGTTCTTGACATGTTGAACTGACATGTCACTGTCTGTGATTTTGATGACAAGGTTACCCAATTAAGTGTTCATAAGGCAATCCTCCAGCTATTTTAGAGGAATAATTAACTTGTTTAGTTCAAGTAGGATGATGTCACTGCTAAAAAAGCAGAGGAATGTCATATGAACACCTTGTGCAAGTAATTATTTACTAAAATCGCTAACAGCTATTCCTGAATGTACAAAATATAGCCGTTTATCAATGATTTGAAAGGGAGGACAGAATTTTCCCACCCAGGTGGAGGTAGGGTTCAGGTGTGTGCTGGGTGGAACTCCAAGAAAATTATGTCAGTTTGGGATCCCAAAGTCATTCCACCCTCTTCTGGCTTTCTTCGGCTTGGATTCTGAGTTCAGTGGGACCCCCAACCATTTTTCCAGTAGGATAGGAGTCGGGGTGATTAAGAAAGCAATTAAGAACTTTTCCAACCCTGGATTCTGTCATTCTCATCAAAGCACAGCTTCCATGCTGTGTCTGCACCTCACCAGCGTCACTGAGACAAGTGCATAACAGGAAGAACTTCCTCATTGAAACTGACAAGCTGGGAAGGCTTTGATCAATCACACTGAAGAGCTCCAGCAGTGGCCATTGACAGAGTAATGTTCAAAGCACTTCTTCTCTCAGAGGGTGCATTCACTGCTGGACAGGTGATTGCCAACTCCATGGAAGGTACATTCCCAGTCTGGCTAATCACTCACCTCCAGCTGCAGTTCCCTGCTGTCAACCTTCACTCCGGCGTGGGAATGGCTTGTGCAGCTCCACTTTCCACCGTTGCTGAGGGGCAAGAGCAGAAGCCACACCACCCCAAACAACAGCATCAGGAGCAACAGCACCACCAGCAGCACCTTCAACCCCACCAAAGTCCAGCTGATAGGAGGCAAGAGCCACAACACAGGGACTACAGGCAGAGGATTAGTGCCCTCAGCATAATTGAGCACCAATGCCTCAGGAGGCTTAGGGTCTCATGACAGGTCACTGCTGACATCTGCAGCATCCTGGAACAAGGTGTCTTTCCTAGTGGACCAGGTGGGATCATCTTGCCAATGGCCAACAAGGAGCCTGTCACTGAAGAGCTACCACCCTACTGTGTCTCTGCCTCTCACCAAGTTGTGTACTGTCTTCTCCAGCAAGGAGAGAAAACAGAGAGGGGTGAGTGTTTGTAATGGCTTGCATGGAGAGGAAGCAATGACAACAGTTGTGGAGGGTGACTGTGAGGTATGGGTGTGAGAGGGCTGCTCAGATGGAGATCTGGAGAGAGAGGAATGAATGGAGCTGCAAGGTGCATTGACTTGAGGAGGGCTTTGCAGGAGAATTCTGAGAAAGTTAGAGTACAAGGTTTGGCACTTGAAAGTCTTATGTTATGCCCTCCCCACGCTCTGATACAATTCAAGTATTATTTTTGGAATTAATAACTCAGTGCGCATAGTTTTTCATAACACACGTGATACCGGAACACCAGTGAAATCATCAGTTAGTTCACTGTCTACTTGTGGTGTATATATGTTTGTGTGTGTATATACAGACAAACATATATATGCATATATCTTTATATATAATATATACACTTATTACTCATACACACCCACGCACATGCACACACACGCACACACACACACACACACATACGCACACACACATATTTATTGAATATACATGTCTCTCATATAGACATATACACAACTTCCTTCATGGAATTTCTCTGTCATCTGCAGTGGGGTCAAATTCCTTCACTTGTTTTAGTGAAAAATATTGCCAAAACTATGGTATGAAAAGTATGAAATTAGCACATTGTTTTACACACTCATTGGCCTTTCATTTGACCAAGGGAGGAAATATACGAAGATGTTGCCTGTCCTGGAGAACATGGTTATTTGTTAACATAGGAATATAAGAATAGGAGCATGCCACTCAGTCTCACAAACCAGTTTCACCATTCAATGAGACAATGGCTGATTTGTGTTTCAATTGCATCTGCCTTCTATATCCTTTAATTCCCTTGTTCAGCAAAAAAAATCAATCTCCTATTTTAAGTTATTAATGATGCCCAAAATTAACTGCTTTGTGTGGGAGAGAATTCCACACTTCTACCATCCTTTTCGTGAAGAAGCTTTTCCTAATTTCTCTCGCCAATGGCTTCGCTCGGATTTTTAGGTTATAACCCCATTCCCTAAACTCTTGACCATTAGCTCTTCCATCAATTTCTTTCAAAACCCCAAAAAGCCTCAATCAAATCATCTGTTAACCTTGACAATACAGGGAATACAAGCTGAATGTATGGACTCCCTTGTAAAAATCTACCTCGCACACCTTGAGTACAACTCTGGTAGATCTGCTGTGCACTACTATCAAGGCCATTAATTCTAAGGTGCACTGCCCAGAACTGCATTATGTGCTCCAAATGTGGAGTAACCAGAGCTTGACATCCCAAGCTCAGGGCCCAGGTTTTTAACTTCACTTGCACCCTCTTCAATTTAGTCTACTGTATTTGCTACTCTCAATATGGTCTCCTCTACAATGGGGAGACTAAATACAGACTGGCTGACCACTTTGCGGAACATCTCCACTCAGTCTGCAAGCATGACCCAAGCCTTTCTGTCGCTTGCCATTTGAACACACCACTTTGGTCTCATGCTCACATGTATGTCCTTGGCCTGCTGCAATGTTCCAGTGAAGCCCAACACAAACTGGAGGAACAGCTCCTCATCTTCCGACTAGGCACTTTGCAACCTTCCGGGCTTAACGTTGAGTTCAATAGCTTCATACCATGAACTGTCTCCTCCATCTTTACCCCTTTTTAAATCCAATTATTTTTTAAAATTTTATTTACTTATTGATTAATTTTTTAAAAAATCACCTTTCCCCAACAGACCACCCCCACCCGCACCCACAACACAGGGCCACCTGTCACTTGTTTTTATATTTTGCTTTCGCAGATCATTGACCCTTGTTCTGCTATTAACACATTCCGCTATCTTACCTTTATGCCACAATCAGCACCTTCTTTAGTCTTTAACACTAACACTTGCACTTCCTTTGACCTGTGTCCATGACATCTTTGTCAAATTTCTCCTTAGTTCCCACCTATCCCTGATCTTCTATTTTGTTCCACCTGCTCTGAAACAGCATAAAATCCATCTAATTTCTACTTGAAGAAGAGTCGTATGGACTCAAAACATTAACTATGTTTCTTTCTCCACAGATGCTACCTGTTGAGCTTTTCCAGCATTTTCTGTTTTTATTTCAGATTTTTAATACTGGCTTTGGAATAAACCAGAGGGTGCGTTTGATGAAGCAACATCATGAACACATTTTCTATAAACTCATTTATAATTTCATTACATCAAGCATGCAGAGACATTCTCCCTACATTTGAGGATGTGACACTACACAAAACTGGCATCAAATTCATCACACTGAACTGGACCAATGTCTCAAACATAAACAGGAAAGATTGAAAATGTGCAGCAAGTTAGTCGACAGTGGAAGCAGAAAAATATTGGCAGAAGTTTTAGGCCATTCCAGAGAAGTATTTATCTTCCAAATGCTTATTGACTTTCTGAGCCCTCACAGCTTATTCTGTTTCCATTTCAGATTTCCACCATTAACAAATATTCCTCTTTTTATCTTCGATAACTTCTAGTGCAGCTGTAAATCATAGCCCCAGCTATCACTTTGCCATCATATAACTTACCATAAGCACAGAATACAACACTGGGAGGAATCATCCCAGATTTGCACTAAGTGTGGTAGTGTGTGGGAAAAAGGATGTTTACCCACTAAACCACAATGGCAGGTTTTTGCGCCGTATCATCCCAATTCCTCCTCATTAATCGTGTATTTGTGGGAAACACGCTGGTGGTGCTGGTGGGCGGCCTCCGATTCACTCGCCATGCCATCACTGTGCCACTTCCTCATGCCGGGTGCTATATTTAAACTGCCTCCTCGCGCACACCTCTCAGTGCTTCCAGCCCAGGAGGGCACTGGTGAAGACATGGCCCCAAAAGCCAGGATGAGTGCGACCTCCCCGATTCAGTGATCCATCTCTGGGATGCCTTCAAGACACTGTTGGAGCCCGCCACGATGTCCTCTAACCCCGCCCTGGCTGCAGGAGGCTCATCAGTGTTACCACTCCAGCTTGGGAGGTGGTGGCAGAGGTGGTCAGTACCAACGCTTCACACAAGAGGCTTGCCATCCAGTGTAGAAAGGGAATTAGTGATCTCATCCATGCTGCCAGGGTAAGGCAACCATCTCATCACTCTAAACTCACACAATCTCAAGCCCATCACACATCCACTGGCATTTCACTCACTGCCAACTCAAGGGACATCACCACTCACTCTCTCACACACCTTCACATCTCCATCTGGCCTCATCTCCTCTGGAGGCTGCTCCCTCAGCCCTCATCCTCTTGAGGCCACTTACATAGATAAACATGTGACCCCACACACATCCTGGGATACTTCCCTTCCCCAGTAATGCGCTAGCCCTGCAGCCTCTTCCCTTGCCTGAGACCACTTCTCCCTCTTCCCCAAGCAAGCCCTTGCCCTGCAGCCATTGAAAAGCACCCCTGCCTTACAGCTGATCTCGTAAGTAGAGACTTGCCTGTGAGCCTCCCTAAAAGTGATGTGGTGCTGTCTGTGAAGCTTGGCGCTGATGACTGTGAGTAGTGACCGAAGCAAGGTAGGTAAACAAGCCTCAAAGTCCCGAGTGAAGTGCAGCTCGCCAGGTGCATGTCACTTATGTTCAGTTGTGATATCCAGTGAGGGGGTTGATTCTGGCGAGCAGGGCTGATAATGATACCCAGATGTATTGCAGTGAAGTTCTCGATATGTGGCCGCAGGAAACGTGACTCGCTGTTGATGGACGATGCAGGCTATTGCAAACTGGTTTCACGATATCATTAAACTGATTTTTGGCCTTCCCGCCATATTGTCTGCCCACGCCGCCAAGCAGACCGCCGCCAATGAAAGCGGACGATTCTGCCTAATATCTTGTTCTAAGTCAAATTGACTAGTGTCCAGAAATGTAAGTTATTCTTGCTAAATTAGTCTTACAACTGGGCTCAAGTATTCTACAGGTAGTGTAAATATTGTCAGTGATATCAATCTGGGGTTTCATTGGCTGATCAAACATATATTGAACTGTTTAAAAAGGACTTCTTAAAAGCAAGAAAAGACACCAACTCATGATGGCTGCCATAAATCACCTGACGTCTGGTGTTGTAGGTTGGCCAGTTTTGTGGAAAGTTTCAATGGGAATTATAATTCAGACATGCCACAACATGCTTCTCTGGAATTTCATGCTTCTTGATGTCAATAACTTCTTCAAAAATATATACTGACAACTGCACTGGACCTCACATTTTCAGGTCTCTAAAGCTACCTCTCAAGCAGAGACAGAAAGTCTACTGGGACAATCTCTATATGGAAAGGTATTCTGGATATTGGATATTCGGGTGTTAATGCCTGGAGCATTACAGAACCTTATCACCCTGGCCATGAAAGAAAAGCCATGGCCGGTTCAGACATCAGCAAAGCAAATACCTTCTGAAATGGTCATGGGGAGAGATGGTTATTTGGCTCTAGTAACCATTTTTGAGTTATCTTTCAGAACACATAGCAAGCTGCTAAAACAGGAGTCTGGAGAAACTGCCAATGAAGTAGCAATGAGCTCCCTTTTCTGCACCTTCAAGTCAAGGCCCTATCTCTGTTATTTAAAAAGTCCAGCATTGAGAATTTAGCAAATCAGGTGCAAAAATCATTGACTTCTGGAAGAGACAGATTGCAATTTTAAAAAGAAATTGTCTCTAGCCATTGCAGTTATATATGAGCTTCCACTCCTTGAACTTCAAGATCACCATGGAGAAAAATCTGCCGCAGCCATAAGCAGTGAACTCCCAGTTTGTTTTACCTTTCAGCGTTGGACTTGCTGAGAAAGTAAATACCTACAACATAACTTGTACATTTTGTGTGTATGTGTGTGTGTGTGTGTGTTGCGAAGATTGAGATGTTGGTTTATCATGTTTGAATTTTTAAATATTTTTACCTGGGGTGACTTTAAACAATAAAAACGAACCCCTGATTGTTTTAAACTCACGGAAGTCTGCCACACTAGTTTCTTTGCAATCAGCACACATATGGTTAAGCACAGGCATTGAGTAAATACCTTCATCCTTACAAATTCAAAAAGAAAATCCAGTTTAGGTCAGACTTGGAGTGGTAAACTAGGAGAATCATTTTTACCCCTCATCACGTGGCCGTATGCTGTATCCAGACACAATAGCAATGGTATCATAGATATAGTTTGTAATGTTCCTGACAGATTCTGAGCAGCAGCAAATATTTGAATGATGATATCCCAGCATGGCAATCAAAGTTGCACGTTCAGTCACTAATTCCTTCTTACTGCTGTGAGTGAATGGCCTTAACACTGTGTTGCATAATATCTGGGACCACTAGGACACCAATAGTATTCGGTAAGCTCTTGTCCTGTTTGCTCTTGCTACCCTTGCGTCACGGAAACAAATTTAATGATTTGCTTAATTGAACGATGCATTAGTAACATAAACAGTTATAAAGACCAAGATACACCTCTTAATTTGCCATATATAAATCTTGTCTCTTAAAGGCAATGACGCACACTACAACCCGGCTACTCACGAGCCGGCAGCTCTCCAGTACTGCTGGACCCTGGATTCACAGACGAAGACTCCAGTCAGTCAGTCAATGAACTAGGGCGGGTACAAATTAGAGGTTTGAGTTACAAAATTCAGTTCCTGGTATCATTATTTTTGGCACTAGGAAAACTGTTTTGACTACACAATGGCACATATGATACAAATGCACTCTTGCGGCCCGAGTTGCGTCAGAAGTCATTTTAGTGAGGGCCTTAGTGTGTGTGTGCAGGGGACATACACAGGAAGAATGCAGAGTAGACAGGTAGAGATGCCACTTGGCATGAAACGCTGATTGGACTCCAGCACCGCTATTTTGGAGCTCAAAACTTCAGTCATTGCCAATTGGTTGCCAGTCAGGAAATAAAGGGTAGGAATAAATGGGTCTTTTTTCCGAATGGCAGGCTGTGACTAGTGGGGTACTGCAGGGATTGGTGCTGGGATCCCAGTTATTCACCATATATATTAATGATTTAGATGAGGGAATTAAATGTAATATCTCCAAATTTGCAGATGACACAAAGCTGGGTGGGAGGGTGAGCTGTGAGGAGGATGCAGAGATGCTTCAGTGTGATTTGGACAAGCTGAGTGAGTGGGCAAATGCATGGCAGATGCAGTATAATGTGGATAAATGTGAGGTTATCCACTTTGGCAGTAAAAACAGGAAGGCAGATTATTATGTGGATGGCTATAAATTGAGAGAGGGGAATGTGCAACGAGACTTGGGTGTCCTTGTACACCAGTCGCTGAAGGAAAGCATACAGGTGCAGCAGGCGGTAAAGAAGGCAAATGGCATGTTGGCCTTCATAGCCAGAGGATTCGAGTACAGGAGCAGGGATGTCTTGCTGCAATTATACAGGGCCTTGGTGAGACCACACCTGGAATATTGTGTGCAGTTTTGGTCTCCTTATCTGAGGAAGGATGTACTTGCTATAGAGGGAGTGCAGCGAAGGTTTACCCGACTGATTCCTGGGATGGTGGGACTGACATATGAGGAGAGATTGAGTCAATTAGGATTATATTCGCTGGAGTTCAGAAGAATGAGGAGGGATCTCATAGAAACCTATAAAATTCTAACAGGACTAGACAGGGTAGATGCAGGAAGGATGTTTCCTAGTGCCAAAAATAATGATGGTGGGGGAGTCCAGAACCAGGGGTCACAATCTGAGGATATGGGGTAGACCATTTAGGACTGAGATGAGGAGAAATTTCTTCACCCAGAGAGTGGTGAGCCTGTGGAATTCGTTACCACAGAAAGTAGTTGAGACCAAAACATTGTATGTTTTCAAGAAGGAGTTAGATATAGCTCTTGGGGTGAAAGGGATCAAAGGGTATGGGGGGAAAGCGGGAGCAGGCTATTGAATTGGATGATCAGCCATGATCATAATGAATGGCGGAGCAGGCTCGAAGGGATGAATGGCCTACTCCTGCTCCTAGTTTCTATGTGTCTATGTTTCTAGCCCTTAACCTCACACAGGTGAACATGCATTCAGCAGCAGGAAGGACAACCCCCAACTGCCACCAGCATTATTTAATGAGATAATCAACTACTTACAGTTGAGTTTTTGATTTATTTCTACTGAATGTTGATGCAATTGTAGAAGGGTTTGAAGGTTTCTAGAGCTTTATGAAGTGTGCTGAAGAACTTTGTCCTGACTTCAACAATTTTACACAAATCACTTGCTCCCAGTGTGCTGCAGTATGCATTCTCCTTTCATTAGAGGGAGAAAAAGCAGAAATAGCACAAAGCAGGGGAAGCAGCAGGAAGAGGGAGGTGGAGGAGCCGAGGTGTTCTCAGTAGGGGACCATATGGCCAGACTGTTCAAAGAGCAATTCACCTACCTGAACTTAAGTGAGCTTAATAGAGGTTAGCACTGCTGTGAGTGTGTCCTAACTGAAATCTGCCCCTGCTGCAGCCAGAACTGTAACCTCAAAGCAGGGTGAGGATGGCATTGTCAGTGGCTGTGAGGATGACAATGTCGATGAAACTTTATGCATCAGACTCTTTCCAGGCTGGAACAGAAGGTGTTTGCAACATTTTGCACTTGCCCATGCACTGTTGCACAAAGGAAGTCGATAACGCTCTGTATTCTAAGACAGCTCAATACATGTCATTAGCTCTTGCCAGAGAGAAGCAGGCAGATTGAGCATGTGGTTTCATGAAGCTTATAGATTTCCCCATGATGCAGGTTGCTATTGGCTGTACACATGTTGCTTTATGGGTCTTGCATATCAGCTCTCAGATGCATTGCAACCAAAGGCGATGCCATTCCCTCAAATAGCAGTCGTACACAGAATATCACATAAGTTAATCCCTGGTATCTTGGCAGCAGTCACGATGCCTTCTTTCTGTGGAAGCCTGCTGTGCCATCTGCATTTGACCCTCCATGACAAACCAGAGTGTGACCATTGGGTGATCTGAGTCATCCACTGATCAAACATCTTATGATGCCAATGTGCAGCCCATGCACACATGAAGAGCATGTGTAAAATGAAAGATGTCACAGGATAGAGAGGATGACTGGCATGCTGAAACAGTGTTTCTGCTACCTGGATACTCTGGAGGAGTCCTTCTGCACTGTCCTTGCCACAAGCTACATGGCAACCAGCTGAGGAGGAGGATGAGAAGGAAGTGAGGGGGCAACTTAGATAGCACCTTTTTGGCTGAACTGTCCATGAAGAACTATTTTGAATGTAACACTAGTAAATACAACCCAATTCCCCATTCACCCGCAGTCCCAAACATACCCTTCAATCCCTCACTGATCATCACCATGTCCACTTGGTCACAACTCAAAATTAAAAACCAACACAAAATCAATATTCCAAATCAAATTTAGAAATAAAGCCATGCCATTTTTGCATGCAAAAGTCAACTAATCAGCCCTGTGTATTTCCTTGGTGCCTTTGTCTGTCCTGGTATTATACATGGTGCTATCTGAGTGACTGCAGCAGACTGGGTAGAAGGTTGCTGACTCTCAATGGGGGTGAGTGTCAATTGCTTTGGAGGACAAGCTTGAGCCTAGAAGGCCCAGCTTCTGACTGCACAATCCTGACATGCATGGCAGCAGTGTGGGCTGGCTAACTGACAGGCAATAGCAAGGGCATTGGCAGAGTTGCAGGGGTGCTGTCATCTTGAGAGGGAGAGGAAAGCAGGTTCATGCTTCAGGGAGACAAATTCCACTCCCAAGGGGTCACGCCTCAGCAATGCTAGTGCTCTGTTGGGGATTACTGAAAAGCTATGCCACCCTGCAAACCCCTTTGAATACTGGTATCTGCAGCCATGATGGGGAAATCTATAATCTGAACTTGTGATACAGCAGCTGAACTTTCTTGAGAGTAGCCTGGTTGTCCAGGGCAGCAAGGTCACCTTTGCATTACAGCAGCCTGAGCTTCCACTGTAGTACTCAGACAGTGGGTGGCTTCTGCTTGTGCTGCTGAGATATCAGCTATTTGGCGCTGCATCATGGTTGTGCCCACAAGTCTGCTAATGGAACTGGGCACCATTTCCACATTGCAAAGACTGGTCTCCAAGCTCGGAGCAAAGCCCTGTGCCAAGTTGGTATCGGAATCCTCCATGCTCCTTGACCTTGCAATTATGTTTTCTAGCAGGCCCGCCAATACACCAAGCATTTCATTGTGTAAAACCATCTGCACTTTTTCAATGGACTGCCCCATCAAAGTCCTCATCTAAGTCCTTTGCAACAGAATTCAGGTGTGACCTCACTATCTGGTAAGTGTACCCATACCCCTGCCCTGGCTGCAGGCCACTTGCACCTGCTGTCTCACCAAATGCAAATCTTGCCTCTAGGATAGTCTTTAAAATAGGCCTGGTGTCAATATCTATGACTGTGAAAGTGGGTGAGTTTGTTTCTTCCTCATCATTGTCTTCTTGATCTTCCACCTCTTAATTTTCTACCGCTGTCTGGCCCGGTGCAGTACTGGGTATCTGAAAGAAGAAATACTCAATGTTAAGTTGTGGTGAAGTGAAGGGGTTGTGGGTTGTGAAGGTAAGGGGTATATGGTTCCAATAACCTGCAACTTCTAAATCAGCAGAGATTGTGAGATGAGAGGGAAGTTGGATTTAGGAAGGAGGATTGAGGGATTGGGTGGAAGGATACTGCCATCTTCAATGATTTCAGCCTGAGTGATGACTACACTAAGGATGTTGAGCATTTTCTCCTCCATAGGGATAAGGACACTGTTATGACACAGCAGTTGGTAAAGGCTGAATTATTTAAAATCCCAGAGGGACACTTTAAACAACTGTCATAATCTATATTTTCAAGTGGTATGTTTGAGAGGCAGCTCTAAGTTCAGGAATAAGATCACCAGTTCTCAAGAGGTTTATTAATTTGCAACACAATAAAAACATGCACATGGCTACAAATTACTACTATCATAACTTTGTATAAATTCCCAAACTAATCTCCACTAAGGCAACAATAACCCATAAACTTTCAGCAGACACCAGGCAAAGTATTATCACCTTACAAATTCAAAATGAGGTTCCTTTTACTTTGGTTCTTTTGCAGACAGTTGTAGGCTTACAGCTGCTTTGATGTTACATGCCTCTGCCCTGCACACACAAAATTCCTTTCTGTTATACCCAGCACTTCTCTTTGAATGTAAATTCTCATTGCGTCATCGGGCCCTTTGACCTCCTTTCATAGTACCAATTTTATTGGTAATATAAACATTGCTTGGCATCTCCTAGCTAGGTGAAAGATTCCACTCCCCTTCTTTGAATACTCCATTCAACAAAATGCAAATGTCCTCTACCTCTGTGTTTATATCTCAAAACTACTATGCATCAAAGCACCCAGACTAGCTGGCTCTAATCTAATTAAAGCACACATAGCCACAGCCACAGGCTAAACCTTTATTTAAAAAAAAATAATTTCCAAAAACATTATATACATTAACAGCTTCATGAAAACATACAATCATTCCTGGCCCCCGGAAGTTTGCTCTTGAACACATTTGAAACAAAATCAAAATACCGCAGATGCTGGAAGTCTGAAATAAACCATTGTCTTTTTTCAGTCTTTCATGGGATGTGGGCACACTGGCAAGGCCAGCATTTGTTACCTATCCCCAATTGCCCTTCAACTTAGTGGCTTGCTCAGCCATTTCAGGGGGCAGTTAAGAGTCAACTACATTTTTGTGGGTCTGGAATCACATGCAGGCCAGGCCTGGTAAGGATGACAGATTTCCTTCCCTCTATGGACATTAGTGAACCTGATGGTTTTTTACAACAATCAATCATGGTTACCATTACTTAGACTAGCTTTCCAATTCCAGATTTTTTGTTTAATTTATTCGGCAGAATATTGCCCTTGGTGGGTGGGCAGGCCAGCCAAACTCTGCCACCGAAACGGGTGGACAGCCAAACTTTGCCACCGAAATGGGGCCCGCCGCCATTTTGAGTGGGTGGGCCAATTAAGGCCCGCCCAGCAGCCTGCCCGACAGGAAGCGCTATGCGCCATGTGCGTAAAAGAGTTCACTGCTCCCTGAGACCAAGTGCTCTCTCAGGGAGATTACTGACAGGTAAAAAAACTTCGAAAATAAAAAAGTATTAAAATTATTAACATGTCCCCCTCATGTGACAATGTCATGTGAGATGGGACATGTTAATAAGAAACACATACATTTTATTAAACTTTTAAAAAACTGATATGAAATCTCATCCCGCCAGTGGATGAGGTTTCATGTATTATCAGAAACCCACTTGGACTCCTGGCCTGCCCGCCAGCCTTAAGGTTGGACGGGCAGGGCCCTTAATTATCTTAGTTAGCCTGTCAATGGCCTCAATTGGCCATTGACAGGTCGGCGGGCGGACAGCTGATTTTGCAGTCCGCCCACCTTACTGAAAATTTAAAGGGACCGGGATGATGTCGGGGGTTTCTCCCAACGTCATCCCGCATCATTTTCCTGTCGGTGAGCGGGCCCCGCCCCCAAATCGCCAACGGGAAAATCCTGGCCATTGAATCTAAATCCCACCAGCATTCTCCAGAGAATTAGCTTGGGCCTCTGGATTATTAGCTCAGTGACATTGTTACCATGGCACCATGCATCTCTCCATAAAAAAAATGCTGGGGGAAACATCATCAGCCTGAAGCGTTAACTCTGTTTCTCTCTCCTCATATACTGCCTGACCTGTCGACTGCTTCCAACATCTCTTGTTTTTATCATTGGATTGACTTTATAGGCTCCTCAACATAATATTTCTTTGCCTCATTGGCTAGTTTTTTGTTGATCACTTCTATCCTTTTTAGCCAGCAGGCAATAATGATTTGCTATTGAGTTCTCTTCCTCTCTTTGAGGAAAAGCAACAGAGCTTCCTTTGGCAATCTCCCTCATTAAGTAGACTGGATTGGGAAATCACATGAGGGGAAAAGTTGGCGGAAACTAGAACCTGTTACTGGGGCTGGCATTAAATTCATTACTGGGTTAACGTTTTTCTCAAGATAAAAGGAAAATTTATTCACAGATCATAGAAAGACATCACACCAACGTCTATGGGCTGACCAAGGGTCTGAGACTTTGATTGAAGATGTTTCTGGAATGTGACCAATGCATACAGAAAAATGATAAACCAGCCCATCACATCACCATCACCTGTTTTCTAAAGGAGGAGAAATCTTCAAACCAACACTAGAGCTTTCTCACTATCAGGGAATTATTATTCAGGCCAATTTACCCAGTACTTTTTATTCATGTTTGTAGCTGGCTGCAGCAAATCTGCATTTCCTATTAACTTAATGCATCTGGTGAATGGAGGTAACATGCTTTAGGATTAACATTATGCCCTGTACTACATGGGTATGCAGGAGAAGTCAGGAAGGTTGTTCATCACATATTCTTCATCTTCAACAAGTATTCCCATGTTGCTAGACCTTATAAATCCAGGTTAAAACTGCACAAATAGTTTACCAGAATAAATAAGTTTACATTCAAGCAAAATAAACCAGCAGAGAAATGAGGTACCTTACATCTATACCTGAAATTGTTTTCAAAACTAAAATAACAAAGTGCTTGAATCCTCTCGGTTGATAATGCTTTTGTGAATATTTAGTTCATAATTCATAAGTTTTAGAATATCACTTTTAGTTTTTGGGATTAAAGCTTTAACTGTAGGAAATTGGGGGCATCTGTTTGAGAAAACAACTCTGACGAAATGCAACTGAACCAAGCCTGGGTTTATTCCAGTTAAAAGATAGCTTGTGCTTATCTTGCAAGATCTAAATTGATAGTGAAAAAACTTGAACAATGAATGTTCACTAAGCTTGCAATGGATCCAGGGAGTCTGGAGAGTGGGCAATCACATCCAATAGAAATATATATTTTTCATGTGGGTTACAGAATCAAAGAGTTGTGCATTTCTGTTTGGATTATTCCAAAGCAGTGAAGCCTTGTTTAGAAGGACCTTTTGTTTAATTCATCTGTGTGTGTTTGCTGACAGAACAAGCCAGCTCAGTTTGGGGACGATAGAGGCAGTTGCAGATTTGGTCTTGTGTGGGCTGCAACTCACTGAGCTGGGAGAGCCAAAGGGGCTGAATGTTAGTCAGGCCTGCATTAAAGCAGAGAAAATACAATCTTTATCATTCATCGTGTGAAATGTGGATGGGGGCTCAATCTCAATTTGAGATTCTTGAGGGGAAAGATGCTGGAAGATTTACCTAGTTTAAGCTACTGGAAGAAATCTACATGGTCCTCATAAAGCTTTGTGACAGAAACCAGTTGTATAGAAGCAGTGGGAGCAGACTGGGAAAAAGTAATCGATGTATG
Organism: Carcharodon carcharias; assembly: GCF_017639515.1. Classification (NCBI taxonomy): domain Eukaryota; kingdom Metazoa; phylum Chordata; class Chondrichthyes; order Lamniformes; family Lamnidae; genus Carcharodon; species Carcharodon carcharias. Next base: position 15,279,938 of record NC_054488.1, read on the forward strand.
TCCAGAGTCAGGACAAGAAGCTAAAGAGTCCACAGACTTTGAGGTCTTTAAAGAATATTGAAGGGTTGCTTAGCCAAAAGCAAATGGAGGATTTGCATAAAACTTGTACTTTGGAGAAAGCTGGAACACTGAGGAGAATTATGGGGGAGTATGACAACGGGGGACTTTGGGTTGATCCCAGGAAAAGTGAATGAACCATCAAGATTATTGCAATGTATAGAGGCACTCTTGTTGGGGAGTGGGGAAGCAACAAGTAGAATTAAATTTATAGCATAAATCTTTATAAGTAGTAATGTTGTTAGTGGCGCTTGCATGGTTTAATTCCTCTTTATGTACAATAAAGTCTGTTTTTGTTTGAATGCAAGAAATCTCATGGTATAATTTCTGTCAGTTAATTACAGAGTGTTGGGATTTCTCTTTAAACCTTAATGGCCCTTAACAGGGCTGTAACAATGCACCATTCCATAACGCACCAAAAAGGTAGAAATATTGCACTACTGCACGCTGTACCATAAAGGTGGCAATATTGCATGCCATCAGACAGTGAAAGGTTGTTGGAAGCCTATTGTGTGTCCAACAATTATACAATGTGGAGAGGAAGGGTGGGAGGGCATAGGGCAAGGAGGGAATGTTTGACCAGAAAACTGGCATTCCCATGTTACACGCATTTAGGCAGGTAACCAATAAGCAATGATCAAGGAAGTAAAGCACATACAACAATCAAAAAAGGCTCTCACACTCTGTTTTTGTTTTACTGTTTTTCCATTTTACCAAACAACACACAAAAAGTTAAAGTATGCATCATCCACTGTGTGTATTCGAGCATTGAGGTCACATGTTCAATGTTGGTGCTTTTTACTCCTTTTTTAATTTACTGATCAGATCAATTAGCTACACTTGGATTCTCAATTATCCACATGACTAGTCGCTAATGTATTGGACAACATTGGCCCCCTGTGTCATAGTGGTAGATTGTTTTCATTGCCCCAGTGTCTCAGGTACGTACAGGAACTGGTTGGACCACATACACATCAATGCCAGCTTTTCTGTGGTACCTCCTTGAGTAATTAATACCTTTGTACAATGTGTACTGCTTGATTGATGGTTCTGAAACAAATTTTAATCAGATTTTAAATACACACATATGGTGATTGCATTAATGTGAGTTAGCATGCCAATTTTACCTAGGAACAGAGCTTTCCAGGATCAAGCTTGTCCTAAATAGGTCACTCCAAGCTTATGAATACAAGCAGACGTGGCAGACCAGCGTTTGTAGCAAACTGTATAGGCCACTTTTCTTGAGGCTGTTCTGTTCTCAGTGAGATCAAGGATGTCAGTGTTGAGCAATAGAATACGTTTCTTCAGCTTTTAAGTGCACAGTTCTGGTTTAAATTTCCTGGATCAGATCATTGTGACACAGCAGCACTGAGCGTCAGAGCACTACTGCTCTGAGCTCAGCTTGGTTCAGCCCTGATCTGATAGCAACCAAGGCAAACGCTGAATAACAATCCATACCCGAAGAGTCTGACAATTTCCATTCCTGGCCCTCGCTGCAATAGGGGGCCAGGCACACCCAAGCAGAGTCAAGGCAGCTTAAATTTACCTCTCTCAATATGGGTTTTGGGGATATCAGAAGGCACCATCAGGTCTATGTGGCTCTTTATGGTTTAAGGAGGCCTAAAAGCAGGCACACACAGGTACTTAACTGACCTTGTGATCCTTGCTGCTGAAAAAAATTCCTATCGGTAATTTTCCATCTTGAACTCACCCCAACATTTTCATAAAAATTATTAAAAAGGAATTTCATCCCCAAGGCCTGGCGAGCGTTTATGAGAATAGACAAATTAAGCAAAAGTAGTATTATAAAGAACATTATAACATGGAACAAAGATGAGGTGAAGCTACCTCAATAGACTGAATTCTCCCTCGGATATCAGGAAACCTCATGAGGGGAGGAGGTGGCGTAGTGGCATTATCACTGGACTAGTAATTCAGAGCCCCAGGGTAATGTTCAAATCCCACCACAGCAGATAGTGGAATTTGAATTCAATACAAATCTGGAATTAAAAGTCTAAAGGTTTCAAAACCTTGAAACCATCGTTGATTGTTGTAAAAGCCCATCTGGTTACCAAATGCCCTTTAGGAAAGGAAATCTACTGTCTTTAGCTGGTCTGGTCTGACCTACATGTGACTGCAGTCCCACCATATTGTGTTTGATTCTTAAATGCCCACTCAGTTGTGTCAAACTGCTACAAAGCCAATAAAAAGGAATGAAACCCAACCGCGCATTCAGCACCAACCTAGGCCCAGGAAATGACAAGGGCAAACTCAGCCCTGTTGTCCCTGCAAAGTGCTACCTACTAGCATCTGGGGTCTTATGCCAAAATTGGGAGAGCTGTCTGATAGACTAGCCAAGCAACAGCCTGACATAGTCATACTCACAGAACCACATATTACAGATAATGTCCCAGGCACCACCATCACCATCCCTGGGTATGTCCTGTCCCACTAACAGCAGAGGTGGTAGCACAGTGATATACAGTGGGGATGGAGTTGCCCTGGGAGTCCTCAACATTGACTCTGGGCCACATGAAGTCTCATGGCGCCAGGTCAAATATGGGAAAGGAAACCTCCCCCCTGAATCACCCCTCCCTGTGAATCAGTACTCCTACATATTAAACACCACTTGGAGGGTGGCAAGGCTGCAAACAGGCCGAACTGGCCATAGCTGCTGGACTGGGTCTGCAGCAGGTGGTGAGGAAACCAACAAGAGGGAAAAACGTACCTGACCTAATCCTCACCAGCATGCCTGCTGCAGATGCATCTGTCCATGACAGTATTGGTAGGAGTGACCACTACACAGTCTTTGTGGAGATGAAGTTCCATCTTCACATCCCTCGTGTTCTATGGTACTGCCACCGTGCTAAATGAGATAGGTTTTGAACAGATCTAGCAACTCAATACTGGGCATCCATGTGGTGCTGTGAGCCTTCAGCAGCAGCAGAATTGTACTCAACCACAATCTGTAACCTCATGGTCCGGCATACCTCCCCATTCTAGCATTACCATCAAGCCAGGGGATCAACCCTTGTTCAATGAAAAGTGCAGGAGGGCGTGCCAGGAGCAGAACCAGGCATACCTGAAAATGAGGTGTCAACCAGGTGAAGCTTCAACACAGGACTACTTGCATGCCAACAGCATAAGCAGCAAGCAATAGACAGAGCTAAGCAATTCCATTGCCAACGGATCTAAGATCTACAGTCCTGCCATATCGAATTGTGAATAGTGGTGGACAATTAAACAATTCACTGGAGGAGGAGGCTCCACAAATATCCCCATCCTCAATGATGGGGGAGCCCAGCACATCAGTGCAAAAGATAAGGCTGAAGCATACTTAACAATCTTCAGCCAGAAGTTCTGAGTGGATGATCCACCTCGGCCTCTTCCGGAGGTCCCCAGCATCACAGATGCCAGTCTTCAACTAATTCGATTCACTCCATGTCATATCAAGGAATGACAGAAGGCACTGGAAAGGCTATGGGTCCTGACAATATTCCGGCAATAGTACTGAAGACTTGCACTCCAGAACTTGCTGCGCCCCTACCCAAGCTGTTCCAGCACAGCAACAACACTGGCATCTACTCAGCAATGTGGAAATTTGACCAGGTATGTCCTGTATGCAAAAAGCAGGACAAATCCAACCCAGCCAATTACCGCCCCAACGGTCTACTCTCGATCATCAATAAAGTGATAGATGAGATCATCAACAGTGCTATCAAGCAGCACTTGCTTAGTAATAACCTGCTCACTGACACTCAGTTTGGGTTCCAGCAGGGCCACTCAGCTACTGACGTCATTACAGTCCTAGTTCAAATACGGACAAAAGAGCTAAACTCCCAAGGTAAGGTGGAAGTTACTGCTCTTGACATCAAGATAGCATTTGGCTGAGTGTGGCATCAAGGAGCCCCAGCAAAACTGGAATCAATGGGAATCAGGGGAAAACTCTTCACTGGTTGGAGTCATACCTAATACAAAGGAAGTTGGTTGTGGTTGTTGGAGGTGACATCACTGCAGGACTTCCTCAGGGTAGTGCCTTAGGCCTGATGACCTTCAGCAGCTTCATCAATGACCTTCCTTCCATCATAAGGTCAGAAGTAGGGATGTTCGCTGATGATTCCACGATGTTCAGCACCATTCGTGACTCCGCAGTTACTGAAGCAGTCCATGTCCAAATGTAGCAAGGCCTGGACAACATCCAGTTTTGGGCTGACAAGTGGCAAGTAACATTTGTGCCACACAAGTGCCAGGCAATGACCATCTCCAACAAGAGAGAATCTAACCATCGCCCCGTGACATTCAATGGCATCCCCATCACTGAATCCCCCACTATCAACATCCTGGGGGTTACAACTGACCGAACATGAAGTGGACTAGCCTTATAAATACTGTGGCTACAAGGGCAAGTCAGAGGCTAGGAATCCTGTGGTGAGTAACTCACCTTCTGACTCCCCAAAGTTTGTTCACCATCTACAAGGCACAAGTCCACAGTGTGACAGAACACTCTCAACTTGCCTGGCTGAGTGCAGTTCCAACAATACTCAAGAAGCTTGGTGCTATCCAGGACATAGCAAACGGCTTGTTTGGCATCCCATCCAGGAATATTCGTTACCGCAACCACAGACCCACAGTGACAGCAGTGTGTACCATCTACAAAATATGCTGGTGGGACTCACCAAGCCGCCTGAGACAGCAACTTCCAAACCCACGACCACTACCATCTAGAAGGACAAGGGCAGCAGACACATGGGAACACCACCACTTGGAAGTTCCCCTCCAAGCCACTCACCATCCTGACTTGGAAATACATCTCCGTTCACTCACTGTCGTTGGGTCAAATTCCTGGAACTCTCTCCCTAACAGCACTGTGGGTGTACCTACACCACAGGAACTGCAGCGGTTCAAGAAGGCAGCTCACCACATTCTCAAGGGGCAATTAGGGATGAGCAATAAATGCTGGCCCGGCAGTGTTACTCACATCCTGTGAAAGAATTAAAAAAACCCTGATATCAGGATCATTTCTGAGACCCAAAGCTGCTGGTGTCTGATCACTGCCTCCCAGCATGATCCTATGGGAATCAGGCTATTAAAATGCAACCTCTGTGTTCTCTGTCCTTACAATGAAGTAGAAGGCCCAATCAGGGGACCTGCAGCACTTGGCAGCTGACAGCCCTACTGGGTGCTTTTGAGGCAGAAAAGGGGGTTCAATTAAGGGCACCTCAAAATGGTGGTGCTTTTGAATGCCTGCAGAGAATTCAAAATAAAGAAGGCTCACGGCTGTGAGGGCCATGAGTATGGAGGGGGAACTCCAAAACTACCTTGATTATAACCATTTCCTCCTTGTGATTCCTCACTGGGGAATTGAGAGGAGGCTTTGATACGCTTGGCTTGTTGCCGGGAGGTTGACTTTGAGCATCTGCCAGCTATTGGGCTCAGCGGGAGTCTGTATGATGCCAGGATAATATTGGCAGGTGCTGAAAATGCCTCTAAATGGGGCCTTAATTGTCCAAATTGCCTACCAGCTTCTGTGGAGCCGGTGGCTGGTTCCCATGGCAGCCTTCCACTGGGAAACTCACCTGGAAATCGGACAGTATCAGGAATCTGTCCTGATGGACAACTGTTGCCACTTTCCCAATCCTGCTCCCCGCCTTCAAAGCTGCTTTGACAGGGGCCTGACTCCTCCCAATGTGACTTAATCACAACAACATGTAATAGAGCACCACCACTGTGGGTAGTTGAGGTAATGGAAACTCTCCTACTGTTGAGATGGTGGTTTCAGTTCTGAGGTTGACTATTGTGATGACTTCCAATTTTGTGCTTGTTCCAAGGTTCTGTTTTGCAACAGTGATCCCTTGGGCCACTTTTAAGTTGCAAGTCTGTAGCTGGAATCTATAATTCCGCTGAGCACCACTGAGTAACATGAAGAAACGGATTCCCTGGGCAGAAGAGTCCCAGATTTGCACTAAGTGCGGTAGCGGGCAGGACAAAGGACATTTTACCTGCCGGATGCAAAGGCGGATTTTTCGCCCTATCATTCCATTCCCGGCACGTCCTGCTTCATTAATAATGCACTGGAAATACGCCGGTCACTCCTCAGCTATGGGAGCTGCAAAGGTAAGCTCAGGAACGTCAGGAAGGGATGTCCACGGCACTCCCCAGATTGTGGAGCATGATGGAGGAGGCTGTCTGCCTTCGCACTGAGGTGATAGTGCTGGCATGCCAATGCACCGAGGTCAACACTGGTAAGTTGGCGGCTGCCATGGAAACCTTTGTCCAGGACATTGTGTCCTGCACTGCTGCGCGGGCTGAACTCCATCGCTGATGCCATAACTGACCTCCAACAGTGTGTACGCAAGAGGAGTGCGGCGTAGCTCGATCTCGTTCTAGTTTCCCCTTCTCCTCAAGGAGTCAGCCAAGGGCCCTTGGGCACCCATAGGGAGGAGAATCAGCAGATGCACACCCCGGGGCCATCCACCCAGGTGTCTCCGGGGCTGTCCGGCCAGTCCGAATCCCCTCTTCCTGTGACCCCAGCAGGCCAAGGAAGGTGTCACTGCCACATAGCAGGCCCCAAAAGTAAGTTGGGGCCCTCCAGGTCTTGGTCCTCCAGAAGACACCCGTCAGGGTCATTACAGACAGGGTGTAGCAGTCAGCAGGCTGCCACAGCTCCGCTGTGGATGTTGGAGGAGCACCAAAATGTAGCGGCAGAATTAGGAAGGTTAAAGAGATGTAGTTGCACGGCCTGGATATTAATCACTTGTACATACTGTTCACTATTGTAAATAAACTCCCAAGAATGTCTCCTTGTCTATAGCTCCTTGTGATGGTCAGCAGTATTTGTGTCACTCAGAAGTGAAACCTTGGTTCCTGAACAAGATAAAGGCAGGCGTCTCAGTCCAGGGCCTCCTCACTGTGCAGTGTGTAACCTTCAGACCAAAGTAATGGTCTCGGCACACTCTGACTGGATACATCAATGATGCCTGCACCTTGATGGTTCTTATCATTGCTGCCATAATGTTTTGGACAGACATCACAGAGTTTTGGCATTCTCTCTGTGTGCTCTCAGCAGCTTTGAGGTGGGGCTGGGCTCCCATCTCATCAGCATCTGTGACTGATAATGCTGTGCTCCTGATGGGCTCAGGTGCTGAAGGCTGTCAAAGGATCAGGTGCATTTAAAGTTTCACAACAGTGTATCCATAATATGACCCTGATCACAGAGCACAAGCAAGCTGCACTCAGCCAGACAGCAGTCAGACATTCACAGAGGCAATGTTAAGATCTGTAGAGTGTCCTCACCGCATATCGTCATCATCCTCCTGGAATCTAGCAGCTGTTAGGGCCTCCCCATGGCATGACCCTGAGCACTGAGGGTATGTACACTACCATCAGAAACACAGGAGACAAACGTTCACAGATTCAAGGTGAGGATGTCCGGAGTGTCCTCACTGCATCATGTCATCAACCTCCATGAGCCTTGTGGATATGAGCACCTCCTGAGCGCGCCTGCCTTGTCCGGCCAGTGTGATGGCCTCATCGCCAGTATCTTCGCCTTCGAGGACCTCAGCACTTTGACATCCTCCTCATCGGAGGATACGTTTAGCTCCTCCATCTCCTCCTCAGTCAGGTCCTCCACCCTTTGCAGCGCCAGGTTTTGGCATGCGCAGCAAGCAATAATGGTGCAAAACACCTTTTTGGGGAATGTATTGCAGTGCTCCACTGGACCTGTCAAGGCAGTGGTACCTCATTTTCGAAATGCAAATCGTTTGCTCCATCAAAGTCTGGGTTGCAGCATGAGCCTCAGTTTAGCGTCACTCTGCTGCAGTCTGAGGCTGCTGCACAGGGGTCATCGGCCCATCCTCTGTGGGCAACCCTTGTACAACCCTGCAGTCTCTCTGGACCCTGGATGATGTCAGGGATCTGTGACCTGCTAAGGATGTACGAGTTGTGTATGCTTCCTGGGAATCATGTGCAGGCCTTTAGGATGTGCTTGTGGTGGTTGCACACCAGCTGAACATTCAGCCCTTGGTGCTTGACGCAGTTGACTGCTTGTTGCCATGGTGATCTAAGTGCCATGTGAGTGCAGTCGCTGACACCCTGCACCTGTGGAAAACCTGAGATCTGCGCAAATCCCAGCACTCTTGCTTCTTGGCTTTCCTGATCCCAGGCGAAATGCACAAAGTCCTGTGCCTTCACAAAGATGCATCCGTGACCTCCTGGATACACTTTTGTGTGGAGGTTTGTGAGATCCCGCACAGGTCACCTGTGGAGCTTTGGAAGGAGCCAGTGGCATAAAAATTGGGCTCTGTGGTCACTTTCATGGCTGTTGGGCAGTGGATGCCCTCTATGTCCACGTGGCACCAGATCCTGCAGGAGGATGCAAATGTGACTGACCAGTTCTCTAGGCATGCGCAGTCTTCGGCAGCACTGCTTATCAGTCATCTGCAGGAACGACCAGCGCCAACTATAGACCCTGAGTCTAGCGGATGCCTACAAGCGATGGCTCACTGTGGACTTTCAGCTGCGTGTGGAGTAGGCTCTGCTGCCCCTTCTTCTAGAGGGCGATGCTCCTCCCTTTGTCGAGCCAGGTCCCTCCACCAAACTCCTCTTGCTCTTCTCTGCTCTCTGTAAACCATGAGGCATACCGCTAAATTACCAGGCTCCATGACCCTGATGTTCTCCTCCTGCAGGATCAAAGACAGAGATGTGTGGGTTAGCATGTGTGTACTAAAAACCTCTCTTGGTTAAGTCTGAATGTCCCTTCACACATGTAGGAGAGTGCTGGCCACCACTTGGATGGCCAGTGTGTAATGTATTCATTGGCTGCCCAAAACCCCACCCAGCTCAGCCCCACTCCACTTGGCTGATTGGCAGCAGCTTTGCCCATTGGACTGCGTGCTGTGCCCTCAGCTCAGGCACAGACATTCTCCTAACTCACATTGTAAGGCCGCACTTTTAACTTCAACCGTTATGGATACTGGTCCACACATTAATAAAGATATTGCAAGGGGCAGTGAGCACCTCCACCAGTGGCTGTACCATGCCCGCCTTTCGCAGAGCATTGTATTACTTGTCAAGTTGGCCAATTGCTCTGCTGCCCCCTAAAAGGCACATTAATTTGCAGTCTGCGCCCGAGGGGTGAAAAGTTCTGGAGCATTTGCATTGCTTGAGTGGACAGAAAAGCTTCAGAGGCCTGACTCCAAACATATCAATGGAGCTACAGCTGAGCAGTCTCAACAACGAAAGAATGCTCACTTTTTACCAGCTTTGCCAAGTGCGTGACCTCTTCCCTCACCAGCCCCCCCCTGCTACCTCCCAACCTCAGTGTATGCTTGAGTGTTTCCTTCAGTCTGTCTGTGCTGCCTTTCCCCTCACCCCACCCCCTCCCACCCCACCCCCCACCCCAGGTCTGACCTGCACTGGAGCCCTTGCGTTGGAACCGCACTGAAAGTCAGCCGGGAAACGATTTGCCTGTGCCCCCTTAATGTCCTATGGGTGATGCTTGTGAATGCTGCACAAGGGTTGCCAGGTTGTAGTTGTTTTAAAAATCACAATTGGAAGATTCTTAAACTACAGATACATTCACCCTGAAAGTAAAAGCAAGGATTCCTGCTATTTTCAATGGCTGGGGCCTACTCTGGTTGGACACGGGCAAGTCAAAGCCATGAAGCACATTGTTCTGAAGTCACGCCAGTGCGGGCAGTAAATTTGACGTCAGGGGGGCGCGGGGGGGTGCGGGGGGGTTGGTGGTGGGTGGTGGGGGCTGATTCCAGCAAGCAGGGCTTATAATTAGATGCAAATGTATTAAAATGATGTTCCCAACGGTGGGAAACGCAACCTGCCATTGAGGGGTGGAGAGGACAATTGCAAACTGGTTTCACGACCGTGTAAAACCAATTTTTGGCCTTCACACCATCTTGGCCCCTCCCCCCACACCCCCACCCGGTCCCTATGTTTATTTCTAAAGAAAATGGCTCTGCTAATCATCAGTTCACAGATGGGCCTCTGGCTTCATGCTGACTCTCAAAAACTCAAGCCTTTTACACTCTGATGTGTAGCCAACACTAGTTGGATGGTGCTCCCAAAATTCAAGACATAATGATATGCCAGGGTACAGAGAGGGGGCAATGATCCAAATGGACAAAATGGTACCAGATTACTGACTATACTGCTGCTAGAAATTAAACAATGTACATCCAATTTAAACAGTCCACTCCACTGGAATGGACTGTTTAATTTTCACTGGGTATATAAGTTAGCTATTACATTCTTACTGCTTTAACTGGAAGAAGACTGCTGCCTTAGTTCCCATCTTCTCTCTGGCAGTACTCACAGATCCTCAGGCTTTTCTTCCAGGAATATTTTCTTCACTACGCTCTCTTCACAATAGCCTTGTATTTCCATCCCGTGTGCCAACAAAACAATGGAAATCAATGATGCATTTAGTGAAATGTCATTCTAAAGTAAAGCAGCACAATTCTTATGACTTGCCTATGTCCAACCAGAGTAGGCCCCAGCCATTGAAAATAGCAGGAATCCTTGCTTTTACTTTCAGGGTGAATGTATCTGTAGTTTAAGAATCTTCCAATTGTGATTTTTAAAACCACTACAGTTAGGGGCTGGAATACCAGGGTTGTTTCCCCGTGAAACTAAGGTAATATGACAGCAGTGAAGTGGAACTGTAATGATTGATTCCATTTCACCTTGTGTAAACAGAGACTATTTTGCTGCATCACTGGTCCTGAAGACATTCAGAGAATACACTTAACTGTAAAATATTTGGATGGCTGAGCCTTATCTGTATTGATCCAGTGATCTTAACACATTTACTGGAGAATGGAAAGACTCAAAGTGAGCAAATAGTACCACAGCAGCAGACAAGAATCATGGGAAACAATGTCATGCCATGTCGAGTTTATGGGATAGATTCTCATCCATCACCCAGATGATAATGTGATGGGACAGATTGCTTGTCCATTACAGAATCCTGTTGGGTTACATTCCGTTTGTTTCTGCCCCACCAGAATACTGCACATGTAATGAGAATGAAAATGTCTCCCTTGCTTAATCTCAGTGCTAATTCTAACATAGATCACGGGTAATAATCTCACGTCTCTGTTATTATTCCCCCAGGTATTCTGAAGTCAAAAATTAAAATCTTAAACAAAGACACACCAAGATCTGGTTAAACTGGCAGTTCTTTTCTTATTCAAATATTTTGGGGAACTTTCCATGTCCTTTAAATGTTAAACCAAAGACTCATGTACCCTCTCAGGTGGGTGTAAAAGATCCCATGGCACTATTTCAAGAGCAGGGACTCCTGATGTTCTGACCAATATTTATCCCTCCAAAAACATCACATAGAAAGAGAAGATCTGGTCATTATCACATTGCTGTTTGTGGGATCTTGCTGTACACAAATTGGCTACTGTGTTTCCTACCTTACAACAGTGACTACACATCCGTAAAAAAGACTACTTCATTGGCTGTAAAGTACTTTGAGACATCCAGTGGTCTTGGTAAGTGCTATATAAATGCAGGTCTTTTTTACTTTCTTTTGACAGGTTACAGTGTTGTAGAACGGAATCTCTTTCCACTTTGGTACGAATGAACTCCAGGTCACATAATCTATTAGAAAGTCCATTCTATTCCTCAATGCCATGGCATCTTCTGAGTTCAGTTAAATTCCCTGAGGAAGACAGTTAAACACAGCTACCATGTAGAAAAGGCTTTTCAGGATTTGCTCCTACTGTGTTCCAGTGAAATTTAATACTTACAATGCCTGGAAGTGGGGAATGATTCCAACTCCTCACTTATATCAGTGCAGTAAAAACTCATTCTGTAAAAAAGCTGTCAGGTCTATCAGATTCTATTAAAATGTATTTAAGTAGGCTGCTTTTCTGCTCCTTTGATGATACAGTATACAGCTCTGTTTAGTGTACAGATAATGTTTCAAAGATCCCTGCTGGTACAGGGAAAGAGCTGCCAACATTCTGTAGCATTAGCTCAAGAGGTTCCTCCTTCAACTTACATGTCGCCTTTGGAAAAGATAGACAATTGGAAAGGTGCTTCTGTTCTTACAGAGTGGCATGCACTTGTTGCTTCTCAAACTCTGAACATAACCCATTACAGTCGAGTGCAGTTATGTGGTAGATTAAAAGGGAATATATTTCCATACAAAACTAGCCTTGAGGATTAAAGGGAAGCTCCCCATTACTTCTTCACCCAGAGAGCAGTGAAACTTGTAACCACAAGGGGTAATTGAAGTGACTAACACAGATACACTTGAGGGGAAGTTAGGAGAGAAAGGAAAAGGAGATTATGTAGAGAGCCAAAGAGGGTGGGAGGAGGCTGCCCTTAGAACAGAAATACAGTCATGGTCCAGTTATATCTATGATTCAAGTGTATATAGGCCATTTAACAAAGTTCCAAGGTGCTTAAAAGGAGTAATATCAATAGAAACATTTTTCACATTTTTGACATTTTTAAAACATTCATTACCTGAATGTGGGCTTCGCTGGCTGTGCCAGCATTTATTGCCCATCCCTAGTTGCCCTTGAGAAGGTGGTGGTGAGCTCCTTCTTGAACCGCTGCAGTCCATGTGCTGTAGGTACACCCACATTGCTGTTAGGAAGGGAGTTCCAGGATTTTGACCCAGTGACAGTGAAGGAACGGTGATATATTTCTAACTCAGGGTGGTGAGTGATTTGGAGGGGAACTTCCAGGTGGTGGTGTTCCCATCTATCTGCTGCCCTTGTCCTTCTAAGTGGTAGTGGTTGTGGGTTTAGAATGTGCTGTTTAAGGAGCCTTGGTGAATTCCTGCAGTGTCTTTTGTAGATGGTACACAGTGCTGCTACTGTGTGTCAGTGGTGGAGGAAGCGAATGTTTGTGGATGTGGTGCCAATCAAACGGGCTGCTTTGTCCTGGACAGTGTCCAGATTCTTCAGTGTTGTGGTAGCTGCACTCATCCAGGCACAAGAGGAATATTCCATCACACTCCTGCCTTGTACCTTGTAGATGGTGGACAGGCTTTGGGGAGTCAGGAGGTGAATTACTCGTCGCACAATTCCTAGCCTCTGACCTGCCCTTGTAGCCACAGCATTAAAATGGCTAGTCCAGTTCAGTTTCTGGTCAATCCTAATCCCCAGGATGTTAATAGTGGGGGATTCAATGATGGTAATGCTTTGAACATTAAGGGGCGATGGTTGGATTCTCTCTTGTTGGAGATGGTCATTGCCTGACACTTGTGTGGCATGAATGTTGCTTGCCACTTGTCAGCCTAAGTCTGGATATTTTCCAGGTCTTGCTGCATTTGGACATGGACTGCTTCAGTGTCTGAGGAGTCGCGAATGGTGCTGAACATTGTGCAATCATCAGCGAACATCTCCATTTCTGACCTTATGACGGAAGGAAGGTCATTGATGAAGCAGCTGAAGATGGTTGGGCCGAGGACATTATCCTGAGGAACTCCTGCACTTTCTCCTTCAATGCTCAAGTCACAAGTCTGACCTTAAAGAAACGTGGTGTCACCCGAAGATCCACATAAATCTTGGCCTGCAGGCCTTTTAACTTCCCTAGTTCATCCCAAAATACCATGTTGCACTTCCTTAGCAGTTCAGGAACTCCTCCAGTTTTCAGGTGAAATATCTCAGACCAGTCAAGCTTGATCTTCTGTAACCAGACTTGCCCTAAAAGACCGGGTCCTTCTCCTTTCACTATTATCACAGGGAGCTGGGCTGTCTGTTGCCTATAAGACACCGGTACTGTGGCAATGCCCTTTACCTGAATAGATTCCCCAGTGTATGCCTTTAACTTAGTGGTTGTTCGCTCCAGATTTATTGGCTGTCAACATCATTAAACTATTTGAAAGTGTGCGCTCCCACCACTGTAGTTGAGGCACCCGTATCCACCTCGGAGCAGGCTCGAGGGGCTGAATGGCCAACTCCTGCTCTTTGTCCGTATGTTTGTATTATTAGTGGCTTCTCCTGAACTTGGATTGTGACAGTGATAGTTTCAGTCTTTACAGCAGTGACGTGAAACAGGCAATAAATGTTGGTATTGGCAGCTATAGGTTCTGCTATATTTTTTAATTCAATTATGTTGGTTTGCTGCTTTACGGACTGCTTTGATGTTGCCCTGAAATGCCTTACTACGTGACCTCTCTTATGGCAGTAATGGCATTCTGCATCCTTGAATTTACAGGTGTCCTGTCAGCGGTCACCCCCACATCTATAACAAATTAACCTTGGAGTCACTGCTGACGTGTTTCTGCTCTGCCTGTTCATGTTTCACCAGCAGACATTGCATCTCACTTTGATGCTGTGGGTCTGGTTTTCATGCCACGCTCAGCAGCAGGTTCCTGCCCCATATGAAGAAGGGCACCATGCTGTATGTGTTGCAAAGCCTGCGAGTCTTTCACAGTGTTTTCCATGGTGAGGGAGATTTCCAGGGAACGATTAAAGTTGATGTCGACCTCTGCGAGTAAACGGTGCTGTTTGGCGTCATCCTGAACTCCACAAACTAATCGCTCCCGCAGCATGTCATTTAACATGTCCCCAAAGTTGCAGTGTTCTGTCAACTGCTTAAGGTTCATTACATAAGTTGTTATGGACTCTCCCGGGGCCCTGACTCTGGAATGAAACTGAAAACACTGCATTATTATGGATGGCTTCAGCTGGAAATGTGTTTTCACAAGGTCCACTAATTCACTATAGGACTGAGAATTAGGTGCACTCGGGACGGTCAAGTTGTGGATGAGATTATATGTCTTACAGCCACATACACTCAGCAGGATGGCTTTCTGCTTTTCCTCCACAGTAATTTTGTTTGTTACGAAATAAAAAGCAAGGTTGTCTCCGTACTGGCTCCCGTCTTCCATAGTTGCATCGTAAGGATCGATTCTGCTGAAGAGTGGCATGTCTGGTGAGTAGTCTTTTCTTTTCCATCCGATTTGATGTACTTATGATAACGAGGCGAGGTGCGCGTTGGAGCTATTTTGCTCTTGTCGCCAAATGTAATGACTTGACGAGGCAGAAAGGTTTCAATAGCGAACGGGTAAACTTTATTACAGAGAGTTTTTCAGGCGCTACATGCCCCATCAGGACTCTCATCAGGAAGCCCCACCGCTCTGGTTTGCCCGCACCCAGGCTTATTGGTTGGAGCCTCGCGGAACATCACATGACCCCGATAGGCAGCAGGAAAGGCTATACCCGCAGTTACTACAGATACCTAAAAACGCAGTTTTAATCTGGTGAAGCTACAACACAGGACTGCATGTTTCTTAAGCCACAGAAGCAGCATGTGATAGACCAAACAAACCAAACGTAATGAATGAGATTAAGACCTGAACTTCTTGCTTGTCAGGTGCGCGCGATTGGCAGGCCCAGGAGCAGACGGGAAACAGGCCCTTGACTGGCGATCAGCTCCTGGCTGCAATTTCAGGCTGGATGGCCAATTAACGGCTGGCACTGAGAGAGGCTCAGAGCTGCCGGTGGGGGCGGGAAGAGGGCGGGTGCCGATGTCACCGCGGGTGCTGGTGAGTGCTTCCACCGAGCTCCCTGAAGGCAGACAGCTGCCTCTAGGAGCTGCAGACCTCCACAGAATAAAAGAAACGACAAAAAAGCTGCAAAATGTGTCCATGCTGCACAATCAAGCACCTGAAAGCAAACCTCATAAGAAAAAAACAGCCCCCAGATATTTCTTTATACTCTATCTCCCCTATGGAGATTTCATGCCGCCCTGGATTGAGACTTGAGGAAAAATGTAAAGGCCGTTTGGCCGCTTGGCCCATCTGCCAACCATAAAAGTGGACGGGCAATGAATCATCGCTTTCAATTGCCTCCTTAATGGGCTTAATTACCCACTTAATTGTCGACGGGCATGCTTCCAGCTGCTGTGCATGCCCACCGAGAGAGGTATCGCGTGAGTGCCGGATGACTTCAGGAAACTCGCCCAATGTCATCTCGTGCTATTTCGCAGCCGGACAGGTCAGGCACGCGCCCACCCACGGGGATGTAAAATTCTGGCCTAAAGCTCTGCAGTCCTACCATGTACAGTCTTGAATGGTGGTGGAGAACCAAACAACTATCTGGAGGAGGCTCCATAACTATCACCTTCCTCAAAGATTGGGGAGAGCAGCACATCAGTGCAAAAGTTGTTGCTGAGGCATTTGTATCCACCTTCAGCCAGAAGTGCTGAGTGGATGATTCATTTTGGTTTCCTCCTGAGGTCCCCAGCATCGCACATGCCAGTCTTCGGCCAATTCAATTCATTTCACATGAGGTCAAGAAATGGCTGAGGGCACTGGTTACAGGAAATACTATGGGCCCTGATAACATTGCAGAAAACTTGTGCTCCAGAACTTGCCGCATCCCTGGCCAAGCTGTTCCAGTACAGCTACAACACTGACATCTATCTGGCAATGTGGAAAATTGCCTAGGTATGTCCTGTCCACAAAAAGCAGCACAAATCCAATCAGGCCAATTACTACCCCATCTGTCAACTCTCAATCATCTGCAAAGTGATGGAAGGTGTCATTGACAGTGCTATCCAGCTGCACTTACACAACACAAACCTGCCTGTCGATGCTCAGTTTGGGTTCCGGCAGGTCCACTCAGCTCCTGATATCATTACAGCCTTGGTCCAAACATGGACAATGGAGCTGAATTCAAGAAGTGACGTGTGGGTAACTGCTCTTGACATCAAGGTAGCATTTGACTGTGTGTGGTGTCAAGGAGCCCGAGCAAAATTGGAGTCAATGGGAATTAGGGGTGAAACTCTCCACTGGTTAGAGTCATACCTGGGGAACAAAGGAAGTTGGTTCTGGTTGTTGAAGGTCAATAATCTGAGCTCCAGGACATCGCTGCAGGTTCCTCAGGGTAGTGGGCTCGGCCCTGCCATCTTCAGCTGCTTCAATAATGACCTTCCCTCCATCATGAGATCAGAGAATGTTCACTGATGACTACATCGTGCTCAGAACCATTTGCACCTCCTCAGATAATAAAACAATCCAGGCTTGTGTGCAGCGAGACCTGCGCAACATTACGGGTTGTGTTTAAAAGTGGCAAGTAACATTTACACTACACAAGTGTCAAGTAATGACGAGTTCCAATAAGAGAAAGTAACAATCTCCCCTTGACATTCATTGGCATTTTTGTCATTAGATCTCCCACCTTCAAAACCTAGGAATTAGCATTGACTGGAAAGTAACTGGGCCAGCCACATAAATACAATGACTACAAGAGCAGGTCAGAATCGGAAATTCAGTAGCAAGTAACTTGCCTCCTGATTCCCTAAACTCTTCCACCATCTACAAGGCACAAGTCAGGAGTGTGATGGAATATTCCCTACTTGCTTGGATGACTGTAGCTCCAACAACACTCAAGAAGCTCAATAGCATCCAGGATAAAGCAGTTCAATTGTTTGGCATGCCATCCACTACCTTAAACATTCCCTTACAGGCACAGTGTAGCTGATGTGCGTACAATCTGCATGATGAACTGAAGCAACTCCCAGGGCTCCTTCCTCAGGACCTTCCAAACCTGTAAACTCTACCACCTAGAAGAACAAGGACAGCTGGCTTATGGGAACACCACCAACTGCAAGTTCCTCTCAAAGTCACATAACATTCTGACTTGGAAGTATATCGCCGTTCTTTCACTGTCACTGGGTCAAAATCCTGGAACTCCCTTCCTAACAGCACTGTGGGTCTACCTACACCCCAAAGACTGCAGCAGTTCAAGATGACTGCTCACCACCAAAGCTGGAGGTAACCAAGGGCAATTAAGGATGGGTGATAAATGTTGGCTTAGCCAATGACAGCCACATTCGATGCTCCAGGAGAAAAAAGAGAGTTTTGGAGGAGGATGATGTGATCAACTGTATTGAAAGCATAAACCCTTCAAACATGGTGATAAATGTTAATTTATCATGATCATAGTCCTAAAGAATGTCACTTGTGACTTTACTATATGACCTTTTTCTGTGCTGTAGACCTGATGTAATTCTATGTATTGTTAGCTGTTATACATCAGGTATCACCAAATATGTTCTTATTATTATTTGGAAGGTGATAATGGAACCTGTAGACTGGATTTTGTAATAATTTGTAAGGACATTTCATACTTTAATCAGCACTTCTATGAATGATAAATCAGGCTTAAAATAGTAAACTTGCAAACATTTGTCCCACCAGCCAGTTCTGATCCTTCAGCGAACAATTCTCTTGGGGAAATTCTTTTCAATCTGAAACACTCCTCCTTCCATTTTAAACACAACAAAAATATCTCTTTAGAATAACCCAAACCTTGAACAGAGAAATTCCCAGCTTGTCCATCATTAAAATAATCTACTTAAGATCTACAATGTTGGATTGGACAGGAGCCACTTGAAGATGACAGTGTTCACCACCATTACTTTACTGAAAGCAACAGCAACTTTGGGAATCCACACATGCACAGGATAATGCAGAGATTCAGAAGTTGCTGTCAGTGATTCTACACTGCCCCAGAAGGGGCGATGCAACAAACTGGAATCCCTAAGCAATCAGTGAATTGATGAAAATTTTCACGTTTACACTGTTAGTCTCACTGTAAAAACCTTGAAAATGTTGAATGAGGTGCAACTGGTCTTTTAACCGTGTACTAACTTCATAATTACTGCTAAACATCCTGAAAAGTTAATTTTATATTTCTGGAATGTTAAATTGCTATGTATGGTAAAAAAATCCATGTATTAGTAAAATAATGTTTTAAAATTTGTTTATGATATTTCAGCTTCTATCCTAATCCAATCATTATTCATTTATTTTACCATCTGGAACACTAAATTAAAAATCAAGGATGAATGTACTTTTAACTTTCTGGTGTTGTCTTTAAGAAGACTACTATATGATTGGCTGCTTACCCTGCTTGCTGGCTGGTAGATCCCTGGAGATCCACATGATGCCAGGTTTAAATGGGAGATGCTGACGTAGTGGTTATGTCATTGGACTCGTAATCCAGAGGCTCAAGCTCACACTCTGGCAACATGAATTCGACTCCCACCACACAGCTGGTGGAATTTAAATTCAATTATTCAATTAATAAATCTGGAATCTAAAGCTGAAGGGAAAGAGGATGTGAACACACACACAATGATGACACATGGAGGGTCAAACATAGAATGACTTGTAAAATGTGAAGATGAGGATCAGGAAATGGTTAAAAGGTGGTAACGATCTGCACAGGACACAAAATTAATACAAAAATCAAAGAAATGAAAGACATATAAGGTATTGACCTTGACTTCATGCAATAGTGGAGAATGAGGGACATTGGAAAAGCCACAGTGGAAAAGGGACATGAGAAAGATGTCTCTACCTTAGAGTATAGGAGAAGGTAAAGAGGGTTAAACATTAAAACCTAGCAAAGGAGAACAGGTTCCAGTCAGCAGCCCAGAGGTCTTGTGGGAGAATGAAAGCAGGTCAACACCAAGGGCAGAATTTTCAGGTCAGTGTGTGGGCGTACGCCCAACCTGCTCGAGCGTGAAATTGCACATGATGACATCGGGCGAGTGGCCCAATGTCATAAAACAAAAACAGAAACAGAAATACCTGGAAAAACTCAGCAGGTCTGGCAGCATCAGAGGAGAAGAGCACAGCTGACGTTTCGAGTCCTCATGACCCTTCAACAGAACTGAGTTCTGTTATTTCTGTTTCTGTTTTTCTTTTGGATTTCCAGCATCCGCAGTTTTTTGTTTTTATTATTGTTTTGGCCCGATGTCATCCTGCGCTCACGCAATATTTCGATTGGTGGGCTTGCTCAAAATTTGGAAGCGCCCCCGCCGACAATTAAGAGGGCAATTAAGCCCATTAATAAAAGCTCAGATGTCTAAAATGCCAAGCAGAAATTTGTACTCAGTTGTTATGCTTGGATCAGCCCTCCTTAAAAATATATCTAAATGAATTTGACTTATATTGCAAAGGACTGAAAAATCATTGTGGCTAATTTTAAAAATGATTGGTGGATGGGTGAATTGGCCAGGCGGCTTTTGCATTTTTGATGAAACCTCATCCAAGGGTGGGATGATGTTTCCGTTTTAAATAATAAAAAAAAAATCAGAACTTTTATAATGTATATGTTCAGGTGTCTGTTTGTGCTGCTTGGATATTTTGTTCTGATTTTAAAATCTTTATTTATTACTTCTGAAGTCTTTAGCCGCCTAAGGCAGCTCTCTTTCTTCAGGGAGCTTTCATTCCGTGCTTGCCCACGCCCACGTTTCCGTCAGCGCCCACTCTCCTCCTGCTCCCACCCTGGCAGTGCTGAGCATTTTGGCGTGTGCTTCACGCTGGCAGGCTGTTAATTGGACAGTCAGCATGAAATTACGGTTGGGGGCCAATCGCCGTTCCCCCGGCCTCTCCCAGGCCCGCCAAACGTGCCCGCATACCAACTTAAAAATCCTGCCCCCAGAGCGTAGACCAGCCCACTGGCACAGTGTACTACAGCAGAGGCGATGGTGAGGGCTGTAACCCTTAACACCAACCAGCTTGCCTCTCATACCCCCATAAACACTGGTACACCCATCCTACACTTCCAGCACCTTCTACCAGAGAGAAAATGGGAGCTATATTTAGGGCCTGAACTTGTTAAAGTTGAGGGGACTGGGCCTGTGTTCTCTAGAGTTTTGAAAAATGAGGGGTGACCTCATTGAAACTTACAAAATTCTTACAGAGCATGACAGGGTGGATGTTAATAAGATGTTTCCCATGGCTGTGCATCTAAAACCAGGGGACATAATCTCAGGATAAGGGACTGACTATTTAACACAGATGAGGAGGAATTTCTTCACTCAGAGGGTGGTGAATGTTTGGAATTCTCTACAGATGGCTGTGGAAGCTCAATCATTGAGCATGTTAAAGACATTAATCAATAAATTTCTGGAGACTAATGACATCAAGGAAAATGGAGATAGTGCGGGAAAGTGTCGTTGAGGTAGGTGATCAGTCATGATCTAATTGAATGGTGGAGCAGGTTCAATGGGTCGAATGGCCTACTCCTATTCCTATGTTCCTACGTTCCTAAGTTAATACTAAAGCTCAGAGGGCTAAAATGCCAAGTAGAAATTTGTACTCAGTTGTTATGCTTGGATCGGCCCTCCTTAAAAATAAATCTACATGATTTTGACTTATATTGCAAAGGACTGAAGAAATATTGCGGTTAATTTTAAAAATGAATTTGTGCATCAAGTTCCAAATGATACATTTGACTACTGCATGTGTACACTATTACTGTGAGCATCCAAAATAAACTTTTCCTAACACTTTAGGTAATCAATCAAAAATGTCAGCTCATTTTCCATGGAATCCTGCCCAGAATCTGCAGGTTTCTAGGCCAACATCTTATCCACCATGCTCCAATTTCTTTTCTGCACAAATGATACAAATGAAATTAAAAAGAGATATCAAGGATGATTTTTGCCAGTCTACTGTTACACTGAAAAATGGAGGTGGAGGCATACCATAGCTTCATGCCAAAACCTTAGGGAAAAACAGCAGAAACTCAGCCAACTGAAAGCTGGAGCCGACCTTGAACAGTGCAACAGAATTAGCCGGCATACAGGGGTGAACTTCATTTCGACACTTGAATCAGGGCTGTAGAACTCTGATGTTAACTTCCAAGTCTGTTGGTGAAGGATAGAACTGGAGCCAATCTTTTGTGTAATTATATATTATTTTTGTACTTATATTTATATTTTATAGGAACATGGGAGCAAGAGTAGGCCATTCAGCCCCTTGATCCTGCTCTACCATTCAATTACATCGTGGCTGATCTTTTTTTCTTTAACATCATTTTTCCATACGTATCCCTTGATATCTTTAATATCCAGAAATCTATCAATCTCTGTCTCGAATATACTCAATGGGGTAAAGAATTCCAAAGATTTACCTCCCACTGATTAAAGAAATTCCTCCTCATCTCAGTCCTAAATGGCCTGCCTCTTATTCTGAGGCTGTGTCCTCTGTTTCTAGATCCCGCCCCAGCCAGGGAAACTTCCTTCCTGCATCTACCCTGTTGGGCCCTGTAAGAATTTTGCACACTTCAATGAGATCCCCTCTCATTCTTCTAAACTCTAGAGAATACAGGCTCAGTCTCCTGAATCTCTCCTCATAGGGCAATCCTGCCATCCCAGGAATCAGTCTGGTGAACTTTATTGCACACCCTCTATGGCAAGGAAATCCTTCCTTAGGTAATGAAACCAAAACTGTACACAATACTCCAGATGTGATTTTGCCAAGGCTCTATACAACTGCAACAAGGCTTCCTTACTCCTGTACTCAAATCATTTTGTAATAAAGGCTAACATGCCATTTGCCTTCTTTATTGCTTGTTGAACCTGCATTTGATTCATGAATAAGGAAACCCAGGTCCCTTTGGATGTCAACGCTTCCCAATCTTTCACCATTCAAGAAATGCTCTTTTGTCTTCCAAAGTGGGTAACTTCACATTTTTCCATGTTGTATTCCATCTGTCATGTTCTTGCCCATTCACTCAGCCTGTCTAAATCTCCTTGAAACCTCTTTGCATCCTCCTCACAACTCACATTCCCACCAAGTTTTGTGCCATCAGCAAACTTGGGAATATTACATCTGGTCCCCACATCCAAACTATAGATTGTGAATAGCTGGGGCCCAAGCATTGATCCATGTCGTACCCCATCATTCACAGATGGACATCCTGCGAATGACCCATTTATTCCTATTGGCTGTTTTCTGTCCGTTAAACAATCCTCAACCCATGTCAGTATACTACCCTCAATTCCATGGGCTTTAATTTTATTTACTAACCTCTTGGGTGGGACCTTATTGAAAGCCTTCTGAAAATCCAAGTATACCACATTCACTAGTTCGCCCTTATTTATTCTGCTAGTTACAATCTCAAAAAAAACTCACACAGGCTTATCAAACATGATTTCTATTTCACAAATTCATATTGATTACCAAATCCTACCATTACTTTTTAAGTGTAATGTTATCACATCCTTTATAATAGACTTGAGCATTTTTCCTATTATGGATGTAAGGCTAACAGGTCTATCATTCCCCGTTTTCTCTCTCCCTCCTATCTTAAATAGTGGGGTAACATTCGGAATTGTTCCAGAATCTACAGAATTTTGGATGATGACCACTAATGCAGTGACTATTTCAACATTCTGAGATGTAGATCATCAAGTCCAGGGGCTTTATTAACTTTCAGACCCATTAATTTCTCCAGTACCACATTTTTACCAATACTAATTTCTCTCATGTCCTCAATCTCGCTAGTCCCTTGGCTCTCTAGTATTTCCTGGAGGTTTTTTGCACACTGTGGGTGGAGTTTCCCACTCCCATTGGTGACGGGCATGTTTGTCAGTGTGAGCGGACAATATGGCAATAAAGCCAAAAATTTACACCATTGTGAAACCAGATTGCGATCATTCACTCCACCCGTCAATGGGCGGGCCACGTTTCCTGCTGCTCTACGTTGGGCACCTACTTTCAATAATTTAGCATCTCATTATAAACACTGCTCGCTGGAATCATCCCCCACGCTGGGTCACCTGGGATCGCGCCCATGTGTTTTACAACTGTACATAAGCAACGCGCTCCTGGTAAGCTGCACTTCCCTTGGGACTCCGAGGCTTGCTTGTCTACCTAGCTTCGGGCAGCACTTGTCAGCGTCAAGCTCCGCAGGCAACACCACATCACTTTTAGGGCGGGTTCATGGGCAGGTCTCTAACTACCAGGCCAGCTGTCTGGTGGGGGTGGCTTTTTAATGGCTGGTGGGCTAGGGCTTGCTTGGGGAAGGGGTAGAAGTGGCCTCAGGCAAGAGAAGAGGCTGCAGGGTGGGGGCTGTACTGGGAATTGAGGGTATCCCAATGTTTATTTGGGTCACATGATGACCTGTGCAAGTGGTCTCAAGACAATGAGGGCTGAGGAGGCAGTCTCCAGAGGAGGTGAGGCCAGATGGAGATGTGAGGGCGTGTGTGAGAGAGTGAGTGGTGATGTCCCTTGAGCTGGCAGTGAATGAGATGTCAGTGAATGTGTAATGCCTTGTGAGTGTGTGTGTTTAGAGTGATGGGATGGTTGCCTTATCCTGGCGGCCTGGATGAGATCATTCATCCTCTTTCTGCATTGGATGGCCAACCTCTTCTGTGCAGCATTGGCACTGACCACACTGCCATCGCCTACCAAGCCAGAGTGTGGGGATTGTTGGACCTCCTGCAGCCAGAGCAGGGGTGGAAGACATCACGGTGGGCCTCTGAAAGGTATTCCAGTGACAGGTCACTGAACTCTTCTTGGCTTTCAGGGCCCATGTCTTCTCTGGAGCAGTCCTGGGCTGCAAGCATTGAGAACTGTGTGTGCGGCTGTAGTTTAGATATGGCGCCCCGAGTGAGGAACTGGAGAGGTAACAGTGTGGCAGGTGATTCAGAGGCTGCCTGCCAGTGGAGACAGCGATTTCTTGTGGCTTCATAATTAAAGAGTTGGGAATGGGACGATACGGCGTGAAAACCTGTCATTGTGGCCAACGGGTAAAACGTCATTTTTAATGCCCACTATTGCACTTAGTGCAATACTGGGACGGTTCTGCCCTGTGTCAACAAAAATTGTCCGTGCAAGATGGCCACCAATAACCGTCTGCACATGTCACAATGATGTCACTCTGCTGCCTCCAGCCCCAGCCTACCATTACCCCTCTACACATGTGACAATGATGCCACCACACACGTAAGCAGTGACGTCAGTGCACCCTCGCATGTTCCTCCTCAGAGACACAGTGAGCCCATATAACGCTAAAGGCTCTGTCATGGAACTGATGCGTAATGAGATTACCATTTATCTTTTTACTGGTTGCTGGGGTTAATTGAAAGCCTGCTATACTGCAGCAATCTGTGTGAGATAATGATACATTTTGTGCAGAGCACTCCTCCCACTTGAAGATAATCACAGGGCAGCCTGGGCAGTTCTCAGAGATCTTCCACCCACATTAGTGCTCCCTGTACAAATTGGTTTTGGTTGAATACATATTCATAAAGTTAAGTTTAGGTATTTTCTCCATCTAGTGGATTTGGAACTGTTGTGTTAACTTATTGGAACCATTATGGAGGCCTTAAGGATGGTTTAAAGGGTGGTGCTGTCTAAGATAGAGCTGTGATGATTTGAGCCGTGCCATCTTTGGTCCTGGCCGTTGCCTACTCCTGTCGCGGAATAACATGCTCGAACTGCGCATGCACAGCGTTGGCAGCAAATGCAGCCTTTTTTGCATCCTCCCTCACAAAGGCTGATGCAAAGTATTTGTTTAGTTTCTTTAAGATCTCCTTATTCGCCATTATAAATTCTCCTGTCTCTTCCTGCAATGGGCCCACGTTTGTCTTTGTTAATCTTTTCCTTTTTACGTACCTATTGAAAGTTAACAGTACATTTTTACGTTTCTTGCTAGTTTACTGTCATGTTCTATTTTCTCTTTCTTTAGCAGTTTTTAAACCTCTTGTCTGTATATTCCAAGAAGGAATTTGATTAACAGGTCTTGCAGTCATTGTTGTTGAACAAGTAATTGCATTTTTTATCTTTCATCTCAGAAACCTTTGACACATTTCAAGATAGTAGAAACCAACAGGAGATGGGTTATTTCATCCTCCACTGGGGTTTTGACTGTCTCTTGGGTATCTGGTTGGTTAGCAGTTCCCATTGTCTTGTCAGAATTACACTTTGCAGTTTTAATGCCTTCCTTTCAAGAGTTCCTGTTTGAAGTGGACCTTGACACTCCCTAGGTGTGGAATTCCATGCAACATGTCAGGGCAGGTCTGCTGTGCAATCCACATCGGAACCTTCCAGAAAAGTGGTCAACTTATAACCAGACATCAGGTGACTGGTGGTAGGCATCTTTGGTCGGTGCCTTTTCTTGTATTTTTTTAAAAATAGGTCCTCTTTGAATAGTACAATAGATTTTTGATTAGCTGATGAAGTTATAGGTAGATCTCACTCAGTCACAACTTCTGTCATCATGACAGTAATTGCTAAGCGCTCCTTCTGAAAGAGGCACCGCAAACTTCAACAAGAAACAAAAAACTTCAATGAAATGTAACAAATCAAATTTAAAAAATAACATTCCCATTGGTGATAATACACTTCAGTCCACCTTAGTGTTATGGACAGGAGGGGATTTAATTTAAAACAGCCTTGATTTCTCCCCTCACCACCCATCCGTAAACAGAAAGTTGTTTTTGATTTTTGATTTCCCTCTTTATAAGTGGTGGTGTATTTTCCCAAACCCTTTAATGTTGGAGTGATCCAACCCTCTATTAATAACCCCACAGCAAACTCAAAATGGAGCGAACTAAAATGGGCTAGTTTAATTTACACATATTCAAAATGCAGGAAGGGGGGTGTCGCTATGCAGTCACCGGCATATTCACATTATAAAAGAGAGATAAGGGAAAGAAATAGATACAGGGTAAAGACTGCAGACAACATAAAAATTATTGTCTCACGTGGGTTCAGAGTCCAGAATCAAAAGTCCAATGGTATACTCCTTCAGAGAGGTTAGTAGGTTTTCCAGTAGCAATGCCTTCCATGATGGAAATGGCATGTAGAGGTGAATTAGTCTTGTAGGCATGGGTAAAGGAATTCAGACATTTCAGTAGAAAAACAATGTAGGTGGGGAGCCAGGTATTGAAAAACCTGGACAGAAACTTTTTTTTGCTGCTGCCTGCTAAAAGAATGGCAGTCTGCCTCTTTTGAATTCATGAGGCAATATTACAGGTTCTAGCAGCTTGTGGGTGGGGTCATGTGACAAAACTCCCATTTCTTCCCCTTGTCTTGGACAAAGAATGTATATTCTTGGTCTGGATTCTTGAGATGGTTAACGTTTCATCCATTAACAAGTTTAACAGAGGTTTTAGGGTCCTTTGTCCACGTGGACAGGCTGACTCCATTTACTAGAACCTGGCTTAGAAATGCACAATCCCTTTGGAATTTGGTCTCTGTAAGCACAGGATTGGCGCCTCTCCAGGCCTAACAAGAAAGTAGCTGTTCCGAATGCCAGGGAGTTCCTACTGTGTGAGTCATAGTCAGCAATGACATCCGTCATTGTAAAGTCTTTGTCCAGTTTTTAAAGATTTTATAAATTAGCCACATATATATTATTTTTAATAAAAATATAAAGTGAGGTCTTAGTGCCAGGAAATCAGTGTCCACTTGTCAGGCAAGGCTTCAAGGATACTGGTGGACACCATGTGCTCCCTCTCCAGGAACACCAGCGTATGGACGGAGACATGGAAGAGAGGCAGGCAGGTGGTCAAACAACACCCACGACCACCAACTGCTTGGACCTGTTGACGGCCACCACGGCTAAACCCAAGATCAGTCCCACGAGGAGGTCTCCTGATCTGTCTGCCCACCTCTGCACCAGGTGGCCAAAAATCAGGAGCGTGGGACTGAAGTGCGAGCAGAAATTGAGGAGCAGCCCCTTCAAATAATGGAAAAATGATTATAACCTCTAACGTAGATGTGAAACACGGACTCCTGTGTCTATTCATAGGCATTCAAGTGAATCACAAGTTAATGTCCACTACCTGCATACAGCAGAACACAGTTCATATGCAATTAACATCTGATGTAATTTTTATGTGCCAACATGTGAAAGTGTGTGTTGTGCACATTCTATCCATTGGTGCTGGGCATGGAGCTGTCTGTCCATTGTGTCCTTAAAGGTTAAAGATTCTAGATGACTTTTGTGAAGCCAGAAGAAGCAGTGAACAGTCTGCTGCCTGTCCTTTCTGCAGTAAGTGGATCAGCTTTTGTTTAACTGGGCACATTGTTGCAAAAAGGAAAAACAAAATATGGAGGATGCTGGAAGTCTGAAATATGTACAGAAAATGCTGGAATTACTCAGCAGGCCTGGCAGTGTTGGTAGGGAGAGAAACAAAGTGAATGGGCTGGATTAAACAGACACCCGTCGGATGTGTTTTTGACAGGGGGGTTGGGGGGCGGTGGTGGGTGCATATAAAATTTAATGGGTGGGTAGCCCGCTGCCTTCCCACCACTCCCAACCTGTTCCCTATAATATGGGCAGTGGGTAAGGCACCCACTAGCCCACCTGGCCTCAGGTCTAAAGAGGCCCTAAAATGGCCAATTAAAGGCCATTTAAGGACCTCAGTCCACCTGCACTGCCATAATGCACTAGGCAGTGGAAGGCGGGCGAGAGTGGGAGGCTGTTGTTTTACCAACGTTGATGAAAGGGCAGGAAATAATGAGGGGTGTACATCCCTTGGGGAGTACCCTGTGTGCACCGAGGGCACCCCCCTCTCCCCCCAAGATCATACTCTCATCCCTGTGCCTACCCGCCTGGCATCCAAAACCTGCTCCCCTCACCCCCCCACCCTCCTCAGACCCCTCTCCCTAGGGTGCCTTAACCCTCCCACCCAAGAAGCCCAGGACTTACCTGTGCCTAGTCACCATGAGCTTCTTTGTGGACTCCTTGAAATCCCAGCAGCGCCCACTGCTGAGCTCTGGAGCTGCTGGGGCTGCAACAGCTGCTGGCGAATCTGATTGGCCAGCAGCTCTCGAGGGCGGGACTTACTTCCACTGAGGGGCGGAAGTGCCAACCTCTGTTTGTTAAGGCCATCTGCAGCATAATATCACTGAGGGGCAGCCTTTACTAAACTCGACTTGTGACCGACTTTTCTATCGTGTGAGGAAAGAAATAACACCCCAACCCTCCCACCCTGTAAAATTCAGCCCAGTGTTTCAGGTTGATGACCTTACATCAGAAGCAAAAGCCTGTCTCAATGAAGAAACACAAGAGTTAAATTTTATCCTTCAACTGTTTAGGTGAGATTTTAACTTTCCAATATTCACTTACACAGAGTTAAAATTGGCTCATTCAATGACGGGATATGGTGCCCATGTGTCAGATTCATTTAATTCCTTAAACTCCAGAGATGTTTGCAAAGTATTTACTGAATTGCAGAATTACTCATGGAGCCTAATCCAATACAGAGGATCAGTCAGTGGTAACAGTGAGTTACTGAGCTTTTCTTTCATTGGTATAAACATAGAAATGACAACTGACAGTCAGTTCAAAGGCTGTAATTTAATTAGAGATTACAATGACATAACAAACCATGACATCCAAGGCTTGATTGTCTTATGAACCTCAACAGAATCCAGGAATCGGATTGCGCAGTCAACTCCCTGTTTCTCTACATTTTAATGATGACACGCTCACCATTCATCATTGCATTCAGTTCGATGAATCTTCCTCTATTACTCTGAGAACCACGGCCCAGCTTCACTCATTGCTCTGAATCCCTTTCAAGGTGATTATGTTATCTTAAGATCTGCCCCTCAGAATTACACACAGTGTGCTAGATTTTCCTAGCCCTGTGGAGGTGGCGATAAAGGCCAGTGGTGGAGGGGCAGAGAAGCTGGGGTGATGGGGTTGGGGTGGTATGGGAAAAAAGCAAGGAATTGCATTGAGATGGCTCTCTGATGCATTTCTGCCTCAAGGGGACTATCCCAGTGTACTTTTGGTATTTTTGCCAATATCAGTGTTGCCCCCTGGTGTGTGCTGAGGCTGATGGTTCAAATGAAGCAGCCACCTGGCAATAGGCCAGGAAGTCATCAAAGCCAGAGGCTCTGTGCTGTTGAGTTCCTCTGTTTATTGTAAACATACCAATCATACAACAAGGATTGATAAATCAATAATGTGGGTTCTTTATTTGAAGATAAGACTCTATAAGTATGATGGTAACTGCGAGGCTATGTAGATACATCAGACATGTAGAACTGCTGCTATGTTCTGTCTACAGAGTCATGGGATTATACATCACACCCTGTCCTGTGGTGGATCATGATGGTGCACTAATTGTAGTTTTGATAAATGTAAGACTGTAGCTTTAAGAATAATCCTGTGCTGTGAGATCACATGATCTGTGTAAACCAATCAATTGCCACGCAGGGAACCTCGAGGAGGGAGCTCTTCTTTTGTTATGGGGCAGAATTTGACCCTCGTCGGGCGGGCGGGCATGTGCCTGATCCGAATGAGAGTAAAATAGTGCATGATGGCATAGGGCAAGCATCCTGATGTCATTGCACACTCTTGCGATCTATCACTTGGAGGGCGCGGGCGGGTTCCGGAGTGGCGCCCTCCACTAATTAAAAGGCCACTTAAGGCCCTTTATTCTTTACTGTATTGATGAGTGAGGCAGAGGTTTGCAGCGATCGCTGGTTTCCCCTGGATCCAGGGTGCCATCGACTGCACACATGAGACCATCAAGGTGCCAGCCAGTCAGTCGGGTGCCTTCATCAATAGGAAGGGATTTCACTTCATGAACGTGCAGATAGCGTGTGACCACAGGACGCAGATTCTGCAGGTGTGTGCAAGGTACCCAGGCAGCTCCCATGACACTTACGTCCTGAGACACTCCCAGGTGCTGAGACTCTTTGGTGCTCCAGCCCGACTGGATGGGTGGCTGCTGGGTGACAAGGGATAGCTGTTGAAAAGGTGGCTTATGATGCCTCTCCACGACTGAAGAACAGGGGCAGAGAAGTGTTACGATACGAATCAAGGTTCCACAAGGGCAGTAGGCGGAAGGACTGTAGGTCTTCTCAAGATGCACTTCCGATGCTTGGACCATTCAGGGGAGCACTACATTACCCCCCCAGAGCTGTTGTCACTGATCGTTCTAGCATTCTGTGCTCTCTACAATCTGGCAATGGCGAGGGGGAACCACTGGAGGAAGAGGGCCTTGACGCAGCTGCACAGGCCATAGAGGATGAGTCCAGTGGTGAGTCAGAAGATGAGCATGATGAGGAGAAAGCCGAGGGAGTGGAGTCAGACACCGGTAATCTCCAGAGAGGCAAGGACACCAGGGTCATCTAGATCCAACGCTGCTTCAGCTAGACTGCTAAAGATCAGCTTCAACCGCATGCCAGGGCTGCCACCTCCAACCCGGATGTCTGAAAGGACCCTTTCATTTGAACACAAAATCCACTCAGTACCTGTGCAATAAAGTTCAGAACCATGTACGTCCAGCATTACATACTGGCGTACCCTGCATCAATAAATGAAAAAGGTGAAGCATTCTCAGGCCATGATGACAAAACCAGATTTATATCATTTTGACAAGTCCAGTACTATTTACAACGACCTCTCTGGCCTTAAGTCCCAGACCGGTATACATTAACCAAACATAAATGAACATAAAATCACCTGTGACCTGTCCCTCTGGTGCTCATGGTGCCTTTAACTTACGCTTGCGAGTGCTACAGCTAGATGCTCCCCCTATGGCAACGGCATTGGAGACAGCCTGCTGACTCTCCTGTCTTGTTGTCCTTGATGATCTTGGCGCTAGTGCTCTGGCCAGTGGAGCCTGTGTTGACCCAGCCTGGGATGGAGCGGCCAGTGCCACAGCTGGCATCTTCCCAGTTACTGCAGCCCCGTCATATGCCGTGGGCACTGGCGGAGGGGCGGAGGAGCTGCTGCCGTAATCTGGAGCACCCTGAGAAGTGCTCACAGAGATGACAGGCAGCTCGTGCGACAGCATAAGCTCATTGTGGACCTCCCTGCACACCACTGATGGACAGGCACCTAGGTGGGGTACTGGGTGCCTCATCCATCTTCCACATGGACACTGCCCATGTGAGGTCAGTATCTGTGTGAGGGCTTGCAGGTCCGAGCACAACCCCAGGAACCCCTGATCCTGTTCCTGGAGCTGCCTTTCCATGAGAGTCACCACTCTCTCCATAGAGGAGGCAGTGCGCTTGCTCATGAAGGTCAAAAGGTGCTCACACTCCGCATGGACTCCTGCAACACGGAGACCATGGCACGCAGACCCTCATGGATCCCTGCCAGATCCTCCTGCACATTCTGCTGGACGTCCAACATCTGCCACCTAAAGGGCAACTCCAAAGGCTCATCGTCAGTACTTCGACTGAGCATCGTCCTGGTCCCCAGTGCTCCTCAGACTTCCAGCACCCTGCACACTGTCAGCCTCCGTTTGCATCTCAAGTGATTGTGAAGTGCCCTCATTAATGTGCACCGAGCTACTAGCTGCCGAACTAATGCCCACCGAGGTGCTAATATCTGCACTGGTACTTGCTTCAGAGAACGGGTGTGATGCAGGTGACAGTGACGCCTGGTGGTCCTCTAGCATCAGGGGTGGTCCTTTGGTGTCTATAAATGGGGCACCTGCTGGTGAATTTAAAAGGGAGAAGAAGGACATGTCATTAGTTAAAGTCATCACACTGTCACTGTGCATGCCAGGCACCACGGTGAGACAATGGAGATCTGCCTCACAGTGCCATTGTGTTCCAACAATCAATGGGAATACCAGGTGCGAGACTCACATCAATGAGGAGACTGCAGTAGAATGTTGCACAATCTGAGAGTCTCACCTCTGTGCACTGCACTCTTACCTTCATCTGGCACCTCTCCACACCTGGTTGCACGAGGACCGTGCCAGTTCTCCAGCTCAAGGGCATCCTGCTCGAACCGAGAGAGTGGCAGCAGGTTGGGCTGGCTTCTGCCTGTATGTGCCCTCCCTGCTTGGTCATAACTTGCTCTCTCCTGAAAGAACAGAGGAGCATTGATTAGTCCACCCTGTACCTGCAAGGCCATTGCAGGCTGGCCAACCCCAGCTGAGGAGCACCTCATAGGGCACATCCAAGTCATGGCCCTCGAGCCACAAGGCACCCAGTTCAAGCAGCCAGGGCTCACCCCCTTGGCTAGCTTTGGCGTGTTTGACAGTTGGCATTTAGACTCTAACACCGCTGAGGTCCATGGGGTGATGGCCACCCCTTAACACTTCTGCACACTGACCCATGCCAACATGGTAATCACCCTTCCTGAGCGCAGCCGGTCACTGAACCGCTTCCGACACTGCAACCATATGCGCTGCACCACTTCATGGCTGCTCACCCAGGCTGCCACCTCCTCCCATGTCCACTTGGTGAGGTGCAGTGGCCTCCTCCTCCCATCTCTGTGGTCAAGGGACAAAGCAACCACGTCCTCCAGCAGGACGGCGAAGCAGTCATCGGAAAAGCGGGGGCCGAGTGCCCACCTGACCTGCCCTCCCGCCTGGGGTTTGCTGCCGCACTCGAGAACATCGCCCAAACGGCAGCCAGAAGCCCTTCCCTGGCAGCCTTTCTGGGCCTGCCTGGGCCTTTTCCATACTGACCGTCAGATCACCATCGGACCTGGCAGCTAACAGGCCTCTATCCCCGTCCCCGCTCGGCCCTTCCTGGCCAGTGATGAGCCGCATTTCATGCTGGGCGAGCCTTAATTGGCCCGCCAGCGTGAAATCATGGTCAGTGCCCGGTGGTCGGTTTCACAGCTGCTCCCAGGCCTACCACCCAACAAAGGGCAAAATTTAGCCCATAGAGTTAGGAGCACAGACGTGGCTGTTGCTGCTGTCTTGTAAATAAAGTTCAATGTTTCCACCAAAAAAAGCTGCGTGGAAAATCAACTCTATAACAAACTGGCAACGAGAATAAATCAGATCCAGTGCTGTCCCCCGCCCAGCGATTGTGATTATCGAAACTCATTAAAAAGAAAGGAAGATATATTCATCTGAGGCGCTTTCAGTTTGACAGAATTGATCCCTTTGAACCAGCCACAGATGACTGGTCTCAATATATAGAACAACTTGAGTTCTTCTTTCAAGCCAAAAAAATCATGAGGGAGGAAAAGAGGAGAGCGATTCTCCTGAGTATTTGTGGGAACCAGACCTACAGATTAATTCGAAGCTTGGCAGCCCCCAGTGCCCCAGATTTGAAGATCTTCAGTGAATTAGTAGACCTCATTAAGGGACATTCTCAACCCAAGCCCTCAGTCACAATGCAGAGGTCAAGGTTCAATTGACGGAATAGAGCCCCGGGGTTGGGGGGGGGGGGGGGGCGCGGTTTGCGGTGGGGGAGACCATTGCTACCTACGTGGTGAAATTAGAATAACTAACAGATTATTGTGATTTCGGTGAAACCCTGAATGACAAGCACATGGATCATTTGGTCTGTGGCGTGCAAGAGAATGCTTTCCAGCGAAGATTGCTAGCTGAAGTGGATCTTGATTTTAAAGTAAGTGTTAGAAATGGCACTTGCGATGGAAAGTGCTGTAAGGGTATAAAGTGATCCAAGGTGTGCAAAATGGCACCATTTTCCTAGTTGGTCGAGAATGGTCAGCTGAAAGAGACACGAAAAGCCGGGACAACACCATGAAGTGGAAACAGCTCCCCCTGATGAAAATTTAGAGGAAACAGCTTAGCAACAAATTTGAAAACTAATTTTTATTGACATAGAAACAATCATATTCCTAACGATTGACAATTTAAAAAGGTAGAGTGTTATTTTTGTCACAAAGTGGGCACATATTGAAACATTGCAAAGTAAGATTAAAACAAGCTTCCAGGCAACAAACAAGATCCAATGAAGTATATAGTGTGGAAGAGCCAGAAACAACCAATTCTGACATTTATTCCTTATTCAACATGAAAGCTGGAAAAAAAACAGAGCTAATTACTGTCACAGTGCAAGTGAATGGTAAACCTTTAAAAATGGAAGTAGACACCTGGTGCTTCTATCACTGTAATAGGAGAACACACTATCAGATATTTAAATAAAAGTGATCAGCAATTAAATTTGGAACAAACTTCTGCCAAGTTGAAAATGTACACAGGCGAAGAAATCCAGGTAAAAGTTATCACCAGTGTACCTGTTTATTAAAGACATCAAACAGCACAACTAGTGTGGTGATGGTATGAGAAGGCAGAGGAACAAGCCTTCTCAGTTGAAACTGGTTGAGGGAAATTAACCTTGATTGGCCAGTGAGATTTCAAAAGGAAGGAGGAAGAGTTCCTGAGTTGAAAAATGAACAAGCCGAGGTGCTTCAGAAAGAGCCTGGAGAGTCCAAGGATGGCAGCCGGATGAAAAAGGAATTTGTAGCCATTCAGCAACCTGAGGAAATGAAGACCGTCTTAGACAACAACATGGAAGAACAGCAGAAGAAACCCAAGGAAACTCTGCTGAATTACAGAATTCAAAATTGAATGAGTGTGCTTCGTAAAGAAAAGGGAAACCTGTTGTAAGACCTTCAAACACTACGAGAGTCTCTCAGGTCAAAGTTTGTACCTCTAAAGAATTATGAAGAGAAACAGGAAGAATTTAAAGTCACTCTGAACAAACTGAAGAACCAGTTGGCAGAGAAGATGCAGCAATGTTCAAGGTCCCAGGAGGAAGCCAATAGATACAAGAAGGAGACAGAAGAGCTGAAGAATCAGCTGAATGAAGCTAAAGAGGTCTTGAAAGGAAAAGTCATAGAACTTTCCAAGATACAAGTGGATATTGAAGTTGTGGGTAGCTCAACTATCGAACTGAGATAAATTGAGATTTCACTTAAGAGGAGTCTGGTTGACTGTGAAGTCAAAATGTAGGACAGGACTTTCTGTGGCAGAAAGAAGACAAGAAGGAAGAAGGTTCTGAAAAATCAATGAAAAAATTAACAGCTGAAATATTGGAAACTAAGTTTGCTGTTTCACAACAGAAAAAACCCCAGGCTATAACAAGTGCAACACCTGAAGAGTTACTGATGAGGCACCCTCTTCAAACAAGACTAAGCCTGATACTTCTCAATTTGGAGGGGAAGGTGAAGAAAAGTCAAGGGAAAAAAGGTGACTCATGATTTGCATAGTCGTGAGCAACAACTTACTGTTGGAGAAGCAGTATATGTAAGAAATTTTGGTGGAGTACCGAAGTGGTTACCTGGTAAAGTAAGCTCTGTGACCGGACCCAAGTTCAGACTCAACACTCTGATTTGGTCTCAACATCCCAAGGCCCAAGGGAAAATCCAGCCCAGTATTTTAAATTTGATCTCAGCTGAGCTTTAAGAAAAAACTGGCTTGACTTAAAGGTAAATCAAAGTTAAGTTGTGTTGCATCCTAAAACAAAAAACGTTGTTGATAGCATCATATTGAATGGATGTTTGTGTTATTTTCGTATCTTCACAGCCTTCCAATGGAGAACAATGTGAAGTCTTGGAAAGAATTGGAGGGATGATTAATGGTCCTTTCATGGCTGTAACATGCTTTGCACCAGTGGATAGGGCGGCTAGACCTATATGGTGGGAAGATTTTATGGGGTCCCACGGTCTATTTAATGAAGAGAGCTTCACACAATCGCTAGGTGCTGGATGTCAACCTAGAATTTAGATTCTGGTCTCAGGTATTCTCTGGGACTGTATGGAGAGGCTTTGAACTCTTCAGGTTTTCTTACGATGGACTCTGACAGTTTAATAACAATGTTGTGAATGCCTATAGAGCTATTATTTGATAAGAAAGAAAATAGTTGCATTTATATCACATCTTTTACAACCTTTTAAAAAAATTCATTCATGGAATATAAGCTTTGCTTGCTGAGCCAGTATTTATTACCCATCCCTAATTGCCCTTCAGAAGGTGGTGGTGAGCTGCCTCCTTGAACTGCTTCAGTCCATGTGGTGTAGGTACACCCACAGTGCTGTTAGGAAGGGAGCTCCAGGATTTTGACCCAATGACAGTGAAGGAATGGCGATATATTTCCAAGTCAGGATGGTGAATGACTTGGAGGGGAACTTCCAGGTGGTGGTGTTCCCATCTATCTGTTGCCCTTGTCCTTCTAGATGGTAGTGGTCGTGGGCTTGGAAGATGCTGTCAAAGGAGGCTTGGTGAATTCCTACGGTGCATTTTATAGATGGTACACACTGCTGCTACTGTGTGTCGGTGGTAGAGGGAGTGAATGTTTGTGGATGGGGTGCCAGTCAAGTGGGCTGCTTTATCCTGGATGGTGTCCAGATTCTTTGACCTCAGTGAGAGCTTCACAGCCAAATAAGTACTTTTGAAATGTACAGATAATTACTGGCCAGGACAAGGGGAGAGTTGCTCTGCTCAGTGAATAATGCAATGGGATCTTTTTCACCCGCCTGAGAGGGGAAAGGGGGTGGTGTCTTAATGTGTCATCTGATAGACAGCATCTTTGGTCCTCAGTACTGTACTGAGAGCCAGTCTAGATTAGGAATTCAAGCCTCTGAAGTGAGCCTTCAACTCATAACCTTTGACTCAAGAGTGCTATTGCTCTACCAAGGCTGACATCTAAAGAACCCACTTCACTGTTATCCTTTCTTGTTTGCCTGAACCCTATATTCGATTTGACCAATGTTTCTCCACTGGTAATGCTGTATCCTGCATGTTTACCAATTGTTTAAATTATGGGCCATTGACTATCAAATATAAGTATGAGGGAAGGTGTATGGTTTTGCCTGCCCTAACTTTGGTGCCATTGTGCAGATGATGTGCTTATGCCAGGATATTTTAACATCTTGGGCTGAATTTTGCCATTGGTGAGCAGGGGGTGGG
Organism: Carcharodon carcharias; assembly: GCF_017639515.1. Classification (NCBI taxonomy): domain Eukaryota; kingdom Metazoa; phylum Chordata; class Chondrichthyes; order Lamniformes; family Lamnidae; genus Carcharodon; species Carcharodon carcharias. The sequence goes on from NC_054488.1 coordinate 15,317,387, forward strand.
GCCCACTCGCTGACATGTAAAATGATGCAGGATGATGATGGGCAGAACCCCCAACGTCATCCGGCCCCATTTAAATTTTCAGGAAGGCGGGGGCACAGCCAAATCAGCTGCGGGCCCACCGACCTGTCAATGGCCAATTGAGGCCATTGGCAGGATCATTAAAACAATTAAAGGACCTGCCTGTCCTTAAGATTGGCGGGCAGGCCAGGAGCCCCAGCAGGCAATAGAAAAAACATGAAACCTCATCCACCGGCGGGATAAGGTTTCACGTAGGGATTTAAAAAGTTTAATAAAGTTTTAGTGTAAGTTATAAACAAGTCCCATCTCATGTGCCATTGTTACATGAGGGGGACATGTTAAGGGTTTTTTTTCTATTTTTAATGTTTTTAAAACTGTCAGCGATCTCCCTGAGGCAGCACTTAGCCTCAGGAAGATGTGCGCTCTTTTGTGCGCATGTGTGAAAGAGTGCACTCTCGCATTTGGGGAATTCCCCCCCCCCCCGCCCACACAGAGAGCGCATAGCGTTTCCTGTTGGACATCACACTGGGTGGGCCTTAATTGGCCCACCCAAGTAAAATGGCAGCGGGGCCCACTTCTCCGGTGGGAATCAGCTCCCCACCCGCCGGAGATTGGGTTGGGCCCGCCCACCCAACAGGCAGCCCCTAGAATCCAACTTACTCTACTGCAGGAGAGCTAACTTGAAGTTTAAAATATAGCTCAAAACAACTAATTGTTATTAGCTTTATTGACACTGTGAGGCCATTCAACTTCTTCCTGCACTGGAGAGAAATCCTGGTGTTTAGGGAGTTACCACTCATTGCCTGTGCCACGTCCATCCACATGACCTTTATTGCTGAACTGATAAATCTCTTGCCACTCATTCTCTATATTCTATGCTACCTGAGTTTAATTTCAGTTTACCATCACTATCTGAGATGTTTAAGGCTTCTTATTGGCTCCAGGTTGCTTTGAGAGCTGTCTAACTTTAAATAAAACATTTGTGCCCTTCCAGCCCACCCCTTCCCCCACCAATGTATCTTTCTGGGCTTCCCAATAAATGACCAATTGCTGGAGGCATTTGCAGCTTTATCCTGGCCAGAGGTATTTTAAATGGCCTGAATTGGGATTACTGCAGGGGTCAGTATCAAGGTGAATGGAAGAGCAGGAATCCTGCCAATCTCACTTGGAACAATGGATCTCCAGAACTGGAACTTCACTGCCTAGGAATCAAGCAGGACCAAGTCTATTTCTGTTTCAGGATTAAACGTACCTTGCTGGTTTATATAGCATTCTGTCGTACTGTCAACTAGACATTTATGGTTCCCCATAAGTCTCTTAGCACTAACTCCATCAGTGAACATTCCTTGCAAAGTGCAGCTTTATAAATATTATAAGCATCTAGTATTGGCATTGTTAATGCTCGTTAAATATAAGGTTTTTGGCATGATGCCCAACCCTTGCTACTGTGGGAGAATGTAGTTCTATCTATGGATAGGACAGCTTGTGAGAGAACACTTTAAAGTGGACACCTGGCCAAGGCCCACATTGGGTACGGAATGAAATTTATCAGGCATCAGATGACCTTCATTCCTTAATCCAAGCAGCTAATTTGCAAAGCCATGTATGTATGTAGAAAGATGGGATGCATTTGAAATTAGTCAACATGGATGGCAATTTGGATCATACAAATAGATTAGACATATACAAGAATAGAGGGGAGAATAAGTCCATTGAATCTCATCCCTCTGGTGCCCTTAGCCATCATCCAACTGTATGTTAGACCCCAATGTTACTGCCTCTGGCTCCTTGCCGACAGATTATGCCAAACATTTATAATTTTCAATTAAAGAAATTCTTCCTGATCTATCTGCTTTAAACTGGCAGTACACAAATTTCTATGGACCTTCTTCCATCCTACTTCCTTTGTTAACTGTGAAGTAAAAATCTGGATTTACTTGATCAACACTATTTAATATTGCACATATTCCCATGAGATCTCCTTTTCCATTTTAAGCTTAAACCCCTTTAATCTTTCTTCAGAAACACCAGCATGATCAATCCGCCCACCTTGTAAGGAATCTTCATGAATTCCAACTGTTTAAAGAAGAAAAATTAAATATAAAGACATTTTTAGAAGTAAAACTAGGGAAAGGAACTATGCCTTAAATGGTAAGATTCTAAATGGAACAGAGGGACCTTGGTGTGCAGACACACAGATCAATAATTGTGACAGCACACGTAGATAAGGCTCAAAAAAAGGCAAAGGGGATCCTTGCTTTTGCATCTAGAAACACAAAATACAAAAGAAAAGAGCTAATGTTAAACTTGTACAAGACTAAATTAAGCAACTCTTGCACCAGAGTTATAACCACAGAGCAGGAGGAGCTCTGAGGGCATTCTAGGCCAATATGTTTTTTTATATTTTGACAATTTTTGAAGAGCCGGTAATGTTTTAAGCCCTTAAGGAGCTTGTGGAAAAGTGCATTTAACTTTTTGGAGATCCTTCAGCTAAGAGCAACAGTAACAGGAGCAGGAGCGAACAGACCTTCAGTTGCAGGGAGACCAGATCAGAGAGGGAATATTTACCTCCAAACCAAATGTTAGACCAAGGTTGTTGGGCCAAGGAGCAACAGCAACATTGATTTAATTTATTCTTTCATAGGATGTGGGCATCACTGGCAAGGCCAGTATTTGTTGCCCATCCCTGATTGCCCTTGAACTGGGTAGCTTGCTAGGTCATTTCAGAGGGCAATTAAGAGTCAACGACATTGCTGTGGATCTGGAGCCACATGTAGGCCAGTCTGGGAAAGGATGGCAGATTTCCTTCCCTACAGGACATTAGTCAACCAGATGGGTTTGCTTTTTACATCAATCAATGATAGTTTTATGGTCACCATTACTGATACTAGCTTTACGTTCCAGATTTTAGTAATTGAATTTAAACTGCACCAGCTGCTGTGATGGGACTTGAGCCCATGTCCTCAAAGCATTAGCTTGGGTCTCTGGGTTACTCATCCAGTGACATTACCATAATGTCACCATCATCCCCTAATATGATACTATTGGAGTGAGCATGAATGTCTCTCTGTATAGCTCCAAACATGATCAATACCGTCCATCCTTCCATTGGGCACCCAGGTGTCAGAGAATGTGAGGAACCAATTAGTTGTGGATGTGAAGGAGCCAATAACTGTGACTTCTCAATGCTCAACCCAAGGAAATAGAAGCCACCTTTGTCTCAAAAGGCTCTAATTAACACCCAACTTACAGCCAAACCACTGAGCAGCACATAGACAGAGCAGCACAGTAGGTTCAAGATCACGTAAGTCATATAAGCATGGAATTTCTTAAAAGTTGTTTCTGCTGTGTAACTGTAACTTTGCTGGAGGTGCAATGGGAACCTGGCTGGTGAAACCCTTGCCAATAGTTTCAGAAAAGGCCAGCAGAGTGATGTACAGAGGTAGGGTTCTATACACAAGACACTCAGAGGGAATAAATAATGATCGCATTTAAGTCGTTATACTTTCAGGGAGTGTTATTGCTATTGTTGTGAGTAGTAGTTCATTAGAAAGGAGCAAGGTGACCATAGGCACATAAGATGTAGTATTGAACATTAGCGCAGAGTCTGCAGCTGATCATGTGACCATGTGACCATGGCTGTTTATCAATTGAGGTTTGAGAGAATCTGTGCAGTTTGCTAAGGTTCTTCTGCAGCCATTTCATATGGGAGGTTCTTCTCATAGTTGTGATAGATCCACGTGGTTCCATGTCGTGCCTTGTGACAGGGTGGGGTAATGCAGTACATGACACAGGATAGTTTAAAACCATAGAACCATAGAAAAGTTACAGTGCAGAAAAAGGTCATTCAGCCCATCATGTCTGCCCTGGCCAAAGGAGAGAAAAAAATGAAAGTAGCCACTCATTTTAATCCCACTTTCCAGCACCTGGTCCGTGGCCTTGCAGGTTACAGCATTTTAGGTGCAGATCCAGGCACCTTATAAACGAGTTAAGTTTTTCAGCCTCAACTGCCAATTCAGGCAGTGAATTCCAGATGCCCACCACCCTCTGGCTGCAAAGGTTTTTCCTCATGTCTCTTCTAATCCTTCTACCAATCACCTTAAATCTATGCCCTCTGTAATTGACACCTCATTGAGGGGAAACAGGTCTTTCCTGTCTATACTATCAAGACCCCTCATATTTTTGTACACCTCAATTAAGTCACCCCTCAGACTCTTCTGTTCTAAGGGAACAACCCTGGCCTGTCCAATCTCTCCTCATAGCTGCAATTTTCCAGCCCTGCAAATATTTTTGTAAACCTCCCCTGCACTCTCTCCAGAGCAATTATAGTCTTTCCTGTAATGTGGTGACCAGACTGTACACAAAATTCCAGCTGTGGCCTAACCAGCTTTTTATACAGTTCCAGCATTACATCGCTGCCTTTGTATTCGATACCTCATCCAATAAAGGAAAGCATTCCATATGTTTTGTTTATCACTTTATGCACCTCCCCTGCCACCTTCAGGGACCTGTGGAAAGACCAAGGTCTCTCACTTCCTCAACCCCTCTCAATATCCTCCCGTTTATTGAATATTCCCTGATTTTGCTTGTCCTCCCCAAATGCATTAACTCAAACTTTTTCAGATTGAATTCCATTCGCTACTCCTCCGCACACTCAAACAATCCATTGATATTATTCTGGAGACAACAGCTATCCTCTCATCAACTACATGGCCAAATGTTGTGTCATCCACAAATTTCTTGAACATGCCTCCCACAGTTGAGTCCAAATCATTAATATATACAACGAACAGCAAGGGCCCCGACAATGAGTACTGTGAAACACCACTGGAAACTGCTCCCCATTTGCAAAAATATCCATCAACCGTTACTGTTAGCTTCCTGTTGCTGAGCCAATTTTGGACCCAACTCGCCACCTTCTCTGGTATCCAATGGGATCTCACTTTTCTGACCAATCTGCTATGTGGAACCTTGTCAAATGCCTTACTAAAATCCATTTAGACAATATCCACTGCACTACCCTCAAACAATTCAATTAAGTTAGGAAGACATGATCTTCCCCTAACAAAACCATGCTGCCTGTCTTGGATCAATCTGTGCCTTTCTAAGTGACAATTTATCTGGTTTCTCAGAACTGATTCCAATAATTTGCCCACCACTGAAGTTAGACTGACCAGCCTATAATTTTCTGGTCTATCCCTTGCACCCTTCTTAAATAATAGTAATAGTGTTCACAGACATCCAATCCTCTGGTACCTCACTGTATCTAGTGAGGATTGGAAAATGATCCTCAGAGCGCCCATTATTTCCCCCTTGGCTTCCTTTAACAGCCTGGGGTACAATCCATCTGGCCCTGGTGGTTTATCCACCTTCAAGGATGTCAGTGCTTCCTCTCTCACACTCCTCTTCTTTAACTAGAATGCCTGCTTACTCCCTCTTCTTAGTGAGGGCAGAGACAAAGTAATCATTAAGAACCCTGCCCACATCTTCAGCATAAGTCACCATGTACATCCCTGAGAGCCCCTATCTTTCCTTAGTTATTCTTTTGCTCTTAGTGTACTGGTAAAGCCTCTTTGGGTTTTCTTTGATTTTACTTGCCAGTATTTTTTTGCCAGTAAAATTTCCTTTTTTACTTCACCCCTGTGCTTTATATACTCCTCTAGGCTTTCTGCAGTAGTAAGCTTTCTGTGACTGTCATAACACATCTTTTTCTGCTTTATCTTACCCTGTGTGCTTCTGGATAACCAGTGGGCTCTAGATTTGTCAGTACCACCTTTTTCCTTTGTGGGGAAATGTCAAAGCTATATCCATAGAATCTCGCTTTTGAATGCCTCCCACTGATTTGACACTATTTCCCCTTCTGTTAGCTGTATCCAGTCCACTTTCGCCAGTTAATTTCTCAGCTTTGTATAATTTATCTTCCCCTACTGTCCTTGTCCTTTTCCATAATGATGCTAAATCTAACTGTATTATGGTCACTATCTCCGAAATAGTCCCCCACTTCTCCTTCATCCACTTGACCAGCTTCATTTCCCAAGACTAAATCTAGAATTGTGTCCCCTCTTATAGGGTTTGCTATGTGCTGGCTAAAAACAGTTCTGAATGTATTTCAAGAGTACAGTGCCCATCACACTGTTCTTTTCCCAATTTTTTAAAAATTCATTTATGGGATGTGGGCTTTGCTGGCTAAGCCAACATTTATTGCCCATCCCTAATTGCCCTATTTAGAGAGCAGTTTTAAGAGTCAACCACTTTGCTGTGGGTCTGGAGTCACATGTAGGCCAGACCAGGTAAAGGCAGCAGATTTCCTTCCCTAAAGGAAAGTGAACCAGATGTGTTTTTTTTAAACAACAATCAGCAACGGGTTCATGGACATCATCAGACTTTGGATTCCAGATTTTATTGGATCCAAATTTCACCACCTGCTCTGGTGGGATTCAAACCCAGGTCCCCAGAGCATTACCCTGGGTCTCTGGAACACTAGCCCAGTGACAATACCACTATGCCACTAGGATAGGTGAAGTCTCTAATGAATACTGCCCTATTGTTTTTGCATCCAGAAATCTGCTTACATATTTGCTCTCCTAACTCCCTCCCACTATTTGGGGGTCTATAGTACACTCCTAGCAGTGGCTGCCCCTTTTTAAATTTCTGAACTCGATCCATATGGCTTCATTTGATGCTTCATTTAGCATATCATCCCTCTTCACAGATGTGATTGATTCTTTAACTAATAATGCTACACCCCTAGCTTTTTAATCCCTCTCTATCCTACCTGAAAACTCTTTATCCAGGAATATTGAGCTGCCATTTTTACCCTTCCTTAAGCCAAGTTTCCATTATAGCGATGATATCATGCTGCCATGTGTCTAGCTGTGCCCTCAATTCGTCAGCTTCATTTACAATGCTCCTTGCATTTACATATATACCTTCTAACACTGCTGAATTCCTGTGCTGCACACTTTTTAACCTGTACTTCTTCTGTCTTTCAGAGTCACTCACTTATTTTCTAACTCCTGTTCCCTACTCTGAATTTGCCCTCAGGTTCCCATCCCCCTGCCAATCTAGTTTAAACCAGCACCAGCAAATCTCCCCATGAGGATATTCATCTCAGTCCTGTTCAGGTGTAGACCATCCGGCTTGTACAGAACCCACCTCCCTCTGAACCAGTCCCAGTGCCTCAGACATCTGATGTCCTCCCTCTTACACCAGCTTTCCAGCCACGTGGTTAAACGCTCAATTCTCCTATTTCTATACTCACTTGTACATGGGACTGGGGGTAATCCAGAGATTACTGCTTTAGAGATCCTGCTTTTCAATCTCCTTCATAGCTTCCTAAATTCTGTTCTCAGGATCTCATCTCCTTTCCTACTGAAGTCATTGGTACCAATGTGGACCAGGACCTCTAGCTGTTCAACCTCCCCCAGAAGAATGTCCTGCAGCTGCTCCATGACATCCTTGACCCTGGCACCATGGAGGCAACATACCATTCTGGAGTCACGTCTATGGCCACAGGAACACCTGACTGTTCCCCTAACTAACGAATCTGCTATCACTGCTGCTCTTCCTTTCTTCTTCCTCCCCTCCTGTACAGCAGAGGGGTCTATGGTGCTACAAACTTAGCTCTGACTGCAATCCGAGGAACTAATACCCTCACTAGTATCCAAAACGGAAAATCGATTGACAAGTGGGACCCCAGGGAATTCATGCACTACCTGTCTAGTTCTTTTGGACTGCCTGGCAGTCACCCATCCCCTTTCTGCCTCCAGGCTCCTGAGCTGCAGTGTGGCCACCTGCCTGAATGTGCTATCCACATAGCTCTCAGCCTCACTGATGAGCCACAGTGACTCCAGCCGCTGCTCGAGCTCGGAAACCCAGAGCTCATGTTTCTGCAGCTGCTGACACTTCCTGCACATGTGACCTTCTAGGACACCGGTTGTGCCCAAGACTTCCCACATATTATGGGATATGCATTCCACAAGACTGAGCTGTCCTGCCATGGCTTCAATTTACTTCCCTTATGTTAACTTAGTTTTACTTTGGTTTATTTATACAACTTTATTTTACCTGGCCTTGACTTATCTTTACTCCCCAATTGCTTGTGTTTCTCATTTAAATCTAAATAGCTAATTCTTTTAAAAATAATGCGGTTTCTAATTTTCAGCTACTTAAAGACCCTCCCTAACAGCAGTTTTTCACCAACCAATGACTTTATGTTTCTCCTGTGATCTCACTCCTGGATTTTTTCAAACTCAGTCCTCCCATGCTGCTTTTCACCTCCTGGTCTCCTGGAGGCTGAGAAAGATAGAAAAAGAAAAAGAAAAGAGCACCTCCCTCCTCTCCTTGCCGAACTCCCTTACTCTCCAAACTCATGGTAATTACACTGAAAACAAGCTGCACTCCATGCCAGTGCACTTAACCTCCCATATGTACATTACTGAGATCCCAATGACTCTACCATGTGGCAGTTACAGAATCAGATTAGGCCAATTACTAAATTTGCTGTTCTCACCTGTTGTACATTCATGTACTACCTGCCTAGTTCTTTTGGACTGCCTGGCAGTCACCCATCCCCTTTCTGCCTCCAGGCTCCTGAGCTGCAGTGTGGCCACCTGCCTGAATGTGCTATCCACATAGCTCTCAGCCTCACTGATGAGCCACAGTGACTCCAGCCGCCGCTCGAGCTCGGAAACCCAGAGCTCACGTTTCTGCAGCTGGTGACACTTCCTGCACACGTGACCATCTAGGACACCGGTTGATTTGCTTGATTATCTCTACCCAAGCCTAAACCTAAAACAGTGAATTTAAGTTAAATGCCAAATTGCAAGCAAGCAGCATTAGATTTTATAAAAGAGATTAACCCTTAATATTTAAAATCTTACTCCTTTACTCACCATGCTTGCAGTAATTACGCTCAGAGCCAGCTGAACAGCATGATGCGACATGAGAGTTTTGCAGGTCTACATTGCAGACTCTGGACAATCAAATTCAAAAATAAACAGTGTTGCTCTTGAGAGGCTAAACAAGATGACAACAGGCAAGGATTCCCATGGAACTAAAGCCAAATTCTCTGGGTATTGGGGTGCTCATCCAGAACTACACTTTATAAACTGTTCTTGCTATGCCTTCTTGTGAGATACAATTGCACGATTGTGAACTAGACTTTTTTTCACATAGCAGGCAAGTGTAGCTTCAGAGAAAGTGCAACATAGATTTATCATCATACCAGGGATGGGGACCGGTAGGGGGTCTGGGTTAAAGGGATAGGCTCAAGCAACATATACTTCATTCCTTCTCAGTAATAAGATTGAGGGTTATTGGATAGAGATTTTCAAAATGACCAAAAAGATTAGATAAGTTAAACCTAAGACAATTATTTTTATTGGTGAAATGCCAAGATAAGCACTAAATACATAAAGAGGAAGATTAGGAAAGTCTTCTAGATATGCAGTTAACAAACTGTGAAACGCAATGCCCCAAGGGCTGAGAGATGCTAAAGTGATTACAGTCTTAAATAGGCTCCAAGTAATATCTTAAAGAAGAAAGTTGTAAAAGAAGATATCAGGAGAACAGGAAAATTAGATTGCTCCAAATCAGCCCCTGACTGTATAGGAGGGCAAAATGACCACCTGGTTTTCGATGAAAATTTCCACCTCTAAGTAATATATGAAGACTGTTTAGAGTCCACCTTTCTAATACAACCAATGATTCTTTTACTTGTGACTTGAATTTTAGATTTATCTAAGAATGGAAAATAAACTGACCCTTTCATGATCAACATCCTGGTTGCTGTTAAGGTTACTTTTAGATTTTCATGTACTAATCATACAAACATAAATATGAACTTCCTAGCTCAAGTTGTAATAGACGAGATGTCATGCCTGGATTCATATGTGGTATGTATCTGGAAAATTGTTTACAGCTGCACTATTTACAATGTCTTATTTAAATGGTTTGTTGACTCTTTTATGAAGTGGGCAGATTCCAGAGTTAAAAAAGGCAACTTGGGATTTCTCACATTTTCCTTTAGCATCATCGATTTGCACTTATAAAGCTCTCTGGAAATGAAAAACTCCCCAGCATGGTTTACATTGGGTAAAAAGGGAGAAAATGATAACAAGAATAAAGAAGTGTTCAGTGAATCACAGAGATGATTCAAACCTTGGGTGGAAGGATGAAACAACAGGAAAGAATATCATTCCTGTAGTTTGTAATCTGCAGCACATCACTACGTAAGACGCCTGAAAATGGCATTAGGTCACCCACTGTCCTGCTTACACTGGTGCTCTGATTACTGTAATATTGGTTGGGTCCTAAGAATGGTTGATAGATTGACCACCTGTTTCAGTTGGCAGACCCCTTTTAATATGCAAATCAGTGGAATTTTAGGGTATAAATGTATGGAGCATGCCCTGCGTAGGCTCTGCCCATTTCCTCTGGCACTAAGCAGCCTTATATACAGCTCATAAAGGAATGACTGGAGGCTAATCAATCGTAACCCAAGAAATTAATCATTTTTATTTTCTGGCACTATCCCAGTCCATCTAAGGGCACCTCCCAGCCCCAACATTTATTGCCTGTCCCTAATTAAAGAGTCAACCATGTGGGTCTGGAATCACATGTAGGCTAGCAGATTTCCTTCCCTAAAGGACCTTTAGTAAATGAAATGGGCTTTTAACAACAATTGGCAATACTTTCATAGTCACTTTCAGATTTTTAGTTCCAGGTTTTTATTGGATTCACCATCAACTGTGGTGGGATTTGAACACCGGTCCCCAGCAAATTAACCTGGATCATTGGAATGTTATTCCAGTGATAATACCACTATACCATTGCCTCCCATACTGCTGCAATAGAGAATACCTTGTTGTTTAAAAGGGAATTGGATAAGTATTTATAAGAGAAGAATGCTTACTGAACTTCCAGTAAAGAAATTGCATCAAATAGAATTGGCAATGCAATAATAAATAAACAGATTGAACAAATTGAAATAAAATACTGTAATTATTGGCAGGTGGAGATTATAGCAGATATCACTTACTCAAGCTTTTTAGCACTGAACTTCCTTTCTCATAAACACCTGACCTTCTCTATCCCTATTCTTCCAGATTAACATCTTGTATATCAACCAGGAAAGACCCAGGAAGTAAGCCATTCCAGACACTTTTCTCCTAGCTTTCTGTCCCTCTCTCCTTATTTAGTGACAATGATAGAACTGAGGGAGTAGGGTGCAATAGGATCTTAGGTGTCTAAAGATCTGCAAATATTATCTGGGACATAATGACAGAAGGTTGCTTAGGTAGGGAGGGGGTGATGCCACAGAGTGTTTGGAGGATGAAAATGAGACTATTGAAGATAATTTACAGAAGCATTTGGAGTAAATAGAGTTCAACAATGACAATTTAGATGTGCTATTAAAACTTTCTTCATGAGAAAACACAGGCAACATAGTTCTGGGTTGGCTGAATTTGTGAAGGCTGGAGGTGCAAAGATTTGGAAGGGGAGCTTTTTAATTTTTCTTTCATGGGATGTGAGTGTCGCTGGATAGCCAGCCTTTGTTGCCCATCTCTAATTGCCATTGAGATGGTGGTGATGAGCCGTCTTCTTGAACAGCCACATTCCATCTGGTGTAGGTACACCCATTGTGCTGTTAGGAAGGGAGTTCCAGTATTTTGACCCAGCCACAGTGAAGGAATGGTAATATTCCAAGTCAGGATGGTGTGTGACTTGGAGCAGAACTTGCAGGTGGTGATGTTCCCATGCATCTACTGCCCTTATCCTTCTAAGGTAGAGGTCATGGGTTTGGAAGGTGCTGTTTGAAGGAAGCATCACAGAAGTCGATTTACAAAATACTGTAAGCACATATTAGGATATCAGCAGTGAAGTGCAAGAGGTAAGGGGTGTAAGCAGGGAGCATTAATAAATAATTGAGTCAACAAATCTCACTGAAAATCAGGCAGATTTGGATGATGTTTCAGAGGTAAGAATAGGCTGTCATAGTAATGGAGCCGATATGTGGATAGAAGCACATCGCAGGGTCAAATACCACACAGAGTTTGCAAAAAGTCTGGTTCTGCTTCCGACAGTTGCCAGAGAAAGGAATGGAGTCAATGGCTGGGAATGGAGTTTGTGATGAGACTAAAGACAACGGTTTGAGTCTGCCCAATAACTCGTTAGAATAAATTTCTGCTCATCCAGTACTGGATGTCAAACAAGTAGTGTGACAATTTAGAGAGAGTGAAGGGGTTGAGGGAGGTAGTGGTGAAATGGAACTGCTTTTTGTCTGCATACATGTAGAAGCAGATGTTGTGTTTTTAAATGGTGTTGCTGATGGACAGCATGCTATGAGAAATGGGATGGGCTGAGGATGGAGTCCATGTGGGACAGCAGATGTAACTGTGTTGAGGGGAAAGAGATAGCATGTAAATAATAAAAATAGAGATCCTTAGGTGGTCTTGTAAGAGAAATAGAAAAGGAAATGACTGAAGGGTTAAAGAAGCTGTGTTGAGGTAGATAGGAGGACTACCAAGAAGGAATGGTACCATGGAAATGGACCACACATAAACAGGGGTTTAAGATGTGGCTCAATTAGTAGCATTCTCATCTCTGAGTCATAAGGTTCTGTGTTCAAGTCTGTTAGGAAATAAAGGAAGTTTAAGTAAGTTGTATTTGTATTTGTGGGTGTTAGGAACAAGCGATAGCTTTGAGTTTAAGTTTTAGCTTTAAGTTTAATGTATATTTTTTCTACTTGTGTGTTAAAAAGATGAAACTTGGGATCTTTTTTATTTTAGTGCAGAGACAACAGGTCTAAGGCTTTGTTTGTGTCCCTGCATTCTAATGAGATTTTACGACTCTTGAAGGGAAGGTAAAACAAACACAAGTTAGAAGAAAAACTGTGTTGTTGCCTAGCATCAGAAGGCCCCATGGAGACAGAAAAGTAGTTTCCGTTCCGTTTGAGTGTAGTTGGTCAGTGTGCCCCAAGGTTGAAAGTAGTTGCCAACAGCAGCAGCATAAGAGGGGGACAGATGTCAAGTTCCAAAGTAAAGTTGGAAGCAGAGTCCAGCAGAAGCAGGACAGGAGAGGGAATTGCAAGGAGCAGGTTCCAAAAGCCAAAGAAGAAAGTTCCCAAAACCAGGGAATGTAACAGGAAAATTCCAAGTGGACAGTCAAGTCAAAGGAAAAGGACAGGAACCTGGAAAAGGTCCTGTTCAGTAAAGTTAAGAGTGAGGTGCAGAGGAAGGCTCCAAGCTTAAAGGGAGAAAGCTGCGGGATGCAAATTTAAAGCAACAGGCTCGGGAGAAATCAGAAAATCCAAGGGAGCAGCCGAAGATCTGTAACTCTTTACTATGGACATGTGAAGCAGCGGTGTTCTGTTGGTATGACTGAGTCAATGAGAGAGAGTGAGTGGAACAAAGCTTGAATGAACATGGTGATCCAGGGGTGAGGAACATCAGAAGGAGAGTTTGAAACCCTGGAGGCAGACCCTTGTGGAAGGCATCTGAGAGAAAGCGTTGTTTGGGAAAAGATTCCAAAGTGAGTTCTTCGAGAGTGTAGATTGGAAACCCTTGTGTGAAAGGCGGAGTTCAGCGAGACCAGTTGGCTCATGGTGTGACAATCGTCTGGTTGGAATTAAGGAGAGATCTATAGCATCTGTTTGGGGTAGTATCTGTCACTTGGTTTCAGGGTGTGGTGTGCCTAACCACAGGTCGCCTATTGGTTTACATGGACTGTGTGCTTACTGTGAGCATTAGAATATAAGATAAGTTTCGTAACTTGTGTTATCCTTACAAATCTGTATATATCTGTAAAGGTATAGTTGTTGGTGCAGGGGTATTGTAACATAGTCCATCTTTTGTTGTATAATAAATGATTTATTCTTTTGTTAAAAGTTCATCAGCTGACTCCTGTGACTCTGTTCAGTAGCTATTCTCCACGTGTCTAAACAAAAAATCAAATGTTGTGCGAGTGTGCAATGACGTTGGGACACTTGCCCGACATCATCGCACGTCATTTTACGCTTGAGCATGTCGGCTGCGCACCCACACACCGAGTGAAAAATTCTGGCCTTAGTGACTATATTTTGAAAGTACTTCATTGGCTGTGAAGCATTTCGGGATGTCCAGTTGTGAAAGGTGCTATAGAAATGCAATTCTTTCTCTCTTTCACAGTAAAAGATTGTAGAGAAGAATTAAGCAGCGTGAAAGGTGGAGAAGTCTGAGCCATGGGATTAAACTGCCACCCAGATTTCTCTTACATGTATCCAAGGGAGTGTGAGCTAGAAGTTAGTCTATTGAGTGAAATATAAGGCACAGAGAAATTAAACCCTTGATACATTAAATCAAGGTTAGTCTTGCAACAGGTAAGTCTTGATCAAGTCTTGAGACCTTGGGATATTTTGGCAAGTGAATTATAGAAGATTTTACTATCCTTATTACAACAGAACAATACATTCAGGCTCATCTACATCAACCATGCCATAGTTTTCTGTGTTACCTTCCATTTATTGCATAATTTACATCTCCACAATAAGGTTAAACAGATCAAGGGCAAAACAAATATCTGCTTATTACCTTTTATTATCAAATGTTTTAATGTCAAGTAAAAGAAATCCATTTAGAGTTAATGATTCCAATCGTTATCAGGTCACCTAAGTGGCAGAACTTAAGATAACAGATGCACTCATTTAGATATTTGTTGAGCCTCAAGTGGAGCAGAAGAGTTTACTGATAATAAATGACCTCCAATAAACTATATGATCATACACACAACATGAACAATTGCTAGGGACCTGGTAATGTCATTCAGGGACCTTGCAGCTTTACAATCCCTGAAGAGCTAGACATTAATAAATGTTACTATTTTTATTGGTCGCAGCTTAAAGAGGGTGTAAAGAGAGTAAAAGAAGAAAGAAGTAAAGTTTATAGTGTCTTTTATGATCCCAGAACATCTCAAAGTACTTCACATTCAATGAAATACTTTCCGTAGTCACTGTTGTAACTTAGGGAAATGTGGCAGCCAATTTGAACATAGCAAGTGCCACAAAAAATGGAATAATGACCACATTCTCTAACTTAGAGATATTATTTGAGGAATAAATATTAGACTGGGCACCAGTGCGAACTTGCCTGCTTTCCTTCAACTAGTGCCATGGAATCTTGTATGTTTAGTTAAGATGTGAAGGTGGTTTAATGCCTCATTGAAGTGATTGCAAGTCCAACAATGCAGCACTCCTTCAATACTACATTGGAGCATCAACTTAGATTAAGTGTCTGGAGTGGCACTTGAACCCACACTTTCTGCCTCAGAGGCAACAGTGTTGTCAGTGTTGTAACTGAGCTATGGACATCATGTAATGTATGTAGCAATGCAAATGTTAAATACAAATCCACAGATAATACTGTGCAGCAACCAAACTAATGCTCTCGTAAATGCTTTGTCCTTTGAAGTTAGGACTGTCAAACTCATTCAGATCAAGTAAAGAAATGAAAGACCAGTGAGATACAGGAAAGAAAACTATATTCAATCATCTCACAAACTTCCTGAGGGTAATTCTCACATGCAAGTACTGCAAACATCAGTCGTGTCTGGTTGTCAACATATCATTGACACCATGTCATTTCATAAATCCTGCTGATGACATATTGTAAGATCGCCTATCAAACCCAAATGGTGAATTAAACAAAAAAAATTAAAGCAAATAGGTTCTGGCTCTTGGCAAATTATTGGAACCAATTTTTAAATTTGCAGGAGAACAAGATCGAAACTATGTTGATTAGATTAGGCCAGAACTGGACATGTTTTCGACATTTGCTACTGTCCCAAATAATCATTGAATATTTCTGTCCAATCAAAACTGTAGCCAAGAATTTGGAGCCACTCGATTCTGTTCTCGCTGATTACACTTATACCAACTGCTTTACTGCAAAACATTCAAAACTCTTTCCGATGGTTGGCTGGGACCAGTTGTTCACAGTCACAAAGACCAATTTAACTCAATAAAATTGGTTAGTTGAGTTTCTAATCATTTTGATCCAATATTCCACATCATAGCTAAGGGCTCATGGGGACTGCTGTTTAATTTGTTCTTTTTCCAATTTTATTCTTTTTAGGCCTCTCCTGAATCACACACTAGCTGTAATCAGGCACCATCAACCCAGTTGAGAAGGTGATTTACGTTGGAACTGAGTTTTAATGACTGTTCATTTGTAAAATTTCTCACCTAAATGCCAATCCCTATGGTTGGATTCATTCATATTAATCAGTGGTATTGATCAGGTTAGTTATGCTGTGTCGGCAAACCCCATTAAATTGGCACATTTACAGCTTTGTAAAATGAAAAAGAAAATGTGTTGAAACAATAAATAAGAATAGAGCTACAATAATTGATTTATAGTTGAATGGAATCTTTTGACAGCAACCCAGATTTGCTTACAGTCTGAATCTCTTCCTATAAGTCTTCTGCCATGTTTGGAGGAGTTGGGAAAAGTGTCTTTGAGAAAAGTTGTTGGATGTGCAATAATCAGTCAGTATTATACTCAACAGCACACTCAGCTCACCACCAGCTATACATCAATTTTGAAATAGTTTGCAGCATTGTAAAACTTTGATGCTGAACAGCGCACGACAGTCTCAGATGCAGCAGCCAATCGATTATAAAAATAAAACATGGGTCGCCCTAATTACCATTACAACCCATCCATTACAGTTTCAATCTTTCAATTTTCTTCTGTATTCATTTATTTCTCGTAATAAAGAGTATTTGTAGTTTTAGCTTAGACTAATAGCGTAGCTTTTAACATTTACCACAGGTATTAGAAGCATACCATGTCATCCCAGTGTGAAATATCTTTATTAACAGGATAATTATTAATCCAAAACAAAAACAGAATTACCTGGAAAAACTCAGCAGGTCTGGCAGCATCGGCGGAGAAGAAAAGAGTTGACGTTTCGAGTCCTCATGACTCTTCAGCAGAACTGTTGAAGGGTCATGAGGACTCGAAACGTCAACTCTTTTCTTCTCCACCGATGCTGCCAGACCCACTGAGTTTTTCCATGTAATTCTGCTTTTGTTTTGGATTTCCAGCATCCGCAGTTTTTTGTTTTTATAATTATTAATCCAATTGTGTGCTTACCTATTTGCCCATGAATAATGTTGTGAATTTAGACTGGGAGGCATGGGCCTGATTAAGGAAGCTACTTTTTCTGCAGAAATAGATGAAAGGCTTTGGGAGACAGCTTGAACTGTAATAGTAAGCAACTGCTATTATCAAACTCATAGTGACAGATTGCTGCTATGGTCTCACTCTAACTCTACCTCATGCAGCTGACTGACACTGAAACTTTTCACCCCATCATTCTAGACCAGATTTGAACTCATGACCCGAAAGGTGAAAGGGCAGGATTCTAACTTACCATCAAAGGGTCCACCAGCTAACATACTTTTTAACATTTGTTTTCTTTTTCTAGTGCTTAGGCATTACCTTTAAAAAAAAAATCACTCTTTTAAACATCTCGATTTTTACCTGTCCACCTGAGAGGTTATCTGGTCAAAAAGGCAAGTTCCAAATAAAGAAGTATGAGCTTTGAGGCCAAACCTTTGACTCATGTGTAAAAATATGTGAAAATATGTCACCCTAAAGTAATGCCAAATTGGAAGTGTTCTAAAGTTTGTAGATTCTTTGTAGGTAAAACAAAAACCCTGAATGATATATATCTCTTAGGTGTGAGAGAAAACCATAAAAGGAACCTATACAATGGATACTTTCCATCTAGTTCTTGGCTAATTTCCACTATTGCATTCTGTGCCACACATTGCTTTTTTAATGGCTAGCTTTTACAAAACTCTTGTGGAAAGCTCCAAGGTTCATTTTAAGAGTTTCATCTACAACTTTCATGGCATTAGGCCAGCCTTGGTTTTATAACTCCATAAATCTTCAATTTACAGTCAAACTACATTTTCTGCTCGACAGTTTAAGACCAAGGGTAGAAAAACAAGTACATGTTCTGTATCTTTACCTTTTGTCATGGATAATTTACAGATTGTGTAATTGGGTTGACTCAAATCACTTTCAAAGGGACCAGGGCAAAAGATGTGCATCCTGGAGAAAAACTAGAAGGCTCAAAATATTTCAAAAATAAAATGATTCTTGTATATTTTAAAATATACATTACTTTAAAAACATTTCTTCATTCCTTACTGTAGCCCAAAAGTTTTCATAGTGTGTTCCCAGAATACTGGTGGTCCGCAAGGGTCCTCCAGGTGGTCCGAAATGCAAGTCACGGATGCACAATGCCCCGTTGGCTGAGGCCATACAAGAGAACAGGCCGTGGTCTTATCCCCACCACTTTTGTGTCGTCATGTAGCCAGACCTGCTTCCGTACACATGGCGAGAGTCGTATTAAGCGAGAGCAACAATAAAATAGTTTTATAAGTGTGATTTATGTTACTGTAACAACATACAGCTGCAAGATCGGATTTTCAAT
The DNA here is from genome assembly GCF_017639515.1 of Carcharodon carcharias. Classification (NCBI taxonomy): domain Eukaryota; kingdom Metazoa; phylum Chordata; class Chondrichthyes; order Lamniformes; family Lamnidae; genus Carcharodon; species Carcharodon carcharias. The sequence continues at coordinate 15,335,888 of NC_054488.1, forward strand.
GCCTGTAGAACTGAAAACAAAGAAAAGGAGCCAGCTGAATGTGGAGCCCAACATGAGATGGAAAATCTCCAGTTTGGAACTAGACATCACCCCATCAGTGCCTCTTCAAAAGCAGTGTAATTCTCCCCATTAATTCTGATGGATTTTTTTGTGGTGGCAAGAGAAAGTGGGTGGGGTAGGACTGATAGGTGGTCTTTTGCCCCACTTAAGTAGCCCGTGCACACAAAGGCTTGAGAACCAGTGCTATAACCTGTTTAGGGAACCTGACAGTGGTACTGTTGAACGCCAGTGATACAGGAGTCAGTTTGGGTTATGGATATCAAGATTCCAACCTCTTAGCAAGCCATGGCTTGTTCTTTCTGAATGTAAGATCCCTTCAGCCCCTCTTCTTCTCCCCCCCACACCTTTCTATCATTAAAAGACTTGCATGCAATATGCCTCTCCAGGGTATATACATCAAAAGGTCTCTGTGGGAAAATAGTCCTGACATACTCAATAACTAATAACTCATCATAACTAAAAAATGAAAATTGGGCACGAAATGGGTCTTGGCATTGACTGTTTAGATACTATGAGTGCCATTTAAGGAATAAAGGCTACTCACTGCACATGCTCACTTCTGCTGCTAATTGCACCAGATGTTATCTTGGTGAGGGTGTTAATGTACGCATAGCTAATGCCCATTGGAAGAATGCAAAGAAGACAGGCCATGCTGATAATAAACATGTAACTGATTTGAAGCCAGTGGCACCATTTTAGAGCTCAGAACTCCTGCTAATGTTCTCCTCTTAACCCCACACAGCTGAACACACATTCAGCTGCAGAAAGGTCTCCCCCAACCAGTGCTATTAATAGGGATTATCACCATGAACAGGTTTGTTGCTGGTTGATTTCTTTTTCTAGCTATTGCTACTAATTCTGCAAGTGTTTGGTGCTTTCCATAGGTCTTTCAATTGCAGAGGGCTACAGGAAGTATTCTGGCAGGCGTTGAAAGTTTCCTGCTGACTCTCAAGGCTGCTGCACCAACCAGATGCCCCCCGACACAGGCCCACGACTGGGTATACCTTTTGGAATGCAGCATGACTTGAAGAATGACTGGAGGCCATGCAGAGCAGGACAAGAGGGTGGATGAGGAGCGGGAGAAGGGTATTCAGCAGGCGACCATATCCCCCAGACTGTTCAGGGGGCAATTCTCTGAACCGAACTTCAGCAAAGAACAATATTTGAGATCTGAGTGCTTCTATCACTGAAATCTGCTACCAACTGTAGTCACAGATCAGGGGAAGGATGACATAAAAAAAAACAGGAAATGCTGGAAAAACTCAGCAGGTCTGACAGCATCTGTGGAGAGAGAAAAACAAAGTTAACATTTCGAGTCCGTATGACCCTTCTTCAGAGCTGAAGAGAAGTGGAAATGTGATTAAATTTATAATGTTGAAGTGGGGTGAGGCAGGTGGAGCTGGATAGAAGGCCAGCGATAGTGGGGGGGTGGGGGGGGGGGTTGCAAAGGAGGGATTGACAAAGATGTCATGAACTAAAGGACAAAGGGATTGTTAATGGTAGTGGTTGGTGCTAAAAAAGGTGCTAATAGTGGCGTAAAGGTAAGAAAGCAGAATGTGATATAACAGAACAAGGGTAACATGGTGTGATAGAACAACATGAAACAAGTGACAGGTGGCCCTGTAGGGGGTGGGGATGGAGTAGGGTGAGTTTTTCTAGCGTTTTCTGTTTTTGTTTCAGGTTTCCAGCACCCACAGTATTTTGCCTTTATCAAGGATGACATATCCTGGAGCAAAAAGGGATTCCGTTGCCCCAGTATCCACCATAGGTAGCAAATCACATAGGTCAATACTTGGTATCCTGACAGCATTCCTTCATTCTGAGACAACTGTATTTCAGAAACCATAGCAAACAAAAAGATAGATTCTGGGCCACTAGACCTTCCACTGATGACATGGCTCTGTTGCACAGTCCATGCACACTGTATGCAGCACACCTACAATGAAACCCATGTTGCCACATGAAATGTGACAGAACAGACCACTGAAGTGCTGAAACAATTCTTCTATCCTCTGAACCACACTGGAGGAGCCTTGTACAAATCGGCAAAGCAGTTGTCAAGATTTGTGCTGGCCTGCCATGTGCTATGTCCATCACCACCATAAAGGGAAGCCCTTGCCACCAGTCATACAACTTAAGAGCAGGAGCATAAAGAGGAGGGCGAAAGGAATAGGAGGAAGCAGAAGGGAGGAGGCAATTTAGAGAACCCCATTCTCCTCAGGCTGTTCATGAAGAACCGATTCAAATGTGATCCTAGTAACCACATCCCCAATTCCCCATTCACCAACCATCATACCAGCCCTCTGGCACTGACCATCACAACATCCCACTTGGCCACAATGCAGAAATAAGAGCTAACACAAAATACATATTAGACTTAAGTAGCCAGTGATGGATGAGGCACATACTAATGCCTGTTTCTGTAGCTGGTTTGTTTTCCTGAAACAGGTTGCCAGAGGCTACAGCTTGAGAGCTACCACTCTACATCAAGCATGCCTGACCAGGACACTCTCCTGCTCTTAGCGCCTACTATAGGCACATTGGAAGTATTGACAGGTTGATAACCAAGCTGTTTGGGCACATTATGAACACACCTTCCTTGGCCATAAGTCCCAAAGTGGGACTTGAACCGAGAGCTTCTGGCTCAGGGATAGGGACACAACCCACTGCACCCCAAGACCTCCATTGAAGTATACATTCCAAACCAAGTTTATAAATCAAACCATGCCATATTGCATACAATGGTCACCTAATCACCCTTGTGAATTCCCTTAGTGGCTGTCTTCCAAATGATTTTGCTTGTCTTTCACAGTGCTTTCCCATTGTCTGCAGCATGGCTGATGGAAGGCTGCTGATCTTTCGGTGAAGGAGACTGCAGATGGCCTTAGAGGACGACTCGAGCAGGTCTGGACTGAGAAGGCCTGATTGTGGACTACACCACCTCTGCATATGTGGCAGTCGTCCAGGTTTGCTGGCTGACAGGGGCACTGGTGGACTGGCAGGAGTGAGAGAAATGCAGTCATTCTGAGACAGGACAGCCGCTTTGTGCTCCACGGGAGCCACTGCCACTCCCCTGGGGTGGCACTTCAGAAACCTAGTCATCTGTTGGAGGACAGGTTGCTGTGGAGCCCTGCAGGGGCCTTTGGCAACAATCCTGAGCGATGATGCCGGCAGCCTGTGGTTGCATGACAGCGGCCTGAGTTTCCACTGCAGCACCCAGTGTTGGGTGTTTGATCCTTACACTGCAGTGGAAGTTGTAACATCATCCATCAGGCACTGCCTCATGGTTGTGTCTTCCAGCATATGAATAAATTCGTCTATCAGTTCCATGCAGGAAAGGATGGGCTCCAAGCTCAATGCAAAGCACTGCACCATGTTAATGCTGGACCCCTCCATGCTTCTTAACATTGAACAGATACCCTCTGGCATGCTTCCGAAAGCATTAATTATGTTGCGTATAGACCTTTTTTCTGTAGAATGTCCCATCAATATCCTCATCGTTCTCTGCAGCAAAACGCATGCACAACCTTGCCTTCTGGCAAACTGGCACCTGTGTGATCCTCCTCCCCCACCACCCCAATTCCTAGGTGCAGCGCACTCATGCCCGGTGCCTCGATGGGCAGAAATCTTGTTGTGACGTCGAGGCTCTTGCCTCCCAGCTGGAGGCACCCAAGCTGCTTCTTTACAGGAAGGCCCGACGAACCACACGCCAATCAGGCAGTGGTGAGGCCATTGGAATCAAGACCCTGGAGACAGAAGTTTCACCTACTGAAGGCTGCTGGTCAATTGGCAGATCTTGTGCTCAGCAGCGCCACTGGGGAGTGTGTGGCCGCAGCCAGGATGACAGGCACTGGAGTCTAAAGGCCGTGGAGTGAAGCAGGCCATAGGTAAGTAATGGGGTGGGGGAGGGGTTTCACAAAGTGGGGGTCGTGGTTGAGGGGGGACAGGGAGTTGGCAGCAAGGGCAGATGGGTGGCTCTCAGTGGTCCCCCACTTCCCAAAGCCGGGTCCCTGGATGGCAGGATGAGACCCTTAAGTGGTCATTAATTGGCCACTTAAGGGCCTTAATTGGCAGTGGAGCGGGAAGGCCGACCATGGGCCTTCCCGCCCATAACTTAATACTGGCGGAGGTAGGAAGGTGGCAGGTTTCGGTATGCCACAATCCAGCCTAAGTAAATGCCCTTCCCAGCTTCAAGCTTGCCACCAGCGAAAGCATAAGATTCTGGCCATGTGCAGACCCCATTTCCAATCCATCCTCTAATATACACGTGGTGTTAATATCTGAGTTGGCGGCTGTGAGCGTGAAATCAAGTGACAGTGCTGGGTCTTCATTATTACTTTCTTCTTAGTATTCCTCCACTGCCTGGCCAGTTTTGTACCTCTTACGAATCTGAATGGACAAAGCCATAATGATAAGGTGCTGGTGAGGGGAAGGGGAAAAGTAAGAAGTGCTTGGTTATAACATCTACGGTTTGTGAATCAGGAGGGATTTTGGGATAAGAGGTAAGTGGGATAGAAGATGAAGGATTAGATATGAGAAATCTGTCACCTCCGATAGTTTCAAACCTGCCACTAGCTATGGCATCAGAAATGGCCATTCTAATAACAGCCAGCACCTTCTCCTCCATGGGGATTATGACATGCAGGCATACGCATCCCCCTATAGTTTAATCCTGCTGCCTCCAGGAGAGTGCCATCCTGTTCTGCAAGAGGGAGGAAAGTGTGTCAGTGAGGGTCATGCAAGCTGACTGTCTTGGTTGAGCAGTGTGTGCATGAGCATGCTGGGAGATGTAGGTGTGAGACTTGCAACAGTGCTAAGTGTGTGAGGGTGCGGTGGAACATATGAATGCTTGGAATGATCCAGTTGATAGAGGTTGTTGGTAGGTGAGTGATAGGGGTTTGGTGTATTGAGCAGTGGCTGAGGTTAGGAGTGGGGCCAGTAGGATATACTATTTGACAATGCATTCACTGACCTTGACCACACATGTTAGGTCACTGAGCTTCTGGTGACACTACATCCAGGTCATTGGCCTTGACTCCTGGCATCAACCTACATGGCTATGTGCTCCCACTGCCTTTTGAAGGAAAGAGAAGGTAAAGAGAAATGTCTTCACCTATAGGGTGGTGGGGGTTTGGAACTCACTGCCTGAAGGGGTGGTAGAGGCAGAAACCCTGACTGCATTTAAAAGGTACTTGGCACTTGCTCAAGTGCCGTAACCTGCAGGGCTAGGGACCAAGAGGTGGAAAGCGGTATTAGGCTGGACGGTTCAGTTTGTTTTGGTTAGAACAGACATGAGGGGATGAATGGCCTCCTTCTGTCTGTAAATTTCTATGATCCTACACTTCCATATCTCCCATGTGCTTAGCCCACATGTTTACTGTAGGAATGCAAGTTGCAATCAGTCTTCTGGTACCAGTGAAAGAATACACGGCTGACTATTGATGCTGACTTAAAGAAGGATAATGAAAGGTGTCTCAGGCTTTATTTGGTGATAGACTTAGTGGGAAACTCAGCAAAATTATTCACATAACCTTCAGATTTATTACTTAACCTACTTACCTTTTCGTATTTTCTCTCAGTTTCTGAAATTTAACATTTATTAAGGCAACATGTACACGTAGCTGAGGTAAAGGGGTTGATGCTAACTCGGTATTAGCCTTTATTTAGTAACTTTGTTAAGTTTGTGTATAAACCATGGAACTTGTCTTTCATAAGTGAACAACAATGATGACATTTGGGCAAGAATTCAATGGGAAGCGTACAGTTTAATCTATGGCGCTTAATTGCCCGGAAGTCATTTGAAGTATTCATTTTAGATATCATTCCAGGCAAAGTGCCAATAGTGTGCAAGCGTATAGGTAGCAAATGAAAGAGGCAGAGATGGACAGAATGAGAGATATCACTAGTTATATGCTTTTCGTTTCTATGTTTGCCTTGATTGCTGAATTCTAGTTGTCCCCTTGATATTAACACATTAGTTGGTGCTTAAAACAATGTCAGCAGGGAATTCAATTAACTGAACAAACACTGGGGGTTTATTGGAACTTAGAGCAGAGCACTAACGGCATATGTACTTCTTCAATAAGCTTAGACTTACAGTTACCCGCTTTGTAGCGATTGGTCAATACAGTCACATGTTCAATTAACTACATTCTCTTAAAGGTACATAGCACTCCACTTTACAGAACTAGCAAGAGTGTGAGAAAGTGCTTTCATTGTGGACTATCTGCTGAGCCTCTTAGGTACAGGCCTCATAGTTTTGTCCTTCCATCAAAGCATAGTATGGTGCATTTTGTCTGTAGGTGGAATGTCCATTTACATTTTCCAAACGTGTTCATTGCTGTGATTACATTCATCAATTAATTTGATACAAAAACACCATGGGAAGTATTTTCCCCCCATTGGGGGGGAAAAGCAGGAGCGGGTGTGGGCGGGTGCGCCAATTAAGGCCCGCCCAGCGTAACATGAGCCCAGAAGCGCTGTGTGCTCCCTGTGCAGGTCGGGGGGGGGGGTGGGGGTGGAATCCCTCAGCCGAGAGTGCGTTCTTTCACGCATATGTGTGAAAAAGCGCACTCATCTCCCTGAGGCTAAGTGCTGCCTCAAGGAGATCGGCGCCAAATTTAAAAGTGGTCAAGGAGCAGAAACAAAATTTCCCTGACATGTCCCCTCATGTGACACTGTCACACGAGTTGGGACATGTGCATCATTTTAACTCTAACCTTTATTAAATTTTTAAAAATCCTCATGAAACATCATCCCGCCCGTGGATGAGGTTTCTTGCTTTTTCTGAAGCCCGCCAGGGCTCCCAGCCTGCCCGTCAACCCTAAGTTTGGACAGGCAGTTCCATTAATGAGCTTAATTACTTTTTAAATGGCCTCAATAGGCCGTTGAAAGGTCGGTGGGCGCACAACTGTTTTAGCGGCGCCCCTGCCGACCTGAAAATTGAAATGACGCGGGGTGACATCGGGAGTTCCGCTCGACGTCATCTTACATGTCGGCGAGTGGGCCCCACCCCTCGTTCGCCGAACTAATGGTCCTGGCCCATATTTAGACATCAGGATGTGCCATGATGAAGGAGATAGTCATAACTTTTCCAAACAACTCTCGAAATATAGCCTATTTAATCCACAAAATGGAGGATCTTGACTACTTAAAGATATATAATCTGGTCCTAGGTAGTATTTACTATTTTAGTATAAATACAGATTGTCCCGGCATGAATCTGGAGATGATCTGTTGTCTGCAGGCCACTCAACTAAATATGATCATTCTGAAGCAAAATCCATTGTGAATTGGTTGATGACGTTAATAGAAAGGCAACACACTCAAAGATTCCATTGTGTTTCAAATGTACTCTCTGTAGGTATGATTTATATGAGATCTCCTAAATTCAGTGTTTATGTTTCACTAAGGTTTAATTGCAAAGCAGTTTACATTCACTGCAAGTGGGTAGACAGGGGCTCTGTTTACCACCTCATCCAAAAGAGAGCACGTACCTCAAGCAGTGAGGCTGTTTCTCGTGTTGGAATCAATGTCATGTATCCACTGACTCAATAAGGACATTGTCAAATAACCTTGACAGATTTTGCATTTTTATCCCATATAGAATACAAGAATTTATATTGGATTACATTAGAATATATAGAACAGAAACAGGCCATTTGACCCAACCATTCCATGCCAACCAGTCCACTAGAGACTCCTCCTATCTTTTCTCATTTAAATCTACCATTGTAACCCTCTACTCCCTTCTACTTCATATGGTTGTCTTGTTTCCCTTTAAATGCATCTATACTATTCATTTCAACCACTCCCTGTGGTAGTGAGCTTCATATTCTCACCACTCTGGGTAAAGAATTTCATTCTGAATTCCCTATTTGAATTATTGGTGATAGTTTGTATTAATGGCCTGTAGTTATGCTCTTCACCATAAAAAGGAGCATTCTATCTGTGCCCATTCTATCAAAACCTTTCATAATTTTAAAGATCTCTATTCTGTCACTCCTCTACCTTGTATTTTTGAGGAGAATTTTTAAATAATAAGCTTGAAAAATGTTGAAAGGTAGAAAGTTTTTTTTTCTCACAAGATTGAGATATACTATGAGGTGCCCAGCTTGATAGCAGACTGCAGTCCATTGTTACTCCTGTAATAATGGTGATTGAATGAGGACGAGTCTGCAGTGAAGACATATTCTTCTCACTTGAATCATGAGGGGAACATTCATCTACTTTAAAAAGATTTACCTTTGGTTTGATTTGAAGGGGGTTTGTTCATTGCAGACACATTACAGTTACAAAGAGCAACTTCCAAATCAAAACCACTTTAAAATGGTTGAATTACTATTTTCAAAAATAAAAGTGGCCTGTAAGAAACATGCTTCACAGAGCCAAATGAAAGATATGCAACATTCATGACAATAATGAACAGGTGCAAAGATACAGAGGAGATCACTGACTGGGAATCCATCTTTTTAAACACTAATGTATCCGTGTGTCATTTCTCAATTTTCTATTTTAGAGGGCAGAATTAACATATTTATTTTGAATGCATTAGAATAAGTAATGAACAAGGGAGTTCCAGATGAATGCTAGTCAAGGTCATTTTGGAGTCAGTAGATACATGACATTATTCAGCAATCATGCAAAATAATTTTCCTAGGAAAGTAGGTATTGCGAGACAGAAAAAGACCTTGGTCGATTTGGATCACCTTCTACCATCCTGGCAGTCACAGGATATAAAGATAATAGACTAATTGACTAATCATAACAATCAATCTCTATCAATTAGTCCACAACAGACCCAGACATGAGAAGAGGAAACCCCCAATGGTGGACAGCATTGCGAGTTATAGGATTTCCCATGCATGCTCCACTTACCACATTATTTTTTTTTATCCATTCAAGGGAAATTGGCGTCACAGCCTAGACCAGCATTTACGGCCCATCCCTAATTGCCCTTGTGCAGAGGGCACTTAAGAGTCAACCACATTGCTGTTGGTCTGGAGTCTCATGTAGGCCGGGCCAGGTAAGGATGATGGATTTCCTTCCCTAAAGGACATTGATGAACTGATGGGTTTCTGTCGTCATCATCAATCTTTTAATTCCAGATTTTTATTGAATTCAAATTTCACCATTTGCCATGGTGTGATTAAACCTGGGTCCCTAGAGCATTACCCTGGGTCTCTGAAATACTAGTCCAGTGATTGTACCACTATGCTACCACCTTTCCGTCAAATCTATGACTCAAATTCCTCCTATACTCCATTCCTAAATTATTTTCTGAAATTAGTGACTATTTTATCTACAGGGACATAGGAACATAGGACTTAGGAGTAGGAGAAGGCCATTCAGCCCTTCAAGGCTGCTCCACCATTTAGTAAGATCATGGCTGATCTGTTTTTGGTCTCAGGTCCACTTTGCTGTCTGCCTCCCATAACCCTTGGCTCCCTTGTTTATCAAAAGTCGGTCTACCTCTGCCTTGAATAAATTCAATGACCCAGCCTCCAAAGCTCTCTGGGGAAGAGAATTCCACTGACTAATGACCCTTTGAGAGAAAAAAAATTCTCCTCACCCCTATCCTAAATGGTAGACTTCTCATTCTTAAATTGTGTCCCAGCTGGTTTGAGTCTCTCCTACAAGTGGAAACATCCTCGTGGTATCTACCTTATCAAATTTCCTCAGGATCTTATATGTTTCAATAAAATCACCTCCCATTCTTCTAAACTCCATTGGGTATTTCTTCATAAGATAAGTCCCTCATCCCAGGAATGAGTTCAGTGAAACTTCTCTGAACTGCTTCTTATGCAATTATATATTGTTGAATGAAGGAGACCAAAACTGTACACAATACTTCAGATGTGGTCTCACCAAGGCTGTGTATAGTGGCAGTAAAGCTTCTCTATTTATATATTCCATTTCTCTTGCAATAAATGCCAACATTCCATTTGTCTTCCTAATCACTAACTGTATTAACTGTATGTGATTCATGTACCAGGACACACAGATCCTTCTGTACCACTGAGCTTTGCAATCTCTCTTCATTTACTGCTTTTCTATTCTTCCTGTCAAAGTGGACAAGTTCACATTTTTCCACAATATACTCCATCTGACAATGTTTGACCCATTCACTTAACCTGTCCCTTTGCAGACTCTCTAGCTCCTCTTGACAACTTAGTTTCTGACCTATCGTGGTGTCATCGGCAAATTTAGCTACCATGCATTCAGTCCCTTCAGCCAAGTCCTTGATGTAGATTGTAAATAGTTGAGGATCCAGCACTGACCCCGGTGGCACTCCACTAGTTACAGCTTGCCATCCTGAAAATGATCTATTTATCCCTGCTCTCTGTTTCCTGTTAGCTAATCAATCCTTTATCCATGTTACTATTTTACCCCTATACCATGTAACCTTATCTTTGTTGTGGCACCTAATCAAATGCTATCTGGAAGTCCAAGGACACCACATCAAAGGTTCCTCTTTATCCACCTTGCTTGTTACTTCCTCAAAAAACTCTAATAAACTAGTTGAAAACAATTTCCCTTTCACAAACCTATGTTGACTGCCTGATCAAATTATGAGTTTTTAAATATCCTGTTATAACCTCCTTAATAATGGATTCTAGCAATTTCCCTCTGACAGATATTAGGCTAGCTGGCCTGTACTTTCTGGCTTTCTGCCTCCCTCCTCTCTTGAATAATGGTGCTAAATTAGCTATTTTCCAATCCACTGGGACAATTTCAGAATCTAAGGAATTTTGGATGAGTATAACCAATGCATCCACTGTCTCTGTAGCTGATTCCTTTAAGACCCTAGAATATGTGCCATCTGGTGCTCAGGACTAGTCAGCCTTTTGGTTTCCCAGCATCTTTTCCCTCACGATGGTAATTGTTCTAAGTTCCTCCCTCCCATTCACCTCATGAATTTCAATATCTTTGGGAAATTTTCTTAAGTCTTCTACAGTGAAGACAGACACAAACTGCATGTTCAATGCCTCTGCCATTTGCTTTTTTTACCATTATCAATTTCCAAGATGCACTCTCTGGAGGAACAACACTAGCTTTAGTAGGTTAAAATGTAGGACAGCAGAGTTGCAGTGACAGACTTTTAAGGAGATATTTAATAGCTCTCAGCAAAGATTTATCCCAGTAAGAAGAAAGACTCTTGGAGAAGGTGCATCATCCCTCGCTGAATAAGGGAGTGAAGGAGAGTGTCAAGTTGAAAGAAGCACTGTACAAATCTGCAAAGATCAGTGGTAGGTCAGAAGATGAGTCAAATTTTAACAGCCAGCAAAGAATGGCTAAAAAAATGATAAAGAGGGAGAAAGAAGAGTATGGGGAGAATTTTCCCCCCCATCAGGGGGGTTATGTGGGGGCAGGGGCAGGTGTGGATCCAATCAGTGCCCCCCGACAGGGCCTGCGCTCTTTCAAGCATGCACGTGAAAGAGCACAAAAATCTCCCTGAGGCACAGGTCTGCCTCGGGGAGATTAGTTTAAATTTTAAAAACCTAAATAAAGACAAGGAAAAATTTTAAGACATGCCCCCTCATGTGACAGTGCAATGGGAAACGTAAATGAATTTTTATAAAAAAATTTATTCAGTTTATAAACACTTCATGAAACCTCATCCCGCCCGTGGATGAGGTTCCATGAAAAATCCGAAGGCCACCTGGGCTCTTCACCTGCCCGATAACCTTAAGGTTTGACGGGCAGCTCAGTTTATTAGTTTAATTAGTTTTTAAATGGCCTTAACAGGCCTTTGACAGTTCGGTGGGCATGCAGCTGACTCGGTTGCGTGCTCGCCGAACTGAAAATCTAAATGACGCGCGGTGACTTCGGGACCCACACCCAACATCACCCTGCATCATTTTATACCTCAGCGAATGGCTGAGCTGAAAATTCTGGCCTATGACAAGAAAGCCATCTAGTAATATAAAACAGATCATAAGAGTTCCTACAATTATTTAAATAGGAAAAGAGGGACTTTTAAAAAAATTCTTTCATGGGATGTGGGCTTTGCTGGCTGGGCTCCTTCGATATCACCTTCTAAACCCACTTTCTACCATCTAGAAGGGCCAAGGCAGCAGATAGATGGGAACACCACCATCTGGAAGTTCCCCTCCAAGTCACTCACCATCCTGACTTGGAAATATATCACCGTTCCTTCACTGTCGCTGGGTCAAAATCCTGGTACTCCCTTCCTAACAGCACTGTGGGTGGACCCACACCACATGGACTGCAGCGATTGAAGAAGGCAGCTCACCACCACCTTCTCAAGGGCAATTAGGGATGGGTAATAAATGCTGGCCCAGCCAGCGAAGCCCACTTCCCACGAATGAATTTTTAAAAAAAGTTACTCTTTTCCCATGTAAATACTTGTGGAAACTCTTACTATCTGATTTATATTACTAGCTAGCTTTCTGTCATAAATAAAAGCAAAATACTGCGGATGCTGGAAATCTGAAACAAAAACAGAAAATTTTGGAAAAACTCAGCAGGTCTAACAGCATCTGTGGAGATAGAAAAAGAGTTAACGTTTCAAGTCCGTATGACTCTTCAGAGCTCTCCACAGATGCTGTTGGACCTGCTGAGTTTTTCCAGCATTTTCAGCTTTCTGTCAGACTCTTCTTTCTCCCTCTTCATCGTTTTTTTTTTAACCATTCTTTGCTGGCTCTTAAAATTTGACTAATCTCCTGACCTACTACTAATCTTTCCAGATTTGTACAGTGCTTCTTTCAAATTGACATTCCCCTTAAGCGCCATATTCAGCCAGGGATGATGCACCTTCTCAAAGAGTCTTTCTTTCTCACTGTAATAAATCTTTGCTGAGAGTTATTAAATATCTCCTTAAATGTCTGTCACTGCAACTCTACTGTCCTACATTTTAACCTAGTTTCCGAGTTCACTTTAGCTAGCTCGACTTTCATACCCTTTTAATTCCCTTAATCAGGTTTAAAACATTAGCTTTAGACTCAATCTCATTTGTATCTGAATGCATCACTGCTAAATGCTTCCACTGTCTTTCTAGGGAGCCTGTCCCATAATTCGGGCAATTACTCACTAAAACCTCGGCCTCGATGTTTATGAAAGGTGGGCAAGGGGGCAAACCTGGCAAAGCCGAATTTAACAGCAAGGCTTCATTATAATCTTTTTGTACGGATGCTGGCCAGTTGCTGGGCGGGATGAAGCTGTAGTCAGGGACCCTCTGAATGGTCCCTGGAAATCCCAGCCATGAAGCAGGCCACATATCAGGGACTGGGTATGTGGAGGTTTCGGACAGTGCTAGAGGAAGGCTACAATCAGCAGAAGGAAGGCCAAAGGCATCCTTGGGGGCAGGGGTGGAGAAGCCTGTTCCTCCTCATCCACAAGGAATGCTTGACATGCAGAGCCACCAGTTCCTGCCTCAGGTTCAGCCCTGGGTGGCCTAGGTCTTGGGGGATCCAGCCAGCAGCAGTGAAATTTAAATCTGGCTCCTAATTGCATTGTGGAAGCCTGGTGGAAATTTGTTAGTGAAGCAACCAGCTTTGAAGAGACAAGTTGAAGAGGGCACTCATGCACATCACTAAATGCTGCTGAAGAATTGGCAACAGGCACAAACATGGCAGATTGGGACTGCATTTCTCATTTTTTTAGAATTGGACCAACTCCCTGTCCTCTCTAATCCCACTTATCCTTTCAGGGGATGAAGTTATGGAGGCCATTATTTGTGCAGTTTAGTTTTGAATTTATCCCTCTTTCTTGTGATATTTAGTCATAGATACCAGTAAATGACTTACAGGAGACCAACATTAAAATAAGACTACAGCAGTCAATGCTATTTCCTCTGAACCTGTTATGGATTATATTACTGTCAATATTACCTCCAAGAGTGTGAATTCATATGAGGCTAAATTATATTTTTACATTTGCTGAAGTATTTACTCACCTTTGAAGCCATATGCATCTTTTTTGAACAATTACATAAAATATAAAGTACAGAAACAGACAATTCAGCCCAAAGGTTTATGTTGGTATTCTTGCTCTGTACAAGCTTGCTCTCATACCTTCTTCCATCTCAGCCTATTACCATTTCTTTCTATTCCTCTCTCACAAATGCACTTTAGCTTTCCCTTTAATGGGTCCCTTTCCTTCCTGACTAACCCCCTGAACCCATCTCCCCTAAACCAGATCTCCATGACCATTATTTACTTCAGGGTGTTTACTGGGAAGCTGAATGGAAACAATGGGTTGAGTGGTTCTCTGCTTCCTTTGGACAAACATGCCAGTTGGAATTATAATGTTGCCATTCAAAATGGTTTTTTGGACATTTCAAGAATGATTGTTTTAATAAAAAAAGAAACAAAAATATCCAGCAAAGTTTTCGAATTATCTGTGTAAGTAAACACACCAATGAGTGTTGGGGAGGTTAAGTTTCAAAATTTGCAATGCAAGTTGAATTACAAAAAGAAAAATTCTGCAAAAACTCAGCACATCAGGCAACATCTGTAGAGAGTGAAACAGTTAATAGGTGAGATTTTAACTCACTCAAACTTACAGAGTTAAAATTGGGTCCAAGATTTCAGATTGATGACCTTTCATCAGAACAATGTCGAGTCAATTGCTTGTACAGTCATGGTTGGATTACATGAGATGAGTTGATTAGGAAACAATAACAATTCATGGATTATGATACAGTTTTATCTTAGAACTCAACAGGAAATTAATTGTCCATCAATGCAAGCATTTGTTGCCCATCCCCAACTGCCCTTGAGAAGGTAGTGGTGAGCTGCCTTCTTGAACCGCTGGAGTCCGTCGGGTGAAGTACACTCACAGTACTGTTCATGACAGCGAAAGGACGGTGATATAGTTCCAAGTCAGGATGGTGTGTGGCTTGGAACAGTGCCTACAGGTGGCAGTGTTCCCATATCTGCTGCCCTTCTCCTTCCAAGTGGTAGAGGTCACAGGTTTGGGAAGTGCTATTAGAGCAGCTTTGGCAAGTTCCTGCAGCACATCTTGTAGATGGTAGAGTTGCCACTATGCATTGGTGGTGGAGGGACTGAAAGCTTATGGTGGTGAATGGGGTGCCAATCAAGTGGGCAGCTTGGTTCAGGTGGTGCCAGGCTTCTTGAGTGCTGTTGGAACTGCACTCATCCAGGCAAGTGGAGAGTTTTCCATCACACTCCTGACAAGTGCCTAGTAGATGCTGGATAAGCTTTGGGGAGTCAGGAGGTGAGTTACTCGCCACAGGATTTCTAGTCTCTGACCTTCTCTTGTAGACGCAGTATTATATGACTGGTCCAGTTCAGTTTCAGATCAGTGGTAACCCCCAGATGTTGATGATGAAGGATTCAGTATACTTTGCTTTGGTGCTGCTAAGTGAAAGACTCAATGCTAAAAGATCCAATGACTTTGCCCCTCATGAACATGCTAAGTACATATGAAATTTGAATGTTACTAGGGTTCAATCGAAGAATAAGCTCATTAAAAAATCTCACCCTTACCAGTTTTTCATTAGTATATCCATAATAAAGGGAAATTGTAGCTGCAGATTAACTTCTCTGTGGTTATGATGTTAATGGTGCAGCAGCAGATGGAACCAATTAAAGTCCCAGCCTATGTCTAATGTAAATATGTAATATATTGCTTCAATCTATTCATTGTTTAAGTATCTTTTTACTGAACTAATACTTCACAAAACCTTGCAATAAAAAAGGTAATACTTTTTTGCCTTTAAGTCAGGTTAATATGAAATTCCTGATGCAGCATGTCTGCCAGCTGCCTGCTTCCATGCTATAATAATGTTCATTAGAATCACACATGCTTGACGGACTTGTCCTAGAAACAGTTGAAGAGCCCTACTCCCCCTATGCCAGCAGTTTTTTAACAGCGGTATTGAATGGCATCCAAAATGTTGTCCTTCAGCACAGCTACTGAGTTGAGCATGTCTTTTTTATTCATTCCTGGAAAATGCTAAGGTCAGCATAATTGCCCTTGAGAAGGTGGTGATGAACTGCCTTCTTCAACTACTGCAGTTCATGTGGTAGAGGAGTACCAACAGTGCTGTTGGGGAGGGAGTTTGTTATGGATTGGATTTTCCAGACAGGTTTCTCATTAGAAATATCAAACTTTATTTACAGGCTGCAGCAGCAGTTACGTGCTTCTACTAAGCTCCATAACTAGGAGAAAAACTCCCTCTCTAAGATTCCCCACACTTAGAGCTGATTAGTTCACACTGTTCACAGTAAGTCTTAAAGCTTCAGTCACTACATTCCTTAAAGTTACAATTACTACATTCCTCCCCCTTTAAATTGTTTGTATTTACAAGAACATCTACATTCATGACATTACAAATATATACGTGGGTCATGAAATTATAAGTTCAGTCTCTCAGGTGGTTTCCTCATCTGGGTGGAACATTGTAGCTCCACGACTTTCGAATCTCTTACAGGATCCACATTATCTGGAACCACAGAAACATCTGCGGTATCTCTTTAAATACAGGCAGTTCAGTGTTATCTACTCTGACAGAGACATCGATCCAATTTCAACAGGGACTAAGTGTCCTACAATGGTTACAGGTGGAACTTCATTTTTTGGGGGTATCTCCCTTCTTGTCAAATGATCCACATGTTTGTGATGATCCGGCCATCCACTTCTACGTGGTACGACAAGGGTCTGGTCACAGAAACTATTTCACCGGGTAACTAACTCGATCCACCAACCAAGTTTTGTATGTGTACTGCTTCACCAACAGTAAATTCTTGCTCATGACTATGCAAATCATGGGTTGCTTTTTGATTCCCTGGACTTTTCTTCACCTTGCTCTCCAAATTGGGAAGTATCAAGCTTCATCCCGTTTGAAAGTGTCGCTTCATAAGTAACTCTGAACATGTTGAACCTGTAGTAATGTGTTGGGGGTGGGGTGTGGGGGGGTGGGGGGGTTTGATCTATAGTAAAACAGGAAACGTGAACATTTAGTCTCCAGTGATCCCCTGTTAAGTTTTTCATCCCAGCTTTAAAAGTCTGTACTGCTCTCTCAGCTAATCCATTAGATGACGGATGATATGGTGCCGTCTTTACGTGTGTAACACCATTTAGGCTTACAAGTCTTTGAAATACAGCAAAAGTAAACGCAGTATCATTATTTGAGGTGATTACTTCTAGCAATCCATGTGTAGAAAAGCTTTGTCATAACTTTTCTAGTCGCACCTGACATTGGCGACCTAACTTCATACAACACAAAAACAAAATTACCTGGAAAAACTCAGCAGGTCTGGCAGCATCGGCGGAGAAGAAAAGAGTTGACGTTTCGAGTCCTCATGACCCTTCGACAGAACTTGAGTTCGAGTCCAAGAAAGAGTTGAGATATAAGCTGGTTTAAGGTGTGTGGTGGGGGGGGAGAGAGAGAGAGAGAGAGAGAGAAGTGGAGAGGGGTGGTGTGGTTGTAGGGACAAACAAGCAGTGATAGAAGCAGATCATCAAAAGATGTCACGTCTAGTCATTGGGAATGTGAGTCAGTTATTGGTAGGAATATGGTGCCTAGAAAAGGATTGATGTAATCTATGTGCAGTCTCACCCAAGGCCTACCAGGCCATTCCCACAGGTGCAGTGGGGTTGCAACAGCTAACTTCTGTAGTTATTGGCATTGTATACAGTATATAACCACTTTCTCAATATCACTGTCCATGCCTGGCCACCAAATGTAACTTTGCGTGATCATCTTCATTCTTGAGATTCCTGGATTTGTGCCATGCAACTCTGCTAAGAATGGTTCCCTTCCTTGTGAGGGAACAACTACTCATGCACCCCATAACAGGATACCATCCTGACTACTCAATTCATTCCTTCGAGTGAAGGATGGCTTCAATTTGTCAGGGACTGGTTCCTGGGGCCATCTTTTCAATACTTGGTCTCTCACTCTAGACAGCACTGGATCGCGATGCGTCCAGTTTCTTATCTGTCTTTCTCAGACTGGCAAGGAATCCAGGAAACTCTTCACTAATATGATCTCTTGGGGAGTTAGGGCATGTTCATTGCTCTCCTGCAAAGTAAGGTAACTTAGGGCAACGGCATTGGCTACATGCATCCCTGGTCTGTGCACAAAAGTGTACTCGAATGCAGATAAAATTAGAGCCCATCTTTGAATTCATGCAGAAGCTATGGGAGGGATAGCTTTTTCTCCACTCAACAAACCTAACAGTGGTTTGTGGTCAGACACTATTTTATCGGCCATGTACAAATTGATGGAATTTTTTAACTCTGAAAATAATTAATAATCCTTCTTTCACGATTTGGGAATACCTTTTCTCGGCCATGGAAAGGGCCCTGGATAAGTAGCCTATCAGCCTTTCTGAACCATCATCCATCTTGTGCGATAGTACCACTCCCATGCCATAGGGGGACATGTGGCAGGTTAGCTCCTGTTCCTTTGTTGGGTTGTGGTGCTCTAACAAGTTTGAAGAGTGGAGAAGTCGTTTAACTTTTGTGAAGGCCTCCTTGTGGGATGACTTCCAATCCCAGTGCTGGTTTTTCTTTAATAATGTGTGTAGAGGGGCTCAGATTGTTGACATGTTGGATAGGAATCAACCATAGTAATTACCTCAATACTTAAGAACGAATTGAGTTCAGAGGTACTTTTAGGTGAAGCTGCCTCCTTAACAGCTTTAACTTTTTATTTTACCTTTGGGCATCCACCAGTGGCCCAAATAAATGACTTTGCTTGCCTGAAAAGTACACTTTTCCTTTTCTTAAGTGCACCCTGCTTCCAAAAATCATCTCAAGGCTTCCTCCAAGTGTTCAGTTTCCATGAAGCCTATTATTAGGATGTCATCCAGGTAGATCATGTCTTGAGGCAGCCCTTGTAGCAAACTCTCCATCTGGAAAATGGCACAGGCTGAAGAAACACCGAAGGCCAGATGCATGTATTGATATAACCCTTTGTGGGTGTTTATGGTCGCAAACACTCTGGAGGTATCATCCAGTTTCAGCTGCTGATACACGTGACTGACTCATATCGAATTTAGTATAAGTTGTTCCTCCTGTTAATTTAGCATAGAGGTCCTCAATCTTGGGAATTGTCCAAATTTGTCCAACTTAGCAGCTTTGTTTACTGTTAGCTTAGAGTTCCCACAGATCTGGATGGCCGGATCCTGTTTTAAGACAAGGACTATGGGTGCTGTCCACTCTGAGAATTGAACTGGCTGCATGACCCCCAGCCTCTCTAAAAGGTTCAATATGGTGTCGACCTTCTCCCTCAGAGCATATGACACTGGTCTTGCTTTAAAGAAATGAGGAGCAGCTCCCGAGTCAACATAGATCTTAGCCTATAGGCCTTTGATTCTCCCCAGTTCAACTTGAAAAACCTTGTCATATTTCTTTAGCAGCTCTGGCAGTCCTCCCACTCATAGCTGGAAAATTTCAGACCAATCTAGTTTAATTTCTTTCAACCAGTCAAGACCTAGAAGGCTTGGTCCTTCACTTTCTAATACCATCACTGGGAGTTGCGCTGTTTGGTGCTTACAATAAACAGGTACAGTGCTAATACCCTTCACTTGGATAGCTTTTCCAGTATAAGTTTTCAATTTGAAGTCTGCTCCAAATTCAATTGTTGAGTACCCTTGTTTAAATAATTGAAAGTGTGTCTCCCATTACAGTGGTTGAAGCACCAGTGTCCACTTCCATCATTTAAGGTTTTCCATTTACCTGCAGAGTAACAGTGGTTGGCTCTGTTTTCCCTACTTTTACATTAAATAGGGAGTAAATATCAGAATTGGTGCTTTCTGTTTCTTCCACATTATGTGCTTTGATTAAGATAAAAGCAAAATACTGCAGATGCTGGAAATCTGAAATAAAAACAGAAAATGCTGGAAAAACTCAGCAGTTCTGACAACATATGTGGACTGAAGAAGGGTCATACGGACTAGAAATGTTAACTCTGTTCCTCTCTCCACAGATGCTGTCAGAGCAGCTGTGTCTTTACAGCATTTTCAGCTTTTATGTACTTCAATAAGTACATGCTGCCTGAGAGTCTGTCTCAATCTTGCTTTACCATGCTTCAGTATGTGCCCTCTTTTATGGAAAAAAATAGCACTCCACCTTTTTAAAACTGTAAGTTTCAGCAGCATGATTGCTTCCGCATTGGTAACAATTCATTTTCAGGTTTACTGCTGAGCTGTTTCCTGTATTTATGTTAAATTTTCAGGTAGTGGGGATTGTCTCCCACTTTACAGTGGAGTCTCGCTTTTTGCAACACACCTGGACATGCATTCCCACCCCAACTGGAAAATGGTGCCATTTCGTGCACCTTGCATAACCTGCATTTTCCATCACAAGCGCTATTTCCAATGCTTTTTTTAAAATTGAGGTTACTTCAGCTAATAATCATCATCATTAAATGGCATCATTTTGCACACCACAGATCAAACGATCCCTGAGCATATTGCTTAAGGTCTCCTCGAAATCACAGTGCTCAGTCAGTTGTTTTAATTTCGCCACGTATATGGCAATGGTCTCCCCCGGGTCTCTAACTCTCGAATTAAACCTGAACCTCTGCATGATGACCAAGGGTTTAGGTTGAAAGTGTCCCTTAATGAGGTCGACCAATTCACCGAAGGTCTCCGAATCGGGGACATTCAGGGCCATCAAACTTCAGATAAATTATAGGTTTTACTCCTGCAAATGCTTAGGAGAATTGCTCTCCTCTTTGCTTCCCCTGTAATTTTAATTGCCTGGAAACAGAACCTGAGACGTTCTACATATTGACACCAATACTGTGGATGGTTCAAAGGGGTCAATCCTGCCAAAATGTGGCATAGTTGGTGAGTATATTTTCACTTTCTTCTGTTTAAACAAGATACTCATAGTTGCTGTGCGAGGGACAATGCTGGACCTGATTTATCCTTGTTGCCATTTTGTTATGGGCTTGATTTTCCAGAAAGTTTCTCATTAGAAACATCAAACTTTATTTACAGGCTGAAGCAGCAGTTACATGCTTCCATCAACTCTACAACTAGAAGAAAAACTCCCACTCTAAGGTTCCCCGCGCTTAGAGCTGATTCGTTCACACTGTCACATGATACTACACAACACAGTGAGTCTTAAAGCTAGTCACTACATTCCTTAAAGCTACAAGTACTACAGATTTCCAGGTTTTTGATCTGGCCACAGTGAAGGAACTACAATTTTGTTCCAATTCAGGATAATGCGTGGCTTGGAGAGGAACTTGTAGGTGGTGGTGTTCCCATGCATCTGTTGCCCTTGTCCTTCTAGGTCTTAGAGGTCAGGGCAGTTGAAGGAGCCTTGGCTCAGTTGCTGCCGTGCATCTCGTAGATCGTACACACTGCTGTAAAACACAGGGGACACAGTCTCAGGATAAGGGGCCAATCATTTTGGACTGAGATGAGGAGAAATTTCTTCACTGAAAGGGTTGTGAATCTTTGGAATTCTCTACCCTAGGGGGTTGTGGATGCTCCATTGTTGAATATATTTAAGGCCGGGACAGAGAGATTTTTTGGTCTCTCAGGGAATCAAGGGAGGGAAAATGGAGTCGAAGCCCAAGATCAGCCATCATCGTATTGAATGGTGGAGCAGGCTCAATGGACCGTGTAGTCTACTCCTGCTCCTATTTCTTATGTTCTTATGCTGCCAATGTGCATTGGTGGCAGAGGTGGTGGATGGGGCACCAGTCAATGTGCTTTGCCCTGGATGGTATGAAGCTTCTTGAGTATTGTTGGAGCTGTATTCATCAAGGCAAGTTGGAAATATTGCATCAAACCCCTGATGGTGGACAGACTTTGGGGAGTCAGGAGGTGAGTTAGCTCCCAGGAGATTGTTGATGGGGTATTCAGTGATCGTAATTTCATTGAATGTCAAGGGGAGATGGTTCCCAGAAAGAAAAATCTGTTCAGACCAGTACTCTTATTTCCCAGATTTTACTGGTGTTCCATTTTAAGGTATACAAGACCAATTCAGACCAGTGTCTCTTTCCCCCAGTGTTTACTGTTTTCTCCTTCTAGTTTAGAATCTCTCTTACTGATGATGGTCATTGCCTGATTATGGGCATGATCTTCTTCAGTATTTGAGAAGTTGTGAATGACACTGAAACCTGTAATCATCAGCGAACATCCACACTTCTGACCTTATTGTGGAGGGAAGGTCATTGATGAAGCAGCTGAAGATGGTTAGGCCTAGGAAACCAGCAGGAGGAACTAATGTCCCAGTGCTGAGATGATTGGCTTCAAACAACCATAACCATCCTCCTGTGTGCTAAGTATGACTACATCTAGTGGAGTGTTCTCCCCCAATTCCCATTGACTACAATTTTGCTAGGGCTCCTTGATGGCACACACAGCCAAATATTAACTTGGTGTCAAGGGCAGTCACTCTCACTTCACCTCTGGAATTCTGCTCTATTGTTCATGTTTTAACCAAGGCTGAAGTGAGCTCTGGAGCTAAATGGTCCTGAAAAATCCAAACTGGGCATCGGTGACTAGGCTGTTGCTCTGCAAGTGCCACTTGATAGTCCTTTCAATGATACTTCTCATCACATTGCTAATGATTGAGAGTAGATGGGAATGTAATTGGTCCTGAATTTGTCCTGATTGTTGTGGAAAGGGCATACTTGGGTAATTTTCCACATTGTTGGGTAGATTCCAGTGTTGTAGCTGTACTGGAACTGCTTGGCTAGGGGCGCAGCTAGTTCTGGAGCACAATTCTTCAGCACTCCGGTTGAGATGTTGTCAGGGACCATATCCTTTGCAGCGTCCATTGCCTTCAACCATTTCTTGATATTATGTGGAGTGATTTGAATTGGTTGCAGACTGGCTTCTGTGATGAGTGGAGGCCTAAGATGGAGGCTGAAATGGATCCTCCACTCAGCACTTCGAGCTGAAGATGGTTGCAGATGCTTAAGCATTGGCTTGTGTTGGGGTGCTGGGCTCCTTCACCATTGAAGATGAGGATATTTGTGCAGTCTCTTCCTCTTGTTAGCTGTGTTTTGTCCACCACCATTCAAAACTGGATATGATAAGACTGCAGACCTTTGATCTGATTCATTGGGTGTGGGAACACTTAGGTCTATCATATGCTGCTTCTGCTGGTTAGCATGCAAGTAGCCCTGTGTTGTAGCTTCATCAGGTTGACACCTCATGTTTAGGCATGCTGCTGCTTCTGGCAGCTGCCCTGCACTCCTCATTGAACCATGGTTGAGCCCCTGGCTTGATAGCAATGGTAGAGCGAGGAATATATCAGGCCATGAGGTTACAGGTTGTGACTGAATACAATTCTGCTGCTGCTGATGGCCCACTGCACGTTATGGATGCCCAATTTTGAGCTGCTAGATCTGATCTGAATCCATCCAATTTAATGTGGTGGTAGAGTCCCACAACACAGTGGATGGTATATTCAGTGTGCATGCTCAGGCAGCCATTCAATAGCACCTTGATCACTGGGCCGTTGCAATCAGGCAAATGAACAGGCAGCACAAGTTTGCGAGCTGTCTGCACCAGAACCAACTGGCGTGGGTTAACTGTGCATTGCCACCCCTGTGTCTGTCTTTGAGCCCTATTGAATTTCATGGCCAGAGAATGTATACATGGTGGAGTTGATGAGGGGAGGGTAAGGCAGGTCTGCGTTGCAAACAGGAAAGAGGTCCTTTAAGATTGTGATACAGGATTGCAGCACCATGGATTTGCTTTACTTTCTCGGCAAGAAGAAGAGTATGAAAGGCACTCAAGGTCAAGAAGAAAATGGACATTCTTGATGAAATATTCATTTAGCAACTTGAATATTCAGCATGTAACAGGGCTGGATGGAATACATCCAAAAATAAAGGCAATGAAGCCTGAAATAAAAGAGATGCAGATGAATCTTTTCACACTTCATAAAATGCCAGAAGGTTGGAAAGCAGCTGATCTTGCTCCAAATCACAAAATAAAGGTCTACAAGCAGGAATCATAGCTTTGTTAACTCAGCAGCTACAATGGAAACATTATTGGCATTCATATTGTAAAAAGAAGCAGTGCTCATTTTCTTTTAGTAAGTTGGTACCTTAAAGTGTACATTAAAGTCAGACATGCCTTCTAAATTTATTTGAGCACTTTGAGGACATAACTGAATTGATAGACATTTTATATCTTTACTTTCGAAAGGTAACCATTGTTACAGTGGAAAAGTGTCCTACTGCGTCAGTCATTAGATTCAAATGCCACACAATTAATCTGTAAATCACATGTAGCTTACAATTGCCTAAAATTAATATCCTGGTTCTCTCCACCAACTTCACCAACCTTGTTCATCATTTTGAAAAAAATAAGATATCCTTCCCAATCCAGTAGGAACACATACATTTTGTGCATGCTTCTCCATAAATCTCGTTCTTTTGAGCCTCGGGACTATTGTATATTATTTCAAATGCGTGTACATGCTACGATATCTCTGGTGATCAAACTAGAAATATGAAACTGGAGCATGAAGTCCCCAGTGTTATAGAATGCCAATAGCACTCCTTGAGCCGATGCTCACTGATATATTCTAATTTTGGTCCATATTCTCTGGCACTATGGCCCCTCACCAGAAACAAAAACACAAAATGAGATCCCAGCAATTATGGAGTGTGTGGGGTCATTGTGTGGCACCAAATTTGCATTGGGTAGGCAGACATCCGCAGCACTATCGATGCATGTCCAGCCTGCTTCCTGTAGCTGGGAACTCCTGAGACTGGACAGAAGGGTGGGAGTAGATTGCTCAGGTATTCCCTGCTTGGACCCCATGCTATGACCCAGCAGTTGTTAAAATTGAGTTATTTAAAAATCCCAGAGGGAAACTTGAAACAACTGTCATAACCTATTTTTAAGTGGTATGTTTGAGATGCAGCTCTAAATTCAGGAATAAGACCATCAGTTCTCAAGAGGTTTTATATTAGACGAAAGGAAACGTTTTATTAATCTACACAAGTTAAATATATATATATATATATATATATATATGGCTACAAGTTACTACTGAAATAACGTTTAACAAATTCCCAAACTCATCTCCATTAAGGCAATAGCACTCACAAACTTAACCAGATGCCAGGCAAAGTATTTTCACTTTACAAATTCAAAATGAGGTTCCTCTCATTTTGGTTCCAGTGGAAATAGTTGGAGGCTTATATCTACTTTGATCTTGCATTGCCTCTGCCCTACATACACAAAAACTGCTTTCTGTTATATCCAGCACATCTCATTGAATGTCAATTCTCATTGTATCACCAGCCTCTTTAAACTCTACCTATTCTAACAATAAAACCCCTTTCAGAGTACCAAATTTATTAGTAATATAAATATTGCTTGGTCTCTGCTAGCTAGGTGCCAGATTTCACCCCACTTCTTGAATGCTGTATTCAAAAAATGCAAATACACTCTACCTCCCTGTTTACATCTCAAAACTAGTATACACCACAAAGCATCCAGACTAGCTGGCTTTAATCCAATTATGACACACTCACAGGCTAAACCTCTATTTTAAAAGAAAAATGGTTTCCAATAATATTATAAACATTATCAGCTTCATGACACCCCACATGATCTTCCCCAATCACCTCATAGAGGAGGTCCAGGCCAGTTTGCAACCCCCACCCCCTTCTGCAGCAGAAACTGCAGCTGCCAATCTAAAGGTTGGTGTACTTCATCTGTTTCAGTGTCCAAGTAACATGCAACCATCATCTGAGGCAGGAAGTCACTCCTGGTGAAGGGAATTCTTTGTCCTGAATCTACATCCCCTCCTTCCAGGGCTATCCCCTTGGTCTCATTTGCCTTGAGAGAGATGGGCAGAGATTAGAAGGGAAATACTTAATTTGGGAAGATGAGGGGCTCAATTTTACGGGGTGCCATGGTCCCTGTCTCCCTGGCTACAAAATGAGGGAGCCCACCCACCATCACAACATCTGCCCTGCAGAAATTTAACGCTGCAAACGGTATAATTGTCTCAAGGCCACACTTCTGCCCCTATTTCAGGTGGAAGTCTCGCCTTGGAGAGCTGTCGGCTAATTAAATGGCCAGCAGCTCTGTAGTCCCAGCAGCACCAGCTGGGAGTGGTGGCCACTGCTGGGACCATAGGCAGGTTCCACTGAGGAACTTGAGGGCCTGTACCTCTGATGGGCCCAGGTGACCCACAAGGGAGGTCCCTTACCCTTTAAAATTTTGGCCAGTCGAGGACGGGCATGGAGGTGGCAGGAAGGCTACCCACTGGATTTTATGTGCCCCTCTGCCTTCAAACCTGCTGGCAGGGGAGTGTAAAATCCAGCCTGATGTGTGGGAAGTAGAGGCTGCAATGGCTTTCAGCTAATTTCTCTGCACAGTCTTGTAGATATTGGAAACCAGTTTTTCTTTGTCTCAAGTATGCAGGGTTAGATTTTTATCTTCACCATCCAGGAGGTGAGGAGATAGAGCAGGTCAGCATCCCTTAAATGAACCTTCTCTTTTGAACTCAACGAAATGGAAATCAGAGGATTCTGCACAGAGTGGGAGGTCTACTCTGTCACATTAGCACCTGGACATTGAAGATAACATTTAATCCTTTGTTTGTTCAATGATTATGTTCCTGCAAAGCAACATATGAAAATGATCTAATGCTAATGTTAACAAGCTTTACAAAATGTCAGCACTGACTTTATAATGTGAAATTACTTCTTTGGCTTTATGTTGCTGTCTGATTCACAGCTAAGGCTCATCTGTTGTGAGTCTTCAGGTTGGAGTACAGTCCAGTTCAAGCAGGACATTATCAGCTGCAGTGGAGGCATCGTAGATCATTACTCGTTGATGCTGGGGCTACTGCTATATGTTCCTTCCATGGTGATGCTTTCCTGAAGATGTAGTTCTTCAAATTTCTGTGCTCCTGTGTGGAGACTTTCGTGCCAAGTGCTTCAGGCATGTGTGGACAGTTCCCAGTTGTTGAAGTCAATGTAGCTTGAAATGATGTCCCACTTGCATGAATCCTTGTATCTAGGCTATAGCTGCCCAATAGGCCTACTGGCACCATCAGTTTCTCCATACAGTGCATCTTCTGGTCAGTGATCATCATCCATTCTAAGTTATGGCCTAGTCATCGTAGTCAACGACGCTTAGATATTACCATGGAACTTTCTGTGTTTGAAAGCTGCAGTAACTCTGTGTTGGTGACGCTTTATGCTGTCTTTGGATCCCAAAGGTCTTCTTCAAGCTGTATGTATGAAACAAATTTAATCTGCATTCCTGCTTCTGATGTGCAGTCCAGGTTTCAGCATCATGCAGCAGTCGACTTAGTGCACAGGCATTAGTCGTGAGTTTGGGGTTTTTCCAGGTTCTTGCCTAAAGCTTTCAAAATGTGGCACTGATATTAACCAGCTAACTAATATACAATAAAGAGTGAACATTGAGATGCTTCTACTCACCCTGTCTTCTCTCTTTTTAACTTCTAATTTAATTCTCTCAGCCTGCTCTACATCACTGTCTCAAAACAAAATTTAAAATTCCTTTCATTCAGCTTTGGGCTCCCACTGTCCACTTTGACCATCAGCTCCAGACAGTAACAAGACTTTTGTTTTAAGTCAGTTTAGTTCAAGTTCACACGTGATCATGCTTCCCCAGAGAGTCTACCACTGCAGGGTCATTGGAATAGTTTTAAGACAGAGTTAGATCGATTCTTGACTAGCAAAGGAGTCACAGGGTATTGGGGGTAGGCAGGATACTGGTGTTGAAGCCAAAAATCATAGTAGCCATGATCTCATTGAATGGCGGAACAGGCTTGAAGGGCTGAATGGCCTACTCCAGCTCTTAATTCATATGTTCCTTCCTGGAGGGTCTATGTCCCATGGAGCAGCACCTGCAAATCTGACGCTGGAGGGTGCCTCACTCCAATTGCACGTTTAAAAAAGTTCTTAGCCACCCTTTGAGGGTATCTCAACATTGTGGCCCTCTGCTTGGATGGTGGTCCCAGTGGCCTTTTAATTGGCTGCCAACAGTAAAACCCCCTCCGTCTTGTCATTCACCCACTCAAGCTTGCTTTGCTGCCGCTGGAGAAACAATATCATGGGCAGATATGGAAAGTCTAATGAAAGTAACTCATTCATGAGACAGTAATGGGTGAGGACATGCAGGTATCATTAAATCATTCTGTAGAAAAAGAGCAAGGGAAATTGGTCCATATTGCAGCCAGTTCACAGAAAATCAGCGTTTATCCAATTTATTACTTTGGTTTTTGCTTCAATTATTTCTGTCTATCTTAACATCTTTATACCTTTCCTGACTTCTTCTAATGTCATGTCCACCATGTTAGTCTCAATGGTAAATAATGAGGCAAAATCTAATATTTCTGCCATTTCGCTATCATTACCTGGGAGTTTTTTGTGTATCACTTTGTAGCCCTAAGTCGTTCCTGATTTTTCTTTTATTATTTAAGTGTTCGAATGGGTAGCATCTGTGCATATTAAAAGATTTAAGGAGGAGATACCAGAGGGACTATTAAATATATACTGAAAAATCATTATAAAAGGAAATAGTGCCAGAGGACAGCTAATGCAATTCCAACTTTAAAAATGGATTTAGAACAGGTCTGCGGGAACTATAGGCCAATTAGCTTAATGTCGCTGGCAGGAAAAGTAATGGAATCCTTACTCAAAGATGTAATAGAAAATCTTTTAAAAACTTAAAATCTAATAAAGAATAGTCACCACATATTTCAAAAGGGAAAATGAAGTTTAATAACCCGACTGAATTTTTTGAAGAAGTCATAGAAAGAGTAGATAAGGTTAATGTAGTAGACATGATGACTGCGATTTTATCAGCCCATTGGAGGCAAGCTGGGGGGGGGGGGCGAAGGGTGGTAAAATGATGGCGGTATGTGTTGGGAGGGAGGCCCAATGCCTTCTTGCCACCATGGGATATTTCCAAAGACAGGCGGCCAATTAACTGGGCTATTAATAACCGTTTTACCATGATGCTGGGATTTTACCACCCCCAGCACCCCCTCTCCTGCCCCCAGCCAGAGGGCGAGACTGGCAGACACATCCATCCAGCCTCCCAGCGTCTTCCCACACTGGTGACAGGTGCCCAAAATCCCTTCCCCAGAGAGTGGTAAAGGCAATAGCCTCTCCATTCGCCCACAGGGGCTTGAGACCCACGTATGGTCCCAATGGCAGGACCCAAATTGCGCAGCAAACATCTGGCCGGGATATCTAGATTTCCAAAAGGCTTTCAATAATGTGCTGCACAGCAGATTCATAACTAAGGTCTGAAAGTTTGGAATCAGGAGACAGATTGTAAACCGGACAAGTTGGCTATAAGGCAGAAAGCCGAGGGTGGAATTTTCCGCTCTGTGGACTAAGTGCGGTGGTGGGCGGGAAAAGCGACTTTTTCTTCACCGGTCGCGCTGTTGCGTTTTCAAGCCCGATTGTCCGCCTGTGGCCTCATTAAGTATGCATCAGCTGGAACCGCGCCGTTTCACCGTAGGCCGGTCTGTGATGAGTCTACCCAGCCGTGACCGCAGCGGGTCCTCGCTCCGGCTGCCGTATTTACACACACACACACACACACACACACACACACACACACACACACTTCTTTCAATGATTGCAGCCCAGCACTGCTCCAGGTTAGAGATGCCCCTCCCCCCCCCAAAACAGCAAGAGTGCCCCCGCCCCCCCTCTCTGGGTCACCTTCTGGATACTGTCGAGGCCCACCGTGAATTATCTACCCTCAGGATGGCCAATGGAGGCCCAACAAGGTCACCAACCTGGCTTGGGAGGCGGTGACTGCGATGGTGAGTGCCAACTCAGCCCGCAGAAGGACAGCGATACAAAGCTGCAAACAGATGAATGATCTCATCCGCGCAGCCAGGATAGGCCCTCTCAGTTTACAGGCTCAGAAACCCCTCACACATTCACAGGATGACAGTCCACAGGAATCTCACACACTACCAGCACAAGGGACATCACTACTCACTCTCCCACATGCACCCTGACATCTCCATCTGGGCTCACTTCCTGTGCAATTCGCAGCCTCATCCCTTACATGGCTCCACTCAGCACCCACGCAAAGCAGGCATCCTTACCATCTGCCTTGGCATGCTTCCGACTCATGCTCTCGCCATCTGTCTTCATGCAGGTCAAGCTTGCCCGTACTAAAAGGGAGAGGTCCCAGATTGGTGGCTGAATGCCAGAGAATGGGGCCCTCACCCAGCGTGAGGAGCCTGCAGTACTCCTGGCTGGAGAGGGCTGGGACTGTGTCTGCGGTGACAGTGAGGTTGGTGGTGCCCACCCAAGCGAGGACCCTGCACCAGCAGATCCTTCAGACGTGAGACTGTCAGTGCAACGTTACATCTTGGAGTCAGTCACCATGCACTAATTCATAGTCACCACAGCCAAGACAGACATGAAAAAGGTGTGATGCCGGAACGACCTACTGCAGTTGGCACCTCATCTCAGTGAGGGCACATGGCCCCAAGGGGCCATCATCCTTCAAAAGATGAGGATCTGGTGAGCAGAATGTGTAAATACTCAAGAATGAAGAGAATGGTTGAGAAGACTAACCTCACTGGTAGTGATATGGGCCCATCATGGAGGACACTGGTCCTTCAGGATTAGCACTGCTACTCATCATCATCCTCCCTGGTGGCTGTGAGCACCTCACATGCATGCCTGTCTCTTCTGACCTGTACTGTGGCTTCTTCCTTTGCAGCCTCGCTTCCTTGACCTCATCCCTTTTAATGTTCTCCTCGTTGGAGAAGACGTGCAGATCCTCCATCCCGGCACCTGGCAAGTCCAACCCCTTTGCAGCAGCAGGTTGTGCAGGGTGCAGCAAACCTCATGATCTGTCAGACCCTCTGAAGAGTGTACTGGAGTGCTCCCTCAGACCTGTCGAGGCATCAAAATCGCATCTTCAAGATGCTGATGGTCTGCTCTATCAATGTTCGTGTGGCGGAATGAGCATCATTGTACCTTCCCTCACCTGGAGGTTGTGGCTGTCCCTTGGGCATTATCAGCTACCTCCTTTGTGAGTAGCCTTTGTCACCAAGGGGCCAACCTTGGATATTGTGTGGTGTCTTGAAGATGCCCAGGATATGTGATCTACTCAAGATATAGGAGCTGTGGCAGCTTCCCGGGTATCTTGCACAAACTTGCATGATGTATTTCTGGTAGTTGCAGACCAGCTACTCATCGAGCAAGTGGAAGCCTTTCCTTGAAGTAAAGCATTGTCTGTTGCTAGGGAATTCTTATAGCTGTATGAGTGCAGTCAATGGCACCCTGTATCTCTGAGAATCCAGAAATCTTAGCAAAGCCCAGAGCTCCGACCTAATCGATTTACTTCTCTTTTCATTTGATTTTTTTTCCTCTGAATAGCTTGCTTTCTCACACAGTTTGGTGTCCTCCTTAAATGTAGGCACTTACCTTTTAATTTTAACATGTGACAGGACTAAATTTATTTGACCTTATAGGGGCCTGAATGCAAATCAACTCCAGCATTCAATAAAGAAACGGGGCATTCTCCTAATTCAATAGATTAGAGCGAGACACTCATGGTACAAAGAAAGGAAGGAAAATTTCTAGGTTGGATCACGATCATTTTTACAAGCATGCTGATTTAACGCATTCTTTAGGGTCTTTCAAGTAACAGCAAACGGATTTATGCTGTTTATTACAAAGTATTGAATGAAGTGCAGAAAAGTGATGAACAAAAGGATAAAACTCCCAAGAGTCAAACTTGAGGTGTCAACGCTCTCACACAGGTTGCAACTTTATAACTAATGAAAATTGCTGAGGTGGACAGTTAAATAAAACCAAAAGCAGGGTCACTAAAACAACAGCAGGTGTAACCAACTGACCCAGGAACACAACATACACTCTGTGCATTTGTTTTTGATAAAGGTGCTGATTTAATAGTTGTCCTGCTAAAGTGCAAGAGTTTAGCTGCTTATGTAAAAATGTCATAATGTATCCTCCTTAAAAGTTTCATGTATAGGATCCCTAATATAGTAATCCTTGAAAACATTACAGATCAACATGTGCCCCCATACACACCCTGGGGTACTCCCCTTTCCCAGTACAGCCCTCACCCTGCAGTGTCTTCCCTTGCCTGAGGCCACTTCTCCCCCTTCCCCAAGCAAGCCCTAACCCTGCAGACATTGAAAAGCCACCCCCGCCTTACGGCTGCTCTGTTAGGTAGCGACCTTCCCGTGAACCCACCCTAAAAGTGATATGGTGTTGCCTGCGGAGCCTGACGCTGATGACCGCAAGTGCTGCCCGAAGCTAGGTAGACAAACAAACCTCGGTGTCCCGAGGGAAGTGCAGCTCACCAGGAGCACGTCGTTTTAGTACAGTTGGGAAACACACTGGCGTGCAGTCATGCTGACATGACTGGATGATGCAGCTGGAACTGTGCAGATAATGTTAACAAAAAATCACCCTCAGTGTAGAAATCTAAAGAACTCCAATTGGCATTTTGTCAAAATTATTATAAAATATACAGTGAAAAAAATGTTAAAACATAGGGAACCAGGTGCATTTTTGTACTTTTGATCCTTTTACAATAGACTTGGCAGTCATGATGGAGTTTTCAGGCTGCATGTACTGACAACACTTTTCTTGGCCTGTTTGCGATAAGACACTGTTGCTGTGAATAAGACTGTTTGTTTCAAATCCTGGTGTTCGGGCTTTGTCCGCCATTGACAGACGCAGTGGTATCAATAGGTACAAAGGTTAGGTCAACTTCTGGGCCTAGTTGTTAATGGTCCACTCAAGGTGAGAGATTTTAGTATTGGTCACATCCAGTTTCAGGTATCCAATGGTACCATCAATCGCTCCCAACCCTTTGCAACAAATTTGTACTTCCCTTCACATTTGGCTCTGTAGGATTGGAATCCCCTCCAACTGAGAAATTTATGGAATATAAAATCCAAATCTACGGACATGTAGACAAATACAAAAGCTAAGCTGCAGCCACCAGCACAGGGCTGGGCAGCAACGGGCTAATACGGGCTTTTAGTGAAAGACAGTGGGTGGAATCATCCCAGGATTGCACTTAGTGCAGTAGTGGTCATGAAAAACAATGTTTTAACCACTGGCCGCAATGGTGGGTTTTTGTGCCGTATTGTTCACAGGCAGCCTCTGAATTGCCTGCCACACTGTTACCTCTTCGTTTCCTCATTCCGTGTAACATATCTAAACCGCAGCCGCACACACAGTTCTCAATGCTTGTAGCCCAGGGCTGCTTCAGTGAAGTCATGGCCCTGAAAACCAAGAAGAGTTCAGTGACCCGTCACTGGAATGCATTTTGAAGGCCCGACGTAATGTCCTCCACCCTTGACCTGGCTGCAGGTGGTCCAGCAATCTCACTACTCTGGCTTCGGAAGCGTGGCAGTGTGGTCAGTGCCAACGCTGCACAGAAGAGGTTCACCATCCAGTGCAAAAAGAGGATAAATGATCTGCTCCATGCCGCCATCTCATCCCTCTAAACCCACATACTAACAAGACCATCACACATTCACTGACATCTCACTCACTGCCAGCTCAAGGGACATCACTCACTCTTTCACACACACCCTTCATATCTCTATCAGGCCTCATCTCCTCTGGAGACTGCCTCCTCAGCCCTCACTCTCTTGAGACAACTTGCACAGATCAACATGTGACCCCCACTTACACCCTGGGATACCTCCATTCTCCAGTACAGCCCTCATCCTGCAGCCTCTTCCCTTGCCTGGGGCCACTTCTCCCCTTTCCCCAAGCAAGCCCTAGCCCAGCAGCCATTGAAAAGACATCCCCGCCTTACAGCTGGCCTATTAGGTAGCGACCTTCCCATGAACCCGCCCTAAAAGTGATGTGGTGTTGCCTGCGGAGCCTGACGCTGATGACCACAAGTACTGCCCGAAGCTAGGTAGACAAACAAGCCTCGGAGTCCCAAGGGAAGTGCAGCTTGCCAGGAGCACGTCGCTTATGTACAGTTGTGAAACACACTGGCGTGCAATCACGCTGCAGTGCCCGGGTGATCCAGCAGGGGGGGATGATTCCGGTGAGTAGGGCTTATAATGAGACGCTGAGATATTGAAATTAGATTCCCGACGTGCAGCAGCCGAACATGGCCCACCATTGACGGGTGGAGCGGACGATTGCAAACTGGTTTCAACATGGCACAAAACTGATTTTTGGCCTTCTTGCCATATTGTCCACTCACGCCACAAAACATACCGGCCACCAATGGGACTGGAAAATTCCGCCCAACAGCTCATCAAAAGGATTTGAACATTGGCTGATAGGTCTCATGGGACAAAGGTGCCAGGGAAATACCATCACCTGCCACTGACCAATGCAATTATGAGACTGATTACCCTATATAATGGTACAAGACACATGCCTTCGATATAATACAATTAAGGAATTGTAATGCAACTAAGGCCAGCATCATAGGCAATGGTACTGGAATCTGGCCATTGTAACTGAGATTGGTTCCTCTTGAGGAGACGAGTGGGTCCTTTAAGCCTTCATTAACTTCAGAGCCAAGTGCTGGTACTGTATTGCCTCAAAGCAACAGGAGAAATGTTTAAACAATCTCAGTGCTGATGGTATTTGTGGAAGAAATTTTGAAGAAGGTCTGTTTATTTTATGGGCTATTTTTCCATGGAATGACTGTATTGTTTCAATCAACATGAGCTGATCGTATTCGTCTGGACAATGCATGAAAGGAACTAAGAGGTGTTAACTACCAGACATTGGAACAGCATGAGCACAGTAATTATGTTTGATATTTCTGAGTTGAATCATAATAAAAAGAAGAGCATATCAGAGTGTAGTGGCTGCAGTTGGAAGAAGGTTCAGGTCGGTCATCTTGACTCAGAGCCTACAATCAACACTAGACAGAGCAACCGTGTTGGGGATTGTAAGTGTTTCAGCCAAATGGTAGTGATATTGGTCTGAGGGTTTTGTAAGGTGTTGGGACAAAGGCATAGTGTTTTTTGTCTGTATTTTGTCAGACTTCAATGAGTCATAGGTGGCTGCATTTGGCTAAAGGAGGACAGCAGTCAACTTACAGAAGGGTTCAGCTGGGAATTGGAGGTGCTAATTTCAGCCAGCCGCAGGAGGGTTTGAACTCAGTTATTTGCGACAATTTTGGGGAACTTTTGAAGGAGGTCTGTTTATTTTTAGTGTGGGTGGAGTCTGTCAGTCCAACCTCAGGATGTTTCATACTGGAGACAGATTGTTTATATTTTTTGAGTGGGTGGTTTCTGTGTTATTTCAACTAATCACAGAGGTGCCTTGTTTCGACTGATCCCCCAGGCGATGTTCCCCCAAATTGTTTATGCTCCTGGGTGAGGAGGGATGAACTGGCTCCCCTCCTTTATTCAACCCTCTCAATTGGGCACAAGGTTAACTTGAAAAGGATCCCTTCCCTCGCGGATACCTTTTCCCAGGCCAAATGTATTTATATTTTAAAAGGAGCCAATTTAACCAGGCTACCTTGAGTCAAAGGAAGGGTGAGTTTATTGGTTACTGAAACATGAGAAAAAAATAATAATGCAACACACATAACCACAGATTAGAAATGAAAAGTGAGTCCAGAAATAAAAGTTAAAAAGATACACAAATCATTCTTTAGCTTGTCCCTGAGGAGTAGATGGTGAAATGTTACAGCCATTAAGTTGGATGATTCTGGTAGAGATGGTTTTGGCAGTTGAGCAGTTGGCACGGCGATTCTTGATTCTGCAGGTTAGCTGGAAAGACTTGTCCTGTTTCCTTTTAGACTGTGGCTTAGCTGACTTGTGACTTGCTTCCAGCAATCAGAGAGAGAGACTTTTTTTTACCTGCAAGCGGAGGGATGCCTAGTTGATGTTCTTCAGCTGTGACCTTCACAGCACACAGTGACACAGCGCACACTAGAATAACAGACTAGCACACAGAGACTAGGGTTGCAGTTGGCTTCTTAACCGCGTTTCTTGTGTATTCCTGGAAGGGGAAAAAAACAAATATGTCTTTCACTCGGAAACTGCTTTCTTTCAACTTAGATCATGTCCATAATCTTGGATATAACTCAACAGAAGGTGGTTTCTGCTGAGATGGTAAAATGAGCCTCCATTATCTCTACAACCACAGGAGATTACAGTTCAGTTTTGCATTGCATCTCTTTCTTTGAAGTGTTTCTGTCTGAAGTAGGCCTTGACATCTTTTTAGGTGTGACATTCCATTCTCTCTGTACTCGTTGGTCAAGTGTAATTCACATAGGAATTTTCCAGCAAGTGGGTGCTTTACAATCCCCAGCCAGCTTTTGTTGTAGGTCCTTTTTTAAAAAGCACAGAATTTACTTAAAAGTCCAATATGTTTGTATGTAATTTGGGGCTATGATCTGTGGTGATGACAATCTGTACTAGGGATATTGGTGGGTACAATAAAACAACAAATTTATGGTTGAGCCAAACCCTTTGTCTGTGTATTTTCGTCCTTTATAAATCCTGAAGTCCAAGAATTGTTTCTAAGGGGGAACCAGGGACCTCTTACAGCTCCTATGCTTATCATTTTGACTCGGCATGTCAGAAGTTAAATCTTTCCTACTGATAGGACTGCTTAGTCTGGACATGCTTGACAATAAATAAATAAATAAACCTGAGGTTGACAAGTTCACATTTATATCATTAAACTGTCTCAGATTCTTGTCACCAGTAACTCATTTGATCCAAATTAAGAAGGCATACATGACTTACAATAGTTCACAACTGATTAATGTCTTGTGCTTGTCAAATCTTATTTATTTTCAATTCTTGAGGACTACTTGTTTGAAAATTTCTGTATAAAGTCTCATTACAATTTGATTAGATCACCATTTAACTTGACGTTTGGTATCAAGTTCTAACATTATTTTTGTGCTGCTTGCTTTGTTATTTTTAAATATCTCCTCATATGAAGTCTGTGTGAGAGTCCCCTCCCTGATACAAAACTCAGCAAGTGTAGAGATAATGTTACTGGACTAGTAATCCAGAGGGCTAAACTAATGCCCCTGAGACATAAGTTCAAATCCCACCATGGTTGGTACTCTCATGGTTTGGGTCTGGATCTCAGACACCTATAATTGAGAACAAAGCAAAATACATTCAGGTTCCACTGAGTCTCTGAGCACAGGACAATGCCTCATATAATCCTGAGCACCCATTGTGGCAGCACCAGGCTGAATCCATTCTCACTGTTACCTGGAAAAACTCAGCAGGTCTGGCAGCATCGGCGGAGAAGAAAAGAGTTGATGTTTCGAGTCCTCATGACCCGGAATGTCAACTCTTTTCTTCTCCGCCGATTCTGCCAGACCTGCTGAGTTTTTCCAGGTAATTCTGTTTTTGTTTTGGAATTCCAGCATCCGCAGTTTTTTGTTTTTACCATTCTCATTCTGCTGCCTTGCCATTCCAGCCTTGCCATCAGCTACAGATAGGTCTCCCTGTTCCTCAGCAATCTGGAGGGCTTCTTCCCCCACAGGCATGATGACATTGAGATTGGACATCCCTCGGCCCATCTTCACCCTTTCCTTCTGGTTATGAGTCTGCTTGTCCTGCAGGAGAAAGTGGAAATTTGATGACTTGACAAATGTCAACTGATGTCCTTGTGTGAACATCCCCATCACCAGTCCTGGTCTGCCAATGTGTTAGTTTGTATCCAATTGCTCACTCAAGTCAAGGAGTCACACGCTTTGGCCTCAAGTGCCATGTGGACCTGAGACTGATCACACAATCACCTGCCTAGCCCAGCTGCAGACTCGCACAAATACAGAGGCTGATGCCTGCTTGAGAGACAATCCCATGCCACCAATCTGACAGTCTGGTGGAGAATCTGTAATGTTTCGCTGAAACCGTGGGGCTGGTCCGTGTCTTTGCTCTGACATCTCGAATTATATTTGCAAAGTACTTGGACATCATTGGGGAAGGTGTGGTGGTGGGGAGGGTCCCAGGACAATGGATTTTAATGCGAGGGTGGGAAGGTGATGAGAAGATAGGTTTGAAGGAAACTGAGGGTTAAGAAAACTAATTGACCAAACTGCAGAATGAATGGAGGTAGACTTAGAACCTACGGCCTTGAAGCAGAACTTCCCTGCTTGTTTAGGCAGCTCCTTTATAACTTCCCAGACTTGCTGAACTGCCACCTGATGGTGGGATCCTCCAATAGAAACCCACCCGCAGCCACCTAACTGAATGTGTTTCACATGCCTGCCAATGGCCCTTTAAGTTTTCATATGAGTCACGTGGGCATCAGCTCCTGACACAAAGTAGAAGCAATTTTATACCAGACCTTATTTTGGGCTTTTTATTAATTCAGTGCTAATAGAACCAGCCAATTGAAGCAGGTAAATATGCATACACACACACACAGCATTTGATGCGCTCCCAGCATCCTTTGACAGCACCTTCCTAGCCTGTGATCACTCACCTAGAAGGACAAGGGCAACAGATAGATGGGAACACCACCGCCTGGAAGTTCCCCTCCAAGCCACTCATCATCATGACTTGGAAATATATCACTGTTCCTTCACTGTCACTGGATCAAAATCCTGGAACTCCCTTCCTTACAGCACTGTGGGTGTACCTACACCACAAGGACTGCAGTGGTTCAAGAAGGTGGCTCACCACCACCTTCTCAAGGGCAGTTAGGGATTGGCAACAAATGCTGGCCCAGCCAGCGAAGCCCACACCCCGAATAAATTAAAAAAACCTCATGTGTAGTAGAAAATAATAAATAGTCAACAATTTTATTGTGAGAGCGATATTCACGTTTTAAAGTTATTTTATAAACTAGTTACCTTCACAATTACAAAAGCTTATAAGAGTTTCTGAACAGATCAAACTCAATGATTCAAAAAGTGCAGAGTTGATAAATACCCTGGATCCAGAACTTTGTGACTAATGACTTGGCCATTGAATTGAAATTGCTGCCAATCCTGTGCATTTCTGTATAATTTACATTGATGCATGTTTATATCTGAATTAAATGAATTGGTCCCTTCCTTAAGTGAGCAGTCAGTGCCAAAAAAATTGGTTAAAACGTTGTGTTGAGTTAAGATGGGCAATCATTAAAATTATAGGAGTAATGATGAAAAAATTAACATGAAAAATATATATGCATGAATTCACAGATAGTTTTGTGCAGCAGCCTCTTCTTGCTGAATGTGCCTGTTTGTTTTAGAAGTAAATGCCCATGGGCGGAATCATCCGCTCCCATTGGCGGCAGGAAGGCTTGGCGCCATGAGCGGACAATATGGCGGGCAGGCCAAAAATCGGTTTCAGGCCGTCGTGAAACACGTTTGCCATCGTATGCTCCACCCGTCAATGACGGGCCTCGTTTCCCTCTGCCGGACGCTGGGAACGTCATTGTAATACACCTGCATATCATTATAAGCCCAGCTCACCGGAACCATCCTTCCACGCTGGATCATCCAATCACCCCCCACCTTCCACGTGTTTCATAACAGCATTTATAAGGTGTGTGCCTGGTGAGCTGCACTTTGAGGGGAACTCGGGGCTGAGTAATGTTGCACAGCGCTCGCCAGGGCAGCCTGATGGACCTCAAGGCTGAGGTGCTGCACGTTCACCGAGGACACAGACAAGTCACTTTTTCCTGTCTGGCTGACAGTGCGGTGCCGGAGTAAGGGCTGCACGGCGGTTCAGGCAAGTTGATGGGGGTGGGGCAAGTGCAACACACTGATTGGGGTGAGTTGGGGGGGTGCGGGGTGCAAGTGCAGCTCTCTGCTTGAGGCACGTTGGGGGGGAGGGGCAAGGGCAGCAATCTGGCTGAGGTTAGCTGTGGGGGCTGCAAGTGCAGCACTCCAGTTGATTGTCGTGCACAAGCACATTAGGTAGGTGGGTAGGTGGGTGGATGGGAGGGAAGCGGCCATGCATTCGAGAAACGTATAAAGTGACCATTCCTCAGGAGTTCAGATGCAGCCACATTGACATGCTTGGAGTCGGGCCTCTAGCTTATCTGCCACCTCAAGCACGCGGAAGTCTGGAAGCGCCACCAAATGCTGCTGAGCTTTACACCCTTCGGGCACAGACTGCAAACTAATGAGTGTTTT
The DNA here is from genome assembly GCF_017639515.1 of Carcharodon carcharias. Taxonomy (NCBI): domain Eukaryota; kingdom Metazoa; phylum Chordata; class Chondrichthyes; order Lamniformes; family Lamnidae; genus Carcharodon; species Carcharodon carcharias. The sequence continues at coordinate 15,375,970 of NC_054488.1, forward strand.
AATGGACTGCTAAACATTTGGATGACTGCATATGTTGTACAATCTCCGTGCTAAAGCTGGCCATGGAGCAGTCACTGGAGGAGGTGCTCACAACCCCTTGCAATATTATCATTCAGGATTGGACCAGTCTCCTCCATGGTTCAAGCTAACCATGCGGCCTTGCAGTGTGGGTTAGGAGAATGCCTGTGCCTGAGCTGAGAGCACAGCCTGCACTTTGCAGGCCAAAGCTGCCACCATTCAGTCTGCTGGAGTGGGGCGGAGCTGGGTGGTTTTTCGGGCAGCTATATAGTGCCCAAGTACTTGTCAGCACTTTCTGGGATTTGTTAAGGGTCCTTCAAACTTAACCAAGAGAGGTTCTTAGTACACCCAAGCTAACCTATGGTCTCTCTCTTTCATCCAGCAGGAGGAGTACATCAAGGGCATGAATCCTCATGACCTAGCTGTATGCCTTGTGGCTTACAGAGAATGGAGACGAAGGAGAAGAGAGCAACGGATGCATCTAGCTCAGCAGACTGAGGAACAGCACCCTCTGGAAGAAGGGGAAGCTGGGGTTCCTGCACACGCTGCTGAAGGGCCACAGTGAGCCATCGCTAGTCACTGCCGAGCTAGACCCAGGGTCTATCGACAACGCTTTTCATTCCTGCAGATGACCAATAACCAGTGTCGCCGAAGGCTGCGCATGTCCAGGGAACTGGTCGGTCACATCTGCCACCTGCTGTAGGATTTGGTGCCATGGAGATTTGGGGGGCATCCACTGCCAGTGGCCATGAAAGTGACCATGGTGCTCAATTTTTACACCAGTGGTTCCTTTCAAGGCTCCACAGGTGACCTCTGTGGGATATCACAAGCGTCCACCCACAAATGCATCCATGAGGTCACGGATGCCATCTTCGCAAAGGCACACAACTTTGTGCCTACACTGGATACATGGGCCAATTTTAACCTAAACTCCTAGGTAAGAAAGGGGTAGTTCAGGTTTACCACACATTTACCTGCTACCTGTTTCACTCTCCACAAAAATCAATGTGGAGTAAAATCAATCATGGAATCAAATTGGCTGGGCTTGTAAACTTGATCAGTTGAACAATTCAAGTCACCTTCACACCAATATGGTTAAAATTACCCCTGCTAAAGAGACTGATAAGAAGAGCCTGGTTATGTGTCACAAGATAGAGCACAGAACTAAAGATTTGTGCCCTTATGGGCAGTGTGCCATCCACAGAGCCAGCTGTCACACATTTAGGGCACCTTACATTTTCAGAAAGTTCAGTTACCTTTCTGTTTCATATCCCACTCAAGTCAGCCAGCCGGCAATTAACAGATATGCAGTAAATTTACAGTACAAGCAGTTTCATTTGTGTACCACCCAATAACAAAAAAGTGCACAGTATTTCATATTTCCATTACCCTTTGTGTGAAGAGCTACTTTCTGACATCAACCCTGAACAGCCTAGCTCTAATTTTAAGGTTAAACACTTTGTCCTGGACTTTCCCCACCCGAGGAAACTATTTATTTCTCTCTATCAACCAGAGCAAGATGAAAAGAAATGGGAAGAAAAAGGCACAAAACTAGTTCCCATGGACGGGGAGTGAAGCCTTGTCAATGTCAATGTGCTGTTGGTATGATGACAGCACCAACATGCCAAAAGGCACGTTTAACACGCTGTTTGTGTTGTCAGTGATCTTTACAGCAGCTCCGCTAATGAGACCCAGGGTTTAGTAGCTTTATCGGCAAAACTATCTGTTTACAATATGCATACTTTAAAAGATTACTCCCAAGAGTTATCATTTCTGTCACTGTGCTCTATAAATACAGTCTTAAAAGACACTTCCAAAATTAATCTTCAAGGCAACTGTTGCAGCCATCTGCTGCTTTCAAGAGGAGTGAATCGTTATCCAATTTTATTCACCTTGAGAGAACCAATCAGGCACTTAACCTGACTGAAAAAGAGTTTGGGTTTCTTCAAACTTGTATTTATTGCACCTACTTCCAATCTTATTGATTTGTGATAATCTCTTTAAATGCCCAGTCATGTTTGTGTTGTTCATGAGTCATGTCATTGCTGGCCTTTATTTTGGGCAGTTTATAATTACATACAGGCATATTACTGATGCCTGTAATTTCCGAGGTAGAGAAATGAGCCCTCTCCATCCTCAATCTTCCCCAAATTTAACCATAGTTCATCCAAGATTTTTAAATTCAGAATCTAATATCCTCAATTTTAGGCAGGCTTGTACATAATACATAGCAGACTTGTCGTGTGACTAAAATTTTATTTTAAAATCCTCCTTATTTCCAAGTGGTAATGGAGAGGGGAGGTGGTGGCATAATGGTATTGTCACTGACTAGTATTCCAGAGACCCAGGGTAATGCTCTCCCTGGTTTGAATCCACAATGGCCGATGATGGAATTTGAATCCCATAAAAATCTGGAATTAAAAGTCTGATAACACCATTACCAGTTGTTGTAAAAACCCATCTGGTTCACTGATAGCCTTTAGGGAAGGAAATCTGCTGTCCTTACCTGATCTGGCTTACATGTGACTCCAGACCCACACATACAGGGGTTGACTCTTAACTACCCTCTGAACAAGGGCAATTAGGGATGGGCAATAAATGCTGGCCTAACCATGCATTTAAGAAAAAGAGATCAATAGAGGAGGTGGAAGAGCAGAGTTAAGTGCTGTCAGCATTCATATGGAAGCTGAGCTCATGTCTGTGGATGGTGTTGTCAAGGGGCAGCCTTGTAAATAAAGTTGTGGACAAGACCAAGAATAGAGCCCCTCATGTGGTGATGCAGGGGAATGGGAAGAGAAATGATTGGCAGAGATGTTCTGGCCAAGGACGTCTCACCAAGCTGTAAAATGGAGAAGGAGTGTTTGAGGGGGATGGTGCAATCAATCATATCAAAAACTGAAGGAGGGCGAAGAGGGATAATGAGCAGTGTTCGGTCAGAAAGAAGGTTACTTGTAACTTTATTTAGGGTTTTCTTGATGCTGTGGGAGGGGCAGATTCATGCAGAGGCATTGGGGTCTCATCTGCTAGCTGGAGGTCCAGCAAGATCCCATATCACCTCTTTTCATGAGGGCCAGCCGCATCTGGTTCCATTCACGCCAACGACCAGGATCCCGGGAAGTGGAAGGCCTGTCCCCCAAGAGCTGCTGGCCAATTGGAGGCAGTGCCATTGTGAAGACGGTCACTGCTGTTGACTCACCCGAAACCTAGTATGGTCACTGGATCCCAGGTCACAAGTGAGTGATGGCCAGTAGGGGTTTGCAGGGTGGGGATCATGGGGGAGGGGGGTTGGCAGCAAGGACAGGGTGCGGCTCTCAATGCTCCATCCTTCCTTCCTGACACCAGGTCCCTCAATCAAGCACTGAATGCCTTTGAATGAGGGTCCCCACCCAGGAGCCCGCAAGCAACTCCATAGTGGGTTTGCTTGTTGGCGAGTCCCCTGTCTGCTGCTTGGCTAATAGTGGTGGTAGGATGAAGCCTTTAAATGCCCACTTAAGGGCTTCAATTGACATCTCAGGGTGAAGGCAGGAAGGTGGCTGAGTCCCCACCCAGCATCCTTCATCCTGATTAAATGCCTGACCCACCGCCAAACTTGCCAAGATTCTGCCCCTGATTGCAGGGATTCAGAAGGGAGTTGCAGGACACATATAGAAGGACACATTAAAGGACTTTGGAGAGGGAAAGGGATTAAGGATTGGAGATGGAGTAACAGTTTGCAAGGACAGAGGATTTAGGATGGGTTTTTATTTGGAAGTGGGGTTGTGAGTAATGGCAGCAGTTTTGTAAGGTATAAAGGCAGTGCCTGAGGAGAGGGAGCCTGTTATGACCATAGCCGATGTTAACTTCTGTACAAGCCAAATCCCAAGGGGAAACTTAGCTTACAGGCCATACCCTTTTTCCCTATTCTGAAAATGAGAAGAAGATGCACTGATCTTAGCAGCAAGAAGTCCAGTAACACTTTTGGGATTTTAAAAATTAAAAGCTTTTTATTAACAAGAGTAAAAGAAAACTTAAGCACACAAGATTGCAGTTGCACAATTAAGGTTAGTCTTACAAATACTCCCCCAAAAAGATTTCCTACTTTTTTAAACCCACAAGTAAACATCTTCCAGGTAACTCTCCCTTATAGATGTTTAACTATAAAAGTCCAGTAATATTACCCAAGGCAAACTGCTGTAGCTTTAATAAAGGCATACCACGTGACCTGTAACTCTCTTCCACTCTGCTGTGGAACTCCAAACTTCAGAATGCAACTGCCTTTTGTAGTCTAAGACTTTTCTGGCTTGACTGGATGGCTGATGCAAACCTGCATCTTCTCCTAGTCCAGAGCTCCAGCTCCCAACTCAGCTTTAGCTCAACAGCTTAGCTCTAGCTCCAGCCACCGCAGCTCAACTAGCTCCCTTAAGCCCTCCATGGGTTGTCTTTGCTTTTGGGTCAATAAAATATAATATCCCCAATTCCGTTTACCTATGGAACTCCTGCTAGATGCAAACATGTTTATTTTTACCTCTGTCTTACCTTTGATATTCAAACAAATGTTCAATTTATCTAAAAATGCAAATGCTGGATCTAACCTATTCACTTGTACCTCAAACCTAACACCTCTATCCTTTTTAGGTTTTATAACCCCCCAGGCAACCTGCCTTCTATTAATCTCTGCCCAGTTTAATTAAAACACACCTCTACACACCCACACACACCCCTACACACACACACACACACACATCTCTATACACACGCACACACACACATACCTCTACATACACACACACATCCCTATCCATGCGCACACGCACACACCCACTTTACACACACACACCTCTATACACACCTCTATGCAAACACACACCCACACTTCCACACACACACACCTCTATACACACACACACACACACACCTCTATACACACACACACACACACACACACACCCCATCCACGTATACACACATACACCACTTTACACACACACACCTCTATACACACCTCTAAGCACACACATACACACACCTCTACGCACACCCCTATCCATGCACACACACACACACACACACACACTACTTTACACACACACACACCATCCACGCTCACACACACACACACAAACACCTCTACACACGCACACACACACACACCCCTATCCATGCACACACACACACCACTTTACACACACACACATACCCCATCCACGCCCACCCCATCCATGCACATGCACACCTCTATACACACACACACACACACCTCTACACACACACAGATACCTCTATACACCCGCACACACACCCCTAACCACGCACACACACACACCACTTTACACACACACACCTCTATACACATACACTTCTATACACAAACACACACCCACACCTCTATACACATGCACACACACCTCTATACACATGCACACACACCTCTACACACACACACCCCATCCACACGCACACACACACACACACCTCTACACAAACACACACCTCTACACACACACACACATCCCATCCACGCACACACACACACATACACATACCTCTACACACACACACCTCTATACATACACCTCTACACACACAGACACACACACACACCCTTCTTCACAGAATAACACAATATTCCCAAAAAATGTTTTGAAAAAATAACATTCATGTCTCATAGAACCACTTACCAAGTCAGCTGGCATTGGACCTGAAAGAGAAATGAAGTAGCCAGCACTTCCATGGGAATGAGATCAAGGGAGCAGGAGGTGTCTCTCATCAATGAGGTGATCTTGGAGGGGGAGTGAATCACACGGAAACAAGAAGGTTCTTGCTTAGGGTTGTAGGCCTCAGGAAAGGGAAATGCAGCAGAGGCAGCTGCTCTAGCGCTAAAGGAAATAGATCCATCGACATTAAATCCACTTAAAGTTGAAAGTAAAATCTGACTCTCAAGATTAAGAACTATTTTAAAACAACTCTGTGGTAATAATTTCCTATAGTTGGTAAGATGTCATGGGGTAGGATCTGGAATACATGTTTGTAATTTGTATGAAACAACCAGAGACTGGATCTTTGCTCCAGTTGTAGAATTCATCTTGGTTACAAGCTGATATGAAAGCATTTGTGTAACTGGGAAGTCAGGTCAATGGTCTGACTTTCATGTGCATTAAAGTAAAGGATGCAAGATCAGTTCTAACAGGTAGGCAGTTGAAGACTAATTGGCATTCGCACCATATGCAGTTGGGCCTCACTCTGTTCAAATGTGTACAGGCAATATATTGTACTTGCAAGAAACATAATGAAATCATTTTTCAATGCTGTCAATGGTAGGAGAAAGTAAAGATTTGCATCTCTTTCAGCATTACAAATAATCTGCCTGGGGAGAGATATAAACATTGCTAAACTCTCTGACGTAGAACCACTGGCACAATATAGGCATGTTAGTTGTACCTTAGACTGCACAGATACCAGTCTGAGACCAGCAGTGTCTGCTGTGCAGCCTGATATCTATAATAATTTGACCAGCTTAAACAAAATCCTTGCAAATATCAAGATAGCAAAATGAATAGTCACTTTGCTTTCAGCGTTAAGGTTAAGTTTGAATGTAATGGATGTAATTTTCACCATCACCATCTGGGCAGTAAGCTGGCAGAGTCTAAATCAATGGGGACACAACTGAAGAGGTTTGAGAATGGGTGGGCAGTCCACTCTGTCAGATTGCCACCTGGGTGGTGAATTACAAATGATCACTAAAGTCACATTATTTATCAATGGATGTTTGCACAAGGGCAACACGGTATGTACTGGCTGGGGATGGTCTGTAGCTTTGATGAAATAGCCAAGTAACCTCTTATGCTAAATGAATCTACTGGTAACATTATAAACTGAGTCAGTCTGTTCACAGGAAACTCATGTTTACAAGCCAAATGTATCCACAGTAAGGTTAATGGTCTGGGCATATCATATATTTCTGCATAACCACAGTCACTGCTTTCCAAAAGTAATTGAATCTGCAGACACTTGGAAATGTTTCTGCACTGCAAAATTTCAAGTATTTCTTTTTCCACAGATGATAGGATTTATCAGAAATTGCTCAATGGAACAAAACTATGTTCACAGAGGTTCTGAAAGGAATTATCAGACAATACTAAATTTTACTCACTGCGAGCACAGCAGTACAGCTGCCCGATCTGCTGAATGCTGGTGGTCTCGTTCCTATCCAGCTGCCATTCCCCCATTTATTTATGGCTTTGCTATTTATGCAATGGAATTTCTCAAATGCTCACGGTTCGTCTGCTGTAACAGAAGGAAAGAAAATATTGATCAACGAAGCATGATTAGCATTTCTTCTGGTGGATTCTAAAGAAAAAAACAAGCTCACAATTAATAGCCTCAAGATTACTGGTGATGGGGAGGTCCATCCAACCCGCTTCAGTTCACAAAGAACAGCAGATCTCTCTTCACAATGATCAACTCTTCTTTAAACAAATATAAGGGGCGGATTCATCCCAGATTTCAACAAAGTGCGTTAGCGGGCAGGAAAATGTCTTTTTACCCATCGGCCTCCATGCCGGGTTTTCAAGCTGTATTGTCTTGTTCCTGCTTCATTAATTATGCGGCCACACGGAACACGGCATCTCGCTGGCAGGTGGCTTCCGATTGCCTGCCACGCCATTTCCTTACGCAGGGCGCCATATTTAAACTGTGGCTGTGCGCACACCTGTTAATACTGGCAGCCCAGAAGGGCACCAGTGAAGACATGGCCCCAAGAGCCAAGAAGATTACAGCCCCCCCCGAATCAGTGACTGTAGTAATTTCAAGTTAAACCAATTCTTACTGTTATGGGGATCATGTGACTGTACAGATTAATCAGCCCTAAGCGCAGGGAATCTTGGGGCGGAGTGTTTTAGCCTCTTGGTCTTGGAACAATCACGTGGCCTCACCTGTAATCTGTAAATAAAGTTTACTGTTTCTTACAAGAAATGAGCCCTGTGTTCCGACTTTATTACAATTGGTGATGAGGATGGGAAAGCGCAGATGCAGCACCTCACCTTTTGACTGTGAGTATTTCGATTTTTTTAAGGGGAGAAAGAAAAGTATGCTCACCAGCAATGCCTCTCTTTGGCAGAATTGACCCGTACGACTCATCCGTCAAAGACTGGAGTCAATACATTGAGCGATTAGGTTTCTACTTTGTAGCTGACAAAATAACAGCGGAGGAGAAACTGAAGGCAATTCCCCTAAGTGTCTGCGGCAGCAAAACCTAAAATCTAATCTGTAGTTTGACGGGTCCAAACACACCAAATTCCAGATCCTTCATCGAGTTAGTCAACCTCGTGAAGGGACATTTTCAGCCTAAACCCTCAGTGATCATGCAAAGGTTCAAGTTTACTTCTCGAGTAAGAGCCCCGGTGAGTCGGTCACAATGTACATTGCGAAGTTAAAGCAGTTAACGGAGCACTGTGACTTTGGTGATACTTTAAACGACATGTTGCGAGATCATTTGTTTTGCGGCATAAACAACGACGCCGTTCAGTGCCGTTAGCTTGCAGAAGTTGAGATATTCCTGAAGCGCGCCATGGAGATAGCACTAACAATGGAGAGTGCTGAGAGGGACTCGCAGGCTCTGCAGAGTGAGCAACAGGGCGGGAACCTATCGCCATGCGTGGCATGAAGACCAGGGGGGTTACTGTGAAGCGGGACATGGTCCCTACTGCTAGAAAAAAAAAGAAATACTGGAAGCAGCTCACCAGTAACCCAGACTTCCCCCGTTGTGGGTAAATCATGCACCCGAAGTCTGTAGAGTTAAAGAGGCAGAATGCCACTATTGCCACAAAAAAGAGCATGTTGCTGAACAGTGCAGGACCAGGTCAAGGCAGCCACTCAGGTAGCAGGTCAAGTTACATGGAGTGCACAATATAGAACAGCCAGAAGCTACTGAAGCTGACGTTTATTCCCTACGCAATCTGAAGGCCAGGAAAACTGACCCAATCACTGTATAATGAATCAGAACTAAAATGCAGGGAATCTTAGGGGTGGGGTTTTTTAGCCTTGGTCTTGGAACAAGCACATAGCCTCATCTGGAGTCTGTAAATAAAGTTTGCTGTTTCTTACAAAAGACTAGTCCTGCATTCCAAGCTTATTACAGTGATGCATCCTTGGGATGCCTTCTGGACACCATGGAGGCCTGCTGTGATGTCCTCTAACCCTGCTCTGGCCCTTCAATCTCACCGCTCTGGCATGGGAGGCGGTGGCAGAGGTGGTCAGTGCCAATGCAGCACATAAGAGGTTGGCAACCAAGTGCAGAAAGCGGATAAATGATCCCATCTGCCAGGGTGAGGCAACCATCTTATCACTCTAAACTCACATACTCACAAGGCCATCACACATTCACTGGCCTCTCACTCACTCTCACACACACACCCTCACATCTCCATCTGGCCTCATCTCCTCTGGAGACTGCCTCCTCAGCCCTCACCATATTGAGGCCACTTGTACAGATCAATATGTGCCCCCACACACATCCTGGGATGCCCCCCCTACCCACCTTGCCCAGTACAGCCCTCGCCTTGCACCACTGCCTGAGGCCACCTCTCCACCTTCCAAGACCTAGCTCTGCAGCCATTGAAAAGCCACCCCCTGTGTTATGGCTTGTCTGGTAAGTGAGGACTTGCCCATAAGCCTCCTGAAAGGTGACATGGTGCTGCCTGGCATTGATGAATGCGAGTAATGCTTGGAGCAAGGTAGGCAAAGCTAACCTTGAATCCCAAGGGAAGTGCAGCTCGCCAGGAGCACGTCGCTTATGTACAGTTGTGAAACACAGTGGTGTGCAATCACACCAACATGCCTGGATGATCCAGCGGGGTGGGGGGGCGGTGATTCTGACAAGCAGGACTTATAATGAGATGCTAAATTATTGAAATTAGGTTCCTGATGTGCGCCATTGATAGGTGGAGCAGACAATTGCAAACTGCTCTCATGACGGCGTGGATCCAATTTTTGGCCTTCTTGTCATTTTGTCCTCCGGCCCAACCTGCAATGGCATCGGGTGCCAAAGGGGACGGAAAATTCCAGCCAAGGTTTTAGTCCTGATTTCTTTATTCAAAGATAACTTTTTGGATTTATCACTCTTTGACAAACTTGCTAACAAAAGTCCTCAAGTTTGAATCTGTATTCTATTATCTTATTAACCATCATGGACCAGTTTGAAGTGGAATTCCAGAGCAACTTTTCCATAGTGTTCACTTTCTTACAAACTCCTCTTTTAATCATAGAATTATAGAAATTTACCTTCCATCAGGAAGCCATTTGGCCCTTTGTGTCCATGCAGCAAATCTGCAAGATCAACTCAGCTAGTCCCACTTCACCATCCTTTGCCAATAGCCCTGCTGTTCATACAATTATCCGAATTCCTTTTAAAGCCGCGATTGAATCTGCCTCCAACACACTCACAGGCATTACATTCCAGATCCTAACGACTTGCTGCATAAACATATTTTACCTCATATTGCATTTGGTTCTTTTGTCATTCACCTTAAATCAGTGTAATTTGCTTTTCGTCTCTTCCAATGGGAACAGTTTCTCTATAATTACTCTACAGAGTCTGCTGAGGTACATCGGAAAATCTCTGCCTACGTCTACATCTTACCATGAGGTTCTGCAAGAGTGAGCAAGATCATGTGACACTGCATCATTTCCTGTGATGATTTATACTGTTCTATGAGCAATTCACTCAGTTAGGATTATCCTGTTAAACTACAGCTGTGATTGTGTATATGTAATTAGATATTTGCCAGTTTCAGGACGGTCTGGAGCTACTACTGCCAAGTCACATGATGAGCTACAGCCATCTTAAAACAGCTTTTGTTGTCCACATTAAAAAAAAGTTTTAAACTTCGTAATATCTTCATGTCAACTAGTTAGTTCCGCAATCTATTGCTCCAGGAAGGTGTTACAACAGCATTCTACAAACTCATCTTTAAGACCACCTTTGCCAATTTGATTGGTCCAGTCTAAATGAAGACTAAAGTCCCTCACAATTCTTACATTGCCTTGTTACAAACTCCGATAATGTTTTGTTTAATGTCCTGTCCAATAAATACTGTCAGGGGGCCTATAGACTATTCCCACCAACAGTTTCTGACCCTAATTGCAATTCCTAACCTCCATTCCTATTGATTCTATTTCCTGATTTACTGAACCAAGATCCCTTCTCACTGATATCATCCTTTATTATCAGGGCTACCCCTTTTCCTTTTCCACTCTCCCTGGCTTTTTGAAATGTTGTGTACCCTGGAATGAGTAATTCCTGACATTGATCATAATGACGATTAGAGCTAAACCATTTATCTCTATTTGTGCCACTAGTTCATCTATCTTATTGCAGATGCTCTGCGCATTCAGATAAAGTGACTTCAATTTTATTTTTTGTTACTATTCCCTGTATGGCCCTTATTCTTTGGTGTGCTATTACCGTTAAACACTCTGTCCCTTCCCGTCTCACTCAACTTATTGATATACTTTTCTATTGCCTCAATTTTATGTTTGGATTTCTGAATCTCCCTTCCTCTCCCTCCTCCCCCTTTTGTTCGTTTAAAACCATATTTCCTTATTCTGAGATAAAAGCAAAAAAACTGCGGATGCTGGAAATCCAAAACAAAAACAGAATTACCTGGAAAAACTCAGCAGGTCTGGCAGCATCAGCGGAGAAGAAAAGAGTTTTGTTAGTTTGTTGAAGGGTCATGAGGATTCAAAACGTCAACTCTTTTCTTCTCCACCGACGCTGCCAGACCTGCTGAGTTTTTCCAGGTAATTCTGTTTTTGTTTCCCTTACTCTGATCAGGTTTGTTGGTGCACTGTTATAGTTGAACGCTCTGTCGCTTTCTGACACACGCTGGTTACCATTACCTGTACTGCTACCCTGCTTTGTCCTTTCTCTTTAACTTTCCAAATCTCCTTCATGTGAACCCTCCCCACACTATTTAGTTTAACACCCACTCTACAGCCCTAGATTCACAAATCTCCAGGACACTGAGATGTAACCTAAAGTGTAAACATGACTGATACTAGTGGGAACATTTTTTATTAGTCAGGTTCTATAAACGTTCCTACCTAGGAGACCAGGAAGACGTTTTCTCTGGCAGAAAAACAAACAATTTTGTACGTGTGGATACTGTAGCTTTCAAATTAAATGGAAAAGAGGTTTCATTAGGTGTAAGCAATCAGGAGGTCTGGTGTTTTAGCTCATTCATCAACATCTGTAGTGTTATCATTAAAAGGAGAACTATTCTTTAAACTCTTTCAAATGAACCCTGTACATTGCAGCCTTAAGTTTGAATTCTGAATCTCTGATATTAATATTTGCTTTGCTGTGGAAATGATACAGATGCAAGCAGAGACTAATGCACACAAAATATGCCAATAAACATCATTACATATTAACCAACCCAGCATCTGTTCCTGGCTTATCAGTCCCAACCGACTAATTTGATTATTATGCTAGCTGTAAATGGAATGCAGATAAAACACAAGTATTAACACTTCACAATGGAACCTTGGTCTAGGTAAGATTGATTCAGAGAATAGTGAAAATCAAAACCATAACTTCTTTACTTCCACAAGTTGGATATTATAATGAGGATACAATGTGGTGCAGCACTTCAATGGGGTTTATTTGTCTCCAAAAATACTAAGTTTATCCCACCAAGAACCAAGAAGTCTGAGAGAAAATATGTATCATTGTCATAAGTTTATCCATGTTTGAGGTGAGTAAACCCAACTCATGATATAGGTCTGAGCTGTTCTTCATGGTAGGAAAGAACCCAGGAAGTTCCACCTCCTCAAATATTTAATTTAACTCAAATTAAATCCAACTACCAATGTGCAGGTGCAATGTTGCACAGCCAGTGACATCCATTTTGGCTTTGCACTGTGGCTGCAGTTTAGGGCCTGAGCTGTTGCTGGTGGAATGAGAGTAGCTGGAAGAGGTAAGGCTTCCCCTGGAGTCACTTTGGGCATTGAGACTCTGCTTGATGCTAAGTTACATGTCATACAAACACTAAACTATTGATGTGCGGATGCTTCCTAAATGAAATAAAGACCAAAGTCCCTTAATAACTTGATCACAGTGTGACAGAGTTTTATTTTTGAAAGATATTTGAAAGACTAATAGAAATGGATAGCAAAAACCTTCTGAGTAACAGAGATGAACTTGATTAGAACATTTCTATAGATAGTTGAGGATTCAGCTTGATGCAGGCAATAATTAAGTTAAAACGTTTTAGATTTGGCTCCACCCCAGTCAAAACAGCCATACTTGAAATTCATGGCTAGGTACTTTATTTGGAACATGAGTACAGACTTAATTCTAGATTTATAGGGAAAAAAACCTCGTTATGGAAAGTTCTGAATTCAGATTCCTGTGGCATCTTTCTCTAACAAGATGAAAAAAATATAAACATGGCTTTCTTATGAATCCTTTCAACTGTGCACTCTGCTGAGCAACAATTAACCTCGAGCATTTATTTTCATTTTGTTGAGGGATTTGTGGAGGGTTGTCAGGAATAAAAAAAAAGAACGTTTGGTTGATCAAAAGAATAGCATCTATTAAAGGAAAAAAATTAAGCTTGAGGTGCTGAGTATTTTATCATTTGAAATTAAAGAAAACAAAAACTAGTCAGGTTAATCTCTTAGATTCTGTGCCATCAAATATTCCCTCTGTCTCCTAAACAGTTTTACTATTTAAGCTTTAGCTCTAATACCAAGATATTAATGATATACAATATTATTGTTTATAGAATCATGGAATGATACAACACAGAAGGAGGCCATTTGGCCCATCCTGTTCTGATTCTTTGAAAGATCTATCCAATTAGTTCCAGTCCCCTACTCTTTCCCCATCAACTTGCATTGTTTTTCCCCTTAAGTATTTATCAAATTTCCCTTTGAAAGTTACCATTAAATCTGCCTCCACCAACCCTTCGGACAGTGCATCTTGGATCGTAACAACTCGATGTGGATATTTTTTTTATCACATTGCCTTTGGCTCTCGTGCCAGTCACCTTTCAGCTACTGACCCTTCAGCCACTGGAAACTGTTTCATTTATTTATTCTATCAAAACCATTCTGATTTTCAACACCTCTATTAAAATCCCTCCTTAGCATTTGCTGCTCCAAGGAGAACCAGTCTCATTTTACTTGTCTCTTCGCGTAACTGAAGTCTTTCATTCCTGGTACCAATCCTGTAAATCTCTTTTGCACTCCGTCTAAGTCCTTGACATTCTACCTAAATTGGAGAGTCTGAAATTGGACACAGCACTTCATGAAGTTTAAGCATAAAGTCCTTGCTATTGTATTTCATATTATTAATGAAGTCAAGAATTCAATATGCCTTCTTAACAACTTTTTCAACACGGGGCAGAATTTTTGGCCAGTGGGCAGACGCAGTTAGCAGGTCCAGGATTGGCTGGGCAATGGACCGCCAACTGCGATCGGCCCCCGACCACGATTTCACACTGGCTGGCTAATTAAGGGGCAACCAGCGTGAAGTGCCAGCCAGCGTGAAGTGCCTGCTGTAATGCTCAGCAATGCTGGGTTTGGGGGGTGGGTAGGGAGGAGGACTGGCGCTGATTAAGCGCGGGCGAGCGCTGAGTGAAAGCTCCCTGAAGGCAGAGAGCTGGCTCAGGCAGGAGCTGAGGACTTGAAAACAATTAAATAAAGCTTTTAAAAACAGGAGAAAAATGTCCAAGCATCACAATCAGTCACCCGAACATAGACATGATAAAAACGCTGTCCGTAGATTTTTACCTTTTTTAATAATGGGAACCTCATGTTGCCCTTGGGTGAGGTTTCATGAGAAATGCAAAGATTCGCCCGTCCGCCAACCATAAGTTTGGACGGACCACAGAAAATCGGAGACAATTGCAACTTTAATGACACTAATTGGCCTCTTAATTGTCAGTGGGCGCGCTTCCCAATTTTGCATATGCCCACTGACCGAAATATCGTGCAAACATGGGGTGACGTCTGGACACTCGCCCGACGTCATCTCGCGCGATTTCGGGTCTGATCGGGTTGCCCGCGTGTCTGCCCGTCGACCTAAATATTCTGCCCATGATTTATTTACCTTCAAAGATTTGTCCCATTTAGTTTATATTGCCTCTCCCAATTCTTCCTGCTGAATCACTTCACATTTCCCTGCAATAAATTTCATCTGCAATCTGCCTGCCCATTTTGCCAATCTAAGGGCTGGGTTTTACGTGGCCCCCCATTGGGCATTTTTTCAGCAGGGTGGCATGTAAAATAGGGCAGGAGCCAACCTCACCATCTTCCCACCCACAACTGAGCTCACCCTCCATAACCCGGTAGGTGGGCCAATGCCAAAATCGACAGCCCACCCTCCATATTTAAATAAACAATCAAGATTCAATTAAGCTTGTTAACAAGCCAATTGGCGCTAATGCTACAACTCCCATGCCATAACCCGGTTGGTGTGGGAGGTCAGGTGGGAGGAGGCAGGCTTTACACTTATAAAAGTTTTTTAAAAGGGTAGGAAGTATGGGAAAATACTATCTTCAGGGGGTGCCCTTTGCACATCAGCAGGGAGCCCACTAAGGTAGTACCCCCCCTTTTCTTCCTACCCGCCTGTTCACCAAAACCCATCACCCCCACCCCTCCATCCCCTCTCTAAACTGGCCAAACCCTCCCCGCTCAATGCCCCAGACTTACCTTGCTCTGGAATCCAATGCACCTTCTTCTTGGGCCTGCTTGCAGTCCTGGCAGTGCCCACTAATGCGCTCTCCGCGCTGTCGGGACTGCCGGAGCCAATCCGATCAGCCGGCAGCTTCCGAGGATAGGAATTCCTCCCCAGTGAGGGCCACAAATCGCACTGGCAGGCTATTTAGCTCGCCCACAGTGTGCTATGGCTGTGGGGTGGGCAGATGCGGAGCACGTCATTTCTACAGCGACTTTGCTTCCATGGAGGTGACACCTCCGTGCCACTCTCCCCCACACCCCCCCCACCGCCCCCCACAATGTGCAGCCCCGTGTCTTCCTGAAGTCTGTTACTATCCTCTTCATTCTCTGTTACATTTTTATATCATCTACAAAATGTTGAAACGATTCCCCCTAAACCCAAATTCAGGTTATTTATATATATAAAAATCAAAAAGAGCAATGGTTCCAACACCTGGCTCTGCAGACACCACTGCACAATTTCCTCCAGTCTGAAAAACAACTGTTCATCACTGCTTCTTGTTTTCTGTCTCTTAGCCAAATCTTTCTGGATGTTGCTGCTGCCTCGAGTATTGCTGAAAAAAGAGACATGTCGAAGTTTTTCGTCTTGCACTCATCAGGACACCTCATGGGATTACCAATATAAGAGAAAACACCAATTTCTACTGTATGGCAATTTTTACTGCATGTATGTATTTTATCCATGGCAACACAACTTGCCACCCAATCAACACTCTCTTCACATACAGTATAAATTGTTTGTTTTCCCCTTATATTGGCATTCTTGCAAGGTGTCCTGATGAGTACAGGATGAAAATCTTCGACTTGTCTCTTTTTTCAGCTGCTGCCTTATTAATTCCACAGGCTTCTTTCAAAAATGTCTGTTATGTGGTACTTTGTCAATTGCCTTTGGAAAGTCTGCATATACAGCATCAATCTCACTACCCTCATCAAATCTCTTTATGACTTCATTAAATAACTCAATCATGTTATTTCAACATGACTTGCTTTCAACAAATTCGTGCTGGCTTTTATTTATTAACAAGCATTTCCCCCAGATTAATGTGCCTAAAAGATTCCCCATCACTAACATTACGCTGACTGGCCTGTAGTTGTTGAGTTTATTCCTCTTCCCTTTATTGAACTGATGTGCAACATTTGCAATCCTCCACTCCCGTGTCCAAACGTGTTTGGAAGATTGTGGTCAGAGCCTTTGGGATTTCAATGCTTGCTTCCTTCAGCAACTTTGGATGAATATCCCATCTAGACCAGGTGAAGTTTCTACTTTGAGCATTGTCAAGTACCCGGTCTTTATCTGTTTATCCATTATTAATGTCTATTATCAAGCTTTCCCCTACCTCCAAGAATAAAGCATTCCAACTGGATACTTGCTGAAACATGGAAGAGTCTCTATACAAATCGAGTTGCGTAGCAGCGCAAAATGTTTGCTCAGAAATCGTCAGGCTATTTCATACTCTGCCCACGTAACTTCTCCATTGACTTAAAATTGGGCTGCCAGTTCACTGTTGGCCATTTTGTGCTTTCACCCAGGATGAATTTTCATCCCTACTCATCCTGGTACTTATATTATGCTCTGTTGTCCAATATTTAGCAAACTAGTGCGTTTAGGAGAAGGGAAGTGGTGGATTCAAGAATATGGTGTAGGAGAATTTGTTTTGCTTTTGGGAATCTTACATTTGAGTTTCCAGTAAGCCCAAAGCTCTCAAGCCAATGAAAACAGGATGCTTTTCTTGCTCACTTGCTAAATGCAGATCATCACTGTCATTTGGGAAAAAAGACTGGGCACCTCCTTCTATCTCTATGCTTGAGATCTCATTCATGTTTCAAGCTCAATGCATTTCGGTAGTTCTTAAGCTGATTTCGATAAACAGATCTGGACAGATTAGCCTGTGCCTTTCTAATGAATTATCCTTTTTTGAAATACATTTTTCTAAATGGAAAGAGATGGAAAACAGACATGTGACATGAGGTAAACAGTGCTCAGACACATTTATTGAAATTCTGTCTGAGTTTTTGCATGGTTGCATGCTACTGTTGGAAAAATTTATGGAATGGAATGTATGTCGGCCACTTAGTAAACCCACTTGCATAAGTGCCAAGTAGCACAATATATGCTCGGCTCAGAATACAGGAGATCTAAACCATACCTGGTCAGGAATGTGAAGAAAGATACAAACTGGAAGTTTTGGAAGGACAACAAATGTGGTATCCTCACCCAAGTGACCAGAACAGCTTGCAGTTATATAGTTATAAAAACAAAAAAACTGCGGATGCTGGAAATCCAAAACAAAACAGGATTACCTGGAAAAACTCAGCAGGTCTGGCAGCATCGGTGGAGAAGAAAAGAGTTGATGTTTCGAGTCCTCATGACCCTTCAACAGAACTAGGTGAATCCAAGGAAGGGGTGAAATAGAAGCTGGTTTAAGGTGTGTGGGGAGGGCGGGTGGGTTTGGGTGGGGGGAGAGAAGTGGAGGGGGGTGGTGTGGTTGTAGGGACAAACAAGCAGTGATAGAAGCAGATCATCAAAAGATGTCACAGACAACAGAACAAAAGAACACATAGGTGTTGAAGTTGGTGATATTATCTAAACGAATGTGCTAATTAAGAATGGATGGAAGGTATAGCTCTAGTGGGGGTGGGGGGAGAATAAAAGATTTAAAAATATTTAAAAATAATGGAAATAGGTAGGAAAATAAAAATCTATATGATTTATTGGAAAAAACAAAAGGAATGCCGCCGGGGGGGGTGAAGGGAAGATGTGTTTGGTGGTGGCATCATGCTGGTGTTGGCAGAAATGGCAGAGGATGATCCTTTGAATGCAGAGGCTGGTGGGGTGATAAGTGAGGACAAGGGGGACCCTATCATGTTTCTGGGATGGAGGAGAAGGCGTGAGGGCGGATGCGTGGGAGATGGGCCGGACACAGTTGAGGGCCCTGTCAACGACCGTGGGTGGAAAACCTCGGTTAAGGAAGAAGGAGGACATGTCAGAGGAACTGTTTTTGAAGGTAGCATCATCGGAACAGATGCGACGGAGGCGAAGGAACTGAGAGAATGGGATGGAGTCCTTACAGGAAGCGGGGTGTGAGGAGCTGTAGTCGAGGTAGCTGTGGGAGTCGGTAGGCTTGTAATGGATATTGGTGAACAGTCTATCACCAGAGATTGAGACAGAGAGGTCAAGGAAGGGAAGGGAAGTGTCAGAGATGGACCACGTGAAAATGATGGAGGGGTGGAGATTGGAAGCAAAATTAATAAATTTTGCCAAGTCCCGACGAGAGCATGAAGCGGCACCGAAGTAATCATCGATGTACCGGAGAAAGAGTTGTGGAAGGGGGCCAGAGTAGGACTGCAACAAGGAATGTTCCACATACCCCATAAAGAGACAGGCATAGCTGGGGCCCATGCGGGTACCCATAGCCACACCTTTTATTTGGAGGAAGTGAGAGGAGTTGGAGGAGAAACTGTTCAGTGTGAGAACAAGTTCAGCCAGACGGAGGAGAGTAGTGGTGGATGGGGATTGTTTGGGCCTCTGTTCAAGGAAGAAGCTAAGGGCCCTCAGACCATCCTGGTGGGGGATGGAGGTGTAGAGGGATTGGACATCCATGGTGAAGAGGAAGCGTTTGGGGCCAGGGAACTGGAAATTGTTGATGTGACGTAAGGTGTCAGAGGAATCACGGATGTAGGTGGGAAGGGACTGAACAAGGGGAGAGAGAAGGGAGTCAAGATAACGAGAAATGAGTTCTGTGGGGCAGGAGCAAGCTGACACGACTGGTCTACCGGGACAGTTCTGTTTGTGGATTTTGAGTAGGAGGTAGAAGCTGGCCCAACCTCAACCCCCTCCTACGCCACCACCCCATGCCCACCCAAAAGATGTAACACCTGCCCCTTCACTTCCTCTCTCCTCACCGTCCAAGGGCCCAAACACTTCTTTCAAGTGAAGCAGCATTTCACTTGCATTTCCCCCAACTTAGTCTACTGCATTCGTTGCTCCCAATGTGGTCTCCTCTACATTGGAGAGACCAAAGATAAACTGGGCAAATGCTTTGCAGAACACCTGCGGTCTGTCCGCAAGAATGACCCAAACCTCCCTGTCGCTTGCCATTTTAACACTCCACCCTGCTCTCTTGCCCACATGTCAGTCCTTGGCTTGCTGCATTGTTCCAGTGAAGCCCAATGCAAACTGGAGGAACAACACCTCATCTTCCGACTAGGCACTTTACAGCCTTCCGGACTGAAGATTGAATTCAACAACTTTAGGTCTTGAGGTCCCTCCTCTATCCCCACCCCCTTTCTGTTTCTTCCCCCTTCCTTTTGTTTTTTCCAATAAATTATATAGATTTTTATTTTCCCACCTATTTCCATTATTTTTAAATATTTTTAAATCTTTTATGCTCCCCCCACCCCCACTAGAGCTATACGTTGAGTGCCCTACCATCCATTCTTAATTAGCACATTCGTTTAGATAATATCACCAACTTCAACACCTCTGTGTTCTTTTTTCTGTTGACTGTGACATCTTTTGATGATCTGCTTCTATCACTGCTTGTTTGTCTCTACAACCACACCACCCCCCCCTCCACTTCTCTCCCCCTACCCAAACCCACCCCCTCTCCCCACACACCTTAAACCAGCTTATATTTCACCCCTTCCTTGGATTCACCTAGTTCTGTTGAAGGGTCATGAGGACTCGAAACGTCAACTCTTGTCTTCTCCACCGATGCTGCTAGACCTGCTGAGCTTTTCCAGGTAATCCTGTTTTGTTTTGCAGTTATATAGTGCTTTTTAATGAAGTAAAATGTCTAAAAGTGTTTCATAGAAGATTAAGTAGAGATTTAAAGCAAAGTAGTGAGGGTGCTAGAAATCTGAAGCAAAAATATATAATGCTGGAAGTGCTCAGCAGGTCTGTCAGCATCTGTGGAAGAGAAAGAGAATTAATGCTTCAGATCAATCTTGACTTGAAACTTTGGGTGCAATCTTCTGCCCTCTTTCATGGCAAGTTTGGTGGTGAGGGAGCATTTAATCCGGTGTCATCCATGCCACATTCATGCCTCCACCTCGACTAAGTCCGTGGAAGGCAAGGCCTTCTTGCCATCAATTGGGGCCCTTAAGTGGGCATTAATTGCCCATTTAAGGGCCTCATCGCACTGATGCTTGTATTAACCCAGCAGCAGGTGAGGAGGTTGCAATATTGGGAGCATGTCAACTAAACCCTGGCATGTTTGCTTGTGCACTTGCAGCTCGGGAGGGTCCATCATTCAAAGGCACTCAATGCCTGATCAAAAGACTATGCAATGGGAATGGATGGGGAGGCCCACTGAGAGCCATGCCTCTGCCCTTGCTGCTGACCCCTCCCCTCCGCGTCCCCCTTCCCACAACCTCTTTTCACCATCACTCACTCGTGCCTTGGTTCCCTCCTCGATCTGAGCCCTCTGGTGAGTGCCATTTCGGTAGCAGCCTGGTGGTGCTACTGCGTGAAGAAGAACTGCCAGTTTCTGATAGGCCAGCAGCTCCCGCCGGCAAGACGTCTGCCCCCTGGGGCCCTTGATCCAGGGGGAAGGCCTGCCACTGGCCTGTCAAGCGCCAGAGTAGCATAAGATGTGGTGGGCCTTTCCAAAAAGAGGCAATTCAGTGGTCTCGTCAGGTCTCCAGTTGGCTGCTGACACCCCTATTATTGCCACAAGATTCTGCAGTGGGATGAGGCCCTTAAGTGGGTAATTAATGCCCACTTAAGGGCCTCAATTGGTGGTGAGTTGGGAAGGCCGTCTGCGAGCCTTGCCTGCCAAGGGCTTAATTAGGGTGGGGGCAGGAACCTGGCAGTGTTTACATCTGATTAAATGCTCTGTTTGTCTCTCCATAGATGCTGCCAGACTTGCTGTGTATTTCCAGCATTTTCTGTTTTGATTTAAGTAGACAATAATATTAGTAATAGGACAAAAGAAGTAAATAGTAGATTAATGAGCCACAAAGTTGGTCAAAGATATAAGTTTTAAGGTGTCTTCTAAAGAAAGAGGGAGAGGTGGAGAGGTTTAGGGAGATAACTCCAAAGCTTGGGGCCTAGACAGCTGAAAGCACGGCCACCAATGGTGGATGCACAAGAGGTCAGAAGTGGAGGAACAAAAAGCTCTCGGAGTATTATCGGGTTGGAGGAGGTTTCAGTGATAGGGAGGGGTAAGTTCATGAAAAGATTTGAACACCCTGATCATTTTTTTTTATAGTTACTGGTAGCTTGTTAGAAGATAGTGATCAAAGCATCATCCCAGTTCAGTTTCAACAAGATATTATACAACCGGAGCAAGGCAGAAATAAAGATTCTTTCCATGCTGTAAGTATTTAATAGGGATGACAGTATTTGGTACGCAAGTGGATCAGAAATAAATCATGCCCTGGTTGCAAGCCAAGCATGGTTGAACATAGTGGTATCTGAACATGACAAGATATAAGGCATTCATTTGCTTGTGGGTTAAAATATTTATATATTTCTTTCTGTTTGTGCAGGCAGCCTCAATTGGTTACTGACTGAATGCAGAATATTATTCCTTTTGCTGTAATTACAAGACAAGTGGCATGTTCAAAAAGACAAACATTTGATGGAATTTTATTAGTAAACAAGTAATGGTTCATTGCAGAGACGTGACCCTCAAACACAAACCAACACACTGAAAAATTGCATTAATCTCTTCAGTAGTTATATAAATAGTAAACTATCTCAAGGACTATGTGTAGTTATTTGTCAAGTCTACTGTGATATTCTCCCTCTTCACGTAGCATCTTCATTGTCCGAGGGTTGTTGGCCATGGCTTATGCCTTCATAAGGCAAAGTGAGGAGACAGGCCCCAAGAATCACCTGAGACCTCACAGGGATTGAATCTATGATGTTGATGTTATTCTGCACTATACTCTAGCCAAATGAACTGGCCCCCACTGTGATATTACAGCTCAGTATAATTCCTCGCTATTTATTTCATTTAACACAAACATACAAGATGCACTGCAGCAACTCACCAATTCTTCTTCGACAGCACTGTCCAAACCAGCGACCACTACCATCTAGATGGGCAAGGGCAGCAGATGCATAGGGACACCTGCAAGTTCCCCTCCAATCCACACATCATCCTGAATGGGAAATACATCGGCGTGACCATCACTGCTGCTGGATCAAAATTCTGGAACTTCTTTCCTAACAGCACTGTGAGTGTTCCTATAACACATGGACAGCAGTGGTTCAAGAAGGTGGCTCACCACCACCTTCTCAAGGGCAATTAGGGATGGGCAATAAATGCTGGCCTAGCCAGCGATGCCCACATCCCATGAATGAATAATAAAAAAATAAATATATGGCTTAATAATGTATCTCATTGTGGTAAAGTGGAGCACCATGTACCTTTAAGAGAATGCAAGTGGACTAACCATGTGACAGTACTGACCAATCACTGTACAGTACGGGCTACTGGTTAACTGTAAGTCTAGAACTGGAGATGGTTTTGGGAGCATGCAAGGATTTAGTACTCTACCCTCTGTTGCAATAAACAATCACAGTTTGTTCTTATGTTGGTCTCTCTTTATTGATAGCGAGCATCAACTAACAAGTGCACATAAAGGCGTGCAATTCGAGTTTACTCAACTAGTGACATCATCCCGCGTCATTTTCCCGTTGGCGAGTGGGCCCCACCCCCAAATCACTGACGGGAAAATTCAGGCCGTAGACTCAAAACAGAAAACAGGTGATAAGGATGAAGGTAGCAAAAAATAACACCCTGAGTGAGAATCCACAAGATGGGTGAGCAAAGCATTAAAAAGAGAATCAGCACTTATTGTTATAAAATAGACAGCAATCAGAGCAGGAAGCAATGCTGCAGTTTTAAATTTGAAAAAAAGAGAAAAGAAAAAAACCCTGCAGAATTGTGATCGCAGAGGTCCCACCAAAACTCAAAAAGAGCAAGAAACCCAGTATAGAAAAGCTGACAGCTGCAGAGACGGAGTTGGAAAAAAGCAGTGACTGCTCTTAAAGCAACAATACATTTAAAGAGGTACATGCAAGAAAAATGGCCATGGACAGAAAATTATAAGAGACCCCAGAGAAAGGGCAACTCTGTGGAAAGCAAAACATGAATCGATCAATGGCAGTCAAGAAAGCCACGGTAAGCCAAACACCTGAATTTGTCATTAACTGGGGAACCATCAGAAGTGCAGTCACCTTGCAGCTGTTCATGATGCTGCAGTTCAGGCACGTCAATCCATTCGGCCCCGTTTCTGATGACTGGTTCAATATGTTGAACGCCTAGCATTCTGTTTTACCAGTAACGAAATCGCAGGGGTGGGTAAGAAGAGGGCGCCTCTTTTGTCCACATGTGGGAGAAAAATGTGCCATCCAACTGGTAGGACAAGACAGGCCGATGACAAAAGGTGGGAAAACATCAGACCCCACAAAAAGGAAGGAAATACCCCCCATGTGCAGATTAGTAAAAAAACAGCAGTGCCACAGTGAAAACCCACAAAATGAATGAGAGAAATGCATCCAGGCATCCAGTGGGCAATCGACATAGGGCAGCTTTGCAGGGATAGGCTGAGGCAGCATTTTAAAGACAAAGGGAGAAATCGTGAAATATGCCTCAAGGAAGAACCAGAAGAAATAGAATCAGACATCCATTCACTACATAACCTGAAAGTGGGTAAAAACGAGCTTGTCCAAGTGGTCATTATAGTCAATGGACAATCCATTAAGATGGAAAACAAAAATAAAAATACCTGGAAAAACTCAGCAGG
The DNA here is from genome assembly GCF_017639515.1 of Carcharodon carcharias. Classification (NCBI taxonomy): domain Eukaryota; kingdom Metazoa; phylum Chordata; class Chondrichthyes; order Lamniformes; family Lamnidae; genus Carcharodon; species Carcharodon carcharias. The sequence goes on from NC_054488.1 coordinate 15,400,468, forward strand.
CCTGACAGCATCTGCGGAGAGGAACATAGTTAAAGTTTCGAGTCTGTATGACTCTTCCACAGAACTAAAGAAAAATAGAAAAGAGGTGAAATATAAGCTGGTTTAAGGGGGGGGTGGGTTAGGACAAGTAGAGCTGGATAGAGAGCCAGTGATAGGCGGAGATTGCCAAAAGATGTCATAGAAAAAAGGACAAAGAGGTGTTGAAGGTGGTGATATTACCTAAGGAATGTACTAATAGGTGACATTAAGGGTAGAAAGCAGGACGAGCAAGGTACAGATAGCCCTAGTGGGGGTGGGGTGGGGGGAAGGGATCAAAATAGGCTAAAAGGTAGAGATAAAACAATGGATAGAAATACGTTTAAAAATAATGGAAATAGGTGGGAAAAGAAAAATCTATGTAAATTATTGGAAAAAAGGGGGATAGGAAAGAGGGTGGGGATCGAGGAGAGAGTTCCTGATCTAAAGTTGTTGAACTCAATATTCAGTCCAGAAGGTTTTATCTCTACCTTTTAGCCTATTTCGATCCCTTCCCCCACTAGGGCTATCTGTACCTTGCTCGTCCTGCTTTCTACCCTTAATGTCACCTATTAGCACATTCCTTAGATAATATCACCACCTTCAACACCTCTTTGTCCTTTTGTCAATGACATCGTTTGGCTATCTCCATCTATCACTGGCCCTCTATCCAACTCTACTTGTCCCACCCGCCCTTAAACCAGCTTATGTTTCACCTCTTTTCTATTTTTTCTTAGTTCTGATGAAGAATCATATGGACTCGAAACGTTAACTGTGTCCCTCTCCGCAGATGCTGTCAGACCGGCTGAGTTTTTCCACGTATTTTTATTTCTGTTTTGGATTTCCAGCATCTGCAGATTTTTGCTTTTATCTTAGCCATTAAGATGGAAGTTGATACTGGAGGGGCAATGTCCATAATTGGAGAACATACACTCAGATACTTGAATAAAGGAACCCACCCTTTAAGATTGGAAGTTTTGGACACTGAACTGAAAACATACACAGGTGAAGAAATAAGACTGAAAGGAACATATCAAGTCAAGTTGCAGTATGAGGAACAGTCTGCAATATTACCTCTATTTGTAATGTCAGGCAGGGGACTGAGTCTCCTCGGAAGGAACTGGCTGGGAGAGATAAATTTGAGGGCCCGCTAAGTTCCCAGTTGGAAACCAGAAGCATTACTGCAGGAAAAAAATGAGTACGCAAATATCCAATGGGAGAATCCCATGGAAGTGTTACAGCAGGACAGAGTTCAAACTGAAGTCAGCGTCCTTCAAAAAGAAAAAGAAAACCTATTAAAGGACTTTCGTGCACTACAAAATTCAATCAGCTTCCAATTTGTGCCACTGAAAAGACATGAAGGAGGAAAAGAAGAGTTAAACCTAAAGGCACAAATTAGCTGAGAAAGGGCAATGATATAGTTTTTCCAGGAAACTATGAATGGGAATAGGAAAGAATTGAAAGAGCTGAAGCAGCAGCTGCGTAAAAGCCCTGAAGTTTTAAATCTAGAAAGCCCTGAGTTCTCAGAACAGCTGTCGGAAAACCCAGCAATTGAACTCATTCGCATTTAGCTCCTGCCTGAGTCTAGTCCAGCCGATAGCGAAATTAAATAGAAGACCAAGATAAGGATCAGTGCTATCAAGAAAAGGACACACAGGAAGAGAAAGAGGAATTATTGATAATACTCAAAAAGAAAAACTTTTTTTTTTCTCTCTGTGTTGCTTTGTGCTTGTTGCCCTTTATCTCTTTCAGCTCGAAGGGGCAGCAGGACTGAATATGACTGCACCAGGAACATGGTGAAATCATCCACTGAGGAACCTAGCGGACAACTGCCCCCTGAAAAAGAGGTCTAGAAAAAAACAGCTGAGGTTGTTGAGCTGTGATGCTCAACACATTCGAGAAAGCCTCCTGAGAGACTTGATTGGTAAATAGTTATTAGTGTAAATAGTTCACATGTTATTAAGTTTGTGAACTTTATTTTTTAAGTAAAGGGGAAAGGGTGTGGCAAAGTGGAGTACCATGCACCTTTAAGAGAATGCAAGTGGACTAACCATGAGACAGTACTGACCAATCACTGTACAGCACGGGCTGCTGGTTAACTGTTAGTCTAGAGCTGGAGGTGGTTGTGGGAGAACACAAGGATTTAGTGCTCTGCCCTCTGTTGCAATAAACAATCACAGTTTATTGTTATATTGGTCTCTCTCCATTATTGATAGCGAGCATCAACTAATAAGTCTACATGAAGGTGTGTAATTCAAGTTTACTTGACTAGTGAACTCATAGACTCAAAACATAAAACTTATGTAAGAACCCAATCAGACATCCACAAAGCACATAACATAGGATGATATGGGAGCACAGTACTGAGGAGGTTAAATGAAACTGAAAAAAGCACATAATTATGATTCAAAAAGCACAGTAGAGGATTTCTGTCTGATAAATACATTGTCACATCCTTGTTTGTGCTTAATTCACCAATGCACAATTTAGACTTATATGCAATATAGAGCCTGAAGATGACCCTAATCTAATTAGGTGGTAATGTGGTGTCAGAGACACCATCCCTTAGATAAGATTTTATAGGCCTCGCTTCCCTGTTCTGGTGGTTCGAATGTATAGTGTAAGGGTCTGGCACATAAAGAGTTAACATGGGGCTGAATACAGTACCGCACACACAGTGATGTAAGGACACATGGCCCACACCTAGGGGTCAGTCTAGTGTTGGACAGAGCTGTGCGCACAAGCAGGAGAAGTCAGCTCCTTGCTTGAAACCTTTACTGTAAATATGTACATAGTTCTTGTTGTTAATAAATACATACAGTTAACCTACTTAAGACTACAAAGGCTTCATTATGACCTACGAATGGTATCCAACACCCTACAACATGGCGGCAGCGGTGGGAAAACTGAAGGAAAAATCAAAGAAACATTCTGACCTGAAGTAAAGCTTAAGAAGTGAAGGTGCAGAAGGAAATCGCCAGAGATAAGCTCCAAAAAAAGATTAGGAAGCTAAAGGCAGCAATTACATTAAATTCCTCACTGCAGCAGAAGACTCCATTGAAACCCTGTGGAAGTCCAGCTTTGATACCCAGAGTGTGCAGGGATGAGCCAAAACCTTTAGTTCCAGGATACAGCAAGTCCTGAAATATAAAGCTCTCTGGCCAGAAATTGCCATTTAAAAATTCAGTCGGAAATTCCAGGTTCCCAAGTCGGTGCCTGAACTCATGACATCCAAAACGAAAAAGAAATTAATTAATTTGGAAAAATTGCGAGGTCTTTCAACAGGTTTTCCTTTTCTTTGCGAAACTCACTCGCTTCACCTTGAATTCTGTAATTCAGCAGAGTCTCCTTGGGTTTCTTCTGCTGTTCTTCCATGTTGTTGTTTAAGACGGTTTTCATTTCCTCAAGTCGCTGAATGGCTACACGCTCCTTTTTCATCCGGCTGCCGTCCTTGGACTCTCAGGCTCTTTCTGAAGCACCTCGGCTTGTTCCTTTTTCAACTCAGGAACTCTTCCTCCTTCCTTTTGAAATGTCACTGGCCAATCAAGGTTAATTTCCCTCAACCAATTTTGACTTAGGAGCCTTGGTCCTCTGTCTTCTAATACCATCACTGGTAGATGTGGCAATTGGTGTCCATAATGAACAGTTACTCCCTTGGTACCTTTCACCTGGATTTCTTTGCCTGTGTACATTTTCAACTTGACAGATGTTTGTTCCAAATGTGATTGTTGATCATCTTTATTTAAATATCTGAAAGTGTGTTCTCCTACTACAGTGGTAGGAGCACCTGTGCCTACTTCCATTTTTAAGGGTTTACCGTTCACTTGCACTGTGACAGTAATTGGCTCTGTCTTCCAAACTTTCATGTTGAATAATGAATAAATGTCAGAACTGGTTGTTTCTGGCACTTCCACACTATATAATTCATTGGGCTTTGATTGTTGCCTGGAAGCCTGTTTAAATCTCGCTTTGCAATATTTCAATATGTGTTCACTTCTGTGACAAAAATAACACTCTATCTTTTAAATTCACAATCGTTATGAGTATGATTGTTTCCATGTTGATAAAAATTAGTTTTCAACCTTATTGCTAAGCTGTTTGCTCCAAGTTTTTGAATAGCTGGGGTTATTTCCCACTTAGCAGCCAAGTCCCGGCTTTTTGTGCCATTTCCGGCTGACTGTTCCCACCCAACAAGGAAAACAATACCATTTTGCACCCCTTACGTTTCTGAATCCCTTACAGTGCTTTCTATCGCAAGCACTATTTCTAATGCTTTCTTAAAACCAAAATTCACTTCAGCCAGCAATCCTTGCTGAATAGCATCCTCTTGCACACCACATACCAAACAATCCCTGAGCATGTCATTCAGGGTTTCACCGAAATCACAGTATTCCATTAGTTGTTTTAATTTCGCCACATAGGTAACAATGGTCTCCTCTGGGGCTCTATTCTATGAATTGAAACTGAACCTCTGCATTGTGACTGAGGGCTTATGTTAAAAATATCCTTTAATGGGGCAGTGGGAGCCCTCAAGCTTCAAATTAAACTGTAGGACTTGCTCCCACAAATGCTTAAGAGAATTGCTCTCCTCTTTTCCACCCCATGATTTCGCTAGCTTGAAAGTAGAACTCAAGATGTTCTATATATTGAGACCAGTCATCTGTGGCTAGTTCAAAGGGACTGATTCTGCCAAACTGTGACATCTGGGATAAGTATATCTTCCTTTCTTTTTAATGAACTTAGATACTCACAATCACTAGGTGAGGTACAATGGATCTGATTTATCCTCATCACCAGTTTGTTATAGAGTTGATTTTCCAGGCAACTTTTCTTGATGGAAACATTATTTACAAGACAGCAGCAACTACACAGAGATAAAAACAAAAAAAACTGCGGATGCTGGAAATCCAAAACAAAAACAGAATTACCTGGAAAAACTCAGCAGGTCTGGCAGCATTGGCGGAGAAGAAAAGAGTTGACGTTTCGAGTCCTCATGACCCTTCGACAGAACTTGAGTTCGAGTCCAGGAAAGAGCTGAAATATAAGCTGGTTTACGGTGTGTGTGTGGGGGGGCGGAGAGATAGAGAGACAGAGAGGTGGGGGGGGGTGTGGTTGTAGGGACAAACAAGCAGTGATAGAAGCAGATCATCAAAAGATGTCAACGACAATAGTACAATAGAACACATAGGTGTTAAAGTTAACACCTATGATATTATCTAAACGAATGTGCTAATTAAGAATGGATGGTAGGGCACTCAAGGTATAGCTCTAGTGGGGTTTTTTTTTATTTTTTTTTATAATGGAAATAGGTGGGAAAAGGAAAATCTTTATAATTTATTGGGGAAAAAAAAGGAAGGGGGGAACAGAAAGGGGGTGGGGATGGGGGAGGGAGCTCACGACCTAACGTTGTTGAATTCAATATTCAGTCCGGAAGGCTGTAAAGTCCCTAGTCGGAAGATGAGGTGTTGTTCCTCCAGTTTGCGTTGGGCTTCACTGGAACAATGCAGCAAGCCAAGGACAGACATGTGGGCAAGAGAGCAGGGCGGAGTGTTAAAATGGCAAGCGACAGGGAGGTTTGGGTCATTCTTGCGGACAGACCGCAGGTGTTCTGCAAAGCGGTCGCCCAGTTTACGTTTGGTCTCTCCAATGTAGAGGAGACCACATTGGGAGCAATGAATGCAGTAGACTAAGTTGGGGGAAATGCAAGTGAAATGCTGCTTCACTTGAAAGGAGTGTTTGGGTCCTTGGACGGTGAGGAGAGAGGAAGTGAAGGGGCAGGTGTTGCATCTTTTGCGTGGGCATGGGGTGGTGCCATAGGAGGGGGTTGAGGAGTAGGGGGTGATGGAGGAGTGGACCAGGGTGTCCCGGAGGGAGCGATCCCTACGGAATGCCGATAAGGGGGGTGAAGGGAAGATGTGTTTGGTGGTGGCATCATGCTGGAGTTGGCGGAAATAGCGGAGGATGATCCTTTGAATGTGGAGGCTGGTGGGGTGATAAGTGAGGACAAGGGGGACCCTATCATGTTTCTGGGAGGGAGGAGAAGGCGTGAGGGCGGATGCGCGGGAGATGGGCCGGACACGGTTGAGGGCCCTGTCAACGACCGTGGGTGGAAAACCTCGGTTAAGGAAGAAGGAGGACATGTCAGAGGAACTGTTTTTGAATGTAGCATCATAGTAACAGATGCGACGGAGGCGAAGGAACTGAGAGAATGGGATGGAGTCCTTACAGGAAGCGGGGTGTGAGGAGCTGTAGTCGAGATAGCTGTGGGAGTCGGTGGGTTTGTAATGGATATTGGTGGACAGTCTATCACCAGAGATTGAGACAGAGAGGTCAAGGAAGGGAAGGGAAGTGTCAGAGATGGACCACGTGAAAATGATGGAGGGGTGGAGATTGGAAGCAAAATTAATAAATTTTTCCAAGTCCTGACGAGAGCATGAAGCAGCACCGAAGTAATCATCGATGTACCGGAGAAAGAGTTGTGGAAGGGGGCCGGAGTAGGACTGCAACAAGGAATGTTCCACATACCCCATAAAGAGACAGGCATAGCTGGGGCCCATGCGGGTACCCATAGCCACACCTTTTATTTGGAGGAAGTGAGAGGAGTTGAAGGAGAAATTGTTCAGCGTGAGAACAAGTTCAGCCAGACGGAGGAGAGTAGTGGTGGATGGGGATTTTTCGGGCCTCTGTTCGAGGAAGAAGCTAAGGGCCCTCAGACCATCCTGGTGGGGGATGGAGGTGTAGAGGGATTGGACGTCCATGGTGAAAAGGAAGCGGTAGGGGCCAGGGAACTGGAAATTGTTGATGTGACGTAAGGTGTCAGAGGAATCACGGATGTAGGTGGGAAGGGACTGGACAAGGGGAGAGAGAGGGGAGTCAAGATAACGAGAAATGAGTTCAGTGGGGCAGGAGCAAGCTGAGATGATCGGTCTACCGGGGCAGTTCTGTTTGTGGATTTTGGGTAGGAGATAGAAGTGGGCCGTCCGAGGTTGGGCGACTATCAGGTTGGAAGCTGTGGGAGGGAGATCCCCAGAGGAGATGAGGTCAGTGGCAGTCCTGGAAACAGTGGCTTGATGTTCAGTGGTGGGGTCATGGTCCAGGGAGAGGTAGGAGGAAGTGTCTGCGAGTTGACGCTCAGCCTCCGCGAGGTAGAGGTCAGTGCGCCAGACAACAACAGCACCACCCTTGTCAGCGGGTTTGATGACAATGTCAGGGTTGGACCTGAGAGAATGGAGTGCAGTAAGTTCAGAGAGAGACAGGTTAGAATGGGTGAGAGGAGCAGAGAAATTGAGACAACTAATGTCGCGCCGACAGTTCTCAATGAAAAGATCGAGAGAAGGTAAGAATCCAGAGGGAGGCGTCCAGGTGGAGGGAGAATATTGGAGATGGGTAAAAGGATCCGTTGAACTGGGAGAGGACTCCTGCCCAAAGAAGTGAGCCCGGAGACGAAGACGGCGGAAGAAGAGTTCAGTATCATGCCGAGCCCGAAATTCATTGAGGTGAGGGCGTAAGGGTATGAAACTAAGTCCTTTGCTGAGCACTGAACATTCAGCATCGGAGAGGGGAAGGTCAGGGGGTATAGTGAATACACGGCTGGGATTGGGACTGGAAGAAAGGGTGGGGACGGAGGGACAGGCAGGGGTGGAGGGTCTTAGATGGGTGTTGGTGTCGATGAGTTGTTGGAGCTTGCGTTCCTTAGCACTTGAGAGAAAGAGAAAAAGTTTCTTGTTGAAGCGTTGGATGAGCCGAAGGATAAAATGAAACTGGGGGCACGCGCAGCTTTGAAAAAGGGTACGGTGGTGCTGCTGGAGGGAGAGGTCAAGTGTGTTCATATGGCGGCGCATGGCACTGAGAGTGGATTTCAGAATGTGACGGGAACAGCAGTCCGAGAAACGTTTTATGTCCCGGAGATACCTGTAATCCTGGGTGGGTTCGAAACATGAGGGGTGGAATTTCAGTTGAAATCCACGTGGGGTAAGTCGGAGACGGAGACAGTCACTGAGAAAGGAGATATGGCTGTGAAAGCGGGTTTTAGTAAACACCTTGTCAAACACTAGGAGGGAAATGGAAAGCAATGAAGGTGAACAAGGCAACAGAGAGATACGGAAATCTTGTCGCAGAGAGGAACAGAACTTCTTCAAGGAGGTAGGCATTTCTTGAAGAGCAGTGGCAGTCAATTAAACACAGAGATAAAAACAAAAAAACTGCGGATGCTGGAAATCCAAAACAAAAACAGAATTACCTGGAAAAACTCAGCAGGTCTGGCAGCATCGGCGGAGAAGAAAAGAGTTGACATTTCGAGTCCTCATGACCCTTCAACAGAACTTGAGTTCGAGTCCAGGAAAGAGCTGAAATATAAGCTGGTTTAAGGTGTGTGTGTGGGGGGCGGAGAGATAGAGAGACAGAGAGGTGGAGGTGGGGGTGTGGTTGTAGGGACAAACAAGCAGTGATAGAAGCAGATCATCAAAAGATGTCAACGACAATAGTACAATAGAACACATAGGTGTTAAAGTTAAAGTTGGTGATATTATCTAAACGAATGTGCTAATTAAGAATGGATGGTAGGGCACTCAAGGTATAGCTCTAGTGGGGGTGTTTTTTTTTTATAATGGAAATAGGTGGGAAAAGGAAAATCTTTATAATTTATTGGAAATTATATTTCCATTATAAAAAAAACCCACTAGAGCTATACCTTGAGTGCCCTACCATCCATTCTTAATTAGCACATTCGTTTAGATAATATCACCAACTTTAACTTTAACACCTATGTGTTCTATTGTACTATTGTCATTGACATCTTTTGATGATCTGCTTCTATCACTGCTTGTTTGTCCCTACAACCACCCCCCCCCCTCCACCTCTCTGTCTCTCTATCTCTCTGCCCCCCACACACACACCTTAAACCAGCTTATATTTCAGCTCTTTCCTGGACTCGAACTCAAGTTCTGTTGAAGGGTCATGAGGACTCAAAACGTCAACTCTTTTCTTCTCCGCCGATGCTGCCAGACCTGCTGAGTTTTTCCAGGTAATTCTGTTTTTGTAGCAGCAACTACACATTGCCTCTAACTCTACAACTAAAGAAGAACTTTCCCCTAGAGATTCCTCGTGTTGCTAACCCATTGGTTTACACAGATCATGTGAATAACACAGGGTTATTCTTAAAGCTACAGTCCTACATTTATCTAAACTATAGTTACTACACATGCTGACAAGGGTGGTGCTGTTGTTGTCTGGCATACCAACCTCTACCTTACAGAGACTAAGTGCCAACTCTTAGACCCTTCTGTCCATTTCCTCCTGGACCATGATCCTACCACTGAACATCAAGCCATTGTTTCCAGGACTGTCACTGACCTCATCCCCCCTGGAGATCTGCCTTCCACAGCTTCCAACCTCATATTGCCCAGCCCCTCATAACCCGTTTCTACCTGCTTCCCAAAATCCACAAAAAAGACTGTACTGGTAGACCTAATTTTTCAGCTTGTTCCTGCCCCACTGAACTCATTTCATCCTATCTCGACTCCATTCTCTCTCCCCTTGTCCAGTCTCCTCCCACCTACATTTGTGATTCCTCTGATGCTTTCCGTCATTTCAATAATTTTCAGTTTCCTGGCCATAGCTGCCTCCTCTTCACTATGGACATCCAATCCTTCTACACCTCCATCTCCCACCAGGATGGTAGACGGTATGAGGACACTCAGCTTCTTCCTTGAACAAAGGCTTGAACAATCCCCATCCACCACCACTCTCCTCCATCTCGCTGAACTTATTCTCTCATTGAACAATTTCTTGTTTAACTTGTCTCACTTCCTCCACATAAAAGATGTGACTATGGGCACCTGCATGAGCGACAGTTGTGCCTGTTCTTTTGTGGGTTATGTAGAACATTCCTTGTTCCATCCCTACTCAGGCCCCCTCCCACAATTTTTTTCTGATACATCGATGGCTGTTTTGGTGCCGCTTCATGCTCTCGTCTGGACCTGGAAATATTTATCAATTTTACTTCCAATTTCCACCCTTCTTTCACCTTCACATGGTCCATCACTGACACTTCCCTTCCCTTCCTTGACTTCTCTGTCTTCATTTCTGGTGATAGATTGTCCACCAATATTCATCGCAAGCCCACAGACTCCCACAGCTACCTTGATTACACCTCCTCACCTCCTCACACCCTGCTTCCTCCAAGGACTCCATCCCATTCTCTCAGTTCCTTTGTGTCTGTTGCATCTGTTCCAATGATGCTACCTTCCAAAATGGCACTTCTGACATGTTTTCCTTTTTCCTGAGCCAAGGTTTCCCCCTCACTGTGGTTGACAGGGCCCTCAAACATCTCCTGCACCTCTACACTCACCTCTTCCACTCCCTCCCAGAACTATGGTCCCCCCCATCCTCACTCTTCACCCCACCAGCCTCCACATTCAAAGGATCATCCACTGCCATTTCCACCAACTCAGGCATGATGCCACCACCAAACACATCTTCCCCTCACCTACCCTGTCAGCATTCTGTAGGGACTGTTTCCTCTGTGACAGACTGGTCCATTCTTTTATCACCCCCAATCCCTCATATCCTCCCCACGACACCTTCCCTTGCAATCGCAGTAGGTGTTGCTCCTGTCCCTTTACCTCCTCCCTCCTGACTGTTCAAGGCCCCAAACACCTTCAGTTACTAATCTGTACAGGATGGTTGGAATACAGAGGCCTAAAATCTGAACTTATCAGGAATGGAATAGTTGACGAGTGGCGGATGATGCACTCTCAGTCATGATGCAAGTGAAGGAAGATCTAACCCTTGGGAAAGCTATCCAGATTGTTCGGCAGTCTGAACTCCATGTGCAGCACCGGTTTGTTTTAAGACCAGAAAGGAAACCATGATACAAAGGAAACCCACAGTCCCATTAGTTAAGTAGCACAGAAACAGAGATATTCCAGGCCAAGGGAACAAATACCCAACAGAGCGACCATGCCAGCACTGTGGGGCAAAGCGCCCCCACAGATGAGCTCAAGGTCCTGCAATTTCAGCCCAATGCTTTCAATGTAACAAAATTGGAAACTTTGGCAAAATGTGCAGGACCAGAACATTTAAACACACAGAAGACCCAAAGGTGATTCATGAGGTTGAGAATGCACAGTGAGTGGACACACAGCCAGACTTCTTGGGTGAGCTCAAAGATCCTGGATTTTCATATTGGAATGCAGACATTTCAGTTAATGGCCATTTCACAAACTTTAAATTCGACATGGGAGCCAGTGTTATGGTCCTATTGGCTTCGAACTAGAGACACACCACTCTACGGGCCCGGAGGAATCGACTTCTGGTCATAGGCATGATTCTGGAACCACTAATGTATGTCGGCAAACAAATCTTCGAGCTTATGTACATCATCCATAACCAGTCTTTTTCTCTCTTGAGCAGAGATGACTGTGTTGCCCTGAATCTCCTCAAAATGGCAGAAGATGCCAAGACAACCACTGTCGTAAATGATGCAGAACTGCGAGTTCCTGGGAGCGCGAACCAGAAAGAGTATCCTGACTGGCACTTCAGCTCTGGACTGTCTGCTCTCTTTCCAGAGCAGGTTTGTCCATTTTCATTACAGGTACTAGAAAGCCCTCATTGGTCAGACCATCCAACCACTCAGATGGTTACCATGATGCCTCCAGTGGAGGATAGACAAGGGAGCAACCAACAACCGGAAGAGCCTCAACATCCGGCTCCGACAACTGTTGATGATGTCAACACTGTGACCACAGAGCAAACGCTGCAAGTCCCGGCCAGCATGACAGTGCCACAGAACCAAGTAGCAGCCCCATTACTGTCAGCGCACCACACAGCCAAACGCAAAAGGTAAACTTGTAGGCATTGCAATTACCTACACAGTAAAAGAAGGAGAGGAAAAGCGACACAGAGACGAGCGCAACATTTATCCACCCTGTTAGAAACAGGAGAGAACAACAACCACCTATCACTGCAACTGCTGAATCGACAAAGAGCGGTTCAATACCAAGGAATGGAAAAAGGGGACAAAAGATGCCCAGATGCCAGAACAACCTCTAAATCAACAGAGTTTACCTGCAGTGACAGAGCCTAGCACTCCTCTAAAAGTAGGGCGAATGAGAAATGGAAGGTTTATAAGGCTCCAGGCCACCTGAACCTCTGAACTCAGAAATTTGAAGAGGGGAGATGGAACAGTAATAATGATATAAATATATGGGGTAAACTAGAATAACTTGAAATACATTGGATAAAGACTTGGTGGGGGCGGGTGTACTATAAAGGTCTGGCACTTATAGGGCTAACGTGGCACTGAGTACAGTATTGCCCACACAGTGATGTAAGAGAGCACATGACCCGCACCTAGGGGCCAGTCTAGATTTGGACAGAGCCGTGTGCACAAAGAAGCAAGGAGACAGCTCCTAGCTCGAACTCTTCACTATAAATATGTACATAGTTCTTGTAGTTAATAAATACATGCAGTTAACCTACTTAAGACGATGAAGACTTCATGAAGACCTACTAAATAATAACCAACGCCCTACAACAGAGTGGACCTTGCAAATCCCATGACAGTATTCCAAAAAGTGAGTTCTTAATGTCAACACTTGTCTCTTCACTGCCCAGAATGGGTGAACTGCTTGTTTGTTACTATTTGCACAACATACTTTGTACAAAATGGCCACTGAATTCACTGATATAACATTCACTGTATATGAGAGGCTTTAACTTGTTTGAGAGAGAATTTGCAAATCTTTGTCATTTAAGAGAAATAATTGCATATGCATTTGCATAGTGGAAAGATTCCAAAATTTGTATTAATTCGGAGTGACAAACGTGCAGTTAACATTATGTGCATTAAAAAGTTGGGAATTAAATTGTAGCCTAAACAGTCAGACAGGTTCTGGTTGTGCTCCCGTGTTGCCACTCACCCAATTTTAATGTCCATTGACTCCTGGAGAGTAAAATCAGTCATGGTGTAACACAGGCATCTGATCTAAATTGGTCCTTTTCCACCCAGGGAAAGGTTCGGTTAAAGCTACCTCCTAGATCTCTGCTCATAGTCAATAGAATGGTATGAAGCTTCATAGTCCCTGTTTATCCTCAGACCTGGAACTTTTATGCTGGCTTCAGGTCACTTAGGCATACTTAATTTTATATAACAAATCCTTTTTCACATTCTCTCAATTGTATCTTGACTTATTCTGAAGGCACTGATTCCTTCTGGTGTCTGGATTCACTGGTCTTGGCAGCCGTCTGGCTCCTCATGTGAAACAGGAATAGGAACAGGCTAATCAACTATATAACTGTGGCCCTCCTGAAGATCAGAGGCACTGAGGACAAACGCTGAGCCCTGTTGCTTCCCTGACTAAGATTGGTCAGCTCACCATGGACAGGATGCGGAATAAACCCTATGACCTTCCGGTGTTTATGACACAGTTTGCTGTTGACAGCAAATGTATTGCTGGGAAAACAGAAAGAGTTTGCTTATATTTACACAAGGAAGGAGCCAGTAGGTCTCAAATTTACTGATGTATACACCTCAACAATAACGAAATAAAATCACCGAATAAGATACTTTTTTTAATCTCTATTATGCTGTATATCATCATCCTGGGCTGTTCATTTAATTTTGTCATTCAGCCCATCAGGCCTATACTAGATCTTGGATAGGGTTATCCAAATGATCCCAAGCTCTTAGGCTTTCTAAATAACCCTACAACTTTTTTTCCTTTTTAAGAATATACACAATTCCATGGGCAGAATTTTGCCCTTGTTGGGCGGGCTCGGTGGGGGTGGGTGGGACGGTTGGGAAGAGAACCACTGCCCGCGACTGGGGCCAATTAATACTGGCCCAGAACGAAATGTAAGTGGCATCGGTCAGTGCCGCCTGTGCGAGTGGGGGGGGGGGGTGGCGGGAGCGTGAATTTCACGCATGCACACGGGTGCGCACTTGGAAGTCTCCCTGAGGCACAGAGCTGCCTCCGGGAAATGAACAGTTTTTTAAAAAAAAAATTAAGATTTTACAAATGTTATAAAACATGTGGCTCCTTCACAGGAGCAGAACGTGTTATAAATGGAACGTAAAATGTTTTATTTGATTTTTATTTGCTCTTTGAAACCTTATCCCGCCCGTGGATGAGGATTCCTAAAAGGTGCAGAGGCTGCTTGGCTTTTTCACCTGCCCACCAGCCGTAAGGTTGGATGGGCTGCGAAAAAATTAAGTTAATTATCTTTTTAATGGCCTTCATAGGCCTTTTAATTGTCAGCAAGCAGGCACGCGCCTACTGACTGAAATATCTAGCGACCCCGCGTTGACGTTGGGACGCTCGCCCGATGTCAACGAGCATCATTCTACACTTGAGCGGGTCAGGCGCGCATCCACCAGCTGAGGTAAACCTTCTGTCCCATTTTGGAAGTTATTCATGCATCTTTGGGCTGGATTTTCCCAGTTGGGTAGGGATCTCCAGGTCAGCCTCAATTCCAAGTCGGGAACCCAAAAGTGGCCATTGCGGGGCATGCTCACGATTTTCTCGGAGACGGCTAATTAAGAAGACCCGTGCAATTAAGGATGGCAGCTGGATCAGGGAAGTGGGAGGTCCAATCAAAGGGCCCATTGTGTCCGGCTGGCAGCCCGTTTGGGAGAAGTGAGCACTGCTGGGACAGGCAGGAGACTGTGAGGGTATCTCAAAATGGCACTCTTTGCGGTGTTGCATCACTGTGAAATCAGAGCTCCTATACAGCATGGCCTGTGGCCATGGCTGTGGCTGTTCATCCCTGTCTCTGCTGGGATGGGGCAAAGGAGGCATTAATACCCCCTTGGTCAGCTGCCGGAAGGCCACCTCCAGTTCATGTCTGGGCTCCTCCCTCAGTGGGGAGCCACTTCACCATTGGTAAGATCCTAGTGGCTCTCTTACCTTTCCCTCAATTGCCTAATTGACTCGAAGGCAGGGCCATTTCAGGTAGCTGACCCAATGCTTTATATTCTGACTTTGCTCCTCATCTGCCTCTGATATATCTCAGTCCGTAAGCACGACCTCCAACTTCCGGTTGCTTGTCATTTTAAATCTCCACCATACTCCATCTCTGATCTTTCTGTCCACGGCCTGCTGCAGAGTTCCAGTGAAGCTCAACACCAGCTCGAGGAAGAGCACCTAAACTTTCAACTCGGCAATCTACAGCCTTCAGGACTTAACACTAACTTCAACAACTTTAGATCTTGACCTCTGCTTCTGTCTTGTTCAATGTGCTTTTTTCCTTTTCTTGTTTTGCTGCGTTGATTTTGTTTCTTTCTTTATCCGTTCATCTTGCATTTAGATGGTTGCTATGTAGCCATTCACACTTCATCTGGACACAGCCTTTGTTTCTGGACCACTCTCTTTGGATGTTGCATCATGAAATCTTTGGTCATTTAATCTCTCTTGCCTTCCACACTGTCATAGACCTTCCCTTTTGTTATTCTTGACCCCCCCCCCGCCCCACCTCCCCTCTTCCACTGGCATCAAATCTCTTCAATTTCTGTCTCCTGCTGTCCTGCTGAAAAGTCATCTCAACTTGAAACTCTCCACAGATGCTGCCTGACCTGCTTGGTTTTTACTCCTCTATTTCTCACTGGAACGGGGAAAATTCGGCCGATTGTGTTCAAAAGTGCTCCATGGCTTCCCCCCTTCCTGTCTCTGTGACCTCTTCTGACCCTACAGCCCTCAGTAAACTCTACATTCCTCCTGTAGCTCCTTCATCCCAACATTGGCAACCTTCAGCTGTATAGACCTTATGCACTGAAGTTCCCTCTCTAATCCTTTCTGCAGCTAGTCCTTATCAATAAATGTAGAACATTCTATATTGAGAACTAACAGTTCCAACAAGGTTATGAGAAGTATATTGCTAATAACTTCATACAATTTTATTTGCAGACCTTTATATTGGATTTAATATTGGAGTAAGACATATTACTGCTGCACCATTTCATATTAGGCAGTAAAGAGTAAAGCTGGTTGTAAAATTGGACCGTTGATTGTTTGTTAATTAAACTGAAAGTCTCCCAGAAGTGGTTGTTGAAATTATTATTTGTGCCTGGGTTATTTTGGAAGTGGTTTCTACTACATTGTACTCAAGGATGAGTGAAGTAAATCTTATTCCAAATTGGATTTCGTTGACTGAACCTTTGAAAGAAACACATAATTATAATTCAAAGCACAGTAGATTTTCTGGCTGGTAAATACATTGTTACATCATTATTTGTGCTTAATTTGCCAATGCACAATTTAGGCTTATGTGCAATATAGAGACTGAAGATGACACTAATGTAATTAGGTGGTAATGAGGCTATAATCAGGATCTAATGTGTATAATCTGCTGCAAATAATAATCTTAAATGAAGAAACTTGAGTGTTTCACTGTGTTTCCTGTTCAGTTAGGAACATCAGGGAGGAGGAGGCCATTCTGCCCCTCAAACCTGTTCCACCATTCACTTGAATCATGGCTGATCTGCACCTCAACTGTTTTCCTGCCTTTGCTCCATATTTGACATATATAATTAACAAAAGCTCTCAATCTTAGTTTTGAGGTGTCCAGTTGACCCACAGCAATCCATAGTGTTTTGAGGGAGACAGTTCCAACAAAGTTTGGCCACCCTTTGTGTGAAAACCTGCTTCCTAGTTTCACTCCTAATGGCCCAGCTCCAATTTCAAGATTATGCCCCTCTCTACTTGACACCTCCAGCACAGAAAATAATTTCTCTGTGCCTACATTAACTATTGAGCTCGGGGGTTGAATTTTTAACCCATGTTTAGGAACCCGGCGCCCGGTTCATTTCCCGAAACTTTGGCACTGAATCAGCAATGCCGGGGGAGGCATGGGGGCGGGACCCAGAAACCCAGGGCACTTAGGAAAGGTGAGAGGCGGCCATGGGTTTTCTCTTTGCTGATGTGATGACGCGGCAGGGTGACCTAGGCAAGCATCCACAAGCAGCAGCAATGTTCTCTGATGCCTCTCTTGCAGCTTCAACGGAGGCAGTGGCTGAGCGGTGATGGGTAATGTTGCCAATGTCAGGCAGAAGAAATCTGCCCAGAGACATAAAGAAGGCTTGGATAGGGGTGGCAATGAAGGTCAGCAACAGAGGAATGACCAGTAGGACATGAATCCAGTGTTGAAAGAGATTCAATGACCTGATAACATCTGGAAAGCTGAGTAGCAAGCGACACCAAGATAACAGCCCCCTAGCTCTATACGTAGCAGCATGCACACAAGCTGATCAGACTAAATGCTCATACATCTCCCAAACATTGTCAGCTAGTTCCATCACTGAGATGTCAGCCACACTCACATAGGTGGCCAATTGACAAAACGCTGAGGAGCACAATCTCATGCTAGTGTCACGCTGGAATAGGTGAGGGAGGTCGGCCTACTTATAAATCATTCTCTCCTCCTCCTGCAGGAAAAGGGAGATCACAACAGATGCAATGTGTCTCGTAGGGGTGATGGTGTGGCAGACCTGCACAATCTGACATCGACAGAGGAGGCAGTGCTGGACATCGCCAGGGTGCCACTGCGACAGAGGAGGCAGTGCTGGACATCGCCAGGGTGCCACTGCGACAGAGGAGGCAGTGCTGGACATCGCCAGGGTGCCACTGCGACAGAGGAGGCAGTGCTGGACATCACCAGGGTGCCACTGTGACAGTCCGTTAATGATGGTGAGCTGGGAGGCTGTCAGGAGCAGGGTCATTTGAACACTTTACCCTCAGGTGAAGGGCTTGGAGGAAACGCCAACTCATAACTCATGAAGTGGCTCGTCCACTGCTGCCATCTACAGGTTGTCCTGACGCACCTGCTGAGTAACTCGAGTTCTCATCAGCACCTTCTGGGGATGCCCACAGTGCATGTAGCAGAGGCGGAGCAGGATGTTCCTGCACAGACGTCACCTGCCTTCTCATCAGGGGCAGACGCCACAGAGTCTGCAAGGGCACATCATACCTTTGCATCATCCACCATGCAGACACACCCATCTTGTTTGGGCCTCAATCAAGAGTAGAACAGAGGTCACTGGGTGAACCATATTTTACCATTGAGCAGGAGGAGGATGATAAGGCAGAGTCAGCTGTGAACAATACCCCCCAGAGCTCAGAGGACAGACAGGGCTTTGCTCCGTTTGGCATGGGGCATCAAAAACAAGGAAGGTTTTTCTGTAGCAACAGAGGTGAATGAATTCCTGAATGTCAGAGATCCATTGGCATTACAGAACAAAGGGCAGTCAATGGAAGAGTCCATGCAGCACATGTGCTCTGTTGTTGCTCAGGGATTTGAATGCATGAACACCTCCATTGTGGCACCCCCTTGGGGACACCATGCAGCACCGCTTTGATTGAGTGCAGCAGCAGGGCACTGATACGTACAGAATGAGTGAAACTCTCTGTAGCATTAACTACTCAGCAAGACTGGTGGCGCAGAAATGCTTGGTGTAAATGCCAGTTGGTCCCAGCTGGTAGCCTCACCTAGCATGCAAGGGATCCATGAAATGACTGAGGATTTGAAGAAACTAATGAGGGGCCACTCCTCATGGGGAACTGGTATCATCCATTGCCTCCTCGGCCCCTCTGACTCAGGAATCAGCCATGCCACCAGGCCCAGTGAGAGAAATGGCCCCTGCAAGGGCTTTGTTACAGCAGCCTCGGTAGTCTCCTTTGCAGCACCCCCTTCATCCTCCTCCTTTTCCTCTTCTTCTTCCTCCTCTCTGACCTCCTCTGAGGAAGAGTGGCTTTCCAAGTCCCCTGCTCTTCATCCATCTCCAGGCCTCTTTGTGTAGCCATGTTGCACAGCACGCTGTGGTGACCACAGTCTGAGACAGTCTGGCTGGCTTGTACTGGAGAGCATCACCTGACCAATCAAGTCAATGGAAGAGCATCTTCAAGATGCCAATGTTCTGTTCAATGCAGCTTCTTGTTAATAGGTGGTTCTGGTTGTAGGGCTTCTCTTTATCCATGTCTGGGTAATGGATGGGTGTCAGGAGCCACCTCTTCAGATGATAACCCTATACCCCAGCAGCCAGCGAAAGAATCTGGATGTTAGCCTGAAGAGGTGCAGCTCCCAGGATTCTTGAAGGATAGAGGAATCATGACAGCTGCCTGGAATCCACCGCCCCTCTGCAAGATTTGTTTCCTGTGGTCACAGGCCAAGTGGATATCAATGAGTAGAAAAGCTTTTCTGTTCAGGAACCTGGCTGCCTTCTCTGTCAAAGTCTTGATGACTGTGTGGTCGCAATCGAATGGTCTCCTGAGGAGATGTATCGATGGTTCCAAAGCCCAGTGTCCTTTGTTCTTGGATGCATACCCCACCCTCTGGAATACCGCATCCATGACCTGTCTGATAGCGTGATGAGCTGCAGATGCCACCCAGGTCCACAGCTGATCCCTGGAGCCACCTAGAATCTGGCCATTTTTGCCCATCCCAAACAACTTGTTAGGCCACTTTAGAGGGAAATTAAGAGCCAACCATATTGATGTGGGACTGGAATCACAAAGAGCCAGTCCAGGCGAGGATCCTGGCTTCCCTTCCCTAAAGGAGATTAGTGAGCCAGATGGGGTTTTACAACAATCGGACAGTTTCATAATCATCTGTTACAGTTGTGTTTGTTTTCTCATTCTCCGCAGAGACTGTCAAAAGTTGCCCTTGCTGACTATATTTCAAGTTGTCAAAGTGGGGCTTTGGGAAAAGTTTTCAAGAAGCAACAGTCGCGTCCCGGCTAAGCCTCATCGGCTACGATACTGACACTATTTGAACTCACAGCTCTCTGCACTATTAGTCCAAGCCTCTGGATTACCAGTCCACAAGCACTTCAGCATTACACCCAACCGTAAATTCAGCAACTGACTTTTGTGTTAAAGACTTTTGTGCTATCAAATTCATCAGTGAGATGATCTTTCCACTTATACTGGGGGGAAAGTTCTTGAAGGCATTTCCGCCATTGAAAATAGTTGGGCTCCCGGCGTCAATGCTAAAGTGACATTAGAGGCACATCCAGTCATAAGCTGAATGCCTGAAGCCCTCTTGACCTATCTCTGCACAGATCATCACCATGATGACACTCCTAAATTCCAAGCCAATGAGGAAACGTAACGGTGTCAGTCAACTGGCCCCAAAAAGCAACGTCAAAAATGTACATTTGTTTCGAATTCCATTTAATTGCACTAAAAAAGCCTCCCAAACTCCGAGCTGGGTTTTATGCACCCTGGCTGTGGTTCGTTTGAAGGAGGTGGGGCAGAAAAAATCCAGAGGGTGACCTTCCCATTGCCGACCCACCTGCTCCTGCCCTCTCTGAAATTTTATGGGGTGGCAGATGAGACGGCAGTGGCCACCTCTACTTGTGCCTATCGAGACCTTGGGTGGGCATTAATGGCCACTTAAGGGCCACATCCTGCTCCCACTGGGATTTTACCCATGATGGGGTGAGCTTATGGCAAGCAGGAGACCAGCTTTAGTTGCAGGAGCTGCTGTTGGCAAAGAGTTGGACCTTCTTTGTGAGTCCCCTGAACCCTTCAGAGGCACAACTCCAAAGTCATTCCCTCCTTAACCCTCCCCCCAGCCTCTTAAACCTGGCTCACCACCCCCACTCTTCCCCCTCACTGAGACTTCCGACCCCAGACTTACCTGGGGTCCTTGGAATGGTGGGACTGCCTATAATCCCATAGCCACCGCCTATGGCCTCACATTAAAGCAGTTAATGCTGCTCCCAGTATTAAATTCCTATGGGACAGCCTTCAGGATAGTGGGCTGGCTCTGCTCAGGCCTTTTGTTGTAAAGTCCAACCCTATGATAAAGACCACACTACGATTTCAGTAGGTGTGTCTTTAGATGTGCTCCATTGAACCCCAATTCATGCCCTCCACCTGCGTATAATTAACCAAAATTGATATGCAGTTAATACCCCAATGTCCCAAAGTGTTTGACAGCCAAGGACATACTTGTGGAGTGAACCTAGCTTGTGATGTAGAGGTTGGGGCTAGAGCTGATTGTGGAGAAGTATGTTAGCAAACCTGACATCTTTCCTCAAGAACATTTCTGGGATTCCCACTACAATGCATTAACAATGACTAAGCCGAGATTGGCAATCAATAGTTTAAAATCACATTCACAATGTGTGCTTAAATGGTAGTAATTATTCATTATCAAAGATCAAACTATATCTAATGTCAGTGCAATTATTTAATCAATTTACATTGTTGGTGACTTGATCAATACTGAGATTGATTACAGCGAACTTTATCAATGATCAAGTTCCATCTATCAGTAAGAAAAACAAGAAGGTCACGCATGATAAAAAGATTCCATGCCCTACAGTCTTCACAATTCCAGGTTTATTTTATCTCCCGAGAGAGCAAAGAATTGCAGGTCAAACAATTAAAGGGATTAGTGGATGCCAGGGTATAAACCTTACCATTTACAGGCCTGAACTGCTATATTTCATAGATGGCAGTTCCTCAGTCTCAGGATTTTAGGTAAAGCATTCCCTGCAGTGCTTGAGGATTAACGTCTCCACTTATCCTTTTAGCCTTCAGAAACAGTTTCTTCCCTACACCTGTTGCATAGCCATTGGAGTCACTCAGTAAACTCATCCAAGAAAAAGAAACTATACCTGAGAAATGACAGCAGTTAAGTTAAACAAATCGAGGCAAAATACACAGAAGCAAAAAAAAAAAGTAACGTTAAAACCCGAGTATATTGCTTTGGTTGCAATTAGGCTGATTTCTCTTTGTCCACCAGCAGGACCAGGTTCATGGAAGATGTGCATGTTTCGTTAATTTGACCCGAAGATGACAAATGAAGATTTTTTTTACCATTCGTTCTCAAGGTGTGGGTGTTGCTGCATTTATTGGCCATCCTTTGTTGTCCTGTGGTGGCCATTTCCTCAAACAGGGAAGGAGAACAGAAGAAGGAATGAAGGAAGGGAGGACATTGATGGCAAGAGAATAAATAAAGCAGTAGAACAGGAGGCTAAAAAGATGGTAAACATAAAGTGAGTGGAAACCCTATTAACAGAAGTTGAAAATGTATTTACAGTAATGAACGTAGTATCCATAATACAACAGGGAGGCTGAAGACAAACATGGTTGGGAGGAACCAGATTTAGTACGGATCACTGAGACATGACTGCAGAAAAATCAGGACTGGGAATTAAAGTACAAGGTATAGCATTTAGAAAAAATAGAGAGGGAAAAGGGGGAGGTGGATTAGCTGTACTTATTCAGGATATTGGCAGCAGAAAAAGGGACACAGCTATCAGCAAGACAAAAATAGGATCCATACAAATAGGGATAGAAGATGATAAAGGATCAGTCACACTAATAAGTGTAGTCTACAGGCTACCTAATAGTGGAAGCTGGACAAAGAAATACACAGACAAACTAGAGTATTGAGTAAAGAAAATAGAATAATGATCCTGGGGGATTCAACTGCCCTGATATTAGTTGGCAGAAGAGGTAGGTAAAGGGGGTAAAGGAATGGAGTCCCTACAAATGTACAGGTCTCCTTTCTAACCCAATTTGGAAAAAAACCCAAAATAAAAACAGAAAATGCTTGAAGTTCTCAGCAGATCTGGCAGCATCTGTGGAGAGATAGATTCTTGGAGAAGTTTGAGTTAATTAAGGAAAGCAGCATGGATTTGTAATAGGAAGATTATGCTCAGCTAATCTGATTGAACATTTTGGTGAAGTAACAGAGAAGGCTGATGAAAGGGATGAAATGGGTATTGCCTACATGGATTTAAAAAAAATCATTTGAGAAAGCATCACATTAAAAGCTGGTTGAGGCTCACGGAATAGGAGGCTCAATGAAAGCTTGGATGAAAGTTTGGCTAAAGGGCCTGAAACTGCGAGTTGTGGTAAATGGTTGTTTTCAAACTGGTCAAGGGTCAGTGATAGAACCACTTTTTTTTTGGGATATATATATGTAATTCTAATCTTGGAGATGTGGCTGACAGTGAGGATGATATTGAACACAAAAGCAGGGATTTATGCTGAAGCTTTATAAAAGTTCTGTTTAGGACACAATTTGAGTGTTGTGTTCAGTTCTGGTCACCACATTTTAGGAACGATGTGAGGGTACTTGAGTGGGTGCAGAGGAGCCTTTCCAGAATGATTCCAGGGATGAGGGATTTTAGCTACAATGTTAAATTGGAGAAGCTGGTGTTATTCTCCTTGGAGTAAAGGAGATTGAGAGGGAATTCGATAGAGGCATACAAGATGAAGACAGGATTAGAAGCTGTTCCTATTCGCTGGTGATGCAAAGACTAGGAGGAAAGATTTAAGGTTATGGGCAAGAGATGCAGGGGAGATATGAGGAAGAACATTTTACGTGTAGCCTCACTGCCTAAGAGGGTCTTGGAAGCTGAGTTGGTGAATAAGTTCAAAGGGAATTGGAAAGGGGCCTTGAGTGAAATAAACTTATAGGGCTAGAGGGGTGGAGTAAGCGAATGGGACTGATTGGATTTCTCTACTGAGAACCGACATGGACTCGATGAGCTGAATGGCCTCCTTCTGTGTCATCATGGCTCTATGGGCAGGATTGTACGGACGCGCGCACACCTGACCCGATCGGGTGTAATATAGCGCGAGAAGACGTTGGGCGAGCATTCAGCTGTCGTACTGCACGCGTACAATCTTCAGGTCGGCGGGCACGTGCAGGTGTCGGGGGCACGTGCAGGTGTCGAGGGCACATGCAGCTGTCGAGGGCATGTGCAGGTGTTGGGGGCAAGTGCAGGTGTCGGGGGCACGTGCAGCTGTCGAGGGCATGTGCAGGTGTTGGGGGCAAGTGCAGGTGTCAGGGGGCACATGCAGGTGTCAGGGGCACATGCAGGTGTCGGGGGCACATGCAGGTGTCAGGGGAAAGCGCAGGTGCCGAGGGCACGTGCAGGTGTCGGGGGCACATGCAGGTGTCGGGGCCACATGCAGGTGTCAAGGGCACGTGCACGTGTCGGGGGCACATGCAGGTTTTGGGGGCACTTGCAGGTGTCGGGGGCACGTGCAGGTGTCGAGGGCACATGCAGGTGTCGGGGGCACATGCAGGTGTCGGGGGCACGTGCAGGTGTCGGGGGCAAATACAGGTGTCAGGGGCACATGCAAGTGTTGGGGGCAAGTGCAGGTGTCAGGGGCACGTGCAGGTGTCGGCGGGCACGCGCAGGTGTCGGGGGCACGTGTAGGTGTCGGGGGCACATGCAGCTGTCGGGGGCACATGCAGGTGTCAGAGCCACGCCCACCATCAATTAAGAGACCACTTAAAACCCTAATTAAACCCAATTTTACGATGCATGTGAGATTTCATGCTTGTTGCACAGGCAAAATGGGCAGGCGGGCAGCCTACAATTTGCAAAACCTCATCCAAGGGCGGGATACAAAGGGTCAGCAGCATTGCCATTGTGAGTAGTGAGGAGTTTAGGGGATAGTTTGCTGCTGGTTACTTATTCGAACCTGACAGCTTCATCTCAGTTCCGAGATTCTATCTTATCATCTCAAGACTTCATTTCAGGACTAACTGGTGTCTCCAAGGCTCCTGGAAGATTTTGACTGTGTGGACCCTTCCAGGTATCAGACAGTCTTCTGTTACCCTGGCAATGGGCATTGTGCTCTCCGCTGAGGAGGAAGAGAGGGGCAGAAGGGAGATGAGGCCAGGTGTCCCTGTGCAGTTTCCAGGGGAGGGACCTGTGGGAGGAGAGACGCAGGCACAAGGGGCGCAGGGCCAGCAGGTGGTCCAAGGTTGAAGGGGCCACAGAAGATACCACTAATCTGCTGCCAGGGTTTACTGGTGGCAATGCAGCTACCTCAATATGTCTAAAGTGCAATGCGGAAGGAGGCTCCACCTCTCCAGGGAGACCAGATGACTGGGCCTGAAGTCGCCTCCAAATGTGTGGGTGGACACCCCATGCCAGTGGCTCTGAGGGTCACAGTGGCCCTTGACTTCTACACCTCCGGCTCTTTCCAGGGGTCAGTGGGTGATCTGTGTGGAGTGTCCCAATCAGCTGTCCACAGTCGTGTCAAACCGGTGACAGAAGCTCTGTTCAGTTGAGTAATGACATTTATTCATCTCCGTATGGACAAGGCCAGCCAGGCTGAGTGAGTCAGAGGGTTTGCAGCAATTGCTGGGATCCCCTGCATCCAGGGTGCTATAGACTGCACACATGTGGTCATCAAGATGCCAGCAGGTCAGCCGGGTCCCTTCATCAACAGGAAGGGATCCTAGTCGATGAATGTCCAGATAATGTATGACCATAAGATGCTGATTCTGCAAGTCTGTGCAAGGTACCCAGGCAGCTCCCATGACGCTTATATCCTGAGACACTCCCAGGTGTCAAGGCTATTCAGTGCTCCAGCCCGATTGGATGAATGGTTGCTTGGTGACAAGGGCTATCACTTGAAAAGGTGGCTTATGATGCTGCCACCCAAGAACAGAGGCAGAGCAGCGTTATAATGGGAGTCACGCCTCCACAAGGGTGATGATAGAGGACCATAGGTCTTCTGAAGCTGCACTTCCATTGCCTGGACCGTTCAGGGAGAGCACTGCACTATCCCCCAGAGTGGGTGTCACCGATAGTGGTTGCATGCTGCGCTCTCCACAATCTGGCAAGGGGGGACTCACTGGAGGAAGAGGATCTTGAGGCCACAGAGGATGAATCCAGTAGTGAGTCAGAAGAGGAGCATGGTGAGGAGAATGCTGAGGGTGTGGAGAGTGACCTCTGTATCCTCCAGGGAGGCAGGGACACCAGGGATGCCTTGATCCAACACTCCTTCAGTTAGGCTGCCAAAGATCTGCTTCTACCTCATGCCAGGGCTGCTGCCTCAATCCCCGATGTCTGAACTGACCCTTTCCTTTGAACCCAAAGTCCACTCAGTGCCTGTACAATAAAGTATAGAGCTATTCACGTCCAGCATTACATACAGGCACACCCTGCACCAAAAAATAAAATGAAGCACACTCGGGCCACTATGACACAAACAAAATTTTATCTAATTTTGACTATCCAAAAAAATTAACAGAACCCCCTCAGGTCTTCATTCCCAGACCAGTTAACATAAACAAAACATTACACAACAGAAGATCACCCGTGACCAGTCCCTCTTATGCCCATGGTGCCTTAAAATTTACATTTGCGAGAGCTGCATCTTAGTGCCCGCCCCTCACTGGCCCCGGCATTGGAGACAGCCCGTTCACTCTGCTGTCTTTTGGTCTTGATGACCTTGGCGGTCGTCCTCTGGCCAGTGGAGCCAGTGCTGGCCCCACCTCAGAGGGGGCGGCCAGTGCCACAGCTGGCATCTCCCCAGTCACCGCACCATCATCAGATGCCACGGTCACTGGCAGAGGGGCGGAGGAGCTGCTGCCGTCATCCAGAGCGCCCTGAGAGGAGCCCACAGAGATGACAGGCAGCTCATGCACCAACATGACGTTGCTTTGGATCTCCCTGCTCACCATTGATGGACGGGCACCAAGGCACCTAGCTGGGATACTGGGTGCCTCATCCATCTCTGGCACTGACTATCTGAGCTCATTGCTGAGGGCTTACAGGTCTGAGTGCAAACCCAGGAACCCCTGATTCTGTCCATGGAGCTGCCTCTCCATAAGAGTCACCACTATCTCAATGGAGGAGGCAGTGCGGTCGATGATGAGGGTCAACACAGTGCTCATGCTCCACATGGACTCCTCCACAACAGAGACCATGGCACGCAGACCCTCATGGATCTCCGCCAGATCCTCCTGCACATCCCACTGGACATCCAGCATCTGCTGCCTAATGGACAACTCCAGAGGTTCATCATCTGCCTACGACTCAGCATCATCCTGGTCTCCAGCAGACCGCTGACTGCCGGAACCCTGGGCACTCTCTGCCTCCACCTGCTCCTCAAGCGAGCGTGAAGTGCCCTCCCGCTGTGCACTGACATTCTAGACAAAGATGAGACGCCAACCAAGGTGCTGGTATCTGCGCTGGTGCCTGGTTCAGAGAGCAGCTGTGACACAGGTGTATCTGGAGACCAGTGGTCCTCTGGCATCAGGGGTGGCTCTTCAGGGTCCTGCGAGCAAGTGCCTGCTGGTGAATCTAAGGGAGAACAGGGACATGTCATTAGTTTAAGTCATCACACTGTCACTGAGCATGTCAGGCACCCTGGTGAGACAATGGAGATCTGCATCATGGTGCCATTATCTTTCAATGCTCCATGGGGAATCCAGTTTTGAGGCTTCTATTAATGATTAGACTACACAAGAATGTTTGCACAATGCATTACTCTCATCTCTGTGCACTGCACTCTTACCTTCGCCTGACACCCCAGCCTCTCTGCAGCCGGTTGACTGAGGTCTGTGAGGTATTTGATGCTGCAAATATGTTCTTCTCTGGCAGCCATCGAGGAGCTGCCTGTGCCTGTTTTAAACCGGCCGCTGGGTCGCCATTGGACACAGCGGCCAACAGGCCCCTGGCCTCACCCGGCCCTTGCCAACCATCGGGAAGACGTGTTTCACACTGAGCGGGCCTTAATTGGCCGGCCTGCATGAAATGGCAGTCAGGGGGCTGATCGCGGGCAGCAGCCTGTTTCCTGACTGTTCATGGGCCCACCGATTGCTCCCACCCGCCAAGGGTGTAATTGAGGCCTATGACTGCCCTTGGTGAAATGCTGCTATGCGGTGATCTGATACAGCTGAGTGTCTTGACAGGTCACTTCAGACAGCAGTTAAGGATCAACCACATGGGCGTGGGGACCTGAGTCACATATAGGCCAGACTAGACAAAGGATGGCAGGTTTCCATCTCTATAAGACATCAATGAACCATTGGGTTTCCATAACAAACCAACATCATTATGGTCACTTTTACCAATTTCAGTTTTTTGAATTCCAGATTAAAAAAAAAACTGGAGTCATATTCTCATATGTCACATTCTCTAAATTATTTGTCCAGATTCCAAGTCCAGCAGCATAATCACTACACTACCGCACCCACACTATGATCAAGGAAGGAAGGGAGGGAAAGTGTTGAGGAAAAATAATATACAATTGTGGAAATTTCTCTCCAATGATTAATTTGTCACTAATTCCCCAAAATATATGTTATGGGAAACATGTTGGTCACTGTAATGTTCTTTTGGAATGTGTTTGTGTCTGTTGTCCTCAGATGGTTGTATGGTGCCACCTGCTGGAATCAATAGATAATGACACAGATTTTCCTGCCATATTAACTCACTGCGTATTTTCAACCATCTTATGGCTACAAAGGATGCCCGACAGATTTAGATTTATAAGGAAATCACTCCTTGATCCAGTGATCTAATGATCCAATCTACACCAACTTCTTTCTGAGTACCCTAACCAGGACAGTCAGCCCCACACTGACAGAAATCTTGGCCCAAAACTCTTCCGATGGTAACCTGGATGAAGCAACTGGTTTCAAGTGAGTCTAGTTCCTAGCATCAATCTTGGACAGTAACCTTGAAAAAGGTTCTCCCATTATGCTGAAGGCAGACATTCATTGGGTAATAGATGGGAAAATTCTGAGACTTGGGAACAGTTACAGGGTATGATCTGGAGGCTGAGTATGAGGTGTTACAATCCCAGATGATGCTAATACTGGACAAGTCGAGATCCCAGAGTGAAACATGGCTTGGTAGATCCTAACATTTTTGGGGTTTTTTCGAAACTGTAGAGAGAAGTTGCTGAACAAATTCACAGGAGTCTGTTGATGAACTTTTAACACGAAGAATAAAATATTTATTAAAGCATGAAAAATGAACTATATTACATCAGATAAAAAATGGTTGGAGTACAAACACAAGATGATGATTCAATTCCTAACAGTCCTTTACCCAGCAATATCTTTACAGATACATAAAGCAGGGAAGAGTTAACACAAGCTTAACACAAAGGCTCCTTGCTTGGCACTGGTACCCATGCAAACAATTTTCTTCCGGTGAATTCATGAGCAATCACTTGATGCTTCTCACCCAACTCATATGTCTCCCCGGGACACCCAAAAATAACTACACTTTATACTTACTGTTTCAGTAGCATCATGGTTAAACTGATCACTTTACTGAGTCCTATAATTGACTATTCAGTTAACTGCTGTCCCACTAGCCTTGTCCTTTTCTCTTCTCAGAGAGGTGAAAAATCATTGTCTTCACTCTCTGACACAAACTGATCTCTTCCCTGTCCTTTTCTATGTCACTGTGTCACCTGACCACTGCCGCTAGGCAACAGCCCAGTTTTTTCTATTTTGTGTTTTTTTCCCCAAAATCGTTAAGCTTCTAACCTCTTTTTAATTCACCTCTTTAACTTCAGGGTTTATAAAATCTCATTAAAATATATATATATATATAAAACACAAAAGACTGATCTTTCAGCCACAGATCCACCCAGACTTCACAGCACAAAGGCCCATAAAAAACCTAAGTGAAACTGGAACTACTCTACCTTCCTTCCACAAAAATACACACACGTATCAATTCAACTTAAAAACTGTAAATTGTTCATTACAGAGGGCACGCATTCTGGGGTCAGGAATGTTGGAAAAGGAACAGGTCATTTAGCCTCTGGAGCCTGTTTCACATTCGGTGAGATTGTGCATGATCTGTGATCTAATTCCAATTCCTAGCCATGTCTGTGTTGCGGAGAAGCAAGTTTCTGCTGAAATCCCACACCTCCAGCTGGCGAAATGAATATGGCATGTATCCCTGCATTGGTCAGGAGGATAGTGACCGTACACTTGCACATTTAACCTGGATTATGCTGCTAACTAAGCTGCCTAGTGAGGGCTTAAATCCATACTCGTTAGCTGTCTGATGAGCAACTCTGACTATCCTTCTGATGGGGGAAGGTTGTGCAAGATAAAATAAGTTCCTGATCTCAACCACCACACATATATATAGGGAAGGAAAAGCAGAAGACCTGAGATACTGGGATACTGCCAATGATAGGCTATGAGTAATGCTATTACGTACCTGGTGTGAGTCTCCAGCTATCCTTCCAGTTCAGGGTTCAGGAAAGTGGATAGAAGGATGTATAGCAGCGAGTAAAGAATAAAATGAAAGATAAAAATTGATATTTTTTTTTAAATTGGACAACCAGTACATTAAATGGGTCTGGGAAGCACAGTTTAACCCAAACAACATAATGTTTTGAGTTCAGAGATTGAGGTAAAGATTGGATCTGGAGATACAAGTGAATCTGAGTTGAATATCAGCACATAAATTACACCCAAGGCGAAGCTCAAGCTCTCCACTGAGAGAAGTGGAATCTTGGTCAAATAAAACTGAGAGAATTTCACTTGACTGATGAGCATTTATGTAATTTGCATGCAGACCATAATAGCGTGAACATATGGTGTGAATTTGGTTGCTGTGGATCAGTGATCAAGTGAAATGCAGGTAGGAAAGAGAATGGAGCAAGAGAACTAATGCTGATGAGTCAGACTATGTGCCAATGGATCCAAGGACCAAGCTGATATAAGTCATTCATATTTAGACTTAAACGCAATGAAGAATTGTTAGAATAAAGCTGCTGCCTAGCACTAAGTACAGCTAACATAGCTTCTTTAACGCAGCAGAACATTCTGAGGGGAAATTTGGAAGCCCAGCAGGAATTAGGAAAAATATTGCAGGAGGTGAGCGAAGGTGAGGTAAAAGATAAGGTTTTTGAAGATGATGAGAGATTAAATAAGCAGGTGAGTTTAAAACGAGAATTCCGGCTCTACGTAAACTACAGCAAGAATGTAAAAGTAAAAAAGTCAGTGATATTTTGGAAGAGTAATGCGCAACATTAATACGCGTTTTGAAGGGTTCTCAAAATTCCCACATTTTTCATATCATCATCAAGAATATGACTTTTGGACTTTTATGGCAGAGGACCCAACTGCTGAGTTAAGTGTAGAACCCTGCAGACAGGAGGCTAGGCTGGGACTGAACATGTCCAAGCTTGTTGAGTACAGTGTGGATTGTTGCCTGATACCAGACAATAAGAGGAGACAAAATACGCATTCTTCCCTTTAAAACAATCAACCCAGAGAAAGACTTCATCTCACATGAAACTAAAGCCCATCAAAATCTTGCATAAATAATTGCTTCTAACTGCTAAGGCAGGAAGGCAGCAATCAATGCAATTATGCGAACCTATCAATGCTCCACATATACAATGGCTTTTAGTTCAAGACGAGTTACGGGGACAGGAAGACAACGATAAACATCATGCGAGCCCAACAAAAACAATGAGACAACAATCATCTGAAGAAGCCCACCAAAAATCAGACAAAGAACTAACTTTGATTTGGATTGAGATAAGAAATTCGAAAAACAGTATAACTGGACCACCAGTTACGAAGGGGGTGAGCAGTTTTGGAGGGTGAGCAGTTCTGGAGTGGTTGAAGTCGAGTTTAAGCATGGAGAGGCAGCTGAGCCAAGCAGAGGGAGGAGATCTGGAGGTTTGTAGTCCTGCAGGCAACATAACGGCGAGGGGCACGAGGTGGCAGGCTTAACCGAAGACAACAAGGCCTCAACCGCAGCCCTCCACGAAGATCGACCACCCACAACCACACCCTCCACCCAACTGAAGAACCTTCACAGATTCCACAGACCAGGACCACATGGGAACGGCAGGCCCCAGAGGACACAAAGAGCGTACCCCAAAACTGCAACCGGCTTACCTGGCTGGATTTCAAACTGTCAAGGAACCATGGTTGGTGAGCATGATCCCTGACCTCTCCTAATTCAATTTAGTTAGGTTTTGGGGCTTGGACAAGGGTAAGGGGATTAGTAGTGTGATTTTCCCTCGTTATGCGGTGTGTTCCCCATTCTTAACTAAGTGGACTTTGTAGGTCTGTACAATCTCAGTGTAATCCTAACGTTATAAGTTCATTTGTGACTTCAATAAACTCAGTTTTTCTTGCACCAAAACCAATTGTCTGCTGCACTTTGTCACAACCCCCAAATAAGTCCAAGCTCTAGAACACAGGGAGTGGGAGTGATTCAGACCGCTCAGAAGTCAGAGGTGAAGTTGACACACACCACCACCCCCTACAGTTTACATTATTTGAATTCCAACGTTATTTAGCAGCACAATTCCCTCCAATTTATAACTTTTGCTCGATACAAAGTTGTTTAGAAAAAAAATTCCATAATTGAACAATGAATTGCAAATCACCTAAATACATCATCCCAGACAAGGAGGATTGAAAAAAATATGAAGGAATGGTGACAGACATGGAGTGGAGCTCAAACACAGTTTGCCCAGTGTTATTTAGCAAACTGGAAGAAATTGCAAATATCCCATCTCTGCCCTCACTCAAAACCTAGATATTCCTGTACACGAGTGTATATGGTGGCTTCAGAGATGGGAACATGTTACATCATTCCACCACTCTTAATCCCAATGAGCCTATAACCCTTACAGAATCCTATTACCAAGGACATCAGGTAGACATTATTCAGTAGCCTCCACTACATCCAAATTACAAAAGCCTCCAGTAAAGTCACAATTTAACAAAGGTTATTTAAATGTGACTAGATCCACCCATGATGATACCCATGATATCATATAGCTTGCTTAATAATTGGATCAAAGCCTTAACTATTTAACTGGATGTCAGAAATCAAGGCTGACACTCTAGTGCGGTATTGAGAGAGTGTTGCACTGTCAGAGGTGTTGGCTTTCAGGTGAGACATTGAACCAAGGCTCAGGTGGATGTAAAAGATCACATGCCACTATTTTGGAGAAGAGCAGGGGAATTCTCCTTGGTGCCCTGGCCAATATTTATCCCTCAATCAGCATTACAAAAAACAGATTATCTGGTCATTATCATGGTGCTGTTTGTGGGAGTTTGCTGTATGCAAATTGGCTGCCTTATTTCCTTCAAATAACAGTGATTGTGCTTAAAAAAGTACTTTATTGGCTGTAAAGCACTTTGAGATGTCTGCTGGTCGTGAAGAGTGCATTACAAGTACAAGTCTTGCTTCTTTACTTTTCAATGTAAGATGAATTGATGGCTGTGGGCAAAGGCTAGATAATTGTTGATGCCTTCAGGTGTTCATGCAGAGTATCAGGCAGCTACCTGACAATGTAGGTTAATTTGATAAATCATTTGGGATGTTACCACTTGACTGATACTCATTTTGTTCAGGCTGAGTGGAATGAAGAAAATGCCAGTAATATAAAAGACAATGGGAACAGTCACATCCATTCACTGTGCACTGTGCAAAATTCCCTGCAAGGTGTCTTTGAATGTTTCTGTTTGAGATCGGCATCCTCTTTCATGAGGGGATTAAGGTCCGTAAACCACCATCACATTATTGTTGAATGTGGTAATCAGACAACAATGGAAATCACAGCAATTCACAAATGGCATTAGGAATGTAACATTTACTGATACAGAAGAAAGTTTGACTGTTCCAAACTCTTTCTATTGGAGCGCTGCCAATAGCTTTTATCTCCTCACACTGATCATCTGTTTTAAACTCAAATAGAGAGCTTCAAACCTACCTATAAAATTTTTGCAGTCACAAATCCCATGGGAAATCAGTCTCACTGCACACAAACCGTGCTGGCATTGAACATTGACCATCTGCCATTTTAAATGGATTGCCAGCTGAAACATTTGTACTGAGTATTTGCTCTTTATCTTGCTTCTTAGTTCTGCAAACAATAGAGTGCAACGATTTCCATCTCACACCTCCGGCACTGGTCAACAGAATGAACTTGGTTCATCTGCCTTGTCCATTACTACATGCAATATGTAGGAGTGCTAAATTCCAGATGGTCTATTTCCAACTCAAGTGCAGAATGCAAGTCCAGAACAGAAAGTAGCTCCAATTGTACATTCCTTTCCCCCTCATCATCACACAAGATTCACTTATCATTTTACATAATTAAGTCATCTGCCTCTTAGTGATGATTTGACATTCTGTAGAGACACTTAAACTGTCTCCATGGCAGTTTTGCCAAATAAAACCTGCTTACTTGTTTCAGAGTTTCTGTAATATCTCCCAACAGCTGCATTGTTTCAGTGAGACTGAAACACCAAGAGCTCCATGCAGGGCTCTCTACTGATTCTTTCCCTCATGGATCATGTAAACTGACTTCAATATAAAGGAAAACAGACTTGCATTTAGAAAGCACCCATCAGGACTTCAAGGCATTCCAAGGCACTTGACTTTTTAAAATTCATTCACGGGATGTGGGCTTCGCTGGCTGTGCCAGCATTTATTACCCATCCCTAGTTGCCCTTGAGAAGGTGGTGGTGAGCTGCCTTCTTGAACCTCTGCAATCCATGTGCTGTAGGCACACCCATAGTGCTGTTAGAGAGGGAGTTCCAGGATTTTGACCCAGCGACAGTGAAGGAACGGCGATATATTTCCAAGTCAGGATGGTGGGTGACTTGGAGGGGAACGTCCAGGTTGTGGTGCCCCCATCTATCTGCTGCCCTTGTCCTTTTAGATTGTAGTGGTTATGGGTTTGGAAGGTGCTATTGAAGGTGAATTCCTGCAGTGCATCTTGTAGATGGTACACACTGCTGCTACTGTGCGTCAGTGGTGGAGGGAGTGAATGTTTGTGGATGTGGTGCCAATCAAGCAGGCTGCTTTGTCCTGGACGGTGTCCAGTTTCTTGAGTGTTGTGGGAGCTGCACTCACCCAGGCAAGTGGGGAGTTTTCCATCGCACTCCTGACTTGTGCCTTGTAGATGGTGGACAGGCTTTGGGGAATCAGGAGGTGAGTTACACATCGCATGATTCCTAGCCTCTGACCTGCTCTTGTAGCACAGTATTTATATGGCTAGTCCAGTTCAGTTTCTGGTTAATGGTTAACCCCCCATTGTTAGTGGGGGATTCAGTGATGGTAATGCTATTGAACATCATGGGGTGATGATTGGATTCTCTCTTGTTGGAGATGGTCATTGCCTGACACTTGTGTGGCGTGAATGTAAGTTGCCACTTGTCAGCCCATGTCTGGACATTGTCCAGGTCTTGCTGCATTTGGACATCGACTGCTTCAGTGTCTGAGGAGTCGCAAATGGTGTGGAAAATTGTGCAATCATCAGTGAACATCCCCACTTCTGATCTTATGATGGAAAGAAGGTCATTGATGAAGCAGCTGAAGTTGGTTGGGCCTAGGACACTACCCTGAGGAACTCCTGCAGTGATGTCCTGGAACTGAGATGACTGACCTCCAACAACCACAACCATCTTCCTTTGTGCTAGGTATGACTCAAACCAGTGAAGAGTTTTCTCCTGATTCCCATTGACTTCAGTTTTACTAGGTCTCCTTGATTCTACAGTCAGTCAAATGTGGCCTTGGTGTCAAGGGCATGCCCAGTCTTGAGTTGCTAGATTTGTTCAAAATCTATCCCATTTAGCACGGTGGTAGTGCCACACAACATGATGGAGGGTATCCTCCATGCGGGACTTCATCTCCACAATGACTCTGCAGCGGTCACTCCTACTGATACTGTCGTGGACTGATGCATCTGTGGCTGGCAGGTTGGTGAGGATGAGGTCAAGTATGTTTTTCCCTCTTATTGGTTCCCTCACCAACTGCCGCAGACCCAGTCTAGCAGCTATGTCAGTTAGGATTCGGTCAGCTGAGTCAGTAGTAGTGCCACCGAGCCACTCTTGGTGATGGACATTGAAGACCCCCAACCAGAATACATTCTGCACCCTTGCCACCCTCAGTGCTTCCTCCAAGTGGTGTTCGACATAAAGGAGCACTGATTCATCAGCTGAGGGTTGGTGGTACATGGTAATCAGCAGGAGATGTCCTTGCCTATGTTTAACCTGATGCCATGAGACTTCATGGGGTCTGGAATCGATGTTGAGGACTCCCAGGGCAACTCCCTCCTGACTGTATAGCACTGTGCCACCACCTTTGCTGGGTCTGTTGTGCCGGTGGGACAGGACAGGGATGGTGATGGTGGAGTCTGGGACATTATGTGTACAATATGATTCTGTGAGGATGACTATGTCAGGCTGTTGTTTGACTAGTCTGTGAGACAGCTCTCCTAATTTTGGTGGTAAGTTGGTTAGTAAGGAGGACTTTGCAGGGTCTACAGGTCTGGGTTTGCCATTGTCATTTCTGGTGCCTAGGTCGATGCTGGGGTGGGGGTGGGGGGGGGGGGGGTCCGCCTGGTTTCATTCTTTTTGTGAGACTTTGTTGCAGTGTGATACAACTGAGTGGCTTGTTAGGCCATTTCAGAGGGCGTTTAAGAGTCAACCATGTTGCTGTGGGTCTGGAGTCACATGTAGGCCAGACCAGGTAAGAATGGCAGATGTCCTTCCCTAAAGGGCATTAGTGAACCCGATGGGTTTTTACAACAACCGACAATGGTTTCATGGTCGTCATTAGACTTTTAATTCCAGATTTTTATTGAATTCGAACCCACGTCCCCTGAGCATTACCTTGGGTCTTTGGATTTCTAGACCAGTGACAATACCACTATGCCATCGCCTCCTGCCAATTAAGTACTTTGGAAATGTAGTCACTGTTGTAATGTAGAAAACGCAGCAGACAATTTGAACATAGCAAGGTCTCACAAAGAGCAGTGAGGTAATAGCCAGACAACCTGTGAAGGTGGGTGAGGGATAAACCTTCACCAGAGCACCTGGTGACCTCCTGTGCTTTTTGTGGAATATATCCTTAGAACCTTTCATGCAGGGCCTCAGCTTATCGTTTCATCCAGAAGCCACACCTCCAACAGACCAGCAAGCCCGCAGTACTGCACCAAAGTGTCAGACTAAGTTTGGTGTTCAAGTCTCTGGGGTGGAATTCAATCCATAACCTTGGACTCAGTTGCTAGTCGCACTGAGTCACAGCTAACAGCAAAGGAATGTAAGTCACTCCTGTGGTAAAATCTATCAATATTTTGGGGAAGCAGGAATGAAGTTGAGGAAAAGTCCCTGGAATATTCCGTGGCCAGTCGGCATGTGGGGGTGGGCCCTACCTGCCGGTGAGTAAAGTGAAGTGCGATGGTGTCGGCTGTGTGTCCCGATGCCACCGTGAACCATCGCGATATTTTGGAAGGTGGGCGCGCTATGAGGACGGAGGAGCGCCCGCCGTTAATTAACGGGCCAGTTAAGGCCCTTGAGGCAGCAATCGATCTCCATTTTGTGCAGCCCGTGTGATTTTCAGGGTGTTGTACAGGCGCAATGGGCAGGCAGGTAGGCCACATTTTTAAAAACCTCATCCACGGATCAGATAAGAGGGGGGAGTGGACTCGCTGATGCGAGTTGTTAGTACTTCAGATTATTACTTACTGCTACTTGCTTGTGTGAACAGGACAACTTCATTTCGCTTCGGAGCTGCTTTGACAGAAATAACAGGCTTCAGTTCAGGTCTCCGGAGGAGTCATAACACTTGGGGCCTCCCAGGTAGCAGACAGCCTTCTCTTACCCTGGGAATGGGGATTGTGGTCTCTGCTGGAGGCACCTCCTCTGAGGAAGAAGAGAGATCCAGAAGGGGGAGGAGGCCAGGTGTCCCTACTCAGCCTCCAGGGGAACCATTTAGGATGGGCGCAGGCCCAAGGGGTGCTGGGCCAACAGGAAGTCCAAGGCGGAAAGGGCCGCAGAAGACGCCACTATCCTGCTGGCCAGGGTTTACAGGCAGCGATGCAGCTACCTCAATATGTCTGTGGTGCAACACTGAAGGAGGCTCCACCTCTCAAGGGAGACAGTCACCTCCATCTGTCAAATGATCGGCCCTGAAACCAGCTCCGACTGTGTGGGTAGACACCCCATGTCAGTGGCGCTGAAGGTCACGGAGGCCCTCAACTTCCATGCCTCCGGCTCTTTCCAGGGGTCGGTGGGTGACCTTCGTGGAGTCTCCCAATCAGCTGTCCACAGTTGTGTCAAGCTGGTGACAGACACTCTGTTCAGGTGGGTGTTGACTTTTATTCACTATCGCATGATCAGATCTTTGAAGAAGGGTCATATGAGCTCGAAACGTTAACTCTGTTTCTCTGTCCACAGATGCTGCCAGACCTGCTGAGTTTTTCCAGCACTTTCTGCTTTCATTTCAGATTTCCAGCATCCGGAGTATTTTGCTTTGATAAGAACTTTTCCCCTGTGCATAATTTCCAATAATTTTAATTATTTCACCAACTTGGGAAATGTTTGGAGCCACCACAAAAATGAAGAAGGTTTCTCATTTTACTTTCCATGTTTAAGTGAGAATTTCATGGCGGCCCTCATGGAAATAATGTCAATGAAGTGTGTAAATAGCAGTAATTTGTAAGTTGATCATCGTTTTTAAGCCCGCTTCTTGCTTCCTTATGTTTTAGTGATGGTCTCCACAATTGCTTGCATTTGAGGTGCATTTTCTCCCCGCTATTTTTCTGTTTTTTCTCGTTATTAAATAAAATATGATGAAAAAAATCTTGGCTTTTTAAACTGGCAATAAACACTGGCTTTTTCATTCCTCCTCAAAGTTCAAATAACCAAATGAGCCTTTCTGCTCACTTTGAAGGCCACTCTGTCACAAGCACCTGAAGCCAAATATCTTTGTTTTCTGGGTGACATTGTGGAGATGAAATTCCTCCTGGTACTTGGAGGGTGAATTAAATGGGAGGTGAAGTTTGTTGCACTTTTGAGCACAATAAAATGGTGCAAACACTAAAAATAGTGCAAAACTGAGCGGCCAGTCCCAAATATTGCTCCATTGCAATTGGACCAGTGGCAATAATGTGAGCCAAATGAATTTCTACAAGAAATAGAGGCCAGGAGATTAAACAGTGATTTATAGACAAAAATCTGCAGGTCACAGTCTAATCACAAGGGGCCAAGAGGCTTGCTCTGTGTGTTGCTGAGGGAAAACCCATAAACAACCAGAGTCCCAAGTAAACATGGCAGTGTATTGACTTGGTCTCAAATGATGACTCACATACTGTAGAGGAAGGATATCTAGAGCAAGGAGTAGGACTGGCCTGATTGGAAGGTAAGTTTCATGTAAGAAATTAGGAATTTCTTGGATAAATGCTACTTGCCACATATGGATGTGGTCAGATAGGTAGGAATCCATTAAATCCAATCATCCTTTGGTACAGATGTCAGCCCAGTTTGCTGGAGTGACAAGGTGGTAACTTTAAGCTCAATTGATCCAGTTTGCTATTAAATCATGACACAAAGGGAAGTAGCCAAGGAAGGTGTGTCCGTAATGCGGCCAAATTGGTTGAGAACTGACCCTCAAATCCTTCCAACGGACAGCAATGGCGGCTGGTAAGAGCAGGAGACATTCCTGGTCAACCATGTGATGGAAAGAAAGCTTGAGCCTTTGTCATCAGTATTCATAGCTCCAGGGTACAATGTGCATGTACAAGTGTATGTTGCTGCAGGAACCTGGACTCCTTGGTGGGCCAGTTCCTTCAGTTAGCTGGACGGTCATGTGCATCAGATTGGTGCCAATAGAACGGGGTTCGATCCCCATTCCATCTGGGGTGAATTCGGGATCTGCCTCCTTGCCCTCGCTGTGGTGGAGGTCATGATGGTGTGGGGCGAGTCTGTCTTCACTCAGAGAACTGAAGAGAAATAAGATAAAGGGAAGTAATGAAGATGGTTGAAATATTAATGACACAGGACAAAAGAAGGATCACAGAGAAAGATGCAGCCAAGATTGAAGTCTGAATATCTATAATCATGCACCTAGGAAAGCATTAAAAACTTTGCATTGATATGATGCCTATCATGTCATCAGGCCATGCCAAATTTTTTCATAGTCAATTAATTACTTGCCAAGAGCCATTACTTTTGTTACATTAGCAAGTGTTCCAGCCAGTTTGTACACAGCACACTCCCACAAACAGCAAATGAGGCTGTTTAAGCTCCATTTGCTTTTATTCCCTTCTTCAGAGGAAGTTGGTGGATCATTAATGCCCATTTGAACCAATAGAGCAGACAGGGTTTCAGTATTAACCTCAATCCGAATGACAGCATCTCTGATTTCCTTCTTCACTTCCCCTCTAAACGTTCTAAATTCAGCCTGGTTCTCACTTGTGTTATCAACCTGACATCTTTGTATGCCCCCTTTTTTGGCTTCTTCTTGCTCCCTATCTCTTCTGTGATTAAGGGTTTCCGGCTTTAGTTGCCCTGTTGTTCCCTAGTGAGAATGTACGTCGACTGTACCCATACCATCTCCTCTTTAGAGGCAGCCCATTTTCTGTCACAATGTTGCCTGCCAATCTTTAATACTAATGTCATCTGGGTCAGATCCATTCTCATCCCACTGAAACGGACCCTCCTCCAATTAAGTAGTTTTACTCCATGCTCTTTGTCCTTTTCCACTGCCAATATAAACCTTGTGATATTATGATCGCTGTCCCGAAATGTTTCCCTACTGACACTTGAGTACTTGTCCCATCTCATTCGCCAGAACCAGATCCAGCGAAGCCTCCTTCTTCACTGGGCCAGAAACATGATGATCAAGAAAATTCTTTTGAACAGACTTCAGAAACTCTTTCTCCTCTCTTCCCTTTATAATATCAGTACCGCATAATTTTTGCACCTCTCTGCAATTTCAGTGCAAATGTTCTCCTCTATATCTTTCCCACTAGTTGATGGCCTATAGAACACATGGGGCAGGATTTTTCAGTTGGTGTGCGGGGATGGGCCCAACATGCCAATGTGTAAGATGATGTGCAATGATGTCGGGCGTACGCCCTGATGTCATTGCGCTGTGTTGCGTTGCTTTGTTTGGCGGGCGCACGCCGGAGTTGGCTGCGCGCCTGCCGATATGTAAACGGCCTATTAAGGCCATTAAGGGAGCAATTAATGTAATTGTTAACACTGCCCGTCCAACCTTAAGGTTGGCGGGCAGGTGAAAAGCCCAAGCGGCCTTCACGTTTTTTTTAGGAAACCTCATCCAGAGCGGGATGAGGTTTCCTAAAGCTTTTATTAATTAAATCAATAATTTTTCCAAAATATCAAAACATGTCCCATCTCACGTGACACAGTCACATGACGGGACATGTTTAATTCAATTTTTACTCCCTTTATTTAATAGCTTCAAAAGCCCTTCAATCTCCCTGAGACAGCTCCGTGCCTCAGGGAGGTTGAAGCGCTTTTTTGCACACATGCACGAACGAGTGCTTGCCCAGCCTCTCTCTCTCCCCCCCCCCTGCCCACACAGGTAGCGCCGAGCACTACGGCCCGCATCTTACTCTGACCTTAATTGGCCCACCCGCATAAAATGGCGGCGCGGAGCCAATCGCGGGCTACAATCGGCTCTGCGACTGCCCCTGCACACTCCTGCTGAGCCCACCCACCAACTGGAAATTCTGGCCACTGAATAGTGTAATAGTGCCTCCATAGCTACTTAGGAAGTTGCAGAGTACTCATTAAAATGGAAGCCTGGGCTTCAGCCTAAAATAAACAGCAGATTAAATATCTCGCTGATTAATATACATAGGCTGGGACAGGTACGGGCGGGAAGCTGATCACAACCAGTGATTGGGCTGCGGCTGTGATTTCACGCTGGCAGGCCAATTAAGGCCTGCCCAGCATGCAGTGCATGCGGCAGTGCTTAGCGCTGCCTGCGTGTGGGGCGAGGGGGGAGGAAGGCGAGCGGGGAAATTCATGTATGTGCCCAGGAAAAGCTCCCTGAGGTACAGAGCTGCCTCCGGGAGATGAACATTTATGAAAATAAAATGTAAAGAATTTTAAAATGTTAAAAAAAACATTTCACCTCATGTGACCCAGTCCCATGGAGCAGGGACATGTCATTAATGAAAAGTTAAAAGTTTTATTTTATTTTTATTTGCTGTTGGAAACCTCATCCCTAGAAAATGCAGAGGCTGCTTGACCTTTTTGCCTGCCTGTCAACCAACTGACTCCTGCGCGTGCCCGCTGACTGAAATATCGCACAGTTGCGCGTTGACGTTGGGATGCTCGCCCGATGTCATCTCGTGTCATTTTACGCTCATTTGGGTCAGGCACACGCCTGCACGACAAGTGAAAAATTCTGGCCATAGTGTTCTACTTGCAGCCAAAGGTCAGATAAAACAGGGGACACTGAGTAAAGACTGGCAGGTGGAATACCCCCTTCTAAAAAGTGATGATGGAGGTCACTGGGTGGGAGTTAGTGCATAATGTCAACAGCAAACTAACTGGTGGAGAGGAACTTACAACTGGTTTATAAACTACAATTGTAAAGATTTTCTAGATGATTCTGTTTTAACAAGCGTGAAGCCATGATTGTGGAATCTTGCAGTTTGCATATACATCATGCCGGGCACTTTGCTTCAGGTACAGATACTGCAGAAGCACAAGGGCAGAAACCAGTCCTCTCAGTCTCACCACCTCATTCAGGGAATCGCCACCTGAAGCAACCACCAGCCTGGAAACCACAAAGGCTTTCACTAATTCAGTGGAAGAAATGTGGGCTGAGTCATTCTATGGAGGGATGGAAGGGGATGAGGGGGGTGGGACGGGTAGGGGAGTGGCATACAGTTGAAGTTGTTGAAGAGAAGCCTAATATCACTATGGTCCCAGCTAAGTCATGTTGTAACGAAAAACTCCAAGCGTAACAAAAGAAACGAAGAATTGTGTAAAAGCGTAAATGGCTCACCAGTCACTTGGGACCTCGCAGAAGCTTGATACAAACATTTGAGCAATACCTCCAGGAAGGAGCTCTCTGCTCTGCTGACTAACATTGATTTCTGCACAAAGATATCAGATACACAGGAGGAGGACACAGCTGGACCATTTCTCAGGAATGCTTCCAATGATATCGTTGAGACAGTGCTGTTTAAAATCTAAAACCTGATAAATGACAGCTTCAGTCCGCCAGTAGATAGACTTCAGTTAACAATAGATCCCACAACAGGGCAATGGTCTGTCCTGAGTAGAACAGTAATGGACATGAGGTATTGTTTTAAAGCAGAGATATATGAGCCGATGCACAGGAACAATTATTTAAAGCAAACAGTTATTAGAGCAGAGACCAGCCTGATGAGAAGACAGCCAGTATAAGAGCCTCCACTGAAGATAAGTCAACATAAAAAACGCGAGTGAGTTGCCACCAATCTCCTAACCACAGCATGGACACATAACAGATCGTACTGAAGAGCTCAGGAGGCAAGTAATTCCAAAATCAACCGAATCAGTATTGATATTAACCCCTGGATATATGAATGCATACATCCATACCTCCATTGCAGCAGCTGTCACTCAATCCTCAAAGTTTCCATGTCAGCCTTTTTAAGGGACAGCTGCCTTGAGTGTGAAAGCAGGATCTACACAGGACATCTTGTCACATACTAGCCCTGAATGTTCTCAATGCCCAAGACTATAGTCACCCGGATGCTTATTTGTCCCAATTGTTTAGTTTAAGCCCTTGGGTTTTGATAGGGGAGGTGCCTGCTATGAATTGACTCCTCCTTCATAGCATGAAGCCACATGTAAATGTCCGTCCCTATAGTTTCTACATTGATTAAGTAGGTACACACATGTACCACACATCAACCCTGCAACCCGTTTCCCCCACAGTTATTTCTGGATCTCATACCTACTCCTGCCATGTGGACTTATCAGTGCAACCATCATCACTGGTGCACCATGAAGAGCACCTATCTCCTTATATGACCCAGAAGCCTCCCATATACACATCACCCCAATTTCTGCAGTAATGTGAGATATGGGCTCCATACATGCTGAATCTTCACCTCAAAGCAAAGCTGTCAACAGAATGTAACCAATTATCAGTTTTGCAATGTGTTGGGTTATGAATATTTGACTTTAGCTCACTTATGATTAGTGATCAGAGAAGTAAATATATTTGACTATCAATAGTTAGATAGATAGATAGAAAATGGAAGGGGAAACGCTATTCAACAAAGTACTTTTGAAGTGTAATCGCTGTTGTAAGGCAGAGAAACAAGACAGTTAATTTGTGCACTGCAAGCTCCCACAAACAATAGTGAGATATATGACCGGATCATCTCTCTAAGATATTGGTTCAGTGGTAAATATTAGCCAAGATGTCTGGGAGAGATCCTTTGCTTTTTTTCAAAATAGTTATATGGGTTTTTGTTTCCCTTGAGAAGATCGACAGAGCCTTGGTTTAATGTCTCGTCCATCAGACAGCACCTCCAAGAGTGTAGCACTTCCTCAGTGCAGCTTTGGAGTGTCAGCCAGGATTATGTGCTCCAGTCTCTTGAAATGTTACTTTAACCCAAAACCTTCTGAGAGATTCTACCCACTGAGCCACAACCATAAGGTTATTTACAAGTATCTCAGTCATGTTATCACTGCTTAACCCAAGAAGACATTTGGCCAATAAGAAAATGTTACATTGCTTTCACAACTATAATTTCAAGAGAAAGCAGGAGCAATAGCAATCTGAGCTTCTCGATGTTTCAATTACTGCTTCCCAGTGTGGAAATAACCTTATACTTAAAGAGGTTTTCAGATTCAGTCCAGATATGAGTTGATTTAGCTCCTATTGTAGGAATAGGATACCTGGACTAGTAAAGGGAAGAAAAATCGGCTTGGGTCCCTACTCCTGATGCTCAGTGACTTCTGCATGGACTTGTGTTTCATGTGTGCTTTGTGTGCATGCATTGGATCAGGGTAGGGTCAGATGTGATGTCCCAGTTGTCAAATAGTCTGCCTTACAGATTAACAATGACTATGTGATGAGGTGACAGAAAAGGGCTAGAATTTTGTGGAACTGTACCTCAGCTTGAACTGACACTATTAGGATTGGCAAGAAGAAAGAAACAATTAAAAAAGGCAAAAAAATCATCAACCTGGCACATTAATTTCAGTTTGTCAGTCATCTTTCTATATCGAAGAAGATAGCCAGAATATCACTTCCATTTCTCCAGTGGGTTCCTCGAAGAATCATGACACCTATTTTTGCTGGGGATTAGGGACC
The DNA here is from genome assembly GCF_017639515.1 of Carcharodon carcharias. NCBI lineage: Eukaryota > Metazoa > Chordata > Chondrichthyes > Lamniformes > Lamnidae > Carcharodon > Carcharodon carcharias. The sequence continues at coordinate 15,445,337 of NC_054488.1, forward strand.
ACAGATTGAACAGTGGATCCTGGACACACCATGTTAGGTACATTGATACATCAGGCGAGACTTCCTCAGCTGCTGTTTACAGTCAGCATCAGCAGTATGACCAACCTCATTGCAAGAGGTGCTTTCACAGATGAAATTTAGCCAATGTAATAGTACCCTCATATGACCATTTGTGCATGCATGTATATAAATCAAAATCAGAATCAACCAGTTCAGTTGGGTATGAGAACTCCATTTATATACACCAGTGTTTTTGTCCTGCTAAGGTACCACAGATGATAAGAGTGGGGTCATGGATTTCCATAGCTGAACAAATTTGCATTGAAGAATCTCCTAGCAGAGGAACTGTGAGGTTGTTTTTGCTGAGAAATAGGCTTACAAATCCAGTCTTAGAGAAAAGGCTGTTTGTACATGTGGGTGGAATGACCTATGAAGCTGGCTGCATCAATAGGTATTTATGAGCAACTGGGAGTCATGACCGACAGTCTTTTGGTGCACATGTGTAGGGGCTAGAGATGTTTTTTATTGCGAATAATATCGGTGATGATCCTGATAATGCAGCTGTTAATCAGATAATGGGGGAAAGGAAAATGGTGATGTTTTTGTCTGAAACAGGTCCAGTAGTGTATGGAACGCTCAGGAATTTTCTCGTCCCAGAAAGCCAAAAGACACGCTGCTGTCAGACATTTTGTGTCAGCTTGAGCAGCACTACAATCCCAAGCCATTGGGAGATTGCTGAGAGCCAGCAACCTGGAACAAGGAATCAATTGCTCAATGAAGACATTGGGGAGTATCGTGGCCTTGTAAAAACTCATTACAGTTTTGGAGAATTTCAGTAGAGAGCATTGCGGGCCAGATTTGTTGCACTTTAAAAGGTGAAAGCTTTCTCAGTAAGTTGCTGACATTGCCAAAATCAACTTTTAACTTGGCTGCCAAACAGCACTGTCCATGGATATGGCGGACTGTGTCTCAAGAGAATCCAGAGTTAACAACTGCCAGTCATCTGCTGAAGTAAATAAGCTGCAGCGAAGTCCCCAACGAAGGCAGTTAGTAGTGGCAGAGGTACTACAATGTCCTGTTACTGGTGTTGAGGCCAACATTGGGAACAGAATTGTCCATTTGTGTAGGTAGAGTGCCACAGCTGCAAGGAGAAGGACCGTCTTGCCAAGGCATGTCGAAAGAATGCAAATGGAGAAAAAAAACTGGCTGGAGGAAATGGTAGTCCCTGCATTGGTTGTCAAACAGCACCAGGTTAATGAGGGGTCAGTTGAGACCCATATGATCTGAAGCACAAAGATATCTAGTAGAAATTCACAGGGCAACATAGGCCTGAAATTTTTCCGTGTCAGGCGGGCTTGGTGGGAGCAGTCGTGGAGCCGATCGCTGCCTGCGATTGGCTCCGCACCGCCATTTTACCCAGGTGGGTCAATTAAGGCCCACCCAGCGTAATACACAAGTAATAGCGCTCACTGCTACCTGTGCAGGCGGGGAGAGGAGGGAGAGTCGGGGCCAGCACTCTCTCGCGCATGCGCACAAAAGAACGCAAAAATCTCCCTGAGGCACAGAGCTGCCTCAGGGAGATTGAAGCGGTTTGTAGAAACATTTTTACAGAAGTTAAAAATTTAATGAGACACGTCCCCACATGTGACTGTGTCACATGAGATGGGACGTGTTTTTTTATTGAATATAAAATTTTTGTTTAAGTAGTAAAAGCTTTAGGAAACCTCATCTCGCTCGTTAAGGTTGGATGGGCATTAATTAATTCGTTAATGGCATAAATAGGCCTATCAGTTATCAGCAGGCGAGCAGCCAACTCTGGCGCGGGCCCACTGAATGAGACATTGCGTAATAGCGCAATGACATTGGGATGCATGCCTGACGTCATCCTGCGTCATTTTATGTGCCGGCGTGTCGAGCCCACCCCCTGGTGGCCATGGTCCGAGTCCTGGCCATGGTCCGAGTAGCATTGGATGATGCTCCAAAAACTGGAGGTCGACATGGCTGCGTCAGTTAGCGAGATTCCTGAATTGCTACACCGTGAAAAGTTGAGCCAGCGTCAGCTGGAGTAATCACGCATAGAATTGTGAAGTTATGGAGCAGAGGAAAACCCCACAATGGAAAATGTGCCGGTTCCGGTCACATACAAAGAGCAAATTGCAAAATTGCCCATCATTGTTGTGAGGGTGAAAAGCCGGCCTTGTTAGGAGGAAACTGGTTAGCAGCAGTTAAGTTAAATTAGAATGAGCTTTTTTGTGTTAAAGCGAAATTCACATCACAAGATTATGCAATTGACCAGTATCCTTGGGTGTTTAGTGAAACTGGCAAAACTGATGCAAGGATACAAGACAATTGCATTTGCCTCACCCGCTTTCAGTGCCAGTGAGTGAAATTATTCTCAGACAGAACGAGAAGCATTGTCTTTGACTTTTGGAGTTAGAAGCTGTCATAAATACTTTTCTGGTCCTAGTTTCATGATCGAAACTGATCATAAGCCACTGACAGTCTCCAATACCCACTTTAGCTGTAGCCCGAATGCAGAGATGGGTGTTGATTTTGTCTGCTTATCCAGCATGGAATTAAATACAGACAATTGGAATATCATTGCAGTGATGATGTGATGTCGAAATTACCATCAGCAGCAGCAGTAGAGCCCAGTGAGGAAGAAAGGAGAAGAGAGTCTGAAGAAGAGTCAGATGGACTCGAAACGTTAACTCTTTTTTTTTCCTCTCCACAGAAGCTGTTAGACCTGCTGAGTTTTTCCAGCATTTTCTGTTTTTGTGTGTGAGGAAGGTATATTTTTCTTTTCACACGTGTTTGAGTTGCCAGTCACAGCAGATGACATTCGCAGAACAACTTGGAGGGATCCTGTATTGGCAAGGGTATATGACTATATCATAGAAGGATGGCCAACACAGACACTGGATTTAGAAATCAGGTCAGTTTTATTATGCATAAGAATGACTTGTCAACTGATAAAGGTTGTGTTATGTGGTGAGCCAGAGTTATAATTCCTGAAAGGTACAGATCCCAGTTGCCTTTGTGATCTCCATTATCAACACCTAGGGATGAGCTTGACAATGAGTCTACTGAGGAGTTGCCTTTGGTGGCTGGGGTTAGATAAGGACATAGAAGGCACAGTGAAACGGTGTGGAGTATGTCAAGCTGTAGAAAGGAAGTCACCATCATTACCTTTGTATCCATGGAAATGGCTATCTAGAGCATGGCAGAGGCTGCACGTAGATTTTGCAGAATTTGAGGGGCAAAAACTATTCATTGTGACAGGTAGCCAATTGACGTGTGCTGAGGGGTTTTTGATGAATTGAACAACAACTAGCAAAACTCTAGGTATTTTGTGTAACTTGTTTGCTGCCTATGAGTTCCCAGAGGAAATTGTGTCTGACGATGGGCTGTCAAAGGCCTATTAAGGCCATTTAACTAACAATTAAAATAATTAATGGAGCTGCCTGTCCAACCTTAAGGTGGGTGGTCAGGCGAAGAACCCACATTTTTCATGGAGCCTCATCCACGGGCGGGATGAGGTTTCATGGATAATTTTAAATTTTCTCAAAAACTTTTATTGAAATTAATGCACATGTCCCAGCTCATGTGATAGTGTCACATGAGGGCACATGGCAAAAAACATTTTTCGGCACTTTATTGAACTGTTAAAACTTAAAACACGGAGGTGCCTCAGGGAGATTTCTGTGCTCTCTAATGCACGCACTTCTGACTCAGGAAACCTTCCCCATTCCCCACCCCGCCACCCCCCACCCCGCCTGACCACACAGGGAGAGCACAGTGGGTCACACTGGGCGGGCCTTCATTGGCTCGCCCACATAAAGTGGCGCTATGGACCCGATCGGGGGCACAACCCCCCCCCACCCCCGACAGAGGAAAAATTCTACCCCATACGTACGCACTTTTGTCCTGCCAAGGTATCATAGCCAGTGTTGTTTTTTAAATCTCACGAAAGTTGTTGTCACTGATATGCGGCTTTTTTTTTATTTCGGAGTCACTTTTAAGCAGCCTTAATATCTTTTTTGTAGTTCACCACAAAATTGTTTCCCAGTGGTCAATGCTCCATATAAGATGTTCAGGATTCTTCCATCAGGCATTTTCACCACATGACTTGTCCATCACAGCCATGGCTTCAGAATCAGTGCAGTTAAAATTACTGTTCAACATGGAGAAAGGAGCAATGAATGAGCCAATAAATATAGTGTATACTTTAAAAAAAAGTCTATGTTTTTGTAGTGGTTTTGGGGATCATGTGACTGTACAGGTGAATCAGCCCTAAGTGCAGGTAATCTTAGGGGTGGAGTTTTCTTGCCTTTGTCTTGGTTCAAACACATAGGTCAGAATTTTCCCCTTGATGGGTGGGTGGGCCCCACCGGCTCGGCGGCGGGCGGGCAGCCAATCACCACCACCGAAATGGGCCCCGCCGCCATTTTAAGTAGGCAAATTAAGGCCTGCACAGCAGCAGGAGGTAGTGGGGGGGGGGGGATTCCTCAACTGCCAGAGTTTGCTCTTTCACACATGCGCACAAAATAGCGCACATCTCCCTGAGACTAAGTGCTGCCTCAGGGAGAGCGCTGAAAGTTTTTGAAAGTTTAAAAATAGAAAAATAAAAAAATTATTAACATGTCCCCCTCACGTGACAATGTCACACGAGATGGGACAGGTTGATAAATATGACAGAAACTTTATTAAAGTTTTTTAAAACAGACATGAAACCTCATCCCGCCAGTGGATGAGGTTTCATGTATTATCAGAAACCCGCTGGGGCTCCTGGCCTGCCCACCAGCTTTAAGGTTGGACGGGCAGGGCCTTTAATTGATTTAACTACCCTGTCAATAGCCTCAATTGGCCATTGACAGGTCGGCGGGCGGACAGCTCATTGCGCTGTCCGCCCGCCTTCCTGAATATTTAAATGGGGCGGGATGATATTGGAGTTTCCTCCTGATGTCATCCTGCGTCATAAAGTTTACTGTTTCTAACAAAAAACCTGTCTGGTACACCAAGTTTATTACAATTGGCAATGAGGATAAATAGCTCCGATGCTGCACCTCGCCTCATGAATGTGAGTATTTTAATTCTTAAGGGAAGAAAGAAAAGTATACTTACCAGTCATGCCACTCTTTGGCAGAATCAACCTGTACGACTTGTCCATGGAAGATTGGAGTCAGTACATGGGGCCCCTAGGTTTCTACTTTGTGGCGAATGAAATAACAGCAGAGGAGAAACAGAAAACGATTCTTCTAAGTGCCTGTGGGAGCAAGGCATATAACCCCGTCCGTAGGCTGATGGCCCCAAACGCACCAAACTCATGACCCTTTAACGAGCTAGTAGACCTCATGAAGGCACATTTTCAGCCTAAGCCATCGGTGATCATGCAAAGGTTCAAGTTCAATTGTAGGGTAAGGGCCCCCGGTGAGTCAATTGCAACATATATTGGGAAGGTAGAACGGTTAACGGAGCACTGTGACTTCGGAGATATTCTAAATGATACGTTGTGGGGTCATTTGGTTTGTAGGCATACACGATGGCACCATTCAGCATCGTTTACTTGCAGAAGTTAATATCGATTTGAAGCGCATTGTGGAGGCAGCACTAGCAATGGAGAGTGCTGAGAGGGACTCGCAGGCTTTGTAGCGTGTGCCACATGGCCAAGATGATTGAAGTGTACAATATAACCCAACCAGAAGCTGCTGATGCTTATATCTATTCCCTATACAATCTCAAGGCCAGGAAAACTGAGCCAATCACTGTTACCCTTCAACTAATTGGGAAGCCTCTACTCATGGAGGTTGACACAGGAGCATCAACCACTGTGGTGGGTGAACACATCTTTAAGTACCTCAGCGAAGGTACCTATCTACTGAATCTGGAGTATATGACTCAGCTGAACATACACTGGAGAGGTGATGCAGGTGAAAGACATTGCCTCTGTACTTTTATCCTACAGGCAACAGACAGCCCAGCTGCCAGCGATTATTGTAACAGGCAAAGGATTGAGCCTTCTGGGCTGCGATTAGTTGAAAGAAATTAAACTCAAATGGTCAGAAATTTTTCAAGTAAGAACAAGAGGAATTCTTGAGCTGTTAAAAATGTATGACAGTGAATTCTGAGATGAGCTGGGAAAAATAAAAGGCCGACAAGTAAAAATACTCATAGATTCGGAGGCAACACCCGGTTCTTTAAGGCCAGACCTGTGCCTTATACCCTAAAGGAGAAAGCGGATGCAGAATTGTGCCACTGAGAGAAGCTAGACATAATCCAGCCAGTCCAATATTCAGAATGGGCAGTGCCCATCGTCCCTGTGATGAAACTAGATCAAACTATTTACTTTGGGAAAACTACAAATTAACTGTGAACAAGACTGCTAAATTAGACAATCCCAAAGACTGAAGATCTGTACGCTAAACTTGCAGGAGGAAGATCCTACACCAAACTGGACATGAGACATGCATACCAACAGCTGGAGCTGGACAGCACAGCTAAAGGTTACATAACCATTAACACAAACAAAGGTCTGTCCCAATATACACGCCTACTCTTTGGCATATCATTTGCTTGTGTGATTTTCCAAAGAACCGAGGAAAGCCTAATACAAGGACTTCCCCGAGATGTAGTGTATCTGGATGAATTCCTGATCACAGAATCAAAGGAAGCTGAACATCTGGCCAATCTAGAAGAGACATTAAGAAGGTTTTTGGAAGCTGGTCTACGATTGAAGAAAGAGAAATGTACCTTCCAAGCAATTGAAGTCAATTACTTGGTCACCGAGTGGATGCCCAAGTGTTGCTTCCAGTAGAGGAGAAGGTCAGGGCAATCGAGGAGGTACACTCTCCTACCAACATCACTGAACTTAAGTCTTTTTTGGACATGATAAATCATTACGGTCGCTTCTTATCTAATTTGTGTACAGTGTTAGACCCTTTACACTTATTATTGAAGGAGAATCACAGGTGTTCTCGGAAGGCACAGCAAGAAAAAGCCTTCATAAAAGTCAAGAAGATTTTACACTCATCATGTCTACTAGTACACTATGACCCATCAAAAGAATTAGCACTAACCTGAAATGCATCTCCTTATGGAGTGGGAGCGGTATTATCACACAAGATGGAGAATGGATCTGAAAGTCCAATAGGATATGTCTCCAGAACCCTCTCTGCAGCCGAGAAAGGTTACTCACAAGTTGAACAACAAGGCTTATCCGTAATATTTGGAGTAAAGAAGTTCCATCAATATTTGCATGCTTGACGTTTCACCATAGTGCCAGATCACAAGCTACTGTTGGGTTTATTTACTAAAGATAAAGCAATTCGCTGATAGCCTCTGCTAGAATTCAGAGATGGGCTTTGATTTTGTCAGCATATGAGTACACCGTTATGCACCTTCCGGGTGTGCATATTGCAAAGACAGACGCCCTCAGTCATCTTCCTTTGCCGGATATCATTACACATGTTCCAGAGCCCCAAGAAGTTGTACTTGTGTTGAATCTGCTGGACTCCTCGCTGGTCTGTGTGAAGCAGACAAAGAATTTGGCAAACCGGGATCCAATTTTATCTAGAGTCCGAGAGCAGGGGTATTGCAAGGATGGTCAAATGCACCAGTCTCTGAAGAGTTAAAACCATTCTATGCCTGTAAATCTGAATTAAGTTCTCAAGATGGTATCTCATTGTGTGGAGCACGAGTCATCGTCCCTTTACAGGGAAGGGGACCATTCCAGACAGAGATTCATGGTGTGCATCCAGGCATTTTGAAAATGAAGATGCTCACACAAAGTTATATCTGGTGCCAGTTATTGACAGTGATTTAGAAAAAATGGTTAAACACTGTCTCTAGTGTCAGCAACAACAGAAGTTACCCATTTCAGCTCCACTGCATCTGCGGGAGTGGCCTGGTCAGCCCTGGTTTAGGCTACATATAGATTATGTGGGTCCATTTTTAGATACCATGTTTTTAGTGATCATCAATGCGCATTCTAAGTGGAGGGATGCGAATGAAATGAGATCACCTATATTATGTGCAATTATTGAAAAGCTGCATGTAGTATACATGGCCTACCAGAAGATATTGTTTTGGATAATGGCACTGCTTTCACTAGTATGGAATTCCAGAGAGTCATGAACTTAAATGGGATTAAACACGTCAAAACAGCACTATATCATCCCTCATCTGATGGGTTAGCAAAAAGAACAGTACAAACTTTTAAAATAGGTGTGAAGAAATTATCCAAAGGAACATTAGAAATGTGAATTTCAAGATTTCTTCTCAACTATTGCACAACTCCTCATGGAACTATGGGTTCAACACTGCCTGAATTACTAACGAACCTCCTTCATGCAAGGTTGAGTCTGGTATTCCTTAGCTTAGAGGGGAGGTGAAGGAGAACCAGTGTAGTCAGAAAGTGAATCACGATGTTCATAGTAAAGATCAAAAATTACTGTGGAAGAGACAGATTTTGTGATTTTGGAACTGGACTTAGATGGGTTCCTCGTATAATTGTCTCTGAAACAGAGTCATACCAAGTGGAAGTGGAAAACAAGGTTGTTAGAAACACATGGAGGCAGAGGCAGTAATAGACAGGAGTTTCAGGGAGACAGTAACCCCTAAAAGTCAGGAGGCAGGCAGCTGGGTTAATGTCAGGAGAGGGAAGGGGAATAGACAGAAAGAGCAGAGCACCCCATCAACAATAGGTATACCGTTTTGGATACTGTTGGTGGGGACCACCTACCAGGGACAAGTTGTAGTGGTCCCGTCTCTGGCACCGAGGCTAGACTCTCAGCTCAGAAAGGAGGGAGGGAAAAGAGGAGATCAGTAGTGATAGGGGATTTGATAGTTAGGGGGACAGATAAGACGTTCTGTGGGAGAGATCGAGAATCCCAGATGGTCTGTTGCCTCCCTGGTGCCAGGGTCCGCGATATCTCGGATCGAGTTCTCAGTATTCTCAGGAGGGAGGGTGAGCAGCCAGATGTCGTGGTCCATGTAGGGACCAATGAGGTGCATAGGAAGGAGGAGGAGGTCCTGCAAAGAGAGTTTAGGGAGTTAGGTGCTAAGCTGAAGGACAGGACCTCTAGGGTTACGATCTCAGGAGACCCGTGCCACCTGCTAGTGAATAGAAATAGGCTAGAAATAGGAGGATAATGCAGCTAAATACGTGGCTAAGGAGATGGTGCAGGAGGGAGGGCTTCATGTTTCTTGACAATTGGGCTCTGTTCCAGGGAAGGTGGGACCTGGTCCGACGGGACGGTTTGCACCTGAACTGGAGAGGGACTAACATCCTTGCGGGTAGGTTTGCTGGTGCTGCTCCGGGACATTTAAACTAGATTTTCAGGGGGAGGGGAACCAGAGTGTTAGAGCAGATAGTGAGGTGGAGGAGGATAAAGGTCAAGTGAGGAATGCATGTATAGACAGAAATCAAGGGTCTGTATGTGATAGAAATGTTCTCAGGTGCATCTATGCAAGGAGTATTGTCGGAAAGGCAGATGAGCTTAGGGCGTGGATTGGCACGTGGGATTACAACATTATTGCTATTAGTAAGACTTGGTTGCAGGTGGGGCAGGACTGGCAGCTTAATGTTCCGGGGTTCCGTTGTTTCAGACGTGATAGAGGGGGAGGGATGAAAGGGGGGGGAGTGGCATTACTAGTCAGGGAAAATATCACAGCTGTGCGTAAGCAGGACAGCCCGGAGGGCTCATCTACAGAGGCCATATGGGTGGAGCTGAGGAACGGGAAAGGTGTGACCACACTAATAGGGTTGTATTATAGACCACCCAATAGTCAGAGAGAATTGGAGGAGCAAATCTGTAGGGAGATAGCAGACCGATATAAGAAACAGAAAGTTGTGATAGTAGGAGATTTTAACTTTCCACATATTGACTGGGATTCCCATACTGTAAAAGGGCTGGATGGCTTGGAGTTTGTCAAGTGTGTTCAGGAAAGTTTTCTAAATCAATATATAGAGGTACCAACTAGAGAGAATGCAATACTTGATCTCCTATTAGGGAACCAGACAGGTCAGGTGACAGAAGTATGTGTAGGCTAACATTTTGGGTCCAGTGACTACAATGTCATTAGTTTTAAGCTTATTATGGATAAGGATAGGTCTGGTCCTCGAGTTGAGATTCTAAATTGGAGAAAGGCCAATTCTGTGGAAATGAGAAAGGATCTAGGAAGAGTGGATTGGCATAAGTTGTTTTCTGGCAAGGATGTGTTCAGTAAGTGGAAGGCATTCAAAGGCGAAATTCTGAGAGTGCAGAGTTTGCATGTTCCTGTCAGGATTAAAGGCAAAGTTAACAGGCATAGGGAACCTTGGTTTTCAAGGGATATTGGCGATCTGGTTAAGAAGAAGAGAGAGGTGTATAGCAGGTATAGGCAACAAGGAGCAAATGAGGTACTTGTAGAGTATAGAAAATGTAAGAAAATACTAAAAAAAGGAAATCAGGAAGGCAAAAAGAAGACATGAGGTTGCTTTGGCAGATAATGTGAAGGTAAACCCGAAGGGTTTCTACAAGTATATTAAGAGTAAAAGGATAGTAAAGGACACAATTGGTCCCCTTGAAATCAGAGTGGTCATCTATGTGTGGAGCCTCACGAGATGGGGGAGATCTTAAACAGTTTTTTTGCATCAGTATTTACTCAGGAAACTGGCATAGTGTATAAGGAAGGAAGGGAAACAAGCAGTAGTTTCATGGAACATATAGAGATTAAAGAGGAGGAGGTGCTTGCTGCTTTACAGCGAATAAAGGTAGATAAATCCCCCGGGCCTGACATGATATTCCCTCAGACCTTGAGGGAGACTAGTGTAGAAATTGCAGGGGCCCTGGCAGAAATATTTAAAATGTCCTTAGTCACGGGTGAGGTGCCGGAGGATTGGAGGGTAGCTCATGTTGTTCCGTTATTTAAAAAAGGCTCCAAAAGTAAACCAGGTAATTACAGGCCAGTGAGCCTGATGTCGGTAGTAGGTAAATTATTGGAAGGTGTTCTGAGAGATTGGATATATAATTATTTGGACAGCCAAGGGCTGATTAAGGATAGTCAGCATGGCTTTGTGTGTGGTAGGTCATGTTTAACGAACCTGTAGAGTTTTTCGAGGAGTTACCAAGAAAGTAGATGAAGGAAAGGCTGTGGATGTTGTCTACATGGACTTTAGAAAGGCCTTTGACAAAGTCCCACATGGGAGGTTAGTTCAGAAGGTTCAGACACTTGGTACCCATGGAGAATTTGTAAACTGGGTTCGAAATTGGCTGTGTGGGAGAAGACAGAGAGTGGTAATGGATGATTGCTTCTCAGCCTGGAGGTCTGTGACTAGTGGTGTGCCTCAAGGATCTGTGCTGGGACCATTGTTGTTTGTTGTCCATATCAATGATTTGGATGATAATGTGGTGAATTGGATCAGCAAGTTTGCTGATGACACTAAGATTGGAGGTATTGTGGACAGCAAGGAAGGCTTTCAATGCTTGCAGAGAGATCTGGACCAACTGGAAAAATGGGCCAGAAAATGTTAGATGGAATTTAATGCCGAAAAGTGTGAGGTGTTACATTTTGGAAGGTCAAACCAAGGTAGGACATACATAGTAAATGGTAGGGCACTGAGGAGAGCGGAGGAACAAAGGGATCTGGGAGTTCAGATACATAGTTCCCTGAAAGTGGTGTCACAGGTAGACAAGGTTGTAAAGAAAGCTTTTGGCATTCTGGCCTTCATACATCAAAGTATTGAGTATAGGAGTTGGGATGTTATGGTGAGGTTGTATAATACATTGGTGAGGCCAAATTTGGAGTATTGTGTGTTGTTCTGATCGCCTAACTACAGGAAGGATATCAGTAAGATTGAGAGAGTGCAGAGAAGATTTACTAGGATGTTGCCGGGCCTTAAGGAGTTGAGTTACAGAGAAAGATTAAACAGGTTAGGACTTTATTCCTTGGAGCTTAGAAGAATGAGGGGAGATATGATAGAAGTTTACAAAATTATGAGGGGTATAGACAGAGTAAATGCAAGTAGGCTATTTCCACTTAGATTAGGAGAAATAAACACGAGAGGACATGGCTTTATGGTGAAAGGGGAAAGGTTTAGGGGGAACCTTAGGGGAACTTCTTCACTCAGAGAGTGGTGAGAGTGTGGAACGAGCTACCATCTGATGTGATAAATGCGGGCTCACTCTTAAGTTTTAAGAATAATTTAGATAGATACATGGATGGGAGAGAGCTGGATGGTTATGGACTAGGTGCAGGTCAATTGGACTAGCGGAATAATATTTTGGCACAGACTAGAAGGGTCGAATGGCCTGTTTTCTATGCTGTAGTGCTCTATGGTTCTATGGTTCTATCTAAGTAGAGACACACTCCAACAGTCAGTTACTCCACCTGAAATTTAAGTCAAACCTCTAATCCCTGAGGCACTAGATCAACATAGAATGGACATACCTGTTGTCTCTCTTGAAGTAAATAATTCTGAGCTGCCATTGTCTGAGGATGTCCCTGATGCTGCAGTTCCTGGTCAAGTTGATCCAGTGGAAGAATCTCAAGCCGTAGAGTTATGTTGCTCTACCCGAATCAGAAAACAATCTCAAAGACTTAATCTAAAATTGCATGAGCTGTATATATTTGTATATGTTATGGGTTAAGAAATTCTTGTAAATAAGAGATGTAAAACAAAATTAAAGGGGAAGGAATGTTGTGATTGTAAGTAAAACGTCTCATACTGTTTTGGGGATCATGTGACTGTACAGACACATTGGCCCTACCATCCATTCTTAATTAGCACATTCGTTTAGATAATATCACCAACTTTAACTTTAACACCTATGTGTTCTATTATACTACTGTCGTTGACATCTTTTGATGATCTGCTTCTATCACTGCTTGTTTGTCCCTACAACCACAACCCCCCCCCCACCTCTCTCTCTCTCTATCTCTTCGCCCCCCACACACACACCTTAAACCAGCTTATATTTCAATTCTTTCTTGGACTCGAACTCAAGTTCTGTCGAAGGGTCATGAGGACTCGAAACATCAACTCTTTTCTTCTCCGCCGATGCTGCCAGACCTGTTGAGTTTTTCCAGGTAATTCTGTTTTTGTTTTGGCCCTAGGCATGGATAATCTTAGGGGCAGAGTTTATTAGCCTTGATCTTGGTTCAAGCATGTAGCTTCATCAGGAGCCCTGTAAACAAAGTTTACTGTTTCTAACAAGAAACCTGTCCAGTACACCAAGTTTATTACAGTTTTCCTTTCTTAGCCATCCTGCACCAACATAACTCCATTGGTTTACAAGCCCTGGCTGCAATGGCAATATTGCTTGGAAACTGGTCTCTGAGAGCATCTTCAAATGCCTCCCTGACCTTTAGGACAAGTACAGAGACCTGCAACCTGTGGAAGATTTTCCAGCGCCTGCTTAGTATTCCATGTTACAGATGTTAGCAGGACAACATGACTGTGCCAACACGTATCAGTGCGGCCAGCTGCTTCTATGACAGCAGCTCCAGATAAATCCACGCAATTAAGCACAAAATGAATGTACTCGAGGGACGTTTTCCAAGTGGTCATGTCTTCCGATTACGACAGGCACCGAGCTGTTAAAAAAGGAATCTGGCAGCATATTGATTGATGAAGCTGCTGCATTTCTTACAACAATTGAACAGCTTGCACATCTGAACAATCAGAAATCAAATCCGTACATGATTCTTGTTAACAGCCAGACGGTGAACATTCTAACACAACTTTTTCTTCGCTGGCCAATCTCCCTTTCTGCCCTGGAGATATTAGGCTAATTTTTCTTGGCAGTAAACTGGTAGACCAGCACCATTCAGAATGTTTTATGCCCATGGTTTTCGCGTACACGCTGGTGTGGACATGCAAAATTTACCTTCATGATTCCTTCCTGCCGTATCCAGTCCTAGTGGCAATTACTCATGCCAGAACAACCTTAACTGTGAATGTTGGTAGGTTGCTTTACCAAGAGGTGCTAGACAGTGGTAGCAAGCAGGACATCTTACTGAATTTCCTTTCCCTAAGTCAAGTTCACCACCTCAACTAGGTCTGCACAGATGGACATAGGGACCTGGTTCCCTCTTTCCAATCTGCTGTTGTGGCAGAGTCTATCAACCACTTTCAGGGCAAAATTTTATCTCAGGTGTGGTGCTGGGAGGTGGTGGGGTGCCACTGATAAAATAGAGGGGAGTGTCTGGTCCTGTCTGCTGAGGCTTTTTCCCAGCAGTGGCACCAGATGCAGAATGGCTGCCTGCTCCAAGGAGGTGGACAGCTGATTTGCATACTTGACGGTCCTGTTAAGAGCCTTATTACAGGACCGCTGGCCTTTTGCCAACAGCGGGTGAGCCCTGTCACATAGGAAGGCTGCCAGCTGAACAGAGGTGGCTTCCCTGGCTGTGGGAAGGAAAGGTAGCCCCCCACCCACCGCCCCCCCCCCCCCCCCCCCCCCCCCCCCCCCCCCCCCCCCACCCCACAGCCTCAACAATCTCCTTAGAGGGGTTTCCCCTCTCATACTCAGCTCCCTGAATTTTTATTTCCAAACTTGAGAGCTTGCCCTGCCTGTGACCTCAGCAGTTGGTGAGGCTGCCAAGGCTTCAGAGCTCTGATTTGGCTGGCAGCATCAGGAGTCTGCCTGGTGGTGCTTTATTGAATGACAGGCCTGGAAGCTGCAAATTCGGAGGCTGCCTGAGGTAAAATAGCTGAGGTGGGCTCACTGCCACCAAATGCAGACTCAGGACCCACTTTTCACCCTGACATTGGGATCCTGATGCCTGCAGTAGAAGTCAGGCCCATGCTTCAGTTCCCTGCTGTTCTCTCCCTGAACCCACTTTAATCACATTGTGCCTTTGGCCACTTCCAGTAGTTTCTCTCCCACTTCCTACTGCATTCTGTTGTAATGTGCCTTGCAATGTTTGAATTGGGGAAGAAACTAGGTACAAGTTGTACTTGTTCTGTCTGGCTCAGCTACTAACTGTAGTATAAGGGCCAGGCACATATAAAGTTAATGTGGAACTGAATGCAGTACCGCCCACATAGTGATGTAAGTGAGCACATGACCCACACCCAGGGTCAGTCTAGCGTTGGACAGAGCTGTGTGTACCAGCAAGCATGGAGACAGTTTGGAGCTTGTACCCTTGACTGTAAATAGTTCTAAGAGTCAATAAAGACTTTTAGCTAACCTATGTATGAATATGAATGCTTTGTCAGACCTACCGAACTATAACCAACACCCTACAATGTGATAGCAGCTTGTGGAAATACACAAGACCTTACAGAAAATGCAGAGAAATACTAAAATGCTGAAAGGTTGAGAAAAAAGATTCAGCAAAGCAGTCTGACCTGAAAAGAAGATCCAGAAGCAGGGGCACAGAGGAAATGTTGCCAGGATAAAGCTCCAAAGAAAGGCTTGGAAGCTGAAGGCAGAAATCGCAAATTCCTTACTGCAGCAGAAGACTCCATTGAATTTCTTTTGAAATTCCAGCTTTTAATCTCAGAGTGTAGCATCAGCAGACCTAGCAGGGATGAGCGAAATCTTTTAAAACTCCATGCTACAGCAAGTCCTGAGAAATCTTTAAATATATCAGAGTCAGAAGTGCAGTTTGCTAAAACCCGATTCTCGAGTTGATGCCTGAACACCTGGCATCCGAGATAGTTCTTAAATGGGAAAAAAATAATTAATGAAATAATCTGGGAGAATTGAGACTCCTAAACTCAGTTGAGAGAAAGCAAAAGCCAGGGTTCGATAAATTTGTGGTTTTAAAGTAAAATGCTGAGCAAGAGAACTCTGCAGGCAGTGAATCCAGGTGGCCAATGTTGAATTTTATTTTCTAGCTGAGTGTGATCACCATTTTAATGGAGCCTTCCAGAACCTGTAAGTGCAGGACATCCCTTGGACTCTGAGTAAACAACAACACCATCTTAAAGCAGAATCTACACATAAGAAATAAACCATGGATCAGAATTCCACACTTCCAGATCAATTTGGACTAATCCAAGACCCAGATCAATCACACAATTGGGGGAATTACCTGGAAAAACTCAGCAGGTCTGGCAGCATCGGCGGAGAAGAAAAGAGTTGACGTTTCGAGTTCTCATGACCCTTCGACAGAACTTGAGTTCGAGTCCAAGAAAGAGTTGAAATATAAGTTGGTTTAAGGAGTGTGTGTGGGGGGCGGAGAGATAGAGAGAGAGAGAGGTGGAGGGGGTTGGTGTGGTTGTAGGGACAAACAGGCAGTGATAGAAGCAGATCATCAAAAGATGTCAACGACAATAGTACAATAGAACACATAGGTGTTAAAGTTAAAGTTGGTGATATTATCTAAACGAATGTGCTAATTAAGAATGGATGGTAGGGCACTCAAGGTATAGCTCTAGTGGGGGTGTTTTTTTTTATAATGGAAATAGGTGGGAAAAGGAAAATCTATAATTTATTGGAAAAAAAGGAAGGGGGAAACAGAAAGGGGGTGGGGATGGGGGAGGGAGCTCACGACCTAAAGTTGTTGAATTCAATATTCAGTCCGGAAGGCTGTAAAGTGCCTAGTCGGAAGATGAGGTGTTGTTCCTCCAGTTTGCGTTGGGCTTCACTGGAACAATGCAGCAAGCCAAGGACAGACATGTGGGCAAGAGAGCAGGGTGGAGTGTTAAAATGGCAAGCGACAGGGAGGTTTGGGTCATTCTTGCGGACAGACCGCAGGTGTTCTGCAAAGCGGTCGCCCAGTTTACGTTTGGTCTCTCCAATGTAGAGGAGACCACATTGGGAGCAACGAATGCAGTAGACTAAGTTGGGGGAAATGCAAGTGAAATGCTGCTTCACTTGAAAGGAGTGTTTGGGTCCTTGGACGGTGAGGAGAGAGGAAGTGAAGGGGCAGATGTTGCATCGTTTGTGTGGGCATGGGGTGGTGCCATAGGAGGGGGTTGAGGAGTAGGGGGTGATGGAGGTGTGGACCAGGGTGTCCCGGAGGGAGCGATCCCTACGGAATGCCGATAAGGGGGGTGAAGGGAAGATGTGTTTGGTGGTGGCATCATGCTGGAGTTGGCGGAAATGGCGGAGGATGATCCTTTGAATGCGGAGGCTGGTGGGGTGATAAGTGAGGACAAGGGGGACCCTATCATGTTTCTGGGAGGGAGGAGAAGTCGTGAGGGTGGATGCGCGGGAGATGGGCCGGACACGGTTGAGGGCCCTGTCAACGACCGTGGGTGGAAAACCTCGGTTAAGGAAGAAGGAGGACATGTCAGAGGAACTGTTTTTGAATGTAGCATCATCGGAACAGATGCGACGGAGGCAAAGGAACTGAGAGAATGGGATGGAGTCCTTACAGGAAGCGGGGTGTGAGGAGCTGTAGTCGAGATAGCTGTGGGAGTCGGTGGGTTTGTAATGGATATTGGTGGACAGTCTATCACCAGAGATTGAGACAGAGCGGTCAAGGAAGGGAAGGGAAGTGTCAGAGATGGACCACGTGAAAATGATGGAGGGGTGGAGATTGGAAGCAAAATTAATAAATTTTTCCAAGTCCCGACGAGATCGTGAAGCGGCACCGAAGTAATCATCGATGTACCGGAGAAAGAGTTGTGGAAGGGGGCCGGAGTAGGACTGCAACAAGGAATGTTCCACATACCCCAAAAAGAGACAGGCATAGCTGGGGCCCATGCGGGTACCCATAGCCACACCTTTTATTTGGAGGAAGTGAGAGGAGTTGAAGGAGAAATTGTTCAGCGTGAGAACAAGTTCAGCCAGACGGAGGAGAGTAGTGGTGGTTGGGGATTGTTCGGGCCTCTGTTCAAGGAAGAAGCTAAGGGCTCTCAGACCATCCTGGCGGGGGATGGAGGTGTGGAGAGATTGGACGTCCATGGTGAAGAGGAAGCGTTTGGGGCCAGGGAACTGGAAATTGTTGATGTGACGTAAGGTGTCAGAGGAATCATGGATGTAGGTGGGAAGGGACTGGACAAGGGGAGAGAGAAGGGAGTCAAGATAACGAGAAATGAGTTCTGTGGGGCAGGAGCAAGCTGAGACGATCGGTCTACCGGGACAGTTCTGTTTGTGGATTTTGGGTAGGAGATAGAAGTGGGCCGTCCGAGGTTGGGCGACTATCAGGTTGGAAGCTGTGGGAGGGAGATCCCCAGAGGAGATGAGGTCAGTGACAGTCCTGGAAACAATGGCTTGATGTTCAGTGGTGGGGTCATGGTCCAGGGAGAGGTAGGAGGAAGTGTCTGCGAGTTGACGCTCAGCCTCCGCGAGGTAGAGGTCAGTGCGCCAGACAACAACAGCACCACCCTTGTCAGCGGGTTTGATGACAATGTCAGGGTTGGACCTGAGAGAATGGAGTGCAGTAAGTTCAGAGAGAGACAGGTTAGAATGGGTGAGAGGAGCAGAGAAATTGAGACAACTAATGTCGCGCCGACAGTTCTCAATGAAAAGATCGAGAGAAGGTAAGAATCCAGAGGGAGAGGTCCAGGTGGAGGGAGAATATTGGAGATGGGTAAAAGGATCCGTTGAACGGGGAGAGGACTCCTGCCCAAAGAAGTGAGCCCGGAGTTGAAGACGGCGGAAAAAGAGTTCAGTATCATGCCGAGACCGAAATTCATTGAGGTGAGGGCGTAAGGGTATGAAACTAAGTCCTTTGCTGAGCACTGAACGTTCAGCATCGGAGAGGGGGAGGTCAGGGGGTATAGCGAATACACGGCTGGGGTTGGGATTGGAAGAAAGGGTGGGGTATGTGGAACATTCCTTGTTGCAGTCCTTCCACAACTCTTTCTCCGGTACATCGATGATTACTTCGGTGCCGCTTCATGCTCTCGTCGGGACTTGGAAAAATTTATTAATTTTGCTTCCAATCTCCACCCCTCCATCATTTTCACGTGGTCCATCTCTGACACTTCCCTTCCCTTCCTTGACCTCTCTGTCTCTGGTGATAGACTGTTCACCAATATCCATTAAAAAACCCACCGACTCCCACAGCTATCTCGACTACAGCTCCTCACACCCCGCTTCCTGTAAGGACTCCATCCCATTCTCTCAGTTCCTTTGCCTCCGTCGCATCTGTTCCGATGATGCTACATTCAAAAACAGTTCCTCTGACATGTCCTCCTTCTTCCTTAACCGAGGTTTTCCACCCACGGTCGTTGACAGGGCCCTCAACCGTGTCCGGCCCATCTCCCGCGCATCCGCCCTCACGACTTCTCCTCCCTCCCAGAAACATGATAGGGTCCCCCTTGTCCTCACTTATCACCCCACCAGCCTCCGCATTCAAAGGATCATCCTCCGCCATTTCCGCCAACTCCAGCATGATGCCACCACCAAACACATCTTCCCTTCACCCCCCTTATCGGCATTCCGTAGGGATCGCTCCCTCCGGGACACCCTGGTCCACTCCTCCATCACCCCCTACTCCTCAACCCCCTCCTATGGCACCACCCCATGCCCACACAAACGATGCAACACCTGCCCCTTCACTTCCTCTCTCCTCACCGTCCAAGGACCCAAACACTCCTTTCAAGTGAAGCAGCATTTCACTTGCATTTCCCCCAACTTAGTCTACTGCATTCGTTGCTCCCAATGTGGTCTCCTCTACATTGGAGAGACCAAACGTAAACTGGGCGACCGCTTTGCAGAACACCTGCGGTCTGTCCGCAAGAATGACCCAAACCTCCCTGTCGCTTGCCATTTTAACACTCCACCCTGCTCTCTTGCCCACATGTCTGTCCCTTGGCTTGCTGCATTGTTCCAGTGAAGCCCAACGCAAACTGGAGGAACAACACCTCATCTTCCGACTAGACACTTTACAGCCTTCTGGACTGAATATTGAATTCAACAACTTTAGGTTGTGAGCTCCCTCCCCCATCCCCACCCCCTTTCTGTTTCCCCCTTCCTTTATTTTCCAATAAATTATAAAGATTTTCCTTTTCCCACCTATTTCCATTATAAAAAAAAACACCCCCACTAGAGCTATACCTTGAGTGCCCTACCATCCATTCTTAATTAGCACATTCGTTTAGATAATATCACCAACTTTAACTTTAACACCTATGTGTTCTATTGTACTATTGTCGTTGACATCTTTTGATGATCTGCTTCTTTCACTGCCTGTTTGTCCCTACAACCACACACCACCCCCCCTCCACCTCTCTCTCTCTCTATCTCTCCGCCCCCCACACACACCCCTTAAACCAGCTTATATTTCAACTCTTTCTTGGACTCGAACTCAAGTTCTGTCGAAGGGTCATGAGGACTCGAAACGTCAACTCTTTTCTTCTCCGCCGATGCTGCCAGACCTGCTGAGTTTTTCCAGGTAATTCTGTTTTTGTTTTGGATTTCCAGCATCCGCAGTTTTTTTGTTTTTATCACATAATTGGGAGAGTATGTTAACACACTGCTTTACTCGGGAGGCCAGATTGTCGAAGACGTTATTGCAAGACAGGGGCTCAATGAATCATCTGCTAAATTTAATGCAGTACTAAAATCTTTTCATGTTTATTTCAATCTAAGAAGCAATAAAATACTCAGAAGAGCTAAAATTAACATGTGAGTCCTGCAGCCAGGAGAACTTATCAAGTTATTCATCAATGATCTGTACAGGATGGCAGAAAGTTGTATATATGGAGACTTAAAATCCAAACTCATCAGAGACAGGGTAGGAGTAGCGGACAACACACTCCCTGATCTCCTGCAAGCAAAAGAAGCCCTAACCCTGGAAAAGGCAATTTAGATAGTCAGGCAATCAGAACTCCGTGAGCAGCACAGAACCATTTTAAGAAGAGAAAATAAACCGTGGTGCAGATGCCAACCCACAGTTCAGCTAGTAAAGCAACAAAGACACAGGGACACTCCTAACCAGGGAAAGCAATAGCCGAGCTGGCCAGTGGAGCAACCTTGCCAGCGCTGTGGAGGAAAGCGCCCCCCACAGGTGAGATAAATGTCCTGCAATTTCAGCCCAGTGCCTTCTGTGCAACAGGATTGGACACCACAGCAAACTGTGCAAGACAAAAACTCTGAAATGCACAGAAGGCCCAAAGATCATCCTTGAGGTTGAGACTGCAATCATACAGAACTGCAAGTTCCTGTGTACACAAATAAATAAAGAGTACCCTGACTGGGATTTCAGCTCTGAACTGTCTTCATTCTTTGTGGAGCAGGTTTGTCTATTCTTGTTACAGGTGCTGGAAATCCTTCGGTGGTCAGACCAGCTGACCACATATGGGGTAACCATGACACCTCCAATGGAGGATGTAAAAGAGTGACCAGCAGTACGATAAGCCTCAGTCTCTGGCTCCGACAACAGTACAGCAGGTCAACACGGCAACCACCGAACGTGTGCTGCAACTCCCACCCAGCATGCCAATGCCACAACAGATGCTGGAACTGGTAGCCGCCGTCCATTGCTGGCAACAAAATACAGAGGTGAGTGTACCACTAAACCTCATGCTAGTCACAGGGATGCTCATCCTCCACCACAGAGGATATTGCCACCACCCACACGATGATGGAAGAAGTGAAAGAAATGACAAGAAGATGAATACAATGTTCATCCGCCCAGCAAGCAATGAGTTAGGTTAGCAACCACTGATCAGCGTAACAGCCAAACCATCCATGTGCAGTTCAACATGAAAGAATGGAAGATTTGACTTGAGTTGGTCAAAGTCGAGTGGAACGCCTGAGGTGGTGGCTGCTGTGAAGGGCGGTGCATCCCGTAAGGTGTCGAAATAGTCGCTGACCAAAGTCACCAAGGAGCCGCCCAAGAAGCAGAGGAAATTTCGCCAGCAGAGCTATTCCGCTTACGTATACAGGGTGTTGACCCAGGTCCACCCTTCCACCAGAAACTCGTTCGAGGCCATCAGTGTTATGAATTCCTTTACTGTCGACATTTTCAAGCGCATCACCTCCGAGGCTTTGCACCTCCTTCACTACAACATGTGCCGCACCATCTCGGCCAGGGAGATCCAGAGCGCTGTCCGCCTCATGCTGCCAGGGGAACTGGCCAACCACGCCGTCTCTGAAGGCACCAAAGAGGTCACCAAATACACCAACTTCGTTTGGGTCGATCTTTCTAAAGATTATAAAAAAAAGACAAAAGAATGGAAGTAAAGAATGAAAACATACCCAGGCACCAGAACAAACTCCAAATCTATAGGAAGAACCAGCAGCAACAGAGCCTACCATTCCTCCGACAGTAGTGGGAATGAGATGTTAAAGGGTTATAAAGCCTCCAGACCACCTGAACCTCTGAATTCAAGGACTTCAAGCAAGGAGATGGGGGTAGTGATAATGTAATAATGACAATATAAATGTGTAATTGTAATAACAATATAAGGCGTAAGATAAACAATAATCACTTAAAATATATTAGATAAAGACTTGGCGGTCTTTGGTATAAGGGTCTGGCATATGGTTAATGTGGGACTGAATACAGTGCCACACACATGGTGATGTAAGAGAGGACATGACCCGCACCCAGGTTCAGTCTAGCGTTGGACAGAACTGAGTGTACCAGCAAGCATAGAGACAAGTTCCACCTTGTACCCTTTACTGTATATTTGTAAACAGTTCTAGGAGTTTGACTTACAGTTAAACTACATGTGACTATGAAGACTTTTTCAGACCTACCAAACTGTAACTAACACCCTACAACGCTAACTGGAAAAATTGACTGAACCATTGAGAAAATCACTTGTGAAAGAAAATTAGATAAGATTATTTTACAAAAGAAATTATAACCAAAAGTCCTAAAGTGTGAGTGTCACACAACTAGTTTATTTTATTTTGTAGCATATTCTGGGTATTAAACTTGCTCTTTTGTGCAGCTGTAGGGATTAGTGCATAATTTATATGGGTTGAGGGAGACACAACTGTCCCTCACCAGTTAAGCAAATACTACAAGAACATTTTTCCTGCCTGTTGACATGGACCTGACAGCATTCAAATGGCTGTGCACTGTGATCAGAAAAAAGTTATGGAATATTTTTGTCACTGTTCCATTCCTGAATAAACATAAACCAAAAGGCAGACTGTAGTCAGACATTGCAAAGCACCCTCATTTTTTATCAGGTGATGATGACGCTCCAACATGCCTAACACAAAGTGGCGAGAGGATGATTCGTGTTCATTATTTCCTCTTAAAGGTGAGTTGTCAAGAGGAAATATTCCCAGAGAGACCAAAGGAGGATAAAATCTGAGAAAAAATAATTTCACCAGCTCAGGGCTGGTGTTCCGTGAAAGGAGCTCTGAACTGCTTTTGCACACCTCATTGTAGTCAGCTCCAGAACGAGATTGGCATTGGAATGCACAGGAGTACAAGCCTAGGTTATGCTGATGTCCTGCTTCTTCTGTGAAAGGAGCACCGAACTACAATCAAAATCACACAAACACTAAACACTTCGTTATTTGATTAGTTTCTGAGTAATCTGTATTATCCTTAATAGTATTTTTAAGAAGAGATCTCTGCCCAATGTTTTAATGATGACTGTTTTTGAATTAAATCTATGTTATCAGAATATCCCCTTAGTTCGATGCTGTGGAGTTCTGGTTTATTCTGTTTAATAGCATAGGAAATCTGCTGAAACTCATGGCCAATCAGCCCGGTGATTTCTTTAGTTAAGAAAGGACACATGTTGAGTTTTGTCTATGGCATGTATGGGCCTGCAGCCCATAGTTTATAATTCTCATGATCATGACTTTGACCCTTCTAGGAGATTTAAATCACGTTAGGCATTACTCAGTCTCAACAATGTAACGTTCAAATCTTAGCATCCTCTACTGCTGTTCCCATATATGCTATAACCCTCAGATACATTTCATATGGTCTCGATGTCACATATGTCTTCAAATATTCCAGTCATTTACTGCCTTTTGTCTTGCTAATAACTATTTTATCCACAAACTCTGATACATCCCATCAATTTAGCTTGATTTGGAAAACGATCCAAAACTTCTTTTGCAAAAACAGTTAGTAAAAAGTATGCACAGACGCCTTTACCTCTGGAGTTCCCTAAGACTCTATCCTTGGCCCCTTCCTCTTCGTTACCTACACACTGCACCTTAGCAACATCATCCACAGTCATCGGGACAGCTTCCACATGTAGGGGAGGACAAAAGCTTGCTCCATGCCTGCGCCACTTCCCTTCCACTGCCCCTATAATATCAGACTGTATGCAGTCCTGAATGAGCAGAAATTTCCTCCAGTTCAATCCTGGGAATTCCAAAACCATCTTCAGTCCCCGTCACAAACGCTGTTCACTATGCCATTAACCAGGGCCACTGCTTCCTTTGATCTGTATTAATAACCCTGACTCCGGTGTGCTGGGCACAATTTCAAATTTTGCGGGTGACAATATTGTGGTGTGTGAGGATAGTGATAGACTTCAAAAGGACATAGACAAACTGGCGGAATGGGTGGAGATGTGGCAGATGTGTAGAGGTTGGTGATGTGTGTCAGGTTCACCTCTTACTACTGAGCGGTCCGAATCGCTCCCACTCCCTGGGTTCTTGATCTTGGACTTATTTGGGGGTTGTGACAAAGTGCAGCAGACAACTGGTTTTGGTGCAAGAAAAAAACTGGGTTTATTGAAGACACAAATTAACTTATAACATTAGGATTACACTGACATTGTACAGACCTACAAAGTACACTTAGTTAAGAACGGGGAACACACGGCATAATGAGGGAAAATCACGCTACTAATCCCCATACCCTTGTCCCATGCCCAAAACCTAACTAAATTGAACTAGGAGAGGTCAGGGATCATGCTCACCAACCCAGAGTTCCTTGACAGTTCAAAATCCAGCCAGGTAAGCCGGTTGCAGTTTTGGGGTACGCTCTTTATGTCGTCTGGGGCCTGCTGTCCCCACCTGGTCCTGGTCTGTGGAATCTGTGAAGGTTCTTCAGTTGGGTGGAGGGCGTAGTTGTGGGTGGTCAATCTTCGTGGAGGGCTGCGGTTGTGGCCTTGTTGTCTTCGGTTAAGCCTGCCACCCCGTGCCCCTCGCCGTGATGTTGCCTGCGGGTCTGCAAACCTCCAGATCTCCTCCCTCTGCTTGGCTCAGCTACAACCATTCCAAACTGCTCACTGCCCACCCTGCTGTATCAGCTTTTCCTTCCTAACTGGTGGTCCAGTTATACTGTTTTTTTTCCAAATTTCTTACCTGAAACCAAATCAAGGTTAGTTCTTTGTTTGATTTAGGCTTCTTCAGGTGATTGTTGTCTAGTTTTTAATGAGCTCGCATGATGTTTATCGTTGTCTTCCTATCCCCGTAACTAGTCTTGAACTGAAAGCCATTGTATATGTGGAGCATTGATGGGTTCGCATAATTACATTGATTGCGACCTTCCTGCCTTAGTAGTTAGTAGCGATTATTTATACAAGATTTTGATGGGCTTTAGTTTCGCGTAAGATGAAGTCTTTCTCTGGGTTGATTGTTTTAAAGGGAAGAATGTGTATTCTGTCTCCTCTCATCCTAGCCTCCTGTCTGCTGGGTTCTACACTTAACCCAGCTGTTGGGTCCTCTGCCATAAAAGTCCAAAAGTCACATCCTTGTTGATGATATGAAAAATGTGGGAATTTTGAGAACCCTTCAGCCCTCCCCTGTGATAATTAAACCTTGCTTCAAGTATCATACTGGAAAAAAAAAACAATATTCCCGACCCTCCATAGTTAATCTTCCCCTGTAATTGCCTATCTAAGATCTCATGACACATACGTTCCCCATTCTTTAAGATGTGGTGTACGTAAGCATGCATAGGCAAAATACAGTTATTTACATATATCCAAACATTTAGGGGGTCCAACACCCCACTTGGTACACATACATTTTTATTAAAAGAAAACAATACGAAAAAGTCTTTCTTAAAAATAACCAAACACAAAAAAAAACAACAATCTTTATTCAGGAACACAAAAAAAATATGTATATGAAAGGTTCAAACAGGTGTATCTCTCTCCATCTTAGCATAATGCCTCTTCCAGGTCCTTTCATTTTGGAATTCTAGGATTTTGCCTTTTCCCTTGCACTGAGAGCACAACAGGTACAACACTATTCTCAGCTGGCAAACCACGAGGATGTGGGAAGCCATTCTGACCCATGAAGGGATCTCTAAGTTTTTGAAAATGTCCTACCCTGGTGGGACTGTGATATCTTGAATCTCTCCCTCTATCTTGTGTGTTTTCTGTTCCAAAGTATAGAAATACTTTTGTGATAACTCTACAGCTTTTAGTATTTTAGTAAGATGTTCTGGTGGAGGGAGATTTTCATAACCGAAATGTGTGATAGAGCTCTGCAGGTTGGTAATGTTTTCCCTAACAGTGAGGTGAATGAGTTCAGGAATGGGGACAATCCATTCCTGGGCCACTTGAACTTCTGCTCAGGTTTAAAACAAAAACTGCTGTCACTTACCAGACACCAGATGTGCTGCCAAGCTGGTAGTGGGGCGCACTTGTGGTGACACAATATGTCCCACCCCCTATATATGCTACCTGTGGGGGAACATGGCCTTGTGCCATTACCTCCATGGTACAGTTTATAGGCCGTGCACCAGCAGTTTTAAACCCGCACTGTGGTCTGGAATAGGCGTTCAAGTGCTGGGGACACAGTACTACGTGTACACCCTGGCTCCAGCACCCAGAGAGGTCTGTACCTGTCATCATGTGCTCCCATTTTATGACGTAAGGTGGGACCGCTGCAAAACGGACGTGTGCACCCCCTTGAATGACTTCAATGTTCTCCACATTATATACCGGTGCAGGTCGGGTTGACCGGCATCCTCACTACTATGCCCATGATGGTGTGGTTGGAGCGCCCACAATCTACTGGGACAGGGTAGGCTTCAGAGGCCAGGCGGAACTGACACAGGCTTAGTGAATTTTCAAATGGGTGGAGAGCTGCGAGGTGCTTGTTGCTGATCCAGGAGGGGACTGAACCTTGCTTTAAATCCTCCAGGTTGCTGCGGACCTTGCCCAGCATCCATGCCCCATACAGCACGAACACCTCATTCTGTGCTGCCTGGCCTGATGCATTCCTATCTTCTCGAATGAGTGCATTCACTGTTTGGGCGTGCCTTTCCAACTTAGCAATAAGCTCCTTTAAATGGACCGTCATGGCCTGGTCCTCGTGTAGCTCTGAGCCTATCACTGTGTTCTCCTCTGTTAAGATTTTTTGTAATTGTGTTTTTAAACTATTTATTTGTGTCTGCAATTCTATGTCATCCAGACTGTTTATCACAGAGGATCCTGTATTATATGCTATGAAAACAACGTTCCAGGTTCCCCTTCTTTGTCTCCCTGCATTGCTAAAGTACTCAGTATGGGTAGTGTACAGTTCTGTTTTGTCTACATTGGCAAAATCGAACTCGTAGAATTTCCTAAACATTTCTCTTAACAGGGCCTGGTATAGCTGTTCTGTCTCCTTGGGGCACCACTCAGGTAAGTGTACCTCTGTGAGGTTTAGAATCACGGAAGCTACCGCGTAGTGTACCCCCTGGTATAGCACCTTTTCGGTCGGCACTAGTACCAGCCCATTCCCTGGTCCCTTGGTGGTGGCAGGGCACTTCTCCATATGTCTCCTTACTGTTGGGGCCGTGGGCAGGGGCATTTGGGTGCGTGCCACGATTTCCGTGGCCTTAACTGAGGCTGGAGAGGATGGGGTTATGCAAGTGTGTAGGTGGGAATCCATTCCCACCCCCTTTCCCTTGTCCAGCTATGCTGCGGAAAAGATCATGGATACACCCATGGGGCAGGTCTTCCGCGATCCCCACATGCAGACATAGATTCCCTGTTCCGATTTCCACCACTTGTCCCAGCACACGCTCACCTCCCCATGGTTCCCGGTAATGATCCGATGGATGTCGTTCCCCAGTCGCTCACAGTCCCCTCCCCCATGTCTCTGCTCAGCTTCCTGAGCCACCACCACCACCTTCCCAGGGGAATCTGTCCTCTGCAGGTCAGGCATACACGTTTGCCCTCAGTGACCCTGACCCGCGTGGCCACAACCTGTAGGCTGGGGCAGGGGAGGGAGGCCTCCCTGTAGGTGAACCCGGTCTGACTGGAGTATCGGGTGGAGTTAATCCCAGCCAACCTGGCCACCTTCCCACATGGGAATAGGTAGTGATCTCCTCCACGTTACCCTCGCTGGCCCTCGCAGTCACAACCGGTGCTCTCTCCCCTGAGCACCCAAAAATGTGGGAGTCCTCCACGTCACCTCGCCTCCCAGCGGCCATTCCTATCAGGTCGAGCATGAGTATGCCCCCCATCCTATCGAAATCCTTTCTGTAGGGAGATATAAGAGCATATAGCCAGGTCCTGAACAGGGTCGCTGGCTTGGGTAAAGCATAGTCGAGTCTTGCGACCTCGACTCAATACAAACACTCTTAAACAATAATACTTAAACTACCAACCACTTTATTTAAAATTTAACTAAAACATCCAAACTTAACAATCTCAAAATTAAATAACAGAAGCTATGTACATCCACTGCCTGTCCCTGGGCGGCCAGGTTAATCCCTGTTCAGGCTCTGGCACACTCCTCCCTTCAGTGTGGCCGCCCTGTCCTGTACCTTTGGTCCCTCACAGCCTGCGGCTGCAGGCTGGGGACCTCTGTCCTCAGATCGATCCCTGACTTGAGGGGCAGCCCTTTTAAACTGGGGAGCCGGTGACCTCGGTTTCTTTGGCTGTGCCATTCGTGGGGACCTTCTGGGGACTCTGGCTGGTGGGGGTTTTCTGGCTGGTGGGTCTTCAACCCGAGCCACTGTCCCCTCTTGTGCGGTCTGTGGAATTCCCATTGCCGCTGGCTGGGGATTTCTATCCTCAGGCTGTACCTCTTCTAAACCCGGGTCAGGGGCAGGTAACTCTTTGCCCTCAGGTCCCACCTCGCCTGAGTCCCAGATGAGTTGGGGAGTGTCCCAAACGCTGGCTGGGATGGTCCTTCCCTTAAAATAAGCCACTGCACCTGCTTGTGCAGTCTGTGAGTTTGCTCCTGCTGCAGACTGAGGATTTTTACCCTCAGACCTTGCCCCTTCTCTCGGATTTAAACAACTTACATTGGTTAATGTGGAACCATTAGATGCGCTGAGGCAGCTTTATGGTGTATACCATGGGGCTTGCCTTAGCTACAATGCTGTAGGCCCCCATGTTTAATGGTTCTAGACTGCCTCCCTGAGCAAAATTCCTAACCATAACCTGATCCCCTATCTCCCACTTGTGGTGCGTACGGGGTTCTAGCAGCAGTTGGTTACTCCGATGCTGTTTTCCCATGTTGCTAGCAGCCTGCCAGTGAACCTGTTTAAGGTGTTCAAACAGATTCTTGACGAAGCTATCCCGGTTCACCTCTCTGAGTTGACCCTCCGTGAGCATCAGGAATAGCACATGGGTGGGGGTCCGCATAACCCTACCAGTCATGAGCTTATGTGGGGAATACCCCGTGCTTTTTGACTGGCTGGCTTGGATCCCCATTAGGACCAATGGTAAGACTTCTACCCACTTTCTAGGTGACTCTACCGTCTCTTTCATCAGCCTTTCTTTCAAGCTTCTGTTCATCCTCACTACAATCCCTGAGGACTGTGGGTTGTGAGCAACGTGGCATTTCCCCTCTATGCCGTGTACCATCAGGGTATTCTGCATGACCTGCCCGGTAAAGTGGCACCCTTGGTTGGACTCCATGTACTGTGGTAGTCCCCATCGTGAGAACCCCTCCCTGACCAGGATCCTGGCTGTACTCAGAGCCGGGAAGGCTTCTACCCATTTTGTGAACACATCCACCAGGACTAGGCAGTACTTATAGCCTCCCTGGGTCGTGGGTAGGGGCCCGATGTAGTCCACCTGGATTGAGTGCCATGGTCCCTCTACCCTCCTGATGTGTCCCATAGGTACCTTCTTTTTATGCGGGTCAGGGTTGTTAGCAGCACACACCAGACAGCTGGCACAGAACTTGTGGACATCTTCCCTGTCTCCTGGCCACCATCCTGCCTGTTCCACCCACT
Source organism: Carcharodon carcharias (assembly GCF_017639515.1). Classification (NCBI taxonomy): domain Eukaryota; kingdom Metazoa; phylum Chordata; class Chondrichthyes; order Lamniformes; family Lamnidae; genus Carcharodon; species Carcharodon carcharias. The sequence goes on from NC_054488.1 coordinate 15,475,283, forward strand.
GCCAGGTGGTCTCAGACCCAGGATGCCCCCTCCTGGACCCTCATGGACCAGTTGAAGGAATTCCCTCCTGTGCTGCTGTGGTACTACCCATTGCTCTCCCTTAAACAGCATGCCTCCCTTTACAGAGAGGGCTGCTGTGCTGTAAGGGCCCTCTACCTTTTTCCCTTCTGCCATTGCACTGAGGACTGCCTTGAGAATGGGGTCTTGGGTTTGGACCGTCTTAAAGTCCGGGGTTAAAGCTACCCCTGCACTCCCCTGTGTCCCGTGACTGCTGCTATAGGATGGGACCCATATGGGTCCCAGATGATGCCTGTGCGGGCACCCGCCTTAGCTAACGCATCGGCCTATCGGTAGCCCTCACTCCGGGGTTCTGCGGAGGAATGGGCTTTCACCTTATGGATGAAAACCTCCCGTCCCTCCCCCACTGCTGCTGGCTGTAGTCAGGGTTGTGGGTTAGACGGGGCTGATGGGTTCAGCGCGCCGGTGGTGGCTGCTAACCCTCCCTGGGCCAGTCAATGGGGTTCTCATGGCGTCCAAAAATGACTCAACCATGGCGGGAGGGATTCCTGTCTCTGCCTTTTGGGCTGGGGTTGAGGAATTCTTTCCCTTGTTATCTTTCCACGGATTTTCACACTCCCTCCTCCAGTGTCCATCCTTCCCACACCCATAAAAATTGAGTTTTGAGCTGGAAGGGTTATTCCCTTCCTGATGCCACTCCTTCCTACCCTGGCCAGGTTTCATTTCATGCACTTTCCCTTTAGGTGGGTGTGCATCGGTTCCTTTACCATTACGGTAAGCTATGGTCAATTGTCTGATCACTGTGAGTTCGGTAGTCAGGGGATTCTTTGGATCAAACCACATTCCTGCCGCGGCCCTGACCTGTGACAAGCTGTTTGTCACCAGGCAACGGAGCCAGTGGGCCCGCTGATCCTGGTCCAGGTTAGCCCGGTTAGACGTCGCACTGCATGTGCTCCCATACACCGGCCACAACCTGTGTGCAAAAGCCTGCGGGGGTTCTCCTATGAGCTGCACGGTTTTTTCCACCTGGGAGAAAGGGCTTCCCTCATTCACCCCCACGGCCTCAAGAACTTCCTCCTTGAGGTCCCCATAATCACACTGTTCCATCTTACGTTGGTCAGAGAGGGACTGGAAGAGCTTATTCTCCAGGGAGAATAGCAGCATTTTGGCCTGTTCAGCATCATTGCACTCATTGATGCTTGCTGCTTGTTCCACTTCCCTGAAGTGGACTGAGGGATCCCCATTTGCTGCAAGTTTAGTTAAATGGCTTACCATGGCCCTAAGCTGCTGGGTACCGTGGGGAACAACAAACTGGTTTTGGAGGGGTCCCTCATCCCCGTTATCAGCGGGCGGGCCGAACCTTTGCTGCCGGGCCGGGCACATCGGTCCCTGTCCCAGCCTCTCTTGCTGGGGGTTTTCCTCCTCAGCTTCTGACCCTAATTCCACCCCTCCTCCTGCCAGATTTTGCTAAATCTTGGCACTACCTGTGGTGTCTGAACCGTCCTCGCCAGGTTCCCTGTGAAGTCGACCTGGGCTGCATTAGGGCTTATGAGGCACATCATACCTTTTGCCGTCCTTAGAGCAAGGTTGAGACTCTCTATCTGCTTCTGACAGGGGCCATGGTCTGCATCCTCAAACCCCTGTGCGCTCACTATCTTATAGGCTGCCTGTAAGCCTTTTACTTTCTCCTCCTGCTCTCTTACTTGTCTTGCTAGGCGGGCATTCTTTTCCCACAGCCCCAGCTCATTGTTCTTGGCCTCGGTGACCTGACACCGTAAATATTCCTGCTGGGTCTTATGCTCCCCCACTAACTGCACCCTTTCCTGGTTCAGAGCCTGCAATGCTAACAGTAACTTCTCCCCTGCTAGGGCCTTTGTTTGGACTTCCAGGGCTGACTGCCGAATCTCAGCTGCCTGTGCTTCAACGAGCCAGTCCGAAAGCTGGATCTGTTTCTTGAAGCACATCAGCCAGACGGCCTTTTCCATGGATTTTTTATGATCCTTCCCTTCTGTATATTTAGCTGCAGCATCTACTGGATGCCCAGCCTTTAACAGATTAGTGACCCATTTTTTTCCCATATTCACCTTACTGAACACATAATTTGAAATCCTCTCTTCCATTACAGTTCTCTCTTCCAAATCAGTGTCCACTGCATCGCATCCCTTTTGCCAAGGTCCTGTCATGGTCACCAATATGTAGGGGGTGGTGGTGTGTGTCAGCTTCAGCTCTGAATTCTGAGCGGTCCGAATCGCTCCCACTCCCTGGGTTCTAGACCTTGGACTTATTTGGGGGTTGTGACAAAGTGCAGCAGACAACTGGTTTTGGGGCATGAAAAAAAACTGGGTTTATTGAAGTCACAAATGAACTTATAACATTAGGATTACACTGAGATTGTACAGACCTACAAAGTACACTTAATTAAGAATGGGGAACACACGGCATAACGAGGGAAAATTACGCTACTAATCCCCTTACCCTTGTCCCACCCCCAAAACCTAACTTAATTGAACTTGGAGAGGTCAGGGATCATGCTCACCAACCAGGGTTCCTTGACAGTTCGAAATCCAGCCAGTTAAGCCGGTTGCAGTTTTGCAATATGCTCTTTGTGTCCTCCGGGGCCTGCCATCCCCATGTGGTCTTAGTCTGTAGAGTCTGTGAAGGTTCTTCAGTTGGGTGGAGGGTGTGGTTGTGGGTGGTTGATCTTTGTGGAGGGCTGCGGTTGTGGCCTTGTTGTCTTCGGTTGAGTCTGCCACCCCATGCCCCTCGCCATGATGTTGCCTGCGGGACTACAAACCTCCAGATCTCCTTCCTCTGCTTGGCTCAGCAACAACCATTCCAAACTGCTCACTGCCCAAAACTGCCCACCCTTCTATGTCAGCTTTTCCTTCCTAACTGGTGGTCCAGTTATACTGGGGTTTTTTTCCGAATTTCTTATCTGAAACCAAATCAAGGTTAGTTCTTTATCTGATTTGGGCTTCTTCAGGTGATTGTTGTCTCGTTGTTTTTAATGGGCTCACATGGTGTTTATCATTGTTTTCCTGTCCCTGTAACTAGTCTTGAACTGAAAGCCATTGTATATGTGGAGCATTGATGGGTTTGCATAATTGCATTGATTACAGCTTTCCTGCCTTAGCAGTTAGTAGCGATTATTTATGCAAGATTTTGATGGGCTTTAGTTTCATGTAAGATGAAGTCTTTCTCTGGGTTGATTGATTTAAAGGGAAGAATGTGTATTCTGTCTCCTCTCATCCTAGCCTCTCATCTGGGTTCTACACTTAACCCAGCTGTTGGGTCCTCTGCCATAAAAGTCCAAAAGTCATATCCTTGTTGATAATATGAAAAATGTGGGAATTTTGAGAACCCTTCAATGTTACTTAAAGCGGAGAAGTATGAAGTAATACATCTTGGCTGGAAGAACGGGAGAGACTATATAAAGTAAAGCATTCAATTTTAGGGGGGGGGGGTGCAGAAGCAGAGGGCCCTTGGGCATTGTGCACAAATCATTGAAAGTGGCATGGCAGGCTGAGAAAGTCTTTAATAAAGCATATTGAATCCCAGGCTAAGCGAGGAAGTTAGAGTTCATAAAACATTGGCTTGGCCTCACCTGAAGTCTTGTGGCCAATTCAGGGCATCGAAAATAAGGAAGGATGTGAAGGCATTAGATAGGGCACAGAAAAGATTTGTGAGAATGGTTCCAGGGATGAGACACTTCAGTTAGGTGGATAGGTTTGAGAAGCTGGAGTTGTTGACCTTAGCGAAGAGAAGGCTGAGACGGGGTTTGATAGAGGTGTTCAAAATTTGAGGGACTAAACAAAAGGGGAAAGGCGTTTCTATTTGCTGAATGGTCGAGTACCAAAGGATGCTGATTTAAAGTGATTGGAAAAAGGGCCAATTGTGACATTAAAAACACTTTTTTTACATAGTGGTAAGGATCCGGAATGCACCTTCCTGTGAATGTGCTGGAGGCAGATTCAATCATGGTTTCCAAAAGGGAATTGGATAATCACCTGAAAAGAAGAAATTTTACAGGGCTATAGGGAAAAGGTGGGGGAGTAGGTCTGACTGAGTTGCTCTTGCAGAAAGCCAGCACAGACACAATGGGCAGAGTGGCCTCCTTCTGAGCTGTAAACATTCCATGATTGTATGGGCTGATTTTATGGCCACAAATTGGCAGGCTGCCCCCCCCTCTCCCACACCCCATCACCCGCACCCCCCCGCGCCCCCCCCACCACATGGGTACAATACAACGCGATGGTGGTGAGGTGGCAATCCGATATCATCACATCGGTCACTGATATTAAGGAAGGTGAGCGGACTCCAAATCCGGAAGACCGTCCACCATTTTGAAATAACCAACTAACAAGCCATTGACCAGCTGATTGCAATTATTCATTGCCCGCTCCATTTTGCAGGCATCCAATAGGGAAAGGTTTTGGAGTGCATTATGTCCGGTGTGAGAAGGAAGCACAAGACTAGGAAAAAGATGCCTGCCAATGGAACCATGGCTGCATGTAGCAGCAGATTCTGCTGGTGAAAGTGGCGGGGTTTGTATGTTTTTGACTTCATTTATTCACTGTTTTGAGTCTGCCATGAAAAATAAGGAGAGAATCGAGAGAGAAAGGGGCCCTCAAATTTGTAGGCATGGCCCACTTCCTGTCACCGTATAACTTGTCTCTTGCCTGATGGGATGTCCTAAATGCCCGATTGGGCGATGGGCATTCCTTCGCACCGCTAATTGACCACCTTCCCGCTGGTGGCCGCAGATAGGCCGTGTGACGCTTGATGTGTCATGCTGAGGTGGCAGGGGTGAGAGTGAGCAGACCACTCACTTTCCATTCTACCTCCCTCACCTCACTGAAAACAGTTAAATCCAGCCCAATGATTCTAGTTGTGACCCTGGAGTCTCTAATTGGCATTCAACTGCAGATAGAAATTTGCAATTATTTCCCTACCAAAGGACACATGGATATATGCACTTTTGGTCTCTGAAAAAGCATCAGATATATAGCATTTGGCCAATTTCTTCTTGTTTTTGTCATCAATTCCATGCATACACGCGGCCACACTCTTGACAGCCCATTACATTTTGCAGTTTTTCTTTAAATGAAACTTGCTTACAACTGCAGTGTAAAGGGTTAACTCTAGCACTAATAATAGTTACTGAGCATGTGCATTAGGAGCTATGTCATGGTGATGTCACTCTCTAAGAGGGATGAGTGAGAAGAGCCTAAGAAAGGATCTTTAGCTATGCCCTGATGTTCTATAATCTTGTATATAGTTAGTTATGTAAATAAAAATATTTTGAAGGAAAGTCCTTTGCCTCCTGCAAGATCTCTTTCTACAGTGAGACACCCAATACCTCGATCTTGAGACAACCCAACAATAACAAAACAACATTCTTGAATTTTATGGTGCCAATGTCTTTAAACAAGTTTTAAAGCATTTCCAAATGTATGCATTTGACTGGCCAGAATAAAGCCAAAATAGAAACTTTTAAAATTAGACATTCACACTGATCACCCATTATGGTCAAAATACGCAGAGCAAAGTTTAGCCTGCAAATGTTTAACATATTTACATGCAGTTCCTTTTCTAACTATTTTAATGCTGGCTCTTTTATTTCAAATAATAGACAAAAAAGCTGTACATAAAGTCAGAAAATCCTGGAAACACTCTGCAGTTCATGCAACATCATTAGAGAGAAAAATAGTGTTAGTGTTAAGATCGATGACCTTCCATCAGAACTGGAAGGTATTAGAAACAAACAGCCTTCAAGCACGTACAGCAGCAAGGTACAGGGTCAGAAAAAGAACAAAAGGGAATGTCCGTGAGGGCAGGAGAAATTAAATGACAAAAGGAATGAAGCAAGGCAAAAAGATGATGGTAATGGGACAAGTAAAGAACAAGAGATAGGTGTAGAGGAGGTGTAAATGGCGAAAGCAGGATCATTGCCAACAACTGTTGGCGGACAAAATAGGAGCAGTGGTTGTGATTGGAAATTATTGAGACCAATTTTTTTTTAAAAATTCAATCATGGGATGTGAGTGTTGCTGGTAAGGTCAGTGTTTATTGCCCATCTCTATACTATGGTGTGGCTTGCTAGTCCCCTTCAGAGGGCAGTTAAGAGTCAAGTGCATTGCTGTGGGTCTAAGGTCATGTATAGGCCAGACATCAGTCAACCAGATGGGTTTTTACACCAATCTGTTCGTTTCGTGGTCTTCACTGCTGACACTTGCTTTTTGTTCCAGATTTATTTACTTCGATGAATTTACATTCCCCAGCTTCCATGGTGGGATTATGGACTCATGTCCATAATCCACGTTTGATCACTAAACTGGCCTCTTGATTACTAGTCCAATAACATATCCACTGTGCTGTATATCCACTGTACTATATTGCCTGTTTAGTCTGGAAAGTGTAGTATATTGCAAGAGCTGAGCATATTGTGATACTGCCCCCTCTGTTTGGGAGGTGTAAATAAAGAGTCTCCAAAATGGCTGCTTATAGTTAAGTCAATGTGTGAGTCTTTTCTCAGCCCAGTACACCACAGAAGGTGGTAAACACCTGATCGAAAGATGAGGTGCTGCCCTTTAAGCTTCTGTTGAGCTTAATTAAAACTGTGTAGGAGCCTGAGGGCAGGGAGGTAGAATGAGAGTAGGGTGAGAATCAAAATGACAGATGACTGGAAGTTCAGTGTCACACTCACTGACTGAACTGGGGGGTGTTCAGCAAAGCAGCCACCCAATCTGCATTCAGTGTAAAGGAGACTGCAACATGAGCATCAAATACACTATATTAAAACAGTTTCAACTAAATCGCTGTTCCACCTGGAAGGAATGTTTGGGGCACTGATCGTGGGAAGAGAGGAAGCAAAAAGTTGGATGTTGCTTAATTCCATATTGGAGGTTTTGTAATAAATTACACATACTTAAGCTTCAAACGTTTGGACAAAAGTGCTGTGGGAAAGAACTGAGCCAGCTGTCAGTTGGCTAAATAAATGCAACAAGTGTAACCTCAATAAAATGCATTGTTCTTCATATGAAGCTGGCCACAATAGAATTAGGCCAGTCTGTCAACTACCAAGTAACCATATAAATAATCGGGGCCTCAATAGACGATATATCTTTTTGGGAATGGGAAATAACCAGCCTTCACCATCAACAGGATAATCAGCAATAAATCCAGCCTCCACAAAATCTATTTCCCTCCAGTAGAAGCCCATTAGCCTGTAATTAAATAAGTAAATCAATCGATATTCCATTGATGGATTTAGCCATCAGTATTAGTTAACTAAATAAATGGGGCTGCAGCCCATGCTATTGAGCGTCAGCATCCAGCCAGTTACAAATCAATAGACCAATTAAATCTGTGCTCAACGCATCCAGTGGAACCTCTGGGGTTGAAGAGGCATAGAAACACATCAGCTGCTGTCTCATCATTAAAAAAAATCCCCTGAATAGATGCAGTTGTCTTTGGCCTGATTGGAGGGACAAGCGAGTCAAACACTGATTTAACCAAATAGACAGCAACTAATTAGAGGCAATTAGGCCTCAGATGCAGTCAGGCAGCCAGAAATGACAGAAATATTGAATCTTCAATTTCTTCGCAATGTTCAAAAAATCCATTCGCTCATGCAATGAATAGCCACTGGTGCTTTTCTTGTCATTCAGTCGCCTCGAAGAGCAATTCGACACATAACACCAACAAATGTCAGAAGTGACTGGAAAAAGAGGGCAAACCGCTGTGTGAGGCGTGTGGACACCTGGAACCCAATTGGACAGTGAAGTGAATGCCCCAGGTTCAAAGGTGAAAGGTCTTGTTAAAATGGGGATTCTGTGCTTGCTTAGTTAGAAGCTAGAATTTCAATAAATGAAATTGCAATTAGATAAACTTTTTCACAAAAGGGACGTATAGAGGAGCAAAAAAAGGACTATAGAAATGGTTGCGTTAAAATGGGAATTCCAATTAAGCGAGGTGCACATAAATAGATACAACTGTAATTAATCAATTGAGTGATTCTCAGTTCCCACCACCACTGTACCCATTTCCTTATAAAAAAACTGAGGGAAAAATTAGTTCACAAAGTGAGTGGTGCTCCTTCTGGGGAATTAATGTAAGTCAGCGGCGGCACTAAGCAAACCAATTACTTGCTCACTATTACCTCAGACTTTGAACAAGCAACACAACAGGAGATCCATTCATCTTCTAATGGATTGGGAAAGGCGATTTGATCTATCAAGGGCATTCTTGTAGTGTAACGGGTTAGCAGAATAGTTATGGTAATAAGTGTTGTGGATCATGACATCATATTGTGGATCATGTTGTGACATCAGCAGTCATGTGCTAGAGACTCTGTACAGCAGACAGAGCAGGCAGCACTCCGGAGAGATGGACCTACTTAGCAGCTCATCATGTATATAGTGCACATAATGTAAATAAATCAGTTTGAAGTAACTACCCAAGTCAGACAATAGTCTCTCTAGATAAGATACACCATGCCACCAGTATATGAAACATGGTGGCAGTGGTGGTGACACCAATCTAGTGTTGGTGCAATTGATGGAGCATCCACGCCTGCAACTGGAACAACCCCGATTGGAATGATAACCCACATGTGTACCTAAGCAGGAGGCCAAGGGGAAAGTCGTAGTGATGGTGGGACTCGATAAGCAGTCACTGCCCGTACCCCATCTGTTTGAAAGTCTCGAGGCCGCACACAGAGGCTGACATTGGATGACATGGTGAGATACCGTGCAGCCTTGGGCCTTCTTAACAAAGAGCAGAAGCGCCAGCTTGGTCCATTCCTCTGCACTGCAGAGCTTATTACTGATGATATCCTTCTCTGACAAGGGGTAGAAGAGACTTCAAATTTGTTGTAAAAGCCTTCAATGCGTTTTTTTATTCTGAGGCAGAGCATCAGTGCCAAGCGAGCACAATTTAATCAGAGATCCCATAAACCAGGAGAATCCGTTGAATCGCTCCTGACCAACCTGTTCACATTGGCTAGCTGTTGTGAACATGGGGTCTTAAGAGACGACTGCACACTCGATCAACGACTTCATGTGCTAGCAAGGCCAAGCCAAGTAAGCGAAATCGGCTTCTCACCCACCAACGCACCGAGGTGTCGGAGATGTCCATCTCACCGTTTAGGCCCAAAGATGGTAGCCCCATCCGCAAATAAGCTGCCAAACAGGCCAAAGAGTGGCAAACCCTACAGCAGCCATCTTGAAGTGCTTAAACTGTGGCTCAAAGAAACAGCACAGATGCCAAGATTGCCCGGCCGAAGGTGCAGAGTGTTTCCAATGTGGGAGGACAGGACACTTCCAGCGGCTCTGTACGTTTAAAACCTCCACTAAGGGGAGAAAACCTCCACTAGGAGGCAAAAACAACAGAATGAATACGGCTTGCAGGTCACCACAAGCAACCAAATGTCATCACAGGTTTCCTGGGAGAACAAGACCATCAGCGAGGCTTCTGGTCCATCACTTTGGAAGTTACAAGGTTTAAAAAGCTACTTTAAGCTTGATACTGGAGCTGATGTTTCCATACCGGCTGATCATTTAGCATGGCTTAAAACAGTTCCTGTCTGGCCCCAAACATAAGCCTTTAAGATCCATGGGGAACGAACCTGCAGGTGAAAGGTCAGATCACAGCCACTCTTTGCCATGAGGGGTGAAAGATCACAGACACTCTATATATTCTGCCTAATGTAAGCATCTCTTTACTCAGCAGAAATGTGTGCATGCAACTGGGCTTTCTACAAAAAGTGGATGAAATCCTCCAACCAGACAACAGGACTGAAATCCGCCAAGAATTCCCACAGCTCTTCCATGAATTTGTAAACCAAAAAACGAATACTACATGCCATGCAGGTGGCATATTTCCCCACAGGAGGGTACCACATCCTCTACTGCCTAATATCAAAGAGAACTTGACCGCATGTTACACAGAGGTATCATATCACCTGGTGTTTGGGGCTGGTAACAGTCTCCAAACTGAATGACCAGCTCAGGCTTTGCATTGACCTCACGCAATTAAACAAAGCAGTCCAGAGGGAAGCCCACCCAATGGCATCTGTAGACAACAGCCTGGCAAAGCTTGCCAACAGTGTCCTATTCACCAGACTTGTTACTAGTAGTGGGTTTTGACAAATACTCCTCAACCAGGAGTCTAGGCTACAAACAACATTTATCTCACCATTTGGCTGCTTTGTTTTAACTGCCTTCCCTTCAGCATCTCATCAGCTCTGGAGACATTCTAGTGAACCATGTCCAGTATCTTAAAAGGTAAACGTGGAGTCATCGGTCACATGGATGACACCCTTATCCATGGGGCCACAAGAGAGGGCTCAGGAGGTTCTCAAGGCCCTACAAGAGGCAGGCATCACTTTAAATGAGCAATGTCAGTTCACCGAAACCACCATCAAATTTCTGGGGCACATCATTCAAAGACAGGGTGTCATGGTAGACTCTCAAAAAACATCAGTAACTTCCCCCAACTGAAATGTGTGACAGCAGTCCAGAGGTTCCTCAGAATGGTCGATCAGTTTGGCAAATTTATTTCAAAACTAGCCACTATCACAGAACCTTTAAGGGATCTTCTACTAAATGGTCACCAATGATTCTAGGGCATTGAATAAACTGATGCATTTCATTGTATCAGGGAAAGGCTGGTCTCTTCGGATGTGCTGACACATTAGGATCCAGCATTGCCCACAGTGGTGGCTGCCTCAACAGGCTTTGGATCTCTGCCCATTCAGGTTCAGAAGAATGGCAATAGGAAGCCTGTGTACATTGCCTCCAGAGCTTTGACAGAAACGGAGCAATGCTGTCACTATAGAAAAGGAGGCATTGGCAGTGACATGGGTTATTGAGGGTTTCTTCGATTACCTGACAGTCTTACCTTGCCACATTGAGACTGATCACAAACCGTTCATTATCCTCTTGAATTCCGCATAAGTCAAGAAAATGGTCCTGCACATTCAAAGATTCTGCCTTAGGTTGATGCGTTACCAGTACACAGCTGCCAGGAAAGTTCAAACCATGGCTGATGCTCTCTTCAGAGTTCCGGTGGACCAAACTATTGCCCAGGATTTCACAATTATCTCTGAGGTGGAAGCATTCTCTCTGACCATAATTAGCTTCTTGACGATCTTTGCCAGAAAGCTGCAAGATGTCCAAAGAGCACAAAAAACAGGCGTGGAATGTGCCCAAGTCCGAGAACTCTGCCAAGAAGGTTGGTCCAAATATAATGCTGCTGACCAGCTCTTCACAAATATCATGCACAATGCAAGCACCTGACCATAGTGGCTGATCTCTTGATCCTCAATCACTGCCTGGTCATCCCTAAGTCGATACAGGAAGAGATCCTCCATAGGCTCCATGGAGGCCTCCTGGGGATTGAAAAGCTGAGCTGATCATGGGCTGAAGACATAAGGCCCTTTGCTGCCAAGGAACCTCCGACCTAACGTTACGCCAACTGACCACAAGAGAATGAGGAACAGGGAGATTGGCCTCCGTCAGAAGCAACAACATTGGTACAACTCCAGACACAGGGCTAAAACCCTAATACCCTTAACACCAGGCCAGAGGGTTTGGATTCAGGATCTTTAATCTGAAAGTGTGATCCTTCAAAGGACGAAGCAACCATGGTCATACCTGGTCCAAACACCGTCTGGTACTTACAGTCGCAACAAGAGGGTCCTGATTTTATTGATGCCCATGAGAACACAGATCTTCGATTACCACACAGTGTGGGATGGAGACCCCAAGGATACTGGGAACAGCTTGCGAGATGCTGACCCGCCGCAGGACCCAGTTGAAGACCACCTGCCCCGCTCAGCAGACATAACAACGCAGTCAGAGTGAGTGGTGAAGGCATCACAAGAATTTAACCTTAACCGATGGACTTTGTGGGGAGGTGGTGGTAGAGAAAATGCAATGTAAATAGTTTAAAGTAAATGCGAGATAAATAGTTTTAAAAATAGTTAATATTGTTATTAAAGAAGTTGATAGTATACTTGGGAGGGAAGTGCACTGTAATGGATTAATAGAATAATTATGGTAATGAGTGATGTGGACCATGATGGAGCTGTGACATCAGCTGTCATGTGTTAGAAACTCTTTACAGCAGACAGAGCAGGCAGCAAATAATCCCCCACCCACCGTATGACAACACCCAAACCCCCAACTACCCCCATCCCTGACTACCCTCCCGATGCCCCTGAATACACTCCCACCCCCAATTACCCTCAACTAAACCCCAATTACTCCCCCAAACCCCCACTGACCACCTTACCCCCCAAACCATCCTATCCCTGATCCTACATGCCCCACTCCCCCACATCCTACCCACTTTCCTGCACTGGACATAAGGCCTCAGGAACCTACTGCACTTTTTTCATACGGCCCAAGTCAGAAGTTCGGGAAGGAATGTGCAGCTCCCAGATAAGTAATAACCTGACTGTGATTGCTACTCCTCAAAAGTTCTGGCCCAATATGTTCTTAGACAGGATTTGCAGTAAAAATAATGGTTAGGCTATCAGAGCAGTTAAACATCGAAATCGCTGTACAGGTATCTCGCTGAGAGACTCAACACTGAAATCCAAGTAAGGGCACAAAGTTCTGGTATTTACCCATTAGATACCCACTAAACACCCCAGAAAAATTTATGACTTGTCCCTTCAAGTGTAAGCAAATTTTTAATGGTGTGGTAAGTCTATTTCATAATTAATACCAAACAACATCAAATGTGAAGTCTCATTCTCTTAGATCTGAATTATGATAGACAATTTAAAACAATTAAAAAAGTTTAATAATTTTTCTATTGCTTTTCTTTTTGTCTCCTTTATTTCACCTTCTTAATCTTATCTTTTTTTTCCCTCCAACTACTTTGCTTCTAATGTATGTTTCTCTTTTTCAGTTTTCTACTTTCTTAGTCCCATAGTTCTTTCCTTCTATTCTATTTTTTATACATCATGCTTTTTCTTTCATTAACTATCCTAATTTACACTCCATAGTTCAGAGAGTGGGTCTCAATATTGATTCTTCAATCAGATTAAAGAGTTACATTATTATTTGCCCTATTTACATAGGTCTCAGATTCCCTGAGCAGGGTGCAACACTGTTTTGGATTTTGAATTTCAGTGAAAAAGCCCACAGAAAATCTGTGGGCAAGTATAAGTGCAATGAATGATGAGTGCCACTAGTTCGCTACTGATCTCAAGATATGGCCCAATGCATAGTTACTGCAAATTGAAATATATGGGAGCTGTTTAAGTATATTAACAATATGTAAATTGCATGGCAGTCATTTTTTAACAATAGGGCAGTTATCAGAAAACTTGAAATGCACCAGCTACTTACCTTCATCTCATTTTAGGTAAATAACTTGTTTGCGGTGGCTCAGTGAGTAGCATAGGTGCTGCTGAATTAGAAAGTTGTGGGTTCATGTTCCACTCTTGAGACTTGAGCACAAAACCTAGGAAATATTTTGGTGCGATAATGAGGGAGTGCTGCATTGTCAGAAGTGCTAAGATGTTTAACTGAAATGTTGCCCTCCCTCTTAGGTGGACATAAAAGATTCTGGCCTAGGTTATCTGATCAGGATCGGAAATCCTGATCAGACATAAAAATAGACATTTACCGTCCCCTGATTTTTCTGAGCAATCTTCCAAAGGAGGATCCTTCACAATTGATTCAGTGCAGCAAACCTCCATGGGAGCAATGCCGAGAGGTCAAGGCCCACCATAAATGTTGTATTCTGGTAAGTGAAGAGCTTAAATGTCCCAATGTTATGAAAAATTATGGAGGCAGGGTGAGGTGTAAGGTAACGAAGGGGTAGGGTGGGTAAGGTAAGTGGGTAAAGGGGTGGGGTGGGTAAGCTAAGTGGATAGGGTGTAGGTAGGTAGGGTAGCAGGTAAGTAGGGTCGAAGGATGGCAGGTTGGTAGGGTGGCAAGGTGGCAAGTGGATGAGGTAGGCGGGTGGGTTGGGGGTAGTTGGGTTGGGTCGGGAGGGTTTGTCAGGTCGGGGGCAAGTCAGGTTGGGGGGTAGCCTAACGTTTTGGTGGGGTGTGGGAAACAGGTGTCAGGTGATGGAGTTGGGCCAGGTCAGGTTGGGGTGAGTCAGTGGGGGTCTAGGTGTAGTTGGAGGAGTTGAGGGGGGGCAAAGCAGTTGTATAGTTACCCAGGAGTTGGACTAGGATTTATCTGTCTGTCATTTCCTGGGTAACTATCCAGGTAAGTAAGTCAGAATCATCCAAATTCTAACTCAGAGTTGGAGACCATGTGAACGGTCCTGGAGATCAGGGGAATTGCCCATCAGAAGTTCAAACTTGCTGAACAATTTGAACAGAGTCCTTGCATTAGGTCTTCCAAGGGGTCTCATAGTGCATCTTACAGGCTATGTTCAGTCTCAAACTTTCAGATGAATTTCAAGGTTGTGTAAAGGGTGCAGAAGAGATTTCTTTGAAAGTAATCAGGGATGAGGGACATCAGTTAAGTTGAAAGACTGGAGAAGCTTGGGGTGTTCCCCTTAGAGAAAGTTAAGCAGCAATTTGGTAGCTATGTTCAAAGTCATGAATGGTTTTGATAGAATAAATAAAGGCAAACTATTTCCACTGGCAGTCATGTGGTAACAGATTTAAGGTGATTAGAAAAGAACCATAAGTGATATGTGGAATTTCATGGCCCCATCGCAGCAGGGGTAGGGCTGTAAAATGCATTCAAAAGCCCATTGACTTTGGCAGGACCGTAAAATCCCACCAGCACAAAATTGCACCCATTATTTTGTGCAGTGAGTAGTTGCGATCTGGACTGCACTGCCTGCATGGGTGATGGAAGAGGATTCAATAGCTACTTTCAAAAGGGAATCGGTAAAATTCTTGATGCGGAAAATTAAACAGGGAAGTGGGGAATGATGGGACCAAGCTCTACCGAAGTGCTAGCACAGAGGTGATGGGCAAATGGGCTCCTCCTTTGTTGCACGATGACGATACTATCTCGAAAACCAGTATTCCCTGTGTTCCAGTCAACTCATAGTAATACACCAATGCCGTACATTTTAGACTCTGAATATTGCTGAAAAAAGAGCCATGTTGCTGAAGTTTTTAGCCTTGCACTAATCAGGCCAAATGCAAGAATGCCAAATTTCTTACGATCACAACAATTTATACTACAAGAGACAAGGTTGCTGATTGGTTGCCAAGTTGGCTTTGAATTGTCTGAGGCCTTGCCACAAATGCAATGTGAAACTATAAGCTCCCCGAGTTCCCAGGTAATTTGAAAAAGGTGCAAGGCTTGAAAATATTCCTTTTGTTTTCAGAAAACAAATCCCTGCATATGAATTTATGTTGCTTCCAGAAAGTGTGAATGAGCCATGTTACCAGCTCGACTGATTGTCTTAAATTGACTGTTAGTGTAGAGTTTTCCAGCCTGTGCCTATTTATTCATGAGTTTCTATAGTTACAGTAACCAAAATATATGAAGCACTGACCAAGAAGGACTATTAATACATTTATGACCAAGAAAATGCCCTGGCGAAGGAGTATCTATTTATTTTGATATCTGTGCATTCAGCCTGGAACAGACCCAAACTTCAGGGCTTACAGCAGTGTCTTTTTTAACACATTTCACTGTTAAAGGAAAAATCCTTTTATGGACCGATTAGCTCAAATGATCCACAAACTGAGGATCCAAATTGGAAAAAAAAAATTGTTGAGGTTGTGCAGCAAATGTTTATACTCTACAGCAATCTGGCGCCAAAGTGTGCCATCTGTTATTTTGCAGTGACTCAGTTTTAGATGCCTAATTATACACTGAATTTCTAAATGTTGATAAAAACAGATTTATTACTCATCTTGTTTTGTTTCTACAGGCTGCTTGCTATACTGCCAAAAGGAAAGAACTGCCCACACCACTCCTGCAAGGTCCAAAGTGCATGATGTCTGGGGCCTGCACATCAAGGTCAGATATGGCAACCCAACTATTCAAATGCAGAATTTGTCATACTGCAAATGGCATCTCAAACTGGATAGACAGCAAAAGAGCCTTGTATTTACAAAGAAGTCTTAACACATCTTTGAAATTTTACAGAAGTGTTTCAGACAATACAAATGAGTTTGCGGTGCAGTGAGTTCTGTTGGCAGTGGAATCTTGATCTCCATCCCTCTTCCTAACCTAATGAGCTCTGCCTTGGGAAGGAGGATGAAAACCCAAACAACGGTAACAACCAGATAGATACATTTGAGAAAAGTCATTCATTTCACTTTAACTTATCCATTCAAAAATAAAACTAGTGCCCACATCATAGCATCTGACTGCTTCATAAAATGCTTCTCAGGTTTTTGTTGTACTACCCTGCCTGAAGGTCCACGTATCGATCAGTCTGTGTGTGAAGAACAACTTCCTGGCATCAGTCTGAAACTTATCATTTACTAATCTGAATCTCACGTGTTTGAAGGAAGGTCCTGGGAAGTCCCTTTTCTGTAACATTTAATATAAGGACCTGGAATGATCAACCGTTATTTGTTCTTTGATACTTCCTCATAATTAAGTCCTCTTGGCATCTAGGAATGCTATAAATTATTAATAACAGCTTATCGTACAACTAAAATGAGAAAGACTTGTGTTCAGATCACACTTTTCATGACCACCAGAATTTTCAAAGTGCTCTACAGCCAATGAAATATTTTTTCAAGCGTAGTCACGATTGCAGCCAATATGTGCTCAGCAAACTCTCGCACACAGCAATGTGATAATGATTTTTGTAGTGTTGATTAAGGGATAAATATTTGCCAGGACTCCAGGGATAACTCCCCTGCCCACCCCGGCTCTTCTTCAGAATAGTGCTATGGGATCTTTTACATCCAACTGAGCAGGAAGATGGGGTCTTGATTTAATGTGTCAACTAGAAAGACAACATCTCCAACAGTCCGAGTTAATGTTTCAAGTCCATATGACTCTCCTTCAGAAGAACAGTGATACGGACTCGAAATGAGAACTCTGTTTCTCTTTCCACGGGTACAGCCAGATCTGCTGAGTTTTCCAGTATTTTCTGCTTTTATTTCAGATTTCCAGCATCTTCAGTATTTTGCTTTTATTTATTACTCTCAGTTATCCAATGTGCCCTCAGTACTGCATAAGAATGTCAGCCTTGATTTTTGTGCTCAAACCCTGAATTGGGACTTGAACCAAGACCCTTATAATTTTGAGGCATGTGCATTGCCACCTGAGCCAAAGCTGACACCAAATAACAGAAATAATATACCAACAAAAATGTTTTTATTATTCATTCACAGGATGTGGGCTTTGCTGGCTGGGCCAGCATTTATTGCCCTTCCCTAATTGCCCTTGAGGTGGTGGTGTTGAGCTGTCTTCTTGAACCGCTGCAGTCCATGTGGTGTAGGTACACCCACAGTGCTGTTAGGAAGGGAGTTCCAGGATTTTGATCCAGTGACAGTGAAGGAACGGCGATATATTTCCAAGTCAGGATGGTGAGTGACTTGGAGGGGAACTTCCAGGTGGTGATGTTCCCATCTATCTGCTGCCCTTGTCCTTCTAGGCGGTAGTGGTTGTGGGTGTGGAAGCTGCTGCCTAAAAGGAGCCTTGGTGAGTTCCTGCCGTGCATCTTGTAGATGGTACACACTGCAGCCACTGTGCTTCGGTGGTGGAGGGAGTGAATGCTTGTGGATGAGATGCCAATCAAGTGGGCTGCTTTGTCCTAGATGGTAGCAAGCTTCTTGAGTGTTGTGGGAGCTGCACTCATCCAGGCAAGTGGGGATTATTCCATCACACTCCTGAATATTGCATTGTAGATGATGGACAGGCTTTGGGCCGTCAGATGATGAGTTACTCATCACACGATTCTTAGCCGCTGACCTGCTCTTATAGCCACAGTATTTATATATATCAAGTCATTCAGACTACTTAAAGCCCTCAGTCTAGAATGTTGATACTTAATACAATTTCTGGTAACATTGGTGTGGCAGAATAGTTTGAATTTATTGCGTTTTCTTATCTTCAGTTTCTGATTTTCCCTCTTATTCCCACCCTGCATCATGCACCATTCCCTCACTATATGGGTAAATAGGTGACCATCCAACACCTCTGAGACTGATACCTTGCAAATGATGTTGCGTCGGTGTAGTTAAGTGCATTAAGCCAGAATCCTCCCCAGAGGAATTTTAGGAGAATGAATCAAAGTTAGAGCCAGCTTTGTTATTGTTGATATTCAAAATTATGGCATATCAATTATGTGCATTAACTTCATAGCATATAGACATTTCAACACCTTTGGGGGCTTACTCAATGTGGAGATGCTGAACGAATAATTGTGCACCTAATAACTGACCAGCAAAAACTTAAATAATTTGTGATCTCTCAAGGATATAAAATGGTTTATTTCTTCCAGTCAGCAGTGAATTCGGTACTCAGTGGTACTAACCATTTATTTTACAGAGTTGCCCACAGAATTTCTGTAACTTTCTGCACTGAAAATTGGAATTATTAGAAATCCAAAACAGCCCATCTTCCTCCAATGGGAATCTACGACCCGTATAACATAGCAATTGTGTGGATTCTTATCCAATCAAATTGAAGAATTCATACTGGTACATGTAGGGTTAAATTTTCATTCCCGGTTCCTGGTTCTACTGTCAGGATGAAATGCTGGTCAGGAACCCACAAATGCTGGTGACGGGATTGTACAGGCTATCAGACATCAGGGAAGTCCCCTCGTGGTAATAGTAAGCTGCAGTGATTGCGACCGATCTTTCACACCGGTTGGAGCTCCTGGTTCTGATGTCTACCTGTCTTCCATTGGGAGGCCGCCACAGTTGCATGGACAGCCTGCTGATGCAATGGGTACCCCATTCACAGGGTGAAAACTTAATAGGAGTCAGGGGGTAGTGTCCTTAATTAAGTTCTTAAGGGGGTTAATTGATTACCTGCCACATTCAGGTGGGTGGCCAGTAATCAGGAACTGCCGCCTCTTCCAAAATCGCCAGAAGGTGGGGCCGCATTGGAAAACCAGCACTCCACTCAGGGAAGCAAAACTGCACCCTCATCTGTTTCCGGTCCCGCTTCCTGAGCCAAATAAAAAATTCAGCCCGTAAGGTCCAAATAAGGAAATCTAAGTTAGAAACAGATAGGGCCATAACTTCTGAGCTCCAGTTAGTGTAACTGGGGGGTAGCCCAAAGATGTGCTTGGGAACCCACCCCCTTGAAGTTCCCAGTTAGCTCGGCAATTGCCTGGGAAGTGCTAACTTCAGATGGGCAGTTGCCCTGTTCTGAGAAACACCTGAAATTGTGACTTAAATTGCAAACTTCGTTTGGTTCTGGCTGTGTTGCATCAATAGTCTCCCAGAAAACGTTAGATGAATTAACACCACTTCTAGCTTCTGGGTAACTATTGTGCAGGCCTACACTGACCCCCTGCAGGGCATTCCACACACCCCTGAACACCAGAGACTCCTCCCACTCTCCCCAAATACCCCCTCCCACGGGTCTCCCCCACCACCCGATTATACAACCCCCGACCCACGTGACTCATCCTGATGGAACTGCCCCCCCCCCCCACCCCAACGGAACTCCCCAACGAACTCCCAGGGGACCCCCCTCACACCTCCCCCTCCAACTACCCCGATCACGTCTGTCCCCAGACTGAACTACCAGGGAACTCCCCCACTACCCTGTGCCCCCCCCCCCTCCCCCCAAAGGGAATCCCTCATCACCCCCACTGACTCCCCCCTCAAGGGACTACCCCCACCACTCCCCTGACTACCCCTTCCCCCATGGAACTCCACCCCAAACCCCCAGAGGACTCCCCCTAACCCCCCCAATAACCCCCCTCAGGCCCAAACCGCAGAATGAAAATGCAGTTTGGACCTGAACTCTTATATCCCAGTTTTTACTGGTGTTTAATTTTGAGGTATACAAGACCAGTTCAGATCAGAATTCTTATTTCCCAGCTTTTACTGATTTTTCGCTCTATGACCCGACCTCATCCCCCTGCCGAATACCCAACCCTCCACCCTGCCTGTCTGACTCTCCCCCATCGATTCTCTGACCCGTCCCCCGACTGTCTGATTCCCCCGAATATACGACCCCCCCCCAACCCCGACAGCCCAACCTGACCTCCCCACCACTGTTCGACCCGATCCCCCAGGATTCTCTGACGCGCCTGGCTATCTGACCTCCCAAACTCACTGCTGACTGGCTGACCCCCCTCCCTTGACTGCCTACCTCCCACCCCGCCCCCGACTGTCCGACTCGTCCCCATCTCTCCGACCGGCGGCACCCCCAGACTGCCCGCTCCTCCTGAGTGCCCGTCCCTTCTGACTGACTGACCACCCCCCCATCAACTGCCCGACAAATGACCAACAACCCTGAATACCCAACCTCCCCTGAGTGCCCAACAACCACCCGCCCGAGTAGCTGACCACCCCCCCCCCCCCCCCACAAAGGCCCATCACCTCCGACCACCCCCCCCCCCCCAAATGCCTGGCACTTCCTGACTGCTCGACTCCCCTCCCCCCACCAACCAGCTGCCCAATCCCCGCTGTCCCCCTGACTATCCTACCCCCCCCAAAACTGCCTGGCACTTCCCGATCACCCAGCACCCCCACCCCCCACCCCAATGGCGAGACCACCACCCCACACCACCCAGACTGCCTGACCCACCACAACTGCCCGGCTGCCCCCTGAGTGCCTGACCACTCCCCCTCCCCCTCCAAAAGGTAGGGGGATCGTCTCTTTGATTAAAAATGCTTCTTTTTGTCCAATCCCTTTCCAGCTGTATTAATAAAAATGCACCTTAAATTTTTAAAGGAACATTTCAAATGCGATTTTTAAAAAAAATTAATTCTGGAGTGCTTCCAGGTGGGGCTGTTTTATAGAAGAATTTAACTGTGGCAATATGCAAATGAGTGGAAATTTGAACAAAAAAACTGTAAAACTTGCACAACTTTGAATGCAATTTACACCCCGATTGCTGATCAAAGTGGAAATTTGTTGGTGCAAATTTAAAAATGCTTTAAGTTAAAGCAGGAGTCAGAGACGCTGTATAGAAAAGTCTGTGGAGCACACATTGCCTTAGAACGCTTAGAACACATTCGACTGGCATCGAACCCTTACATTTAAACCAGGAACTCCGCGGAAATTAACACTAACAGTGCTTTTAATACGATATTCGAAACAAATGCTTTGTGGTCAATTTTATCTGCTGCTGATAATTAATTAGAAACATTTCAAACCAAATTAAAACAAAATTGAAATCATTAAGCAAAATGTAGATCTTACTTGGAGTAACCGGGGAGCAGAAATTGGCCTCAGAACTGACCCAAAAGTTGATAAAAGCCAGTCAGTGATTCTGCTTCAGAAAGGACCAGTGCACTGTAGTTATGTTACTGGACTAGTTAACCCAGAAGCCTGGTGATGATCTGAGGCAGGAGTTCAGATCCAGCTATGCTGGTTGAGAAATTTAAATTTGGTAAATTAGATGAATCGGAAATGAAAAAGCTACGGTCAGTAACGGTGACCATGTGCAGCATTTTCCGCTCGGTGGGCGGTCACGCGCCCGACACACCCGAGCGTAAGATAGGGCGAGTGTCCCAATGTCATTGGCCTGCTTGCGCGATATTTCGCTCGGCGGGCGCTTGCGGGTACCAGAGCTGCGCCCGCCATTAATTAAGAGGCCAGTTAAGGTTATTAAAAAGTCCATTGACGCCGGTTTTTCGTTGACCCTGCGATTTCGCCATCGCCGTACACGCAAAACGGGCAGGTGGACGGCCAACAATTTCAAAAACCTCATCCACAGGCGGGATAAAAAGGGTCAGCAGCTTTGGCACTGTGAGTAGTGAGGAGTTGCTGCTGGTGACTTACTGGTACCTGACAGCTTCATCCCTGTTTGGGGCTTCATTCTTAGCATTTCCAGGCTTCATTTCAGGACTCTTTGATGTCTCCAAGAGCCCTGGAGAATTCAGACCCTGTGGACCCTTCCAGGTATCAGACAGTCTTCTGTGACCCTGGTAATGGGGATTGTGGTCTCCACTCGAGGCCCCTTCTCTGAGGAGGAAGAGAGGGGCAGAAGGGGGAGGAGGCCGGGTGACCCTGTGCAGCTTCCAGGGGAGCGACCTGTGGGAGGAGAGGCGCAGGCACAAGGGGCGCAGGGCCAGCAGGTAGCCCAAGGTGGAAGGGGCCACAGAACATGCCACTATCCTGCTGCCAGGGTTTACAGGCAGCGATGCAGCTACCTCAATATGTCCGAGGTGCAATGACGAAGGAGGTTCCGCCTCTCCATGGAGACTGTGACCTCTATTTGTGAGATAATTGGGCCTGAGATCAGCTCTAACTGTGTGGGTGGACACTCCATGCCAGTGGCTCTGAAGGTCATGGTGGCTCTCATCCTCTATCTCTCCGGCTCTTTCCAGGGGTCAGTGGGTGATCTGTGTGGAGTCTCCCAATCAGCTGTCCACAGTTGCATCAAACTGGTGACAGAAGCTCTGTTCAGGTGGGTAATGACTTTCATTCATTTCCGAATGGACGAGGCCAGCCAGGCTGAGCGAGCCAGAGGCTTTGCAGTGATTGCTGAGTTCCCCCACGTCCAGGGTGCAATCGACTGCACACATGTGGCCATCGAGGAGCCAACGGGTCAGCCGGGTGCCTTCGTCAACAGGAAGGGATCCCAGTCAGTGGTTGTCCAGATAGTGTGTGACCATCTAATTCTGCAAATCTGTGCAAGGTGCCCAGGCTGCTCCCATGATGCTTTTAACCTGAGACACTGCCAGGTGCTGAGGTTATTCAGTGCTCCAGCCCGACTGGTCGGATGGCTGCTGGGTGATGAGGGCTATCCCTTGAAAAGGTGGCTCATGATGCCTCTCTGCCACCCAAAGACATAGGCAGAGCAGCATTATAATAGGAGTCACGCCTCCACAAGGGTAGTGATAGAGAGGACCATAGGTCTTCTGGAGATTTGGTCCCATTCAGGAGACCACTACACCACCCCCCAGAGTGGGTGTCACTGATAGTGATTACATGCTGCACTCTTCACAATCTGGCACTGACAAAGGGAGACCCAATGGAGGAAGAGGATCTTGATGCAGCTGCACAGGCCACAGAAGATGAATCCAGTAGTGAGTCAGAAGGGCAGCATGGTGAGGAGAACGCTGAGGGTGTGCAGACAGACCTCAGTAGCCTCCAGGGAGGCAGGGACACCAGAGACACCTTGATCCAACGCTCCTTCAGCTAGGCTACCAAAGAAGTCCTCCCACCTCATGCCAGGGCTGCCGCCTCCATCCCAGATACTGAAATGGCGCATTCCTTTGACCCCAAAGTCCATTCAGTGTCTGTGCAATAAAGTTTTGAGCCACCCATGTCCAGTATTACATACTGACCTACTCTGCATCACATTCAATAAAAAAGTTGATGCATACTTAAGCCATTGCGACAAAAAAAAATTTATCCCATGTTGACAGTCAAAACAAATTAACAGAACCTTTTCTGATCTTCAACCCCAGACCAGTTAAGAAAAACAAAACGCCGCACAACAGAAGATCAATCGTGACCTTGTGCTTGTGGTGCCTTAAATTTAAGTTTGCAAGTGCTACGTCTTGGTGCTCCTCCCTCGCTGGCACTGGCATTGGAAACAGCCTGCTCACTCTGCTGTCCTGTTGGCCTTGATGACCTTGGCGATCCTCTGGCCAGTGAAGCCTGCGCTGGCCCCAGCTGGGAGGAAGCAGCCAGTGCCACAGCTGGCATCACCCCAGTCATTGCAGCCTCATCAGATGTGACGGTCACTGGCAGAGGGGCGGAGGAGCTGCTGCCATCATCCAGAGCGCCCTGAGAGGAGCCCACAGAGACGACAGGCAGCTCGTGCGCCAATGTCAGGTCTCTCTGGACCTACCTGCTCACCAGTGCTGGACGGGCACCTGGCTGGGATACTGGGTGCCCAATCCATCTCCCACATGAACACTGACTGCCTGAGGTCAGTGCCTGTGTGAGGGTTTGCAGGTCTGAGTGCAATCCAAGGATCCCCTGATTCTGTCCATGGAGCTGCCTCTCCATAACAGTCACCACTCTCTCAATGGAGAAGGTAGTGCAGTCGGTGATGAGGGTCAACGCAGCGTTCATGCTCCACATGGACTCCTCCACAACAGAGACCATGGCACGCAGACCCTCATGGATCTCCACCAGATCCTCCTGCACACCCTGCTGGACATCCAGCATCTGCCGCCTAATGGATGACTCCAGAGGCTCATCATCTGCCTTCGACTCAGCATCGTCCTGGTCTCCAGCAGTCCTCCCACTGCCAATGGGATGGGTTCTCTCTGCCTCTGCCTGCTCCTTAAGTGAGTTTGAAGTGCCCTCACGGCTGTGCATCGACACTTTAACCGAAGATCTAATGCCCACTGAGGTGCTGGTATCTGCGCTGGTGCCTGGTTCAGAGAGCGGGTATGACACAGGTGTATCTTAAGCCCGACGGCCCTCTGGCATCAGGGGTGGCTTTCAAGGTCCTGCAATTGGGTGTGTGGTGGCAAATGTAAGGGAGAACAATGACATGTCATAGGTTAAAGTCATCTCACTATCACTGTGCATGCCAGGCACCCTGGTGAGACAATGGAGACCTGCATCATGGTGCCATCGTCTTTCAATGGTCAATGGGGAATCTAGTTTTGAGGCTCCCATAAATGATGAGACTGCACAAGAATGGTTGCACAATCTGAAACTCTCACCTCTCCGCACTGCACTCTTACCTTCGCCTGACACCCCAGCCTCTCCGTGGCCAATTGACTGAGGTGCATGGCGCCTCTCCAGCTCAAGGGCATCCTGCTTGTATTTGGTTAGGATTAGGAGGTTTAGGGGGCAACTGCTTGTCCGCTTTCAACTTTGTTATAGCCGTCTTCTCCTGAAAGGACAGAGGAGCATTGATGAGTCCACTCTCTACCTGCAGCACCATTGCAGCCTGACCAACACCACCTGAGGGACACCTTGCAGGGCACATCCGAGTCGTGGCTCTCGAGCCGCAAGGCACTCATTCCAAGCAGCCAGGGCTCACCCCCCTTAGCCAGCTCCGGTATCATTGACAGTTGGCACTCAGAATCTAACATCCCCTGAGCTCCATGGGGGGATGACCAGACCTCAACGCTTCAACACACTGATCCATGCCAACACAGTACTCACCCTTCCTGAGCGCAGCAGGTTATTAGACCTCTTGTGGCACTGGACCCAGGTGCGCCACATCACATCATGGCTACTGACCAGTGCTGCCACCTTCTCCCAAGCTCCTTTTGTTCGGTGCGGTGCCCTCCCCCACCTCTCGCAGGGGACAAGGGTGTCCCTCCTGGCAGCCCCCTCCTCCAGAAGAACCGCGAGGCACTCATCCGGAAATGGGGGGGGGCCCAGTGTCCATCTGACCTGTTCTCCTGCTTGGCGTCTATAGCCGCATTGGTACTCATAATTTTTACACTCCTGCTGACCACGCCGAAGGTGTTTTTGTCGCTGGCAGCTTTCCAGGGCCTGTCTGTGCTGGTTTTAAGCTGGCCACTGGGTCGCCATAGGAGCCAATGGGCACCAGGCCCCCCGACCCTGTCCGCCTCTTCCTGACCATTGAGGAGCTGCCGTTCATGTTTGTGGCCCTTAATTGGCCCACTAGCGTGAAATCATGGCCAGTGGACGATCATGGGTGATGGGCTGTTTCCTGGCCACCTCCGGGCCCGCCGACCACATCCATCCACCAACCGCATCCACTCGCTGGCTGTGTCCACCCACCGACCACGTCCATCCACCGGCCATGTCCACCCGCTGACCACGTCCATCCACCGGCCGCATCCATCCACTGGCCGCGTCCACCCGCCAGCCATGCCCACCCGCCGACCGCATCCACCTGCCGGCCATGTCCACCCACTGACTGCATCCACCCAGAAGCTGTGTCCACCCGTCAACCGCGTCCACCCGCCCGCTGCGTCCACCCGCCGGCCGCGTCCACCTGCCGGCTGTGTCCACCCTCCAACCACGTCCACTTGCCGGCCGCGTCCACCCGCCGGCCTCAAAATTCTGGCCCATGAAGCTTTTCAATTGTTGTATAACCTATCAGGCTCACACATTTCTTTACCGAGGGGAGTCTAGTGTCTGTAACTGGCCTGGAATCCATGTGACTCCAGGTCCACTGCAATGCAATTGACTTTTAACTACTCTTTGAAATGGTCTAACAAATCATTCAGTTGTCTTAATAGCAGCCAGTGGCACCACATCCTGTGCATTAAATTAAAACAAAAGATTTTGGTATCCATTAACTCCTGTCAGAATATATGAGAGTGTGGGCAGTATTACATTGGAGGCTGGTTGCCAGCTACAGCCCAGGAATAATCAGTACCTTCACAAGAGAGGGAGAGAGAGAGAGATAGAGAGATGGGGAACCATCAATCCAAAGTACAATGCCTGCATGAAGGGAAGTAAATTCAAAATGAATCTGAACCAATATTTCAGTGAGCCTCTGATTTGTCTTTGGAACAGGCTCTTTGGGGAGATGGTGGAAGCAGTTAGTATTGATACATTCAAATACAAGTCAGTTCAATTTCTTTCAGAATCTTACATTTTGGAATACAGTTTATGAGTGATTGCTGAAATGGCACATGGTAAGTGCAATCTGCTTGGGAGGAACAGGTGACTTTCGATGTCTGGCACCCAAAGTTCTCCATTTGGGTTTTGTTTATTTCATGCCTGGCGTCTATTTAGACTAATTGATCACTGAATTGTTATGGTGCAGAAGGAGGCCATTCGGCCCATCATGTTTCCACCAGCTCTCCGAATGAGCATTATGACTCAGTGCCATTCTCCTGCCTTTTCCTTTAACCCTGCACGTTATTTCTGTTTAAATCATCATCTAAGACCCTCTTGAATGCCTCGATTGAAAACCTGCCTCCACACTTCCAGGCAGGGCATTCCAGACCTGAACCACTCGCTGTGTGAACATTTTTTTTTTCTCATATCGCCTTTGCTTCTTTTGCAAATCATTTTAAATCTGTGCACTCTTGTTCTTGATCCCTTTTATGAGTGTGAACAGTTTCTCCATATCTACTTTGTCTAGTCCCCTCATGATTTTGAACTCCTCTATCAAAACTCATATTAGTCTTCTCCTCTCCAAGGAGAACCATCCCAACCTCTCCAATCTATTTTCATAGCTGAAGTTTCTCATCTCTGGAACCATTTTTGTAAACCCCTTCCACACTATCTCCAATGCGATCACATCCTTCCTAAAGTATGGCACCCAGAACTGCACACAATACTCCTACAGAGGTCTAACTAGTGCCCTATACAAGTTCAACATAAACTCCTTGCTCTTGTGCTCTATGCCCCTATTAATAAAGCCCAGGGTACTGTATGTTTTATTAACTGCTCATTCCACCTGTCCTGCCACCTTTAATGACTTATGCACATATACACCCAGGATCCTCTGGTCCTGCATACCCCTGAGAGTTGTATCCCTTATTTTATATTGTCTCTCCAAGTTCTTCCTACCAAAATGAACCACCTCACACTTCTCCGCAATAAACTTCATCTGCCACATATGTCCACTCAACCAACTTGTCTATGTCCTTTTGAAGTTCTGCACTGTCCTCCTCATAGTTTACAATGCTTCAAAGTTTTGTATCATCTGCAAACTATGAAATTGTCCTCTGCATGCCAAGGCAGTGGTGTAGTGGTATTGTCACTGGACTGATAATCCAGATGCCCAGGGTAATGCTCTGGGAACCTGTGTTCAAATCCTGAATTTACATTCAATAAAAACCTGGACTTAAAAGTCTTATGATGAGCATGAAACCATTATCACAAAAACCTACCTGGTTCACTAATGCCACCCTCACGTGGTCTGGTCTACATGTGACTCCAGATCGCAGTAATATGGTTAACTCTTAATGCCCTCTGAAATGGCCTAGCAAGCTATTCAGTTGTACCAAACTGCTAAGATGTCAATAGAATGAAACGTACACACTAGAAACAACAACAGTCAACACTCCAAAGTCCTCCCTACTAACTTCTGGGGGCTAGTACCAAAATTGGGAGAGCTGTCTCGCAGACTAGACAAGCAACAGCCTGACATAATCATACTCATGGAATCATGTCTTACAGATAATGTCCCAGCCTCCACCATCATCTTCCCTGTGCAGAGGTGGCGGCACAGTGGTATACAGTCGGGAGCAAGTTGCCCTGGGAGTCCCCAACATCCACTCTGGACCCCATGAGGTCTCATGGCATCAGGTCAAGCATGGGTGAGGAAACTTGCTGATTACTACACACCTCACCCCCTCAGCTGATAAATCAGTGCTCCGCTATGTTGAACATCACTTGGAGGAAGCACTGAGGGTGGCAAGGGTGCAGAATGTACTCTGGGTCGGTGAGTTCAATGTCCATCACCAAGAATGGCTCAGTAGCACCACTGCTGACTGAATGCCCCATTATTAGCATGCTGGGGTTTACCATTGACCAGGAACTGAACTGGATTAGCCATATAAATACTGTGGCTACAAGAGCAGGTCCGAGGCTAGGATTCATGTGCAAGTAATTCATCTCCTGATTCCCAAATCCTGTGCACCATCCACAAGGCACAAGTCAGGAGTGTGATGGAATACTCAACACTTGCCTGGATGAGTGCAGCTCCAACAACACTCAGGAAGCTTGACACCATCCAGGACAAAGCAGCCCACTCGAGTGACACCTCATCCACAAATATTCACTCCCTCCACCACCGACGAACAGTGGCAGCAGTGAATACTATCTACAAGATGCATTGCAGAAACTTACCAAGGCTCCTTAGATAGCACTTTCCAAACCCTTGAGCACTACCATCTAGAAGGACAAGGGCAGCAAATACATGGGAACACCACCACCTGGAAGTTCCCCTCCAAGCAACTCAACACCCTGATATGGAACTATATCACCATTCCTTCACTGTCACTGGGTCAAAAACCTGGAACTACCTCCCTAACAGCACTTTGGTGTACCTACACCACATGGACTGCAGTGGTTCAAGAAGGCAGCTCATCACCACCTTCTCAAGGGCAAATAGGGAAGGGCAATAAAAGCTGGCTTAGCCAGCGAAGCCCACATCCCGTGAATGAATTTAAAAAAAATTATACATATTAGGAAAAGCAAGGGCCTCAATACCGACCTTTGGGGAATTCCACTACAAACCTTCCTCCAGCCTGAAAAATATAATTTACTCATTACTTACTGCTTCCTATTACTCAGTAATTTTGTATCCATGTTGCTACTGTCCCTTTTAGTCCATGAGCTATAACTTTTCTCACAACTTCATTGTGCGGCACTGTATCAAAATGCCTTTTGAAAGTCCATGTATACCACATCAAGAACATTACCCTCATCAATCCTTTCTGTTCTCTCTTCAAAAAATTCCAGCATGTTAGTTAAACACAATTTTCCCCTAAGAAATCCATGCTGGCTCTTCCCAATGAACCCATAGTTTTCCATGTGTCACAAAACTATAATAATTTTCATAATATTGTTATGGTTTATTGTAAAGTAGGTTTATGGGTGTGAGTGTAGATGGTTCTGTCTGTGTGATTTAATTCAGTTAGAGTCATATAGGCTGCAAGCTTGAAATGATCAAAATAAGTCAGGGGTAAAGGAATTTGAAATGCAAATGCATATGCATGTAGGAAATTTACATTTTTAGATAAATGAAGGTGTTGTTTGAGTTTCAATGGGATGGTAGGATCCTTGCAACTAACAAGATCAATAGGGCAAAGTTAATATGTTTATTTTTCCCAAAAGTTACTGACTATATTGGCAACATGAATTTTTTTTTATTATGGGAAAGGTACATTTCCAAAGGCATATAGAACAATGGAATTTACAGATTAAATAGAGAGAAACATATATAAGGAAGGAAGATGATGTTGTGGGGCCATATAAGATCTAATAGGGGTGTGTGAAACAGCCTTGGGAAATCCTCCAGCCATTTTTGCAAAAGTCCGCTGTGTCCAGTTGGAGAAAAGCCTTTGGAATTCCCCGTCAAGTGGGTGCTGTGGTAAACTTGCTGGTTTGCTATTTAAATTTAAAATCTATTTTAGGCTGTTGCCTTAAAGGGGGTGTGTAGTTGGGAGTCAGGTCAATTAGGAATTTTGCCATTTGTTATAGTATGAAGTAATTGTAATCTTATGTATGCACTTGAAATCTTTTCTTCTGTTAATAAATGTTTTATTTAATTTTTAAAATCTCTAAAGGTGTTAATGGACTCATGACTTCTGAATTCAGTGCCTAAATCTTTACATAATAAATACAATTTGCAAAACCATTTTGATAGTGTGGCCAAGTTTCCATTGTAGATTTGGTTCACCTGCCGCATCATAACACATTTGACTATTAATTCTATTAAATAATTGTTTCTAGAAGCTTCCCCATCACCAAACTTAAGCTGACTGGCCTGTGATTGCTGGGCTTATCCTTACAATCTTTTTTGAACAGGGGCATAATGTTTGCAATTCTCCAGTCCTCTGGCATCTCCCCTGGGCCTAGGGAAGACTGAAATATTATGGCCAATGCCCCTGCAATTTCCACTCTCACTTCCTTCACTATCTTTGGATACATCTCACCTAGTCCTGGTGCCTTGTCAAAGTTAAGTACCGACAGTTTATCCAATACCTCGCCCTTATAAATTTTGAACACTTCTAATGACAGAATTTCCTCCTCTGTCACCTTGGCCTGGGTAGCATCGTCTTCCTTGGTAAAGGTAGATGCAAAGTATTAAGCTTAACAGCTGAGCCATGACCCCTGCCTCCATGTGTAAATCCCCTTTTTGGTCCCTAATTGGTCCTTTTACCACGCTTTTACTATTTATTGTCTATGGAAGACTTTGGGATTCCCCTTTATGTTGGCGGCCAGTCTTTTTTCATAATCCTTCTTCGCTTCTCTTATTTGTTTCTTGATCCCTCCTCTGAAACTTTTGTATTCCGTTTGGTTCTCAATTGTATTTTCTACCTGACACCTGTCATAAGCACACTTTTCTTCTTTATCTTAATTTCTATCTTCTTTTTCATCCAGAGAGCTCAGGGCTTGTTTGCCCTATCTTTCCCTTTCGATGGGAATATACTTGACTATGCCCGAACCATTTCTTCTTTCAATGTAGCCCATTGTTCATCTACAGTTTTTCCCTCCAACCTTTGGTTCCAGTCTATCTGGCCCAGCTCTGTTCTTGCCCCATTGAAGTTGGTTCTCCCCCAGTTAACTATTCATACTCTGAATTGCCCATTGTCCTTTTTCACCGTCATCCTAAACCCTATGGTACAATGATTACTGTCTCCTTAATGTTCCCCCACTGACACTTGATCTACTTGGCTCACCTCATTTCCAAGAGCCAGGTCCATCAGTGCCTTCTTTGTTGTTGGATTGGACACACACTGCTGTAGGAAATTCTCTTGAACAGACTCTAGGAACTCTTGCCCCTTTCTGCCCTTTACACTACCACTCCCCTAGTCTATATTCAGGTAATTAAAGCCCCCCATTATAACTATTCAATAAACGTTTGCACCTCTTTGTAATTTCCCTGCAAATTTGTCCTTCAACGTCCTTCCCACTAGTCAGCGGTCTATAGACCACACCGAGCAATGTAATTACACCCTTTTTGCTCCTTAGCTCTAGCCAAATTGATTCTGACCTCGAACCCTCTGGACATCCTCTTTCTCCAGCACTGTTATGCTCTCCTTAACAAATACAGCCACCCCTCCTCCTTTTTTCACTGCCCTGTCAATAAAGAACACCTTGTACCCAGGAATATTTAACACCCAGTCCTGCCCTTCTTTGAACCAGGTCTTTGATACCGCCACAACATCATAATTCTGCACAGAAATCTGTGCCTGTTACTCACCAATCTTATTTACTATATTCCATGTGTTCACATCCATGCAATATAACCCTAATTTAGACTTCATTACTTTATCCCTTACTCTTAATCGGCCTAGTAATTTACTATTCTCTATTCTAGTGCTATATGTCTCTCCTAGTATTTTGTGCACCTTGGTATTACTGTCTTATATTCTCCTCTGGTTCCCCAATCCCTGCTGATTTAGTTTAAGGTCCCCCCCAAAAGCACTACCAAAATGCCTGCAAGGAACTCATTCCCGGCTCTGTCCAGGTGCAGCCTGTCCGGCTTGTAAAGGTGCCATCTCCCGTTGAGCTAGTCCCATTGCCCCAGGAATCTCTCCTGCACCATCTTTCCAGCCACACATTCATCTGCCTTATCCTTCTATTTCTGTACTGACTTGCACATGGCATTGGGAAGGATCCACAAATAACTACTTTTGAGGTTCTGCTTGCCAACTTTATACCTAGCTCTCTAAATACTGTCTGCAGGACCATATTCCCCTTCCTACCTAAGTCACAGGTACCAATGTGGACCATGACTTCTGGCTGTTCACCCTCCCCCAGGAGAATGTCCTGCATCTTCTCGGTGACATCCTTGAGCCTTTTTATTTTCGTTAATGGGATGTGGGCTTCGCTGGCTGAGCCAGCCTTTGTTGCCCATCCCTAATTGCCCTTTAGAAGGAGGTGGTGAGCTGTTTTCTTGAACAGCTGTAGACCATGTGGTGTAGGTACAATCACAGTGTTGTTAAAAGGGAATTCCAGGATCTTGATCCAGTGATAGTGAAGGAACAGCGATATATTTCCAGCTCAGGATGGTGAGTGGCTTGGAGGGCAACTTCCAGGTGATGGTGTTCCCATCTATCTGCTGCCCTTATCCTTCTAGATGGTAGTGGTCATGGGTTTGGGAAGTGCTATCGAAGGAGCCTTTGTGAATTCCTGCAGTGCATTTTGTAGATGGTACACACTGCTGCTACTGTGCATTGGTGGTGGAGGGAATGAATGTTCATGGATGTGGTCCAATCAAGCAGGCTGCTTTGTCCTGGATGGTGTCGAGCTTCTTGAGTTTTGTGGGAGCTGCACTCATCCAGACAAGTGGGAAGTATTCCATCACACTCCTCACTTGGGACTTATAGTTGGTGGAAAGGCTTTGGTGCGTCAGGAGGTGAGTTACTTGTCCCTGGATTCCTAACCTCTGACCTGCCCTTGTAGCCACAGCATTTTTATGGCTAGTCCAGTTTTTGATCAATGGTAACCCCCTGGATGTAGATAGTGGGGGATTCAGTGAGGGTAATACCATTGGACATCAATCATCAGCGAACACCCCTACTTCTGACCTTATGTTGGAATGAAGGTCATTGATGAAACAGATGACGATGGTTAGGCTGAGGGCACCACCCTGAGGAACTCCTGCAGTGATGTCCTGGAGCTGAGATGACTGACCTCCACCACTGAGCCTGGCACGAGGGAGGCAACATACCGTCCTGGAGTAACACCTATGGCCACAGAAATGCCTGTCTGTTCCCCTAAATAATGAACTCCCTATCATCATTGCTTTTGCCTTCTTCTTCCTCCCCTCCTGTACAGCCAAGGTGCCCATGGTGCCACAAACTTGTCTCTGACTACACCCCTCTGAGGAACCAATGCCCTCATCAGTATCCAAAATGGAAAACCGATTAGCGAGCAGGGCTGCAGGGTACTCCTGCACTACCTGCCTGGTTCTCTTGGACTGCCTGGCAGTGACCCATTCCCTTTCTGCCTCCATGCTCCTTTCCTGTGGTGTGACCACCTCTCTGGAAATGCATCCATATAGCTCTCAGCCTTGTGAATATGCCACAGTGACTCCAGCCACCACTTGAGTTCTGTTACTTGCAGCTCAAGTTTCTGCACCTGGCAGCACTTCCTGCATATGTGGTCATCTAGGTCACCAGCATTGCCCACAACTTCCCACGTATTACAGGACACACATTCCACACAATTAAGCTGCCTTGCCATGTCTTAACTTTACTTCCCTCATGTTAACTTTATTTTACTTTGGTTTACTTATATTACTTTATGTTACTGGCCCTGACTTCCCCCTCATTCCTAGTGTTTCTTGCTCAAATCCAAGGAGCTACTTCTTTAAAAAAAATTCGCTTTTCTAATTTACAGCTATTTAAAGATATTCCCTAACAGCAGTTTCTTACCAAACAATGAACATGCGGTTTTCCTGTGATGTCACAGTTCAAATTATTTTTTCAAACTCCGCTCCGAAGGTGAGGTTTACACCCAGGTCCGTTTCTGCTCAGCTGGTCCCATTCCCGACTTCGAATAAGTCGTATACCACACCTCTCTCCCCCATGCACCAAGTTCTTAGTCCTAGTTGCCTGCCTCCTCACGCACCCCTTACTTGATAGAGACTGATTGTTATGATTAGTCAACAACTCCATTAATATTGGGTCATGAGACCATCAGGATGTTAATATGTGAACTTGGTCTTTTCTCAACTAGCAACTTCTAGTTTTCTAATACCCCACATATTCATTTAGGAGTCGATTTTTTGAGATGAACTTTTTCGGCTAAAAATCAGGGGGTCAACTTTTACACAGGTAATGTTTTTGAGACATTTTCACATGTTACAATTGCAAGGTTTTATAAGATGTTTATGTTTTAAATGATCTCTCTTAATTCAAGGCAAAATGGAGGATTGGGGAGCATATAGTTCCCTGCTGTTTTCTCCATGGCAACACCTCAGCCAATCAGAACCGACTTGCCGACCAATCAGCTCCCTTTTTCTCCTGTGGTATAAGTTGTTGTGATCGTTTGAAATTTGGCATTCTTGTGTTTGTCCTGATGGGTGCAAGACAAATTCTTCAGCAACATGTGTCTCTTTTCAGCAATATTAATGCCATTAATTAAACCTCTCAGTCTGAAGGTTGTGAGTTGATGCCCACTCCAGACATATTGAACACCTTTTCAGGCAGTAAGTTTCAGATTCCCACCAGCCTCTGGGCAAATAAATCACCCTGCAACTTCCCTCTAATCCTTCTGCCCATTACTTTAAATCTATCCCCCTGGTTTGTAACCTCCCTGCAAACAAAAATAGGTCCATCCTGTCCACTCTATCTAGGCCCCTCATAATTTTGTACATCTCAATTAAATCTTCCCTCAACAGCCTCTGTTCCAAAGAAAACAACCCCAGCTTATTCAATCTTTCCTCATGGCTAAAATTCCCAATTCCTGGCAACATCCTCATAAATATTCCCCGTACCCTCTCTGGTATGATCACATTCCTCCTGTTATATTTGTTATACTGTTCATAGTACTCTAGCTGTGGTCAGTCTAGGCTTTTATGCTGGCCTTGCCGTTACGTTCTTCTATTTATAAACGCTGATGGACCAGTCATACAACAAGGATTGGGAAAACAATATTGTGAGTTATTTATTTGAAGATAAGACTATATACATACAATGTTCGCTAGGAGACAGTATAGGCACATCTGCACTGTCAGAAGATCAGTACTGAAAGAGTGCTGCACTGTCAGAGGGTCAATAATGAGGGAGTGCTGCACTGTCAGAGGGTCAGTAATGAGGGAGTGCTACACTGTCACGGGGTCAGTATTGAGGGAGTGCTGCACTGTCAGAGGGCCATAACTGAGGGAGTGCTGCATTGTCAGAGGGGCATTAATGAAGGAGTGCTGCACTGTCACGGGGTCAGTATTGAGGGAGTGCTGCTGATCGAGTTCAAAGTCATGGATGATCCCTCCACTTCCTGTCTCAATGGTAGTAATTGACCGCAGTATAAGATATGCCCTCTTAAAGGTACATGTACATCATATCACAACACTAGCATAACCTCCATGCTCTGATATGCCTCACCTCCCCTTCAGCCTATGTTATTGGTACCAATATGGCTTGCCCACCTCCCTCAGAGTGTTGTGCAGCTGCTCAGTGACATCCATGACCCTGGCCACAGACTGCTTAATTATTCCCTTAACTATGGAACCTCTCATCACTATTGTTTTCGTGACCTTCCTCCTCTACCTGACACCCCCCTTCCGCCCCCGAACAGCTGAGTCACCCATGGTGCCATAGACTTGGCAATGGCTATATGCCCAATACGAACCATTGCCCTGACCAGTATTCAGAACTGAGTGACAGGTTGGAGAGTGTGATGTACTCAGGGGCTGCTGCACTACCTGTCTGGTCCTGCTTAACTGTCTGGTGGTCACCCATTCCCTCCCTGCCTTCACATCCTTAAGTTGTGATATGACTATATCTGAAAATTAACTATGCACATAGTTCATAGCCTCAATGATATAGCACAGTGATCCCAACTGTTGTTCAAACTCCAAAACCTGGACCTCAAATGTTTCTAGCTGATGGCATTTTCTGCTTGTTCAGGACACTAGAAGCTTCCTGGAGTTCCAACATTGCACAAGATGAACTTTCCACGGATCTGAGATACCCTGCCATGCCTTGATTTATTAGACTAACTAAATATAATAGAAATAAATTAAAGACTCATAAAAACAAACCCACCAGTTACTCACCAACCAGCAGTTCCTTTGGGTTGGTTTTACTTGGCTTATTTTGACCTCACTCCCCGATTTAAAAAAAAATCATCCATGAGATGTGGGTGTCACTGGCTAGGCCAGCATTTATTGCCCATCCCTAATTGCCCTTGTTCAGAGGGCATTTTAGAGTCAATCACATTGCTGTGGGTCTGGAGTCATGTGTAGCCCAGAGCAGGAAAGGACAACGGATTTCCTTCCCTAAAGGACATTAGTGAACCAGATGATGCTACTCCTTATATCCCACAGGATGCTCTGTTGCTCTACCCAAGGAAACTTTCAGCTCCTCACCTCTGGGCTCTCAAATCTCATAAGAAAACACATAAATTTCCTCAATTCTTGCTTTATACAACCACTCTAGCTTCGAGACCCCCAAAAAATTCTGTAACGCCAAACAAACAATCCTCAAGCTGCTATCCCGTGTCTTCCCTCCTTGATTTTGTCTCGTGCTCTCTCTCTCCACCACTCTTTTTATTGCCTCCTCCCAGCTCTAGCTCTGGTCCCGCACTCGCCGGTGCTCCATGTTGCTGCTCCTCTCATACTCGTCCTTCACCTCCAGTCCAGCTCTTGTAATTGCTGATAGCTGAAAAGTAGACATGTTGGCTTCGAGCTATTTGTAATAATTGCACAAACATTTTTATCAGGGTGACCAACAATTCTGGATTTTACAGGACCATGCGGTAACTGGGGTGGTTGTCTTGTGTCCCCGGTTGTTTGCTGCTGGGATGCTCTTTATCCTGGATTCATGAGACAGCGACTTGGATTCTGCTTCTGAGTCTCGTCTTCACGTGTTCAAATATCTTTGATTTTCTTGTGTGCACATTACACATCCGTGGCTCCTTTCCAGGCCCTGACCCCAAGACCCCCCACCCCGGCCCTGACCCCAGCCCCAGCCCCTGCTCTGACTCCGAGCCCCAGTTCCCAGCTCCTCCCCCACCTCCAGCTCCTTAGCAACACGCTGTCATCCCCAGCACCACTGAATTCACCCTATTCACTCCTGTGCCACCACATCTCCAAATGCACACTGCTTGGAGTCCTCTCACTACAATCTCAACCCCTCATCGGTGTTGGATTGCCAGTCCGAGACTGGCTCCAATTCATCAGATATTCTTTTAAAGTAAAGTTTATGATTCTAGACACAAAACGAGAGATATGGCTAGAGATACAGCAATAGAAATGGAGAGATACAGAGAGAAACAAAGATAAATAGAAAGAGGTAATAGGTAGACAGATGGTGATAGACACGTGGATAGAGAGGGGATGGGGAATGATAACAATAACCCACCCCCTCTTCTCAGCGCCCAAGGTCTCACCTGCAGCTACCCTGCTCCTACAGTTCTACAAACACCACCCCCCACACCGTACTCCTCGATCCCACAGGTCACCCTCCTAGTCTTGTGTCCGGTCCTGCACTCCCCCTGCTTTTGATGATTCTTAAATTGCATTCAGCCAATGCCTCCTGCTTACATGGCATTCCCTTTTGAAATCCTAACAGCCCAATCCAAATCGTGTGTTAGCCTTTAGCATACAGAGTACAATGCCATACTACAAAGGTACTAATACTGATTTCTATCTTGTTAAGTTATTTTAAATTATCTTACACAGAGGAACCAAACATGAGACCTCAGCAGCAAGATGCTCCTACACTGGTATTATGCTGATTTGACTCAAAGTGTGGCTTGGATGGGAAATTGCAAGATTTATTGGGGACATGTCTTTTGGGATTTGACCTGCTGGTATTTCCAACTGGGCTATCTTAGACCTGGAAATTCTTAATTACATCGAATTAACAGCATAGAAACTGATCATTTGTACCGCCCTCCCTCATCTGATGAATCAGTGTTCTTCCATGTTGAACACCACTTGGAGGAAGCACTGAGGGTGGCAAGGGTGCAGAATATACTCTGGGTTGGGGGACTTCACTGTCCATCACCAAGGGTGGCTCGGCAGCACCACTAATGACCGAACTGACCGAGTCCTAAAGGACATAACTGTTAGACTGGGCCTGCGACAGGTGGTGAGGGAACCAACAAGAGGGAAAAACATACTTGACCTCATCCTCACCAAACTGCCTGCCACAGATGCATCCGCCCATGACAGTATCGGTAGGAGTGACCACCCCACAGTCATTGTGGAGACGAAGTACCGCCTTCACATTGAGGATACCCTCCATTGTGTTGTGTGGCACCGTGCTGAATGGGATAGATTTCAGACAGATCTAGCAACTCAAGATAGGCATCCATGACGCGATGTGGGCCATCAGCAGCAGCAGAATTGTAATCGAACACAATCTGTAAACTCATGGCCCGGCAAATCCCCTACTCTACCACTACCATCAAGCCAAGGGGATCAACTGTGGTTCAGTGAAGAGTGCAGGAGGGCATGACAGGAACAGCACCAGGCAAACCTTAAAATGACTGCCAACCTGGTGAAGCTATAATGTGACTCATCAGATACTGAAACAGTCCATGTCCAAATGCAGCAAGACCTGGACAATATCCAGGTTTGGGCTGACAAGTGACAAGCAACTTTCAAAGAACAAAGAGCAAAGAAAAGTACAGGACAGGAACAGGCCCTTCGGCCCTCCAAGCCTGCGCCAATTATATTGCCCGTCAACTAAAATATTTTGAACTTCTGGGGTCCTTATCCCTCTATTCCCATCCTATTCATGTATTTGTCAAGCTGCCTCTTAAACACCACTATCGTACCTGCTTCCACCACCTCCTCTGGCAGCAAATTCCAGACCTCACTACCTTCTACGTAAAAAATTTGCCCCGCACTTCTCCTCTATAGTTTTCTCCTCTCACCTTAAATCTATGTACCCTAGTAATTGACTCTACCACCCTGGGAAAAAGCTTCTGACTATCTACTCTGTCCATGCCGCTCATAATTTTGTAAACTTCTATCAAGTCACTCCTTAATCTCCGTCGCTCTAGTGAGAACAATCCGAATTTCTCCAACCTCTCCTCATAGCTAATAAACTCCAGACCAGGCACCATCCTGGTAAACCTCCTCTGCAACCTCTCCAATGCCTCCATATCCTTCTGGTAATGTGGTGACCAGAATTGCACACAATATTCCAAGTGTGGCCTACTAGTGTCAGGCAATGACCACCTCCAACAAAAGAGAGCCTAACCATCACCCTTGGATGTTCAATTGCATTACCATCTCTGAATCCCCCACTATCAACATTCTAGGGGTTACCATTAACCAGAAACTGAACTGGACTAGCCATATAAATACTATGGTTACAAGAGCAGGTCAGAGGCTAGGAATCATGCGACGAGTAACTCACTCCTGACTCCCCAAATCCTGTCCAACATCTACAAGGCACAAGGCAGGAGTGTGATGGAATACTCCCCACTTGCCTGGATGAGTGCAGCTCCCATAACACTCAAGAAGCTTGATACCATTCAGGACAGGCAGCTCACTTGATTGGCACCACATCCACAAACATTCACTCCCCCCACCACTGACGCACAGCAGCAGCACTGTGTGCCATCTACAAGGTGCACTGTAGGAATTCACCAAGGTTCCTTAGGCAGCACCTTCTAAATCCACAGCCACTACCATCTAGAAGGACAAGGGCAGCAGATAGCTGAGAACACCAGCACGTAGAATTTCCCCTCCAAGTCACTTACCACCCTGACTTGGAAATATATCGCCATTCCTTCAATTTCACTGGGTCAAAATTCTGGAACTCCCTTTCTAAAAGCACTGTGGCTGTCCTTACACACAGGGACAGCAGTGGTTCAAGAAGGCAGCTCACCACCACCTTCTCAAGGGCTGTTAGGAATGGGCAATAAATGCTGGCCCAGACAGAAATCCCACAGCCCTTAACTTAATTATTTAAAATTCAGCCCAACTGGTCAATGACGATGATCATGTTTCATATGAAACTCCTCCCATCCTATTTGCCTTAACTCCCTGTCATTGCTTACCTTTCCCTTCAATGCATCTATGATCAGTGACAACATGTGGTAGCAAATCCCACATTCTAACCACTTCCTGAGTAAAGAAATCTCTCCTGATTTCCTTATTGGATGGATTTATGATTATCTTATAGTCTTCTCCCCTTCTTGTGAGCTCCCCCACAAGTGGAAAATTCTTCTCTATTCTCAGCCTATTGAAATCCTTCATACTTAAAAGACCTCCATGAGGTCATCTTGCAGTCTTCTCTTTGTTCAGTCTGTGTTTAGTCTCTCATGAGCATTACTATCCACCAGTTGTGGAATCATCCTTTTTTTACACCGTTTCCTATGCTTCTATATCCCCAGTGCTGCCAAAACTCAAATTATTTCAATCCATGCTATTAATGTTCCTTTATTTTGATGAACACAACATTCAGAAGAAGAAAACTTAAAATTGTGTATAGATTTTGCAAAGCAAAATGTAAACTGGTATTTTATTTTCTCTTACTTGTCGCTTTACTTCAGCTGAAGCCAATGGCCACCTGGGGCTGGTCAGATTATTCACAATATCATGGAGAGGCCTATACTCAGCATTAGTGGCTTACATATCCTCATTATAAAAAGATTGTGGACAGTTACTGATTGTCCTCGATAAGGTCGTTGGGAGTTAAGAGGACATTTTATTGTCAGTCTATAAATAGAAAATCACACCTTCCTAAACAGGCCAAGGAATCTT
This sequence comes from Carcharodon carcharias, assembly GCF_017639515.1. NCBI lineage: Eukaryota > Metazoa > Chordata > Chondrichthyes > Lamniformes > Lamnidae > Carcharodon > Carcharodon carcharias. The sequence goes on from NC_054488.1 coordinate 15,516,371, forward strand.
TAATAAGACTCAAACAAGATTAAAGTTAATTTGTTACTATAATTGTCCAATAAGCATTGTCAACTTAAAGTAAACCCTGGCTTATAAATGAGAAGGAAAATAGTAAGGTTATGGTTATGGATCTTTAATGTTTAGGGCTATAGTTAAATTAACATGCTATCAGTTACTGAAGTGTTACAACTCAAAGCATGCAGCTGCAATTGTGCCCATGTCAGGAAGATATAATAATTCTTTTAATCTTATTGGAATTTATTGTAGAGTAATATTGGGGTCTGTGTCTATGGGTCTATGTCTGTGTGTGGGTGTGTGTGAGTGAATTGAATTAAAGGCAGCTGGTCTGAAGGCTTTGATGTATTAGCAGATATGCTAGGTTTGAAATGTTAAGTAGGTGAACATAGGGGGTAAAAGGAAAATTTGCATTTTTAAATAAACCAGACTGGATTGATTTCAAATGAAGGGTGAAATGTGTCACCTAGCCGGGAGAAGTAAGAAACAGTGTGTTTATTTTTCCCAAAGATTACTGGTAAAATTGGCACTTTGAGAGATTTTTTATTATCAGAGAGGTAAAGTCCAAAAACATTGTGAAACAATGGGAATTTGCATTCAAAGGGGAAAATATGTATAAAGGAGTGAATGCTGTGTGTAAGGGTAGGAAATTTAAGATCTAACAAGTGTGAAATGCTTTCAGCAACTAAGCCTCAAGCTGCTGTCTACCAAAAATTGAAGTTAAAGAAGCTCACTTTGAACTGGATTGCTCAGTGTATCATGTTCTTAGCCTAGGTCTTTAAAAATCTATGTGTCTTACTGTTGCCTTAACAAAAGAGTAACTGGGAGTTAGATTAATTAGGGGATTCAGAAGTTATCATAAGCCAGAATTTTGGTTTTCATGGGCGGGCCTGACTGACTCGACTCTAATGGGGAACTGGCAGTCTGTATAAAGAGTGGCCAGGCAGCCTGCTTGAGGCAGTGCACCATGGCCACTCAGGGAGAGAGAGAGAGGCAGCTGTGGTTCTGCAGGAGCATGAACAGGAGGAGGGGGGGCAGGCTGCAGGAGAGGCCAGTGGGGGGGGGGGGGGGGGGGGGGGGGGGGGGGGGGTGGTCACAGTGCCCCTCGATTCTCCGATGCAGGCCTTGCTGTCCTCGTCCAAGAGGTTTCCAGCCATCGGGATGTACTGTATCCAGATGATGGGAGGAGGAGGGCCCCCCCGTGTCACCAGGCAGGCATGGTAGGAGGTTGGTGAGGCTGTCAGCGCCCCTGATGATGTGCGGTGTACAGGCACCCAGTGCCGCAAGAGATTCAATGATTTGCTGCGCTCTGGAAGGGTGAGTACCATGTTGGCCTTGGCCGTTTGACTCAGAGGGTAGCCTTAGCCTTTGAAACCCCTCCGCCCACGTCTTGCTGTCGTTTCTGCATTGGGCATTTGGCACACGCTGGGTGGGCAAACGGGTACTGACCATGCTTACATCAGCCTTATTGGTTGAGGAGAAGAAGGGTTCTCCCCGCATATGTTGGTCTTTGTGGCATTTGAGTAACCTGGGGGCAACCTGCAGGGGAGGCAGCTGGACACATACTCAGAACTCCAACACATGTCTTATTGATGGTGATGAGATGGTGGAAGGGGAGCCTCAAGGTGTGGTGGCCAAGTGCCATCTGCTGGTATTGGCGCTGCACCTAGTTGCGCCTCTTTGCTTTGGGCGCTAAGACCCGTGTGTTATTCAAAGTGATGGACGCCGAATGTGTCCAAGTTGGCCGTTGGGGGAGGGGGTTGGGACCAGCCGTTGGGACCAGTGGTGTGGACAGGAGCCATTGGAGGCCTCAGGTGGGCCACTGTGGTTGGGGTGTGGCGTGTGCATGTGCAGAGTACATGAGCAATCAGCCCCAATAAATCCCCTTCTCTGTTCTGCAGGCAAAAAGCGATCACAATCAGTGGGAGTGCCAGGGGACTGGAGGTGGGCACACCCTGCTCCAGCACCTCACCACCTGCAAGGAGCAGGCCATGGAGCTGGGGAGGAGGCAGGCAGCCAGAGCGGCAGGTGTCGGCGAGGCTGGGGTCCAGCAGCCCGGCATTTGAGGGCCACAGTCCCATCCACTCTGTCTGCCCACCATCCAAACCACTGATGGTTGCTGCAATCATTAATGCAGCAACACTGCTCATTCACAGACTGATACACTCTGACGTGTGGGTCATACACAAAGGTCCCTCGTCCCCTTAAGGAATCCCGTCTCCACCACCTTCCAAAGTCGCCTTATCCCACTTGTGACCACTATCCCCATGGTTTAACATGCCATTGGATCACTGCTGCACAGCCAAAACCTTGCGGCATTTGTCGTGGAGCACAGGAGATTGCATCTTAGGGGGTTTGGGACCTCCAGCACCCTTTCAGCCAGTGCGCCCCACATTACTCTGTCCAAAAGGTCCTCGTCACTCAGTTGTGAACCTCATAGCACTCAACTTAAATAAATGCCACCACATTACTCATCCCTGAGCCAAGGGGCAACATTGCCTTCTGCCCACCTGGTCTGTGCCCCTCCTAATGGTATGAAGGTCAATAATGTGATCGCTCAATCTCCTGTGCTCCACGACAAATGCTGCAAGTCTTTGGCTGTGCAGCAGCGATCCAATGGCATATCTCACCTGCTGGCGCCTTGATGGCCACATGTGTGCAGTCTATAGCACCCTGGACACGGGGGAAGCCAGCAATGGTCACGAAGCCTCTGGCTCACTATGTCTGGCTTGTCTGGTCATAGTGAAAGTGGATGAGGGTCAATACCCATCTGAACAGAGCATCTGTAACCTGCTTGACACAAGTGTGGACAGCTGATTGGGAGACACCACAAAGATCACCCACCGAGTCCTGGAAGGAGCCAGATGCATAGAAGTGGAGGGCAACTGTGAGCTTCAGAGCTGCTGGCATGGGGTGTCCACCCACACAGTTAGGAGAGATCTCAGGGCCAATCATCTGACATGTATCGGTGACTGTCTCCCTTGAGAGTCAGAGCCTCCTTTGGCACTGCACCTCAGTCATATTGTGGTAGCTGCTTCTCCGCCTGTAAACCCTGGCAGCAGGATAGTGGTGTCTTCTGCGACCCCTTCCACCTTGGACAACCTCTTGGCCCTGCGCCCCTTGTGCCTGCACCTGGCCTCCCAAAAGTGGCTCCCCTGGAGGCTGATTGTCCAGTCCTGGCCTCCTCCTTATTCAATCCCTCCCTTCCTCCTCAGAGGAGCTGCCTCCAGTGGAGATGTCAGAACCCATACCCAGGCTAAATGGAGGCCTCCGGAAAGCTGCAGGCCCGAGAAAGATTCCTGACTGCAGACTGGTTTCAAAGTACACAAGAAGCTCTTGGAAATTGATGTGAACTGCTAACAATCACACAGGCAACTTTTAAACACTTTCAGCAATTAAAACTCCATGGAAAACATGAACAATCCCTCTGAGTCCACATTTCCCACCAGTGCATGAGTTTTATTAAAAAATCACCTACCCGCCTGCCCGTTGGGCCCGTGCACCGACCTGAAGTTCGCACGGGCCCCTCAAAATCCTCGACAATTGGCAAGTTAAGGGCCTTAATAAGGCCTTTAATTAATGGCGGGCGAGTGTCCCGCTGCTGAGCACGCCCACTGACCGAAATATGGCGATGCTGCGCGGTGATGTCGGGACGCTGGTGTGATATCAGCGCGCGACATTCTAAGCGCTGATGTGTGGGATCCACCACCCGCACATCAGCCAGAAAATTCTGCCCATAATAGTAATTTGTAGATCTACGTATGTATTCAAAATAATTTCTTCTAATAACAAAGGTTTAATTTTGTTTTGTAAGAAATCTATAGGACTCAGTGGTCTTATTGCTATTGAATTCAAGGCACACATCTCGTAATTTATGCAAATTGCAAAACAGTTGTGGCATTTGTTTCAAGTTTCTCTTTGGGATTTGAGCAGCTCAGCCTTTACCATCAGCTGTGCCAGAACAGCCCAGCAGTTCTGGCAAAACCCATCCTTAGAGTCAACATTTCTGCAAGTAGTTTGTGGAGGCAGGTCAGAACGCTGTGAGTATGAGAGTGCAGGTATTTTCTGGGACTTTGAGTGGCGCTAATTAGTCTTCAGTTAATACTCGTTTACCTCAAGAGATTTGGGTTTGAACTCAGCCCTAATTAGGAGCTGAACTGGGAAAGGGATTTGGCTCAATGTTGTCAATGGCCTTTAGTTAACTGCGCAAACCAGATGCTATACCATATCGTTAAGCTCTAAAAATCCTAAGCAGGGTGGGGATGGAGAATGGTAATAGCACATACAACATCATGGTATATTATAATTCCAAAGGACCATTCTACAATTCCTCCATAATTATTGAGATGGCGAGCTCCAGTTCTTCAATAGCACTGAGAAGTGAAGTGAAAGCTAGCTGTTTCCTCAAAAGGGGTCAATCACCCACAGCTCTCTCCCAACTTTTAGTAGTTTGCTTGAATAATAATATTGAAAAAAAATTAGGAAGCGTTCACAAAACCAAAACTAATGAGAAGTGATATATGCCAGATATGTTCACCCTATAGCACTGAAAGTGCTTAAAAGTGCAGGCAATTTATATTTCTACTTTCTGCTCTGTTGTGTTTATATTACATGGGTTTTGAAGGTTCAAAGGCTAGTGCTGTAACCTTATTGCTGGAGAAATCCTAAGCAGAGCACCCAGATCTGTTAATATCAGCAATTTGAGGTTTTTGCAACCTTCATTTGAACTTTGTACGCACCCCTCAGGCTTCATATAGTGCCCATCGATTAGGCAGCATTTGATTAAGCATGGTAGCAAGGAGCTCTTTAAACCTAGGTCAGTGGGAGTGGCTGGATGCATACCTGACACAGAGGAAGATAGTTATGGTTGTTGAAATGATCGCAGCACCAGGACAACACTGCAGGAATTCTTCAGGAAAGTATTCTTAACCCAATCATCTTCGGCTATATGACCTGGTCTGATGTGAGGTCAGAAATGGTGCTTTCTGTTGCTGAATAAAGCATTCATTTCCATTCTCAGCTTTCCATTAATGAAGCAGTCTGTGTCAGCCAACAGTGGGGTCTCGACAACATTTAGGCCTGGGCAGGTAAGTAGTATCTAACATAGGCAAGTGGCAGGTAATGTTGATATATAGCAAGGAAAGGCTCAGATATTTTTCCCTTATCTTCAACTACATCAATGTGACCATCTTCAATATTACTGAGCCCCCATCATCAACATCCAAGGGAAAAGTTGGTAGCCACAATGGTAAAGACGGAGCAGACCCAAGGGTTGTTTGGTCAATCCTTGCTCCTTTGTCTCATGTCCTTAACTGACGGTTTGTTAGGTCACTTCAAAGGGCAGTTCAGAGTCAATCACAATGGTGTGGGAGTGCAGTCACATATAGACCACAGAGTAGTGGGTATCCTTCCTTATAAGACATCTCCGAACCAGTTAGGTTTTTAGATATTCCAACAACTTCAGGGTTACCTTTACTGAGGTCAACATTTTATTATTTTCAGATAGAAAGAGCAGTATAAAGTGGTGCCTTGGTTAATTAGCGGCAAACTGCTACTAGAAACTGAGACCCAGAATGAAGTTACTTGTGTTATACATTGTCTTAACTGTGTCATGTAGACATGCTTTCTAGTGCTTGGGGTGAAGAAAAATTTAGGGTACTTGCACTTTAGACCAGTTCCAATATTCAGTTGCAAACAATTCCATTCCTTTAAGCACTCACTCCTGTTGGTTATTTTCTCATATCTTTTGTTTTTTTTTATTCTTTCAAGAGATATGGGTGTCACCGGCAGGGTCAGTATTTACTGCCCATCCCTAATTGCCCTTGAGAAGGTGGTGGGAAGCTGCCTCCTTGAACTGCTGTAGGTCGTGTGCTTTTAGATATACCCATAGTGCTGTTAGGTAGGAAGTTCCAGGATTTGAACCCAGCGACGATGAAGGAACAGTGACATTTTTCTAAGTCAGGATGGTGAGTTGCTTAACTGGAAATTGCAGGTGGTGGTGTTCCTATGTGCCTGCTGCAACTGTGCTCCTGGGTGATAGAGATCACAGGTTTGTGAGGTGCTCTCACAGAAGCCTGGGGGATGATTTTTTCCGTTGGCGAGCTGGGGGCGGGGCCTACTCGCCGATGCAAAAACGACGCGGGGTGAGGTCGGGAGGAACCCCTGACAAAATCCCGCACCAGTTAAATGTTCAGGAAGGTGGGCAGACATCGTGATCAGCTGTCTGCCCGCCGGCCTGTCAATGGCCAATTGAGGCCATTGACAGGATAATTAAGGCAATTAAAGGTCCAACCTTAAGGCTGGTGGGCAGGCCAGGAGCCCCAGCGGGCTTCTGATAATACATGAAACCTCATCCACTGGCGGGATGAGGTTTCATGTTCGTTTTTAAAAACTTCAATACATTTTATGTGATATTTATTAACATGTCCCATCTCGTGTGACATTGTCACATGAGGGGGACATGTTAATAATTTTTTAATTTTTCTATTTTTGAAGTTTATAAAACTTTCAGCGCTCTCCCTGAGGCACCACCAGCGAGCAGTGCGCCCTCTAGTGCGCATGTGTGAAAGAGCGCACTCTGACAGTTGGGGAATCCCTCCCCCCCCCGCTGCACAGGAAGCACATAGCACTTCCCGTCGGGTGGCCTGCCCATTCAAAATGGCGGCAGGGCCTGTTTCGGCGGCGGCAATCGGCTGCCCGCCCGCTGCCGAGCCGGTGGGGCCCGCCTGCCCATCAAGGGCAAAATTCTGCCCCTGGTGAGTTGCTGCAGTGCATCCTGTCGATGTTACACATTGCAGCCATGGTGGGTTGGTGCTGGAGCAATTGGATGCTTGAGGTAGTGGATGGCCAGGTGGTCAAAATGTGTTATAGAAACATACGTCATATAGATAAGCTCAATACATTACATCAAATATCAAACACAGATAATGAAATGTATCAACATAGCAAATGATGTGTCAGACAAAAAGAATAGAATCAATAAACTATATTTTCCATTTCTCTTAAAATATATTTTGTCCACACAATGAATAACTTTAGATATATAAATTACAAACAACAATAACCTTGACACCAACTTTGAGTTTCTATCAAAATTACACCTACAAGATGTAATATCATTTGCAGTACCTATTCTACCTGCAATCAATGTAACATGGCTGTTCCTTATTATATATTGCAGGATAACATTTCCTTGTGAGCCTTTCTGACTGTAATAATTTTTCATCATCACCATAGAAACTGTTCTTAAATTCTGTGGAATTTGAAGTCAGATCACTGCACCACAGCTACAAAACCTTTGACATAATTCTCATAGACTAGCCTAGGAGTAAATGGGACTACTTGACACTGGCAAAGAAAAGGTTGACAAGCTTTGTCAAGTTTGTATGGCTTAGCTTGAGCCTGTTAATCAAAGCATATTTATGCTGCCAGGTGTCATCTGTGGCTCAATGTTGTGCTCTTGAGTCTGACTTGGAAAGTTGTGGGTTCAATCCCACTCCAGAAACTTGAGCAAGCCATCTATGTTGATATTTTGGTGTGATGCTGATGCTGGACAGCCTTTCAGATGAAAAACTTTAAGGAAAGCAGAATTAGATTCAAGTTCTCTCACAACTAATATTTCCCATAGGCGAACTGAAAACAGCTTAATAGAGTTTTGCCCCATAGTTGCACAAGAAAACTTGTGATCTTCTTCTCTCCATACATTTCCTTAACTATGTGTAGAAAGTGTAAGCTTCTGTAATGTTTTCATGAAGGTGTTAATAGGCAGTGTTCCGGTATCAGAATTGTAATGATTGTAAGTAAAACCTTTCCTATTGTTTTAGGGATCACGTGATTGTACTGACGAATCAGCCCTAAGCACGGTTAATCTTAGGGGCAGCGCTTTCTAGTTGTGGACCTGATTCAAGTATGTAGCTTCTTCAAGAGCTCTGTGAATAAAGCAAACTCTTTCAAGTAAGAAACCTGTCCGGTACACCAAGTTCATTGCAAGAATCTAAGGACATATGTGCTCCTCTTTATGTCACTGTCATTGAAAGGTGGGGTCATTATCAGTTTAACTCTTTCATGTTTGAAACAGGAAGGATTTGTATCCAACCAGGAGCCAAATTATGGCACTCCTATGGATCTAAGATAGCTGCTACCTGGAGTTTTTATCAATTACAACTCAATTGTCAGAAGATACTGTTGGGATATATGGTACAGGTATGTCTAAGTTGGTTCAAAATGGGCACTGTCTTCTAACTTCTCATTACCCAGTTTCCAGAAAAAACCTGTAAGCAGCTCCTCATACAATGGACACAATTTGCTCACTGTCGCTTCAGTATATTGGCAGCTATTCCTATTGAAGGCTGCTTTTCCCTAAAAAGAGGCTGGACCAGCATTTATAGTGAATGTGTTCTGTTATGGGCATGGATGGATTCAACACGTCTACTCCTGTTTATTTTGCTTAGCCTCACTGCCCTCATTAGTACTTTGAATCCGTCTTGAGTCCCCCTGTTATGTAGCTTTTTCTGCATTCTGACTGGGATGCAAGTGCCTTGCGTTCCCTGCAAATTTCATGTAGTTTCTATATCTGTTTCCAGTTACTGAATGTCAGCTGGCCACAGGGGAACAATCCCGCTTTATGTTGCATGGTAACTACAACTGTGAACTTGTGATGACATTTCTATTATATCCTGACTAAGGTTCATTAAAATGTTCCTTTTTTGGATGCCAGCAAATTAATCTCGACCTTCTTGACTGTTAAAATGTTTGCTACATACTTTGTAACTTGTTCCTCTACGTCAGTGGTGGTGCTTTATCGGGGTGCATTTGTTTTACAGCAAAGGAACTTTCATTCTCTTCAGTCCAGCTGCACTTTGGGAAAAGCCACAAACATTTTGGGCTATTTTTTGCATGAAGAGGGCGTCACAGACAATCTTCACAGGCTTCCAGTGCTGAGTCCCTGGCTTTTTATCAACAACCGACAAGCATTCACTTGTCTCACTGCACCAAGTGTTGCCAGTGGTCTGAGTAGAGTCTGCTGCTCATGTGTGTGTACACATGCATCTGATGTGAAAATACTACCTACAGCTTCAATGGCTGGTAACAGCTCAACCCAGCACATTCCTGGCATCACTTAAGCCTGAAGGAAGCTTCATGTGATTTAAGTTACCAATGTTATTTTGAGCATTATTAATTATTAACTACTGCAGAAGGAAACTGACAAACTGAATCAGTGATAAAGTAGCCACATAACAGCACAAACTCCATAGCAGGACCTATGAGGCCAAAGAGTTTAATGCTTATCTTGATATGGGTTCCAATTTTTTTTTACATTCAGTGTTGCATACATTACCCCGAAGGCCATGGACATGCAGTTTTCAGTGGACTAATGTTTGACCTTAGCAATTTTACAAAACAGACTCAGTAAACTCTATATTCGCAAAAATAGCCACATTTCCTTGGAAATTGTAGATCACTTTTTTATAACCCACGTCCAAATATTTCAGACTAAACAACAGTGCCATTTGCAAGACTATTAAATGTAGCTTGGATGAAGCACTTATTACCTCATGACAAAAAATTGCTGATACATGTCAAGCAAAGACACAGGGTGAAATTGCAAACCAACTTAATCTTATAACAGGTTCCTCTGGATGCCATTAGATAACATTGCCCCTGAAGGTTTTCTCTCATGACGTATGGTGAAAGTGATGAAAGTGGAGTATTTGTTTCATCCATAATACACTCAAAACCTTACAGCTGGTTGGAATCATACCTAGCATAAAGGAAGATGGTTGTGGTTGTTGGGTGTCATTCATTTCAGCTCCAGGACATCACTGCAGGAGTTCCTCAGGGTAGTGTCCTCGGCCCAACCATCTTCAGCTGCTTCATCAATGACCTTACTTCCATCATAAGATCAGAAGTGGGGATGTTCACTGATGATTGCGCAACATTCAGCACCATTTGTGACTCCTCAGATAATGAAGCAGTCCAAATGCAGCAAGACCTGGACAATATCCAGCTTGGGCTGACAAGTGGCAAGTAACATTTGCGCCACACAAGTGTCAGGCAATGACCACCTCCAACAAGAGAGAATCCAGCCATCGCCTCTTGATGTTCAATGGCATTACCATCACTGAATCTCCCATTACCAACATCCAGGTGGTTACCATTGACCTGAAACTGAACTGGACTAGCTATATAAATACTGTGGCTACAAGAGCAGGTCAGAGGCTAGGAATCCTGCAATGAGTAACTCGTCTCCTGACTCCCCAAAGCCCGTGCACCATTTACAAGGCACAAGTCAGGAGTGTGATGGAATAGTCCCTACTTGCCTGGATGAGTGCAGCTTCCACATCACTCAAGAAGCTGGAGACCATCCAAGACAAAGCAGTCCGCTTGATTGGCACCACAGCCACAAAAATTCACTCCCTCCACCACCGACACACAGTAGCAGCAGTGTGTATCATCTACAAGATGCACTGTAGGAATTCACCAAGGCTCCTTAGATAGCACCTTCCAAACCCACGACCACTACCACCTAGAAGGACAAGGACAGCAGATACATGGGAACACCATCACCTGGAAGTTCCCCTCTAAGTCACTTATCATCCTGATTTGGAAATATATCACCATTCCTTCAATGTCGCTGGGTCAAAATCCTGGAATTCCCTTCCTAACAGCACCATGGGGGTACCAACATCATATGGGCCTCAGTGGTTCAAGAAGGCAGCTCACCACCACCTTCTCAAGGGCAACAAGGGATGGGCAATAAATGCTGGCTCAGCCAGCGAAGCCCACATTTCATGAATGAATATTAAAAAAAAATCCTGTTCACAAGAACTTACTGGTGTCAATTTTTTTGTCAACTTTTCCCACTATTAATTTATATTTCAATATTAAGGTGAGAAACTGTATATGTAAAGTTTTCATATTAGAATTGTTGCATGTTGTATGTTCAGTAGGTCTCACGAAGAGGTTCTGAGTCTTGCTTGGTTGAACCTTAAGTGTTTATTGATACCATGTAACTGTGTACATATATTCAGGGTACATCCCAAGTTAAGAGCTAACTCCATGCTTGCTTCTACACAGGTCTCTGTCCACTGCACAACTGATCTAGTCATGTGTCTCATTACATCACATTGGGCAGTAATGTTTCCCAGTCCCACATTAACTCTGCTATGCCAGGTACCCTTATACTGCAATAGTTATAGCTTCTCATCAGCCATATGCCCTATATTTGCATTACCCAAGTACTCAGCCTGTAATGCAGAGAAACTGTAATCAGTTCCACTTCTTTTTGATCCAAATTTGCTATGCTTTGCCAATTAATTAGCAATAGTATAAAATTCAAGCTTCATACAAAAATAAGATTGTATGTCTTTAAAGTGGAGTCCGCTTACATACCTGGTTCAATCATCCCCATGCCATAAAAGTAAGCAAAGGTCTTCCACACAAGTTATTAGCTGCAACCTGTACTGCAAAAGTAATGGGAAAGTCATGGGTTGGCAATCTGAGGGCATCAGCAAAATTGCAGATTGAAAGAGGGAAACTAAAATATACAACATTTTCAGCGTTAAAGTGGAGAAATGCTCAATGTAAAAATAAAATAGGCTTCAGCAAATGAAACAGCACTAAAATCCTTGCTTTAATTCCAATACTAAATCTACTGAATGAATAGTTTGCTCCCAGATCTAACAACAATTGAGGGGTAATACTGACTTAGTGTAAAATGGGTGATAGTGAGTCAGTAATCTGTTCCACATCTCTCCCCATCATTATTTGCACTGCATTCATTAGAAGAGTTGGGAAATTGACTACTTCCCATTTCCCACTATTCCACAAAGGTAAAATTATGGTCTTTATTCTCTATGGAGAACAGCACAACAGTTCCAGAGATGTATTGTTTTATTTTCTTTATAGTAACTTTAAAACAGGTTTAAAATAGATTGCATTGAAAACAATTAATTTGGGAAATGCAGATTAAATAAGCTCCTCCTGCCAAATTGACTATGCTGAAAGTGTTGCTTCAGCAAGCTAATGCATCAATTAGAACCTTTTTTTTTTTTGCTTTTTTTTGTTCTGAAAGTCATCAAGCAAGATAATTGTTTTATTGATTGAAAAAAAGTCACAAACTGCCCCCAAATAATGTTGATCTGGTAGTAAAGGCAAACTATTCATTTGGTGTCTATTTGAAATTAAAGCAAGGATTTTAGTGATGTTTCATTTGCTGAAACCTGTTTTATTTTTACAATGAGCATTTCTCCATTTTTACACTGAAAATCTTGAATACTTTAGTTTCCCCCTTTCTATCTTCCACTTTGCTGACGCCTTCAGGTTGCTAAACTTGCCCATTACTTTTACAGCACACACTGCAGCTAATAATGAGTTTGGAACACCATTGCCAGCTATGATAGTGCCGTGTGAATTGGATATAAAGAATGAATTCATGAGGGGAGAAGGTTTGCTCTCAGTAATACCCAAAGATCATACAGCTCCAACCTGGATATCGCAGAGGTGACTGGCTCTTCACTTCCTCAGTCAGGGTAACTAACATTTGGGGAAAAATAAGGGACACTTCAGTGGAAGACCATGTGGGTGGGTGGGATTGGAGGGGGGTGGGGTTGGGGGGTGGGGTTGGGGGGGGGTGGTGCTGATGGGATAGGAGCAGCTTGGGATTGAGGGATGATTGGGGAGTTTCAAGAGGTTTGAGGAGGGGGTGCAGTTGGGGACAATAGAGTCTCGTGTGCAGGAGCATCAAAGAAACTATGCGCACAGCACTGACTGTGTCAAACCAGCTCAAACGTGTTGCTCAGATGTGCCCATCACTACTTTCTACAAGTTAGATAGTTTACTTATATTCTTCCTCCTCAACCCCATTGACGCTACAGACTCTGCTCCCTTGAAGCTCCGTGCTGCACACGGGCACACACATCGCTTTGACCAACACTACTCCTCAGACGTCCCATCCTTCCTTGCCCTCGCTCACTCACAGTTAGCTCCGCCAATCCCCCTTCTCGCTGCTAACTCAGAAGCCCATCTCCTCAACTCCCCCTCCCACTCAGGCCTGCCAGACTACTTTGCATGTCCAGAGCCCCCTCCTCCTCATGCCTGTCTGGATTCCCCCCTCATCCTCGGGCCTGTGCCAAACATGACGCCCCACTCCCCCCTCCGCTTGCCTTTCCCGGACATGGACCTGAGAATGCTGCTGCCACTGCCCGCTGGACCCAACTTCAGACCACTGCCCCCCCTTCTGCTCCAGGTTGGGCCTGAGTGCTGTTGCACTGCTGTCGCTTCCATTGACCCAGACCCTCCCCACTAGACCCTCCCTCTGCCGGACACCCCTGACCCAAACCACCCACCTGCTGAAGCCAGAAAATTCTCAGAGGGGAGTGCTGGCCATGGCAAGGTTACCCCCGACTTTCCATCTGGCGGATGGAGGGTTACTCCCACCCCGTAATATCCCGGCCCATGTTGTTCATGTCTGTATAAAGCATGTTTGCAGGGTTAAACACCTTTGTCAGATTTTCAGTGGCAAGGAGACACCAACTCGACAGAGGACAAACTTTAATGAGTTGTAAACTTCCGAAGGCTGTAACAGGTGGAACCCATGTAGCCCTCAGAGCTCTTTAAAGGACAGCAGTTTAAGAGCTGCTGGTTTAACCAATTGTGCCGAGCAGTTTTTAGGCCAGAAAGTTAATAAGAACAGAAAATGCCAGAAATACTGAACAGGTCAGGCAGCATCTGTGGAGAGAGAAATAGAGTTAATGTTTCAGATCGATGGCCTTTCATCAGAATTGGAAAAATTTAGAGATGTAATAGGTTTTGAGCAAGGGGTGGGTGGGACAAAGAAAATAAGAAGGTCTGTGATAGGGTAAAAGGTAGGAGACATTGGCTGACAGAATAATTAGTCTTACAGGGCCAAAGGGAATGGAGGTGGGGCAAGAAAAGAAACAAAGAAACGGAAGATGTGCTGAGAGGTGAGCTACTGACTGAAAGCAAAAGAGAAAAAAAAACAAAACATGCGAAGAAAAGGAAACAAAATGAGGCTGGGTTGTGGGGACAGGGGTGGTAGGGCAGCAATCAGAGATTACAGTCTGAAATTATTGAACTCAATGTTGAGTCCAGAAGGCTGCAGAGTCTCTAAATGAAAGATGAGGTGTTTTTCCTGCAGTTTACGCTGAGCTTCACTGGAACAGTGCAGCAGGCCAAGGACAGAGATGTCAGCGTGAGAGCAAGATGGAGAATTAAAATGACAGGTCACTGGAAGCTCAGGGTCATACTCGCAGACTGAACAGAGGAGTTCCGCAAAGTGGCCACCGTGTTCAGTCTCCCTAATGTAGAGGAGACCGCATTCCACATTGTGAGCAGCAAACACAGTACTGTGTACAAAGCTGTATACTAAATTGAAGGAAGTACATGTAAACCACTGCTTCAACTAGAAGGAGTGTTTGGGCTTTGGACAGTGAGGGGAGAGCAAGTAAAAAGGCATATGTGCCAGTAAGTGAACGCGGTGTTTGCAGAGTAGACTAGGGTATTGTGGAGTGAATGGATGCTGAGAAAAGAAGGGAAGATACGTTTGATGCTGGCATCATGCTGAAGATGGTGGAAATGATCTGTTGAATATGGAGGCTGGTGAAGTGAAAGATGGGGACTATGGGAACCATAGATGAAATATAATGTCGGAAAATATGAGCTTGTCCACTTTGGCGGGAAGAATAGAAAAACAGCATAGTATTTAAATGGAGAGAGATTGAAGAACTTGGTGGTACAAGGGGCTCTGGGTGTCCAGGTACGTGAATCACTAAAAAGTTAGTCTGCAGGTACAGTAAGTGATTAGGAAGGCAAATGGAATGTTGGCGTTTATTGCAGGGGGAATGGAATATAAAAGTAGGGAAGCTTAACTACAGCTGTACAGGGCATTGGTGAGACCACATCTAGAAATACGGTGTACAGTTTTGGTCTCCTTATTTAAAAAGGCATTAGAAGCAGTTCAGAGAAGTTTCACTTGACTCATTTCTGGGATGAGGGGCTTATCTTATGAAGAAATGTTGAACAGATTGGGCCTATACCCATTGGAGTTTAGAAGAATGAGAGGTGACTTTATTAAAACTATAAGATCCTGAGGGACCTTGATATGATTGATACTGGCAGGATGTTTCCACTTGTGTGGGAGACTAGCACCAGGGGACACAGTTTAAGAATAAGTGGTCTACCATTTAAGGCCAAGATGAGGAGAGTTTATTTTCTCTCAGAAAGCCATTAGTCTGTGAAATTTTCTTTCCCAGAGAGCAGTGGAGGCTGTGTCATAAAATTTATCCAAGGTAGAGTTAGACAAATTTTTGATAGACAAAGGAGTCAAGGGTCTGGGAGGCAGACAGAAAAGTGGAGTTGAGACCACAGCCAGGTCAGACATGATCTTATTGAATGGTGCAGCAGGCTCAAAGGGCTGAATGGCCTACTCCTGGTCCTAGGTCCTATGTTCCTGTGTTCTAATCATTTTTCCCTCAAGGAAAGAACATTCAGTTCTGTTGGATTCTCTTCATAACTGAAAGCCCAATCCCCAAATCATTAATTTTTTGAGTTCTTTCTAGTGCACCAGTCTTTTTAGGAGGTAGCCTACTTTTAATCCATATCAAACTGCAGTAGCCTCAATGAATTATTTGAAATATCTGTTGTAATTTAGAATCAGACATCCCCGAGTATCCCATTGCTCTGCTGGGAATTGCCTCACATGATGACATACCTTCAGGTCGTGGTCAATAATTACACCTAAGATATTTGCTTTCCCTGAAAAACAGCCATGCGTTATGTGTAACTCCACTGGGCATACCTTGTGAACAGTATCATTCTAACGGTACCAGCAAGCCATTTAAAATAAGTGAGCTAGCGATTAAACAATGTTGATTCAAAAATATACAGCCTCATGTTTCTGTACTGCCCTTACCCACTTAAAATTCATCTGCTGTTCCTTTGAGATCTAAAGAAAGGTATCTTCAAATGCTGGAAACTGAACTAAAAGGGGAAAATGATAGGAATAGGCATCAGGTCTCTCCAGAGAAAAGACAAGTTAATGTTTTGGGAATAGCTGCTTCTTCAGAAGTTTTCCAACAAAGACTGTGCATTTTAAATCTTTATCGATATTGAAGGACATGCCATGTATTGCCAGCATTTTCTGTTTTCTATTGCCATTCCTTAGCATGTCAACCTTATTTGTTCAGAGCCATTACTATGTTATTAATCTTCCATACACTAGTTTGCTTGCCACATGGATTGAGGTCATCAGCAAGTTTAAGACCTGAGCTGTTAGGTTATAAAGTTGTTCTACATGTGGGTGAATGGAAGGGTATGTCCTACAGTTATTTAAATGTCTTGCTGTTATGGGATCATCCATATGTCATATATATTGGTGGAAAAATAGAATTCATGATAAGTTAAGTATTTGATGAAGTAAAAAAAAAAATCTGGAATACACAACCTGAAAGGGTGGTGGAAGAAGATTTAATGGTAACTGTCAAAGGGGTATTGGATATGTACTTGATAAGGAGTAATATGCAGGACTGTAAGGAAGGAGCAGGGGTGAGCAAATGAGATTAATTACCAGCTAATCTGGTTTTGGTGGAGTTGAATGGGAGCTGAATGTTGGCCAGAACAGTGCTTTTCTCCAGAGAAAAGAAAAGATTCCAGGGCACTATTCAAAAAATCAAAAATCTACCTAATTTTGGGTTTCTGATCTCAATGAAAGCATCACTGAGAGAGTGCTACACTCAAGTGTCAACCTAGAATATGTGCTGAGTTTTCAGGAGTGGATACTTGATGGGTTCAGATTTCAGCTTCCTACTCACTCTGCAATGCATCTTCACAGGTTTGTATAATCACAAAACTTCAGCTTTGATTTCATACCTCGAGTGTATTCTGTCAGCCTAATTTTTGCAATATAACAATCTGTTGAAACGAATAGGGCATTTGAGATTTGAGCTAATTTGCAATGAGAACCATCCATTACCTGTAAGATGCTAAAGCTTTTGTTTATCAGGAAAGTGTGACAGATTTCATGAACAGTATATACTGACTAGCCATTCAGAAAGCCAAAATCTAGATTACACTTGTTTCCCTGTAGTGCTGCTCAATGGAAGACTTACATTAAAGCAGAAAAAAAGCAGAGGGGTTAACATATCTTGTGTGAACCTTCCACTGTTGGTAAAACCAATGTTATCATAAAGGATGGGCAAAGAGACTTGACAAATAATGAACACAGTAATTCTGTGAGACTTTCATGATTAAATATACGGATGGAGACGCCTGTGGTGGATTGTGAGCAATACTCAATGTTGCCTTCACATGAGAGTCAATCAATATTTGGCACTAGAAATGCAGCCATGGTAATAAAGGGTTAGATTCTCATCTTTAACACTCCTGGCACAGACCTTCATTCACTGGGAGCAGGTAGTGGGAAGTTAGATGCATATTGGTAACTTATGGATGAAACATCAGGCCCCACAAATTGGGAAGCACTCAAATTCCCAATATGTGCTCTGGATACCTGGCACTTTGTGTCATTAGCACTAACGTGATTAATTTAGTCCTTATAGAAACTCTGAAAAAGAATCTTAAGACTATAAAATGGAAATGTAAAAGAAATGGTACCAGGTCTGTTTCTGATACTGATAATGAGATGAAAAACTGGATAGAGTACTTTGGGGAAATCCTATTTGTTTACATACTGTCTGGATCTAAACTGACAATATGCTGAGAAATTGGTTGCTGTTATTAGGATAGTAAATGTAAAAGCAGATTAGATGATGAAGAGAAGGAACATTTAATTGAGAATGCTAACAAATGTAAGGACAGAATAAGACTGAATTTTAGAACCCTTGTCCTGGCTTACAAATCTCTCCGTAGCTTTGCTTCACCTTACCTCTGCAACTTCCTTTAGCCTTGTATCCCAGTTTATGCTAACTGCTCTTTAAGGTCTGGTCTTCTGAGCATTCTCGCCCCAGCACCCTCCCCACCACAAACCCTCCACTTCCACCATCAGCAGCTCAGCCTTCAGTCAGAACATTCATTCACTTTTCCACATCTCTGCCTCCTTGCAAAAATGTTACCTGAACTTCATGACTTGCACCTTCGTTCACTGCGCTCACCTCTTCTCCCAGATCTTGTTCAATGCCTCCCTTTTATAAAGCAAGTGGCAATGGCTTTGAGATGAAATAAATAGTTTTCAGTTGTAGTTAGTGAAGATATGGAAGGAGAGATGTAGGGGTCAGGAGGTGAAAATTATAGTATGAGATTATTTTTTTCACAAGGTACTCTGTTTATTGATGCCTCAATGAGGGGAATGGAAAATTCCAGTCTCTGGATGCTGGGTTGACATCTGGCAGGTTGCTCTCATGCGATGGGAGTGGGCTGTCTCTTCTCCAACCCCTCTCCCCCATTTATAGCCTCAGCGAACAAGATGCCAGAGCTTCAGCTTGAAACCTAATGGAGTACTTGTGTCCGACGTGAGAGGAGTGCAGACCCTCCATTGCACCTCATTGGTTCTCTTGGTAGGAAGTTGTGATCCAGGCTAATGCCCCATGTGCCTGAGGAAAGGCTTGGCTGCAAAACAACCCAAAGCATGGACTGCTGGATTATGACAGCAGCATAAGAGATGATTCATCTTATGTGACATTAGACATAGAAGAGAAGCAGAAGAAGAAAGGAGAAGGAGAAGGTTACAAGGGAAAACAAAGTTCACGTTTAGGACAGTCTTGGTGAACTTTTGAGATGACAGCCATAATTTATTTGAGAAAATAATTACACTTTGTGAATCCTCTTAATGTCTTGATTAGAAAACAAAACATTTAAAGTTGAATATTAACAGAATATTTATTAACGTGCGATAAAATATGCCATAGGGCACCAGAACCATTGGAATCATTTGTAATATAATAATAATTTAAATGCAAATTCATTAACAAATTGGATACCAATGCATTTTAAAATGTCTAAATAATATGTTAATTAAAACAAAATAAAATATTAAGTTCTCACTGGACTATGGTTCCCTTATGAGGTTGTAGAATTGTAAATTAGTCACACTGTGTTTGGGTTAGTGAATATACTTGCGTAGGAAATTCTGGCTGCAAGCCAAAAGCATTCTGGGAAAATCATCCTTAATAATAAATTACTAGTAAAGTGACTCACATTTCTTGAACCAAGTAAGTACACAACTTCAGATACTTTTGACGGATTCAAGACACCAGTGGTCCCAGCACTAAATTGGTGGGACTTGGAGTACATCAAGATTGAGATCTGGACTCACTTGGCATACACCATTTGTTTGTAATCCATGGCAAAGTTGCACAGGACTAACCTCAGTGTTTTCAAGGAGCTCCTTCATTCCTCCTGGTCACCTCTGGGAATGGTTGATTGACGATGCAGGATGCCTATGTTTTCTAGTATTGCACGCTAAAAGATAAAGATAGCCCAAAGAAACATTCCCTGCCATAGCTCTATCCAACCCACTTGGCATGAAGTGTGGACAGAAATAGCACTGTGCATAATAGCTTAATGATGTGGATTCATATGAACAGGAAGAGATCATTCAGCTCCTCAAGTCTGTTCCGCTGTCCAATTAGACCACACCTGATCTGAGTCCAAGCTCCACCCACCAAGGTTGATTCTCTATCCTTAAATATCCTTGCCTAATAAAGTCAACATGAACTAAACAACTTGGTTCAGACTCTTACAGAAAGTCCAGGAAATAGAGGGGACTTGGTGTAACTGGTTCATTATCACAAGATTTTCAGTCGGACACCCACACTACTTGTTGCAGGAGACCAACACAACTCATGAGGCATTTCAGGCTCTTTATCAAGATTGAATTAAAGGGACGATCTGTGTGTTAAAACCAGACAAAAATATTTCATTTTCCTTGTCACTGTGCCCTTCTCAAATATGGCATTAAACTAACATTTTAATTTTTAGTGGGTCCACATAAAGATTCATGCAATCACAGAGTCATAATGGCACAGAAGGAGGCCATTCGGCCCATCAATTCTCTCTGTAGTGCAACCCTGCCATGAAGAGACATTAATGTATATAATGTTTTTGGAATTTTTTTTAATAGAGGTTTAGTCTGTGTGTGTGCTAATTGGATTAAAGCCAGCTAGCCTGGGTGCTTTGATGTATAATAGTTGAGATGTAAACAGTAAGGTAAATGGTGCATTTGCATTTTGTTAAATAAACCATTCAAAGACTGGGGGTGAAATCTTGCACCTAGCTAGGAGACACCGAGCAATGTTTATATTTCTAATAAAATCGGTACTATGAAAGGGGTTCAAATAGCCTGGAGATACAATGAGAATTTACATGCAAAGAGAAAGGCTGGGTATAACAGAAAGGCGTTTGTGTGTACAGGGTAGAGGCATGTAAAATCTAAGCCTGTAAGCCTACCCCTGTGCCTGCAAAGGAACAAATTGAAGAGGACCTCATTTTGAATTCGTAAGGTGAAAAATGCTTTGTCGATGTCTGTTTAAGTCGGTTGGTTATTGTTGCCTTAGTGGAGATTAATTTGGGAATTTGTTAAAAAGTTATGACAGTAGTCATTTGTAGCCATGTGGGTATGTGTTTAATTTGTTGTAAATTAATAAATGTCTCATTTAATTTGGTATAAAAATCTCTTGAGAACTGATGGTCTTATTCCTGAATTTACAGCTGTAACTCAAAACATACCAATTGAAAATTTAGGTTATGACAGTTGTTTAAAGTTCCCCTCTGGGATTGTAAATAACACAACCTTTACAAAGTTCCCATTCCTGTGATATTATTTGAAGAAGCAAAACCTGTTATTCTGGTATCTTAAAAAATGTGCTTCCCTCAAGCAAACCCATCGAAGAAGCAATTGGTCGTTCTTCTCATTCCTGTTTGCAGGATGCTGCTAATGCATTATGGCTGCTGTGTTTGTCTACATTAGTTATTACACTTAAAAAAAAAACAAAATAATTAATTCAGTCAAGCCTTTTGAACTATTTCAATATTAATATAAATACAAGTATTATTTATTATTTTTGTCTCTTTTCATGTTGGGCACTGAATGAAAGGAAATGATAATAAAGCAGCTTAATATATCGATAATATTGCAACAGAATGTTGACATAGTCCATGTAGGCCAACTTGGCAGCATAGCTTAAGATGCACTGTTATGGCAAGCAATCTAGTCTATTCCAAATATTTCTAACAATGACAGGAACATATTTTACAATTGATAGGATGTCAAACTTGAGCAAAATTTAGTATAATATTCCAAAATCTTTTGCCAAATACATCATTATATTTACAGTTTGCACAGTAGCAGAGGTATTTTGTTACTGGACTAATAATCCCACTGCCTGGACCAAGAGACATGAGTTCAAATCCCACCATGCCACCTGTGGAATATAAATTCATTTCCTGAAATACGAGGGACTGAGACTCCACCCTGCTTTTTTAAAAATAAAATAAATAGAGATATGCTCATTGCTTTCTCTAAAAGTTTAAGACTGGACAAAGGCCTAAAATGGCTGAATCTATGTCTGTCTATAGCCCCAAGCAAAAGAAGCTACCTGGCAGTATCAGAGAAACTCGCATATCGTTATCCCTGAAAACCCCCTGTGGGTTGCCCAGACTAAATTCAAAGCGAGCTATACAAAGACCAAATATATTTTCATAACCCAGGGTAGCCACAGGAGTCTCTTCATCTGCTAAGACAAAGGGCCCCGCAACCTTCCTTTCAATTCCTAATGGTTGAGACATTTCACAATCTTGGGGACCCAGATGAGGGATACACGGTCTTTGTCAAAGACAGTGTGGAGAGGTGGGAGTCATGTGACATGGACCTTTGGCTTGTGGAACCAGTAATATTGCCCTGCTGAATTGCAAAGTCTCAGTTTGTGGCTTATCAACTAACTGGCAGCTTCTCAGACAACAATCTTTAACCCAGATTGGGCATCTGGCCGCATCTACACTGCTTCTGCTGGAAACTCTGTACTTTCACCTACAAGACTGATTCATCTATGTATGCCTGCCTCATCATGTGAAGTCAATGCCCACTGGAAAAGTGAATTATACAGCATCAGTTTTCAGCCCATCGACCTCTGAGACTGGACTTTGACTCTGGACCCATATGAACCAATGTTTATTTTCTCTGTGATCTCTGCACTATAAGCCTTTTCTCGATCCCTCTTTTACTGTATGAAAGCAATGGGGGACGATGCAAAGCCTCTTGTCATGTTTTGAGTGTGTGAAAATAAACTAACACTTTTAGTTCATCCTATCTTGAGTTTGCTGTGGGGTTATGAATAGAAAATTGGATCATACCAAAACTGAGGGGTTGGGGAAAATGGGGTGGGTAGATTCTTGGTAAGCAAGGGGGTGATAGATTATTAGGGCTAGGGGTGGGATGTGGATTTCAGGTCACTAACAGATCAGCCATGATCTTACTAAATGGCAGAGCAGGCTCAAGGGGCTGAATGGCCCACTCCTGCTCCTTGTTCATATGAAATCAATGGAAATCAGGGGGAAACTCCACTTCTAACATAAAGGAAGATGGCTGTAGCTGTTGGAGGTCAATCATCTCAGCCCCTGAACATTAGTGCAGGGATTCCTCAGGCAGTATCCTGGACCCAAATAACTTCAGCTGCTTGACTTCAGCTTTGCGATTTTATCATTTGATCCTCTGAGCTCAAAGACCACTTGATCTCTCTTAGCACATTCTCAGTAATGGACATATTCTAACTGATTCCTACTGTAAGTAACTCAGACCAGCTTAACTGTGTCTTCTCAAGCCAAATCCTTCCAATCAGGGGGAATTTGTTTCCTCCAACCACTAACAATGAATATGATGTATCATCATATTCTACCCTAACACTAAATTAACCTAACACTGGAATGCAATTATTGAAATAACTAGTCAGTTTCATGCCAGTTTTGCATAGGAGAGTGTGATTGGAGGCTTTTTGTACTCTCCTTTTGAGGTAACAGACAGTGCTGCAGCTGTATCAATGATGAAAGTAAGCTGTCAATGTTCTACTTTCATTTCTACTTGGGTGTTGAAATTACATCTGCAACTGCATTAACTTCAATCTTTCATGTTGTCATGTCTCAATATATACCGAATTTTCAACCAATACTTTTAAAAACTAGACACATACAAACAATTAAAATGGCCACTTTAAATCATGTGACCTTTGGCATTTTGAGCTTCAGGCAGTCCTAAGTCTCAAGTGAAAAGCTAATTAAATATGGGCATTCACAGCCATCCAGGGAATTCACACATCCTTTCATTTAAGGATGAATTAACAAAAAAAGGACGATAGAATTCCAGCCAACTTGACTCGCTATTTCACCCTGAACAAAAGGGGACATCAAAACTCAATGCGTGTAAGACAAAATGGTATTATGATTGTTTTTCTCATCCAAACTAAACTGGGTGAATATTAACGTATCAAATGACAACACGTGATGATCAGAATCAATATATAAGCTGCTCTTTGTTGATAAAAGGACTTTGAACTTGTGGAAGTCACATGATGAGGGAACCATTTTTGCAGTCTGCTTTTAAAACCAGCAAGAAGCTGCTTGCAGTCAGAGTTCCACGAAAAGCCATTGAACTGGCTGTAAGCCAACAAGCCAGTTAAGGTAATAAGCAGCAATACCTGGAAAGTAGAATTTCCTAACAGAGAGAAAAGGACTCTCCAATCTTTTCCAGTTAAAGTTCACCTGAGTACTAACCTACTAAAAGAAACCTCACAGCCTGCTGAGAATCCCTCATTTTACCAAACTTTCACTGTAGAGCATCAACTGCATCTAACAAACTATAGTCCTACCACAAAAGAGACTGAAATAATGTAACAATATATCACCTTCACCTGTATTGAAGCTTTGTGTGAGTGTCTGTGAGACAAGTGAGTGAAATGTTGCATTAAGTTGGGAGTAAGTGTGTGGTAATTACCTTTATTTTTAATCTCACCGAATGCTTGCTGCTGGAATCATTTAATTGGGCCATTCACTCTGAGGGTAAGAAAACCTTCACCTCTTACATACAAAAATAATGATTATAGGCAGTAAAAGGAAATACAGACATTTTGTCTGTGACAATGTGCTTTAACTAAGCACAACTCTTGACTTCTTTGTTTGATAAAATCAATTTCTGTTTCCATGTCTATTATATCTGCATTTGAGGGCTTCCAGGTCCTGAAATAGCTTTAAATCTGTCATGGCCTCAACTTGGTGCTTGACTGTGGCTTGATGCTTGACTGTGACTTGAAGTGTTAATGTTTCCTCCAGTCCTGCGCGTAGTCTGGAAATTGCCAACTTTCCCACACGCATAGCACTTTGACTGCAAGTCAGAACACTCAGGTGACATCTGACTCTGAGACTGTGCGCAGCATTTAATGCTAACCGAGGGAGAGGACTGTGAGGCAGGATAGCTGAATGACATGGGAAGTGCCATATCCGATTGCTGACATCAGAGTCAATGGCCTGAATTACTCTGATGGGGGGACAAAGCAGTTTATCAATGTTGACCAAACACTGCGGGAAGGTAATTGAACTTATTTAGAATAACATTAACATGCATCCACATATAAGTTCTTTGCAATCAAATGGTACCTTTTGAATTCAACGTGAGGTGCATGGGGATCACGGGCCATCATTTGGTGGTGAGTCAGTCTATGAGGGGAAGCTCAGAATTTGGATCTGTCATCCATAATTCAGCAAATTTCTTCTGAGAGGGGAGAGGAAGTTGGGAGTCACTGCAGGGAGATCAAGGGTCATTGCAAGGAAAGTGAGAATCACTGTGGAGGAGATGCAGGGCAGCTTTTACTCACTGCAGGAGCTTCCACGGACTAAGTGGGAGACACCATTGCCGGGGCATTGCCAACTGAAGGGCCACTGGAACAGTCATGGGTCTCGTCCTCCCAGTCTTCCTGTAGCCCCCTGCAGAGGAGGGGCAGCACACAGGGAGGGTGGAACAGGTACCAGAGGCACCAATGACAGGATGGTATTAGCAAGACACCAGCCTGTGGCAGGACAAAATGCTGAGGAGGGCCAAGAGAGACGGAACCAGCGGCGGTAAACTTCTACACAACTAGTCCCTTCCAGGGGTCCACTGAATACATGTGCAAGATTCCCTAAGACAGCTGCTCATTGCTGTATCAAGGAAGTACCCAATGCCCTGTTCAAGAGGGCTGGAGAGTTTTATGCTATAGCGCTGGCTTTGAAAGCCAGGCAGAGCCATCTATGGGCTACGAGGCCATTGCAGGTTTCCCACAAGTGTAGGGTGTGAACAATTTCACCCATGTGACAATCGAAGCTCCCTTGGACCAGTCTGCAGTCTTAATTAACAGGAAGGGGTTCCACTTGATCGATGTGCAAGTGGGGTGAAACCACAAAAGATGCATCCTTCAGGTGTGTGCTCAGTTCCCTGACAGCTCTCATGATGCCTATATACGATGCCACTCCTAGGTGTCAGTGCTGCCTGAGGCGCTATCTGCTCAAGACCTGGTTGATGACGCCAATGAGGAACCACCGATCTGCAGCCGATCAACATTGTAAGAATCAACATGGGCCACAGTTGAGCAGGCAATCGGCATGCTGAAGGTGAGTTTCCGCTGCCTGGACTGTTCTGTGTAATCACATTCGGCCAGCCATTTCTGCTGCAAGCTGCAGTGCTGCCCGTTTACATGCCCGCAGCCGGGACGCACGCTGGTAACATTAAGTTCCACCCTGTGAAACTGGCTGCTGTGGCCTGGATCCCACTGAAACCAGGTAAACCTCACCAGTCAGCTTGGGAAAAGAAGCCCCTTGCAATTGGAAATAACCTCCTTCTGCCATGTCCATGGCTGTGTTTCATGTAGCATATATTATTTACTCAAAAGCTTGGCATGGATTTTATTGTTCTTTAGGCCTCCTACAAAAGTGTCTCTAAGATTGATTTCTAAGTTCATCCCATACCCACGGGAAGAGTTTATTTCACTCAAGAACGTAATTCACTACAGTCTCACTTGACGACTCTTTCCTTTGATGGAATGCAACTCTCAGTGCAATTCATGCTTAGTTATGTTATTGTAGCAGCCAAGAATCTAATTTATTTCAATGTATTTCATGTAGTACTGTCGGGGTGACAGGGAACACTGATTAAGTGCTACATCAAAGGCAACTGGCCCCTTCATGGTGAGGAAGACATTAGTTTGGATCTTCTGACCGCCGGATAGTTGGAGACCAGACGTGTCATCAAGATGTGTGTCGGGAGCCTGTTTAAGTCCCAATGCACTGATTCCGTGTGAAGTTTCCAGGAAATTTTAACTCTCGATGGGCAATTCCCCTGCTCCCCGGGACTCTCCGAAAAAGTTTCTGACTCTGAGTTAGTGTCAGAGACTTTGGACACTTCCACGGTACTTAACTGGATAGTTGCCCAGGAATTGTTAGATCGAAAAACCCATGTCTAACTCCTGGGTAACCATTCAACTGGCCTCCCTGTCACTCACACTGACCTCTCCTGACTCCCCACTGATAACCTGCCCACTCACCCATACTACCCACTTCACCCACCATGCCACCCTACACAGCTGTCACACTACACCCTACAACCCTTACCACTTACCACCTGCCACCTTACCCACCTACCACCCTACTCACTTGCCACCCTATCCATCCTATTCGCCTACCACCCTACCCACTTATCACCCTTCACACCTACTACCCTACCCACCGGCCACCTTACATACTTACCCCCCACTCACCTGCTACCTTACGCACCAACCCCCTACTCACCTAACCCCCCACCCATCTTCCTCCCCACCCACCTACCCACTTAAACTACCTACCTGCACACCAAATACTCACCCATTTACTCATGCACCCATTCACTAACACACTGAGAAGCTTGGGGACCTTTAAACGCTTAACAAGAGTATGGCAGCTAGTGCTGTAAAAAAGGGGTGTGACTTCTGCGCAGATTCTCTTTAGTGCTCTCTCCATGGATTCCTGCGCTGAGAGAGTTCTGTAGGATCTTCCATTGAAAGTTTGAACAGAAAAATCGTATGCAGGGAAGTGGGTAGTTTTCTGTCTGATTGGTGTTGGATACAGAGACGGGAAGATTTAGGCCACTAACTTTATTCTCATCACCTACTTTGTTTGTTTTCATCCAAATGTTAACCCTTCATTCATAATTACTTCAAACCTCTTTGTTAGGGTTGAATCCCTCCCCCCACCCCATTGGCCCCAAATATCATTTTTATGTCACTTATCCATTTATTACATTCATCACTCAGCCTAAATTCAAATCTGCTTACAGTTCCTTTACCTATGGTGTAAAATGTGATAGTTTTCACACTACATACTGTATGCTGACTCAATGAGCTCTTTGTAAACGCGACATGAGTACACTGAACAATGTTAGATACATGGAGAGTGGCTACTGAACAGAGTCACAGGAGTCAACTGATGAACTTTTAACAAAAGAATAAAACACTTATTAATCAGGAAAAGATGAAGTATATTGCAATACTCCTTCACCCACAACTATACATTTACAGATATATACCAATTGATAAGGATAACACAAGTTACAACAGCTATCTTATACTCTAATGTTCACTGTAAGTACACAGTCCATGTAAACCAATAGGTGAACTGTGGTTAGACACACCACACTCTGAAACCAAGATATAGATGCCACTCTAAACAGATGCTATGTATCTCTCATCAACTCCCCCCAGATGCTTGTTACTACCGTGAATCAATTGGTTTCACTGAACTCCGTGTTCCACATGAGGGTTTCCAATCTCCACTCTCAAAGAACTCACTTTGGAATCTTCTTCCAAACCAACGTATTCTCTCAGATCTTCCATTAGGGTCCACTTCCAGGGTTTCGAACTCTCCTTCCGATGTTACTCCCTTGGATCACCATGTGCATTCAAGCTTTCTTCCATGCACTCTCTCTCACTGACACAGCTATGTCAACAGAACATCACTGCTTCACAGGCACATAGTAAAGAGTTACATTCTTTCAGCTGCCTCTTTGGATCTTCTGGCTTCTCACTTTATATCTGCTTTCTGCAGCTTTCTTCTCTGTAAGCTTGAAGCTCGGGTCTTCCCTCTCTGATCCTTACTGTCAATTTCACAGAGCAGGACCTTTTCCAGACTCCTCCTCTTCTTTTGTCTAGATTATTGGGACACTTCCTTTCTGTCTCACTCCTTGGTCTTGGGACCTTTCAGTTCTTTGGGGAAATCAGCTCTCTCTGCAGTTCCCTCTCCCAGTAGACTGCTAACAACTTCGTGTCTTCCCTGAGATCCAGAACTCACTTGACATTCACTGTTAGTTCAACTTTAGAGCAACTCATCTAAGATTCTTTGACTTATTTCCCTCAGCTGTCTGCTAGTATGTGAGCTAGAGAAAGATGTAAATTGCTCCCTTCAACTTACAGCATACTGACCAACTGAACTCAAACTGTTTATGGTTTCTGTGTGTGTGTGTGTGTGTGTGTGTGTGTGTGGCCTCCCTTTCTGGGCCCTTGCTGCTAGGCAACAGCATAGGTTTTTTATACTCTTGTTTGATTTAAATCTCCTTCAAGAGCCATGAAACACAGTAGCTGTCTCCACTCGAAAATGAAACTAGATCCCAGGTTTCACTTTTTAACCCAGAAAAAGAAAAAAATATAAATTGAATTTAAACTTAAATATAACACACACACACACACATACACACACACAAATACAAATATAACTTACTTAAACTATCTATTTCCTAACAATGCATTTACTATTACACATGAAATAGTGATTAGGAAAAAACTCCCAGCTGCAGACAAAACAGTTGAAGCCTTTCCCTAATATCTTCCAATTTTACAACAATAACTATGGTTAAAAAAATGATTTAAGCTCCAGTTGTTTACTTGAAAGCAGGATCTGTGCACTCACCTGACCAGTAAGTTCCCCTGTCATTCTGACAACCATTCTGTCCTCAAACAGAAAAGAAGCAGGTTCAGTCGTCGTAATCAAAAACAGAATTACCTGGAAAAACTCAGCAGGTCTGGCAGCATCGGCGGAGAAGAAAAGAGTTGATGTTTCGAGTCCTCATGACCCTTCGACAGAACTTGAGTTCGAGTCCAGGAAAGAGCTGAAATATAAACTGGTTTAAGGTGTGTGTGTGGGGGGCGGAGAGATAGAGAGACAGAGAGGTGGAGGGGGGGGGGGGCGTGGTTGTAGGGACAAACAAGCAGTGATAGAAGCAGATCATCAAAAGATGTCAATGACAATAGTACAATAGAACACATAGGTGTTAAAGTTAAAGTTGGTGATATTATCTAAACGAATGTGCTAATTAAGAATGGATGGTAGGGCACTCAAGGTATAGCTCTAATGGGGTTTTTTTTATAATGGAAATAGGTGGGAAAAGGAAAATCTTTATAATTTATTGGAAATTATATTTCCATTATAAAAAAAACCCCACTAGAGCTATACCTTGAGTGCCCTACCATCCATTCTTAATTAGCACATTCGTTTAGATAATATCACCAACTTTAACTTTAACACCTATGTGTTCTATTGTACTATTGTCATTGACATCTTTTGATGATCTGCTTCTATCACTGCTTGTTTGTCCCTACAACCACGCACCCCCCCCCCCCTCCACCTCTCTGTCTCTCTATCTCTCCGCCCCCCACACACACACCTTAAACCAGTTTATATTTCAGCTCTTTCCTGGACTCGAACTCAAGTTCTGTCGAAGAGTCATGAGGACTCGAAACATCAACTCTTTTCTTCTCCGCCGATGCTGCCAGACCTGCTGAGTTTTTCCAGGTAATTCTGTTTTTGTTTTGGATTTCCAGCATCCGCAGTTTTTTTGTTTTTATCTCAGTCATCTTAATGCTGTGTGTGGGAGGCTGTTGGTGAAAAGGGCTATTGGTTAAAATGATTGCCACATTTAACTGCATAACAAAACTCATCCACTTGGCAAATAATTCATTAGGTGAAGCATTTTGTTTGAGATATTTTAATTTGATACAGCAATGGATAAATCCCAATATTATAACATAAGTACTGATTTCCTTTCATCTATATTTCTACTGCTTATCTCACCTCAAAAGAAAAAGTGCGACAAAAATTAAAATGGAAGGTTTAAATTTAATGATGATCTTTAGACATTTGCACTTAGACAATTATGTGATCCTTTAAGTACCTGTCTGGCTGAATTTGTTTCTTGATACTGACATTTTCATCAAAGGATTGCAGCAACGTTACTGTTATGCCCTGGATTATACTTTCTCTTCAGTCCTCTTCATAATAGTCAGCTCTGTCATATATTTTGGGCTGGATTTTAGTCCCGAGGTATGTCTGTACAGGGGTAGGGTAGGTGGTTGTTTTGATGTTGAGAAACCTAGAAGAATGAGGTTACCAAACATCCTGCAGTTTTTAAATCATTTTCTGTCAGGCTCCTGATTGTCGGGCCTTGGGCCTGTTGTGTGGCTAAGCCTGCAACAAAAGGTCATAGTTCAGGATTGCAGGTAGGTCAAATAGGGGATGTGGGTGGTGGGAGAGAGATTGTGTTTTGAGGGGGCGCGGTGGTACTATAGTTTTGATCATTGAGGAGGGACATGATTACAGGGCAGGTCACAATTGCAGACAGGTAGCTCTGATCACAAAAATGGTTCCAATGGTGGACTGGCGTTGGGGTGTGCGGTGGTGGATTTCCAATGGTGACCAGAGGTACAAATAGTATTCAGGCTGGACGTTGACCAGTCAGATCACACGGTAGTTGCAGTCACTGGGTAGCTGGTTGGGAGAACAAGAAATACCCCTGCTGCTCCTGAAACACAAGCAGTGCTGTAAAGGGGCTTACCTCGAGGATTCAGTCTGTCTCACCTCCACTCACCTGCTGGGTTTCCTGAGGCCTGAGGAACTGGCCGACAAGAGTTAAAAGTAGATGGCTATTAAAAGGAAGGCAAGCAGCCTCATTATGAAACCTAAATGACCAACCAGCTTCCCATGATTGGATTGGTTGCCTTGGCCCCATCCTACCTCTGTTAAAGCTGGGAGTGGGTGAGTTTAAGGTGGGTTCAGTTCCTGTCTCAGCTTTTTGGAATTTATAACCTTTGACCCGGCACCACGGCAGTGGTTTTTTTGGAAGTTTGGATTCAATCAATGGGCTGAATTTTCCTCCCGTTGGGGGGTAAATTGAAGGGCGGGTGCACACAGGCAAGCTTCTGCCTGGCGCCCACGTTTGAGGGTGTGGTGCCATTTTACGTGGGCGGGCCAATTAAGACCCGCCCAGCGTGATGCCCGCAGAGAAGCACTATGCGCTCCCTGTGTGGGCGGGGGAATCCTAAAATCGGGAATGTGCTCTTTCGTGCCTCAGGGAGATTGGCTGTACATGTAAAAAAGATAAAAATAGAAAAGTAAAATTTCCCTAATATGTCCCCTCATGTGACAATATCAATGACAAAAACTCTATTAAAATTTTTTAAAGGCTACATGAAACCTCATCCCGCCCGTGGATGAGGTTTGATGTTTTTTCTAATTCCCGCCGGGGCTCCTGGCCTGCCCGCCAGCCTTAAGGTTGGACAGGCAGGTCCTTTAATTACATAATTGACTCTGTCAATGGCCTCAGTTGGCCATTGACAAGATCGGCAGGCACGCAGCTGAATTCACTGAGCCTCCGCCTTCATGAAAATTTAAATGGGGTGGGATGACATCGGGAGTTCCCCCCGACATCACTGTGCGTCATGTTACGCGTAGGCGAGTGGGCCCTGCCCCCACTTACCGATGCGTAAAATCCTGCCCAATAAGTTTTTCAAAAAATCATGGAAGGATGACTCCTGGACAACGGAGCTATTTTTTGTTTACAGTACATATCAGACAGGTGGAGAATCGTAACGTTTGCCCCAAGTTGTTGCAAAGGGGCGTAGGGACATAGGAACAAGAATAGGCCATTCAGCCCATCAAGCCTGCTCTGCCATTCAATTAGATCATGGCTGATCATCATCGCCACTTTCCTGCACTACCTTCATATCCCTTGGTGTCATTAATATCCAGAAAGCTATCAATTTCTGCCTGGAACGTACTCAATAATTGAGCTTCCACAGCCCTCTGGGATAGAGCATTCCAAAGATTCGCCACCCTCTGGGTGAAGAAATTCCTCCTCATCTCCAGTCCTAAATGGCCTACCCCTTATCCAGAGATTATGTCCCCTGGTTTGAGACTCTCCAGCTAGGGAAAGTATCTTATCTACATTCACCCTGTCACACCCCTTAAGAGTTTTGTAATGTTTCAATGGGGTCATCCCTCGTTCTTTGAAACTCAAGGGAATACAGACCCAGTCTCGTAGATTTCTCCTCATAAAACAACCCTGGCATCCCAGGGATTAATCTGGTGAAGCTCTGTTGTACTCCTTCAATGCAAGTATATCCCTCCTTAGATAAGGTGGCCAAAACTGTTCATAATACTCAAGGTGAGATCTCACGAAGGCTCTATACAACTGCAGCAAGACATCTTTACTCATGTTTACTCAAATCCTCTTGCAATGAAGGCCAACATACCATTTTCCTTCCTAATTGCTTGCTGCACTTGCATGCTAGCTTTTAGACACCCACACTTCCCAGCCTCTCACCTTTTAAGAAATAATCTGCCTTTCTGTTTTTGTCTACCAAAGTGAATAACTTCACACTTATTCACGATATATTCCATCTGCCATCTTCGAGCCCATTTACTTAGCCTGTCCGATTCTTCTTGAATCCTTTTCACCGTTGATGTTCTCTTTAGAACAATAGTGACAAGCTTCCTGTGCCAAGCCAACCCTGAAGGGAGAGGGGGAGGGGCATGGGTCTGTAGCTTCCCTCCAGAGTGAGTTAGAAATGTCACGTGAAGGGAAAGGGAGAGGGAAATCTGGCCGGAGAGTGGGAGCTTGGAGGGGTCGGCAGTGGGCCAGAGGAACATCCAAAAAACATTGGGAAACGGAAGGTTGGAGTTCTCTGAGATCCTGAGGTGGTCCCTTTCTGGGCCATTCGACCTTCAGTTCCACTGGACAGAGAACATTACCCACTGAAAGACCAAAATACAACGCAGGATGTACAGCATTCAATATTCCAGTGAGGATCCCAGCAGTTTTGGACAGGAGTGCTGACTGCCCATTTCAAAGCATGGCTTTCAAATTACGTCAAGTACCTCTAAGCACAAGACCTGCACAAACTTGTTTTTAAAAAATATCCACAGTGCCCCTGTCACCAATGAAAGGCAGGTAGTAGGAAGACAAAAAAAAAACACCCACAATTTGCACAGCCCCTGATTCTGGGAAGAACTCCCATGGATTATGGATGCTTTTCGTCATTTGGAACCATATGAAAACAGCTGCAGTGTCTCTAACTTCCAAAAGAGGGCAAGAAAGATCAACCAAAAACTGCACAGCAGCTACTGTAAATAAAACTAACCAAGCATCTTTGATGTAAAGTTCAGTGGTGTTTATACGAAGTTTTCTGTTTCATTCATCTTAAAGACTTGCTCATTTTATTCAAAGACAGCTGAAGCATCACAGGGTAAGCAATAGATTAATCTCTGGTGAAAGGAAATGTTTCAAAGGGAAAACAAAAACAGAATTACCTGGAAAAACTCAGCAGGTCTGGCAGCATCGGCGGAGAAGAAAAGAGTTGACGTTTCGAGTCCTCATGACCCTTCGACAGTTCTGTCGAAGGGTCATGAGGACTCGAAACGTCAACTCTTTTCTTCTCCGCCGATGCTGCCAGACCTGCTGAGTTTTTCCAGGTAATTCTATTTTTGTTTTGGATTTCCAGCATCCGCAGTTTTTTTGTTTTTATCTCAATGTTTCAAAGGGGCCATTTGCCACAGAGAATAGAGTCGTCAGCACAGAAACAGGCCATTTGGTCCAACTGAAGTGTTTTTGCTCCTCAGTAACCTGCCTCACACCCGTCATTGTCTAATCCGACCAAAGTATCCTTTATTCCTCTCTCCCACGTCTGCTTATCTTGCTTCTCTTGAAATGCATCTCTATGCAATTTGCCTCGACTACTCCTTGCGTTAGCAAGTTTCACTTTCTACCACTCTTTGGGTAAAGCAGTTTTTCCTGAATTCCCTATTTGATTTATTAGCCATTAATACCTTAGATTGATGACCCCTGAAATTCAGTCTCTTCCACAAGTGAAAGCATGTTCTCTATGTTTACCTAATAAAACACCTTCATAATTTTGATGACTTCTATTAGAGTCATCATTCAATCTCCTCTTTTCTAGAAGAAGGAACACTTTGATAGACTTTCTTCAAAAAGTTCAGAGAATGTGGAGAACAAGGAATCATAAATCACATGAACTACACAGTGAAAAAGTGCCGCTGGAGATCATAGAGCAAAGAATAAAACGGAAGCCGGATTAGGCATTCAGTTTTAGGAAAGGGGAAGGATACACATTTGAATATCTGATTTGACAAAGGTGGGGGGGGGTGGTGGAATAGAAACTGTCAGGGCAGACGCACCAGGGGTGGTAGGAGAAGCACTTCAAGGATGAGCTAAAAGCCACAATGAAGAAAAGCAACATTGTCATCAAATCCTGGAAGACCATTGCCCTGGGCTGAAGCAGATGGTGGCAAAGCCTATGGGAAGGATCCCGGCATTTTGAGACAAAATGACGGCACAATGAAAAGGAAAAGCAAGTGGTGAAAAGAATATTCCATGTCCTGAACTGATAATACACAACCAGACATCCCACATGACAACAAATTCCCTACATAACATAAAGTCTGCAGATCCTGAATCAGCCTCATCAGCCATCTTTGGACTCATGGAAGACAATCATCTTCACTAGCGAGGGGTAGACAGAAATAATAATAACTAACAATAATCTTAAGTTGTTTGATAAGATCATGCATAAAAAAGATTGAAAGAAGTCTTGGAAAGAGTTCAAATTGGTTGGAAACTTGAGACTTATTAGGGATCTTTATTGCAACAAGTAGCCAGGAGAGTTAATTAAGAGTTAATAATAGATAAAAATCAGAAGCTGACTAAATGTGGGCTGAGATGAGTCACCCATTCCCTTGAAAATATATTCTTAAGAATTCAATGTGAGAGACAGTCTGGAGTACTTTGAAGTTAGATTTTAAGGTCAATGGAAAACTAACAAAAATGCTAAAGAACAGCAATACCAAATGTAGTTACAAAATGGGATTACAAAATACTTTGAAAAGTAAAAGAGATAAGGTTAGAATATAGATGGAAAACAAATGTTGACAAAATGATAAACAAACTCAAACAAGCCCACCCACCAACATTGACATCAGTGTGAAAAATATGGAAATAGAGCAAGTGGACAGAATTGTTTATACAGGCAGCCTATAAGCATCAGATGGTCAAAAGAAATAGAATAAATAGAGAACAGAGATTATAAAAGAACAATTCCACAACTTGAAGGCATGGTTCTACAACTCTCAAATCAAGTTAGAGGGAAAAGAGATTATTAAAATATTACATGCTGTCAACTGAGTTAAAAAGCTGTGAAAATTGGACATTTAACAGTGGAATAAGTCAAGGGGGTTCAATAATGGTGCTATACTGAAAGTTAACTGGACAAGAAAGGATCCTAATGAGAGCGTCCTTGAAAGAAGAGAAACATGAAATGGATTATGAAGAGAAAGAAGCTGGAGCCAGAATCAGAGTTACAAAAGTTGTTGGGGCGGGTAACTGTCATGGAAATGTTGATAGTGAAAGACTCAGAGTAAAAAAAACAAGAATGCAGCTAAGTAAAGTGATTGAATGGGAAGACGTGATGACAAGAGCTGACAAATTCACGGGTATGAAGAGCAAGTACAGGATGCAAAGACCACTGTGGTAATCTGAGGTGCAAAAGACATTTAACATGTGAGCAGATTGATCATGTGACTGTATGACCCAGTTGCTATGTGGCGGGTCAGGGCTGCCGCTCTGAGGTGACTTGGAGAGTACAGAGATTCATGTGGTGAGGTGATTGGGGGAGTGAGGGCTGGACGTTGTGAGGTGAGTTGGGGACAGGGCTGGACGTTGTGCGGTGAGTTGGGGACAGGGCTGGACGTTGTGAGGTGAGTTGGGGACAGGGTTGGACGTTGTGCGGTGAGTTGGGGACAGGGCTGGACGTTGTGCGGTGAGTTGGGGACAGGGTTGGACATTGTGAGGTGAGTTGGGGACAGGGATACACGTTGTGCGGTGAGTTGGGGACAGGGCTGGACGTTGTGCGGTGAGTTGGGGACAGGGTTGGACGTTGTGCGGTGAGTTGGGGACAGGTCTGGACGTTGTGAGGTGAGTTGGGGACAGGGTTGGACGTTGTGCGGTGAGTTGGGGACAGGGCTGGACGTTGTGCGGTGAGTTGGGGACAGGGTTGGACGTTGTGAGGTGAGTTGGGGGAGTGAGGGCTGGACGTTGTGCGGTGAGTTGGGAACAGGGCTGGACGTTGTGCGGTGAGTTGGGAACAGGGCTGGATGTTGTGAGGTGAGTTGGGGGAGTGAGGGCTGGACGTTGTGCGGTGAGTTGGGGACAGGGCTGGACGTTGTGCGGTGAGTTGGGGACAGGGTTGGACGTTGTGAGGTGAGTTGGGGGAGTGAGGGCTGGAAGTTGTGTGGTGAGTTGGGGACAGGTCTGGACGTTGTGCGGTGAGTTGGGGACAGGGCTGGACGTTGTGCGGTGAGTTGGGGACAGGGCTGGACGTTGTGCAGTGAGTTGGGGACAGGGCTGGACGTTGTGCGGTGAGTTGGGGACAGGGCTGGACATTGTGCGGTGAGTTGGGGGAGTGAGGGCTGCAGGTTATGAGGTGAGTTGGGGGAGTGAGGGCTGCAGGTTATGAGGTGAGTTGGGGGAGTGAGGGCTGCAGGTTATGAGGTGAGTTGGGGGAGTGAGGGCTGCAGGTTATGAGGTGAGTTGGGGGAGTGAGGGCTGCAGGTTATGAGGTGAGTTGGGGGAGTGAGGGCTGCAGGTTATGAGGTGAGTTGGGGGAGTGAGGGCTGCAGGTTATGAGGTGAGTTGGGGGAGTGAGGGCTGCAGGTTATGAGGTGAGTTGGGGGAGTGAGGGCTGCAGGTTATGAGGTGAGTTGGGGGAGTGAGGGCTGCAGGTTATGAGGTGAGTTGGGGGAGTGAGGGCTGCAGGTTATGGGGTGAGTTGGGGGAGTGAGGGCTGCAGGTTATGAGGTGAGTTGGGGACAGGGCTGCAGGTTATGAGGTGAATTGGGGGAGTGAGGGCTGCAGGTTATGAGGTGAGTTGGGGGAGTGAGGGCTGCAGGTTATGAGGTGAGTTGGGGGAGTGAGGGCTGCAGGTTATGGGGTGAGTTGGGGGAGTGAGGGCTGCAGGTTATGAGGTGA
Source organism: Carcharodon carcharias (assembly GCF_017639515.1). Lineage (NCBI taxonomy): Eukaryota > Metazoa > Chordata > Chondrichthyes > Lamniformes > Lamnidae > Carcharodon > Carcharodon carcharias. The sequence goes on from NC_054488.1 coordinate 15,553,707, forward strand.
GTTGGGGACAGGGCTGCAGGTTATGAGGTGAGTTGGGGGAGTGAGGGCTGCAGGTTGTGAGGTGAGTTGGGGACAGGGCTGCAGGTTATGAGGTGAGTTGGGGACAGGGCTGCAGGTTATGAGGTGAGTTGGGGGAGTGAGGGCTGCAGGTTATGAGGTGAGTTGGGGGAGTGAGGGCTGCAGGTTATGAGGTGAGTTGGGGGAGTGAGGGCTGCAGGTTATGAGGTGAGTTGGGGGAGTGAGGGCTGCAGGTTATGAGGTGAGTTGGGGGAGTGAGAGCTGCAGGTTATGAGGTGAGTTGGGGGAGTGAGGGCTGCAGGTTATGAGGTGAGTTGGGGGAGTGAGGGCTGCAGGTTATGAGGTGAGTTGGGGGAGTGAGGGCTGCAGGTTATGAGGTGAGTTGGGGGAGTGAGGGCTGCAGGTTATGAGGTGAGTTGGGGACAGGGCTGCAGGTTATGAGGTGAGTTGGGGGAGTGAGGGCTGCAGGTTATGAGGTGAGTTGGGGGAGTGAGGGCTGCAGGTTATGAGGTGAGTTGGGGGAGTGAGGGCTGCAGGTTATGAGGTGAGTTGGGGGAGTGAGGGCTGCAGGTTATGAGGTGAGTTGGGGGAGTGAGGGCTGCAGGTTATGAGATGAGTTGGGGACAGGGCTGCAGGTTATGAGGTGAGTTGGGGGAGTGAGGGCTGCAGGTTATGAGGTGAGTTGGGGGAGTGAGGGCTGCAGGTTATGAGGTGAGTTGGGGGAGTGAGGGCTGCAGGTTATGAGGTGAGTTGGGGGAGTGAGGGCTGCAGGTTATGAGGTGAGTTGGGGGAGTGAGGGCTGCAGGTTATGAGGTGAGTTGGGGGAGTGAGGGCTGCAGGTTATGAGGTGAGTTGGGGACAGGGCTGCAGGTTATGAGGTGAGTTGGGGACAGGGCTGCAGGTTATGAGGTGAGTTGGGGGAGTGAGGGCTGCAGGTTATGAGGTGAGTTGGGGGAGTGAGGGCTGCAGGTTATGAGGTGAGTTGGGGACAGGGCAGCAGGTTATGAGGTGAGTTGGGGGAGTGAGGCTGCAGGTATGAGGTTGAGTTGGGGGAGTGAGGGGCTGCAGGTTATGAGGGGAGTTGGGGAGTGAGGGCTGCAGGTTATGAGGTGAGTTGGGGACGAGGGCTGCAGGTTTATGAGGTGAGTTGGGGGAGTGAGGGCTGCAGGTTATGAGGTGAGTTGGGGGAGTGAGGGCTGCAGGTTATGAGGTGAGTTGGGGGAGTGAGAGCTGCAGGTTATGAGGTGAGTTGGGGGAGCTGAGGGGCTGCAGGTTATGAGGTGAGTTGGGGGAGTGAGGGCTGCAGGGTATGAGGTGAGTGGGGGGAGTGAGGGCTGCAGGTTATGAGGTGAGTTGGGGGAGTGAGGGCTGCAGGTTATGAGGTGAGTTGGGGGAGTGAGGGCTGCAGGTTATGAGGTGAGTTGGGGGAGTGAGGGCTGCAGGTTATGAGGTGAGTTGGGGAGTGAGGGCTGCAGGTTATGAGGTGAGTTGGGGGAGTGAGGGCTGCAGGTTATGAGGTGAGTTGGGGGAGTGAGGGCTGCAGGTTATGAGGTGAGTTGGGGGAGTGAGGGCTGCAGGTTATGAGGTGAGTTGGGGACAGGGCAGCAGGTTATGAGGTGAGTTGGGGGAGTGAGGGCTGCAGGTTATGAGGTGAGTTGGGGGAGTGAGGGCTGCAGGTTATGAGGTGAGTTGGGGGAGTGAGGGCTGCAGGTTATGAGGTGAGTTGGGGGAGTGAGGGCTGCAGGTTATGAGGTGAGTTGGGGGAGTGAGGGCTGCAGGTTATGAGGTGAGTTGGTGAGTGGGCTGCAGGTTATGAGGTGAGTTGGGGGAGTGAGGGCTGCAGGTTATGAGGTGAGTTGGGGGAGTGAGGGCTGCAGGTTATGAGGTGAGTTGGGGGAGTGAGAGCTGCAGGTTATGAGGTGAGTTGGGGGAGTGAGGGCTGCAGGTTATGAGGTGAGTTGGGGGAGTGAGGGCTGCAGGTTGTGAGGTGAGTTGGGGGAGTGAGGGCTGCAGGTTATGAGGTGAGTTGGGGGAGTGAGGGCTGCAGGTTATGAGGTGAGTTGGGGGAGTGAGGGCTGCAGGTTATGAGGTGAGTTGGGGACAGGGCTGCAGGTTATGAGGTGAGTTGGGGGAGTGAGGGCTGCAGGTTATGAGGTGAGTTGGGGGAGTGAGGGCTGCAGATTATGAGGTGTGTTGGGGAAGTGAGGACTCCACTTTCTGAGGTCAGGTGAGGTGGGTGATGGCGCTGCAAATTTTGCGGTGAGTTGGGACAGGGATACACGTTATGAGGTGAGTTGGGGCAGTGAAGGCTGCACGTTGTGTGGTGAGTTGTGGGGACAGGGTTGCACGTTGTGTGGTGAGTTGGGCGTGACAGGGTTGCACGTTGTGTGGTGAGTTGTGGGGACAGGGTTGCACGTTGTGTGGTGAGTTGTGGGGACAGGGTTGCACGTTGTGTGGTGAGTTGTGGGGACAGGGTTGCACGTTGTGTGGTGAGTTGTGGGGACAGGGTTGCACGTTGTGTGGTGAGTTGGGGCAGTGAAGGCTGCACGTTGTGTGGTGAGTTGTGGGGACAGGGTTGCACGTTGTGTGGTGAGTTGTGGGGACAGGGTTGCACGTTGTATGGTGAGTTGGGCGTGACAGGGTTGCACGTTGTGTGGTGAGTTGTGGGGACAGGGTTGCACGTTGTGTGGTGAGTTGGACGTGACAGGGTTGCACATTGTGTGGTGAGTTGTGGGGACAGGGTTGCACGTTGTTTGGTGAGTTGTGGGGACAGGGTTGCACGTTGTGTGGTGAGTTGGGCGTGACAGGGTTGCACGTTGTGTGGTGAGTTGTGGGGACAGGGTTGCACGTTGTGTGGTGAGTTTTGGGGACAGGGTTTCACGTTGTGTGTTCAGTTGTGGGGACAGGGTTGCACGTTGTGTGGTGAGTTGTGGGGACAGGGTTGCACGTTGTGTGGTGAGTTTTGGGAACAGGGTTGCACGTTGTGTGGTGAGTTGTGGGGACAGTGTTTCATGTTGTGTGGTGAGTTGTGGGGACAGTGTTGCACGTTGTGTGGTGAGTTGTGGGGACAGGGTTGCACGTTGTGTGGTGAGTTGTGGGGACAGGGTTGCACGTTGTGTGGTGAGTTGGGCGTGACAGGGTTGCATGTTGTGTGGTGAGTTGTGGGGACAGGGTTGCACGTTGTGTGGTGAGTTGTGGGGACAGGTTTGCACGTTGTGTGGTGAGTTGGGCGTGACAGGGTTGCACGTTGTGTGGTGAGTTTTGGGGACAGGGTTGCACGTTGTGTGGTGAGTTGGGCGTGACAGGGTTGCACGTTGTGTGGTGAGTTGTGGGGACAGGGTTGCACATTGTGTGGTGAGTTGGGCGTGACAGGGTTGCACGTTGTGTGGTGAGTTGTGGGGACAGGGTTGCACGTTGTGTGGTGAGTTGTGGGGACAGGGTTGCACATTGTGTGGTGAGTTGGGCGTGACAGGGTTGCACGTTGTGTGGTGAGTTGTGGGGACAGTGTTGCACGTTGTGTGTTGAGTTGTGGGGACAGGGTTTCACGTTGTGTGGTGAGTTTTGGGGACAGGGTTGCACGTTGTGTGGTGAGTTGGGCGTGACAGGGTTGCACGTTGTGTGGTGAGTTGTGGGGACAGGGTTGCACGTTGTGTGGTGAGTTGGGCGTGACAGGGTTGCATGTTGTGTGGTGAGTTGTGGGGACAGGGTTGCACGTTGTGTGGTGAGTTGTGGGGACAGGGTTGCACATTGTGTGGTGAGTTGGGCGTGACAGGGTTGCACGTTGTGTGGTGAGTTGTGGGGACAGGGTTGCACGTTGTGTGTTGAGTTGTGGGGACAGGGTTGCACATTGTGTGGTGAGTTTTGGGGACAGGGTTGCACGTTGTGTGGTGAGTTGGTCGTGACAGGGTTGCACGTTGTGTGGTGAGTTGTGGGGACAGGGTTGCACGTTGTGTGGTGAGTTGGGCGTGACAGGGTTGCACGTTGTGTGGTGAGTTGTGGGGACAGGGTTGCACATTGTGTGGTGAGTTGGGCGTGACAGGGTTGCACGTTGTGTGGTGAGTTGTGGGGACAGGGTTGCACGTTGTGTGGTGAGTTGTGGGGACAGGGTTGCACATTGTGTGGTGAGTTGGGCGTGACAGGGTTGCACGTTGTGCGGTGAGTTGTGGGGACAGGGTTGCACGTTGTGTGTTGAGTTGTGGGGACAGGGTTGCACGTTGTGTGGTGAGTTTTGGGGACAGGGTTGCACGTTGTGTGGTGAGTTGGGCGTGACAGGGTTGCACGTTGTGTGGTGAGTTGTGGGGACAGGGTTGCACGTTGTGTGGTGAGTTGGGCGTGACAGGGTTGCACGTTGTGTGGTGAGTTGTGGGGACAGTGTTGCACATTGTGTGGTGAGTTGGGCGTGACAGGGTTGCACGTTGTGTGTTGAGTTGTGGGGACAGGGTTTCACGTTGTGTGGTGAGTTGTGGGGACAGTGTTTCACGTTGTGTGGTGAGTTGTGGGGACAGGGTTGCACGTTGTGTGGTGAGTTGTGGGGACAGTGTTGCACGTTGTGTGGTGAGTTGTGGGGACAGGGTTGTACGTTGTGTGGTGAGTTGGGCGTGACAGGGTTTCACGTTGTGTGGTGAGTTGTGGGGACAGTGTTGCACGTTGTGTGGTGAGTTGTGGGGACAGGGTTGCACGTTGTGTGGTGAGTTTTGGGGACAGGGTTGCACGTTGTGTGGTGAGTTGGGCGTGACAGGGTTGCACGTTGTGTGGTGAGTTGTGGGGACAGGGTTGCACGTTGTGTGGTGAGTTTTGGGGACAGGGTTGCACGTTGTGTGGTGAGTTGTGGGGACAGTGTTTCATGTTGTGTGGTGAGTTGTGGGGACAGTGTTGCACGTTGTGTGGTGAGTTGTGGGGACAGGGTTGCACGTTGTGTGGTGAGTTGTGGGGACATGGTTGCACGTTGTGTGGTGAGTTGGGCGTGACAGGGTTGCATGTTGTGTGGTGAGTTGTGGGGACAGGGTTGCACGTTGTGTGGTGAGTTTTGGGGACAGGGTTGCACGTTGTGTGGTGAGTTGTGGGGACAGTGTTTCACGTTGTGTGGTGAGTTGTGGGGACAGTGTTTCATGTTGTGTGGTGAGTTGTGGGGACAGGGTTTCACGTTGTGTGGTGAGTTGTGGGGACAGGGTTTCACGTTGTGTGGTGAGTTGTGGGGACAGGGTTGCACGTTGTGTGGTGAGTTGGGCGTGACAGGGTTGCATGTTGTGTGGTGAGTTGTGGGGACAGGGTTGCACGTTGTGTGGTGAGTTGTGGGGACAGGGTTGCACGTTGTGTGGTGAGTTGGGCGTGACAGGGTTGCACGTTGTGTGGTGAGTTTTGGGGACAGGGTTGCACGTTGTGTGGTGAGTTGGGCGTGACAGGGTTGCACGTTGTGTGGTGAGTTGTGGGGACAGGGTTGCACGTTGTGTGGTGAGTTGGGCGTGACAGGGTTGCACGTTGTGTGGTGAGTTGTGGGGACAGGGTTGCACGTTGTGTGGTGAGTTGTGGGGACAGGGTTGCACATTGTGTGGTGAGTTGGGCGTGACAGGGTTGCACGTTGTGTGGTGAGTTGTGGGGACAGCACTGCATGCTGTCAGGTGATCTGGGGGAGAGAGGGCTGCACACTTTGAGGTGTGTTGCCTGGTGAAGGTTTCCCAGTCTGATGGTTTTGCTCAAACATATGATGTTTTTGTTTAGAGGGACACAGCCACGCATTAGCCACTATGTGTATAAATTGACAATTCCTCTGCAATTGTGGTGGTTCTGCTGCAGTCACAATGATATTATTGGCATCGGGCCTGATGCTTTTATGTGCATCAAGCAATGGATAGGCCTCCAATTGCCAACAATTGCTCCAGAACCTTCCACTCAAGGCACAGATTGGAAACTAGTGTGAGTTTTAATGGACTGCAGAACACTTAGGTGTCTGGGTACATTGTACAATCTCCTTGCTAACGCTGGCCATGGAGCAGTCACTGGTGGAGTCGCTTACAGCCCCTTGCAATGTCTTCGTTCAGGTTTGTACCAGTCTCCTTCATGAATGAAGCTAACAATGCAGCCTTGCAGAACGGGTAAAGACATCATGGCAGCGATGGATTTAAACCCACGCAGTTGTGAAGGACCAATGTCCTGGTCCAAGGTCTCCATGGCAGTCGCCTTCCTACCAGTGTTGACCTCGGTGCGTTGGCATGATGATACTCTTACTTCGGACTGAAGGTGGATGGACTCCTCCACCATGCCTTGCAATCTGAGGAGTGGAGCTGACATCCCTTCCCAATGTTCCCATGATTGTCACTGCAGTTCCAACAGCTGATTGAGGGCCTAGTCCAGAGGCTCATCACTTGACTCGGTCTCCCCAGATCCCTTGTCTCCCGCAGTCCTCCGAGTGCTGGTGACCCTGGGTGTCCCTGCCTCCACCAGCTGTGGAACAGATTGTGTGCTGTGCTCACCAGATTGTGATCCCGAGGCTGCTCTATATCTAGGTCTCACTGAGGTGTGTCATACTGCGCTGGTGGAGGGTGTGGATGGGCATTGTGATAGGTCTTTGAGGGCGCTGCCCTCAGGGTCCTCATCTGAGGTGCTCTCGGTGCTGGGGTCAGGGCCAAGGTTGTCTGAGGGCAATGTGGCAGATGTGCCTATGAGACAAAGTGGAGATTATTAGTGCATGGCTGCTGTGGTACACAGAACAGTGGACTCACAGTTGAGTTGCCAGAGAGATGATCTGTTGCATGATCCTCACTTGGTTGCATGGCGCCACCCTCATCGTTACCACAGGAACAGTCCATATCCCCACTGGTCAGCATTAAAGCGAGGTCTTCGAATGGAGTGAGGACTTTGATATCCAACACTCCATTCCGTAGGGATCGCTCCCTCCGGGACACCCTGGTCCACTCCTCCATCACCCCCTACTCCTCAACCCCCTCCTATGGCACCACCCCATGCCCACGCAAAAGATGCAACACCTGCCCCTTCACTTCCTCTCTCCTCACCGTCCAAGGGCCCAAACACTCCTTTCAAGTGAAGCAGCATTTCACTTGCATTTCCCCCAACTTAGTCTACTGCATTCGTTGCTCCCAATGTGGTCTCCTCTACATTGGAGAGACCAAACGTAAAATGGGTGACCGCTTTGCAGAACACCCGTGGTCTGTCCGCAAGAATGACCCAAACCTCCCTGTCGCTTGCCATTTTAACACTCCACCCTGCTCTCTTGTCCACATGAAGCCCAACGCAAACTGAAGGAACAACAACTCATCTTCCGACTAGGCACTTTACAGCCTTCCGGACTGAATATTGAATTCAACAACTTTAGGTCGTGAGCTCCCTCCCCCATCCCCACCCCCTTTCTGTTTCCCCCTTCCTTTTTTTTTCCAATAAATTATATAGATTTTTCTTTTCCCACCTATTTCCGTTATTTTTAAATATCTTAAAATCTTTTATGCTCCCCCCCACCCCCACTAGAGCTATACCTTGAGTGCCCTACCATCCATTCTTAATTAGCACATTCGTTTAGATAATATCACCAACTTTAACTTTAACACCTATGTGTTCTTTTGTTCTATTGTTGTTGACATCTTTTGATGATCTGCTTCTATCACTGCTTGTTTGTCCCTACAACCACACCCCCCCCTCCACTTTTCTCCTTCTCTCTCTCTCCGCCCCCCACACACACACCTTAAACCAGCTTATATTTCAACTCTTTCTTGGACTCGAACTCAAGTTCTGTCGAAGGGTCATGAGGACTCGAAACGTCAACTCTTTTCTTCTCCGCCGATGCTGCCAGACCTGCTGAGTTTTTCCAGGTAATTCTGTTTTTGTTTTGGATTTCCAGCATCCGCAGTTTTTTTGTTTTTAACTCCATTCCCAGTCTGAGACCTCTCCCTTTTATTGTGCACGAACGTGTCCTGCATAAAGACAGTTGGAGAATGTGTGAGCAAGGCACGTGCCAGGCCAAGTGAGAAGGATGCCCGGTGTGCATGTGTGTGTATGTGTGCTGAGTGAGGCCATGGACAGGATGAGGACGCAATCTGCAGAGGAGATGATGCCTGATGGAGATGTGAGGGTGTGTTTGAGAGAGTGAGTGGTGATGTCCCTTGAGCTGGCAGCGAGTGAGATGCCAATGAATGTGTTATAGACTTGTGAGTATGTGCGTTTAGAGTGATGAGATGGTTGACTTGTCCTGCAGGCATGGATAAGATCATTCATCCTCTTTCAGTATTGACACGGCCCACCCCCAAAGCTGGATTGATTATGTTGCTGCCCCTCTTGCGGCCAGAGCAGGGGTAGAGGACATCATGGCGGCCTCCAGGGCATCAAAAAGGCGTCCCATAGAGCTTTTACTGATTCGGGCGGCTGCAGTTCTCTTGCCTTTCCAGGTATTATGATACGGCAGATGATGTGTGCCTGGTGGAACAAATCCACAAGGGAAACTTGGTCATGCTATCACAACGGTTTTGCAATTTGTATTTATTACAAGAGGATGTGTGCACTCAATTCAAAAGTAATGAGTCCACCAAGACCTTTAGAGATTTTAAAAATTAAATTAAAATATTTATTAACAAAATAAAAGATTTGAACAAATACATAAGACTACAATTACTTAATACTATAACAGCTTCAAAAATTCCTAATTAACCTGACTCCTAGTTACACACCCCTTTAAGGCAACAGTCCATACTAGATTTTAGATTTAAAAGAAAGCCAGCAAGTTAACACAGTACCCACTTGACAGTGGAACTCCAAATGGCTTTCTCCAACTTCAGTTACTGGACATAGCCAACTTATGCACAAGTGGCTGGAGGCTTCTTGAATGCTGTTTCACACATTCCTGTTAGATCTTACATGGCCCTCACCTCACATAACTTTTCATTCTCTCTTTAATAAGTAAATTCTATTGTTCCATATGTCTTTGAAATGGTACCTTCCCCATAATATAAAAACTTTCATGTTGCCAATATTGTCAGTAACCTTTGGGAAAAATAAACATACTCCTTAGCCGTGCTTATCTGGCTAGTTGTAAACAGTAACTTTGAAATCCAAACAATCCCTTGACTTATCTAAAAATGCAAATTCCCTTCACACCTTACATGCTAAGCCAATATCCATGTTCACACTTTAGTATTTCAAAGATATTTCTACACCCAGCTTCTTTTGATAATTCCAAGCTTGCAGTCTACCTGGCTCCAAATGTAATTAAACCAGGCAGACAGAACCAACTATATTCATCTGCATAAACCCACTTTATAACAAACCAGAAAGATGTTGTGAAAATTATTATACTTTCGCAGCTCCGAGTCATGTCTTCTGTGTAGCCATCATAGGTTTGAGGCACTGAGAGGTGTGTGCACAGCTGCATTTTAAATATGGCACCCAGTGTGAGGAAGAGGTGAGGTGATGTCATGCTGGGTGAATTGGAGGCCGCCCGCAAGCGAAACAGTGGCCAGGATTTTCCCCTCGGCGATTTGGGGGTGGGGCCCACTCGCTGAGGGGATAATGACGTGGGATGATGTCCAGAGGAATCCCCGACATCATCTTGGGCCATTTAAATTTTTAGGAAGGCGGGTGGACTGTGAAATCAGCTGTCTGCCCGCCGACCTGCCAATGGTTAGTTAAGATAATTAAATACATGCCCGTCCAACCTTAAGGCTGGCGGGCAGGCCAGGAGCCCCAGCAGGCTTCTGATTATTCATGAAACTTCATCCATTGTCATATGAGGGGGATATGTTAATAATTTTAATATTTTTCTATTTTTAGAATTTTCTTACCTGTCACTAATCTCCCTGAGACAGGACTTAGCCTCAGGGAGCAGTGTGCATGTGCGAAAGAGCGCACTTTGACAGATGAGGATTCCCTCCCCCCGACGCTGCACAGGAAGTGCAGGCGGGGCCTTAATTGTCCCAACCACTCAAAATGGCGGCAGGCCCCATTTTGGTGGCCGGGGTCAGCTGCCCGCCCGCCGCTGAGCTGGTGGGGCCCACACGCCATCCAAAGGCAAAATTCTGCCCAGCGTGTTTCCCGGGAATGCATTAGTAATGAGGCTGGGATGGGGCGATATGGTTTGAGAAGCCACCATTGTGGCTGGCAGGTAAAACGTCCTTATTTCCGCCCACTGCCGCACTCAGTGCAAACCTGGGATGACTCTGCCCAATGTCAGTAATCAAAAGTATTGCACATGGGAGAAAAAAAATGGATGGGAAGAGTGTTCCATAAATGGCGTTGAAATGGCTGAGATTGGATAAGGTGGGGTTGTTTTCCTTGGCACAGAGAAGGCTGAAGGCAGATTGAATTGAGATGTACAAAATTGTGAGGGTCCTGCATAGAGTGGATGGGAAGGGCATATTTACATTAGCAGAGGTGTCAGTGACTGGGCGGCATAGATTTAAATTGATTGGTAGAAAGATTAGAGAAGAGGTGAGGAAAAATCTTTTTCACCCAGAGGGTTGTAGGAGTCTGGAACTCACTGCCTGGAAAGGTAGTAGAGGCAGAAACCCACAAATCATTTAAAAGGCTTCTGGATGTGCACCATAAGTAGCGTAACCTGCAGGGCTATGGACCAAATGCTGGATAACGGGATTAGGCTTGGTGGTTGTTTATTGGCTGTTGCAGACATGCTGGGCCAAATGGATTCTGTCTGTGCCATAAAATTTCTATGATTCTATTCCAAGGGTGAGTTTGCCAAGGGCTAGTCTTAACAAGCTCATTCACTGTGTTCAGCAATCAGCAGAACAAATACTGCTCTGAAGGAGAGTCATACAGACTCGAAACATTAACTCTGTTTCCCTCTCCACTATACTCACCCCCATGATGCTGCCAGAGCTGCTGAGCTTTTCCAGCATTTTCTATTTTTATAACAAATACAATACTATACTATATAATCAAAACACAAAATGTTTTGGATGATGGAGTTTCCCACCCAACCACTGAAAAAGCAGGTGGGGGCTCTTAAAATTTTGTGCTAGAGTTCAAGTTGGACAAAGTCATGATAGATAATACAATGCTCTTATCAGACTGAACCGTCCACTTCTGGTCATGTTAGATAAGAAGGGCATTCAATCCCAGGAGCAGAACAATGAATTAGATCCCTAACAACAGAAAATGGAGCCAGAGCGACTTCAGCTCTTTAGTCATGATTTAGGATGACTAAGACGTGATCTTACTGAGATGTGCAAGATAGTAAATCGTATAGGAAAGATAAAGCCAGAATACTACTACAAATTAAACTAGACAAGGTCGAAGCCAGTCAAAGCTAAAGTTAGGATATATGCCAGGAAATTACTCTTCACGCAATGAGTCATCCAAACATCTGACGGATTTAGGTTGCACAACAGAGGTAAAGATCCTGGAATCATTTACAGAACAATTGGATACTGTGATAGGGACAACATTGGTCTTTCTATATGGATGAGCTAAATCAACCTGTTGCACATCCCTGTAGTGATTTTGTAATCCATCAGTCATGGCCATCACAATGTATAATTCTTGTCATCAGCTGCAAATGAAATGGGACAATTATGATGTGATCGTGTAACAGGTCACACCTATATGAATCATATGGATAAATGGAAGGTACAGAATGGAATAATAGTACACATTGAGGAGGAGCAAGCAAGAGGAAAGCTGTGATAAATGAAAGCATGAATTGAAATCATTTATCTTAGAGGAATAGAAAACAAAAGAACAACATCACCTGAAAACGGGCAATCTTGAAACATTGATAGAAAATGTTTGGAAGCCATTAAGAATTAGGTAAATCATTCTCAAAGACAGATTATAATTGTTGCAGGCTACTGATAAATTTGCATCGTCTGATCACATAATATTTTGCTGATGGAAAGTAGGAGATAATGATTCTCAAGTCTCTGATGAATGAAAGAATTGTAAGAATGATCTCAGACTATTCATTTTTGCATATTGTCTCTGAGTGTCTCGGAGCACTGTACAGTTATAAGGAAAAGAAATGAAGCAACGCTCTTTCAGTTTCCCTTTCTTTGCAAAAATTCTACATCCTCTGGTTCTGGCTATGTATAGATTTCCCTGAATTATATACATTTTATCAGCACTGAAAGCTTTAACATGCTCACTAATGTTATACGACAATTCTATATCAAAAGAATTCTCGCTTTCATGTTTCACGAATTATCTTGTAGCCTTCACCCCCAACATAAGGCAAAAACACTCTGATTTCTAACTTCAGGTACAAGAGGACACGTTTCCACGGTTGGATACAAGAAACTTATATTCTTTCATGGGATGTGGACATTACTGGCAAGGTCAGCATTTGTTACCCATCCCTAATTGCTCTTAAACTGAGTGGCTTGCTAGGCCATTTAAGAGTCAACCACTTTGATGTGGATCTGGAGTAATATGTAGGCCAGACCATGTAAGTATGGCAGATTTCCTTCCCTAAAGGACGATAGTGAACCAGATGGATTTTTATGACAATCAATGATACCATCGTCACCCTTATTGAGACTAGCTTTCAATTCCATATTTTATTAATCAAATTTGAATTAATGTCCAAAGAACATTGGTCTGGGTGATTGGGGTACTATTACCAGTGATAGTACCACTATACCATCATCTCCCCTTCATTCATTCAACATTCTTTTCTTTATCACAATTTTTCTTTAGTCCTAGTTTTACTTTTCCCATATTTTTAACAAAGGAATAAAGGTAGTTTTCTATATTATGTATATTATTCTCAGAGAATAGTGACTCAGATTATTCTGTGATATGGGCCAATGGTTTTGAACATAAACTCACAGAGGATCATGATTGTGGATTTTTTTGCCCTTGAGAAGGTGGTGATGAGCTGCCTTCTTGAACCGCTGCAGTCCATGTGGTGTAGATACACCCACAGTGCTTTTAGGGAGGGAGTTTCAAGATTTTGACCTAGTGACAGTGAAGGAATATAGATCCAACTCAGGATGGTGTGTGGCTTGGAGAGGAACTTGAGATGGTGATGTTCCCGTGCATCTGCTGCCCCTGCCCTTCTAGGTGTGGAAGGTCATGGGTTTGGAAGGTGCTGTTGAAGGACCCTTGGTGAGTTGCTGCAGTTGTATCTTGTAGATTGCAAATACTGCTGCTACTGTATATCAGTGGTGGAGAAAATGAATGTTGAAGACAGTGGATGCGGTGCCAATCAAGTGGGCTACTTTGTCCTGGATGATGTTGAACTTCTTGAGTGTTGTTGGAGCCACACTAATCTAGGCAAGTAGAGAGTATTTCATCACATTCCTGACTTGTCCTTTGTAGATGGTGGACAGGTTTTGAGGAGTCAGGAGGTGAGTTGCTTGTTGCAGAATTCCTAGCCTCTGACCTGCTTTAGTAGCCATTGTATTTATATGGCTAATCCAGTTCAGTTTCTGGTCAATGTTAACCCCCAGGATGTTGCTAGTGGGGGATTCTGAAATGGTAATGCTAATGAATGTCAAGGACAGATGGTTGGATTCTTTCTTGTTGGAGGTGGTCATTGCCTGCCACTTGTGTGGTGCGATTCTAACTTGCCACTTATCAGCCCCAGCATGAATGCTATCCAGGTCTTGCTGCATATGGACATGGACTGCTTCAGGTCTTTGAAATGCTGGTACACATGTGAGCAGGCTGCTTAACGACAACTGTGAGCCCAGAATTAAACAGCAGGGGCTAAAAAGGACAAGCCTCAAGTGACTTGGCCATATGTGGAGAGAGTTGCAGCAAAAATAGCTTTGGCAGAGTGGATGAATTTCCTGAAAAAGGAACTGGATTTAGTGGCGATGGCAGTTGTGGTGTAGAAGCAGATATAAACTGGGAGAGATACTACAGAAACCTATAGTAACGGGTCTGTATTCGCAAGAGAGGAAACCAAATTCAGAACATAAAATCGAACAAGCAGGAACATGTGACAGGAATTTGATGGATAGTCCATCCATATTTGTTTCCCAGAATTCTAAAAGAGAAAAGACGGTTCCTGTTTTGTATTCAGCCTCTTCCTCATGATTGTTAAAGAAATGCACATTGTCTCTTAATTGTGTGAGTTGTAGCTCTTCCTAAATAGCGAAACTTCATCTAAAACTTTCAGCCCACGCTGGCCTTAGAGGTCACTGCTGAGGTCATGTGACAGAGGTGGAAAAGAAGCTGTGAGAGCGGAAGGCCGTCGTTACCCTAGAGGGAATGCAATGAAGGTTGATTACACTGGTTCCTTGGATGAGGAGACTGCCCTGTGAGTAGAGATTGAGTAGAGTAGGACTATATTCCCTGCAGTTTAGAAGAATGAGACATCATTAAAACATACAAAGCTCTTAAGTGGCTTGTCAGAGTGGGTGCTAGGAAAACATTTCCCCTGGCTGGGAAATCCATAGCGTAGGACCACAGTCTCTAAATAAGGATTTGGCCATTTAGGACTGAGATGAGGGGCAATTTCTTCACTCAAAAGATTGTGAATCTTTGGAATTCTTTATTAGAAAGTTGTGGCTGCTCAGTCATTGATTTTATTCAAGACTGAGATTGTTAGATTTTTGGGTACTAAGGGAATTAGTAATAACTGGATTGTGGAGGAAGATGGAATTGAGAACGAAGTTTAATTGTGTTGAATGGTTAAGTAGGCTCAACAGGCTAAATGGCCTAATCTAGCTCTTAATTCAACTATAAGTAAATTTTCATTCCGTCATAATAAAGGTATTCATTGGACTAATCACAAAGACCATGGTTTTATTAGTCCAACTTGATGCTCATAAACTTCAATAGCCCTGAATGCCAATATTTTATCCATCAGCCTCTTGAAGTCACCTCCTTGTGTAGGACCACCATCTGCATGATTAAAATATACCATCAATGGGTATTTATCATTTTCTACCTGAGGGCAAACATGTGTTAACAATGAACATTGTTTTCATTAAAACTAAGATGACCTTTCTTTCTCAAAGTAACTATCTCCAGCAGTACTTTTGCTTATAGTGCATGTGCCCAGTCACCTCAGAATCACAGGATTGTTATGGTGCAAAGGAGGATACTTTTGCCCACTGTGTCTGCACCAGCTCTCTAAATGATCAACTCCCCTAGTACTACAGTGACTTTTCCCCCTTGGTAGCCTTACTTTGCACCCTGTCCTAGTTAGGGCTTTACCTCATTATAGATATCCAGAACTGTATTCAATACTCAAAAGTGGGCGAGTGCTTTGTATGGATTAATTTTCTCTATGAGACTTGGATTCTATCCTTCAAGTTCCAGTTTGCTTTTTGTTTAGCCACTGCTGAACATTATGCCTTACACGTTATAGCTTATGCTAATGGATTAAAGGTGTTACAACAACTTGCATTCATTCAGCACCTTTAACATAAATAGTAACATGTTTACCAATAATATGCTTCACTGGGACATTACCAAGCAAAATCTGAGACTGAGACACATAAGATATTAATGCAGGTGACCGTGTACTGAGAACCCCAGGGCTGCCGGGGTGGGGGCAGGAGGAGGGCCGGCACTGAAGTCTGCGCATGGGCGGTGGGTTGGGGGGGGGGTGAGTGGGAGTGCACACAGAAAGCTCCCTGAAGACACAGAGCTGCCTCAGGGCGCTGAAGAATTTTACAATCAATAATAAAGATTTTAACAATGAAAGAAACATGTCCCCACATGTGACTCAGTCACACGAACAGGGAAATATTAAAAATGATGTTTAAACATATTTTTAAAAAATTAACTGTTGGAAACCTAATCCCGCCCGTGGGTGAGGTTTCCTAAAAAATCCAAAGGCCGACTCACCCAGCCACCCACCCTAAGGTTAGACGGGCAGCGCAAAATACTACTTAATTAATTGATTAATGGGCTTAATAACCCTTTTAATTGTTGGCGGGCGCACTGCCGACTCTCGAGCGTGCCCGCCAACTGAAATATCGATGCTCCCCTGATGTCATTGCGCACTATTTTACACTCGATTGTGGCCCCGCCCACATACAATTGTGGGACATACAATTCTGCCCTTGGTCAAAGAGGTAGGTTTTAAAGTGCATCTTAAAGGGGGAAAGAATGGGAGCGAGGAGAGTTTTAGGGTGGGCATTCCAGAGTTTATGGCCTGAACACTGAAAGCGTGGCTGCCAACAGTGGAGCAATTAAAATCGGGATGCGCAAGGGGCCAGTATCGGAGAAGAATTCTCATTACAACCTCCAGGTCATTCTGGTCACTTGATTCCTGCGTACTGCTCCTAGTTATCTTGTAATTAATTTTTTTTGTTTCCCTTGTCCCGGTCCATAGCTTTGTATTTCTCCCAATGGGTGAACAATAATTCCACCTATTTAGGTCTTCCTGAAATCAATTCCTTTGTTCTATTGTTATTCCTCCAATTTAACGAGCCTTATTATTGGTCTCCCTTTCACTGTGACTGTACAGGGAAAAACAACAAAACCAATCCCTGCCATTGGAATAGTCTATTCTAAACTAAAGCTTAAATTTTCCCCTTTGGTGTTTTTTTCATTCATTCATGGGATATGGGCATCGCTGGCTAGGCCAGCATTTGTTGCCCATCTCTAATTGCCCTTGAGAAGGTGGTGGTGAGCTGCCTTTTTGAACTGCTGCAGTCCGTGTGATGTAGGTACACCCACAGTGTTGTTAGGGAGGGAGTTCCAGCATTCTCGCTCAGCCACAGTGAAGTGAGAAATGGCGATATATTTCCAAGTCCGGATGGTGTGCGGCTTAGAGGAGAACTACCAGGTGGTGGTTTCTGCTGCCCTTGCTCTTTGATATGGTAGCGGTCGTGCATTTGGAAGGTGTTGTCTAAGAAGCCTTGGTGAATTCCTGCAATGCATCTTGTAGGTTGTACGCACTGCTGCCACTGTGTGTCGGATGTGGAGGGAGTGAATATTTGTGGAAGGGGTGCCAATCAAGTGGGCTGTTTTGTCCTGGATGTCTTGAATGTTGTTGGAGCTGCACTCATCCAGGCAATTGGAGAGTATTTCATCACACTCCTGACTTCTGCCTCATAATGGTGGACAGGCTTTGGGGAGTCAGGAAGTGAGTTATTCACTGCTGGATTCCAAGCCTCTGACCTGCTTTTGTAGCCACATTATTTATATGGCTAGTCCAATTCAGTTTCAGGCCAATGTTAACACCCCCAGGATGCTGATAGCAGGGGATTCAGTGATGGTAATGCCAGTGAATGTAAAGGGGTGAAGGCAAGATTCTCTCTTGTTGGAGATGGTCATTGCCTGGTACTTGTGTGGCATGAATGTTGCCAAGCCTGGATATTGTCCAGGTCCTGGTGCATTTGGACATGGTCTATTTCAGTATTTGAGGAGTTGTGAATGATGCTGAACATTGTACAATCATCTTCTGACTTTATGATGGAAGGAAGGTCATTGATGAAGCAGCTGAAGATGGTTGGGCTTAGGGCATTACCCTCAGGAACTCCTGCAGTGTTGTCCTGGAGCTGAGGTGGCTGACCTCCAACAACCACAGCCATCTTCCTTTGTGCTAGGTATGGCTCTAATCAGCAGACGGTTTTCCCCCTGATTTCCATTGTTCCAGTTCTGTGAGGGTTCCTTGATGTCACATTCGGTCAAACACTGCCTTGATGTCAAGGACAGTGACTCTTATCTATGGTAGTTAGCAGCAGGATGATTGCTGGTTGGTTTTTTGGCAGACTTAAATGGAGATATACCACCGAGATCACTAATGTCCTCTAGGGAAGGAAATCAACTGTTCTTACCTGGTCTAGCCAATATGTGAATTCAGCCCTGCACTAATATGGTTGTCTCTTTACTGCCTTTAAAAGTAACGTAGCAAGTCACTCAATCGTATCAGAACGTGACCAGTGGTTAAAGAATACCCACCACCATCTTGCCAAGGCCGGTTAGGAAATAAATAAATGCAGTCTTTGCCAATGACACCCACATCGTAAGAATAAATTTTTAAACATTCAAAATCAGCTCACTAGCTAATTTTTTGCGAGATCAATGGGGAACTCTAGCTGATATTTTCATCTCCTTAATGGAAGGCCACTGTAGAACCCTTACCACTGCTGTAACTAAATTAGCACAGAACAGGGAACTAGAACACTTTGGCCTGAATTCTCGCTCCCAGGTCAGGAGCACAGATTCGGGACGTTTCCCGGCTTCGCAAACCCAACACAGGGAAAAGTGCCCCAGAAGTTGTGATTTTAGTTCTGGGATGCCAGGGTTCTCCTGGTAACCCCAGAACGAGTACAGAAGCTCCCAGGTGCGTACCGGCCTGAGTGTTAGGCCTGCCTTGGTGCACTGGCGCTGTGTTAAAATTTTAAAAAGCAATAAAAAATAAAGCAACTCCCAGCTACCCCCACAATGCCCCATCTTTGCCAATCAATTATCTTCACCCACCATGGCCCCTCATGCCCATCTCCCATTATACCTCCTCTGCCAACCCATGGCCCCCACCATCCTTTGCCCTTACACCTATCATTCCCACTCAGTGTCCACCATGCTGAGATTTTTATTTAATTATTTGTTCATGGGATGTGGGCATCAATGGCTGGGCCAGCATTTCCCTTGAGAACTGACTACTTGCATTTAAGAACCAACCACATTGCTGTGGATCCAGTGTAAGGGGCATTAGTGAACCAGATGGGTTTTTACGATGGTTTCATGGTCATCATTAGACTTTTAAGTCCACATATTTTTTTATTGAATTCAAATTGCACCATCTGCCACAGTGGGATTTGAATGCAGATACCCAGAGCATTATTCTGGGTATCGGAGTACTGGTTCAGTGACAATACCACTGCGCCACTGTCTCCCCCAATATAAAGTTCTAATACTCTCATTCATAAAAAACCCTTTTTATACATTTGCATTCTTTTAGCTACACTATCCCTTATAACATCAAACATTTCATTCAATTGCATAATCTCTTATAAAAACTAGCAATGGAATTCATGGTCCCACTTCAAAGAGTCTGTAACCACTTGGAACTGTCAGTCGAACTGTGAAATGGTAGGCACACTACTGTGATAATTGCAGGTTGTGAAATGAGTTATGCAGCACTAATCCAGTAATGTAAACCCTTAGTTGTATGTCAAATAGTGAAATAGCAATCAATGTTTTTTTCAAACATTCCAGGCATTTTTTTCAAAGATTTCAAGGGCAGAAATTTTAAATATTTTGACAGCTTGACAGCTGCCTGTGACAATTCACTGGATGCTTTTGACACTTGTCCTTTGCAGTTCATTTGGACCTTTCTACAGTTGCTTTTGACAGTTCACTTTGATACTTTTGACAGTTCCAATAAGCTTGACAGTAACTGAGTTTATGCACTTCTTATGCACATTCATAGGCACCTTACCTCCCCCAAAGGGCACCTGACCTTCCCCAGAGGTGTCCCACGACCATATTGCAATGGGTACCCTAACTCTCCAAAAGGGTACCCCACATCTTCAAAGGGCTGCACAAAGTTCAGACCTGCTCCTAGCAGGCCTAACCTTCACACATTGTGTGAAGACATCAAGCTTAGGAATGAGTGGGGGGCAGCTGCTGATTTATATGGGAAGCTGCCTCGGCAAAATGTGCATGTGTGAAAGGCATCTTCCCCCATTCCTGCCCTGTGAAAATGGTAGATGCCGTGTCCAGGGGTGGGACTTCCAATTTTCTGCCTCTTCCTTCATTTTCGCAACAACAGAGAGGACCTCCATATTTGCGAAAATCCAAGCTTTAGGTTGCTAAAAGAAAACACAATCTTACAAAAAATGGCTCTTAAATAACCTTAATATGCATTGACGTGCTTTCTTCTTTAAAAAAAAGGCAAATACCTCTTTAGTGAATTACTAATATTGAGGTATAACTAGTTTTCAAATGTTTGACAATTCTGTGTAATGTTTAATTTGCAACTGTCATAGATATAGGACATTTTGAAATACATTCCTGTATTTGGCTCCCCTAACTACACTGGCTCAAAGTACATATAATTTCCCTTATATTGAGATTGGAAAACATTATTTATAAGTACAGAACTACTAGAATATTAATTTCTATGTGCTTCAAAATCATTGTAAAATGAAAACGCTTTCTTTCAAGTGTCCAGTCGATTGGTATTATCTATAGTATACTTGAAAACCATCTTCAGCTTGTTAATATTATTTATCTGGAGGTACTGGTGTATAAAGTAAACTGATTTTTTTTCTTTTGTGTTCAATGTATTTTTTTATATTTAAATCAAATCTGAATTCAGCTGAAACATACAGGCCACATAAACAATTAATCATCTGTGCCAAGCTAATGCTATGACACTTTCAACACATATTTCAGTTAATTCCCCTCTCTTTGGCATCACTTTACACCTGTTACTTATTCATGAGTTATTTGTCACTTCACCAAAGGTTCAAATGTGACGCACATTCCAGTAACCCCTTCAAATCCTCATTAATCACTGTTTGTCTGCCATTCAGTCCCCTTGATATTTATATTCCTTCTTACATCCCACACATATCTTGGTCTACACACTACAACAGCTCCTTAGAATCCTTCCTTTCCTCTCTTGATGCTGTCCTGCCATTTATACTTGCACTGGAGCCAGTTCAGAGAATGTTCACTAGGTTGATTCCTGGGATGAAGGGGTTGTCTTATAAGGAACGAGAGATGATTTTATTGAAAAAATAAGATTCTGGTGGGGGCTTGACAGGGTAGATGCTCAGAGGATGGTTCCGCCTTGAAGGGGAATCTAGAACAAGGGGGCACAGATTCAAAATTAGGGGTCCTCCATTTAATATGGAGATGAGAAGGAATTTATTTCTATCCAAAAGTCATTATTATTTGATATCTCTATTCCAGCGAGCAGTGGAGACTGGGCCATTGAATCTTTTCAAGGCTAGTTAGATGGATTTTTGATCTATAAAAGAGTCAATGGCTATGTGAGTAAGGCAGAAAAGTGGAGCTAAGGCCACAATCAGATCAACCATGATGTTATTGAATGGCTGAGTAGACTCTTAGGGCTAAATGGCCTACTCCTGCTCTTATTTATTATGATCTTATTTATTCTGCTGTAGCTGGTGCTCTCTGTTCCTTGCATTGACCGCTGCCCAAGAGATATTTGAATCTGGGCTCTTCCTCCTGCCAGGAAGAGGACCTCCATCTTCTCCTTCAAGTCCTTGAGGAGGACCTCCACGTCTGCAAAACAAGGGGCTGCCCTGCTCCGAGTTCTAAGCCTCTGCCGGTCCTGAGAGATCTTTCCACCAGCATGAAATGCAATGAAATAACACTCACGCTAATGGGTGCTGTGGTGTAAATCAGGCATGCTCTCTTTCAATCCCAGCACCCTTCTCAATCCTCCATGGTCGCTAATTGGCTGCCCAACCTGTCCTCCAGCCAATTAGCTGTCCACCCCTATGAAAATCAGGGGTGGGGCTTGTGGTGCTGTGGCTGCTCTCCTCGGGGCAGAATCAGGACCTGGAAACAGTCACAAGATTTGTTTCCCACCCTAGGAAGGAAATCCTGATTACACAAGAGTAGATCTAAAATCGTTGGTTCTGTAAGTGGTTCTCCCCTTTTTCAGAAAACTGTCTCAAATGATCTCATCCTCCAAGCCACTTTTGTCAATTTAATTTTCTTAAATTCTTTTCCCGGGACGTGGGTGTCTCTGGCTAGGCCAGGGTTATTATTATCCTGCCCTCATTGAAAATAACACATGGAAAATAGGAGCAGGAGATTGATTGCCCTTGAGAAGGTGGTTGTGAGCTGTCTTCTTGATCCGCTGTAGTCCAAGTGTTGTAGGAACACCCGCAGCACTGTGAGGGAGGGAATTCCAGGATTTTGACCCATTGGTAGTAAAGGAACAGCGATGTAGTTCCAGATCAGGATGGAAGGGAACTTGCAGGTGGTGGTGTTTCCATGCACCTACTGCTCTTGTCTTTCTAGGTGTTGGAGGTCACAGATTTGGAAGGTTAAGTCTGCCCAGCTAATATGAAGATTTAAATCCCAAGGGTTTTACTGCATTACTCTTATCAGGTGCTCTGATAATTTCCTGCTTTACTCTGTCCAGCACTTGGATTACTGTTACGGGGCCTGCAAACTGCTCCCACCAGAGTTTATTTGTTATTTCTTAGCTCCACCCATGCTGATTCTGCACCTGACTTTCTGGGCTAAGTTCCTTTCCATTTAACTTGTACTTTATTATCAGAGCTATACAAACTTCTTTTCCATTGTGTCTATTTTTCCAAAATGCCAAGTAGCCTGAACCATGTTTTAACAGATACTAGATCAAATCCATTTATCTCTATTTGTGCCATTAGTTCATCTTTTTCTCAATTATTTGTGCATGCAGATATGTCACCTTTGAATTCTTTACATTTTTACTGCATGCCTTAGTCTTTGTGAAAAACTCTTTGGGTTAGAAAAATGGCTTGCAAAGCAAAAATCTGAAGAGGATTCGAAACGTTAACTCAGTTTCTCTCTCCACAGACGCTGCCAGACCTGCTGGGTTTTTCCAGCATTTTCTGTTTTTATTTCAGGTTTCCAGCATCCGCCGTATTTTGATTTCATTTTGGCGAGGCAAATTACCCAGCACAATGACTGTGAAGGCAGGAAGACAAACCTTTGCAAAGGTGCTCAGGCAGCATAATACTTGAGCGACGTGTCAGAATGGTAGTGGTGCTGAATAAGTTGATAGCAAGGACAATGGCCCTGGCCATCCTTTTGATAAGATAACACTGCAACATGCCTGGAAGGAGTCACAACAGGAACTTGAGGGCACAACTACCCCATTACCATTGTGGACAGCAGCAACCTTGTGATGGGTGTATGCTGCAGGTTACCTAACAATCCAGCTTCAAATCTGGCATTCTGCTGACTTGGGATGTCTGGACCAGTTCTTCATTGTTAATACATAGGAACATTTGAGCCCGTCAAACCTGTTCTACAAATCAGGAGCACTATAAATGCATTGATGAGGTTACTAGCAGGTGCCGCTGGTGCAACCAGCCTACTTCATGTCCCTTCGGTCATCTGCCTCATCTTTAGCCAAAGAAATAATTAAAGGAGGCGTCCCAATGGGAATCACCTTATCTGAATATTATGGAGCCAATGTAAAATAAAAAGCACATCTGAACAACTCCTCAAGACTTCCTGATGAATTAAGTGGGTAAGAAAGAAGCCAAAAAGGCGCACAAATAATTTCAAATGCTGCCAGGTATTTTACTGCAGTGTTTTTGAATGCATTTTTGTAAAAAAAAAGGAACATGCAGTGCCTGCTACCTATTTACATTATTGAGTGGATGATGACAATATTTGCATAAGTTTAAGGCAATTATATTATTTTTGCTTAATTTTAATATAATAAGCTGTAAACTGATTGGTACTTCAGGTTAACAGTAAAAATTGAACGCAGCACTAAATCCAGTTGAATGGATGTGCACCTATTTTCTTCATTTGTTATGCCTACTTCACACTCAATGATTGGGCATAACTATGCTTTCAAACACCTCATGATGACAAAGTATCAAAAAAGCCTAAAGCAAGAGAAATATTTCTTTACAAATTAAGGAATGTAATGGAGCATCAGATTTAGGTTTAATATCAGAACCATAAAATAATAAATGATAAATTTAATTTGCAGCATTTACAAGGCGTTAGTCACCCTTTCAAATCCCTTCACGGAGAAGTGAAAATATAGGCCTTTAAGTGCAAGCAATACAAATCAGGATATTCCTGGTACAATGTCCCAATCTTTCATTCATTGCTTTTGTCAGTAAGTTTGTGTAAGTACATTTTTTGATAAAATACCATAAGGAAATCACAATACATGTCTGCTTTATTTGTCGTGTTTTGGAGTCAAAGACCCACCTTCTTTTTCCAATATTTCCTTTCAAAGTTTGATTTCACGCTTGTTTAACATGCGTAAACATAATCAATGATGCACGGTAGTCACTGCACTTGCAGATAGCAATGAGCACTGACAATAAAACACTCCAGACATACCAATGGTTTCATATTAACAAAATCTCATTAATACAATCTCTTACAGAAATGTACCTGCAGTCAGAGCTGCAAAATTAATTCCATTTCTGTGCTTCTAACCAAATACCTAAAAGGCCCATTGACTGTCTCTGGGGAAGAAATGGCTGTTTAAAATGAACTACTCCTTTGTATTTTAAAATGACCATCTAGCCTTATTATTAGAAGCAAGGGTTAATAAGGCTTTCCTTGCATGGAATCACTTCTCATCCCTTTCCGGGATTGTCCCTAATATCCCTTCCGGTCTTTATTTACGTGTTGTTTGAACCATGGGCCAATTAGGCTCCAATTTGGAGTTAAAGGGACACCACATTATTCTCAACATCTGTTACAACTACGTGCATTAATACATTCAACACTGAAGGTGGGTGGAGTTCTTTGCTTCTGTTTGTTAGTCTGTAAACAATATATCTCAAAAACTAACAAACAGATTTCAACAAAACCTGGTACACAGATAGGATGTTGCCAAAGGAAGAACTGATTAGTTTTTGGTGAAGATATGGTGCTGGATCCTGGAATTTTTCAAAGGTTCTGTTAACATGGAGAGATAGGGCAAACTGACATTTTCTTTTAGAATGTTGTGGATTGTGTCAGCTGCTGTGCTGTAATTTGTCACAGCTGTCAAACTGTGAGCAGAGCTTTCAGAGCAGATTGTTGGATGTGGATTGGCTTGAAGCCTCCTCAGTGAGATGGAAGCTCTGAATAAAAAGCTTTCTTTTCTCAGCTTTGTAGCTACAGGGCACCAAACTGGCCTGGAAAAGCCTCAGGAAAGAATTGCGTTGTTGTAACAACGTTGAGTTAACACAGTGTGGCAGAGCTATGTGCTTTACTGAGGGCCCTCTTCACTTGTTAAGAGTTGGGAACATCTTTAACACTACTCTTTCTAAACAGAAATTCTCAGAATTTGGCACTTACCAGAATCTGAAACGATTGTGTGTTTTGATCGATTCGCCAAGAGAAAGACAAAAGAGATTTTCAGCCCTTTTCCTTCCTTGTGGAGTTTCTCGATGGAAGCTTTCTGCATCTATGCCTGTTTTAATTACATGTATATTCATGTGACCAGTGTTTTTTTAATGCTTGTTCATCTGCTCTTTTGCTTCCTCAAGTTGCCTGCATTGCCAATGAATTTATTAATTTTATGGTTTAAAATAGCAAGCCATTTCACCAGCTCCCTGTGGCAATTATTTTTGACAGTATGCCAATGAAAGCATCTTTTTCCTTTCAAAAAATGCAAATCACAGTCAGGAGAATGTGATCTGTGTCTAAGCTACCTTTAACAGCTCTTATTGGTTGCAGAGGTCACTTCTGGTTGCTTAAGCAATAAATATGAATAATTCCAAATATATTATCCATGGACATTTCTGCTCCTGTTGATGGAATGAGGAGCAGCAAGCTGAAAAATGGCATTTACTGGTTGACTAGGAATTGAAGGGATGAAATCTGCCAACCTATCAATCACGTGAATGGCCAACTGGATGTTATTGGTCCTCCCTGAATAGTCCACTGTTTCTATCTGACAACTGCACTTCAAACAGCACAGTTCAAAGTGTCAGAAATATAATGAGGAAGCAGGAAAGAAAGGCAGTCACTTCATGCCTGATTTTTCTCACATGGAATTGGACATTTTTAAGCACAAGAAATTCATCTGCAGCTGACCTAATGATTCAGAGCAGTGGTGTGCTGTGGGATGGATGAAGCAGAGCAAGATAAGTATGAGGCACGGCTGAAAGAGGTGTTTGACAGTGTTGACACCACCGGTACAGGGTCACTGGGCCGAAAAGAGCTGACTGATGTCTGTCATGTGCTACAGTTACAAGAAGTGGCCCCAGTGTTTCTGCAGACTGTTCTTCAACAAAACCTCTCTGGCAGGCAGAGCTGAAGAGAGACAAACTAAGCCTGGTCACCAGGGAAGGAAGAGGAGACTAGGGCCAAGTTAAGGATTTGTGTTTGACTAACACCGACCTTGCAGTCGCATCTGGTGGCACACCCTCAGAGCTGGCCTTGGTGGAATTCATACAAAAGTGAGTCGGAAGTGGGTTGCTTTTCAGCCTGGGGATTTCCTCCTCTCCTGGACTTAGAAAATAATCGAATATTAAATAAGAACAAGAAAACCCTAACGAGTGGCCCTCCTTCATCTCAGTGGGCCGCAAGATTGAAATCAGGCATGTGCCCTAACCATGACAACCGTGACTAAGAATTTGCGGGCCATGCCGATTGAACCATAGCGGCGCTTTGATTGGAAGCAGAGAGAGCACACGCCTTTCACAGTCAATGTAGTGTGCCGTCAGCGCACGCCTCAATTCACGCGCCCTTGCTTTTGCGTGCGGATCAGTTCAGTAATACCGGTAGGAAAAACCTACACGGACGGAAACCAAAGGAATCTGGCAGCCCTGGTGCATGGACAATGGTCAACAAAATGTCTTGCGGACCATTTTGGAACCCCGATGGGCAGCATGTGGCCCGCGGGCTGCAGGTTACCCACCACTGATTTAGGGAAACAGGTTCTGTTGACACAGTTGCCAAATTTGCCTAAGTTTATTGGTGAGGCAACAGAGAGGGTAAATGAGGGTAATGCGGTTGATATGGTGCACATGGACCTCCAAAAGGCATTTGATAAAATGTCACACACAGAATTGTGAACAAAGTTAGAGCTCATGGAACAGAAGTGACAGTAGCAGCATTGTTACAATAATGAGGTTTAAACATATATAATGTTTTTAGAATGTGTCTTTAACCTTATGCTAAAATGAAGGGGGTCATGTGACTATCTTGAATCCTGCCTGACAACAACCCTGGCTATGTCAAGGCATCTGCTGAGAACACAAGAAATGGGAGCAGACCTCACGGCCCATCGAGCCATTCAATATGATCATGGCTGATCTTGGGCTTCAACTGCACTTTCCTGCCCACTCCCCATATCCTCTGCTTAGCAACGTGTGAAGTTCTCAAACCTGGGAACAATACACAAGGGCAGCTGTGCTAACAGTAAATAGGCTTACCGTCTCCAAGCTTTTGGGCAGAAGAGAAAAGAGAGAGAGGGAAAGGACAGCAGTTAGTGTGGTCAGTAGACAGTAGAGGCTGTGGGTACTTTGTGAGCTACTGATGCTTGATACCAGAGGAATATGGTCTTAGTTGAAGAGGTACATTCCACGGCCATCTAAGTAATTGGGAAGATTCACCCTGGCATGGCCAGAAGGGAAAAAGAATCATTGGAGCAGGCTTTACTCTGGCAATGAATTTGGGATACTTTCCAAAAACTAAGGGAAGCACCTGAAGACACCACTCGAAGTTACTACTCAGCGAAATGGGAAAATATGAACCCATTGGAAGCTGGGAGTGATTATGGACAGTTTGCTATAAGGATATAATTCCATGGAGAGTGCGATATGTTATAAGTATAAAAGAAGGAATGTTCCTTTCCCTAGTTTAAAGTTGCCGATTGTCATTGACAGGATCTGGAGAGAACAGAAAAGCTTGAGCTCTTTCCCTTACTGTTGTAATCAATGTAGTTTTTGGAGATGAAGCTGTGTGTGTTTCTTTGCCTCCCTTGAGTGTGTAATCAATTATAAGAACAGCAACAAGCTTTTGTGGGTTTAGATTTATCTATTCATGCATTTGCCCTGAAAATCTAATTGGGTACATCATTCAGTCAGCTCTACACACATGCTCAATAAAACATACAGTTAGAGAGAATAGTCCACTTTTACAAGCTGTAAACAAAAGAATAGTTCTTATTTCACGTGTTGGGCTTGTCTTGGAAGGTTGCGTTTGTTGCAGGCCTGTTAAAGAAAGGAGTCTTTTCCACTCTTGAATTGTAGTTTAAATAAGTTCCAATAGCTGGAGTCAGATATAAGGATTATTGCAGGATTCCCTTGAAGAGATGAATGTTCAGTAGGCCGCAAAATTAGGCACTTATAGTTTTTGTACCAGGAGGACAAATTTCTCTACAGCTGGACTTCGATTAGGAATCAGGCTGGGAGGTTTTTTAAGATTATAGCAGCCTCCAAGTTTAGAAAAAAAGTTTCAGTGAGCAGAATCTTCCGGACCTATTGCAGGGACAGGCCGGATATGCCGACTTGAAAAATGACGCGCAATGACACGGGGTGTGTGTCCTGAAGTCATCGTGCACCATCGCTATACTTCGCTTGGTGGGCGTGCGCTGGGGTCGGCTGCACACCCCCCGAAATGTCAATGGCCTATTAAGCCCTTTAAGAAAGTAAATAAAATAGTTAAGAACACTGCCCGTCTAACCGTAAGGTTGACGGGCAGGCAAAAAGCCCAAGTGGCCGTCGCGTTTTTCAGGAAACCTCATCCACGGGCGGGATGAGGTTCCCTGAAGCTTTTATAAAACCAATAAATTTATTTTCCCACCTTTACAAACATGTCCCAACTCATGCGACACTGTCATATTTGGAGGCATGTTTGAATAAATTTTTAAATCCATTCTTTATTAACTTTCATAACCATTCAATGCCGCACGGAGATTGCTACGCTTTTTTGCGCACTTGCACTAAGGAGTGCTGGCCCTGACTCTCACTCCTACCCCTGCCCGCACAGATAGCGCTCAGAGCCTTTATTGGCCCACCCGCGTAAAATGGCAGCACGCAGCTGATTGCAAGTGGCGATCGGCTCTGCACCCGCCCACACCCGCTCCTGCCCTGCCCGCCCGCCATAGGAAAAGTCCAGGCCAGTGTTACTGTTATATTGCAGTGATACTTATTGCACACTGCCCAGGTCTCCCTGGGTCTTTGGATAATAAAGTATTGGTCACATGATCAGCTGCTACAGCCTACCCGGACCTACAGCTGAAAGGCATTGCTAAACAATGGAGATAGCTGAAGGCTCTTCAAACCAACTCCTAATTAACTGGGTTTTCTGCAGTTCACTTTTGTTAAATTGCAAATTTGGAGACGTGAAGTCTGTAAATCCATTGATTTTGAGTTTGGAATAAAGCTCGAACAATGGTAGTTGTCAATTCCACAGAGGGCTGCTGACTGGGCTCATCCATTCAAGAGCGAGGCCCCCTCCCAGGGTGATTCAATTAGGAACTTTCTGGAAGTTTGAAGTAGTCTGTATTGAAGTTGCAAAGGACACCTTACCCTTGTCTTCCATCTTAGATGCCTTTTAGTGTCCATTCAAACAAAATAAAAGACTGTTCTAGAAGCTTCCATATGAACACAGTCCATGTTTGAAGTTAATAATAGGATATGCCTTCACTGGGAGTAAACCTACAAAAAATAAGATGGCATTTAGTCAATAATGTTTAAGTCATTTGTTACAGTAAAAGTTTTAAAATGTGAGATCTTGTCATGCCAATCCTTTTCAGCTATTAACTGGAAGTTCAAATTTCTTTCAAATATACTTGTCTCTACCGGGATCATAACAACATGGATGCAAAATTGGCTGAGTGACAGGAAACAGAGAGCAATGAATGTTTTTTTTTTGGACTGGAGGAAGGTTTATCATGAATTTCCCCTGGGGTCACTCTCCCAGATATAAATTAATGGCATAGACCAATCTTGTCCAATCTGTGGCCCACGGGCCATAATATATGGGCCTTGGAACAATTGGTGGAAATGCCGGTAAGACAGGCCAATAAGTTTGTAGATTTCTGTAGGGGGCTGCTCCCCTAATCTCAGCCTGTTTCATTATTGAGCCTATTAGCAGCAAACATGGGAGAGAAACAGGCTGTGTTTGGGAGAGCATCGAATACCATGAACTGCGAATATGTGAAGATAGAGAGACTCTGGAGTGCGTGGAGCTTCTGCTCACCATGCTTTCACATGGCTCTGGCCACTTTCCCACAGGTCTTGGTGCTCTGGCCAAACTCCAGCTGTGTCCATCCCGGCTCCAGACACGTGCCTCCTGGCTCCGGCCGCTTTCCTCCCTGCTCACCCTTTGTCCCTCCCGGCTCTCGCTGCACCCCTCCTGGCTCTTCAGTGGGCTCCCACATTCAGGCACTGCTAGGGCTCGGGTCTTGGTCCAAGTCTCTCCTCCACTCTCATCACAGTGAAGTGGTGGAAGGGGTCATCACAGTGCTATCAAACAGCACTTGCTTAGCAACAACCTGCTGACTGATGTTCAGTTTGGGTTCCGCCAGGGCAACTCAGCTCCTGACCTCATTACAGCTTTGGTTCAAACATGGATGAAAGAGCTGAACTCCCGAGGTGAGGTGAGAGTGACTGCCCTTGACATCAAAGCAACATTTGACAGAGGGTGACATCAAGGAGACCAAGCAAAACTGGAGTCAGTGGGAATCAGGGGGAAAACTCTCGTCTAGTTGGACTCATACCTAGCACAGAGGAAGATGGTTGTGGTTGTTGGAGGTCAGTCATCTCAGTTCCAAGACATCACTGCAGGAGTTCCTCAGGGTAGTGTCCTCGGCCCAACCATCTTCAGCTGTTTCATCAATGACCTTCCTTCCATCATAAGGTCAGCACCATTTGCAACTCCTCAGAAACTGAAGCAGTTCATGTCCAAATGGAGCAAGAGCTGGATAATATCCAGGCTTTGGCTGACAAATGGCAAGTAACATTCATTCCACACAAGTACCAGGCAAGGACCATCTCCCACAAGACAGAATCCAACCATTGCAACTTGACATTCAATGGCATTTCCATCACTGAATCCCCCACTATCAATATCCTGGGGAGTTACCATTGACCAGAAACTGAAGCGGACTAGCCATATAAATACTATGGCTACAAGAGCAGGTCAGAGGCTAGGAATCTTACAATGAGTAACTCACCTCCTGACTCCCCAAAGCCTGTCACATTCTGTCACAAAGCCTGATGGAATACTCTCCACTTGCCAGGATGAGTGCAGCTCCCACAACACTCAGGAAGCTCAATACAATCCAGAACAAAGCAGCCCGCTTGATTGGCACCCCATCCACAAGCATTCACTCTCTCCACCACTGATGAACAGTAGCAGCAGTGTGTACCATCTACAAGATGCACTGTAGCAACTCACTAATATCTTTAGGCAGCACCTTCCAAACCCACAACCTCTATCATCTAGGACAAGGGCAGCAGATAGATGGGAACACCACCACCTGGAAGTTCCCCTCCAAGTCACTCACCATCCTGACTTGGAAATATATCGCCGTTCCTTCATTGTCATTGGATCAAAATCCTGCAACACCCTTTCTAACAGCACTGTGGGTGTACCCGCACCACATGGACTGCAGTGGTTCAGGGAGGCAGCCAATCACCAACTTCTCAAGGGCAATTAGGGATGGGCAATAAACACTCATCTAGCCAGTGATGGTCACATACCATGAATTAATAAAAAATTCAAACCACCCACCCCTGCCTTCCCCCCAGCTGAGTTAGAAAGTGTAGAGTGTGTGTGTGTGAGTGAATGTGTGTGTGTGTGTGTGTGTGTGTGTGTGTGTGAAGATGGGTGAGTGAGTGAGTGTGTGAGGGTGAGGGAGGGTGGGTGAGAGGGGTGACTGTATGTGCTTGTGTGAGAGGGGTGAGTGTGTTTGTGTGTGTCTATGAGAGGTGTGTGTGTGTGTCTGTGTGTGTGTGTCTGTGTGTGTGTGAGAGAGGGGTGAGTTTGTGTGTGTGTGAGAGAGGGGTGAGTTTGTGTGTGTGTATGTGTGTGTGAGAGAGAGGTGAGTTTGTGTGTGTATGTGGGTGTGAGAGAGAGGTGAGTTTGTGTGTGTATGTGTGAGTGAGAGAGAGGTGAGTTTGTGTGTATGTGCGTGTGAGAGAGGGGTGAGTTTGTGTGTGTTTGTGAGAGGGATGAGTTTGTGTCTCTGTGTGTGTGAGAGGGGGTGAGTTTGTGTGTGTGAGAGAGAGGTGAGTTTATGTGTGCATGTGTGTGTGAGAGAGAGGGGTGGGTTTGTGTGTGTGTTTGTGAGAGGGATGAGTTTGTGTGTCTGTGTGTGTGTGAGAGAGGGGTGAGTTTGTGTGTGTGTTTGTGTGAGAGAGAAGTGAGTTTGTGTGTGCGTGAAAGAGAGTTGAGTTTGTGGGTGTGTTTGTGTGAGAGAGAAGTGAGTTTGTGTGTGTGAGAGAGAGAGGGGTGAGTCTGTGTGTGAGAGAGAGGTGAGTTTGTGTCTGAATGAGAGAGAGGTGAGTTTGTATGTGTATGTGTGTGTGAGAGAGAGGGGTGAGTTTGTGTGTGTATGTGTTTGTGAGAGGGGGGGTGAGTTTGTGTGTGTTTGTGCGTGAGAGAGAAGTGAGTTTGTGTGTGTGTGAGAGAGAGGTGAGTTTGTGTGTGTATGTGTGTGTGAGAGAGAGAGGTGAGTTTGTGTGAGTGAGAGAGAGGTGAGTTTGTGTGTGAATGAGAGAGAGGTGAGTTTGAGTGTGTATGTGTGTGAGTGAGAGAGAGGTGAGTTTGAGTCTGTGTGTGAGAGAGAGGTGAGTTTGTGTGTGTGTGTGTGTGAAAGAGAGAGGTGAGTTTGTGTGTGTGTGAGAGAGAAGTGAGTGTGTGTGTGTGTGTGAGAGAGAGGTGAGTTTGTGTGTGTCTGAGAGAGAGTATTGAGTGTGTGTGTGTGAGAGAGAGGTGAGTTTGTGTATGTGTGTGTGTGTGAGAGAGAGAGGTGAGTTTGTGTGTGTCTGTGTGTGTGTGAGTGAGTGTGTGTGTATGAGTGTGAGAGAGGTGAGTTTGTGTGTGTGTGTAAGAGAGAGGTGAGTTTGTGTGTGTCTGAGAGAGAGTATTGAGTGTGTGTGTGTGTGAGAGGTGAGTTTGTGCATGTGTGTGTGTGTGAGAGAGAGAGGTGAGTTTGTGTGTGTCTGTGTGTGTGAGAGAGAGAGGTGAGTGTGTGTGTGTGAGAGAGGTGACTTTGTGTGTGTGTGAGAGAGAGGTGAGTTTGTGTATGTGTGTTTGTTTGTGTGTATGTGTTTGTGTGTGTGAGAGAGAGAGTGAGTGTGTGTGTTTGTGTGTGTGAGAGAGAGAGGTGAGTTTGTGTGTGTGCGAGAGAGAGAGGTGAGTTTGTGTGTGTGTGTGAGAGAGAGGTGAGTTTGTGTGTGTGTGTGAGAGAGAGAGAGGTGAGTTTGTGTGTGTGTTTGTGTGTGTGAGTGTGTTTGTGTGTGTGTGAGAGAGAGAGGTGAGTTTGTGTGTGTGTGTGAGAGAGAGGTGAGTTTGTGTGTGTGAGTGTGAGAGAGAGAGAGGTGAGTTTGTGTGTGTGTTTGTATGTGTGAGTGTGTTTGTGTGTGTGTGAGAGAGAGAGGTGAGTTTGTGTGTGTGTGTGAGAGAGAGGTGAGTTTGTGTGTGTGTTTGTGTGTTTGTGTGTGTGTGAGAGAGAGAGGCGGGGTGAGAGGGAGGGGAGTGTGTGTGTCTGGCTCACTTCCAGTCTCAGGGTTCTCATTCCCCCTCACCCCCAGACACCAACAGGCACTGTTACCCACTCTCACAGCGGGTAAGGGTGTGTGAGTGAGCACCCTGAGACTGGGAGTGAGCTGGACACATACCCTCTCACCCTTTCACACTCCAATGGTCATCTTTATTTATTACTTTTTTAAAAAATTATCAATTCATTGTTGTGATTGTTTTTGCTCAGTAAGTTGTTTCTTTTCGTACAACTACTTTTTTTTTGGAAATTCATGTTTAAGGTTGTGCCAAAACTCATCTTCCAAAATTTGCTCATCAGCAGCCCCAACACCCGAGTGTGAGAAAAATTGAAATATTCCCCCTCCCCCACCCTGACTCCCCCCTCATTCCCCCTCCCCCTCCCTCCCCCTGACTCCCCCACCTCCCTCCGACTTCCCCCCCTTCCGCACCCCCCCTCCACCCACCCTCCCCTTCTGCCCCCTATCACCACCCCCGACCCCGCTCCGACTCTCCCACGTAGAAAGGTTGTACAGGCCTGACCTAGGCCTTGGTGTACAGGGCACAGCTTCGAAATCTGTGGATGAGATAAAACTTAGAAACATTGTAAACTGTAAGGAGGATAATTTTAAACTCCAAAATAACATACGACAAGTTGGTGGAATGGAAGGGCAAGTGGCAGATGAAGTTTAATACAGGGAGCGTGAAGTGATTCGTTTTAATAGAAAGAATGAGCGAGGCAATATTAAATAGAAGGTACAATCCTGAAAGGGGTGCAGGAGCTTATACCTGGGGTACATGTGCTCAAATCATTGAAGTTGGCAGGGTAGTTTTAGAAAATGGTTAATAAAGTATACGGAATTCTGGGCTTTGTAAATAGGGGCGTAGAATACAAAAGCACAGGAGTTATGAAAAATTTGTCCAGAACAGTGGTTCAGCCACAACTGGAGTATTCTGTCCAGTTCTGGGCACCATGCTTTAGGAAAGATGTGAACATCACAAGAATGGTTCCAGGAATGAGAAACAGCAGTTATGTGGATAGATTAGAAAAGAGAAAGAGGAGATTAGATAGAGGTGTTCAAATAGAGAGTAAATAGGTTTCCATTGGTGGAAGGATCGAGGACTGGAGGATAACAATGATTTGAGGTGATTGGGAAAGGAAGCAACGTCAAGATGAGGAGAAAGCATTTTACACAGCGAGTGGTTGGGATGTGGGACGCATGGGCTGAGAGAGTGGGGGAGGCAGACTCAGTTGCGGCTTTCTGAAGAATAAAGATTTGCGGCCAAAAGACAAGGGAGTGACACTAGTTGAATTGCTTTTGCAAAGAGCTAGCACAGACATGAAGGGCCAGATGGCCTCCTTCTCTGATTCTATGATTCTATGAAACACCTGGGAAAAACTTCCTACATTGTTTAACCCAAGTGGCTAAAGCTGCTGTTATTGACCTCAAAGGTAATGTCATTGGGAAGCATCAAAGAGACACCAGGCACTCCCTCATAAAGAGGGAATGGCTAGTGAACCATTTACAACAACAACAACCTGTACTTATACAGCACCTTTTATGCAATGAGACATCCCAAGGGGCCACTGTTTAAAAATAAGGAGTCATACATTTAAGACAGAGATGAGGAGAAATCTTTACCTCTTAGAGGATCATGAGTTTTTGTGACTCTCTTCCTCAAAAGGCAGTAGAAACAGAGTTTTGAATATTTTCAAGGCAGAAGTAGATAGAGTCCTGATAAGCAAAGGGGTGAAAGTTAATAGGGGGTAGGTGGGAATGTGGAGTTGACACAATCAGGTCAGCCATGATCTTATCAAATGACAGAACAGTCTTGAGGGGCTGAGTGGTCTACTCCTGGTCCTAATTCATATGTTCAGAAGGCGCTTCACAGGAACATTATGAAACAAATAGGGAGAAAATGATCTAAAGCTTAGTTAAAGAGATAGGTTTGCAGGAGTGTCCCGAAGGAGCAGAGTGAGGCAGAGAGGTTTAGGGAGGTCATTCCAAAAAAATGGCTGTGGCCAGAACTTTACGTCCCTTCAGCGGGCGCACACCCGACCTGTCCGGCTGTGAAATGGCACGAGATAGCGTCGGGCGAGCGTCCTGACATCATCGCGCGTTCGCGGGCTATCTCGCTCGGCAGGTGCGCACAGCAGTTGGGAGCCCACTTGCCGACAATTAAGCGGGCAACCAAGCCCATTAAAGAGACAATTGAAAGCAGGTTTTTTTGTGGCCCGTCCACTTTTCCAGTTGGCGGATGGGCCGATCAGCCGAGCGGCCTTTACATTTTTGCTCAAACTTCGATCCGGGGCGGGATGAAACCTCCGTGGGGGGAATAAAATAAGAAGAGATGTCTGGGTTCTGTTTTTTCTATGAGGTTTGCTTCCAGGTGCTCGATTGTGCTGCGTGGAAATATTTTGCACCACTTATCCTGTGGAGGTCTGCAGCTCCCTGCCTTCAGGGAGTGCGATGGAAATACGCACCAGCACCAGCACCCACGGTGACATTGGCACCTGCCCTCTCCCTGCCCCCACCGGCAGTGCTGAGCCTTTCTCAGTGCGTGTTTCACGCTGGCAGGTCAGTAATTGGCCGGCCATCGTGAGATTGCGGCCGGGGGCCAATCGCGGTCAGGCCCTGTTTCCCATCTGCTCCCAAGCCCGCCAATCACATGGGCCCCACGAGCGAAAAATTTAGGCTGGTATTTGCCTTTATCTTTAATCTAAACTAATAGCATGTTAGCTTACAGTACAATTCAGCTGGAATTTATTGAGACCACTGCACTGTACTGATATATTCAGCTCCTGGAAACTTGTCCTGCATTTCAGATTAATTTGAGTACAGCCAATTTCCCATTTCAATAAACCCACATAAAATCCTTGTTTCATGTTTTATGTTCCACCACAGTAAACATGCATAAAAACAAACATTTCACTATAAAACTGAGAGGAAAGGAATGGAGGATTAGCAAACTTGAAAGGATTACCTGTTTCTGTAAATTGCTTTGGTTTACGTTAAATCCCCACCTTAATATTTTTACCACTGCATAAAAAATAGAGACTGTGGCTGATATATAGCTTGTTCTCTTCAACAGTCCCTTTCAGTCTCCTAACCCACAACATGTCACCTTTTATTCCTCCTTTCTCTTCGCAATTCCCTCTGTGACGTCACTTAATTGGTAAGGAGCTCTATAGAGTTCCTCACCCCCTTCCCCTTCCCCAAAAGACAGCACAATTCCACTAACTTCAGGGCTGTGTCATTGTTATTTCTCTTGTACTGACCTATGATCATTCAGGACACGACAGCAATGGCTGTGTCCTTTTCTCTGCAGAATATAGTGAGAATTTATCAGTTGCTTTATTTTTGGAAAAAGAAAGCAAGCTATTCACTGGATTTCTGAACATGTGAAAACTGTAATTTGTTCATTAACCATCCTTATTTCTCACACAATCTTGCAAAGAGACTGTATATCTCTTTCCACAGAGATCGGGGGAACAGCAAGTGATCCTTGAAGTATCATTCAGCACGCTCTGGAGTACATAAGACAAGGGGCTAAGTTGTGCTATGTCTGGATTTTTCTCGGGTTGGCTGGGTTAACAATGGTGAGGGGCTCCTGTTTGTGTCCACGTGTTAAATGGTGGGGTGGTCCTTAATTAACTATTCAGGGTGAGATGTGGTGAGTTATACAGCCACTAGAGGGGGTAAAACTGCAGCAGGTGGTAACACTGAAAGTGGAATCTTGAGCCATCCCCAATGGCATGTTTGTGGCAGGCGGGGCATTTACTCGGCTGGAAGGGTGGAGGGTGAGTGCCCACTTAAAGCCTTAAAGCTGTCATCCCATTGCTGTTGGTTTAAACCCAGCAGTGAGTGAGGGCCACGCCATACTGGGAGGATGACAAGTAAACCCCGGAGTGTTTGCTTGCAGGCTCTCCTGGGGTGGGGGTCCCTCATTTGCCTGATTGAGGGGCCTGGTATCAGAAAGTAGTGGTGGGGGTGGGATAGGTGTGGGGTGCACTGAGAGCCATCCCCTTGACCCCCTCCCCACTTCCCCCACCACCCCCTTCCCAAGACCCCCTTACTGCCATCAACCATCTGTGCCAGTGCCCCTCCTCAATCTGAGGCTGCTGGTGGATGCAGTAATAGAAGCAGCCTGCACCTCCCTGGGACCGCTGCTGAGTACACGAGAGCTGCTGGCCTCTGATTGGCCGTCAGGTCTTGGTGGGTGGGGCTTGAAGGCCTGCTGCTGGCCTGTCAAGTGCCTGAGTGGGACAAGATGCAGCGGGCCTTCCTGAAAAGAGGTGTCAAGGGTCCCGACGACTCTCCAGCTGGCAGCCGAGACCTCTATCGCCTCCAGAAGATTCCACCCTGCAGCTAATTAAATAACACAAGCACAAGGGGAGCAGGCCTGGAGGAGGTGTCCCAGAAACAGAAATAGGCCATTCAGCCCCTCAAGCTGGTTCCTCTAATCAAGTGGATCGTAGCTGATCTGTATCTCAACTCCACTTATCCACTTTGATCCACAACCATTGATCCCCTTCCCTAACAAAAACCTATTGATCTCAGTCTTGAAAATTTCAATCAATCCAACATCCACTGCATTACAGATGAGTGAGGTCCAGATTTACACTGTCTGCTGTGTAGAAACATGCTTCCTAGTTTCACTGCTCTCTGACCTAGCTCTCATATTAAGGTTATGTCCCCTTGTTCTGGTATTCCCCCACTAGGGGAAATGGTTTCTCAAATCCTCTAAAACTTGATTAGATAACCCCTCGCCCTTCTAAACTCAAGGGAAACAAAGGCAAGTTGTTGCACCATGCTCTCACAATTTAACCCTGTCAGCCCTGGTGTCATTCTAGTGAATCTGTGCTGTGCCTCCTCCAGGGGGTATTAGATGTTTCCTAAAGTTTGGTTTCCAAGACTGACATATGCTGCACTGACTGAAGTAACGACTAGAAGGGAAAGTTTCCTGGGGACTGAGGTCAGGAAGGGCCATTTGAAGGTGACCCAGGCCCTATGGAGTGCTGCCTCCACCACCCTGGGAATAAATAGGGAGTGCAGGAAGAGGAGGTGAATCTCACACAGACAGGGGGGGGATAAGGGTGGGGATAGCGGTAAGTCCAGGCATTGTTTCCAAAGCATGAACTGTGCCAATGATAGAGGTTTCACTCACCTCATTGCCTCTCATACTCTTTCTGTGCAATGAAAACCATGTTACCTCACTCTGTTGACTCACATCACCTAACACCTAGGTTCTGCTACTCCTGAAGTACAATTGATATTTAGGGACAATACAATCGATGGGGGAAGGAGGGACATCTGGGGAAGTATGTTCATGCCACTCATACTCCTTTCACATTGTGTTGTCTCTCCACAAATGAAAAGGCCACCATTACCAGTGCCAGAGAAAAGCAGCACAAGTACTGAAATCCTTGAGTTCACACCAGGATGTCTGCAGTCAAAAGACAGTCAGACAAGAGAAACAATGAGAGTTATTGAGATTACAAGTAAGCTGGCTAAAGAAGATTGTCAAATACCATGCAAGGCTCATTATAAGTAATACCAGCTTGCCATGATTTCTAAACTTTTACAATGCCCTAACACTCACTACCCTAACTGTCTCTCTGTTCACAGCTAAACACGTTCTCCTGCTTTTCACATGATAAAGGTTGTTTTGGAGGAAGAGGTTGGACATTGTGGAAATGGTGGTGTCTTGATTCTGGACTAGTAATCCAAAGGCCCGGGCTAATGGTCCGGGGATGTGAATTCAAATCCCACCACGGCAAACAGTGGAATTGAAATTAAATGAATAAAATCTGGAATATAAAGATGGTCTCACTAATGGTGACCATCAAGGTATCATCAATTGTTGTAGAAACCCATCTGGTTCACTAATCTCCTTTAGGGAAGGAAATCTGCCATCCTTACCCGGCTTGGCCTACATGTGACTCCAGACCTACAGCAATGTGGTTGACTCTCAACTGCTCTCTGAAATGGCCTAGCAAGCCACTCAGTTCATGAGCAATTAGGGATGGGCTAGACAGGTTGGCCTTGCTGGCAACGCACATATCCCATGAAAGAATAAAAACAAGCCTGAGGGACCATATTGTCAACTCTTGCTCCTATTCCTTATGTTCTTATGTAACACCCAGATACTCCTTGATCCATACCTGTTGCCATGCCCTCACTATGTTTTTCACAGTATTTCATCTACTCCAGCACCAGCCGAGCTAGTCCTAAAGAGGAGGAAGTAGTGAGTCTGCAGAGTTTTCCCTTGGTGAAGCACTAATGAGCACAGTTGGTGCAGAGGCAATTACCCATGCTGAGGAGCCTAGAGGTTCAGATTCAGAAGCCTAGATTTCAGAAGAACAAAGCTTCAGGGACATTGTGTAAGCAGTGGAGACAGTTTTACACATATGGTCGAGACGAAGGAGAAGTTGGATGAACCCACATGCAAATAACTGCATGCTTCTCAAGGTCTGGAGAACAGTCTGGAGAAAGTAATCATCCAGGAAATTACTGGCCATCAAAGTGCCAGGAGAAACATTGAGGAATATTGGTGGCTTTAGCAGTGTGCAGCTACGCTAGATACTTGGAGCTTTCAAGACCGGACTGATTCTATTGATTTTATAATAACACTGACCAGCAGCACCTCAGAGCCTTCAGCCTGCAAGAGGTAACCTTGGATGCCTTTGTTGCTCAGAAGAGTGACAAGGACCCTGATTCATAAGTCCATCTCCAATTCCTGCACAAGACAGCTTAAGATACATCAGCATGGATTTTCCGGTTCTGCCTATGGTGGGGTTTGTCACGGGTAGGGTGGATAATTTGATGGACCAGCCAAAGGTCTGTTGACTTTGGTGGGAATCCATAATCCTAGCTATGGCCTCCTTTGGCACTGAAACTGAAAGTCTGCCAAATGTCAATCTCTTTGGGACAGTTGTTTCATTGAGTATTCTTCTCAGATCTTTAAGACTCCAAAGGAATCTTCCCAACTTGCCATTGCTTAACCTCATCTCACTCAGAAAGCACCTCCTGGAAGTAGCAAAGAATTAGAGCAAGTAAATTAGCTGAAATCAATGGTAGATATAGTACTAAATAGCAGCTTGTGATGCCTTGTCTTTCTTCTGCCCTCGTTCCGAGGATTGGCCACAGTATAAACAATCTTCCATCGCTGCCCCCACTGCCTGTCCCATAGACAGGCCAGTCCATGTTCTGATATTATCCATCCAGGCCAGCTTGGGTCTTCCTTGTGCATGTCTTCCAGGTGTTTTGCTTTGCATCATCTCTTTTTCCAAACAATCCCTTCCTGTTCACATCAAGTATCCAAAATATATGACCTTCCTTCATATCATTGCCTCAAAAAAGTTCCTCTTAACACCAGCTTTCTCAAGCAGCCGCTCATTTGTCTGCTTGGCCATTCATGACACACGTATTGTCCATCTGAGACCTTTCATTTCAAATTCTCTTATTCAAGCCTTGTCACTCTTCTTGTTGGTCCAGCTTTCGCAGACGTACGTTGTTGACAGCCACACAAGGGCTTTCAGAAGATGAATTTTCGTTGTAATCAAGATGCTGTGGCTACTCCATACTCTTTAGGTGAGTTCACAATGCCATGACCCTTGTTAAGTCTAGCCCACAGTTTCTTTGGTAGACTTTGCATCTTCCTTGATGCGTGACCCAAGACAGCACAAGGTATCAACCTGTTCAAGCTGAACTCTGTTTATTCGAATCTTACAGGCCTTTCCAACCATCCCCATCATCTTTGTCTAGTCAACATTGATCAGAAGACTGTATTTCTAGTATTGATTGCGATGGCTTGTATAGATTTGTATAGATTCAGTGTTGTTTCCCCTTTGGTGCATGTTATTCTGGTGACATTACCACAGAGCACAGAATTATTCTACCAATGATTGCAACTTTTTTGGAGATGGTTATAGTAGAATAAATTTAGTCTTCTGTCTTATGAAGCAAGTAGTCAGAAGTCGTTGACAGTCAGGGGCTTTATGAGGGTGAAGTAGAAAGATGGGTTTGTCTGAAGTGACATTGTTTGTTATGTTAAATTTTATTATTTGAAATCACTCATCTTTAAATGGTGTGGTCCTGGCTTCAGGCTGTCCTGCCCTATGTCCTTTACCTTCGGGTACACCACGTTCTGCTTTGTGGAAGATGCTTCCTCCCTCACCCCATTCTGACACTCATCACAAAACAGCAGACCTTTGCTCACCTTGGTAATGCATACTATGTGGCAACCTGCAATGATTCTAGTGATTCTCACTGGGCTGTATAGTACGGATCCACCAAATTTATTCAGGTAGCTAAAGCAAGACTGCCTAAAGTCTACTCTATCACACTCCTAGTAAACACAGAAGCCTCATTATATTTCTTCTCCCCCTCTGTCTGTAGACGTTTGATTGATTCTTAATCCATGAATCCAGGGGACAGCCCTAATCATCAGTCAACACCTTGATGCATCCTTTGAGTCATCAGGGCTGCCATGGTGGATTAGTGCTTGATGAAAAGGTCCCTGGCTAATGGGCATTAACCTGCAGAATAAAGTAATTGGCTTTCCGCACTAGCTGCATATTAATTAAACAAAAGCCTTTCCTATTCATGAAATTGTGAGAGCTCTCATAAGGGACATTGAGTGCTCCTTGCATTCCATCTATCGCTCCTTAACCCTGTGCGAATCTTGCCAATCTATAGCATGAGATCACTTTATTTATTTATCTGGAACTATTGAGAAGAAAATTAAACCGAATGGTGGACTGAAGGGATTATTAGTCCCTTTCTTGATACAGTATGAACTACAGCCTCACCAGGTGTTGTCTTTAAAATTCAAGGCAGCAGTGACATTGACTAGTCCACATACAGCAGTTGTCTTGGTGAAAATGGGGTTCACATCTTTAAGGAACAGCTGACTGCACTGCTGCACTCAAAAGCAAAAGGTTGTGGATGCTGGAAATCTGAAATAAAACAGAAAATAGCTAGAAATAGCAGGCCTGGCAATATCT
Source organism: Carcharodon carcharias (assembly GCF_017639515.1). Classification (NCBI taxonomy): domain Eukaryota; kingdom Metazoa; phylum Chordata; class Chondrichthyes; order Lamniformes; family Lamnidae; genus Carcharodon; species Carcharodon carcharias. The sequence goes on from NC_054488.1 coordinate 15,595,972, forward strand.
GCAGAGGGAGAAACAGAGTTCACATTTCAGGTCTGTAACAGAACTGAAACCCTAACTCTATTTCTCTCTCCACGGATGCTGCCACACCTGCTGAGTATATTTTCTGTTTTTATTTCCTGGACTGGGACAAGGCAAGTGGGGAGGTTGTTTGGGGGGGTGGGGGGTGGTTAGTGGAGAAGAGATGAGGAAGGCAACCTTCTGAGGTAATAATAAGGGGAGTCGGTGGCACAGCGGTATTGTCACAGGTATTGTCCCTGGGGACCTGGGTTTGAATCCCACAATGACAAGTGGTGAAATTTGACTTCAATAAAAAGCTGGAATTAAAAGTTTATGATGACCACACAACCATTGCTAATTATTGTAAAAACCCATCAGATTCACTAATGTCTCTTTAGGGAAGGGAACCTGCCATCCTTACCTGGTCTGGCCTACATGTACCTCCAGACCAACAGCAATTGGGTTGACTCTTGAATGCCTTCTGAACAAGGGCAATTAGGGATGGACAATAAAATGCTGGCCTAGCTAGTGACATCCACATCCCATGAATGAAGAAAACAATATAATGAGCGGAGAAATCAAAAGTAAAGCCTTCAAGGTTGGTAAACTCTATCGAGTGGATCTCTATTTATAGGACACAAAAGTCTTCTGTAGTGTCTCCATCTAGCCTCCTCCATATCCTCTTTCCTCTTCAAAACATAGGAATAGATCAAATCACATTGGGAATGCTATACTGCTGTCAAAAGCTATACTTTTTGCAGAACTTACTAAATAGTGCCTCCGATATTTAAGAAAAAGCGATATTTAAGAAAGTAACACAAAACTTCAGCTACAGGATACAAAATTACCCCTTCAATGTAAAAGCTGCTGTGCTGCTTATTCCACAAATTATGCAGTGTCAATTTTAATTAGGTTTGGTTTCGGCATTGAAGTTAAAGTGATAGAAGTGGCAACATTGGCCACATCCAACCAGCCCCATTTAAATATGAAGGAGCGTGGTGGTGACGTTCGCCTGATTTTGGGTAGAATGAATCTGGTGCAATTTCCTGAGGTGGATTTGAGGTGGTAGCTCACTGCCCTACTTTAATCTGTGTAGAATCCCACATTCCTAAAACTGATGGCAATCTGAAGGAAAATTCTGTGTAATGCTTCTCTGGCACTATTTCATCTTAACATCTCCTACTGCAGAACCACTTCCAGTGGAATTGTCTAAGCAATGTGAGGCAGATGCTGCTGTTTGCCATAAACTTACTGCAGGCCAGTTGGCATTGCACTGTGATATCAGTGATGAACACATCAGTGCATTCACATGAAACCTCTCCATCTACCATTTCAACAGACATGAACCAGCAATTGATAGCAGATAGAGGGATTACCCTGTGCGGCAAAAATTAGGGTATTTTACTTAAAATGCATTTCTGTGTTCTTTCTTTTGGCCATGGTGTGTACATGATTCAAACTCAGGTACAGCAGCAATGTAAACACTGGATTAATGCCTTTTACATGCAAGTTATTGAAAGCTTGGGTCCTGGGTGTCCATTGATGACCATCTTGCCTTCAGGGTCTCCAGCTAAACAACAGATCAATTATACCAAAATCTCTATTGATTCTGGCTAAGTTGGAATCAAGGGCTGGAAGTTCTCACATAATTATAATTAAATAACAAAGGCTGGGATAATTAGTCTAACAGAATTGATTCTAACATATAATTAAAAGAACGGTAAATAATCAATTCATTATCTTGCCATCAAAATCTGCAGATAGGGGTACATTTTATAGGGGTAAAAATTCATCATTTCACTCGGATCCTCTTCTGCTGAACACTGTTGACAGCATTTAAAAGCAAAACTACTGTTGAATTCAACTCCATTGCTAAATTTCTGGTTGATGTCTGACATCTACCACCTCACTTAAGTCTCAAAATCTGAGAAAGCTGCATATGTAGAGTAATTGGGGATTTGCTCTTGGTAAAATGTGCGCTCTCTCCCCAGAGGGGTAAACCCTTCTTAGCCAAGTCCATCAGCTCAAGGGCAAGTTAGAAACTTTCCCTTCTTGTGCAGGAATTCCACCTTATCCATCAGCACTTACAAAAGAGGCTTAGCTGAGATAGGGAACTCATGGTGTAGTGAAAAAGGTGCAGGAAGTGCTTGGGCCAAATGTCAACCTTCAATCGGTGGTGACTACAGCAGCATGGTGGTTACGTTAAAGAACAGAGCAGCCAAAGGCCTGGAAAAATGGTCCTGAGACATGAGTTCTAATCCCAACATGGCAGCACAGGAATTGAAGTTCAATTAATTAAATAATCCTAGCCTTAAAAGGCTAGCATCAGTAACTTCAATAACTACCAGACTGTTGTAAAAGCCCATCTAGTTCACTAATATCCTTTAGTGAAGAAAACCTGCTGTCCTTACCTGGTCTGGCCTATCTGTATTTCCAGACCTACAGCAGTGTGGTTGACTCTTAACTACCCTCTGAAATGTCTGGCAAGCCACAAAAGAAGGCAGTTCACCCTCACTGCCTCAAGGATAATTAGAAATGGGCAATGAATTCTGGCTTGACCAGAGATGCCCGTACTCCTTGAATGAATTTAAAAAAAACATTTCCAGTTATTTAAAACGAGTTCAGGTAGTGCTCTCCAATTATTCCATGGGATAAATATAGCATGAAAACCAATTAATACCCAATTTGATTGCTAACTTAACCAACCACAGTGGGTGGTGCTACAAATAACCTCAATGCTTCTGGGAAGGTAGAACATGGGCTGGGTAGCATTGAGGATTGGGTAGTGGAGTCTAGTAACCCGGGACTGTGGGCATGATGTGGGGTGCATCTTTGGGGAACTAGGCTACAGAAGATCCTCTTTGCATGAGGGGGTTATGCACCTGCGTACAATCATGCACAGAAGGTGTTAATGTTTCACCACAGAGCCTGGCTTTCAATGGTCTTGGAGACCCTTGCCATTGGACCAAGACTCCACACTGCCGAGACTGCGTGGTGGTCAGCGTGTAACGACCACGCCACGTTAAGCAAGTCACACACAGGCATCTTACACTCATCAAGATGAAGTTTGGGACCTGGAACATCAGGTCCGTCATGGACAAGCCAACAATGACAGGCCTGAGTGCCTCAACACCATCATAGCTCAGAAACTCAGGTGCCTTGACATCAACAATGCTATGCTGGGTGAGTCACAGCATGCAGGAGAAAGCCAACAGAAGGAACAAGGCAGCGGGCATACCTTTTTCTGGAAGGGCCTTCCAGAATAGGAACAACGTCTTCAAGGGCTGGTCTTCACCAACAAAAATTAGTTTTTCTGGTGCCTCAGTGTCCCCCTGTGGGATAAACGAGTACCTCATAACTGCCCAGCTCATCCTAATGAGGAATCAGCATGACACTGTCATCAGCGTAAATGCTCCTATACTTGAGGAAACAGATGAGGCCAAGGAGGGATTCTATTCTAACCTTGAGCAATCCCTAGCCCAAATCCCGACAGGTGACAAACTGATCCTCCTTGGAGATTTCAGTACCAGAGTCGTGAAGGAAGCAAATCTTTCGAGGGGCACAATTGGTAAGTAAGGAGCAGGGAAAGCAAATGGCAACAGGATCCTTCTCCTGACAAAATGCCTAAAAAAAACCTTGTCATAACCAACACCCTGTTCTGCCAGTGAGACAAGCTCAAGACTCATAGCAACATTCACTGCCCAAACACTGGCACCTACTTGGCTACATCATTGTTTGAGCAAGGGATCGCAGAGATGTCCATATCGCTTGCACCATGACAGGCACTGATGACTGCTGGATCTTATCCAATTTACTATCACCACCAGCTCGGTTTCCAAACAAAAGCAATGCCGCAAGAAAGTTAACATCAAAGGCCTTAAATATCCCACCAAGGTGGCCCTTCTTGGTCAGTACCTCACTGACAACCTCTCCAGTTACAGTGCGTCAATAGTGCCTGGTCGGCCCTAAAGTCCACCATAACAAACACCTGCGATGAGGTCCTTGGTCTGTCTACCAGAAAACATCAAGACATCAAAACAAATGACCAAGACATACAGGGGCCTAATTAAGTGTAAGAGCAAAGCTTTCACAGACTGGAAACTTCACCAAACATCAAGAGAAAAGTAGCGCTCCTACATTCGTCTGGAGGCAATAGTATCACTTAAAACCCACAAGATAAAGAACAAATCATGGGTAGAAAGAGCACAGGAAACCCAACAACACACAGAAACCAATGTTATGCACAGTTTCTTCAGCACTGTCAAGACAATCTGTGGCACAATTACTCAAGGGCCAACCCTGCTCCATGCCAAGCATGGAAGAGAGATCATCAAGGACAGGGAGGCCATCAGTGCTCACTGGAGAGAATAGTTTGAAGAACCCCTTAACTGAGACTCTTGGTGGTGTTTTCTGTGCTGGTATTAGGCATGTTTGGCCACATCGGTGGACAATATGGCAAGAAGACCAGAAAGCGGTTTCACAACATCGCAAAACCAATTTGTACTCGCCCACTCAGTCCATTAATGGCAGCCGTGTTTCCTGCCATCGGACGTTGGGAATATCATTGTAATACACTTGCGTATCATTATAAGGTCAGCCTGGCGGACTCACCCCGCCCCGCTGGATCGTCTGCCACATCGGTGGGAAAACCCACCAGTACAGAACAAGTCTTGACAAGTGTGACGTCAGAGGTCAGGATTTACCACCAGGGCCTTGCTCACATCGCGGACATCTGAGGAGCAGGAGGTGCTGGAGCCCAACAGCAACAGGACCCTGGAGGAACATGCATGACATGCTGGGTGGATTCTCATGGACATGGCTCCAACTTGAAGCGGCTCAACGGAAGGTGGAAAGTCACCATTGAGGATCTGTTCTCAACGGATGATGGTCAAGGGGGTGGAGTGGAAACCCCAGCTGTGTTTGGGAGAGGAAGATGCACTGGTGGGTGGAAGGGGAAAGTCTAGGATTGACTGGGAGGGGAAGAGGTGTCAGGGTCGGGGTGAAGTTAGGACGGGGGGAACAAATGTATCGGGGGTTGAGCCTGGGAGAAGGGGACAAAGGTGTCGGGGGCTGAGGTTGGGAGAGGGGAAACAAAGTTATTGGGGGGGGTGGTGAGGTTGGGAAATAGGGAACAAAGGTGTTGGGGGTGTGAGGTTGGGTGGGGGAATGATGGTGTCAGGGCTGGAGGTTAGGGGAGGGAGGGAGTATAGGGGGAGGAGGGGGTAACGGGGAGAAGATGGCAACTGGGGAGCTAGGTGTAAGGAAGGTGGAAGGTGTAAGGGAAGGAGTTCGGAGGAGGGAAGGAATGCTGAGAGAGGAGGGAGTGCAGAGAGGGGAGGGAGTAAGGGTGGAGGCAGAAGCAAGGCTGGAGGAAGGAGTCAGGAGGGGCAAGGACTAAGGGTGGCAGAAGGAATAAGGGTGTCTGAAGGTGTCAGGAAGGGGGAAGGATTAAGGGGCAGGGGGGTGCAAAGGGGTCAGGGGTAAAGACTAAGTTGGGGGGGAGTCCGCGGGGTGGGGGGGAAAGGAGTTCCAAGGGGGGAAGGGATTTGGAGAGGGGGATGTCCAGGTGAGTGTGCAAGAGAGGACTCTGGTCAATCCATGACTGCCTCCTGGGGAGAGAACTGAGGGTGGACATGGTATGAGGGAATGGTGATAATGATTGAAGGTTGAGTAAGGAGGGTGGGAGGGTGAGGATTTGATGGTATCGGTAGAAGGGGTGGCGAGGGTAGTTGGTGGGGACTCAGAAGCAGACATGGACCTTAGGTGTGGGAAGGAGGAGGTCGGGCAGGTTAAGGTGGATGAGAGTGGGATTATTGGGAAGGAAGGGAACATGCACATTCACCTGGACTCCCCCAAAAGAAAAGGATTGTGGCTGGTAGGTCATAGAGGGGAGCAGGAAGGTGAGGTTGGTGTCAGGGGGTCGAGGGTGATGGGGGAAAGGAAATGGGTGACTGGGGAAAAGATGGAGAAGCAAATGAAATTCTGCATCACCACCATGCTGTCGGAATTAAAAATGAAATGAGAGTCATAGTGAGCGAGGCCAGGTGCTGCACGGGAGTGTGCTCAGTGAGTGGGCGGAGATGCGGGTCAGCTCAGATGGACAACTGAAAGTGAACCCCAGCAGGCAGCATTGAAAATGCTCAGGACATTGAGATGAGTGTGATGGGGAAGGATCTATATGTGTGTGGGAGAAAGTGCTTGCACAAGGCTCCAAAAGGCCCTGCCACACACACACTTCTCCCTCCAGAATCACTGGTAGACCAGCTGCTCCCTCTGCAGTGACAGAGGACGAGGTTGAGGGGCTCACAGACAAAGGGGACTCAGATGGAGAAGACAGCTTCTGAGATTCCTGACTGGATGACCCAGAGGTGTCCAGTTACTGCTCCTCCTCCCTTTGGGTGCCCAAGAACCCCATTCTGACTCCTTGAGGGGAAGGAGCACCTGGAGGGATGTTGAGGTGACCCGTTTCCCCTTGTCTTGCTACTATAGGAACTCACCAATGGCTCCTGCGATGTAGTGCAGGTTTGCACACATCTCCATGTTCTGCTGGGCCAGGGTCTCCAAGGCAGCCATTCTCCTTCCCATGGAGACCTCCATATGCGCACATGTGGGCACCACTTCATCAGAGAGCAGGCGCATCCACTCCTCAAACTCACGTGCCACTTTGCCGAGGGCTTCCAACAGCTCTGTGTGATGTTCCCCCGACTCCTGCTGTCTCTCCAGGATGAGTTGGAAGGCCAAATCTAGAGGCTCATCATCGGATTCGGACCTCACAGATTCCTAGTCCCCAGCAGTGTTGGGGAGCTCGGCTGAACCTGCCTCCTGGTGCTGTGGACACGTGTCTGTGCGATGGCCACCATATTGTGAACTCAAGCCTGCTCTAGATCTAGGTCCCACTGAGATGCGTGTCTCTGGCTGTGAAGGGTCTTCCAGGCTGCTCATTTCCAGCTCTTCAATGGAGGAGGTGTCCTCTTGGCTGGAGGTGAGGACATGGATGGAGCTGAGGGACTGGCTGGCTGAGGGTGTCGGTCGCTTGGCAGAGCTCCCTGTGAACCAAAGTAGAGGCAATGAGTGCATGGCAGCAGAGTCAAAGCAGGAGAGGGAGTACCCACATTTGCGCTGAGAGAGGGATGATGCGGTGCAGAATCCTCACGAGGGTGTTCATCGCCGACCTCACCGTCACCACAGGCATGGTCCATGACCTCGCCAGTCAGTGCAATGCCACGCTACTCAAAGTGAGTGAGGGGCCTAATGTGAGCCACTCCACCCCCGGTCTGGGTCCTCTCGCTGCTGTTGTGAGCCAGCTTCTCCTGCATGGAAACAGATGGAGAGGGTGTGAGCAGGACACATGGCACATAGCAAGTTTGTGTGGTGAGCAGAGCCTGGTGCAGACAGGATGAGGACGCGAGCTCCAGAGGATATGAGCCTGATGGAGATTTGAGGGTGTGTGTGAGAGTTAGTGGTGTTGTCCCTTCAGATGTGACATCCATGTGGATGTGTGATGGGTTTGTGAGTGTGTGTGGGTTGAGAGTGATGAGAAGAGTGACTTACCTTGGCGGAACAGATGAGACCATTCATCCTGTTGTGGCACTGGGTGGTTGCCCACTTTTGCAGGGCATTGGTGCTGACCACAACTGCCACCACCTCACATGCTGGATTGGTGATGCCGTTGCCCCTCCTGAGGCCAGAGCGAGAATAGAGGGCATCACAGTGCGCAACCACGGCATCCACAAGGTGCTTGAGGGGAGCATCATTAAACTGTGGAGCTGCAGTGTTTTTGCCTTTCAAGGCCATCCTGTCTTCCATGTAGCAGCCCTGGGCTGGGAACACTGAGAGGTATGAAAGTGGCTGCACCTTAAATGTGGCACCCGGCATGTTGAAGTGGCGAGGTGATGGTGTGGTGGACAAATGAGAGCCCGCCCGCCATGGAAATGGTGTGGTTCCCAGGAATGCATAACTAATGCGGCGTGTTTGGGACGATACGGTGTGAGAAGCCGCCATTGCGGCAGGTAAAATGTCATATTTCCCACCCCCTACAGCACCTAAGGCGACCATCGAGAAGGGACACAAGTCCGATTGCCGTGAAAACAGAGGAGTACTGTCTTCCAGAGGGACGATCATCACAAGGATCCTCCTCAATCGCCTGCTTCCAGCAGCCAAAGAATTACTTCCAGAGTCACAGTGCTGTTTCGTCCACCAAAGGACATGATCTACACTGCACCTCAAATCCAAGAAAAATGCAAGGAACAGCAACAACCCTTGTACATGGCCCTTCCTGACCTCACAAAAACCACTGACCCTGTCAGTTTTGATACTTATGGAGCTTCCTCCTCAAATTTTGCTGCCCTCAGAAATTTGTTGCCATTCTCTGCCTATTGACATGAAGATGTGATCCTCACTGACGGAACTGCTGCAAACCCTATCTCAGTGAAGACTGGGGTCAAACAAGGCTCTGTCAGCACACCAACTACCTCCTGCATTTTCCTCACTGAAACACTGCACCTCACCTCCAGCCAATTACCCACATGTGTGGAGATAACCTACAGAACAGACAGGAACCTGGTCAGCCTACACCACCTTCAGACCAAAACCAAAACCACTCCAAGCTCAGTCATTGAGCTTCAGTGTGCAGGTGATGCTTGTGAGTGCACTCACTCAGAAACTGAACTCAAGGTCATTGTCAACTCCTTCTCCAAGAAAATGGGCCATTCACTAACTCCCTGGAAAACTAAGGTGCTGTCCGAACCAGCTCCCACAGCACAGCACATCCCCCATTGATTAAGATCAACAGCGAGATCCTGGAAAATGTGGACCATTTTTCAAATCTTGTGAGCCTCCTCTCAACGAAGGCAGATACAGGCAACAAAATTCATCATCACCACCAATGTTCCAGCTCAGTGTTTGGCCGACTGAGGTAAAGAGCATTTGAGGGACAGGATCTCAAGCCCAAGACTAAGGTCATGATTTACCAGGCAGCACTGATCCCCGAGCTCATGTGTGATTTGGAAACATGGACAATCTACAACAGGCACCTAAAAGTATTGGATAGTTATCACTTCTCTCCATCATAACATCGGAATTTGGGGATGTTCGCTGATGATTGCACATTGTTCAGCACCATCCGCAATTCCCCAGGTTCTGAAGCATTCTGTGTCCATGTGCAGCAACTTTAAGGTTTGGGATAATAAGAAGTGATATCACGCCACACAAGTCCCAGGCAATGGCTGCCTCCCACAAGAGAGGATCAAACCATCTCCGGCTGACGCTCAATGGCATTACCATCACTGAATCTGCCATTGTCAATATCCTGGGCATTACCATTGATCAGAAACTGAACTGGACTAGCCATATAAATACTGTAGCTACAAGAGCAGGTCAGAAGCTAGGAATTCTGCAGCGAGTATCTCATCTCCTGACTTCCCAAATCCTGCGAACCATCTACAAGTGACAAGTAAGGAGAGTGATGAAATACTCGCACTTTACCTGGATGAGTGCAGCTCCAAAAACATTCAAGAAGTTTGACACCATCCAGCACTTAGCAGCCTGCTTGATTGGCATCCTATTCACACCTTAAACATTCACTCCCTCCACCACCGACGCACAGTGGCAGCAGTGTGTACTATCTGTAAGATGCACTGCAGCAACTCAGCAAGGCTCCATCAGCACGCTCCAAACCTCTGACCTCTACCACCTAGAAGGACAAAGGGTTAGATGCATGGGAACACCACCCAACTTCAACTTTCTCTCCAAGCCACACACCATCCTGACTGGTTCTATTACTGTTGCTGGGTCAAAATCCTGGAACTCCCCATGTGGAGTGTACACCACATGGACTGCAGTGGCTCAAGAAGGTGGCTCAACACCACCTTCTCAAGGGAAATTAGGAATGGGCAATAAATGCTGGCTGAGACACCCACTTCCGGTGATAGAATAATTTTTTTGAAAAAACAGTGCCTTTGGAAAACCCTTCAAATTTGGTGGCAGCAAAGCTGATTGAGCAGTAGTGTCCTCTCCTCAGCCAACATGCCCAGCATCGAGGTGCTAATCACTCAAAACCAGCCCTACTGGGTGGGACATGTCATGGTCTGCAGGGTCACCCTCGCTAACTCATGGCAGTCCCTGGCTTGTGACTAACCAAAATGGAGAAGGTTCATTAAGGAAGGCACAGAGCATCTTGAGATAATTCGTTGGGACCGTGCAGAGGTGAAGACGGGGCATTGAAGGGAACGCACAAACCCGCAAACAATCCATTTACCCAACCCTTCAAGCGCCACCTGCCCCATAAGTTACAGAGTCTGCAGATTGTGCAGATCAGCAATCTCAGATCCCACTGAACCGGTGTAGAAGCAAGTCATCCTCAATGCCAAGGGACTGCCTCAAAAAACAAGACTCTGCTCTGGGCTAGGGACAGGACAAGTATTGTCAGGGTTTCTTGCCTTTGACCAGAAAGGTGCTCAAAAAGGTGGAAAAAATGGTGAGAATCTGTGACATGGAGCAGAAAGGCGGAGAGGGAGACAACCCACTGTAAAATAATTGGAGGTTGGGGGAAGCAGCATTCGCTTCACCTACCCGTGCCCCAGAGTTTACATGAATGGGATAAGATGAGGCTCAGCCATGATGGTCTTCACAGCCAAGTGCATCCTGAGCTACAGAGCTGAATTTTCCATGCCCGCTGGTGTTGGGCGTGTTTGGTGGCGTGAGCAGACAATATGGCAAGAAGGCCAAAAATCGGTTTCACGATGTCGTGAAACCAGTTTGTGATCATCCACTCAGCCCACCAATGGCAGGACACGTCTCCCACCATCAGATGTCAGGAACCCCATTGTAATACACCTGCATATCATTATAAGGCTAGCCCGCCGGACTCACCCCCTCCCAGTCCCCCCTCTACCCCCCCATGCTCGATTGTCTGCCCACGGTGTGCAATCAACTGACGTGTTTCACAACAGCTTATAAAAGGCATGCATTTGGCTGGCTGCACTTTGAGGGGAACTGTGAGTACACAGTAACGTTGTGGAGCACTCGCGAGGGATGCCTTTTGGATTTCAAACTTGAGGCACGTTGTTGGGGGGGTGGCGAAGGCTGCCCGATGGTTCAAGCGACTTTGGTGGGGAGTGGCATTAGGGGCACAATGTATAAAGCAACCATTCTTCTGCAGCTGAGACAGTTCAGGAACAGCCACATTGACATGCTTGGAGTTGGGCTTCCAGATTATCTACCCACTCAAGCAACGCAGAGGCATGAAAGTGCCACCAAGTGCTCCAGAGCTTGTCACCCCTCCTGCACAGACTGCAAACTAATGAGTGTTTTAGTGGACTGCAGAACAATTGGACGACTGCCCACATCGTACAATCTCCGTGCTAAAGCTGGCCATGGAGCAGTCACTGGTGGAGGCGCTCACAGCCCCTTACAATGTTATCTTTCAGGATTGGACCAGTCTCCCCCATGGTTCGAGCTAACAGTGCAGCCTTGCAAGGTGGGTTAGGAGAATGCCTGCGCCTGAGGCATGCAGTCCAATAGGCAAAGCTGCCGCCAATCAGTCGGATGGAGTGGGGCAGAGGGAGGTGGGGTTTCGGACAGCCATGCAGCGCACTAAACTCTGGGCATCCAAGTGGTGGCCAGTGCTCTCCGGAATGTGTTAAGGGGCCTTCAGACTTAACCAAGGCAGGTTCTTAGTACACCCATGCCAACCCCACGTGTCTCTCTCTTTTCCCCTGCAGGAGGAATACATCAGGAGCATGGAGCCTGGTGACCCAGCTGTATGCCCCTTTGCTTACAGAGAGTAGAGATGTTGGAGAAGTGAGCGACTGAGGCTCCTGGCTGTGCAGAGGGAGGAGCAGCACCTTCTGGAAGAAGGGGCAGCTGGGTCTCCCACACATGCAGCCGAAGAGCCACAGTGAGCCATTGCTGGTTGGCACTTAGCTAGACCCAGGACATTTCAGACCTGAGAAGCAGTATCACCGAAGACTGTGAATGTCCTGGGAACTGGTCTGTCACATCTGTCACCTGCTGCAGGATTTAATGCCATAGGGATGTGGATGGCATCCACTGCAAAGGCCTTGAACGTGACCGAGGCGCTCAATTTCTATATGAGTTGCTCCTTTCAGGGCTCCACGGTGACCTCTGTGGGATCTTGCAAGCCTCCACCCACAGATGTATCCATTAGGTCATGCATGCCATCTTCATAAGGGCACACAACTTTGTGTGTTTTGCCCGGGACCAGGACAGCCAGGATGCAAGAGTGGTTGGATTTTCCCAGATCTTGGGTTTCCCACAGGTTCAGGGTGCTATCAACTGCACTCACTCAGAGTTCCGTCACAACATGTGGTCAACTATGTCAACCGCAAGGGATTCCATTCACTGAATATGCAGCTGGTATGTGACTACCACAAACACATCCTGCAGGTGTGTGCACGGTTTCCAGAGTGACGGTATTATGAGGCTCATACTGCAGCTTGCAACTTGATGAAGCAAACCATCAGGATGCTGAAAATGCGGTTCTGGTGCTTGGGCTGGTCTGGTGGTCCCTGCAATGTAGCCCACAGTGGGTGTCACACATTGTCGTTGCTTGCTGCGCCCTTTGCAACCTGGCGCTGCAATGGGGAGAGGAGCTGCCTGAGGAGACAGTGGAGCTGGAGGTCCTGCCAGAATAGGCAGGCATGCTCAGGAGCCCTCAAAGCTGCTAGATTTGTGAAAGATGATGATGACATGCAATGAGGAGACACCACAGATTCTCACATTGCATCTATGAATGTTTGACTCCAGTCTGGCTTATCGCAGAGCACACACTCTCTGTAAGAACGCTCCTGTCATGGAGATGCACTGGAGGCCCTAATATTCTCTCGGCTGCAGGAGGATGTTGATGACATACAGTGGGGACACTCTATAGATCTTCACATAGCCTCTGAGAATGTTTGACTCCTGTCTGGTTGAGGGCAGCTTGCTTGCGTTCTGTGATCAGGGTCATATCATAGAGACACAGCCATGAAACTTAAGAAGTATATGATCCTTTGTCCACCTTCAGCACCAGAGCCCTTCAGAAGCACAGCAGCAGTGGTCACAGATGTTGAAGAGATGGGGGCCAGCCCCACCTTAAAGAGCACACAGAGAGAATGATGGGACTCTGTGACACCTGCCCACTACATTCTGGCAGCAATGACAAACACCGTCAAGGTGCAGGCATCACTAATGTGTCCAGGGAGCATGAGGCCAAATCATCACTTTGGTCTGAAGGCTGCACAAACAATGGGAAGAGGCCCTGGGCTGAGACACCTGCCTTTATCTTGTGCAGAAAGGTTTCACACCTGAGTGACACAAAAACTGCTCATCAGAATAAGGATCCATAGGCAGGGAGACATTCTTGGGCATTTATTGACAATAGTGAACAGTACGTACAAATGATTAACACCTGTGGCCAGGCTGTGCAACTGTGCTACACCCTGTCTGTGATGACCTTGACCGGCATCCTCTGGCAGGCCCAAGCCTGCTTTCAGGGTCCTGCTGTGTGGCAGTGGCACCCTCCTCGAGCTGTGGAGCTGGAGCTGCTGAGGTCACAGGAAGAGGGGAGTCGGATGGGCCGGACATTCCCGGACCCACCTGGGTGGATGGCCCCGGGGTGTGCACCTGCTGTTCCTCCTCCCTTTGGGTGCCCAAGGTCTCCTCGCTGACTCCTTGAGGAGAAGGTGTATCTGGAGTGAGATTGAGACACCCTGCACCCCTGTCACATAGTCGGAGACCAACTATGGCAGCAGCGATGGAGTTCAGCCTGTGCAGCAGTTCAGCAATGACATCCTGGACCAAGGTTCCCATGGCAGCCACCATCCTACCAGTGTTGACCTCGGTGCATTGGAATGCCGGCACTATCACCTCAGCCTGAAGGCAGACGGTCTCCTCCATCATGCCTCACAATCTGAGGAGTGCAGCGGACATCCTGTCCTGATCTTCCTGAACTTGCCTTTGCAGCTCCAGCAACTGTGAAGTGACCGAGTCCAGATGCTCGTCAACTGACTCAGACTCAGCAAATTTCTGGCCTCCAGCAGTTCTCTGAATGCCGGACACCTGGGAAGTCCCTGCTACCACCTGCTGTGGATCTGACAGTGCGATGTGCTCACCAGATTGTGATCCTGAGGCTACTCTAAAGCTAGGTCCCACCGAGGTGTGTGTCTCTGCGCTGCTGGAGGGTGTGGGTGAGCGCTTGATGGGACTTCAAGAAGGACGCTGCCAGATCCCTCTTCAGAAGTTACTTCTGGGGCTTATTTGGAGGCCCTGGGTCGTGGGCTCCATCAGCTGTTTGACAGGTATTCTTGCAAAAGCAAGGAGAGATAATTAGTGCAAGGCTGTGGCCTGTGAAACAAGACACATCACTCACAGCATTGTTGCCTGGTGGATGTTGCACTGCTGGATCCTCACTTGATAGTGCACCACTGACCTCACCCTCAGCACAGGAACAGGCCAGATTGTCACCAGCCAGCTGGATGGCTCTGTTTTCAAAGTCTGTGAGGACCTTGATTCCAGGCATTCCTCCACCAGTCTGCAACTTCTCCCTCTTGTTGTGTGCCAGTTTGTCCTGCATCTATAGAGGTGGAGAGAGTGTAAGTAAGATGCCTGCCAGGCCAAATGATAAGTATGCCTGGCCTGTGTGGGTGTTGAGTGGTCCCATGGATGGGATGAGGACAATGAAGAGAGAAGGTGAACGTTGATGTCCCTTGAACTGGCAGTGACTGTGGGCCCTGTGGACGTGTGATGGGTTTGTGAGTGTGTGAGTTGAAAGTGATGAGAAAAGTGAGTTACCCTGGACAGAACGGAAGAGATCATTCATCCTCTTGTGGCAGTGGGTGGCTGTCCTCTTCTGTAGGGCATTGGCGCTGACCACTGCTGCCTCCCAAACCAGATTAGTGAGGTTGCTGCCCATCCTTCAGCCAGGGCGTGGGTGGAGGACATCACAGTAGCCCTTCACTGTGTGAAGAGGGGTTACACAGACTCGATACATTAACTCTGTTTCTCATTCCACAGATGCTATCAGACCCACCGAGTTTTTCCAGCATTTTCTGTTTTTATAAGGGATAAAGAAATGTAGAAGAAAAATGTCCTTGGGAGTGGGGGGTTGTGGTGGAGAGATTCTGACTAATTTACAGAGAGCTAACTGCAAAAAATACGGAAAAATGAATATGTATAAACTGACTAAAGCTTAAAGAATGAAGAGCAATGACAGTCACATTAGCTTAGCTCCAATGAATAATGAGCTGTTTAATGTACCTTCAACACTTAAATGAACAATTAATGGATTAGCATTTGCAAAGGTTACATTTATTTTTCATTGAGGAATGCACTGTGATTATCATGGAATTATATAATGAATCATTGAAACTTACAAAACAAATGGCCCATTGCACCTATGCTGGGCCTTTGAAAGAGTATGCCCATCCTTTTTTGTTCATACCTCCATAATTCCTCATCCCTGTGTACCTGTCCAACTCCAAATTATTTACGGAATCTGCTTTGACCATCTTTTCAGGCAGAATGTTCAAAAGAAAACTAAAATAATGGACTTGAATTAAACCTTTGTTTCACCCCTTATTTCACCTCTTTTCTATTTTTCCTTAGTTCTGCTGAAGAGTGATGCAGACTCGAAACGTTAACTGTCTTCCTCTCCGCAGATGCTGCCAGACCTGCTGAGTTTTTCTACGTATTTTTGTTTTTGTTTCGGATTTCCAGCACCCACAGTTTTTTGCTTTTATATTGAATTAAACCTTTTCTTGTTTGGTAAGAGACACAGCTGTCAGCTGGAGCAACAGCAAGGATGCATATTGTCCAGGATGCTTCGAGAGAGAAATGTACCTTTAGTCAGACAAAATGGAGCCTTCATAGGATTATACCTGAAGTAACTGGTATGAAAAATTAAGTGCAGGGGTAAGAAAGTCAGGCTTGAAAACCTATGGGAGATTCTTTGATGTTTAATAACTAAACAGCAGGAAAGAAAATTCATATAAGGCAGCTCAGTCGACAAAGTTTGTCAGGAAAGCCACGGCTGACAGCAGAACAAGGCGACATGGGAAATGGAAACATTCATTTTCTTCCCAAAACAAAGAATCTGACCAATTCTTTATCCTGAGTTGGGCTCGTTAGAGAAAAGGTTGGATAAAAAGTTCCAACTTTCTGGTACAAAAACTGTCACATATGAAATTAAATTCTTTAAAGCAAGAAAATAACTGCAGTCTCTCACTTGATTTTTTTTCTTGCCATTTTGCATTCTGAGCAAGAGAGAAAAGTAACCCTATGGTTCACACTCGTTTGAGACCCATCAGGATCACTGAAGGCGTTCTCAGAGAGTGCATTTAATATATGACATTATCCAGTTAACTATATCCTCAGGACAGCAGGGGGCCTCTACTCACATTTGGACTGGCAAAACAAAACTGTAGATCCAGGAAAATGTAACTAAATACCAGTAACAGCAGAAGCTTGCATTTAGATAGTGCCTTTAATGTAGTATAATGTTATAAGATCCTCTGCAAGAGCATATTCAAACAAAAATTGACACCAAGCCAAAGAAAGAGATATTAGGACAGGTGACACCTAAAGCTTGGCTCCAGAGGTCAGTTCAGTTGTAAGGAGAATCTTCAAGAAGGAAAGAGAGTTGGAGGGGTGAAGAGGGAAGAATCCCAGAGCATAGGACCTACATGGCTGAATGCATGGCCATCGGTGGTGGGGTAAAGAAAGTGGAGGTAACACAAGAGGCGAGACTTGGAAGAACATAGGAACATAGCGCTTAGGAGCTGGAGGAGATCATTCAGTCCTTCGAGCCTGCTCTGTCATTCAGTTAGATCATGGCTGATCTGGTTGTGTCTCAACTTCATTATGCCGTCAGCCCTCCATAACCCTTGACTCCCTTCTCTATCAAAAATCTGTCTCACCCTGCCTTGCACACTTTCAATGACCCAACCTCCACTGTTTTCTGGGGGAAGAGAATCCCACATAATAACAACCCTTCAAGAGAAAAAAGTTCTCATCTCCATCTTAAACGACGGACTTCTTATTCTTAAACTGTGTCCCCTAATTTTAATCTTTCCTACAAGTGGAAATATCCTTGCAGTATCTACCCTATCAAATCCCCTCAGGATCTTATATGTTTCAATAAGATCACTTCCCATTCTTCGAAATTTCAATGGGTATAGGCCCAACCTGCCCAACCTTTCTTTTAAGCCCCTCACCCCAGGAATGAGTCAAGTGAACCTCCTCTGAACTGTTTCTAAAGCAATTATATACTTTTTCAAAGAATTCTCCAAGGATTGTAAAGTTGGCTGAGTTTTTAGTGATAAGGAGAAGAGAGGGCAGGAAGTTGAATATGTAAAATGGAATTTTAATGTTGAAGTGGTTAGCAGACTGACCAACTGTCCCATATTTTAAGGGATTGTCCCTTATTTTGACTATTTGTCCTGCGTTCCTTAAGGGCCTTTTGTTCCATATTTTGAGGACAGCCTGTGGGAGATTGATCCTGGGAGTCTCCAGGTCGAGTTTGTGTGATTAGAGCGGGTCTGCAAGTGAGTGAATTGATCAGCAGACAGGTGGAAATGTTCTGATTCAGCAAGATAAGCTGAAAGTTTTAGCTGATTTTAAACACCTCTCCCAATGATTATGGTCTCAAGAAACCCCTCCCCTCTCATTTTGAAAGCCCCCATCCATATTCTACTGTCAAAGTGTCCCCTTTTATAAGAGTTGGTCATCCTGGTGTCTGGGGACTGGGAGCCAAGTGAGTCAGCAAGCACAGGGGTGCTGGGTGAAAGGTGGTGATGAACTACTGATGTTTAGAGTAAACATTAATATTAATATAGAAGACCCAATCAAGGGCTTGATCTGTAGGGGTTTTGGGTAGTATTAATAGGGCTATATATGTGACCATGGGTAAAGATCTTCTGCTCCATCCAGCATGTACCACTCATGAAACAGAAGATATTGAAGCTGTGTCAGTCTCTGCACACAACAATTTAAATTTACACAGCACTATTAACGTAGTAAAATGTCCCCAAGTGCTTCACAGGAGCCCTGTCAAATAAATTCCAACTCTAAGCCGCACAAGGAGATATTAGGACAGGTAACCACAAGCATGGTTAAAGATGCAAGTTTTACAGAATGTCTTAAGAGAGACGAAGGGACAGAGAGGCTTAGGGAAAGAATTCCAGAGTTAAGAGCCTAAGCAGCTGAAGGAATGGTGGACCCATGAAAATCGGGGATGGATAAGAATGCCAAAATTGGAGAAGTGTAGGGATCTTGGATAGCTGTAGGGCTGGTGAAGGTAACAGAGATAGGGAGAGGCAAGGACGTGGAGAGGCTTGAACACAAGAACGAGAATTTTAACATCGAGCCATGATCAGAATTTGAAATTAGATTAAATTCATGAGAAATGTAGAGGGACTGTAGTTTTTATTATTTAATGTGGATATTTAATAGACACTTTTATCTCAATAGCTCCTTAAGAGATTCAAACATTGCAGTTATAACTGTAAGCAACATTGAACAGGAATAGTTCTTATGCTATAAATCGGAAGGAGAGCCATGTTATCTTTAAGACATGTTGCAAATCTCGTTAATCAGTGATCAACTGCAATCTGAGGGAACATAAAATAATGTGCCCTGTTCATGAACAATGTAATTGTGCTGTGACCACCATTAACTAGCAATATCTCGATGCACAAAATATACACAAGACATGAGTGTAAAAGTATTGCAACATCATGATTAGGGGCGCATCTGTCTGTCGAGCACTTTTACTGGGCAAGTTTGGACCAGAATAGGTGCCAATGCCCAATAGAGTTTTTGTACATATGAGCATAAAAATGTATATGAGCTAAATCTTCATCGGCTGCCAGGCTAAAATAATGAACAACTGAAAAATGATATGCAATGGCTTGCTCCATCCATCCCCCCTAAAATCTGCAGGCTTTAGGATCCCAAATTTGACATTGTCCAACTATTAACTCTTGAGTTACTTCACCTTCTCTTCTACTCAACCTTTGCGCTCTCTTCCACTATGGATCTGCACTCTTCCACATCCCCTCATCATTAAACAGGAACATTTCTAATTAGAAATAAAAGCAGAAAATGCTGGAAAAAAATACTCAGCAGGTCTGGCAGCATCTGTAGAGAGAGAAGCAGAGTTAATGTTTCGAGTCCGTATGACTCTTCTTCAGAGCACCTTTATAATTAGACTTGAATGTGCTCACATGGGAATTATGTAAATAGGAAAGCTAATTACATATGAAACAGTCTAATACTTACAAGACAACAGTAGGACATGACAGTATTTACATTGCAGAGACCAAAGGGACCTGTTGTGCATGTTTCAAATAAGCAAGACGTTTGGATTGAAGATAAATGTAGAACTGCAAAAGGCACCTAGAGCAACATCCATGATGAGTGATTCCCATCAAATACTAAACCTAATCATGGTGTGGCTATTTCACAATTTATTTACCCACTTCTATCTTCTTACCTAGATTTTTAGGCCTATTTCAGAACAATAAAAAGAATGAAAACGGAAGGCTAGTATTTTTCTTGATCTCAGGACATCCCACGTAGTGTCCTCATTGACTGAGAGTTGCTAATCAGGGTTTATGCCATGATATCAGTATAGGGAGAGGCAAAAGAGGCAGGCTCAAGGTGAACCAGTGCTGTTGATGTTATCCTGCATCACACACTAACCGCCTAGAAACTGAGCTAATAAGCTCCTTGACAGGCTTTATAGCTCATTAAATACTTTCTTGAAGTGCAATCAACATTGTGATGGAGGAAGCATGGCAGCCAATGTGTGCACAGTAAGATCCCATAAACTGTGGTGTGATAGTGGCCAGATTATCTGTTTTAGTGATGTTGGCTGAGGGATAAATATTGACCAGGGCACCAGGGAAAATGCCATTGATATTTTTCAAAATAACTCCATCCATGACCACCTGAGAGGAAAGATGGGGCCTTGGTTTAACACATCATCTGAAAGACAGCGTTTCCAAAAGTTCAGCATTCCATCAGTGTAGTACGAGTATCAGCCTAGATAGTGTGCTTAAGTCTCTGGAGTGAGGCATTCTTACACCTTCTGACTCTGATACTTGAGTGTGGCCACTAAAATCATTACTTCACACAGGGACAGTTTATTTCAGATTTCATATTTAGCTTAATAGTTGCGTGTGGTTGTAACTCCCATTGGGTTTCTTCCATTTTCCCACTGATTCTTGTTCCCAAGGCAGCAGTAGCCATTTGTTCTGCCTGAGCCACAGCTGGGTATCCTGTGAAGCTCTTTGAGAATGTGAGTGCAATAATGTCAAGCCTGCCCTCATCTGTATTTCAAATCATAGATAGTAACCAGGGGAAGGATCCCAGCTGATTGTTGTCACCTCCTCAGCCCCATCTGGTGTCCTGAATGAGATTAAAGTTCTGGGCTCAAGTCCCATGCCAGGGCTTGAGCACTACAATCAAGGCTGACACTCCAGTGCAGAACTGAGGGAGTGTTGCACTGTCAAAGGTGCTGTCTTTTGCTTGAGACATTAAACCAAGGTCCATCCCCCTTTATGGATGGGTGTAAAAAATCCCACGGCACTATTTCGAAGAACAGCAGGGGAGTTATTCCCAGTGTTTTGGACAATATTTATCCCTCAATCAACATCAGAAAAATAGGTTATCTGGTCATTATCACATTGCTGTTTGTGGGAACTTGCTGAGCAGAAACCAGCTGCAAAGTTTTCTACAACAGTGACTATACCTTAAAGGCATTTCATTGGCTGTAAAGTGCTTTGAGAAATTTGGTGGTTTCAAAAAGTACTATCCAAACGCAAGTCTTTCTTTCTTTAAGTAATTTAACACGGGGTGTATGTTTAAATTGGGATTATTTGAGTCTGTATGGTTCAATATTACATAAATTTGTGCTTTAACCCGAAGCCCTTAATTGAGTTCTAATCCCAGTGTTTGGATTATGTGAAAAAAGGGGAACATTAACTGTAACTGCAAGTTGTAAACTTTGGGTGGTGTGGTCACTGATTCTAAATCTTACCGTTAACAATTCAATTAAAAATATCTTCACATATTAAAATAAAGACACTATTTAAACTTGTTTCAAGAACAGATGTTAATTTACCAGGGCTAACAACAGTATGGATGGACTGGACAGGCTGAAGTTCCACCCACAATGTTCACCAACAGCACCCCCCACCCCCCCACCACCCCCACCCCCCCAACCCCAACCCCACCACCCCCATGCCCCCACTCCCACCCCCACCAACCTAACTGATCCGGCAGGGTTGGGTTAGAGGTGTGTTTACAAAATATCATTTATATATTTTTTAAAAACCTCAAGACTGATAGCTATACACATAATTCTCCATTTTGATTTTTTAAACAAACCTCTTGGAAAGTATTCTCCTCCCTGGCTGAACTCTAACAAAAATAGATGAACAAGATTATTACATGGGACTAACATCCCAGCACCTCTCTTTGTCTCTTTCCCCAATGTTAAATCAGTTTGCAAAAATTAGACAATGTTAAATAAATTATTTGTTATGGACTGTACAATCCATATTAAAGGGCTCTCAATACAATCCAATGCAGCCAATGCTCCAGCTCATGCCCTCTCTTACACACGCAGAGCTGAGCACGCATTCAGCAGTAAGAAGGATCCCACCCCCACCTCCACTAGTGCTATTGAAAGGGATCATCATTGCTTTCAGGTTCATTGCTGATTAACATCTACTGGTAGCTTCTGAGCTAGGAGGAGTGATCGGTGATTTGTGCCACTGTTTGGAGTCGCTGAATGGTGTGCTCACTGAAATCTTCCACCAGTTGCAGCCCCACAGCAGAGGGAGGACGGCATTGCCAGTGATCGTAAACTCACTGAGGTTTTATGTGTTGGGCTTCTTCCAAGCTGAAGAGGGAGATATTTGCAACATCCCCCAGTTTTCCA
The DNA here is from genome assembly GCF_017639515.1 of Carcharodon carcharias. NCBI lineage: Eukaryota > Metazoa > Chordata > Chondrichthyes > Lamniformes > Lamnidae > Carcharodon > Carcharodon carcharias. The sequence continues at coordinate 15,617,912 of NC_054488.1, forward strand.
TCAATAGTTGCATAAGGGATGTCTCTGAGGCTTTGTCTTCTGAGAGAGATGAACCCATTTCATTCTCTCTTGGCAGAGAGAAGCAGGCAGAGTAAGCACATGGCTTCATCAGGACAGCAGACTTCAGAGATAAAAACAAAAAAACTGCGGATGCTGGAAATCCAAAACAAAAACAGATTTACCTGGAAAAACTCAGCAGGTCTGGCAGCATCGGCGGAGAAGAAAAGAGTTGACGTTTCGAGTCCTCATGACCCTTCGACAGAACTTGAGTTCGAGTCCAAGAAAGAGTTGAAATATAAGTTGGTTTAAGGTGTGTGTGTGGGGGGCGGAGAGATAGAGAGACAGAGAGGTGGGGGGGGGGTGTTGTTGTAGGGACAAACAAGCAGTGATAGAAGCAGATCATCAAAAGATGTCAACAACAATAGTACAATAGAACACATAGGTGTTAAAGTTAAAGTTGGTGATATTATCTAAACGAATGTGCTAATTAAGAATGGATGGTAGGGCACTCAAGGTATAGCTCTAGTGGGGTTTTTTTTTTATATAATGGAAATAGGTGGGAAAAGGAAAATCTTTATAATTTATTGGAAAAAAAAGGAAGGGGGAAACAGAAAGGGGGTGGGGATGGAATGGCTTGATGTTCAGTGTTGGGGTCATGGTCCAGGGAGAGGTAGGAGGAAGTGTCTGCGAGTTGACGCTCAGCCTCCGCGAGGTAGAGGTCAGTGTACTGACCTCATCTCCTCTGGGGATCTCCCTCCCACAGCTTCCAACCTGATAGTCCCCCAACCTCGGACGGCCCGCTTCTACCTCCTACCCAAAATCCATAAACAGAACGGCCCCGGTAGACCGATCGTCTCAGCTTTCTCCTGCCCCACAGAACTCATTTCTCGTTATCTTGACTCCCTTCTCTCTCCCCTTGTTCAGTCCCTTCCCACCTACATCCGTGATTCCTCTGACACCTTACGTCACATCAACAATTTCCAGTTCCCTGGCCCCAAACGCTTCGTCTTCACCATGGACGTCCAATCCCTCTATACCTCCATCCCCCACCAGGATGGTCTGAGGGCCCTTAGCTTCTTCCTTGAACAGAGGCCCGAACAATCCCTAACCACCACTACTCTCCTCCGTCTGGCTGAACTTGTTCTCACGCTGAACAATTTCTCCTTCAACTCCTCTCACTTCCTCCAAATAAAAGGTGTGGCTATGGGTACCCGCATGGGCCCCAGCTATGCCTGTCTCTTTATGGGGTATGTGGAACATTCCTTGTTGCAGTCCTACTCCGGCCCCCTTCCACAACTCTTTCTCCGGTACATCGATGATTACTTCGGTGCCGCTTCATGCTCTCGTCGGGACTTGGAAAAATTTATTAATTTTGCTTCCAATCTCCACCCCTCCATCATTTTCACGTGGTCCATCTCTGACACTTCCCTTCCCTTCCTTGACCTCTCTGTCTCAATCTCTGGTGATAGACTGTCCACCAATATCCATTAAAAAACCCACCGACTCCCACAGCTATCTCGACTACAGCTCCTCACACCCCGCTTCCTGTAAGGACTCCATCCCATTCTTTCAGTTCCTTCGCCTCCGTCGCATTTGTTCTGATGATGCTACCTTCAAAAACAGTTCCTCTGACATGTCCTCCTTCTTCCTTAACCGAGGTTTTCCACCCACGGTCGTTGACAGGGCCCTCAACCATGTCCGGCCCATCTCCCGCGCATCCGCTCTCACGCCTTCTCCTCCCTCCCAGAAACATGATAGGGTCCCCCTTGTCCTCACTTATCACCCCACCAGTCTCCGCATTCAAAGGATCATCCTCCGCCATTTCCGCCAACTCCAGCATGATGCCACCACCAAACACATCTTCCCTTCACCCCCCTTAACGGCATTCCGTAGGGATCACTCCCTCTGGGACACCCTGGTCCACTCCTCCATCACCCCCTACTCCTCAACCCCCTCCTATGGCACCACCCCATGCCCACACAAAAGATGCAACACCTGCCCCTTCACTTCCTCTCTCCTCACCGTCCAAGGACCCAAACACTCCTTTCAAGTGAAGCAGCATTTCACTTGCATTTCCCCCAACTTAGTCCACTGCATTCGTTGCTCCCAATGTGGTCTCCTCTACATTGGAGAGACCAAACGTAAACTGGGCGAACGCTTTGCAGAACACCTGCGGTCTGTCCGCAAGAATGACCCAAACCTCCGTGTCGCTTGCCATTTTAACACTCCACCCTGCTCTCTTGCCCACATGTCAGTCCTTGGCTTGCTGCATTGTTCCAGTGAAGCCCAACGCAAACTGGAGGAACAACACCTCATCTTCCGACTAGGCACTTTACAGCCTTCCGGACTGAATATTGAATTCAACAACTTTAGGTCGTGAGCTCCCTCCCCCATCCCCACCCCCTTTCTGTTTCCCCCTTCCTTTTTTTCCAATAAATTATAAAGATTTTCCTTTTCCCACCTATTTCCATTATATATATAAAAAAAACCCCACTAGAGCTATACCTTGAGTGCCCTACCATCCATTCTTAATTAGCACATTCATTTAGATAATATCACCAACTTTAACTTTAACACCTATGTGTTCTATTTTACTATTGTTGTTGACATCTTTTGATGATCTGCTTCTATCACTGCTTGTTTGTCCCTACAACCACACCCCCCCCTCCACCTCTCTCTCTCTCTATCTCTCCGCCCCCCCACACACACACCTTAAACCAACTTATATTTCAACTCTTTCTTGGACTCGAACTCAAGTTCTGTCGAAGGGTCATGAGGACTCGAAACGTCAACTCTTTTCTTCTCCGCCGATGCTGCCAGACCTGCAGAGTTTTTCCAGGTAATTCTGTTTTTGTCAGCAGATTTCACATATCATTTTGTGGATGCCACAAGAACAAAAGAACAAAAGAGGTAGGATCAGGAGAAGGCTATACAGGCTGTCGAGCCTGCTTCATCATTCAATATGGATATGGCTGACCTTCGACATCACATTTCCACCGGCTCATTATATCCCTTGATTCCCTGAGGGACCAATAACTTGTCCATCTCAGCCTTAAGTAGAGCATCCACAACCTTCTCAGGTAGGGAATCCAAAATTCACAAACCTTTGAGTGAAGAAATTTCTCCTCATCACAGTCCTAAAAACTTGTGCCCTTATCCTGAGACTGTGCCCCATGATTTAGATTTCCCAACCTCTCAGTGCCTACTCTTTCAACCCCTGTCAGAATTGTGAATGCTTCAATGAGACAGACAGGCACTAAGTAAATGCATAGGGGTGGTTAGTTGACTTTTGTATGGGATATTGGATGGAATTTTGACTCTGCATAAAACGTACTCTGTTGCTGAAAAGAAGGACATGCTGCCAAAGCCTTTCATCTTGCATTCATCAGGACAAATGCAAAAATGCCAAATTTCAAATGATCACAACGACTTATACTACAGGAGAAAAGGTTGCTGGTTGGTTGGCAATCTAACTGACCGAGGCGTTGCCATGGAGAAAGCAACAGGAAACTATAGGCTCCCCAAGCTCTCAAATAATTCAAAATAGGTTCAAGGCTTGAACATACTCCTTCTGTTAGCAGAGAATAGTCCCTGCATGTGAATGTATGTCACTTCTAGCAAGTGTAAACGAGCCACATTACAAGCTTGACTGATTCTCTTAAATTGGTTCTTAGTGTCGCTCTTAGCACACTCAGGATTGTTCAGCACATTCTGTTTTCATTCTGAGGCAACCTAACATCATATTGCCCCTTAAAGGAGGAGGAAAACAGAGGTTTGCTCCTTGGAGATCTTGGATGTGCATTGCAATCGCAGCTGATTAAACCCGTTCACAATGCCCTATTCTAACAAGTGAACTAATAGGCTCATGAATCAATAATCTATTAGTGCGTATACAAAATATATCAAAAGTAAAATACTGCAGACGCTGGAAATCTGAAATTAACTCAGAAAATGCTGGAAATACTCAGCAGGTCAGGCAGCTTCTGTGAAGAGAGTAAAACAGAGCTAATATTTCAGGTCAATGAACCTTCCGCAGAACTGATGAAGGGAGTGCTGTATTGTTCGAGGTGCCAGGTTGCAAGTGAGATCCCATCTGGTGATCTCGTTGCATTTAAAGATCCCACAGTTCTGATGAGGGGAAGTTCTGATGAACGCTGAAATGTGAACTCTGCTCTGCTGCCTGGCCTGCTGACTGTTTCCAGCATGTTCTGTTTTTATTATAGAAAATGTATTCAAGGAATAACAAAACAAAAAGATCATTACTTTGCAAGCAGGCATTGGTAAGCAAATTTTCTTTCATGTGGAGAAGCAGTGCTATGCATTCAGAGCCAGACACTTCAAAGCATTTCCATTCCATAGTTGACTAAATCCTATAGAAATGTAAATGTTTCCTTCCTCATTGCAGCCATTATGAGGTCTTGTGGTGCAGTGGGTAGCGTCCCTGCCTCTGGGCCAGAAGTTCTGCACTCAGTCCCACTCCAGGACTTGAAGGCCAAGGAAGGTGCAGTCATAATGTGGCTAAACAGGTTGAGCATCAACCTATAAATCCTTCCAACATATGTTAATTGGCAGGCGGCAAGAATTGGAGAGATTCCTGGTCAGCCGTGTGAAAAATTGGAGCCTCTACCATCACTATCCATTGTTGCAGGCAACAATATGCATGTAAGTGTATGTTGCCACGGCAACTCTGACTCCTTTGGAGGTCAGTTGGCTCAGTTGCCTGGAAGGCTGGTGTGGATCAGATCGGTGCCAGCTGTATCAGATTCAATTCCTGTTGCGGCTGGGGTGGATTTGGGACCTGCCTCCTTGACTTACCCTTGGTGGAGGTCATGGTGCTGTGGGCTGGACCTGACTTTGGGCAGGGAACTGAAGGAGAAGATTGCAGCCACTGAGTGCCATCAATGCTCTGTGACAGCAACCAACCTCCCCAAGAAAAAAAACAAGTCAGAAATTAATTGAAGGAACATTTTAAAACAGCATATTCAAATGATCATTCCATTCTGCTCCTGAAGTGAAATTATAAATATAATCTGCTCAAGTGAGCTACGCAATTTGATTATGAAACACTATTTCTAAGAGCTGAGCTTTCTGTTAAAAAGCAATGTGATTATTTCATCCGACAGTAAAGTACTATATGATCTTCCCCATGCTGCTGCACTCCTATCTCAGTGTTTCAGGTGCTCTTATATTGGCAGGCTTGCCTTGGCAGACATTACTGGAAAATACAAATTATAAGCATAAATCAGTAAAAATAATACAGCTTATGAGGATAGATGGTAGATTTCTGCACTCTTCAGTACCCTAGTTCCTCATAAGTAACTAACTGCATTAAAACAGACATGAGTTTGTGATCTCCAACAATGTGACAGTCATGGAAAAGTTAAAGAATTTTATAATTACCAGGTCTTACTAATGGTAAAGCGGAGAATGTGCCATTTTATGAGCACATGAGAATTATTCCATATTTTGCCTTTTGGAGTGGGGTTCTCGACCATTTTCCACATAAAACATTTGGAAATTAATGAGATCTAGGTGGCGTGTTACAACTTAAAGTAGGTTCACGCTGACTTACTATTCTCAGCCATTTTGCAGAGACAAGGAGTTTATCTGTTCATAACCCCAGTATTATGATGTGTTCTACAATAACAGTGGGCAACAGTTAATTTGCTATCTCATTTCAGACTTCTGAAAAACATCTACACCCATTATTGTTGGGAGGATTCTATTCAATGGATGTCTGCTGACTATTTAGCCTTGGAAGGGAAAATTCTGGTTTTATCGACAGGTTTCCAGGTGAATCTTCGAATAGGGGAAGACATTTGAATGACAGAAACCTCAAAGTAACAACAAGTAGGAGCAGGGTTGGAAAGGTCTCAGAGGGGGAGCAGTTACAACCATGCAGGTCTCTTTTAGGGAAAATTGGCTTAATATGTCAGATTTCAGAGAAAAATACTGTCCCAGAGAAGCAAATATTTTTTCCATCTCCTCAAAGGCTCAATATGGTCAGGTTAATTGTTCTTTTTCATGAGGAGGGAACTAAAGTTATTTGGATGAGGATGGAATTTGTTCACAATATTACTCGATACATTCATCCACTATCTGTAAACTAAAACAAGATGATGATTCAGTTTCTGGCCTCATCTCACTAAAATATTGTCAGTTCTCTCAGTTCAAGACATGGAGAAGTGAGGCCACATGCAAAACACAACTCCTTCAGATTACAAGCGGACCCTACTGTTAGACGCTTGGGGTTACGTTATTATTGATTAGATTTGGAGCAGTGCGGGCACATTCTTGAACATATGATGCAGGGGCTGCTTATTTGCATGACCGGTGCCACTGAACCTAAAGGAATATCCAAGGCACTGCAAAGATTTATCACACTTTGTACTTGATAATACATGGATTGGCTGCTCGAAAAATGAAGCATGCAATATATTTCTTCAATGCTACAGGCCTGATTGTTGTATAAAACATACAGTGTAGCCAATTTCAGGCTAATTGCTCTTAGAGGATGAGTTCAATTATAATGTAATTGACTGTCTATATTTTGACAACCTTTCAATCAATCACAGCCCAACAGCAGAAGAAACCACGAGACACTAACTGTCTCTGTTTCTTAATTCTTATACTCTTTTTGTTGAGAGACAGAGAATTTGCAAGTATGATAACTGTCTCAAAGCTTCTGTATATGCAAGTTGAACTCCCCTGATGTTAATCAGGTCTAATCTGTGCTCTTCAGCAAGATTAACATTTAACTCCTATTCTGACCTTTTAAGCTCTTGCTCCTGAATTTTCTGTGGCAAATTGGTTGGAATAGGTCCTGAAATATAAACAGAAAATTCTGAAAATACTCAGTAGCTCAGGCAGCATCTTTGGAGAGAGAAACAGGATTAATGGGCAGAATTTTACTGGCCTCTGGGTGGCAAACTGAGTTGTGGGGGTGGGGGGCAGTTAAAATAGTGGGGAGCCAGATTGGGAAGGCTCCCAAACACAGGCCCACTGCAGGGGCATTTTCCCAGTAGTGGGATCGAGTGTGGAGCAGCTCACCACTGACTTACATATTTTATGCTCTAATAGGGACCATTTAACCAAGCTGCCCTGTGGATACAGGCAGCTTAATGGAGGCTGCCTCCAGTAGCAGTGGCACCATGACCCAAGGGGGCGGAGGGTGGCACATGGCAAAAGCAGCCTCTATTGTCACAATAATCCACTTGGCGGGGTTTCCCATCCTATACTCTGCACCTGAATATTATTTTTTTTTACTTGCCCGTCCGAGCTCCCAAGATCACCTGCCTGCCTCGGCCTGTTGTGTTATTATAATGATAATATGGGCTTATTTACTGTACAAGGTACAAGGCATCAATCGCTCATTAGGGATTAAGGCTAGGCACATGAGAACAGTTATACACAGGTATATAGCTTGAAGACATCAGAGCTGTGTGTGTGTGCTCTGCTGAAAGCAAAATTGAAACTAAGACTGAATCACGTGACACATTTCCCTCCTAGTGATGTCATGCTGATATCACTTGTAGACATATTACAACATCCCCCTTTATTTTTAAAGATACCCCCCTTCCAAAACAGTATAACTATTTACAATACAATATACATCTTTAGTACCATTACATAAATGCATAGAATTGATGAATCTATGAATCTCTAAGGCACAAACATAATATACTGGCACACCCAGATCTTGTGATGGTTATTTTGCCTGGAGCTTTATTTAATTGTGCACAGTGATCTGTGAGATTGTCATTCTCGGATGCTTTTCACGGTAGCATTTGGGACCTTGACCTAGATGCAGTAGGGCTGTGTAGTGGATGAGAAGCTGGAATGGATCTGATTTGCCATTGGTTACGCCCCATCATTGTGCCTTTGTGTGTAATGAACACATCCTTGTCACCTCGACTGTTTTCCATATACCTTCTATGGGATCCAGAATGTAAGCTGTTGTCCCAACTATAAACTTGGCAATTCTGTACCTGCATTTTTATTGTGCATGTTAGTCATCCTCTCTTGTAATTTTAAAAGTTGCTCTAAAATTTCTGAGGGAGTAGAATGAGTAAGGTAAATTGGTATGCACTGGTCAGCCAACATGAGCTCTGTCAATGATAGATTCGGTGTAACATTGCAATGTATAGATCTTGCTTGGTCTGTCTACATTTGAGAATTAGTGATTTCACCGTGTGAATCAGTCATTCAGCTAGGCTGTTAGATCTATGGTAATGAGGAGAAGAAGTAGTTTGATCGATATTCCACTTCCCACGCATATCCTGAAATGGCTTACCAATAAATTGTAAACCCATTATTCCTAATGATCCCTCTAGCCACACCAGATAAACTGAAAATAGCACTTAGACTGTGCGCGACAGATGTGCTTGACATATTATGCAATTGTCAAATAATGGGGTAATTGGTAAAGGAGTCAATGATGATGATGAAGTCAGTGCCATGGACATGAAAGAGGTCGGATGCGATGTTGGACCCAGGATGGGGAGGAACTTCATATGGGATCAATGGCACTTTGTGCTGACTTGGCACATGCCTTACACTTCTTGATAATGGGTGGAATCATCCCAGAGTTGCACTAAGTGCAGTAGTGGGCAGTAAAAAGGACATTTTACCCATTGGCCGCAATGGCAGCCGTATTCCCATTTCATTAATCATGCATTCCCGGGAAAAACACCGTTTCGAGGGTGGGTGGCCTCCGATTCGCCTGCCATATGATCACCTCACTGCTTTCTCATGCCGGACACCATATTTAAAGTGCAGCCACACACACACCTCTTAATGCTTCCAGCCTAGGACTGCTGCACTGTAGACATGTCCCCAAAAGGCAAGAAGACTGTTGCTCACCCATCCCCAGTTTAATCACACGTCCTTTGAGTGCCCTTTAGATGCCATCGAGGCCCACTGTGGTGTCCTCTACCCCGCTCTGGCTGAAGGAGGTGCAGCTACATTACCACACCAGCTTGGTAGGCGATGGCAGTGGTGATCAGTGCCAATGCTGTACTGAAGAGGTTGTTCATCCAATGCACATAAAGGATAAATGATCTCATCTATGTGCCAGGGTAAGACAACCATCTCATCATTCTAAACTCACACACTCAAGCCCATCACACATTCGCTGACATCTCACTCACTGCCAGTCAAGGAATATCACCACTCAATCTCTCACACACCTTCACATCTCCATCTGGCCTCATCTCCTCTGGAGATAGCCTCCTCAGTGCTCACCATCTTGAGCTCACTTGCACAGGTCAACTTGTGCCTCCACAAAAACCCTGGGATACCCCCCTTCCCCACTACAGCCCTCACGCTGCAGCCTCTTCCCTTGCCTGAGGCCACTTCTCCCCTTCCCCAAGCAAGCCCTAGCCCTCCAGCCATTGAAAAGCCTCCCCTGTTATATGGTTGGCTTGTTTGTAGAGATTTGCCCATGAGCCCCCACTAAAAGTGATGTGGTGCTGTCTACTGGTCACATTTCTCACTGTTGGAAGTCAGAAAACTCATTGTAATACATCTGCATATCATTATAAGCCCAGCTCACCAGAATCATCCCCCAATGCTGGATCATTCAAGCACGTGTTTCACAACTGTACATATGCGATGTGCACCCAGTGAGCTGTGTGCAAAGCCTGGCGCTGATGACTGCGAGTGCTGCCCGAAGCAAGGTAGGCAAACAAACCTCAAAGTCCCAAGCGAAGCGCAGGTCACCAGGTGCGCATCGCCAACATACAGTTGTGAAACAGGTGCTTGGATGATCCAGCGCTGGAGGATGATCCTGGCGAGCTGGGCTTATAATGATATGCAGATGTATTATGAGTTTCCCGACTTCCGACGACAGGAAACATGACTCGCCATTGGTGGGCAAAGCGCACCTCTGCAAACTTCTTTCATGATGTCATGAAACCGATTTTTGGCCTTCTCACTATATTGTCCGCTCACACCGTCAAACACGCCCAACACCAGCGGGCATGGAAAATTCTGCCCAACGACTTCAATTCATTGTTCATATACGATCATTAACCTGCGTCCCTTGTGAGTCTTCTTGTCTGATCTATGCCCATGTGTGAGTGGTACAGTTGTTGAAAAATATCTGATCACAAAGATTCTGGTATGATGACCTGCCTGCCTTTAAAAATGACTCCTTGGGAGATGCCTAGCTGAGCCAAAATGGGCTTATGAGTTTGTGGACATGCTGAATTGAATCAGGCCATCCTTCAATGGTGTTTTGCCCCAGTTTCTGTTGTGTATAATCTTACACTGTTTCTCTTTGTAGCTGCTAGCATTTGCATTGTGCAAAATGTACCAGATCAATTTGGAGGACATCTTCAAACTTGATGTCAATGAAATCAACTTGTAGATTTAAGGATACACCTTCTGTTTTCCATGGGTTAGGCAACCTGCTAACTGTATCTGATGTGACCGTCAAGTTACCTGGCTTACAACTAATCTCACAGTCTTAACCTTGAATATTTATCAAGAGACGTTGTAACCTGGGTGGTGCACTGGTCAATGGTATTCTTCAAATCATCTCCGGTGGTTGTGATTGGTATCTATCACAAATCTTTTGTAAATAGATAGTTATGAAAACGCAGTATCCCAAACATTAAAGCTAATGATTCCCACCCAATGTTGGAAAAGTTAGGTTTGTTACGGACAGAGATTTTGAAGCAAGTGCATTCATTTTGCCTTTTTGTAGTATGCTCGCTCCCAGACCTTTCTGTGAGGCATCTATCTCCAGGGTAGTTGTCTCCCAAGGGTCGTAAAATTGCAATGTCAATGCTGCTGATAATGACTCTCAGTGCAGAAAAGGCACATCCTTTCTCAACAATTCCCTCAGCGATGAAGACTTTTCAGCAAAATTGGAAATATATGGAGACAAGAAATTAAAGAGACTTAGACACCTTCAAAGGTCACCTTTATCTTGAGGAGTTGGCATGACTTTAATATTCTCTATTTTACTTGGATCGGTACATATGCCAGCACTGAGATAAATAGAACCAAAGAAATTGACCTGCTGCATGTTGATGTCACATTTCAGACTGTTGAACACCAATCTTTCATTATGTGCCGCTGGGATCAATAAATGCAGATTGTGGTCAGGTTCTTGCTTTGTTCTTCCCACAACAGCCAAATCATCCGTGATACAGATGCATCAAGGTACAGTACATGTAATGTGGTCCATGTAAACTTGAAAGAGATACTGGCTAACAGATAGCCCAAAAGGAAGTCATTGAAAACAGTATTGTCTGAATAGGGCACAAAATATAATAAGCTCTTGGAACTTCTCTGAGAGATGTATTGACCAATAGCAATGCTTGGCATCAAGGTTCAAGAAGAATTTTGCACCTGCTAATCTTGGGTTTAACCCCTCTAAGGTGGGTATTTGTAATGACAATGGTTAAAAGCTGCATTTAAACATCATAGATTGAGGCAAACTCTCAATGGCCCATCCTTCTTTATGATGTATGTGATTGAGTTGCACCAATCTGTGTGCTTTTTTATCCTTCTAATGATTTTGTCTTTCTCTATTTTGTTGAATTCGACCTTCAATTTGTCTTGTATGTGTACACTGCACTTACGAGATGGATCATTTGATGGACTTGCATTCTCCTGCAAGTGTAATGTTGCAGTTCCCTTGAAACTGTCAATATTGTTGAAACATTCTAAATATTTTCATGTTAGGTCATGAACTGAGGTGATAGAGGTAGCTTCTGAAGTTGATCTGCTTTGTGATGTCTGACTGATTCCATGAATCATTACTGTTGTGAGGTCACGGCATGCCTGTAGACCTGGAGTTGCTGGGCCTTTAGTTTCCATGGTGTAGAACATCTGTGACACCCAGGAGGATTGATTGTGCTTGTATTCCAGGACCATGGGTCCTGCACATGAAATTAGTGAATTGTTGTGCACTGAAAGCTTCACAGTAGTAGTTTTGTCTGTGGGTACATGTCTTTTAGATTTCACCAGGGTAGTACATTGGCACTTGCCACTGTGTCAATCTTAGCAATAATGAATAGTTACCAATTTTCTTAGGGCAGATAATTTGAATCTTGGCAAATATTTTGAATGGTGTGATAGTATTTACATTTTCCAAGAGATTGATGGTGTGAAGCGTATTCACCACTCTTTGTCTTGTCATGCACATAATCATCATTTTCTAGTTTGTCAAACACCTCATGTATATGTTTCTAACTGGATACTGGATGGTTATTCTTATTGCTTGAAGGTACCACTTGAAAATAGTCTGTTTAGATCACTACACATCTCTTTGTAGCTGCATAATTCTTTGTTCTAGTGCACAGCTGCTGCCAATGGTCTTTTCTGCCACATACCTTGCAGAATTGATGAAAAGCTGGGTACTGCCTTAGTGCCTGCAGAAGACCACACTTTCTACATGTCTTGCTAGGTCTAGGTGTTCTAGTGAGTGCATCAACGATTGGGGTAGTACTGTAAGCTTTGTCAATATCATGAAAATATAATAATTTTTTTAATGTTCTTGGGAATTATTTTAAAATAGGAATAGTGGGGCCTGGATAGTGTGTGTTTGTGTGTGTGTGTGTATGTGTGTGTCTGTGACTAACTGGTCTGAAGGCTTTGATATATCAGAAGAGAAGCTAGATTTGAAATGCTAAATAAGTAAACATTGGCTAATGTTTAGAATTTACATGTAAAAGGAAAATTTGCATTTTGAGATAAACCAGAGTAGTCGTGAATTTCAAAGAGAGAGTGAAATATTACACTTAGCCAGAAAAAGCCAAACATTGTGTTTATTTTACTCAAAGCTTACTGATAAAATTGGTGCTATGAAAGATTTTTATTATGAGAAATCTAAAGTCCAAAGACATATTGAAACAATGGAATTTAAAAAGGGAGAAACATGTATAAAGGAGATGAGGTCATGTGTAAGGAAAGAAGGAATTCTAAGATCTAACAAGCATGAAAAGCCTCCAGCCTCTATGTACCAAGCTGCTGCCTGTAGGCACAGCAGCTAAGAGAATTCACTGTGAATATCCCTGTCCAATGTATCATCTGCTTTGCCTGAGTCTGTTAAAATCTATTTTGTTTTTACCGTTACTTCCTTACTCTGTATTATCTGGGATGAGTGTTATTGTAGACCTTTATGCGCACTTTTCCAAAGTTTCTCCTACAAAGAGGAGTTGTGGTGGGAACACACCACGGTGTAATGGCATCTTGGCTTTTCATTCTACTTATTGTTCAGCAACTCCCAAAGTCATCTTGAAGCGGGATAATGAAATAATTCGATATTAAAACTGACATTAAGACGTGCATTAACAGCTTTAAAAATAGGCAAATGTAGTATGAATATTAATAGCTTTAAAGTAGACCAGAGCAGCCACAGGAGCTCTTTCTAGACATCATGGGAAATACAACCAACCCTAAGAATTACAAGTTGTGAACCAAATGGCCTTCTCAGCTTGGGGAAACAAGGAGATAAGGAAACAGACAGGGAGTCATTAAGCCCCAGACACAAACACATCTCAGCTGAAGCAAAATGCTGAAACTGTTGAGTTAACAGGGGACATCTGCAGAAAGAGAAGCCCCCACTTTTAGTTAAGTGATGTATGTATAAGACATTGCCAGTGATGAGCATGGGGATTGTAACAAACAGTGCTTTTCTAAGTGAGAACCAAGAGCTATAAATTGTATCACAAGCTTTGTATTGTGAGAGAGGTGCTTGGAAAAGCAACCAGGGCTGATCTCCCAGCACATGCTTGAATAAAGACTTTAGATACTGGGACACTTAGACTTGGGTGGTCTCATCTTTATACCACAACAAACCTGCTGTAATCACAACCTTCTCTGGCCCTATTTTTATGATTTTTTTTGTTGGACTCTCCATTGTTCGCTATCGATCCAGCCCACATCCTGGTCACTCAACTTTCCTGACTGAGCTAACTAGATGCTGGTTCTCTCAATGCATTGCCACACTCACGGAATTGACAAGCTATCCATGCAAACTCCCCATGTACGGTCCATCTGTTTAGCAACTCCTTACTTGAGTCCTAGCTCGGCACCTTGTCTTCAAAGCTTTTTTTCAGTCAGCACATTGTGTTTTCAACACACTCTGATGCTGCCAGTTCATTTCAGTCTGATGAAAAAGTCAAGGGTCATCTCATGCCATGTAGCACATTCTGAGGCTGTTCACTATGTCATACCTGTACTTTTTTTAAAATTCATTCATGGGATGTGGGCTTTGGTGGCTGGGCCATCCCTAGATGCCCTTGAGGTGGTGGTGGTGAGCTGTCTTCTTGAACTGCTGCAGCCCATGTGGTGTAGGTACACCCACAGTGCTGTTAGGGAGGGAGTTCCAGGACTTGAACCAACGACAGTGAAGGAACAGCGATATATTTCCAAGTCAGGTTGGTGAGTGACTTAGAGGGGAACTTCCAGGTGGTAGTGTTCCCATCTATCTGCTGCCCTTGTCCTTCTAGGTGGTAGTGGTCATGGGTTTGGAAGATGCTGTCCAAGGAGCCTTGGTGAATTCCTACAGTGCATCTTGTACATGGTACACACTGCTGCTACTGTGTATCATTGATGGAGGGAGTGAATGTTTGTGGATGGGGTGTCAATCAAACAGGCTGCTTTGTCCTGGGTAGTGTGAAGCTTCTTGAGTGCTGGGGGAGCTGCACTCATCGAGTCAAGTGGAGAGTATTCCATCACACTCCTGACTTGTGCCTTGTATGTGGTGGACAGACTTTGGGGAGTCAGGAGGTGAGTTTCTTGCCACTGGATTCCTTGTCCCTGACCTGCCCTTGTAGCCATAGTATATGGTCCAGCTAGTCCAGTTCAGTTTCTGTAATGGTAACCCCCAGGATGTTGATGGTGGGAAATTCAGTGATGGTAATGATATTGAACATCAAGGGATAATGGTTGGATTCTCTCTTGTTGGAGATGGTCAGTGCCTGACACTTGTGTGGCACAAATACTACTTGTCACTTGTCAGCCCAAGCCTGGATATTGGCCAGTTCTTACTGCATTTGGACATGGGCTGCTTCAGTATCTGAGGAGTCGCAAATAGTGCTGAACATTGTGCAATCATCAGCAAACATCCCCATTTCTGACCTTCTGATCGAAGGAAGGTCATTGATGAAGCAGCTGAAGATGGTTGGGATGAGGACACTACCCTGAGGAATTCCTACGGTGATGTCCTGGGGCTCAGGTGATTGACCTCCAAAAACCACAACCATTTTCCTTTGTGCTAGGTATGTAGCCAGCAGAGAATTTCCCCCGATTCCCATTGACTCCAGTTTTGCTTGGGCTCCTTGATGCCACACTCAGTCAAATGCTGCCTTGAAGGCAAGGTCAGGCACTTTCACCTCACCTCGGGAGTTCAGCTCTTTTGTCCATGTTTGGACCAAGGCTGTAATGAGGTCAGGAGCTGAGTGGCACTGACGGAACCCAAACTGGGAGGGCAGAAGATTTGTCGATGCATCTTCCAACAGGAAAATTACCCAATAAAATATGGTGTTAGCCAGCACTCAGCTATGGCACAGGCCACCCTTTGGAGCAGTTTTCTCTCCACAATAATGACAATAATTCAGTGAGCAGGTTATTGCTAAGCAAGTGCTGCTTGATAGCACTGTTGATGACCCCTTCCATTACTTTACTGATGATCGAGGATAGACTAATGGGGCAATAATTGGCCAGGTTGGATTTGTCCTGCTTTTTGTGTACAGGGCACACTGGACAATTTTCCACATAGCTGAGTAGATGCCAGTATTGTAGCTGTACTTTTTTTTTTGTATTCATTCATGGTTCATTCATTCTTGTTTAGGGTACATTTACCGGTAGACCACATTGCTGTGGGGCTGGAGTCACATGTAGGCCAGACCAGGTAGGAAGGCAGATTTCCTTACCTAAAGGACATTAGTGAACCAGATGGGTTTCTACAACAATTGACATTGGTCATCATTAGACTTTTCATTCCAGAGTTTTATTGAATTCAAATTCCCCCATCTGCTGTGGCAAGATTCAAAGCCGGGTCCCCAGAGCATTACCCTGGGTCTCTGGATTACCACCCCAGCGACAATATCACTATGCCATTGCCTCCCCTTCACCAGAACAGCTTGACTAGGGGCGCAGCACGTTCTGGGGCACAAGTCTTCCGCACTATTGCCGGAATATTGTCAGGGCCCATAGCCTTTTCAGTATCCAGTGCCTTCAACCATTTCTTGATATTATGTGACATGAATTGAATTGACTGAAGGATGGCATCTGTGATGCTGGGGATCTCTGGAGGAGGCCAAGATGAATCATCCACTCGGCACTGGCTGAAGATTGTTGCGAATGCTTCAGTCACTGATGTGCTGGGCTCTTCCATCATTGAGGATGGGGATATTTGTGGAGCCTCTTCCCCCAGTGAGTTGTTTAATTGTCCAACACCATTCACGACTGGATGCGGCAGGGCTGCAGAGCTTAGATCTGGTCAGTTGATTGTGGGATTGCTTAGCTCTATCACTTGCTGCTTATGCTGTTTTGCACGCAAGTAGTCCTGTGTTATAGCTTCACCAGGTTGATACCTCATTATTAGGTATGCTTAATCTTGCTGCCGCCAGTTTTATCACCACTGAACACCATGTCGTGTTATTATAATGAGATAATAGCTTGGGCTTATTTACTTTCCAAAATATAAGGCACCAATCACTCATAAAGGATTGGGTAAACACATTGTGGATTCATTTATTAACACTACGCACATGAGAACAGTTATATATAGGTATAAAGTTTGGAGACATCAGGCTTTGTGTGTGCTTTGCTCAAAGCAAAAGTGAAACTAAGACTGGATGAAGTCATAGATAGAGTCATAGGTGTCTACAGCACAGAAAAAGGCTCTTCGGCCCATCAAGTCTGCTCTGTTCAAACAAGTACCTAACTATTCTAATCCCATTTTCTAGCACTAGACCCATAGCCTTGGATGCCAAGTCATCGCAAGTGCACATTCAAATATTTCTTAAATGTTATGAGGGTTTCTGCCTCTACCATTCTTTCAGGCAGTGAGTTCCAGATGCCCACCACCCTTTCACATGACTCATTTCCCTTCCAGTGATGTCATGCTGATATTACAACTGCCCACATCTTCAGGTGGGGCTGCTGAGGATTCAGAGTTGTCAGCTCTCTGATTGGGCCAGTGGCATCAGGAACCTCCCCCAACCCCGATCATTGTTTGGACAGGGTGTCCACAGACAACCAATTAGGAGCCCGCCTATGGTAAAATCCCTGAGCTAGTTCTGCTGCCGGCAAGCAAGGGCTTGGGACCCACTTTGCCCTGAAGTCAGGTGCCAAAGCTGGTGGTAAAATTCAGACCATCATTTCACAGCAAACATCTTTCATTGGCACTGGAAGGAATTAGATTTGTACAGTTTTTGCACCATGTGCAGAGCCAAGGAAATTGGGGAAAGAGGAAGGGAAGGAAAGGTCTGTGAAATAGACCCTGTTGTTGAAAGTAGTTTCTGTAGATTGACAGTTTATTCATGCTTGTATTGTGGGAAAGACCAAGGGAAGAATTTTGGGTTTTGAGTGGGACCGGAATGTTGGGGTCAAATGCGGGTCCCCACTCCAAGCTGTGTTGGGAGCAATCACTCAACAGCGTGATTGACCAATTAGTGGCTAGAAGGCACACGCATAGTCCAATTAAGGATGGCAGGTTGGCTATCAAAGCTGGAGGGCCAATATGTCGTCAAGGAGGCATCACCTGCTATTTCGCACAAGGGAGACAGGATGCTCTCCATCTTAAGGTTCCCTCGCATCAACTTCCAAAAGTCTGAAATAAAAGTGAGCCACAGCTGCTGGGTCATTATTGTGGAGAGAAAACTGTTCCAAAGGGTGGCCCGTGCCATAGCTGTGGCTAGGTGAGTGGGGACTTCTCAGAGTCTGCGTGGAATGCTGGCCAACACCTCCCCACGCCAGTCTGCCACCCAGAGGGTACTTCCAGGCAGCAGCCACGCTTCTGATGCCATGGGGCCATAATTGGCCTTTAAATCAATTTAAATAGCTTCTCGTGCTTGTGTGGGCTCTTTCGCCGATCCATCCTCCGAGAAAATGGCTCTGGGACGGAATGCCACCAGCAAACTGGCACACGAGCCGGCGGAGCAACATGGCTGGCTCATCCGCCTCTGTTTCCATCTCGATATTGTGGCAAAAATCCTGCTCCAAGTTATCTGAAGGTCAGGAAACAGCAGAAAATGATCTGGGGCTCAGGCAAGTTTCAGGCAGAGTTCCTGGAAATAAGGGGCCGAGTCTTCCTCTGCCTGAATTCTCTGCCATATTTTAGCGGGAGTTGTTTTCCTGTTGGAAGAAGCACTGACAAATCTTCTGACCTCCCCTCTACTCAGGCCAAAGTGGGATACCCGGACGATTTTTCAAGTTACCCCAGCTATTCTGCCCAGAGTGTCCTTAGAAGTCTTCAAGAAAATTCAGCCCAAGCAGCCCTGCTGCTACACAAGAAAGACTCCAAACAATCAGCAGGCTAAAGTAATTGATCCAAGAGGGGATTGCCTTCTTGAAAATTAGTTGGGGATGGAACAGGAGTGTAAATTGGGAAACTTGCATTCCTCAGGCTGGCGTGGATTCAGGAATTTAAGAACCAATCCTGATGGGACGGTGATCAAACAATTTGCCCTTTAGTCCTGCCTTTCTCTGATTCGTGTCTTATTAATCTCTTGTTTTTCTAAATGTACAGGCATGAGGCTCAATGTGTAGGTGAAGCCTCATAACAGGGTCAAAAGCTACTAAAGCATTAGCTTGTAAAGACGCTAGTTAGAACCAGTGCAAAGGATATTCTTCATAAAATCAAACACACAACAAAGAATGCACATTAGTAAATATGGATAAAAAAGGTCAGAGCGACTGAATAACACATTGTTGCCCATACGATGAAATGGAAGCAACCCATTTCATTACAGAGTACTTCAAATGCTAACTTCTTTCAGATGACTTCTGCACTGCAGAAGGAAAGTTCAGACCACAGGGAGAGACATTCACATAGTCAACAAGAGCCCAACATTAACACTAATTACCAAAGAAATATTGGAAATTTTTGGGCAAGAGATATTACGTAAGCAACAATGTTAATGATTCTACTATCCTTGCCCCCAGCAAGGCAGTTGAACTTGTTGCTAGCTTTAAATGTCAACTAAGAAAAATTTCTGATAACTAAAGGAATATAGTCAGCTTTACCAGCTATAGACTGGGTCCTGAAATGAAATGCCGTCTCTCCCAGGAGTTTTCAAACCAGTAAAATTATCTCAGTGTAGAATAAGTTGACAGGTGTGTTATAGCAGAAAAAATATTTTTAAGTTTACCAACATGAGCACTTAGAATCCTAACTTAAGAATTCTAGGATATTGTTATCTATGTGAGCTCATGAGGATATAAGTATAAGACTATAACTCTTTCATACTTGTATGTGAATATTTATTATAAGAATCAATTATAGATTTACATTATAGTCATAGAATAGATGGTGATTAAAATTAGTTATGACATAACAATTCTACTTAAGATTATACACAACTTTGAATCCTTAATAAAGAAGTTGGAAATTCAAAAAATTATTGATTTGAAGAAGATTATACTTACAATCCAATATAACTTCTTAATAGTATGAACTGTCTTTGTCCCAATCTTTAGGGGAATTCTGTTTAGAACTCTACCCTTTGGACCTGAAGTGGCTGACTTACGTCTCTTTAACTGTGCTGGCTTTTTAAGAAAGTTCAGCTGTTACAAGACAGACTGGCATTGTCCATTGTTTCATACAAAAACAATTTCTTAAATAAGTCTTTAACAATATTTTTTTTGACTGTAAATCCTTGAGGGCCTGTTGTTTACCTGTCTGGGCTCTGCAGGTGCTTGGCTGGTTGGCTGTCCTTCAACAATAAGGCAATTCAAGGCCTTTGAATGAATTGTGTTGACCAGCTTTTTGGCAATTATTCAAATGCTGCATAGTGTGATTTAAGTTTTTTAACTTTATTAGTCCAATGAATACCTCCATTTCTTCATTAAATGTGTTATTTCCTTGACAATGAAGACTGTCAATTGATATCAGAAGGCAAAAGTGACTACTCAATGTTACAAATTGCCTTTGAACGCAATCGCCTTGACATGGCAGAGGCTGTTTTGGACTAGTTGAGAGCTGATAAAGCTTAATAATAATTTTAGAGGGCACTGCCATAAATGCCAACAGTTAAAATGGTTCAGTCCTCATCAAATGTGGATGAAGCTGTATGGTTCCAAAGAAGAAGCAGAGAGAACTGCTCCACAATCAAAGTGATCACTGTCAATGAAGAAAGATCAGACTTATTTCCAGCATTGCCTTTTGAAGAGCCAGATCAAGTGAGCCTGGGCATTTTGCCAGCTGCTTATACCATTCAACTACTCCAGAATGTAAAGGCACTCATTACATGGACAACATCAAAGCTAGCAAACCATCCAGCTTAAAGGAATATTACCAAAATGAATGTTTGCGAGAGTTTAGCATAATGAGGATCAGAGCAAGTGTCAGATCAGGCATGTTGCAGAGGCTTTTTTGAGCCCGGGGTTAGAGCAATGTGGAATTGGTAATTCTGCCTCGCTATCTGATCAGAATATTCAAAATCCAACTCATGCAAAAGTGCATGAGCAGAGTTCTGCTTAGTATCATCAGTGAACCAGGGCAAATATTAATTCAACAATGATCCCGCTTAAAGCTCTAGAATAGGTTCAGCTTGGTAAAGGTCTAACATAGGTGGCAAGGCTTGGGACGGCTTACTTGTTAAAGATGCTACATAAATGTAAGTTGCTATTGTAACACCTAAAGTATCATCAATATTTTAATTAAAAAACAATTAAATTCTTCTCCGCCGATGCTGCCAGACCTGCTGAGTTTTTCCAGGTAATTCTGTTTTTGAATTAAAATCTCAAACTTGTTCTGAGCTTGCTAGCATTTTTTGGCGAAATCACCATTAGAATGAGGGAGGGATTATGTCTTAAATGGTAAGACTTTAAACGGAGTCAGACAACAGAGGAGCCTTGGTGTGAGGATCATTACATTCTGTGTTTAGAGATATAAATAGCTAAGGAAGGAGTTGATGTAGAACCTGCACAAGGTGTCTGTTAGGCCACATTTGGATAGTAGGTATTCTCTGCCTCATACTGGAGTGTGCTTCATTCATTCTTTCAAAAGGGCTTCTCACAATGGGAATTATAAAAAGAGCAGTGCAGATTCTACAGGATTTTTATCAAAGGTCTGACCTGCAGCTACCAAGGTAAAATTGTGAAATTATAGCGTCATTCACTAGGTTAAATCGAGATGACCTGACAATCTTCAAGGTGAAGATGGACTGAATCCACTGCTTACAGAGATGGTATGAAGAAGATATAATTTTTAGACAATCACTAAAATCATTAAAAGGATGTTAGCTTAAATTCCTTTCTAGCTTTTATGTTTGCCCCATTTCAATAATGTCAGTGAATAAATGTCTCACACAATGTTTCCGTGCCTGAATTGTTCCTCACACTGTGCAGATAGGGATGGTTCAGGTTGGTCAACACTCTCGTTGGAAATGCTGTTCTCTGCCACACAGTGGAGTATACTTCATCCATTCTTTCAAAAGGAAATTAAACAGAAAAAGAGGAATATTAAAGAGTGGGATTAAACTAGGTGGCTCAAGTTAACTGTTCTGACTTGAAGGGCTGAATGGTCTATTTCTGTGTAGTAGAATTTCTTGCACTAAATAAGCAGCAAAAATATATCTAATAAAGCAATTTCAATCATGCACAGACCTATCTAGAGTCTCAATCGGACCCACTCCAATTGTCAACTAATACATGAATGTGGAGCAAGCACTAGATGCATCAAGTTGATTGACAAACATTGGAATATGCACCATTATTAAAGGGTGACTGCAGTGTTTAATGGATTCATCAATTATCTTGTAAATGAGGCAGTTTATTTTCTTGTGGTCTTGCTGTAAGACAACCTGCACAAAAACTCCAATCATATCACTACAGTTACTAAAAAAACTCCCAGTAAACAAATTGACTGAGAGAATCCCTCAGCTTGTTTGATATTTAGAATTTTGCATTCATTTCATTTTCTGTTGAAACCAACCTTATAGGAATAGTAGCAGAATCCAGTTGACTGCCAATTCACTCGGAACCTGTTTGCACTGCTACCAGACTCCAATTTCACCCCCCTGTGTTTTAATATTATTGAATATTTGTTTGTAAATTCTTTCATGGGATGTGGCATTGCTGGCTAGGCTATTATTTATTGCCCATCTCTAGTTGCTCTTGAGAAAGTGATGGTGAGCCACCTTCTTGAACTGCTGCAGTCCATGGGGAATGGAACACCCACAGTGCTGTTAGGGAGGGAGTTCCAGAATATTGTTCCCAGTGACAGTGAAGGAGCAGCGATATATTTCCAAGTCAGTATGGTGAGTGGCTTGGAGGAGAACTTGCAGATGGTAGTGTTCCCATGCATCAAGTTGATTGACAAACATTGGAATATGCACCATTATTAAAGGGTAACTGCAGTGTTTAATGGATTCATCAATTATCTTGTAAATGAGGCAGTTCTAGATGGTAGAACTCGAAGGTTTGAAAGGTGCTCTCGAAGGACCCTTGGTGAGTTGCTGCAGTACATCTGTAGATGGCATACACTGCTGCCACTGTGCATTGGTGATGGAGGGAGCAAATGTTGAAGGTGGTGGATGGGGTGCCAATCAAGTGGGCTGCTTTGCCTGGATGATGTTGAGCTTCTTGAGTGTTATTGGAGCTGCACTCATCTAGGCAAGTGGAGAGTATGCCATCACGCTCCTGACTTGTGCCTTGTAGAAGGTGGACAGGCTTTCCAATGAGACTCTAGATAGAACTGTGAGTGATTGAAACTGTTTTATTGGGTATATTTTTGCTGCTTATTTAATGCATGAAATTCCACTGCTGCAGAATTCCCAGCCTCTGATCTGCTTTTGTATCTATGGTACACAGATGGCTGGTCTGGTTTAGTAACTCCCTGGATGTTGCTAGTAGGGGATTCATGGATGGCAATGCCATTTAATGTCAAGGGAGATGGTCATTGCCTGGCACTTGTGTGGCACAAATATAACTGGCCACTTATCAGCTCAAGACTGAATGTTGCCCAATTCTTTCTGCATGTGGACATGGACTGCTTCAGTATCTGAGGAGTTGCCAATGGTGCTGAACATTGTGCAATCATCACCAAGTATCCTGACTTTATGATGGAAGGAAGGTCATTGATGAAGCAGTTGAAGATGGTTGAGCCTAAGAAACTACCCTGAGGAACTCCTGCAGTGATGTCCTGGGGCTGAGCTGATTGACCTCCAACAACCACAACCATCTTCATTTGTGCAGTAATGACTCCAACCAGTGGGGAGTTTTCCCCCTTATTCCCATTGACTCCAGTTTTGCTAGGTCTCCTTAATGCCGCACTCGGTCAAATGCTGCTTAGATGTCAAGGGCAGTCACCTCTTAAGTTCAGCTCTTTTGCCCATGTTTGGACCAAAGCTGTAATGAGATCAGGAGCTGAATGGCACTGGCGGAACCAAAACCGAGTGTCAGTGAGCAGGTTATTGCTGAATAAGTGCCACTTGATAGCGCTGTTGATGATTCCTTCCATCACTTTACTGATGATTGAGAGTAGATTGATGGGGCTGTAATTGGTTGGGTTGGATTTGTCCTGCTTTTTGCGGACAGGACATACCTAGGAATTTTCCACATTGCTGGGCAGATACCAGTGTTGTAAATGTACCGGAACAGCTTGGTTAGGGGCATGTTAGCTCTAGAGCACAAGTCTTCAGTACGTTTGTGGGAATGTTGTCAGGGCCCATAGCCTTTACAGTATCCAGTGCCCTCATGGAGGGAATTGCATTGGCTGAAGATTGGCATTTGTGATGCTGGGGACCTCTGGAGGAGGGTGAGATAGATCATCCACTTGGCACTTCTGGCTGAAAATTAGCTCTGTCTATTGCATGCTGCTTTTGCTGTTTGGCATGATTGTCATCTTGTGTTATAGCTTCACTAGATTGACATCTCATTTTCAGATCTGCCCGGTGCTGCTCTTGGCATGCCCACCTACACTCTTGATTGAACCAGGGTTGATCATGCAGCTTGATGGCAATGGTAGTGTTAGATATGCCAGCCCATGAAGTTACAGACTGTGGTTGAATACCATTCTGCTGCTGTGGATGGCCCAGTTTTGAGTTGCGAGTTCTGTTCAAAATTGATCCCATTTAGCATGGAGGTAGCGTCACACAACATGTTGGAGGGTGTCCTCAATGTGAAGACAGGACTTCGTCTCCACAAGCAGTGTGTGGTGGTCCCTTCCACCCATGCTGTCATGGACAGATGCATTTGCAACAGGTAAAGGCAAGGGCAAGTAGGTTTTTCCCCTCTTGTTGGCACCTCACCACCTGCAGCAGACCCAGTCTAGCAGCTATGTCCTTTAGGACTTGGCCAGCTCAGATAGTTCTGCTACTACTGAACCATTCTGGGTGATGGCCATTGAAGTCCCCCACCCAGAGTACATTCTGTGCCCTTGACATCCTCAGTGCTCCCTTGAAGTGCTGTTCAACATGAAGGAATAGTGATTCAGCAGCTGAGGGGAGGGCAGCAGATGGTAATCTGCAGGAGGTTTCCTTGCCCATTTTTGCCCTGATGACCTTATAGGGTCCTGAGTCAATGTTGAGGACTCCCAAGGCAACTCCCTCTCAACTTTATACTGCAGTGCCACCACCTCTGGTGGGTGTCTTTTGCTGGTGGGAGCGGACAGACCCAGGGATGGTGATGGTGGAATCTGGGATATTGCCTGTAAGATATGATTCCATGTATGGCTATGCCAGGTTCTTGCTTGAGTAGTCTGTGTAAAAGCTCTCCAAGTTTGGCACAAGGCCCCAGATGTAAGTAAGGAGGACTTTGCGGGTCAGCATGCCTGGATTTGCCTTTGTCGTTTCCGGTGCCTAGGTCAATGTTGGTTGTCCATCCAATTTCATCCCTTTTTGACTTAGTTATAGCAGTTTGATACAACTGAATGGCTTGCTAGACCATTTCAGAGGGCAGTCAACCACATTACAGTGGGTCTGGTGTCACATGTAGGCAAGACTAAGTAAGGACGGCAGAATTTCTTCCCTAAGGACATTTCCGATGTAGGGTGTGTCTTTTAATTAAAAGCATAACAACATTTTGTTATCTCAATGTAATTATCCACTTTACTGGCCCAGTTAAGTGCAATATCTATTTTTTAAAAAATTAAGAAATTTTAATTAGCCTTTTGCACTAATTGGGCTGAGCCTGATAATCAGTGGCTATAGTATGCCAGAAGCCCAAGCAGTTTAACTACATCCTTACCCCACAACCAGCAGAAGGAGACTTCTGAGGTGCCTAATGATGCTACTCAACAATTCTATACACATCCAAGCAAAAAGAACAGGCACACCTCCACATCTCTTTGCTTTTTCAAGGATTTCTTCAAGCAGAGCAACCAAGAAGCAGGCCAATTAGCCAGATTTCTTTTTCATGGGTGCAGTAAATACCAAGTAATGTAACACAGAATACCCAATCAATAGTTTTGGAGGTAAGTCCATGTTGTCAATCTGTGAAGCCAAGTGAGCAAAAGGTCATGAGTTCCAAATAAAGTCTGTTCTACACAGCTACTGATCACAAATCTGCTGATTGCACTCAAGAAAGAGAGCTGATTATTATTAGAAATGTAAACATGCAATCAAAGCCATTCATTTAATG
Organism: Carcharodon carcharias; assembly: GCF_017639515.1. Classification (NCBI taxonomy): domain Eukaryota; kingdom Metazoa; phylum Chordata; class Chondrichthyes; order Lamniformes; family Lamnidae; genus Carcharodon; species Carcharodon carcharias. The sequence continues at coordinate 15,643,679 of NC_054488.1, forward strand.
CTAACTCTCTTGATTGCTTTGCTACTACCAATGTCAGTGCTTTGTCAATATTTATGTAACTTTGTATCCACATTTAAGTGCAAGATGTTCACTCAGTATTCCCTCCGACCTGGGGTCTAATTGATGTGACTCATTAAATAGCACTTCTTGAAACTTTCAAGCCTTGTCCAGCTTGTTACTAACTCAACTTCATTTATTTTTTCCCTTTATTCTTTAATGGGATGTGGGTCTTACTGGCCAGGCCAGCATTTGCTGCCCATCCCCAATTTTCCTTGAACTGAGGGGCTTGTTAGGCCATTTTAACAGTCAACCACATTGCTGTAGGTCTGGAGTCACATGTAGGCCAGACCAGGTAAGGACGGCAGATTTCTTTCCCTGAAGGGCATTAGTGAACCACATGAGTTTTTACAACAATTGATGATAGTTTCAAGGTCAACTCACTGAGACTAGATTTATAGTTCAGATTTATTAATTGAACTGAAATCCCACCAGCTGTTGTGGTGGGGTTTGAACCCACAACCTTAGGGCATTAGCCTGGGCCTTTGGACGACTAGCTCAGTGTCATAAACATGATGCCACCATCACCCTTGTCTATAAAGCACTATCTAAAGTTCTCAAGCCTCCACCCAGTTAGCAATAAAGACAAAGGATGGAATTTTACACCGGCAGAATTTTACAATCCCTTCAAAGTCAATTGGAGTTTTGGACAGCACACAGCATTTTATGGATCTCCCACTGTCATGATGGGGCTGTAAAATCCCACTCAAAATGTAGATTATGTCACTAAATAAATGAATGCCACCAAACAGGTGACCAAATGACCTTTGGTGGTTTTGTCGCTCTTTGCTACATCCACATAAAGTTTACTTTTATTCCCACTTTCTGACAAAGGGCATGGCAGTGAGAAAAACCTTGGAGAGGCTGCAGAGGAGATTTATCACAATGAAACCAGGTTTTCAGTTATGTGAAGAGACTATGGACCAGTGATGGGCAGTTTAGCTAGTGAGTGGGTTGCATGGGTGGCCCTCCTTCATCTCAGTGGGCGGCAAGATTGAAATCAGGCATGTCCACTAACCATGACCCCATGAATGAGATCAGATACATTTAATACAAGCTGAATATTTCATAACAGAATTACAGAAAATGCTTAATCATTCATATATTAATAGAACTGTCATCAACTTGAAAAGGTAAAAACAAAATAAATATTTATGCTTGCCTTACCTACATTATACTCATTGCAACTTCTGGTTGGATCTGCCCTCCAGCGGTTTTCTTAGGTTATGATTCAGGGATGTGCAGGTGCTTCACCATACAGCACTGAGGTTTCCATCGATTAGTCTGTTGCAATTCTTGCATTTGATGTGCCCCATAGCAGAAAAAGTCTGCTCGCACGTGTGCATTGGTCCAAAGATTGACATCAGCTTTGCAATGCAATGCCGGAGAACTGGACTGAAGATATTCAACCAAAGTTCTCGTATCCCTTTCCTCTTTAGCTGCTTAATTTCACCTTAATCCAGGGCACGAACATGAATTAATTTCTCTTTAATCTTCCTTTTATCAATCCCAGGCCTTTGACATACGGTGACATATGTGCTCATATCAAATTCAAATGGATTTGAGAGCAATGAGAGTTAGGGCTTCAGATTACTCAGAGAAGAAAAATGGTTCTCAAAACATTCAGCACTTGTATGTGAACTGAAATATTCATTTCCTTGATCAGAGTGTTTTTCCAACATTTTTTTTCAAATTTGGGAAGTGGGTGTTGTCATATGAAGGTAACTGAGTGAACATTAACTGCAGGTGTGGTATGAATTTCCTGGCATTAGCAACTAGTATGAGCAAGAGAAGATTTCTTCCCTGCAATGACTTGTTCAACATGATCAGGTGTTCAGTGATGTAGGCGGGAAAAGGCACATCCGAAATCCAATTTTCATCTTCTAACCCAGGGTTACCATCAAAGTCAATATCAAAAACTTTAACCTCCCACGTCTACCGGTGTCATAACCACAACAGTCTCCTGGGATAGGGTAATTTTGCTAACTGTTAACCCGCAATTCATGGGGCGTGCTGATTGAACCATAGTAGTTTGACCCTTTGCGTGGTTAACAGTCGACAAGGTGTCTCACAGGCCACACTCAGAACGCTGGTGGGCTGCAAGCAGCCTGTGGGCTGCAGGTTGCCCACCGCTGCTATAAACATTGGCATTATTCTCCTAAGAGCAGAGAAGGGGAACGTAAAAAACAAAAACGGTGATCAAAATTGAAGGGCTTTGACAGAGTAGATAGGAAGAAACTGTTTCCACTGGCAGGAAGGTCAGTAAACAAACAACAGATTTAAAATAGTGAGCAAAAGAACTAGAGTGGAGATGACGATAACTTTATTTAATGCAGTGAGATGTTGTGATCTGGAATGCATTGCCTGAAAGGATGATGGAAGCAGATTCAATATTAACTTTGAAAAACGTAAACTTGTAAAGGATACAATGAAGGGGTACGTTGAAAGAGCAGGGGAGTGGGACTAATTTGATAGCTCTGTGAAAGTACTTGTACAGGCATGATGGACTGAATGGGCATCTTCTATATTGCATGATTCCATGATACCCTTTTAGAATTCTCTGGCTCAAACTATCCTGCGCTTATGAAGGAGAAAAACTGCTGAAGACTGGAAGTGACAGAGAGAAAGTACAAGGGATCATGTACTTTGAAGAAATCCTGCAAAAGTCCATCTGATGTCTGTAATTACCTCTCATGTGGTGGATACTAATAGACTCTGAACTGACTTGGTTTGGCTGTTTCTAATGACAGATTTTTCAAATGGGGATTTCTCTCAAGATGTTCAGATGTATCGACTATAGACTTAACCTGGCAGGAAACGTCCATTTTTGAAAGATGTAAAGGACTATTAACTTTCAACACAAATTGAAATGAACTGAGACCAATTATAACAAGACTCTTATCTTGTATCTGACAAAAAGTTCCCCAGGGTTCATTCAATGGCTCATCAAAACATAGCAGCTTAGTCTTGGACAGCAATCATCAATTATAAACAGATCAGACTGGCTGGTCTATCATTTTTCAAATAGTATCATAGTATCAAAGAAATCTACAGCACAAAAGGAGGCTATTCAGCCCTTCATACTGGCTAACAATTAGGCTATCCAGCCTAATCCCATTTCCAAATCCCAGTTTGTTGCCTTGTAGGTTATAGTACTTCAACTGCATATCCAAGTACTTTTTAAATAGTCGTTTGGTAGTATAGAAATATTGCTGAAAAAAGAGACATGCTGTTAAAGATTTTCGTCTTGCACTCATCAGAACAGATTCACAAGAATACCAATTGTAAAAGAGACTTGCTGTCAAAGCTTTTCATCTTGCACTCATCCTGCAAAGTTCCAATTATAAAGGGAACAGCATTGTTCCCTTTACATTTGGTATTCTTGTGAATCTGTCCTGATGAGTGCAAGATGAAAAGATTTGACAGCAAGTCTCTTTCTTTCAGTAACGCTTTTTAAATACTTTGAGGGTTTCTGACTCTAACATCCTTTTGGGCAGTGAGTTCCAGGTTCTCATTTACCATCTAGATCAAAAAAATATCCCCTGAAATCCCCTCTAAACCTCCTCCTTCTTCTAAATCTATGCCCCCTGCTTATGGATCCTTCAAATGAGGGGAATAGAGCCTTCCTACCACTGTATGGAGACCCTTCATAACTTTATACAATTCAATTAGGCCTTCCCTCAGCTTCCTCTGTTCCAAAGAAAACAATCCCAGCCAATCTAATCTTTCCTCAGAACTAAAATTCTCCAGGCCAGGCAACATCCTTGCAAATGTACAGTTGGGAATTGAACATCAATTTGGCTTATATACATCACCAGTGTCACAACTACAGGACATTGTGACTGATTGAGACCTACCAATAACTTCAACAGCTAACCAAAAATATCTTGAACTGTTGAAAGAGGACCTGTTATTTAAAAAAATACAAGAAAAGACACTGACCAAGGATAGCTACCAGCAGTCACCTGATGTCTGGTATTGTAAGTTGTACATTTTTCTGCAAAGTTCCTATAGGGATTGCGTGCAAGACCTGTCTTGACATGCTGCATGGCATTTCACACCTTGGGAGTGTCATGGTCCACTTCAAAAAGGAACTGTTGAAAGGAAGGTGTTAAAAATGCCAAGTGTTGGACTTTAATCAACAATAATTTTGACACGACAATAGAGAATGCTAACCAGCCAGGTAGACCCAACAGATACTCAAAATCCCCTGTGGAGGATGAAATAGCCCCATCTCCTGTTGGTTTCTACTTTGTTAAAATGTGTCAAAAGCTTCTGAAATGAAAGATCAAAAATGTTATTACTTGTCCTACAACACTGACTGCAAGACATGATAATCAAATTCCTTTCCTGGAATATACAGACAGGAGGTTTAAGGACTGCTTTTTCCAAACCAGAAAGTGAGAGAAGATATTGAAACCATCTGGCAAAAAATGCTGAAGGGAGCAGTAAGGAATCTCTCTCCCTTTTTCTCTCTCTCTGAAGCTAAGATGGTCTCAAGCAAAGTGAAGTTAGCTGAACTCCAATTCAACCTCAGGATTTTAAAGGAACCCAGTTAACTTTTAAACAGCCATGCATTCAACAATCTACACCTCAAGGACAAGCAAAGGACTTAATCATATATTCTATGAGCTTTTATTTGGAATTAACCTTTCTTACTTCTTAGATACATGTGTGTGTGTGTGTGTGTGTGTGTGTGTTGCTCCGTCTTATTATTTTTTTCTTAGGTTTATTGACTAATAAACTTACTCTTTCTTTGACTCATGAAAACCTGGTTTGATTGGCTCCTTATTAAAAAGTAAATATATTTGGATCGATAAAGGCATTTACAGAGAAAATATATTTTTAAATCAATTGAGGGGGCTGAATAAAGGGTAGCCAGGTTGGTCCTCCTCACCTGGTTATAACACCAGATAAAATAAAGGGGTAAATAAGATGACCTCGTGTCAGGTGTTTTAAGTCTTATTGAGCCTTAGCATAAAGCAATGATTAATATTGTAGTTACAACTATGCTTATGCACATATTGTGCCCGGTCAGTACAGCTGAAAATAGTAAGTGCATCATTTACACTGCCTGTAATAAATGGAAGTGCTGAGTGGTTACAAAACCCAAATGGTATTTAGCCTGAAGGTGGCATTTTAAGCAAAAATTATCACCAATTCTTGCATTCGGAATTGATCCAACATAATTCTCAGCAAATCAAAATACATGAATAGCAACCTTCCATTCTTAGATAAGAATCACATCCCATGCACAAGGATTTAGCACTTAAGATCTACCCCTGTCCTCATAAATATGGAGTAAGTTTATATTGAGCAGTTTTCAGCTCTGAAGCATCCACGACAATGGTTATTTTTTTCAATTAGCCCCTAAGAACTCTGAGTAAGATTTAGGATTTTGATGTCTTTTCTCTTCTTGTCATGGTCTCTCACGGTCTGCTGCCACCATATATGTTGAGGGTCTTGCTGTAGACCTCAAGGGATCCGTCCCTGTGCTATCTATACTAAGCAAGATAACGAGACTGATGAGGGTTCTTGTTGAACACAATTATATGAAGTTTATTACTAGCAACAACTATATACAGCTCTATACAGACCTTGATCAAGCCTGGGTCCCAACTGTTACGGAGGCTGATTATGTGACTATCTGCCTGACTTATAAGGTATACAAAAAGTCTTACTGATACAGAGTTACAGACAGTAGTGAACATCTGCAGTAGAGATCACAGGCTAACATGGAGGCTGTACCTTTTATCCTCCAGGCTTACACATGGTGATGTCATAGTGATGCCACCATGCAGCTTCTTAAAGATACATGCCATTGCCTGAATTGGCATGCACACAACATCATAACACTTCTGAGCAGAATTTCACAGAATCACAGAATTTTAATGGCACAGAAGGTGGCCATTCAGCCCATTGTGTCCGCACTGGCTCTCCAAATGAGCATTATGACCTAGTGCCACTGTCTTGCCTTTCCCCCGTACCCTTGCACATTGTTTCTATTCAAATAATCATCTAGTGCCCTCTTGAATGCCTTGATTGAACCTGCCTCCACACTTCCAGGCAGTGCTTTCCAGACCCGAACCATTCGCTGCATGATAAAGGTTTTTTCTCATGTCACATTTGCTTCTTTTGCAAATCACTTTAAATCTGTGCCCTCTCTTTCTTGATCCTTTTACAAGTGGGAACTGCTTTTCCCTATTTACTCTGTCCAGCCCCCTCATGATTTTGAACATCTCTATCAAATCTCTTCTTAGCCTTCTTCTCTCCAAGGAGAATGATCCCAACCTCTCCAATCTATCCTCATAGCTGAAGTTTCTCATCTCTGGAACCATTCTTGTAAACCTCTTCTGCACTCTCTCCAATATATTCACACCCTCCTATAATGTTGCACCCAGAACTCTACACAATATTCCAGCTGAGGTCTAACGAGTGCCTTATATAAATTGAGCATAACCTCCTTGCACTTGTACTCTAGCCGCTTATTAATAAAGCCCAGGATACTATATGTTTTATTAACTGCTCTCCCCACCTGTCCTGCCACCTTCAATGATCTATGCACATACACCCAAGTCTTTCTGCTCCATCAGCACCTTCAGAATTTCACACCTTATTATATATTGTCTGTCTACATTCTTCCTACCAAAATGCATCACCTCACACTTCTCCACATTGAACTTCATCTGCCAACTATTTGCCCACTCCACCAACTTGTCCATGTCCTCTTGAAGTTCCACACCATCCTCCTCACAGTTTGCAACACTCCCAAGCTTTGTATCATCTGCAAACCTTGAAATTGTCCCCTGCACACCAAGGTCTAGATCATTAATATATATCAGGAAAAGCAAGGGCCCCAATACCGACTCCTGGGGAACTCCAGAACAAACCTTCCTCCAGCCTGAAAAATATCCATTGACCATTACGCTCTGCTTCTTTTTTTTCAGCCAATTTTGTATCTACGTTGCTACTCTCCCTTTTATTCCATGAGCAATAACTTTTCTCACAAGTCTGTTGTGTATCATTGTGTCAAATGTTTTTTGAAAGTCCATGTACACCACATCAATAGCATTACCCTCTTCGACATTTTCTGTTACCTCTTCAAAAATCTCTAGCAAGTTAGTTAAACACAATCTCCCCTTTAGGAATACATGCTGGCTCTTCCTTATCAACTCATATTTTTCCATGGGACCACTAATTCTATCCCAAATAATTGTTTCTAGAATGTTGCCCACCACTGAAGTTAAACTGACTGGTCTGTATTTGCTGGGCTTGTCCTTATGTTTTTTGAACAAGGGCATAATGTTTGCAATGCTCCAGTCCTCTAGCATCATCTCTGAGTCTAGGGAAGACAGAAAGATTATGGCCAGTACCCCTGCAATTTCTACTCTCACTTCCTTCAAAACCCTTGGATACATCTCATCCGGCCCTGGTGCCTTGTCAACTTTAAGTACAGACAGTCTATTCAACCCTTCCTCCTTGTCAATTTTGAACCCTTCTAGTGACAGAATTTCCTCATCTGTCACCATGGCCTGGGTAGCATCTACCTCCTTGGTAAAGTATTCATTTAATACCTCAGTCATGGCCCCCTCATCCATGTGTAAATTCCGTTTTAGGTCCCTAAACAGCCTCCTTTTACCATCATTTTGCTATTTCTATGTCAATAGAAAACTTTGGGATTCCCTTTTATGTTGGCTGCTAGTTTTTTCTCATAATCTCTTTGTTGTTTAAAATGCTTTTTCACCTCCCCTCTGAACCTTCTGTATTCCTCTTGGTTCTCAACTGTATTTTCTACCTGACACCTGTCATGAGAGCACCTTTGCTTCTTTATCTTAATTTCAATCTCCTTTTTCATCCAGAGAACTCTGGGTTTGTTTGCCCTACCTTTCTCTTTCAATGAATTATACCTTGACTGTACCAGAACCAGTTCATTTTTACAGGTAGCCCATTGTAGCTATAGTTTATCCTGCCAATCTTTCATTCCAGTCTATCTGGCCGAATTCAACTCCTGCCCCATTGAAGTTGGCTCTCAGCCAATTAATCATTCTTACTCTGGATTGCCTTACCTCCTTTTCTATCATCATCCTAAAACATACAATACAATGATCATTGTCTCCTAAATGTTCCCCCACTGACACTTGATCTACTTGGCCTGCCTCATTTCCAGGAACCAGGTCTTGTTGGATTGGACACATGCTGCTGCAGAAATTTTATCTGAACACGACCTAGGAATTTTTGCCCCTCTCTGCCCTTTGCACTACCACTGTCCCAGTCTACATTCGGGTAATGAAAGTCCCCCATTATAACTACTCCATAATGCCCGCACCTCTCTGTAATTTCCCTGCAGGATTGTCCTTCTATGTCCTTCTCACTATTTGGAGGTCTTTAGACTACACTGAGCAATGTAATTGCATCCTTTTTGTTCCTTAGCTCTAGCTAAATTAATTCTGTCTTTGAGCATTGCAATGGTCTCCTTAACCCATACCATCACTCCTCCTGCTTTCCTTCAGTTCCTATCTCTTCTGAACATCTTATACTTGGGAATATTTTACACCCAGTTCTGTCCTTCCTTGATCCAGGTCTCTGTTATCGCCACAACATCAAATTTCCACATGGCGATCTGCGCCTGTAACTCTCCAATCTTATTTACTATACTCAGTATATTTACATGCATGCATAGTAACCCTGATTTAGATTTTCTCACTTTCTCCGTCACCCCGACTTCACCTATTAACTTACTGTTCTCTATATTAGTGCTATCTGTCCCTCTCAGTATTTTGTGCACCTTGGTATACCTCTCTAATACTTTCCCTTGATTCCCACCCCCTGCCGAGTTAGTTTAAAGCCCTCCCAACAGCACTAGCAAAACGCCTTGCAAGGAACTCAGTCCCAGCTCTGTTCAGGTGCAACCTGCCTGGCTTGTCAGAGCCAGTCTTAGGAATCTAAAGCCCTACCTCCTGCACCATCTTTCCAGCCAAGCACTCATTTGCCTTATGGTCTTACTTCTGTATTCGTTGGCATGTGGTACTGGGAGTTAGCTGGAGATTACTACATTTGATTGCTAATTTTCTACCTAGCTCCCTAAATTCTGATTGCAGGACTATATCCCCCTTCCTACCTAAGTCATTGGTACCAATGTGGACTACGACCTCACCCTCCCCCAGAAAAATGTCCTGCAGTCACTCTGTGACATCCTTGACCCTGACACCAGGGAGGCAACGTACCTAGTACCATCCTGGAGTCACATCTACAGCCACAGAAACATCTGTCTGCTCCCCTAACCAATGAATCCCCTATCACTATAGCTCTTCCTTTCTTCTTCCTCCACTCCTGTACAGCTGAGCCGCTTATGGTGCCTCAAACTTGGCTCTGACCACGCTCCTCTGGTAACCAGTGCCCTCACCAGCTTCCAAAACAGAAAACTGATTTGTGAGCGGGTCCCCAGGGGACTCCTGCATTACCTGCCTACTTCTCTTGGACTGTCTGGTGGTCACCCATTCCCTCTCTGTCTCCAGGCCCTTAAGCTGCAGTGTGACCATCTCTCTGAATGTGCTATCGATGTAGCTCTCAGCCCCACGGATGCACCACAGTGACTCCAGCTGCTGTCTGAGCTCTGAAACCCGGAGCTCAAGTTTCTGCAGCTGGCAGCATTCCCTGCACATGTGGTCAGCTCGGACACCATGACTTTGCACATATTTCAGGACAAACATTCCATTCGACTGAGCTGCCCTGCCATGTCTTAACTCTACTTCCCTTACACTAGCTTTATTCTATTTTGGATTATTTATATTACTTTATGATATTGGCCCTAAATTTCATTTATTCCTGGTGCTTCTTAGTTAAATCCAAGTACAGCAACTTGTTTAAAAATGGTACACCCTTCTAATTTACTCACCAGGTCCTACTTACCAAGACCACCCCTCTTCTTTCTGAGGAAAGGTAGAAAAACTCCCTCAGTCACCAAACTCCAACTGAAGCACTCAACTGCAGCCAAAAACAAAGTTAGCACTATAAGATAGCCTACTTTTGTATGCCAAACTTCTCTTCAACATCCTTCCTCTCACCTCTTGTGAGGGGCATTTTCCATGCCCATCTGCTTACGCCTTATGTCATGCACCCTCCCCCCAACCCCCTCCTTCACTAACTGCAGTTAGCCCTTCACATGTCGACCTAGCCCACTTCACTTCCCCCTTTACACTAATTCCCCCAATTGAACTTTTCATCCACAGCACCAACTCCCACACTATTGACAGTCGGTCTTTCATGCATCAATTCTCCCAAACACTGTTGACCTAAATTCCTCTACCCCAGCACTCAATTCTTCCCCTACCCTTGCCCCTCCCTTTCCCCTTTTCTATTCTGCTCCCTGTTCTCTCCCATGCCCCTCCCTCCCTTTCCATACCTTATAACCTTGTTTGGTCAAAGAAAAGCGAGGGTTAGCATCGACTAACTATGTGCAATGCCATATGGGAGATTGACAAGTTAGCCAATAAAAATGTTTGCCAAGAGCCAACATTTGTCAATGGACCACCCAAAGTATGACTGACAGGAAGTCACGTATTTGAGATTATTTTGCACAAAGAAGGATGAATTCTAGTGGTTTGTCTCACTCTCCTGGCTTAATGCAGAGCCACGCAGGTCACCATGATCCCAGGCTTTGTCCCAGTCAATACAAAGGATTAATAATCCATCTAGGGCAAGACTGGCTCACAACTCGATTCTGGCGTTTTTAAAAATTCATTCACAGGATGTGGGCTTCGCTGGCTGGGCCAGCAATTATTGCCCATCCCTAGTTGCCCTTGAGAAGGTGGTGGTGAGCTGCCTTCTTGAACTGCTGCAGTCCGTGTGGTGTAGGTACACCCGCAGTGCTGTTAGGAAGGGAGTTCCATGATTTTGATCCAGCGACAGTGAAAGAACGGTGCTATATTTCCAAATCAGGATGGTGAATGACTTGGAGGGGAACTTCCAGGTGGTGGTGTTCCCATCTATCTGCTGCCCTTGTCCTTCTAGGTGATAGTGGTCATGGGTTTGGAAGGTGCTGTCTAAACAACCTTGGTGAATTTCGGCAGTGCATCTTGTAAATGGTACACACTGTTGCTACTGTGTGTCGGTTGATGAGGGAGTGAATGTTTGTGGATGTGGTGCCAATCAAGCGGACTGCTTTGTCCTGGACAGTGTCCAGCTTCTTCAGTATTGTAGGAGCTGCACTCATCCAGCCAACTGGGGAGTATTCCATCACGTTCCTGACTTGTGCCTTGTAGATGGCGGACCGTCTTTGGGGAGTCAGGAGGCGAGTTACTCGTCGCAAAATTCCTATCCTCTGACCTGCTTTTCTAGCCACATATTTATATGGCTAGTCCAGTTCAGATTCTGGTCAATGGTAACCCCCAGGATGTTGATAGTGGGAGATTCAGTGATGGTAATACCATTGAACACCAAGGGGTGATGGTTGGATTCTCTCTTGTTGGAGATGGTCATTGCTTGATACTTGTATGGCATGAATGTTACTTGCTACTTGTCAGCCCAAGCCTGGATATTGCCCAGGTCTTGCTGCCTGAAACTCAAGTATTTAAATTCCATATTAATCTAGTCATTGTACGCAAAACAGTACATATTCAGTTAAAACCACATTGATTCATATGTTCCAGTGAAGTTAGTACCTTCCTTAACAGCAATCATGCCAACGGTTAGCAGTACTAATCTTATATGAATCCCTAAACACTGGAGAAAGCTGAGCCCTCATCCTCCAAGGTGAGAAAACTTTCATTAGCCTCCTCTTTATTAATAGTGCAGACTGGGGGAAAACAATATGTTTCTTAGCTTGGGAACAAGGTAAAGTTATAGAAAGCGATTGTAATACAGAAATGCATCGGTTCCGTTGTGGCGAGTGTGTATTAGGCATTTCAGATAAGTGACAGCAGTGGGAGTATGAAGAAAAGATTTTATTAGCACCAGTCAGAGACAAAATTACAGCTTGGTAGTGAGAAAATTCAATGCTTCTGCAAACAGAAATGTAGTTACTGTGTTGTATCAGCAAATGGATTGAATACAAGTCCAAAAGAAATTATATGAGTCAGAACCTATCTGGACGACAATCCTGGTCACTTTAGCAAATATATTGCTGCCCTTGAGAGGGTGCAAAGGTGGGAAATGAAAATGGTTCTGAGTTTCTAGCATTCATGAGGAATATCAATGAGGTTAGGTCTCCTTCCTTTGGGAAGGAGAGTTTAAAGGCAAAGAACTGACATTTTAAAGATTATGAAGGGATCTGATGAAGCCGATCCAAACAAACTGTTTGCTATTATGATAAGCTTGTATAACAGAGAATACAAATGAAAAATTAGCAAATTAGAAGTATGAGTTCAGAAAGAAACTGAGCACAACTTTGCTGCATACTGAGAGTGATAGGCTTATCGAATAAATTACTAGAGAAGGTCTTTGAAGTGGGCAGTATAAATAGGTAGCATTTCAGCAAATTGTGGGATGCAATGAGAAGTCAGGTAAATGAAATCAGTTCAATGGAAAAGCAGCAGGCTGTTAGGTTTCAGCCTCAGGGCTATTTTGCGGTCTTAATTTTTTAATGTATAAATAGCAGGCTGCAAGGCCCAAAGGAATGACATGAGCACATTTTAAATCCATTTAGTTGGCAAAAATGACTGCATGTTCATTTCGAAACATATTGGAAAACAGCCAGCTATGGGCCCTCAGCTGTCATCACGCTCGGGCCACTGAAATTGGATGCAATACCCTGTTGCTTAACAAGGCAAAAAGTAGGAAAGGGTGATTCCCATTCTGAGTAAGTAGGCCTATCAGGATGGTGTTACAAATGGACACCACACCAGTAACAAGCCTCACCAGTAACAGATTGAAAGTCATGGGGTAGTATGATTTCCTTTTACATGAAGGCAGTGGATCTTGGTATCATACAGCATCCCCATGTAATTAACCCCAGTGCTTCTTTTAAGGATGCAGCAAATTATGTTACAAAAGCCCACCCTAAACAGCAACAATGAAAATGGTCATTTACGCGGTGCATTCGAGGGTATTTTGGGAGGGTAATGTTCTTTTCCGTTGGACTTGTCGGTAACTTCATTAAAAAACGGAAGGCTGGTTAGTGGTGCCAATTTAGTTAGATTTTGGAGGCTTGGTGAAAACGTTTGGCCAGAACAAGATAGAAGAAGCTGGAGATCAGACACTAATAATTACTGCAGAATAAAGAGTTTGACACCCCAGATCTCCAACAAGCCCTTAGTTACGCAAAACATGGAGAGTTACAGATATGTTCAAGGGGTAAGACCATAAGACCGTAAGACATAGGAGCACAAGTAGGCCATTTGGTCCATTGAGTCTGCTCCGCCATTCAATGAGATCATGGCTGACCTGATAATCCTCAGCTCCACTTTTCTGCCTTTTCCCCATAACCCTTGGTTCCCTTAATAACCTACTGATAACCTACTCCTGTTCCTATGTCCCAAACACTTCTTGGGAAACAAGGCACCTTGGGAGCACACAATTCAAAAAGAACCATTAAATTATAGATTTTACTCCAATTCTCATTGGGAGACATGAAAAACAGCACAAATTTCACCCTATCTCCCAATACATCATTCACTATATTCATCCTTTTCCACGCATCTTTCCTGTGCTGAAATCAAGACTGATCGCTTTGCCTCCTACTCTACAACAACAACTTATAGTTATATAGCAGCTTTAGTGTCATGTCCCAAGCCACTTCACAGAAGCATTATTAAAACAAAACACGTCACGGAGCCACAGAAGGGGATATTAGGTCACTGACCAAAAGCGTGGTCAAAGGGGAAGGTTTGAAGTAGTGAGGTAGCAAGGTAGAAAGACGTCAGGACCGAATTCCAGAGCTTGGGACGTAGTCAAGGTGAGCTGCGTCCACCACTGGTGGAACAATTAAAATCAGAGTGACACAAGAAGCCAAAATGAGAGGGTTGTGGGGCTAGAGGAGATTATAGAGGTAGGGAGGGATGAGGTCATGAAGGGATTTGAAAGCATAGCTAAACATTTTAAAATCAAGGTGTTGCTTGACCAGGGCCCAAAGTAGGTCAACGATGTAACTCAAAAATCCATTAGATCTCAAAACCTTGGTACTCTGTTGGCACTTTTTCCTACAATCTTTTAAAGTAAGATTTGGTTTATATTTGGTACTGCTCAATTTGACTCATTTTCTCTCTTATCCTTTTCAAACGTAGTGATGTCCTGCACTATATGGCCAAGTCCTTCATCCAGGGTTCCCAGTTTTTGAAAAAGAATGACAACATTGTTTCAACATTTGAAAACTTTAGCTAATCACAGTTTCTGTCCTTCCCTGCTCCAAACCCAGTTCATCTATCACCTAGATAAAAACAAAAAAACTGCGGATGCTGGAAATCCAAAACAAAAACAGAATTACCTGGAAAAACTCAGCAGGTCTGGCAGCATCGGCGGAGAAGAAAAGAGTTGACGTTTCGAGTTCTGTCGAAGTTCTTGCAAGTTCTGTCGAAGGGTCATGAGGACTCGAAACGTCAACTCTTTTCTTCTCCGCCGATGCTGCCAGACCTGCTGAGTTTTTCCAGGTAATTCTGTTTTTGTCATCTATCACCTACTCCATTAGCTTTCTGCACCCCTATTGAATTGAATTAAAGATCTTGATCCTAAGATTCAAATTTTGCAAGACTGCACTCACCATACCCAAATGATGTACGCACATGCGAACATATGAATTAGGAGCAGGAATAGGCCATTTGGCCCCTTGAGCTTGCTTTGCCATTCAATAAGATCATTGATCGGATTGTGACCTCAACTCCACATTCCACCCATCCTCTGTTCACTCACATGTCCCCGCATAAACCCCCTGCTCTTTTCAATCTGGATTACATCCCATTTTATGCTCCCTCCACTCCATCGCTGTGGGACAAATCATTCTGCCAATGTGCCTCAGCCCTCTGGTATTCTCTCCCAAATACGTTGCTACTTGCTTTGATTAGAAAGACTCTGAAAAAAACCCATTTCTTTGACCTTATTTTTGACTTAGCCCTCTCTTGCTCTCCCCAGTTCATCCTTTGCTTTCTCAAAAGCTTTGGATATAAAAGAACTGCCCAACAAATTCAACTCAGCAAAGACAATCCAAATCAGCAAATGCACGTGTGGAGTCCACCTCTTCTGAAAATAGGATTCTTAGCTCTATCTTTAACACAATTGCGTTTGGAACTCAAATATTAAGTGCCTGCCTGTCTTAATGCCTGTCATATTGATGGTGTTCCTGTAATAACTTACAAGATAATGTAGGCTCACTGAGCTTCAGAGCTGTTATTTTATGCAATAGTGAGTGTAATTATAGATGAGTGTGTATGTCTATGATTCATACACTCCTTGTAATTGCTCATAAATACTGTGTACCTTCAACACTAGAAAAGACAGGAAAGAGCAGAGTGGAGCATTTTTCTTTATTTTACATAAGATGTTTGGCTATACTTCGTTAGTTGCTGAAAATAAATTAACTATTAGGTTTAAGTTCTATGTAACAAGGCACAAAAGGTCATTCATGAGAAACATGCTCATATTTAGTGTTATGATATATGATCTTATTGCAGGCTGTGGGGTAAGGCACTTTTTGTTATTATTTTGAAAAGTATTTGGGGGCAATCTTCCCTGGATACCTTTACCATTTAAGAGCCTCCGAGGTGGCCAAAGTGGAGTATTAAGTCGAAACTGTTTTAATGCATGTTTCGCGAAAGGTGCCACATTGCTAGATTAGTTGAAATGTTTGCTAAGCATGGCTGCCTAGATGATAATTAAAGTGCTGATTGCCACTTGCCTGCTAGTGCTCCTTAAGATGCCTGCATAGCATTTTAGTAGATAGCATTTGACCCAATGCCTTCTCCTGACAGCAGCCAGCTCAAGCACTATTTAAATGCATATCATCTTCTAGTGTTCAGTTTTTGAAGAGGACTTTTGAAACACGAAACAGAAAAACTTTCTGAGAAACTTCATCAAGACTTCACTAACACTTAAGCAACAATTATTCTGCTAATTCTCAGAGGATTTCACCTAAAAAGAGTAAGTGCATTGATAGTCTGTTGTTGGACACCTTATAGGAATCACCAGGAGAAATGGAGTGTTTGGTCATCAGCGTCTTGATAAGTGTCCACCTTATTTTGATAAGTTTTTGAGGAGGACATGAGGCCAGACAAAGCAGCACCAGCTGCTGGAAGAGAGAGCAAGACGGGAGGGTGAGGTTGTGTGATCCAGTCCCCACTGTGGATACAAGACATCTCTCTTCCTCTGGGCCTCCTCCACCAGGATCTCCAGTGCCAAGTCTAAGAACTCAGTCCCAGAGCCATCCTGAAACACTCTGTGCCAGCTAGAACACTCCACACCTTCAGTGCAAATGGATGTAAGGAGCATGTATATACTGCTCCATGAAAATTGTGCCTAAATAGACTTGAGTACTAAACCTATACATTTCTATTACTTCCTGGATGGGCACTGCATAGTTCAATTAAAAGTGGCTCCCTTCTCTTTGGAGGAACTATCACTTGTGTTCTCCACAGTAAGATGCCATCCTGGCTGGTTATTTCATGTCTTCTGTTGAAGCATGTTTCATTTCAGCAGATACGGGCTCCTGTGACCAACCATGTAGCACTTGTTCTCATACCTGAGAAAGGACTGGGTCTCAACTTGTCCAGTCTCTGATCTGTCGAGCACATACTGGTGAGGAATCTGGGAAATTTAACAGTAAAACAAGATCCTGTGGAACTGGGACGGACTCATCATTTTCTTGTAAAGGCAAATGGCTAAGGGCATCAGTGTTTGCGATTTGATTGCCAGGCCTATGTATGAAAGTGTATTCGTATGCTGCCAGAATTGAAGCCCATCGTTGTATTCTTGCTGAGACAATGGGCAGGATAGCCTTGTCCTCACTAAACAATCCTCGCAATGGGTTGTGGTCTGAAACAATTGTAAAATGACAGCCGCATACATATCAATGAGGTGATGGCATGGTGGTATTGTTACTGGACTAGTGATCCAGGGTAATTCTCTGGGGACCTGGGTTCAAATCCTGCCATGGTAGATGGTGGAATTTGAATTCAATAAAAATCTGGAATTAAAAGTCCAATGATGACCATGAAACCATTGTCAATTGTTGTTAAAAACCCATCTGGTTCACTGATGTCTTTTAGAGGAAGGAAGCCTACATGTGACTCCAGACCCATAGCAATGTGGTTGACTCTTAAATGCCCTCTGAATGAGGGCAATTAGGGATGGGCTATAAATGCTGACCTAGCCAGTGATGCCCACATCCAATGAATAAAAAAAAAAGCTCTTGACATCAAAGATAATGGACAGGCCTTTTATTTCTATCTGTGAGTATCCCTTTTCCGCTGTAGTGAGCATTCTTGATATGTAACCTATTGGCTGCTCCATGCCACCATCCAACCGATGAGGAGCTCTGCTCCCACTCCATTGGGAGATGTGTCATATGTCATCATCAGTTGTTTTGTCTGGTCATATTGCACTAATAGATTGGATGAGTGCAACAATTATTTCATTTTTATGAAAGCTACTTTCTGGAGCACCTCCCAAAACCAGTGTTGGTTCTTTTTGCATAGAGAATACAAGGGCCAGCACTGTAAACAAATTGGGTAAGAACTGTCTATAATAGTTGACCATTCCCAGGAATGATTTGAGCTCTGAGGCATTCTTTGGTGCAGGTGCCTCTCTTATAGCTCCCACTTTCTCTTCAACTGGGTAGAGGCCCTGCGAATCTACCCAGTGACCCAAATAGATTACCTCCCTCACTTGGAACGTGGACATTTCTTTTCTCTAGCGCAGACTTTTAACCTTGACTTTCTTTTTGACTTCCCTGTTGGCCAGACTTCTCTCAGATGCAAGCTCAACTTGTCTGAGTTCAGTGGTTGAGTCTCCCAAAACTTCATTACCTGACTGCTTCTTGGGAAGTTCTGCGACTTTTGCTTCCAAAACCTCTTTGGTTTCATTTCGCTGATTCTTCAGCCCTTCCACCTCTTTTTTTGTATTTGTTTGCTGCCTCCTGGATAATTGAACATTGTTGTGTCTTCTCTGCCAACTCATTATTCAGTTTGTTCAGAGGGGTGCTGAATTTTTTCTATTTCTCTTCATACTTTTCCAGAGGTACAAACTTTGATCTGAGGGAATCTTGTAGTGTGTGAAGGTCATTCAACAGGTTCTCTTTTTCTCTTTGAAGGTTTCTCACCACGTCTCAAGCTCTGTCATCAGACAGGGTCTCTTCGAGTTCCTTCTGTCGTTCTTCCAGGTTTGGTTTAGGCCAGCCTGCATTTCCTTATGTTGTTGAGTTCTTACACACTCCTTTTTCAAAACAGGAACGCTTCCATCTTCCTTTTGGAATCTCAGTGGCAAATCAAGGTTGATTTCTCTTAGGCAATTTCACCCAGAAGGCTTGGTCCTCTGCCTCTCAATGACAAAAACTGGTAGCTTTGCCGATTGGCTTCCATAAGGACAGTACTTATGCCTTTTACTTTAATGTCTTCACCCATATATGGTTTTAGCTTGGGAGCTGTTTCTTCTAAACTTAATCGATGGTCACCATTATTCAGTTATTTGAAGGTATGTTTCCTAATTACTGTAGTGGAAGCTCCCGTGTCCACTTCCATTCTGATAGGTTTGCCAGTTACTTTCACCGTGACAAATATTGGTTCTGTCTTTCCTACTTTCAGATTAAACAATGAGTAAATGTCTGAATTTGTTGTTTCAGGCTCTTCTACATTATAGATTTCATTGGGCTTCTTCTTTTGTTTACAAGCCTGCTTGAATCTCTCCTTGCGCTGTCTCATTATATGTCCATTTCTGTGACAATAATAGCATTTGATTTTTTTAAACTGTCAATCAATCATTAAAAGACTGATTGTTTCCACCTCTAGTAAAATTATTCTTCAATTTCACCGCTAAGTTATTTCCCTTTATTCTTTGGCCAGTGGGAGCTGTTTCCCAATTCTCGGCAAAGTCTCGCTTTTACGTGTCACTTTTGGCTGAGGTTTCCCGCCCAATGTGAAGGATGGTGCCAGTTTGCACACCCTGTATTGCTTTTGAATCTCTTACTGCACTTTCTATGGCCAGCGCTATCTTTAGCGCCTTCTTGAAGTTCAGGTTCACTTTGGACAATAATCTTTTCTGAATAGTATCCTCTTTCACACCACACACTAAGCGATCTCTGAGCATGTTGTTTAGAGTTGTACCGAACTCACAATGTTCCGTTAGCTGCTTCAGATTTCTTATATAACCATGCAGTTGCCTTACCTGGGCTCTATATTGTGAATTAAACCTGAACTTCTGCATCATGACTGAGGACTTGGGTTGAAAGTGACCCTTCACGAGGACCACCAACTCATCGAAATTCTTCAAATCTGGGGCACTGGGTGCAGTCAAACTTTGAATCAGACTATAGGCTTTGCTCCCACAAGTGTTCAAGAGGATTGCTCGCCCCTTCTCTTGCTCTGTAATCTTGTTCACTTGAAAAAAGAACATGAGGCATTCTATGCTTTGAGACCAATCAGCTATGGCAGGTTTAAAAGGATCAATTCTCCCAAATTGTGGCTTTTTGAGAGGGGATAACATATTCAATTCTAATGGATCTTGCTACTTACAATTGCTGGATGAGATACAATGCTGATTTCTTTCTAATTTGATTTCTTCTGTTTAATCTTGTTTTATCCCCATCACCAGTTTGTTGTAGGGTGGTTGATTTGTGCTATTAATGATAGAGTTGATCTGCAGATTCTTCTTGGGTGGGAACATTAAGTTTATTTACAATATACTCAGCAGCAACTACACATGTGATTTTAACTACAACTCTATCTCTACACTGACTGATGGGGTAGCCCACACTACTCTCCTATTGGTTACTATAGATCATGTGATTTTTCCTGAATAAGTATTATTCTTAAAGGTGCATTGTACAAAAAATAAAACCATAATTACTACATAAATGCTTTTGTCCAAAGCTGTGATGCTTTCAGCTGAATTTGGATGCATGCATGCATGCAGGATTATACATATTAAGGATTGCTGGGTGGATAAAAAACCATGCTGCATATGGAATATGAAACTATAAGGTTTCATGATTAGTGCTTCAAAGCTATAGCCAAAAGCAAAAGGTGTTCTGCTGGTTTGGAAAGCTCTAAATTGTACATGGCCTTGTTTAGGCCTGTGCAGAATATTATGTCCAGTTTTGGTCTCTTCAAATGGTGGGTATTATAGAGTCCTAGATTGTATCATAGTTGAAAGGTCCTTCACTCTCAACTTCTGGAGGCCTTGTGGTGGAATGGGTAGTGTCCCTGCATCTGAACCAGGAGCTCTAGTTTCAAGACCTGCTCCAGGACTTGATGGCCATAGAAAGCATTTTATGATGTGGGCAAACAGGTTGATTATCAACTTATAAATCCTTCCAAGATACATATGGAGAGTTTACTGGTCAGCCAGGACCATGTGGTAGCTGCAGTATAATAACCTCCCCACATTAAAAGACTCCACGTGTGAGTTCTTGGACTGTACTCTATGGCAAGCATTCCCCTCACTTTAAGGACTACCAGAAAGAGTTACCATCATGAATTTAGAGAGCTGAACCTTCTTAATCTAGAAAAGCATGAATTATGTTAACGTGCAGAACATGTTAGTTGTCCTTCAGTGCTTTCATTTAAGGGCATGATCTCTTTCAAAAGTCTGGACTTGAACTAAATGTTTTTGTCCAAAGCTGTGATGCTTTCAGCTGAATTTGGATGCCTGCAGGATTATACATACTAAAGACTATTTGATTTCCAAAAAGGTTCATTGACCTTGAGTTACCGACTATGGATTTGTTGCAAGTGCTGAAAAAGAAGCTGGATGACTTCTTGACTATGATTGATGTCACAGTATACAAAATGTATGTGGGCATTGGATGATAGATATCTCTGTGGTCTTCTGAATCTTGTTTTAATTGCCCTCAGGAGCCAGAGATAAGTCTCCGAGATTTCCATCACCTCCTCCCTGAGTTGGCCTAGGGTTTGTTTAACAGGGGTTACATGGCTGGTGAAGAGGGTGGGTAAGTGGGGATCATGATGCTCAGTTGCACCATGACTGAATGGAATCAATGCTCCTGCTGATGTTCCACTATTCATGGTTTTAGTAAATACATATCACCAGAGTTATCGGGATGTCTGATAGTATCTGTGATATTGTGTAGCTGGCCAGTCAGCACCAGAAAGTAGTTAATGTTATGTGTGGGGGATCCTGCATCGAAACATAACCAATTGAAAACCTAAGTCAAATAAATAGAGTTATGGAGTCATTTACAGCACAGAAGGAGCCATTCAGCCCATCGAGTCCATGCTGGCTCTCTGAGGAGCAATCCATTCAATCACACTCTCCTGCTCATTCCTCATGGCCTACATGTTTATTTCCTTCAAGTGCCCATTCAATTTCCTTTTGAAATCATTGATTTTTTTTTCTGCTTCCACCACCCTCGTGGGCAGTGAGTTCTCGCTGAGTTAAAATGTTCTTCCTCATTTTTCCCCCACACCTCTTGCCCAAGGCCTTAAATCCTTGTCTTTGTCAGCTAATGGGAACAACTTTTCCTTGTCTAAGGGGAGTCTGTAGCCACCTCTGATAATTAACGTTTGCAGGCTGCTCATAAAAGCTGTGTCCAAACCACCCATTTGGGTACTACGCTGTAGTAGCCCTTTGGCAGAAAAATAAGTGTGTAAATGCCAAATTTCCTTTGTGCCCTGGGACAGGCATGCAATCTATCATCTCACGCTGTACATACATGCAGTAGGAATGTTAACAAACTTGACAAAATATTAATGGGAATGCCTTGGTGAGAAACAAACATTTGCTTTATCTTAATATTCTGATGATTCAAACACTTGTGGAAGTAGAGCTCCTACTATGGGAACAATCATTGATCTGGACACAAATCCCACCTAAAATTGAGCCCTTTTGGTGAAGTATTTCCCCCCCGCTCCCAAGTTTCTGCTCAAACTCATTGGTAAATTGTCAACTGCAAAATCTGAAATCTCAGTATACCTTCTCCATACAGCACCACATTTACTCACCTTGCTGTCCTAAGGCCCAACATTAAGAATGAATGCATAGCTGTTGTTATGATGATGTGTTATAGATTATTGATTAATAATGTCCTTGGCTATTGAACTTTTTGAGAAGTACACTTTTGCTAAGCAAAGGACATTGGCCTACAGGAGCTACTATGTTGTATTTATGAAGGGCGTGAGCTGCTTTATGGAGACACAGAGGGTGGGATTTTTTGGCCCTCCCGGCTGCCAGGATTTTGCGGTTCCGCTGAAAGTTACTGGACTTTTGGCTGGGCTGCTGACTCTCCCCCATGGCAGGTCCTGCCTCAAAGGGGCTGGAAATTCCCAGCCAGAATCTATGAAGCTCTCAAAGACAGTGGCCAAGATTAACCCAGATTGAAACCAGAGAGACATCAAGTGACCCAGCTCTTAGGTGTAAAAAGATACTGGATTTGAACTAACTGTCAGAGAGACTGCCACAGGGGTAACAGCCTTACCCCCTTTGTTCCTCTGAAACCCCTCTCATCAAAGTTGAACTGCTTGTGATTTGAAAACCCACCAGAAGGCCTCATTGCTGCAAACTGAGAGTACTTAAGGGAGAATTCTGAATCAACACCTCTGTCTCCAAGAGAAAAGAGAATCAACCAGCTATGTCTGCTCCATTGAGGAACCAAAGCACCAGCAACTACTCTGGAAAGTGACTCTTCAGCTGCAAACAAGCATCTGGACAATCTGCAATGTTTTTTACCCTGATTTTACTTATAACTTGTTCAAGTTTTAAGATCTGATACTCTGCAGAATTTTGTTTGCATGCTTGGGGATGTTGTGGATGTGTGTTGTTTTTGTATTAGTGTGTAGTTGGACATATTTGTATATTTTAAATCTTTTGTAATATTTTCTGCATCTTTGCCTGAGTGAGTTTTGGCAAGAAAATGAACTCATTACTTGCTGACTGAAGGAACCTAGCAGACTTATTTCTTTCATTGAGCTATACACAGTTAAGTACATATCAAAATGGCAATATCATATTTTTAAAAAAAATTCAAACTCTGTTATAACCAACCCAAGACTGGGACAAAGAAAGGAGTTAGTTCACCCCTCCTAACCTGGTTATAATACTATGTAAAACCATGCACACACATAGGACCCCATCTTTACCTGCATTCTAATGTTAGATAGTGCCACCCTAACGATGTTCTGTTTTCTCCATACTCCAATTCCTCCTTCCCATGACTTCCCACTTGGTATTCATTCCCTGAGGCCCTTACACCCCTATCACATATCTACCATGAACTAGCACAATCAAGCAGATTTTTGAAACATAGGGCAGTGTTTTTCCTGAAAGCATCGGTAGAGAACACATCCTTCTGGATATCGGCTGCCCTGCAGCTATTTAATGCTCCTTGGAGCAGTAATTGGCTGGAGGTGGGACTTCCATCCCACTGTCAGGAGAAAATCTGCCTCAGAGAGCTGCCATCCAATCTGATTGCCCAGCAGCTCATTAGCCCCTGCAGTGCCACCGGGAGTGGTGGCCACTGCCAGGACTAGTCTCCAGATTCTAAATGCAGGGAGCCTAGGACCAGGTAAATGTAGGGTCTCACAGTGGGGACTGAAAGGGAGGCCTCGGGGGGGGAGGAGGTTGCAGTGGTGAGGGGATTAGGTCCAGCTTGGAAAGGCAGCAGAATGAGAAGGACCTGGGGGTGGAGGAGAAACCTTGGTGGGCCCAACCAGGAAAGGGGGCCCTGAGGGAGACACCACAACCCTCATTTCCCACTAGAGGCCTCATCTGCCCCTAGCTTGATTTTTGGTGCTTCCACAAAGGCATGTAAATAAGCGTAATTAGCAGAAAATCCCAATGGTCACTGGGATAGTGGCCAGTCTTATGGCAGGACCGGTGTCTAGTATGATGTTTTTTTAAACTGGTGCAAAAGGTTGCGGAATCTCGATTTATGCTGGGCGTGCTTTGTGCTTAAAATTTCATGATCTTTTACACGGGTTACTTTGGTTTTTGGTTGATTGTGCCTGTTCACTGGTTAGTTGTATATTTTATGTATCTGATTTACCTCAGGGCAATGCAGAGATGACTCTAGTTTAAGGTTTATTTACAGTGCTTTAAAACATCTCAGCAATCACAGGATTTCTACACACATGTTCATAGCTCAGGCTCGTCAGGTCTTTCTGGAAGCTTCTATTAACTTCAGCTCTCAGAGGTTACTCCCAGACTTAATCAACCAAGCACAGTGAACATAAATCAGTCAACAGACTAATATAATCAAACACAGGTCAATTAAACCATTGAACACTACAGTGCCTGAACAGATCAGCACAACATAACTGATATTTAACCATGTGATGTTGGCTGACAGCAATGTAAGCACTATAAGAATGCAGATAACATAACCAAGATTACTTTAAGTAGTGAGGAGGCATAATAATTGTTTGATTGGAATTCAGTTTCAGGGAGGATTTCACAAAAAAAAACGTATTACAGAAAGTAGTTCATTAGGGATCAATTAGGTAAATCTTGACATTACTATGCAATAGTGTAAAACATGCTATCAAGTCACTATCACCCATTTAACATTATCACCCAGTCAAGATGTGCCCTGTAGAACTCTTTGCAAATAAATCATATTGATAAAAGTTATAATTTAACATTTTTAAATAGAAACCATCTTCAGAAAATATGCAGTTGAAACAGAGGTTTCTGTTCCTTCTCTGTTTGTTATAGAACCATCTCAAAAAAAAAGACCTAATGCTGTGAATCCACCATGTTTATTAAACCTACTCCCGCACAAATGTTTTAAAGGGCTGAGATTTCACTCACTGACAGCAGTGCATTTCCTCAACAGCTGGAGAAGATTTGCACAATCCAGCAATCAGCAAATGCCAGAAAATAAGGTCCCCTGGTTTTGGACCCAACTGGTGCTCGCCCTATTATTCGGGTGAAATATTAGAAGAAATTAGAAGGGGTCTATCTAAGCAGCAAATAATGGATGCTCCAACATGTCTCATGTATTTCCCTCCAGCCAAGTTAGGTTCCTATTTCCCCCAATCTCTTGGTCTCCTCAATGCCCAAGATTTCTACTGAGTTCAAATTCTATCTATATCTGTCTGTTTGCTAGCTTTTTAGCATCAACCACTCCACAGAACATGACACCATCAGAAAAGGCTCAGTTTATTTGATTGATTATTGGCAAATGCAAATAAGTTGAGACTGACCCAAACCTGCTTCAAAGAGTGTCGCGTGTTTTAATACCGCTTAGCAGGGCTCAGTGTTTCAATTTTCTCAAGATTTGAACATCTAGTCAATAGCACACCTGATAAGTTACAAGCATCAACCTTCTCAATGTAGTTGAGATACTAGACTCTAAAAATGTTGAGGGGCACTGTGTCTGCAGAACTGCTCCATTTCTGGCCAACGAGAGTGAAAGTATCACAAGTTAACTACTTTACTCTAAAGCCAAATAGATAATACAGGAAGTTATAACGGAAAAGTTGCAGCAACCTCTTTCACAAATCTCCTGTGAATTCTGCCACCACCAACTGCAACAGATCAGCAGCTACCAGGCCCTGACTTTGAAATATGAGAGCATAAGTCAGGGTGAATGGGACAGGTTGGGTGAAGGAAACAAGTCAAGGCAACAGCTGCTCCTCTTTGCTATTTGATAAATGCTGGAGAGTACTGACTTTAAGATTCCCTGTAAGTCACAGTGCAGAGGTCTGGGCATACTGTGCAGATACCTTTCTAGCACGTTAATGTCCAGGAACTTGGGTTGCACCGAAGCAGAATATCAAGATTGCTTTCAATTTTTAAAGTGTGGCTGTGACCCTATGGTAGCACTATCTCACCTCTGTGTCAGCAGGTTACAGGATCAAGTCCCACTCCACAGATTTGCGCACCCAATTTAGGCTGACCCACTAGTGCAACACTGAGGGATACCTGAACTGTCAGAGATGCTGTCTTTCAGATGAGATGTCACATCGGGGTCCTGTGGACATAAAAGATTCCATGGCACTCTATTTTGACTAGTAGTTCTGCTGTCTGGTCATTCTCTCATTGCCATTTGTGAGTGCTTGCTGTGCACAATTTGGCTACTGTGTTCCTCATATTACAATAGTGTCGGCACTACATAAGTATTTCATTGGCTGTGAAGTGCTTTGAAAGGAGCTACTGTATATAAATGTAATTTTTTTTTTGTTCTAGCCTACAAAAGTCATCTCTGACCAGATAATTTTGCTGCTTTTCAAGGCTCCAGTGACTCAGAAGCTATTGTCCTCCACACCCCAACAAACAACATCTATTTCTACCCTACCTTTACAACCAGATACTTATCACCTGTCTTTTTTTAAAGCAGTTACTCAATGCAATATTATTTCTTTTTGCTGGGAGCCTCACTAATTTTGTACTCTGTGTAATAGGAGAGACAGCAATGTGGAAAAGAGCTGCAACTTGATTTAAGTGAGCATTTTTGGATTGCTTTTGCACTTTGACAGGTAATAAATATATGATTTGATGCTGTTTTGAATATAAATTGAAATACTTTAACAAACATTGCTCTGACTACACAAAGAGAATAGATGGCACAGTTCCGGTGCAAACAAGGTCAAATGACCATATGAGGAGAGGAGATGTGGGAAGGGTGGTAGAAATTCACCTCAATTAATTAGCATGCATCTTTAAATGATGAGAAGGAAGGCAAGAAAGAAGGAAATAAATAAAGGGAAAAAGTTACACTTTGTTGTGTCGTTTTTAAATCCACAACCCATCCTAACTTGCTCTGCAGCCAGTGAGTTACTGTTATGGAAAGGGTTGTAATTTAACAATTGCAGAAGACAATCAGCAAAATCCCACAAACACCAAATTAAATTCCGGACCAGTTCATTTGCTTTTTGTCTGTGTCGGTTTATGGAGGACTGCTGGTGAAAATATTCTAAGATGTTGGCGTAATGATTATGGTACGGAGCAGGTGATTCATTGGAATTCAAATCTCATTCTTGGCAACTTGTGAATTTGAATAAATCTGATCACTTGTAGAAAAAATGTCCTGTATCTCATTAGTTCATTAATACCTACTGCTCCGGTTTATAGGTGACTCCATACCCACACATCCTAAGACCAACTTAAAAATGCTCGGGGAGAACTCTCTGCTTTTTCTTCCATTCATGCAATTAAAGGATCTTTTATATTACCTCAACGGGCAGACAATGCCTTATCACAATAAAGCTTATCACAATAGGTTTAGAACAAATCCATTATTATCATACAGCCGATGGTAAAGGCTGAGTTGTTCAAATCCTAGAGGGAAACTTGAAACAGCTGTCATAATCCAATTTTGCAATTTGTATGTTTTGAGATGCAGGCTTTGAATTCAGTAATAATAAGACCACCGAGTCTCAAGAGGTTTTTTTTTATAAAACTAAATTAAACAGTTATTAATACAAGAAAAATTATAAGCACATACATATGTCTACAAAATTACTGCTAAAGGAACTACAAAAATCCCTTAATTAACACGACTCTTAATTACACCCCTGTCAAGGCAATGGTAAAACCCAAAGATTTAAAAAGATCTCAGGCAAAGCACATTTGACCTTAGAAGTTTAAACTGAGGTTCCTTGCAGACACAGCTGCAGACATACAGGGTGGTTAGATCTTAAATGTCCCTGCCTTAAACACACAAACTCCTTTCTCTTTGTACCTAGCCTTTCCTGTTAATATAAATTTTCCATGGTATCACTAGACTTTTCTTCACATCTTCTAACTACATTTTCATCCCATTAATTTTATTAGTAATGTAAACACATTGCTTGGCGTCTCCAAGCTAGGTGCAAGATTTTACTCCCATTCTTGAATGCTTTATTCAACAAGTGCAAATTGCCCCCTTGACACCTGTTTTTAAACTTCCCCATGTTTATCTAAATTACCATTTCAAACCTACTTCTTTCTATACATCAAAGCACCTAGACTAGCTGGCTTTAATCCAATTAATATACACATAGACACACACACATCACTAAACTCTAATTTAAAAAAATAATTTCCAATAATATTATCGACATTAATCTCTTCTTGACATTCATATTCTACTCCCTTCTACTTTTTAAAAGAAAAATGAACAAAGATAGTAATTTTAATTCCTGATTTTTTGGTGTTCAATTTCCAGGCATCAACTGAAATAAATTAGCAAAGCTGAATCCATAAGTGTTAAGAGATTGGGTTTTGAAATACACTCATATCTCGATCAGAAGTCTCTTAAAGCTATAATGAAGTAATAAAACCCATTATTACGGAAACCTCAAGGTATTAAAAAGCTGACCATGCTAGATAGAACCTCGGGCTGAGGTTATTAAGCAGCAGCAATAAATGGTTTTCATGCAAAGTGCATTTTTTTTAGCATAGATATTTTTGCTATCAAAGGGAATTTTGAAAGATAAGCATTGCCCTTCAAAACAAAGGTATGATCAAGCAGTGAAAATAAATCAGTTATGGGGAAATGGGTTGTGTTGTTCTTGCTGCCTTTACTCTAGAGGAGAGTCATTAAGACACAACGAAGACTTAACCTTTGCTAAAGGTAAGCAATTGAACTTAACGCACACCCAGATTTGTTCTCCCAGGTAGGCTTTGCAGAGGAATCCTGAACAAACCCAATTTTTAAAAATGGCAGCCTCAGTTCCGATGTTTGGCTGGGTGAGAGCTGGATTTGAAGTCGGGATTGGTGCGCCCTGAAATGGAAGGAGCTGGGGACAAACCCAGCACAGGTCGGGTGACTTGGGTGTATCTTATGAATTGTTGGTCTGTAAGCCCTCACTCCCCGGGCCTTGGAGGAAACAATTTATTGGGTTGTCAGGTGAGTGTCAAAGCTGTAAAGACTGTCCAACCGATTATCCTAGACTGGATGGGCCACCATGGGCTTACCCTATGCGAGAATTGTCATTGCTGTTTCCTAAGCAAAAGTGTGTTCAACTGAACCACTGAGTGGATTCTCAAGATGAAGCCACGGAGATGACATTATCTTGCCACCTTCTCTTGGTGCAGATAATTTGCAGAGATTCAGTAAGCTAGCTAGACTCAGTGGATGAATGAACAACATTGTCATGCTCATTATCCCATCCACTTGCCCTATTGCCACTCATCTCACTGGATACACCCACACTGTGGAGCCTTGATCAGATCCTTCACATTTGCACAGTGTTGCGGCATAACAGTCTGATTTTCTTTAAATTCATTTATGGGATGTGGGCATTGCTGGCTAGGCCAGCATTTATTATCCATCCATAATTGCACTTAAGGAGGTGGTGATGAGCTGCCTTCTTGAACCGCTGCATTCCATGTGGTGTAGGCACATCCACAGTGCTGTTAGGGAGGGAGTTCCAGGGTTTCAACCCAGCGACAGTGAAGGAACGGTGATATATTTCCAAGTCAGGATGGTGAGTGGCTTCCAGGTGGTGGTGTTCCCATGCATCTGCTGCCCTTGCCCTTCTAGATGGTTAACGGTTGCAGGTTTGGAAGGTGCTGCCTAAGGAGCCTTGGTAAGTTTCTGCAGTGCAGCTTGTAGATGGTGCACACTGCTGCTACTGTGTGTTGGTGGTGGAGAGAGTGAATGCTTGTGGATGGGGTGCCAATCAAATGGGTTGCTTTGTCCTGATCGTGTCAAGCTTCCTGAGTGTTGTGGGAGCTACACTCATCCAGGCAAGTGGGGATTATTCCATCACACTCCTGACTTGTGCCTTGTAGATGGTACACAGGCTTTGGGGAGTCAAGAGATGAGTTATTTGCCACAGGACTCCTAGCCTCTGACCTGCTTTTGTAGCCACGGTATTTATACGGCTAGTCCAGTTCAGCTTCTGGTCATGGTAACCCCCAGGGTATTGATAGTGGGGGATTCAGCGATGATAATATCATAGAATATCAAGGGGCGATGGTTGGCTTCTGTCTTGTTGGAGATGGTCATTGCGTGGCACTTGTGTGGTTGAATGTTACTTGCCTCTTATCAGCCCAAGCCTGAATGTTGTCCAGGTTTTGCTGCATTTTGACATAGGCTGCTTCAGTAGGAGGACTGAGGAGTCACGAACAGTGCTGAACATTGTGCAATCATCAGCGAACATCCCAACTTCTGACCTTATGATGGAAGGAAGGTCATTGGTGAAGCAACTGAAGATGGTTGGGCCAAGGACACTATCCTGAGAAAATTCTGCAGTGATGTCCCGGAGCTGAGATGATTGACCTCCAACAACCAGAACCATCTTCCTTTGTGCTAGGTATGACTTCAACCAGCGGAGAGTTTTCCCCTTGATTCCCATTGACTCCAGTTTTGCGAGGGCTCCTTGATGCCACACTTGGTCAAATGCTGCCTTGATGTCAAGGACAGTCACTCTCATCTCACCTCTGGTGTTCAGCTCTTTTGTCCATGTTTGAACAAAGGCTATAATGAGGTCAGAAGGTGAGTCACTGTGGCAGAACTGAAACTGAACGTCAGTGAGTGAGCAGGTTATTGCTAAGAAAGTGACAGTTTTGATGAGCCCTTCCATCACTTTACTGATGATCAAGAGTGGACTGATGAGGTGACAATTGGCCAGAAAAAGATGGAGTTATCTAGTAGGGCTGTCAGGTTTTACTGAAAACAGCATGTCACCTTGGAGTGACAGCTGCAACATACACTGCACCAAGCATATGTGCTGAGCCATTCTCTCAACCACACTGTTAACAATATTCATAGATGAGATGATGCGAATCATTAGTATATGCAAGCACACAAGAGTGAATTGGAGTAATATATATTTCGCCTTACATTCTCATGAATTGAATGTCACACAGAGGAGTCGCTTTGGAAGGGATGAGGCCAGCTGCCCCACGATTCTCAAACCAGGAGCTGCAGCTAGTAGAGGAGGGCCAAATGAGAAGATAAATCATAATGCCCAGCTGGCAACCGCAAACCACTTGTTTTTTTTCGCTGCTACCAGGAAGGCATGGATTCAGATTGTGGCAACAGTGAGTGCCATAGGAGACCATCACTGGAGATTGTGGATACAGTGCTGTAAAAGGCTCAGTGACCTGGTGCATTCTGTGAGGTGAGTAGCTTGGCTCTTGGACACAGAGTTCTAAGCGAAGGGACATATCTGAATGCTGCAGATCAAGTGTGAGATCTGGCACATACCTCTACTTCAGCACTGAGGAGAATGTAACTGCACACAAACAGATGTGAATAGGCAATGTGATGCACAGTCGCAACAAAGAGCAATATCTCTGCAGACGCTATATATGAGGGTAACATAAATTCATGCAGAACAAAGGGTGAAGAATGCCAAGGCGATAACCCAGGCTGGTGGTGGGTCAGCCTACCTGACACCCATGCACTCAGTGGAACAGATGGCTTTGGGGATCACCAGGGTGCCTGAGCAGCTATCTGATGACGATGTTGAATCTCCAATAGCTGGTGATAAGGGAGGTGTTGACATAGCCTTGAAACATGGTGCAGATCATGCAGCCAGTTTGTTGAGCACAAGGGGTCATTGGCATAAGAGGGAATACAAGGATGGGGTTGTGTCATATGTGCAGCACGAGCATGGTTTAAAGGCAGTGGTGTACATCAGAGCGTGTTTTCACAATGAGAAGGGCTGTATCCAAATAACTCCTTTTGTCTCCCACACAGGTCCCAGCTGTGCTCTCTCACCCCTGTGGGCCAGATCATATCTTGGGCATCAAGAGGAGAAGGAGGTGTCTGAGGAGGCAGTGTCACATCAGACTAGCCCTTACTCCACCAAAGTACAAGCACTTCAGAGGGATGTAGTGCATGTTTAGACTCAGTGGCACAGGGTGAAGGGTGTCACACCTGGGTGCAGTCAATGATACCCTGCACCTGAGGGAGGCTTGCAATTTGGGAAAAGGCCTTGGCTTTCTGAATCTGAGATGCCAAATTGATGGTAAAACTAAAGTACTCCCCCACATGAGCAAGTGGGGCATAAGTCACTTCTTTAATGCATTTGTGCGCTGCTGACTGGGAAATACCAACCAGGTCTCCTGTTAAGCCCTGGAAAGAGCTAAGGCTCTTCGAAGTTTAGTGTTACGGCTACCTTCACAGTCAATGGCAGGGATCGGAGGTCGATGGATTGTTGCTCTAGTTGCTGCTAGACTATGTGACAAATGTCTATCACAACATCACGGCTCAACCTGAGTCTCCTTCAACACTGTGTTTTCTGTCACATTGAGGTATGATATCCTCAGTCAGTACAGTCTTCCGAGAGGATAGAATTAGCTGGTTGTCCTCCCTTTCCTCCTCCACCTTCCTGCTGCTTATGCTGTAGCCTCTTTCTCCTGATCTTCAGCCCTCCGTCTGGGCTCTGCTGCTCACTTTGACTGGCTTCTTTGGCCTCTATGTGAGAGGGTACTATACCCATCTTCTATGCTCCCTCGGACGAACACAATGCACAATTCTAAACAACAAAATGTTTCCTTACACCTGGGTTCAACAGTCAGTGAAAGCAAAAAGAAAATCCCCCTGCAGACCAGCAGCCCCACTCTCCCACTCCCCTGGGTTATGAGAAGACAGTGGGCGTTAAGTTTTTGATACTTCTGGGCCAGTAAATACAAACTTATAGAAAACCCTACTGGGGTACATCACCTCTCCAAAGGGTACCGCTGGCCATCCACAACAAATACATTAAGAGTAGACCTGCTCTGCCCTGGTCTGCTCTTTACACTTGGTATTCCAGACAACAAGGACGCCAAAATCCGATTTCAGTTGAGGCAGCGGATGAATTAAATAGTCACTTCCTCCGTGAACCGCGGATGCGCTAAATTCAATCCCACTCCCACAAAAATGGAAAATGTCATGTTCAGGGGCAAGTCTTGGGGTTTCTGAAGACTTCTGTCATTTTCACCATGAAAGAGAGCCTCACTGACACACACACACAAACGTGCACACGCGCAAACAGACACACACACAAACACACACACACGCACATGCAAACTCACACAAACACACACACCCTGACATACTCACACACACAAAAACACGCACACACATACACACTCACAAGCACACTTATACTCACACACTCATTCATTCATTCACACACACATTCACACGCTCATTCACATACACACATATTCACACACACATATCTCTGCTCCAAGCTGGTAAGTTTTAATTTGTGTTACAGGAGCTGAATGCTAAAAACACACACAAATCTCTGCTTAAAGAAAGAAAACACTTGCAATTATAAATTGCCTTTCAGGACCTCGGGGCATTGCAAAGTGCTTTGCAGCCAATGAACTTTTAAAAAGCTTAAAATTATCAAGGACAGCATAATTTCCCACAACTCATTTATTTTCATTTATTGGTTCGTTACTTTGAAGTGTTAGAAACACACCGGTCAATTTGTGCACAGCAAGCTCCCCCACTAACAACAATGCAACGAATGACCAGATAATCTGTTTCTCTCAATCCTGTTTTTAAAACTTTTTCGTTGAGGGTTAAATACTGATCAAGACACTTGGGATAACTACCTTGTCCTCCTTCAAAATGGTGTCCTAAGATTATTTACGTTCAGCCTGAGAGAGTAAATGTTAAATGCTTCACCCGAAGTCAACTATCAATCTCTGACTAAATTTGAGATTATGTGAAGTCTTCAGGCTCCAAATGAAATTTTAAATTGTTGCCACGTTTTGATATTTTTAAAATCTATTTTGCACAAAGTGGATTTTTGACTAGTTTAAATTATAGAGAGGCAATAATGTTGCCAACTCTCCATGATTGTCCTGGAGTCTCCAGATATTAATCTGCAACACACTCTAAGAACAGACCCAGTAGAAAAACCAAAGGGATATAAAAACATTTCTTTGAACATTTTATTAATTATACAAACATTTGTGCTGAGAAAAAAAAAATACAGTTTTGGTGGGGCAGGATGTTGGGAGCGATCGTCTTGTGATGAAATCTCCAGGAATAGATAGCTCTACTGGGGTACCTCACCTTTCCAAAGGGTACTCCTGGCCATCCACAACAAATACATTAAGAGTAGACCTGCTCTGCCCTGGTCTGCTCTTTACACTTGGTGTTCCAGACAATAAGGATGCCAAAATCCGATTTTAGTTGAGGCAGCGGAGTTGGCAACTCTAAAATGGGAGAGGGAGGGGATGGGAAGAAGAGGTGAAGGAGGAAAGGTGGACTGTGGGAGGAGAGGAGGGGAAGGAGCAGTAGAGGGGGGAGCAGCTATGGAATAGAGGAGAGAAGAGGGAGGAGTGGAGGATTGGAAGGTGGGAGTAGAGCTGGGAAGGGATGGGAGGAATGAGAAGTGGAAGGGAGGCAAAGGGAGATGATCAGTGCAGAAGGGAGTACAGAGGAGGAGTGAGAAGGGAGGAGAAGAGCTGGGGTGGAGTAAAATAGGGAATGTGGACAACAATGCTCAGGCATCCCATTGCTCTAATTCTGCACCGGGGACCACTTCAGCTCCTGGCTCAATCCTTTCTCTTCTTTAATAAACAATCTCCAAACCTTGTTTTGCTTATAGAGTTTGATAAATTAACCAATGGTCAATAGAACGTCTGGGAGGAAGTAACAGAGGAGTGTTCAAAGGGCTACATGCACATTGGACAAATGGCCTCCTTCTGTGTTGGGTCATTCTATGATAAACCCAGTTTGATATCTCACTGGAATCATCTAGTCTGCCTCAGGAGTTCACACACAAAGCTGTATTGGAGTCAGATCTGGAGTTCCATTTTGGTTGGAGTTTTCCCATGGCAGGGGTAGGGTCGGGGAGTGGTTCCCACCACAGGGGCCGGCGGGAATTTCCACGGTATCATGTGACTCCGGCCTCATAACTTACACATTCAGGGGTTTCCCAATGTGTTGTGCCATGGGGTGGGCTGGATGGCACATGACCCACTGTCGTATTCAGGCACCATATTTAAAAGGTGCCCGAACATCAACTTTTTAACAAGACCCTTAGAGATGGCGGGAAGGGGACATGGACCTCACTGACTCATCCTTGGGCGTCTTCCTTGAGTGGAGGCCAGGAGGGATGTCCTGTACCCAGCTAATGCGAGGAGGAGGCCGAGCAAGGAGGCAACCCTGCATGCGCATAGGTCGTTGCTGCTGTCAGGGCCAAGTGTGCCCAGCACAGGTCAACCCTCCAATGCCAGAAGAGAATGAATAACCTCATCTGCACCACCAGGGTAAGTAAGTCTCAGTGCTCACGGTGAACACAATGAATCAATATCAGGGACATGGGCCTCGGTGGCAATGTCATAAGGTGATGTCTCATAGCCCCACTGCAGTCCATCCATTCTGCAGTTAGAGTGACCACTGTGCCTCCCACACCCTCCTACACAGAGAGCTCACAATGCTGTCTGGAAGGGGTAGGCAGTGTGGGTGGGAGAGTTGATAGGGGAGGGAAAGGGACTCAAGTGCAGAGGGCATTAGCAAACTCAGTAAAGGATATGCCTCTCTGAGCCCTTATCCTTTTGTGGATGGGCTCACTGCCCTGGAGGGTGCTGGCCCTGAACCTTTCTGGACAACATGCAGTGCATTAATGAAATATCACACAGTCCAGTGGCATCCAGGAGTGGGGCGGGACCGAGCCATTAGAGGTGGGGAGACTGGATTTGGGTTCCGACCAATAAGGATCCGTGTAAGTCAGGTCCAAGGGTGCCTCCATATTGGAGGCAGCTATACTGTCACTCGCTCTCTCCTCTCTCACTTATAGGTACCACGAGGAAGAGGGCAAGGCCCAAGCCAGAAGAAGTCCTGCCCAGCTTCAGCACAAGTCCGAGCCCAGAGGGAAGCGGGGACATAACACAAGAGTCATGTGCAAATGCAAAGCTGTCACAGCAGATATCTGCACCCTCCACCAGCCCAGAGACACACACCTTGGTGGCTATGAGCTTTAGCGTAGGAAGAGTCTACACTCTGGCGATCACCCCATGGACACATGTCCGCAACAGGAGGAGGCAGGGTCAGCTGAGTTCATGTCACTTAGAGGAGTGTTGGGGAACAGGTATCTGCGAGGTCCAAGTCTGATAACGGGCCTCCGGAATTGGACTTCTAACTGATGCTGGAGAGTCAGGAAGAGGTGGAGGAACATCAGGCAGAGACATTGGAAGCCCTCAGCAAGGTGGTACGTGAGTCAGAGGAGTCCATCTGCCTGTTCTGTGATGAAGTGGTGCTGACCTGTGCATGCATCGAGGTCGCCGTGGGGTAGGATGGCGGACTCCATGGAGGTCCACGTCCAGCAGATTCCAACGGTGATGTGCGCAGACCTGCAGTCCATTGTGAAGTCATGGGGGGCTACACGAGAGGAGGATGGTCCACTTCGACCTCCCTCCAGGTGCCCCTTCCCCTCAAGGAGTCTGGCAGGGGCCTTCGGGCACCCAAAGGAAGGAGGAGCAGCAGCTCAACACCCCTGTGACATCCACCAGGGAATCTCAGGGGTTGTCTGGTGCTTCCGAATCCCCTTTGTCTGTGACCCCCTTCAACCTCATCCTCCGCCACTGCAGAGGGAGCAGCTGGCCCACAGCAGGACAGCCAAGCTAAGCTGGGGCCCTCCAGGCCTTAGCTCTCCAAAGGACAGCCACCAAGATCATCCAAAGCAACTGGACAAACTGATCAGCAGGTTGCCTCCACCCCTGCTGCAGATGTCAGGGGAGCACTTAGAAGAAGGAGCAGGGAAAGGAAAATTAAGGAATATTAAAAGCACAACTGGTTGCACAGATGAACAATTGAACATCACAATCAGAAAACTTTTGTAAATATAATCACTTTCACTTTAAGAGTGGCTATTGTCTTGTTTTAGCTGTAGTGCCAAAGGCTTAGCATCCCCTCCCCCCTCACACATTTCATCTTCCTGCAGACACCCCATTTGCAGAATGAAGCATCTGCAGTGAGGCAAAGGTATGTGCCAGGGCCCTTGCGAGCCATGTGCAAGCACTGTTCCATGCCCACTGGGCCTTCATACTTCAAACTGTCTTATGTCCTAGGGCCCTATCATTGCAAATACCAAATGCTGGGGTTCCCTTTCAGTTTTCCAGTTGAGATGACCTGCATCTCCACCCACCCCCGATGACCCAACTCCCGTTCAGCATCTCGAGATCTCCACCATGAGGGCTCGCATATGAAGAGGGTAATCCCTCCAATCCTGCAACTACCACATAGGCCAGTTGAAGAGGAGAAATTACAATCCCCGACCACATAGCAACCAGAGAGACTCAGGCTTCCTTTTACCGGTTTTATTCAAGAATATGCAAGGGAGCCGCAATCATTCCTAAGAATGAAGACCCAGCTCCCTGATTGATTACATTTCATTACTTTTATACTTTTTCTTATCACAATACATTTGAGTACATTTGAAAATATCCAAT
The DNA here is from genome assembly GCF_017639515.1 of Carcharodon carcharias. NCBI lineage: Eukaryota > Metazoa > Chordata > Chondrichthyes > Lamniformes > Lamnidae > Carcharodon > Carcharodon carcharias. The sequence goes on from NC_054488.1 coordinate 15,681,167, forward strand.
CGGTAACCAACACATAGGTACCATGTTAAAACTATCCTATTGAGTACATAAACATGTGGTTTTGCTAACCAATTATTCTAAAGGGTGTATACATAATTATATTATCCAATCAAAATTAAAACACTTACGCAAAGACCTTGATTCTCATAACTCAGAACTGTTTGTGCTTCATCAAAGTCCTCTCTTGTCTTTGTGTGTCCTCCTATATCTAAGCTAAAACCATCTGCCCTATCCCTATCTGAGAGAGGAGTAACCTAGTCTAACTTTATGTTATGTTTTATCTCCAGCCCAGCTCTCAAGGCTTCACCACATCGTTACACCACTTGAATAGTTCTGCCTGTGAGTGGACATTAGCTCATCTCTTGAAACTGTGTAAATCACACAAACTGAAGGCCCCTTTGTGTGTAATATACATCTGCTTACCCTCAGCTGTCATTAGCTTTAGCATCTATGGCTGCTTGGAGATTATAAGTGCTGTTCAGTAAATTCTTACAGTGTTCTCATTTAGCATTTTTAATTTTCCCCTAACACATAGTTGCAACGAGCCCAGCAATGGTGGTAGTCACATTTTATCTATGCTCCAATACCTTCTCTCCTCCCCCAGTCACCCACCCCCATCCCCCATAACCACTGACACCCGCCCCTCCCAACCCCCCGGTATTACTTTCAACATCTCCTCCATTACCCTTCACCTATCTTCCATCACCTTTGGCAATGTCCAGATAAACATTGAAGTTCCCTTCCTCCCTGAGAATCCCAACCCCATTAACATCAACTTGCCCGACCTCATCCTGCCCACTTCCCACATCCGTGTCCACCTTCAAATCCCCACTAGCAACCCTCAGCTTCCCATCACACGACATTGTCATAACCACACCCTTCCACCCTACAAGCTCCCTCTGCTCCCTTTAACTCTCACCATTCCTTCCTATCATGGCTACCCTCAGATTTCACCCCTGGAGTCCACCATTGACTCCACCAACCCCTCTCTGTGAACCCCTTCACACCTCAACAAACCCCACCACCCCCAACCCGCCATGGCCCTTCAGAAAACAAGACGCCCCTGTGCCCCTTAATGCCTGCTGAAGCCTCCCGGGCCCCCCACCCACAATCCAGCAAGGCCCTTCCCACCCCCCGCTCCAGTCCATTTGATGCCTCTGACACCCCCTTTCTACAGCACCCCCAAATCCCCATGTCCCCCAGCTAGGCCTGAACCCTTCCTCATTCCTCTCCTACCCTTCTTTCAACCATCCCCCAAAAAGACCTCACCCGCCAACAGTACCTCCTGCTGCTTTCTAGCTGCAGCTAGATGAAGATCTGATCTTCTGGCAAAGTCGCCAGATGAAGATCTGATTCTTCCATGAATTTGCTAAGTCGAGAACGCCCCCATTCTGGATGTTGTTTCATGGAGGAGATCCACGTGGTTGAAGTTCCACCCACACATTGCTGCACGGGTGTTCCAGGGTCCTGTCACTGGAGGCCTCCATCTTTTCATCAGATCATTGTGAGCTGTCCGAGGCCATCATAAAGTTAGTCCTGAATTTTACACACCAGATTGGTCCAGACGTGTTCTGGGCCAGTGTGATATCCCACTGGCATCATGTATGATCGTGTCTGGGGTGGGCGATTCTGGTCAGGCCTTCATCTGCATCCCGTTAGCGGGTTGCAAATAGGTTTCACGCTGGCCTGTGGGGGGATCTGTGACCCACCATGGAGGGCAGTAGAGGAAGACCCCACCATCATTTCACGCTGGTGTGAAGCTAAGTTTTGGTCCTCCTGCTGAGTTCTCTCCTCCACCACAAACCTCCCCACCCCACTGCCCGCCCACCATCAATCCCCTGACAGGGACATGGGAGAATTCAGCCCTTTGCCATTTTTCTGAGGGTGGAGTAAAACTGCTCCACTTTCTTTACTCCAATCTCCTACATTTTGCATGCAACTCAATAGCCTTTCTTTGCATTAAATATATTTGACAAAAAACTCACTCAGAGAGACCACAACATTTTTGGGGGATGGAACTCTCACACTGATAGAGTGGAACTGTCCTGATTTTAGGACAGAGTCCAGGGAATCTCAGCTCGAAGATAGCTCACCCTGTAACTGGCAATTGGTAACACTGGGCAGAAAAGTAAAATAATAATTCCTTTCCACCATGGCATCCCTCTCCTTCAGCAAATTGATCTCTGTTAAAAGGGCAGTGATACATTTTTGTCTGGCTGATTAAAAATGGTGCTTACTGATCTAAGCATTTAGTTGCACCTTTATCAAGATTCTGCAGTCCTCTATTGATCTTATTTTGAGCTACTTCCATTAAATGAGTTTCTATTTCAAGTGTAAGCTGATCTTAAGCTTCTTCTGTTGAATGAAAAATCAACATTTATTTATACCATTTCAGTGTGGAGAGAACTCATTTGTTCTGCTTCCAATCCTGCAGTTCTGGTTTTCGTCTAATTTTTTCTTGTTACATAAACAAAACCTTATTTAGTTGTGCCTGCCCTTGGTGCTGTGTAAGTCACTAAGGGATTTACATTCAACCACAGTCCATGCCAGGCGTGTCACTGCAACCTCAAATAACATGAGGCAGCATGTCTGAGAACACCTCAGAAGACATTCTCTTTCTTTGTGAAGCAATCAGACCTTTTAGGATCCCACCAACAGAAATAGCTCATTCCCAATATTGGCCATTGAACAGATTTCTCTGATACACAAAAAAGAGTGTAACTTTAGCTGCTGCCATTACACCAAGCTTAACATCATCTAATCATAACTTCTCAAGTACCTCCAGCCAATACTCAAATGTTCCTGTGTGAGGCTGGAAAATTGTTTTCCCTTTCTGGAGGGAAACACCCATTATGAATGACCCTGTAATTTCCTGATGTTTATTTCTGCATATATTCTAGCCGTAATCAACAAATACAGTGCAAACTGACTGTTCATTCCCTTTGTGCCTGTTCTGCTACTGACCTTTATTAAATGGAGCCTAACTCAGACCAGGGATCAGATCTTGGACTTCCTGGTCTATGGTAGTTCTTTACCGACCAAGCTCCAAGCTTCAAAGGAAATACTCTACTCTTCACCGTCATTGGATCCCTCCACACATTGGCTCCATCTTCCACCTTGATCTATTTTTTAAAAAGAATGTCATTTCCAACTATTGTCAAATCCACAAGATAGCTGTGTGCCACACAAGTCATTTTCCCGGGTTTCTATATCTGGATTCCTCTCCTTTATATGTGTGTTCCTCCCCTCATCTGAAATGACCCCGATCACCCTTCCCAACTTGTTCCATTTGCCTCTGTAGAATTCTGCTCCTCTCTTTCATTCTCCATTTAGTAGCAAGAGTGATTTCTGGAATGCTTGGCAGAGACTGGGGATGGGTTTGTGGGAGGTGATGATCTGACTGACCTCTCCCATTCTCTAAAATAAGCCTGTTCTATTATGAGCATTGTTGGCAAGGCCTGAAGGAGGCTGTAATAGTCTGACTGTATCCCAGAGTCAATAGCTGTTTCCCATCTTGTGTGGTAACAGTTTGTTAAAAAAAGACTGTATTGTTCCCCCATTATTAAATTGGCTGGTGGAACAGCAAGTCAGACATGTTGAACTTGTTGGCAATAAGTCTCAAGGTTGCACACTGAATAAAATAATATTGAGCCGTGGAGGGAAAAGGATAGAATTTCCACCAAATTATGCTTTCATGCTTGATTTTACAAAAACATCCACTTTTATGTAATTGCTACGAAAGTTTCATACAGTTCTCTTAAAAATTAAAATGTCTTTATGGTACTGTGCAGTTGAAGGCTAATTAACCCCTTGTGCCTGATTCTTTGAAATAACTTTCTAATTAATCCTATTCCCCTGTTCTTTTCCCTAAAGCCCCTTTAAGTATTTTTTCAACTTGGCTCAATTATCCCCACATCTTTTCTTCAAGTTGAACTAACATGCATTGGAACAACTTGACTATAATTAGAGGGAAACTTTCAGTAGCATCCTTACAGAATTCACAACAAGGAAACATAGAATGACACAGACTAATGCAGTCTGGGCCAGTGATTAATTATATTCATGCGGTCTGAATACAAACGACAATCTGATTGTCGTGAACATTGCTAGACTTTGGGCAGCTGAATACCCACAAGCTCCAATTAGTACCATCTCTCCCACCTCACAAGCCACATACTACATTACACTGCTTTTTATTCAAGGCTGATTCATAATACATAAGGCAAATAATTAATGAAGGGATGGTATGTGTGAAACATTGTTGACTTCTGGAAAAGAAAACCAGTTTAATTCTTGAATTAGATTATGCTTTGCCCCATTCAATAGAATGATGTTTACCAATTTGAATAGATAAATTGTTCATCTAAACGGATTATCCAACTTTCTTCCCTCCAGTTGTTGAATTTGTTTTCTAAAACCATTTTGATTATCTGTAAATTTTCAATAGGTAATTATATAAAGGATAATGAATATTACTGCCCAATGCCTCAGGGAAGAGACACAAAGTGATTAGGTACACAAAGATCATAATTAAGTGATTGAACTAAGATAATGCATGCCCCATTAATTAGACCTTTCCCTCAATCCTCAGGTTGGAAAAGAAGTTCCCCTGCCAAGTGCTGCAAGTGTGAGAGGGCATTGTGAAGGCTATAGTATATCCGGGACCTTGGTGAACGGTGAGACCAACAGTATATCTCCTTAAACAATGACATTTAAAAATTAAGGAAAAACTTAAGAACAAAGGATAAGGAAATAAGGTCAATTAGTGTGAAATCAGTTGTAGAAAGCGAAATAAAGAGGACAGAAAGAATGGATTAAAAACCAATGAAAAAAGAGATGTAAAGGAAAAGTAAGAAAAAAATTAAAATGGTAAAATCTTAAATTAAGGGAAAGTTCTTTTACATATTAGACTCAACAAGTTATATTGTTCCCTTCCTGAGGCAGAGGTTTTGAGTGGTATAAATCTCATCATTAAAAGGTTTACTTAGACTGTTATGTTCTAGCCCTACCTTTCTGAGGTGAGCTTGATGGGCAATTAATGTGAAATTGCAGCAGCTTCATAAAACTCAGAGAGGCTGAGGGTCAGTTGTGAGTTATTGTGAGGTAAACGGTGGACTGGCATGAATTGTCCAGCAACGCAAACTGACTTTCATTGATCACAGTGATTCTGGCATCATCAGGGGCATGCCAGAGCAAACCAGCAAGAAATAAACAGCTGCAGCTCTGAAATATTTTACAAATAAAATACAAAAATAACTTGTGGACATTAGCAATTTAAGGGCAACCTGTTCCTCGCCAACAATTGCTGATCAATTTGCACATTTTGAGCACCGTTAAACTTGCCTTTATCCTGACAGCAAAATCTGAACCAACATTAATAACCTATTGACTCATGTATGCTTCCACCTCCGAATTCTCCATTGAACTAACAGATGCACGAGCATAAAACAACTGAGGTCCTAGTGAGTGATTGCTCATATTTGTGGCTCGGTTCTCAGTCTGTCCTTTCCTGACCTGAAACATTAACATTCACACATGATGTTAACACCATCATATTTTAATATAGTCAATAAAACATGTGATACATCAATGCAAGAAAGTGTTTCATTGTACCCTAATGATTATATATCTAAAAAATAATTTTTTCAAGAAAGGGGATTAAACACTGGTCTCTGGGACTTGGGTTTGATGGGATTAAATCCCCCTTGGTTTGGTTTCCAAGAGCCGTACAGGGGGAATGAAGTTGGGTAATTTTTAGCATGCATGTACTCATAACACAAAACTGCTGATGATTGGGCAACAATTTATACCAACTGGTGAATCTCAGTCAGGGGCCATATGATGGCCAACACAGGAAATAGGAAAGTATCAAAAGAACACAAAAAATAGGAGCAAGGATAGACATAGCAGACCATGTTGCGATGTTTCTTGCTTGGGATGATGGCAATCTCTGTGCAGACTCTCTTGTTGGTGTGGAAATCATTGCCAAGGCGGGTGTAGTATTTCTCAATGGTCACTTGGGCGGTTTCTTGACTGTCTTAGTCCTGATGCAACTCATCTTGTATTCAAGCCAAGAGAAGAGAGCAATGGCTGCTCCGCCATTCAATATGATCATGGCTGATCTTGGGCTTCAGCTCCACTTTCCTGCCCATTCCCCATATCCTTGATTCTCTGACAGACCGAAAATCTATCTCTTCCAGCCTTAAATATATTCAACGGTGGTGCATTCACAACCCTCTGAAAGTAGGAAATTAAGATTCACAACCCTTTGAGTGAAGTAATTTCTCCTCATCTCAGTTGGAAATGACCAGCCCCTTATCCTGAGACTGTGCAATCATGTTTTAGATTCTCCAACCAGTGGAAACAATCTCTCGGCGTCTACCCTATCAAGTCCCTTCGTATGTTTCAACGAGATCACACCTCAGAATAAAAGCCCATTTTATTCAGCCTCTCATCACAGGATAACCCCCTCATCCCAGGGACCAATTTAGTGAACTGCGCTGTACCGCCCCCAATGCAAACACATACTTTCTTAAATGTGGAAAGCAAAATCCCACTCGATATATTGAAAGGTGTTCATGCATAATTATTACCAAAGCAGGTTATTGGGGCAGAGTGAGTGGACTTTATGCTTATGGTTGCCCACTGTGATTAAATGTACTCCTGGAAGTTTCATCACATGACTAACCCCCACCCATTTGCCATTAGTCGGCCAACATGTCCACCCTTGTGACATACTGTGCTTCTAAGCTTCTACACCAATTGGAAAACACACTCATTACCCAATTGTATGATGCTCGACTGTTAGCCAAGCAGCCTTTGTTCTCCCATTTTTAACATTTTTATATCTGGTAAACAGAAATGTTCATAGATAATGACAAAAAAAAACATTTTTTTTAAAAAGTTCCTGCGATTTTTCTCCAGGGCTGCACAGAACTATGTCCTGATGATTGATCTGCAATTCCTGGAGACTCCTGGAGGGATGGCAACCCTATATATGCTATTTATTTAGCACTTGAATCTCACACTGTGAGTCTGAAATGGAAAAGTGTTCCATCCCCTATTTCTAATATCTCTCACCTCGATGAGCATAATATTTCAAAAATCACAATTTATTCCACAAATGGGCATTTTGAATGTATCTAATTGGTTTCTTAAATAACATCAGCTTGAACCTTATTACTCTCACTTAGCACTGTCTATCTGAGGGGAGCTGGAAAATTATGAGGTGATGGAAAAATAACTTACTGTAGTAGTGCTAGAATCATAGAATAGCAAATTACAGGAAGGAGTTACTCACCCATTGAATGTGCACAGGCTATTCATATAACAAATCAGTCAGTCCCGCTCCCCCACTCTTTCGCCATATCTCCAATTTTTGAAGTTTACATTGTTATAATTGCTAAACAGGTTTCATATACTGAGGCACAGCTCAGCAGAAGTATGAGTAAATCCAACATAAGAAAATTCCAGCTCCAAATCAATTCAATCCCTTCATTTAACAAAATAGAAGTAGCTCCTGCTCACTCTCTTCAGTGCAGGTTGATGTATCTTCTTTAATTTAGAGTTCCGGTTGGTCTATGTCCTGTCGTGTACCAACTCAGAAACTTCAACATCCCAGCAGGTTTCCTTAGAATACTTTTTTTAACATTGATGATGGTTTTGAGTTGTTATTGTCCCCTGCCCGGTGCGTCCCACCTCATTAATAATGCATTCACGGGAAATACACTGGATCGCTGCCAGGCAGGCTCAGATTTTCCCGCCTCGCCATGAACTAAGCGCATCCTCACTCCTGGTGCCATTTTTAAAGTGCACCGGAGCGCAGCCGACTTCATGTCTATAGACCAGGACAGCATCCGGTGACAGATGGCTCAAAAGCAAAGGTGATGGCAGCTCCCAAATTTAGTGACACTTATCTGAGGTGCCTGTTGGATGCAATGGAAGACAACTGCAATGTCCTCTACCCCCGCTCTGGCTGCAGGAGGTCCACCAGTGTCACCAATCCAGCCTGGGAGGCAGTGGCAGCGGTGGTCAGCACCACCGCAACACAGAGGTCAGCCATCCAGTGCAGGAAGTGGATGAATGATCTCATCTGTTTCTCCAGGGTAAGTCAAACACCTCATTGCTCTCAACACATACTCCCAAACCATCACACATCCACAGGGATCTCACACCTCAAGAGATAACACCACTAACTCTCACACACACAGCCTCACATCTCCATCAGGCACATATCCTCTGGAGTTTGCGTCTTCATCCCATCCCTCCGCTCACCACACAAACATTCCACACAGTGACATGCATCCTGCTCACGCTCTCTCCATCTGTTTTCATGTAGAAGAAGCTAGCTCACAATAGGAGGGAGAGGTCCCTGACTGCGGGTGGTGTGACCCACATTGGGATATGTTGTGGGATGATGTGCATGGACTTTTAAGAGAACTATCTTGAACTATTGTCAATCATTACATACCTCAATAGGATATGACTATGACGTATTAGTCCCAAGATTTGTTCATCAGTCTATGAGCAGCAGAGGTGAATTCAGATGTACTATGCTTAATTCCAATTATCAATCCTTGTGCGTGATTGGTATGTTTACATTGAAGAAAGCAACATGTGGTTAACATCACTCCAAACGCAAGTTGGCAGTGTAGCTATACCAGGATTTTTACCTACAGATGGGGCAGCTTCACAAAGTGTACTGATGATTTCAGGAACTACCTTTGACAATGATGGGACCTCCAATGTGGCCCTCAAGTGGTCAGGGATTAGAGGAAAGGGAGGGGAAAATATGGTGAAAACATTTTTAGAACACAGAATGCCAGTCTTTAGACATTTAAAAGCTTTTTATTGGAAGGCTTTGTGGTGCAATGGGTAGCGTCCCTGCCTCTGAGCCTAAAGCTGCAGGTTCAAGTCCCACTCCAGGACTTGATGGTCAAGGAAGGTGCATACATAATGTGGACAAACAGCTTGAATATCAATCTGTAAATCCTTCCAGCAAATGCCAAAGACAAGTGGTAAGAGTGTGAGAGATTCTTAGTCAGCTGTGCGATGGAAAGAAAATTGGAGCCTCAACCATCACTATCCATTGCTCCAGACTGCAACTTGCACGTAAAAGTGCAAGTTGCTATGACAACTCAGACTCTTTGAGGGTGGCCAGTAAACTCAGTTGACTGGATGTCCAGTTGGGATCAGATTGGTGCTGACAGCATGGGATTAGATTCCCATTCTGTCTGCGGTGGATTCGGGACCTGCCTACTTGTGGCAGAAATTGTGGGTCTGCCTTTGGGCAGAGAACTGAAAAAGAAGAAGAAAACAGGGAAATATAGGCCAGTTATCCTGGCTTCCGTTTTAGGGGAAATGCTAGAATTATTCTTAGGGACGTGTTGACAGGGCACTTAGAAAATCATAATTTGGTTGGGCAGAGTCAGCATGGATTTATGAAAAGAAAATTGTGTTTGACAAATCAGTTAGAGCTTTCTGAGCTTGTTAATTGCAGAGTGGTTCGGGGGAAGCAGTGGATGTAATGTATTTCAAAAAGCATTCAATAAGGTGCCACATTAAAGACATAATAAAGTGCCACATCTTATTAAAGAGATTAATACAGAAACTTAAGGTTCATGGGTTTGGGGTTAATATATTAACATGGGTTGAAGACTGGTTAACAGATAGATAAGAGAAATTAGGAATACATGGGGCATTTGTGATTTGCTAGGTTGTTACTGGTGGATTATCACAAGGATCAGTGCTTGGATCTCAGCAATTTATAATCTATGTTAATTGCCTTGCTGAGGGGACAAAATATAATGTATCCAAGTTTGCTAATGATACAAAGTTAGGTGGGAAGTAAAATGTGAGGACACAAAAGCATTGCAAAATGATTTAGAGAGTTTAATTGACTGGGCAAGAACGTGGCAGATAGAATATGGTGAAGTGTGGTTATCCGCTTTGGTTGGAAAAACACAAAAGTAGATTACATTTGTTTTAAATGTTGAGACATTCGGAAATGTTGATATTAAGTAGGGGTCTTGGGCATACAGCAAGCAGTTAGAAAAACAAATTATACTTAACTTTCAATACCAAAGGATTAGAGTGTAAGAGTAGATCCTGCAGCTGTATAAGGCATTGGTGAAATCGCAGCTGAAGTATTGTAAAGAGTTTTGGTCCCTTTAGCTGAAGAAGTATATATTTGTCTTAGAGGGAGTGCAAAGTGGGCTTACTAGACTGACTCCTGAGATGAGGGGATTGTCCCTTGTAAAGAGATTGAATAGGCAGGTCTGTATTCTCAGGAGGTTAGAAAGATAAACACTGATACCATTAAAAAATGTAAAATTCTTCAGGTGCTTGACAGCTAGTTGCTGGGAGGATGTTTCCCTCGGCTGGGGGGCCTGGAACTTGGGGTCACAGTCTCAAAATAAGAAATTGGCCATTTAGGATTGAGATTAGAAGAAATTCCTTCTCTCGAGGGGTGTGAATCTTCGGAATTCTCTACCCCAGGGGAGATGTGGATGTTAAGCTGTTGAATATATTCAAGACAGGTCAATAGATTTTCCAATATGAAGGGAATTAAGGGATATGGAGATGGTGCAGGGAGGTGGAGTTGAACTACAGGGGCAGGATACTGAGTTCAGCGAGCAGGGGGCGGGGCCCACTCACCGGCGCGTAAAATGATGCAGGATGATGTCAGGTGGAACTCCCAACACCACCCCGCGTCATTTCCAATTTCAGGTTGGCGGGGACGCAGCCGAATCCGCTGTGTGCCCGCTGATGTGTCAACGGCCAATTGAGGCCATTTAAAAATTAATTGAAGTAGGTAAGGGAACTGCCCATCCAACCTTAAGATTGACGGGCAGGCCAGGAGCCCTGGCGGGCTTCAGAAAAAGCATGAAACCTCATCCATGAGCGGGATGATGTTTTTTGTAGGTTTTTTAAAATTCAATAAAAGTTGAATTAAAAGTGTTGGACATGTCCCAACTGATGTGACAGTGTCACATGGGGGGACATGTCAGGAAAATTTTATTTGTCTATATTTCACATTTTTGAATTTGGCGCCGATCTCCCTGAGGCAACGCATGACGCCACCCCCCGCCCCCCCCCACCCCCCCACCGCCCGCACCCCCCACCACCTGCACAGGGAGCTCATAGCGCTTCCTGGTGGACATCACGCTGGGCGGGCCTTAATTGGCCCTCCCATGTAAAATGGTGACATGCCCCCAATCGGGGATGCCGATCGGAGGCGCGCCCGCACACGCCCACTCCTGAACATCCCCCTAACGGGGGGAACATTCTTCCTCAGGATTAGCCATGACCTTATTGACTGGCACAGCAGCTTCATAGAACCATTTGGCCTATCCTGCTCCTATTTCTTATGTTCTTAAGAGTGAGGGGTCAACAGAAAAATAGGAAAAGATAGTACACAGAAGATTTCAACAGCCAATGCATGCTGCTGAAAGAATGCATGGGACTATCCAGTACTGATAAGGTGCAGTAATGCAGTAATGGTACTACCCCAGACAATCCAAGAAGAACCCCCATGTAGTTGGAAACTTGATTCATTTTTTCAATTATGCTCGCTCTGATTGATAAAACTTGTCTTAATTGAGTCACAGGTGCTAATGTCAGAACTATTTAGAGCAGTGATTCCCACGCTTCCCAGTGTGACCCCATTTTAATGCCTCAGACTTTATGTGACCCCAGAGTGAAAATCTGGAGGAGGGTGGAAGGCTTCAGTTGCTGAGTAGGGAAGAGGGGTAAGGAGTTGAGTGTGCTCATCTCCATCTCCTTCACCCCAACTCCCCCTTCTTCAGCCCACATTCTCCCCCTCCTTCAGCCCACATTCTCCCCATCCTTTACCACCCCTCATGCCATCTATCTTGTGGGGGGAGTTGATGAAAACGTAGGGTTTCCTCCCCAAAAATTAATGCCTACTGCTGAATCCTTGGATCCTCATCACCAATTTGTTGGATCCTGTGTGTCCTCATTGCCAGTTTGTTGTGAGGTGGCCAAGTTTGTACTACTGATAGAGTTGATCAACAGACACTTCTTAGGTCGAAAACTTCTAGCTTATTTACAAAGTTACTCAGCAGCAACTACATGTTTGCTTTCACTTCAAACTCTATCTCTACACTCTACCAACTACCAACTACAGAGGTAGCCCATGCTACTCCCTATTGGCTATTAAACATCATGTGATCTTCCTTAACAAACATTCTTCTTAAAAGTATATTACATATTAGATAAAACCATAACTACCACATTCCTCGCCCTTTACTCGATATACATTTCATATTTACCAGTACAATTATCTCAAGATAGCAAATTATTTACATAGGCAAGTAATTTACAAATTCCATCTTTCTGGGGGTTTTCTTATGCGTCTCTGCTCTACAACTTCAGATGTTTTGTCAGGAACCCCCTTTACCAGAGTTGCCTGAACATCAGGTGCTTTGGTGGGCTCCTGCAGTTCTGTATCCTTAACTCTTACAGGAACCTCAGACACTTCTGTACTGGGTTGAGTATCCTTAGCAGGAAATGCTGACCCAGTCGTGAACACTGGTGGCATCAATTCTTGGTGATTTGTTTCTCTCTTCCTAAGATGATCCACATGTCTCCGTATGACTCGGCCTTCCATCTCCACAAGGTAAGATAGAGGCCCAGTCACTGTACTTATTTCACATGGTAGCCACTTTGGTTCTCCTCCAAAGGTCTTCACATATATCGACTCTCCCACAGTAAATTATCCCTCGTGACTATGCCAGCTATATCTAATTTTCTGGCTTCCCTGACTCCATTTCACCTTCCTCTCTAAATTCAGCATTATTAAGTTCAACCTCATCCTGAGACGATGTTTCAACAATAACTCCACAGTTGTGACACGTGTTGTTGTGTGAGGGGTAGTCCTATAATGGAAGAGAAAGCAGGCTAGCTTGGTTGCTGAGGAATCTCCAGTTAGCTTCTCCATGCTTGCCTTGAACGTTTGAACTGCTGTTTCAGCCAGTCCATTTGAGAAAGCGTGGTAACGGTAAAGTTTTTACATGAGTGATACCGTTGAAGCTGATAAACCGTTGAAACTCAACACTTGTAAATGCTGTGCCGTTATCAGAAATGATCACTTCTGGTAGTCTGTTAATGGCAAAATTTTTGACGTAGCTTCTCAATTGTAACAGAACACATTGGTGACTTTACCTCATGTATGTCCATCCATTTTGAGTTGGCATCAACAATGAGCAGAAACATTGTTCCCAGGAAAGGTCGTACATAGTCAATGTGTAACTGCACCCATGGTCTTCCTGGCTACTCCCAAGGGTATAACAGAGCTGTTGAAGGTAACTTTTGCAGTTGCTGACATTGTACACAATTCTTCACTAAACTCTCTATTTCACCATCCATCCCAAGCCACCATAGATAGCTGCAAGCTATGGTCTTCATTCTGGATATTCCTGGATGTGTGCCATGTAATTCAATTAGCAATGGCTCTCTCCCCTTTAGAGGAACAACCACTCGTGCTCCCCACAATAAGATGCCATTGTGGTTGGTTATTTCATGTCTTCCGTTAAAGGATGGTTTCATTTAATCAGATACAGGCTCTTATGACCAATCATGAAGCACTTGTTCTCATACTTGGGATAGGACCGTGTCCCAAATTGTCCAGTCTCTGATCTGTCCAGCACATACCGGTGAGGAATCTAAGAAATTTAACAATAAAACAAGTTCCTGTGGAACTGGGACGTCCTCATCATTTTCTTGTAAAGGCAAATGACTAAGTGCATCGGCATTTGCGATTTGACTACCAGGCCTATGTACGAAGGTATACTTGTATGCTGCCAGGATTAAAGCCTTATTGGTGATTCTGTGTCTTCCTTCTACGTGCCTCCTTCTTTCTAGCGCTGACTTTAATCTCGGCCTTCTTCTCGACTTCAATATTGGACTACACTCAAATGTAAGCTCGACTTGAGTTAACTCAGTGGTTGAGTCTCCCAAAATTTCATCATCTGTCTGCTTCTTAGAAAATTCTGCAACTTTTGCTTCCAAAGTCTCTTTGGTTTCACGTAGCTGATTCTTCAGCCCTTCCGCCTCATTTTTTGTATTTGTTTGCTGCATCCTGGAAAATTGAGTATTGATGTGTCTTCTCCGTCAACTCATTCTTCAGTTTATTTAGGGAAGTGTTGAATTCTTCCTGTTTCTCTTTGTACTTTTCCGATGGTATATAGTGAGACCTGAGGGAATCTTGTGGTGTGTGAAGGCCTTTCAGCAGATTTTCTATTTCCTTTTGGAGGGTTGCTCACCTCATCTTGAACTCTGTCCTTAAGCATGGTCTCTTCGAGTTCCTTCTGCTGTCTGACCACGTTTTGGCTTAAGACAGCCTACGTTTTTCAGATTGTTGCGTCCTTACACACTCCTTTTTCAAAACAGGAATGCTTCCATCTTCCTTTTAGACTTTCAGTGTCCACTCAAGGATGATTTCCCTGAGCCAATTTGGCCGTAGAAGGCTTGGTCCTCTGCCTTTCAATGCCAACACCGGTAGCTTTACCAATTGGCTTCCATGATGGACAGCTTCTCTACCTGTGCCTCTGTCTTGGATGTCTTCACCCGTGCATGTTTTTCATTGGGCTGTTGTTTCTTCTAAATTTAATTGATGTTCCCCATTATTCAGATATCTAAGGTATGTTCCCCAATTACTGTAGTGGAAGGTCCCGTGTCCACTTCCATTCTAACAGGTCTACCATTCATTTTCACTATTACATAGATTGGCCCTGCCTTTCCAACCTTCAAATTAAACAACAAGTAAATATCTGAATCTGTTGTTTCAGGCTCTTCTACATTTAGATCTCACTGGGTTTTTTCCTTTTGTTTAAAAGTCTGCTTGACTCTTTCCTTGCACTGTCTCGTTATGTGTCCACTTCTGTGACAATAAAAACATTCAATTTTTTTAAACTGCCAATCATTAAAAGACTGCTTGTTTCCTTCTCTATTGAAATTATTCCTTGTTTTTGCTGCTAAGTCATTTTTTTTTCTAATTTTCCGGCTGGCAGGGCTGTTTCCTGCTTCTTGGCAGAGTCTTGCATTTTTCTGCAGTTTTTGGCTGGGATTTCCCGCCCAATGTGGAGGACAGCACCATTTTGCGCGTCCTGTAAGGCTTTTGAATCTCTTACTGCGTTCTCCATGGTCAGTGCTATTCTAGCACCTTCTCGAAATCTAAGTTTGCTTCAGCTAGAAAATCTCCTCTGAATTGTCTCCTCATTTATGCCATGTGCTAAACGATCTCTGAGCATATCATTTAGAGGTGTACCAAACTTACAATGTTCCATTAACTGCTTCAAACTTGCCACATAGCATACAACAGTCTCTTACGGGGCTCTATTTCTCAAGTTAAACTTGAACCTTTGCATCATAATTGAGGGCTTTGGTTGATAATGATCCTTCATGAGATCCACCAATTCATTAAACGTTTTTTGAATCTGGGGCACTGGGTGCCGTCAAACTTCGAATTAAGCCATAGGTTTTACTCCCACGTGTACCTAAGAGGGTCGCTTGGCTCTTCTCTTCCACTGTAACCTCGTTCACTTGGAAAAGGAACATGAGGCATTCAATACAATGAGACCAATCCTCTCTGCATGGATCGAAAGAATCAATTCTTCCGAATTGCTGCATCCTGAGAGGGAATTACTTCTTCGATTCAAACTGAACTTTTACTTACAATTACTGTGGGATGTACACCACCAATTTTGTTTCACTTGATTTCTCCTGTTAAACTTGTTTTATCCTCCTCGCCAGTTTGTTGGATCCTGTGGATCCTCATCGCCAGTTTGTTGTGAGTGGTGGCCGAGTTGGTAGTATTGATAGAGTTGATCAGCAGACAGTTCTTAGGTGGAAAACTTCTAGTTTACTTACAAAGATACTCAGAAACTACATATGTGCTTACATTTCAAACTCTATCTTTACACTCTACCAACTACTAACTACTAATTACAGAGGTAGCCCACTTTACTCCCTATTGGGTATTAAAGATCATGTGATCTTCCTTAACAAACATTCTTCTGAAAGGCATATTACACATTAATAACTATTCACAGGCCTTTTTTAAGCAGTGGCAATGGGGCCTCAGATAGCAGTCCATGAGGCCATACCAACAAATAAAACCGAAGGATTTAAAGTGGCCTCACAGCTGTCAAAAATCAATCTGAGTTCACGGCAGTCATTGCTGCCTTGGAGCTCGCAATCCCAAAGTCCCGTCTTGTGACCCCATTGTGGATCATGACCCACGGTATGGGAAGCCCTGACTTAGAGAAAGCCCTTCCGGGCTGGATTGTTTCTCCATCTACTGTTGACATTTTGCTACCTGAATCCTTCAGGGAAAGGCACTCAGGAACCGGCCATCTTCCCTGGGTTAGCGTGGACCCTGCTCCCAGCCATGCACTAATAGATCATTGTGACATGCATAATGATTACTCTGGATTTTTTGAAAGACTCCTCTGGTCAACAGTGATTCATTATGGGATTCTAAAATAAAAGCAAAATACTGCAGATGCTGAAAATCTGAAAAAGTAACAGAAAATGCTGGAAAAGCTGAACAGGTCTGGCAGCATCTGTGGAGAGAGAAACAGAGTTAACTGGGCAGTTCCAAAGAAGAGTTATATTGGACTCAAAATGATAACTCTGTTTCTCTCTCTATTGATGCTAGCAGACATTATGAGATTCTGTCTGATTGATGACCTGTCACACAAATTCGACCTCATAATGCATTCAGCTGAGCTGAATGTAACACTGAAGAGAAATCATTTACAATTAATTATGTTTGTCGGAGTATCTTCTTTGTCGTCCTTATGCTCGTTTCAATCTGAAAAACAGACTTTAGGTTTGATATTGTAGTTTCAAATACCTTATCAGAGAGGAGATCCAATACATAATATCAATTACAATATCTATGTATTCAGATCACGTACAACACAGGCCTGAATTTTTAACATATTGGGCGAGTGTGATTGGTGGGTCTGGAAGCAGGTGTGAAATCCGCTCCTGACACAGTTTCACACTGGCTGGTCAATTAACTCCCAGCTGGCACGAAACATGTGCTAAGAGACTGCCAACAAAGGCGGGAAGAGGGCAGGTGCCAGGGTGCGGTCGGGGGGTTTAAATGGAGCTCCCTAAAGGCTGGGATTCTGCACTCAAGAGCCTCAGGGAGCTGCTTTGGAAATCTCATTTTTTGATACATCACTTGAGAATGCCCAGAATGTCACCATTACCTGGAGTCCATGCCGGGAGCCAGTCTGCCCCCTGTTTCTCCGATGGGTGTCTGAGGGTCTTGCTGGAAGCAGTTAGTGCCCGACACGGCATCTTGCTGCCACAGGATGATGAGACGAAGCCACCTCAATTAACGAAGAAGGCCTGGATGGAGGTAGCAGGCTTGGTCAGTGGCCATGAGGTCATTCACAGAACCTGGATCTGCAGTAGGAAAAAGTTCAATGACCGTCTGCGCTCTGCCAGGGTGAGTACTGATTCCAGCTGGAACCTTGGATAGCTGGCTTTGTGGGTGGCAGCATTTGTTGGTGCTCAAGGGTGCGAAATGCAGAGGGTAATGTGGCACATAACCGTGTGCTTTGATAGTCAGGGAGAGGCGGTGTGAGGGGGAGGCTGGAAAGTTCCGGCATGTAGAGGGGGCCTAATGAAAGCACTTCTGTCCTTACAGGAGGAGTCACAATGTACAGGAGCGAGGACAGACAGGTGGTGGGTTCCCAAACCACCTTCTCCGAAGTCAGGCCGAGGAGCAGGCACTGGAGATGGCCTGCGAATGTGGAGTCAGGTCCACTGGTCACAGAGAGGCAGGGGTTTCGGACAAGAGGAGGATTACAGTGAACAGGGAAGAGATTTGGGGAGGGTATGAGTGATGTAGGACAGTGGTGTAAGATGGACAGCGGAATCTACTTAATCCCATTGCTCATCCATTCAGGAGCCTTTGCTCAGCCAGATGTCCATTCTGAGAAGCAACCAGACTGCATGCCCTCTGACTTTGTGATGATGCTCGAGACTGACATTTTTCTTCCTCCCTCAGATGGAACATCGTCACAACCCCAGAAGGACCCCGAGGACCCTTTCTTGACCTCCGAGGATGACCAACTGCCAGATGCATTCATGTTACATCCTCTCTCTGCTCCATGCACCGGTGCAGATGCTGGTTGGGTGGCATGTACGTATTGGAGCAGACAACAGTCCACACTGGTGAAGGCATGTCAGACTCACCTGGGGAGCTGGTGGAGGCAGAGAGTTCCCAAGGTGCCAGCAGTTGGAGGATTGCTGGAGACCAGGATGATGCTGAGCCCAAGGCAGATGATGAGCCTCTGGAATGGTCTGTCAGGTGGCAGATGCTGGATGTCCAGTGGGTTGCACGGGAAGATCTTCACCAAAAGAGCATTAGAAATCTTCAGAGCAGTGCCAAGGATCGTCAGATTGCTGCTGCAATCAAAAACTCCCCCGACTCGATGCTGCTGCGTGTTTTTACCAGTGCCTTCAGAGCCTGGCTTAAATGCGCAGTGAAGGGTCCCTTAGGGAACTCTGTCGGAGCGGATTAGAGTTGGGGGGAGTCAAGCCATACCCCCTACTTACAGCATTAGCTGCCATATGGTAAGGTTAAAGGTCCAGTTTGAATGTAAGTGAACGTATGAACATACGAATGTTGAATGAATGTTAATGAATGAATGTTCATGAATGGATGAGTGAATTGGTGAATGAATGGGTGAATGGGAGAGTGAGTAAATTGTTAGGTGGGTGAGATGGGTAAGTGGATAGGTGGGTAGGGGTACAGGTGGGTGAGGTGGTAAGTAGGTAGGGGTAGGTGGATGAGGTGGCTTGGGGTTGAGGTGGGTAAGTGGGTGAGCTTGGTAAGTGGGTAAGTGGGTAGGTGGGTGAGGTGGGTAAGTGGGTAGGTGGCTGATAAGCGTAGGTGGGTGGTTGGGTAAGTGAATAGGTGAGATGGATAACTGGGTGAGGTGAGTAGGATTTTGAGGTGGATCATGCCTAAGTGGGTAAGTGAGCAGTAGGTGGGTGAGGTGGGTAAGTGTGTAGGTGGTGGGTGAGGTGGGTAAGTGGGTAGGTGTTAGGAAATAGAGATAGTTTAAGTGAATTATATGCGTATTTGGGTGTTAGGAATAAGGTGTGTCTTTAAGTTTAAGTTTAATTTATATTTTTTTCTATTTGAGCGTTAAAAGGTGAAACCTGGGACCTAGTTTCATTTTGAGTGGAGACAGCAGGTCTAAAGCTCTGTTGTATACCTGCATTTCTAATGAGTTTTACGACTCCTGAAGAGAAGTTAAAGCAAACACAAGAGTAGCAAAAACTGTGCTGTTGCCTAGCAACAGGGGTCCAGAGAGACCCATACACCCCCAACACACACACACACACACACACACACACACACACATACACACACGTACACAAAACAGCAGCTTGAATGCAGTTGGAAGAGGGTGCCAGGACAGGCAGGACATGAAAAGGGACAGATAGCAGGTTCCAAACTAAGGAAGAAAATCCTGAAAATCCAGGGGGGTGGAACAGGGGAAAGTCCCAAGAAGATCTTCTAGTCAAAGGAAGAACAGGAACCTGGAAAAGGTCCTGTAAAGTGAAGTTAAGAGTGAGGAGCAGAGGAAGGCTCCAAGCTTCAAACTTAAAGGAAGAAAAGTTGCAGGAAGCAGATTTAAAGTGAGAGGCCAGAAGGTCCAAAGAGACGGCTGAAGGTCTGTAATTCTTTGCATTGGCTTGTGAAGCAGTGCTGTCGTGTTGATTGCTGAGTTGGTCAGAGAAAGTGCGTGGAAGAAAGTTTGAATGCATGCTGTGACCCAGGGGAGAGGAACATTGGAAGGTGAGTTCAAAAGACTGGAGGCGAATCCTTGCAGAAGGCGTCTGAGTGAAAGTGTCGATTTGGGAGAAAATTCCAAAGCGAGTTCTTGGAGAGTGGAGATTGGAAACCCTCATGTGAAAGAGAGAGTTCAGTGAGACTGGTTGGCTCACTGAGTGACAATTGTCTTGGGGGGAAACTGATGAGAGATTCATAGCATCTGTTTGGAGTGACATCTATCACTTGGTTTCAGAATGTAGTGTGCCTGAGCACAGGTCACCAATTGGTTTACATGGGCTGTGTATTTACTGTGAACATTAGAGTATAAGATAGTTATTGCATGTTGTTTTATCCTCACAAATATTTATATATCTGTAAAGTTACAGTTGTGAGCGAAGGAGTCTTGCAATTTAAATAAATGTTTTATTCTTTTGTTAAAAGTTCATCAGGTGACTCCCGTGATTCTGTTCAGAAGCCACTGTCCATGTATCTAAACAAGAAATAAAAGTTAGGATCTATCAAGCCGGGTTCCACCCTGGGATTAGGCTTGCCAGTAGTAACATCAGTTGGGATCATAACAGTGGGTAGGTGAGTAGGGGGTATGTAAATGAGGTGGGTAGGTGGTGATTGGGTAGTTGGGTTAAGGGTGTAATCAGGTCTAGTCAGGGTGGGGGTGGTCAGGTCGGGGAGTAGTCAGTGGTACGTGGGTGGTCAGGTCGGTGTGTAGTCGGGTCGAGGGATATTCGGGTGGTCATGTGGTAGTCAGGTTGGGGTGGTAGTCAGGAGGTGGTTAGGTCAGGAAGCAGTCAGGTGGTTGCGACTCGTTGGGTCGGGGGATAGTTGGGTGTTTGTGGGGGTAGTTGCTTTGGATCGGAAGGGGTTGTCAGGTCTGATCGGAGGTTAGTCAGGTGGTCATGAGGGTAGGCATGTTGGGGGGTGTAGTTGCATGGTTGGGGGGTAGTCGAGTCGGGTTGGGAGGGTAGCCGGGTTGGGTAGAGGCTGTTGGGTGAGGTTGGGGTGGTAGTCGGGTGATGTGGACGGGAGGTAGTCAGGGGGTCAGGGTAGATGATTTGGGGTTAGTTGTGTAGTTATCCAGATGTTAGACTAGGGTTTAATCTGTCTAAATTTCCCAGGGCATTCCCATTGATAGTGTGCGTAAACTGAAGGTTTATAAATGGATTGATGCAGCTGCATATAGGGGCTGCTGTGAGATTCACTGTGACATTTGAGGGATACGGTTTGTCCCATACCTAAAGATTTAAGGCTAGGTCCTTTTGGATAAAGTTCATCCTGGACCTTAGTTAACATCAAGATTTGTCATGGAAATACATCTGTGGGAGATGGAGAAAACCACTCCATGCACAGTGGCTCCAAGTGCACCTCATACCTAATGATATAACCTTTGCCTACCACTGATGAGGATCATTGATCCCATATGATCAGGTTTCCCTTTACAATGCTTATTTACACCTTCCAGTTCTTGCTGCAGGTTCAGGCTCCTCTTAGCCAGAAGCACAAAGTCTCAGGTAATCTGCCTTGATCACAAAGTTGAAAATGCAGTCAACTCAGTCGCTGTGAAATAGGAAACTCAATTCAATCACAATTCACCTTGATCCCCACTAAGTCACTGCAAATGTACAACAAACTGTTGGCCAAAAGCAGAGTTCAATCACTTTCTGATTAGCAATCTTATAAAGATGGTGGTGCACACGAACGTTATGAACATCCCTATATTTGTGTATCAGTCATGTTATTATTCCACAGCTTGGATCTCAGCCTTACCAGAAATTTTTAACAACACAAAATGTCAATTTGACCTACTGATTTTGCCAAATTTTGCCCTCTGGATACTGACCCTTTAGTTCCTCAGCCACATGGCCATTCTTTGTATGTGAGACTATATTGTGATTATCAGCATGAAATTCATTTTTGTGAGGTTGAGGTTGACATGTCCTCTCTCTACATCCAAACACAGGTCCTTCCCAGCATGTGTCATGGGATAGAAATTGGGAAAAAAAATTGGAACAATGGCTCATTTTCTCCACCTTTTTTTTCTAGCTTTTGTGAATTGTAGCCTCGTTGCATTCCTCTAAATCAACCCAGACTGTGGATTGAAGGTGCGCCCTCATGATCTTGTATGAGTGTCACAATTGGCAATATATTTATTTGCTAGCCAGTAGGGGAGCTATCTAACTTTGCCTTTGCCCACACAGTGGAAAATCCGGTGTAGACACTACAGTGGACTATGAGACGTTTTGCCATGGGAAATAAATGAAATAGCATCACTGTAACTTTGAAGGGGGAGAAAGAAACACGAGGCAAAGGAAGATGCAGGACTTCGAGGGGTATGGCGAGACAATGTGATTTTTAAAAATTGTCCAGCAAGAAGCCAGCTTAGGTGGGTTTGGCAGCACCTTTCTAAGCTGGAACCATCTGTGTTTCACTGCATTTTACAGTGTTCCCGCCCAGCCAGCTCTGTTCTCTGTGAAATAAAAATCAACCTTTTAAAAATGTTAAATTGAAATGTATTTTATATCGTTCTCAATTGCAGCATGAGATCATTTACCTTTAAAAGGAAACCAAAAGCTAAGGATGGCTGTCTATAAATTTACTAAAGTGCCCCCACTGGGAATGATGTTTAGAAAGACTGTCTGCCTTTCCATAGTGAAATTAATTTGTTTACTCGGTACTAAAACTGCACTGCAAGATTATTTTTTGAATGACTATTTTTTGTAGCACATTTCAATGAGCTTCTGTCTGAAATTCTAAAGCAAAAAGATAACATTTATTCTTCTTCAAGCTGGAAGCAAAGACTTACACGTACATTAGAGAACCAATCATAATTATTTTATTTTAAAAAAGGTCCATCCATTTTTAAGAGGATTGAACTCTTGATCAAACTAAACTTCCAACCGTTCATCAAAGGTGATATAAAATTCCCAGTTCTAACATCACTGGGGAGACAGCAAACTCTCTCTCTATCTCTCATTGTGTTGAAGGCTAGTGGTTTTGTTCCTGTGGTGATTTTCCATAATCTCTGTGTAGATCCTGTAGTGTAAACTAAAAAATATTCATAATGGTAAAGGATGAAAAGGCAATCACTGCTTTATTCAATATAGAAATATTATGTAAAACAAAGGATGCATTACTTACCTTATTGCAGTCATTTTCTATCAAAACTGCAGAATTTTTATTAGCTGGCTGCACTAAGTGGTGGTTGGTGTAAACATGCCTTCAAGAGATAGCAGTGTGCAATTGTAGTATAAGGGTGTTGGGAAAATATGAGGGTCAATGTGGGACTGGAGAACAGTACAGCCTATTGGTTTGATGTAGAGAGTCACATGATAGTAGACTGTGTGATACAGTCTGGTAAGAACCAGCATGGAAACAGCACCCATGAGTGACAGTACTTTGGATATGTACATAGTTATGGGTTACCAATAAACCAAACAATCTTTATAACAGTAATTACTGACACTTTAAAGGCATTTTATGTACAGTCTTAGAGAAGTCACTTCTTCATGGAAATGAGCAATGACTCATGTCTATCTCCTCAGATTTGGTTGAACAAAGCCTGTACTTGCAAATTTTTGATGATCCAAATCAAGCCATAATGGAATTTGACCAGAGCTCAAACTCAACTTCAGTTCAGAATATACACTGCATTTTCCTGGGGCTTTATCATTAAATGTATTTTATCAGTAAATGTCAACAATTTACTCTTTGATTCAAAATGAAGGGACACTGTGATACTGCTTGATTAGAAGAGCTACACAGCTTCATTCTCAATGGGCAGAATTTAATGCCCCACCCAGGATTGGCTGGGAAGTGGGGAGGGGTTGGTATTTAATAATCAGGAAGGAGCTGGATGGAAAGTCCATCGCCTTCCCAACTCCCCATGATTAAATCAAGGACAGGAAAGGTCGAGGACGGCCTTCCTACCCTTTGGCCAATTGAGGACTTTAAGAGGCCAACTAAGGGCCACTGTGAGGAGGAAGGGGGGATGTACACGGCAGGTGGTGAGGCTGCCAAGCTCTGGCGTCCTGTTTGGACTGACCTCCACAATGAGTCAACTTCCCCCAGTATCCCATCAATGGCATAATGTATGTGGGATTATGAAGTAATCAGTATAACAAAGCACATTATTTATCCTGTGTTCATTTGATATTACTGTCCTTCTGCTGAACCACCTATCAGCTGAGCTTTGTGGCACCACTCCTATTACTGAGTCAGAAGGTTGTTGATTCCAGCCCCACTCTTCACAGGCTGACAATTTCAACTGATTGTTAACTTTTACTAGTATAGCAAACTAAAGTCCTATTTACTTGTTTATTATAGAAGTAAAAGGTCCCATGGCATTATCTAAACAACATAAAAACAGAAGTAGGCCTTTCAAGCATTCAAGCTGGTTCTGCCATTCAGTTAGGTCATAAATGATCTCCACCTCGCTTACCTCACAGGAACATGAGCAGAATTCCTTTACACCATCACTGCTCAGAACTGTGGGCTGTGGATTCCTCCTGAATAATTCTTTCAGTTGTATGAATGGAGCTGTCTTTCCTTTATGTAGTTGCACAATCATTTGGAACAGATTATATCATTGCCAATATATTATAAATCTCTGAAAAGAATTGGGCTTTAAGACTAATTAATGTACATAGAGCACAATAAGGACTGAATAAGTGCAGGGTTCCATTTTTACTATCTTTCAAAGAGCATTGAACTGTTGTTGAATTTGTGAAAGGTTTCCTCAGCAATCTGAATTATAGAATTTATGAAACTGGAATCTATACAAATTAGATTGAATTAAGAATATATTTAATTACCCTTTCAGGCTTCTGCAGCTAATTAAATATTTAATCTTTTTTTAACAGAAGTCTGAAATTATGAGTAGCTTAGCAATGTCTATAAATTTATGAGCCACTGAATCACAAGACTAGGAGAATTACTCCTTTCAGTGGGGTAGAAAACTCCAGCTCCCAGTTACTCGGCTCACCCTCTACATTCTGGCCAAAAGAGGAAACATTTGTAGCTTCAAAAGAATTCAGTCTGCATTTCACTCAACAAGTTCTTCAAATATTACCATTCATTAAAAAGCCAATATAGTGACGCGAGAAAGGTGATGACAGTGACTCCAGGGTGAGCCAAGAAAGGATGATTCTGTGGCCCACTGCTCCCAAGGGAGAGCCAAACTCGCAGCAGCTGTGGACAAAGAATTGGAGCTACAAACAAGTCATGCTCTCAGCAAGCGTGGCTTACCTGCTTGGAATGTGAGGTTACAGAATCCTGTGCTAAATGTTACTAAAATGCTGATGCATCAGCTGCAGAGCTATTAGTATTGATATCTTAACCAGAACACTTCTAATGTGGATTTGATTAAATGCTTATCCATTCAAACGAGCAGTCTGATACTTTGGCTTTAACATATGGAGCCGGATTTTGATGTCGGGTTGTGAGAATTCGGACTTCTGAAATTCAAGCCCACTCCAGAACCCTATTCCCACCATATTTTTGTCTCTGAGGGACATAGGCTGGGAGGGGTCAAGTTTTGTGAGGCTTGATGCATTGCAGGAGGAGTGTGGGTACAGAGGCGGGCTGGTTAAAAGGCCTGTCTCGATCCTCAGGGGCTGGAGACCAGCTCCCAATGTCATTCTATGCTCCCGAAACCTCACACCTCACCCCACCACCCACCCTTCTGCCCCCTCCAAGCCTCAACATACTCCACATTTTCCCTCCATGCTCTGTCATGCTCCCTATGCCTTTTCTATGACCCATCATTACTCTATGACCTCCATGCCTCATCGTGGCCCCATGCCAACTCATACACATTCCCCCATGTGCCTCCCATGTATCCTCCATAGCCGCTTACCCGATATCCATTTTGGGCAGACCTTAGGATGTCTTTAAACGTAAATTAAAATAAAATAAACTTCTAACAATCTATAAGAACTGCCACTCAAACACACATCATAATGAAAAAAACTCTAATTCATAAAAGCTATTCAAAAAATGAATTCCCTTCAGATGCCCAATTTGTTATAGAAACAATATTATGGCACAGTGGGTGGTAAATGCTGAACTGCTCAAATCCCAGAGGGAAACTTGAAACAGTTGCCACAACTATTTTGAAATTTGTATTTTTATTTTGAGATGTGTGCCTTGAATTCAGAAGAGTCTTACAGGTTTTTTTACAAAACTATATTAAACATTTATTAATAAAAGAAAAGATTTTAAGCTCTTACATATGTCTACAAATTACTACTAAGATAACTCATATCTCACCAAATTAATCTGGCTCCCCGTTACACCTCCGTTAAGGCAACAATAAAACAACATAGATTTCAACAGACCCAGGTAAAGCACACAATACCCTGGATGGTGATATTGACAATGAATTGTCTTAGCTTTGGCTCCTGTAGATAGCAACTTGATGCCCAGAGGCTGGAGGCTTTTCACACTTGTGTTAGATTTTAGAATGCCTTCCTTCTTATATATAACTTCATCTCCTTTATACATGTTTCTCCCTTTTTAATGTAAATTCCATCATTCCAATATGTCTTTGTAACTTTACTTTTTCCATGATATGAATCTTTCAGAGTACATATTTTATCAGTAACCGTCGTGAAAAATAAACACGCTGTATGACTTAGCTTCATATGTCTAGGTTTAATATCTCATCATCTCTTTGAAATTCAAACTATTCTTTTTTTATCTAAAAATGCAAATGTTCCTCACACCTCACATTCTAAAACTTTAGCCATGTTTAGGTATTTAACATTTCAAACCTAGCTTCCCTTTTTGATCACTCAAAAGCTCTGTACTAGCTGTCTTCAATTCAATTAAACCCCACCCCCCCACCCCGACATACATACACACAAAGAAACTAATCCAAACCCCACTATTGACCCACCTTGACAATAAATCACAATAGTATTATGAAAATTATTACATATTCATGACAAGCAAGCACTTATCCACTTACCAAATCAAAACAGATAATCCTTTAATAACCTCTTAAAACTGTCAATCAAAATGTGTACACAGCCTCCTGCTGTGATAAGTGCTTCTGTGGCATTTTGAAATCCAGCCAAGCATTCATCTTAGTTATCAGGTAAACCCCAGGAATTGTAAACATTGGAGTCTATTGAAATTGAAAACCGGATGGCCTTTCTTTCCCCTAAGCTACAGCAGGGATTCTGTTAATCAAGGCAGTCCAGGAGCAAGTGGCTGTTTAAGTAAAAGCTGCTGATTGTTTTTATTTTAAAGGGGCTCTGGGCATTTAAATTGTTTCAGATTATTACACTAGAGATCCCAAGCAGTGTTTCCATCAGTTTTGAATTTATAAAGAGCACTTTCCCCTGGGGAAAAGTACTCTAATTTATATCAAAACTTAAACAATGTTAGTTACTGTAATGTTCAGCTTACCTTTTCAGGATAGAGCCCTATAATGAATCATTGCCATTAAAACACATCTACTTTACAGTATAGCATCTAATAGTGGTACTTGAAGATGTGAAAACATTTTATACTTATCTTCCAGACTGTTCCTGACATCTCAGCAGTCTCCTCTCCAGTGGTCACAAACTCTCCAATGAGGGCTTCCAAAACCCTCACCAGCACTCAAAAATAGTGGGGGATGGGGAGAGGAAATTCAAATTGTCTATAGGGCTCACAATTGCCACCCCAATCTCACAAGATGTGCATGTGGGGTTGCGACCCATGGCCTTCACAACCCATGGAAAGGTCACATGAAAGCAACACAGGTTCAGGAAGGGAGAAGAAGTTTGTTTCTCCAGTCAAAAATTTCCAGATCTCAGGTTTCCCTACCCCATTCCCACTTCCACTTGGAGACCAAAATCTGGCCCAAGATGTATGACCCGAAGTACCTCCCCAATATAATTCTTTGCCACTGAGGCATCCTGAGAAAAATAACCCTTTCCCTTTGATTTTCTATCTCCTCCCTCCCAAAGTATGTTGTCTCCAATCAGCAGCCCCACAATGGCACAGAATAAATTGAAAATCAGAGGTGAAAGCTTGTTTGGCAAAATATACCGTGTCACTTCACTCCCCTGAATTAGCCACCTATTCAATGATTGAGTTGGGCAAGTCCAAGCCAAGCTTATGTGTGACATTGACTCATGTCAATCAACTACAATACCCTGTTGGTTAACAGACACCCCTACCCTGCTCAGCTTAAACAGTCCTTCTGTTTCTTGGTCAAATCATCAAATGTGGAAAACTGCAGAGACTTAACTGCACCTCAACCTGAGTAAATATCTTCAGGAAAGGAGGGAAGAACATTAGGAGGAACAAGGACAATTAAGTCCAATAAATCATCAGTTATCAAGCTGGGGAGGCAAAGAAATAGAAAGTTGCATTCACCTTAGTGATAATAGTGGAACACTTTGAACGCAGATAAAACTGCTCATGAGATGTAGCTTGGAATTGTGAAGAAAGTTCACAATCTGTCAACTAGCCTCACATTTGAGGGCACAGTAGGCAAAGGCATTCATCATTTTTAATTACCCATCGGGGCCTTGGTAACTCCAAAACATAGAAAAATTATGGCGCCAAAGAAGGCCTTCAGTCCATTGCATCTGTGCCAGTCGGAATACAGCATCCAGCGTATTCCACTTTCTGGCCCTTTTTCTGTAGCCTTGTAGGTTACAGCAAGCGCATATCCAAGTTTTTTTTTAAATTGCAGTGAGAGTTTCTGCATCTATAACCCTTTCAGGCAGTGAGTTTCTGAACCCCACTAACTTCTGGGTGATAAACGTTTGCCTCAACTCCCCTCTAATCTTACTACCAATTACTTTATACCTATGCCCCTGTGTACTAACCTCTCTACTAAGGGAAATAGGCCCTCCCTATTCACTCTATCTCTCTTTCTCTAGGTACCATGCCCTTTGAGAGCTTTAGCAACCATGGACTTCCAGGTGTTAGCCCATGCTTATGCTTGGCAAGGCACTACAGTGGTTTGCCATTGGCTTCTGCAACAGTTCTGGCTGACTAGGAGATTCTCCTGCACTTACTGCCTACTGTAGACATATTGGAAGGGGTTACACGTTGATAACCAACGTTTTTGACTACGTTATGAATACATCTTCCATGGCCATCATGTCCCCGAGTTGGATTTGAACTCGGAGCTTCTGGCTAAGAGGTCAGAGCACTACCACAAGACCTCCTGTCCACTCTAACTAGGCCCCTCCCATAATTTCAGATAGCTCAATTAAATCTTCCCTTAGCCACCTCTGTTCCAAATAAAACAAAACCAGCCTATCCAAACTTTCCTCACAGTTAGAATTCTCCAGCCATGGCAACATTCTTGTACATGTCCTCTGTACCCTTTCTAGTGTGATCACATCCTTCCTGTAATGCAATGATCATAACTGTGTGCAGTTGTCTAGCTGTGGTTTAACACGCGTCTTATACATCTCTTGCATAACACCCCTGCTCTTATATACTGTGTCTCAGCTAATAACAGAAATTCTCCCACATGACTTCTTGATCAGCTTATCTCCCTGTCCAGTTACATTCAGGGACCTGTGGACAGGCATTCCAAGGTCCCTCTTCTCAGTATGTAGGAAATTCTCTTCCTCACATAGAGACCCTCGGCACTCACGTTTGTGACACCAGCAATTGAACACAATAACCAGTGAGACAAGTTTCTTCTGATAATTCGCAATCACTTTATTGGTGACCCCTAGGATGTTGATGGTGGGGGCTTCCATGATGATAATGTCATTGAATGTACAGAGAAGGTGGTTAAACTCTTGTTGGAGATTGCCATTGCCTGGTACTTATGTGTCATGAAATTTACTCGTCCCTTACTCGACCCAAGTCTTGCTGCATATAGATAGTGGCTGGCTCATTATCTGTAGAGTTACAAGTGAATACTGTCCAATCATCAGTGATCATCTCCACTCCTGGCCTTACAATGGAGAGACGGTCATTAATAAAGCAGCTGAAGATGATTGGGCCTAGGAAACTACTCTGGGGCAGAGATCATTGGCCTCCAACAACCACACCCAATTTCTTTGTGCTCAGTACGACTCCAGCCAGTGGAGAGTTTTTCCCTGATTTCCATCAAATTTTAGCCGCTTAGCCCTGGTATCATCTCACCCATATCCAATCTAATCTTGAATATTGATATGGGATAGAAGGTTCCTCAGAGCTGCCTCTACTCCACTGTTGTAACTTTACCAGAAGTGCAGAAACCCCATTTACGCCACAGCACCATGGCTGGTGGGAAGTCATAACTAAAGTGTCAAAATTTTACTTAGACAGCTTTCATTACAAACATGGATGTGGAAGTGTATAAAAGCTGGCATAGGAGTTGAGTATAGCAATATGAATGTTCATATTTGATAGATAATGCACTGTATTATGTGATGTTATGAGTATCTGTGCTTCTGTATATAGAAGTAAAACATAAGCATATAGTGCAGTGATTTCCACTCTCCAAAGCATGATGACCAAATAGTAACTGGTTTTGTCTGGTGCAATGTTTCAATCTATCTTCATTAGTGACCTGATTTGGATACTGGTGTTTTGCTGACCATGCGATTGGGAAAGTAACAAGGAGTCAATGTGAAGTGCACAACTTATCATAATGGGAATTAATTAGACTTGGGCAGTGTTACCTCTGCCAGAGTAAAATTAATAAAATAAAGTGCACTTTTTGATAGCAGCAGAACCAAGCCCAGCACATGAAAATTACTGTGAAACCATTTGAAAGAGAGAGCAATGACCTCAGAACACAATCTAATTTCAGGACATATTTTTCTCTAGCCAGCCAGTCACCCTAATGAATAGAAAATTAAAATATTGTACTAGAGACAGTCAATTAATCATTGCTCTTCATTTCAGACAGAGCCCTTTGCAATTTACCAAATCCAAATACTTTTGGTTTCTGGGCCCTCTTGCACACTTGAAATAACAAACCTCTTAGGTCTCCACATTCTTAGTTTAAAGAGAAGGTTATAACCCAGCCTTTGTAGATGGCTAGTTCCATTGTCATAGTGAAAGTCTAGTAAGATTCTAGCATCTTAACTGGATGATCCTGTGATCTCAGAATAACATGCAGTTTAATCTCTAGTTTGCACTAAGTGACAACCAGATGGGTTTTTAAATTCTATGATACAAAGCAAATTATAACATGAACCACATGCGATCTTCATCAATTTTTAACTATGCCAGTACAGGACTAGGTCATTCAGCACGTCCGCATGCACTACAAATCCTGAATAACAGGAACATTGTCTAGTGTTATAGTTTCGCAGTAGAGAGGACAGGGTGAGGTGATGGCGTAGTGGTATTGTTGCTGGACTGGGAATCCATAGAAGCAGGCTAAAGCTCTGGGGAACCTAGGTTTGAATCCCAGGTTTGAATTTGAATAAAGTCTATTGATGACCATGAAACCATAAAAAGTAATTAAAAAAATCTGGTTCACTAATGTTGTTTAGGGGAAGGAAATGTGCTGTCCTTACATGTGACTCCAGGCCCAAGGCAATGTGGTTGACTCTTAACTACCCATTTTAGAGGCAGATGGCACATTGCTATGGTGGGGAGGTAAACTGCCCTAGCAAATCATTTAGTCATATAAAACCATTACAAAGTCTCAAAGAAGGAATGAAATCAGACGGACAACCTAAGAAACAACAGCAAACTCAGCCCTCTCGACCCAACTTACTAAAGTCCTCCTTACTAACATCTGGCCAAAATTGGCAGTTGTCTCACAGACTAGTCAAACAACAGCCTGACATAGTCATCCTAACAGAATCATAACTTACAGATAATGTCCCAGGCACACCACCATCACCATCCCTGGGTATGTCCTGTCCCAAATGCAGGACAGGCCCAGCAGAGGTGGCAGCACTGTGGTATACAGTCGGGAGGGAGTTACCCTGGGAGTCCTCAATATTGACTCCCAAACCCATCAAACATGGGCAAGAAAGCTTCCCGCTGATTACCATTTACTGCCCTCCCTCAGCTGATGAATCAGTGCTCCTCCATGTTGAATACCACATTGAGGATACCCTCCATCATGTTGTGTGACACTACCACCGTGATTTTGAACAGATCTAGCAACTCAAGACTGGGCAAATCTACCATTACTGTCAAGCCAGAGGATCAACCCTGGTTCAATGAAGAGTGCAGGAGGGCATGCCAGGACCAGCACCAGGCATACCTGAAAATGAGGTGTCAACCTGGTGAATGTATAACATAGGGCTACTTGTGTGCCAAACAGCATAAGCAACAAGTGGTAGACAGAGTTAAGCAATCCCACAACCAACAAATCAGATCTAATCTCTGCGGTCCTGCCTCATGGTGGTGGACAATTAAACAACTCACTGGAGGAGGAGGCTCCACAAATATCCCCATCCTCAGTGAGGGGGGAACCCAGCACATCAGTGCAAAAGATAAGGCTGAAGCATTTGCTACAAGCTTCAACCAGAAGTGCCGAGTGGATGATCCATCTCGGACTCTTCCGGAGGTCCCCAGCATCACAGATGCCGGCCTTCAGCCAATTCGATTCACTCCATGTGATATCAAGAAATGGCTGAAGGCACTGGACAGTGCAAAGGCTATGGGGCCTGACAATATTCCGGTGATAGTACTGAGGACTTGTGCTCCAGAACTTGCTGCATCCCTAGCCAAGCTGCTCCAGTGCAGCTACAACACTGACACCTACCCGGCTATCTGGAAAATTGCCCAGATATGCCCTGTATACAAAACACAGGACAAATCCAACCTGGCCAATTACTGTCCCCTCAGTCTACTCTAGGTCATCAGTAAAGTAATGGAAGGGATCATCAAAAATGCTATCAAGCAGCACTTGCTTAGCATTAACTTGCTCACTGACACTCAGCTTGGATTCCACCAGGGTCATTCAGCTCCTGACCCCATTAGAGCCTTGGTTCAAACATGGACAAAAGAGCTGAACTCCTGAGGTGAGATGAGAGTGACTGCTCTTGACATCAAGGCAGCATTTGATAGAGTGTGGCATCAAGGAGCCCTAGCAAAACTGGAGTCAAGGGGAATCGGGGGTGGGGGAAACCCTCTGTTAGTTGGAGTTATACCTAGCACAAAGGAAGATGGTTGTTGGAGGTCAGTCATCTCAGCTCCAGGACATCACTGCAGGAGTTCCTCAAGGTAGTGTCCTCAGTCCAACCATCTTCAGCTGTTTCATCAATGACCTTCCTTTGATCATAATTTCAGAAGTGGGGATGTTCTCTGAAGATTGCACAATGTTCAGCACCACTCTCAGATACCAAAGCAGTCCATATCCGAACGTAGCAAGACCTGGAGAATATCCAGGCTTGGGTTAGCAAGTGGCAAGTAACATTTGTGCCACACAAGTGCCAGGCAATGACTATCCCCAACAAGAGAGAACCTAACCATCGCCCCTTGATTTCAATGGCTTTACCACCAATGAATCCCCCACTATCAACATCCTGAGGGTTACCATTGACCAGAAACTGAAGTGGACTAGCCATACAGATACTATGGCTGCAAGAGCAGGTCAGAGACTAGGAATCCTGTGATGAGTAACTCACCTCCTGACTTCCCAAAGCCCATCCAGCATCTACAAGGCACAAGTCAGGAGTGTGATGGAATATTCCCCAGTTGCCTGGATGAGTACAACTCCTACAACACTCAAGGGGCAGAATTTTACGACAGTGGGATCTTACGTTCCAGATGTCGTGAATGGAATTTATAATGGCTTGCCGCATTTTACAGCCCTGTCTCCACCAAAATGGGGCTGTAAAATTCTGCCCAAGAAGTTTGACAGCATCCAGGACAAAGCAGCCTGCTTGATTGGCACCACATCCACAACCATTCACTCCCTCCACCACGGACTCACAGCAGCTGCAGTGTATACCATCTACAAGATGCACTGCAGGAGTTCACCAAGGCTCCTTAAACAGCTCCTTCCAAACCCATGACCACTACCATCTAGAAGGACGAGGGCAGCAGATAGATGGGAACACCACCACCTGCAAGTTCCCCTCCTAGTCGCTCACCATCCTGACTTGGAAACATATCGCTGTTCCTTCACTGTTGCTGAGTCAAAATCCTGGAACTTCCTTCCTAACAGCACTGTGGGTGTACCTACAGCACATGGACTGCAGTGGTTCAAGAAGGAAGCTCACCACCACCTTCTTAAGGGCAACTGGGGATGGGTAATTAATGCTGGTCCAGCCAGCGGTGCCCACATCCTGTGAATGAATGAAAAAAAATATACACAGGAGACAATATTACTCAGTCTTCCTTTTTGTACATTGAATTCGCTAATTAATTAGCACAGCTAAGCTAGCAAAAAGTGTTCTCCATCTCATAGGGTCCGATTGTCCTTTATAAACAATGGCAAAATTTTGTGCTGCATTTATGAGTCAGTGAATAGTGGATATTGTGCAAGTAAAACACTGCACCAGCATTGTGGGCAAAAAAGGTCAACTCTGAACTGTATTCCTTCAGCATATATTAGAATCCTGATATCTTACTGTGCCTTAATCACTAAATTCAAATTCACAAGCCTCGAGCAACATTACAGATTTTTTTTTAACCTCACAACAAAAAGGGCAAACAGAAGAACTCTCGGAGAAGGCATTTGACCCAGGGTCAAAGGGAAGAATTAAAACCAAATTTCAAATCAAAGGTCATTGACCTGAAATGCTGGTCTGGATATTAACAGGGGCAGGTTATGTAGGGGAAAGGTGGGGACAGGGCACATTTTCAGAGGAACAGCCCGGAGGTTTGAGTTTTCCGAATGTTGTGGAGTTGCAACTTCACAGTGTGCATCTTTTGTATATGACAGGCACCCTGTTCAATGCCAGCCTAATCAACAGAAGTTTGGCTTCCAGTTCGATGGGGAGGATTCCAGAGCAAACCACAGGACTGAGTAGTCTTGGAGGCAGTGGGGGATGATGTGGGAAATTTGATTTCTGACCCTGGAGATGGAATTGCTAATGTATTGATCTGGAAGCTGAAGTGCAGAGGCTGCACAACGTAAGGGAGGGGGAGAAAAACCTGGGCACCTTGTTCCAGAAGACAGTCACAGCTCTTAGAATAGGGTCATCTGTTTTGGACAGCGGAGATAGACAGAAGGATGTGATCATGATTGAGGCAGATAAACGGACCTAGCAGACAGTTGTGGAGGAGCCTCAGACTTTGCCATTGTCAAACAGGTACAAGGTACATGCTACCTATGTGGATGAAAGTGAGGTCTGCAGGGTAGATGAGCAGACTGGCCATAGTACCATGACACAGAAGCCGCTCAAGCGGGGAGAGCAAAAAGGAATGCAATAGTAGTAGACAGTATAGTGAGGGAGATTGACACTGTTCTCTGCAGCAAAGAACGAGTGCCCAGATAGTTGTGTTGCCTGCCTGGTGCCAGGGTTCGGGACATTTGCTCACAGCTGGAGAGCAACTTACGGTGGGAGGGAGAGGATCCAGTTGTCGTGGTACATGCAGATACCAATGACATAGGCAGGACAAGAAAAGAGATTCTGCGTAGTCATCTTAAAGAGCTTGGTAACAAACTAAGAAGCAGAACCTCAAAGGTAATAATTTCTGGATTATTACCTGAGCTGTGTGCAAATGGGAATAGGGCAAATAAGGATAGGGAAATTAATGCGTGGCTCAAGGACTGGTGTGGGATTAGTGGATTCCGGTTCATGGGACACTAGTTTCAGCACTTGGGAAGGTGGGGGCTGTACCACTGGGGCAGTCTACATCTAAGCCACGCTGGGACCAGTGTTCTAGCGAGTTGTATAACTAGGGACATAGACAGGGCTTTTAGCTAAGCAAGGAGGGTGAGGGATCAAGCTTGGGTAGATATAGCAAATCAAGGGGTGGAAGCAAAGCAGTAGAGTAAAATAGTAATATGGGAAATGAGGGTCAGAGAATGGCAGGAAGGGACAGAGAGAAAGAACCTAAGAATACAACAACAGTGAAGTCTAGATGTTATGAAGGTAACAAAAGGACAAAACTAAAGGCTCTGTATCTGAATGCATGCAGCATTCATACAAAGTAAATGAATTAATAGCGTACCTTGAAGTAAATCAATATGATCTGATAGCCATTATGGAGACATGGTTGCAGGATGACAAAGGATTGGGTCCTGGATACTGACAGGTATATGGCATTCAAAAGGTGGAGGTGTAGCACTGTTAATCAAGAATGGCATTGGTGCAATAGTTGGAGATGACCTTGGATCAGGAGATCAGGATATAAAATCGGAGTGCGTAGAGATGTGGAATAATAGGGGAAAGGAATCACCAGTGGGAGTGGTCTACAGGCCCCCTAACAGTATGCACAATTAGGACAAAGTATACAAGTAGAAACACTGGGTGATTGTGATAAAGGGAGCACAATAATCATGGGCGATTTTAATCTACATATAAACTGGAAAAATCAGTAGTAGCCTTGATGAAGGGATTATAGAATGTTTTAAGTTTCTTAAAGCAGCACATTCTGGACACCCTGGTCCACTCCTCCATCACCCCCAGCACCTCAACCGCCTCCCATGGCACCTTCCCATGCAATCGCAGATGGTGTAACACCTGCCTCTTTATTTTCCCCTTCTTCACTGTTCAAGGGCCCAAGCCTTCCTTTCAAGTGAAGCAGCACTTCAGTTGCACTTCCCTCAATTTGGTCTACTGCATTTGCTGATCCCAATGTGGTCTCCTCTACATTGGAGAGACCAAACGCAGACTGGGTGACTGCTTTGGGGAACACCTTCTGTCTGTTTGCAAGCATGACCCAGACCTTCCTGTCGCTTGTCATTTCAACACCCTATTCTGCTTTCATGCCCATATGTTCGTCCTTGGCCTGCGGCAATGTTCCAGTGAAGCCCAACACAAACTGGAGGAACAGCACCTCATCTTCCGACTAGGCATTTTACAGCCTTCCGGGCTGAATATTGAGTTCAACAACTTCAAACCACGAACTCTCTCCTTCACCTTTTTGATCCCCTTTTTTCAATATTCATTTTTATTTTAAAATTTTTATTTTAATTTATCTTTTCCACTTATTTTTATCATTTTTTTATTTTTTAAATTTATTTCAATTTTTATTCAGTGTTTTATCCTCAGCTTTTAGCCTATTTTCAATTTTTTTCCACCACCGTCCCCTCCCCCCTACCCCTACTAAGGCCATCTGTCACTTATTCATGTTGTTCTTTCCAGAGTGCTTACCCTGGTCCGGCCATTATCACATTATGCTTTCTACTCTTAATGTCACCATCAGCACCTCCTTTGGCCAGCACCACCACCATTAACACCCCTTTGACATTTTGCTTGTGACATCTTTCGCAATCTCTCCTTTGCATCCACCTATCGCTGGCCCTCTATCCAGCTTCACCTGTCCCACCCCCATTAAACAGAACATATTTCACGACATTTCTACTTCCCTTTAGCTTTGAAGAAAAGTCATATGGATTCAAAATGTTAACTTTGTCTTTCTTTCCACAGATACTGTCAGACCTGCTGAGTTTTTCCAGCATTTTTTTGTTTTTGTTTCAAATATTTTGCTTCTGCCTTCACTACAGAAGATGTAAAAGCATTCCAGTGATAGCTGAAAATCAGAAGGCAGAAAGGAGAGGGGAACTTGGTGAAATTACAATCACTAGGGAAGTGGTACTTAGCAAACTGATGGAGTTGTGGGCTGATAAGTCTCCGGGTCCTGATGCACTTCATCCTAGGGTCTCAAAAGAAGTGGCCAATGAGATAGTAGATGCGCTGGTGTTAACTTTTCAAAATTCACTAGATTCTGGAAAGGCTCCATCGAACTGGAAAGTAGAAAATATAACCCCTCAAGAAGGGAGGGAGGCAGAAAACAGGAAATTGTAGGCCAGTTAGCTTGATATCTGTCATGGGGAAGTTATTTGAATCAATCATTAAGGAAGTTATATCTGGGCACTTAGAACAACTCAAGGTAATCTGGAAGAGTTTTGTGGAAGGGAAATCACGTTTAACTAACTTGTTGGAGTTCTTTGAATGGGTAACGTGCTGTGGATAAAGGGGACCTGTGGACATATTGTGCTTGGATTTCAAGAAGGCATTTGATAAGGTGTTACATCAAAGGTTATTGTTGAAAATAAGAACTCATGGCGTAGGGGGTAATTTATTAGCATGGATAGAAGATTGGCTGGTTGGCAGAAAACAGAGAGTATGCATAAATGGGTCTTTTTCTGATTGGCAGGATGTTTCGCTTGGCCTACTTCTGCTCATATTTTGTATGTCCATATGTTTGGAAGTAACTCTGACTGCCAGGGTCTTTAAATGGGGTTGCTGACTGGGGGGGGGGGGGAGGTTTGGCTTGGGTGGGTCAGGCAGAATCATTCCGGCTCCTCCTGGCCATCAAATGCCGGTGTCAAGACATTTAGCTTCTCCTCAAAGCTGTCCTTAACCCCCTTCAGCTCTCAAGTTTCTGAGGTCCTGGGAAACCCAACCAGCCTTAGTTTAAACCAACAAATCAGGTTCAATCAGGGGTCCTGTCATCATTAAAATATTTAAACTACCAACCCACTTCCTGGGAATGGGGTTGGTTGCCCATCTATTATTGCTCCATTAGTGAAGTGAACTGGTTGGAGATGGTTTATGGTTGTGTTTGAGATTTTTAAACTGCCAATCCCTGACCTGACATCAATCCACCCAATTTTGGATGTTAAAACCAAGTCAGTTAATTGTGTTTGAATAGATGCCCAATGACATACTGAGTATTACCAGCATTTTCTGCTTCTGTTTCAAATTGCTAGTATCTGTAGTATTTTATCTTTAGGTTTGAAATGGAGTTGGACTAACATCTAGTGAGAAGTTAGATCGAAGGTTTGACAGAGGTACTTTTCTTTTAGGGAAGGTCAGCGTCATTGAACACACAGTGCAGATCAGAGAACCTGGACCACAGTGTTTTAGCTCTATGGGGCCAGATGATTAACGTTCCGTAAGGTAAAGGATCAACTGGTGGTTTGTAAGGATAATCCATGAGAAAATAAACATACGCAGGCTTTGGACTGATGAAACTGCATGGCTGGATGACCTTAACTTGTTAACTTCTCCTTTGAGGCAAAGAACACTAAATTAATTTTAATTTGATTATTTAAATATATCAAAGTGTGCTTTTAATCAGCAGGATTTTGCAGTTTTTCACAATTGTCTAGAGGCAGCTTCATGGTACCATGGCTGAGAGCATTATCCTTGAATGGCACATTACAATTTCATGGGCCGTTTCCTTCCCAATCCAAGTAAAAAATAAACACTTATTCCATTGGGGCTTGTTGTAGCCAAGTTAGATTTTTATGCAGGAGTATGAAAAGTGAAAGTTATTCTACCTTAATTTCACTTCACTCCTCCACATAGCATCGAAGTCACACATTACATCACATTAATAAACATGTTTACGCACAACATTAATACAGATGGACTTGAGGGTGCACCAAAAAAATGCCATGGCAAAGGAGGTGGAGAGTGGGATTGGTGGCAAAGGGGTTACTGGATAAGAATATCTGACTTGTGTAAAGTACACTGCTGTGTGCTCTTTTTGGAACCAAGTTAGATAAGAATGAACAATGTCAGTCTTAGCATAATGGCACCCCCCTCACCTCAGAGTCAGTAGGTCCAGGGTTTGAACCACACTCCAATGATTTGCATCTTAGTGAGCAACTTTGAACCGCAGTGGGAATAGAGAACTGACTTGATAAGGTCAGCCACCCCAGTGGTTTCACAACCCTGCGCAAAGAGCTGCCTTGTTTTATATATTTTTCTTTCTTTCCTGATCATTTTCACGCATCCTGTGAAGCTCACAGTGCAAGGAGTTTCAAACTATTTTCACATTTGCATGTTGTGCTTTATTTTGTGACATGATATCCCTTCCACTCTCTCTCTCTTTCTCTCTCTCTCAACAATGCATGTGATTTCCATTTATCTAGCCCCTCAACATGTCTCCCAGAAATATTCTAAAATGCTTCACATTCAATGATTTTGAAGTGCACAGACTATTGTCCATGGTCGCCATTTTGTGCATAGCAGCTTTCCAGGAATAACCATAAGATGAATGGCTGCTTAATCTATTTTCACTCTGGGAAGCAGATATGCAGTGCAGCAAAATTGTTTCTGGTTCTTAAATTTGTTACCATGTGGAAAATAAAGAACATATTCAGAATTTCAATGCAAACATCAAGCAGGGAAAAACTTCATTATATCAATAATGGAATAGATAACCAAAGATGACTAAGCACAGTGAATAGATCGTTATTTTATTGACAATATTATTGGAACATTATTCTGCTTTCAACTCCTGAAATAAGATCTTGATCCATTACAGACTTTGGTTAGCTCTGCCCAGCTATAATTCACTCATTAGC
Source organism: Carcharodon carcharias (assembly GCF_017639515.1). Classification (NCBI taxonomy): domain Eukaryota; kingdom Metazoa; phylum Chordata; class Chondrichthyes; order Lamniformes; family Lamnidae; genus Carcharodon; species Carcharodon carcharias. The sequence continues at coordinate 15,721,363 of NC_054488.1, forward strand.
ATTTTTTAACTAGATTATTATTTCCTTGAAATTGGCTCTTTGAATTAGTGAACCAAATGCATTCATATCAAAATTTCTTATCAATTCCTTTTAGCAGAACAATAACCAAATTATCTTAAACAGATTCACTCCTCTGTTAAATAGCAAATAAAGGAATTTTGCACAAAACTTGTGCGCTGAAATAAACTATTCTATTCCATATATGGTTGTTTATTACAATTGATTTCTGCTCTACATAATTTATATTTGACACTCAGGGACATAGTCAATATTGCTTTGCTTATAACAAAGTTGATTGATTTTAGTTGTGTTGAAACACCATCTGGGTCATCAAACCAGCACCACTCACTCAAACATTCTCTGTGCAATCTTTCAACTTTCCATCCTTGTTATGAAAATATAATTGCCATATATGAATAGTTTTCTGGAAACACGGGCCACCAAACAATGTTGACTTCAGTCCAGATATTTGCTCATTTTACTGCGCCAACTAACCTATATGTGAACCGTTTAGATGGAATGAGCAAATGCCTCAAATTGCTCATTTGTTGGTGATATTGTATTGGCTAGTCAGCCAAGAAATATCCTCTAGAGGATATGAAATGTTGAATTCACCATATTAGTTGAAATGCAGGAGCTGAACTAATTCACTATGTGTCACTACAGTGAGTCTTGTCCGTTATAACATTTGAAGAGAGAGAAAGAGATAGAGAGAGAGATGTAAGGTGTTGAACATATCTGTTTGCATTCCAATCTATTTAATATAACCATAAGTAGTTATTTAGTAGTACAGAACCTGAGTATTGCTGAAAAAAGACATTTTGTCAAAGCTTTTTGTCTTGCACTCACCAGGATAAATGCAAGAATACGCCTGGCATTGGTATTCTTGTAATTGTCCTGTTGAGTGCAATGTGAAAAGCTTCAACAAAATGTCTTTTTCCAGCAATAACCACAAGCACTGCACTAAGAACTGGGTTATGCCTTTATGTCAATGGATCAACACATTTTACATTTTAAATACAATGGAACTTCTCAGGGAGCTTGAGTGATCTTTTAGGATAGTAACATCTTCACATTACTTGTGGATCATTGAATCTGACAAGTAGTTCACATCCATATTGAATGATTGCTTTCTCAATAAAAGCCCTAAAAATTGCCATAGCTTAAAAACTTCACTCCATATTTACAGCATGTATAAACCTGGAGCAAGACGTGATTCTGACATGATAATATACAGTAACTGATCCTGACCCAATTCTGTATGCATTTATCTAGGGTAATGATAAGAAGACTCTGTATAAAATATGCTAAACTACTTAGGACATGTAGTCCCATTGAAGCAAATCTTTCAGCCAAAATCATGATGAGGCTAATGGTGCTTGCTGTTATTTATGCATAGATAGTACAGCAACATCAATGGGTGAGGAACATGTGCATGGTTAAAATGCAGATAGTCAAAAGTTGCTGTCAAGGTTGTGATGCTCTGCCCTATGAGCTTTGCAAAAACAGCATTTTGTTATCTGTTTAACCAATGCCATGGATTGAATTGCTGTGTTTGCAAGGAGTCTCCAGGACTTAAAAACTGAACTCCTGGATGCATCTGAGAGCAGCCAGGAGAAAAATAATAAATCCTGTAGGAGGAGAGGTGCAGGCACAAGGGGTGCAGGACCAGCAGGTAATCCAAGGTGTGAGGGGCATAGAAGATGCCACTATCCTGCTGCCAGGGTTTACATAGGCTTCACAGGCGGGTGCACGCCTGACATGAATGGACATGAAATAACGCAAGATGACATCTGTCTGAACATCATCCCACACCTGAGCAATCTTCAGGTCAGTGGGCATGCGCGGGTATCAGAGCCACGCCCACCATCAATTAAAAGGCCACTTAAGGCCATTTAAAAGGCAATTGTTCACAATTTTACATTGCCTGTGTGATTTTGCACTTGTTGCATGGGCAAAAAGAGCAGGTGGGCAGCCCACCTTTTGCAAAACCTCATCTAAGGGCAGGATACAAAGGGTCAACAGCATTGCCATTGTGAGTAGTGAACTGTTTAGGGGATAGTTTGCTGCAGGTTGCTTATTTCAGCTTGACAGCTTCATCTCTGTTCTGAGCTTCATTCTTAGCATTTCCAGGCTTCATTTCAGGAATTATTGGTGACTCCAAGGCTCCCGGAGAATTGCGACCACGTTGACACTTCCAGGTATCAGACGGCCTACTCTAACCCTGGTAATGGGGAGTGTGTACTCCACTGGAGGCACCTCCTCTGAGGAAGAAGAGAGGGACAGAAAGGAGAGGAGGCCAGGTGTGACAATACAGCTTCCAGGGGAGCAACCTGTGGGAGGAGAGACAGAGGCACAAGGGGTGCAGGGCCAGCAGGTTGTCCAAGGTGTAAGGGGCGTAGAAGATGCCACTATCTTACTGCCAGAGTTTACAGGCGGCGATGCAACTTCCTCAATATGTCTGAGGTGCAATGCTGAAGGAAGTTCCGCCTCTCCAGGGAGACTGTGACTTCCATTTGTCATATGATGGGCCTGAGATCCCCTCCAACTGAATGGGTGGACACCCCATGTCAGTGGCTCTGAAGATCACAGTAGCCCTCAACTTCTATCTCCCTGGCTCTTTCCAGGGGTCAGTGGGGGATCTTTCTGGAATGTCCCAATCAGCTGTCCACAGTTGTGTCAAGCTGGTGACTGATGCTCTGTTCAGGTGGGTAATGACTTTCATTCATTTCCAAATGGACGAGGCCAGCCAGGCTGAGCGAGCCAGAGGGTTTGCAGTGATTGCTGTGTTCCCTTGTATCCAGGGTGCCATCAACTGCACACATGTGGCCATCGAGGATCCAGTGGGCGAGCCCAGTGCCTTCGTCAACAGGAAGGGCTTCCACTCCATGAATGTGCAGATAGTGTGTGATCACAGGATGCAGATTCTACAAGTCTGTGCAAGGTACCCAGGCAGCTCCCACGATGCCTACATCCTCAGACACTCTCAGGCGCCGGGGCTCTTCAGTGCTCCAGCCCGGCTGGATGGATGGCTGCTGGGTGATGAGGGCTATCCCCTGAAAAGGTGGCTTATGATGCCTCTCTGCCACCCAAGAACAGAGGCAGAGCAGCGGTATAATAGGAATCATCCCTCTACAAGGGCAGTGATAGAGAGACCATAGGTCTTCTGAAGATGCGCTTCCAACGCCTGGACCATTCGGGGAAGCACTACACCACCCCCCAGAGCGGGTGTCACTGATGGTGGTTGAATGCTGCACTCTCCACAATCTGGCACTGACAAGGGGGGACCCACTGGAGGAAGAGGATCTTGACACAGCTCCATAGGCCACAGAGGATGAATCCAGCAGTGAGTCTGAAGAGGAGCACAGGGAGGAGAATGCTGAGGGTGTGGAAGCAGACCTCAGTAGCTTCCATGGAGGCAGGGACACCAGGGACACTTTGATCCAATGCTCCTTCAGCTAGGCTGCCAAAGATCTGCTTCTACCTCATGCCAGGGCTGCTGCCTCCATCCTGGATGTCTGAAATGACCCTTTCCTTTGAACCCAACGTCCACTCAGAGCCTGCGCAATAACGTTTAGAGCCATTCATGTCCAGTGTTACATAGTAGTGTGCTCTGCATCCAAAAAAGTGGTGAAGAATACTCAGGCTATTACGACAAAAACAAAATTTATGTCATTTTGACACTCACAACAGATGAACTGAACTATATCTAGTATTAATGGCCACAGCAGTAAACATAATAACAGAAAATGGCAAAGCACAGAAGATCACCCATGAACCTCTTGTGCTCATGGTGCCCCCCCCCACCACCCCCCACCACCCCCCACCCCACCCCCCCCACCAACCCCCCCCCCCCCCCCCACCCCCCACCCCCATGCCCTCCCAGTTCCCCTCCCTCTGCTGGCTGTGGCATTGGAGACAGCCCGCTGACTGCTGTCTTGTTGGCCTTGATGACCTTGGCGGGCGCCTGCTGGCCAGTGGAGTCTGTGCTGTCCTTGCCTGGGAGGGAGCGGCCAGTACCACAGCTGGCATCTCCTCAGTCATCGCAGCCTCATTGGAAGCCACAGTCACTGACAGAGGGGCAGAGGAGCTGCTGCCATCATCCAGAGCGCCCTGAGAGGAGCCCACAAACATGACAGGCAGCTTATGCGCCGATGTGTGATCCCTCTGGATCTCCCTGCTCACCACTGATGGACGGGCACCTAGCTGGGATACTGGTGCTTCATCCATTTGCCACACTGCCACTGACCACCCGAAGTCATTGCTTGCATGAGGCCTTGCAAGTCTGAGTGCAACCCCAGGAGCCCCTGATTTGGCCTACGAGCTGCCTCGCCATGAGAGTCACCACTCTCTCAATGGAGGAGGCAGTGCGCTCGGCCATGAGGGTCAACGCAGTGCGCATGCTCCAAATGGACTCCTCCACAACAGAGACCATGGTACGCAGACACTCATGGGTGTACACCAGATCCTCCTGCACATCCTGCTGGACATCCAGCATCTGCCGCCTAATGGGTGACTCCAGAGGCTAATCTTCTGCCTTCGACTCAGCATCGTCCTAGTCCCCAGCAGACCTTGGACTGCCAGTGCCCTAGGCACTCTCTGTCTCCGACTGTTCCTTAAGCAAGTGTGAAGTGCCCTCACCACTGTGCTCTGACATTCTAGCCCACTGAGGTGCTGGTATCTGTGCTGGTGCCTGGTTCAGAGAGTGGGCGTGACGCACGTGCATCTGAAGCCCAGTGCCCCTCTGGCATCGAGGGTGGATCTTCGGCATCCCGCATACGTTTATGTGTTGGCGAATCTAAGGGAGAACAATGGCATGTCATTAGTTTAAGTCATCACACTGTCACTGTGCGTGCCAGGCACCCTGGTGAGACAATGGAGATCTGCATCATGATGCCATCGTCTTTCAGTGGTCAATGGGGACTCCAGTTTTGAGGCTCCCATCAATGATGAGACTGCACAAGAATGTTTGTACAATCCGACACTCTTACCTCTGTGCACTGCACTCTTACTTTTGTCAGAGACCCCTGCCTCTCCATGACTGGCTGACAAAGGTGGGCAACGACTCTCCAGCTCCAAAACGTCCATTTCAAATCTCATCATGATTAGGAGGCTTGGGGAGCCTCCACCTGTCCATGATTTCATGATGTTGTTATGGCTCCTCTTCTCCTGAAAGGACAGAGGGGCATTGATTAGTCCACTGTCTACCTACAGCACCATTGCAGCCTTGTCAACCCCACCTGGGGAACACCTTACAGGACAAACCGAGTTATGGCCCTCGAGCTGCAAGGTGACAGTCCAAGCAGCCAGGGCTCACCCCCTTGGTCAGCTCCAGCGTCATTGACAGTTGGCACTGAGACTTTAACACCCCTGAGCTCCATAGGGGACGGCCAGCCCTTAACACTTCTCCACACTGACCCATGCCAGCACGGTACTCACCCTTACCGAGCAAAACAGGTCGTTGAACCTTTAGCGGCTCTGCACCCATGTGTGCCTCACAATATCGTGGCTGCTGACCTCAGCTGCCACCTCCTCCCAAGCTCTTTTGATCTGGTGCAGTGGCCTCCTCCTGCCCTCACTGGGTATGAGGGTGTCCCGCCTGACACCCACCTCCTCCACGAGGGCTGTGAGACACTTGTCCAAGAAGGGTGCGGGGCAAGTGTCCACCCTACCTGCCCTCCCGCCTGATGTTTCCAGCCACTACTGAGGCCATTGTTCCAGTCTCTGGACCAAATAAATATTCTCCCTTGGCAGCCATCAAGGAGCTACCTGTGCCATTTTTAAAACGCCCTCCGGGTCGCCATTGGACCCAGCACCCAACAGGCCACCACACCCACCCAGACTTTACCAACCATTCAGAAGACATGTTTCTCGCTGGGCGGACTTTAATTGGCCAGCCAGCTTGAAATCGTGGTCGGGGGCTGATAGCAGCTGGGGGCCCAGTTCCCATTCACTCCCGGGAAAAATTCGAGAGAAAACCATCAGGCCGGGGCCATTAAACAAAAGGGTGTTCTTTTGTTTAATTTGTTTTGAACACTTTTATTCATTAGTTACGAAAATGCTGGACCTGAGGAAAAGGGTACTTTTTGACCGGCTGGGGCAGTTGGAGGTGGTGTAAGGAAACCTCCAAGAGTAAATTCAACCAGGGTTGGCAACCCCAGCTGCTGTAGCGAGGGAGTGAGAAGTTTTCAATTTCTGGATTGTTTCTCAGTTACTCTTGCTTGAGTTGTGAAAAGTGGGCTTGTGGAAGTTAAACAAAATTAAATATAGGAAAGGATTCTATGAAGCAATTGTAGCCCCAGAGATCAGCAATTCACCAGTGCTCACTCCAGGAGTTAACAATGAAGAATTGGGCAAGGTGTCAGAAGGCTATCAGTTCCAAAGGAACTAGATTCCAGCATAAATACCGACTCCAGGAAAGGATGGGAAAGGGAAGGAAAATAGAAGGAAACTTTGCAGAAGCTAATAGAATTAAGGTTTGGAGTCAACCTGGAAGTTAATCATGTTAAGAATACACATTTCATTCAGTTTATCTGAGTGCCTAAAGTAGATTTACAGACACAGTTTTATTAGGAAAGGTTATTTTTTTAAACTAGTTTTGTGTGCTCAGGTTAATCATTCAACCTTTGAAATCCATGGATCCAAATCATTGTGATACTTTAGAGATCGAAAATAGGCATTAACCAGTTGATTAGTGCTGCTGGAGCTTAGTCGAAAGCATTAAGTTAGATTAACTATGGTCTGAATTGATGTGGACTCCAGAAACATTTAAAAAATGACTTTTTCCAAGTGAAATTAGATTAAAACACAATGGTTCACATCATAACCCAGATTTGACAAGAGAACTTTCCTTCCTAGTCTGCCCCCTCAGGGTGACATAAAATATCCTGAGGTACTATTTGAAGATTGGTGGAGTTCTTTCCAATGCATTGGGTAACATTTATCCCCCAATCTATGTCATAAGAAATAACAATTGCCCGGTCATTTATCTTATTGTTGCTTGTCGGAGCTTGCTGAATGGAAATTGGCTGATGTGTTTCCCACTTTACAAATAGTAACTACACTTCAAATGTTACTCCCATTAAAGGGAAACTACTTCCTCTGAGGGGGAATGCAGAATAAAGGGAAAAAGCCTTACAATTAGAGTGAGGTTGTTCAGGGGTGATGTCAGGAAGCACTTTTTCACACAAGCGAGTGAAGGATTATGGGAGGAAGGCAAGAAATTGGAATTAAGACCACAGATTGATCAGCTGTGACCTTGCTGAATGGCAGAGCAGGCTTGAGGGGACACATGGCCTAATCTTGCTCTTATTTCTTACAATCTTAAGATCTTACAATGGTAATGCAAACCTGGAACTCCCTCCCCAGTAAAACTATTTAGATTGAGTGTCAATTGAAAATTAAAAACTGAGATTGATAGATTGTTGTTAGTTTAGAGTATTACAGGAACCATGATGGGTGATTGGAGTCAAATTACAGATCAGCCATGATCTATTGGATTAGTGAACAGGCTTGAGCTGTGGAATGGCCCATTGTTGCTTCCACGTAAGTTCTGAAGATGTTGCCAATGGCAATGATGAACGTTATCACTTGTGTGTATGTTGGCAGTATTACACTTGTAATGTTTGAGAATTAATATGTTTTATGCTACTATTTCTTTGTAGGTAAACATATTGATAATTTTAGTCTGTAATCCTTCACTCTGTGTGCTAACATGGCCATTTCCAACAGACTTCAGTGATGTAGTGTGATACTATGTAAAATTCACTAAGTGCATTACTCCAAGTGGGATAATTATTGCTCCATGGTGCATGGTTTAGTTCATAGAGGACAACACTCATAAGTTGAAATGGCTGTTGAATCAATGGAGAGGAAACAGTTCTATAAAATCCCCAAATCAGTTACGCAACTATAAAAAGATACATCTGTGGAATGTTCCTGGGGATGAGTGGGAAGAAACACAGGGTTAGATTGATGACCAGGGAAAGGGTGATCATCAACAATAAAAACAAAAAAACTGCGGATGATGGAAATCCAAAACAAAAACAGAATTACCTGGAAAAACTCAGCAGGTCTGGCAGCATCGGCGGAGAAGAAAAGAGTTGACGTTTCGAGTCCTCATGACCCTTCGACAGAACTTGAGTTCGAGTCCAAGAAAGAGCTGAAATATAAGCTGGTTTAAGGTGTGTGTGTGGGGGGTGGAGAGATAGAGAGACAGAGAGGTGGAGGGGGGGGGTGTGGTTGTAGGGACAAACAAGCAGTGATAGAAGCAGATCATCAAAGATGTCAATGACAATAGTACAATAGAACACATAGGTGTTAAAGTTAAAGTTGGTGATATTATCTAAACGAATGTGCTAATTAAGAATGGATGGTAGGGCACTCAAGGTATAGCCCTAGTGGGGTTTTTTTTTATAATGGAAATAGGTGGGAAAAGGAAAATCTTTATAATTTATTGGAAAAAAAAGGAAGGGGGAAACAGAAAGGGGGTGGGGATGGGGGAGGGAGCTCACGACCTAAAGTTGTTGAATTCAATATTCAGTCCGGAAGGCTGTAAAGTCCCTAGTCGGAAGATGAGGTGTTGTTCCTCCAGTTTGCGTTGGGCTTCACTGAAACAATGCAACAAGCCAAGGACAGACATGTGGGCAAGAGAGCAGGGTGGAGTGTTAAAATGGCAAGCGACAGGGAGGTTTGGGTCATTCTTGCGGACAGACCGCAGGTGTTCTGCAAAGCGGTCGCCCAGTTTACGTTTGGTCTCTCCAATGTAGCTTGCCATTTTAACACTCCACCCTGCTCTCTTGCCCACATGTCTGTCCTTGGCTTGCTGCATTGTTCCAGTGAAGCCCAACGCAAACTGGAGGAACAACACCTCATCTTCCGACTAGGGACTTTACAGCCTTCCGGACTGAATATTGACTTCAACAACTTTAGGTCGTGAGCTCCCTCCCCCATCCCCACCCCCTTTCTGTTTCCCCCTTCCTTTTTTTTCCAATAAATTATAAAGATTTTCCTTTTCCCACCTATTTCCATTATAAAAAAAACCCCACTAGAGCTATACCTTGAGTGCCCTACCATCCATTCTTAATTAGCACATTCGTTTAGATAATATCACCAACTTTAACACCTATGTGTTCTATTGTACTATTGTCGTTGACATCTTTTGATGATCTGCTTCTATCACTGCTTGTTTGTCCCTACAACCACACCCCCCCTCCACCTCTCTCTCTCTCTATCTCTCCGCCCCCCACACACACCCCTTAAACCAGCTTATATTTCAGCTCTTTCTTGGACTCGAACTCAAGTTCTGTCGAAGGGTCATGAGGACTCGAAACGTCAACTCTTTTCTTCTCCGCCGATGCTGCCAGACCTGCTGAGTTTTTCCAGGTAATTCTGTTTTTGTAAAGGGTGATCATCAGTCACCTCAGCTGCCAGCAAACTCCAATTTATTTTCAATATTTCTGAGAAAAATATCCAGTCTAGTTTGTCAATGTGAAATACTGTTGGGTCTGGCTAATGGATTGACAAATACAGGAAACCTCATCACATCATTTCCCAGTTTGCGGACAAACAAAAGGAATGGGAAGAAATCACCTGACTCAGTCTTTCCACAAATCCCATTTAATTCAATCTATCCCGTCTTCACCTCTTAACCTGCTAAAAGAAAAATCTACACGATACTCCTTTGTCACTGAAGGTCATCAAACAAACTGGTCTTTCCATCCCCACTGTTCAGTCCTCATCTATAGACCTCCTGAAAGCAAGTTCTCCTCAATTATCAGTACAGATATCTCATGGAGCATCTGATTAGTTCAGTCTGTGCCTAACCCCACAAAATCCCATTGCCAATTAGACATTTCTCCAGTTGCTTTTTCTAAAGATGAATTGAGTCATTCACTGTCGCTTTGCTGATACCCTGCTCTGCAACTCCACCATCTGTCCTTTCTGGAGAGGTGTGTTGCCTTTTAGAAAACCACAAACAGGCTGGGACTGACTCAAGCAATTAATCATTTTAACAGAGCGTTTGAAATAGTTGACATAAGGAGACACTGTTATCATATACCAGTAAAACATTGCCCTCACTTTATCTCCTGCTTGTGCAAGAGCTTAAATCAATACTAAGGGTTCAAATGCGTGGCTTATCTAAAGCTATACCATATTCAAAAATACATGGGCTTTTCAATATAAATAGCTTACTTTCAGAAGGATGAGAGTCTCAGAGATATGAACTACATTTTTAGCCAGTTGTGATAGCACAAGGGAATTGGTTTCATTTATTTTCTACTATTGCAAAGGATTAGTCACACTGTCAACTTATTGCCCTATTCAGTAGCACTTATCTTGAGCTTCTCTGTCTCATTGTTCTCTTCAGCAATGCCATGTAGTCTACTTTTTAACCCTGTGAGTGTAATAGGGATCCTCACAGCCAGACACTTTTTTTCAGCTAATGTCTGATCTTTTGTCAATATTGAGTTCTGATTTGAGTGTTGACTTCACTTGGGTGAAACAAAGTTTATCTATTCTGTTGTGCTTACTGGAAAACCTATGGATTAAGTTGAGATTGCCAGATCTCTTGAACGAGGATCATGATCTCTCAGCCGCAATTAACTGCACTTAGAATTTCTGACTGATAACATAATGAGTTTATGGGCAGAATTTAATGCCCCTACCAATGCGAGTTTGGAAGGGTATTTAATCAGGCTGAAGGTTGCTGGGTGGGAACTGCGACACCTTCCCTCCTCTGCCTTGATTAAGACCAGGGAGGAGGGCTCGAGGATGGCCTTCCTACCTCACTGCCAACTGAAACCCTTAACTGAGCAATTAATGCCCTCTTGACGGCCTCCTCCTGCGATTGCTGGTATTCACCCAGCAGCAGGCAGGGGCAGGCTATGCTGGAAGCCCGAAAGGCAAACTATGTCAGGGTTGCTTGTGGGTTTCCAGAGGGGATCCCTCATTTAAAGGCACTCAGTGCCTGGTCAAGGGGCTCGGCATTGGGAAAGGGGAGGCCACTCCCTCCCCTTGCTGCCAACCCACCCCATGACCTTCATCCTGCTATTACTCACCAGTGACCTAGGTGCCTCGGTGGTCCCGGACTCTCCCTGGGTACATTGCTGGGAGTTGACACCGCTCCACAAGTGACACCACCTGCAGTGACAGCTGTTGGACTCTGATTGGCAGACAGCTCTCAGAGGCGGGTTTTCCGCCTCTGGGGCCCTTGATTCCAGGGAAGACCCACCGCTGCCCAGTTAAGTGCCTGAGCGGCACTTAATATAGTGGGCCTTCCTGAAAGAAGACAACGCAGGTCTCTTGCCGGCTGTCCAGCCAGCAGACATGACCCCCCACTGCATCCATTAAATACCACTCTCTATTTCCACCACCTGGTATTTTTAAAATCATGTCTGATTTTTTGCAAACACCTTTACAATTTCAATCTGGGGAGTATTGGAAATCTTCCACCTTGTTCCCTTTACTCAGGGATTTATCTCTAAACTGTTGTAGGTGCAGTTATATTTTGCTTCAGCAGTTTTAACATTAGTTAAGCACCTAATTACCAAAATTTTATAAGCTTACACATTGGTATTCATTTTGTAATAAACAACTCTTGGACTATGAGTGCCTTTTCATATTGAAATTTCAAACTGATTGACATAATTAATTAATGTTGAAATGCAATTGTTGTTTAGGCATATGCAAACATATAAATTAGGAGCAGGAGTAGGTCACTCAGCACTACGAGCCTGCTCCACCATTCAATAAGTTCATGGCTGATCTGATTTCAACATCTCCACATTCCTGCCTACCCCTTGTTTACCAAGAATCTATCTAACTTTTCCTTAAAAATATTCAAGGACTCAGCTTCCACTGCCTTTTCAGGAAGACAACTCCAAAGGCTCACAATCCTCTGAGAGAAAAAAAATTCTCCTCAACTTTGTCCAAATGGGCAACCCCTTATTTTTAAACAATGACACCTAGTTCTAGATTCTCCCACAAGAGGAAACATCCTCTCCATATCGACCCTGTCAAGACCCCTCATGATCTTATATGTTTCAATTAAGTTGCCTCTTACTCTTCTAAACTCCAGTGTATACATGCCTAACCTGCCTGACCGTTCCTCATAAGATAACCCAGGTATTAGTCTGGTAAATCTCTTCTAAACTGCTTCCAATGCATTTACATCCTTCCTTAAATAAGGAGACCAATACTGTACACAGTACTCCAGACGTGGTCTCACCAATGCCCTCTATAACTGAAGCATAACCTCTCTACATTTGTATTCATTTCCCCTTACAATAAATCCTATTAGCTTTCTTAATTACTTGCTGTATCTGCACACTAGCCTTTTGCGATTCCTGCACTAGGACACCTAGATCCCTCTGTGTCTCAGAGCTCTGCAATCTTTCACCATTTAGATAATATGCTTCCTTTTTATTTTTCCTGCCAAAATGGACAATTTCACACTTTCCCCATTATATTCCATTTGTCACATCTTTGCCCACTCACTGAACCTATCTATAAACCCTTTGTAGCTGCCTTGTGACCTCTTCACATCTTACTATCCTACCTATCTTTGTGTCAACCGCAAATTTAGCAACCATACCTTCAGTCCCTTCATTCGGGTCATTTATATAAATTATAAAAAGTTGAGGCCCCAGCACTGATCCCTGTGGCACACCACTCATTACATCCTGCCAACCTGAAAAAGACCCATTTATGCCTACCCTCTTTTTCCTGTTAGCCAGCAATCTTTTATCCATGCCATTGTGTTACCCCCTACACCATGAGTTTTTATTTTTCACACTAACCTTTGATGTGGTATATTATCAAATGCCTTCTGGAAATCTAGATACAGTACATCTACTAGTTCCCCTTTATCCACAGCATATATTGCTTCTTCAAAGAGCTCCAATAAATTGGTTAAACATGATTTCCCTTTCACAAAACCCTGTTGAATCTGCCTGATTACCCTGAATTTGTCCAGTTACCCTTCTATAACCTCTTTAATAATAGCTTCTAATATTTTCCCTATAGCAGATGTTAAGCTAACTGGTCTGTAGTTTCCTGCTTTCTACCTCCCTTCTTTTTGAATAAAGGAGTTAAATTCATTGTTTTCCAATCTGATGGAACCTTCCCTGAATCTTGGGAATTTTGGAAAATTAAAACCAACTACCTCTCTACCAAACTACCTCACTAGCTGATTTGCCCACCCCACTGTCACCTCAGTCCTTCAGTCATCCAGGTGTCATATTTAAAGGCCTTCCCTGCAGAGAGCCAGCACTCTTCAAGGGATAGGAAGCTGCTGCGAAATGATGATGCTGCTCCCTTAATCATCCCTGACCTGGATGAAGGGACTGAAGGTATGGTTGCTAAATTTGCTGTTGACACAAAGATAGATAGGATAGTAAGATGTGAAGAGGACACAAGGCAGCTACAAAGGGATAAAAATAGGTTTAGCAATGCCTCCGTCAAGTGCCTACTGGATGCAGTGGAGGCCCATTGCAATATCTTCTCCACCCAGCCTGGGTGAAGGCCAGCAAGCAATGTCACCAATCCAGCAGGGGAGGCAGTGGCGGCGGTGGTCAGTGCCAACACCCTGCAAAAGAGGGCAGCCACCCAGTGCTGAAAGAGTATGAATGGTCTCATCTGTTCTACCAGGATAAGTCACCCCTCACATCGCTCTCAACTCACAGGCTCACAAACCCTTCACACATCCACAGGAATCTCACACCTCAAGGGTCAACACCACTAACTCTCGCACACACCCTTACATCATCCTCAGACTCATGTCCTCTCGAGCTCGTGTCGTCACCTTGTCCATAGTTCCGCTCGCCACACAAATATTCCACACAGCACCATGTGTCCTGCTCACACTCTCTCCATCCGCTTTCATGCAGAAGAAGCCGGCTCATATCAGCAGGGAGAGGTCCCAGACCGGTGGTGGTTTGGCCCACATTAGGCCGCTCACTCACTTTGAGCAGCATGCCATCATGCTGACTGGTGAGGACATGGACCCTGCCTGTGACAACGGTGAGGTCAGTGGCGGGCACTCAGATGAAGCTCTGAGTCCCCTTTGCCTGTGACCTCCTCAACCTCATCCTCTGTCACCACAGACGGAGCAGCTGGCCCACAGGAGACAGAGCAAGCTGGGATTCCCAAGGCCTCGGCTCTCCAGTGGACACACGCCAATTAATCAGCGGGCAGAGGGCCAGCCATTGTGCAGGCTGTCTCCACCACTGCAGCAGATGTCAGGGAAGAACCTAGAAGACGTGGTAGGCCTAGAAAAGGTAAGAATTTCTGATCACAAGTGTTTGCATGGGTGAACGCATTTTGTAACTTTATAATCGGAAAATAGATTCACTTTCACAGAATAATGTCTAATAGTGCCTTTCAACTTCATTTACAGGCTTCACAAGTCCTTCCCCTACACCCCCACCCCCCCCCCCCCCACACACACACACACACACCCCCCCCCCCACCCCACCCCCCAACACGAGCAGTTCAGCTGTATGTAGCCAGCCCATGAGTGATTCTGGAGGAAGATGTGTGTGTGTGTCAGGACCTTTTGGAGGCTCATGGAAGCACTCTCCTACACACGTGGATCCTTTTACCATCACAATCATCTCAATATCCTGAGCATTTTCAATGCTGCCTGCTGGGGTTCGCTTTCAGTTGTGCATCTGAGCTGAACTGCATCTCCCCATACCCACTGATCACACTCCCATGCAGCACCTGCTCCCACCCAACATGAGGCTCCTTTACTTTCGATTTTGCAAGAAGGCTGTACTGAGGTATGTCTTCAGCTCGCCCATCCTTTCCCCTCCTCCAGTCTCCCATATCCTTTCTCGCATCACTGTTTCCACACCCTCCATCCCAGCATCACCTTCCACCTCCCCACTGTCACCAACTAGGCAGGACTCTTTACTTTCCAGGATGTCCAGGTGAATGTGCATGCTCCCTGCCTTCCTGAGAATCCCACCACATCCACATTGACCTCCCCACCTTCCTCCTTCCCAGCCCCAAGTTCTGTGTCTGCCTCTGAGACCCTACCAACCAGCATCACCATCCCATCTACCGCTACTGTCACACCCTCACCCTCCTACCCTACCGGCTCACCCTGCCCTCTCATTCCCACCATTCCCTCCTACCACACTCACCCTCATTTCAAACCCCAGGAGGCAGTCATCGACTCCACAGACCACTCCCTTGCACGTTCACCTGGACATTCCCCCCACTTACTCCTTCCTCCACCCTTACTCCTTCCTCTCCCCAGACTCCTTCCTCCCCCTGGACTACTCCTTCTCCCGTACAACCTCCTTCCTCACTCCACCTCCCCAACCCCACCTCCCCCAAACACACCCCCCCCCCCCACCCCCCCTCCTCCCCGCCGCCCCCCCCCCCCCACCACCCCCCCCCCCCCCCCCCCAACCTTCCCCCCCGCAGGAGTCCTTCCTCCTTTGGATTCCTTTCCCCTTCCAAAGTCCTTCCTCCTCCCCCAAACTCCTTCATCCCCTCAAAGTTCCCCTCTGAACTCTTTCCTCAACCCAAATTCCTTCCCCCTCTGAATTTACTCCATCCTCCGAACTTCCCTTAGACTTTCCTCACTCTTACACCTACCTCCACAATTGCCGCATTCTCCCCCGCTACACCCTGTTCCCCCTGTACTCCCTCCCCCCTTCCCAATCTCAACCCACCCAGCACCATAATTCCCTCCCCACAACCTCACTCCACCCAAACCCCATCATTCCCCCCCTCCCAACCGCCTATACCTCCCCAGTATACGTTCCTTTCCCGATAAAACCTAGACATTCCTCTCCACCCTCTTGACGATTATCCATAGCAGACCATGGTCATGAAGCAGGCCCTCAATGGTGACCTCCTACCTTCTGTGAGCTGCTTCGCGGCAGATCATGTCCATCAGAACGCACCCAGCACACGATGCACTGTGTTCCTCCAGGGTCCGGTAGCTGTCAGGCTCCAGCACCTTCTGCTCCTCAGATGTCCATGATGTGAGCAAGGCCCTGACTTTGAGCCCTGACTGCTGCATGTCACACTTGCCGTGGCATGTTCTGCACTGGCATATTTTCCTGCCGACGTGGGTGGTAAATTTGATGTGGGGGGGATGATTCCGGCAAGCAGGGCTTATAATGACATACAGATGTATTAAAATGATGTTCTCACATGCGGTGGTAGCAAAGGCCATTGATGGGTGCAGCAGACAATTGTAAACTGGTTTCACCACGGCATGAAACCGATTTTTTGCCTTCCCGCCATATTGTCCGGTCAAGCCCCCCATGACCCAACGTCAATGGGGACAGAAAATTCCACCCAGGAGCTCCTCAGCACCTGAAAAGTCAGTATAGATATGTGGCCAAGTCCATGAGTGGGGCTTGAATCCATGACTTTGTGACTCAGAGAAAAGAGTGCTGGCAACTGAATCTTGAGACTGTGAGAGTATTTCAAAGGTGAAGCTGTTAAATCTAGTTAAATGCCCGCTCGTGAGAAATCTTTGGGACCCTTGATTCGGACTATCAGTGGTACACCACTGATCATGTGGATGGGCTGTATCTCTCAAAGGGTTAAAAGCACCAGCTTTCAGAGTCAGAGCACGCACCAAGGAGAGAAGAATAAGAAGGGAGACTAAGGTCAAAAGAACACAGTCAGAGACAGCACTTCAGTCAACCAGACGATCACGAGGCAATGTTCCAGAGTGAACTGTTTACTTACCACAGTCTTTCTTTATACATTTGTACTTGCTGTAAATAGCTTAAAACTGTCACACTTGTAACCTACTTCCTTCTACCTGGAGTGGTCTGTGGCCAGTCCAAATCAAGGGTCTCCAAGGACTTCTGACACACTATTCAACGGGTAGTTGAATTTACACTGAAGTACTATACAGCAAGGATACAATCTGCCCTGAATCTGTCCAGAATCTCAGTAACTTTAAAATAAAGCTGTGCTTCATTAAATGTTTGGTTATCATGCATACTTGACAAAAAATTGTCAGGTTTCTAACACACACATTCGCCACCAAATGGAGGGTTTGTTCAGAAATGCCTCCTCCCTTCCCATTCCCACACACATACACAACACGGCATTAAAAGATACAAATATGCATTGACTGAGCCATTTTAAATGATTTTCTCCCCCTCAGGAGCCAGCAGATTTAAACCTGAAAATGAACTGAATGGAACTAATTTAAGAATTTCTGGGTCACCGTTTCAATCTTTGGTCTGTCACAGAGGCATGTACATCATGCAAAACAGCTCGGCAAAATACATGTTGGAAAACTAACAGCCTGAAGGGTCCAATGTCATTTTCATTGTGATTAAATGTTATGTATAGTACACATTGATTTACATTCATTTTATTCTGCCATGCTTATAAGTGAATAAATGTTTGGCCAAAGAGTTTTTTCATGAACCTGAGGGAAAGACACATTTCTAGATAAGAAAGACATTCATTTCTATAGGGCCTTTCACATCTACAGGATGTCCC
Source organism: Carcharodon carcharias (assembly GCF_017639515.1). Lineage (NCBI taxonomy): Eukaryota > Metazoa > Chordata > Chondrichthyes > Lamniformes > Lamnidae > Carcharodon > Carcharodon carcharias. Next base: position 15,738,853 of record NC_054488.1, read on the forward strand.
AAGGTGGTTTACTGCCAACGAAGTACATTTTTGAAGTGCAGTCACCGTTGTAATGTAGGAATTGATTTGTAAAGCTTATTTTGAACCAAATGAAAGGGAGCTTTAGTCCTACAGGTTGGAAAAGAGTTTCTAGCTATAGGCTGTTTAAAAGCAGAATATTTTTAACATTTCAAGCTTCATATTCTAGCTGTACCATCATAGGGAGTTGATTAATCTGTTGCCATGCTCTTTGTGTTGTAGGGACATGTGAGAGCCACCACTAATAGGAACTGTAATAGGATCATCTGGATGTCATTAATGATTGTGAACACTTGTTTTACAAAGGAGAAAAGCTAGGAAGTTTCAGTGCCTGGATTTAAAGATGTCCAAAGCCTTCCAGTCATGAGGACATTGTGACAAGACAAGTTCCCTCACACCTGAATGACTGGTGTCTGACTTGGCTCAGTACTGGTACTCTTGTCCCTGAATCAAAAGGGAGTGAGTTCAGTTTCCTACTTCAAGGACCTTTTTAAAAAATTCATTAATGGGATGTGGGAATCACTGGCTGGGCCATCATGTGTTGCCAATTCCTAATTGCCCTTGAGATGGTAGTGTTGAGCTGTCATCTTGAACTGCTGTAGTCCATGTGGTATAGGTAAACCCCACAGCACATTTAGGGAGGTTCTTCCAGGATTTAACTTAGCGACAGTGGAGGAACGGTGATATATTTCCAAGTCAGGATGGTGAGTGGCTTGGAGGGAAACTTGTTCCCATGTGTCTGCTGCTCTTGTCTTTCTAGATGGTAGTGGTCGTGGGCTTGGAAGGTGCTTTCGAAGGAGCCTTGGTGAGTTCCTGCAATGCATCTTCTAGATGATACAAACTGCTGCCACTGTGCATCGGTGGTGGAAGGAATGGATGTTTGTGAATGGGGTGCCAATCAAGCAGGTTGCTTTGGCCTGGATGCTGTCAAGCTTCTTGAGTATTGCTGAAGCTGCACTCATCCAGGCAAATGGAGAGTATTCCATCACACTCTTGATTTTTGCCTTGTTAATGGTGGACAGGCTTTGGGGAGTCAGGATATGGGTTACTCGCCACAGTATTCCTAGCCTGCCACCTGCTCTTCTAGCAACAGTATTAAATGGCTGGTCCAGTTCAGTTTCTGGCCAATGGTAACCTGCAGGATGTTGATAGTGGGATTCAGTGGGTAATGCCATTGAATGTCAAAGTGCAACGGTTAGATTCTCTCTTGTTGGAGATGGTCATTGCCTGGCACTTGTGTAGCATAAATGTTACTTGCCTCTTGTCAGCCTAAGCCTGGATATTGTCCAGGTCTTGTTGCATTTTGACACAGACTGCTTCAGTACCTGCTGATGGCCACAGCACCTCATGGATGCCCAGTCTTGAGTTGCTAGATCTGTTCAATATCTATGGTGCTGAACGTTGTGCAATCATCAGTGAACATCCCCTCTTCTGACCTTAAAATGGTTGAGCCTAGGAAACTATGCAGAGGAACTCATGCAGTCATAGAATTGAGATGATTGACCTCCAACAACCATACCATCTTCCTTCTATCTATGTATGTATCCAACCAATGGAGAGTTTTCCCCTTGATTCCCATTGACTCCAGTTTTGCTCGGGCTACTTGATGCCAAAATCAGTTGCTTTGATGTCAAGGGCAGTCATTCTCACCTCAAACCTACAGTTCAGTTCTTTTGTCCATGTTTGAACCAAGGTTGTAATGAGATCAGGAGCTGAATGACCCTGGCAGAACCCAAACTGGATGCCAGTGAACTGGTTATTGCTAACAAGTGCTGTTTGGTAGCACTGTTGATGACACCTTCCATCACTTTACTGATGATCGGTGTAGACTGATGGGGCAGTAATTGTCCAGGTTGGATTTGCCCTGCTTTTTGTGTACAGGACATAATTGGGCTATTTTCCACATTGCTGGGCAGATGCCAGTGTTGTAGCTGTACTGGAAAAGTTTGGCTAAGGGCACGGCAAGTTCTGGAGCACAAGTCTTCAGTACTATTGCCAGCATATTGTCAGGACCCATGGTCTTGGCAGTGTCCAGCGCCTTCAGCTGTTTCTTGATAAGATGTGGAGTGAATTGAATTGATTAAAGACTGGCATCTGTGATGCTGGGGATTTTCTGAGGAGGCCGAGATGGATATTCCACTCTGCAATTCTGGCTGAAGATTGTTGCAAAAGCTTCTTTTTCATTGATGTTCTGGGGTCCCCCATCACTGAGTATGAGGATATTTGTGGAGCCTCCTCATCCAGTGAGTTGTTTAATTGTCCATTATCATTCATGACTGGATGTGGCAGGGTTGCAGATCTTAGATCTGATGCAGGGTTGATTGTGGAATCACTTAGCTCTGGCTATCACTTGCTGCGTATGCTGTTTGGCACGCAAGTAGTCCTGTGTTATAGCTTTGCCAGGTTCACACCTCATTTTTAGGTATGCCTGGTGCTGCTCCTGGCTTGCCCTCCTGCACTTTTCATTAAACTAGGGTTGATTCCCTGTCTTTGTGATAATAGTAGAATGGGGGATATGCAGGCTATTATGTTATAGATTGTGGTTGAGTACAATTCTGCTGCTGCTGATGGCCACAGCGCTTCATGGATGCCCAGTCTTGAGTTGCTAGATCTGTTCAATATCTATCCCATTTAGCATGGTGTAGTGCCAGACAACACGATGGAGGGTATCCTCAATGTGAAGGTGGGACTTCCTCTCAACAAGGACTGTGCGGTGGTCACTCCTACCGATACTGTCATGGACAGATGCCTCTGCGGCAGGCAGGTTGGTGAGGATGAGGTCAAGTATGTTTTTCCTTCTTGTTGGTCCCCTCACCAGCTGCTGCAGACCCAGTATGGCAGCTATGTCCTTTAGGACATGGCCAGCTTGGTTTGTAGTGGTGCTCCCGAGCCACACTTGTTCCCCACCCACAGTACATTCTGTGACCTTGCCACCCTCAGTGCTTCCTCCAAGTGGTGTTCAACATGGAGAAGCATTGATTCATCAGCTGAGGAGGTGGGGGTGGGTACAGTTCGTCGTAATCAGCAGGAGGTTTCCTTGCCCATGTTTGACCTGATGCCATGAGAATTCATGGGGTCCAGAGTTGAGCACATAGCACTTGAGCACATAGCTCCACCTCAGAATACACACTTCCGTACAGTATTAAGGGAGTACTGCATTGTTGAATGTGCCATGTTCTGGTTGATACTTCTCAGGTGGGTGTAAGGGATACTTTTCAAAAATCAGAAGTTGGCCTGAATAATGTTAACCCTGCATCCAATATAAATACAACAAATTAGCTGGTCATTTAGATCACATATGTTTGTGGGGCCTTACTGTACATAAATTGGCTGACGCATTTCCCTACATTACAACAGTTACTACAATATATGATGTCCTGTGGAATACCCCATAGTTGTGAAACAGGCTGCATAAATGCAAGTTCTTTCTTTGATTAACTATTCACAGTAATATTTCCCCAATCTTTGCTTTTTTTTGTATCAGATCTTCCAGAAACCTGGTGGATGTAGGTTTAATTAATCAGTGTTTGCTTGTGTGAGTTTAGTAACTGATCTATGCTCACTTTGCTTGATTGGTTAAGTCTGAGTGTGGATCAGAGCAAAATAAGCAGACGCCACAGAAGCCGCTAGCGCTGAGCTGTAGACATGAGTGCAGACATTTTGTGATTGCAGTGGCTTTTTAAAACTTTTGTAATTAAACTTGTTGCACACTTAGAAACCAGTGTCACCTTTGCATTGCTCTGAGTATATAAAATGTACAACAGCAGAGACTGAGGGTTTGGTGTTAGTTGAAATTGCAGAGTCACAGAAATTATGAAACAAAGGAAGCTGCATTTATCCAGCACCTTTCACATCCTTAGGATATTCCAAAGTGCTTCACAATGAATTACTTTTGACTTATAGTCACTGTTATTAAGTAGGGAAGCACAGCAACTAGTTTGCACCCTGCAAAGTAGCAGTGAGTTTATCTGTTTTATCTATTTTGGTGGATTGGTTAAGGGATAAATGTCCACAATACTGGGAGAAAGTTCTGGCTTTTCTTTAAATAGCACCCTAGAATCTTTTAGATTCGCATGAACAGGCAGTCAGGAAATTGGGTTAACATCGATCTAAAAGACAACACCTCCAGCAATGTGGCACTCCCCTAGTACTGCACTGCACTGCGGTTTAGCCTAGGTTATGTGCTCAGGTCCTTGGAGTTGGCCTGGAATCCACAACATTCTTTTCAGAGACAACAGTTCTATTATTGTGTGAAGCTGGCATGAGTTAACAATTTGGAATATTAAAGTTACTCTTTCATTGGAAGATATTAAATCTAGCATTACTGATTCAGCCTCCTGAGAGAAGGTTCTGTATAAAGAACCTTTCTGAGTCTCCAAATTGAATATCATTTTCTGCAAATTGCAAGATCAGGATGGGCACGGCCTGACCGGGGTGGGGCTGGAGGGTGGCATTCTGATTGTCTGCCACTCTTCTGTTGTATTGTTCATGCTCAAGTGGCCTTGGAAAGGGTGGTGTCCATAGGTCCACCAGCACCCACCTATGATTGGTGGGCAATGCAGGGAATTGAGTGTCTTATAGACACCGGCAATAATATTATGATTTAATTGGTAAGGTTCCTTTAGCTGATTGGGTCACAAGTTTGTTTACTGTATTCATGGTGACCTTAAAGGGGGACTTGTGATGCTGACTCTTGGCAGGCAACACTGAAGCAGTGTCAGTGTCACCTCTATTGGACCAGTTGTGCATCAGATATTAGCACTTTCTCAGTAAATAGCATTCTTGACTCTTGAGTCAGAAGGTTGATGGTTCAATTCCCACTCTAAGCTTTAAAACCCAGGCTGACACTCCAGTTCTGTGCTGAAGGAGTGCTACATGTTGGAGGTGCCGGCATTCAGATGAGACTGAGTTAAACTGAGGCCCCATGGCTCTCCGGTGAATGCAAAAGATTCCAATGGCACTTTTTCAAAGTGCAGGCAAATTCTTCCTGTTATCCTGTCCACTGTCTAGCCCTTAAACAACACCACTGATTATTATCAGTGCTGTTTGTGGGATCTTCCTGTGCACCAACTGGATGCTGTGTTTCCCACATTACAACAGTGACTAAACTTAAAAATGTGTTTCTTGGCTGTAAAGTGCATTGGAATGCCCCGAGGTTGTGGAAAGCGTTATTTAAATAATTAGATTCTTAGCCTGCTGACAGCATAACAGAGAGACAGACCTTTAATATAAATGCAGTTTTAAGCAGATCACCCATGTTCCAGCAGTTAGCAAGTCACTAATTTTGATGTGATTTCAACATCTCTGCACTTTGTGTCTTGTTAGCATAATTAGACCTATTGACACTCAAGGTGCAACAACTCTGCAAGGAAACTTTATTTATTAGTGTCTAAGAAAGTACAATTAGTGTCTGATCACTAGATAATGTCCCTTTCCACTCGAGGCACAGTATTTCAATGGATTTTAAGTGGCTGATTAATTGCCGGCAATGTGATTGTGCCATTCATTTACCTTTTGTTATTCAGTTTTGGCCAAGTGTGAAATTCGTTTCTCCACCTCCTTGGGCAGCTCACCTTGATTGACAGCTTCATTGGCATTGGGCCAAAAGAGTTAGACTGGAGGGCTAACTCTGGTTTGTGGTTGAAGGATTTTTCTTATCAGCTTGTCAACTGTGTAAATAGTAAACAAGCATTTCAGACTACTCGCTTTGGGACTAGTGATCCAGGGACCAGGTTAATGCTCTGGGGATAAAAGCAAAATACTATGGATACTGGAAATCTGAAATAAAAACAGTAAAATGCTGGAAAAACTCAGCAGGTCTGTGGAAAGAGAAACAGAGTTAACGTTTCGAGTCTGTCTGACCCTTCTTCAGAACTCTGGGGACATGGGTTCAAATCCCCCCACGGCAGCTGGTGGAATTTGAATTCAATTAATAAATCTGGAATTAAAAACTAGTCTAATGGTGACCATTGTCTATAGTTGTAAAACTCCATCAGGCTAACTAATTTCTCAGGAAGAAACGTGGGCCTCTAGGTAATACTTGCCAGCAGTGGGGCCAGCTCAGCAACTTTTCCAGAGGCAGCCTTCTAATTGGATGATCTAGCTTTCCCTGTTTGCAGCAACCCCTCCCCCTTGAGACCATGGAGCCACTAGAACCAATGAACACCCCCTCCCTCTCCCTGGTGCTGGGAGGCCACATCCATGAAGCTGGCAACCTCCCTAGGTGACTGGCATGATGCTCAGCCAGCAGCAAAATGCTGCAAGCTCCACTTAATGGCTCAGCAGCAGCCTACTGCTGGGAAACACTGTTCCGCCATTCTGATGCAGCTCCTCAGCATCTTACCCCAGCGCCACTCTCCCCAGCCTCCATTCCTACCAGCTGTTGCATCCTTCTTCTCTTCAATGTAAATGTATCAATCGTACGCAAGGATTGGTGAAATAATAATGTGGATTCTTTATTTGAGGATAAGACTATATACAGATGATGTACACTCGACCACCACTGCTTACAGACTAACTGCAAGCCATGGGACTAATATTTCACATCCTGTTGGGGTGATCGGCAGTAGTTTACGATATGGTCCCTTGAAGGTAGATGTCATCATGTCACAACATCACCCTGTTTTCTCATGAAAGGTTTCGCTTGAAAGAATCAAGCTATTTACATGAAAGCAAAAGAAAAGAACATTATGTCTGAATGTATTTCAATACAGAGCAATAAATTTACAAGCCTCTGAAACGTATCATCGGTTTGCTTATCTGTCCAGATTTAGTTATTGTGATCTTTGCTGGAGGCTGCTGCATGTTTTCAGAATTCTGGTTAGGGTTACTCTGTTTTTGTTGCATCTTAGGCAACGTTATAGTTGTAATAGGACTATTCAGTGTCTCTGGTTGTGGTATTGTCCCAGTGTGGCAACTGTTTCTTTGCCGTGTCATGCATTTGGTGTTTGTATTTGATATGATCTTGGTTCTGGGCATATGCTAATGATTTCTGCTGGATTTCAGGTACAACCATTTGGGTGTGTACTTGGACTTTCTGCCCGAAGTTCAGATTGCATAATTTGTTATGCCAGTACCTTGCATCTTCCCCTGTTTTTGAGTAATGCATCATGCACTCCTGGGAGTACCGATGAATGATGACTGTGGAGAGTTGTCAGCACTTGTCTGCCGAACACCAATTCCGCATTGGTTCTGCAGTGTGATGAAGTGCGCATGTTCATCCTCATCACCTGACTGTATAGTTTGGCTAGACATTTCATGGATTCTGTCTTTATGCTGTTTGCTATGCGCTCTCATCGCCTTCCAATTGCGCAAAATTTTGTAGTCATTTTGTGGCTTTTGCAGAGCTGTTTACGCCATCTGTAGCTTTTGACAGCTATGCAAGTTTCCTCCAGCTCTCTTAAAGTCAATTTAGCTCTGTGGTGCAGTACCTTTAGTGACCACTACTTGACTGCAATAGTGGCGCTGTTGAGCTTTTTCTGATTTTTCCAGGGTTTAGCTCCAAGCTCCATCCACAAAGCTGTGATTTAGGTGGGAAAATGGTTTCAGACTTCCAAAGTGAAAGCAAGCAGTGAAAAAATAATTTTTTTTAACATGCTTCTTTTAGCTGTTGGGAACTGTTGCTGGAAAGGTTCTTCTTCGAGCCCAGTCTGCAGTATTTAGCTTCAGTAGTGATGAATTTTCATCTCTTTAAGTTACAGTGAAACCATCTGCAGTCTGCTGTTTAATTTCTATCCCTGCTTAAACTCTGCCACAGTTAGACTTTCATGAATTAAGCTCCCCCAAATTCGAACAATCTTCCTAAGACCCAATACCTGCTGACTTGAGCGAGGTGTGATCTCAGAACGAAGGTACAGTGTGTGTACAATCCCTACAAAGCTGTGGAAAATGGGGGCAGGGTTGTTACTTCAGTTGGTTTTGCTTTTTGTTGTTTTTGGACGATGGTTGTTGGCGATGATTCTGCTTTCTGTTTACACTTACTCAGGACACACCATTAGCCTTGCACCTTTTGCCGTTTAATCTCTCCTGCCTTTCACTCTATCACAGAGCTTATTCTTCCCCTCCACCCAAACAGCCCTTTGCTCCCTCCTTCCCCTATCTCTGTACTTGCTTAAAACCCTGTTATACCTCTAACTTCTTCCAGTTCTGATTAAAGGTCATTGACCTGCAATATTAACTCAATTTCTCTCTTTGCAGATGCTGCCTGACCTGCTGAGAATTTCCAGCATTCCCTGATTCTATTTCAGATTTTCAGCATCCACAATATTTTCCTTTTTAGTCTTTTGAAAAGTAATATCAGCTGCAATTTTCCAAAAATGTCTTCCTGTGTTAATTGTATAAAAAAATCCATTGTTGCCTTAGGTTTTCTGACAGGCGTTATAATCAGCATTTTTTAAAATGAACTTAGTTTTCAAACTCAGCCCAACTAGGGACCAACCCAGGTCTGTGCGATTCCCTTTCAAACCATACAACAAGCCTTGGGGGAGTTAAATAAAAAACAAATACAAATTAACCACCGACACACCATTAGAGACATTCAAAAGTCTAGCTGTATGCAAATGTCGTAGCTTCAGGTGAACCTTCTCTCCCAAAGTTTCTTTGTTCCAACGATTGATGGGTTGTACATTGTCAACGTGGCCTTTAATCAGAAGCGGGTCACAAGAACCCATTGCGCTGCAGAAGGAAATATTGATTAAATGGAAATTATTCAGCTGCATCTAACAACCTTGTGTCAGTGTCTAAGTCAAACCAATATACCAGAGGGGAATTTACAATAGCTGAGAAGTTTAGTTACAGACATGGGGCTGGATTTTACAGGGGAAAGTGAGGGGTTGGGGGGAAGGGACCATTATTGCTCACTCCTACAGCACTGTCAGAAAAGTCAGTCGCAAGCTAACTGACTTTAAAAACGGTCACCCCTCAGTGATATCACACTACAGGTGGCTCAAACTTGTAGAGAGTGGGACTTCGACCCCTCAGTGGAAAGGTGGTGATGTGCCCCTGATGTGTACAGGGCACCCTCCCAGTGGGTGTACCACACCTTCCTTCCCGCTTTTCCTTCTCAGATGGTGAAATAATGGGCTTCCCACTGTTGCCTGCCTGCCCATGCCAACAGCATTATGGAGTGAGCAGTGTAATATTCAGGTCAATTGGCTTGTTAACAAGCTCAATGGCCTGTTAATGATTCCCTTTGAAATGGCTGCTGATTTTGGCATCTGCCCACCTACCAAATTATGGGAAACTGGCTTGTTGATGTTGGGTTCGCTGCAGGATGTTATTGTCTTTGATTTTGTGTGTGCATGATGGCAGCAATCCCGATTTGCAAACGTAAAATTCTGGCCATGCCTAGAGAGCTGGGAGCATCTGTAAAGTAAGTGTCAATCTGTACATGAGAAAAGGGAATCCTGAATATTTGATAATTTTGGTTTTATGTAGTAAAACGATTAACTTCTTTACTGTTCCTGTCCTTAATGAATGTATTGTAAGACTATCAGTAACACTGTGAGCTGGCTAGTTTTTCAAAATTTCTTTGTTAAGCAAGGATTCTTCACAACAAGTATCATTGATTGCCACTGAGAATTTGATCAGGTTTATTTTACCAGAGGCAAACAGAGAATAGGTTGTTGCCTATGACTAAGTTACTTTGAAAAACTCCAGTTCCATGGTCTGGATTTTCAAAGGGCTGTGGGGTCACGAGGGGAATCCAAAATCTCAGTCCCGGAGGTTGTCTTGGGATCCCAATACCTCAGAGAGTTAGGGATTTTCGAAGGACCGGTGGGGGAGAGGGAATGGGAAATGCAGTCACTGCTAATTAAGGATCTTATTAAGCAGCCTGTCTATTTGGTGCTGCAATTTGCGATAGTTTTTCAAGTCAGCTTGAACAGTCTTGCACATGTTTGTGCACAGCTGATAGGTCCCCCACGATGCCTAAATAAGTTTCTTTATAGTTTGTATTTATTTAAATTTGAGGGGCCAACCAGCAGTGGCATGATGGCTACTCCTTGTCCTCCATGGCCACTTTCCGCTGCATTCGACCACCTGGCTATCTGAGAAGCTGCCCATTCTCCTTGGCAAGGCAGCAGCAGCTTCCAACATGGCTGCCTCCTGTCCTTGCTGCTGGCACCGAACAGGCAGCTCCCACCCCCTGGAGGTGCTCTGTGCCACTAATTAGGCACTGTGCTTGCCTCCTGGCCAATTAGACCATTAACATTTAAAATTTGCACTGCGAGAGTGACACAGCAGTGGCTTAGGGTCATTAGCCAGAATTCATCTAGCCCCACATTTTGAAAAGCCAGCTCCATGTACATAATGAGTATTTTTTAAAATATGTATTTTTTCAATGTTCAGATTGAAATACTAAGCATATGCACTACTGACCTATAAGCTAGGATTTTCATTCCAACACCTGTCAGGAACTGGGCAGTTAAAATAAAGGCAACAACTTATGGCTTGTGATCCTGCTGCCTTCCCAGTGGTTGCTGCTGTTAACCTTCCCTTTTGTGCAGACAGGGTACCTGCAGAATGGCAGCCAGGTCTTTCCTTAAAAATGGAAATCAAATCATGGTGAGCTCAAGTTCAAATCCCGCCATTGCAGAATTGCCATTCGGCCCAACAAATCTGTACTGGTGTTTATCCTCCATGCAAGCTTCCTCCCACTCTACTTCATCTCATCCAATCACCAGATCCTTCTATTCCTTTCGTGGAGCCTATCTCATGAGAAGACCCAAGTAGGAGCTCCTTTACAGTTGCTACCAGTCGGTGATAAGGTTGCGATGGGCAGTTGTGCAGAACAGGGAATTTGTGTTTGGAAATTTTGTAGACTCTGTGAAAAGCACTGAGCAAAGATGGGAAGGAAAACTCTTTACACAGCCTCAAACAGCCTATGATAAGGCAAGGTCTTAACAACACATTTCACACCATCCCTTGTTTGCGGGCAAAATATCCTCCTCTAAAAAAAAGTTATTTGAAACCAATTATTCTTGAACTTAAGCAGACAGCTCTCATTATCAGTGAGATGGCTTTCTGGATCCCTGTGGACTGTTTTATGCCATTTCTTAGTTGGAGAGGAAATCAAAAGCTCAACATTTGGCCCACCTTCAACTCTCCAGGTCCTGGAATTGAAATATCAATTAAATCTTCTACCACCTTCTTAGGTCAAGGCTCTGGACAGCAAATACCTGCTCACATAAACAAAGGCAGATCAGCACTCAATCCTGATCATCTGTAAACTTTGATCCTGGTGGTTGTGCTGCCATTGCACCTGAATTTGGAGGACACATTGGACTGGATTTTACCATCCCTCGAGGGATGGGCTAAACACAAGGATGTAAGAAATAGGAGCAGGAGTAGGGCCATCCAGACTGTTGAGCCTGCTCCACCATTCAATGTGATCATGGCTAATCATGGGTTACAACTCCATTTTCTTGCCAGCTCCCTATATCACTTGATTCCCTGAGAGACCAAAAATCTGTCTATCCCAGTCTTAAATGTATTCAACAATGGAACATCCACAACCCTCAGGGGTAGAGAATTCCAACCCTTTGAGTGAGGAAATTTCTCCTCAATCTCATTCTGGGCTGGGACACAGGGTCCCATAAAATGGCAAGTGAAGGTAGAGGTCAGAGTGCCCATTGCACTCCCACCGCCAAGGCCTTTTTACCAGCAGTTGGGAAAGTGGAAGATGGACTTTCACCCAGAGGCCAATTGTGTCTTTTAAGTGACCAATTAATGGCTTCTTGCTACCACCACTGGCATTTTATTAGCAGTGGGTGGGCCCTCAGCAGTGTGGGGAGATCACCTGGCAAACCCTAGTTACTACCCTTCGGGCCCTCCTTATCGGGCACTCTGTGGCCCATGGAGAGGATCCCCAGTGGCAAATTAACAAAAGAATAGAAAGGAATGCTAAAGAGACCACTGTAGCTGTAGGAATTCCTCTGTGGGATTTACTAGAAGGCAAAGCCTGTGTTACTGCAAGCACCTGAGATATGGTAGTGATCTGCCCAAGGGTGGGTACTCTGCTTATCTCTCCACACTACACAGTGCTGCACTATCCTCTTCAGTTACTCATAGGAAGCTCCCATTTTTAATTTCAATGAACAATATGGTCAGGCATTAGAAGAATGAAGTGGTTTTCCATTAAAGGAAACATAAGATTTCTTCCCGAAGGCTCCTCTTCCTGTCAGCAGCCACTGTCCCGCAAGGTTCTAGCGTTTCCGCCATCACCCCCAAAGATTTGCTGGTTCTTTTATTGGCCAAGACTCATAACCCTGAGTATAGGACCCTTAGCTGGGCCTGAGGCCACTCACAGAAAGGCAGTGATGACTACCCAAATGACCCTGCTATTCATCACCTGAGATAGCAAAACCACTTTGTCAATGGAATCAGCCAGGGGAATAGAAGGTATCACAATGATTATCTGATCATTATCACATTGGTGCATCTGTGTTTTGCTCTGTGTCTGTGGTGCTTTCTCACTCTCCCCCCATCACTTTCCTCTCACTGATCCCAACTCCCTCTAGTCAGTATTAGATCAGATGAGATAAATTGCAAAATAAGGTGACTGATGATCTCCATCTATTCATTGTTGATGAAGCTTTAACATGCTTTTCAGACAATATGGATTTTCCAAGAGCTATGTCACTAGGAACTCATTGTAGCAAACTTTAAAAGGTCTGTCTAACTGGGTTTTATTGACCTCTACCTGCAGCTTCTCAAATCAGAATGAATGATTAATAGAACTCATTGTTTTCCTGTTGCAATGTCCTTTTAGGATTCTGCACAATGGAATCCCCTCCCCCAGTTTGTGTAGCTTGACTGCTGGAGTAAAGCTTGCCTTCCAAGTCCTGACTAAGTTCCTGTCTTTCTTCCTTGTCCATCCACTTGATTTTGAACAACAGCTTTGTTCTGATCCTAGAAATTAATGGACTGAATAATGTTACAATAATATTCCTACTCTTTGGCTGGACTACCCTTGGATATTGCATTACCTGTAACTGTCCACCTTTCTCAGAAAACAAAATGTGTTAGGGTTAGCACCACTTGTCTATGGTCTGTTGGAACAAGTAAGCTTGATGGGCTGAAAGGCCTTGCACATTCTGTATTTTCTCATAATTACTTGGCTCCTTTTCTATCTTTTACTGCTATCTATTGGCTTTGTTACAGCTGAAGAACACAAATCCAAAAACACTGGGCCCAATTTTCGCTACTGAGGTGGAAATTCCAAACTCAGGGATAGACACTAGATAAATTGCTCCTTCAGAAAGCCAGCACAGACATGACGGGTTGAATGGCCTCCTATTGCACTGTAACCTGTTGGTGATTCTGTGATCACAATGGTGACAAAACTTCCTAAGGCTGCAAAGTGCTTTGGGATGTCCTGAGATTGTGCCAATGATCACATAAATGCACTTTTTTTATCTCCATGGAATAAAATAGTTACATTAATGAGTCAACTGAGCAAGTACAGTAATTGGGCTATTTAAGTTTCTGTGCTGATAATTCATCAAGATTTCTCTTTGAACCAGTACTAAATCCCTTGCATTTTGGCACATAGGCCCCTCCCTCAGTTAATCTGGTGAGAGTTAAGCAGCTGTAGTTTAAATCTCACTGAATAGTGAGAGAAAGTTAAACACAGTGAATTACATTAGATAAATTCCATAAACTACTCAAGCCTCAGCCTTCTGCATTATTTTCTTTCAACCTTTCAGTTAAATGACAACATTGTCCTGAAATTCTCTGCTACTCATCAATAATTCTGATTTAATAAATTAGATGGAAATGGGAATTTAAGCAGTATTATCTTGCAGACATTCAAGTTTACATGATGTCACTAATTCCAATTCTCATTGAGCAGTGGACATATTGTTGAATGGAAAATAAAATTTTATTAAGTAATGAAAAATGATTAGATTCTCAGACTCATGCTAATGAAACTGGCCAAAGCTCACCCCAACTGACCTGAGTGAAAGCAATCTTAATTATAGCCCTTTTTGTAATACTAAGAAGCGAAAGGTTAAAGAAAGAATAATTTGAATTTATATAGCGTCATTCATGACATTGATACGTCTCAAAGCTTCACAATCAATGAAGGACTTTTGAACGAAAGTCATTATTGTAATATAGGAGCCAATTTGTGCACAGGCAGATCTCAAAACAGCAAGGCAATAAACTAGAAAATCTTCTTTTAAAAATGTTGATTGGCCAGGAGACTGGGGATAACTCCCCTGCTCATCTTCAAACCAAGCCATGGGATATTTTACATTCATCTGAGAGAATAGACAGGGTGTAGGATTAAAATCTCATGCAAAAGATGGAATCTCTGACAATGCGTCATGCCCCAAGTGCTGCCTGTATGTGCCAGCCCGGATTATGTGTCTGGAGTAGGACCGCCACTCTCTGATTTAGCACTGAGATTGTTACCAGTAAGTCCCAGTTGACACCATGAGCCTAATCCCTTCCAGTCTGTGCCCATTGCAGCTATTCAAATGGCCATGTTGTTTTCCACTGGTGTGTTGCAGTAATTTATCATGCATTCGATCTTGCAAGACACAAGATGAAAAGCCTCGATAGGGGATAGAATGCATTCAACAGGCAGCAGCAGTCTCTGGGGCCGACAGTAATCGCTCCCATCACAGGGCAGCAAGCCACAGTTTGTCATGATTAAGAGCTAACGCAAGCTGGTGGGTCGCAGCTGTGTCCTTGAGATTAGTGAGAGATACCTTCGTCCTGTCTAATTCTTCCAGGACATTCGAGCTGATTATCAGACTAAAGTGAGTTATTATATTAGAGTTTGTATCAAAACAGTGAACTGTGGGCTGGCTCACTGCTAACTTTTTGCACCAAATAATACATTTTAGCTGTGATAAAATCTCCGGATGACATTTACTTTCAGAAGCAAAGAGAAGAAGCCCAATGTTCGAAGGAGAATCACAGCTGAAGGAAGCAAATAGCTAATCTTACAAGCATTGAGCAATGTAATAGAAATGGATACATGGCAAATAAAAGACTTTAAGAGTGACAGCACTGAATGAAAAGTTTTCTGGAGTGTTCTTTTGTGCTTCAGTATAAAATCCTTTTAAGATAATAGGCCACGTCTTGCTGTAACAGAGCATTTAATAGCATGTAGCATTAGTTTATATTTCACCCCAACCCACCCCCACCGCCTTAAACCAGTTTATATTTCACCCCTTTCCTAATTTTACTTAGTTCTGTTGAAGGGTCATGAGGACTCAAAACATCAACTGTACTCTTCTCCACCGATGCTGCCAGACCTGCTGAGCTTTTCCAGGTATTTCTGTTTCGGTTTTTGTTTAGCATCAAGCATTACTTAGATTTGCCTCTGCACATCTAAGTTTTCACATGTTGCTTTGAAAGTTTTACATTTTCAAAATCTCCAACAACAATAAAAACCTGAAGGTATGAGACTCCATAACTGTAATGGTTCATTTTCACCGTCAGAAATGTATTTTTGGCAGTAATTAACGCTTATTGCTAAAACAATACTTTGATTGGAATGAACAAAGTTTAGGATTTTGTTATAAGATTAGCTCAGAACTATTAGGCAAACACAGCATTCAAAGTATTTCAATGGTGAGCCAGGTAGCAAGATGCCATTTTTGCGAAGCTAATGGTGTGGCACAACTCAAAGATCAACTTTTGAATAAAGAAGAACAGAAAATGCTGGAAATACTCAGCATACTCTCTTCTAATGAAGGGTCATTGACCTGAAACTTTAACTATGGCCGTGGTCCCCACCACCCACCCACAGCTAAAAGGTCAGTGATAAGCCCACCCACAATCTTGGTAGCTGCTGAGAGCCTTAAGGTAAGACTTATGCTCCAAACTTGGGAGGCCAACAGCTCTGTGGTCCGAGCATCACCAGACAGAAGCAGTGGCTACAGCCGGGACTACAGGCAATCCTGATGAAGAGGAGATTGGACTAACAGGTAAGCCCAGGTCTAAGATTTTCAGCTCAGCGTGAGGGCGCGCGCCTGACACGCACAAGGGTGAAATAAAGCACGTGATGTCAGGTGAGCGTCCCGACGTCATTGCGCGACACTTCAGTTGATGGGCGCGTGCAGGGGCCGGCAGAGTGCCTGCTGACAATTAACAGGGCTGTTAAGCCCACGAATTAATTAGTTTAATTGATTTTTTTTTCCCTTCCTGTTCAACCTTACAGTTGGCGGGCGGGCGAATAGGCCAAGTGGCCTTTGCATTTTTTGCATCACCTCATCCACAGGTGGGGTGAGGTTTCGACCGGTGATTAAAAAAAAATCTTTCAAAACTCATTTTTAACATGTCCCTGCTCATGTGACAGAGTCACGCAAGGAGACGTGCTTTCTATTTTTTTCAATTCTTTATTTGTAATGTTAAAAATCTGCAGCTCCCTGAGGCAGCTCTGTGCCTTCAGGGACCTTTCACTGGGCGGACTCGCCACGCATGCGCAGACTTTAGCGCTTGCGCTCCACATGCCCCACCATGGCAACGCTGAGGCTCCGAGCGCACGTTTCACGCTGACTGGCCGTTCATTGGCCGGCCTGTGTGAGGTCCTGGTTGGGGCCTGACCGTGGGTGGCAGTCAGGTTCATGGCTGCTCCTGGGCCCGCCGGCCACGCCCGCCTGGTGCGGTTAAAAATCCTGCCCCAGGCTTTCACCGGGGCCTGGCTGGCAGGCTCCAGTGGGGAGGGTGAGAGGGTGGGGGGTTGCGTTTGAGAAGACGTGGGGAGGATAACAGGGAAATATGACCTCGGTGGCGGGTGGTGGGGGGGGGGGCGGATGTTGGAGGAAGCTGCCTCCGATAAGCACAAGGGGGTAAAACAAGTCCCCCACTCTTTGCTGAACACCAACCTGCCTGGCAACTCCATCACCCCCTGTAAAATTTCAGACAAATTTGCCAGCGGGGTGGGGGGGGTGCGTGGGGGGTGTAAAATCCAGCTCTATGCTTCTCTCCACAGATGCTGCCTGACCTGCTGAGTATTTCTAGAATTTCCGGTTTTTATTTCAGATTTCCAGCATCTGCAGTATTTTGCTTTCGCATCAGCAACTTTCGGATGTTTGAGTTGAAGAGCACATCTGCGGCACCTGGAAGGTGCTGTAACATTTGCGCTGGAACAATAGTGAGGGCTATTAGCCTCACTGCTGTGCTAACAGGAAAATCTAATCCATTATATTTCACACACCCCATGAATTCACTAATTGGTAAGAATTTCTAACTTGGAATATGGGAGAAATATGACTGGACTTTTCCATTTCCTTTTCATTGTGGGGTGTGCGAGGGGTCAGTGATTTACAATAGCGCATTCCCAATAGTTGCAACCAGGGGTAAGGTTATTGCCCCCAAAGGGGGTGAATATTGAAGCGGACGGGTGCTAAACTTTGTGCCGCTGGCCATGTGCTGATATGCTGGTATCATCCAGGCCTGGGCTATTTTCCTGTCAGTGAGATGGGATTCAGCAAGTATCAGGCAGTCGATTAAGGGGAATTAAAGGCCTGTTAAGGCCTGAGGGTGACTGGAATTTTACAGTCGGTCTGCAGCTCCCCAGCAATGTCAGGGCCTAGGCCAGGTGACTTGTGGTAGCCTCCCAGTGACAGACCAAGGGGCCAGCGCTCCAGGCAGGGTTTTTGGCCCACTCCTCCTGTCTCCACAGCTGCCATGGCAGATCCCCCTGTGGAGGGTTTATGGTGGCCCAGCTTAAGATTTAATTTATAAAAGCTGGAGAAAGGGTTCTTCCAGATGGAGGCGCCCTTCTCCCTCTCTTACCTGAACTGCAGGCTGCTGCTCCCTCCGAGCTCTTGGGCCTCCTACTGGCTCTCCAGCTCCCAGAGCCCATCCAATGCTGGGGACCTGACTCAGAACTCACAATCCTACCCCAAATGTCCACATCAAGTCCAGGTGAGGAAGGGCACAGTTAAGGCCCACATTCCTGCTCAATTTGCATCTATGCCCCACCCTGCGTGGCGCCCACCATGGCATCAGTGTGTGGCATCTTCATGGCAGGAACCACCTCCGACAGAGGCAGATTGGGCCTGTAATCATGACTCCACCCCATCCCAAGCTCTGCCCAGCTTGACATGAATGCATTTAACAGCATCAGTTTTAATAATCGTTGCTTCAGAGCGGCAGAGCTCAATACTCAGTACAGAGGTCATTTTGGTGATGAGCTGGCCCTTCCTGGAATTTCATTAATTTAGATGAGATATTATGCCTGTTATTGCTGTCAATTACAGACGCACATGAAGATGGGCAAAAGCTTGTAGTGGTGGGCATGCCTCGTTAAAAATCATAATTTAAATTCATTCGCAAAGACTGCAAGTGTGTCATTCACACTGACAGAGTTAACTCTTCATGCTCCAGAACACTGAACTTTTTATTTTCATGCAGGTTTATATAACTGAGGTTTTACATCTGGTGAAGTCCTGCTTACCTATAGGGAACAAACTACTAAATGGCTTAAATCTCTCTTCCACTAAATGAGTAACCATGTCTAAGATAGTTATTGCACTACCTTGCAAAAAGAAAATCAAAAACAAAAACAGAATTACCTGGAAAAACTCAGCAGGTCTGGCAGCATCGGCGGAGAAGAAAAGAGTTGACGTTTCGAGTCCTCATGACCCTTCGACAGAACTTGCACCCCATTGTCTCCCTGAAAAAAATGTCCATGTCCTATAAATGACCATGCTGGTTCCTCACCCTCCCTCATAAATAATCCAAGAAAATAATGTTTATACCAGACCCATAAAACCTGTTCTGAAGAATAACCCATTCCATCTGCCAATAAATATAGGAATAATACAGGTGACAAGCCCAAAGGCTCTTTCACAGACCATGGGATAAAGCACGGCTTGTGTTTTCTGGGCACCAGGGTCGTGATTTATGACCTGCCAACACTGGTTCTGCAATAGGTGGGCAGCCGGTAATTTTGGTGTCTTACCTCATTAGTAAGATTGGAGTATAGGGATGAACGTCCGTCATGTTGCTGGCTGCCTCTGCCCTCAGCAGGGGAGGTAAACAGTGTTGTGCTGTGTTTACATGGTGCAGCCAGACTTCTGTTCTTGAAGGCACTCTGTCCCTCGTAAAGGGGTAGATAAATGGAATAGTATTGCTGAAACGTAAACACAGACAATGGAACACCAGGGCAGGGAGAGGGTTCCAGGATGACAGATGCATGCTGGAGGCCTTAGTGATGGAAGTGCACAGGAGGAGAGACCTCCTCTACATTAGGGAGGCTAAACGCAGACTGGGTGACCGCTTTGTGGAACAACTTTGCTCAGTCTGCAACCATGACCCAGGCCTTCCTGTAGCTTGCCATTTCAACTCACTGTCTTGCTCACATGCCCACATGTCGGTCTTTGGCCTGCTGCAATGTTCCAGTGAAGCCCAACACAAAGTGGAGGAACAGCACCTCATCTTCCGATTAGGCACTTTACAGCCTTCTGGACTTAACATTAAACTCAACAACTTCAGACCATGATCTCTCTCATCCACCTTGACCCATTTTTAAATCCAGTTTTTATTATCTATTTATTTATTTACTTACTTACTCACATTTATCTTTATTCATTTTTATTTATTTATATTCTTTATTTATTCATTAAAAAAAAATCTTTTCCTCCTTCCCACCCTCCCTCCACAGAGCCATCTGTCACTTGTTTTTATGTTGTGCTTTCACAGAGCACTGACCCTTGATCTGCTATTAATGCATTCTGCTATTTTACCTTTATGCCATTATTAGCACTTTCTTTAGTCTTTACCATTGCCATTAACACTCCCTTTATCTTGTTCCCATGAATCACAGAATTGTTACGGTGTAGAAGGAGGCCATTCGGCCTATCGTGTCTGCATCAGCTCTCTGAACATTTTAACTTAGTACCAATCTCCCATCTTTTCCCCGTAACCCTGCACATTGTTTCTATTTGGATAATCATCCAATGCCCTCTTGAATGTCTCAGTTGAACCTGCCTCTGCCTCACTGCCAGGCAGTGCATTCCAAATCCTAACTACTCGCTGTGTGAAAAAGTTTCTTCTCACCTCGCATTTGCCCCTTTTGCAAAACACTTTAAAACTGTGCCCTCTGGTTCCCAATCCATTTATAAGCGGGAACATTTTCTCCCGTTCTACTCTGTCCAGATCCCTCAATATTTTGAAAACTTCTATCAAGTCTCCTCTCAGCCTCCTCCTCTCCAAGGATAACAGTTCCAACTTCTCCAATCTTTCCTCATAATTGGAGTGTCTCATCCCTGGAACCATTCTCGTAAACCTCTTTTGCACTCTCTGCCAATGTGTTCACATCCTTCCTATAGTGTGGTGCCCAGAACTGTACATCTTTGTCAATCTGTCCTTAGCTGTCACCTATTCCTGACCTTCTATCTTAATCAACCTGCTCCACCCATCTTAAACAGTTTAAAATCCATCACATTCCTAATTCCCTTTAGCTCCGAAGAAGAGTCATACACACTCAAAACCTTAACTGTTTCTCTCTCGGATGCTGCCAGACCTGCTGAGGTTTCCCAGCATTTTCTGCTTTTACTTCAGATTTCCAGCATCTGCAGTATTTTGCTTTCATTAAGAGGATACACTGCATGGTTCTACAGTGGGGGGAGGGGGGAAAGTTTGCAGGAGGTCCTCAAGGACCACCTTCAAAAGGGAGTGGGAACAGGTAGCCCAGGAAGGTCAATTCCCAGAGTCTGGCCCTTGGACCAGACAGAAGGGCCACTCATGGCCTAATAACCTGACAAAAGCATGTAAGTCACTTGGCACGAATAGACTGCAGCCATGCCAGATCTAAATGATAGTATATTTGCCAGCTTACCAGAGGAAGAGCTTGCAGGTGAGTTCTGCTATGGGACTCAGATGAGCATCTTGATGGGCTGATATATGAATGAGTGCTGACGGGCATGCTGAGATGCAGGGTGCATTGGCAAATCTGTCAGACAGCCACCAGTCCCTATCAGGGACGGGGTGGGGAGCCTCGTTCCAATGTGGCAGAGGGCATCACACAAAAGTTGTCCTTCCTGTAGCCTCTGCTCCACCTCCCTGTTGTGCTGCAGACCCTGAGGCACTGTCACCATAGCTGCTATACCTATTGAAACTTGTGTGTGGGCAGGTCACCTACTCCTCTACCCTCTCTTGAGGATGCAACAACAGGCCCTGCCAAATCCAGAAACTCACCACAACACTTTCAGACATACTTCCAGATACGCTGCAATAGCAGATGTTCTTCAAAATTGCTCTACCTGCAGCCTGGGTGCCTGGCTCTTTAAATAATGCTAGTGCAGCTCAATTCTTCCTTGCAGAGTGAATTGCAAATCTGTTCAATGGGCCTGCATGGCCCAAAGAGGAAGTCCAACACTAAATCAGCAGGCAGGGTTGTGTGATGTCAGGGTAGTGCCACTTCACATGTTACAGCGTATATATGGGTACCCTTTTCGAGAGGATAGTAGCTGGTGGCACAGGACTCCAGGAGGATGCTACAGAAACCAAGTCTGTACTCCTTGTGTATCTCTGCATCGTTTCGAATGCTTTGGGCCCTTAGATTTCCCAAACATCCTGAAACGCAATTGCCAGTGAGTTGGGGTGGTGGGGTCCCAGGAATTGGGAGGTTGCCAAGGAACTGATGGGTCAGGATCATTGTGAGTCTATTTTGAGGAATGGGGAATTGTCTGAAATATGGGGGTGGGGTGGAGTGGGTTGAGGGAGAGTTTAGGATAGCACCCGAAGAGAGAAGAAAAGCAAAGCACTATGGGGAAAGGGAGGGGTTGCTCTTGCAGAGAGCTGGTAGGGGCATGATGGGCCAAACGGCCTCCTACTGTGCTTTAATCATTCACTGATTCTATGATAAACTCAAGGAAAGAAAGTGAGGATAATGAGAAGACAGGTGTAATCACTGAGGGGGATGAGAAGAACAGAAAATGATTAAAGGAACGGTTGCAAAAACAGCAATGAATAAGTTAAAATGTTAACGGACATGACAGTTCATATTCTAAGGTGTCAATAAGAATGCTCACATTTTAACCTAGATTCAACTGTATGTAATAGCATCTGTATAACATTACCTGGCTAGTTTAATTGAGGTGCTAAACCAGTTAAGTAAGACAATAAATGTTTGTATTGCTTAACAGTAATTTTTAGACAGGAATTTTAGTTGGGTGGTGGGGGGTAAGATTCAGAGATATTTTGTGTTAAGTTCAGCATATACAATATGAAGCAATCTAGTGGTTTGACTATTAAATATTTGAATCAGGAACACAGATGCAGGAACAGGCCATTCAGCCCTTTGAGCCTGCTGCACCATTTAATAAGACCATGGCTGATCTGGCTGTGGTCTCAGCTCCACTTTCCTGCCTGCCCCTCTCATAACTCTTGGCTCTCTTGCCTAACAAAAAATCCATCCAACTAATTGTTTAAAATATGTGAATTAAAAATCTGCTATCAGTAAAAGTGACTGTGAAGCTGTGGAATGGTTGTAAAAACACAGTTGCTTCCTTTAGCTAACCTCAAAACCCAACCCTGTTTAGCTCGATATGTGACTCCAGTCCCACACCAATGTGGTTGACTCTTAATTGCCCTCAAAGCGACCTCACTCAGTTGTATCATCATCTCCGCAAGTGGATTTTTGCTTTATTCTACAAAAGCATCCACTATAAATTGGTTTCAGATAATATGTTTTCCTTTTTAAGCTCTGCCTAATAATGACAGTGATGCATTTTAACTGCGTTCATTTTGAGCACCATTTCATAGCTTGAATTGTATTCAGCAATGCAGTGAGGAAAGGGCACGGACCCAGCTTGACAAGCTTGGAAATCAAGACTGCAAATGAATATTTAAAGGTTTGAAATGGGATTCTAAGTACCAAGCACAAAGCCAAGGCTAAGGAACATATCACAAAAATTACAACTAATTACTGTGGCTCAGAGACATTGTGCAAAATGTCACAGCACTGATACCCTGCCCTGTGAAATCCAGCCCTCATCATTATCATATTGAAAACTTGGGTCATGCGGCAGATGGCAGAATGTGTTGGCCTGCTCTGTGCCAACTCTTGATTGGTTTTGGCTCCTGAAAATGTACCAGTCGATATGGCCAAGCAGATGTGCCAGACTGTCTGCCCTTGTTAACATTATGAATGAAGCAATGTTTCAGGTGCCATGCTTAAACCAAATCTAAATGCTTGTGTCAGGACCACTGGAAGTAGCTGCACTTTCTCAGTCCCTTGTAACCCTTCAATGTAGTTATTCATCACAGCCTCTGATGATTCATGGCTTTAGTTTATTTTTGCTGGGATACAATTCCAGATGCAGAGGCCCACCCCATATATACACCTCAACAACATGACCAAACACAGGCTATCTGGTCATTAATGCATTGCTGTTTGTGGGTGTTTGTAGTGTACAAATTCTTTGCTGTGTTTAATCCTACATTGCAAAAGTGACCACACTTCAAAATTATTTAATTGACAGTAAATTCCTTTGGGACATCCTGAGGTCATGAAAGACACTACATAAATGCAAGTCTTCCTTATTTTCAGAGGCACCTAAGTGGCCAATCTTAATGTTTGAACCTTGACACCCAAGTGCGAAATGCCTGAGGGGATTGGGCAAGCTAGATACTTTTCATCTGATGTGCACATGTACATTTTCCAACTAGGTACTGGATTTGAACAAGAACCTTAACAATTTTACCTCTGTATCCCGTGGATTCTACAATCACTTATTGTCCAAGGATATATTATACTATGGGAGGTTTCAAATTGACAGTGACTATTGGTCAATTTCAGGGCAGTCCACTTACTAACTGACCAGTGCGATACTGATGTTCACAAATATAGAAACTTCCATGTTTGACCTTTAGGTTTATATTGAATCAGTTGATCTTAGAGCTCAGACTGAGGTTGAACTCAGATCTCCTGGCATTACGAAATCAACACTGGTTCCTGCTGATGATTGCTAAGCAGCAATTCCCAATGAAAAATATCTATGTGCATGTCAGATGACAATGGGATTTGGTTTGGCCCAGATACTTCCAGCCCACCATTTGAAGATACTGTCACCCTTAGCCATCAAGGGTCAACTCTTGGGGATGGTCACCTGTGGAACTATAATCCAGCATGCATGAGAATGTGTAGAGAAGTTGAGAAAACCTAATGAGGAGTTTGCAATTTGCCTGTCAGAACTCCAGTGGAAATTCTGTACGTGCAGTAACAACCAGGATTCAATACATAAGCGATCTATCGGTGTTTCTAGTTCCATTCTGTCCTTCCAACTAATATATGCATCATTTATATTCAGTCCATTTTATATAAATAACTCTTTCTCCAGTCAACATTACATCCCCTAAATTATTAAGAGTACAATTAACACAAATGTCCTAGAAAGGAATGATTAGGAAACACAGACTTTAAAAGTGTCAGATGTTAAATCTAATGGCAGTAATGCTTCATGGCATTAAAAGCCACATTTATCAATTCAACTCTTCCATTAGTCTTTCAATATAACTGGATGTAGCTGAAGCCAAGTTTAATGAAGATAAATGGATCATTGGGCAGAATTTTCTACCTGTAGGGCAGGCTGGTCGGGTGCGGGCATGCTGCCCGCGATCGGCTCTGTGCCGCCATTTTATGTGGGCGGGCCAATTAAGGCTCGCCCAGCGTGACGCACAGGTGGTAGCGCTCAGTACTACCTATGCGGGCAGGGGGAGGAGGG
The DNA here is from genome assembly GCF_017639515.1 of Carcharodon carcharias. Classification (NCBI taxonomy): domain Eukaryota; kingdom Metazoa; phylum Chordata; class Chondrichthyes; order Lamniformes; family Lamnidae; genus Carcharodon; species Carcharodon carcharias. Next base: position 15,763,566 of record NC_054488.1, read on the forward strand.
AGAGTTGGACCCTGTGCTCTTTCAGGCATGCGCACAAAAGAGAGCAGAAATCTCCCTGAGGCACAGAGCTGCCTCAGGGAGATTAAGTATATATTGAGATTTTTTAATAAAGAAACATAAAAATTATTTACACATGTCCCCTCATATGACAGTGTCACTTGAGCTGGGACATGATTATGAATTGCACAAATATATTTATTTATTTAATAAAACCTTCAGGAAACCTCATCCCACTCACGCATGCTGACATCAAAATTCTGGCCATTAAGTCAATATGGTAGCCAAGGTGCAAATTATAACAAATTGGATAGGACTAAGGGTGGTTTTGGGATTTGCAGTGGGGTAGATGAGGACATAATCTAGAATAAGAAGATTGATATCCCCCTTTCTTCCACTGCAGTGTTTGATTGCTGAACACACAGAAAAATACATCCATTTGTTATTGCTAAACTTGGTCCTTCCAATAAATAGAGCCATGACCCAATAGTCTTGGTTCATCCACTAAAGACTGAATTTGATTCTTTTTCTTTGTTAAAAAAAACTAATAATTGAGGTAAACAGCCATTGCTAGCAGGGCCAGCATTTATTACCATTCCTAGCTGTCCTTGAGAAAATGGTTATGAGCCACCTTCTTGAAACATTGCAGTCTATTTGGTAAAGGTGCCACCAAACTGCTGTTAAATAGGCAGTTCCAAGGTTCTGACCTCGCAATGCTGAAGGCACACTGATATGTGACCAAGTTGGGATAGTGTATGACTTAAAAGGGAACTTGAAGGCCATGGTGGCCCCATGCACCTGCTGCCCTTTGCCTTCTGGGTGCTGAAGGGCACAACTTTGAGAGGCGCTATTGAAGAAGCCTTGGTGAGTTATTGCAGTGAATCCTGGCGATTTTGCAGCATCCAGTCAAACTGCACCAGCCAACCGAGGGAGTTTAAGGTGGTAGGTGGGCTTTGTAAGGCTCTTAACCAGGGGGTCTCACTATCCCCTAAGGTCCTCACTGCGTACTTGGTATCAAAGACACGAAACAAACTATGGATACAATTTTCACTTTATGTGGAAAGCCTTTACCAATCCGCTAAGTAATAGTATAATTACAACACCAGTTGCGCAGTAAGACCCGCATGCAGGAGTTCGTTCCCGGGAGCTCGGACTGCTGAACAAATTCTGTCACACGACTTCCCCATGACTGACTAAATCACACTTGCTGGCTGCAGCCCCAAGGTCCTTGGGAGCTGTGGTATTATACCCCTCTCTGACCCAGGTCTCTCAGCATATGAGGTAATGTCTTAAATTGAGTCATCTGATTGGATTATCAGTCACATCCTGGCCATGCAAAGACATTCTGCACGTGGCCATTTCCTGATCTCAGCGTGGGGCTGTCTCCAGGTACCTGCCAGCAACAGATGTGATTTCTGTATCTTGGTAAGGCAGGAGGAAAGCCATTCACACAACCCTGAGAGTCCATTGTCTCTGTCCATTTCTGGAATCAGAATGTCTGGTGGTCAGCCATTGCCCAGTGGCATGTCCTGACACGTCTGTGCCTGTGTATCCTTGTCCAGTCTTTAAAAAAAAAAATCCATATAAGCCTCAGGGTTGATGTCTTCAGTCAAAAACCTTCCTCCTTCGTCCGATGTTCTCTGCACTCCATGTTTCTACCGCCCAGTCCTGAGCTCAGAACCTCACAACTGGTTACATTTTGACACAAGTATAAAGATAATACATATTAAAAGAAACAAAGGAGAGTCTTACAGCATCATAGCAATACACAAAATATCAAAATACAGACAAGGAATAAAGCTCAATGTTGCAGCATTTTATGGATGTGCCTGGAGATGCAATGGTTGGGGAATCAATAATTTAAGTGGATGAAAAATTGGTCTGTATTCCTGGCAGGCTTTATGCTATTTAGGGGAGCTCTCAAATCTGTCCTTTGGAGTTCAACAGGCAAAAATTAAATGATTGAATCTTTGTCCTCTGCACTGTATACTGACTTTTGGATTGGTGTGTGATGCTGAGATGCATCTGGGCTGACTCATGTAACATGAAAGTCTAAAAATCCTTCAACTTCTTTCTCTTTCTCTCACTCTTTTGTGGAGGTGTAGCAAAGCAAATGCAAAATACCAGGAGGAAAAGTTTATTGTCCACCAACAACAGCCGCCTATCTGCTCATAAACCAAAATGTTCCCCATTCCTACTTCAGTTGATTTCAGGCATTACCGTTCCCCCACTGAGACCCTGAAGGGCAGATTTTCATGAAGTATTGTATACTGAGGACATCGAATTCATCATAAGACGAACTAAGCTGACCATCCAGGAACTTTCAAATGTTCAGTAGTTTGCCCGTGTTGACTCTCATCCTTCCAACCTTGTTATTTGGCTATTCTTTCTAAACTGGTCAGCTTGGCTGAAAGGTTGTAAGTTGAAGACCAATTGCAGAGATTTGCGTGCATAATTGAAGATAACGCATTAGTGAAAGTGCTGAGAAAATGCCAATTGTTTTTGCACCTAACAAAATGAGTAGTTATTGTATTCTTGTGCCCCTTGATGGACAGAATCATAGAATCACAGAGTGGCTACAGCACAGAAGGAGGCCATTTGGCCCATCGAGTCATTGCCAGCTCTCTGCAAGAACAATTTGGCCAGCCCCGCTCCACCTGCATAACCCTGCCATTTATTTTTAATCTTCAGGTGCTTATTAAAGTTCCCTTTGAAGGTGTCGATTTTAATCTGCCTCCACCACACTCTCAGGTAGTTCATGCAAGATAAGGACAAAAAAAATTGCTGGAGAAGCTCAGCAGCTCAGGGAGCATCTGTGGGGAGAGGAACAGAGTTAACGGGAGCCATCATTCTGACCAAAGGTCATCAACCTGAAACATTGGGCAGGACTTTTATCCCATCGGGCGGGCCTGGGAGTGGCCATGTAACTGACCATGACACGCAATCGGGCCCCGGCCGCGATTTTATGCTGGTTGGCCAATTAACGGCCCAGCCAGCGTGAATCACGTGCTGTAGCGCTCAGCGCTGCTAGGGGAGGACGGGTTGGGGGAGGGCGAGTGCGGAAGTTTGTGCAGGCACACGGGAGCGCACGCACAATGAAAGCTCCCTGAAGGCACAGAGCTGCCTCAGGGAGCGATCTATAACATTACAAACAAAGATTTTAGGAAAAAGTAAACATATCCCCTCATATGGCTGTCACATGAGCAGGGACATGTTATAAATGAGATTTAAACATTTTTATTTTATTTTTAATTGACTTTGAAAACGTCATCCCACCCGTGGATGAGGTTTCCTCAAAAATCCAAAGGCTGCTTGGCCTTTGTCACCCGCCCGCCAACTGAATGGTTGGACTGGCAGCATGCAATCCAATTTAATTCATTGATTAAGGACCACAATAGGCCTCTTAACTGGCGGTGGGCGCGCTGCTGCCTCTCGCGCGTGTCCGCCAAGTGAAATATCGGGAGAGTGCGCGATGATGTCGGGATGCTCGCCCAACGCCATGGCGCACTCTTTTACTCTCGTTCGGATCGGGCAAGCGCTCGCCCGATGAGGGAAACATTCTGCCCATTAACTCTGTTCCTTCTCTCCACAGACGCTGCCCGACCTGCTGAGTTTTCCCAGCATTTTCTGTTCTTGTTGCAGATTCCCAGCATCTGCCGTCTCTTGTTTTTGTCATCGTGGAATCCAGATTTCGTGGCATGGCCTCATGCCCAAGGTCAGGGTCCAAACTGTTACCAATGTTATCTCACTTGGGACCTTTCTGGCCCAGCTAGGAGAGGAGACTTAAACTTTTGCCTTATGGGATTGGGCGGGATTTTCCCCTGCTGCCTACAGCGGGTTTCCGGCAGGTGGAAGCGGAAAATTTGGAGACAGACCAGAAACCGGATTCCCGCCAGCAGGAACACAGCTTGCAATCTCCCCCTCACCTCTTTCATGGTGCATCGGGTATCCCACTGATCAGTGTCAGGAATGCCATTTGCCATTCATTACCATCTCATAAACACTTATGAAATAGGCTACTCGCCAGGATTACATTCTGCCTTCCAATCTTGCCAGCCGGGATTCACACCGGTCTGAAACATGTTTGAAAGTGAGCGGGGTGCATCAGTCGCCCTTGATTCACTCGTAACTGAGAGGGAAGTGCCACGTTCAAAGCCTATCTGCAACCGCGCTGCTCCGGTTTCTCAGCAACGGCAGTCGAATGTCACACTGCCAGGGCTGTAGGGTTGGTCTGCTCCCAGCGGTTGCCTCCATACTCCAAGAGGACATCACTGTGCAGGCTTTCGGGCAAACTGTACCCTCAAACAGAGACCATCATTGTGACCAGTGTGGGGGCGGGGGAGGATAATGGACACACAGGAGGCAATGGGGTATGAAGGGACTGGAAGCGGGTAGGGGAGGGTGACGGGCACACGGGGGTGGGGGATGGAATGAGGTATAAAGTGGTTGGAAGGGGGTAGTGGAGGGGTAACAGACACAAGTGGGGGGGCAATGGGATATGAAGGGGTTGGAAGCGGGTAGGGGAGGGTAATGGGCACAGGGGGGCAAATGGGGTATAAAGTAGTTGGAAGAGGGTAGCGGGTGGGTGGTAACAGACACATGAGGGACAATGGGTTATGAAGGAGTTGGAATGGGGTGGAAGGGACAGGGAACAATGGTAGGCAGAGATGAGACCAAGGCTGGGGAAGCTGGAGCCCAACAAGGAAAACTAGAATGCACGCACACAAGGGGGTGGATGGGAATCAAACTGTTTGAATGGGAAGGGATGCACACAGGCTCTGGAATAGGGAGGAATGTGTGTTAGCGTGGCACAAGAATGACGGGTACTAAGACTCATAGAGAGGGGTGTTGGGACGGTGGGGGGAAGGGAGGCTGCATTGTGATCTGTCATGAGGGAAGAGGGGAGCTAATTGGAAGAGAGCCATAACCCCCATAATGAGGTCAGAGTGAGAGAGTAAAGACAGTCTTGGGGCTCTGTGGACCTCACAGTCAGGGTGAGAGATTAAAGGCAGTCCTGGGGTTTCGTTGGCTACATCACTATGCATAGCATGCATGTTGTTCTCCCAATCTAGTTGGGGGGGCGGTCAAGGCCTGTGTACTCAATTGGGATAGTGTATAATGGTGTGCAGGGTGGGTTTACAGTTGGTGGTGATGGACTTGGGTGGCTTGGTACTGGGCTGAAGATGGGATGGTCATGTTTAGGGGTGCTATCTGCAGCCTGTAGATGGGGAGAATGTAATAAAGGGAGGGTACTGAAAACTCTCTATGGGGGGGGGGGTGGTGGGTCTCCTCTGTATGTGACTGTATACAAGCCTCGAGATGGGAAGGGGTGAGGCCCACATAGGGCATGGGGGCATCAACAGTGATGCTTTCAGGGTGGGGGGAGGCTGGAATGTTGACTACAATGACAATGGGTTCCAGGATTACTGAGGGAGGCTGGAGAATAAGCAGAGGGAGGTCTATCTGCATATCGTGAGGTTCCAGGAAAATTGGAGGGACCCGAACACTGATAGGGGAGGGTCAAAGCTGGCCTCAAAATGAAATTGGAACACCACCATGTTGAATCAACAAAGCAATGGCACAGTTTGAGACCTAAACTAGAAACTATTTTGCACGGGAGGGGTCTGAGTCAGTGTGGGAGAAGCACACGACTGGACTAAGGGGCCTTTTCAGGGGGCACCCTTAAACTTCTTAGAGTCACAACATTGAAATAGAGCCAGAGCTGAGAGACAAAAGGACCTCTTCCTTGAGGAGATGCCATTGGAGCCAATGATTTTTGGTGCGCATTAACAAGAGACTGCAAGAGTCTTTGGCTTCACAATACAGTCGCTCCATTTCAACATTAACACACAGGAATATTAAACTTGGGAATGCAGGCAGTTAAGGAGGCACAGCTGTTGCATATCTGCCAGGTCATCAATGAAAGGCTCTAATGTGCTTTCGCCAGTTGACATGGATAACGGACCGAAGGACATCCAGTCATTGCTCATTTGCAAGTTAATCTTAATCAGTATACCACAACAGAGATGGCAGAAGTGAATTTGGTAAAGTGGTGTATGTCATTAAAGTGTCCAAACCTTTTCCAAGCTCTGTGGGATTGAGATGTCAAGTTTCAGGGTTGGCATCTTGGTCACCAAGATCTGTGAGTTTGCCTCTCAGCTGCAAGGCTGTATGAGTGACAAGGCTAGTAGCGTAGTCACAGCATGGGGCATGACAGTGGCTTTCTGTTTGGGAGTCGGAGAAGGGGGAAAGAATAATGGAGCTTGGGCTCAATGCTGCCTTCTGGATGGTACTGATTAAATGAGGGAGGAGGAGAAGGTCTGGTGCCGCCGAGCGGAGGTTCGAGAGGAGGCCCCACCTGAGCTCCAGGGGTGGCCCTGCAAGAACCAGAGGATGAGGAGGTTAGATCCCCACCCTGGAGATGACTCACATGACCAAGGGTCTACCGAACAAGATTGTCCTATCTGGAGGTCAGCGAGAGACAATGTCACCCATGTTTCCGCTTGTCCAGAGATGTGGCGGATCATATCTGCCACACTGTGCAGGAGGATTTAATGCCCCATGGACTATGAGGGCATCCCTTGCCAGTGGCCCTGAAGGTCACCATCGCACTCAATTTCTTTGCCTGCAGTTCATTCCAGAGACCCACAGGAAACCTGTGTGGCATCTCACAATCATCCACACATAATGTATCTCAGAGGTGACAGACAGGTGCAGCTATCTCAGGCTTTCCAACAGTACAGGGTACAATCGATTGCACATGTGGCTTTGAGGGGTCCATGGCATGAGCCCCTGAACACCCAACTGGTGTGCTATCATCAGAAGCAGCAGCTCCTGACCTCATTACACCTGGGTGCAAACATGGGCAAAAGAGCTGAACTCCAGAAATGAGGTAAGAGTGACTTCCCTTGACATCAAGGCAGCATTTTACTGAGTGTGGCATCAAGGAGCCCTAGCAAAACTGGAGTCAATGGGAATCGGGGGGGAAAACTCTCCATTGGTTGGAGTTATACCTAGCACAAAGGAAGATGGTTGTGGATGTTGGAGGTCAATCATCTCAGCCCCGGGACATCACTGCAGGAGTTCCTCAGGGTAGTTCCCTCGGCCCAACCATCTTCAGCTGCTTCATCAATGACGTTCCTTCCATCATAAGGTCAGTAGTGGGGATCTTCTCTGACAATTGCACAATGTTCAGCACCATTCGCGACTCCTCAGATACTGAAGCAGTCCATGTCTGTAATGATTGTAAGTTAAACCATTTCTTACTGTTATGGGGATCATGTGGCTGTATAGACCAATCAGCCCAAAGTACGGGGAATCTTAGGGGTGGAGATTTTCAGCCTGGAACAAGCATGTAGCCTTATCAGGCGCCTGTTAATAATGTTTACTGCTTCGTACAAGGATCGCATCCTGCAGTCTCCAAATTTATTACAACATCCAAATGCAGCAAGACCTGGACAATATCCAGGATTGGGCTGACAAGTGGCAAGTAACATTCACACCACACAAGTGCTGGGCAATGACCATCTCCAAGAAGAGAGAATCTAACCATTACCCCTTGACATTCAATGACATTATCATCGCTGAATCCCCCACTATCAAAATCCTGGGAGCTACCATTGATCAGAAACTGAACTGGAATAGTCCGATAAACACTGTGGCAACAAAAGCAGGTCTGAGACTAGGAATCCTGCAGCAAGTAACTCAACTCTTGACTCCCCAAAGCCTGTCCATCATCTACAAGGCACAAGTCAGGAGTGTGATGGAATACTCTCCACTTGCCTGGATGAGTGCAGCTTCAACAGCACTCAAGAAGCTTGACACCGTTTATGACAAAGCAGCCTGCCCGAGTGACACCTCATCCATAAATATTCACTCCCTCCACCACAGCTGAACAGTAGCAGCAGTATTATCTACAAGATGCGCTGCAGAAACATACCAAGGCTCCTTAGCAGCACTTTCCAAATACAAGACTTATCATCTAGAGGGACAAGAGCAGCAAACACATGGAAACAACACCATCTGGTAGTTTCCCTCAGAGCCATTCACTGTCCTGACTTAGAAATATATCACCATTCCTTCACTGCCCTGGGTCAAAATCCTGGAACTCGCTCCCTAACAGTGGAGGAAGATGTGTCCGGCTTACGCTCATCCTCCCTATGGGTACCTGAGGGCCCCTCCCTGACTCTTTGAGGAGAAGGGGCACTTGGAGGGAGGTCAAGATGCCCTGCCCCCCCCCCCCCCCCCCCCCCCCCCCCCCCACCCCTTGCTTAGCCACTGATAGATACCACCAATGCTATTAGCTATAGAGCACCGGGCCCAGTGCATATCCAGCAGAACTTGCTGGACCATGGTCTCCAAGGCAAACGCCACCCTTGCCATGGTGACTTCGAGGTGCTCACATGTCAGAGTCACAACATCAGATAGAACATGGACGGAGTCCTCCATCCTTCACTCTAATCTGCTGCGTGCCTCTCGCATCTCTCACTGATGTTCCCCCACCTGTCATTTTATCTCCAGCATTGCTTCAACGGCTGCTCACAGAGGCTCATCATGTGACTGGAATTCAGTGTATGCCAAGCCTCCAGTAGTCCTCCAAGCCACGGAGACCTGAGCCTTCACTGCCTCTGACTGCTGTGGAGATGTGTCAGTGAGGTGTTCTCCAGAAAGTGACCCCCAGCCTAATCTAGAACTATGATCCACCGAGGTATGTTTCTGTGCTGGTGGAGGGTGCAGCTGAACGCAGTGACAGAGACGTTGGCTCCTCAGTATCCTCCTCTGAGGTTAGGGTTACAGTTAGGGTTTGGGCTGGTGTCTGGGGCTTATGTTGGACCTCCGGGTGTTCCTCGACCTGCTGGTGGCTGTAAGAAAGAGAAGATAGATTTAGGTCGTGACCAGGCTGAATTCAAGGTTGCATGTCACTCACTGCCGATGGCAGGATATGATGAACTTATGGAGGGCTCATTCATACTGGGTTGCTAGGAGGAGCCGATCTTGCCTTCCCTACAGGAGCGATCCCTATCCTCCCCAGCCAGCTCGGCGGCAGTGAGTTCAAGTATGTTGGCCGTCCCTCCTCCCATCTGGGATCTTTCCCTTCTGTTGCGGGCAAGTTTGGCCGGCATGAGGACAAAGGAATGGAATGTGGTAAGAAGGGATGGAGCAGAGACTGGGAAGCATGTATGCCTCCTGCATGTGGTGATCCCTCCCCAGTCAGGGCCGAGGATGGAGAGATAGGTAGATGAAAGATGAGATGGTGGTGATGTGAAAGTATCTGTCAGGCAATCAGTGCTGACATGTGTCCCCTGCTAAGATTGTGTGAGATCCCTGAACAGTGTAGTCCTATGAGTGTGTGATGCTATAATGAGAGTGTGAGGTTGGAGTGAGCTGAAGGTTGACTTACCCTGGTGGAGCAGGGAAAATTATTCACCCTCTGCCTGCACTAGGTTGCATTCCGGGGGCTGTTGCCTGTCAGGATGGTGAGGTGAGACTGCTGTGCTTCCTGGAGCCCTCCCTGGGGTAAAGGACATCCTGGTGCACTCCTATAGTCAAAGCCTCGAGGGAGTCATGGCTAAACCCCGGGGCAGCCTTCATCTTCTTCTGCTGCGCAGACATCTCGACAGGTCCCCTGAGGCCAGCTGGGCTGAAGAGAATGAAATGCATGTGCTCGGATGGTGTTTAAATACGGTGCCTAGACCTTTGACCCAATTTGGTAACGGCGGGACGGACAATCAGTTCCCGACCCTCTATGTGATTCAGAGAGATACTCACCAATGCATAACTCATGAGCTTCAGAATGTAAAATCGGGTACGATTTCCCATCAGTCTGACCAGTGGGATACATACTGCAGGACCCGTCCACCACAGCACTTAGTTTCAAAACTGGAAAATTCTGTCCATTGTGTTATTCTATTGTGTTAATTGCTCTTCTGGCATAAGCTATCTCTGATTAAATGTACTCCTTAAAACAGGAGATTTAAAACAATTCAGCACTTTCAGTCTAGTATTTTCACCACATATCTAGACAAGATGGGGTGACTCTTTTATTGGAAACCAATTAAACTAAATTAACAAAATGAGGGACAAAGTAAAAAGCAGCCCCATAAAGGAAAACTGCAAAAGGAGAACCAAAATCTTAAAGGAAACTTACAGACATCAGATCAAAATGTGACTAAAGGGGTCAGTAAAGTACCCCAGTATCCATGATGCCCATCGAGTATGGAAGGCCTCGATGGTGCTGGCAGACACCGTGTGATCCCTTTCCAGGGACACCCAGTTGCGAACACAGCCACAGAAGAGGGGCAGACAGTCAGGCCAGATGACCTCCTCAAGTGCCCCCTGCTTGAGCCTGTTGATGGCCAATTTGGCCAGGCAACAGAAGCAGGTTCACGAGGATGTCCTCCTCCCTCCCTGACCCCCTCCTCACCGGGTGCCCATAGGTCAGGAGCGTGGGCAAGATGGAGTGTGTGAAATTGAAATGGTTAAGCAATGTGCAATTGATCTCCACTGACATGAACTGCGAATTGATCTTCAGCTCTTTATTGTTAATGGCCAATAGTTCTTTGTTTGAGCTGAGCCTTCCAAAGTTTATCAGGACAAGCACACAATTCACTGGAACAATTAAATGATTCAGAGTTCCCTAGTTTCATTATGGCATTGCTGCTCTCTGTCAGACTCCACTGCCTGTTAGATCAGGCAAGAGTTTATTTGCCACTGGTGAGATCAGGGAATCAATTTTAATGAAATATGCAAATGAACATGAGGAAATCAGGCTGAAGATCCAACCTCAAGGCTTATAAGCTACTTATGCACATTTACACATTCATTGAAGTGGGACATGCCAACAGAATTAATAATGTGAATAGAACTTGTGAATAAAACAATTATATAATTAAACAGCACTTGCATCTAAATGTTACTTGATTAAATGAGACTGTTATGAACAAACAAACTTGTACATATAAAGAGCTTTAGTTCATTGCAAAGTGCTTTATTGCCAGTGAAGTACTATTTTGAATTTTAGTCACGGTTGTGATCTAGGTAAACACAGCAGCCAGATGGACACAGTAAGCTCCCACAAACAGCAATGAGATAGAGGATGGAATAATATTTGTTGAGGAATAAATGTTTATCTGAATACGAGGAGAAATTCATTACTGCTCTTCAAAAAGATCTTTTTACATCTTACCAGAAGGACAGTGCAGTATTCCCTCTCAGTGTGTGAAGTGTTTGCCTATTATGTACTCAAGTGTCTTGGAGTATAACTTTCTGATTCAGAGATAAAAGTGCCACCGCTTGGCATGGCTGACACTTGGTACTACCTGATATACAGTGGCATAAAAGCAGAAGAGGTTGGAAACACTCAGCTGGCCTGGTAGCATTCATGGAGAGAGAAGCACTGTAAACATTTCAGGTTGGACTTCAAACAGGACAGGACTTTCAGTTTTTATGTCAGATTTCCAGCATCAGCAGTGTTTTGCTTTTGACTTGGTAATATCAACCATTTAATTTTAACAGAATGCTCATTTCCAACTTAGAAATAATGACCCACCTGTCGTAAAATTGGATGATTCTAGAACCCGCAAGCATGCACAATCTTGGCTCTATCTCTACTTGAAAAATATTCTTCACAAGTTGCTGTAAGCATGTATACTCACAACATAATTGCCACCATTTTGTATCCATCATGAAAGTAATGACACACAAAATGGCTGTCTACTGATCCCTGTATATTATTCTGCCTGCCTCCCTGTAGTGAGCTGGAACCTGTACATCAGTATATGGCCCTATAGTCTCAGTTCTGATGCAAGAAGGGCAAAAATGTTACAAATGAGCAACAGGCCAGGTAGAATCTGAATGGCACCATTAAAGTTCACAGAGTGAAACCCTTTTGTTTTCATCAATTCTATAAAGAGGAAAGAACTACATGTAGAGTTCAGATATGCTGTAGACTGTCACAAAAAAAACTAATAGATTTAATAGACTGGAGAATTATGTTAAGGTACTAGAAAGTACTGGCACTTCAATGTAGCACTGAAGGAGTGCTGCACTGTCGATGTCCTATCTTTGGGATGAGACATTAAATCGAATCCCCATCTACCCATCAGGTAGATGCAAAAGATCCTCTGGTAAGGGCCTAGATCTTCCAGTCTCCAGATCATCAGAGACCGGATGTTCGACCCAAGATGTGCATCAGGACATCACAGACGTTTTGACACACTGACCTCCATCGGAATTGCCCAGGAAGTTCGAACTTCTAATCAACAGTTCCCCCGACCTTCCATAAAAGTGTCTGACTCTGAGTTAGAGTCAGGGGCTTCAGACAGTTCCATGGTACTTACCTTAGTTACCCAGGAAATGTTAGACAGAAAAACCCTATTCTAACTCCTGGGTAACTACAGAACTGACCCCAATCATTCACACTGACCCCCAGACTCCAACCCCCTCATATCCCAACTAGCCCCCGTTAGTGGCCTGAATACCACACAGACCCAACTCAACTATGCTCTGCTGACCCCACGACGCTGTTCAGCATTGCTAACCCCCGGACACTCGACTACCCTCCCAATTAGGCCTGACTACCCCCGACCACCTGACTACCTTCCCCAACCCGACCTCCTCCTACCCACAGCACTGACCCACCCACCTCACCCACCTACTCGCCTGTCACCCCGCCCACCTGCCAACTACCCACCTGCCATCCTACCCACCAGCCACCTCACCAATCTACCCACTTACCTCATCCACCTACCCATCCTACCGCCCTGCCTGTCCACTCGTTCATCCGCTCTCTTCACCCATTCATTCACTTCACTCAGTCACTCACATTCATCCATTCACGAACATTCACACTAGGCGTTTAAACTTATGTCACAGTGACAGCTTCCATGAAAAGGGAGTGTGGCTTGTCTTCCTCCTGACGCTACATCGCTGAGATTTTCATGGGATCGCACGCTCTGCATTTCTGAAGAAGCCAGAATCAGAAGCACCAGCCAGACGGCGGGGCGTTGAAAAGTTTGCAGAGCAGCAATCCGGCGACAATAGCCAATTGGCAGAAAATTCCGATCAATAATCTGCAGAAAAGTGAATTCCTCTGTTTTCCTGACCAACATTCATCCCTTAACTAACACCACCAAAAACAGATTATTTGGTCACTTACTTGCTTACCCTTTGTGGGACTTAGCTGTGTGCAAAATGTTTGACATATTTCCTACATTACAACATAGTGACTATACTTCAAAAAGTATTTGATTGGCTCAAGCACTTTGGAATATTCTGGAGTGATGAAGGGTGCCGTAAAGATTCAAGTACTTTTTTTCTTTAAAAAAGGCACACATACAATAGAGAGATCGTCTCAGATTGGGGCCGGGGTTTTCCTGCCTCGTTGTGGGTGGGACCCGCCCTGGACGAGGTGGTGCCCCAGCCAGAAGCCCATTGACTTGCGGTGGGACTGGAAGATCGGGGTGGTGGGCAGGTGCGGCAAATCCCGCCCAAGGTTTCTGAAATGGCTTTGTGAAGTCGGAACTGGGGTTATGACCGCAACCAAACTTTAGGCCAAAACTGAATGACCTTAAAAATTGACATTTTGAAAGAAGGCGGGATAAACATGAAAAAGAAAATACTTTGGGAGAAATTGATAGATTTGATATTGCGACAAACAGCTTTCCTTTTATGGGATTTTAAAACAAGGAACCCTGAATTTTCCTTTAAGCAATAAAGGGAGACGTGGGAGTTGAGCAGGTTGGAATAGGCAGCTTGATTGAAGGACGAGGCAGTGAGGACAGCAGTTGCCTGAGGAACCAGAACTTGCTGCTGTACTCCTGAGCCTTCAAGTTGAGGAAAAAGTTTAATTAAGGTCCTTTTCTGACCTTGCCCTTAAATTATATTTCTCCAACTGTGGGTTGTTCTTGTTATGTGAAAATCAGACTCTCAGAAACACTATATGATGCTATATTTTTTAAAACAGCAATTTGTAAACTCCTAGGGCTATACGTTACACTGTTGGATATTACTATCAGAACACTTTTAATAGGCTTATATCAAGTTAATCTGTCAATCTTTTTAATGGAGGTATTAACCTATTAAAATAATGCCTCTGATATAAGTGAGAAAACAAAAAGACAGAAAGATTTGCATTCATATAGGGGAGGATCTTTCTGTCGGCAAGCGGGGGCGGGCCCACTTGCTGACATGTAAAATGAGGCGGGATGACATTGGGTGGAACTCCCAACGTGACCCCGCGTCATTTCCATTTTCAGGTCGGCGGGGGTGCAGCGTATTCAGCTGTGTGCCCACCGACCTGTCAACGGCCCATTGAGGCCATTTAAGAAGTATTTAACCTCATTAATGGACCTGCCCGTCCAATCTTAGGCTTGGACGGGCAGGCTGGGAGCCCTGGTGGGCTTAGGAAAAAGCACAAAACCTCATCCATGGGCAGGATGAGGTTTCACGAGGGTTTTAAAATATTTAATAAAGGTTTCAGTAAAAGTGATGGACATGTCCCAACTCATGTGACAGTGTTACATGAGGGGACGTGTCAGGCAAATGTTGCAATCACTTGCTTACCATTTTAAAATTTGGAGCCGATCTCCCTGAGGCAGCACTTAGCCTCAGGGAGATCAGTACACTCTTTCATGTGCATGCGCGAAAGAGCGCACTCTCGGCTGAGGGAATCCCCCTGCCCGCACAGGGAGCGTATAGCGCTTCCTGGCGGATGTCACGCTGGGCAGGCCTTAATTGGCCCGCCCACATAAAATGGCGGCGCGCCCCCCAATTGGGGGTGCATATCAGACCGCTCCTGCACTTACCCCCCCAAGCAGGGGGAAAATTTTCCCCATAATATCTTCCACAACCTCTGGGTCTCCCAAGGTACTTATGAAGTGTAATTACTGTTGTTTTTGGGGAAACGTGGCATCCAATTTGCACATAAAAGGATCCCCCTAACAGGAATTATGTAACTGACCAGATAATCTGTTTGTGTGAGAAATATTAACCAAGACACTCTTCCGCTGCTCTTCAAATAATGCCATGGGATCTTTTACTTGAGATGGCAGTTGGGACTCTGTTTAACATCTCATCCAAAAGACAGCAACTCAGACAGTGCAGGATTCCCTCAGTTCTGCACCGCGTGTGTCAGCCTAGATTATATGCTCAAGAGTCTGGAGTGGGACTGTGACACATAACCTTCTAACTCGGAGGTGAGCGTGTCACCAAGTGAACCATAGCTGAGGCGTCAGCCTAATATTGCATTGTATAATTTGCGGACTCCAAGATCCCATCAGATACATTGTCTGGCCAAGGGCAATCCTTCTAAATATTTCAAACTGTCGGGATTTGTAACCCAGCAATACAGAAGCCATTGGACTTTAAATAAGCAAATTATTGATCAGTATTTCACTGCTCTGCACAGACACAGGTTGGTTGCTCATATGTTCTCCATCCTAACCTTTTATAGTTACCGTTCACATGACTTGCCTGCACAGTGGCAGGTGTGAAAAAACTGGAGGTCTCGACTGAGAAAACTGCCTCTGGTAATTGTTCACTTTAACAAAGTAGGGACTGCAAAGGCACAACTTTGAAATCAGCAGAAATTTTTAAACCGCACATGATGGTAAGTATTTATTCAACTGTGTAAAATAGCTGATGCACTGAATACAATATATGCATTTGACATTTATGGTAATGGAAACCTGTTAGCCCTATTTGTCTAATACATGTGGCTGCCCATGATAAGTATGGATGGTGTAAATTGTGGGGATTTACCAGTATTTTCGATGTTCTGTATTGGACTAGAAGCCTAAAAAAAGGTGAATTTTAAACTGAGGCTGCAACGTCCCTCTCAGGTGGCCAATGTTTATCTCTCAAACAATACCTGAAGCAATTTATCTATTTGTTATCACATTACAATTTGGGGTAATGTGCTTTTCACAGGTTCCTGCATTACAGCATTTGCAGGGAAATGGCCACAAAAAGCAGGACAAACCCAACCTGCCCAATTACTGGCCTATCAGGCTCTTCTCGATCATCAGCAAAGTGATGGAAATCGTTGACAACCTGCCCACTGACATTCCATTTGGGTTCTAATTGGGCCATTCAGTTCCTGACCTCATTACAGCCTTGGCCCAAACATGGACAAAAGAGCTGAACTCAAGGGGTGAAGTGAGAGTGACTGCCCTTGACATCAAGGCAGCATTTGACCGAATGTGGCATCAAGGAGCCCCACAGAAACCGGGGTCAATGGGAATCAAGGGGAAAACTCTCCACTGGTTGGAGTCATACCTAGCACAAAGTATGACGATTGTGGTTGTTGGAGGTCATTCACCTCAGTTCCAGCACTTCACTGCAGGAGTTCATCAGGGCAGTGTCCTGGGGCCAACCAGCTTCAACTACTTCATCAAAGACCTTCCCTCCTTCAAAAGTGGGGATGTCCGCTGATGATTGCACAATGTTCAGCATCACTCATAACTCCTCAGATACTGAAACAGTCCATGCCCATATTCAGCAAGACCTGGGGCCTAGTGTGACATCCCAATGTGGTTATTATTAGGTTAAGATTATTAGGTTAAGATTAATTGGGTTAACCAGAATAATATGGTCACAGAAACTGTCTTGTGATGCATAGCTTCCTCTAGGGGGAAAGTATAAATATGGTTACTGTATCCATTGTTTCTGAGGAGAAGGAGTCTTTCTGCATTTGCTTAAATAAACTTCAATATTCTACACATCCCTGCCTTGGAGTGGTGTTTGAGCTGATAAATGACAAATAACATTTGCACCATACAAGTGCCAGGCAATGATCATTCTCAACAAGATGGAATCTAACCATCACTGAATATCCCATTATCAACATCCTGCAGGTTATCATTGATCAGAAACTGAACTGGATCAGCCATATAAATACTGTGGCTACAAGAGCAGGTCACTGTCTGGGAATTCTGTGGTGAGTAACTCACTTCCTAATTCCCAAAAGCCTGTCCACCATTTACAAGGCACAAGTCAGGGGTGTGATGGAATACTCTCCACTTGGCTGGATGAGTGCAGCTCCAACAATAATTAAGAAGTTCGATATCATCAAGGTAAAGCAGCCCACTTGAATAGCACCCCATCCACCACCTTAGACATTCACTCCCTCCACAACCAATGCACCATGGCAGCAGCATGTACAATCTACAAGATGTGCTGCAGCAGCTCAGCAAGGCTACTTCAAAAGCACTTTTCAAACCCATGACATTTACCACCAAGAAGGACAAGGACAGCAAATGCATGGGAACACCACCATCTGCAAGTTCCCCTCCAAGCCACACACCATCCTGACTTGCACTTATATTGACGTTCCTTCACTGCCACTTGGCCAAAATTCTGGAATTCCCTTCCCAATAGCATTATGGGTGTGCCTCCATCACATGGAGTGTAGCTGTTCAAGAAGGCAGTTCATCACCACCTTCTCAAGGGCAATTAGGGATGGGCAATAAATGCTGGCCCAGCCAGCGATGTCCAAATCCCATGAAAGAATAAATTTTAAAATGACGGCACTTCAAAAGTATTTCATTGATTGTGAAGCACTTTGGGATGTCCCGAAGTTGTAGAAGATGCTTTATGAATACAAGATCTTTCTTTTTCTTTGGCAATGGTAAGGCCAGACATTTCATTTGGAATCAAGTTCAAAGTTGCAATAACTGGAGGTGTAATTTCAGCATGTTCTGTACCTGTGCACTGACTCCAGTGTCTGCTTTTCCTGTGGTCATTACCAGGTTTGCCTTTGCCTGTAATGGTGATTAGGAAATTATAGGTAAGCAGGCACTGCATTCCTGACATCCCACTAATTCCCCTCTTCTTCCTCAAAAGTATAAGGGAAGTGCAATGTCCATTGGAAACCCACTGTCTGAATGAGGAAACCAAAAAGCATGGCCCCTTCAAATTGGCACAGAGACTAATTAACTAAATTGGCATAGAGCCTAATTAACTAAGTGAAAAGAAAGTGACTTCAGAAATAACTTCAAAATATTTCTACAAATTTTATTAACTGACTGTTTAAATAGACTTTCATAAACAACACACCAATACTGGATGCACATTTAAATAGGTTGGTAAATGATTGAGTGGTGTACCAAAGGGAATTGTGTACATGTCTAATCAATCTCACTAGGGCTGAACATATCATTAACTGCAAACTGGCATTTGAAAACTGTCCCAGATAAATGGATGAGGTGGCATAATGGGTCTCTACCCATCCTCTCAATCAGTTAACCAAGTTTATATCTGCTAATCGGATGGAACTGACTAGACAATCCTACCTCATGTGCCCCTAGGACAGGACTGTGTTCTCCTGAAGTTACCAGCTCTAAATGCTGTAAATAGGCATGTTCTTCAGTTAACTGGAAGTGTAACTGTTCCTCTGTAAACTGGAAGCTGGTCACTGAGGCTGGCACCTCACCAAAATCATGGAAGCTAATAGGAAATGGCTGGCTTTCATTATAAAAATAGTCTACCTTTAAATGCATGGCACTGATTGTGATGAGTGAGTGTTAGCTGTAATATGGATAGATAGAAACTGATTATCTTGATAAAATCACTTTGTCGAGTATCCTTGTTGCTAAGGCTGCAGCAATGTGTGCAATATTTGCAAGGTTTCCTCTCCTTATGCTGATTGCTGGATTTGACCCCATTACCATCCCAGATTACATAGGCAGCTCTAGACAAAACAACAAATGGCAGCTCAAAAATCATATTGCTTTCACAAAGCAATGCCAACTACTTTGGTCTTTCCAAATCAAATCTATACAGCTTTAGTGATTTGAACAGTAGGCTGATGAAGCACAGCAATGTTAAGAAGCAAAGGTAGAATTAATACATTGCGAACAGGACAACATAATTATAGTTACTGTCTACACTTTAGCTTTCACATAACATGCAGATACTGTTCAATGTGTTATGTTACAGAAATGTAAAGGAAGTTAAAAATAAAAATTTGACTTTAGAGAATGATAACCAATTAAAATAGCAACAGGAGCCAATCAGTCCCCATGAGCTTGCTTTATTATTCTACTAGATCATGGCTGATCTGCAACTCAGCTCCATTGACTGCCTTGCTGCCCATCAGCTCCTGACCTCATTACAGCCTTGGTCCAAACATGAACAAAAGAGCTGAATTCAAAAGGTGAGTCGAGAGTGACTGCCCTTGACGGCAAGGCAACATTTGAATGAGCGTGGCATCAAAGAGCTCCAGAAAAATTGAAGCCAATGGGAATCAGGGAGAAAGCTCTCCATAGGTTGGAGTCAAACCTAGCACAAAGGTTGTGATTGTTGGAGGTCAATCATCTCAGTCCTGCAACATCACTGCAGGAGTTCCAAGGAGTAGTATCCTAGGCCCAATCATCTTTAGCTGCTTCATCAATGATCTTCCCTTTTCCATAAGATCAGAAGTGAGGGTGCTCACAGATGACTGCACAATGTTAAGTAGAATTTATGACTCCTCAGAAACTGAAGCAGTCTGTGCTTGTATGCTGCAAGTCCAGGCAACATTCACGTTGGGCTGATATTTGCACTACACAAGGGCCAGATAATGACCAACTCTAATAAAAGAGAATCTAACCATCACCCCTTAACATTCAATGGGGATGAACCTCCATCTCATCATCAACTTCTTGCAGGGTTCCCATTGATCAGAAACTTAACTGAGCCAGCCTTGTAAATATTGTGGCTATGAGAGCAAGTCAAATGCTGAGCGTTCTGCAACAAGTAACTCACTTCCTGACTTCAAAAGCCTGTCCATCATCTACAAGGCAAGAGTCAAGAGTGTGATGGAATACTCTCCATTTGTCTGGATGAGTGCACCTCAAGAGGCTCAATGTCATCCAGGACAAAGTACCTCTCTTGATTGGCATCCCATCCACAACCTTAAACATTCACTGCCTGCACCACTGACGCACAGTGGCAGGTAACTGCATGCACTGCAGCACTCACCAAGGCCTGCTCAATTGTACATTCCAACCCATGAGGGGCGCTACATAGAGGGACAAGGGCAACAAATGCACGGGAATGTCACCACCTAAAAGTTCCCATCCCGGCCACATGACACCCTGACTTGAAAATATGTCATTGTTCCTTCACTGTCACTGGGTCAAAAACTTGCCACTCCCTGTCTAAAAGCTCTTGGGTGTACTAACACCACATGGACTTGACAGTAGGTCAAGAAGCAGCTCACCACCACCTTCACAAGGGCAACAGAGATGGGCAACAAATGCTGGTCTTGCTAGTGACACTAAATTCCCATAAAAATATTTTTAAAAATCCGTTTTCTCTTAACTAATGAAGTCATGAAAATTCTATCTATACCCCAGCATCCATAACCTTCGAGGGGGGAGAGAATTCCAGATTTCTACCAGCCTTGATGAAACTCTGACATATTCATTATTCTTTGCCATGATCAGTCACTGGTACTGATTAAAGGCTACAACCCACCTGGATTGAAAACAATTGCTTGCATTTATATAGCACCTTTAACATCATAAGTTGTTTCCCAGGATAGTTATTGAAGAAGAACCTCATACACCAATCTTATTAGCTTTATTTGTAGTGATCAATGCCATTCATTTCTTTAGAAAGACATTTGATTCATTGCAACCCTGTTATTCTGTACCATCTAGCATAAAAAATGATTCTGATATAAATAATTGCCCTTTTTAACCTGAAATGGCCCCAGTAAAGCACTGCTTATTGCTCAGCAACCCTGCACACAAAAAAGCACTATTCCACCCAGAGTGCTACTTTTAGATCAAACAAAATAAATGAAACACAATGAAACCACAATGGCTGAACAGCTATTAATTAATCCTCTTAAAATGTCAGGGAGCACTCAGGACAAAATACAGATCAGGGCTGACTATTCTGATCTACTGATCAATTAGTTACAATAATTATTGGATTACTAGCCAAATCAATCACAGTAGCAAGAGCCCACTGCACTGCTTTACACCCATTTTATATAGCTAATCGGAGATCAGTCGACAAATAATTAAGGTCCCACTTAATGACTTTCTCAATGTGATTTTACACGCTGTACAGGGCCATAAATTCAACAACAGAGGTGCAAGGAATCTTCTCTCTGTAAATACAATCACTTGGTTTTGAAATTTGTGATTTCTGAAAATACGATTTCAATGGCAGATCATTAATTCTGGAGGAGCAGGCATGCTTCCAATTTACAATAGCGGATCATTAATTTTGGAGAACAGGCATTCTGCCTTTTTATGATAGTGGATCATTAATTGTGGAGAGAGCTGGAACTCATTATTCGTTGAGAGGGATTTCATCCCAGATTGACTTTGTGGTGAGACTCTGAAGGTTGTAGTCGCAGGCATGAATCCCTGTCTTTGAATATTTTCCTGCGAGCCAAACTAAACACAGAGGCCAAAGCACTGACACCGACTGGACTGGTGCCATTCCAGTGGTAGCCTGGGGGATTGGGGGGGGAGGGGGGCGGGGTGGGGGCAGTGGTGTGAGGGGGTCAGGGAGTGTCTTAGGAGGACACGAAAGTTCCTAAATGGTGCAAAATCTAACAGTGAATTCTAAGCAATAATTAAAAATGCTCTTCACACTGAAACGCAGGGATTCAGGCTTATACCTGGGCATTATAAGCTATTGTAGAATGAATATTTGAAGACATTTATTTACTTCTTTAAGTGTACTTATTTCATTTTAATTTGTTTATGTAAGTTAAGGATTCCCTTAAGAATTGATACTTAACAATGTATGTTAGTATCACGGACAGAATTTGTGTTCCCTTTTATTGCCCATGATCAATATGTTTGCACATAAAAGGTGTGTGCTTTCTTACACTCAGAGTGATTGTCAAAATTTAAATAGTCCCAGCAGCAAGCTTTTTGTGAGCTTTTAAATAAAAAAGGTTATTTATTATCGCGGTCTTGTACTGGAGGTTTAAAATGCGACATCTTGCTCACCGGACTCTTACACACAAAGTTTGGATACAGATGAAGGTAAGAAAATACAATTGCAACTTATAATTGTTTCAGTCTCTTTTGTGGCAGGCCTGTAGTTTCTTAGATGAGTTAATGCTTTAGTTAAGACAAAGGTCTCATAAAGCAGGGGATTCTCAGAATGCTGCATGGCTTCTTGTAATCGAATGGGGCTGGTTCTCAGGTGAACTCAAAGTTGGAAAAGATTATGTGAAGTGCTTCTCCCACTTTCAAGGCATTGATATTTATTACCTTGCTTCTTAGATGACTTGCAGCTGGTTCAATAGCTTTCTGGTGAAATTCTGTCTCTTTAGAATAGCTTCTGGGTGTTTGAAAAGCAAACAGAAAGTATGACTGTCTCATCATGTGACCTTTTTCAAGTCCAAGGTCATTTCCAAATAAGGTGGGTGGTTAAGTTGATTGTATACCTTGTGTAATGACTTTCTTGCCTTGAGAGTTTGAGACAGCTAGTGTCTATCTGAATGACCCATTAGATTTTAAATTACCCTTTTGAATTAGTTTCAGGAAAAGGCATTGAGTCAAGATCAGTTCCTTTATGTCCTTCCTGAGACAGGATTATGTTTCAATCCACAAAAAAGTCAGGTGATCCTCGGGCAGCCATCATTTTGCTGCCCTTTTGTGGCTAGTTATAAAATATAAAAATTAGTTTGAAGTTCAGAATATGTTGAACATGACATTAGGCAAAACCAGATCGCACAGACCTGGGATGTATCTAAAAATTCTCATCCTTGCTTTCAAATCCTTTCAGGGCCTCAAGCCTCCCTACCTCTGTAACTCATACCAGCCTTTCAGCCTGCTGAGAACTCTGAGCTACTCTAAGTCTGCAGATCATTGATTTCCTTTGCTTCCCCATTTTTACCTGTGCCTTCAGCTGTCTAGGCTCTAAACTCTGGCATTCCCTCCCTAGACCTCGCTCACCTCCTTTAAATGTTCCTTAAAACCTCTTTGACCAGGTTTTTAGTCACTTGCCCTAATATCTTGTAATGTGGTTCAGTGTCATCTCTGAAGATCAGTGGGGCAGTTTACTATAGGTGCCATATAAACATAAGTTGTTGTAAGCAGAGGCTGATCTACTGAGCATTAAGTTGTTTACAATTGTAAGCATTTTTTTTTCATTAACTTTTGGATTACAGTGAATTCTCAAACAAGCCCAGAATAAATATTTGTCAGTCGGGCACTCATTTTATCCTTGCTGATTGAAGGATTGGATTATTGAATACTTATTGGATTCATGAGTAGTGGCAGAGGACTGGAGGGTTGCTAATGTTATAGCACTATGCAAGAAAGGAGAGAGAGATAACCCCATCAACTACAGGCTAGTCAGTCCAACATTGGTGGTGGGAAAATAATTGGAAACCGTTGTCAGGGACAAAGTAAGATTTCATTTGGAAGCCCATGGAATTAAAGAAGAAGTGGTGGTATGAATATGGAATTGGCTCAGTCACAGGAAGCAATGGATGGTGGTGGATTGGTATTTTTTAGACTGAGGGACATTTTGCAGTCCTGTTCTCCAAAGGTCCGTTTTGGGTAAATTTCCTCTGTTCAATTCCTATAAACGACTTAGGATTAGGTGTAGGGGGTAGCATTTTATAAAGTTTTCTGATGATAGGAAGCTTGGCAAAGTAGTTGATCAGACGAGATAGTTATCGGCCTCAGGATGACCCAGACCGAATGGTGAAAGGGGCAGAAGCAAGGTAGGTGGAATTTAATCTGGAGAAGTATGAGGTGATGCACTTTAGGGGGACTACTATATAAAGTCTATATATTAGACTATATTATTGACCATATAATCTTATAGACTACATACAAATATATTATTGCCAACTCTGAAGAGAAGCTGCAAATGATTTTGGTTAGCATAGTGAGTGGAAGTGAGAAGAAAGGGCTGAGCAAAAATCATTAGAAAACAAAATGGCTAGAAGTTTTTTTCTATTCATTCATGGGATGTGAGTGTGGTTGGCTAGGTCAGCATTTACAGCCCATCTCTAATAGCCCTTGAGAAGGTGGTGATGAACTGCCTTGAACCACTGCAGTCCATGTGGTGTACGTACACCCACAGTGCTGTTAGGAAGGGAGTTCCAGGATTTTGACCCAGTAACAGTGAAGGAACGGTGATATATTTTCAAGTCAGGATGGTGAGTGGCTTGGAGGGGAACTTCCAGGTGGTGGTGTCCCCATATGCCTGTTGCCCTTGTCCTTCCAAATAGGTGGTTGTGGCTTTGGAAGGTTCTGTACATCTAAGGGGCCTTGGTGAATTCCCTGCAGAGCATCTCATAGATGGTACACCCTGCTGCCACTGTACGTCAGAGGTGGAGGGAGCGAATGTTTGTGGATGTGGTACCAATCAAGCAGACTGCTTTGTCCTGGATAGTGTCAAGCTTCTTGGATGTTGTTGGAGCTGCACTCATCCAGGTAGGTGGAGACTATTCCATCACACTCCAGACTTGTGTCTTGTAGATGGTGAGAAGCTTTGGGGAGTCAGGAGGTGAATTACTCGCTGCATAATTCCGAGCTTCTGACTTGCTCTTGTATCCACAATATTTATATGGCTAGTCCAGTCCAGTTTCTGGTCAATGGTAATCCATAGGATGTTGATAGTGATGGTAATGCCATTGAATGTCAAGGCGCAATGGTTAGATTCTATCTTGTTGGAGATGATCATTGCCTGGCTCTTGTGTACCGCGAATACTACTTGCCACGTGTCAGCCTAAGCCTGGATATTGTCCAGGTCTTGCTGGATTTGCACATGGACTGCTTCAGTATCTGAGGAGTTGCAAATGATGCTGAACATTGTGCAATCATCAGTGAACATCCCCACTTCTGACCATATGGTGGAAAGAAGGTCATTGATGAAGCAGCTGAAGGTATTTGGGCCTAGGACACTACCCTGAAGGAATTCTGGATTGACTTCCAACAACCACAACTATCTTCTTCTGTGCTAGGCATAACTCTAACTAGTGGAGAGTTTTCCCCCTGATTCCCATTGACTCCACTTTTGCTGGGGCCCCTTGATGCCACACTCAGTCAAATGCGGCCTTGATGTCAAGGGCAGTCACTCTCACCTCACCTCTGAGTTCAGCTCTTCTCTTCATGTTTGAATCAAGGCTGTAATGAGGTCAGGAGTTGAGTTGCCCTGGTTGAACCCAAACTGAGCATCATTGAGCAAGTTATTGTTAAGCAAGTGCTGCTTGACAGCACTGTTGATGACTCCTTCCACCACTTTACTGATGATCGAGAATGGACTGATGAGGCAGTAATTGGCCAGGTTGGATTTGTGCTTTTTGTGTAAAGGACATACATGGGCAATTTTTCACATTACTGGGTAGATGCCAGTGTTGTAGCTGTACTGAAACAGCTTGGCTAGGGGCGCGGCAAGTTCTAGAGCACAAGTCTTCAGTACTATTGCCAGAATATTGTCAGGGCCTGTTATGTTCTACTATGGATCACTTTGTCCGTGAACCGACTGTACACTTATCTGTCAGCAGGTAAGTCGATTACAATATACTGCAGATACAGAGACCAATTTGAAATGAAGCACATGCTATTTATTTACACAAACAACAGAGCACAAGCATGATGTGTGCTTCTCCAATCAGACCCAACTCTAGACTAACATTAATATGCTAGCCTGTGCTACATAGCTATTGGATCTTACAGTCATGTGGTCAATCTGCTTACATTCTCTTAAAGGTGTATTACTCCTCAGATTATCACAGGGCCCAAAGTCTTTGCAGTATCCAGTGCTTTCAGCCATTTCTTGATATTGTTTGGAGTGAATCGAATTGGCTGAAGACTGGCATCTGTGATGCTGGGGAGCTCCGTAGGAGGCTGAGATGGATCATCCACTCGGCACTTCTAGCTGAAGGTTGCTGCAAATGCTTCAGCCTTATCTTTTGCACTTTTACATCATTGAGGATGGGGATGTTTGTGGAACCTCCTCCTCCAGTGAGTTGTTTTATTGTCCACCAAAATTCATGACTGAACATGGCAGGACTGCAGAGCTTAGATCTGATCCATTGATTGTGGGATCACTTAGCTCTGCCCATCACTTGCTGCTTATGCTGCTTGGCACACAAGTAGTCCTGTGTTTATAGCTTCACCACGTTGACACCTCATGATTAGGTATGCCCAGTGCTGCCCCTGGCATGCCCTCCTGCACTCTTCATTGAACCAGGATTGATCCCCTGGCTTGATGGTGATGGTAGAATGGGGAATATGCCAGACCATGAAGGTACAGATTGTGACTGAGTACAATTCTTCTGCTGCTGCTAATGGTCCACAGCACCTCATTGTTGCTCAATCTTGAGTTGCTACATCTGTTCGAAATCCATCCCATTTAGCACAGTGCCACACAACATGATGGAGGGTATCCTCAATGTGAAGGTGGGTCTTCACCTCCACAATAACTGTGTGGTGGCCACTCCTACCGATACTGTCATGGACAGATACAGCAGGCAGGTTGGTGAGGATGAGGTCAAATATGTTTTTCCCTCTTGTTGATTCCCTTGACAGCAGCTGCAAACCCAGTCTAGCAGCCGTGTCCTTTAGGGCTCAGCCAGCTCAGTCTGTAGTGACGCCGCTGAGCCACTCTTGGTGATGGATGTTGAAGTTCCTCACCCAGAGTGCACCCCCGACTTTGCCACCCTCAGTGCTTCCTCCAAGTGCTGTCAACCTGGAGGAGCACTGATTCATCAGCTGAGGTGGGGGTGGTAGGTGGTAATCAGCAGGAGGTTTCCTTGTCCCTGTTTGACCTGATGCTATGAAACGTCATGGGGTACAGATGGTGCCCGAAAGGCAAGTCATACCAGGATGCAAGATTGCAAAGAAGAGTTAAAAGGTCACACAGGTAGACAAATTATGTTTCCTAGGGAGTATTTTAACATTGGATGGAAAGTACGACCAAGAAATTAGATGCAGAATTGGAATGGCCAAAGATGTTTTTCATAAAATGAAAGAGTGTGATCAACTTAAAATTAGCCATGAGAACAAAGCTGAGAATCCTGGATTGCTGCATCACACCATTTTTGACAAACAGAAGTGAATTTTGGACAATCAGTGAAGTAATGCAGAGAATTGTAGCTGCAGCATTGTGGATTTTGAAGTGATAATAATGAAAATATCTTGGACAAGTCACACTACCAACGAAGAGGTGCAAGTAAAATCTGAGATCAAAAGAAATTGGCTGCCCAAGATTAGAAAGAGATGGTTGGCATTACCTGGGCACGTCATAAGAAATCATGATTTAGAAAGTCTGATGCTGATGGGAAAGACCGATGATAAAAGAGATTGATGTAGACAAAGAATGATCTTTCCAAAGGGCCTCACAAACTGGATGAATATACTACCAACAAAGATGATCCACACCTCCAGAGCAAGATTAACATGGTCGCCAACTCCCTCTTAAGGCATGGTGCCTAAAAAGAGAGAGAGGGTAAGCTATAAATGGCATAATTTTGAAACCTGTAGATAAGCAACGAGACCTTTGCATCCCATATACACAAACCCTTAAATGTGACATGATAAATTGATAAAGTATTTTAAATCATATCCCACTATGTTCCCTGGATGTTGGGATTGTGATATTTTTCTGTCACTGAGCATATCATTTCTACATATTTGCTGAAGGCTTTCACTTAAAATTTCAACTCCATCTATCAGATGAATTTTCCCTCCTGTTCTCCCACCTCCCTTCTGAAGGTACCAGCTTTCCCATTCTTGACAGTCACCCCAGATGAAGTGTAGTTGCACATAGAATTGTGGAGTACTTTGAAAGATCAACTAATTAGTCTTGCTCCCCCACTCTTTCCAGATAACCCTGAATATGTTTCCCTTTTCAGGTATCATTCTGATACCTTTTTGAAAGTTACTGTTGTGTCTGCTTCTGCCACTCTTTCAGTCAGTGTGTTCCAAGTCACAACTGGCTGCATAAAAGGATTTTTCCTCATTTTGCCTCCAGTTCTTTTTCCGGAGAGTTTAAACGCTGAGCCATTCCTGTTCTCATCTGACATTCATACATGTTCCCACTGGAGTCACTGGATTATAATGAAATAAAATAAAAGAGGCCTTGCTCCTCCTTCCTACTGCCAGTCTAGCTAATTCCATTTAATACAGCAAAGACCAAGGGCCAGATTCTCATATCTCCATCTGTCAGAATGGGACAGGGTAGGGTGCAAAAATGGTGGGCAGGATCTAAATCCAGGATTCCTGGCCCCATTCCTGTCATCGGTTATTTTTAGCGGCATGGGATAAAGTTGGGGGGTATTGAGGCCCACACACACCTCCTGACCTTGGCTCCATTGTGGGGATTGGCATTTTAGAATCTGTCCTATTTTCAAGGAGTCAGGCTTCTCTTGGTAGGTGACATGGTTCACAGCATCTCAAAGTAGTTGTGAGTGATGAAGGAACCTTAGTCTGGAGTTGGAAGCCTTTTAGCGGGTAAGTTCAAAAGGTGTTGAGAACTTTGTGTGTCATAATGTAATGCTATATGTTAGATATGTTCTTAATACAGCGATGTTTGGTAGGATTTAGTATAGAAAATGAAAGTGACCATTAAATTGACCAGCATTGTGAAAGTGGAGATGCGTTAGTGTCTGCCAAATAAGGTGCTCCACTGTACTGAACAGTTGTGATATTCAGATTTCACTGTATCACCTGCACCCTGTGCTTTGATATTTTCGATGATTGATAGGGCAGCCATCTGTTCAGCCATTGAAGTTGTGCAACTGGTGGTTGAGTTTTTTGATTGGCAGGTCAGCCCCATGTTTTCATCCTTTGAAGTAGTGCAACATATAATCATTTGTTCCACTACTTCAAAGGGCTTAATGTATTTAGTTCTGGAAATTTTGTTGACAAAGTTGTTCAATGAAATCTCATTATGAATATTTGGCTGAGCTCCAAATCCCACTAATGGTGTCAGCTCAGAATGTGTTGTTAATACTGCTGTCATGGGGACTAAGATTTGTTCTGATTGACAGTTTTATGAGCTCCTAAGGAAATTATGTTTCTAAAGAGGTTTTTTAATGCCTGTTCATTATTTTTACAGTTTTATGACCACTTAATAGGACAAATTTTCTTTCAATTGCAGTGTTTGATTGACAGTTTTATGAACTCCAAAGAAGATTGAGGTTTTTTACAATTGGAGCTTAAATCAGTGTTTGTTTATTTTGATAGTTTCACAAGCATCTCAAAGACTTCCCACTGTAACTATAGAGTTCATGAGTTTTATCCATAATGTATATTGGATTAGTGGGCATAAGGGGATATGGGAGCATGGTGATATGAAAGGGCATGGATGGCTTTGGGAGTTATGGAAGGAGCAGGGTGGGATAGAGGGGGCACAAGAGATGGGGTGGTGGTGAGGGGATTATGAGGGATGTGAGGGGTGAGGGTAGGGTGCCTGACACATGTATAGAACTGGGCAATATCCCAGTGAACAGAGTTGCACTTTCTAACCTGCCCACTTCAGCATTTGTCCACCTCAGCACCTGCCCACCACTACTTCTGCTTCAGGAGGCAGCAGCTCCTGCTACCTCATCATGAAGCTAGTGTGGCAGGGGCTGCTAGGCAGGAGGTGGGATCGCGACATTGGGAATTGGCCCAACTCGCAATTCTCACCTCAAAGGGAAAAATTCAACCACAGGAATCCAATATGGAAACTTCTTGTTCTCCTCCTGACTCAATAGGAAACCATGCTGTACATATACATATCAACCATCGGTGAAGAGGATTTTTTTTCCTTTACTCAAACAACATAACTTGTACTTATAGGGCTCTTAATTTCAGGTCACTTAATATTTAAACTAAATGAGGCAGTTGCAGTATGATATCCGCAAGTGCACTTCCAAATCTGTGCAATAAGCAAGCTTGAGATACTGCTCACCGAAATAATAAAAAGATATTTCTTTTTGATGTTTTTAATAGTACCTTCAGAGATAATTTTATGAGAGATGTCAGTGTAAACAGGGAGCTCCGCTGAATCTAGCCCTAAGTGGATTGGACCTCTATCGCTGCAGTTGAGAAACCAAGTCTCAGTGTAAAAGACAGCACAGCTCAGATAACAGTACAAGCCAGAGCTACATCCATACACTTCCCACTACAGAAAAGCCCAAAATGCAGGCACAAAAAATAAATTTATACCATCAGCGGTCTTGGAAGTGCTACCTTCCTCAATCACATGAAAAGCCAAGCTCCTCTCAGCGTAGAGACAGCATGATATACAGAAACAATTACAGTCGCTACCATATGAAATGATTAGATCGAGACTGAGTTCACTTTGGCCACAAATTACCAACCAGATCATTCTAATAGGCGGAATTGCAGTGGCTGGAACAAGTGAATCAAATCACATTACAACAACTGCATTGTTAGCCAAAAGGGCAAAAAATATAATGAGTACAATTCAAAAACAAATTCAGGAAAGAAAGCGCATGTTACATCCTTTGTCCCAGAGATGTTAAACATCACAGAGGTACCTTCCATCTGAAACCAAACCTAGTTCATGTTTGGAAGTGAATTAAAAGCTCCATAGAATCATAGAAAGTTTCCGGCGCAGAATGAGGCCACTCGGCCCATCGTGTCTGTACCAGCTAAAAGATGAGCCACCCAGCCTAATCCCACTTTCCAGCATTTGGTCCGTAGCCCTGCAGATTCTGGTACATGAGGTGCTTATCCTTTTAAATGAGTTGAGAGTTTCTGCCTCTACTACCCTTTCAGACAGTGAGTTCCACACCCCTACTACCCTCTGGGTGAAAAGAAATCCTCATTTTCCCGCTAATCTTTCTACCAATCACTTTAAATCTATGCCCAGTTGCTTCATTTTCATTTAAAAATACGATCTACATAATGCAACTAGGTCTTTTAAATATTTATATTGCTTATGTTACATGTGGAGTTTAAGCCCCTTTGTAGAGAAAGTGAACTTTGTGACCATAATCCCCAGAGAGCCCAAAATAAATCAACAGTTATCATTAAATACTGGAACTCTTTTATTTTGTTGAGCTGGACTGTGGGAGATTATAATACAGCCAGCAGCTTCATATTGTGTAAATATCAGGAGCCCTCAGACAATAGATTACAAAATTGAGTAGAAAGTGGATTATTGCAATCATATGGGCCAGAATTATTCTGTCGGTGAGTTGGGGGCGGGGCCTGCCCGCCATCGCGAAACTGACACGGGGTGATGTCGGGAGGAACCCCCGAGGTCATCCCGCCCCATTTAAATTTTCAGGAAGGAGGGGGCGCAGCAAAATCAGCTGTCCGCCCGCCGACCTGTCAATGGCCAACTGAAGCTATTGACAGGATAATTAAAGCAATTAAAGGCCCTGCCTGTCCAACCTTAAAGCTGGTGGGCAGGCCAGGAGCCCCAGCGGGCTTCTGATAATACATGGAACCTCATCCACTGG